>NC_132812.1:22374432-25103182 GCF_048594095.1 Paramormyrops kingsleyae
AGTGTTGGCTGGTGATCGTGAGCCTTCCACCTCCATGCTGAGCAGAGCTCCTCAGTTGGGTTAAGGAATGGGAAGTATGGGGGTCCTTGCTTTTCTATTAAAATTGTTACACTGTGTTGTGCTCTGTTAATACATGCTTGCCAATTGAAGGTTCATGAGATACATCTCTGCGCTATTTTAGAATTAGGTGATCAGTAGTCAGTGTTGACACACCACAACAAAATGTGTCCTCTGCATTTAACCCATATGTGACATAATGACATAGTAGGGGGCAGCTAATTCAGCACCCAGTGCTTGGGGGCAGTACCTTGCTCAGGGTACCTCACTGGTGTCTTGCTGATTAGGGATTTGAACCAGCAATTTTTCAATTATAAGCGTGCTTCCCTAACCATTAAGCCACCGCTGCCCAATTGAGAATTGGTTGATCACTGGTTGATCTAACACATCAATCAATTTCCTCCATTGATGAAAGTCAAGATTCAGCTAAGTGCAATTTGTGAATTTAAGATAACACCTTGATTTAATTAGCGACTGGGCTGATACCTGGCAGATGAAATTTAATGTAGATAAATGTAAGGTAATCCATGCAGGGAGCAGAAATATAAAGTACAGATATTTAATGGGTTCCACTGAAATAAAGGTAGCTGGTTATGAGAAAGACCTTGTGTGTATGTTGATGCTTCCATGTCCCACTCTCGCCAGTGTGGGGAAGCAATTAAAAGGGCCAATAGGATGTTAGGTTATATCTCTAGCAGGTAGATAAGCAGGTAGATCATGTATGCATGAATGCATGTATAGTGTGGTGTGTAGGGCTGCACAGATAAAACAATAACAACTATCAGCATGTAATTTCTCTATCAATATAGCTAATGCTTGATAAGAGTATGATATGATTTAAGACCGAACATGTTGCCCAAGACACGTTTTATGTCACAATGAATTGACGTTAATTTCTCTGCGACTGCATGTCAGGACCAGCAATGGAGCACAAGTGCAGACAGCTGTACATACACAGATTTATTGAACAAATAAGAGAATGAAATAGCTAACACAGTCAAAACAACAGGGCAACAAACAGGGCAACCATTCCAATAAGGGTGATCCAGACAAATCCAAAATGAAAGTCCACAGTAAAATTCAGTCCATGAAAAAAATTCAGAAAAGCTGGGAAGAATGTAAGCAGCGGCATTTTAGCGCTGACTGAAATAACATGTTCTGCTTTTACCTACAATTTGTGAAATGTGAAATGCTCTTTGTGAGTGTTGGTCACGTTCTGGTGATGAATATTTTGAAACAACCATCAGGCTTCTTCAATTTTCACTCAGGAGCAAAAATCAGCCTTTAAACTGGAAAGAAATAATGATTTGACATTTATTGTGATAATTACCAATACTGACTGACAAATTTTTTATCGTGATAACATTTTTGGGCATATCATACATATTATTCTTATTTATACAATGCAGATGCATGGTTATCATGTTGAAATTGACCTATTTTACCATCACAAGTCATTCATGTCTGTTGATGATAATTTCTTGGGATTTTTAAGGGAACTATTTCAGACGAAAAGGCACGATGGCCTTTAGTACAGGTTATGCTCTCTGTGCGACACACCCAAAACTGTGCTGAGAACTATGGGATTTCTTGAGTACATCACTTCTATGCTGAGGTGTACATTTCAGGTCCAGAAAGTAAAAATCTAGACCACGGTTTTGTTTCAGCCTACAACTTGAGTGCTCTGTGACTGTGACTATACTCAGTTGGTTGGTTGAAACAAAATCTCAGTCTGGGTTTTTACTTTCTGGACCTGAACTATCCACTTCTGCTTGTATGCTAGTGGTAGGTGAGGCCTCCCGGAATGCTGCCTCAGTCCCCACTGATGCAGATAAAAAGCTGAGACGTGACCCCCTTGTCCACAGCAATGCTACCTGCCACAATGCACCAGTCTGTAGATTCATGGGTGAGATGATCAGAGTCATCAGTTACATACCCCAGAGTTAGTGGGCCTCCTGCGCACACAGCTGTCTTTTCAGCATCCGCCCTGGCTGATTTTGCCAGCAGGCGTGGTGGAATCAAGGAAAGAAAAGCCCAGTTATTCAGGCTCGTGATCTGTAACTTTGATATTAAGGCTGGTCATCATGAGCAATAATGCATAATGTATTTAATGCCTTAAAGCATGAATTACGTGATATATCACAGATCATCAACATGTTTAATTTTATATTAATCGCCCATGTCTGCTGCACACCCCTGATGTAATTTTCCAGCTTATTTTTGGATTTATTAATCAGTTTTGGGGGGCAACTGAACTGAATGTTCTGTTAGGATTTGCCATGGATCTCATGGCCCAGACTTGCATGGCACAATTTCTGACTTGAAGTTGTCAGTGGGAATTTTCTCTCACCTTCCCCCCATGTACCTGCCTGTTTATTTACACCCTGGGGGCGGGGGGGGGGGGGCTGGGGGTGGTGGTGAAGGTGTCAGTCATCAGGCCAGATGAATATTTCCCGATGAGCATTTCTCAAGCCCCCGAAATGGCGGCGCTCGTGGCGCCTGCCATCTGTGCAGAGCCGCGGAGCGTGCCGGTCCCGTAAAGGAGACCTGTCGTTTTCCAGATTGAGACAAAGGGCATTATGGGAAGGAAAGAGATCCGCCACCCCCTGTCCGGTATTGTGTTTCCACATTCCACACCCACCCGATGATACAGGCTTTTGTATTTGTCGTCTAATCTTGGGCGGATTTTTCAATTAAATGAAGTCATTTAGCCGAATCCTCCCGGGAAGCGGCTCTCCTTTCTGTATGAATGCGTTCCAGCTGCTTTTGATGCTGTGAGGGTTTTCTACTGGCATCAGCTGAACTCTGCACTGCCCCCTATTGGCCCCTCATAGTCGAACCAGTGTTTGACCTGTGTTCAGGAAAGGGGAGGGTGAACGAACTCCCTAATTTCCTTTGGATCAATATTGCTGTGTTCACCAGCGCTAATTAAATTGGAGCAGCATAATTAATGTGCTTTTCTTTTGAGCCCAGCAGTGACCCCTGCATAAATCATTTGTTGTCTCTGAACTGATTTGATTAGGCACTGTAACTGCGTGGTCTGAGAGCGCCTCCTCGCCCTGACCTCTGCTCTTACCAGATCGGTTTCCTTTCGGAAGTGAGACACCCTGAGTAGAGGCCGACTGCTTCCACGCTTTGACTGCTTTTCCTGTCATTCACTCCCATACGTGGGTCCGACAATTTCGCTCGTGGATGCAGTATGAGAAGGACACTAGACTCAGTCGTCATTTTCATGATGTCACTCGTTAATAAGCATTGTGTTGGATTTCAGTTAGTAAAACAAACGATGCCTATGTATTTAATATGCATCTTACTTTACCCTTATTTTAATTCATAATGTTGCTGCAGTAGTGGTGATGTTGGACGTCTTCCGATTGGCTGAACTTTGGAGCCGCACTGCTAATGATCAGCTGATCTGACTGAACAAGCTACTGCTTTTAATCATGGGAGCTGTCCAGAGGCAGACAATACATCAGAAATATCTGTATCTCTCTGATGTGCGGTCATTTGTGCACAGGATGTGCAGTACTTTCACATTAATAGTTGTACTTTAGCTGTATTTATTGTGAGGGAGAAATGAGCAGAAATGACCTGTTGTTCTCAGAATCGTGTTTCTGTGATGATGAGTGCTGGACTTGGCACACGAAACCACAATCTCACAATCCTTCCACATGTAGATCTGGACCCAAGAACTAGGTTCCTCCGCCTGGGGTGATTTATATGTATTTTTAGACACGAATGCTTTAATTGTTTTAAATTGAGTTGTAATTAGCCAGTCCTTCAGGCGTGGGTCTTTCAGGATTAATAAGAAAGCACCGCTGCGTGTTGGGAAGAGGGTTACCACATAATGGTTGATAAAGGCTGCATTTATACATGATCCCTTCGCAGGTCCTGGTCAGATTGGTTTGTTCTCCTCAGATGAAAGCTCACTGTTTATGATAGAATTAATAGGCCTTTCTCTGCCATTATGAAAGCAGAGCAGCGTGGGTAAGAGGCGGTGATTATTTTAAGTCTTCTTTGCTTGTAATGGTGTCCTGTCCACCTGTCACCATCTAACGTCTCTGTGTATATTGGCTTTATTAACAAAAAAAAAGTAGCTCTGTGTTTCTGATCTCTCTTCTGTCACCCTTCGTTAGTTTGGCAGGGATGTAGACGTTGATCTGTTTAGGTGCAGGATGCTATCAAGACATCAGACCCGGTTGGCACAGCTGCCACGGCAACTGCTGCTGTCCCCACATCAGGGGCCCCCAGGCTGTTTCCATGACGATGGAGCCTGAGGCTGCCGCCCCGGCCATGAGACACCTGAGCGGGAGGCCACAATCAGGTATCGAAGACCTTCATCCTTAACCCTCCTCTTCTTCAGAGCCTAAGGTGCCCCTCCCTGTCCCGAACCTTCTGACAAACTGTTACCTCCTATAATGTTTTGAATGATATTGCTGTGGATGCGAGCTAAAAATAAGTATTATCTTTACTGCTCTGTCTGTCACCTTCAGTAATGATGAACCCAAGCAGGGAGAGTGACTGGAGCTTGTGAAGGAACGGGGACGATGAGGTTGAGCTTTCAAGGAGCACCTGAAGGAGAAGGTAGGGCCATTGGAGATAGGGCAGGGAGATCTGCGCATCACTTCCAGCTGCAAGAAGAAAGTTCTTTATTTTGATGGCTTCCAGCACAGGACAGCTCTTTGTCAGTGTAACTATGGGTCAGGGAGGGCAGGTCCCACACAGTCATGCTGCTGGACCTGCTTCTGATTCAAGCTCATGAGGAATCCTCTCCTGAAGGTGGGACGACCGGCTGTGAGGCCGTACAGCCTTCTGTCTGTTATCAGTGCCGCATCCCTGCAGCTACTTAATGATTCTAATTTTAGATCATCCATTTGTTTTATTTGCTTAGCAAAGATCCCACGGAGATGGTTTCCACTCCAGTCTTAATTGGCGTGTCTTTATGATTAGCCTCCGCTGATGGAAGCTGGGCTCCGTTCAGGACAGTCATGTGATGAATATATGTGTCTGTTCACTAGTCAGTGTGACTCTGCGATGGAGAATGAGCCCTGTCTCTTCACCATGGTGGGGGGGTGGGGGGGGGGGGACATCATCTCCAGAGATGGCTGCAGGATGCTCCTCTGAACAGCTGCTAATTCTCTTTCCTGGGGGTGGTCTGTACTGTAGGCTTTGGTACTATTACTGTAATATGGTATACCACAGAATTTTAGGGACATAAAAATATAAACAATAAAATATTTATATTGGCAACAAAATTAGCTGAGTGGGGGCGAAGGGGATCACACACAATAACATTTTGCGGGGGACGGTCAAAATGTACCACAGTATAATGTCTGGATCTTATTACAGTAAGAAAAATTTGATACTCCTGAAGCCTACTGTAGAGTTGGTTCATAATAGTAATTTTGATAAGTTCGGCTTGTTGGAATGTCACTCCTGCCCTCCTCCTGGTTTGCAGTTGACCGGCGCTCACCTCATTCCCAGGCTAAGAGAAAAGAAGCAACACCTTCAACATGGACAAGGCCTAGATGGAGAAGGTGAGGCTCATCAGGAAGCCCATGCAGAAGGTAAATCCTTGATTTGCCACTTGCACACACACAGGTACATTAGCGTTCTTTTCTTCACCTACCCCTCTAGCTCTCTATAGGATGGGGGGGGGGGGTCACAGTGCAGGGTCAGCCAATTGGGGGTTAAGGGCCTTGCTGAAGGGCCCATGGATATGTGGCTGTTCTGCCAATGCCCGGGTTCAAACCGGCGATCTTCCAATCACAGGCATGGAGACTGAGCCAGTCACCGTACCAACTCTTCTGGGAGCATCCCGAGAAGATGCCCTCAAGCACCAGATAGGAGTGAATGGTAGTGAACGGGACCCCTGGGTTTAGCAGCTGGGCACCCCTACGGTCCACTCCCAGCTTCAGCTTCTCCTCCCCGCTGTTTGCCCCCCATCTCAGAGGCCTGCTGGCCTCCCCTTCCGGGCTCACAGCCGGTGAGTCGCTTCTGCTGCTGGTCCCTGACATCATTTTGAGGTTAATGGCGCTTCCTACCCCCTTGGGTCACATATTGAGCCATTATAAACCATTTCATTTTTACAGTTAGCTTATTTTCAAATGTACCAGTAGTATATTTTAAGTGCCCATGCCATAATCTTGAGTTACAAGTATAGGAACAAATATTAAGTATGACAGAAATATGGAAAAGTAGCAGTAATCCATGGAAGCCACTGAGATATTTATACTGCAGTTTTTGAGATTGTATAAAACATATTTTTCCTAACATAAGATTTAGAAAACAGTTATTTTCCCCAGAAATGTAAGGTATATAAACAGAATGAAACATTTCAGCTTTCTTTTGTTGCTGACATAAACCTCCAGTGTAGCAGATGACCTTGAACGTCACCGATTGGGCGTCACGGTGCTGCTGTCGTCCTGCTGACCGCGTGTTTTCCCACCAGAGCCGCTGCTCTCTCGGTGGCTCGCATCTGGTGGACATCTGTGTGGCGACGGCGGCCCAGTTGGCTCTCCGTGGGGCCCCTTTCATTCCCTGACTCTGTGGCCACTTGCAGGCAGGGATGTGGCAGAATTTGTGTGTTTCTGCAGAATGGAGAAGGGCCTTTATCTCTCATGCCTCCCTGGAGAAGGGCCTTTATCTCTCCTGCCTCCCTGGAGAAGGGCCTTTATCTCTCCTGCCTCCCTGGAGAAGGGCCTTTATCTCTCCTGCCTCCCTGCTTTGCTCTTGGAGTTTGTTAATTCAGTCAGGGGCATGTTCCACAAAGCAGGATTTCTCATTTAGCTGGGTTAACTTAAGCTAGAAGTCATGATTGTCCAATAAGAGTTTAGGTTAGTAGCATTCCTATTGGACAATCATGACGTCTAGCTTAAATTAACTGAGAAATCCTGCTTCTTGGAACAACCCCAGATGACAGTTGATTAAGTTTGTGTTGTTATCAAATAAGACTGGTAATTAATAATAACAGGAACCGTACTTGGTTACCCCCATGACCCTGACCAGGATGAGCGATTGGATGATGGATGGATAGTCATTTATTTTTGTTCCGGCCCGCTTCGGCTACTGGAAGGCATTGAAAGCATTGGCCTCTGCTATCTCTTTCTTTCCTTTTTCCATGTCGTTAATCCAGAAGGCTCTGTGTGGGAGGGGGCCGCAGTCGGCGTGACCCCCGCCGCTGGCAGCCGCTAATTTACAGGCTCCCGGTGGAGCTGCGTGCCGTGGGTAGCTGAGAAATGAGGCCCAGAAACTCCCAGCTTTACCTTAAAAAGCCAATTTATTCTGCTGCCAGAGAATAAGGAGGGATGTGGGCGGCGGGGGGCCACGGAGGGCGGGGGGGGGGGGAGGGGGGGAGGGGGGGTGATGTATTCTAGGTTCTGAGTGTGGGCTGGGCTGGAAGGTACGGTCTGCATCTGGCAAGGATACCTTAACTCTCTGACTCCATAGCAACAGTCCCCAATCACAGATATGTCTGACATCTGGCCTTGCTGCTGTGTTCCCAGAATTTTAGCTACAGTTAAAATACATACAATAAAAATACACTGTCTTTGTATTGAACCATAAAACTTTTGTCCTTTAATTGGTAATCTGAAAGAACTAAACTGTGAACAACTCAAGGAAATTGTAGACATGATGAATCGTATTGCTCCGTGTACATTGGCAGATTGTTTTAGCGCTATGCAATGGTTCCATCTTGTGGTAAAATGTGTCACTGCAGACGAGAATATTAACGGCTCCCACTCTGGGCTCAGATGGCTGCCGTCTGCAGTTTTTCCAGTTCTTTTGCTACGTGGGGCACTTAAATGAGGAAGGTAATTAGTGTATTCATCTGAGTGGAATGAGGATCTAATCGAATCTGGTGACTCTTGTCTCAGGCTTATAGACGAAACAAACGGAATAATTTCTGCAAAGCTTTTCCTCGTGACCTGCTGTGACTTTAGCGGAAATGTGCGCCTGTCTCGACCTCTCACTCAGGAAGGTGGAGCAGATGTTTGGCGAGCTGGAGGTGTGGAGCACCGTTCCGGATCGTGATCGTCTGGAAATCTACGAGGATGTCATCTTTCATCTGGACAAAAAGGAGAAGGTGGTGACGATGTCCAATTACACCCACAGTGCCTTTCTATTTATAAAGTCTTATGCTCTTGTCCTGAGTAGTTGTTTTTTAATTATACAGACATTCATTAATTTCTTTATTAGTTAAAGGTTTCTGGATTTGCACATCTACAGAAATAAGTTCTACTGTGCAGAACCTTCTGCACAGCGACTAACATATCACACTGTTCACTGTGGATGAGGAGTTGCAGAGTATGCAGTGGGATGCCAGTGGGTCTCATTTTGTAGGTCTAGGTCCTATAACCACTGATTAATAATCATTGGTGCTCAGAGGGCTAAGTTTGTGATGTGAACTAACCAGAAATGTACAAATATTTCATAAACTGGCCAAACAACTAGACGTGTCTCCATGAACCATGCCTACCCATACTATGTATCCACCCTGTGCTCCCCAAACATAGACGAGGAGGATGTTCTGATCTACTTTGAGCATATCCGTGCTCTTGAGGAGAAAGAAGAGAAACAGATATCTCTACAGAGAAGTTCAGACCGTTCAGGACCTAGAAGGCCTTCCAGGTGAGGGATGGGGCAGCAGAGTAGCTGTTTTCCACACGTGTGCAGGTGGTTCAGTATTGAGTTGGAAAGATGCTCTATATGGTGGGAGTGTCACTCCTGACACATTTCAGCCCTGCAGAAATTCCTGGACAAACTCCACAACTACATCCTGCTCCATGTCTGCCTGGTGGGGGGGAAGATGTGCCCAGCTGTCAGCTGAGATGTCCACTCAGGTGATAAAAGACAGGCTGACCTTCCCAGGAACACAGTGGATTGGTGCAGTTTGTGGACTGAACATATTGTACAGTGTTTATTAAATATGGTGCTAGAAGCGGGAAATGAGATTTGTGTTTATTGCTGTTGTGGTTAATCTAAGGGGCAGTCTGTACCCCTGTCCTATTGCAATTGTACATAGAGAACCTAGAACACTACTAGATATTACTGCTAATAGGAAGAGCGGCATGGACATGTTGAAAGTGAAGACAGTAGCTCTGCTGTATCTGTTTCCCAAATTTGTCTTGGCTGTGCATGAAGTTCCCATCCCCTCAGCTCATGGTGTTGCTCATGTGTGCACACACACCCAACAAGAGATAAAAACGTACTGCTGTTCCTTCTCCTCAACTTAAAAGATCTAAAATGACCTTACAGCCCAGGTCTTTGTCCTTTATGCTTCAGTCGCTGTGTTCCTGTGGCCCTTTTCTGCCCGAAAGTGGCTGAGCTACGCGTTTTCCTCCAGGACAAAAGGGGGTCAACACCAGCTTAAGGACTTTGGCACCGTGATCAACTACAGAGCTACAGGCCTGGACAGAGGCAACATCAAGATGGCCTTCAGCAGTGAAAGTACACTTTTATTCTTCAATGAAACAGGAAGTTGGAAATGTATTCTTTGGAAAGCTCTGTCACCGCCCCCCCCCCCCCCCCCATCTAATCCCTACCCCTCAAAAACCCCGACCTCTCTCTCTAGCCCACCTCCCCGCTAAGCTTGGGTTGGGGTCTAATTTTTCATACGGTCATACTGTCCATACATCATACCGCAGTATATTATTTTTATGGCATTTTCAAAAGTAATGCTATTCCAGGTAATTTGATAAATATATTTTTTGCATATTAAGAAAATCATCTTGTTATCCTCCCCCGCCTTCCACAACTGACCAGAATAAAGTTCCTGAGAAGTTTGAAAAAGATTCTACAGAACACTTAGATATACTGACTTCACAAGGTCACGTGTCTCCTGCAGCCACCCTTTCTGTCATTTGGTGCCATCAGGCATGTGACTGGGCTTGGGATGAAGACCCAAATGAATCCGAATGAGTCGCAAATGATTTAACTTCGATGTTTTAACAGCCATTTTGAGAATTCCATACATGATGACAGGCCCAGGCTGCCTTTCCCAAATTATTGTCTTTGACTGTGTGAAACACATGCGGTGTTTTGATGCAAAAATGGGACCTATGGCATTCCTTCCCAGTCTTAAACAACGCGAGAGCTTCGGTCATGACGTTGCATAGAATCCCAGAATTCACAGCTAAAATATCCTCTTAATGCTGTCGCATGGAGAAGTCAATGCATGCATATTGTTTCTGTTTATAATTAAGACATTTCTACACATAGATTATAAAATCTTTTTGGATGTTATTGCAAAATGATTGCATATGCAATTAACCGGACGATTAAACCCCAGTGCTGGTGACAGATTGCGACTGAAAAAATAGCTTCACGGTTGTAATTCTCCATTTCCAGAGCAAAAAATTAGGAGAGACGTCGGGAAGCTGGATCAAAAAGAAATGGGAGAAAACTAGATTTAATGCATCTTGGAAGCATCCTAATGTAGACTTGAAAAAAAACAGAAGAATGCGAGACTCGTAAGATTTCTTGATAATTGGATCACAGGTAGGAATTGGCTATCTATTGACAGTGTTTGAATGCTTTGAATGAGTAAATTATAGAAATTATTATGAGATACTGAAAATAACTTTGCATGGTAATTTATTATTGTAAGATGTGATGGCGTTTGGTTGCTCTTTATCCTTGAAAATGACATTGTGGGCTGATTTAAATGTTTTTTTGCCTGAACTAGCCCAATTGGCGATAAAAATTCCACAGTTTCACACCTGGTTATAGCCCAAGAATGCTGGCTAGCTCACTTTGCTACTGATAAGTTTATATGATTTATTGTGAAGTGTTAATAAAGCCTTAGCCAAGACCATAAGAATATTATGTACTTTTCGAATTATGTTCACATGATCAGATATCTTCTGTGGTCACCCTTTTCTTTGGTGCTACTAAGCCATGTTGCTTCAGTTTTTGTGTTGTTTGCCTCAAAATTTGATCAGGCCCCGATGCTCACCCATATAGTGTGTCTGCTAAGTTTGAAAAAAATGCTGTCAAATACTTTTGGAGTTATCATGCTGATAAGATCAAGTGTCTGAAATTGTTATTTTCTGTGTTATAACCACGTGGCATTGCTTTAGTTTTTGTGTAATCTGTCTCAAAATTTCCAGATCGTCGGACGTACAATGTGTCTGCACATTTTGAAAAAAATCCATCAAATACTCTTTGAGTTACCATGCTAATGAGAAAGTGTTGGTGGTGGTGTCAATTTACCCCTGGTGTCCCTGATTTTGAGTTTAGTAGCTCACCTCTCAAACCTGAGTCTCCCTCCATTCCCAAATTATGGTTTCATTCCATTAATTTCAGCAATCAGAATCAGGATTTTGTTGGCTAGTTTTTGTCTGGCTTTTAAAATGTGTCACTTAAGGTTCCTGTAGGAATCTTCCTTGAAGGACTTACTTTGGAATCTGAAAGAAAGGATTTTCCATGATTTTATTAACAGCTTGAAGGTGGGAGAAGGTCTGAGCTTGGCAGCACGAGTGGGTTTGAGATGCAAGCTCACACTTTCCATCTAATTTGTGCAAGGTTTTGTAGTGATTTGTGCAAACTTGCACATAATGTGGAGAACAGAAATGGAGAATTTCCATGCATCTGCTGGCCATCTGCTATCATGAGAAGTGTGGCAGGGAAGGCAGTGCATCTGGACCGAGAAGGTGCACATGCTGTTTGTGTTGGAGACAAACAGTCTCAACAAACTGTCTTTGATCTGAGAATAGAGGTGGTTTGTTACAGAACTACAATATAGGACAGTGTTTTCCAATCCAGTCTTCGGGGACCCAGAGACAGTCCAAGTTTTTTGCACCCTCTCAGCTCCCAGAAGGGAGCAAACATGTGCACTGTCTGGCAGGGAGCTGGGAGGGAGCAAAAATGTGGACTGTCTGGCAGGGAGCTGGGAGGGAGCAAAACCATGGACCAGCTGTGGATTCCGAGGACCGGGTTGGGAAACACTTAACACACAGTAACAAGAAACTACAGTAGCCCATCTACAGTACATCCTCGTGCGGTAAGATATTTACCCATCATCCCAGAATTTTCAGTGAATTTCACTCCTAGTGTTTATCAGTTTATCACTTGTTGTCCCAAATAAGGCTGATAAAGAACAACAGAACCTGGGGGAAGTCTAACAGAATCCAACCTGAAGTCCCTCAAGATGAAGTCATCGACAGAGCAGCTAAGCAGAAACATCGGAGGCGCCCTACTCCAGATCAGTGTTAGTAAGACCATGCCCGTGTCTGCCATCGAGGGCAAGTATTTCTGCAGGTCCAATAACCACAATCCATTGCGGGCCACACCCAGGAAAAAATCCTGGTTATGGCTCTGAGCAAGACACTGGGATTATAGGCTGTATGAGCAGTATGTCCAGGTCGTTCATATTTATTATAATGTTACTGGGCTGGATTTTTGAACCGGAGACCGAAAGAATTACGAGAAGCTCCAGGAATAAGTTACAGCAGTAAATAAGCACCAAACCGGGCAGTTATACAGCCATTGTCAGTGACCTCTTTTTATTTGCCGGAATCCCCCCCGCTTGCTTTTAGGGACGCCGGGACACCTTGAGAACCAGGCTGAACGAGGACGAGCCTGACAGACAGAGCAGCCGGGGCAGCCGGACATGTCCCAACTCCGTTACCGGAATGTTACAGATCCCACATGGCCCGGGCTCTCCCTGACCCCCTGTAAACATCCCCTGCCGACAGTTTCGATAAAGGGGAGGTCTTTCAGTCAAAGGTAAGAAAAAACACACACTCTGTATTTTCATGTTACAGTGTCCAGGGCATTTTTGTCCTGAGAAGCCCTGTCGGAGGTTTTATTTCTACTGCACTGACAGGCAGTGCTGGAAAGCTCCGGAACAGATCTGGCAGGCTTGCCTGTGTTGCATTATGCTGTCGGTCTGAGGTTCAGGTGTCTGCAAGATCCCAGAGTTCTTTAAACGCATCTGTTGCTCATACCCTGAAGCGTAATAAAAATCATGCCTTCTTCAATCTTTTTCCTCTCCTCCCCGACTGAAATATTTAGTTTAGCATCAGCCACTCGACTTTCACATCGGTGCTGGAATATTCCAGTTTACATTTTTTGTTGCACATCCCACTGTGATTCAGTAAAGATTAAGGTGACCTGAACGGTTTAAAGTTTTACATTCTGTTTTGAGTTTGTCTTTTAGTCAGTCTAGCTAGTTTTTAAACCAATAGACTGCATTCGGAAAACTACGGGAGACATGAACTGTAAGTGTTTGACGTTGGTGCTTTTTTTTCTGTTATGAACACTGGTTTGCTCAACAGCAGCTCCAAAAGAAAGGCCTTTGTTTGAGGAAATATGAGGTACTTATGTTAATTTGATGGATAATGAAAACCAGACACTGAGACCCCCCCCCCCCCACCTGCAAATGGAATGTTATCATAAAACAGTCACATGCTGCACGTATATCTGAGACCTTTCTCACCATAGTGAACTTAAAAGTCAGTATAACTAAGGTGCCTCTTGGTACAGGTGATGCTCCTGTATTCCAAACACCTACTGAAACAACACTAATTACTAGAATCCCCTGTGGTAATCACTTAATGTTTCTGGGCAAGTGAAACTGGCTAGCTTTGAACCAGCTTTAAATGTGCTGAGTTGACCGTTACCTGCTCATCTGAATCAGTTAGTTTTTGCAGTTAAATTAAAATTTGGTCATCTTATGCTTTCCTAAGCTTGGTGTGTGGGTCAGTGGGTTAGGACTAGGGTTGCAAAATTAATTTTCCTGTTAATTCCCATATATTCCGGTTAATTCCCCTGGAAAGTTTCCAACTTGGAATATTTCCAAAATTCCCCAGCTTAACTTCCCATGGAATGGAAAGTTTATGGAAAGTTTCCAGAAATTGTCCACCTCTTTGCAACCCTATTTAGGACTGATCAGAAGGTTGCTGGTTCAAATCCTGTGGGCAATCCAAGTGGATTTTCACACTTGGACCCTTGAGCAAGGCCCTTAACCCCAATTACTCTTAGTGCTGGCTGACCCTACGTTCTCAGTTGTACATTGCTTTGGATAAGAGAATATGCTAATTAAAACATACCCACACACTAATAAAATGTAAATTGTTTATTTAATCTGAACCACGGAAAAATCAGATCTAGTTGGAAATTTGTATTTAAAAGGACATACAAATAAGCAGGGATTGCCTAAAATAATTTTTGCTGAAAAACATGCTAATGATTGTCCACTCAGGATGAGATGGATACAATGTAACCTGTAAGGAGAACACAGGGTATGTGTGCATGGGATATGAAGAACATTTTCATGGGTTGTTACTCTAGAAAAATCACAGAGTGTTTAATGCCACTTTCTGATTGGGTCACTGGAAGTAGGGATGCTGCTCAGCACACGAGCACAGAACACGACTGTGTCCTTCGCTGGTTCATTAAATTATGCAAACTGAAAAAATAACATCTATAAGTTAAAATAATTCAATCGTTTGGCACAGAAATGTGTCCAAATTTCTTTAAACAATATGTACAAGAACAAGCTTACACTTATGTGCAGCTATGATTTTTCTAGCAAAATATCTGTAAATGTAGAAAATGTTTTTTTTTTTCTTCCTTTTCTTGAACCTGTATGATCAACCACATTAAAAACTGGACCAAAAGTGACTAGAAGCAGATGCAGAGTATAAATAAGACCATGTTTTGAGCATAAACAGATTTGATACCTAGCTTTGATGATCTCCCAGTAGGATCTACATATTGCTGTCAAAGCCCAAACTTTGGTGAATGCAAGATTCCCTCCCTTCCAACAAAAACCCTAATCCTCCTACTGGATGTGAGGGGAGCAAACTGATTCCTCAGTCCAGTTAAATTTCAGTCAAGTTGGACTTTATCGCCTTGGTCCGATGAATGAGATGCTAACCAGTTATCAGGGCTGGGGCAGCGAGGAATGCTAGCTTTGCCTAACCCCCTAGGCATCTCGCATCCCCAACTTCCTGTAGTAAGACTTATATTTGTGCTTGAAAATGCCAGTTCACAACAGTACATATCATGTTTCAGTCATATCTACATTGCTCGTCGCAAAGTACATATTACACAGTTGAGTTTTGTTTTAAAAAATTAAGTGCAGCCAAAGTATGTTTGGAAAAAAAAATAGGCAGTAGGATCAGAACGTGGTCTAATACTATGTAGCTCCATAGTAAACAGCTTCAGTGAAATACCTTCAACCATTTCCTCAGGTTTCCAAGCCACGTTTGAGCAATTAAAGGAGTAGCTCAGGTCCTTCTCCTTAAGGTAAACAAAATGATCAGAACTGAGTTTAGGCACTTGGCTCAAGTAAGGTTCCCCAAAAAAAAAAAAAAAAACTTTCCTTCCGCCAGTCCGGAAGCAAGCGCGCTCGGGCGTCTTCAACAAAAAACCATCCAATCATGTGTCCATCTCCGCGACATTGGTCTGATCAAAGAGTCTCCGTACACTCCTCCTCATCGCGTTGGCACGTCTGTACGGCTGATTTCGAAGATCTGAGGAGAGATGGGGAGAGGTGTCAGAGTCCTCGCCAAGGCCTGGGAGATGCCTGTGGGCAGCCAACACAAAGCAGCTTAAGCGAGATGGAAACACACTGGAATCGCTCTTCGGGGACGACTGCCACAGAGGAGCAAAACAGGCAGGGAAAGGATCAGGCGGCCTGAAGTGGCAGTAAAATGTTACCTAAAAGTTTAAATATCAATGAACTCCCCGTTTTTATTTTTTTTTAAATCAGACTTTTCGTCCCTGTTGATGCCTTTGACAAATGACACAGGAGGAAATCCTTCCTACAAATTATTCACAGGTTTTTTAACACTGCGCGCCAGTGAGAAAAATGTTACATGTGATTAGTTTTAGCCAATAGGATGAAATCTGCCATTTTGCAGATGTTGGTGGGTTTCCAGTCACATACTAGGATAGCTGTATGGTTTTCAGCGTCCCCATCACGATCATAAAGTAACACTGTTACTTATCCTCAGTCAATTTATTCACACCCATAAAACACATGTTGTGTTGTTTTTTCCCCCAGAACAAGACAGACCCAGGGGACGTCACCATGACCACCCTAGGACGTGACCCAACACCCTTGTGTCTGTGGGATACCACATAAAGATTGTTGCTTTATCTGGTACTGCTGTCCTTAAATTCACTATTTGTTACATGCTGGGAATTGGGCTGGACCTGAATGGTATCGTGCGTCATCAGTTTGATGGGCATTATCTGATCACATGGCTTTTAGCACAGCATAGAGGATAGAGATAGAATACAAAAAAAAATGTTGCTTGCCAGATCTGGGTCACATCCAGCACCACTGGGGTGCTACTGGACGAGTTCCTTACCCTCGAATGGACATTGGGAAATTTAGTTATATTATTCTTCTTGAGAGCTGGATGAAGAGGAGACAAAATGGAGGTTACAGATAAGCAAGGTGACAGAAATGAGTCACCCTAGAGTGTTAAAACTGGCCTTCAGCAAATTAGCTTTGGAAGCAGAGGGGGCGGGGCTTGGGAATTAGGAGGGGCGGGGCTAAGCGATGTTATTGGTTTTGCAGGTAGGGGTATCGGTTACTAAAGCGTTTCTGTGTCACAAAAGCCTAGGCTGCTTTATAAAATGACTCCCAGGTGTGGAGGGAAAAGTCAACATTAATGTTGCACAAATCATTCTTACAGTTCACCAGAAGCAAGTTAAAACAGGACAAAAAAATTTCAGACTAATAAAAAAAAAAAAACAGTCACTTGCAAACTCAGACTTGAAAATGGAATCTAAGCATGCATTCAGCCAGATACATGTCCAAGTTGTTCAAGTACAACATTCTGTTCCCACAATTCATAATATTAGGATATACTGCTCATTTTCAGGATGCTTTGCAGGATATCTTTTGGAATCGGAATATCCGAGGCATGTATTTGGCTTTCAGATAGTGACTGAGCGAGATCATATTCAGATCTCTCAGGCCCATGCTGAACCAGGCCCTGTGTGGGCGAGTAGCGCCACCACCTGGGGGAATGAGGCAAGGACACCCAGGGGGACATCAGGTAGGGTTAGCATGCGAGAGACATGCAAAGAGCATTAATCTACAACACATCCATGCTGCTGGACAACACATTTCAGTGATACTCTCATGAAAACAGTTAAAGACCACATTTTGACGTTTAGTTGTTCATATGCCAGATCAATAAATCCACTAGTAAAAATACGTGATCATATTAAATGCAATAATTAATACCGCTTCGTACTTAGTACTTTTTTACAACACAAGGGGGCGAAAGAAGCATAGTTTTGAATTGCTTCCCATTGGGAAACCAGTATTAATCAGTCGATGTCTGCTAATTTATAATAAATGCAGTATGAGTGACAGTTTAGAAAATTAAGCACAAAGGAAGGTCATTAAGCACAAACAGGCATGTGTGAAGACACATCCTCCTGTCTCGCAGGTGACTGACACCCCCAATAAAACACCACACAAAAAGACATGCGGTCCTGCACACATGCTCGGATCACGTCTGTGGGGGGGGGGGGGGGGGGACACAGGGATGCAGAGAGAAGTGTAAGGCCACCTTTGTGAGAGAGAGTTTAGGTTGTTAGTAATGGAAGTCTTCTGGGAGGGGGGGCTCGCAGAAGAAGCGGGAGCCGCGCTTGGCGGTTCGGGCGGTAAAGGGCGCCATCTTCAGCGCTGCATTGAAACGACAGGCACACGGCAGAATCAGCGCACGCTTGCTGTGTTAGCGGGCAGAGGAGCAAAAATAGGGCCGACCGTTCCACTCTGACGGACCGAACCACCGGGGACAGGAGTGGGGGTTTACGCTTTACGTCACCTGACCTTGCCCGACCACATCAAAGCTTACGGACTAGGAAAGTTTTTTTTCATTAAAAAATTTCCATTTTATTTTTCAAATAGTTCAGGGTCAGGCTTTTCCTCAGAAACATTAAAGTCTAATTTAAAGTCTTTTGTTCCAAATCTCATACAGAACAGTGATTAAATTAAATTTAGAAATTACTTTATTTGCTAATAAGAGTGTACTGTACATTTGCAATGTCAAAAATTGAACATAAAAACAAAATACATTTTAAAAACATAAAAATATGTTAATTTTAAAAGTAAATTTAGGTCAATTAACATAATGCATTAGTTTTTTTGATAAACCATTGGTAATATGAAAAGTAAAGCTAATTTAAGCTTACAGGGGTTACTATTTCTAATTTAGAAAATTATGTCAAACAGGGCTGATCTACTCCGAGTTCTGCGGTTGATGTTCTTTCTCTGGGCCACCTACAGCAGGTAAAGTTAATGAGACACCAGCAGACTGGCGAAAAATGTACATGCAGACACACGCCCGGGCATGAGAATGTAATTACATTAGTCATCTAGCTGATGTTCTGTATTAATGACCAACGCTGAGAAGAGCTTCTCAAGCTACCGGTGAACCAAGAAGCGCTTGTTACTTGTCCTTGTTAGCCAGTCGCATTAGTAACTCAGCACCACCGGTGAAGTAAGTGTTGCTCTGGGGGACACCAGTAGAGGGCGCAAGACATGGCCAACCCTGCGTCACAGGGGACGTGTCGCCAGGACTGTGTGGAGGACAGGTACCTGTGATGATGTCCTCAATGGCGCCATCCTTGCCCTCGTAGACGTGCCGGCTGTCTTTCACCTGCTTCTTCTTCAGTTCGGCGATCAGCTCCTGCTGTTGGCGCTTGTTCTTGTGGGAGGGAGACTGGAGCAGGAGAGCAGGAGAGCAGGAGAGCAGTCAGTCAGTCGATACACACCCCACAGCATGCACCTCCCACACACACCAGGAGCGAGGAGACTCCGGTGCATTAGAGGCTTTCCAGCATTAACTCCACTTCCAGGCATAATATTTTGGGGATAAATTTATGTGAATGACTTCTTGTTGAAAGAATTTCTCAGCTGTATACACACTCATTAAAATCCCTTAGTTCACACGCATTAGTCACCCTAATGCTTAGTCAGATGGTAACTAAAGATCTTGATCCATCCTGCGCGCCGTAGGTATTGAGCAGCAGTCACATGGGTCTCTCTTTGGAGGGGACAGGCATTAGCAAGGGTTCCTAATAAACTGCCAGCCGAGTGCATATCCCACATACCAACCTCCATGCACGCAGACACTAAAGGGGCAGCACAGCGAGTCGCACTGTAACCGCACACCTCCAGCGCTTGGGGGGGTTCGAATCCCATCCCCAGCTCTGCATGTGTGGAGGTTTGTATGCTTTTCCTCCCGTAGCCTAAAAACAGATGGTGAGACAAACTGGAGTCTCTAAACGTGTCCCGCAATGGCCTGGCATCATGCCCCCTGCCTCATCGCCTCTGCTTCCAGTGATTCTGTGTTGGATAAGCAGTTATTGGATGGATGGATGGATGGATGGATGATACATGTACATCTGCTTCTGTTATTAGGCGTGATGAGTCAGGGCTGAAAGCTCGGACCTCTGCCGATGGCCGCATGAGGACCCCCTGCTCCACGGGGAGGCCCCCCCCCCCTCCCCCAAGCAGCTGCCCACCTTCTGGTTCTCCTGGTTCATCATGGCCTCCTGCTCAAGCAGCCTCTCCATCAGCATCTGCTCCTGTCTTTTCCTCTGATCGTTCTCCTCCTCGGCTTGCTGGAGGCGACACGGCGGCTAAGCTTTCAGGTGCCCCGCAGAGAAGGGGAGGGGCGACGCCCAGATTCATTTTTTTTTTTTTACGTGTTTTCTTACTCACCCTATAGGCCTTGACGAAACGCACAAACACTGGGAAGAATACCGAAGGGGGCGTCGTTTTGGAAGTCTCCCCGAAGAACTTAACCACCTCATCAAAGGCATCCTTTAAGAAAAGCGAGATGACACATGACAACAGGACACTAACTGTATATTATTTGACCTTATGTACTTTTCTTATTTTCCTATGCGCAACTATTGCCAGAACTATCTATATATTAGTATTTTGTTTCTTAGATGAGTCTTCTCTAAAGCTATATGTTTGCCTATTTATTTTGTAATTTAACTGGAGTAAGTTTAGCTAATTTGCTTGTTGAAGCCATAAACACAAGCATAGTGCCCCGCTGCACTCGAACTAGCAACCTTCTGGCTGTAAAACCAGCACATGCCCAGGTGTCATTGGCCCACGGCTGGACACCCCTTACCTGCGCAACCTTGGCATCGTCTTGCAGCTTCTTCAGCTTGCCCTCGTTCGGCGCGATGAAGTCCTTGAGCAGCGTGTTGTGGCCGTGCATGCTGTACTCCCGCCTGCTCAGGTCCATGCCCCTCTGCAGCTCCTTCACGTCCAACAGCACGTTTTCCAGAGACACTGCGGCATGAAGACCATGGGCGTGAAGACCCTTTGTGGCACGACGGAAACCAACGGACAGGATCCAGCACTTGACATACCTGCAGCCGCCTTCTCCACATAGTGCAGCTCATTGTAGAAGAAACACACCGACTCGTACTTCTCATTCACTACATTGGCTATGTAGTGCAGCAGCGTAGTTTTCCGGTCAGTCGACTTAGTCTCCAAGAGCTTTGGGGAAGCAGAAAGTACCAAACAAACTGTGTATTAACAGCGAGCAGTTTATGTATTACTTGTGTTAACAGTTTGACCCATAGGGTTTTACCAGGTCTAAGCTCTGTAGTTTAAACCCATAGACGGCTCCCCTTTTGCTGCTGTTCATGTAGTTCCCAAGAGCCAGGATGATCTGCAAAGAAAAAAAACCAGAGTGAACCTCTATACTCCTCCTGAGAGGTTACAAACCCAACGGGGAAAAGCCCTACAATACTTGCCTCTAGAATTTTCTTTAACTTCTGTGATGACTTTATGGACACCGAAGCCGCGATGATGGCATGTAGTTGCTGCGAAAAGAAGTGAGATCATCCATCAGAGAGAGCTTGGTGAACGTCAGTGACCCATCGTTGGGTGATCTTCACTCCACTCCACGGCACGGAGAATCCAACAGAAGGAAGGGCCGCAGTGTGAGGACAGTAATCCTAAACATTGGGAGTTCTGTAAGGGGGAGGGGCATTGTGGGTGGGAGGGCGGCGGTTTGGCGTGGGGATCTCACCGGCGTGAGCATCTGCACGCTCTCACAGACGTTTCCCATGAAGGCCATGATGGTCATCTTCTGCATGAGGCGCTCGATCTTGCTGAAGAGCATCATGAAGCGGTCCTCGTACGCCAGGCTCTCCAGCGGCTTGCGGTCTCGCTCGTACTGCCGCAGCACCTTCACCTCCTTCTCCGTGGGCAAGAAGCGCATCAGGCACTCCACAAAGTCCACGGGCAGGGTGTGCAAGTCAAACCTGCAGGGGCGGGGGGGGGCGGGGGGCACCGCAAAGAGCAAAATCAGGCTGACGCAGGACAGGATTCGTCTCTACAGCACCTGCCGCTTCCATCAGATATGAGTGGGGGGGCGGCATTTCCAGGGAACAAAAGATAACAACAAAAAGATCTCTAGCTTGCTAAATGATTTAAAAGCAGAGTCGGTTTTTGTTTTTCATTTTTTGTTTTTTTGCAATTTTCAGTGGAGGTGGGGGGGCATGTTTAGGCACGGTTGCTGTCGGTGATCTGGGTTAAGTCTTTTGACAGGCAGGAGCGTGGCTTACGTCTGGATGGCCTTGCAGATTTCTTCCGGAGCCTTTCCCACCTTCCTCAGTGTGATGGCCAGGTTTTTCGCCCTGTTGGAGTCGAGCAGTGTCACTTTGTTGGATGCTTTCTGACTTGTCCACTGTTTACTTGTTGTCAAGTCGACGGCCGGGCCTTGGGCCTTGGTCTTGAACATCTCCTCAAACTCGTCCACATTCAGGTCCTGCAAATTCAAAGGTATAGGACTCCTTGGCACACAACGCATATGAATCACAATGTGTCGTGCTGCTGACCTCGGGTACAGGATGCTCAAAGAAAGTAGTGAAAGGTGACCTGGAATGCTCATGGGAGTTTTATGTATGCAGACATGTTCTGAAGGCAGGATGAAAAATGATTGGTTCAGAGAGATAACCAATCAGATTGTAGAGGAGGTGGGTCTAAGTGGAACCAACCAATCGGCTGTCTTGGTCCCACTTCCTCTAGTTGCTTTGACCCATCTCCTATACAATCTGATTGGTTCTCTGAATCAACATTTTTTCCTTCAACTCCCATGAACACCTGGAATATGCATGAGGATGCCAGAATGAAGGCGTCACCTCCAGGATCCTTTCGTCGTCAATCTCATTGAAGACAGTCCCATTGATCTGGTTGGGCTTCAGTGCCTCCCAGTTGAAGACCGGCATGCGGAACTTAGTCTTTATCGGTTTCTTTATTTTCACTGCTGCGGGAGACAAAAGGGGAGCAAATTGTTCATGTGGAATCGAGCCAATTTCTAAGCCGAGCCATAAAAAAGTGCACGGGTGGGTCACCATGGCGATGGAATGGGGCAAGATGATTGCTTGCGAATGGATGTTTTCTTGGCTGTAATAGCCAATCAGTTGGTGGTTGGGGGGGGGGGGGGGATTTGTAAGACTTTGACTGCCATTTATATTCAACCATCCATGCATCTTCCAAACTCACTAATTCAGTAGAGGGCTTTGATGAACCTTGGCCCTGTCACAGTATGCATAGGACAGGAGGCAGCGGTGCACCACTGATGGGACACTAGTGCACCACAGCTGCACACTCCCTCACATACACAATCACACACTACTGGCAATTCAGAGACACCCCACGCCTATCTGCAAACCTAGAAGATACCCGAAACCTCCAATCCCAGAGGTCACTGATCTACCCACTGTGCCACCTCACTTCCATCCATTACAGTTAAAACGTTCATCTAGTCTATGATGATGCATAAACATCCAAAAGGATGCCACTTCAAAGGATGCCTTTTACTATGTGAAACGACATAACTTAATGGGTATGTGTCAAAACATTCTTTTCAGCCTCCTTATTGCTGCATGCATGAGCCGGCATGTGACCCCACACTGACATAGCGACTCGCAATCTGCCTTCAATCTGTTTATAATGACGCAGAAATGTGCTTCAGCATGCAATGACTTACGACTCACAAACAGAACACACCAAATCGTTGGGGGGGGGAGGGGATTAGAAATATGGTATTTCCACTTTTTTAAGTCCTCTCAAACTATGTAATTAACAACCGGGGCGGGGGGGGGGGGTGTACCTTTTTGGGGTAGGAGACATTTTCCCATGGGGCTGCATAGTGTTGCGAGTTTTGGCTCACCCTGTTAGGAAAATTTATTTCATGTGGCGTTCTGAAGCAAGTCCATTTTGTGTTTTGTTTTTGCTTTAGGTAGGTGGGGAGGGGGGGTGGGTATTTTCAGGACCTGAATGTCCAGCATAAGGTGGTGCTACAACCGTGTCACCATGCATTGGTGTGTTTGGATCTTAGACAACTGAAAATACCATTTCCAACTTGGGGGAGGGCGGGGGGGGGACACAAAACAGACATAACCTACAAAACAGCTTTATGGGTCCATCTTTGTTTGAAGAAAACGATTGGGCGGGTGGGGTCAAAACAGAACCAGAAAAAAGGGAAATTTAAGTTTCAACAGCAGGGACATCAAAACTGAAATAACTCACAGAAATTGTTACACATAATTTGGCATTTACAGTCAGATTCCCAGTAGCCAGTTCATTAAAATATCACATATATTAGAGATTAAACAGTTACAAATGTTATGCCAATGCTAATGGTGTCTTTGGGGACCAAAGCCTTCTCAGGACCTGGAGCCTTACCTGAGAGTCCTGAGTTGAAGATGACCGTGGGAGAGCCACAGCCAGGAAGAGGAGGGGCACCAGGGGGTGGCGGAGGGGGTAGGGGTGCCGACACGTCCACAGTGAGGCCCAGAGGAGGAGGCAAGGGTGGTGGAGGAGGAGGTGGGGGCGGTGGAGGAGGCGGGGGCGGAGGAGGGGTGGGCGGTGGAGCAGAAGTGGCCGTCGGCCCGTTTGGCACTGGAGAGACGAGAAGGGACAAGGAGGGACAAGGAGAGACAAGGAGGGACAAGGAGAGATGAGAAGGGACAAGGAGGGACAAGGAGAGACGAGAAGGGACAAGGAGAGACGAGAGGAAACAAGTGTGAGTGTGGAGGGATGGAGGTGGGGCCACCATCACAGACATCAAAAGGTACTAAACAACTTATTCCTTCTCGCAGAAGAACCAATGTCTAGTTTATGCAAATTAGAAACAGCCTTTTGCTTATGTCCATCTAAGCACTAATGACACTTCAGGTAACATAATATTGTGCATGTAGGTATGTCATGTCATACCAGTTCCAGTTTCTGGAGGGAGGGGGGGAGCCGGTGGGGGTAGTGACATTGCCTCTGGGATGGCGCCACCCTGTGGACCTATTGCTGGTGTGTCTGCCAATAGGGTGCTTCCCTGTTCAGAGAAAGGCATGATGCTGATGTCACTGTTCCCCTTCCTCTGGATCTTGAGGGTCCCTTGTTTCTCCAGCTCGTGGATCTTCTTCTCCAGGTTGCACTGCCTCTGGATGGTCTCGTCCTTCTCCTTCACGATCCGGCGTAGCGTATGCACCTGGATGCTGGCATCTTTGCACACTTCCTGTGCCGGAGGGGAAACAGATGATGAACGGTCCAACCGTTCAAGGAGTGCAGCTTGACTATTGGCTACGTGGTACAGGGTTCATCAATCAAGGGCCAATTGTCAAATCGAAAGAGTGTAGCCATCAACAACAGGGAGCGAACAAGAAGAAAGCAAACAAAGAAACCTCTTGTGTTCTTTGGTAATAATCCTCACCCGTATAGCCTCCAGATCCTTGTTCCTCTGCATCAGCTGTTTCTCAAGCTCCACCATCTTTGCCATGGCTTCATTTTCCATGTCTTGCAGCTTCTCTGTCATCTACAAGCAACGGACAAGTAAGGAGGATGTTCAATTAAACCACACTTTTCAGAAGTACAGTTTCGCCAAATCTGTCATGAAATACAACCTACAATTGAAACTGGACAGTTTCCATTACACAAAGGGAATGCTATTTTTCAAAAAAGCAATCGTTTCAAACAAGCAAAATTATTAAATATTTTTACAATGAAATTTCATTTCCCCAGATCTGACAATTACTAAGCAACTTTTACCATAAGCTATTAGTTAGCCCCGCTAGCTGGGTGGGACATTAATACACTTGGATACATGGTTTCCTGGGTGGGGATCGGCTCTACACTTGGCTGTCCTTACGTGGGACACACTCTCCTCCAGCTCCTCCACACGCTCCAAGGCGGCGTTCTTGGTCTCGGCATCTTCCAGGAGGGCGCCCACGTCGAACACGTTGTCCAGGTAGGCCTGGATCTGCACTTGCAGCTTATCGCTCTCCGTGTTCTTGAGTTTCTGTGTAGGTAAAGGGGGGGGCAGATTCAGTTTGTGCACGTGGGGGTGGAATTTAATGCTGTGCAGTTTCTTCTGAGTCCCGCTTGAATTCGTGGACCAGGTGCATGAAGTCATCTTCAGTGAACACCAACCTCAAGCTGGTATTTTTGTAGATGGTTGAGACTTTACACACCATTTCTGCACAAAATCAGATCAATGCGATTCATTTTCCACCAAAATGCACGGCAAGGTACAATTTTTCCCTTTTACTTACGTCTAGGTACTCGTCCAAAAGGAGCTTTGTGAAGTCGTACTGCAGGTGCACCCTAAAATTCATGTCTTCTACTGAATGAACCACGATGTTGATAAACTGCATGCAGGCCACCTGGAGAGAGAGAGACGCAGTGAAATGGGCCCACACCGGCTTTTTCCATACTCATCTTGGAGGCGCTCGTTGCCCTGGAGATGCTCAATAGGCTTTGAAGATGGACTGCACTACAAATGTTGACTATGCCTGAAATGTATCCTAAATATCTTCCACACAGTGAAGTTTACATGCTAAGGTTCTATAGGTAAATCAGTCATGCTGTATGAATTCTAGCTAGCTCTAGAACTCCCGATTCACTCCTGACACATCTTCGATGGAGCTACCACACGCAGCAATAAATCACTTGGGCAACAGATGGCCTCCACAAAACGCCACCAAGCGTTTCTCCCACTGGTCCTCTATGCTCCTCTGGCCATCAGTCTCCCTCCAACTCCAAAGCCTTTAGGAAGCCAAGCTAGCTTCACAGAATTTACTCTATAAGCCCATTATCCCGAAGCAGCATTCCAAATCGCTCCCCCGCACATACACGCAACCTCCATTATCCAAAAGTATCAAGTCGGATGTTAAACGTACCATAAAATCGATGTTGCTGTCCTCGTTCTTGAAATGCTCCATTAGCTTCTCGAACCTCTGCGTCTCTGCACAGACCTATCAGAGAGGCAGAGGTGATAACATCACTTACCATTTATTACGCTGTACTTTTCCCAGGTGATCGGAATATCTTGAGAACAAACAACCAGGTCAGTTGGATGATCTCTTAAAAGCTACTGTATTTATAAATTCTTCTGCTATAAACATAAAGGTTATTTATTACCATGATACCCTGTTAAAATTCAAACTATTTACTTGGATTCATTAGGAAAAAGCACCTCATTCAGTTACGCAAGATGGTAAAGCTCAATAGTGATGTCTGTTAAAGTTATTGGATCCGTATGAGTTTCTCTAGTCTTCTAGACACCATATGCTTAATATACCTCCTGTTTTGTGGACTGTTTCTAATGTACTCTGTTATAAGACATCAATCGCCCTCCCTCTTCCCATCACGTGTAGCAGGCCCTGCGTGGCGTCCACCGCTGTGTGTCAAAACGTTTTCGCGTAGGTCATCTTGACGTGAACACACCGCACTTCATTTCCTGCCGGGCCCTTGCTGATCTCACGGCACATTCCTCAGATCAGTCATTGCGCTGATGAGCGGTAAAGACCCCCTCCCCCCCTGCCCCGTCTTATGATCCATGTAAGGTCCCCTCAGAGAAAAAACATGGCAGCCGACTCTGAAGATCTGAAGGTGTCTGCAGCCTCTCACAGATGGTACGAGCAATTTATTGCATGCTTTAATATTTCATCCAGCTGCGTGCTAAAATTGCATGACGTTTTTCGGAGCCCAACTTTCCTGTGATGTTATGCAACAGATCCTGCATTCTCCTGCTTTTACTGCAAAAGCCCTGTAAACACACACGATGTAATGTATATCTGATCCAAACTTGCACACGCACACACGAGGTGCAGGTGTGTCAAAGTATACATCACTTTGTCTATATGTATTATCTGCCTGGATAATGAATCGTGGTGCCCTTGCAGCGAGTGTGAGCGGCTAATTGTATTCAGTGCTTTGAAACGTGGGATGGCTCACTAAAGCCCCTACAGGGTGTAGACAGGCCCACTCAGAAATTCAGCTCTGGTCGGCCGCTTGCGCTTTTCTCAGATTACACCAGTACCTCCTTGAAGTTGTCGAAGGCCGCCAGAATGATCTCATGGCCGCCCCTGACCAGGCACACGGCTGCGAGCAGCTCCAGAACCAGAGCCTTGGTTCTGAAACGGAAAGGAGGCGGCTGCGTGAGGAGGAGACAGGATGCTGCTGTTGCGTCATCAAGAAAGATGCTGTAGCTGCTCTGTAAAAAATCTGTTTATGCAAAGCTTCCATGGAGGAGCAAATAAAAACCTTTAAGGGGATTACACTCATTTTATCCTGGGGATTAAATAAAATTTATGTAATCGGCAATTCATAAATGTGGTGAATTTTTATCCCATCCCTTAAAGCTAACAGCTTAATTCTTCCTTAAAAATAAAACTTTATTCTGCTAGGTCTAGTATACCTGCGGATCCTAACTGGCTTGGTGAAATGTAGGAGTGCATTTTGGGAATTAAACATTCTTTAAAAAGACTTGGTGAGGAAAACAAAGTTGTCACTTTGTCGTGAACTAGGTATAAACTGTTTTTTTCAGCAGAGATCTCAGAGATGAGCCCATCTACATAAGTTGGGCTTACCTGGGATTTTTATTGTTGAGGGTTAGTGCAATTTCATTGACGGCGCGTGGATGGGACATGACCATGTTGAAGCCATACTGCATGTTCAACAGAGAGAGAGAGAGAAAAGCAATATTGAAGCATAGTAACTGGGGTGCCTCTGACACAGATCTCCTCAAGCGACCTTCAGTCGGCGAAGCAGAAGACACCTGGACAGGCCGCTGTGACACGGTGTGCGTTGGTGCCGCACGCGGAAAAGGCCTCTCACCTGGTAGTTCATGATAGCTCTCAAGCACATGATACAAACGTGGACGTCATCCTTCCTACACACTATTCTGGAGTTCTTCAGCGTCCTCCGGCTGGGCAACGTACTGCACCTGAGCACACAGGGGCAGACGGGACACGGCGGTAAAGCCCACCTCCTCGTTTGCATAATAAAGCAATTGTAACCCCCACCGACGGCATCTTTGCTTCCAAGACTAAGACAAAGAAGCTTCCAGATCTTCATTCACGGGATGTTCAGACTGAAAGCCAAAACGCTCCTCTGCGTCTCCGCCTGCGTATGAATCATTTCGTACCGTCCCGAGTGCCACTTACGGACGCTTTTGTGAGCTGTGCGTCTGTACTTATTGTCTTCTGACACGTCCGAGGAATGAAAGAACGTCAGGAATGACGGAGAGCGCCCCGCACAAAGCATACAGATGCCCAGAAAACGTAAATCCACCAGAGCTCTCAAAAGCGGCCCCCCGCTCCCCCCATGGCACTGGCCTTACAAGGGAAGGAGGCCTGTGCCATTGGCCAGCGAAGACGGGGAGGCCCGCAACGCGATTAGCAATGCAAACGAGCTCGCGGCGGCAGGCCTGGGATGGCGTGTCGATTGTTTTTGCTCAAATCGGCGAAAACAGACGTGTCCGCCCCGCGTAGGATGACGAGAGTCATTGGCATGCGGGGCAGGGAGCTGACCAGCCTTCAAGACTTCATCAAAATAAAAAGAGAATAAAAATGCTGAAGTAGGCCTGGTCTCCCCCAGTGCACCTGACAGGACTCCCCTCTACCCCCCAACACCGGGACGCCTGGACACACGCAATGTTCTTTCTTAAGTATCCTACAAAAACAGGTATTTTCAGCACTTTTTGATTACATGACAAACTTCATCATCATGTAATCGCATTTCGCTGTCTCAGTACTTGTACTTTGCACAATAAAGTTGGATCTAATCTAAAACCTTTCATATCTTTCTTTCATTTTCAGTCACCATGCCATCCTTATACAGTATAACGTTCCCCTGTGGACTGGCCCCCCATCCAGGGTGTCCCCCTACTTCATGCTCTGTCGCTAGCTCTGTTTTCACCGTGACCCCCTATTGGATAAGCGGTTATGAAGATGGATGATATGTTTTTAGCATTAGGCGCAGACATAACACTTTTTTTTTTGTCAGTGACGAATTCTGGAAGTGAAAAGGAATTTGCGAGCCCTCTGGAAGCGGCTGGTCTGTGGGATCCCTTTTACCGCCGCCATCATTAAAACACAGGCCCCACATCTCGCACTCAGTTATGACTGCGGTATGTTTCATTTCCTGTCTGTCGCATACTTTCTGAGTAAGCTCAGGAACACTGAATCACATGGGCTATGGCTGCGGCCGTGTGGGAGTACGAGCGGGCCTCCCCCCCCCCCCCCCCGATTCAGGTGTATCGCAAGCGTGCCACTTTCAAGTGACAGAATTAGAGCAGGCCTCTGAACACAGGGATGAGGCTACATGCTTGAGACACCTCCCTGCCGCCCCCCCCCCCCCCAATCCTTCATTTCTCTTACTGTGTATCAGTAAAGTCAAAAAAAAACTGAGCACAGAAGGAGACGAGGCTGGTTCCTTGAGATCTGACACATGGATACCGTGTGCCGGTTCTTCACGCACTAATCACAGATATGCTTTGACATGTTTTTTTGTGCTTGTCAGCTTATAAACACGAACACGAGGCCTCAATCCTACTCAAAGCCCCTGAGGTTACTTTCTTTAATAAGTCACTAACCACTGAGGCGTTTCCCTTCTAGGAAGCGAGTATCACACAAGAGAAACTCCTTGACAATGACAGTCTGCCTTCTTCTCTGGTCTGCTTGGACAGCATGGCTGTATACTTGCAGGAGTTCTACCAAGACGTACCAACTGCCCTATGATGACTGTGGCCTTGAAAAGGCCCTGGCCTACATTGAAATCGTAACACAATTTAAAAAAATTACAGTACATAAAGAAAGACTAAAAAAATATGACATTGAAAATTGCTATTATATTGATTGTCAATAAAAGTCTGTTTTATAGCTATAAAGGACACAAAAGGACAAGAAGGGAGAGGAGGTTTGTGTTGGGTGCAGAGGTGTGACAGTGACAGTGAAAATCAAGGAAAGGTTGACTAGTTTCTGAGTAGAAACCAAGATGGATGGAAAATACAAAGAGAAACGAAGGTTGGACGGTATATTAAAAATGATATTTTCACAAGGCGGCCAGGTAAGTGCTGTGTTATGGGGAGCACAACAAAATATTGTCATTACGCTGTTCAAGTTTATAGCTTCATATAAAGGGACTGGAAAAGCAAACATCTGCTACAAAAAATCTGAAAAAAAGAAATTTCCAAAAAGAAATGTTTTTCCAAGCTGGTGTTAACTGAAGAAGAATGGCATTGCCAGTGAGGGTGGGGGCCGGGGGGAGCCCTTGAAGGGGCAGAGACACAAATGTTGACAACAAGGCTACTTATTTGGGATTTTGAGGCACGGTGAGCTGATGACAGAAAAACAAATGATGAAAATGTGGAAGAAGGTGGCAGCTGAATGGTTAATTACGCATGTAGCCCAGGAGTGGATCTTCATGATAATATTTAGACTGGACACACTCCTGTGAAGACTACATCCCTTCACTGGCTGCTCACTACTCAGTTGATGGTACTTTTACCTATTGCCCAGTACTTTTACCTAATGCCCAGTACTTCCTGTCATTCACTTTTATCCTCTCCAGGACTTTGTCTATAGTCAATACTTTGTTGCCTAGTAGTACTTATTCTGTCCAGTACTCTGTTGTTGACACCTTTGCACTCGATTGCAGTCCATCACTCATGCTCAGTGCAGTCTGGCCATTTCCAGCATCCAACACAAAATCTCAACTCCTGCCTCCCTTGAATATTGAACACAACTGTTGCATTTCACTTAATTTTGCACCAGGTACATTTCTTTACACCTCTATGTTCCAGACAGTAAAGATCCTCAATACTTACATCTCTTCTTACTATTGTAACACAGGCAAAGCTATGCAGGTTTTTCTTAAAGGCATTAGCTTAGCATGCAATATTCTTTAATTCAATGCAAATACGAAGTGGAGCTAACGTTTAGTTTATTGTATGGTGACTGATATTTTTTATCTATTTATCTGGGTGTCCTGCTTCACATATCCCCAGCATCGCTACACACATATGCCATGTCTGACAGCTAATATATGACCCATTAGGGAGTGACCAAGGTAGCAGTTTGGGGGGGGGGGGTGTTCACCTTAGGGTGGAGTGTCGTCCAGGCCGCAGTGGATGGATGGGTCCCGCGTTCAGATCCTCTATGGACCGGCTCCAGCGTTTGGACTTGTCGGCCACAGGCTCTGTGCTGTTTTCCAGACACTCAGAGTCAAATCTGGAAGAAGGGAGAGGAGATTTGTGTTCTGTGCGGAGGTGTGACGGTGAAAATCAAGGTAAGGTTATCTAGTTTCTGAGTAGAAACCAAGATGGATACAAGGAAAAGACCCCAAATAAGGTAAGGAGATGAGACTGCAGAAGGTACATCTTATAAACCAGTGGTGGCAGCTTCCCAGCCAGCCTCCCAGTCAGCCTCCCAGTCAGCTTCCCAGCCAGCTACCCAGAGCTCAGTGTGAGGCTGGGACCTCCTGCCAGGGAAACTCGTCCCTCATCTAACAGCCTTGAGTCTCGCAGAGAGCTCTCCTTTTGTCCCCAGCCTTAACAGAAGAACCCCTTGCTCACCACACTTGACTAAGCCTGTGTTTTAAGAAGACAGAGCCACAAGGGGGGGGGGGGTACCCTCAGAAGGCAATGATGAGGCAGAGTGCAATGCTAATAAGAAGAGACCGGGGAAGAAGGACAGAATGGGTACAGCCTCGAAACCTTGTCACTTATCTCAACAGTGAGCATTCCCCGCAAAATATCCCCAGTAAACATCCTGGGAGCTAGCCTAAACACGTGAAAGGACTCCGCTTCCAAAAAACAGCAGACCCACATAGCCGATGCAAGAGCACGCTTTCCCACACAGTGTACAATTTCATGCAGGCGAAGGGGGGTGGGGGGGTTGACTCACGTGACAGCGCACTGCGCGAAGGAGAGATAATCCACCAGGACGTCGAGGCCTCTGTTTTCTTCATTTAAAAACTCTCTTACCCACCTATGGAGAGCACAATGAAGGGGAAGCTTTGAACACAGACAAGAAATGCAGACCTTACAAAAAAATTATTATTCCATGTCGCTAGTAGCAGACACAGGGGGCTTGAATACACCTACTATTCTACTCCTCACTAAAATAGGTAGAAGAATAAGGTTGCTTAAACACCCCACCCCCCAAAAAAAAAATATAGTATTTCAAGCTGTCAGATTTTCCATTCCCCTGCCCAGAGGTTCTCTGCCGTCACAGGGGAGGAATAGCTGGTTCAAGCATTTCTAAGCCTGCAGTGCTTCCAGAGAACCCCTATGGCAGACAGACACAGAATTCAGGCAGGGGGGGGGGGGTTCAAACAGTCACACAGCGATCAGGTACATCTCCTCAAAGTGAAAGTAGACCACAGCTGAATCCGTCTCAGATTCTTCTTAGTGGCTTTGAGCGCTGGGCTTGCCATGATGTCATCGTTTCCCCTTTTAATAACCAGAAATATGGTTCCCTCTGCAGCCTCCTTAACGACCCACATAGGGCTACTTTGCCTTTCCGGCCGTATGAGACGCGAAGAAGCCGCAGCGATGTACCCCTAACTTAAATAAATACTCCTGAAACGCAAGGTGTCGCCTGGAAGCCCCAGCATGATTTCTCCGTCACAACAAATGGGTCGCCTTGCGCTCTCACACTGACACATAAGACGGCAGCAGCAGCACACTGAGGCTTCAAGACCAAACAGGACTTTCTCTTTAAGTTCTTAAGGTCTGGAGAAGACTTGGCAATTCCTTGACTTGGCAATCCATGCAGCAGGTAGGAGTGCCCAACCTTGGGTCAGAGTCCTCCTGGTTTTACAATATTTATTAGTTCATTGTTCATACCTGAAAAACCACGAGGGACCTTGTTTTCTACACAATTACTGCAGAATCAGCGCTTATCCAGACATTGAATTCTATCAAAGCTGGTCTGTTGGCCTCAACATCAAGCATCACTGAAACTTCTACTCAAAGAAGAAAAGCATTGGCTTAATGTGTATCAGACCTCAAGCTGCCGCTGTCATGCAAATATCTTGGAACGTCACGGTTTATTAATGGCAGTAGAACAGATGAGGCCAGCAGCCAATCTGAAGCTTCCCGCTTCCCCACATGATAAGACTAAGCTGTCAGGACACTGCTGGCAGCAGCCTTGCTTCACTTGAGTCAGTGCAGCTCACTTCCCCTCATCCTTCATCCTTTCAGTGCTCCCAGAATGCACTGGGGCTCATCTGCCATACTGACGTCAGATCTGGGCACCCTATAGCACGGCTGGAGAGAATGATTGCGTCCAGATGCTTTTGGGGGGGAGGGGAAGGGGGCTTGGCTTTGCAATTAAGGGTAGAAGTAATGGTTGTAACAGTGAAGACTAAATCATAAACTGGAGTGTAAAACCAGTGTAACCTTTCAAATACACTCACTGACAAAAATAGCAAATCTACAGCAAACCACAAATACAAATTTCCCATGGTGGCATCGGAATATCGTCTCCTCTTTCATACTCTTTCCACAGCAGCAAAAAGGGACACCAAAGCTGGTGAAGAATTTTCACTGGAAAAATTTTTCACACAGGTATCAATGGAAACCGAAACATTTAACATGAGAACCACGGAGAACCGAATGTGTGGCCAACACAGACCGTCCTTATTTATGTATTTAAGAGTCAGGGAGAATTTTCATTCGGTAAGAAAAGCAAAGCCGTCCTAAAGTGTGTGGATGTCACATGGCTCTTCTGTCACTTGTTATCTGCGGGCCCCACAGGACGGAGGACCATAGATACGACAAGCTAGGATGCCAAGAAGTGTAGCAATCAGGGATGGTCACGGAAGCCACACTTACACAACGGGAGTACACTGGGGGGAAAGGCTTCCCTTTCTGGGCATGTGGGTGGCCTTCCTCTTGGCTCTGGCGCAAATCCACTCACTCCATTAGCAATGTAGGTTAGTTTACAAGATCTAGATTACCGGCCTGAGCGATCATCTGCTTCTCATTGTTGTTTTTTTCAAATCTGCAGTGGGGGGGAGCTCTTCAAAGATAGAGTCACTATAGTTCGCAGGCAGATTTCCAACTTGTCAATAGGTGACTCGAGAAGCAGTCGAAAGAAGCGAACATTCCGGGTCTTTCAGTCTTTGAGGCTGCTCTGCTCCATTCCCATACATCTCAAACCCATTAAAATTCCATTTAAAAAAACCTCTTTCCTGCAAAACACATAGATAGTGTAATACCTCATATTAGCCTCTTACTGACACAGGAAATGCACTCCGACCGGAAAGGTGGAGCTTGCTGCCGTCATCACTCACCCGATGTGATTGGTCCTCAGCGATATTTCCAGTTCTCTGAGCACTTGGGTTGACTCCTGCACTCGACGACGAAACTTCTGCAGACAAACAGAAAGCATATTTTACCATGTGCCAGCAGCATGTCTTGGGTTGGGAGCTGGACCGCTTTGGCCATAAGAACACAATAATGACAGGCTACCAAAATCCGATGCTATCTAATTCCTTACACAGTGAACGGCAGAACAGAGCAGAGGCAGCCTTTCCCGGCTCCGGGAAGACAGAAAATACAAACAAATTAGCATTCATGAATTATCTACTTTATCCACTAGTTCCTTTACTCTTAAGGACCTCTCTGTTGTGTTGATTTACACTTCAAACTTCAACAGCTATCACCAGACATGTTTGCATTTTAATGGCTGGTGTAGCTCTCTAGCTACAAAACTGGGGGAAACGACAGTCTGATCTATATTATTCTATTATAAACCTAAAAAGTAGCTACATCACAAGTATTTGGGTAGCTTGCAAACCCTACAGACTATTTACAAGGTAACAGAACTGTTACATACATGTAAATGAGCGTGCATGTGTGTGCAGACTCGTCTCGAATGGGAATCCTAATGCCATCCAGCTGACCAACGTTGGGAGCCCTGCTGTTGGCTTTTGTTAGCCAAATGCTAAACACTCCGTCAGCTGTTCTGCCCAATAGTCTAGTCCGGCTCCCTGTTCTGCCCAATAGTCTAGTCCGGCTCCAGCTACAGGTAAGGATAAGCAGTTGCCCAGGGCCCCTGAATTATCAGCATTGTGGAGGAAGTGAAATGGTCATCAAGTTTCTTGGTTGGGGGGCCTCTCGAGTCAAGCTTTGGCCCTGAAAAGGCAGAGCCGGCCCCGCCTCTAGGCCAGGCCCGCGGGGCGCACGACGAGACTCTCGGTTGTTAAGAGAGGGACCGTAACCGCGAGCAACGCCATTTCCGCCAGAGAGCGACTTGGCAGTAACTCTGACCCGTGCGCTCATCTTTCCTGAATGTTTAGTCTCCGGTGATGCGAGCATCATAAGGGTAATAGTGGGGTGCTATAAATCTGAGTGAACGGGGGGGTGGTGGGCAGAAACACCCCCAGAGACCCGCCGCTCAGTCCCCCCCAAGTCTATGAACCCAGACGTCTCTCTGCTGCTTCGTGATGGCTATACATACTGCCAGGCTTACTCTGGCCCCGTCCAGCTGCACTTCCCGAAGTCTCTCCCTGGAAACATAAATATCAGACATTCCTCTGGACTTTTGGGAAAGGTTGCTTTTCTCTCCTGTTCCAATATGCTGGGTGGAATTGGGGCTTGATTTAGGGGGTGGAGGGGGGGGGGGGGGTGTTCATGAGGGGAAGCATATGTAAAACAGAGGTAATGACCTAGGGCTGCCCCCCTAAAAAAGCCACACAGAGCCGGAATTGTTCATTCCCCAACGGAACAGGGGCTGCAAAGGAATGTAAAAACCATAACACTCCCGCGTTCCCTCCGCATGTGTGTCTGTGCCCCCACCAAAGCGAGGAGCAGGCCTTTGGTGGGGGCCACGAGCCGTAGGCATCCCCCCCGCCCGAAGTCAGCCTACACCGAGTGCGTCTCTCCTGGAGCTTCTTCTCACCCCGGTTCGGCGTTCCTGCATCTGAGCGCAGATGTCGGGACGCCAGCTACATATGCTTACAGGATTACCGGCCTATTCCATAGTCTCACAGATACGTTCCTCTGTGCATCTTTCCCAGACACTCTCTAGTGCTGGAAAGAATCACTGTTATTCACATTATTACAGTTTTCATTCATCTTCAACTCAGGACCTATTAAACAATCTAATTCTATAATTTTTCGCTGCCAAAAGGTGCTTGTTGAGTACAGAGAGGCTTCGCAGATTCAGGGTTACTGAACCAAATCCGCGGCTCAGCTATACTGCATATTCCACTCTGAGCGAAACATAAATCCACTCTGAGAACATTAAAAACGGCTGGAAAGGAGACTAAATATACAACAGCAAGCCACAGACCCCCCATCCACTACAGAGGAACAGAAAAGCCCTTTTTCAGGGCTCTGTGTCTGGCTGGGTGGTGGAGCAGCTCTCTCTCCTTTACCTCCATCCAGACATGGTTGCTCAATAATGCCGAAGTCCCCCCCACCCACCCCCATCCTTCGGGTTCTGTTTTTTTGAACCTTTCATCAAGGTCGACTCCATTTCGCTGGAGCTCTAACTGAGAGTCAGGATTCCTGGTGTCAGGGGGGATCTGCAGACTAGCTGCTTGTGTGTACAGATACACACACACACACACACACACACACACACACTCACGCACACTCACTCTTCCCCAGTCGAATCTATGAGCACAGTGGGGATGTGAAATTCCTTCTAATCACAATCAGACACCATCTGCTCATACTTGAGGTACACAGAGGTCTTTCCCATCTCTTAGAGGACCTCTGGAATGCGATGTGACCTGCTGGATGTCCCCTCACTGCCTGGGGGGCGAAAGGAGGAATAGGAATCATCTGCTGTGTGAGGGGGGGGGGTGGGGGGGAGTGGTTAGGGACAGGATCTCACCTTCCTCGTGACGGCAGGGTCCAGATAACCTTTCAGCTTCTGCAGGTATGTGTGGGGGGGGTTCTTTGCTTGAAACCTTTCCTGAGGGAGAAAAATATACAACATTAAAGACATTACCTTCAGACCATCAAGAAAAAGATGAAATATGGTTTTAAAATGCCATGGTTGTCTAGGGACATCTGGTCCTCTAAGTGTGTATATCAAACACTGATTGTTACAAACATGTTACTCCTTGGTGAACTAAAGGCAAATCAGACAAGTAGCCACCAGGACATGCACACTACTCCCTTTTCCGAGCAAAGTTGGACCTTCTGAGCTGCAAATCTGGGTTGTACCATCCTTCAAGGTGACAGTTCAAACCCAATAACAGAGCAGCTAACTGGGAAATGTCACTGCGAGCCCAAAAACCTGCTTATCTGACAGCAGAAACAGGAGCTGCAGCGATAAGCAGGAATCTGGAAGGTCTGATCTTCAGCGATTGGGACTGGGGGATATGTAGTGGTTATTGACCCTTCCCCCTTGACCTCCAGAGACAATATACTGTAGGTCAGTTGGCTGATTTGTAGGGGTTCTTTCAACCACCAGAGCAAGGGACCTCTGAAGTACATGAACTACTCATCACTGGTTTCTGGGTGCTCAACTCAGACACAAAGTCATCAGGATTGGCTGGCCAAAACCTCCCCCTTGCCACACCATCTCTGGCTTTGGGTTCAAGGACATTTCCCACACACCCATCTGAAAGTAAATGGGATTACCAGGTCCCTGGCAAATGCCAAGTACAGACATGAGGCTGCGCTAACGAGCCCAGGGTCGTAGCCGGAAATGCTTGGACGCCCTTGTAATTCGAGGGGCGGGGGGGGGGACCGGCCCCTTTGGCCAGGAGAGGGGACTTTGAGCCTTAACCTTGGAAAGTGAGAGGCATCAGGGACTGACCAAAATTATGGCAGAAAAATTAAAGTACAGCAGAAACAACTGGAGCACTTGCAGCAGGAAGTGGTGGCAAGGAAGTCAACATGAAACGTGAACCTCCAGCCTAACTTTCACCACGGTACCAGTTAATGCTAATTAACATTGCAGCTGAAAGCTGCCAAGGGGCTGCTTTCGACTGGCCAGTATGCCGTCGAGACAGATTTGGCCGACCTCAATGGTGTCTGGATGGCTGCTCATACCACAGTTCATTACAAGCCATGCCAAACCCTCAGACATGCAAGCCGGGGTTTGTTCTTTTCTTTATAAATCCATCATCACAGGTGCAGTAATTATACTAATTGTTGAAAATTACCTTCCTCTTGATCAGTTATGATGGTTTAAAGCAGAGCCCGGTGGAACCAATATGAGGACTTTTGAAATTTTGGATTAATGCCTGAGAAGGAATTAATACGGAGAGTAGGCAAACACAGTTATACATGCAGTCTCCATGAAATGTTATATTAGATACCAACTCAATTGTGAAGAACGCCTTAAATTCAGCCAGACCTGCCAGAGAAAACGGCTGAGAAAAGGCATCATTAAATCATGACAGAAGCGACAGAAGAATGTGAATTATATGCCGTCTTCTATAGATTTTTATCAGTATTTGAACTATAATGAGGTAAAGTGGGGTACCTACATTGTTTTAGGTTTTGAACAAAAACACGTGAAAGTGTCCCCGGTCAAAACAGCGGAGGGAACAACATGACACAAATGCTGCTTTTCCATTGGTATTCAGGAACTGACCCGTACCCGAGCCATACTGTGAAGAGAGAATAGCTACAGTTCCAGCTTGCTTCGATTTTCCACTGGCATACAGGAACTGATACATACCGGAGACATACTAAAGCGGTTCCAGGTCGCTTTGGTTTTCCACTGGCATTCAGGAACTGACCTGTACCTGAGCCATACTGCAAAGAGACACTAGCTACAGCACAGTTCCAGCTTGCTTTGGTTTTCCACTGGCATTCAGGAACTGACCCGTACCCGAGCCATACTCAAGTGGTTCCAGCTCACGTCGGTTTTCCACTGCAGAGGGGTTTGATAAAGGTGACACTAGGTATGGAGAGAGACGGTGACATAAAACCGAAGAGACGCTTATTTACTGTTCACAAGATGTACATCATGATTTTGATTTACTGTGTGCAATTATTATTGATTTATTTTTTTACTATGTGCTAATTTCTGCTAGCATGTTTGTGATAGCCACCTTGAAATGCACGTATCAAACGCTAGTGGAATTAGCATTTGCTTGCTTAAATTTGCATTATGAATCCATTCCATTCAGCTGTTCTATAGTACTTTAACTTCAAGTAGGAGGTTGGAAATTTTCAGGTTCTGAGTTTTGGGAATGCATCGCGATGTGCGATACTACTAATGATGCATAGCATATACGTCTTTTCCTTTAGACAATCCATGCGTAGAACACCGGTATCTCCATGTATTTTGATCATTCAGATGGTGGCTATGCAAGCCGCTCGCTTTGGTCACGCTTTTGGCTCGTAAGCAGGAGCATATCAGCACGGATGCGGCTCGGGCACGACTTGCGTACTTCACAACGGGATAAAAAATCGCTAGTTTGCGGTATGGTGGTACTCTGTCGTCTTTGTTCTACCTTCAGCATTCTCACCGTGAGGACGTTTTTTTTTTTTGCCTTGGTTACTTGGCTGTGTCTGGCAGGCTATTAATAAGACTAAAACTTGAGTCATGGAAACGCCACGGTGAAAATGTCGTACGTAATGTAAAATCATGACGGCACAGTAATGGATAGTGAATATATTTGGCCCAATAAAATTTCACACAGCATCGCGGCTTATTATGAATTAAATGTTGGACCATTCTGAAAAAAATGCTGACTAAATGGCGAGAGTATAGCTGAAATTTGACTGTGAAAGTGTGTGTATGTACGTATATATATACACACACACACACACACACACACACACACACACACACACACTAGCAGAGCATATATATATATTAGCAGAGTAAACGTCTCTCGCTTTCTTGGACTTTCAGTCCCGCTTCTAGGAGCCTGATACGAACTGTCCTAGCAGTGAACCTCACACCTGCACTTAATGTTTCCTGTTCTTTTTGAAGGTCACTTGATGTCATCTTCTGATTCTTGATACACTGTCAGATAAGTTGACAGTCATCTCTGGCATTAGAAAGCTGCTACCTCCTTTTACCTGGCTGGTTTCTGGTTGTTCTCAGTGTTTCCTGCTTCACCTTATTCTTGTGTAATGCTCTTTTAGAAATTTTGAACCCTGAAGCAACCTGCTGCTCAGTGTAGCCTTCTGCCAGCAGAACAACGATTAAACCAGGATTTTAAAATGCAGATGTTTAAAAATGAGTGATCTCTTAATTTTTTCCACATTATATACACATGAACTTTTCCAAACCTCATCTGGTTCTGTGAATGAACTGACATGAATTCAAGAGTTGCAACAAAAAAGACAAGGAGGCCCTCAGAGGACTACCATCAGGGGGCAGGCTAGAGTTCTGCGATGCTCCTTTGTATGAGCTGTGATTCTCCTTTAGTGCTTGAGTGAGGTTCCTGCTGAGTGTAATCCTGATACTTGCAGAAAAGGTGAAGACAGGTCCTCACCTGATCGCAGATGAGCTCCCATTTCTTCTCGTTGTCATACTGACGTAGCAGTCTCGCTTTGTCTGGTGGGAGGTTCATTGAGTTCTGGGGAAGAAACAGAAAAACTATGAACCACAGATGTTGATCGCCAGCAGATCGAGCAACAAAACACAGAGGCTGAGGCTGGACATCTGAGAAGAACGTCGAAGTTCACCTCATACGGCTCCACTAACCAGTCTCTAGTAAATGCTCATCTGTAGTTGACAGGTTAGAAGGTCAGCCTGAGCGATAAGGGCATATAAGACTGGCTACGCTTTGGCAAATCAGAATCTATAACTCTTTTGAAATGTGTCTTTGGACTGTTTAAGGACACCAGAGAATAACAAAGAACATGTAAACACCGCACCATACTGTCCATCCGACTTAAAAGCAACATCTGCTTGACCCCCAAAAGCCGGCATTGCTTTAGTTCTGGATCCAAACTCTTTAGTATTACACACCCAAAAGTGTCTTTAGAAAACCTGGAACGATCTGCTCCCTCCTCACACGCTGATCCGCCCTAAATTCGGCTCTTGAGCACAAACAAAACACCTGCACACAACAAAAACAACACTTATGGAGTTCCTCGTGGAAATTCCAGCATCACTGTGACACATACTGTATGTATCACACGCACACGTAAACATATCACAACATTAAAAAAAAAAAAAACACAGACGTCTAGGATCCTTCCCCTGCCAATTAAGTGCACTGCTGTTTCTCTAACAAGGCCGGCAAGACGATGGCAGAGACCACTTAGGAAGATCACATGTACCCATACCCTTTTAGACACCACTGATCCCAGACTTCCTCTGAGAACACGGGTCATGTCTGTGTCTTACCAGGGTAAACATTGATGGATTTGGTTGGGGGGGGGGGGGGGGGGGGGGGGGTTGGGGCGGGGGTAGTTCACAAATGGTTGGCAATCAAGTCACCTGACCTCAAGCCTCATGACCCTTGACCATAACATCTCTCTCACCCAACATCAGTATAGCAATGCAGGTCAACTATCATCTGCTAAATACATTGCTCAAGGCACAACACATCATAGTATGAGAGCCTAAAACTCATTAACCTCTAAACCACCTGCTTGCTGGCAATCAGTGACCCCAAAGTCTATCACTCTAAGAAATGGTGTCAATTTCCACTGCTGTTTGTCTGCTTGTTGTGTTGCTAATTTCTTTGTTGTTGGTTTCTGTGCAGATCTGTGTGAAAGGTGCCCCAGAGGAAGCTCTGTCGTCATAATCAGAAACATCTGCTTCTCAAGAGGCTACAGAAGTCCACAAGAAACAGGCAGAACTGATAGGTCTTCCATTAAAAGGAACTGAAACAATACCAAGCGGAATAAGCTGACTCGGTAAAAGATCATATATGTTCATTCATTAGCGTTGTGGTTAAGGGCTGTGATCATGTGACCTCCTGGATTTCAGTACAGAGGCGGCAGCCTACAGAGCAAAGGGATGGCATTGCTCTGCTGGCCAATGACATCAGACACCAGCTTCCCTGAAGTTAGCTACACACAGCATGTCCCTGGATAGCAGCGTCCAGCAGCCCTACACACTCTACAATGAATTCTCACAAATGACAGCTAACATGCAGCTGTTTTCCTTCCCCAGAGAATATAAATAAATAAATCCTTTATTTGTACACTGGAATGTTTCTCTTCGTCTACCCCATCTTGCGCTCTGTAGCTTGGGGTTCGCAGCACAGGGTCGGCCGATGTGCGGCGCCCCTGAAGCTGGGGGTTAGGGGCCTTGTTCAAGGGGCCACAGACATTGAACTGTTCTGCCAAAGATGGGGTATGAATTGGTGTCTTCTAATCACCGGCACAGAGACTTGGCTTGCTGAGCCACTCACAGCCCCTGAACGTTTTTCCTCTGTTTACTTAAACACAAAAACGCATTAAAAATTACAACAACAGTTGCGGTAGGAGAAACAAGCCGTCAAAACCCAAGGTGGGAGGGGTCTAATGAGCACTGTCTCTTACTTACCACTTTCCATTGGTCAAAAGCTGGCAGTGATTTCCTGCTCCAATGCCACCAACAATGTGATTTGAAAGCTATTTTCACCAGCGTACAACAGGGAAAATAAATACAGGAAATATAAAGATTATAACCAGAGGTGTATAGTTCAGAGGCAGAAAGTAAATATCCAGACCACAATTTTGTTTCAATCAAGCAGTACAAAGTACTCTTTGACTATGAATCTTTATACGCAACTGGTTGGTTGAAAATCCTGGTCTGGATTTGTACTTTCTCGACCTGAACTATCCATCTCTGATTATAACAAATAGTGATTTTATGAAATTCTATGACTAGCCACTTCAGTTAAACCCAAGAGTGAGCAGCTTAATGAATCCTAATGGGCATCTTTACCTGTCCATGGCATCTATTTAAATGGTAAAATGGTAAATGGACTGCATTTATATAGCGATTTTTACTACTCTTACGAGTACCAAAGCGCTTTACAATCTATGCCTCACATTCACCCATTCACAACACACATTCACACACCGGTGGCGGACATTACAGTCACAGACTGGCTATCAACTTCCGCCCTACCCAGTGAGGTAGAACCAGCGGGCCTGCCTGTCCCCACTGGCCCAGGTCTGCTGATGCTTCAGTTAAGCTGTATGTGGTGTGTCGCTGCAAGGCGAACTTGGTCCTGCGGGGGTTTCCCCTAAGTGCCAAGTTTGTGCAGGAGTCCAGACAGACAGACGCCCATGCTACTTTCCTCTCCAGGAAGTTCACACATTGACCCCTGACCTTATAACGAGTCACACATTGCCAGAAAATGTATTTATAGGCTCTCCAGGGCATAGCTATCATTGCCACGGACACCGTAGCCTAGTAGACGGTTGAGTAACCTGCATGGTTTTCAACATACTTTTTGAATTAGAGAGCAGCAAAAAAAAAACATGATAACACTCAACCTTTCAGATCCCAGATAAGTAACTTTGGCACTGAACATGTTTGGTAGGTTGTTTCACAAATGTGTTTTTTTTTTTTTTTTTGGGGGGGGGCGGGGTCTACACTTCACAGAGTCTCTCTCACATTGTTGTTAATTTATGATTTATGAAATGAGCTGTATCGGAACGCAAAGGGAAAAGGGGTGACTTACTTTTACAGCCAGCTCCACAATGGGGCAGACATTGCAGCTTATTTCCTTGTTTCACAAAAACCATCGGAAGAGTGATCTTTCTAACCTCATTTCCAAATATCGGTGGTCAGAGGGATATCACAGGCTCACTGGTTCCCCGGGCTAAAAAAATGCGTAGGATAAATTACGCTGAAGAAAAGCACACAATCATGGAGTCCGCAAAAAGAAATGCTTGTTATTACTGGAACACGCTCAAACGTTACCTAACCTCTTTTTTTGGATACCACACAATGCCGGCATTGAGCGCAAGCCCTTAAGTCCAGAGCCTTCATCAACGGGGACAGAACTGCAAATTGGGACCTTCCACCTCACCGACCACATCACCTGATGGCTGCTTGAACAAGTGGTCACCCTTCCCCCTCCCAGCCTTGACTGTGCGTTGAGTAATCGCCGTTCTTCGCAGTTGCAGAGGACTGGTTCCGTGCTGCTGGTTTGCTGGCTCAAATTACAACAAATTTATATTTTCCCAAATTGTTAGCAAACCCCAGAACACAAAACATTTAAAAACAGGTCGTATGGGATTCAAATTGAACGAAAACAGATATAAAATTAGTGTCTGAATATTTATATTTGAGACAATTTGATAAATACTATTGATAAATACTAATTTGATAGATACTAGCAGTGGATGGATTCCATTTTGCAAATGTCTGCAACTGCCTCTCTCTGAAGACACAGTAGTTCGCAAAGACAGACCTAATGCAGATTTCGGTGCAGCCCGGTGATAAATACTAGTCTGAGAACAGTGGTTACTCTGTGGTTGACAGTTATACTTTCCAGCAGAACTTGGCAGTAACTTTACACTGATCTAAGAACAGTGGTTACTGTACATCTTACAGCCGCACTTTCCAGCTCTGAGCTCCAGCGATGGGAAATACAGTAGTTGTTCAAACTGCCCAAAAGTGGATTTATAATTTTATGAAGATGACGTAATTAGGAGCTGAACTTATAACCTAAAGGCTTGAATGACACTGAACAGCTCCTGCAGTACCTTTAAACAAGATCTTAAGGGCATAACCTTGGGAAATCAAACACTACAAGCCACTGCAGATTGTGCTTAATGCAATTAGATTCTAATTAGCAACAGGACATTAATATGAATCACATGTTCAAACGTTTGAAGAAAAATTTAACTATGTCTCAGGGTCTTGACCATTTATAATTAAGTATTTTACTTTGTCCTGAACCAAATCTGTGGCAACTGAGGCACAATGTCTGCATGTAATGTTTGTAAACTGAGCAGATATGCATGTCTGTCACCCTTCTGTCTGTAACTACTCCGGACCTGCATCCTCCCCAGACACCAGGGGGCAGAAAACCAGAGGCTTTTACTTCCCAATAAGCTCCAAGATCCAGTGGAAGATCTCATTGAAAAACTCTGCTGATTGGATGCAGGCCCCGGAGCCACAAGGTCAGGGAGATTCCATTTCCTGTTTCAAACCCACACAATCCCCGATTATGCACCTATTAGAAGGGTGTAAACAGCAACGGCTCAACATTTTGCTACAGAGAAAAATCTGAGATAGTGACAAATTGAACGATACAATATTTAAGCAGCCTTCATTGAACTGAGTAATTTTTAATAATTTAAAACGAGCTGCCTGGTTGAGTAGGACAGGCTTAATATGAGGGACAGAACGGGAAGCTGAAACAGCAGCAATTGGTTTAATTTTTTCAATAAAAAGTGGCCATACTTCCATACCATAGAAACAAGCAGTGGTACATAGAATAAAAACTGCAGATGAAAAAAAAAATTTTTCCTTTCACTCACTCCTGCTGCTGGCCCTCATATCCAGTGAACTCTAGCAGAGCTGCAGGTGTCCACTGTGTAGAGTACTCATGTAATCCGGACACTGCAGGCCCACCGCCCAGCTTGCAGACTCACGGCCCCCCCTCCCCCCCCCATTTGCGTGTGTGTTTGACATCTGATCTGCCTTTCTAATGCGAGCTCTCGGATCCTGTGAGGAGTGATGATGAGAGTCTCTGTTCACTGTACCGATAAGACCTCCACACATTTTTACCAATTATTTTCATTTCATTACCCACGACTGGTCTCTGTCTCATTTATTACCATCTCCAGGGGTTCATATGTGTGCGAGTAAGGTCAAGCTTAATTATTAACAAAGGCAACATTTCAATCCAGTTTACAGACAAATTTGCCAACCAAAGAATTAACAGGCAGGAAATTGCAATAAAGGTACAGACCAAATGAAACGTGACATATTTGTGCAGAAAATGGTCTAGATGAGGGTTTTACCAAGTCCAGACCTACCAAGCATGTCATGCGACAGGGTGACAGGAGACCAGTGCGATGGATGCAGCCTTATGCCTGCATTATTTCAGCCAAAGTTCTGCTCATATGATACTTCTAATAGTTAAGGTAGCACAACAGCCAGTGACGCATCAAGTTTCCCTTCATGACTATGACATTCAGACAAAAGGAGCTTCATATTACCAGTTTCTGACTCTGACCAGTAGGGCACCTGCTGCAGAACCAGCCACCACCCCGCACACGTGACGGGGGACACTATTTTTGATCATTCAAATTATAGCGAATTAAAGACTTTTAAAAAGTAGCTGGCAGGGAGGACACGCCACAACTGACCGAAAGTCAGCGGCTCACGGCACGACATCTGGGAGCTTTAATGTGGCGATGGGCATCTCGGGCTCAGGACCATGGAGGCATAACCTGAGCGGCCTTGTTCTCCTCCTGCAGAGGAACATTTCTGTAACAGTGAGTGCGATGGTAAAGTGAAAGTGAAAGTGATCGTCATTGTCCTCTGCATTTAACCCACATGTGACATAGCAGTGGGCCACAGCTATTAATTTGGACTGATATCAGCAACTGGCCACCTCCATCTGTCCCTGAATAAGCTCCTTCAAACCAAGACATGGGATACATGTCTTTAAGTAGGGCTAAGGACCAAAATAAAAACTGGTTTTAAACCACTATTCTGAAATGAGCTGGAACCATCAGAAGATCTTCGATTGGCTTGCCAGCATTGCAAGATTCCGATAAATAGCAGAGATATGGCGAGTCCGCAGGCCGCTTATCTCATTGTCAAAGCCTGTTAACCAGCTCAACACAGATTGTCTGGGAAAATTTTAACACGTAAAAAAAAAACGAATGGAAGAACAGACATGCAACCATACAGCGCTCTGTACAATTGAGACGTGACTTCACTTTTTAAAATAGTTTGCTTCCTTCTTTATAACTGAGGCACCCGAATCTCTGTGATATGCAGTACCAGGCAAAGGTACTATAAAAACACATTTTAGACAAACTAGATAGATAACTGACAATATTTCAATTCATATTTTTCTTTAAATACCTGAAAATAAGGCGTTGCAGTATATAAAACGCAAAGACTGTCTTTACATCTTGCCTTCCCTGAAACAGCCTTGATCACAGCCTGGTTCCTATGCAAAATATTAATCACGGACCCCTATTAACAATAACTAGTGCCAAAAAAATCAAGACTGATGAAATTTTAAGTCTAAGTAGAGAAGTACATGCAGTTTAAAGCATAATTATTTATGAAAAACCTTCTACGAAGCTGGAATCAAATTGCTAACCTGCACTGTTAGTCTAAAGCCATATTGCATGAATCAAATCTGAGAAATAGTGGCACAACTCAGAGCATCAGTTTTCAGGAACTCTGAGGCACCAGAGAGGATTTAGAAGAGCTCCTAGAGCTGGTCTGCGTCTCCTTTCCTGGCCTCCCTACAGCTTTCCTACGGCATAATCGCTCCTGGTGATTGTTAGCCTACGGCCGGGGTCAAAGCCAATGAAATCCATGGCCTCTGTGACAAAGAGTGCTGTGTCATCTCTCTCAAGGAAGCAACTGCCCTTCCAAAAGGCTCCCCAGCGCGTAAGACGCACTTTGCCGTCACATTAGCGGTATTGTGGGAGGGCGGGGCGCCAGGGCCCATTGAGGAAGCACTTGGGGGCTCCCTGACTTTGCAGATGTCACACTAAACCCTCCTTTCTAGTGTGGCAGCCCCAGGCGGCACCCTGTAGCGGACCTTCAATCGAAGCTGGCAGAACAGCGAGGCCAGTCCCAGATGGGGGGGGTGTTGGTCCCTGTGCAGCTTGGCCCTCATCCTAAAGCTGCATCCTCCATAAAACTAGAAACCACCCCCTTCCCCACACATAAACACACACACACACACACACACACACACATGTCGGGTATACCTATCCTTATGGGGACCGCTCATTCATTTCAATGGGAAAAATGCTAACGCTAACTATGACAACCATAACACCCACCCAGCCCTAACCATAACTATACGTATCCAAACAAAATACAAGTTTTTGCATTTTTAGTTTTTTCATAGCACCGATTTTAATTAAATAGAGTTTTCCCTTATGGGGACCAGGAAACCGGTCCGCAAAAGGGGGAAAAAAAAACGAATATTTATCACGTTATGGGGACACTGTGTCCCCATAAGGATAGGTATACCCGCTTGCACGCACACACACACACACACACACACACGCACGTTCTCTCCCACCCACATGGAACCCAATGTAAACAGATAAGGCTATTCCATGCAATCCATGATTTTGTGTTGTGGTGTATATATATATATATATATATATATATATATATATAATGCACGGACTGAGTGTACAGTCATCACCTCCTGTACTTCCAAGTAAGACCTGATATTTCATGGAAGAGATGATACCTACTGGGGATCACCCACCTGCGCCATCGAATGAAGACGCCAACCACCTGCTGTGAGACTCCAAACACTCTCTGAGGAGGACAATGGGGCAGCTTCCTGCATGGAATACCCCCCCCCTCCATTTAGCATTAGCCTAAGGACCTGACACTACGCCGACTAACTCACCCCACAGATTAAGGTCTGCAAAATGAAAAAGGGCAAAACACAGAAACCCTAAGGTCAGGCTGGTTTTCATCATTGTAACACTTTTGTAATTAGCATCTCAGAAACAAACGAAAGTGAAAACTGGGAGAAAAGGGGGCTTAGAGCAGTGGCCATTGTAAAAAACAATTATGGAAATTCTGACATATAAAGCAGGACATATACAGTAAGTGGGGACTGAAGATGTTCCCACAATAATTAAAAGCATATATTAATTATGTGTTTGTCTTATCTGCATGATTAGTATCTGGTACAGGAAAAACCAGACAGATTAGTTACCTACAGTATATAGGAGACAGACAAACACAGAGTAGACAGTGTTAGTGAACAACCATTCCTGACACTGCGCAATAGCTGAAGTAGAAATTCTGCAAATGCAAAGCAAGAAATCTGGCTGTAAGAAACACAATTGAACAATGTCGAATTTTGACAAAGATGTGTCAACAAGAGCCAGAATGTAATGGGGCATTCCTAAAGGACTCTGTCAATACTTGTATATTTGTCTTGGCATCCCGAGGCTTCGAATCGAGGCTACGATGAACTCTCCAGGGTGAGGAAGATGGAGGCCACGCGATCATTTTCTGACATGGATATTAGAATAAAGACTCATGTGCTTGTTTGTACAAATCAGATTAAGAAATATTTATTCACATTATTGACCGAAAAATGAGAGGTCTTTTATAAAGTATCTCTAGCAGGATGTTAACTAGATTCAGTCTAACCAAAGACTGTTATATATTAGGTCTGGACAAGGTGCAGTGGTAATATGGGTAATGTTTATTTTACGCACATGCAGTTGTTACAGGTAAGGCTCAGGCAGTATGTAAGGTACGGCTCAGGCAGTATGTAAGGTAAGGCTCAGGAAGTATGTAAGGTAAGGCTCAGGCAGTATGTAAGGTACGGCTCAGGCAGTATGTAAGGTAAGGCTCAGGCAGTATGTAAGGTACGGGTCAGGCAGTATGTAAGGTAAGGCTCAGGCAGTATGTAAGGTAAGGCTCAGGAAGTATGTAAGGTAAGGCTCAGGCAGTATGTAAGGTACGGGTCAGGCAGTATGTAAGGTAAGGCTCAGGCAGTATGTAAGGTACGGGTCAGGCAGTATGTAAGGTAAGGCTCAGGCAGTATGTAAGGTAAGGCTCAGGCAGTATGTAAGGTACTGTACGGGTCAGGCAGTATGTAAGGTAAGGCTCAGGCAGTATGTAAGGTAAGGCTCAGGCAGTACGTAAGGTACGGGTCAGGCAGTACGTAGGGTACGGGTCAGGCAGTATGTAAGGTAAGGCTCAGGCAGTATGTAAGGTAAGGCTCAGGAAGTATGTAAGGTAAGGCTCAGGCAGTATGTAAGGTACGGGTCAGGCAGTATGTAAGGTAAGGCTCAGGCAGTATGTAAGGTACGGGTCAGGCAGTATGTAAGGTAAGGCTCAGGCAGTATGTAAGGTAAGGCTCAGGCAGTATGTAAGGTACGGGTCAGGCAGTACGTAAGGTAAGGCTCAGGCAGTACGTAAGGTACAGGTCAGGCAGTACGTAGGGTACGGGTCAGGCAGTACGTAGGGTAAGGCTCAGGCAGTACGTAAGGTACGGCTCAGGCAGTACGTAAGGTACGGGTCAGGCAGTACGTAAGGTAAGGCTCAGGCAGTACGTAAGGTACGGCTCAGGCAGTACGTAAGGTAAGGCTCAGGCAGTACGTAAGGTAAGGCTCAGGCAGTACGTAAGGTAAGGCTCAGGCAGTACGTAAGGTACGGCTCAGGCAGTACGTAAGGTAAGGCTCAGGCAGTACGTAAGGTAAGGCTCAGGCAGTACGTAAGGTACGGCTCAGGCAGTACGTAAGGTAAGGCTCAGGCAGTACGTAAGGTAAGGCTCAGGCAGTACGTAAGGTAAGGCTCAGGCAGTACGTAAGGTAAGGCTCAGGCAGTACGTAAGGTACGGCTCAGGCAGTATGTAAGGCAAGGGTCAGGAAGTATGTGAATTTTTCATACCACCATGCCGCCTAGAATGCAGTATATGGTATTTTGACAGTATTTTCTAAAGCAACACTATTTCAAAATGAGATTTGAACACACAGGGGCTTGACTTCTTTTTTTGTTTTAAGGAAGGAAGACAGGCATCGGAGCTAAAATACTCGGGTCTAGGCTTAAAATACTCTGGGGGGGGGGGGGGGGTTCAATAAAATTAATGAACGAATGGAGGAAGGAAGTTCAAGCACAGAGTCCAGACCAAAATTTTGTTCCAACCAACCAGTCTTTTTCCTCATCTGGTCAGCTAGTCTGGATTTTCACTCTCTGGGCCTGAATTACCCACTCCTGTCAGTATGTTTTGCTTAGGCAAACATTTTTACTTTAAGTGGATGATTTGATTGCACCAGTGAATTCTGGGAAACTAAATCTTAACACGCTTTTAATGATTGTTCCATTTCAAGATCATCTAGCACGCGGAAAAGAAAAAAAACTCAGTGCAAAGTTTGCCACTGTTTCTGCAAGTCAAAGACTGTTAAAGCAGGATCTGGCTTCACATGACAACCTGATGCTTCCAGTGCCAAGAGGTGACCTAAGCTGGTACTGGAGGAACCCTCACGTTTGTGTGTGTGTGTGTGTGTGTGTGTGTGTGTATACAGGCACACTCCCCTCCCCCCACAAAACCAGTTAGTACAGCTCAAGATCTTAATTAGCAAGAGATTAACCCACTGTACAAATGTCATCACCATGGAGACCTCATCTATAGCGAAACGCACCACTGGCCCTCAAGGGTCACTGCAGCCTTGGGGCTTTCATTGCTATAGCAGATCAGAACCTGTTCTTCCTCATGGACTCACATTCATCGATGTAAAGTGAGCAAGATGACCTAACGAGGCAGGTGTAATCATACAGGCGCAAGAAACTGTATAATATCTAACTCAGACCATATTGCTCACTTCCCAAACTCTCCTAAAACCTACCAACAATAAGCCTCACATTCTACAACACCATTACAGCAACTAGGCAAACTGTAATCCTGGATCAGCATTAAAGAGTGACTAGTGTACATCTGCAGCACTGGCAAGCCATGAAACAATGAGAACTTTTGGAGATGGGCATTAGATAGGAGGTCACATTGGCTTGGAATCTGACAGCGATGCAGGACACAGGGTGGGGGTGCGGTGGGGGCTCGGGGGGGTGTTGGCTGAGAAGCTAGGTTGCTACATGGCCTAGAGCCCAACAGCGAGGGGTCCCTACAGATCACTTAGCCCACTGCGTCTGACTTCAGGCCCAAGAACCCAAACCAATACCCTGAGATTTTGGCCAAGGATCTCTCCTCTGGAGCATCTTCATGCTTGTAGGATGAAACCTGACCCGATCATCTGTAAGTCACATTACTTGCCAAGCCTGGAATCCAGGAGCAAGAAACGTTCCCAGCAAAAGGACATCCTCTAGGGGATCCCATCACGACTAGCTCATCACCAACATGAGCGGAGCACTTCCAGAAACTGCCGTTTTCAGATGTGCTGCACACTGAAGAGAGATTAGGAGCTTAATGCTTCACATTCTGGTGTTTCCAACTGATTTTATTATGAGAGCCAAACTGCCTTTCAAACAGTAATATTAAAGAACATAAGAAAATATATATTACTGAACACACACACAAACACACACAACAGATCAACTTCTGTTGTTAAAATCATAAATATCCAACAGGAATTTTTTACTATAGGACTGTGGGGAGTTTTTCTTTCAGATCTAAATTGCAACTGCAAATTGCTATTACATCACAGTACGAGATTCCATTAATTCATACCTATAAATCCATCTTTGGACCACTTACCCTTTCCAGGGTATCGGTCCTGCGAATGGGCTTTCAGTGCCTATAAACCAGATCAGTTAAAAAATTTAAATTTGAAATAAAATGCCAAGACAACTAATGCCCTTTTTCGGGGGGGAAAAAAAAATGTGTTATACCACCAAAGCAACCAATAACGACCCGCTCAAACAGAAATGTCAACAGTATTAATGATGACAGATTGTATTAATGTTTATTATTAATCTATGCAATACAACGCATCATTAATGCTTATAATGACCATTATAATGCATTATAAACGTGTCTATAGTGCATTATACAGTAGATGAGAGCCTCATAGTGCATTCATAATGCATAATTAACATGGCTGTAATGTGTTATGCCTTTTTACAAATATTTATAGCCAAATTTATAATACTTTATGAATGCATTATACATGGATGCTTTAAGTGTTACTGTCATTTCCTTATATTCAAATAATAAAAAGAAAATGTTATATTTTGTTCAAGAAAAAATCAAATACAGTGGAAACTGCTTATAATGATCACGGCTGTCTGGGTGAAATTGATCACTATAAGCGCATTATAACTGATTTTTAATTATTTTTTTTTTACATCTTTATGTCTCAGGTAGATTTCCATCGAATTGACATTTGTATATTTATTACATGAATATAAGGTAATAAAACGGACAGCGTCGATATTTACTAAATTTTATTGAGGATTTCAAAATATAGTATAGCTGTTTCAAACGCTTTTCAAATTACAGTACTACACAAATTAATTTACTGAACTGTGTATAATTCAAATACACTATAATACAGTATACTATTGTGCATAACATACAGCCTATTGCAGTTTTGCCACTGCATGTTGGTGGCTCGATTTTGGAGATTTACAATTAGATGCGACTACCCAGAACAGCACACCGCAAGGCAAAATAGTGCAATCAAAGTAAAGTTAAAAAATAAGAATTACTGCAGTTAAAAATCTTTCCATATGTTATGTATAAAAAGACCCAAAATGAACACTGTAAGCAGACTATTTGATTTCTATAACAAAATTATTTAATCAAGTATTTGTACGGGACGTTTTTGAGCCATATAAGCGGTTGATCATAACTATGAATAGTTTCCATTGTATATCGCTTTTATACTTATTCATGGTTTAAAAAAAGCAATACTTTGCAGGAAAAAAAGTTTCAATGTTCAGAGAAACTCAAGCCAACATCAAAAGGATTATTTGTTTCTGAAAGAATAGCATTGTCACAAAAGCCTGGTGTTATGGAAATGTTAATTAAACCATCAGCACATATGGGCATCAATCTGAAAGCATTTAAGGTGTTTATAGGAGACACATGTGCTACCTACATGTTACAGCCCTCGCAACAGGCAAATGGCATCTGAAGCAAACAGCCAGAGATGACATTTTTATAAAAGACAGAAATTGCACTTCTCATGCAAAATTTGGTATGATAATAATCTAGGATATTTACAGCAAATTATATCAGAAACAATCCACTCCAGGTCACAAATAACAGTCAAGCATGCTACTATAATTTCCTCACAACTTCCCCATCTGCCAACAGGTTCCAAGCAACACGCTACCTAGAGGGATGGAAATTATTTCCATGAGGATCCCGTGCTTAGTCCACTTTCAGTGAATGCACATTTTTATGGAGTCATCTTTCCCGGGTGAGCCCTTGTGCAATTTATCACGTCGCGTGAGTGAGAGATTCACCAGGGCCACTTGGTGATGACCGTGCTCCTATGGAGCCTTGCGACCGGACGAATCAATTTTTAAAGAGCAGCAACCATTAGTGGGGCTGAAAGTTCTAACGCATTATTACATCTTGAACGCCGAGGGTGGAAATAGCCCCACCAGACAGTGTCCCAACTCTCAAGCATAATACATGGTGGGGGGGCGGGGGGGGGTAATTTCCGGAACACCTATAACATTGTTTTTTTTGTTCCATCCAAACTCAAGAGCTGATATGACACGACATGCAGAGATTTATGAAATTCACAGAGAACAAATGAATAAACCAGCACTGAAAGAAATACAAACTGATGAAGATTCATTCAGGTGTCAGACATACAAAGCCGACGCTAGGCCAAGGCACTGATAGATTAGTCAGGAAACAGGCTTGCGAGTTTGATCTCTTTCCAGGGAGAGAGAGGGGTGCTGAAACTGGGTCGGTGTCCAGTGTGGTCTCCCCGCGTGTAAACCAGTCTCTTCAGCTTTTACGCCAAAGTGTAAATACAGTGCCACGTGGGATTTTATACTCGCCTCACAGAGTAAGATAAACACCCTGATGCCCCAGAAATAAACAGGCACAGAAACACCTCACCCCTCTGGGCTCTGCGGCAGGATTCTCCACATCTGTTTCAAACACGGTCAGCAAAAACCATTTTGTTTACTCCGATCCTCATCGTAGCCACTGCTTTGATCCAATAATAAAATACAACAGCCAAAAAAAAAAAAACTAGCACTATGGTAACAGAATCAGGGCTTACTTAGAGGGACAATTAAATGCATGACCAGCTCAGTAATCAGTTTTATACTCTAATCTCCTGCAAGCTCCTACTTCTAATGAAATGAGGATTTCAAAAAAGCAAACAAACAAATGGTTCAATGACTGGAAGAGTGTGTGTACATATTAATTGAGTAGTACCAGTAGGAGTTAAAAATGTAAGGAATAAGAGAAAACTCTAAAGTGTACCACACTAAGTGCATCATAAAACAGGGATGATTATCGTGTATCAAAGGCGCTCTGAAAACCTAAATCAATGCCTGAATATGTAACGCAAGAACATACCCGTAAGTAACCCTGAAAATCAGAAAAACATACATCAAACCTTCTGATTAAGTAAAACAAAACATATTACTTCCAGTTTGTAGGTCACATGTGAAATAGCTGCTCTCTTATCTTGTTGACAGCCTTAGTCGTGATAATAAAGTCTGGTTAGACTACAGAGCTAAGCCAGAGACAGCTAAGGAAGTTCCTTCCTTCGTAGAATTGACCAAGGAGAAACATATTTCATGAGTAAGTTAGAGACCCTCTGCAATAAGGTTTCCTTATTATCTTCTATGACTAGAATTACTGTATTTATGCTGAATGTGTGAGAAAAAATCTGGATGCAAAATGGTTCAACAACTGAACACTGTGAGGGATAAGAAGGTTGTTGGTTCGATCGCCGGCTTCGGCAAAATGGTCACAAGTCTGTTGGGCCCTTGAACAAGGCCCTTACCTGCCCAAAACACTCCAGGGGCAGCGGATAGATGACCAGACCCCAACTGTATACATACTGTCCCTTGTTACCCATTTGACTTTGGGCAACTTGGACATTTTTTAAACATACGTAATATTTCAGGTGATCGTATGTTTGACAGTGTTACGCTACCTAGTGTGCATTGCATACAGTACGATAATCCTTGTGGGAAAATACCACACCGTATAGCAGCCTGACCCTCCCAGCCCCACACACACCTCCCAGTCTATTTCATGCGCATAAAGGTCAGTGTGATTATTCTACTCCGACATGCATCCATTTCAACGTACGACCTGTCTGTCGAAACGGAACGTAAGTCGGGGACAGTCTGTATCTGTACGTTTATGTCTCAAAGGAGAGCTAAATGGGAGATGTGCACAGATCTGCATTCCAATGTGTAATTTTCAGGAGTCAACCTCCAAAAGGTACGACTCTGGACCTCCAGCTTTTTCCCAAGTTATTTATAGATTTACCGCATGTCATTTAGTAGTTGAAGTGGGCCTGAAGCCAGAAAGCAAAGGGCAGAGGACACCCTGTATGGAACGCCAGCCCAGCTCAGGCACACACACTACGGGCAATTCAGACACACCACTTCACTTCAGCGTTGTGTTTTTGGACTACAGGAGGAAGCTAGAGAGCCCAACGGAAAGCTGCACGGGGGGGGGGGACACTGCAGGCATGAGGCTATGGTACTCACAACTAAGCCCCAGCGATACCACATCTTATAACGCATGCTTTCTTGCGATTTTTCACTAGCGACTTCCCATCAAGGCGGAGTAACTGGTGATGTCATCAGTGACAGACACTCACAAGCAGAGACAGTTATGGCACACTCTGACTGCAAACACTGCTGAACACTTCACCGGAGTTTACACAGCAATAAAACGATTAAGCAGCACGATCACAGTGCCGAACTCATAGTGGCAGCAAGGCAAGTTGCGTCAGAGCAAAGACCCTTCACTGGAGAGGGTATCATCTCGGTGCGAGCTGGGAGATTCACTGGGCATCCAATCACACAACAGCCCCACGCTGCAAGCTGCGAAGAACACCTGTAATACAGGGAGAGTGAATTTCATTTCATGGCGACACAAGAACGACCTGCTTACCCACTCACCGACCTAGCGAGCTACCAACCAAGACCTCAGATTCCACAGCCTATTCACATTTCAGCTCCACCTGCACACATGGGCTTCACAACTAGTTGATTAGAAAATGAAGTGTTCAGACATAAGAAATAAACAAATCGGGGGTGGGCAGGATCCCAGGCACACTGTCGCAGTCATGGACTGATTAACATCCACCTTTTAATCTAAATTCATTTTAGGGTTCTCTGCACACTTAGACATCCTCGTAAACGCAGATCTGAACGTGGACCGGCCAAGAGCTCTAAAGAATTGGACCAGACCCACTGCTAGCTGTAGCAAATCACTCATCATCAAAGACTTACAGGTTCAATAATAATATTTAAAGAGAGGCAACTGCCTTTACACTGTTGAGGAGAGCACTTAATTCTCGAAGAAATTCAAGTTTCGGGATTGTTAAAAGGATTAATATTAGAGGGATCACTTTAGATTAAGGCATTGACTTATAGCCAAGACAATTTCCATGCCTCTCTGACCACACTTCAGACGTTTTTGAAGGCAGATGCAAATACAATAAGGATATAAGCTTAGTACTGAAATTCCAGCTTGTGCATTAACAATCGGAAAGACCGAAACACATTCAGTGGTAATACTTTCTGTCTATGATGAAATTTCAGTCAACGTGAGCCGTCCTTAAAGATTAAGGAGAAATGCTCAATCACCTTGCAGTTAGTAACCAGTCCCTCCCCTCAGTGAAAGTGTACACACACACACACACACATACCAGCCATAGAGGTTGCATCTGTCAGCCAATTACAGCCCAAGAAGATCACTATGACAAGCCATGGTCTCCTACAGCGACCGATTGAACACCATGCAGAGCCCAAGCTTAAGTCAGGGCCTGTCAGCTGCTGGCCTGTGGGCCTGTCATATGTCACCATTTTCATTTTCCAAGCCCTGACTTAGTCTTTATCCAACCTCAACACTGGTTTGGATTTAAATGATGAGAGAACCATGCAGTAAGTGATGAAAAAAAAGTTACCAGATAACAGGAACTTGGAAACAAACAGCCGTAACTAATTGTGAGGACAACAACTGGAATATGTAACACAAAGAATATAAAACCAGTAAATGACAGGTATTATTTTAAATCCTGCTTTCACTGCTACTTCTGCAATATCCTTTGATATGGACAGCCATTTTCAGAGCAATGACCATCCCAGGATGGTGTGTGGCGTGTCCTAGGATGACCTTATAAAACTCAGGCACCCCTCCATCCAAAAAAAAAAAAAAAACATTTTCCATCATAATTTTTTAAAAAAGAAATCTAGGCTACGAGTCACCAGCAGCAACTACCAGCTATATACAGGACGACTGCTTTTTCCCTTTCCAAAGGCTATTAATGACTTGGTGAGTGACAACATTTATAAGCACCACCACCAGGCATGAGCTCTTCCACGCAAAGGCTTTTTGATGTGCCAGATGTTAAATGAGATCTTGTTGCGCACCGACAGATGATCAGCTTAAACAAAAGATAATTAAAGCCAACTTGCCAGCGAAACGCAGGTGCATCTTCAAACTGCGCGGCTGCCCAGAGATCACAGTCCTACGACCGGCGCTCCTGCATGGCTGAGTAAACGCACTTAATTGATGCCAGGCAATAAAACGCTCCCCCGGAGAAGCACGTTTTTAACATTTTGGACTAAGGGTAAAGCGTGTCGGAGCGCTGTAATATCATCGGGATCACTTCAAAGCGACCGGTGCCCGTTTCAATCCGCCTTTATACCGCAGATCATGCAGCGCGTTCAGCAGACAGCCCCCGCTATCCCAAATTACACCCTCAGACTCGCAAGACTAAAAAGGCGTGGCGATCTTCAGGAATCGGATTTACTTATTCTGCTTTTCTCGTTACTTGTGTTTTTTTTCTTTTAAATAAGCGGAAACTAACATACTCGATCCATCGCTAGATGTATCACATACGAAATGACTAGCAAATAGCCTACTGCAAATTAGGATATATATTTATATAATGTATTGCTACAGAGCCATAGTGGTATTTTAATATACTTGCTCAGGGACCGTAATCAGGCGAATGTCCAATGGGATTTTTTAATTATTAGGCCTATTTTGCGAACGACTGGTATTTAATAACATCCCGGTTTTAGTGTATAAACAGTTTCTTCATGTTTAACTGTGTTTGAACCTATTCAGACAAATCATTTTTCCCCCTTTTTCTAATTTCAGAAAAATGAGAGGTAGAATTTTGTTTTCCTCTTATCTGCTATAGGCATACGTACTTGTTGCACTGACTGGCATTTATAGCTTTCCCCTTTACCGGACAGAGAATATATACGGAAGTTGTGTGAAGCCAGTAACCACCATAAACGCTTTAAATTGCAAATTAGTAATAGTCCATGTGGTTTTCCCATATGCGCGCACTGATTCCAGTGTTGGCTGCTGGGGACGCATATTGTCCGTCAATTATTCTCAGATGGAACATAATCTAATCAAGGTTATTCGGCTAGTCTGCAATTAAATCAGACCGGCAATATTCAAAACATCCCATATAATGACAGCTGAATACTCCAAAGGGCAGTGGCAACCAGACCATAAGGCTGCCGCTGTCTGTGATAAGACGTAACAGACTTGAAACAGAAACCAATCAATGTTCCTTCAGAAATATTAGAAAGCATTAATTAACCTACCAAAACGACGTTAAAACGCTCTTCCAGTTCACATTGCTCCGGCATCGGCAGTTTCAGGGGCATATGCGCAGCCCTGAAATCAGTTTGTTGAGAATCCATGCTCCCCGCGTTCCCCATATTTCAGTCTTTTAATAAAACAGCGATCAACCTTCACTGACAACTACTGCGACTCGGGCTAGACAATAAATGGGTTTATCATCCGTTGATACTCCGTAGTCTTGTTCCAGGCTGGTCACACCGCAGCGCAGCGCCGGAGGGGAACATGCGCGTCTCCCCCCTGCATCCTGCCGAGAGTCTTAGGGATTCCCCAGCCTTTCCATCTGCTGGAAGGACGGAGGTGCTCTTTAACCGTATCTTGCACAATTTCTGCACCCCTCCCAGTCGGCTGCGATGATGATGTTCATGATTCAGACTCTGCGGATCCCACCCCCCCGGCACTGACAGCAAACTGAGCAGGACCCGAGTGCCCAGGACGCCCCGCAGTCACTTCCCAACACAATGCGCCCTTTCAGGCTGCCCCCCACCCCGGGCGTGCCAAAAGCTCTAGCGAAGGAGACTGATATTTGTTATATTGCATTCTGGTACTTGGAGTCTTTTAAAAAAATATTTGTTTTATAAATCGATGAAAAGTGACATTTATTTGGTTTTCGTGTTTTCCGTTATTTTTTACTGAAAAAAATAACTGTTACTGATGTTACTGAAAGAAATATACTTAAGGCTCCTACAATCCACACATGCTTGCCACGCACTGAAAGTAAAGTGTTTGGTTTGATACATTTTATCCAACACAATTTTAGACTACTGTTAACTACCTGGTTGTAGCCTAATAGAAGTACGCTAGGCTGGCATGCACGGTATTCAATGAGAATAAAAAACGGATTCGGTACTCGATAGTAGGCCTACGAGAAATGAGAGAAGATTTTAATTAAAGCATGTATTGGATAATTGATTGGAAGATGGATGAATTAAATTTTGAGTAGTTCGAAGCTTCCTATTTTTCCTTATTTGGGTTAATTTTTTTACATTGGATATGTCAGGAAATATCTGTGTAGGTGTATCTAGGGCGTATTAACGGTAGGTACACGTCGTAACACCTGTATTGTAGGGGTTCCGGGCTGATTTTGTCCCTACCTGTGTTTAAACAAAACGTGTGTCCTTAGTTTATATTCGACTCAGATCAAGGTGAACTGACCATGGCATACAGGCAATAAACGCCCCAATTACGTCGTCTACGTCTTAAAATTTCAAAGCATTATTCTTTGGCAGTCAGGTCAGGGTTGGCTTCCATGACTATTTAAATAAATGTTTAAGATAAGACCGAGTTTCACCAGAGCAGAAAACATGTGGTAACTTAACTATAAGCTCATGTGATTAAACTGGGGATTATACAAACCAGCTCATGCAGGCTACTCACCGTGCCAAAGTTAACTCCGCTAACTAACCAACAGGGGTTTGTTCTTCATTTATGAGTTTATTATTAGAGTAGATGTCACCTTTAATAGGTACTTTTGCACTGGGGCAGCTAACACATTAGAGGAAGAAGAGAGTGAGCAGACCTGGTATAAACACCATGTTCTGGAAGTTAAACAGCAGGTGACCCGCTGGAAATAAAACGACTCACTGTAGCTTGGAACAAAAACACGGATGGAAAAGAACAAAATCTTAATATTACTAATTGTGACACACTATAACTCATGCATCAGAATATTGCCTTTATTGCGTAGCATCATACCAAAAAAGCTGCACTCCCCAGCTTACTGCCAATAGCTGTACATCTTGTTACGGAAATGATTCAACACAAATATTTGCTCACTTGACAAAGCTTGCCCGAATAGTAATAAGGATAGCGGACAATTAAAAAGTTCCACACCGCTAGAAATATGTAAACCAGTATGGTTAAAGCTCATTCTAAGGTCTGACCCACATATGCTGTAACCTGAAGGCATAAAGCTACAAGAGATTTGTGGACACGTGCCAAAAATAAGACTCAGAACAATATGTTGTCTGTGTGTGGGGTTGCCTAGGACGTCCCGCTCCCAGATGCCGCTTAATTTGTCTTTGCCCTTTGACGTATCGCACAGGCCAGTCCAAGCACGAGAGAGGACAGATGCGGCACAGTAGGGCCATTGTAATCAGGCAAGTCGTCATCTGTCCGAGTGAGCTGATCAATCAGACAAACATCTGTGTTACGCTGAAATTCATGCCACACCGGGAAATAGAAATTTTCGTGCCATGCTGTTTCACCAAATGTGGTATACAGGGGGTAACATAAAATACAACTTCTAACTTTTTATGCTTTAATTTTGTATTTTTAACAAAAATAAAACGCTCTTTCACTAAATATACAAACCTATAAAACGTTCAAATGTATGCCTGCTAATTATAATCTCAATAAAATATTGATTTAAAGCAGCCATCCATAATAATAAGACGCTAGCGACATCTGGTGGTAACAAAATATATTACAGAACATGATAAAAATACGACTCCTGTCAAGATTGCATTTTTTGAGCAAAAAAATAAACAAAACAATAGTGCATGCTAGTGAATGAACCTTTGCGTAAATCGGCGAAAATGGATGAACACGAAAATATTAAAATGGAAGAACACAGGTGAATTTCATAATCAGTCCATAGAGGTAATACAACATAAAACTCAGAGTACGCAGACTACATCTCCCTCTGGCGGTCAAATGGAGACGCATAAGCCGGAATTCTCATGTAGTTTATCTGTAAATTTTGTATAATGTTTACAGTAGTATTTCATATGTTTGCATGAAGGTTAGTGGTTATAACCATTTCGAATTTGTTTCCATATTTGCCAATTTGAATTCAGACGTCAACCTAGATCATAACTTTGGGTAGAGCATTGGGGGCTTTGGGGGGGGAGGTCTCCATTAAAGGGGGTCCCGGAGGATGTATTGGCTGGTTTTGATTATTGGGGTGGGATTACAACCCCCCACCACAATAATTTACCCCCATAATTTATGGCCATGGCTTTAACTATATACCTTCAAACCACAAAAACACCGCAAGATGTTTAATTTTTAAAATATGTTGTTCGGTTTATTGTTACCGTTCTATTATGCAAATTGTTTTCAGCAAGGAAATTTTAACAATATAATAATAATGCACCTTTTAAATGGGTCTTTTGAGATTGAACAGGATAGTGGATGAAATGTTCTTCTCTTCAGGGCACTGAGCCCTGCTGCACATGAAGGTACGAAGACGTGGATCAGACTGGTTGGTCTGATGCATTCCACCCACCTGCAATTGGCTTGACATGCACCCGGCCATCCACATGATGCAATAGAAAATGGGATTCATCAGACCAGATGACCTTCCATCGCTCCACAGTCCAGTTCTGACAACTACCTGCCCATTTTAGGCGTGTTCAGTGGTGGACGGGGGTCCGCTTGAGCACCCTGACTGGCCTGCGGCTACATAGTCCCACAATCAAAGGGCTTGATGTTCTGTGTGTCACTATCAGAATTACCTGCCATTTGTGCCACGGTAGCCCTTCTGTACCAGATGTGATAAACTTTGTTCGCATCCCACATCGATGAGTCCTGGCCACCCAAAACCCTGTTAATGGTTCATGGCTTTTCCCTCCTCAGCCCGCTCTCAGTAGGTACTCACCACAGCGGATCCTGAGCCCACAAGCCTTACCGTTTCAGAGATGCTCTGACTCAGTCATCTGGCCATAATGCTTTTGCCCTTATCAAAGTCACTCAGACTTTTATCGCTGCCAATTTCTTCTGCATTCAACATGTCGACTACAAGTATTGAATGTTAGCTTACTGTCTAATATATCCCAAACCCTAACATGAACCATTTTAATTAGACTGATATTTTTTATTAGTCAACATTGTTTGCTTCATGTGGGGGTGGTCATTACTTTTTAGCTGAAACTTTAAATAGTCCTCATAATTATCAACAGAGGAACAAGTCATAACTATTCTTGTTATAGGAAATGCTTTTAAAGAATTTACATTCATTGAAGCTTTGACTCACATTCACGACCAGCAATGCATTCAGAATGCATTTTCTCACAATATATCACCTACTCAGACTGCCTCTTCTCTAGTAAAATGAACATTGATGGCTTGAGTTCATGCTTCAGTCAGGGAAGCTCCTTTCTTCACTGTAATCCCATTCATCATTCATTCAGCACAAATAGGGTTTTTGTGATAACATTTATTCTGGAACAGTGAGTAACTACAGCTGTAGTGTTTCTCATTACTTGAAGTCAGCAGTTGGTCAAACCGATACACTTTATAAAAATTAAAGACATAATGGCCTATAAAATAGTGTCACTTGTTTCGATTTGTCTATAACTGCAATTCGGGAAACGGTGGAGAGCTGCATGCTTAAAACTTACGCAGAAACTACGACACGATATGGACTCTGTGCTTAAATAAATTTAAAACTGATGCATTAAAAAACACGATTTCAAAAGGGGGGGGGGGGGCAAACATCTCAGCAACTTCAAACATCAAACTGAAACGAAAACACAATCACATGTGGATGTCAGTTTGGCTTCTTCGGTTTTTCTAAACCTCTTTGGCGAAGTGCGGAATCGGAATACCTGCTTATAAACCGGTTGGAACATCGCTGGAATGTCAAGGATGTTGCAGTATTAATTAACGCCTGATATATGCTATTACTGTTAAGAGAGAAAGTGCAGGATCATAGGGACAGTGTGATGAAAGTGTGCTCTTCCCCCATTGGTCAGTCTGTCAGAGGAAGCAAGCGGTCATGAAAACAGGATAAGTTCACTGGCGAAGGAGTTCACATGTCTTTCTTCTATTCCTCCTCCCCCTCCCCCTCCTCCCCGGCATCCTCTCCTTCTTCCTCGGTCATGAACTCCACAAGGAGCTCGGCCGTGCAGGTGGCCTCACCCAGGCTGTTGACGGCCTTGCAGGTGTACTTGGCGTCGTCGTCGCTGGACACCTCAGAGATGACCAGGCTGCACTTCCCTTCCTCGTCGTAGTCTATCTGGAAGTGACGCGTCTCCTTGATGGGCTGGTCGTCCTTGTACCACACCACATCTGGGTCAGGGTATCCTGCCAACATAAATCAGGAAACTTCAGACGCTTAGAGGTTCAGAAAGACTGCAGATACAAAAAAGAGAGACCTCACAGTACAATCATCAGGGAGTGATGTCTGCATTGCCCCGAAATGGCTATATTCAAAATTCAGGATATACTACATGTAAACTATTTTCATTATATTAGATATAACAGTAGGTTGATCATGATTGTTAAATCCTAGGTTCACTTGCACCATTATAAAAGCAAGTAAACATTTCTCCATGTAGAGGTAGTTTTCACGTGTTTCTTTAAAGTTGAAATGGATCTCATTAATAGCTTCTCTGTGAGTCATCTGTAGGGAATGCTTTGTTGCATAACCGGTGCACTTTAAGGCTACTGAAACCGCACATCTGGTTGTGGCCTGATCATAGGGAGGTGCTTTCCGTTCAGCTGCGGCTGGAAGGTCACACCGGAAGCGGTTCCAGACGGGGATGCGTTTACCCTCGATCTTGCAGTCGAAGCGAGCGGCGCTGCCCTCTACGACCTCCACGTCCTTTATGACGGTGATGAAGATGGGCTTGGTATGAGGCTTTTCTTCATCCTCGATGGTCTCCAGCAACTGGTTGGCCAGATCATCTGTGGGGTCAAAAAGAGAATCATTCATAAAATAATCCCCCTAAAAAGCTTGACTGTCTCTGGCTCCATGGAGTAATTTGGGGTGTCTGGGTCACCTTCAGTCGGGTTTCCGGTGGGAGAGCCGCCCTTCTTTGCGCTGATGCCTGACAGCATGGCCATGGAGGACAGTCTGCCGATGGCTCGGACCGCGTGACCCGTTTTCTGTTCGGAGGAGCAATAAACTGGGTTTATGTCTGTTAGTTGTGCCACTTAATTTCATGATTCCAAGAACACTGAAACACAAATTAGGGGCATCTAAAGTTGGAGAAACTTGACTTCAGGACTGGCGTTTGAGAGGCACCTGGGTGAAGCGGCCTCCTCTTTAGCAGAACTGGGAATCTCCCTACCTGCCATTTCCGCCTCAAAAGGTACTTCTTCATTCTCTCCTTTGAAAGCTGCTTGGCCTCCATAGTCTTTGTGTCTTGCTTCAGCCAGGGATGGTCTAAGCACTGAGGACATGTCAACCGAGCCCTGCGGTGGGAAGGAAGACCAGTGGTCATGCATGAATGTCCTTCTTATAGGCCTCACCCTACCAGACTGGCACCATGAAGATATTGGTAGCCGGTCACTAGCTGTGAATCACTGATGAGTGCAAGTCCCATTTCTGTAGGGTAAGCATGTGACATGTCGCAAATGTTTATTCTAAATTGGCAGCATCAACCGGGGCTCACTTTAGGTTTTTCTTCAGAAGTTTGCTGATGAAGTCTTTGGCCTCCTCGGAGATCTCGTCGAAGGCCTCGTCCTCAAAATCCCACGTGGCCGAAGTCACATTGGACAGTGTTTCATTGTCATCATCTCCCATGAAGGGGGAAAGTCCGCTCACCCTGAGGAACGGCAAACGTCACAGCCGTCAGAGAGGCTCAGAAAGATAAGTCCAATTGCTGTTATGAAGATAATGAGATGACGGCAGGAGAATACTTAATGAAGCTCTGTAGCAGTGATTTACACTATCTTACTGTTAAAATAGCATGCACTTTATACAATTTAAGCAATCTAGTCTAAATAACAGGTCAATGGTACAGCAGCAAGACCATTCCTGAAAGCTAAATTGGTGACCTTTCAAGTCAAGTAACCAAAGCAAAAATGCTACTAGTTAGCGCTAACACGGCTCTTCTCCATGCTCTAGCTAAGGCAAGAAATGTATAGCATGGCAATCTGTAAGAGATTTATGAGATTTACAGTCAGAGCAGGGCTGCCTGAAATCGCCGGTGGTGGGTCTAGATGGCTAATTGAAGTACAAGAATGAAACGATTCCTGCAGAACGGCAGCGACATGAACCTCGGCCTAATTTGCCCAAAAAATGCTCACCTTGATGATTAAAAAAGTAAATGCACCTCGGTAAGTCTATCTGACAAATGTTATCAATTGTGTTTTTGTTAACCAGTATGCAACTATGCTGTTAGATGGTAACTCCTTCGTGGTTGTCTGAATCAGCTTGGCTAACGATTTAGTGAAGTCATCACGGCACCGTTGCTTTGGCCCTCAGATTCCTCCTCCTTAAGTTGAATTTTTGTGCCCCACTTTTAGTCCAAAGGCACGCAAGGGATTACATTTTTAAAGGACTGTTTCACCTCCTCACACGCTGTAGAATGGAATTTGGATTCTTTTATTCTCGGACGTCCTCAAGAAGCTTTTTCTGAGATCAATAATTAATTGTGCTGCCTTGGCTTGCCCCGGTCTGACACAGAGCGACAGATTCCTGGTCACACTCCTCACTTGCTGTCTTAGAAACACCAGCAATATGGTGTGTAGGACAGACGGGACTGTTCCTCACTCACAGGATGTAGCAGATGACTCCTATACTCCACATGTCAGTCTGATAGCTGATTGGCTCATAGTTAATCACCTCCGGAGCCACAAATTCTGGTGTCCCAAAAAGAACCTTGAGGGATCCTGAGTTTTCTGTGAGCAAACGGAAAACAGAATTAAAAGATGCGTCAACCATGTTTGGGGAGTAAGGTTTCCATATTCAAGGAAAGTGATGTCTGAGGGCAGGTCATTCAGAAATCCTTATGCCATTTCACCTACTGCCCTCCTGACAAAAACAGTAAGAGTTTTATTTCCCAGGTGAGACCCACCTAATCGACGGGCGAGGCCAAAGTCGATGAGCTTGATCTTGCTACCCGTCTTGTTGACACACATGATGTTCTCGGGCTTCAGGTCCAGGTGGACGATGTCCTGGTTGTGGATGAAATTGACGCCGTCGATGATCTGCAGCATGTACTTGATGACCTCCCGCTCCGAGAGCTCGAAGTCCTCATCGATGATCCGCTCAAACAGCTCCCCTCCAGAGATCCTGCGACATACGACGTGGGTTTGAAGAGGTCACAGCACATCAAGTCAATGTCACGTCATACCGGTGACATCGCCCTGCAGTATCATAACAGCACGTCAAATCACATCCACGACATGTCATCACAAGGCTTTTCTTAATAATTGTAGACATTGCAAAAGTTTTCATGTCAAACCAATGTCATTCCAGGCACCCTAATATGTCAATAATCCATCTTCAAAAACTAAGCCTACACTACACTAGAAAGAACCTTCTAACAATGTTGCTATATTCACACAGTCATAGCATGCTAAACAGTGCCATCAAATCAGAATTTGACAATCAGTAAAAGTGTTTCATATTTTGGACAGTTACATTTTTTTTACTCGTGCCATATTTTAATGACAATATTTCATGAGAAACCCTTTCCAGTAAGTGATTATAGTCTCTGTTTTGCGCCAGGCAGGTGTCTGGATCACGTCTAGGGGACGGCTAATCCCAGGAATGGGAAAAAAAAGACTCGTTCCGAGGCAAAGGATTTCAGTTCACTCTACAGAGCAGTGAGAAGCCAGTGACTGTGCGGTACTCGTGTTTGGTAATTGTCCTCTCTCTTTCATCAGCATCCTTCACAGTCAGCCCATGACAGCTGGCCAGTCATCATATGATATATGGCACGATGGAAAAGGAGATATCTCAAGTAAGACTTAATTTGTCGATAAAATTGCACAGGACATTCCTCGGTAAATGACAGCAGGCTGTTCAGACATGGGGCCACATGCCGTTTCTTTCCTTATGAGGAACTAGCTTGGGGGGGGGGGGGGGGGGCTTATGGGTTTTGTTCTATTTTTAACTTTCTACCTTTTTCTATATATGGTACAACTGGGATAACTGGGATAACTTTCAAAGCGTTACTTCTATAACGAGACAGAAGCAGGTGATTATTCATTTATTTTCCATTCCCAGTGAGCCAGTGAAGGGCTGCGCTGAGCCTGCAGGCTGTCATAGGCGCACTGGACATGAGGTGCACTCAGCTTCCCTAAAACACGTCTAAGGGCTGCGCATGAAAGCCCTTGCAAACCCTGCACAGAGACAAGGAAGGAACTGATCCCACGGACCAATAGGCTACAGCTCTGCCCACTGAGACAGTATCAGACAGCAATGCCGATGAGAAAAAAACTCTATGTGCAACTCAACACCCTCAACAATGGCTGATGGAACGGGCACACTCACATCTCCATGACCATGACGATGTCGGACTTGCCCTCAAAGGCATCCACACACTGGACCAGCTTGGGGTGGTGCAGGCAGTTCATGATGCCGATCTCCTGTCTCACACTCTCTTTGTCTTTCGCCGAGAACGCTTTGATGAACTTCCCAGCCCATACTTTTTTACTGGACTTCTCCACCAGTTTAAACACCTGTCCAAATTTCCCCCTAAAAAAAGGACAGAAATGTTTTTCACAAACGATCCCTCCTGGACACCTTCATTTAGATATGTGGTCTCTACAGTCACCAGCTGTAACTCACGTCCCAAGTCGTTCCTCCACGTTGTAGAAATCTTTGACCGTTTGGTCGGTTTTAATGACCACATCTCTGTATTCTGGTTTTGTTTCTGCAAAACAATCGGATAAAACTACATTGCAAATAAGAACAGTCAAGAAGGCAACTTTGGCTATTCTAAGCTGAGCTGCTTTTCAATGAGCATAAAGGAGCTGAAGACAGTCGTGGGAGAGGAGAGCCACAGGAACACAGCTGAACAGCCTTAAATCAGAAATGCAGGGTTATGTACTCAGATTGAGCAAGCAGTCATCACTGATATTTCAAAACACAATTGTTGTTGTTGTTGTAGCTACAATCACACCATAATTTGCTCATAACTTATGAATACTTTTATTACAATACTATTAAAATGTGTTTTTAAATGTGTATTATCTCTATAATAAATCCATCCTCCAGGAAAACCATGTGTAGGTGTATACCTTCATCAGAAGCTTCAGGTTCCTCCTCTTCCTCAACCTTTTTCTTTTCTGAGGGATGACAGAAGAACCATAAGCTGTTTTAAAGGTGTGTGTTCCCTTCGTGTGAAGTTAGACTGAGGCCGTGGGAATTTTATGGGGTCTCGACTTGGGACCCCCTTCCCTCCTGTGAGTGGCTAGAATTACCCTTAAAATTTAACTGTAAGGTTTGGGGTCAATAAGTCAGTTACCACACTGAGCAGAGACTTGGGCCCAGTGTTAAGACTATTTTTTGGCGAGGTCAGACCAGTTATGGGATTCATTTTCCATAATTTCTACTCAAAGGTGCATAAAAAAAAAGAAAATCTGCTATCTGCTGAACTGCTTTCAGTCAGTCTTGTTCTGTGTTCTGTAAGTGTAGGTGTATTTAGAAGTGACCACTAGGGGGGGCTAACCTTCTTCTTCCACTCCAACCGTTACTGGATCTGACTCAGCGCTGGGCTCCCCAGTGCCATAAATGTTGACGGCTCGTACCCGGAACTTGTACTGCCTGTCTGCCATTAAGTCTTGGACATTGAAGGAGGTGCTTTTGCAGGAGGTGAGTGGCTTCCACTCTTTGTCCACCGAGTTCCAGATCTCGAGGTTGTAGGACTGGACCACGCTGCCTCCGTCGTAGGTGGGTCCATACCACGACAGAGTGAGGCTCGACTTGCGGATATCGGAGGCTGCTGGTACCCGGGCAGGGGGGTCGGGTTTGTCTGAAATGCACCGTTCACAAGTAAACCTCAGAGGCTCCCAGTGCTGAGCAGGACAAGCAGAAGTATCTTCAGAGTCACCTTCGTGTGTCCTTGGCCAAGAAAACCAGGCCTGGCTACTTAAAAACATATAATTTTTGTTGTCACCTGTGTATCTGGAAATTAAATTATCATGTTTTACAGGAACAGGAAAAATAGCCAGATCTTTGGATTTAAACTCAGAAGCTGTTGGACCTCCAGTGCAGAACAAATCATCACTGCCTTGAATAAACCATGTAAAAGATATATTATCCTGCTGGTCAGTGTTTCCAGGGCCATATAACTTCAGCCATAAGCTACACAGTTACAGTAAGATTTAAACATTAATTTATTGCTGGTTAACCTTATGATCCCAGCATCCAGTTTCATGAATAGAGCTTGGGTATAAAAGGGAAAAAAAAAATAACATTAAGCTCAGCCTAGTCTTGTTTGAATGATGGAGCTTTTATCTTGGTGATGGGAAAGACTGCAGAGCTCCGTCCCCTGGGGTCGCTGAGGGACCGCCATCATGGCCCACGATCATAAAGATATCGCCCTAAATCTCAGCATTAAAATTCTTTGGATCTGAGTCCATGTGGTTCCCCAGCTCAAAATAGAAACTAGCATCGTATGAGTCAGAACGCAGACCCTATTCTCCACTTACACACTCGATTACAGCACTGAGGCGGCCTCTGTCTGACTGGCAGGACGCTTGTTACTCAACAACTGTATGCTTCTAGATGTTTCTGTATCCATTTCATATTCTAACCTCACCCGCCCTGTTTATATTACCGGGCTGAACAGGCTTCACCCAGAATCATCTAAGGTAATACCGACAGAGGGATGATTACTTTCAGGTGGCTACTTAAACAGAGTAATGTGCCAAAGTCAGCACGGGCCACAAACTCCTCCCTGAACATTGCTCTGCTTTTCCTTCTGCAGGGAGCTGCCTCTGCTGCCTCACATGGAGGCCTGAGGCAGGAGGCCGCCTTCGACCCCCCCCCCCCCCACACACACACACACACACACACTCCGCTCTTGATGGTGGTGGCAGCGGCTCCCACGTGAAACGGAATGTCCCGGAGAGGGAAAACAAAGCCGTAGAAGGAAATTGGCAGCGCCGCGGCTAAAGCTAGCGTCCAGAGCGCTCCTGTTTTCCACACGGGAGCTCGCACTCCCCAGCTGCCGCTGACTGGCTAGGTGAGCCTTAAAAACGCAGAGCCGCTATGAGCCTAAATGCACTTATGGTGTAAAAACCATTTCTCATATAAAACAAACAACAAAATATAGTGGGTAAATCCATATGAAAATATTTCATTACCTTTTTTTTCCTAATGCAACAATATTTTACTTTGCTGACTTCACTTTTAGTTATAATACATGATGTACAGTACTTAGACCCCTAATTACTACAACAAAAATAACTACAGAACTTTAACAGATTCTTTCAAGGGAACACAAGGAAATGCAAATGGAACCTTCTGCCGTTTAACGTTTTGAGATTAATGACACGACCAGTTATCAGCCAACTGGTCTTCATCACGACAGAAACAATCATAACCAATAAAGGACCTGAATACTCAACTTTAAAAAATCAGCCCAGTACTAATAGTTATGACATTTGGATCACAGTGCAACACAGACTGAAGACACAACACCAGCCGTGACCGCCGCTCTCCAGCCCCCAGCGCACTGTGACCTACCCACGATGGTGAGGTTGAGTGATGCCAGCTTGGTGCCAAACTTGTTCTGCAGCTCAATGGTGTAACAGCCAGAGTGATCTGGCTTGGTGGGGTATATGGTTAGTTGACTGGTGGACTCAGCGGTCTCCATGGTCATGTCATCTTTCCCTTCTGGGATCTGTGCGGGGGGACATGGTCGCAACAACATCAGCGCTGACAAGTACGTGTCTAAAGTGAGTAAGGTTCAACCAGTGAAAGGCAAGCTGGACTGAATCATAACTGATTATAGATGTGATGAGGGTACAGCTTTTACACTGAGGTTGCCATGGATTCGGTCCTCACCGGCTTCCTGAACTTTAGCCAGGTGCAGGTGATAGGTGGAGCACCTCCAAACTTGCACAGCAGGTCCACTTTCTCTCCCGCTAGGATCTTCATGTCTTCGGGGAACTGGATGACCTGAGGTGGAGCGCCTAGTGGACGCAGAGGAGACAGTCATGCCGCTGTTCCTGTGACCTCTGACCTCTCTGTTTCACTTTCATAATCCCAACCTCCCCCCCCCCCCCCAGGGCGTTCTAGTATAACTCCCTTCCCCTCAACCTGGCTCACTTGCTTCTGTCAATCTGTGGCTGGGATGTTGGGAAAAGCTCAGGGCTTTCCTGTTTCCCCAGTACCGAGGTGGGGTTAACGGCTTAAGGCTGAACTGCTCCAGAAATGCACAACTGCAACAGCTGCTGGGACTGACAGTCTGGCCCAGACGTGAGCCTGTAGCTCTGTTTTTGGAAAGAAACCCAGTGCTAACCCTACCAACAGCAGGCCTGGCTCTACTCCCGTTACCCAGTGATATACATCTCAGGACCAGACATTTCAGGTTATCTTGCCTGATGCTATTTGACAGTGCAGAGGATCCTTACCCTGTTTTGGAGGAGTCTTAGGGGCTGGCTTCTTCTTTATCCTTGCCTCATCTAGGAAGAACAAACATACATCATTGATCATAATGAGCAGGAAAATGATATCTCTAAGTGTTTCATGCACGGTAACATATCTACGACAACAAATCAGGGAAATGAAATGGGTCCCCTTCTCTTGGAAACTGTCCTTACAAGACAAAACATGCAATCCTCAGATTCTTCTGAAATAAATAAGAGAAGTGGTGATTTCCATTTGTTTATTTTAGTAACATTATTAACCGTTGGGTTATTTAGCTGTAGAAAGTATGCTTATATTATGACACTGTGAAATCAAATGGACCAAATGGCCAGAATTCATAACTGAATGGCAGGGAACACATTTTGTAATTCATTTTTTTTTCACAATATTCTTCAGAAATCTGAAACTCGTTACATCAATATGCAGCCAGTATCACTGCAGGGACTTGGTAACAGATTTATAAGCGTATAGAATGACCCCTTGAACTTTGTTCCGGTCATCATGTCACACTGCACAGCTGCTACACAGACAGGCTTATCGATATGTCAGTCGGCTGTAAATATGGCTAAGCGAGATGCACTGGGTTCACCTCAATGCTTTTATTAATCAGCTTCTTCAAAACACCTAAACATCCAAGTGCTTTGAAGCAGACTGAAGTGTTAGAAGAACATTGCTGCAAAAGACTGAAACGGCTTTTATTTGTTTGTGCTGGTATCTCTACTGTATTCCCATCAAAAATAAAACATTTGTCATTGAGGCTGTAATAAAGGAACACTTCCTATCGGGAGGACTGCGGCTTTTTAAATAGATTTTACTTTTTTTGGTAATACTAAAAATAGGCAGAATATCCAGGAAATTGCTCCTAGTACTATTTTTTTAACGTTTGGTCATTGTAAAAAAAACAAAGAAAAACAAGAAATGAATAAAACTGAGAAGCAGCATTTCAGAGCAAATCACAGGATGTGTTTTTCTGCTCTTTTCTATATCAGATAAAAAACCTTTTCAGCTATAAATTAGACCCTTCATTTTGTAGCTGTATCCCAAGAGCTCAAGTGGCCCTATTAAAACAGAGATTCCTACACAAAGCTACATGGGGGTTTGAGGTGCCACATGGACAAACTGAGGACGCTTCGGACGGCGACCACATGGACGAGAAAATAGCACCATGGACTAAATGAACGGCCCTGACACTCAAGCCACACCAGCAGCCATACATGTAACCTGGAAATGACCCTTTACATCCCCGACGACAGCGCAGCCAGCCTGACACTGTTCCCAAAGCCTGTCTCCTGGGACCGGCTGTCAAACACCCAATAATAAGCGTGATGGACTCCTGCAGTCAGGGTTACCCTCCTCCACTATGACTCTCTGCCTTTCTTTATTGCTGTTTGGGTATTAAACCCGGGGACTCCAGGAAGGACTGGGACTCCACAGTCTGGCATTGTGTTCCGCCCACACACCATTACTGCCTGCCCGTTCGGCAAGCTGCAGTCATGTCTGCTACTGAGATTGTGTGGGACGGGATGCCTTCAGAAGGAGCTTCCAACTTCCACCTTTAGTGCTTCTCAGAGGTCTTTCTGTCTCTCTGTCCGTCCATCCATCCATCCATCCATCAAATCAAATATGTATCACATCAAATTCTCCAGTCACGCATAGTATCTGTGTCAGTTGCCCTTAATCGCACTGCTTGACAGTACAGCACAGGAAGGACATTAACCCTAGTGCCTCTGCCTTCGTTTTTCACACACATACTTTAGCATCCTCTGAAAATGTCATTCTATCTAACATCTATGAGCATTCTGCTTCTCCAGCAGTGCAGAACGGCTACCACAACAACAAGACTATAACTATAACTGTGATTTTTTTCTATTAGTATGAACAGAATACTTATCTTTATTTGCAAACATATCAACAAAATAGTCAAACTTAAAGAACTGAACTGCATTCCCAAGTGTCACTTCTCTAGATCAAGATTAAATCCAGACGCCGTGTATTCATTTTGGGCTACGATGGATCATTGCTGAGGAAATTCAGTCTGTGAAAAGGAGAGTTACACGTTTGTCATTATTCATTCTCAGAAGTGATAGAAGAGTTTAGCTCTGTTAAGATCCTCACTGGGTTAAAATAAGGCTCGTTCTTCTCACAGAAGTGCTGAAGTGCTAACACACTAAAACCCAAACCAACGTTACGCAGTCTGAGAGCCTGCGACACTCCAGACATCCACAAAGCTTAGTTAAAGGTAACGGATAAGAAGAAAAGCTTAAAACTCTGTTGTGCTGACTGAACTCCATGTAACATGTGAAGTCTGCTGCCATAAATGTCAGTGATGAACGAGGACGCGTCCCGCCTACAGTGCTAAGAAACGGAAAGGGGAGATGGGGTTTAGATTCTAAAGGCTTGTTTGGGTCAGGCGCATTCCACGAGGGGCTGTGCATATCCCAAAGCTGGCAGAATCGCTGAGCTACATCCGAGGGCGTCGCGGGAAGCCAGCGGGATCAGGGAGATGCAAGCCTTACATGGAAGTCTGGGAGAGACGATCTGGGGCTCGGTGGGTGTGAACCGGCAGGACGCGGCTGCAGTCACTCAGTGGAGAGACTATGTCTTAAATACATCCCATAAACGACACGGCATGGCCCAGTTACCCCGGGATGATATACAGCACTATTACATCTAGTTAATTAGCATTACGTTACCTTACAAATACAATGCTACCATTTCTGTATATTAAACAGTTCATTTATTTCATTACATTATGCAGCTGAGTAAGCTCTATATGTAACACAAATCAATCAGCATTATACATTACCTTAATTATATCATTACTTACAGCTCAATTAGCCATAGTAAATCATACAGCCCAATTAGCCTTTTGCGATATAGATTGCATTTGATTAAACCCCCACCCCCCCTTAACACTACACTGCTCCACCGGCCATTAACGTCACACAGCTCAGGGAGCTTCATACACTCCGCACTGCTCAGTCAGCGTTAAGCATCTCCATGAACCCGTACATTATGCAGCACGATGCATATTTCATACCGCAGCTCAGCTGCCGCATTGACCCAGGCAGACACCTCATTTAATCCTTTGCTTGAACTTTTCACCTTAACACATAAGTGCCCTGTTCATTGTTACAGGAGCAGAGGCCTTCCTTGTGGTCAGAGGGTTATCTCTTTAAGCACCAGGCGCACACACACACACACACACACACACACACACACACACACACAGACCTGTACTCATATCTTTGTGGGGACTCTTCATTCATTTTCATTGGCAAAACCCTAATCCAAACAATCTTAACCCCTACCCAGTCCTAACCTTAACCATAACAAACCAAACAAAATACAAGACAAAATACGATTGCAGTCACAGATTTTTGTAAAACTGAGTTTCCCCCTTTGGGGACCGAAAAAATAGTCCCCACAATGTCAAAATAACGTGTTTTTATCATATTGTGGGGTCATGTGGTCCCCACACTGTTATGTATACCTGGACCATGCAAACCAGTGTACAGCATGGTGGAATTCCAGCCTGTTCATAGGTATTTTTTCTGTTAAATGTAATGCACACATTATATCAGGTGGCATGGTATAATGGCTGTAACAGCTTTTAAATACTCCGTTTGCCAGTCAGCATCCCCACAGCTGCACGGACACAGTGCTAATGTCACTGTTAATGTCACGTGTCGCCGGATCACTATGCTCGCGTCACTGCCTATTAATAAACATGAGCACTGTGCTTTGATTGGCCACATACCTGCTTGTGGTTTTATTTTTATGGATGGAGTTTTAGAAACTTACTCTCTGTGGTAGGAGCTGCCTTTCTGGTCTTCTTGTCTGCTGCCGTCGCGCTCGTGTCCTCGGGATCTGGAAAAGAGCCGACATGACATGCGAACTCGCCGCGCTATTTCTGTAGGCTTAAAGGGGCACGTAAGCTGTTCACTGCACAGATGATGCATGTAGCTTAGCAGAGCATTAATGGCACCAGTATTACGGAAGCTCTTCTGCTACTGCATCCCTAAGGACCTGCACTGCAAATCTGCTTTCCATAAAAGCACCTCATTTTGCAAATGAATGAGCTAAACTGGCCAGGAAGAGAGTAAAGCAGTAAAATGCTATAAATTCTCAAAGTGCAGGAATTAGTGTGACACAATTTGTTTACAAGATGTTTACAATGATGTTTTTACTTTTACTGTTTACTGCGTCTTAACATCATTTCTTGCCTTGTCAGACCATTCAGTGAGGAACTTACAACATCAGAACATTTTCAGAAAGTGATCCAATGCAGAAAATGAAGAAAAACTAATGATTTACTGAGGCCATATTACCTCCATATGAAAGACCTCTGGAGCCCATTGAGTAAGATGACTTTACATTCCCATTTTGTTTTGTTTTGCAGTTTTGTTGAGCAATAAAGATGTTTACAAGAACTGGGGCAGAGGGACATGAAGCAGTGATGAGGGAAGCAGTTTAACGACCGGAAGGTGTGTGTGTGAAAGGGGGGGGTGGCGTGACTAGGCCGTGAGACCATGAGAAGCTCACCGTCCACCAGGACCATGCAGGCGCATTCGACCCTCCCCGCGGCATTCTCAGCTCGACATTTGTACTGTCCTTCGTCTTCCGGAAGGGCCTTGTCAATGGTCAGGAAGCAGTGGCCTTCTGCAGAGGGAGGTGTTTAAAAGCACAGACACTGCACCACATTCCGGAATTTTTAAAAGCTCACAATTCCATGTGCAACTTTAATCGAGGGAGCGGGTTGCACCCGTACTGCAAATGCATTCGAAATAAATGGATGAAATCACGAGACACCAGAAGTGACAGGGATAAAGCAATCATTCCATATCTATGATACTAAAATAATACTGACATAATACTGACATTTTTGCAACAGGAAATCATGATTTGGAAGGAATCACTGAAAGTGCCAAGCAGTTCAGCCAGTAATGCTTGTCCTTCCATCCATCCATCCATCCATCCATCCATACATGTAACCAAATATGTATCACAACAAATTCTCCAGTCATCTATCCATCCAACCAACCTCCAACTGCTTATACAATACAGGGTTTTGAAAAAAAAATACCACGGGGATTAATAAAGTATCACAATACTACAATTGCTAAAATTCCTGTCACTTTCTAAGGCAGAACATCTAAAGCCACAAAATGATAAGGAAGGAATCTGGCAAAGAAAGCTGACCAGAGACAACATGGAGAGCGAATTCTCCAAAGGCTGAGGACTAATACATACTGCTGATACTGTACCTGTATGTTAGTGCTCTCGTTAACTTTACTGAATTAGGAAGGTGTCTGTAGATAGATCTTCATCATACAGTAACTGCACTGCGAAAACTTTTCAAGCTCCCCTGTAAAGCTACAAGGAGCTCCTCAGCAATTCCAGCTCTGAAACCACAAGGCTTAACACACAGAGGAAGAAGGTCTGAAATAACTCTGAACGTCTGTGGTCATTGGGTGGAATAGTATGACTTGCCCAGGTTTTGTACAGTTTTGATGTCATAAACAGGGGTAACACTCACACCTTCATTATAATTTCCAAACATTCTAGTTAGAATATCCAGAAACACTTTCATCATAATCATCATTGAGTATCTGGTTATTTTTAAATTCACTGGATGAATGGATGGCATACCTTGCTCAGAGAGGAGAATGAATTTCGAGGGCTTGATGACCTTCCCATCCAGTGTCCAGGTGATGGTGGCCGGTGGCTCGGCGCTGACTTGGCATTCCAGCTGCAGGCGCTCCCCGTCCAGCACACTGGCATCGCTCAGCGCCTGAGTGAACACGGGCGCCATCCCCACGCCACCGTTCTTCTGCCCATTAATCCTGCCGTCCACGCAGTTGATGTCATTCTTTGACAGCTCCTTGGGGGCCACCTTGGGTACCTGGGGTGCCTCCTTGGATACTTCCTTGGGCGCATCCTTGGGCACCTCCTTGTGTGCCTCCTTAGTCACCTCCTTAGGTGCCACCTTGGGCGCCTCCTTGTGTGCCTCCTTAGTCACCTCCTTAGGTGCCACCTTGGGCGCCTCCTTGGGCACCTCCTTAGGTGCCACCTTGGGTATCTGGGGCACCTCCTTAGGTGCCAGGGGTATCTCCTTGGGGGCCACCTTGGGTACCTCCTTGGGTGCCTCCTTAGGCGCCACCTTGGGTATCTGGGGCACCTCCTTAGGTGCCTGGGGTATCTCCTTGGGGGCCACCTTGGATACCTCCTTGGGCGCCTCCTTGGGCACCACCTTGGGTATCTGGGGTACCTCCTTAGGCGCCACTTTGGGTACCTGGGACACCTCCTTGGGCGCCTCCTTGGGCACCACCTTGGGTACCTGGGGCACCTCCTTGGGCGCCACCTTGGGTGCTTCCTTGGGCGCCGGGCTCTCTGTGTTGTTCTCCACAGCTGCTGGCTTCTTCTTGTTGCTCAGCACCGACCGAAAATCAGTCGTGGCATTTTTGGGTGGCTCCACCTTGCCGGGATCAGCCTTGGGCCCGCCGGCCCCTTTCTTCCCCAGGATGCTACGGAAGTCCACCTGCTGAGGCGCGTTGATCTTCCGCTCATCTTCAGACAGGGTCTTGGGCTTCACCTGCCGCTGGAGGTTGGCCCGGAAGTCCATCTGCTCGGCGGTAATCTCCTTCAGGTCCTCCTCAGAAAGGCTCTTGGTATCGACCTTCCTGCCCAGCACTCCTCGGAAGTCACGCTGCTCGGCCTCCTGCTGTCGGATATGCTCCTCGCCGTGCTGCCGCGTCTCCACGCGCCTCTTCAGGAGGCCCCTGCTGTCCAGTGACTCTCCAAACTCCTGCTCCTGCTCCTCACACTCGGCGCCTCCGCCTTGCTCTGGGCTGTCCTCTCCCCCAGCACCCTGACAAGCCCCTCTGCAGCAGCCAAAATCAGGGGAGGGGTGAGAGAGGGGAAAAAAGAAAAAAAAACAGCTACGTTTAAAGACCCCGGCTGGCTCAGCCTACAGTTTAAAATAGGTTAATTAGACGAATACAATCCATCGTTCTGCTGCATCAATGATGACTCCAGTGGCCTTATAAGGAAACATGCCCCTTCCCAACAGCCCCCCTGCCCCCCCCCCCCCGCATGGCACAGCTCTGGGAGGTAAACAGTGCGTTTGGGGACTTCTCGGAAGTCCGCTGCCTTATGGGCCTGAAAAGGGATGGGATCTGTCCAAAAATAGCATATGGAAAAGGGGGGGTGTCACACTCACAGCTGGGGGGGTCTCGCCGCAGACCCTGTGCACCCAACAGGCTCCTCGCTGAGCAGGACACGGGCCACACAGCTGCAGCCCCCGACTTTGTTTCTGCAAGAGTCACAGCAAAGTAAATCAATGGGGGGGGGGGGGCGGTACAGAGACAGAGGGAGGAGGAAGACAAGCAGAGCTGAACAGAGTCCCGTTTTATGTCTGCAAGGCTGCAGGGGAAGGAGCAGCTCTTCTGGAAACTCCTTGGTTGCTCCTGTTCATCTGAACATGCATGGCGTGTTACCCCCTAACCCCCCCCCGTGACAGTGGGGACCCCTCATCAAGCCGAGGCTCTGGCCAATCGGCACAGGGCTCGCGTATCCTAGCGCCTGTGCTACGCCGTTAAACACACCGGCCTTATATGGTGATGAGTGCTTCCAGTGGGAAGAACACAAAAGATTTTTTCACAGTTGCATCTCATTGCAATGCTGTAGGTATGTGTCTAAGCTCCGTCTGAAGCTAAAAATAAACCTCAGTTGTATATAAAGTCGACAATGCTCCTCAGAATGGAAGAGACCATTTCTCTTTCAAAAGGTTGAAGAGATGCATGCTACAGACAAGTGATGGAGACTGATACACCAGGATGTGGGCCTCAAGAACTCAGGCTGTCTAGCAGAACTCAGAGCCCAAGCATGCGTACTTCAGGCTGATCTCGTAGTCTCCAGCATGGTGAGCCTTGACCCTCCTGATAAGCAGAGACACCACGTCCTCCTTCTGCAGAACCTCGTAGTCCAAGCCTGAGGACAACACCCGGCCAGCCTTCTTCCACTGGAACTGTGGGAAGGGGTCCCCGGCGATAGCGCAGGACAGCAGTGAATGCTGACCCAAGCAGGCCGTCAGAGACTTGGGTTTGGTGATGAACCAGGGCTGGACTCCATCCTGGGGTTCTAAAAAGGAAAGGTACCATTACGACCCGGATCCGTGTTCAGTGGGATTATACCATGACAAGGGGAGAAGGGACTCAGGTGATTGAGGTGTTAGACTTTAGTAAACCAACGTTTAAATTCCCCAAAAAGTAGCTGCCATATGGCACTTAAGCAGATTTATTTCACTGAGCTCCCAGTGTAAACGGTCAGAGCAGAAAATCTGTGCAACACGCCCTAGCTGGTCATCTGCTGGGCAAAAATGGCTGTACAAGCTTTTAGGGACACTGATCACAGCAGAGATATCAAGATGTTTAGTGCTAGATACATCGCAGATAACGGGAGTGACTGTCAACAGTTTTTGCGATATTTATAAACACATAAAGATACATGAAGACCAAAAAAGGTCATGGAAACAGCCGGGTAAAGCTATCTGCCCAAAAGGTGGCCTTTGCAGATGGTTCTGGGTTCGTACCTTGTACCGTGAGGGTGGCCTCGGTGTGTGCTCCCCCCAGCTCGTTCCACGCCTCACAGGTGTACTTCCCAGTGTCCTCTGGGAAAACCTCCTGGATCACCAAGCTGTGCTCGCTGCCCCTCCGCTCAAAGTGGAAGTCCTCGGACTCCTGGACCTCTTGGCCGTTGTGCAGCCAGGCGACCTGGGGCTGGGGGCAGCCTGGGGCAAAGGGGGGAGACACATATCGGGGTGGGATTCTGGATGCCCTACTGATAAGGGATGGGCATAAGGAATAACTGTAAAGGTGTGCATCTCTGTGAAGGCGCCATATTTACTGTGTAAGGAGAGTGGAGGAGGGATACCAACTCTCACAGACATGCTGTAACACTCACGCTTTCAGACTCTCACGCTCACGCAAGAAACCTTATAGCAAATCTACATTATTCCATTATAAACAGGGATGGACATAACTGGTACACAAGTACGCATTCACCTTTAAAAATGATACGTGCGACAATCGATTGTGATAACAGTATAAATGCGTGCTTATTTTATGAGCATTTGCTGATATGACAAGAAAATACCTTGCATTTGAAGTATATAAAGATTAAAATACATTATATTTTATTTTATAGCTACTGTGAGCAGGGGTGGCTTAATGGTTAGGGAAGTGAAGTTGTAATTGAAAGATTGCTGGTTTGAATCCCCGACCAGCAAGGCACCGCTGAGGTACCCTGAGCAAGGTACCGCCCCCAAGCACTGCTCCCTGGGCGCTGAAATAGCTGCTGCTCACATATGGGTTAAATACAGAGGACATGTTTCGTTGTTGTGTGCTGTGGTGTGTCAACAATGACCACTGATCATTAAATTATTTCATATCAACCTGATTATAAACCTCCAATTATATGCCAATATATGCCAAAAATGTTGGGGTAGTTTGCAAACCCTACAGACTATTTACACGGTAATAAACTGTTGCATGCATGTAAATGCGTGTGCATGTGAGCGCAGACTCGTCTGAATTGAAAATCTCACACCAGCCAGCTGACCGAAGCTGGAAACCCCTGGAGGAGACAGGTGTGTGTATTAATAATAGGAAAAACAATGCTTCAAAAACAGCAGTGGGTGTGCAGATCGTGTGCATGCTGGTAACCGCAGACTGGCTTAACTCACTTCCCATTGGTAACTATTTGCTGCTCCTGTGTTAATCCAGGCAGTGACTGATGCAATAAAGGCCAACATGCTAATAATTATGACTGGAATGAAGAGTCAGAGTGACAAGGGCTCAAACACGGTAACCCAAACACAAAGGTACATGTCCTTTGCACAATGTCACCAATGATCTCTGTGTGACTTGGAACGTTTGCCAAAAACAAAAGGACAAATGTTACAATTTCCAGGTATAACTGATACACACTGTTTCTTCCAAGTCTGGACTGAGAAGATTTTTCTAAAAATGACATTTCATGCTTTATTTTTCATAAACTGTCTGAAGTATATGGTCAATGTTCCTGTTCAACCCCTTTGACGTGTTTCAATGTTTGTGTAATTGACAAAATATTAGTTACACAACCAGATGTCCAAATGGTTCATATCCCAGGTGGATGAGGCAGGGTTAGGGTTAGGGTTAGGGTTAGGTTTAGGGTTTGGGACTGAATTCAGTCTGCAGAGCAGCATTTCTGATATTCCTGAACTCCAGTTATATAGCAGACATATTTCAAGGTACGAGCAAACTGATATGTAACAAATATGTCACATAAATATGCAGGAGATTCATTGCCCCTAGGACGAGCAAGGAATCCAGAAAAGGCATAGAATCCACTGCCCTAATGTGAACCTTTGTGTGAAAGGAACAGCCAGTACACAGTGCGAATGCTTTGGAGCTGCTATCTGAGAGGACAGCATGGTTTAAACAGGCAAGCTGGAGACGCCACCATGTTCCTCTAGAGATGTTATCAGAATTTATTAGGAAGACCAAATATAGACCAGGGTAATCGACAATAAAGGAAAGGGCCCGGCAGCTGTTTCGTGTAAGCGTGTTTTTAACCCCGGCCGAACACTCAAACATTTAAAGGGAAATGAAGATTAATGGAAATGGAAAGCATGCATGGAATTCCTCACAATATGTAGTGGCAGCTATCACCCCTTGAAGGGAGGGAAAGGATCAAACACTGGAGGGCAAATCCAGATCTGTTACTGAAACAAGAATGTGAACATCGAAGGCCTTTGTTTGTTAAAGGAAAAAGCTTCTCATCCATATTGCCATTTTTACCTTTAAGTCATATAATAATCCACTTTTTTAAATAGACAATGCTTACACCAAAAAAAATAAAATACCCATTTTATAGCTGAACATTTATTTGAACAATTATAGAATACAATGGCCAGTAGCCTTCCAGAATTTCAGGCAATAGCTCTGAGTCCTTTACCACCAAAGTCAAGGAATGAGACACACATTAAACCTTAGACAAACTAACTATGATGATGAGATGCAAAAACACGTACGTTCTATTTAACAACATATGTTAAATCTTCAAGATGCATAATTTAAAAATCAAACTATGGAATACTGTCCACATAACGGTAAATAGCTTGTCAGACCTTGAATACCAAGTTAGAATAACTGTACCCATCCTCTGCTCATATCTCACATCCAGAGATAATGCAGAACACACAATACTTTGTTCCAAACAAATCATCTCTGGAGTCCTGTGAAGGTATGTTCATTTCTGCGCCCCATGTGGAGAATGACTTACCAGCAGTCACAAGATAAGAGTAACAGGTAATGCAAGAAGAGCCTCTCATTCATATTTACCCTTTATCTGTAGCTTGGAGTAAATCATTTTACCTGTAGGTTAAGATAGGGATGTATATGAGTAGCTAGGGGCAGTACATGTAACTTTGAGGGATAAAAGGTCGACCGTTGTGTCTATAAACTAACCCCAGTTACTAATAGGCTTAAGTAGGAACCATTTCCGTAAGCGAGTAGCAGAGCCGTGTAGCTCTTGTACTGATGCCTGTAGCATTTAAAGGGCCTATAACAGCTTCATCTGTGCTACTTTGTAGAGCTACTCACTCTTGGTGTCCTGTAGCTAAACCGTGACCCTTACCTGCCACCTTCACCGTCATGCAGACGCGGCTGCCGTCCAACACCTGCAGGTCGGCCAGTTCCCTCAGGAAGGCGGGGGCCAGCGGCTTCTTCGCCTCGCTCGCCTTCCCATGCTTCGTCCCTTCAGAAGTCTTCCTCTCTGAAAGCCAGCACACAGCACAACTTCCTGTGATCTAAGGTTTGCTTCCCGATACATGTGCATCGAATCACATCACAGATGCCAAGGAGGCTTAATGACATCAAATCAAGTACTTCTGTATAACCATTTTCTTCGTATTTCTTAGAAAGAGAAAGGGCACACAAGGATTATTATGCCAAAACTACGGAGAACAACATGGAACCATGGAACAGCAGCCCTCCTTGATTTTATTGCTGTGGGAGTTCAGACATGAGTGATAAATAGCTTACTGAGTGGTGTTTATGCTTGAAGCAATTACAGTATGATCTTTTATCCGCTAAAACCTGGTTTTCAAGGAGCTTTTAATTTCCAGTAATGCAAGAGTCATGGTGAACATAAACTGCCCTGGCGGTTCCCCCTGGGCGGGGGGCTGGGACAGCAGCTTGTGTGGGAAAGTCTAGTGTCAGACCTACGTTCTGCCATAATCACTGGCATGCAGAAATTTGGCTGGGAACCCATGTCCAAACCAGACGAAAGAATTCCCTGGAAACTGTTGTTTTTTATTTTTTTATTTTTTTTACTGTGATCTTGACTCCTTTTGTGGTGCGGTGATAACTGGCATCATTCTGCCATGGTGGGAGGGCCAAGGATCAAAATGACCCGGCACGGCTTGGCGGGCTGCTTGGTGGCAAGAGTGACATGCCATTCCGCCAATCAGCAAAGGCACCGAACGACCCATTAAAATGAATAAACCTTGAACAGTCAGCAGAATATAATGGTTAGAAGTATTACTTACCAAAAAAAAAACACTATTTTGAAGGATAACTTCATGGTCTCATGGTATATTAATCAGAACATTTTGTGAGTTTTGCAGAGATCAAACTTCAAATTTTGTCCCCTAGACATTTTTTGAAGGTGAAGTTTGAATGTAAAATGCCATTCAACCTGAATTCTATGGGAGCAGCACTTGGGTAATTGTTGAGTTTCATAGAGTGTGTCCTTAACGTTCAGGCAATAGGGTGATGGGGTGGTGACTGCAGGATTTCAGGAATCCTTCCCAGGTCCGGCCATGAACGCCACCGCACTGAAAGTGCCTTTTGATAGGGGTACGTCCAGCAGGGCCGTCACGCAATTAAAGGCAGCCACTCAAGAAACACAGCCTCTGAAGAGAGTCCCCCGTCACACATGCCCTACAGCATATCAGAAAGAAAAACACTGGCTGGCATTGCCTTTTACATCTACTGGCCTCATCTATGGAGCTGTCCACTCATTTCCATCTATTGCCAAGAAGCGGTGAGACGTCCAGGATGAGAAATGCTCTATGGAAAATTATACAGGCTGGAGAGACAGCACGCAAAGCCCTCGCGTGAAATGGTTCTCAAACTATGTCTCTCGCTATATAAATACCATGTCCCGGGCCCAGCGCTGGTGAACTTGGGTCCAAAGCCCTTTTTTTCTTCAGCGCTGTTAAAGGTAATTACAAAGGCACGTTCTCACTTTACGAAGGAGGTCAAGATCCCAACGAGTGTGCGGAATTCGACAAGGTGGATCTGAAAGGAACCATTGGCGTGGAAACAGCACAATCTTTTTGCTTAAATATGTAGTATAACAGGTCCTCAGAAACTTCTATCTTCTTATCATATCACGGTTAGGTAAACAAAAGACAAAAAAAGGAAATGAGAAATATCTACTGTATAAAAAGATTTGGTTTACCGTAGATTTAATGCGTGTTTGAACTGGTCCCCCCATCCCCCGGTTCACAGGACCCTGAGAAAGTCAGTGAATGTCAGTGGCCTGGCTCGCCCATGCCTCTTTACCATATAGGGATTTTGTTATACGTCGTCTCTCCAGAAGCCATAAATCTAAGCACTCCAAACTGCAGGGCCCGGGCAGGCGGGCGTCCAGGGACGATTCCGCGTGGTTCTAAACACAGGCCCGTCGTCTGTATACATACCCAGCATGCCGCAGGGCAGATCCAAGACTTCTCGAAGATGTTTCCACATGTGCAAATTAAACAGCGCAGGCGGGCCTGGTCGGTTAACAGTGTTTACACGCCGGTTACGTCAAAAGCCCGGTCTCTTCATCACGGAGACGCGCGCTTAAATGTCCGTGTCGGCTGAGACGTTACACACGGCAGGGGTGACTCCACACACCCAGCGAGCATGAAAACTTCTAAAGACAAAGTTTGATGAGCCTGATAGCATAATTTGCCTTCAGTGGCATCAAAGTCACCTAGAAAAAATGTTGGTATGACACATACAAAACATGCAGAACAGTCAATGCCAGCCCAGTCATGCGATGATTAATAGCCAGCCTTGGGGATTGAATGCGAAAGCCAGTGAACGCAATGAAAGGTTGAGTTCCTTCAGCTATCTTTATAACACAATTTGTATTTTGAAGGCAGCCACAATGTGAAAGCATGACTTCTGTATACAAAGGAAGGTTTTTTCTTTGGCCCAAATATGGCAGCTTTTTCTAGCGCCTGGGAGGGCCGGTATGGAAAATATCACTGCCACTGTTTGTGCTGCCCCTGCCCTTTGGGACACCAGAGACGGGGGCTGAGGACTGTCCCCGCGGGCTACCCCCTCCCCCCAGACGCCAACACTCCTCACTGGACGAGCGGCCAGAAGAGCCCTCTTAATCCACCCCTTTTCCTTCACTTTTAACTGATTTCACCTCCCAACATAATAATGACCCACAGCACTCATCCAAGTCAACCAAGGAATGGTTTTAGAAAAAGAAGGTCAATGTCTCGGAATGGTTCAGTCAAAGCCCAGGCCTCACTCCCATAAATCTATGCAATGACCTACACAGGAGATTCCTTGGCAATTGGAAGGAGCTTGCAAGAAAGAGTGGGATAAAACTGCCTAGTAAAGATGTCCAGAGACTGCTTCACAAAGACTTACTACTGTAATTAATGTAAAATGTGTTTCCACAAGGTATTATTTGAAGAGGTGATGTGCTTTAAATTTTAAATTTCCCCTAGTAATCATTTGCTTTTCTCTTGAATCTTGCTATTTCCCAGATCACAATAAAGAAGTAAAAATGGCTGACGTGATTTTTCTTGATTTCCGGCTTCACATCATAAAACCATGTAATTTCAATGGGATATACACTTCGCATATTGACCGTAGATTTATCTTAGGATTATGGGTGCTGTTGGCTCAGTAGAGATGTTTAAGGGGTCCTCTGCCCACGTGACGTTCGGTACGTTTGCCTTGCTCTTCTCCGTTGCCGGGCTGAGCGGGCCCCTCAATGGCGCCCCATAGTGGCCGAAACTGAAGCGAACATTCTGGGGAGAGCTCATCCTGCCACTCTAAACTCATATTCCACCCCTTCTATGTCACCTGGAAGCTTTTACTCATACTGAATATGATTAATTCAAAAGTGCGCTTGTCTTTTTACACACTCTCCCATGAACTTTTATGATTTAGCTAAAAGTCAACAGTGCAACATGACTTGGAGCCCAGTGAAAAATACGACTGGGTGGAAAGATGAGGAGAAGGTGCAGGATGGCTGAGGGACGGCTGTAGGGTCAGTTATGGGACGACTGAGGGACAGTTATGGGATTGCTATAGGGATGGCTGCAAGGACAATTATGGGATGACTGAGGGACAGTTATGGGATGGCTTTAGGGATGGCTGCAAGGACAGTTATGGGATGACTGAGGGACAGTTATGGGATGGCTATAGGGATGGCTGCAAGGACAGTTATGGGTTTGGCTGAGGGACAGTAATGGGACGACTGCGGGACAGTTATTGGGCGGCTGCAGGACGGTTATGGGATGGGTGTAAGGACAGTTATGGGATGGGTGTAAGGACAGTTATGGGACGGTTGAAGGACGGCCAGGTACGAACGTGGCATAGTACTCTGCTGCCTGCACCCACTGAGGGATCCTCAGCACTGAGGAGGTGCCTGCAGGCACACAGCTGTACACTTGCTAATACGCCTGTTTTATTTGCATCCATTCATTCTCCATAACCGCCTCTTGGAGGGGTAAGGAGAAAACCCCTGAAAAACTTCACACATAACCCCAGAGGTGTGAGATACCAGAACTAACCACCTGGCCACTGTGCACACTGGGTTTATTTATTAGTTTACTTTAAACCGGTCTGTCTAGAATGCGAAGTGTAAACATCTGGCGTTGCTGCAAACTCATTAACCGTTAACATCTGCACCGTGAGACCTGAGGCCTGAGGTCATAGTGCTTAGCAAGGAGCAGATGTTTTGCAGACTGAGCCGTGATTAATGGCAGAATGAGACTCACGTTATGAGTGCAGCGGGGGCAGGATGGGGGGGTAACAGCGAGCGCAGCACCCACCTCTGACAATCACCGCGGCCGAACAGGCAGCCCTCCCATGAGTGTTCTCAGCCACACACACGTAGGAGCCAGCATCCCCAAGCTGGGCACCCCGGACCTCCAGACGGGCATCTCCGGCCTCGTATGAGCAGCAGGCCAGAGTGAGGGGCTGATCTGAGAGGAAGCAGCACAGGGGTTACACACCGAGAGAAGTCACCGGCACACGTGTGCAAACATGGAGGAATTTCACACTCCTACGAAGAGAGGAACCCCCAAGGAACACTGATGCCGGATCAGCCCACACACAGACCGAAGACTATCCACACACACACACACACACACACACGCATTTTTATTTTTTTGATTGCATTCACAGATCATCGTGAGGACATGAAATATGGTCCCAACAACGTTAAAATAACAGGTTTTTATCACATTTTGGGGAACATTTGGTCCCCACAATGTAATATAAACATAATCCACACACGCACATGCATGCACGCACACACAATAAGAGTCACCATACACAAAGACACACAGTTACACACATACCAAGGAACAACCGCTTGAACAACAGCCTTATGAATCATCCAAAAATGTACATTTCTTCTTTTATAGATAGCTAATATTTATAAAAGTGCTTTGTTCAATCTTTAGGATCTTCTACCATTCTCCATACACAGTACAGAAGTGCATATATGCATTAAACAGAGAAGACACCTCATGCTTCTATGCTGCAATGAGGTTCACTAGAAGGCCTCTATGCTACCGCAGTACCCCACCCCAAGAAAGGCATCGACGCAGACATGTGGGGGAGGGGTCACGCTCTCTTTGCCTGGTGGTAGATTTTTGTTGATCACATGGTGCATGTCAGGGACAGCTTTGCAGGTCTCCTCTCCTGGTGTAACCGCAAGCCAAGCTGAGGGGGGGGGGGGGCAAGGCATGCCTTTCCTTTATATGGTTCTAAGGCCTCATATTTGTTGGAGCAGTGAGTTTCCCTGCCTGTGAGGCAGTGCTAGCTGATCTCCGATCTCAGTGGCGCGCCCACGCGGGCCTGGGATACACAGGCACTGAGCCGCTCCCCCAGACGGGAGCAACACCCCCTTCCGGCCCCCGGGGGATGTCCGCCATGCCCTCACATCAGCCTCTCCGGGGTTTGTTTGTCTTTTAAGGTAAAAGTACACCAGCCTACAAACAGATGTCCAAGCTCAGTGGCTCTGGAACTTCCGGAAGTTTCCCTTTCCTGTTTTTTTTTTTTAATCGCATTCTTTTTTCCCCGTTCTGTTCTTTTAAAGTATAAACAAAGTATTTTTTAATCCATCCATTAATTTCCTAGTTAGGGACTGGGGGCTTTGCAAAATATTCTGAATTCAATGTAAATAGTCTGTTACTTATAATACTTATACAATGTATAGCTGAAATGTGCTATACATCAGTTTTAAAGTGCTGTGTGCAGCACATATCAAACATCCATTCAGTGCAAAGATTGGCCACCAACATTACTAAAGTCATTTGTCTCCTGGTAGGAAATGAAATATGAAGCAAAAACATAATTGTAGCATTTGACTGACAAAACCTGCTACACAAAAGTGCTCATTGTTTCACGGGAAAGAGACTTTTAACCCAATTCTCTAGTACACTACAGGACAGATATTTGGACACCCCAGACGCGAGACAGTCAAACAGAAGCTTGGAAGATTTCTGGTGTCTCACACTTGGCTCCAAGGCGATGGCTCTCATTTGGTTAATTTAAATCTAAATTTAATTTAAAGCACACGGCACGGGAAATGGATGAATGGATGGATGGTTGGGATTAAGTGGAGTCTCAAACCTAGAAATGTTTTTCAGTCTAAGCCCAAAACCTTCAAATACTCCGCTAGTAACAATTAAAGTATCCTGTCCTTTTAGAAAATGCTGATTCAGACCACTGCGTACTTTTGCCAAGAAGACGAAATTATATTAACGGAAACTGAATAAGATCATGGACTTCACTGCCCTCTACTGGTGTGGTGACAGCACTGCGAGAGCCCCTCACCATTCAGGACCCAGGCGATACGCGGTGAAGGCCTGCCCTGTACGGAGCACCGCAGGACGAAGTCCTGGCCCTCGTTCACCGTGCGTTCCTGCAGCACACTGCTGAAGACCGGAGCCCGGCCGTCCGCTCTGATGCCTGCGGAGAAAAGGATGTGGCTGAATGAAATGCTATTGGATGGTGGTGGCAGTGAGGTAAATCAGTGCAGGTTAGGCCTTCGGGGTGACGTCCCGTCGGTTTAAGGGGAAGGACAGCAGTGAGCAGCACCGACTGGAGGGGGGATCGGAATAAGCCCCCCTATAGTTAGCCTAGAGGAAATTGTGCCTAAGCTGACTCCTTGACAGACAGTACACCTGTGATACTTGTTCACTGCTTTTAACAAAGGTGTCTGTCAAATAGGAATATGCTAAATGTAATGTAAATGTAGCCTCTTTCCATTGTCAAGGCATGTTTCTAGCTACCCTCTGCCAGCTGCACTGTACTATATATGCACTGTCTTGCTATGTCTGTTGTTTTGGGAGGGAAATGGAGGATGGAGCTCCTGGCGTTTTTTTTTTTATATTACAGGACAACAAGGAAAATGCCTCTGAGTGCCTCATCATGCAATTCTGTAAAGAACACCCGCCAGCAGAAGGCTCCTCTGCCACTTCGTTTTACTGTATTTTCACAGAAATTACCGAATAAAATCCATATACTGTACACCAGCAACCCAAAAGGAAACAGGTCCTGTGAAATGCAACACTTTTGAAAAAGCTGTTTGGACACTTTTGTACAAAATCATGCATGATTATTGACCATTTAACTACAGCAATACACTTATAGGGTTTCGCAATAATATATACTTGAAAACGCCCCTCGTGGAACACCTGGAGCTGTACCTTGGTGCTGCAAAGCCATTCACGTAGACATTATGCAAACTCTGTGAAAGCAGGCTGGCTGAGGCATTTTGCCAGCGTATGAAAATATCACCGACAGATTACTGCTCATATAGCATGTTTGATTTGTAGTACTTCAGTGATTTCTGTCGCGATGCCGCCTCATTATTCAGCCTGTAACGGCGGCGGCTGATCGCGCAGCGGCTCGGCGGCTGCGTCTCATCTTTCCGATCATCTGTCAGTCGGATGCCATCCCTGTTGGTCACGAGTAAAGAGACGGCAGCGGGTAACTGCGTCTTTATGATCTTTTACCGATGGGTGCGGCAGGAAAAGCCGTGCTTATCAGATGAAGCCAGACGCGGTTTGCCCAGTCTGTTATCACATGGGACAGAGACAAAATAAAAGCTGTACATAAAAAAACTTCACATCTTGCAGTTGGACTAATATTGTCTGGCCATTCTTTGTGCTTAATCTTCAGCTGAACACTTTCAGATAATTTATTCAGGCTAAATTTAATGTCTTCAGAGTGCCTCGATTATGTCAGTATTTACTATTAGTGAACTACTTTTGTTTTTATTTACTAGTTTGTTGTGCTGTGCTGCTTTTATAAGCCCCTGTGGGTATTTAAGGCGATTAGCGGAAGAGCTTTACAACAGTGCTTTAATAATCAGCATTACCAATTTCCACCAGTAGATGGAGCAGTTGGACCGCCTCAAATGTGCCGCTTCATTCTTGAGTCACCTCTGAGAGCGCGATCCTCCCACGTGTTTCACAGAAAACACGTTATATAAACCAAAAGGAACAATATGAACGTGGTTAATCGCCTAGAACAAAAGTCCCCTTGTACTTTCAGCCTGACAAAGGCTCAATGGGCAGCACAGAAGAAAGCTGCTAACAAACACACTCTGTCTACCCTACCCAAACTAAACGCTAGGGTGTGCCCCCCTCCCCCCGCTTCCCCCAAAACAATTTACCTCTCCGCTGCTGTCATTTCAACATCGGCGCACAAAACAATCACCGTCCATCGCCCCGCTCTTCCCAATGCGTGACAGCGTTTCCAGGGCCTGACAAAAATAACACTGGCTCGCTGCGCTAACAGCACCTGCAGCTGAGGAGATAATGCACCTCTTTCATGAGTCCCTGCAACTTCCCACACACAGGGAACCGATTACAGCCTCGTCTAGCCCAAGGTCAGGACAAAAGACACACCCTCCGAGTTAAAAAATGACTACTATTCACTTAGCAGATGTCCTTCTACATTCTGAAAGGGGCAAATTCTGCAGAAAATTCTGCAGAGGTACCTCCCATAAGGATACAATGATGCATTCCTGGTTGGGATGTCATCGAGGTCCCACCTCGTTTTTGTCTTTAGCTAAGCAAGAAGCATAACCATCTGAATGCAGCTTGGGGTCCATACCGACCAAGAGTCAGCCTACAGCTTCCCAAACTCCCCCAGACACGAGAGGTTAGTCGGTGTTATGGATGCTGACAGCCTGATGGACTGTGGGTCTGTCAAAGCTGAAGCAGACCTGTGAGCCCTTATCAGTATTACACTGTCAGCATCTTCACAAGTCCAGAACGTCCACCTTTACTGCCGTCTCCCACAATCCTCACTTTACCATCCAAGATCTGCTGCTCATGTTGACGAAGTCGCCCAAGCTGACCTATTCCAGTGCAATACCCAGCTGCACTAATGGCGAAAAAAAATTGTTCTAGCCAATAAAATAATAATGTTATTTGTCATTTACATGTATGTTGTGGAGGCTGTGCAAATGTGTCACTGTAACACATCTGCATATTAATACATGCAAATTACTGCATGAACACTGAACTGATATAATCAAAAATGCAACAGAAAAAAATCTCAAATGGCTGTCTGGTTTATCCCACTGAGATCTGTTAAGTTAACCAATGTTAGGCGTTTATTGGTAACTCCACTACCCTGAGTGTCTAATTTCTCCAGTCTTTAGTTCAAAAGCTTGCCTTATTTCACTGAGAACCAGTAAACCGATGGAAAGTGATTGACAGCATGACTCAGCCCCTTATTTCTCCACTCATTGGTTAAAAATTGTGCTTGAATAGGAGGAGCATGACAATCCCCGCCCCCCACCCACTTACTCTTGACAAGGAGTGTCCAGGTTGCAGAGGCCTGTCCCTTGCTGTTCGTCGCCGCGCAGCCAAAGCTCCCGCTGTCCTCCTTGCGAACTCTGTCCAGGCAGAGGAGGTGCAGGTTCCCTTCCTGCTGGATTCGGAGTCCCGCGCCTCCTCTCAGAACCAGCCCGTCTTTGATCCAGCTCAGGGTCGGAGCTGGAACACCTGAAACTGCGTGCAGCAAAAAAACATTGTCTCACATCTTAGTAACCATAAGGTGGCGCAATTGCTAAGGAGCCAGACTCTTTACCCAAGATTTCTCTTTGTAAAGTTCAACAAAAGAGCAATGAAAAGTTCTTTCATTCCTTCAACTGTTGAAAGGGCAAAATCATAAGCTTGCAGCAGACTTTTGTAGAGCAGCAGTGGCAAACGCAACTGCTTTGGGGCCACAGAAATACTTTCCACAAAAAAACATTTCCCTATGAGGAAAAAAAAAAATCAGTGATGTCTTAAATCATGCAAACCTCAAATTCCCATGAACAGAAGATCAGTGAAGCTCGTTAGGACAAATGTCACCAGTCAGACATTAAACAACATCAAACTTAGCGATGGCATCATTCCGAGTTCTGGGTTCACCGAAGGAACAAAGAAAGGTGGAACGCTATGTCTGCGTTCAGAGCCATTTCAAAGAGCTTAACAACAGCATAACTCAAAGGCGGAACGTCAGTTACCTTGGCATCTGAACGTGACCTTTGACCCCTCCAAGACTTCCTGACTCTGTGGCTGAAGGTCAAACAGGGGTGGGCTTCTGGTCTCGTCAAGCCTGCTGTCCCTTCCGAACCTCCGGACCTCCCTGGCAGGCTCTAGGGATGTGGTTTCCGGGAGCATGCGCTCAGCGCTGTCCCCTGCCCGCTCGAACTTCCTCCCGGTTCGAGAATCGGAGCCATGCCTAGGCGGCTGACTCGAACCCAGTCCCATGGCCTTGCTGGGATGCTCCACCATGGCCTCGGATTGAAGTTTCTGGGGTTGTACGCCGGTCCTCAGCCCCTCGGCAGTCTCCTTCCTCTCCACCATCCCAGTTGGCGGGTCACCGCGTACTGGCCCGCGGCTTGTGTGCTTCACTGTTAGCGGTTCGGTTGATTTTGGCACGACGGCAGCAGAAGCGGCCAGACTGCTGCTGTGTTGGCTAAAAAAATTAACAAAAATAAAACATGGTAGAAATCCCATAAAGTAGACCTCCCTGTCAAGGAAATTATGCAGCGTAGAGTCTGGGTGACAAAATATGACATGCGATAATGTAAAACACAGGGAAATGTTTTGACTTACGTGTCTCCTTCAGTACAGGAACCTAAAAAAAAACAGCAATTTTATTTAGCCCGCTAAACCAGCTGTAATAAAAAATGCCCTTCACCACAAGGATCCCGTTTTAAGACAAGGCTGCTAAAATAATGTTGTTTAACAGAGAAAATGGAGACTCAGCCTTCATGCTGCAAACAGATGTGAATAGTATTTACTGCTTTTTACAGGATAGTAGGATGACTGGGTGTTTTTCTGGGTTCTAAGCTCAGTCTGACCTTGAACCATCAGCTCTGCTGTTGCTGTGGCCTTGCCGGCACTGTTGACCACGAAGCACGTGTACGTCCCTGCATCCTCCGCTCGTGCATCGGTGACTTCCAGGTAGTGGACCCCCTGCCTCTCGAACGTGCTGAACCTCCCACCAGATGGCAGCTCCGCCTCCCCCTGAATAGGACGGCCCAAGCCAGGTTAGCAAAGGGGGCGGAGTCACCATGACTGGCGCTCACGTGCCGGCCCGTAACTCCGCCCCCTCGGCTCAGACGCACCCTGAGCCACAGGACCTGAGGCTGGGGACGGCCTGTGATCTTGGCCGACAACTTGCCGCTCTGGCCCGCCCTGAGGTAGAGGCGTGAGGGCTTTGTCACGAACTTTGGTGGGCTTTCGCCCCAGATACTGGGCCGGTTCTCCACAACAGGAGTTCGCCCCCTAGAGGAAGAGAAGGAAAGGATCAAAACAAACCTTAAGACAATACATGTGAATCAAAGTTTACAGGAAGGGTATGCTACCAGTTTCTTAAAAATAAGAAATCATCAATAACCTGACAATGTTTATACAGAATATGACCAGCAACCATAATTTCAACATGGAATTAAAAACATACGAACTGGACACGCAAATAATCAATAAATCAGTAAGTACTCAACAAAGGCATGCAAGAAAGGAATCCTAAGAATTACGGTTTTCTACATTCTCTGATGAATCGGGGGGAAACAGATGTAAGCCATGTGATACAAATCTGGCATAATTAAGATCAAAAGATTAGCACAAGAATGTCTGGGACAAAAGTTAAAAACGCCGACTCACCCTGCTGTCCTAGTGGAGGACGGAAGGTAAAATCTTCTCTCTGCATTTCCTGTTTGTTGTGAGAAATACGAAAATGTATGATAATAAACCAGGCAGACTGGGCAGCTAATTCTCACACTGTAAAAGCAAGAAAGGGCTATAACAGGAAGAACAAAGAGCCTGACCTTCATCTAGAGCACTGCTGCTGAGTGCCTGTGGTTTTTGTGCCTGACTTAAACGGTAAACCAACGCCACTAAGCTTTTGGTTCTCGCTCCAGTGTGTTGCTTTCAGACTTTAGCCATTCAGTGCATTAACCAAGAGCATCCAGTGCAGGGCCTGGATGCTCTTGTCAGAATCAGCTTTATTGTCATTCAAACCACTTGACATGATAGGAACGAAACACAGTTTCTCAAGTCTCGGTACGTGCAACGTGCTACTAAACAATAAATAGATAAAATAATAATAAAATACTAGAATAAAAATATCTGCACTAGGTAAACATAGAATGAGCTAAGATAAAAACCTCTGAAGTAAAATGTTTTTAAAAAGTAATGTACAATATTGCACAATTGTACGGCAGCAGCAATTTAAAGAGATCAGTGCAAGTTGCAAGGGTAAGTAACAGTGACATCAAGGCATGTAATTACAGTGCAAAATGTATTTGGGTGATGGAGCAGTTTAACAGTCTGAGTGCAGTTGGATGGAAGCTGTTTTTCAGTCTGGATGTTTTTGCTCTGATGCAGCGCAGCCTCAGTGAAAAAGCCAGACACATCGATTTGTTCTTACTGCAAAAAAAACAGTGAAGGGCCAGTGTCAGACTGCCATTGCAGAGGTGCAGCCTGTCTGTAATCAGTGTTGGGGAAGTTACTCACAAAGTATCCCGTTATGGACAGAGGTGGAAAGTTCGGGTCCAGAAAGTACAAATCCAGACCAAGATTTTGTTTTAACCAACCAGTTGAATATAAAGAGTCACTGTCACAGAGTGCTCAACTGGTTGGTTGAAACAAAACCCTTTCTTGTACTTTCTGACCCTGAACTTTCTAACACTATCAGTAATGCTGTCAAAACAAAAACTCCCACTAACTTAGACAAAAACAAAAAAAAAATCAATCAATCCAGCTAGACAGCAGATGACGGTTGGCCATACTGACAAACCACCCGAGTTTATACACTCTGAAAGTAGGCAGATCCCTGCTGGGAAATCAAAATGGGGGAACGGTCGTAACTGGATGGCCTTGAAAATATAGGGGCTGTATCACGATTCTAAGAAAAAAAATGGACTGTTTGACAGCAGGCTGCATTCCACTGGTTAATCCATTAAGTAGGAAGAGAAACACAAACCTTCTTCCCTGCTGTTGAACTACATTATTCATTTGCGTGGCAGATACTATTAATGCTGTAACAAATTTCTGCAGCTGGAGTTTAACTGGCCGATTGGGGCAAACCTTGCTCAGGGGCTTTCATTAACAACACCACCCGCAAAGGTAAAGTAATAAACGGAATCCTGGGGCCTGTCGGGTTGTAGATCTCGTCACGGTGGTACTCCGCTGTTTGCAAGACACCACTGAGATATTGAACAGTTATTGAAATGCTTACAGAATTGGACGAGACAAAGAGGCTAAAGTATCTGCTGTTTGTAACTACAAGATAGCAAAGAGGCTTTCAGAATGTGCCATTGGCTGCCTATAGTCCGACCAATCTCGGTCTAAATCCCCCTCTGAGCTTAACACAGCTCCACGGCTGACCTGCGTTCCAGGTTTCCGGTCTTTATTGCAGAAGAGGGATTAGCAAACCTGCCTGCTGCAGCCAGAGCAAGGTGCTAAAAAGCCAGCGTGACTGGTTCCACAATGCAGAACATGTTCTCTATAAAAAAAGATCTCAACAGCATTTTGTTGGACAAGAACTGTGATTCTGACTTTCACGGGCAAAATATTTATTTTATTATTATTATTATTTTTTTATCTATTTAACTGACCCAGCTTACATCGGCACTGTTAAAATTTAATCAGTTTGATAACAATAATATTATTTTTGGCTGAACCCAATTCAGTGCTCTTATCGCAAAAATGCGACAATGATGTAAGAAAAAAATCTTTCTATTTTAAATTTCAGTCACTACAGCCAAGAGCAAACTATGTTTTTGACAACAAACGGCTCAAACCTCAAACAGCGGGCAGATGATAACAGCTCAAAAACTCCACCATACCAAAGTGCTATTGTTTGGTTCTGTATAAGAATGCACTCTTTGTCTTGCTATGGTTGAATACTTAGAGGCCAAATCTCAAGTAATACTGTACCAAATAAGAAAGCCCTGTACAAGAGCAAGTGTGTGTAAAGTATCTGGTTAAACAAGCACTTACTCCTTTCCTCATAAGACTGTTAAAGCAGCTTAGAAGGAACAATATGAGGCACCATGATGGAGAGACTCCATGGGTGTTAGAGGGATCCCACCTTCCGCTGTGAGCTCCACGGTGACCTGACAGCTTCCGGCATCGTTGGCGGCGTGGCAGGTATAGCGGCCGGCGTCCTCCTCCCGGACGGTCCGGACCACCAGGCTGAACCCCCCCCGAGGACTCTGCTCCATGGCGTGGTGGTCTCCCGGCGTCAGCGGCTTCCCATCTCTGTGCCACGTCACGTGAGGTTCGGGGTACCCTCTGACCTGCGCCATACACATACACCACGTCATGATGTCTCTGATGACATTATGAAGGCTGGAGAAGTTCATGTGATGTGACACTTCCTTCCAATATTTATCTCCTTCACTCCCATATCATAAAGCATCCTTCCAGTGCAATATTTCCCAATCCGGTCCTCGGGGACCCACAGCCGGTCCACATTTTTGCTCCCGCTGAGCTCCCTGCAAGTTCCCTGGTAGGAGCTGGGAGGGAGCAAAAACGTGGACCGGCTGTGGGTCCGCGAGAACCGGATTAGGAAACATCGATTTAATGTATTATCCAAACAATTAGTATTGATTACTTCATTCATGTAACCATTTTTTTCTTAAGTATGTCAGGCTAAACCTTCACAGAGGAGGCTAAAGGTACCAGGAAATTCAAATGACTTCTTTGAAATGACGACTTTGGCTGGCACCGGTTCAACACACACACAAAAAAACCTCATATCCATTCACATCATACAGTTACCCCATGTTATAACAAGTGGTTACAAAAAAGCTAAAAATGTAAAACATTTTTTCGTTACTGTGAAGCAATTTAAATATAAATGAAAAAATAAATGTTTTTGCCCTTGAGTGCACTCAACCATCCCAAAGTGTTCATTTCCTTATAATATAATACATTTGGATCTGAAATGTTCATTCCACTTGGATTCTGACCACAGGAAGCCAACGGGCACGAGCAGAGAGTTCTCCGAACCAAATTACAATACTCCATTTACTAAATACCATGCAGCTACAGAATAAAGAAAAATAAAAAGCTAAACCATACTGGCCATGCATTGTTTACTAATGTTTACTATAAAGTATGATGTCGGTAAAAGAGATTCTCTTTCTCTCTCTCTCTCTCTCACACACACACACACACAGATACACACATACACATACACACACCCAGAGACACACATACACACACACCCAGAGATACACACACCCAGAGATACACACACCCAGAGAGAGACACACACACACACACACACTGAGACACACACACACACTCACCGAGACACACACACACTCCTCTACTGTAACTTATACCTTGATGTTTACTTCTCAGTCAGTCCATTTTATATATAATTATACTGATTTTTAGTCCTACTACCCGGAGAGGTGACTGAGATTGAGCCAGGACCCCCGATGACCCCCGTCTCCCTTTCTACCAAAACCCTCCACCTTTTGACAAAGCTGAAAGTATTTTTTTCACTTTTTGTTCAGTTCACTTCAGTTCTAGTTGACTTCCTTAATCTCGCTGCACTTGTTTTCTCCGAAGCTTTTCAACCGTTTCATATGTGCCGGCAGAGATCACAGCTAATAAGGAGACCATATGAGACCATGCCCCCCCCCCCCATTTTTTTCCGCACTAGTGGTCCCGTAAAATCCCTCCATCCAAGAATGGACACCTTAAAGTCTCCTATAGCAATTTATCTGAAGACATTCTGCGTGAAAGTCGTTCAGCTAATCCCTGCGCTCAGTACGTTTCTGAATAACCAACACAAATCACACTTATGGATTAAATACAGGAATAAAAGGAGGGAATGCACAATCACGGCGGCTGCGACTAATTTCAGGTGGAAAATACAAATTAATACAGCTCGACAGCTTGTAGGATTGATTCCATATGTATCACAAATTCCAGCACGGGAACACGTAGGAAATAAAGTAGGTCTTTATACTCCAACTCACATTCCGGACTGTCAAGATGGTCTCTCTTAGCTCCAGTCACAAAAGGTATTACTTCCAGCGCTTGAGCCGCTTCCTTAGGTATGCCCAAAAACAGCAATATCAGGTTGAAAGTCTTTATTAAATCAATTGGACACTGGCATTTCCTCCTGAACTGTGCACAGGAGCGTTTCGTCTGACAGTCTCTTCCCAGGCTTCCCTCTCCATAAAGCTAACTTGTGGTTGAGTCTCCTTGCCTCAAACCTCCCTCACTAGAAAAGATTGCATGCTGACTGAATGAAAAACACCAGGCTGGTTACACAGCGAGCATTTTTTGCTAACCAGAAAACAGAGGAGAGGTACAACTGGCCCGTTTGAGGCATGTAGGTCTATGGGGAATGACCCGACAGTGGCCTGGTGCAGTTCCTGTAGTACACACCAAGATGTCGACCAACCATCCAAATAAAATAAGTCAGGCATTGGTGCATTTGGCAGACCAAGTTCTCCACCATACCAAAGCTTCCAGACTGTAAGGTAAACATGAGAGAGATGCTTAAGGAGTCATAACAGTTGATGGTCTGGCCAAAATGATTAAGCAGCAGACTATTGGTATGAAGCATAACAACTCACTCTGTGGTGCCTTAAATTTGGTCCTGGTGATTCTGGCCCTTGACGTTTCAGCAAAGCTGTATTTTAAGAAAACGTCTACAACAGATTAGTCTCTGACACCTCTGAGTAAGGATTTGAATGACGGCTTTATTTGACAAGGATTCATCATCACTGATATAGAATACCTCAACCAACCAGCCTACACATTCACATCATCTATTCTTGCAACCAATTTGAAATTAGTCATTGTTACAGATCTGTCCATAGAAATGTACACATGGTGCATGGCCCATTCACCATCACCTTTTACTGGTGTCGCTTAACAAAGTTCCCATTGATGCTATAATTGAATAATGATGGCTGCTCTCACAGTCAAACCCCCCAAAAAAAATCTTACAGTGGAAATGCATCACTGAGGTGGCAGAATGCTGTTTACGAAACATCCAAAAGTTCAAATCGGATAAACCCGTCATTAGCGTGCATGACTGACAGCGAGGCCAAAGAGTCCTTGAGACAAGTCAACCGTTTTGCTGGCCAGATGTAAGGATGTAGAGGAATTCGCAGCATCTTTGGTCTTGAGCTGTTGGAGAACCGACTACATCTGGGCAAGGTTATTAAGGGATTGTGGGAGAATTCATTCCTTTTGCAGGATGTGAGACCTAATGAACCTGTTTGAACTGAACCTCATGTCTCCACAATAAACAATCTTTACTTCCTGACACGAACAACCCTATTCTACCACTTCAGTCAAAGTCACATTGATTTTCTTCAAGAATTCCTTGACTAGATATTTATTGGCCACTTGAGCAAACCCCCGAATTCCCCCCAAATGCTCCTGGGGTGCCAGATAAATGGCTTGACCCTTGCTTGGACCCCTGAAGCTCTTGTGTATCTCTCAAAGGATAACACGATAGAGTATGTGAAGAGTATCACTCCAACGTACCTGCACTTGTGTAGATGGCAAATGAAACATCACTTAATAGGAGTGGCCTTTCTCAAAGGCAGCTCTGAACTTCCATGAGGACTAACTCTACTAACTCTTTTACCAACATTCCAGACGTCACCTACAACTGTTACACACAGATGTGTGTTGCCCAAAAGGCCACCGTGCTCGACCACCTGGAAATCTCAGATATTAAATGAACTGAGGTGCAGAGGAGCCCAAAATCATGATACACAGAGGCCGTGTGGTACTGCTGAGCCTGAGGGTACGAGGAGGAGCTCAAATCTCATCACCGGAGCAGCTGCTGACGGGCCCTTCAATAGCTTCAGTTAAATATTTAAAAACAAAACATCTGATTAAAGCTAAGTATTCATTTGAAAAATTGAATCATGTACCCGTGTATATCACAGATGAGTTTTTTCAGTGAACAACACATGTGTTGACAACGCGAGCACATGTGAATGTCAGAACATATGGGGAAATGAGGACTTAAACATAGACACCGCTACCGAGTCAGCTGCCGCAGTCCTTGATTAGTGTAGACAAGTCAGACCACACAACCCCAGGCCTTCAACATCAGTGGCTAGCGCTCGGGAGAGATAGAGCAGCACACATAGATGGAATCCTACCTGGCAACTGCCAATCAGGAGTCTTCAAGTCCCTGCGCATCATGTAATCACATCGTCGTCCTGCTCGTGGGAGTTTTACTTGAATAAAAATGTTCTGAGGGCAGAAGGAACAATGATTGGTTCAGAGAGATAACCAATAAGATTGTAGAGGAGGTGGATCCAAGCAACTAGAGGAGGCAGAACCAAGACATTTGATTGGTTGGCACTGCCTCCTCTAGTTTCTTGGACCCACCTCATCTCCAATCTGATTGGTTATCTCCCTGAACCAATCATTTTTCCTTCTACCCTCAGAATTTTGTATAAATAGAACTCCAATGAGCCTGCTTCACTCACTCGGCACAGCAGTGTGTGTTCTTAGCATTTTTCAGACATTGTATCAATCATCTAATTACGGTGTCAGGAACTCAAGCTGTAATGTTCCAACATCTGCTTTCCAAACATGCATCAATCCAGCTGCCCAGTTCTACAGCACTTCCAGTCGCCTGGGAACACCGCCCCTCAATGTAACACCAAACACATGTTCTGTGAACAACAACCCAGGTCCGAACAGAAGCGACAGACACATGGATCACAGTGGAAGTTGGGTTGAGAAGGACTGAGGAAGGAACACACACACACAGCCACCTAGTGCTGCTGTCATCTGGGCCTCTCCCCCCCCACCTGGGGGGAGTCTCTTTGCGAGTGCATCTGTCATCACGACTAAATGTAAACACAAACTATTGAATGGAAGCCGGTCTGCTCCCTGTGTGTGTGTATGCATGCCGTCCAGCGGGGCCGGTCTGCTCCCTGTGTGTATGCATGCCGTCCAGCGGGGCCGGTCTGCTCCCTGTGTGTATGCATGCCGTCCAGCAGGGCCGGTCTGCTCCCTGTGTGTATGCATGCCGTCCAGCGGGGCCGGTCTGCTCCCTGTGTGTATGCATGCCGTCCAGTGGGGCTGGTCTGCTCACTGTGTGTATGCATGCCGTCCAGTGGGACTACAAAGGAGGGTGTACAGCTGTTGGAAATGCTAAGGTGTTCATTACTGTAGGTGTTTACTGCCTTGGCTCGAGGCCGACACCAGGCCATGTTCATGAAACCCAAACACTAACCTGCGAGGCCGGAACAATGAATAAATGTTACGCTCCTCTATACTGTAGCTAGCTAACACCACCAACACAGCAGACAGTAGGTGTCACACCCGCATCAGAGCGGACCAGACCATGCCCACCTGAACCGCCACGCCTCCAGAGATCATCCTTCCCAGAATTCCAAACAGCTGCAACTCATCTTCAGTGATTAAATCCCTGATTTAAGCTCAGTCCTATCCAAATTCTTTGTGAAGTATTGACTGCACCGAAGGATGGGCAGTATTTCGGATACATGGATTAAAATTATTTTAAACGCTTTTTTTTTTTTTGTATTTGAAGTAATTCATAAAAAATAGTATGTAATTTGTGCCAAATATTTTGATGTTCAGTATTTTTTGCATTTTGGAAATACAAGAAACACTTCCCCCATAATATATGTTTGATGACATCTCGTGTGCGAGACGTTTGTGCATACACAAGGAGGAAGTTTCGTTTTTTCTGACATTTAACAAATGATCATTAGACCCAAGAGTTGATCACTTGTGTTGAACTAAAAGACATTCAAGCATTATTTAGGGCTATTCATGTATAAAGCTTTTAAGATGTTGCTGAGTGAAGCGCTTGAATTATGTTTGTCATTTCTCATTTTAAATTTTGTTGTTTAAATTTATTTGCGTCATGGTGCAAAAAAGGAAGCAGTTTTGTCAATTAAATTACAAAAGAAATATCCTTCTAGGTTTTTCATTATTCATCATTCGATTGTGTTCAAGCAAATAGTTCGAATATATTTAAGACACTTCAGAATATTTGATCTTTTAATCGGTTTCACGTTTGTCTTGTTAAGGGGTGAAAAAATGATGCTCTTAAGTCTTGGCCATTTCAGTCAGTCTGCTTGTAAAGGAACAGTTTCACGTGTTTTTGTCCGTCTCTGTGTACCATAGGGGTGCTTTCCATTGCTTTCTTATCGACCGTCTGCCTATACCTACCCTTTTGCTTTTGGCTTCAGCTTGCTTCGTGTCTCTCTGGCTATTTCTGACTACGACTTGAACCTCCAGATTAAACATCAATTCACCCTGATACTGGATCCCTTCAGTCTGTTCATTATAGTATGATGGTTGAGGAAATGGACCTGAAAAGTGGGAGGCAGGGGTGACCCAGCTCTTACAAGTCAAACATGGCTCTCAGATTACGTGTCTGAACTGCTACAGTGAAACATCCATCTGCTCGACGTTTACTCAGGCAGACAAGAAGTGTACAACTACACACCAAACAGAGCAACAGGGATGCAAAGGTTTCTGCTATGAATCTAAGTAACAGGGAGCAAAGTTTTGTCTCTTTTTCCAACAGACACGTATATTTTGGGAAGTCAGCGCCGTAGTGGATTAGATTCAGGACTACAGATAACTGGGAAGTCTCAGTTGTGCCAGAACCAAGATCAATCAATACAAGAAAGGATTAACAAGAAAATGTAAGATGGCACCATCTACTACAAGAACATAGAGGTTACCTGACCATAGTTTAAGGTCCAGTGACAAGTTTTCAGAGCAAACCAATATCACTCTGGTCTCCTAGAGTAGAGCCTCCTTAAAGGTGAAACTATAATTGCAGGGTAATAGCGTATTTTTCCCTGCCTTCCACATCAAGCAAACCTAATCTCGAATGGAAGCCTACCCACAATTCCTAGTGCTGCTAAATTATTCCAAGATGGAGCTGATCATCGGAGACCGGACAAAACGCAGACAGCTGCCTCAAAATCACCTTAATCCCAATTGAAACCAAAAAAACGAAAACAAATGCTGCCCTTTGTTCATAATCCAGCAACGGAGGAAAAAACGCGGCCTTTAAAAATCCTCCACCAGAACTGGAACAGAAAAACCAGTTAAAAATCCATACTGCTAATTCAGCATTTGCCATTTGGCTCTAATGATGCAGTAAATTCCGAATATCCTCCCGTCACTGTCCAATAAACAACAAGTGCATAAACAAGAGAAAACCATCTGCAGAGAGCTGAACATGAGGAACACAGGCATGCTAGTATTTCAGCTTTAGCAACAGGGATGGAGTTCCAGAATCCAGATTAAACTGATCTTTTGAATTAATCTCAAAATCTTACAAGTTTGGATGTAAATCCAAAGGTCTATGTGAAGGTCTATTGATCTGTTCTGCTAGTGGCTCACACAGGGAACCAAACCACACCTGTGATCTCCCGAGCAAGAAGAAAATCAGACTCGCAGTCTGAGAAGAACGCTGGTTCAGCCAATTAGAGAAGAGTTGGGAAGGTCTTCCAGGTTGCAGCCGCCTAACAATAAGCCCTCATCTCTCGCTTGACACGGACCGATGGTTTGCAGTCATCCATAAAAACATTAACACTATACCATATTTGGGCATCCTGTTCCCATGTAAAACAGCAATCATTTCCCTTCATTTCAGGTCACTTGATATAATTTACCTGTTTGTACAATTCTATAATTTTCCGTCTATTTTTACTACTTTGAGAAATGTGGGCTGCCTTGCATAAACTCGCCTTTGTACAGTCATATTCGTTGAGTTCTGCTTTTGCAGCCTTCACACTTCCACATCCTTTCACATCCGTGTCCAGTGAGCCCTGCATTTACATAAGTTCTGCTTGGCACTTTTGGGCTGATACAAACGGATCCTGTGTAACCTCATTTCCATCCCCAGGCTGAGCTCCTCAAAAGTCACTCCACCTGAAGCTCAGAAGCAAGCTGAATTCCTAAATGACTTATCTTACCAGAGAAGCACACATGTTAGCGGGTAGTTAGGCCTCGGAGTCACTTGGAAGGCGTAGCTAACATTCTACGTACCCGCTAATGTTTTCAACGTTGGCCTACTCACGTTACGCATGTTTCACATAGCGATGCACGACACGCACCTCCTACAGGAGTGCTTTTACGTCAGAAAGCATTCGTTAATTTTATGTTTTGCCGTTAAACAAGGCACTGTGCTTAGTACTGTGTTTAGCCTGAGCTATTTCGGCCTGGCAGAGGTCAGAATGAAAACCAGGTGTGAGGCTGGGCCAGGCTCTGAAGTATGCGGGTCGTAGCATCTACTCGTCTTCAGCGGTGTCCGGGAAGCCGGCACCCAGAACTTCCACTAGAGACGCCAAACACGCTGGGTCTTGTGACAGAAAACAATGAGATCTCCCTTTTAAAAGGAACCTCTGCACAATAGCTGCTTGCGCCACAGCTAAAATCTTGTTCTGTAGACTTAACAATTCTATTAAGTATTATGTTTGTTGGTCGGGGGAAGCACTCAGACAGGATCCCGGGTTCAGGTCTAATCCCCGGCTCCCTGTGTTAGCTGTATGACTGATAGGCGTATTCCAGCCTGTGTGTGAATGCAGGTGCCCTGCGATGGGCTGCTATCCCATCTGTGTCTCCCCCTGCCTTGTGCCCTAGGCCAGGGCTCCCCCCCCCCCCCAAGGCTGTGGGACACTGGGGGGGGTTCATTTCCAAAAATAAACGATACATTTTCAAGCCACAGCTTTTTTTCAACCGCTGAAGCATTTTCAGATCACATCTGAAAGAAAACGGAAACAGCTAAAGTGCCATAAATCTGGCTTTGCCGATTGATGCCCCCCCCCCCATCCCCCCACCGTATGGGCAACGAGTTTTACCAGTCTGTGAGATGTTTCCACATTGAAGTCATCAAAAGGTTGGGAATACCTAACCTATGCTGCTTACTGTGACCCTGTAGAGCAGTGTTTCCCAATCCGGTCCTCGGGGACCCACAGTCGGTCCATGTTTTTGCTCCCTCCCAGCTCCCACAAAAACGTGGACTGTCTGTGGGTGTCTGAGGACCGGATTGGGAAACACTGCTCTAATGGATAAGCAGCTATAGGAAATGGATGGATTAAGCAGATATGTACACATTGACTAAGCGTGAGGGTGGCGAATGTGACACTGCACGACCCCTTAAAAGGAGCTGACAGCGTGAAAGGTCTGTGGCCATGTTTCACTGCTCAGAATGATGGATAAAGTTAATCATTGGTGCGGTTATTGTTGCTGTTGTCAAGGTCTTCCTGCTGGAACGCTGCCATCCTCACTCTATGCTCCACTGAGCTGTATATAAGGAAACAGACTCTACACCCAGAGACAGCATCATCAGCTCTCACCTCGTCCAGCCATGCGGGACCGGAACCTCAAAGAGCGAGGAGCATATCTCAGTGTTCATACTGTCTAGAGGTGCTACATAGTAAATGTGTGTGTGTGTGTGGGGTGGGGGGGGTGGTCCTACCTTCCCCTCAAACCGGGCCGTGCCCCCTTGGCTGACCCGGGCGTTGCGGGGGGGCAGGATGAAGGCCGGCGGCTCGTTCCTCGGGGAAGCCATCGCCAAGGTCAGGTTGGTCTTGGAGATCTGAGTGGCAGTCACAAGCTTAACGTCTCCCATCTCTGCAGGGGAAAGGACAGAGTAGGATTTTACACTAAAATAAAATGTCTCTGTAACAAGGACTGATCCATTTGTCCATACACTCTTAGCCTAGATGCAGGAACCCTAAAGCCATACTGGAATGTTAGGCAGAACCTACTGGAGCCTCAAATGCTGCAAAATAGTCACACCTACATTTCATGAACATTTCCCTGGGTTGGTAATTCCTATCAAAAACAGTCAAAATCCAGTGAAATGACACGAAACGCATTAACAAAATCATGGCCAGTATTAGCCCATGAAGCTTCTTTTGAAATCACACATTAACTTAACAGCTATACAAGAATGATATCTTGCACATGGGAAAGCTAGTTTCAGCAATATCTGCTGATTTACATGCCTTTCTCATGCTTCATACAGCTGGTTTTTACAACATTCAGTATATTATGGCTCTCAGTGTTGACATTTCTGCCCAAAAAAAGCACTCAAATAGCAGACGGCTAGAATGTTCCATCTTCCATTCCGAACAACAAGGATCTGACAGAGATGAGGCCTGAGTTGTATTTGTGCTCCTGCTCAGATCAAACCTTAGCAGAATTAACATATTTAAAGTCTTAATCTTGACCCTGTCTAGATATGCAAGTCTCATAATTGTGAACTTATCTGAAAAAATTTAAAGGTCCACTAACATACCAGCTAACAGACAGTGAGATGATACAAGAGTGATCCGTTGCAATTATAAAATAGGATGTGGTGTATTAAACAGCACCAGATCTTTTATTTATAGACCAGTAAAACCAAATATTTTATCATTCTTACAATGGGTCACCTTCCAACCTTAAAGATCTTTGACAGTCACTCTTTCTGAACGCTCAGATGAAAACATGACAGGACTCAAATGCTGAATACGATGCACAGTTTCCATCTTTCTTCACATGAACCTGTGGCCATTAATGTTCAGACCCCAACACCAGCTGGTAATGTCAGGGTCAGCCTCCCGCTGTGGTCCTTCCGTGCCCCTTCCCCGTTTGACCAGCAGGTGGTGCTGGTCATCCCGTCCTTCATGTTTGTCTTTGAGTTTCCCCTCTTACCTGTCTGGTCTTGTGGCTCAATGTGTAGAGCATGTGGTTGTCTGAGTACCCTTCTGTCCTGTGTTCGAATCCCGCCACCTCCTGTTTTTCTATTTTGCTCCCTAGTGTTTCAGTTGAGTTTGTCTAGTTATTGTATTTGGTGATTTTGTATATGGTTTTTGGTTTTGTTCCTTGTGCCCTCTGCTTATGTCTTTACCTGTTTAGATTCCCCAGTGTTAGTTTCTGTATCCTTGGTTTAGTTATTAGTTTCCCAGTTTTCAGTTCCTTTTGAGTTCATTAGTTTCACCTGTGCCCTGTTTCCTTGGTTTTGTTAATTAGCCTCACCTGTCCTGTGTTAGTCTCGTTACCCATTAGTATTTTAGTTCCTGCCTGTGTTCAGTTCCCCAGTGGTTCATTGTCTATGTCTTGGTTAGTTTGGTTAGATCTGCGTCCTGTTTTCCTTCTTGGTTTTTGTTATTTAGTTTTTGTTGATTAGTCCCATTTTAGTTTTGACCCGTTGTGGTCTTTTTGGTTTAGTTGTGTTTTTAGTGTTTTCTGTTTTGTTTAATAAACCCTGTTTTTGTGTTCCTGGAGCCGCCAGTGGGTCGTCCACCCTTCTTTTTGTGCACCATGCCTCGTTCCCGTTCCCGAGCCACCCAGAACCATGACAGAATGAACCACTCGCAAGGACGATCCCCAGGCTCCACAACACCCCTCATGCTGGGATATGTGTCCCTAGCACCTGCTACTAGGCCTGCAGTGCTCCAGTTGGAGCACTCACCCCCTGGACCTGTTCCTGATTCACCCCGACTCCGTGGCGTCTGGTCCCAGAGTGCCTACCTTGGCACCCGCCTGGCCCTAAAATGTTCCAGGTTTCCTGAGGACACTATTCCACGAGTCCCCAAGGTGCCAAAGACGGGGAGGATAGCCCCTGCTCTGGCATCTGGGAGACCTCTGCCTGCCTGCCTGCCTCCAGGGGTTCCGGTTGGAACGCCCGTCAAGGAGGAGGAAGGACCGGAGGCTTTTGCCCGTCGGCTGAAGGCCTGGGTCCAGGGTCTCCGGTATCCTGTTACTGGCCCAGGGGAAGCCACGGCCGCTTCCGCCGCTCTGCCCGAGCCCTGCCCAGGGGAAGCCACGGCCGCTTCCGCCGCTCTGCCCGAGCCCTGCCCAGGGGAAGCCACGGCCGCTTCCGCCGCTCTGCCCGAGCCCTGCCCAGGGGAAGCCACGGCCGCTTCCGCCGCTCTGCCCGAGCTCTGCCCAGGGGAAGCCGCAGCCGCCTCCGCCGCTCTGCCCGAGCCCTGCCCAGGGGAAGCCGCAGCCGCCTCCGCCGCTCTGCCCGAGCCCTGCCCAGGGGAAGCCGCCTCCGCCGCTCTGCCCGAGCCCTGCCCAGGGGAAGCCGCCTCCGCCGCTCTGCCCGAGCCCTGCCCAGGGGAAGCCGCCTCCGCCGCTCTGCCCGAGCCCTGCCCAGGGGAAGCCGCCTCCGCCGCTCTGCCCGAGCCCTGCCCAGGGGAAGCCGCCGCCGCCGCTCTGCCCGAGCCCTGCCCAGGGGAAGCCGCCGCCGCCTCCGCCGCTCTGCCCGAGCCCTGCCCAGGGGAAGCCGCCGCCGCCTCCGCCGCTCTGCCCGAGCCCTGCCCAGGGGAAGCCGCAGCCGCCTCCGCCGCTCTGCCCGAGCCCTGCCCAGGGGAAGCCGCAGCCGCCTCCGCCGCTCTGCCCGAGCCCTGCCCAGGGGAAGCCGCAGCCGCCTCCGCCGCTCTGCCCGAGCCCTGCCCAGGGGAAGCCGCAGCCGCCTCCGCCGCTCTGCCCGAGCCCTGCCCAGGGGAAGCCGCAGCCGCCTCCGCCGCTCTGCCCGAGCCCTGCCCAGGGGAAGCCGCGGCCGCCTCCGCCGCTCTGCCCGAGCCCTGCCCAGGGGAAGCCGCGGCCGCCTCCGCCGCTCTGCCCGAGCCCTGCCCAGGGGAAGCCGCAGCCGCCTCTGCTTCTGCTCTGCCCGCGCCCGGCCCACAGGGGCCCGCCGCCTCTGCGACACCCCGACCGCCTGCGCCCGGCCTACAGGGGGCCGCCGCCTCTGCGGTGCCCCGGCCGCCCGTGCCTGGTCCACAGGGGGCCGCTTTCGTCTCTGTTCTGCCTGCGCCCGGCCCACAGAAGGCCGCGCCTATGTACTCTGCCCCTGTTTCTCCGTCCAAGCCCGTCCTGGCCCCGTGCCCCGAGTTCTTGACTCCGAACCCCATCCAATTGGACCCTTTTTGGCACTGGTGGGGGTCCGGCAAAGGACCAGCCCGGTTCTCTGTCTCCCGAAAGGGGAGACGGGGACATGCCAGGCGATCCAACCGCCCTGGCCTAGCCCCTTCCTCAGTGTCACCCTCTGGCCCTCATTCTTCATTCCCTTCTCCTTCGCCCTTCAGTTCCCATTCCAGTCCCGTGCCCTTCTCATCGCCCTCCAGTCCCAGTTCCTGTCCCAATCCTGCAGTCCCTTCCGCATTGTCACCCTCTGGTCCCCATCCTTCATTCCCTTCTCCTTCGCCCTCCAGTCCCCGTTCCGGTCCTGTCCCTTCCTCGTCGGCGCCCTCTAGTCCTAGTTCCTGCCCCAGTCCTGTAGTCCCTTCCTCGTTGCCACCCTCTGGTCCACATCCTACAGTCCCTTCCTTATCGCCCTCCGTTCCCAGTTCCCATCCTTGTCCTAGGGTCCCTTCCTCATCACCCTCCGGTCCCTTTTCCCGTCCTGCCGTTGTTACCTCATCGCCCCCCAGTACCCATCCTTGTCCACGTCCCGCAGTCCCTTCCTTGTCACCCTCCGGTCCTAGTTCCCGTCCTAGATCTCCAGTCCCGTCCTTGTCGCCCTCCAAACAGCCACCTACCCCACATCCTACCCAACAGTTCCCTTTTCTGTTTCCCGGTCAGCTGCCCCAACAAGTCCCGTTTCTGCCCTTCCCTTCCGGTTCCTCTGCCCCGTTTCGGTCCCAGTCCCATGTCCCTGGTCCTGTCCCTTCTGGTTCCCCTGCATTTTGTTTTCCTTCTCGTGCCCCGGGTTTTGTTCCTCCGCCTCCGCGTCCATTCCCGGGTCCTTTTGTTTTTGGTTCCCAAGTTCTGCCCCCTACTGTGTTCCCTCGTCTGGTCTTCCTGTCTCAGCTCCTGGTGTCTGCTCTGTCTATTTTCGTGCCCTTCCTGTCTGAGTTTTTGGTTCTGTCTGTCCAGTTCCTCGGTTGTCGTTAGTTTGTTCCCTGTCCGGTTCTGCGTCTTGGTCTGTTCCGTCCGTCCTGTCTGTCCGGTTCTGCGTCTTGGTCTGTTCCGTCCGTCCTGTCTGTCCGGTTCCTTGGTTGTCGTTCGTCTGTTCCCTGTTCTGCTCCGAGTCTGAGTCCTGTCTGCCTGTTTTCTGTGGCCCTGGCAGTGCCCCGGCGCGCGTCCGGTGTCCGCGCGTTAGGTGGGGGGTACTGTCAGGGTCAGCCTCCCGCTGTGGTCCTTCCGTGCCCCTTCCCCGTTTGACCAGCAGGTGGTGCTGGTCATCCCGTCCTTCATGTTTGTCTTTGAGTTTCCCCTCTTACCTGTCTGGTCTTGTGGCTCAATGTGTAGAGCATGTGGTTGTCTGAGTACCCTTCTGTCCTGTGTTCGAATCCCGCCACCTCCTGTTTTTCTATTTTGCTCCCTAGTGTTTCAGTTGAGTTTGTCTAGTTATTGTATTTGGTGATTTTGTATATGGTTTTTGGTTTTGTTCCTTGTGCCCTCTGCTTATGTCTTTACCTGTTTAGATTCCCCAGTGTTAGTTTCTGTATCCTTGGTTTAGTTATTAGTTTCCCAGTTTTCAGTTCCTTTTGAGTTCATTAGTTTCACCTGTGCCCTGTTTCCTTGGTTTTGTTAATTAGCCTCACCTGTCCTGTGTTAGTCTCGTTACCCATTAGTATTTTAGTTCCTGCCTGTGTTCAGTTCCCCAGTGGTTCATTGTCTATGTCTTGGTTAGTTTGGTTAGATCTGCGTCCTGTTTTCCTTCTTGGTTTTTGTTATTTAGTTTTTGTTGATTAGTCCCATTTTAGTTTTGACCCGTTGTGGTCTTTTTGGTTTAGTTGTGTTTTTAGTGTTTTCTGTTTTGTTTAATAAACCCTGTTTTTGTGTTCCTGGAGCCGCCAGTGGGTCGTCCACCCTTCTTTTTGTGCACCATGCCTCGTTCCCGTTCCCGAGCCACCCAGAACCATGACAGGTAAAGCAGCTGATCCGGGGTCAGATGACCCAGAGAAATCAGGACATTTCCTTTATCCCACAGGGAAATCCCTGCCAAATAAAGTCAAAACACACAGTCTCTCGAAACAGTCAACAAATCCCTTTAACCTTCACCTTAAGGTCATTTACACATTTACACAAATCCATCACACAACAGGAGGTTTTCTTTAGTCAGTATCGGAAATCTGATACTCACACACATTGAGCAGCTTCTTTGGACCATGTTTTGGGATGTGATGCTGTATTTACCAGCCAGTGATGTACTTATGGACTATGGATTTTAGATTTCGGTCTCAATGTGGTTTCCTTTGTTCGCACTGACTTGCTGCACAATCTCCTGCCTGTGTTCCGGATTACATTTCAGACTGTGACCAGGAAATAAACCCAGCGCTTCCACAACTGGTTCCTCCCTCGTCAAACCATTACAACCATAACCTGAATTATGGCTTTGCATACAAGTATGCAAGAAGGTTATTGCGGGAATGATTGTGTTGCACATAATTCGGTGTGTAAATGCAGCTCTGTAGAAGGGACTGGGGCAGCCAATGACATGGGGGCTCATTTAAAGGGCCAACCAATTAAAATTAATGCTTAAAAATAAACAGTGTGTGGGTCAGTGGGAAAGGTTTCTGGGTCCCGATCACCACTTTGAATCCCACACTTGAAAGAGTCACATCACAAGGCCCCTAACCCCTGTAAAAATGCCCCCTGAAAACACTGAACCCTGTGCTTTGCTCTCCCCAGTATATGTGTGTGTGTGTGTGGATTAGGTTTATATTACTTTATATTACTTTGTGGGGACCAAATGTCACCCACAATATAATGAAAACCCATTATCTTGACATTGCGGGAACCATTTTTCAGGTCCCCACAAATATCTGCGAATGCAATCAAAAAAGTAAAAATGCCAAAACTTTCATATTTTGTTTGGTTACTTATGGCTAAGATTAGGACTGAGTAGGGGTTAAGGTTGCCATGTTGGGATTGGAGTTTTCCCCAAAGAAATGAATGGAGAGTCCCCACAAAGATATAAATACAAACCTGTGTGTGTGTGTGTGTGTGCACGTCTCAAAGGACAGCAGGATGATCCATATGAAAAGGAACATTCCAATGCACCTGTACTGATTTTTGTACATATGGGAAATAAAGCATGATTGTTTCCATCCATCATCTCCATTTAGCTGCTAATCCTGGTGAGGACCGTGGGGCACCAGTGATTACGGAAACCTGGCTTCTATGCACGGAAAAGCTCGTTAATTAGCCTTATTGCATCGACCTCAGGATGGAATCTGATGTGTGTCGAGAGGACCGGGCGTCCCAGGGGGCCGAGACGGTGTCAGCGATGTGGAGGGAAATATTTTTTAGCACCAAGCTGTGGCCAAAAAATAGAAAAGATGACCTGAACGATAACCTGTTAGGAAAGCACAGAGCAGAGCTGGTCCTCTGAAGATCTCAAGGAGAAGAGACTCTCCACGTCTGCACTCTGTGTCCACATAACAGGCCAGCGTGACCAAACCCGTTGGCCAATCAGCACCCTGGGAATGAGGCCCCTCAGCATGTCACTGGGACGCCCTGGGGCTCAGTCGCTAATTGGCTCTTTCTGCTTGTTAGTTTATTGATCTTCCTGTAAAAGGCATCTACACAGACAACTGTCTGAGAGCCCTTCATACTGTCAGTTCTCAGAGTCTGTCTGAGGCACCGGCTACTACTTTTAACGACGTATGTGTCCGGTCTCACCCGGGGTCCTGAACTCCCCAGGGCACCATATGCCACATATCAATGAATCACATTTTACCGGCTTTCTTACAGAGACATCAGCAGATGCTGGCAGCTTTCAGAATAATAATTCATGGCAAAACATTCCGTGAAGCAACAGCCAAAGGGCTCAGACATAAATCTGGGCCGGGCCGCTCGCGGCGTCGCGCCGGACCTGGTCTGCCCACGCGGCGGGGGATCCCAGCCCAAGCCAAAGATCTGCTTCTGCTTAGGAGGCATTCAGGAAGCTCAGCACTCCTGCTGGCGCCCCCGGGGCCACACGTGCGAGGCTCCAGCCGCGGATGGAGGGCCACGGCGGAGCCGAAGCCGCAGGCAGGCCGTGAGTGTGGGGGGGTGGGCACAGCAGGGCACCAAGGGCACGATGCCAGCGTGGGCTGTCAATGGTGGGTAATGGCATGACGGTCGAAGGCCGCATAATCTGAGATGCTGACACTACATTACAAAGGGACTTTACGTTGGAGGAAGACTGGGCTTGTCTTAGCATGGACTAAACTATGGGAAAGTTTGGGGGGGGGGGGGACACCAGCCTTAAGGGCTACAGCCAATCAGTGTCAGTCATATTTCAGTTATTGATGGAGTGAAGTGAAAGTTGTTGTCCAGAATTTAAGAAAAACTGCAATTAACAAAAGAACCAATAAGCATTCTGATCATCTTCAGGAGTAGAACTGCCCTGAAACTCACTTAGCACTTTTCCAGGAACAGTCTATAAAGAGAGGAACAACAACAGATTGTTGAGTCTGTAAATTTTAGTCTTTTCTTGGAATCACTCCACGCATCTCACTAAACTGGAAATAATGTGAAAACAAACATCAATGTGACCCCAGAGCCTTGGTCTGACGAGATCAGGCCAGAGCATCTGCGTTCCATGGGCCACGTGAACAACGTGGCCCCCTCCTCACGTCAAAAGCCAGAATGAAACTGAAAATGAAAAATATACATCAGAAGTTGTTTCCCTCCTGTCAAAATGACGGCAGCGTATTTGTAAGATTCCCTTTCGCTAATCCCCAGCATTCATCTGACGCTTCCTTGCACTGCGCGTACAGTGCACAAGGAAAAAATTTAAGAGGAATTCTGTTTTCACTTTATGGAGCCCCGTCTGAAGTCTTGAATCAAAGAGCACCTCAAAACTTCTGTAGACAAAATGGTTACAGCTGAATATAAACAAAAGTCTAGTCCATTAAAATAAATGAAAATGTTTCTGGTAATGAGCTTCACTGAAGCCGGCTGTCTTTTACCAATGAAACCACAGCAATGCAGGCCTTCTTGCAGCTAAAGCATGCGAGCAACACCGCAGGCTATGGTGGTGCTCTTTGACACGACACTGCAGGCTATGTCAGTGCTCTCTGATGCGACACCACAGGCTATGATGGTGCATTCTCATGGTGCAACACCGCAGGCTACATTGGTGCTCTCTGATGCAACACCGCAGGCGATCTTGGTGCTCTCTGATGCAACACCGCAGGCGATCTTGGTGCTCTCTGATGCGACACCGCAGGCTACGTCGGTGCTCTCTGATGCGACACCGCAGGCTACGTCGGTGCTCTCTGATGACTTTACCATCTCAGTTTAGCAGAGCTTTGATAGCACATCTGTACATTCAGATGGCTGGCATCTCCACTTAGGGAGGATCATTCTGTTGTTCAGCACGTTCGCATAGAAATGGCTTATAAATTCACCCATTTCTTCATCTGTTTGTTTTCGTTGTACTGTTTCAGATTGAGTCGCATATTAAAGTGTGCCGAAGCATGCATTCGAACTCAAACCAAAGTCTTATCTGCCATAGCACATTGTGTAGCTGTACAACATGAACCATTCGTTCCTCCGTGATGTAGTTACCTGGGCTATAGACCATCAGATCTCTTGCTTCTCTTTACCTAAGATATGGATTGTGGTCAAAGACAAACAGCTTCTCTGGCCGACAATGGCTGAGGGTCCAGAAAAGGGTTTCTGTCGCACATTACCTGCATCAATGGGTAGGCCTGCATCAATGGGTAGGCCTGCATCAATGAGTAGGCCTGCATCAATGAGTAGGCCTTAACTCTAAAAATCGAATCCTGCATCACATGGTATGAGCTGACAGACAGACTGGGGATATATTAAACTGTTTCGAGAACATTTGATTTCCTGACACACTGCAGATCGCGCTCCAGTCCAGTGCCGGTCTGCAAGCTGAGATATGCCTGATTAGTTCAGGCCAGCGACAGATTAGGCGATGATGGTGTGATTGGGGCACATTCCTGTTTTATGATGAATCTGCGCACCCAAATTTAGAGGGAAGTGCTTCTTTCCTTTACTAAACTAGAAACACCAAACTTAAATATGTTAAAGTACATATACAGTCGTGGAAAAAGTTAAGGGACCACTCTATATTTTTATACAAAAATGCATTTTTTAATCCTGGTTTAATCCTGGTTCTGCTGGCAGAAGGCTACACTGAGCAGCAGGTTGCTTCCAAGTTCAAAATTTCTAAGACAGAAACTTAACTTATCCTACAGTTTCTCATGAATCAGACAATCAGACATCAAGTGGCCTTCAAAAGGAATAGGAAACGTTAAGTGCAGGTGTGAGGTTCACTGCTAGGACAGTTCGTTTCAGGCTCCTAGAAGCAGGACTTAAGTCCAATAAAGCAAGGAAGAAGCCCTTCGTTCCTGAGAAACAGAGAAGAGCCAGGCTGCAGGTTGTAAAAAAAAATAGTCTTATTCACAGATGCACAGCCATAAACTGAGAAATGACTGAAAAAAAAATTGTGCTGCGGTCTCTTAATTTTTTCACGGCTGTATTCACTGATGCACCATAATGGGAGGGATTCACTTCCCAAAAAGGTGCCAAAGCTGTCGATGGGGCTCCTGATGGGGGGCAGTTCCCTGCATGCCCACCCTTCCTGACCACAAATCTGCCTCCCCCCCCCTCCGATGTAAGCAGCTTCCTCACCTGCCAGCCCAGACATCAACATCCATAATTCTACTGGACCATATTCATACCTACGCTACACACAATTCTACTTTAGAAACAGGGACTTTGTTACTTTGGACTTACTCTGCCGGCCCAGGAAGGACGGGCTCCTCCTTTCTGGTTCCGTCCTATGACCAGGTTCCCTTGCCGCTGTCACCTCTGCCTTGGACTCTGGGGGCTTTGGGCAGGGACAATGCAAAGCGCTTTGAGACAATGTAATGTCTGTATGCGCTATACAAAAATAAACTGATTGAATCGAAATCAATCATTGACTAATTTGACCAAAACAGCATAAAATTTCTACCTGTGATCAAAAATTTACATCTTAACCTAAATAGCACAATGAAAAGCTGGTTAATCCAATCAGTGCAGGATAATCGTACTAATGGTGAGTTCTGAACTTCTCAAGCAGCTACTCGAGCACTGGGAATAGTCATGTGATCACATATTCTCCTTGGGAAGCATTAGACGCTAAATATCATCATCAGGAGATTACATTTGTTTGGGTGAAGTTGGGGTGGTGTTTCTTGCTTAGTTAAGTAACTTGTCAGATTTGAGATTGTTCAGACTATGATAAAGTCCCTTTAGCCCAGACTGGCTTAAAGCCTATAAGTTATCCAGGTAACAAAAAAAACGCTGCTTCGTGGAACGGGCCCCTGCTCAATGTTGTGCACAATCAAATTCTTTTCAATATACTTGAAATAAACTCTGATCTTTCCAGGCGTAAGTCCATATGACCCACAATCTGGGTTTATGTAACCCTCCCCCCCCCCCCACACACACACACACATGCCAGGGGAAGGAATTAAACCCACAATCCTACAGGCATGAACTTATAAAAATAACTAGCAAACCACCTTAATTCATATCTGTGCAAAACCACTTTCAGAGGAAACTTAAATTTCACATCCACATAACAGCCGCCCATTACATACAAGCTAATTGACAACAAACCCTGAAATAAACAACCGTGTTCTTGTTGTTCACACTGATTAGCCAGGTAGTTTGAATTTTGACATGGAGAGTCAACGGCGTGAATCAGACGCATCGTCATTTCCAAACTCCAAAATCAGAGCATTCAAATGACGAACACAACCGAACGTCAGCTTAAAACGGCAGAATCGGCCTCAGCACAAACAACAGGATCCATAAACATCTCAGACATTCCTGAAGACCGGCGAGAGTCTCTATAAATGCTGTGGAACGGCTGAGATATGGCAGTAAACGTTCCAGCAGGATGTGGGGGCAAACACGAGAAGTATAGAGAGAGGCCCATGAATCACGCCTCGCACGTCTCGCGCCCTTTTCACCAGTTCTCGTGAATGTGTGGAACTTTGGGGTCCTCTGTAAGCATCCCGGATGCTCGTTAATGGCATAACTGTGAACATCTGCAAGTCTGCTTCAAGGATTTCACAGCAATAAAGCAGAGCTTCACGCACCAGTGAACCAAACGTTACCAACCTCACCTTCTGCCATACATCTCATATCGACCTCTGGTGTCGAGGCTCACATTCAGGCTGTGTCCAATCTCACACCAGTGTTTAGTCTTTCATGAATTGCCTTCATCAACCCAGCTAGTGCCACTGCAATGACCCTCTGTGGTTTGTATGGGAGCTTCAGTTTAAGTCAAAATCTCTCCCATGTACAGTACCATAGGAGACCATGAGGAAAACACACATCACTGTACAGCCCCACGTGAGTAAAACATTTTTAGAGATGAGCTGATTTTTTTCAGGTCTTTTTCGTGTGCTTTTGTATGACCCCAATGTCAGAGAACTTTCAGGTCCTACAGTTTAGAAATCAGTTTATGCTGTTCTCAAAACCCTGATGTCTGGCACCTAACCTGTACTATTGGACAGACTAATCACGTGACCCAAGACACCTCCTAGAGCTCAAGACAACACAGTCGTGCTCAGTATTCAGGGCACCTGTCAATAAATCAAAACAAACACATTCGCACTCAAAGGAATGACAACCTTGGGTTAGAACAGGATAAATTGTGACCCCTTTGCTCCAACCGCAGGCTAAACGCTCTGACGAACACTTTAATTGGTGCCTGGACTCTACTGTTGGGGGTGAGAGAGCAGCTAAACGTCTCAATGTCATTCCAGCGCCGCCACGAGCTCTGGATGCTGATAACAAGCCGACTGCCAGGACGCAGCTGGAGAAATGGCATTCTTTGAATACTTTGTAACTATTACAAGCTACCGGTCCAATCTTCTGATTTAATTTCTTTTGGCACTTTCTCAAAAGACCCCATTCATACATATATCAAGCAGGTTTTGCTCAATTTCATTCCTTTTAGAGACAAATAAACAGTTTCTAAAATTACAGTATTCAGTTTGATTAAGTTTTCTTTGGTTTCTTGCAGTGGTTCAGCACTCCCATCAGTCCGGTTTAGATGTCTGGTTGCCATTTCATTTGTTTTTGCTTTGTCCGGGGAGGGGTATGTTTATGTCCAATAATTGCCTTTTACAGGATGGCAGCCGCGGTGACAAATCCTGTTGAGGCACTCGGCATCGGATAACGGGGCGGGGGGATGCGATCCCATCCAAACGGGAAATGTCACACACGCGGCTGCGGAAAATGGGCCGGGGGGGGAGCGTACCCCTTGAACTGCCTGCGAACTGCCACGTCCGTGCAGCAGGGAAAAGACTATACATCTGGGTGCTGGGGCACAGAGCGGACTTCCCTCATAAGAGCTCAAACGGAGACAGTCTGAGGCAGCCGTGTCACAAGTGGTTTTAATCCCGCATTTCCTGTGGAGAGTCTTTAGAAGTCGTAGCAAAATGGAGGGGCGGCGGGAGTAGCTAGTGTGTGGACGGGCGATTACTCTGGTGGCAGGATAAACATCCTAATTTACGGTAAACAGAACTAAAAAGAAATCCCGCTCCTTCTGACCGTGAAATTCCAAGTGCAAGAGCAACTGCTGAATTTGTGCTTTCAGTTTCAGAGGTCAGGATCAGAACTAATTAAGGTAGAAAGTGCAATATTGTCTAGATACTGAGACATAATATGAATGTTTGATATACAAGTTGATATAAGCAGTTTTCTGCTGCGATTTTACTGTATAACCTTCGTAACTTTCTTGGAGGTGCGTCTAAGTTAAATATACTGTGGTATATACTTTACCAAAGACAGTCCAAACACTTTAAAACAGTATATATACAAATGATCAACACCAAAAGGAAACGGAAACCAAAGCATTACATTCTGAATACCAAGAAACACGACTGATGCGCTGTTTAACGAATATGAATCTGATATTGCCATTAAAATAACTAATTTTTCTATTCGTGCCACGAATCGTGGACAATTATTTCCAGTACCTGCAAATAGATCAAGCTGCCGTAGACGTTAAACATATCCACATACAAAGGTATACTGGTTAGATACGAATGATACGAAAAGACTTTCTAACTTTCTCCAAGTAGGAAAATTGATATTTCAAATGTTGCATTCATGTGGCTGCTCTTCTCGAAGCATTCTTCCCATCCTAACTTGGCATGTATGTGTTGATCTGTGTATTTCATTTTTCCTCATACCACATCTTTGTCCACCCACGAATGTAATTGATCACAATAGCTACATATTCTGCCTATATTCAATGCGGCTGAAGTGAGTGACAAATAGGGATTCTGATTAAAATGAAGGTAGTACATCACACCAATGATACCATACCAATGCATTTTTAAACACTTGTCCTTAGAGAAAATCTGCTGTTTTTCACTCAACAGAATCAATAAATCTTATTACATTCAATATCTATCGCTATTAGTTCTGCAAAGGGATTTAACGGAGTTAATGCAAGTAACTGTGCTACTGGCTCTTCGAATTTAAAGTCATTATTTACAAGGGAATTCATGCATCCGAGAGTTCATGCAAGTGCATGTTCTGCAAATTGTGTTTAACTTACCTAAAGCTGCGCGCCGCTGATTCCTCTCGCCCAGGGATGAGAGTAGGCGCACCGCGCCACTTGCCCGTATTTTAATCGCGCTCCGCGGGAGACGCTCTTACGAGCCTGGGAGGCGCGTGTAACCCGATTCCGAAAGTGCCGGTTCACAGTTGATCGCGCCTCTAACCTTCTGCCTTATTTGGATTTTCTGCTTTCTTGGTAAGAAACTGCTGCCTTTACCGTCGATACAGACCGATAGCGTAAAACCCCCGGAGATTAAGTAGGTCTGAAATCAAGCAAACCATTCGAACTTCACTATTTATCGACTGATGTTATTCATAAGCTACTGAGTCCCCCCCCCCCCCAATACTTAGAAGTCACTAGAAACATACGACAATTTACAATTTTACATTTAATTAAATAGTGTGTTTGTATCATTTTCATGACATATAACCACTTAGACTGCCTTTACATTGTCATAGGCCTATCCAATGCGGTAGTTTAGTAATAAACACAGGCGTCGTTAGCCCCCCCGAATAAATGTGTATATTTATTGGCTAAAGTCATTAATAGTTTGCCATCAACCCCCCCCCCCCCCCCCCCCCCAACACTCCATTCATCTCTAACTACGGCACTGGTAATAACGCTTGCTAAAGTTTGTCCCTCCTTGCATATCTATATACTGTACTTAAAACAACTGAGTTTTGGGACACAAAACCCCACCCTTAATCTACCAGAAATCGTCCGCACTGAGCTCCGGTGCGGCGGTGAGCCTCGACTACGGCGGCGCCCCGTCCCGCCCAGTTCCGCCCAGCTCTAAGGGCACCTGGACCTGGGTTTGGCTCTCAGTTGAAAGGGTGTCATAAGGACGAATTTAACATTTTGCAGTGCGTGTGTTGCCCCAGTGCGTGTGTTGCCCTCATCGGCACCAGCAAACTCCTACACGCTATTGGTTTTTGCGGGTTCTAGAACAAAGAAGGTATGAAGACCGTGTTTGGATTGCACTGCGTCATGCTGATGCCCTCAGCACGCCTGTTATAATGATGCTTTTTGCGATCCTTTTGCCTGTTCTGTGTTTATCCTAGATCATTACAACATCTTTGAACATTTCTTTTTCGAGGTTTGTTCTTGCTTATAAACTGAATTGTGTTTCCTTCGCTTTTTATGGACGTTTTATATGTGAACAATAACAATGTTAATGCGCTTTGAAAATAATGAAGACCAACACAGTGGCATCCCTTCCATGGGGTATTCTGGCCCTATCCTAGGAATACCCCTCCTCCCCCCCCCCAGAGGGCTGCCTGAGATAAATTGAAATCGGCTTGTTATGTCTGCATCACTTCAGAAGATGCCGCCCTTGTCCACCACCTATGTCGCATCATTGGTTGACCCTGACCAGCACTGGGACAAAAGCAGAGTAACTCGTCACATCCATGATTCCTTAAGGTCTTTGTAACATCAATGTCTCAGTCATTAGGACTCAGGTTCTGGTCCACGATAAGTTTTCTAAGCTGTTCCCCTACAGAGAAACACAGTCATACTTTCAATACCTCAGATACCGAATCACAGTGACCACCGATCTGATTCTTCTGCATTTGTGCTGCACAGTCAATTAGCTGGTCTTTATGTAAATCAGTGCCTTACAACATTCATTATGTAGTTAATTTAAAGCAGAATATCTGACGACATGCTTTTCAAATCAGTGATTCAAGTGACATTCAGACCAGAGTGCGGCAGACACTTTTGCTGGATGGTAAACTTCGGTTCGAAGAGTGATTCGTTGTTTAATTCTTTCACGAGTGAACAATTCCTTTTAAAGACCTACTGGTATGATATCTGTAAGAATTAGTGTGCTTAACGTAGCATAATGTATGTATGTGAATGTACTGTATCAAAGAAAGATTATTTTAGCTTAACAGTGAAATTGTGACTTCCTTCTCTGTCTACAGTGCACAGAATAGGGTGAGACACAAACACTCCAACCTATTGCACTATATACCACCAGATAGCTTGCTGCCGTGTGCACAAGTCACGAGTGCTGGGAAATGCTGTGGATTAGATTGGCAGTGATCTGTAACAGGAGTACTTCACAGGAAATGGTGGAAATACATACAACCAAACAAAAAAAAAGGCCCAGATTGTCTAGAGAAGCCATTCATAAATAAACACCCCATCTAGTACCAGACTGGTTTGGTCTAATTCGAGTCAACAAAACCTGATATAGTTTTTGTTTTAAGAACAACCACATCATCAAATACATTTGTTAGTCTTTATGTTTTTACATCTTTGACTTTTACAAGATCATTAACTGCTCTGTCGTTGTTGATTGTCAGGGCAGTGGTTGTCATGGATGTGACTTTGGCATATCTGCTGAGTTTATCTTTGCTGGAGTGATTAGTGTCTTCCTGTCAGCCTCTGAGTGTAAACAATCTGTGTGCTTCTAGTGCTGATTAAAATGGTGAATAAGCCAAGACCCGCACATGACCTGCTGCTGAAAGATATTCTGAAGTAACCTACAATGTTTCTGTTTCCAGTGCATCTTATGTTCTGGTTCAGGGGAAATTTTAGCCATTGTTTTATAATATTGCCTTGTAGCTTGTTTATGGATTTTCTGTGATATTGACCTTTGTACATTTTGATTGCAGCTACTCAAGGAAACTAAAACATATCCGAACTGATTAAAAATCAGTTTAAAAATAACAATAAGATTGATTTTTTACAATCACAAATTATATGTGTGTATAACTATATGAATAGCATAATAAGGCATAATAAACATAATAAATAATAATAAAAAATAAAATTAGGTAAATTAGGTAAGAAGTCCTTGCGATTCAATATCTTGCGTTTCAATTAACTGGGTCGACAAAATACTGTAGTCTTCCAGATTTTAGTAACAGTGCCCTCTAGTGGTTTCAAAAAAGAATAACGCAATCAATACACGTCGAATAGCTCTGGGCGAGTAATGTTAATTTTACCATATAAATATGCCCACTTTGTCCCTTGGTTATGTGCTGAATATCATTAAATATGTATGAAAATATTAATGAGAATATTAATGTTAAATGAGAAATCTTGTTAGAACACAGAGCCAGACAGGTGGAGTGAAACATGGTAAATACTAGCCTGCATTAAAGAGTGCTACTTATATCTGTGTTTAATTGTAAATGTTTGATTTTTCCATTGTCCATTCATTTAATCCTTCCAGTCTTGTTGGAAGGAGTCTTAATTAGCTAAATCAATGAAGCAGCGATGTCGCTCCGGCGGGAATCCTGAAGGGTGGAGCCGTGCGCTGTTGTATGCTGGTACTCGTGTTTTCTAAAACAGCCTCTACGAATAACATTATTTACACGCTTAAATTTATCTTCATGGGTTGTAAAAGTCAACCAGTATTTTATTCTCCAGTCTTGGAATTTTTGCTCCCATTTAGCGTAAATATCTAACAGGCCATTAAGATTTCAGATTGTATTCGCATATCCAGCATTGCTATTTTAATCCTTTCTTCCTATTTTTTTTTACTGGAAACCTGATTGGATGTTCACTCCAACAGCAGCTTATCCAATTAGGGAGAAAACATGCTGGTGTCAGAGGTGTTAATTAGTTAATGGATTCTTTCTGGCTATAGCAATATGTAATACTTAATATAATGCACTTGTCTGAACATTTCACTCAAAATGAACAGGGTTATTATTATTAATTATTATTTTTAGTAGTAACCTTAATTACAACAAGATATTTTGCATTCACTTTTCTATATTGTCATTGCTAGAAGATTTTATACAAGGGAACCTACAAGTTCTGTGCCGCAGCATGGAAGACTGTCGTCATGTTGTGAAGGTAATATGGCTAAAAATGGCTGCACAATAGATTGTGCCTGAATGTTGGTTTGGCATGTGTTGCCCCGCAAAAGACTTTGTCCTCTCTCTCTTTGTCCTGTCTGGCTGCATTGGCTGGTAGGTCTCCTCCCTGGGAGTCTGTCTCGGCCTGACGGTTGGCAGAGAACACATCTGAGTCAGAACCGACTGTCACCTGGGTGACAGTCACATGACCTGGCCTAGCATTTCTCTCCGGGCTGGGGGGGTGGGTGCAGTGCGGTCCAGTTGGAAACAGGGAGGCGTGAAAGCTGAACCGCGCGTCAACAGTAGCATTATGTTTACACTGACTTATTTAGCAGACGCTGTTGTCCAAAGCGACGTACAATCGAGGCAGATAATCCATCACTAACATACAGCTGTCAAAGAGCAAATTAGCCGTAAGTGCGGCTGGGCGGAACTTCCAGAAAGCATCACCAGGGCCTAAAACGAGAGCTATTCTAATCAAGGCACTATGAAAATTATGTTCCTACAAAAACAAGTGCAAAAATACAAGAGCATCCAGTATAGATACCATAACCACGGGATAGCAGATGATGACAGAGCTGGTCAGTGGTTGACAGAGGCAGCTGAGGCAGATGAACAGGTGTAGTTTAATTGAAATACAGCAAAAACGGTAGAACAGTGAGCCTGTGTATCAGGGGCAAGATACAGCTCTGTGTCAGAAACAGCTTTATTTGTCCAAGTACATTCACACACTGAATGTGTCACCGGTTGTCAATGGCTGACATACATACAGTGGATACATGCACAGATGACAAGACAATGATCACATACAATTCGACTGATATATACAAAGTGGACGTGTCACTGATAAATGTATAAAAAGTGCAGGATTATGTAATACATGAACATCACCAATCATCATCAATCCGATGTCTGAGGACCCCTCATATTACTCTGTAAACATAAACGTCAGATACATTTAATAAGATCTTTGTTTGATTTAACTCTATCCTATGAACTGCAAAAAGCAACAAGTGACATATGGTTTTCAAGATCACCTGTGGACTAACCATGGTTGTGGATTGAATACTCTTATCTTGCACTTGCAAGCCCTTGAACAGTCTAATTACATAATTTCTTTGTTAATAGTTATGTAGCTGTGTGTAGCTTTTGAGCAGCTCTGGCACCAACACTGCTCACACTTGCACTTGGGCGCTATTGGAAGCTCAGTGTAGCCTCACTTTCGCCTGGTCGTCTCCTTGACAGCATGTCTGTTTGTAATGTGCTATTTGCACCACTTGTACGTCGCTTTGGACAAAAGCGTCTGCTAATTATGTAAATGTGAGTATGGACGGCGTTCTCGTTATAATACCGCGGAGGGCTTGAGGGACTGAGGGACTGAGGCAGGCGATCAGGCTCAGCAGTGGCACAGGGTCCGGCAGGCCAGCACAGCACAGCGCGCCCAAAATAGGCCTTTTGCACGCAGCCTGCGCTTCGGTGGAGAGACACATGCGCGGGCGGCGAACTGCCACTTCCTGGCACCTGGTCTCGCGGCGGGCCCATCTGTGAGTGGACATGCTCACACGGGCCAGAACCTGCCGGCTCCAAGAACTGCAGGACCGAAAACAACGTCGCAGGTCCTTGGGGCCAGAGAGTGAAATATATCAACCTAAGAGGAGCTACGCGGATAGTTTTTTTTTTTTTTTTGAAAATAATTGTTCCATTTTGGGCTTTCTGTTGATGAATGGGGAGTTGCTATGGCACAGGTTTTAAAACCAACATTAAAAGATGCATTTTAGCTAATCTTTACCCAGTGGATGGGACATCCCATAATTATGTGGTTTCCCCAAACAAGCTTTTCATGTTAGAGCATCATACTTGTACTTCATGACATTTTAAACAGCAAAACCCCGTTTATATGTACAGTATGTGTGTGTGTGTATGGATGTATGTATGTATATAAAATCTGATTGTTGTTCCCTCTTGCACCTACAGTATTTCACACCTTATAAGTGCTGCATGAACCGTTTATTGTTATTATTTTAAGGGAAAAAATGGCATTTGCAATGTTTTCACAAACGCAGCACCCTAGAAATAAATAAATATGAAGCTGTATTCTATAAGGATGTTTGTTTAGTAGAATAGAATAGAATAGAATAGAATAGAATAGAATGCCTTTTATTGTCATTACATGGATGTACAATGAAATTAGGTGTCGCCTGAAACAGATTCAACACACACTAGTATAGTTCTGCATATTACGCTACACACACATACAAAGTAACAGCATGAGCAATATGGGCCAGTAAACTTTGAGTGTTTGTGTGTGCAAATGTCTATACAAGGTGGGAGTATTTAAATAATACTGGAGTGGTTCTATTTACCATGATCGCGATGAGTCCCTGGGATATTGCACTTATGTCCTATTGATGCCCTGGGTGAGAGTGAAGGACATGAGAATGGGGGGGGGGGCACTTAATGCAGTGAGCAGTTATTTAACCGAGCTCAGTTCTTTGACAGTGTTAAGGTATTAAGGTATTTCTATATTGTGTAGATTTATTTGTTTGTGCACATTATCATTAATATGTTGTTTATCTAATGATGTAAACATTCTGGGCATATATAATATAATATAATTTCATGTACATTTCATCGGTAGGATGGCAAGTAACTTGAAAGGCAAAAATCCTGCTGATGACAGAAGCCCCTTGATTTTCCTCGAGGGTCTCAATTTCTTTGCTGAATACGGTGTAAAAAAAAAGAGTTGGGGCTCAACTTAATAGGTCCCTGAGAGAGAGAATATTTTAAAAAGATCTGTAATAAGCTGCACACTTATTTGAATGTTTATTAACATTTTATGAAATCAATGGACCCTCAAGGAACCTTAAGAGTCAGGTTAATGAAGTCAAGTCGACGTTTCATCCGAAAGGTCTTTGGGGATTGGTACTAAATCAGACACTCTGATCATGCTGTTGTGCCATTTATGTGAGAGATATTACAGTGTTGAAAAGTAAAGCACAGCAATAAAGCTTAATCCGTCACAAAACAAAGACGCGGAGAGGAAGGACCCACTTACACGGGATTCTCCAGGCAACTGAGCACCTGCTCAGGCCGACCTGAACGCTTCACAGTGTACAGCGGCGTTAAGGGAGCTACATATAAAGTAGCAGACGTGAGTCACAGCATTTTTCATAGTCTGGAAAGATATCAGGACAATTTCAGAAAATGGGAGATTTCATTTTTTTAATCAGCAAACAGAAATATAGACACACACTTTGGTTGGTTGATTGTCATTTAGAAATCACACACAATATGAACATTATTTCAGGTTCATCATAATTTATCTGGACATAGGGACTGACGGGGTCAAATCATGTTAAGATGAAATATCACAGAATGCTGCAGTCTCTGGGCTGAAATACCCGCATGATTGTCTCTGACCCCTCGATTTACCCCGGCAACATAACTGCAGCCAAGAGCTGGGGGTTTAAAGGAGTTCCTCACTGAAACAGGCCAGTGAGAAGATGCAAGTCAGTACGCCTTCCGGAAGGCCGGTCGCCATGCGCTACTGTGAAAACTGCAAGCCGTTAAAACGTGAAGTTGACCATTGACAAGGGTCAGTCGTAGCCAGAAATATGCTGTAGGGCAGGGTTATTCAACTCTGGACCTCGATTCCAAATCCAGGCCGTGTTTTCAGTTCTTCCAGGTAGTTGTTTAATAATTACTGATTCTGATTGGTCAGAGGCTTCACACCTGACTGACAGGTAAAGGAAGGCTGGAAAACCAGCAGTGCTCGGACCTCGAGGACGGTGAGTTGAATAACGATGCTGAAGGGGGTGGGGGAGCTTTCTGCCGATTGGGTCCTAGGCAGCTGCCTAGATGCCTATGGCTAGATCTCTCCCTGAATATGCAGGTAAATGCCCATTTAAATATTTAGCCAAAAAACGTAATGCCAGTGTAGCCATGGTGAATCACTGAAGTAGGCTACCTTCATAACTGAAAATGCGAAACAAAAACAAACGTTCCTAGTTTTAAAACTGAAAAAAATATCCCCATTCTTAAAAATAAAGAAAAAAATATTTCCACAATGTGACGTAGTTCACAAACAATTTAACAAACCTTTTTCTTTCTCCCCAATTAATGGCGACCTCTTCTGAGGACAGTCAGAACTTCGGCTACAAAACGGACTAATCTGTGATGTCACTTGGCTGTGTCTTAATGGCATCTTTGGCAAAAAAGGGTGACCTGCATCTAATCCATGTCAGGATGGACACTCTGAGCTGTAGCAGCCGGATGAGTCTTTCAATCAAGCAAACAAACCAGTAAAAGCACAAGAAAAACTGAACTATTTAGCCGAGCACAGGAGCCTTTCAGCACAGGAGCCTTAAAGTAGTTTGTGAAACCTGAAGTAGCTCATAGCCTCCCTCCTGACATGGATTAGCTGGTCACCCTATTGACAAACCACTTTAAAATCTCTGGAAGTCCTGGTACAGGATGACGTGTTTCCCCAGGTGAGCCACTGGTATTCATGAAGCCCACGGGAAATGGAGGCGCTTGAGTCCGGAAAAAAAACACATGAAAGGGAGTGCTTAAAATTAAATAACAACAGTAAAAGCGGTATAAAAAAAATTATTATCGTCCCGTAATGAGGTCATGCTGTTCCTACGTAAGTCTCGCTGTCGCTGTCAGTGGTTTTGTTTCACTGCCTAAATGAAAGAAGAGCAGAAGCCTCCCACATGTCATTTGTCACAATTATGACGCGTCTGTGACAGTCATGGGGTGCTAATGTGAGTAAGGGAAAAGCGTTTAAGTCACCGCATTCCCCTAGAGGGCGATGTTGTTCTACATACTGATCTTTTTTTTTTCAATCATTGCCTTTTGTAATTGCATTGGTAAAGGCATGACCAATGTCTCACAGTCTCAGTCCTGTTTTAATTTCATTCTTGGAGATACGGCATATTGTGCCAGGCATTTCGATCACAACGTTAGGCCATAACATTTTTAATTTCGATTTTATCTATCTAAATGTAAGACTATTGTAATATATGTTGATCATAGAGGTCAGATTCCAAAACAGGGAGCCTCCGTTTGATAACCATATGATTACGCGACAACACGTTAGTGCGGCGTTATTGCAGTACTGCTATTTCTGTTTGATTTGGGGTCGTAACTGGTAGCATATTAATGTATTTCACATGAAAACAGTTTTCATGTGCACGGATTCGCTGTGTATTTTTATTTATTGTATATTGCCTATGGAGGATCTTTGGCATTTCTTACGTCTGCCCATAAAAGTGGCACCCAAATCGAAGTTCGAAGGATGATGCAGGGCAGACACAAAGCCCATTTCCCCGTTTGTCGAGTTCATAGAGAAAAAGTATAATTATACATTTTTTTCTTTTATATATGTATCTATAATGTTACTACGATCATTCTGTTTACCGCCCATCGAGGTTATGGTCCTTCGGCACTGTATAACATACTGTACATTGGATGAGTCAGTACATTTCACTATTTATGAAAACTACATCCTCACCTTCATTACGCAGTACTGTGATGGCGAGTCCCAGCATAAAACAACGGTCAATGAACCGAAACGAAATATGCATTATCTTTAATTTTTTTATGTCAAATTCAGGATCATTATTCTGAGCTAATTATAGTGTGCCTGAAGAAAGTATGAGTTTGCAGAGACGGCCAGTTCAAGGTAAAGGGATCAAATTGGGAAGGGAGGAGATGCGAGCGGTCCGCTGACGGGGGATGCTGCGGAGAGACTCGTGCCCATTGTTAGGGGCAAAGCCACACCAGCGCCCCCTTACCGGGATGCTGGCGAGTGCGATGGGCGAATTTGGCAACGAGTGAATATCTGTGCGACGAAAGACGTCTTTTAGACGGGCAACTTTTCGAAGTCTTGCCCGGGGGGGCCCAAACGTCCTGCTTTGCAGCAGAGCAGTCGCTGGCGTTTTGCAGATTGTCATGACATCACTGCCATACGCTGCCAAGGTACTCCTCTAAAGCAACCATATGTTGAAGCCGTGTCTGGGCGCATATATTTATTTATTTATTATGGAGCTGGGGAGGTGGGATGCTCAGATAAGTGGAAACGCTCAGCTGAACCTATCCTGCACTCCAAACCCATAGCTCAACCGCGTGTTTAATTTAATTCCCCCCTCCCTTCACGTAAAAGAAAAACCAGCGCCGGGCTCCTGTACTGGGCTGAGCCGTGAACAATAGAGCGAAATACGCCGCGCTGCTCTTTGTCGCTAATAAGTCGCACGGAAAACCACGGCAAGGAAAGCAAGCAGCCGAGACCAGGGACTGGAGAACATGGAGGGGATCGTGCACTGATTTTTATAGCGGACATCACTGGATATACTTTTCGTTAGGTTTTTTTCCCCCTTAAAATCAACAAGGAGAAATAATGAATTCGGCGGAGGCTGCGGAGGATGGACCGACTGACTCGGATACGGACGCGTTTTTTAAAGCAGGTATTGATCTATGAATGCATTTCGTCTCACTGTAACCTTTGTCGAGCCACCGATATCCATGACGCGATGTTCTGTGTATGAAGCACCGATTTCTTTTATTAATCTCTATCTAAGTCTTAAAGAACAAGCATCAGTATAGTGTTTTACTGTACTAACTTGAGAGGACACCGCCACAGTCAATCAGTGCCTCTGAACTGTCCGGAATATGTCATTTCTGACCTTATATCAGTTGGCAAAGCATGTGCTAATATTGGCAGATTATTTGCACGGGAGATGCGGCTGTATGTAAGAGGCCGGTGTCACTTTGCTTGGTCGGGTTACCGCACGCTTGTACGCGGAAGCTGTCAGTTTCGGTCACGACTCTCTATTTTGGCTGGTTTAACAGCCTCTTCCCCCCGGACAGGTTAGAATCGCATCGGTTGAAACTGGATTTTGCTATCAATTTTTTAACATGAAAACTAATATTTCATGAAAACTCGAATTTGGGGTGTAAACTTTAAGGGAAAAGCCAGCTCTTCTGCACGTACAGAGCAATAACATAATTTTGAATATTAAAACATAGGTCACATATTTTAATACCAGCTGTATTCTATCGTGGGAAATACTGTCTTATTTTGAACTTGAGATGTTTCAGTTCTGTTCAATGAGGTAAAGCAGACTGACAGATTTGACTTGCGATTTTCGGGCGGGTGCTAGTGTGTGTAATAGACAGTGCCCCCCCCCCCATCCCCACATCAGAATATAATATCACCCACAGCAAAGGGCAGCCAACTCTTGGCAAACCCTTTTGCATTGTTCAGGAGAACAAGGAAAACATCGAGGTTGGACATTAGTGTACGTAAAACGTTTTGTAATTATTGTGATTAGCTCTTGTCGACGAGGATGCTGGTAACTTTCATGTCAATGCGGTTCTTTGGGTCGCCCCTGGTGGAGGTCTGTAGTTTCCAGATTTGTGTTTACTCGGAGTGATGCTGGAAGTAGGCCGAACCTTTAACGGGTCTTTCGAAATCCCACAGGTTTGTCCGTGGAGTTCTGCAATTATTAATGTTTTAACGTTTAGATGTTTAATGTTTGCTATCTCGTTGTGCGCGTTTTGCGCGTCTCTCGAGCCACATTGATTCTGAGTGATACCGCAACCTGTAGATGCGGTCACGTGACTGGTAAGATATGGGTCAATGGCGACGAGGGTCATAGAAAGTGTTAGGCCCCCCACCCCCGTGGGTCCACAGCGGAATGCAGGCACCTGGACCTTAAGCCAGTGATTGGCTTCTGTTAACCAACCTGCCCTCAGTTTCAGGTCTTGTTGATCAGTGCTTCAGAACCTACTTTTCTGTGCGATGAGAGGACAGACTGCTCTGCAATGCTGTTTCATTCAAGAGTATCAGGAAATAGGAGCCCGTATCTGGTTGCTTGCATTATAATCAGAGCTGCGGTTTCTGTTTCTGGAAGAGCACACTTAGCCACTGCCTACCTTAGCAGATGTGGACAAGGAGGTAAGGACTGCAAACTGCAGAGGAGTGCAGAAGAAGTGTGTTTCGTGTCATCATTCTCAAAGCCCAAACTCTTTCCCCCCCACATTAAAACAGAATTGAAATGACTCACATATGGCTGAGTGCTGCTCTTTGCTGTGGTGGGGTGGCGTATGGGGGCACATCTGCTCCCCATTGGTGGAGATCCGTCATCGATGGATGTGTTTGCCTATTGTGCGCCTACCCCCCCCCCCCCCCACACACACACACGCCCCCACTCCCCCCCCCCCTCCCCAACTAAGAGTGCCGGGCCCTGCCCCAGCCATGTTTCCCAGCTGGGGTCCGTGCCCCCCCCCTGCCTGGGGCAGACAGCTTGGCACATAGTCGAATCAGCATTAATACATTCTCACCACATGGCAGAAAAAGGAGAAAGGTGTGTTTAACCTGCTCAGAGGACCCCCCCCCCCCCACACACACACACACACTCATTAAGAGCATATTAAGCATGGCACCCCGGGTAGGTACATGGATTTCCCCAGCGTTGGTGAGTGTGTTTGTTACATTGCTGTCTCAGTGACTCTCAGGAGATTCCATCCAAAATGTCCACTGAACCTGAAGCCTGTCATAGGAAGAGACACTGTGGCTGTGATGCCTGTCAGCTGCAGCCCGATTATACAGCTGAATATAATTAATGGTTATAATGACATTATCTCATAGATGTTAGACCTGTAAACTTCTAGGTATTAGTTCATTTTATTGGGCATTACACCCTGTTCCTGGATGGCTGGTCACTTTCAACAATACTGATCCAGCCCTTAAAATATGGTGATTAGATGAATTGGGTCATTCTGAATGGCGTCTTCCGGGGCTCTCTTTCAAATCGACCGTTTTTCTTTAATGCGTGAGTTGCCACTTGTTAATAGGGTAGTTGGGCCCACCAAGGTGCTGTTTAACAACATCTGCCATCGCCGTGCGAGGAGCTTAATCTGCGTGGATAACTGGAAATGACTAGCTGACGGGAGCCCGGGGATCGATGTGCTGATCATTCGAGCACCAGGCCAGTCGGCTTTCTTAGTGCCAGGAGTATGGCGGGCAGAGCGAGGCGACCGGTTAATGAATCGCCTGAAACGTGGCCACCAGCGAAACAGCATATGTTCAAAAATGAGGCGATGGTTTGTGTGTGAGGCTGGGAGGAGCAGCAGTGGTGTGTGTCTGGATTTCAGTGGAGCTGTTGGGGAGAGGGGATGAAGATGGAGGCGGGGCCTGTTTGACTGTGGCATACGTGGTCCTGGGGATTTCCACTCATGTTCCTGATATGCAGGACTATGTGACAGGTGGCGAGGACTGAATGTCACACCTGAGTTGTCTGTTGTGCTTGGGCCTCCAGCAGTGACTCAGTTGTCTAGCTGGCTCGTGTTTCTCGCTCGCGCAATCTGCCCTTCGGACTGAGAAGCGGCCCAGCGAGCGACGGGCGGCTCAGGTGGGATCTCAGCCTGACTTGCTGTCGCTACATGTGACCTGTCGGTTTGGCCGTTGCTTCCTGCATGCTTCTCAGAGTCAGATGCCCAACAATGCCCCGGAGGAGTGGGGTGGGGGGGGGGGGGACAACTCTCAGCAAATGTCCAAACATTTACGTTCGTTGGGATTTCCTGTCATCACCCTCAAGTTCGAATAAAGGAAACACTGAGTCCTGGGTTGACATTAACCTGGGATGATGCTGCTACTGTTTTGTGTCACACCCCCCCAAAAGGGAGGAATGGCCAGACCAAGAGTGCATCCTGCCAACCGTGGGTAACATGAACTGACCCTTTCAGCTATGAGGCCGATGCTAATCATATTTAGTCGGTTCCCTCTGCCGGTGCCCTGTAGGTCTTGATCCCTGTCCTCTCTTTCAGAATGGGTTGGGGGGGTCTCTCAATATGGCAGGGGTCATCATGTTCTCATTGTTGGGAAGGGGTTTCTGTCCCCGTCCACCACCTGTGGGGGCACTCGTGGGATGACCCAGCTCTGGGCAATGTAGCAGATGGCTAATTGGGCAAGAGAGAATCCCGCTGGGCTGATTCAGAGGGTTAAAGGAGATTTGTGGGGAATTACTGAGCCCTGGTTCGAAACAAAAGGGAAAATTGGGAGTGGAGACCCCCTCCCATCCCAGGGTCCTCCTTCCCCGGATCTATGGATAATGGACCTGGCGGGTAAGAAAGCACGGCTGCCTCAGCTGTAACGGATCAGGCATCACTTGAAAGAGGCTTTTAGGGAAACGGCCCCCGTGGGCCACGTGTTTGTGATCATTTCAGACGAGTGCTTCCCATTGTTTGTTTTGATGGCTCCGTGACTGGACCGCGTCCCCTTTCGTGTCAGCTTGTCACATCCCTTAATGCTGTACAGGATCGCCACTGTCGGGTCGTTGCCGGGGGGCTTGTTGACACCTCGCCTCAGTTACTCAGGTGGAGGGGAGAGAAAACAGCAGTTTTTTCATCCTTCACATTTTCCAGTTTAAATTATCAGTTGTTAATTAAGATTTAAGCTAGTAATGTAATTCATCTGATCAGTTTTTTATTGATTTGTATAAAAAGTACAGGTATATATTTACACACTTATATATGGATTATATAAAAGGATGGATGGATGGATGGCTATAAAATACTGGATAGGTACCAGTTTTTCTATCTTGCTATAATATGCTGAGCGGCTCCATTTCCTTGAAGGATGACATAGGGTTTGGGGTTTTATGTACAGAATTCTCTGTCCCAGCATTCATTGTGCAATATAGCAAATAAGCAGTCTGCACATTTGCCTAGCCTTGCAAATGGCCTCATGGTGCAGCCGTTGTGTCATCCTCGGGGGAATACAGTGCAGGTAGGTCACACTGTGAACTGCACACCAAAAGCCCTACTAGCGGTTAGCAATAGCAGGTAGCAGTTAGCGAGCGTGGTTGTCTCAGCAACTCAGTTACTACTAAAGCACAAATCCATCCATCCATCCATCCATCCATCCATCCATTTTCTGTAACTGCTTGTCCTATTCAGGGTTGTGGGGGGGGGGGGGGGGGGAGTCTGGAGCCTATCCCGGAGGCTATGGGCAGAAGGCGGGGAACAACCCAGGATGGGGCACCTTCAGAACAATTAGTTTGTCATTAAATAATAGCTAAGTGATAGCATAACACTACGTTATTTTTGACCTAAACACTATATGTGTTACTAAATTACCTGCTTTGAATGTTGAGTTTTCAAAAAAGTTCTCTGGTGGACACATGTAGCATCTTGCATTGTGGTGTCCATCGAACATTGTGGTGTTCAGCTGATGTCCTGTTGTTGATTTGGGTCGGCCGAGTGATGCCGTGTTGATACGGAGCTATGGTGATTTGGACTGATACACTTTTGATACACTGGATTAAAAAAGTCAGAATGGTTGTTGATGTTAATGAATAGGGTGTTAATATGGTGTCGATTTGGTGTGACACGGTGTTGACATCCTGATGGTGTCACAATGTTGTGAACTTAAGCGGTGGGCTGGAGCAAGTGCAGCGGCTGTGGTCCTCCTCAGAGCCTTCTCTCTGCGACACGCCTTTTACTCTGGAGGTCAAGTGTGTTGGCACAATTACTTATAAGTCTAATTAGCCACTTGAACTGCTAATGGGTTGGGTGGCCGCGCTCCCACATGGGAGTGGATTTCTGAGTGGTGGGTCAGCAGGAGCCTCTGTTGGGATGGGGGGGGGAGCTTTCTTTTCATGTGGGTGGGGGGTGGGGAGCTGTGGAGCACAAACCTGGGTTTTAGCTGTAGTACAGCAGCGGGCCAGTAAGCAGATCCCTGCTCACCATCTGAGGACAGGTAGGGTGGAGCAGGAAGATGGGTGGAGAAAATACCAAAAGCCACTGGCATTTTAAAGGTTAACAACGTTAAACGTGATCGAAAGTGTCTATAGGCGCAGCCAAGGCAATTAAGAACTTATGAGAAGCTCAGAGAGTCCAGTTAATGGTCTGAATCCCATTCTTCCCCCAGATGATGGTGTTGCCCTTTTATTAGTGAACACAGACCTTTGGATGCAATTAGTTAGGCTACCTAATTGGCCTTTGTTGTACCGAAAGCCCCAGACGGAGACGCCGATACCGGCATACATCCTGGAGGCCACGTCTGTGTAAATAAAAGAGTCTGCAAAGAAAAAAATGGCTGAAAAAAAAAGGATTCAAACAGCTAGCTTGATTTTTATAAACCACAAATATTCCTCAAAGTCCTGAAGAACAAGACTATGAAGAACAGTCCCATTCCCTGAAGGTGCTGTCATTTTCGGTTTCCAAACCCCGCAGACGAATGTCTACGGGCAGCTGCGTTTCAAAAATCAGCAAGGTGACATGGAAGGGAACTGGAAGGCGTTCATGAATAATTTATTGGATGGCCGCACTCTGATCTCCCACAGGCCGTCGGAGCTGGGGGAATGTCACTGAATCCGACAGCGGCGTGCGGCGGGTTTAGAGACCGTGTTTCTGGCTCCCGTTTCTGTCCGGCCAGTAGCATGGAGAAGACGGCCAAGCCCGTTAATTCAGACCAGTGATTTTCTCGCCGCGGGGGCCATCTTGGACGGATGTCTGCGTGATGGCCTTACTCAGCAACGACTCTGTCTCGCTTTCATTTTCCTCGGGTCATGGGGCCCATAAATTTGCCACAGTGCATGGCGGCAGGCGAGGGTGGGCACCCGTCGAGCGGCAGTGAGTTTGAACCACCCCCGGACCGCCACACTGCAGTCTGCTGCGTTCAGCACCGTTGCCGCAAGCTTGGCTCGGCGTCAGCGTGTGCGGAAAAGGCCAAAAAGAGTGGAAATGTGCCCTGGGCTAGACGGAGGAGTGTCCCAGGGGCTGGGCAACATCACCAATGCCTTTCATCAGTCTGATGCTTCACTCCACAGAAGGTATGTTCAGAAATACCCCTGGATTTAAAGCAGCCTTTTCCCATTTTTTTTCCACCCAGTTACAATGGCTGTTTGCCTCGCGGGCTGTGATTAACTGGGTGACGTGGTCATTTTAAATCACTAGCACTGGCCCCTTTTAACCCCTGAGGACGGCCCATCTACCCAGAATCCTCCACTGGAAACTTAGACCGTGCCTTTCGCGTTTATGGGTTACGTGTAAACTTTAGGAATGCGGGTATTCCACAATAAGGGAAGGGGGAATGTAATAAAAATGACGACAGTGAAATGGCTCATATTTCCATTTCTGCGTGCCCATCTCAGTGGGGGGGGGGGCTCAGATGATTGATGTGACAAAAGACTTGAACCTCTCGTTAAGGATGAGCCCATGGACAAAAGGCTGTCATTAGCATCCGAGTCATGCCAATATAAAGCATCAGAGCAACGACGATCCTGGTTGTTCTCTGTTCCAGCCCCTGTCGTTAACAGGATTCTCTTTAATTAATCATGCACCCCTCCTTCTTCTTACTGCACAAAGAGGATTTTTTCGTCCGCTGTCATGTTTCTCTCGGCAAACCGCCTCTGATCATATCTTGTATGTTATATCTTAGCCTTATTGTGGCTTAACTTTACTGTCGGCAAATTTTACTGGCAGTGTCGCCTCTGAGACCTGTGGGCTGCTATGAAGCTTTGGGATTTAGTTGAGGTCGGCCTTAATAATGTGCCTGGCTTTATGTCCGGAAGCTAGAGTTACTTGTAGGCTCCTTCTGTTCCCCGAACCCTAGCGCGGGTCTGGAGAAACCATCTCTAGGTTTTGCAGGAACTACTGGAAAAAGGCAGGTGCCTAAGAAGGAGAGCATGTCCGCTGGTACTCCGCTTCTAAGAGGTGCGCTCTCGCCCTGTGTGACCGCAGCGATGGCTTCCTGTCTCTGCTGGTCCATGTGATGTCAAGGCAAGGTGCAGATCATCTGGGAGCACCGACAGAGCCCCGGTCATGAACAGATGGCCATAGGTGCAAATCCCAGAAAGGACCATGCTGTTGAAACCTTGAGAAAAGATGCATAATCACAACATCTGACATTTAACGTGTCAGAAGCACGTTCGTTTATTTCTTCTCCAGAACACCTTCATGTCTCTAGGCAGGGAAACGGGTTGGTCCGGCTTGTGAAAGGGTCCAGTTGTGAAGTTAACTGAGAGAGGTTGGCGGGGGGGGGGGGGGGGGGCGGACTTGCCTGGTGAGTTAGCGCAGCTGGTGGATTAATGGGCGCACTGGGAGTACTGGCAGCGGGGCCTCGTTGCGTCGCTGCCAGCCTAAACAAACCGCGTGATAAACGTTTCAATCAAGGCAAGGAGTGGGGGGACATTTTTAAAAATTCCCATATTATCTTGGCCCAGCGAAGGAGGGCCCAGCAAATTGCACCAGCGACCCGTGCTTTGGACCCCTGTCCGGTCCATGGCGTGGTGACTCAGCCGGCAGCAAAAATCGAGATGGACGAACGGGGGGGTGGGGGGCAAAGCGGGGCGAGTGAGCTGCACAGGAATGATTGGGAGCGAGCGCGGAGCCCAGCATGGTCAGGAAACCCACCCCACCCTACGTTACGTGGATTACGTGAAACCAAACCGAACTTAAAAAAGCATGAACTCTTTGGCCGAATGAACCGCACTCTGCAGCACGTAGACATCAATCCCCACCGTTTAATTCTTTGCGGTTCTAAATTTTCAGCATGCAGCGTCAGGGCGATCGATCGCCTACGAAGCGCGAGGAGAGTCAAAGGGCGCCTGATTAACGAGTGCTAATTACAAATCTCCGGGAGCAGACCGGGCTGATGGAGCAAGACTGGTGGGCAAATTACAGACTGCACACCAACCAAAGAGAAGCCTGTTCTTTAATCTGAATAAGTAACTGGGACTACAATTAAAAATTAAACCGCCGGGGTGGGGGGGGGGCACACTGTCTTGAATGTGGGTAACACACCAATTACAGTGAGATAAAACCATACCATACCAACTGGAACAGGAAGATGCCATTTGTGCAATTAGAACACAGTAGTAACAACTTTTATTACATCTGGTTCCCACGCATGAGGTCTGAGGTTTATTAGTGGGGGAAGGAGATTGAAGGAAGGAAAGAGAGCTGGAAAAATGTTTAGGAATACGCCGGGTGTCATATTTAGAAGCGGCAGTCAGGCCTTCCTTGCAGGATTCTGTTTCCTTATTGACTGTAAGTTCCTGCTAGAGCAGAAATCAGGTAAAATGCAGACGCTTGGGTGTCATTCACCCACGTGGCTTCTCCTCTGCTGCAAGGACATCGCCGGGGCCCCCAGACCCAGGGGGCACAGTCGGCCCAATTGCGAAACTGGGCCGGCCGGTTGGGAGAGGATACCTCGACCTTGGCCACCTTTGCAGTGTTTCAGAATGTTCCGACACGAGGAAAAAAATAAAGAAGTGGATGTGCCTTCCCCATGCACCCTGAGATGTAAAAGCAGTCTTGTCATTTTGGCAAGACAGTCAAAAACACTTCTGCCCCCCCCCATATTAATTTTCGATGAGCTTTGCGCCCGTATAGCCAGCTTCTTTCTCCCACCCTCACAACTGAATTGTGTGTCATGTGTCGACACCCATCCGAGTCTGAGCACGCTGCTCCCGTGCCGCTGCTCCCGTGCCGCTGCTCCCGTGCCGCTGCTCCCGTGCCGCTGCTCCCGTGCCGCTGCTCCCGTGCCGCTGCTCCCGTGCCGCTGCTCCCGTGCCGCTGCTCCCGTGCCGCTGCTCCCGTGCCGCTGCTCCCGTGCAGCCTCTGCGCTTTCCGACTAGCTGCATGAGCGAAAGCAGGCCGCATGCCTGCGACCGCAATGGACTGAGCAGACCCGTTGGAGGTTTGCGCTGCAGTTCCAGCTGCTCACAAGACGCACATGAGCGAGAGTTTCTCACCGGATCCTGGTCCCATTGCGGCCCCGAGCCAGCTGACCTAATATGGCCTGATTCGAAAAAAATGTTAAATATTTATTTTTTATTCTAGTAGTTTTTTGGACTCATTCATTTGAAGAGATTGAAACAGCATGTTTAAACTGTTCAATTTGTATGGAAGATTTATTTATATACAGCCATGTTTTTTTTTGCTAAGCTTTTACAAGAATTTTGTTATGCTATTGAACGTGAAAAGAGTTTCCGACAGGGGGTTTAGGGATGTAAATTGATGGCCATCTGGGCCCCTTACCTATTACACTGAGGTCAGCACAAATAAGACACACTGTCAGAAATAGTCTCACCTAGGTGTAGAAATCAGTTTGGCCTAGAGAGTTCTAGAAGTGCTTGTTTATGCATAGAATGCTTCCCACAGTTCCAGAATGTCCCCTGTCTTCTGCTAATAAGTCTGGAAACAGAATCCCTGGGTGCAGAACTGGGCTCCAGCAGTAACCAGATCTTTTAGGACAGGAGAAGTGTGAGGCTTCTTTCCTGGTGGAGACAAAACAGAGTGAGGGATCCTCCCAGTGTGGAGATACCTAACAGAACCGGGTTGTGTGAGGTCCCGTCTCCTCCGAGATCTTATTCAAACACATTCCGGCAGGATTTCTTATTCAAAGTTCCTCCTCTATGTTTCTTTAAGCAATTGGTCAGCCATTCAATACCCTGTTCCCCATTTTTTCCATTCTCTCGTATTATCGGCCTCCGAGTGAAGCGTATTTGACTCTGACATTATTTAATTCGCAGATTATGGGTGCTTTATTCTTGTTGCTGGTGCGGTTTTTGTAAGGGCCACATTTTGGCTCTGAGATGGGCTGTATGGCTCTTTTCTTTGCCTTGAAGACCTATAGATGGCACAAATGAGGCTTTGAAACACCGCAGTGGGTGGAATTACCAGTGTGTGGTTTAAACCATCCTGTCATCCATCTTCCAACCACTCATTTAGCAGTCGGTCACGGGGGGGCTTTAGCCAATCCCAGGCAGCATAGGGTAAAAGGCGGGGGACACCTCAGGTTTTAACCAATGGGAGTCAATGAGCTAACCAATGAAACATGGGATAGCTATTAATTGACAGAACCTCCAACCAATTGCAGTTTGCTGGTTGGTGATTGACAGTATGTTTAAGCAATTGCTTATTAAAGCCCGTTTTGGAACTTTTTAGAGGTGGATAACGACCCAAGTATCACAGGTTAAGTGCCTTACTGATGGGTACCACAGCTGATAATCTGTAACCACAGCGAATCTCAAACAGCAAACATCAGCCAGTGTGACCTAACCTGTGTTCCTGTGCGCTGGTACTGAACCCGGTCACATTAATTGACATGCCAGGGGCAGAACACAGATTGCCCTAGACATCAGAGAGCGGCTGACATTTTGGACATAATTCATCGCTCAATTTGGAGAAGCCTATTAATTCATGTCAGATTAATGAGTTTTCCTGTATGCCTGGGCATTAACTGCTATGGCCACAGCCAGCACTGAAAAAGGCCCCCTCTTTCGTAAAGGGAAAATAACTCAACTAAGCAATATATTAACATGAACAACAGATGTGCTGACTATATTTAGCTCACCTCTTACTGTAGGCTGGCCTTATTTCAGCTTATTCCATTGGTTTGCTTCTTGCTTCATCTGAAAGTACATTTATGCCTTTTGTTACCAATGTTTTAGATGTTTGCATAGCTGGAAGCTTCAATAACATCTAAGGAGAATGTGGAAAAAGGCCCAATAGTGTAGCTTCTTATGCGGCTACCGTTTCGGGCATCCTCTGTATGCTTTTTCTTGAAACACTCACACTGGTCACCGTTACAGGCTACTGGATATGAAATAATCGTTTTTCATTTTATATAGTCAATTGTCAGTATACCGCTGCATCGCTCCCCTCTGCTCCGGTTCTTGTCACCCATGGAGACAACCCACATTTGGGTTCTTCACCATGAACCCCCTCGGTGTCCTGGTGTCGATCCGTGATGCTCATCTCATCGACACATTCTGTGTCTTTGCCTGAGGAGATGTAGATGGCTACCTGCCTTCTTCTCCCTAAGATCAGCTGCCGCTGATCGTTCTCGTTCGACCCACCGCTGCCGCTCATCTAGGAGACGTGAACCTGAAGGAATATTAAGCTTTCTGTGTGAACATGGACCTTCCATGCCGGTGAAAACATCCTCGACGAACGTTTACTTTGCGGCAAATAAAAAAAAACGGAAATGCATGATGAGCAGATATTTGGAGACGCACTTTCATGGGCAGCTGTAAAGATGCAGGACAGATTTTCTGCATTAAATGACCAGACTGTCACTATAAATCTTACTGGTGCCCCATTCTCCTAAATTTTCTGTCTGGTAGCAGATGCCATCCTCACGGTCTGCAAATCGATTCTTTACGGCCAAACGTGTACAGCTCAAAAGATTTAAGATCGCAGTGCGTGTGAATCATTTTACTGGGCCCTGCTTTAACATTGCTTTTCTGAACATTGCATCACTGCTGAATGGTGGGGGCAGCCTGACCAGTCTGTGAGGGGTGGTGAGCTTTCAGATTTCAATGTGCAATGGGATTCAACAGCCCATTCTGGTTTATTTAGGGTCCATGGTTGCAGGGTGTGTGAACTGCAGCTGTTTTCTTATTTTTTTGGCCGTATTTTTTCTTTTTCTTTAATGGCAGGAGAACCTGGCCGATACGGCAGATGAAACACGGAATTATGGTTTTCCCTCAAAGCCAATTACCCAGAAATGTGCACTATGCGAACTCTAAGCGAATGCAGCTAAAAATAGGCTGACGCAGGCGGCGGTAGAGCGGGAGTTGGCGCTCGCTTCATTAGCCTCCCACCGCCATGCCTGTTTTCCCCGCGCGTCGATGAGGCCCCCATTCGCGGGAATGCTAAGTGCGCCGTTTCCCGGGGACCGTGCCTTTCCTGCTTTGGCCCTCAGCTGGGGAGGGGTGAGAATGTTTGCGCGGCGTCTGTTGGGTGCCGCCACTTTCCTGGGTCATTAGTCCTGGAACATGGGGCATGTTTACCTTCTGAAAGCAATGCCTGTGGACGTGTAAATAGCTGCTAATCATTTAGCATTCCAGCTACGTTGTTTTCTGTGTTTTTAACACAGACTGGATATTTGCGCTCAGCATATAGACTTTCGCCTGATGGATGTCCACTCACCAAAAAGTCTATATGGTGAGCATCCTATTGTGTTTTTATGCTCTTTTCTGCCTAGCAACCGGCAGCTCTGTGGGTAAGGCATTCTTAGGGTCACATGACCAGTGAGCGTTCTGTACCACTGTACCCATGCCATCATTACTATGAGTCTCCTGTACAGCAATCCCACAAAGCATCATAGCTTCCTAATTATTATCCAGTACAGGTCTGGGGGTGGGGTGAAGCCTGGCCCAGGCAGAACAGGACACGAGGCAGGGGTAGAGCCTGGATCGGATCACCAGGGGTGACTTTCTGTCTTTGGTCTGTGGGAGGAGACCTGAGTCTGTGGAGGAATCCCACCTCGTTTGGGAGGGAGACGCAGAGCGGAGGTGGGATTTGAAAGCCCAAAGCTCAGAGGTGTCAGGCAGCAGCCCTAACCGCACAAGGTGTCACATGCCCTTGTAAATCTAATTTCGGTTTTGGCCCGGACCCGTTTCCTGTGTGTCTTCTTGGATCGGAGAGTGGGCAGGCTGGGAATCGACTGTGGAAATGCCCAGATTTGGGTACTGCTGACAGCATCGGAGCAGGGCTTCATCCCCCCCCCCACCCCACCCTCAAAATCCCTCTGAGTGGGCAAGCAGCACAGCCCAGCCCTTAGGACATGGACCCATGACCCAGCTGCTGTTATAGCCTCAAGCAGAATCTGTTTTATGCTGTTTGAAATTAAGGCCATAAAAGCAAATAAATGCAAAAATCGCCACTGTAGGGTAGGTTTGTTACAGGGTTGTTGCAGCATAAAAACTGCCCCGGGTCTCAGTGCATGATGGGAGTACACAGCAAGGACATGGGGAGGGAGGGGCGGTGGGGGGGGGGGGGGGGGGGTTGATTTGATGTATGTGACGCGGTTCTCAATGCCGTTCGCTGGCTGCGTGCATTCAGGTTGGGACTGGAGGCAGATACAGACCCCCCCTCACCCACTGCTGCCCTCCTGCTGTGCCCACCTTCCTGTGGAGCCACCCCCCCAGGCCCTGGCGGTCGCAGCTTGATGGCAGGCGAGACAGGAGGCCTTTGAAGTCGGGGCAGGCCTGCACCCGGGGCTGACGGCTCATTACTCCAAAGCTGTGCATAGCATCCAATTCCGCCCCCCCCCCCAATCGCCATCAAGCTTTGGTTTGTGCCTGACACCCATTACGAAGATCCTGTGTCAGTGTGGGGGTGTCAGAGTAACACTCATCTCCCCAGGTTAAAGACAGGTTAATGAATTCCCAGGCGGCATTGATGCCCTCTCATATCAACTCAGTAGGTCCCAATTACCTCCCAAAGTTTACACCACCCCCCTCTAGGGAAGCAAGCTCCCCCTTGTCTCTGCCTTGACAGCCCTCACCCCCCCCCCCCACACGATAATCAACGCACATCGTCGGTGACATTCACACCCACGCCTCATGTCGACGATCTGTAGTGGCCCGTTTTCCTGAGTAAGTTTTCCTGCGTTAGAGATTCGGGGACACCCTGCTAATGAGCTGTGATGATGCGAGACTTGTACAGGGGGGAGAAGTGTGTCTTCTGGGCATCCCTGTGTGTGTGTGTGTGTGTGTGCGTGCGTGCACGTGCATGTATCTATACATGTCTCAAACACAGAGCGAGAGAGAGAGAGAGAGAGAGAGAGAGAGAGAGAGAGTGTCCTTATGCCAGTTGATTACGGTGAATGTCCACACAGCCGTTAGGGATGCATTCCCACACTCCTTAAGGTTCTCCACCTCTTAGTGATGGGACACCACGCCTTTCCGCATCAAACCTACAGGAGCAGGTGCTCTAACGGATGTGTTAGCATTTGTAGCATAGACACAGAGCCTCCTGCAGGAATACCCGAGACTGCAAAGAAGACCTCCCTGTTTATATGCTGTTGCATTGTGGCCGCCTGCAGCCATCCAGACCATAATGAATATTAAAGGTCCTGCATGGAGCAGTATTCTTGCCAAGGTGCCCCATTCCCATATGGCGGGGACCTGACAAACTGTCTGTAGCCTATTTGCTGAATGGCGCACGCAGGTGCGAGCTAATAAACGTACTAACAGATTTGTATTGGAGCCTTAGGTGAAGTCATCTGTCACTTTGGTAACGCTCTGCCCACCGGAGAGGCCCTTAACCTCTTCTGATGTATCTTCCCATGTAGGCCAATGCCTCATAATTTGATTTTTGATTATGATTATGCTTTCAGTCTCATCTCAAACTTGGATTTGGAAATAAAGTAGTTTAAAGACTGAGAGGCTGTGTCTTCGTGGTCTGTCATAGGCAGCATTCTGGAAGACAGATCCCGCGGAGACATTTGGGGGGGGGGGGGGGGGCTGTCAAATTACTATGATGCAATGTCTCACTGGTCATTGTGTGAAGTGATGTCATGTGGTCATCAAGTGACCCAATGACACGTGTGATGTCATTGGGTTAGCTCGATAAATTTGATGCTGATGTTATCTCATCTGGTTATTTCACTAGTGCTACAGCAATGTGTCACCTGGTCATCTGATTAGTATGATTAGTGTCTAGTGGGATGACACTGCATGATGTCACCTGGGTATCTGATCCTGGGTCATTATATCATCTGTGCTGCTTGGGGACATTTTGTGACATCAGACAGCCATTTGATGGCACCCCATGCCATCTCTTTGCTCTGATATGGCTTTCAAATCTGTTTCTCAACATGAATCTGCACAGCATAACATTTCCCTCGTATCCTCGTAAGATTCTCCCTCTGAGGATTTGGATACTGCGTGATGCACAGATCACTAGTTCGTGGTGGATTTGACGTATTAAAACAATATTTTACAACATTTTTAACGTAAAGCAAGATGTGCCAGGTCTGCTGTATCAATACAGCCGTAACAAATACTTAGGAAAGCTAAACAAAGAATAAAAAAGCTTCAGAACTTTCCAGCAGACTTTGGAGTTTCCCTATGCACAGGCATATACTTCTGGGATCGATGTATGTGAGGCAGCATGTGTATGAAATAGTCTATTTACAGACAGACTTCGGGTTAAAAACATCCAACTTACAGACAACTCCTACTTACGAACGGACTGCCATAAAGCCTATTATATGAAAAAATTTGGGTTAAATACAATGGGCCGTAATAAGGTATGCACGTACATATAAGGTAATAAGGTACGCACGTACATATAAGGTAATAAGGTACGCACGTACATATAAGGTAATAAGGTACGCACGTACATATAAGGTAATAAGGTACGCACGCATTATTTCGTGAAAATATTGCACGGCTTCTGCGGTTCATCGGCTCAAGATACAGTACAGTACCATATAGAGATACTTTTACTATTACTGTATAATTATTATTTTTATCATGCAGCGTATTACTGACCATATTATCTACAAATTCGACTAAAAGATAGACTTAGATAGGAGACCTTGTCCGTAAGCTGGGGGCTGATTGTACCATGCAGTTGTGTTTTGATGTCACTGGTGTGGCACAGTCCACGGGCAACCGCTTATTCCGAGGTCGACACCTCCACACCACGGCTGCTAGTTTAGTGAAAAGTGTGGCCACGCCTCCTGGGTTCCAAAGAGGGGGGGGGGGGGTTTCACACATAACATGGGCTGTGCTGGGACTCTAATGCGGCCCGCTTCCTGCCTCTGAGAACTCTGAAATTGGCAATTGGCCCAGTGAAGTGATGCTCGGGCTTTTTGAGACGGTCCCTCCGCTGATGAGTCGTGGCTCGAGGGGAGCACATGGTCATTCTGATACACAGCCAGCGTCCAAACGAGTCCAAACATACATAGGATACAAAGAAAGAACTTCCTAGCGGAGCGAAATGTGAGATCCCAGCCTTTTATCCAAGGTGAGCACAGCTGGTGAGGACAGATCGCGGCGCTGGGCTCAGCTGACTTTGCGCTTTTTGAGGTATGGCTGCATATGGCGCCGATTTCATTTGCAGGTAACATTTCTTTGGGTTTGGCCCTGGAAGGGCCCAAATTAGCATGCAGCGGCCACGCAGGTGCCGGCCTAGAGAAAGAACCTAGGCCTGGCCGAATTTGGGTCCCCTGTGTTGACTCATTACGTTTACAAACATAAAGTCCCAGAAGCAGGAAGGAAATGCATTTCAGCGAATCTGGGGATCGCGGACACCGGCATGACACACGCGACCCCTCATTAGTCACGGCGCACGGCGGCCTGCGTTTCCAATCCTCACCCACATTAATTTACTGGAGGAGAAGCTGTCAGAGGGCAGGGGGCTAGTGAGGCAGCTGTTGCTAAGATCCTGTCTTTGAGTCGCCCAACCCCCCCCCCCCCCGGGGGCCCCACCTGTCCCGCACCCATTAGAGAAGGTGCAGCTGGACGTGACAGCTGGAGCTGATCCAGAGTCAGGGGCGAGAATGTTTCCACGTATATAGGAGGTCAGTGATATGACCATGACATCGTGAGTCGTAAGCAGGAAGGTGCCCGTGTAGAACTTACCTGCGTAAACAGAAGCTTTTTCGGGGTTTGGCCCCTTCTGCTCAAACACAGCTACCATGCGTGTTTGGCGAGAGGCAGCATGTTAATGGCAGACGACGGTCTTTGCGGAACCTGTTGGTTTTCCTGCACTGTCTCTGCCGTTGAAAACTAGCAGCGGTTTCAGGCCGGAATTCGTAGACCTGTCGTCCCCTCGTGACACCGTCGTGGGGAATTGGACGAGCGCTGTCCTGGGCACAGGGGAGATTGAGGTCTCTGTCGCTGTTCCTCCGCTGTATCTCTGCGTGTTTGTTTAACTGCGGGCCTTATCTCGCTCGCCTGTTTAACGCGTCGCGGTGGGTAATCGGAAAGATCAGGCGCAGTGCGTGTTTGAACAGCAGGGCTGGGAGAGGCAGAAGCGAAGGGGGCCGTTAGCTCTTTTTTATTCCCGCCAATCTGATCTGTTTGGCTCATTCTGACTCTTGGTTTAATGAGAAATGGCCGTGTAGAAGGATGAGTCACACAGTCTTTCTACGAAAGATGTCCCACCACACATTACCGATGCTCTCGGAACCCATGCTGAAGAGGAACTTCAGCAGATGAGCGGAATGATGCGTCACAGGCTTGGTGCAGGTTCTGCGGTCGCCGTGAAATAGGGCGTCTTTATGGACGCCGACCACGAAACAGCTGGGATCTGCTCACCTGCCGCACCCAACCACCCCCCCCCCCCGCCCCCGCCAGCTGAAGGGGTCAGCTTCTCCTCCATCCCAGGGGTGGGAAACCCAATCTCTCTCTCATTTCAGTTAGCCGGGCCGCTTGATGGTGTGATCCTCTCTCTCCTACGAGTGCACGCTGATGCCTGCGACTTATGGCCGTTATGAGTCACGGAGGGAGAGGCAATATAAAGTAAATTCTGCATTCCTGGAATAACGCTGCACGCGGTGTGACGTCTCAGGTTACACATGCCCCGCTTCCTGGAGGGACCTTCTAGCGATTGCTGTGCCAGGGGGCTGTGTATAGGTCCCCCCCCCCCCACCGCTGAGTGACACTATGCTACTGCCACAACAGAAGAGTTTCAGCAAAAATGAAATTGGTGCTACTTTCTGGGGACCAGGTAGCGGTAGCCGCTGTCATTGCTATTAGCTTACCTGACGATATAAACGTATGACCCAAATACAAATAAACTTAGATCAATTCATTGCTCAGAAGTTGCAGTAGTATCTGTGTTAGGCTTTGCGCAATGGGAATGTTTTCCATGCTTTATTAATCACTGTTCTCCCTCAGAGAAGATGTCGTGCTGGGCTTGAGTCTTAGGCTTAGGCTTTGTATTCAAGCCGGCTAAAGTGAGCTCACCTCTGTCGACGGCCGTAAGTTGGGGGTAAGCTGGGGGTTCACAGCTTACTAGCGGGTTTCCTATGGCAATCGTAAAGGATGATGGTCTTTTCACTGGAACCAAATTGTCGTTATTGGACAGGTGGATGACAACAGTTATATATGGTATAAAGAGTGAAGTAAATGTTAGCTGATTAGAGTGGTTATAAACTGTCCGTTCATCCATTTCCGATACATCTTCAGTTTGGGCTGTAAGTCTGTGTCGCTGCTGGGTTTTCAGTCTGTCACACACAGAGATTCACACATACACATTCACACACACATTCAAGAGAAGTTTAGAGCTACCAGTTCATGTTGGCCTGTGTGCTTTCCACATAATGTAGCCATTAGAGCGTAATTCACCATTTTAAGACACCCAATTTCAGTAGGACCTGTGTCATATTCTGGAATCTTATAAATGTTTAATTTCAGTGTGGTTTCAGTACAGTGTATGCAGATAGGCAGCACAAACAGTGAGAAGAACAAATTAACTAAAAAATAACAAAAATGTCCCAAACTATGTGAGAAGGCTGAAAGAGAAAAGTAACTCCTTTGTGTTTCCATGGAGCACCGTGTGAGTGTCCGGAGGTTTCTGCACACACGCGGTGTCCGCTGCGTATCTCACTCTCACCTGTGCCCACGCGTGTCAGACCGACTGATTGGGAGGGAGTGAGACGGCACCCCCATCGTGTCCCTCAGCGGGACGCCAGCGTGTGGGCGTGCGGGCAGCTGGCGGGGGGGGGGGCGACTGTACACGTGCTCGAGTACAGACCCCGGGGGAATCAAAGGCCGAACTCCAGTGCAGGCGGGCGGCATCCTGTGGAATGCCCGACCCCCCCCATCCCCCCGACAGTCAGGGGAGGGACCCCCATGGCCAGGGCGGGCAGGGACAGAGCATCCTTAGAAAATGTCTCATGAAGCACCACGAGACAGAGCCCCCCACCCCTGCGCTGCTGAACCCTGTTTTGACAATCACAGCTGTCCATAATTTTCACCTCTGCGAGTCCATGCAATTTTCGACATCCTCACGGATGAACAGCCAGCTTGCACTTTCCAGAAGGAAGCTAGCCAGGTATTTAACGGCCCTTAATTATTCAGCGGCTGGATTGCGTGCTGTTCTCCCGTCCATCTGGTCCTCCTGGGCTGATTCTGCCTGCGCTGCTTCAGTCCTCAGCAAAGCTGCTTCACCACCAGCCCCAACAGCCAAGAGGGAGACTGAACTCAAAATACACCTGCTCTGTCAGGCGCTGCTCAGCGTGTCCTGCAGGAATGACACCGCTAACGGGCATGTAAAGCTCGCAGGACCAGCTGAAGGGTTGTCAGTCACGTGGCCGCATTTTTCCACGGTGCAGCAAACGGGAGCTCGGCTAGGATCGTGCAAAGAAAACGAAATCTTCAGTCATTTAGGCAGACAAATGGGGCAAAATGATGACTGATGATCTCAAATTAAAGTAGATGCTTTGGAAAACTGATTGTTTTGCATAGTTAACATGTTATGCCTGTGAACAGGAGTTATGCTGTGTACACGTCCTGTGAAAGTTCGATCTGCCGCATGTTCTCTTGCCGAGTGCCCCTGCCTCATTTTCACCGTGACTAATTATTGCAGCACGGCGCTCAGCATGCCAGCAGACTGACATTTCCGCTCGTGTCCGGCAGGAGTCTGCTGACAGCATAGCCAATGAATGGACAGATGACGCTGACCACCGTTGACATGTGACACACACGACCACGAGAGAGTTCCGGTTCCTCTGGGGGGCTGGGCTTTGGCTTATCTGTCATTCAGTGCTCTTCATCTCACATTGATTTTCACTCTCTTTTGTTTCTTAATGCATAGCCCCCCCCTATCCTCAAGAGGCTTGCAGCCGTCTTTTATTTTCCCACAATCCATGACTGTCCGTGGTCCAGCAGTCCACCAAAGGATGCTCCTCGGCATCATACCAACAGTCGAATCGGTGACCATGCAGGTTTAACTTGGATGTTGCCTAGCAACAAAGCCTGGCTTCTCCCATACTTCCTGTGTCCAATCGATAGGCCGTTACCACAAAGCCTACTGGGAAGAATTCAGAAGGGAGATGATGAAAGAGTCCGGTCTGTCTATCTCTTTCGCGGGTAATGGTTTGTGAGCTCTGCTCTCTTGTGTGGTGTGGTCGGCTCTAAAGCAAAGCTCTGCTGTGGACTCTTACGGTTCTTCTCTCGACTTCCTACATTATGTTGGAATTCTGGTTCTTTTGTAGGGCCAAGGAGCTGTACAGGTCAACAAAGGATAGCAGCTTCACATCCCTGGATATTCATAGCTGCATATAAGCAAGAGGTTTATGCTCGAATACTCTAGGAGTGTCAATCAGACCTACAGAGACGCTGCCAAGTGACTGAACACTTCAATGTTTTTCTGGCCCCTCTCATCAGTGCAGTCATCACCATGGCCGTGTGTATCTGACGCATGTCTACAAATCCCGGCTAAGACAGACCTCTGGTGGCTTCCATTAATTCATCCTCCATTTACGTTCATCCTGCGATATTTAATTTCCTGTCATTATGCGAGCGCTGTTCCCTCGCTGCAGGCGAGACCTCTCCTCTGTGTAATTTAAAACAGCTTACTGACAGTTCAGGAGAACAGCTGAACATGAAAGGTGCTGGTCTAATGCTGGCCTTTCAGAAATCGCCGGGCCTGTTTTTTTGTCGACTTTGGGCTGGCGGTCAGCAGTCAATCCATCTTTGCCCTGGACACTTGACTGAGAATGAGATTAACCTCTCCTGCATTCTACAGTAATGCATTTACTGGGGGGGTGGGGGGGGGTTGGTTTTGCTTAAAGGGGTAGCAACACTGTGTACCTTAAACACCAATGATTTTTTTTTTCTGGACATGGAATGCTTTTCCAGTGCATGAAAAATCTGAACTTGGGTAAGCCTGCTTTAGGAATAATCCTTAAAAAATATTCAGTGGAACATAGCCTGCCTGCCTTTGCCCTCTTCTTCCATACCCATAATGCATCATTAGTCCAGAAGCACAGGGTTTCCCCACTTCACTTCCCCTGCCTCACTTTCCCCACCTCAGTTCCCCCACCTCACTTTTCTTGCCTCACTTTCCCCACCTCATTTGCCTCACCTCACTTTCCTGCTTCACTTTCCTGCCTCACTTTCCCCACCTCATTTGCCTCACCTCACTTTCCTGCTTCACTTCCTCTGACGCACTTGCCCTGCCTCACTTTCCCAGTCTCACTTCTCCTGCTTCACTTTCCCCACCTCACTTTCCCTGCCCCCCACACCCCCCCCCCCCCATGTGTCCTATATATGCCTTTCTGTGAAACGCAGAGGGTTTGTTGACTGTAGAACAAAAAATGTCGACTAGGAACACTGTTTTGTGCAGCCACATTGTGTTGTGTCTTTGTATGTTTTTTGCATTTTATGTGGTATGTAGCCCATCATCTAATCACTGCGTAAATGTGGTATGTGACATATATTGTCTAGTCCATGCGTAAATGTTAGTATGCCGCTGTATATTGTTTAGTAAATGTGTGAATGTAGCACCATGTTGCTCTAGGAGAGGATTTTCCATCCTGGATGAATACATGTATATTGATGGGCTAACAATGAAGATCTCTTGAATCTTGAATCTTGAGAACCTCCATCAGTGACACATTGCTATCACTTTTACACATCTTGCCTTGATGGGATCCGAGTCGCGCTTGTCCGATACCACCCTGTTTTAAGGCTCGTCTTCCACTCTGTCGATTTACATTTCTATGTAGGCCAGCAAGGACAGTACAATGTTATGCAAATTAAAGGGTTCCTCTGCAATTCCGGCCAATGAACGTCAACGCCGTGTAACACATGCCCTGCAGTGCAGCCTGAGAGGGAGGCAGTGTGGGAGGGGTTGCTGTTTTAAGCCCCAGCTGTCGCTCCCCCCTTTCTCTCTGGATCCAACGCGCTGGCGGATGTGTCCTTTCTCCGTCAGCGCGCATTATAAAGCCTGCGATCCCTGGCAGTTTGCTCGGACCTGATTCCTGTTTATCTGTGAGACTGAGACATCAGAATGACATTAGGGGTTTGATGTAATTCAACAAAAAAAACGTACTTTTAAGTATATGGCCTTATTATAAATGACCTGTCCTGTCACAGACTTTGGTACATAGCAGACAGGCAGAGCTGGGCGATGGAGTAGACAGTAAGAACAAGGGATTGTAACTGTTGGGTTGCTAGGCGCAGATATAGTACTATTCAGTGAAATACTTAGGGTGAAATGCGCCAGTATCTTCTGCGGATATATGGGTGAAGTAAAACCGTTGCTTTGTGCCATTGCTGTCAAAGCAACTTAAAAACATGAAAGCAGAAGATACTGCATAAGAAAAGGAGAAGCGGCCATAGCGTGGAGACAGCTGCCGTATGATTAATTCATTTTGCATACCATTATCACCTGAAAACAGAAAATAATGTGCGCCACTGTGTGGTGGGAGGTGGTATGTGCAGTTTAGTGCCATTACTACCCAGTCAAAACAGTGTTGATTAGGGCTTGTGTATCTGTCAGAGGACATTGCAACAGTTGTTATCTCCTCAGTGGCTGGTTAGCAATTAAAGTCAAATCCCTGCCTGTCATTAGGTCCCTGAGAGTGGGGGAGGGGGTGCTTTGGGCAATTTGTAGTCTGATCTTTGGCAGTGACTCAAGGTGAACTTGACATGTGACAGTTCCTTCTCTATGTCTGATTTGGCGGTAGTTGACATTAGGAAACTACACGGCCTGAAAATGAGAAGCAATTAGGCATCCATCCCTATATAGGCACTACACCTTCCCTTACCGTGACAGGTTTTTCATCTTATTTAGTTCTGCTGGGTATTTTCTGAAGCCAGAGAATCATTTTAGCACTAAGTGAGCACAGTAGCTTCTGCCTGATCCTGAATCAGTGCACCAGCTGGGCTGTACTGAGATATAGAAGGAAGTCAACATCCCATCCAACTTCTCGCCAGAGAAAAAAATACATAAGCAACAGGTCGCTGTCAATGTAAATGGCATCAGCACTGAAATTTGCAGTAGCTAGTTGCTGTGGTTGGTACCAAATATTGACATTTGTTAAAGAGCAGGAACTAATGGATTAATATTGTCAGTGTTTTTTTTTTTGTGTGAATGATAGTATTTCAAGTGGCCATATTCTTGGCAAAGGACGCTTCCTGAATCCAGTCAACAGATGTTTTAAATGCTGTGTCCATTGTTTTATTTTTTTTTACCCAATAAAAATGCTCTGCTCTCGCCGTTTCCCCCCCGCTTCTCGCCAGCATAGTCCGGCCGGCGTAAATGGAACCGTGCGCTCAATTGCCTGCAATCGCGTTTAATATTATGGCTGATTGTAGATAATCAACTCTGAGCAGTCAGGCGCGCCACTTCCAGAAAAGCCACGGTGAAATAAGCTTCCGAAGGGAGACGGATGCTCGGCAAATCGAAGCAGAAAATGAGATATCAAAAGCTGATTATATCACCTCTGCTTTTATCGATTATTGAAAGCATGCGCCAATAGCGTAATCAAACACTTCATTATGAACAGAAGTTGATGTGTGGCTCTCTTGGCCTTTGCAGAAAGTGGGCAGTCCTGTGTTTATCGAGCTGATCCATATGTGTCGTAATAGAAAGAGCGGTGAAATCTTTGAGCCCCTGCTTGACCTCTAGATGACCTTCAGAAGCCTGACCTTTCCTGACTTCCTGGCACATATTGGTTGGCTCCTGTAATCGGAATCAGGCAGATTCATTGCTGAATTAGAGACTTTCCACTGTTATGTTTGTATCTGTCAGTGGGGGCTTGTGGGTAATGTATGCACATTGTTTCGGACAGACCCTGAGAGGTTCGTCACATGTCACACACACAGTGCGCAGCGTGGGAGTGGAGGCTCTGTGTGAGAAACTGCACAAAATGGTCTCTCGGTACAGAGAGAGGAATGTTCTGCAGTATCATCGGTGCTTGGTGAGGTAGAAAATAGGGACATTAGGAAGCTGAGCTGCGGCCAATCCTTGTCCAGCTGCTTAGGAACGTTCCAGAACCGGAGGACATAAATGCCGTCTTTCGGGCAGCGTTTGGCGTTTAGAGTGTTTGGCATTTAGAGTGTCAGGCTCAAGAGCATCTGGAAAGGGGAGGCAGTAAAGAACATCTCCTTTAATTAAAGCCTTAACATTGGGGCAGTGGGCTTCACTGTTCCTGGGCCACAGCCGGGTTCGAACCCTTGGCCATTGCTTGCTAATGTCATGTGACGATGCAGATGTCTGTTGGGTGACAGAATGGTTACAGTGAGAAATGTCCTGTTTTGTTTGTGTCCTGAGATAGATGCCATAGAAAAGCTGACACATGTGAAAACCACTTTTAATCCACCGTTAGCTATTCCAAGCTATTTCGAACTTAACATCTGTGCAAAAACAAAAGTTGTGTTTTGGAGGACCACGAGCCGGTGTCTTCTCAAGACTGATGACCTTAGACCTCATACTGGTTTTGGGGGGGGGGGGGGGGGGTGACGATTCATGTATCGTTTCTTTGAGTGCCGGGGGAATGCATTGACCTTTGACATAGTGCTGATCATTGACTGTGTGCTTGGGGACCGCGCCATCACAGGCTAATGACTCGTACTCAGCTGTCTGGTGTCTCGGAGACATTAATGTGAGTGGTAAATGCTAGGGTGGAATGGGGAAGTCCAGTAACGAGCGGCTTTAGTGAAGCGCTTAGTTCCTGGCTAGAACGCTAAATTAGGGTAGAGGTCCACTTATTCTGCCTGGGCCACTTTCCGTATTGGAATCGCAAACTCGTATGGTTGTCCACCCATGCTAAAGATGGCAGAAGGCTATAAAAATACTTTTTATGGGAGTTAATAAGCATTTTAATTGGCTGCTGAGTAATTCCGAGGTTCCAGTCGAGTTGGGTTTTCCACGGTGCCCAGCAATGCATTTCTTGCGATAATTGCAGGTCGGATGTGACTTTAAAGGCGTGAGTGTTTGTGTCGGGCGCATTCCAGGGTCGCGGCCCCCGCAGGCCTCTTGGGGCAGGGATTCTTGAGTGCAACTCGCTGTTCCTTCTCGGCTTTTCCCCCACAACGACGTGCTAGTCGTTTATCTGAAAGCGCCGCACGCCAGATCCTGGAACAAAAATAACAGCAGGCAAACTGCCAAGACGGATTTTTTTTGCGGTATATTTTAACTACCCCTCCCCCACCGCCCCCTCCCCCGCTGCTGAGCATGTACAATCACACACATGCCGGGACATTTCCTGTACATGGGAAATGAAAATAAGGAAGGCGCCAAGTTATGAGTAGCGGTAATATCCTTCATAACACTTTACCAGTTCACCTACTGCCCATTTTGTCCGTAGAGGGAAAAAGGGGGCTTTGTACTCCTATAATTCCCACCCCTTTTTAGAAATATGGGAGGAACCAGGTTTAATATGTCACTCCCATCACTATTGTTCTGCTAAGACTCTAGCACTCATCAGTGCCCAGTAACGAGGATCAGATTTGACCTGCTGTCCTGGATACACAGTCTGCGGGGTTCCTGACGGCTGAGTCACCACACAGCGTTTACACCTGTCTGTATAAGGGGCAGTGTCAGATGCCTGCCAATTTTTCGGGAATGTGTTCCCCGTTGCCGGATCGGTCCGCTCCTCGTGCAGGACTCTCCCCCGACCGGCGCCATGCTCCGATAATAGCCACAGCCTGTCCTGCATCGCCTCGTCTCGATCCCACGCCAGGGAGATAACCAGACGGCCACATCCGCCCTGATTTTACGCCAGGTCTGCAGTGTCTCTGGCACGTTACAGGCCATTGTCACTGGGGTGGGGGTCTGTTTTACTGCGGCACGTCATCCGAGCCTCATGTGAATTACATTTTAACACAGCAAATCTTAGAGTATGTGTTGGGCTGAACTGGGAGAAGTGATGTGACTGAGGCTGAGTGGGTAGTAATGCTGCCTCATATCTCCAGGGCTAGAGGCTGCAATCCTTCCTTCTTTCGCTGTGTGTGGAGTTTGTGTTTTTCTCAACGCGTCTGTCTGTCCGCTGGGTTCTCCGTTCCCCACCCAGGGTTAGGTGAAGCAGTGGGTCTAACCTGGTCATAGTGTATGTGTGTCTGGCCTGTGATGGACTGGCACCCCCTCTAAGCAGATCCCCTGCTTTGTGACCCATGCCTGGAGTAGGCTGCACCACCCCCCCCCCCCCCCCCCGATCTGGATAAGCAAGTGGATGGATGGTATGAGATGGTCTATGTTGCTGGCACATCTATTGCCGCAGCTACTGGAACATTGCAGTACAGCTGTGATTTCCAATCCAAACATGACCAAATATACAGGAATATAAATAAATAACCTGGTTCAAATCTATTTTTCTCTAGAGTTTAGATGGAAATTTGACCAGGAACTTCTGCAAAAAGCACGTGACTGTCGTCCCATGACCTGACATGACCCTGCCGCCTCCATCCTCCCAATATGTGACTACAGATGCGCGTGAGATTTATGGCATAATTAAAAGCATATTAAGCCCTGGTTTTGATTAAAAAAAAAAAAAAAACTGGAGCCCCCGCAATGGCAGTGTATTTCTGTGATGAGTCGGGCCCCTTTATCTCAGCCACGCGGGACACCGAGATTAAAGGGCCGCTTTGCCTGTGATCGGCCTGCGTCTTCAGCCCAGCCTCTCATCCCTGGGGCTCCGTGGCACTGCTGCCCGCAGCGTCCTCTCCAGCTGTCTCCAAAGCCCGGCGCCGCGTTCATAGGCGTACTTGTTTGTGACTCTTCAGCCTCGGCTCCTCTGTTGCCGTGTCACCGCTGACAGTCTCTGGACGGGGCCCGCCCCACCTTATTGGTGGCTGCCGTGGATCCTGGGCTTCTCGGTTCTTGATGGTTCCCGGTGTTCTGGGTTCACGTAGGGGTTTGTTTAAGGTTTCCATGTTGCGTGCTGCGTACCCAAGAGAACCTATCGGAAATCAGAACCAGATGTATTTATGAAACCTTTGGGGCTCCATACTAGGGATTCACGTGTACATTTGGTCAGTTTCATCGCTTATTGGATCAGAAGGCAATGTTATCCATCCAAGTTTAGATTCATCCATCTTCCACAACTACTTATTCAGTACAGGTCACAGTGCGCCTGAAGCCTGTTCCAGAAAGCTCAGACAACATGAACCCCCCCCCCACACACACACACACAGAGCCAGGGCTAGGAATCAAACCCACCCTAGAGATGTGAGACTTCTGTAATCCCCGTAAAGTTTTAAGTTTTGCCAAATTTAATGCTGTGTAAATTTGGTTTTCTTTACTTAGTAACTATGACTTTATGTTCGCGATTCTGACAGCGACGCAAAGCAGAATCTCGGGATCTACAGGAATCTACAGGTATCTGTCTACATTGGGGACTGATAGTGAAGTCACAAGGGAGTATTTTTAACCAAGGAACTACAGACTTGAATCGTTAAAGTAATCCTGTTGTTGTACCCCTGCATGTCATATTTAATATAAATTTGACAAGAGAATTATGTGGAGCTGTTTGAATTAGGTGTAAATGAATGATGGATGAAAGGCGAGTAACATGGTCTCAAAATGTCTGCTGAACACCGGGGTGACGACGGTCTCCGGAAGGAGCAGCGAGTCCTGATGAAACAGTCAGGCATATAAAGACCTCCGTGCCGATCCTGAGTGTCTCTCACCGTGACGGAGCCGTCACACTGCTGGCATCTTCACGGTCTGTGCCTTCCCAGGCTTCCGTGAGCTGGGTTACTGAGGCGGCGGAACCTCCCATTCACCCGGAACCAACAATCAGACTGCGCTTTCTATGGGCTTTTGCAAGCCCGCTTAATCCGAGCCTCGGCAGGCTGGACCGCGGCCCCTTTGTACGGACACAACCCGTCGTCCTACATTATCCAGGCACTGAGCTCTTTACTACGTACTAAAAGGGGAGATTGCATCGTCTGTCCCCCTCCTCACTGATGTCTCACTCCGTCAAGGGCACCTTTGGTATCGCAGTCTTATAAACTGGCTCCCCAAGTCATAACAGTGATTTATTTGTCTTATTCACAAACATAATTAACACTTTCCAATGTGGCTAGCACGTTTAACCCTTACACTGCTGGAACATTGCAAGGTTCCCTTATGGGATCAGAAGCAGCTGCCTGGGGTTTGAACCAGAAATTATAATAAACCTTCTGTTACTGATCTGGAGAGAAATGTTAGATGATGGTGGCTTGGATGGAGAAATGCGTGTTGGGCATGGAGGACCTGACAGCGATGAGCCTCCTGAATATCCCAGGAGTATCAAAAGAGCCAGACGTCCTCGTCCCTGAAATTGCACGAGCCGGAATTATGGAGTTCGTGCTGAATATTTCCTCTTTGATTAGCCTCTTGCCTTGATGCAGTGTCAAGGACTGAAGATGAAGAAGTCCTACAGAATTCAAAGATGTGACCAAGATGTTCGTTCATTCGCCTTTTGTTAGACAACTGCTGATTGAGCAAAACATAGGAATTAGATTTCATAGGCTGCCTCAGTGTATGAATAAAGCTAAATATTGGAACAATGCCTAGGAGGCTAGTAACAGGTTATTAAAGCAGATAATTTTCTGCTTATCTTAGGAGTTAAAGGTTACACTTTCATTGTGTCGCTAAAATCGTACACAGTGTTGAGATGAGGACCTTCCCTTGAGTCAAGCCACTGTGTAGTTCATCACAGTATATCTCTCAAAGGAACTGTCTGAGCAGAAAGACGGATGTGTAGAATACATCCCAAGTAAGGAGGTTTAGCTATAGATCAGCGTTCCTGGCACGCATTGCTAATGATTTTTTTTTGAAGGAACAGTGCTTGGCATACGATAAGGCTTTTGTGACCTCGCTCATTCCAAACGGCATTCCAAGGTATTTGTTTAACTGCTGAGTCCCATAACTCACTCGTAAGGTATCGATAGGTTTCCCAACCGGAGGCTTGTCGCTCGAAACGTGTTGACAGTCTTCACAGGAGACCATGGCTTTACGGTTCTTTGCAGGCCTTTCCACAACTTTATATCATTTGAGTTCAGCCTCAGCAGTGTCTGCCTGTCTGGGCTAAATGCTTTGCACATATCTCAGGTATAATGAATAGCGTGGACACGTAGGAATAAAACGTATTAACGCCGGACACAGTGGTTGGTACGAGCAATGCCACTCACCTGATTCTGCAAAAATGAGGAACACTGGAAGCAGAAATAAAATTTAACCATCATCAGGAGAAATGTTATCTGTAATGACCCTTGAGCTGGTAAAAATAGGAATACCCACCCTGAATAGCAACAAAATCAGCTACTAGCCTGGACTGTCTTCCTCCGTAACTAATATATTGAAGAAGTACTGTACCTCTCTCACAGCTGTGCTGGTAGGCCAGGGGTTTCTGGTAAAAGACAGCAGCAGAAATGTGGCACTTTATTCAGATGTCATCCATTTTGCACCAGATTAGCTGTTCATAAATAAATATCCATCAGTTCAGTCCTGTTTAGTGTTTGTGTTTTATTTCTATTACTTTCCACTAAATGCAGCAAGCATAAAACATTTCTTCATTGTAAGACTGCTGTGAAAAAATGATTTATTCTTTGGGAAACCAATTCAGAATGCTGACTGTAGCCAGAGGCCGCAAATCGCTAACAGTTTGCTTCTCTTTGACTGGACACCTGACGTTTTAGCCGATTGAAGCCCAGCTTTAGCCCGCCTTGCTGAGGCGTAATTCCTGCAGGAGGGGTTGAAGCGCCCCTTGACCCCAGTTATGTTGACCCGTTGGCAGCAAGTCAAAAATCTCACAAGACGAATGACAGTCCTTTCAGCTGTAGCTATGGTAACGGGTGCAGGTGACAGTCAAGTGTAGCATTTCAGAATTTAGGGACACTGGGCGGTCATCAGTGTTTACTGACACGCTGTTAACGACGCCTTGTTCAGAAGAAGGGAAGGCGTGTTTGCAGTGTCCAAAAATTATGTGCGAGAGTCTGGGAGTCAGGTGGGGAATTTGTAGTTGTTTTTCCTCGTTTCAGTGTTGTTAGCTGGTGATTTTCTCCAGGGCTATTTAAAAGCTGGATTGCTACCAGAGCAGCTGAGCACCTTGTGCGGCAGTCTTAGCGAAACGAACCAATCAGAGCTGCTGCTTTGAGGAAGCCCCGCCCCCTCCGCCTGCTCCTGAAGCCTGATAGGTTGCGCTTGCGTCACAGTGCCAGTCTTGTACTCAGCTGCTTGTTGTCGGCACAAAAAATGGAGCACACGTGTTTCCCCTTTTGCGCTGTTTTTGTGCTCCGAAACAGGGGAGATGAAGAATGACCACAAACCAGACCTCTAATTGCTTTGTTGACATGGCCTGAAAAGCCTACAGAAATCCAATTAGCCTGCCCATTTTACCTCTAATTCCATTTGACGTGATAATTGTATCGCTCTGGTACATGCCACACGGTATGCCCTTTAAAAGTTTGCTTTTTGTTAGCTTTTATTTTGTTTTGTTGGTGCCTGAAATGGTAAAAGGCCAGTGTTTTTAAGTAATTATTTTATTTTGCATATATAATTATTAATATAAAATATTTATATATATCAGATTTTTATTATATATATTACATATATATATATATATATATATATATATAGACAGGTTAGCAGGTGATTCAGTCAAGGCTGGCAGGTTGGGCCCCCCCTCCTTTCTGCACACATGGACTCTGCATGTTACATGCGTTACATGTGTTTCCTCTGGGGTGTTTCCTCCTACCATCCAAACACAGGCAGTAAGGCAAATTGGTATTTCTGAATGTTCTGCAGTATGTGAAGGTATTCTTGTGTGCTCTCAGACAGACTGACACCCCAGTTTGGCCCTATCCTGCCAGGGATTGGGTGCATGGATTTCAATACCTAGTTCAGACATTATACGAGAAAAGTTGCGCACAATTTACACAGATTATGATGAGATGATTTCCATGTATTCATTGTGGATGGTCGTGCACAGAGTCCTGTGTGTTTTGGCCGCTAAGATGAAGACGCGGTCAGCACACAAACCCAGAAGACAGCCAGTACAGCAGTGCGCTGGGTTCCTCCCAAACGTAGCAGCAGCAGTTTGGTAGCTGATAGCAGACGTTACCTCTCCTGATTCTCACGGACCTGGCAGAATGTCTTCCAGTGCCTCTGGGTGTGGGAACTGCACCTCTCTCTCTCTCTCTCTCTCTTTCTCTGCCTCTCTCTCCCCCCCCCCCCGCTCTCTCTTTCTTTCTCTCTCTCTCCATGTGTGTGTGTGTGCTACGGTGTGTGCTATTACACAGAAGTACAACTGAGATGGATCACAATGCTGGCTCATGACCACTCTTCACGAGTCTCACCCAGAGCTGACACTCGGATTTCTCATTAGCATAAGAAAGCAAGAAACCCAGACCTCCTATTTTGTTTGATTTGGCCTGAAGTCCAGCACACTGTCTGAAGACATAAAGTACAGTAGCGCATTTCTATCTGTCCTTTTAATCTTCTTTAATGTCAAGTTTGTAGAACGTCGTCCTAAGATATATTTAACATAACTGTCACTGCTTTTAATAATGGACTAAATAAGCTGACATTAAAATGTCAGCATTCTCTGTTTCCACCGTAACCCGTTACTTAAAATATTACACTTTTAAGTTATATTTTACAGCCCCAAGTGGTTTAGCTTGCCTTAATCAAAGGTATACCCCCAGGTGTCTTCCTGTCAGTAGTTTTTAGGCTCCAAGAAATGATACATGTAAACTTGGCTTACATAGCTTATATACAGCATGTGTATTTATCATATTTGTAATTTAACACAGTGCTACAAATGATACATAGATAGTAACATTAGATGATATACCTGCTTAGATCAGGGTAGGCAGAAAGGGCCAATGTGAACGTGAGTTTTTGCTACAGCTCCCTAATTAGAAGACTGATTGGCTGAAGAGTCCTCACACCTGGGTTCGAACAGCTGACCTAAAGGTTACCCAAAAACCTGCATACACACCGGCCCTTTGCAGATAAGACCGTCCACCCCTGACCTAGACTGTGTCAAAAAGCAAGAAAGGACCAAAATAAAAAGAGATTTGTAACATATCGTATTATCTCCCCTTGTCATTCCGACCTGTGGCTCCATCTTTGGAGCGTTAAATGCCGTCTGCAAAACACCAGAGAGAAAAACGCAGCGTCGATGCTTTGCTGTGCTCACCATGAACCCTTCCGTTCTCCCAGACCATGACAAACAAGCTCATCACCTATGGTCTGTGCATCCACTCTCTGCTCCTCATTTCTGCTGTGGTGGCATTGCAGGAGAGTATAAATATGCCGGATGTTGTAATTTGACATTGTGACTGTATTGTGTATTAATCTACTGGGCTATGAATAATTAGGCTCACTGGGAATCTGTTGGGTGGCCATCAGGTCATATGATTGCAGATGATCACATGATAGTCGCAGTAGCCAATCAAATGTCAAAATTAGCTGTGAAGAGCCGGTCTGCCCATTCCCACTTACACTCATTTATTATCAAACATCGGGGAACATTTTCTGCTGAATTTTCCGAATTATAAATAAAATAATATGACAAAAGCAAGTGATGGGTAAGTGTGGCTCTGCCCCCCGGTGGCTGTGGCTGTTTGAAGCTCGTTGCGGTTGGCGGAGGTCCACGGTGGAGCCGCTTGAGATGCGGGTGCAGCTAGGGCCTGTGGTCCTCTCCCCACCGACAGGAGGGCAGCCTGGTGGGGTGGGCGGCGGTACCACGAGCCGCACGCCAAGCCCACCAGATGGCCGGGGTTGTGGCTGAGCGTTACGTAAAAAGCACCCGCCGCAGGCCAAGCTTCCCTCCGGCCGCGGCACTGGGTATACGCACAGCCATCGTCGCGAGCCTGCGCTCCCGATGGGTGGGGGGCGGGGTCGCGGGTCGCCTCGCTGTGAGGAGGGGGAGGAGCAGCGGGGCCCCGGCAGGCGGAGGTGCACGGCGGCGTGGGGGGGCGTTTCCGATGTCATGTCGCTAGGATCCTGAGCTGCCAGCTTCATACAAACTACGTAGCCGCATGGATGCGAACGAGGCTTGACGTTCCGAAGGGGGAATTCCTGCTTTTTCCGAAACATCCGATCCCATTCTGCGCATTTGAGAAGGGACTGGTTGTCCGGGAAACCCTTTGGTATCTGGGAGGGGTTAAATGTGTGCTTGGTAGATTAGGTACGTGCTCCCCAGGAAACCGATTTGGAGGAATTCCACGAATGAAAACGTTCATCCAGGCTGGTGGAGTGTATAGCCAAGGCGATGGTGAAGCAGCCTGCATCAGCACCCGTTTCAGCTTCCGTGAAGCGCTGTATGCACATGGTCTCACGGGTTTTGTCCTTTTTAGCTTTTCTCAGGGGTCATTTGGCCCAGGAAAGGTGCAGCGCTATGATATTAGGAAGACATTTACACTGCCTGTCTTTGAATCGATGTTTATGTCGATAACACTACCTTCTGGTGGTACAGCCACAGAAAAAGTGTTGGATTCTCATATCCAGGTGTCATAGGGTCCTGGTGACTGGTGATACTGGTTGCTGGACCCACCTTAGCAGAGGCGATTAGTGGGGCTGATGCACTGATGCGCCATCTTTCACCTTTATCCCAGCCCATGTGAGCCAAGATTCAGGGTCAGGTGGGCTTTCCCATGAAAGACAGCACCCTGAGAAAGCCCCTCTCCCTCGATTCAATTCAGTTTATTTTTTTACCCCACCTACCCCAAGTAACAGGCCCCAGCATTATGGCCGTGCCCCCCACAGCCATAAACTGACCGATGAGCTATGTTTAAAGAGAGGCTGCCATAAGTTCTCTGTGTGTTTGAGCAGTGTGAGCCTGTCTATACCACGGCTGTGCAGAGGCTGCTGTGTAGCTGTTGCCATGGCTACCGCGCACGCCCCTGGAACAAGCCTCCGCAGCGGTGTGCCGGGTGTCGTGCTGACAGGAGCTCCACAGCCCATATCGTCCCCCTAGTCTGACGGGCCGTCGTGCAAATTAGTCATGGGGCTAGCTCATGAATCCAGTTCCCCAACAGCAGATAGATGTCCGGACGACTGGTTTGTTAGAGGTGTCCTTCAGATGAAGGGACTGTGAAAGTCATCTGAAAGTTAAACGATGATGTGCCTAAAGCTTCGTGAGATGTGTTTGTGTGTCCGTCTGTGTTTGTGTGTCCGTCTGTGTTTGTGTGTCCGTCTGTGTTTGCGGTTCTACATACAGGTAAGTCATGTCAACATCTTTATATCAACAAGAAAAGATCTCAGTAGAGAGACGGTCTGTGCATTTCACAGGTGGAATGGGAAAATAGGACAAGGATCCCCAAAGGACACTCTTCCTGGGGTGTGACAGGGCTATCCCATCATTCTCTTTCTGTATAGAGGAAAGGCACTGCTGTGGTCACCTGACTGGTATCATGTGATCAGTCATTTCACACCACCGATGTCCTGTTATGGTGGCTATGTTATCTGATCCTGTGTCTTGCTGGATCAATTTTCAACCAACACCCCCTCAGCACGATTGCCTATTTTATTTTTTATTGTTTTTTTCTTTCTTTTTTTCCATCTGCGCATTTTAATTATCTGAGATGTGGTCCTGCACCCCCGAGCAGCAGATGGTAAATAGGACTGATGTACCTGTTTTTTTTCCCTGGCAACACCTGCTGGTACAGCAGAAGGGCATGAATGTCACAGGTACCCTCTTACCAGTGGGGCTTCCGGTTGGATCGATTTCTTGGGCCTGTATCCTAAACTGCGAATGACCCCTGGCACCAGGAGGACCAGCCTTAGTGCCTCTTACCTCCTATCATCTCCTGAAGGAAGGAGTGAACGTAGAGGTGCAATGATGATGGGTGACATATGGGATACATTTTTGGAAGTGTGTGGCCTGGGCTCCCTGAATCTCCCCAGCTCCATGCGGGGGGCGGAAGGGGGACTTGGTGGGCAGTGGCTGAGGGTTCATTACCTTAACAGCATATGTTCCTGCAGCAGTGAGGCATTTTGATGAGGAACATGGAGTACCTGGGCCTCCAGAAGGATTCTTTAAGCGAACCCAGACATGCTTGATGAGGCATAAAACTGTGTTGACCCCCCCCCTCCTCCCCACCATCTGCATCCCCGGTCAGGCTACTGAAGACCAGGCTCCATCACCTGGGCTAAACTCACAATATTGCATGTTAAGCAGCCCCCCCCCCGGCCAAACCTCCTCGAGTACCACTGGAAGGAAACTCCTCATTCAAGCCAGTCATCTCAGATAAAGGGATTTCCTAAGGAACTAATTAGGGGATCATTAATATTACGGTCTGGGTGCCATATGACTTTATGGGCAACAGAGTCTCACATCATAGTAACAGTAGATAGACTGTCGACGAATCAGCAAGATGCCCGGTGACCTAAAGCCACCTGCTCCTACGTCCTCGAGTGAGACGGTTTGCCTGTAAGGCTTCAGGGAATATTCAGCTGTGTGAAACTGCAAGTCATGTAAGCTTCCCTTGAGCGTCTTTCGTAAAGGAATAATCACATGCGATAAAGCGTCATGCTTAGCACCTGTTCACTCAGCACTGTGCGCCTGCCAGAAGATGAGCGTTTCATTAGCAAACTCCAAGGTTCTGCTTTAATTCGAGCAAATAATCGCTTCTGAGCTCAATTCCTGCGATATTTGTTCTTTGATCTATGCAATCATGGTGAGCTATTTGATTCATTTTCCATGCGCGGTGTGTGCACTCTCGCTGACGGGGGTGGCGTCTGAATGCCAATGGGCATTATGAATCAGACAGATGTGCACGTACTGTGTTTCTCGTCGCAGCAGGAAGCAATGAGTTTAAATAGGAGATGTGAAGAACGAGGCGAACAAGACAGACACATCTGGAAGTGGTGATGACGACACTCAGAGTTCCCCGCACTTTCAACGGGCAGAAAACATGTGGTGTGCTTTTGCAAGTCTGAGTATGGCTTTGAAAAAAAGTACAGCACCGTTTCGTCAAATTACAAGCAGACGGAGCAGAGGGCCCGAGCTCGCTTAGGCTGCTTGGTTCAGTTTTGGTTATCCGGTGTTTTTGGTTTCTGGAGTGTGTCACAGTTTAGGGCAGATCAGACTAAATGAAGATCCAGCATGTTTAGTTACTCCTTCTCACCTGGTATATGGTTTGACATGATTCCTTACCGTATCTGAACAGGTACGGGTAGGAAGTGAGACCAAACTTCGTATAACCCAGCTCCCTGCTATCCACTGCTCATGATGACATTGGCATGAACAGGATTGTCTTCTTATCTTTTTTTCCTTTTAGAACCAGATGTTAAAAAGTTATATGGTGGGAGAAGGTTCATTTCAGACTTTCACAGAGAGACGAACAGAGAATCTCATGCTTTGGCCTCTTTCCCAATCAAGTGCTACGAAAAAATGTTGCACAAATTATTCTGCCCAAAAGCGCGTTGATGCCAACATTTTGGGGCCCTTATTTCCAAGTGATGCCTCATGCACAAAAGCATCCGCTAAATATATAAATGTAAATGTAATAAACGTGTCACCTGATGCTCAGCATGTCCTTCTGAGCAGCGCTTACTGAGGTTTCGCTAAGTGGATTTCCTGGAGTAACGGGTCGAGAAATCAGACAGACATCGGCACGGTTCCCTCTATGTAGATTGCGTGGGATTCTGTGTTTTGAAGACGTGCGGAGGCAAAGAACAAAGCCTGCTGAAATTTGGAGGCAAAACGCGCTGCTGCTTCTACACCAAGCTGTGCGGAAGGCTGTTGCATTTAATCATTTGTCTTTGATTTTTTGAAAACCTTTAGAATAGAGATTAACATACTGTATGTGTCTGGAACATCCCTAAATGTGAGCAGTTACCTTGAAGCAAGTTCTGTGTGCCGTTTTTAACATTTAAGGCAGTTTAATGAATTGTAACCTGGCGTTTTTAGGTTCCAGTACCTGAAAACTGAAAAAAAATATTGCACACTTTGCATGTAATTAAGGTGATGTTAATCAAACTAGCGAAATAGGCCTGCCTATCCAATCAATTAGAGCAGTTTTTCCCAATCCTGTCCTAGGGGACAGTCAACATTTTTGCTCCCTCCCAGCTCCCTATTGAGAATTGGGTGGGAGCAAAAACATGGACTGCTGCAGGTCCCTAAGGACCGGATTGGGAAACACTGAATTAGAGTAAAGCAGTAGTTGTCAACCTTTTTGTACTGCGATCCAATTTTTACCATCCCAGCTCAGTCTGACCCTATATCAAGTATAGGTTTAAATTAATGCTATGACCAAGCGTACAGTGCACTTTGCAATTTATGCCAATCAATGCCTATCTCACAATTCTGATTGGATGTGTCAGTGAATTTTGAATAAAGCATTTGTCTTGGATTGGTTGAGTGTTTACTAGTTTTGCCCTAAGTAGCTGCAGACCAAAGATCCATTTATATCGCTTAATTCTAGGACTGGGGCTGGGAAATCCGATAGTGGATCAGCATAGGAGCTTGCTGGTTTTAAAATGCTTACATCTCCAGCTCTGCCTCGCGAGCCTTCCATTTGCTGCGACTCAAATTTGGGTTGCGACCCATGGATTGAGAATCGCAGGGTGTATAGAGATAGGGAACAAACGTATAGATGATTCAGACCTTGGGGTGCAATCTCAGGAAGGCCAAGGCTAGTTAGAATCACTCACGCTCGGTCTACACTGAAGTCTGACTTGTCTTCCCTGCCCAGGCAGCGCTGCAAGCTTCACGTTAATCCCACCCACTCACACCCCGAAGCAGGGGCGGATTAACCTCTCTGGGGGCCCTAGGCTGACATCAGCATGGACGCTCAAGTGTAGCCAATTTATCTAACTGTTCCGGTGTTCCCGAGTTGCGGTTAGGCCCTGATGTTTGCCAGGGTCCTAGACTTTGGCATAGGATAGCGATGCATTAATCTGACCCTCCTCTATGCAAGAATATGGTCCCAGCATGTAACGATCAGGTGTTTCAGTTACAAACATGTACTTGTACACAGGTAAAATCCTGTAAAAGTGCAAACTAGAAAAGAAATAGCACTTATACTCAATAATAAAGTGGGAAATAATGGAGAGAGATCCTGCCTTTTGACTGACGGAGGGTCTTTCACTTCACCGGATGTAGTTTAGACATTTGCTGATCTGCTGGAAGTAGGTTATATCCATAATGTATTCTGTTGATCTAACAGTTCAGCTTTAGCTTGAAGTCCCAGCATCTGGGGTGGTGGGTTAGGTTTTCTGGATGGTAATGAGATTAATGCCCCTGTTGCTCTCCTGTTGTCTCTCTCTCTGTCGCTCTCACTCTCTCTCTCTTTCTCTCTCTCACACACGCACACATACACACCTACACACTCACACACACGCCTGCACACACCCAGACACATGTTTGAGTCACCGGTTTCCACAGTTCGGTGTTGAATGATGTGATGAATGAGGAACGTACAGGGCAAGAGCGACAAGTGCTCTTCATCCCAAACCTTTGCTCAGCTCCTGGCGCTTTAGGTTTTAATTAGTCTTGACCACTCATACAGACACACACCCCCTTACAGCTTTTCCACCTCAGGCACCCGCATGTCTGTCGTCCTCATCACTGACACCCCCCCCCCCCCCCCCCCACCACCACCACCACCACCACCTTCCTCTGCATTACCCAATTCCTGACAAACTCTTGCTTTCCCACAATTTGAAAAATACCCAAAGGGTCAAATTTCCTTGGCATTCCAGGAAGTATCTGACTTTCATTCATTCACTCACTGAGAGATTATTGAGTGATTAGTGATCTTAAAATAGATTCACCAGATCATTATGAGTCCTTTGAACTAAATGGAAATTTACCTTGGCCAGATCAGTTAATCCTAATGCAAAGAATTTGAAACATCACCCTAACATGAATGCAGGCTACAGTGGAAAGAGGTAATATTTGCAATCATCCATCCACATCTGCATCTATACTGCTTGTTTGCTACTGGAGTCTGTCCGCAAAAGACAGCAGCATACCTTTGAACAGAGGTAGATAGTTCAGGTCCAGAAAGTAAAAATCCAGACCAAGATTTTATTTCAACCAACCAGTTCAGTATAAAGAGTAATAGTCACAGAGTACTCAACAGGTTGGTTGAAACAACATCTTGGTCTGGATTTTTACTTTCTGGAACTGAACTCCTCACCTCTGCCTTTGAATAAATGCACAGATGTGTGTCAGTTAAACGCAGGACTGCAGCCGCTAGGCTAGCGGCCGCTGCTGCGCCTGTCAAATTACGGGATGGTATGCTTTCTTCTGTTGTGCTCTCGGTTTTCAATCACTCCCTCATGTTGAGAAATGGCCTGCTAGACCTTCCCGACAGGCAGACACAACCAGACTCCATTTCTGCTTCCTTTGTTCCAGTCAGAGGCTCCAAGGCTGCTAGTTCTGCAAGCAGATCTTTTCCACGGCCCAGCTCCTTGGGACATGAGCACTTTACAGATCTCTGAATTGGGCTTCCAGGGATCGGGGCACCACCAAACCAGCATGACAGCAGTGGGTATTTAAGGGGTTAACGGATCTTCTTATGACACAAATGTTTAGATCTCATGAGGTGCCCTACTCTTGTAACCTTAGCTGTGAATTTGGATTTGGACAAAAGCAGCTACCAATCAAGAAATGTATGTAAGAATAGCCAGTCATGCCCTGTGTTTCTTGAAGTAGGCCCTAGACCATTGCATAAATGGTTATGGAAAAGTGATGGATTGAGAGATTATGCGTAAAGGGTGTCTCCTGTATACATTTTTATTTAGTCAACACATTTGGGCATTTACATGGATACTATTGGACTAGGAACAGTTGTGACAATGATGATGATGATGATGATGATGATAATATTGGTAATTTCATCATTACACAGTCAAAGGTCTAATCCTCTTAAGCTGCTTTCAGTGCCTTGCTTTGGGGTTTATCTCTTGCATGACTGTTTACAACACATTCTTCAGATGACACGACTTGTAATCATTGAGTCATCCACTAAGTGTGTCTATGGCAGTTTCCCAATTCAGTCCTTGGGTACCCACAGACAGTTCCGGTAGGGAGCAAAAATGTGGACTGTCTGGCAGGGAGCTCGGAGGGAGCAAAAACATGGACCGGTTGTGGGTCCCCAAGGACCAGATTGGGAAACACTGCTCTATGGGGTTGAGGATGGCAGGTTCCCTGCTGCTGTAAGTGTGACTGTCCTGTAGACTGTCCTCTTTAACATCTGTTACATGCGAGAGTGACTTTTAGGACCTGGGACTGTGAGGTCTGACATACTGGCGTTTCATAGGTTCTACCCTGTGGTAAATTCTTATTTTCTGTATTCCCATGGCTTATAGGAGAAAATAATACAAGACACATCCTTGGGCAGAGGCCTGTATTTCTTTGACATGCTCTGCATGGCACCACTGATGAGTAAATGCTGTTGTCAGACTAATTTGAGCAGGCAGTGTTTAGCCGAATCAGACACGTTGATCTCTTACCTCGCTTGCTTTCTACTGACTTGCTGTATGTGCACTTTGGGATGGCTAGATATTTACTAGACCTCTAACTGTTTAGCTTTTAGTCACAGCTCCGGTTCCTAGCATTACGCCACCTGCTGGCTGGAGCGAGAATGCAGCTTAATTTCAGGTTGTCGCTTCAGCGGAATGATCAGGGAACCCAGGCCCCGCTGTGGACGTCTGCCCTCCCCTTTCCTGTGCCACCGAAATCCCACGCGATTCACTCACTGCTGTGGTTTCCTGTTCATTAGTTTATTACATCATTCTTGTAACAGCCGGGACGCTTCTGGGGGTTCCGTAAGCTTTTCCATGAGTCTTTAGAAATTCTCCATTCCCCACGTGTGTGGATAAAGCCAGAAAGGTGGGTGCAATAAATCCACTTTGAACTCCCTCGAACACACATGCATTGTATATTGGGGAGAATGTCAATGTTAGAACATGACATCATATTTCTGAGAGATGTTGTGTTAGAATATGACCTGGTCCTGGAGAGCTACTATCCAGTAGGTTTTCTATCCTACCTGGCTTCTGATGAGCCACACCTGTTCCTGGTATTTACCTGAGAGCAAGTGTGGCTCATCAGAAGCCAGGTAGGATAGAAAACCTACTGGATGGTAGCTCTCAAGGAACAGAGTTGGAGACCCCTGGAATATGACATCACGTACCTGAAAGATGTTATATTAGAACATGACACCATATACTTGGGAACGTGACATATACCTGAAAAATATGTTGGAAAATGGTGTCATCTACCTGAAAGATGTCATGTCAGTACATGATATCATATATCTGGGAGATATTATCTTAGAACTTGACGTTATCCAGCTGAAAGATGTTATATTAGAACATGACATCATATACCTGGAAGATGATATGTAGGAACGTGATGTCATATACCTGGGAGATGCTATGTTAGAACATGACATCATATACATGGGAGATGATATGTAGGAACGTGATGTCATATACCTGGGAGATGCTATGTTAGAACATGACATCATATACATGGGAGATGTTATGTTGGAACATGACATCATGTATCTGAAAGATGTTATATTAGAACATGACATCATATACCTGGAAGATGATATGTAGGAACGTGATGTCATATACCTGGGAGATGTTATATTAGAACATGACATCATATACCTGGAAGATGATATGTAGGAACGTGATGTCATATACCTGGGAGATGCTATGTTAGAACATGACATCATATACATGGGAGATGTTACGTTAGAACATGACATCATATACTTGGCAGATGTTATGTTGGAACATGACATCATGTATCTGAAAGATGTTATATTAGAACATGACATCATTTACATGGCAGGTGTTATCTGTGGTCAGTGGTTTGGTGCACCTGACTAGCAATGAAATGAGAAGCAGGTGGGCTTCCAGGATTAACCCCAATCAAATAGCTGCAGTTACATCTGTGCTGGATCTGTATACGGCCCCTGCAAACGTTAAACTGAATGTCCAGAAAGATTACGCTCAACTAAGCCGTGCCATGGATACAAAACACAGCGTCTACTCAGGAAGTTCGCAATTAAATTATTAAGTTATGCTTTTAGGATATCAAATTGCCGCACACACACGCCTGCCCCAGTTCTGCACACCAAGGTTCGGACGTTGCTAGCGGCCAGAGTCTGTGCTCTGTAAGAGTTCGTCCTTTTGGATTTTTGTTGTTTGAGTAGGGTGCCACTAATGACGTTTTTTTTTTTACATGGGGAGAGATCTGAGAGCAGCCGGCATGTCACGTTTGTAAATCAGCAGCTTTTCTGCCAAAAATGCAGCGTCTATGAGTTCGGGTACAGTTCACTGGCCAGAAACACAGGCCTGGCGTAAGTATCTGATCTGGCCATCGAGAGTCGATTGTGTAAATAAACTGAGTAACTGCAAATGTTTCATCTCAGTCATAGGTCAGACATTTCCTGTCTCGGTGACATCCAGTATTTTCTGCTTTACTATATATCATATATATATATATATGAGATATATTAGATTTGGAGCCCTGCCATTTCTTAAATTATTAAATATTTTGATATTATTAAATTATTAAATGTTTTGATATTTTAAGTTTTGTTTACATTCAGAAAAAAGGTGCTTGAGGTTTTCTCGTGTGTTTTCCACCTCCTCCGTGTTTATGACATTGAGAATGGGGTTGATCTCATTCATACGTGGAGGAGGTCTGTTAGGTCCCGTTTTTGGCGTTTGCACTGCGGTTGATGCAGACGGCGCCGTGAAGCTGCTCTATTTACAGCTACAGCCTGGCTCGTTGGCCTGAAAAATGTCACGTGACCATCACATGATTGGCAGCGCCCTTTCATCCCACATCTCATCAGAAATTGCTCGGTGGTGATTCTGTGGTGACCCCGTGGACTCTGGGTGCTGTCCTTATCTCGCCCCCGGTTCTGATGGCCTCTCCACGTAGGGGAAGCTCCTGTGGGAAACACTGGGAATAAGTCCTGGGCCAGCTGTTTACGCCCCCCCCCCACCTCCGCTCCACTGGGGCCATCTCCCCCCACATACATGTCTATGCGTGTATGCCGGCTGGGTTTGTGTCTTCATGCTGACACATGATGGCAGTAGTACGTGGATCTGGCTGTGCACCACTAGGTCGTTAACTCCTGACTCTCGAGATTCTCAGCCCAGGTGTTCAGGGGAACAGCTTCCACAATCTTTCCAGAGGGTTACGCTAAAGGAATAAAAAGCATAGTAGCATATGTTGACGATTATCGATTAGGGTCTGCCTCTTCCCCGAGGAGTGATAGATAAGCATAGAGGTGCAGTCTCTCTGGACTGGAGGGGCTTGAGACACAATGTCCAGGCAGAAAGGTAGACCCTCCCCCCTAGAGGAGGTGGGTCTTATGTCTCAGATTGGGAGGAAGCTGGCTCTCCCTCCAATCAGAACTAAGAGTCTCTCAGGTGCTGGTGCCACATGGCTGAGCCAGGTTTCCCATAAGATGAAACATATGTGAGGACCTACAACTGTCTCAGATTGGTTATGTGTCTTTCTGTTCACTCATTTCCCCTGGGGTCCCTGTAGAGCCCTTCAACACATCCCATCCGCTCAATGGACACAGCTGTGGGCTCCCATGCTACACTTATGCTACTTCACAGTCGGCGTGGGAAAGGCACAAAGAGCACAGATAGGCAGTTATATACGCACCATGAGGCCAATCAGGTCGCTGGACTCCCATCCAATGCTGGAGCATCCCTAGCATCGCCTTGAGCGAGGCGGCGTGATGGAAAGATTTATCTGCACATATCAGCGTTTCCCAATCTGGTCCTCGGGGACCTGCAGACGGTCCATGTTTTTGCCTCCTTCCAGCCCCCAGTCAGGCAAGGAGCAGAAAGGTAGAGACCGCTTGTGGGTCCCAGAAAACCGGGTTGGCAAAAACTGGTGTGTGTGTGTGTGTGTGTGTGTGTGTGTCCAAAATATTAGCCTGGCTGAAGTGTCCGCCTGTCCCAAGGGTAGAAGAAGTGTCCCTCCTGATGCCTTTAAGTGTAACCCCGATTCAGGAGTAACATCCTGGAGACCGAGAGGTGTCGGGAATTCCTTTCACCAAGATGGACCAAGGTGTTCCGGTGGCCACTTTGCACCTCCGCTTGGAGCCACACAGTCGCCATCTCGCGTGGCTGCCAGGCATGGCTGTCTGATATCATTTGTCTATGTGGGACATGCTTTAATCCAAGGTAATTTAAGCAGCTCAGAACCATACCTGTTTGGACAGCTGTTGCAGTTTCATCAAAGCGAGATTCCTCTCTCAAGGGCACAACAGAAGTCATCTTTCAGGGACTTGGTGGTTTTTGCATAAAGATTCTTTCCCAAGCTGCATATTTTATGATGATGAGCTTCAGGTTAGATACTGGCAGAATGTCTTAGGTCTCTTAAGCAGTCAAACCCATTTTCTTACACTTGGGATTGCAGTCATGGTTTGCTTGAAATGGGCTAAAATACAGGTCAGCAGGACAATTATATGAAGCCGAAATTTATAGGAGCTCTAAGTCTTGGTGGGGGGGGGGGGCTCTGGTCTCGGGGGTGGCTTAGGGCTTGACTGAAGGTGATAACCTATTGTAATTGCTATTGTAGGTTGCTGCCAATACAAATGTGAACTGTAATACCGAATAATAATAATAATGATAGCAATATTAATAGCAATAATAATAATAATAATAATAATAATAATAATATACCTGTAGATGTTTTTGTGTACTCTAGTAAGATGTAAATAGTCTGCTCCTCTGTGTTGAGAAAAACCCTATTGCAAGAACAGTACTTTTCTGCGGGATAGTATTTATTTTTCCATCAGAGGCTCTCCAGGATCATGTCAGCTTTACAGTCCTGTTCAATAGGGACCATCTCTTGCTGATCAGGGATCTGCTGTCGGCACATTAGTTGGTCTCTCTCCGAAGGCCTTCTGGCACACGTGTGATTGACAGTTAGTGCCACATCCACATTCACTCTGGTGCGCAGTAAGCAAAAGTTTGTCTCGGCTATGAGGTGATTGATGGTTTTCTTATGATGTTACTCTTTATTTAAATTTAATATATTTTATTTCTTCTACTGGTGTAGGCATTGGAAATCTGACCATGGGAACACATTTTCGGACCATACACAAATGGATCACACGCAAAATGCCTTTTGCAGTGCACGGTTGGGACTCAAAGTGTCCTGCTGATGCTGTACATAATGAATACACCTGGACAGCAGGGGGCGCAGCAGTTAAGGAGCCAGGCTTCTGACCCACATTAATGGATGTATGTTAGAGAAAAAGCAGTGGAGGTCCATTCAAAGCGAGGTGTGCAGTGACTGCAGTGGGGAAGTGCACTGTCAGTTCTGTACTGTGGGCAGACCTGTGAGATTGGCACGTGCCTCCCAGTATATTACAGTGTTCAATGAGGCCTGTAGAGCAGTGTTTCGCAATCCAGTCCTCAGGGACCCACAGCACAATTTATAAATTGATTTACCCCGCTTTGCATCAATCTAAATATATAAACCTGTATTAGCTGTATAAATATATAGAATTACATACACAATACACGTCAGCTAAGCAAATATCTGGCTCTGTTCTTCCTTTGCAAAGTCATTGTTGAATAGTGTTGCTGCTGGTGTACAAAGAGATGTGAAGCCCCACATTGCTGGATTTATTAAAATGATAACCTGCATAACTGTCCATCAGGCTACTGAACATATCTATGTTTTTTCTCATGAAGTGGAGCCTGTTGCCCCCAGTTACTGACAGTACCCGTAGGTACACTTGTCTAACAGCACATTTCTTAAGAGAATGCCCATGTATCCTCTGAGATGCTATTTCATTTGCCAGGAGCGCTGATATTTCTGTCAAAAGAGCTGACAGTATCTTCTCCTGACACTTTCTGTTGTTTTCTCCAGGGTCCTTCAAGAATGATGCCATCAAGGCGTCGGATATCTTACCGGTACTGAAGGAAAAGGTGGCGTTTGTCTCAGGTACGTACGGCGTCTGCTGTCACATGTATCGCCCCCGAGGTGGGGGGTTCAGTTCCTCGGGGCTCGCGTTGTATATCGTCCCCTTTCTGCCCCTACCTTCTCACCATTTTTCATGCCATTAAACTTCACTTTAAAAAGTATGGCCGTTTTTATTGTGTTTGTGATTCCGCCTCTAAAACATGCACGCATTGGTATATAAGCCCATGCTGACGGGGGATGGAATAAAGCAGAAGTGCCTGATGCTGAGAGACTGGAGTCTGTCAGTGCTGGCGGAGAAGGCATTTACGCTTAACCCAGTTTCTTAATTAATCAGCCTAACTGTGTCTGGGGTGTTATAAAATTCCCATCGACTAACAGTTAAACACTTACATTGCCTTAATCAAATTACCGCAGGTGTGTTTATAGCGAAAAAAGGCAAACTATGTTGACTTAATGTAATTAAGTTCATGTGTGTCCCCAATCTAATCTTTTTATGGCTAATCAGTTATCAAATCTATATATACTAAGCTCTCCAGGGACCAGTATGGCAAGTAGTCAATTAATCAACAGATTAAACAGTTTAGCGGTATATTTAGTTGAGGAATGCTGATTAATCCAGACGCTGATAGCATTCAGGCCTGAACAGGTGAGGGACATGCTCATTACGTACCCTTGTGTGGTGCCTCTGGTGTGGGCAGTTCTGTTTGAGCCTGCTTCCCCTTTAAAGGCGAACTCTCTGTCTGCTCACACTTTTCCCATTACCTTTAAAACCGAGAGAGGCACAGCGCCGCCCTTGAGGGGCCTCGCTGCGCCTGCGGCTTCGCGAGCTGCCGTTCCATTAGCTGTTGATTTGCAGCCAGATCTCCAGGTGAGGCTGGTTCAGATCCAAAGTGCGTCTTCAGTTAAGTGATTAGGAGGTGGCGCTCCCTCCGCTCCTCCCTCGCCACGGCCCACGGGAGTCCCCTCGGAACCCAGAGCCGGCGAGTCCACAGCCGGCCGGATGCGGCCCTTCATCACCAGCTCTTTAGGAGCGACAATTAAAAGTGCTGATTGATGTCCCCGGGAGCTGTGAGAGAGATGGTGTTGTGTTTAATAAACTTTAATCAGAGGTGGGTCACCTTTCAGCCACTAATGGAAATCACAGGCAGGTAGGGGGCAGCCTACTTAAGCCAAGTTAGGCAGATGGATTGTTTTAGTCATTCTTTATTCATTTTTATGAGAAAGTTCCGGAGCTACATCCTACTGGATGGAGACCCTGGGGCAGAGGGATTACATCACAGCTGGCTTGGAAAGTCCCAGGCCCCCTTGAGGAGGTGCTGGAATCTGTTGCTGGGGGATGGGAGGTCTGGGTTTTCCCGGAGAGGCTCAGCAGGAGTGAGAATGGATGGGGGGATTTTAATGTTTGGTCAGGGACCGCTGTGATTGCACCTGTTAGTGTGCAATGTGTCCCCTTTTCTGTTATTCTGTGGAATCAACATACCGCTTCATCATGGAGACTGACCATCACTAAAGCCAGCATGGTGTTTTTATGGGTAAAGTGCTGCAAATAAATGTGGAAGATTATAGCATGTTTGTAGGATGTATTTAACCTGCATGACATCATTATTCTGTTCAATTACCCACAATAGGTTTTTGAAGAATATTTTCTTTACACACATATTAAAATTATGAAAGATATTTTCCAAACATATGGTATGAAATTATTAACATTTAGGCATTTCTGTATGTGATATTATAATTGCAGTAGACTTGTTGTACAGACTTGGCACAATAAACTCAAGCTCACGGATTGGTGCCAGAGTTGTCAATCACAGCCTGCCTGACCAATTGTCTTTCAGGTGGCCGGGATAAACGGGGTGGTCCGATCTTAACCTTCCCAGCCAGGAGCAACCACGACAGAATAAAGCAGGAAGACCTGCGGAAAATGGTGACCTACCTCTCCACTGTGCCCAGGTAGGAGGACAGTGAGGCAGAGTGCCCCCATGACCGTTAGCTGCTAGCTGATGTCAAGGCCGTCGATGAGCATCATGGGTAATGGCATGAGGCAGGGGTCTCCACACTTTTTCAGCTTGCAAGCTACTTATAAATGACCATGAAAATGATCTACCTACTATAAAAATGCAAAACATATATTTAATTATAAATATATTGAGTATTCTTTATTATTATTTTCCCTTTAGGATAAATAAAGTATTTTTGAATTGAACTGGGATTTTAGTTCCTTCACCTTTCTCTTCCTCAGCTCGCTTTTCGTTAATGTCGTAGTTTTTATGAACAGTCTGAAAATGCCGCTCCCTTCTTCGGAAAAGCAACGGTAGACTGACAGGTGAAGTAAACACACTTTGAATATGACATGGGGAATAAAAACAGTCCTCCTCCCATTCCGTATGGAAGTGGTAGATTTTTTGGCTTCTTCCTTGGTCCAGCTCCCCCATTCATTTTTATACCTTTTAAGTTTAATAGAAATAAATTGGAGGCTAACTGGGCGACTCGGTCGCTTGCTGGAGTCTTGCAGCAGCTGGTGCGTCATCCATCCTCTATTTTTCATGCCATACGATCTACCCACTCTACCTTTGCGATCGACCAGTAGATCGCGATCGACGTATTGGGCACCCCTGGTATAAGGCCTTAGCTGGCTTTCAGTTTGCCTGACGGACTGAGGACTGTGGCTCTCAGAGCAGAAGGTGCCATCTTTCCCAGTTCGGTCATCCTCGCTGCGTTGCGCGCGGTCAGGGCGTTTCATATTGTGGCACAGTTCTCGTGGCCAATGGCAAGATATTAAGAGGCTTAAGCCTCACGTGCTGCCAACGCCGTCAGGTTGGCGCGTGGGTGGCGACACGGGGCCCTCGGTAGCTGGGGCGAGTGCCAGCTTGTGACGATGTCACTTCCCTGTGAGCTTCTGTCACATATGGCTCATAGATCCTTGTCATGTACAACTATACATTCATCTTCTAATCAGCAATCCTCAATAGTATTCTGGGAGGGGGGGGGCTGGAGCCTTACCCACACATGGTGGGGATAGACCCCGAATGGAATGCAGTGAAAATACCTAAAGACACTCATGCACTACTGAGACAATGGTTAGCTTAACAGCATGTCATTACACTGCGGGATGAAACTGGAGTATTTGGAGGAAATCCTCATCTATATGAAGGTTTTTTAAGATCCACAAGAATTGTAATAAATGCAGTCTTGTGAAATAAGAGTTGCTTTGTTTTATAATAGCGATTTATTTAGGAATTTATATGTAATTAGGCATAAAGTTTTCTGGCAGCTAAAGCATGGTTTCTGATACATGAAGAGAAATCAGTGGGTTGTAAAAGTGACCAATAGCATCCTCTTTAAACTCAGATATACCCAATGAGTGACAGCTACACTACATGGTCAAAAAGTATGTGGACACCAGCTTGTCCAACATCTCATTACGAAAACAAGGATGTTGATGTGAAGTCAGTCAATTTATTGTTGCTTTAGTAGCCTCTACGTTTCTGGCAAAGCTTTCCACTAGATACTGGGACATTGCTGGATTTGCTGCCATTCATTTTGGGGACTGATGTTGGGTGATCTGGTCCCTCTCTGTGAGTTTGTGTGGCTGAACAACTGAACTTGTTCCCAGATGTTTTGACCGATACAGTAACTTCACCTGTATTTGACCAGGACAGCTCCAGTAGGGCAAAAAGATGGCATCTTATCGTGCTGAGTGGAAAGTCACTAACCTCTTCTGTACAGCCACCCATTCTGCTGATGATGTTTGTTGCAGGAGATCATGAGACTGTGCTTAATTATACACCTGTGTCAGAGGTGGGTGTGGATTAAACTGGAAATTCCTCTGATTAATTTGGGTGTTTGCATACTTTTGGCCATATAGTGTACATGCTTCTGTGCCGCCCTGCAAAAATAGACTAAGAACTCGGCAGGGGGAGCGGTTGCCTGTGTGGGCGCAGGCTTTGGGGGGAGGGGCCACGTGGCGGGAAGGTTTAATCCTCCGCCCCTTACGCATCCTTCCCCAGCGAGGACGTGTGCAAGAGGGGCTTCACGGTGATCATCGACATGCGCGGCTCCAAGTGGGACCTGATCAAGCCCTTGCTGAAGACCCTGCAGGAGGCCTTCCCCGCCGAGATCTGCGTGGCCCTCATCATCAAGCCCGACAACTTCTGGCAGAAGCAGAAGACCAACTTCGGCAGTGCCAAGTTCAGCTTCGAGGTGAGCCCGTCCCAGAATCCCACGCTGTGGCGCACCAAAGGATTCTGGGAAATCAGAACCAGGACAAACAATCAGCTCTGCTTCGCTTAATTTCGATCATGATCTATTATCATTAATCAAAGCTGTATGGAAGTGATATCTTTATTGCAAGTTTTACAATGTAGCCTTCAACTGAACTTCCAGAAATGGTTTGTGTCAATAAATTTTTATTTAACTTTAATTAATCGTAAAAACCCCTCCTCTGCTTTCCTAATCCTGCCCGGTGATAACTTTCTGGAGTCCCCTTAGTCCCACTCGTGCTTATTTTTGTTATTTTTTTCCTCTTTCATATTTTAATATTTCGTGCTGATAGAGGTGAGTGCTCTGGAGGGAAGCCACTATGAAGAATGTGATGATTTCTCTACAGTTAATCATATTTAATTGCATTTTAAATTAACGCAACAGAAGAGGAAGAGCGGGTGAAGTGGGGATGGAATTTGTTTTCCACATCCGCGGATTTGAGGCAGAAATCGCTGGGTCGACAGTCATTCCTCAGTGGAGCACCTGGGTCATTCTGGAACACATTGGCTGAGAAATGTGTAGCATCTATTAACATATTTAACAGCATAACCACTTTGAAGCAACATATATATGTGTTTAAACAGACAAAATATGTGCTGCAATCATTATGTATGAGCAGTTTTATCACAAAACCATGCAAACACGGGCAAACGAAACAGGCTAAACATGGCAAATGGATAGATCAAAAATTTGTACCTTTCAAAAAGACCATGTATCGTGGAATACCTTTCAAAATTCTTTACAGTATTGCTAATATATAAACACACTTAACTAATATGGCTCTCTTCTATCCATCTTGGGTAACTGCATCTCCTATTAATGGTCACAGGGGGTCTGGGACCTATGAGCACAGGGCAGGATGAGGTGCCAACCCATCACAGGGCACACTCACACACACCTACAGGCAATTTGGTAACTCCAATCAACCGCAGCATATTTTTGCACTGTGGGGGGGGGGACCCCATTACGACACAGGGATAACATGCAAACTCCACACACAGAGCCATGGCAAGAACTCGAACCCGGGTCCCAGAGATGTGAGGCGACAATGCTAACCACCATGCCACCCTCATATGAATTTTAACTATGCTAATGGTATTATTGGCTAACTGTACTTATAAGCAGAGATGCACGCCGGCAGCTCGCCCCCACGGCCGTGCGGTGACCTCCTGTTCCCTCTCTCCTGCTGTCTCAGACCAGCATGGTGTCTGTGGAAGGGCTCACGAAGCTGGTGGACCCCTCCCAGCTGACGGACGACTTCGACGGCTCACTGGAGTACGACCACGAGGAGTGGCTGGAGCTGCGCGTGTCCCTGGAGGAGTTCATCGGCAACGCCTCGCACCTCCTCTCCCGTCTGGAGGAGCTGCAGGAGCAGCTGGCGAAGAAGGAGTTCCCGGTGGACGTGGAAGGAGCCCGACGCCTCATCGACGAGCATGCACATTTGAAGAAACTGGTAGTCAAGGCGCCCGTGGAAGAGCTGGACCGCGAGGGCCAGAGGCTGCTGCAATGCATTCGCGGGGGTGGGCCTGGGGGCGGGGCAGGGGGTGGGGCTGCGGCTGGGGGAGGGGCCGAGGCCAGTGGCGGGGGTTTCTCCAGCCGGGGTCGGGCCTCTGGACGCGCTGACTTCCAGAGCCTGGTGCCCAAGGTCACCGCCCTACTAGACAAGCTGCACTCTACACGGCAGCATCTGCACCAGATGTGGCACGTGCGCAAGCTGAAGCTGGACCAGTGCTTTCAGCTGCGGCTCTTTGAGCAGGACGCTGAGAAGGTGAGTGTGGTGGCTCTGAGGTCATTTCCTGTGCTTGTCCACTGGTCACTTTGGCCACACCTCCCCAATGGAGGTCTGAATCCCTCCCCTAGGCTGTCCCCCTGTTTTGTGCCCTATGCTGCCTAGGATAGGCTTAAGATGGATGGATGGATGGATTTATGGGGGACAAACTCAACTAAAGTCTGCCTCTGTCACTTATGTTACCTTAGTTAACAGTAACATCAACTGATTTTCCTTTAGCCATCAATAATAAATAATACTTACACTCACCTAAAGGATTATTAGGAACATCTGTTCAATTTCTCATTAATGCAATTATCTAATCCACCAATCACATGGCAGTTGCTTCAATGCATTTAGGGGTGTGGTCCTGGTCAAGACAATCTCCTGAACTCCAAACTGAATGTCAGAATGGGAAAGAAAGGTGATTTAAGCAATTTTGAGCGTGGCATGGTTGTTGGTGCTAGACGGGCCGGTCTGAGTATTTCACAATCTGCTCAGTTACTGGGATTTTCACGCACAACCATTTCTAGGGTTTACAAAGAATGGTGTGCAAAGGGAAAAAAATCCAGTATGCGGCAGTCCTGTGGGCGAAAATGCCTTGTTGATGCTAGAGGTCAGAGGAGAATGGGCCGACTGATTCAAGCTGATAGAAGAGCAACTTTGACTGAAATAACCACTCGTTACAACCGAGGTATGCAGCATAGCATTTGTGAAGCCACAACACGCACAACCTTGAGGCGGATGGGCTACAACTGCAGAAGACCCCACCGGGTACCACTCATCTCCACTACAAGTAGGAAAAAGAGGCTACAATTTGCACAAGCTCACCAAAATTGGACAGTTGAAGACTGGAAAAATGTTGCCTGGTCTGATGAGTCTCGATTTCTGTTGAGACATTCAAATGGTAGAGTCAGAATTTGGCGTAAACAGAATGAGAACATGGATCCATCATGCCTTGTTACCACTGTGCAGGCTGGTGGTGGTGGTGTAATGGTGTGGGGGATGTTTTCTTGGCACACTTTAGGCCCCTTAGTGCCAATTGGGCATCGTTTAAATGCCACGGCCTACCTGAGCATTGTTTCTGATCATGTCCATCCCTTTATGACCACCATGTACCCATCCTCTGATGGCTACTTCAAGCAGGATAATGCACCATGTCACAAAGCTCGAATCATTTCAAATTGGTTTCTTGAACATGACAATGAGTTGACTGTACTAAAATGGCCCCCACAGTCACCAGATCTCAACCCAATAGAGCATCTTTGGGATGTGGTGGAACGGGAGCTTCGTGCCCTGGATGTGCATCCCACAAATCTCCATCAACTGCAAGATGCTATCCTATCAATATGGGCCAACATTTCTAAAGAATGCTTTCAGCACCTTGTTGAATCAATACCACTTAGAATTAAGGCAGTTCTGAAGGCGAAAGGGGGTCAAACACCGTATTAGTATGGTGTTCCTAATAATCCTTTAGGTGAGTGTATAATTTCGATACAAATGAAATAGATAAACTTCAACACATATTGTGGTGTTTCAGGCCCAAGCCCTATCTCTGAACTGGAGAAACAGTGAGTTCAAAAACTGTTTCTTAAGTGCACTTCTGCCTTTGAGTGAGCCGTCATCGAGCTAGCCATGTCATTAAGGCTTGACTGGCTGCCCCAGCTACTGAGAACCGACTTCAGTGTGGCTGCAGACTCCCCACGACCCGATCGCTCCACCAGAACAGGCCACTTGACAGAGAAAAGGGCCGCCGCCCCCACGGGCGGAATTCTCCACGCACGTTTCACATCGGAAAGGCCGCCATTGAGAGCAGAGAGCCCCGGGAGTCAGAGGAGTAAGATCTCCTCTGCCGGAGAAGGAAGCCAGACATCAAAAGGGCAATAATGATAAGCGGTGTAGGACTGGGGGGGGGGGGCGTCTTCTCAGCCTCAAATTCCCCGCCGCCCCGCAATAACGAATCACATCTCCGGCTGGCAGGCAGACGAGCATCTGAGCTCCTTTCCTGAAGACTGGAATTTATGTTGAAAAGCTGTGGGGTTTATAAGTTGTGGTCTCCTCATGACGTTAGAGGAGATGGAGCCCAGAGGAAGGCCTTTCAAGTCGCGGGAGAGCTTTGTGATGAGTGTGCAACTCATTTGAGGGAAGCCATACTACGTCTGGTGCTATGCACACTTATGTAGGTTATGAGGTTTCGGATAAATTAATTCTACTGAACGTTTCTCAGTGGCATCCAGTCCAGGGTGGTCCCTGCCTTGTGTCCCATTGATTCTGGGATGCACTCAAGGCTCAGTGAGAAGGGTGGGTGATAGATGGATGGATGTTTAGATGCACATTTCTCTCTGTTTGCTGGAATTACTCTCCGTCTTTAAAAATGATTACTCCAGTGCCACCAGTGGCAGGGGCTAAACAGGCAAAGGCTTGACCTGAGAAGCACAGGAGAATTCCTCTGGTTATATATGCTGCTGGTGTGAACGTTTGCACACGTCTTTGGGGTTGGTAGCTAAGTAGCTCTACTGTGACTTTCCCAGAATTCACGTCGTGTCGGAATTCTTAGATGCTAACGACCGTCCTATCGAACGCACGCTTTTGTCGCCCCCTGGCACCCCGTGGCGGCAGTACAGTTGTGCGCTGTGAGCACTGACAACACGCTTTCCCTTTTTCGCCTGCTAGAGAAAGGGTTTCCAAATGCGATTCACTGGTGATGAGATCTGCAGAGGCGACGTTCTTTTGTCTCAGGCGAATGTTTTCCGGGGGAAATCCTACTCCCCCATCACAGAATACAATATCATGGTTATCTGCAGAATCTGCAGAATCTGACTTCCATAAGCCCTTATCCAGTGCAGGCTACCCTGGGAAGCTCAGAACGCAAACCTGGCCTCAGTGCGGATGGGATGCCAGTCAGTCACATGTACCCACACTCTTAAGGTGATGATACACAGGGCAACATTTTGAGCCCTATTACTGGGCAGTCGCCAACCAGAAGAGATAAAGGGCAACTCGTCAGGATCTTGATGATCTTTAACAGTTGCCTGCTGCTGATTCAAGTTTTTCACATGTATATTTGTTCCCCAATATCAATGAGAAATTGCGCTAGCCTCATCGGTCAGCAACACTGTTCAAGAAGTTGTACCTTGTATCATCACCCATACAATATGACATCATTTCACCTAACTACACATCTTTGAGTGGTGGGAGGAAATGTGCAGAAGCTCAGGGAGATCATGAACACGCCGCACACTCTCAGGGGGAGAGAACCTGAAATCCCCAATCCTGTAGGTGTGAGGCTGTGCCGCTTCTCTTTGAGCCACTGTGCTGCCAGTGGCTATTTTCAGATGAAAACACAGTTTTGAGGGTAACCCCAAAACACAGGACAGGCTTACTTATGCTTTTGCAGTCGAGCAGCAGAACCTGTCCCCTGATTTCCCTCAGTAATGAGGCAGAAGAATGCTGAAAAGAAAAACACAGTGCCTGATGCAGCCATGTAACTATGGCAACCGAAAACGCCGCACGGCCGGCCGCCCCAAACAAGGCCCGGGCGTCCCCACGACGCCGACATCGTTGCCCCATGACGCCGACAGCTAGTTGCCGGGCTTCAGAGGCACAGCAGTGATGTTCGGCAACACAGACCTGTAGATTAAACATCTAGCGACTCATTTAGCGAGGTCCGGTCTCCCGGAGGGGACGGCCGATGACACATTCTTGTTTGCCGGCCCGGAGGGGCGTACCATCTGCCGAATGGAGAATGTGGAGGCGCGTGAGGGATCGCCCCGTCCGGATCTGCCACACCAGGCTCTTTCATTAAAGGGGACCTGCTCATGACCGGAGCAGCTGTCCTTCTGGCAGGCCGCAGTGGCAGGCCGCTTCCGCACCCATAATGTCCCTCTGCAGCAGGGTCCTGAGCTGGAGGATGAGGCCCTGCTGTTTATTTGTCAGCTAATGACTCCCCTTGTCTGTCCTGGATGCTGAATGGTGGGCCTTCAGCTGTCCACAAACAGGGGCCCTTCACAGCACAAGGCCTGCTTTCAGAGCAGAGCATAAAAGAGCAATTTGGAAATGTTTTACTCAACCCGGTGTTTCTCACTGATGGGTCGGCCTAAAGCGAAGACGGACAATTGATACCTTCTACTCTTTGTCCCCAGCGAGGCCGGTCGATGCCGTGTAATGATAACCTTGCACCGTTCAAATAATATTCTTATGATATTTGCTGCAGGCCAAGGCAGGCCGACATTTCACAGGTTGATATTTTGGGATTTCCGACATTGTTTATGCATTGTCGAATAATAATCATCATAAAAGCTTTTAGGCTGTATTTATGGAGAGGAAAGTGACCGTTTTTACATGTTCGTAGAAATCTAGCTTCCTTAGTATTGTACTCCAAACGCCTGGACAGCTTAATGCGATTCTGTAGCACTATGACATGCCATTTTGAAGATCAGCCTGAAGGCCTGTCAAGCAAGACAGTTACACGTCATTCACTTTTCGCCTCCTCACTCTCCTCTCCCTGCAGATGTTCGACTGGATCAGTCACAACAAGGAGCTGTTCCTGCAGAGCCACACCGAGATAGGAGTCAACTACCAGCACGCCATGGACCTACAGACACAACACAACCACTTTGCCATGAACTCTATGGTAGGTCAGCCTGGCAGGAGCCGGCAGATCGTCGTGGGGGAGGCATGGCCTAAGCAGATCCATAAAAGGCAGGGAATGGACTCATGAAGACCTCCCCCCCCCCCATGTTGACTTTCATTTATTTACTTACAGCATGTATTGAAATTGCTCTGGCCACAAGGGGGGGTTAAAGGAGGAGATAGTCATGGGCCCAGATGCTTGGGGCCCCATGAATGTAATGGTAGCTTTGGTCTAGAGGGGGTGCATTTGGTAGAATTTTTCAAAGGCCCAGCCCCATCTGTGTGCAGCCTTGCCCCCAGCCATGTGACCCCCCGGCACCACAACAGCATTTCAGTGGAGCCTTTTTTTCCCAGAATGCCATTATTAGAGACCCCGCCCAACAGTATGGCCAGTCTGATTGACAGACAGCTGACTGACAGAAAAACACACGGTCCCACCTTGGTACCAGGCTGTAGACTCACACGGTGCAAGGTGTGGGACTCCCTGGCATGTTGGATGAAAGTGTCTCCTACTGAGCAAGTGACTGAAGGAAGGAACCATGGAGAATTTGGTCCGGTTCATATATGGGCATGGGCCACTAGCCCCGCCCCCTTACCTGCCACCTCTGGCTTTGTTCTTTGAGCGATGCAGCAGTGTCTTCCCTAGCCCCGCCCCCTTTACTGACTGGCCCCGCCCCCACAATGGAGAACAATTTCCTTGCATTCCTGGGCAGTTATTCCTCTGGTCCAGCCCAAACAATACAAACAGTTTGATTATGTAACTCAACCGCAGATAAAAGGACACAAACTGATTAAAAAATGGCTCAGCACCTAATTGGCGGTTTGCCTTGTTTTTGGCCAGAGGCAGACCAGGGCTGAAGCTGTGGCCTGGTCACAGATGAATGGCCCATCGCCGCTGATGTGAATCTGGTCACGGACCGCGGGCAGGGGGATGATGGCGGGAGCGAGTGGAGGACTGCCAGGGGTCCTGCTGGGGAGGGAAGGCAGATGGCCGTGCGGGCCGTGCGAGCGAGTGCGCGCCCGTGTGTGGGCGGATCAATCGCCGGAGGGGCGGCCGAGGGGCAGAGTGTCTCCTGTCAGAGTCACGCAGAGTCCGCTGACTTTGCTAACCCCACCCAGCAGATCTCCCTTTGAGGCTTCTGAAGGATGCTCATCGTCACTCTGAATATTATTAATATTATTTGTTTTACAGGGAGTCTTGTTATTTAGGGAGGTGCAGTGCTTAGCACTGTTGCCTAACACCTGTAGCACCAGGATTTGAGTCTAGGCTAAAATCCCACATGTGTGAACATAGGTGGAGATTTCAGGTCCAGAGAGTACAAATCCAGACCAGGATTTTGCTTCAACCAACCAGTTGAGTACTCTGTGACTGTGACTCTTTAAACTCGACTGGGTGGTTGAAACAAAATCTTGGTCTGGATTTGTACTCTCTGGACCCGAAATCTTCACCTCTGTGTGTGGAGTTTGCATATTTCCCCGTGTCGTCATGGGGTTTCCTCCAAGTACTCTGGGTTCCCCCCACAGTCCAAAAACATGCTTGGAGTTATTAAATTGCTCATAGGTGTGCTTGTGTGAGTGACTGATATGTGAGCATTCCCTGCGATGGGCTGGGACCCCCATACTGAGGTGTCTCCTCCCTTGTGTCTCTAGGCTCTTGGATAGTCTGTGGACGTCCCGTAACCTTGAATCGGATAAGCAGTTACAGAAGATGAATAGATATTCATGATTGATATCCATCAGTACGACATCAGTCGCCTTGCAGACAGCCATCTGATCAGAAGTGTTAGAGATTTTGACCCAAATACAACAGGTCCCATTATACCATGACATGTGCCTCCCATGCCCCCCCATCCCAGAACGCCTACGTAAACATCAGCCGCATCGTGTCGGTGGCATCGCGCCTGAGCGAGGCGGGCCACTACGCCTCACAGCAGATCAAGCAGATCTCGGGCCAGCTGGACCAGGAGTGGAAGAGCTTCGCTGCCGCTCTGGACGAGCGCAGCACCATCCTCACCATGTCCTCCGTCTTCCACCAGAAGGCCGAGCAGGTAGCTCTCCAGGATCCTCCGCTTTGTGCCTCCTTGGGCGGGGGCGAGGGGGGGGGGGTGGGGGGTGCATGAGGCTTGAGTTCCACATCAGTAGCAGCGGTTTGTGGCAACCGGTACTCTTACCTGGGTGGGCAGGTGCTCAGGTTGCTAAAGGAGATAGCAGCACAGGCTACATGAGATCCACTCGCTAATTATAACCGGTCCCGCTCGCCCCCTCCCCCCAGTTCCTGTCCGGTGTGGAGGCCTGGTGCAAGATGTGCAGCGACGGGGGGCTGCCCTCGGAGATGCAGGAGCTGGAGATGGCCATCCACCACCACCAGACGCTGTACGAGCAGGTCACCCAGGCCTACGCCGAGGTGAGGCTCCGCCCACGCCGGCCCCCCGCTTCTCAGCTGCTCGTCCGCCAACACGGGCACTTCTCACCCGGCTTTCGCTAATGTGCTTATCTTAGTATCTCTAAGCGACTTTTTCCCCACGCAGGAAACCGTGATAGAGGAAGGGCTGTGGGGCCGGCAACCGGAAACTGAAACGTTAGCAGAGCCTTCAGTAATGCATCAGCACCCGAATGATCTGGATTTATTGCGATTATCACTCAACTAGCCCTTTGGCCCAGAGCACTAAATAAGCTGATCCTAATGTATCCGAAACAAACAATATTGATTTTTACGACAAGATCCTTATAGCTCTCAAGAGATGATAGACAACAGGGAAATGACAGCGTATATGCAGGTAGATTTACTGGCATATTTACCAGGAAGGCTGGACAGACTGTCAGATTTCTGATGAAACAGCACATCTCTTATTGCTAAGATACCGATCTCCAATGTGTCTGTTTAGCCTGTTCTTTTTTTTTTGTTTTTTTCTGGATAAAACAATATTCTGAGCTTAAATTTTTTATGTAACATTCTTTGTGGTTTATGGCCAAATCAGGAAAAGGTTTTGGACCACTGATGCATATATTACTGACCACGCATTTTAACCTTTATACCGTGAACGAAGTACACATTTGGTTAAAATACAATAAGTAAGCATTTGCGCCGTTACAACAAGAAATTGTCGCACAAACCGCTTTATACAGAAAATGTGTATTTGTGTGCCAGTTATGTCAAAAAAAAAAAAGAATTGTGCGTCAAAACACAATTTAATCTGAATGTAAGCCTGCCTCTTGTCTTGTTTTTATTATATATTATGTCCTCCATGTTTTGTTCCCGTTCTGCCGTCAGCAGAACAGGATGGATGGATGAAGGTTTTGTTCTTCATTGTTACCCATTTCATTGAAAATGTACCGTCATTGTCTTCATCCCTTTGTGTGTCGGCCTACGTGATTTAATTTAATTACCGAATGATCTGGTGTATGAATGGCGTGTCTGTTATGCGCCCCCCCCCCCAGGTCAGTCAGGATGGAAAGGCGCTGCTGGATGTCCTGCAGCGACCCCTGAGCCCCGGGAACTCCGAGTCACTGACGGCCACGGCCAACTACTCCAAGGCGGTGCACTGCGTGCTGGACGTAGTGCATGAGGTGCTGCACCACCAGCGCCGCCTAGAGGGCATCTGGCAGCACCGCAAAGTCCGGCTGCACCAGCGGCTGCAGCTCTGCGTCTTCCAGCAGGACGTGCAGCAGGTAGGGTGGGGGTGGGGTGGGGGGGTTGGTTAGGCCAGTTCCTCCTTTTGCTTGATTTACTCCAGGACCTGCAGGTGGAGAAGATATATGAAATAACCACCCTTAACATCCAAGAGACTGCAGAGTAATAATGAGACGAAAGCAAACAAAGGGCCCTCCAGGACCAGTATTAAATGGGTTTGATCCCAGTTTTTCACTGGGTCAGTCCCCCAATGCTAGACTCATACATCACAGTTGAAGTGTCAGGCTGATGTTATATTGCAGCACTGAAAAACACTGTGCTTGAGTCACCAGGTGGGGGGAGGGGGGCAGTATGGAGGACAACTCGCTCCCTCCCAGTTATAGATTAAATTCATCCACTGGTTCCCAGTCCATCCATGTGCAGATCTCACTGTGGCTATGTAAACTTTTTCTCCAAATTGCCTAGTGTGTGAATGTGATAAAAAAAAAAAACCTGTTATGACGTTGTGGGGACCTTTTTTTGGGTCTCCACAAATATCCATGACTGCAATCAAAAAACAAAAAATGCCAAAAGTCTCGTATTTTGTTTGGTTACTTATGGTTATGGTTAGTGCTGGGTAGGGGTTAAGGTTGTCATAGTTAGCATTAGCATTTTTCCCATAGAAATGAATCAGCGGTCCCCAAAAAGAGGTGATTTCATGACTGTGTGTGTGTGTGTGTGTGAGTGTGAGTGTGAGTGTGAGCACCGCAATGGACTGTCAGCCTGTCTGCTGCCTCGTGCTCAGTGCTTCCTGAGACCATCCCCAGGCTCACCACCGCCCCGCACTCAGTAGGCGTGAAAATGGGCATCACAATGGCTATCTAATCAAAAAGGCACTTTGTCAGTAATTTCCTCTGTATTTTGGCCGTGAAGCATGGTTAATATCCTCCAACGCCCCACCCCCCCACCCCGAGTCCTTATTGCAAACGGTAGGGCGAGGCTGGGTTCGAGTATACGGGGATGGGGATCCTCAGTGGGATCGTGCCAGCCCCCAGTGCCGAAAACAAGAGCTGGAGTTAAACAAACCCAGACCTGCACTGGGGGTGGGGGTCAGGGATGCGGTTGACTTGGCTCTCTTGACTTGATGAATAATTACTATGGCTTGTGTGTACTGAGGACTCTGCAGGTGAGCAAAAAGTGTCATGTGATCCTGTGGCTTGGTGTGTGAGTGCAGAAAGTACGTGTGTGTATTATATATTACAGAGTAAGTGTGCTTACTGCGTGTGTGTGCATGTGAATGAAATGCACGCCAAAGTGTGTTTATGGGATGTACGTGGGCCAAACCCAAAACTGCAAAGCATTAATCTTTAAGGGTCTCAACAGAAAATAATTGGTCAGGACATTAGCAAGAATGATTTCCTTAAATGTATCGGTCTTTTGGATAAACATGCCGGCGGCTTTTTACAGAAAGAAGAGTCTGTTTTGTTCCCCTCAGTGTTAATGGCTTCAAACAGTTGATCAGCAGGTAAACAACATTTTCAGGCTAGTGTGTGTTTGATGTCAGACCAGGTTTTCTCTATAGAGCTGAAATCTGGGATTTTGGGTTTTGCCCATGTTTTTTTGCCCAGGAGTGTATGTGAAATGTCTGCCAGTCTGTGAAAGGTGTATGAAATGCGTGTTAATGCGAGTGTGTCAAACTCCACTGGGTTAGGAGCACTGCTGACACCACAGTGGTGCTTGGCTGGCACCTGGTCCTTGGTGGGTCCCCAGGTTTGTGCAAAACATGTAATTTTCCTGAAAGTACACATGCCACCAGCAGGAGCCGGTGAGCCGCATTAAGCTGTCAGAGCGGTGAGATGCTTCAGAAACTGTGTGCTGCGGTGAAAGATATCAAATTAGGGCAAATCTCCCTTTGAGGTGGCGAACCTGCAGACAAAATAGGCAATTTCAGGAGCTGTGGGCTCCTGTAATCAGACATGCAGGTTCTGGAGGTGGTTGGGGGGGGGGGGGCGGGGGGCTGTGAAACGTGTGGCTGGGACATTTGAGGTGACATTTTGTTGCCATGTAGTCACGTTGCTCATTACTGTCCGATTCCCGTTTGCCGTCACTCTGTTTGCTGCATAATTCCTGCGGCAGACAACGCTGCCCTTTATATCCCAGCCTGGGGGGGGGGGGGGGGGGGGGTCGGCGGGGCTAATTGATTATCACCCTTGTGTATTTCTGGCTGGACTGAGGTGCTGTCATGAGAAGTGGGGACAGAGGATAGTCTGCTTTGGACCATCCTGAAGGAAACCCACTGTTCAGAATGGAGGGTTCTGGGGGCATCTGTAATGGTGGGATCCAGATCCCCAATGGGGTGCATATAAAACCCTTCAGGAAACATCAGGCACATAGACCTGCCAGGATACTTTTGCCTCACTTCCAACGGCCAACGTTGACGCATTCATCTCATTTCAACAATACAAGGAAGATGTCCTCTCAATGTTTTGCCACACGGGAAGAGGACAGCACCTCTTTGAGAACTAGGCGTCATGCCGACAGTCTGCAGACTGTCTAATGACTGCCCTCAACTTTCATTCTGAAGTGAAATATGAAATAAAAGCCATGTCGTGTAAACAGAACTCAGCGTCGCCGCAGTTCTGCCGCATGGGTATTCGACTGCCGCTTAGACATTAATGATGATTTATGATTTTGCCTGGATTTTTGGGGGTTTATAATGGCCGTGTGGACTGAGCAGACTGTTTACTTTACGCACATTGTTTGTAAATAGGATGCTGACCCAGAACAGCCCCCCCGGGTCTGAGCGCCCGGCTCATGTTTAAACATTAAACCCCGACGTCGTGTTTAAGGCCGTGCTGTTTACATTCCTGATGGTTTATTGTCGCCCCCTCGGAGTCATCCTCATTCACTAGCTGGAAATCACGTTGCTCTGTGAACACCTCACTAGGTGGGGGGGGGCGACGACATACACCTTCAGTTCAAGGTCAGGATAAATTGCACTTGGGGAATCTGGGGATGGGGGATAAGGAGATAAAAACGGGAAACGTGTCATTTTGGCAAGTCGTGGCTGGGATTGCTGAAGTGCTTTCCCTGAGGCGTCCGACTCGCTTGTTTTGCTTTAAAAAAATGTTAAACACGAACAGATTTTTTTAGGGGGGCGGGTTTAAGTCACATTACAGTGTTCATGGAAGTGTTTACAATCCCTCAAGGCCCCACGTCTGAGCTAAATCAGTACTTTCCGAGCGTAATGGTCTTCTGCACTGTAGGTTTTATGTTTCTGAGAGCCTTACTTCTGCACTGAGCTGCTTCTTGCTGCCCCTATTCCTTCACAAAGCTTGGCCCACCCTATCTCTGCTGGGAATGCAGTACAGCCTTCACCTCAGGGAGATAAAGGCCATCAAATTCTTGACTCCAGTCAACGGCAACCATGACCACTGACCACAAATGACCCCTCCTGCTGTACGGCTGAACATGTGTTCCCGGGGAGGGACAATTATCAGAACCCCTTGAGAGAAACCATCACACAACAAGCGGGAATCCCCCTCAGTTTCATTCGGTGCTTACTGGATCCACTCCTCAGTCTTTCACAAAGTCTCCCATCTTGTGCCAGCACTGGATGTAAGGTTCTCCGACAGTTCCATATGGCAGATAACACCTGTGTCCCGCCTCATCCTCGCCCCCGCCTCTGCAGGTGCTGGACTGGATCGAGAATCATGGTGAGGCCTTCCTGAGCAAGCACACGGGCGTGGGAAAGTCGCTACATCGGGCTCGGGCTCTGCAGAAGCGCCATGATGACTTTGAAGAGGTGGCCCAGGTGAGACGTGGACCTCGAGCGGCCCACCTGCGATGGGGTCCCAGAGCCAACGGCCGTGGTGTGGGATATGCGTATAACGTCATACCTTTCATTTTCTGAGACCTATCTCTTTAAGAAGGCTGTCCAACACTCCGGGGTCATCCATTACACTCTTCTCGATCTTTGTGGGTACATAGCTTTTAATTAATAAATTAAGATATTTTACATATTAAACATCTATAGGCAGAAACATCTGGAATCTCTTTGGCTCTAATAGCCATGATTCATTGGCTGTGGGCTGAAGCCTTTGGTGCAGGAGGTTGTGTGATCTAATAGACAATACCAATTAGCGACAAATGCACTCAAAGCCTAACCTTCCCAATCAAAGACATAGAGTAGTTCTGTTCTGTAAGAACAGGGATTACACACAAAGAATCTCATTTGAATTCTTTCTCTGGGCACTGGAGGTTTAAATCATCGATCTGGCCAAGTAATGTATCTTTATACATTACACTCTGTAGTACATGTCCCTTTGGGCATCGTAGGACTCATTTCCGTTCCACTTAATGCATTTTTTTCAAACACTTCCTCTGTGATGGAGCCTCTCAGTTCTTTGCCAGCTAGTGAGACCAACGACTATGTTTCACATAAGAGCATACAGTTTGTTTGCATATGACACTGTAGGAAAGTCTTTAAAGGGAGACGTGGTTGATGGTCCACAACACTTCTGACATACTGGGGTCTTAGATCTCTAGCAAAATAACCTATGATTCTGTATGTTTTTTACTGCTTTGACTTGTAGTACAAATGTTAACACACACACTGCTTTTCACAGGTGACTGACGCTTGTGCAATTGGCTTGAATTCACAGGCTATTGACTGCGGAGGGAAATGTAACTAGCAGACACCGGATCTCATTCCCGATGTCAGAAATAGCTGTGTGACTCAGGTGTGGGCTTGCGCAAATAACTCTATGTCCCTTTTTTCCAAAGCCCGCTTGAAAGTCTCAGAGTTGAACCTGTTGTTGCTGTTTATGCTGCAGGATAAAATCAGGTACAAAAACGTGGCTAGGAAGTATTGTAAATGTGGGATGACTCTTTAAATGCAGACACAAAGACCTTTTTATGATTTTATACTACAGTGTTCTGGGTGTAGAGCACCTGTATAAAAAGTGGAGAATGTCCACCATCCTTTCCATAATCCTCTAACCTGTGCTGCCTGGGATATGCACTATGTTTACTGCCACCTTATACTGGATAATGGCTGGCAAATGGATGGATGGATGGATGGATAGATGGATATCGGAGCCTGTGGCTGCACCAAAATGAAAGAGACGGCTCACACACGCTAACAGGTTAGCATGTGGCTCACCTGTCCTGTGAGCACAGATTTATTTAAGTCTAGGACAATTAGCTCCAAAGATGGATGAGTTCAGGCAGTTAACCAGCTCATGATTTCAGTTAGTAAAGGTACATAAATCCTAATCTGGCAGCCGTAGCCAAAAGGACCAGTTTACTCATCTGGAAAACGCATAAGTGGACTTTCCAGAAGTGAAACTTCTACAGCTGATATCTCAGACTGTCAAATAAATAAAGGAAAAATTAATAACAATGGACACCACATTTTTTCAGGACTGAAACTTAATACAGACATGTGGTTGATTCCAAGATATGAAAACTTCAAAATTGTGCTAATAGCGTTATTTTCTTTCCTTAAAGCGAGTTGTCCTAGTTTCTGTTCCAGCTGAGCTTGAGTGAGTATAGCTGTGAAACGGCAAACAGAGTCACATGACCCAGGGAGCAGGGATTTTATTTGGGAATATGGAAGCTTTTATAACAAAGCCAGAGAGGTGGAATTAAAAACAAAGGCGGGGGGGGGACACAGATATCTGAAACCTGAACGGTTTGTGTCACGGACTAAAGCCTGAGTTGGGCAGCAGCAGAGTCCGGGTGCATTTACTAGGGGATGAGTGAAGATAAGGGGGGCATGAATATGGGGGGGCGTATAACAAGAGCATTATTACCAAGAGTTCCACATGATGAACTGCATGTCAGCATTAGCCGTAGGGTTGGGACAACGCGTCGACGTAATCGATTACGTCGACGCGTAAAATACGTCGACGTAAAAAAATCTGCGTCGATGCGTCGTCATTTTCAAAACAGACATGGCGGCAGCGGGTAGCGGCAACATGAGTGAGGCAGTCGCGGTCGACCCAAACCACTCCACCCGAACACGCAGTTCTACAGTATGGGGCTATTTTAACCGAAAACCGAAAACCACTCCAATGCATAACTACTTCATGTAATTAACATGATTGAACTCGCGCACACAGAAATGTGAGAAACAGGAACAAAATGGATTTTTTGTGAATGAAGAGCACTTTTTGCAGAAAGCAAAGTGAATGTTACATTTTGTTTAAGGACACAATTGTTGCTATTTATTTTAAATGTTTTGTTAACTTTTCCTTAATTTTATATATGTTTGCACATTTTATTTCTTGTTAAATGCTATCTCTAATATAAGATGGTACGACTACTACAACTTTATTTTGCAATTGTGTTCATTAAAAGGTCTTCAAATTAAGAAATTTGTGTTTTTCATTGATATACATAAATTAGTAAATGTGAAATTGCTATACAAGTCAAATAATGGGGAAATAATCGATAATCGAATCAAATCGAAATCGAATCGGATTGAAAAAATTAATCGTTAGATTCATCGATGCATCGAAAAATTAATCGCTAGATTCATCGATTAGGAAAATAATCGTTTTGCCCAGCCCTAATTAGCCGCTTCTGCTGTACTGCATTTAGGCAGGTATACTAGAGACAACAAGTGCTGACATCTTGTAAATAATGGAATTGACTAAGATGGCTGGGTGTGTTGATTAAAGACATCAGACAACCGAAGAACAGTTTTGTTCCTCAGCATCGACGCCGGTAGGAACATAAACCCGAGGAGCGTAGACTGCTTGTAGGACTGCCTGATGTCTAGCCCCAGTGCTGATTAACAGTTCCGACACAGCCTTCCCAGCATACACAGATTCCTCTTTGATGACCAGCCCCGAGCAGATTCAGGTAACAGAAGGTGCAACGATGATTCATCTTGACCGAGGCATTAATTAAAGGAGACGTGAAGCAGGTCGCTTGAATCACTGCATATCTGACTTCCTGGAACCGTCCCCCCCCCCTCCTTTAGAGTCTGCAAAATAATAATAATGAAGGCAAAGTTCAGCAGGTATTATAGGTTGAAGCTGAAAGCTTCTTGAAGGTGGGAGGTTGGGTGGGGTCTTTGTGATGAGGATAAACGACGTAGGCGCTACGGAACCTTGTGAGTCTGCGGAGAGTATAGAGCAGGGGTCTCCAACTCCGGTCCTGGAGAGCTACTATCCAGTAGGTTTTCTGTCCACTTGGCTTCTGATGAGCCACACCTGTTCCTGGTATTTACCCAAGAGCAAGTGTGGCTCATCAGAAGCCGGGTAGGATAGAAAACCTACTGGACGGTAGCTCTCCAGGACCGGAGTTGGAGACCCCTGGTATAGAGGATGTCCAGATCATTTAGCTGTGGGTGAGATAAAAGTCTAGTTGGGTTATATGTAACAAAATAACCAGAGACAGGGTCATTACTAAGTGTGGGAGGGGCTGTACAAGTCTAAAGTCTAAAGCCTAAATATGAATATAATGAATATATGAAAATAGGGTTATATCTAGGACAAGAGTCAAACTCTAAAATGCGTGAAATACTGAAAAGCAGCTTCATTTCGACATGGGATGATATTTGACTCACTGACTTCAATGTGCCTTTGTCATGGACGGCCTTGGGGAATGGGGCTTTCAAACATCCACGGGGGTAAAGGTGCTATCCACTGTTGGGAGGAGCATTTGTCTAAAGTCGATACCATCGTCATAGTGAACACAAGTGGGGTCAGTTCTGTCTCCGGCTTAATACACTCACATAACATTGGTGGGGCAGATCCGGGGGTTCAAAGCTAATCAAGCAAGTATTGTTCAGATGTTTCTGTGTGGACCTCCTTTATCCGACATGATCCTTTCAGTAAACATTCCCAGGATCAAGGTCCCTTGCTGGCTATACGGTTCATCTGAGAAGGCATTCCTCCATAAATAACACTTTGTTATTTGTTTCAGACAGCCTAAAACCATAGGATGCCAGATTAGTTAGGAATAGGTAAATCTATTTTTAACAGCGAGTAATGTGCTTAGTGTCAGATAAACCCACCAGGGTGTAAATGTGTATTTGACAGATTTTGGCATAAAATACTAAAACCATTCTTCTGGTCTTTTTTAAGATGCCCCTGTGATAGAGGTTATTTTGATAGGAGCCCTGGATTTTATGATGGAAAGCCCGTTGCTTGGGTGTGTGATCGAATCATAGCCGGAAATCGGTGTAGGTGGAGGAGATTGGGTCTAATCAGTGCTACTTGGCTGTGCAGAACACATACACCAATGCGGACAAACTGCTGGAGGCTGCTGAGCAACTGGCCCAGACGGGCGAGTGCGACCCGGAGGAGATCTACAAGGCAGCCCGGCACCTGGAGGTGCGCATCCAGGACTTTGTGCGCAGGGTGGAGCAGAGGAAGCTCCTGCTGGACATGTCGGTCTCCTTCCACACCCACACCAAGGAGGTGAGTCTCCACCTGCGTGATGCTCCGCAGGCCTGGGGGTGTCAGTGAGTGGGTGTGTGCATGCCGGTGACCCCCACCTCACATCTCCTGCACCCTACCCCGACTGGGCAGTCCGGACCACAAGGAACCCAAGCTTTAACAAGCAGCACTCTGTCATGAGCAGAACACATGCATATCTGAATGAGTGAACAGCTTTCCAACTGGGGATTGATTATCTCCTTGATTTGTCTTAGTTTTCTGGGCAACCATTTACGCTAACAGTATTTGACGGTCCACTGTTCAGACTCCTGCCTCCCCCCAATGCCCACACCTCCTTAACTCCTCCTCTTAATCCCCTGATCTCTGCACAGTCGGATAGGGCTGGACAGTAGGCGAGCCTGTTATCGGCTCTGCCCGACGCCGTTTTATCAATGCAGTACTTCGCTGGCTGCCGCATGCTCCAATGATGCACCGTCAGCCCCCTCAGCTGGCCCCCTAATTGAGACAAACTGCTGGAACCTCATGAGGATGCATCCCGACATTATTAATCTAAGGGACCTGCTCTCATCAGTCAGTGTCCCGCTGACTCTCCCTCCACTAGAACGCTTTTGTAGATGCTGGTGTCTCACTGAAGCTCACCCAGACTACACTAAGCCTCTGGCCTACAGACGGGATCGGGTTAATGGTGGATGTTGGGGGTTAATCCGCCGCCTGGGCCGTGAGATTATGCCGGATTCCGTGGGCTCTGTCCTGCTGTTGACGTGCTTGGATTCTAGCTTCAGCTCTATTTTAAGCTGCTGTGGTTTTCCACATATTCTCTTTCGTACAGGACTGGACCGTTACAATTTGCATTCAGTTCCCTGAGTGACAGGGGCCCTAAAAAATTCTGAACGTAATTTGATTGGTCTGGTTTGGGGGCTGAATGTGGTATGCTTTCAAGGGGTCCAAAATCTCTAGTGACAGGCCTACAATGAACCCTTGTTTCAGTTGCTCATTTGGTGATGTTGATCATGTTAACTTGATGTTAAATTGATCATGCATGCAGCATCCTCTGTATGGAATGTGAGGAAGGTTTCTGTGGAAGGCAAAGGTGCCTGGCGCATGGCTGTACCTCCGCGGCTTCTCTGGATGACAGCTTCCTTTTCCAGCTGCGTCTCAACCCCATGGGCTTTCTGGAAGCTTCTGGGAGAGTGTTGGCTCAGAAGCCACTGGATGCTGTTTCCACATGTTCTTTGGTCACTGGGGCTCAGTCTGAATTGCTGGAAGTATTGGCCCCCACGGGGCAAGTGTACGGTGCCGGGAGTCGCTCCCAATCTCAGCCCCTGGGCCAAGTGTCAATCCAGGAGGTGGTGGCCTGGTGCCTGGTGGAACGAGTCATGTCTGTGGTCCTGAATCACTGTTGCTCAGTTTATGTGTCCTGTCTAGGTCATTTATCATTCACTGTACTTATTGAGGAGCATTTCAGGCTGCAGAGGGAATAACGGAAGTGCACATGATGATTGGAAACAACTGCTGACTATCTTTTGAGCAAGTGGGCTATTTTTGTACATCAAGTGTCTTTTGTGTTCTTCCACCCGTTCGGAGTCTCTAATGGCTACAGCTTTTGTTGTAATGACTGATATTCGATATACTCCATATACCAAGTGCATAATGTTTCAATTAGCTTTGAAGGACAACCGACTGCTTAGTGTGCAGGAACCCTCGATATGGTTGGCCCCCACACTGGTTCTGCAGGGATACGACCAATCAGAAAAAAGCACACATGAAAGGTTCAGATTCAGGGGCACCCAATAAGACGCTCTGGCACTGATTGCTGTAAGGCACCACCATTGAATACAAGGGCATAACAGCACAGTTCCTGTTGTGTAAATCATAGTAATAATAGTAGTAGTAATTTATTGTAATGGGGTATTTAAGAGATTCATTTGATTCTACTTATTCAGTTTAGCTATAGATTTTGTTCTCTTGAAGAAATTGGTCATATTTCACAAAATGAGTGGTGTCTACGGAAGAAGACAAAGACCCCTGTTAATGATCTAAAGTCCTTTTAGGGCGTGGCCAACCCACTTTTGATAGATTAGTGAAGGAAAAAATGTGGCTGCACCAGGTGCATGGTCCAAATGGGTTGTACTAAGTCTCGTAATTAGTTATGGGTGTGTTTGGGGTGTGACATGCTATAAACCAATCAGAGTGTCATCTCTCACTCCCTTTAAGAGTGACAGACTTATAAGATGCTAGGAGGAGCAGGACAAAATATTTTACTAAATATTTGATTCATTTACAGTAAACACCTACCACAAAGCCATACAATAAATGAAGCGTAATGAAGATGAAGATCCTGAGACTAACCACTGTGACATTGATTTTGATTTGATTTACATAGTGATCTTTCATATTGTAATCTTAAAAGTCTTTGGCATGGTAGTGTGCTGCTGCACGTCCCTGTGTGTGTAACGAGCAGAGCACGTGCACTGTTACTATCCCGATAAATGCCCTTAATAAAGTAACCGTGAAACACTGCGGCATTGACTTTAGACCAGGGTTTTGTTTGGCAAAAGCACGATCGCTTTCTGCTGCCTCAAAGCGGCAAAGCGCCAGCAATGCACCCGACTCCGCCTCATAAGACCGACACGTCCGCGGGTGCTCAGATGGGCGCAAGTACACTTGCTGTTTAAACGACGTGGGCGCTGGGCGGGGAAAGGACAGCGGCGTCGGGCTCATGCTAGCAAAGACACTTGTGTCGCGTCTGGCACCACTTTGCGTTGGAAGCTATATAGAGCCCAAAGCCTTTTAGCTGAAAGACACATTCATCAGTGGTTAGATTTGCTGCCGGAATTCTTCAGTCGCCTCAGAATTATTCCTGTAATTAGTGGTGCCGCCCCACATCGAAACATTAGCTACAGATTCCACATCAGTCTGATCTGAATGCCAGCTAAATGTAATTGGATTGTTAATGGACTTTATGTGTATCATAAGAAGATTGGAAGTTAGAATGGGATTCATTTCTTCGTGATTCAGACATTAGTGGATTAATTGTTCGGAATGGCATTAGATAAGGAACGGGGCACAAATACAGAATATCTGATGAATAATGAGCTGAAAAATTAAGGCTGAGGTCCTGCTAAAGGGAACGATTATCGTTTGGATCCAGTAGAATGAAAATTTGTGGGGTAATGTTTTGTGATTTTAGTATGATTCCTTTTTACTGATTTTTCAAGATTCACTCAATTGAGAAACAGACAAAACAGACAATGCTGTTCACATAAAATGTTTCAGTGAGATTTGCGAAAGCGAAATACAGACATCTGGATGGAAATCAGGTCTGCAGAACAGAGAGGTGTTTTCAGCAGTTGGATAAAAACGTAATCCGGGTCTCAAGCTTACAGCCATTTACACTGAGCATCCAGTTTGATCCATGTAAATCACATTTTCAGTTTTTTTTTTGTGTGACGCTGATATTTTTCAATGAAAAATGAGGGTGATTCCCTGTGCAACACGGCAAGGCAGCAATCAGTGTAAGATATAAGTGGGATTCCTTGGGCGAGCAGAGGCACAGAGGCGTTCCAGAGTGACATCTGTGATCACGAATATCCTCGAAACTGATGTGAAGACAGGTTTCTATGGGAACCACAGAAAGTGTTTTTCAAGAGCATTAACCCTTATGGAGGGATATTCCACGCAGAGGAATGTTCCGTCTCCCTGATGAATAATTATGTTCATGTTCTGCTGTTTGGAATTATTTTAACATTAGCGATAACATTACACTACGTAACGTTGCAAACATTGCTCTGCTGAAATTTCATAATACTAATAAACTTGTATTAAGGCGAGATTGAAGAGTATGAAGAGTCTTCATCTAACTAGATAACTATGCTTATATTCATGTTACAGGTTTGTTGGATACCTATAATGCAGAATATTTCCCTAAACCTAAAGATACCAGCATACTGAACCACCCTGTACCAGGGCACTGTTTTCATTATGAGAATTACATTTATCAGATGTGGCATGATAAACGTCGTTGCTCGAAGGAGCATAATTACTATCAACAGCACCGCCAGATACTGAAAAATTGTCGGTATCTGCCACTGATTAGATTTAAATGTTGCAATTCACCAGTAGAGTTCAGATTAAATGCTTAGTTGAAGGACGGAGAGTTTCATCCCAGAGCCTGCATCCTGGGCCTCCGTCTGAACCTAAGTCTCCATCCCGAGCCCCCGCCCCTAGCCTGGGCCCCGAGTCTGTGCCACAAGCTTGTGTCCCAAGCCTGCATTCCGAGTCTGTGCCCAAAATCTGCATGCTGCACGTGTCTCCCAAACCTGCACCCCAAGTCTCTATCCTGAGCCTGCGCCCCGAGCTTATGTCCCGAGTCTGTGCCCAAAATCTGCATGCTGCACGTGTCTCCCAAGCCTGCACCCCAAGTCTCTATCCTGAGCCTGCACCCCAAGTCTCTATCCCGAGCCTGCGCCCCGAGCTTGTGTCCCGAGTCTGTGCCCAAAATCTGCATGCTGCACGTGTCTCCCAAGCCTGCACCCCAAGTCTCTATCCTGAGCCTGCGCCCCGAGCTTGTGTCCCGAGTCTGTGCCCCAAGCCTGTGTCCTGAGCCTGCATTCTGAGCCATACCATTGCCTAGCTCACAGACAGAGGGGTCTCAGTCACGCATCCACTGTGTGTTTGTCATTCACTCATTCAGCAGTTCACATTCTCAAACAATTATGTAATACATTTTGTTTATTTCTTTTATGAGAAGTACCAGCGTGTTTCCAATTGCATGTTTGCCTTCAGAAGGTCAGTTCATGTTGTCTTGCTGATTCTTGGGAGGCCTCCACGGGCTTTGTAGAGAAAACAGCCTGTTCTTTACATACAGCTTTAGATTGCTCCTGACAGTTGCTGATATTACATAAGGTTTTTTTCAAAGGGTTTTCCTTCTTCTTGACTGAATGTCGAGGCAGCCGCCAAAGCTTTCGGACCTTCGGATATCGCTATGTTTACTTGATACGGTCAGCAGACGGCCGGGTCAAGCTCGCCGGCGGGCATGTGGGGCCCCATCAGCCCTGTTAGCCCTTTAAGTGGCGCTCTACGCGATGATGTGCCCCCCGGAGCTCTCATGTCACTTTTAAGGTTGAGATTAATAGGTTTTTGAAGTTTAGAGCACCATAACACTGGCTGATCTTCAGTTGGAGCATCTGCTGATGATCGATGGATATGACTTGCTCTCCTTAGTCAATATGTGAAAAAGATGCATCTGTTGGCTCGTAGTGTTTTTTTTTTACCCAGGGCTTGTCTTGTCACTACAGCTCTAACAATGCTGAGGACTCCTCTTAATTATCCAATACACACCATGTCACATTGTACCCCCTGACGGGGAACTACTGAGCCTCACCAGTAACGTAAAGTAACATAATCTCCTCAGCTGTGGACGTGGATGGAGGACCTGCAGAAGGAGCTCCTGGAGGAGGTATGCTCCGATTCGGTGGAATCGGTGCAGGAGCTCATCAAGCAGTTCCAGCAGCAGCAGACGGCCACGCTGGAGGCCACTCTCAATGTCATCAAAGAAGGGGAGGAGCTCATGCAGCAGCTGAGGTCAGTGTGCGACAGGAAAGCTGTCAGCATGGGAGTCAGTTGGAAGCCATGATTGCTGTTATTCTCGAATACCTCAGCCTCAACCATGACTTCACATCACTGTTACTAAGGAAGCCCTCAACCATGACTTCACATCACTGTTACTAAGGAAGTCCTCAACCGTGACTTCACATTACTGTTACTAGGAAAGCCCTCAACCATGACTTCACATCACTGTTACTAGGGAAGCCCTCAACCATGACTTCACATCACTGTTACTAAGGAAGCCCTCAACCGTGACTTCACATTACTGTTACTGGGAAAGCCCTCAGCCGTGACTTCACATCATTGTTACTAAGGAAGCCCTCAACCGTGACTTCACATCACTGTTACTAAGGAAGCCCTCAACTGTGACTTCACATCACTGTTACTAAGGAAGCCTTCAACCTTGACTTAACATTACTGTTACTATGGAATCCCTCAACCATGATTTCACATCACTGTTACTATGAAAGCCCTCAACTATGACTGCACATCACTGTTACTATGAAAGCCCTTAACCATGACTTCACATCACTGTTACTATGAAAGCTTTCAACCATGACATCACATCACTGTTACTAGGGAAGCCTTCAACCATGACTTCACATCACTGTTACTATGGAAGCCCTCAACTATGACTTCACATCACTGTCACTATGGAAACCCTCAACTATGACTTCACATCACAGTATCCATGAAAGCACACAACCATAACTACACAAGTGTTGACTTCACATTGTATTGGTCTCTGTAATTGGATTTAATTAGCTCTCAAATTATTGACGCACAATGCTGCGTGTCCTCTGGCCACAGGGACTCGGCAATGTCGCACAACAAGATGCCACACAACAGCTCGATCGCGCACATCGAGAGCGTGCTGCAGCAGCTGGACGAGGCGCAGGGCCAGATGGAGGAGCTCTTTCATGAGCGCAAAATCAAGCTGGACATCTTCCTGCAGCTGCGTATATTCGAGCAGTACGCCATCGAGGTATGGGGGGCGGGGAGGGGGCTCGGATGCTCCTCCGTGAGACCTAAACGATTCAATGAGTGAAACTGCCATTCACCAGAGGGGGGCTTTTATTTATTCAAAGATATTATGTGATGGGTTCCTGAAGTATGACAGTGTTGAGAAAAATTGCTAGCAAAGCCGGTGTGGAGCTGATGAATTGAAAGTTGTTGAAAGGTACGAAAATTATATATAACCTTGCCTCCTTTTTTTGTATTTGCTCAGAATATATAGTTCCTACTTTTTTTAAAAGGTAAATGAATGCCGACTTGTTAAGTCTAAAAGCTTGGCGTAGCAGAGCATATTTCATAGGGAAATTTGTTTACATCGTTGTTTTGAGGGTGCAGTGGCAGACCTCATCCATGGGCCGCTTAGTCAAATAAGGCTGAGACTGGAAGAGATGCCAACATTGACCCCTGCAGGTCACTGCAGAGCTGGACGCCTGGAACGAGGACCTCTTGAGGCAAGCGGGTGACTTCGGAGCAGAGGAGCTGGCCCCGGCCGAGCAGCGGCTCCAGCGTCACACAGAGCGGAAGCTGGCCATGAACAACATGACCTTCGAGGTCATCCAGCAGGGCCAGGACCTGCACCAGTACATCATGGAGGTCCAGGCGTCAGGTGAGTCCCAGGGTGAATCTCAATATGCGTACTTGACTATACATTTGCTCTCGCATACCCATTTTATGTTATCTTCCCTTGCTGAAGACCAGTTCCAATACTAAGAACAGAAGTACAAAGGATGGTAAAAATCCCCAGATGTCGTTCTTGCCATACCCCAAATATCAAGGATGCATCGGTTGCATCCCTGCCAAATAAGACCTATCCCATGATTCACTATGCCCCAAGTTCGTTCTTAGAAGGCAAATTAGCAAGATCGGTCTTGCCAAGACCACAAGTATGATCTTTGCATCCTTGGTATTGAGAAGCGTCCCTAGCCTTCAGCGCAGAAGTGAGCACTCCACATTCATTTACAATCAATATTTTAATTGATGTATCATTATTCCTTTGTTACTGACGAGACCGTTTTATTGCAGGAGACTCCATGTGATTAATATTTGATTGCATTTTTTAACAGATTTAGTTTCCACGGAGGACATCCCTTAAAGTACGTTCTTCGCAGGTGTTAGAACAGTGTTACGCTTAGTGTGAACCTGCTCAGTGTCACTTTGTTTCACTCTGGGACCATGGCAATCCAGGGGAGATCCCTTCTGAAATACTCAGTACTCATTTTGGCAGATGTTGAGAACGTGTCCTGAGGAGAATTCAGGAATTAGTTTGGAATTTAAAGTCTGCCTCCCCAGAAAATCCTCTTACTCACTCTGTATGGTAGGACGACACACTGGGAGTTATTTTTACCATCAGAGGGAGGCCCCCGACTCCCCCCCCCCCAGGAGACCACGGGGTTCCCATAGTGATGGTCAAACTGTCGCATTCATTGACTCTTTAGTGTTACATTGAAATAGCCAAACCAAGATCAGTGGGTGGGGTTCAAAGACTCGTGGCAAAATCGAGAGGTAAGGCATCGAGTCAGTCCGCGTCTGCTGGTGCATATCAATTAGCTGAGCTTCTCTTTGATGCACATAGATTTTACTATGAATTAGAGTAGCCTTTCAAGTCATTATCTGCTTCTCATTTCCCACCAGCACATACCGGCACGGAGAACAGCTTGTGCGGGACAGGCTATATGTGCACAGAGGAAGTCTGTCGGCTTTAAAGAACGACTTAAAGCAGGATCAGCTGGACTGGTCAGCCCCTCCCCTTATACCCTTTGCTTCTCAGGATTGGTTCCAGGTTACTGGGACTGTAACTGGATTAGCAGTTCCGCCAAGGGTGCATGGATGGACAAAGGAAGGAGCAGTGAAAGCACTTAAAATGTTCAGACTACTTAAAGTGTAAGGTTTACCACCCCCTAGTGGAGAAACCATTAAAGTCCTTTATCCCAGTATCTGAAGAACTCTATCTTCCATGCTGTATTCCCTTTCCATTGACATGAGCATATGGAAGCACCTTCTCTTGCCCTATTTTCCAAATGGAAAGATATTCTATGTATATAAAATCTGTCTCTATGAGTAACAGGACAAATAAATAAAAATACAAAGATAAAGATAAAGCTAATACATTTGCTTGGCAGATATGGTGTATTAAGATTCAAATTTAGCCCATAATAGTATAAGAATTGATCTCTTTGTGGGACGTGAACATTCGTCCAACTCCATAAGGACTAGGTGCTCCTCTGGCGGCCATGTTTATATCTGTGGCATGAAGCCAACTCCTCCACTGAGGAAGCTGAGGTGGTGAGGACCCAGCGAAATACGGCATCCTCCTGGCTGGCATCCACACACAGTCCCCAGTGAGTCCCTGGATGGACGGAGAGGTCCCAGGGCCGGTCCAAGAAAACTGCAGAATAAATGATGCCAGCAGCAGAGCCTTTTATTGTCAGAAGCAGGTGGTCGTGGTGACTGCGAGTCCTTGGCTGCCGGCCCATAAGGTCGAGCTCGCTCATCATGGCGGAAGGAGCAGAGCACGGTCCGTACAGTACGAGCGATTCCCCTCTTACCAGGGTTTGTCAGATGTTCTGAGCAGCTTGCGCCTACCTAATATGCGATGATATACCTCTGTGTAACTGTTTCCTTTAACCTATTTCAGCGCATTAAAGGTATGGACCCTGGGCTAGCACTGTGGCTTCAGCTTGGTGGGGAGTGGGTTCGATCCCTGCCCCCGGTTTTGTGGAGTTGGGGTCAGGAGTTCATGCTGACACACCTGGATCAGTTTTTGGGCTTAAAAGCCATGTTCATTGTCCCAGCAAAGAACATGGCCCAAGTCACTTTACACGGGTGTGTTGTGATTAGGGATGTAACGATACACTCAACTCACGATTCGATACGATTCACGATTCTGAGTTCACGATACGATTTTCTCACGATTTTTTAATAGAATGAGCTGCAGACAAATTTATTCAAAAATATTTCTTTATCTTTCTAAACTGTGCAAAACGTGTCCTCTTCTTGACAGTGCAACTGAAATTGAATAAAATACTGTTTAAAAAAATCCCAAATCAAAATAAATTTTAAAAACATCTTCAAATAAACAAACGGTAACACTTTACATTAACTGCACCTTCATAATTCCTTTATATTGCATTCATAAAACGTTCAGTATACCTTCATAATGTATTCATTAAGTATTCAGAAATCATTCATAAACATCATGTATGCATACCTCAACATCCTAACACCTCTTAACAGCTGTAACATACATTAATAACAAACATTATAATTGTATAATCATGAAATGTTTGTTAAGGGATGTTAGGATGTAAAGGTATACATGCATACAACATCATTAATACAGAATAATACAAAAACAGGGAAAAGGGAGGACAAAGAAAAGAAAAAGAAAGAAAGAAAAAGTCAGATCACAGCTGAGGAGGATCATTCTGCTGTCTAAGGGATTCGACCAACAAATAACATAGATCCCACATCCAACCGCTGTCCTGTGGCAGCTACAGTCCAACTTTGCTGAAGTTCAGTCCCAGGGAGCAGTGCAGGTTTTCACTGTCCTTCTTTGTGTGTCCCTCAGGGATTGAGCTGACAGGGGAGAAGGAGGTGGACCTGGCCACCCAGGTACAGGAATTGCTAGAATTCCTCCACGAGAAGCAGCACGAGCTGGACCTGAGTGCCGAGCAGATGCAGAAGCGGCTGGAGCAGTGTGTGCAGCTTCGGCACCTGCAGACCGAGGTCAAACAGGTGGGCTACCACCCTACACCCCCCCCCCGCACATCTGTACACCTTCACAGCTTTCGTGTTGCGCACCTGCCAGCATACCTGTCCTGCAGCTGCCCGTACACATGTTTTATATGGACCCGTAGGCTTGTCTTACACAGGTCTTTACCTGCGCCACACCTGCTGTTACTCCTGTCCGAAAGCCTTTTCTACAGTTCCCAGTTTGCCTCACCAAGACTGTGTGCGTCAGTGAAGGGGCCGATTGCTTCTGGTTTGTGACGCAACACTAAACGACCCTAACAGCAGCTGTGTGCCACCGTCGGCATGTTCCCGCTACTAACAGAAGATGATCCAGGTTCTCGTTGTGGTTTACCTCTATTGAAAACCTTTCTCATTCCAGCACATTTTTTTCCACTGATGGCCAGCTGAACGAGTTTGGGGCGTGTCTCCTGCTCAGGTTGTGACAGGGCGTTTGATTGGCTTATCAGACTCTCCAGTGAAATTATCCGAAAGTGAAGGAAGGCTGCTGAGTTTTCACCTGAAAGAGACCCACCGTCTCCCTATCCACTGCGCTAGACATGATCAATAAAACATGTGTCCTTCCTACTTTCAACTGGAAATCGGTAGAGTCACCTTCTGCACCAGAAATCACTTATTAAAGTCAGTTTAATAATTCAGACCCTCATTGCCAAATATAATTCATTTATTGAATATTTCTTCAGTCTAAAAAACATAATGAAAAGGTTACTGTGGAATGCAATTTATAAACTGAGGACACTTACTGTAAAGACAAGGCTTGGTATACTTATTTGGAATGGTAGAGGATTTTTTTGTTTACCTGAAGGTCTTGACTTGATGATTGTCGGATTAATTTTAGCCCATATGTGATTAAAGGGGATGATCTTGTAAGCCCTTTGAAAGAGCCAACAGTGAGAAATGAACACATCGCCACACAGGACAACAGCCTCTCAAGGCTGCTTCCTTTGTTAGCTCGCAGTCCCTCCCGGCTCCTGTCTGCCCGAGTAATTGCATTCTGGCAATAATTGAGAGGCAAAGTGAGGCCCATTGGGATCTCCGCTTAAGTGCTGCATGCAGGCTAATGAAGGCTGAGTTTTATCTCTGAGCCCCGGTCAGGGGGAGGCTCAGAAAGGGTGTCCAAGGACATCCAAGCAAACTGCGGGTCTGGATCTTTGTCACGGGTTTGTTTTGCGATTAAGCTTTCTAGACCTGTGCGCGTGTGAAAACAGCTGTTTCTGTTCCTGAAACAGTCTGTACTGTTGACCTGCGTACATGGATATGGAATCTTTTTTTTTTTTTCTTCAAAGGTGACAAATCACTGTTTGAAAAGCTTGCAAATTACCCAGGACTACATGTGTTTTCATAACCACTAGACAAAGGATTGGGCTGCTAAGGCACTGAAAGTACACCAGGGCCAAATGGATGATTATAGGTTCAAACCCCAGGCAGCTTTTTAATAATTATGTTTTTGTAATAATTGTTACATTTTTTATAAGACAACCAATACAATCAAACAGGAAGGGTTTTTGATAATGTCAGCACATTATGGTCAATTTCAAATAAATATTGATGGCCAACATAGAAATTGGCAATGTTTTATCTTGTCAGTTATATTTTTAAAGGGTAGAATATTAAACCTAAATTATTCATCGGTTCTCTTCTTTCATTATGTACATTAGCCAAATGCACAGTGCCAGAGTTTATCTTGCAAGCAGGAGTTGGAAATTAATTCTTGGGTCACAGTTAGGTAAAACTGTGCCTATTACCATTTTCATAGTTTATTGTTATTGTGCTATTTCCAAGCCAGAGACTGGAACATTCATCTTGCAATTCTGCTTAACATACAGTTTACAGGACAGACCGGGTGGGACACATTTATAATGAGCATTTCTGTGTCCAGTCGGCAGGAGAATCAATACCACAAAGACGCTTGTAGTTATTAATGCATCTCCAAGACCTAACTGCAGCCAGAGCAAGTCTATGATGTTTCAATTATTTATTTAATTATTACATCATTCCCGTGCATCGTAAACATTATTACTCTATCCATAAATGTTACAGCTATAAAAGTAAGAAAAAGAATTGAGCTTTATATCTTCTGGGATTTATGAATATGGAGAGAGGGTGTTCGGGAGTTGAGACCCCTCCTACCTTTTTAATATGCTACACCGTTCTATGTGTTCAAATATGTTTACTGCTGGGAATAAAAAATCAGATATTTTGAGATAATGGTTGATTTTTTCATGTTCCTATTTAGGAAGTGTTACGTAAGATTGGCAGGGTTAAAAACAAGCCAGCCATCGCCATAAATAAAATGGGATGCAAATACCTCGAGAGATCAGTGGGGCTGGCAATGATACTAACCGATAGCGGCACTCCTGTGTCCCCAGGTCCTGGGGTGGATCCGGAACGGGGAGTCGATGCTGAACGCCAGCATGGTGAACGCCAGCTCTCTGTCGGAGGCGGAGCAACTGCAGAGGGAGCACGAGCAGTTCCAGCTGGCCATAGAGGTGACCAGGGAGAGATGCGCTCTCGCGCAGGCATGCACATGCACACGCGCACACACACACACACCACAAAGATACACACCCCCCCGTGCGCGCACACGCAGAGAGGCGCGGAAAAGCACGCAGAGACGCGCAAGGCGAGGCGTCCGCACGCGCTCTGCAAATAGAACAGCGGTACCCGCGGCGACCGGAAACGCACGCACGCGCGCGCCGCTTGCATGGGACGACAGGAGGGACCCTGAGGCCGATTCCTCCTACACCCAGTGCCGTTCGCTGCCAGGAAAGCTCTCCCCGGGGCTCGCACTGTCCTGCAATCTCATAACATAAACAGAAAGGAGTATTATGATTTTTCTTTAAATTAGTACTTCTCAGATGTTTCTGTATTTACTATAGGTATTTTTCGAGCTTAACCTGAGTTCATAAAACAGAAGGGAAGCTGGCAGAGAAGAATTAATTCTACAGTTTTCCTGTCTAGACTAAATTCTGGGAGTTTAAGTAGACTTGTAAAACTTTTTTGCCTGTTAAATTTTGATTTATTTTTTCTCCCCTGTGCTGAACACTTACATCCTCTGAGACAGGTGTTGGTGTTGGTGGTGGGGGTGGTGTTACTGGATATGTCCCTACGTTTTAAATAGCAGATGTGTGCATTGGCGAGTGATTTTATAGGGCACTTCTGTAACATCAAGAGCAGACAACGGAGCATCGATGGAGTGGGAGGTCTGGGATTTTATGAAACAGGTCTGATTGCAGAATGATGATCAAGAAGATGTTGCGAAAGTCAATGGTTTTCAAGATACGGCTACGGAAATTGTTTTGAATTAAAGAACTAAAGAAACAGACAGTGATAAACAAAGCAGAAACATCTGTGCTAATATAATTGCGATGAGCAGCCGACCCCATCCATCGCTTTCCTGCTGAATGGTCAGCTGGCGATATCAGTAAATCATTTATATCTTTTTATCGCATTTAAAAATAATCCCTCGTAAGATGACATGTCATAGGTCATCTCAGGTAATACATCAAACTAGTGCAACTGTGATTTTTAAAAAGTGAGGATAAATAATCCCACCGCACTGAAAATAAAACTAAGATCTGATGTCTCTTGTGACAGGATGACTCTTTCGGTTGCTGACTTGAAGTGGTTTATCAAAAAGGTCTCACAGTAACTCAGTGTTCTCTGCACTCTAGAGTTCTGTCAACAGAAAAGTTTGGTTATTTTTGAAGTTATATCAAATTCTGCTCCAAATAGCCTATATGTGTCTTTGCTGCCAGAGTAGGACAACTTAATTTGCACATCCTTAGCTCTACCGTTAACCCAGAGTAATTTTTCACGTTTACGAGGGCACTGGTTAGAAACTGCAGATGCGCAAAGGCCAAATGTCAAACAGATACTTGACTGCTATTAGCTTGTTAGCTAACATGCTCCCTTCTCTCCTGTGACACGCCGCCCCCCCTCCAGTCCCTGTTCCATGCCAATTCACTGCAGAAGACGCACCAGAGCGCCCTCCAGGTGCAGCAGAAGGCCGAGGCCATGCTGCAGGCGGGCCACTACGACCCGGACGCCATCCGCGGCTGCGCTGAGAAGGTGGCACTGCACTGGCAGCAGCTCATGCTCAAGATGGAGGACAGACTCAAGCTGGTCAATGCATCCGTGGCCTTCTACAAGACATCAGAGCAGGTGAGAGGCAGCACAGTGCCCCCTAACGGTCTGGGGTAGCAACAATTTAAAATTCTGGTTAATAATTGTCTTACGGTCCTTTTATAGAAAATTGCCAAGTTAAAATAAACAGTATATATGGAAAATCCAGTGTGGGGGTGTATTCAAATTGCATTGTCAAAATTACCCTTTTGTGTATTAAAATTACAGTGGTGTGTTAAATTACTGGTGGTTACATAATTATATTTCCAAAGAAGCGATCTGCGACTTTACTTACTCTTTTGCACGGGATGGCCCTTTGTGGGGGCGAAACTAGTCGATTCACCTTGAGTAGGTAAAGGAAATGTTCCTTAAGGTAGACCTCACCTACCTGGACTCTGCTGCTTAATCTTTGCAAGTTTGTTTTCCTGGCACCAATCCTGCTTGCTTCTCAGGTGTGCAGCGTCCTGGAGAGTCTGGAACAGGAGTACCGGAGGGATGAGGACTGGTGTGGGGGCCATGACAAGCTGGGGACCATGGCTGAGACAGACCACGTCATCCCGCTCATCAGCAAGCACCTGGAGCAGAAGGAGGCTTTCTTAAAAGTACCCCCTACTTTCTTGGATCCCTCTCCCTTCACTTGGCAAAACCTGAATAACAGCCGTTTTTCAGCATAAAGCCACAGCCTACGGGTTCTGAGATAGAAACCTGCTCCTGTTTCATTTCATGTTTCGTTTGGTCAAGTAATGAAACAAAAATGGCCAAAGCTTTCTAGCTCTAGCACTATAAATATGAAGGTAAGAGCAACAGCGATGGGAAAATGTCATGCACGTGAGCAGAAAGCTAACAGACTTTACGACTGGATATTTCTTGGCCTGACCTCTCTGTTGTGTGTTACCCATTAACGATCACATATGTTTATAAGAGCAGCCAACCCCAACCTACCCTGAGCCCCACAGCACAGCATATGTATCTCATATATGAAATGTTTTGTTAATTGCACTTATCCAAAGTGGTGGCTAACAAGTATAGCTAGAGAACAGTGGTTTCAGGAATGCTGCCAGATGGGATTTCTTGAAAGAAATCATTGCTATTAGTGAATAAAATTTTGTAGAGACAATCACTTGATTCTTCCTGCCTTACAGCTGACCTGCGTGATTAATATCCTATTATAAGTCCCAGCAGAAAGTTAGCAGGGTACAAGGAAAGCCAGTGAGCTTGATGGAAGTCAGACAAATGAACATGTAGCTTTCATGGCCCTGAATAACCCGAGGCAGATACTGGGGACCCCAGGGAAAAATACTCCATGGGGCCCCCAATGCAAGCAGCCTGACATGGTAACATTTAGGACCATTATTTTAGCATGAAGTCTACATTAAAAATTTCAACAAAGACAATTTAATAAACATAATTCCTTTATTTTCACATTACTGTGAAAAACAGAAGGCACAAACAAAGCAGATTTGTTGTTGCAATGTACTATGTAATGGACCAACCTCCAGGGGCCCCGGGCAGTTTCCTGCCTTGCCTGTCCTGTCTCTATATCTCTGTAAACAGTGAGTGGAGCTTCGCGTTTAGTACTGGTGGATTAGTTACTCCTGACTCCCAGCACAGGTACTTACCCTGCCTTTCTCCGACGGGCTGGCCATGGATGTTCTCTTCTCAGAGAGTGCTAACTCCTGTCATGGCAGGCTTGTACTCTGGCCCGGAGGAACGCGGAGGTCTTCCTCAAGTACATCCACAGGAACAACGTCAGCATGCCCGGAGCAGTCAGCCCTGCACGTGGACCAGAGCAACAGGTCAAAGGTCAGTCTGAGCTGAGCCTTATGGAAACCTGAACTTCCATTAAACTCACAAGGGGTATCGCCCAGCTAGGATTCTGCCCAAATTTAGTCTTTTCTCCTGAGCCTGGCACACCAATAAAATATTTACTTTTGACTAGAACATAGTACTGTATAGTTTATTACATTGCCATCTATATTGTAACATCCTCTTCTGATATTTGAAAACCCGGGCCCCATTCAATCCAATAGAGTACAAGTTATGTGCTCTGCCGAACTGTAGTCAAAGTCACAGCTCTGTATTACTTTCCTTTCATGATATATTAGATGATCTTTAACATTCCCTATAGTAGGCTTATATGTAATAAAGCATAAGAGTGCCCCCCCCACCCCTGCAGCCATCTTGAATGAGCTTCTGCAGAGGGAGAACCGAGTCTTGCACTTTTGGACCATGAAGAAACGCCGACTGGACCAGTGTCAGCAGTACGTGGTGTTCGAGCGCAGCACTAAACAGGTGACTCTCCCAGACTCGATCCCATCAACCTGTCTGCTGGTTTTCGGTTTGCCTAGGAAACTTCTACGAAGTCCAGTCACCTTCAAGCATACCCGCTTGATTATGGGGTAGCCGTGATCCTCCACATGGTCCGTAGCACTTTCAGCTCCTCGTTTTGAGGCAGATGGAAAATTAGGCCCTGCCAGTGTGCTCTCTGTCACAAGAACCAGGAGAGAAAATGTTTCTGCTTGACATTTCCTGTAGGCCTTAGACTGGATTCAGGAAACTGGGGAGTATTACCTCTCTACTCACACCTCCCCTGCGGAAACCAGCGAGCAAAATCAACAGCTACTCCAGGAGTACAGGGAATTCAGAGTGTCTGCCAAGGTGAGTTTCAGCGCAGCATGGTGCCATTCGGCCTCCATGCTGAAGAACGCACCTGCTGGAATGGCACGTCAGCACGTGGTAATATGTTCGGCTTGAGGTAGCACATTTCATGTTGCCTTATTTACCTAATTCCCGCTGATCTCATTTGTGGCACCGCAACTACTGAGGCACACAGACTGGTAATGCCCTCCAGTGCCTTAAAAATCTGGTTCACTTCAAAATAGAACGATGTACTCGACTGTGATTGGCCTCCCGGTAATAAACTGGCATTTTGCCCTATAGCAAACCAAGGAGAAGGTGAAGCTCCTCATCCAGCTGGCAGACAGCTTTGTGGAGAAGGGCCACGTCCACGTGACAGAGCTGAAGAAGTGGGTGACCACGGTGGACAAGCACTACCGCGACTTCTCCCTGAGGATCGCCAAGTACCGGTGCTCTCTGGAGTCGTCACTGGGCATTAGCTCAGAAGTGAGTCTTTAGAGCTGGACACTGCCCCATGACAGCCCAAAGTAATTTAATATGAGAATTAAATTAAACATGAAGTATTATAGATTTTAAAAGATATTACATATGACATTTATCAAATGCTTTAGTCCAAAGGAACATAAAACTGGAGATCAGAAAGCAAATTATTTGAATTTATTCTGTTGCACGTGGGATTTAAACCAACAACCTTCCGGACATGAGCACCAAATCCTGAAGGTACACACTACCCTCCTCCACAAAACAAAACAAAATCATGGAAAATTCATCACATCAGATTTTAAAGTAATGGTATTAAAATATGTCAAGTATTAACTTATGATAAGTAAAATCATAACTATGATCTAAAGACAAAATAAGATTCTTTATTTTTTAAATTTGACAGCCACACAAAAATAGCGACTTTGAATGTCAGTTCTATGTGACGTTCTCCTTCCAAGTACAACCTTGGGATGGGGGGAGATCTTTGGTCCTGAGCTGCCAGGCAAACCAAGACTGTCAATTTAAATACAAGACAGTAGACTAAGGCTGTAGACTGTCTTCTAGCTGGGCTGTCATCGTCCTGGACTAGGTGCAGACATGCAGCCATTTCTGTAGACATTCCAGCTGGGTTGTAGTGAAACTAACTAAATAAATAAATAAATAAATGCTTTGGCTTTGAGAACCATGGTGTTTTATTGGCCTTGTCTGGTAACATAATGACCTGCAATTTCTTACCGAGTGGCCAAAGGGATTTAGCGTGAGCGGTAGGCGAAGCAAATAAATGCCTTTTAAATCTTCCCCGAATTTGATTTTTCTATATTTCTATGCCTGTTATTCTGTGACATTATGTCAGGAGGAAATCTGTACGTATTGCTGGCCTCAGTGAAAAGTCTTTTTCTCCTTTAGAAAAAGTTTCCTGTTAGGCAAGCTTCGTGTTGAGCCCAGCTTCTGTCAGCGCACGGCTTTGAAGGGCAATAAACAGCTTCAGGAAGACGCAGTGGTTGTGTCCTAGTTCAGTTCTGCCGAGTGTCATTCCAGCCTCTGGGTAGTTTATGGGGGAAAAAAATGGACACAGGCCTTCACACACACAATGTGTGAATATACCTGCTTGCATTTATAGTAGCAGTTCAGAGGTAAAACCAATTGAAAGAATGGTCTTCATATGGATATCTCTAAGGTCTTCTGTTCATCGATCCCTGGAACTGCATACATTAGTGAAAGTTACCCTGGGGGTAGGTTTTGATTAAGCCCAGTGTGACAGTTACCCAGAGCCTGGTGATTGAGGTCTTCAATCAGAAGGACTCCTGATTTGTCTTGGTAGGATACTGATGAATTGGAGCTGGACATCATCCCAGCTAGCCTGGCCGACCCGGCGGTGAAGCTGCGAGACCCCAACCAGGAGCTCAACGAGGAGAAGAAGAAATCAGCCCGAAAGAAGGAGTGGGTATTCGGTGTCTGCCAAGGCCCAGAGATGAAAGGCCTCTGGATGTGAAATATGGAACAGCCAAGTAGACCGCTCTCCCCCAGTTTCCAAGAATGAGACCTAAAGAAAGAAAGTGTTATAATGCAAACAGCCCAAGACTGTTGAAATGTCCCGGGGGGGGGGGTCCCAAAGTCTCACATACGAAGCCTAGAATCTCTGGGATATCGATATCGGTATATTGGTATGGGCACTTAGAGCTGTGTGTGTATAGTGTTATCTAGGCTTTATCAAGGGGAAGCTGAAGATAATTTTGTTCGCCACCTGTGATCTAAGTGTCCTTTATATTAATCCTGAAACATTGTCCCACACATCTTCCATTACTTATAGTCATTTGTCATGTCTCTGAACACTCAGCCCGCAATTCACTGTCTGGCATGTTTATCTTCTCATAGATACATAATGGCTGAGCTTCTACAAACTGAAAAAGCATACGTCAGAGACTTACATGAATGTTTAGAGGTAAGAATTCGCTTATGACTGTCTGTGTGGCATAAAGCCCACCTCGTGTGTGAATGGGTTCTGTGCAATGCTTCCGGCACAGTAATAACTAGAGTGCCCCCTAGAGGGAGCTGTTTGCAATGTTTAGCCGTCCGTGTTTGTGTGTCCTCGTCTAGACGTACCTGTGGGAGATGACTAGCGGCGTGGAGGAGATCCCACCAGCGATTGTCAACAAGGAGCACGTCATCTTCGGGAACATACAGGAAATTTATGATTTTCATAACAAGTATGTTTTTTAGCAGAATGCTTATCTGCATGTATTTTAAATGTGATCTTAAAGGAATATGTCATGCCAATCCATAGATATATGCAGTTTAAATGAGTTGCAATAGTTGTATGCTGTTGCACATACTCAGTGATGAAGCCTTAGGCAAGTTTCATCACTGTGGCCAAGAAAGCTTCTCTGTGCAGTTATACTTTATCTCAATTGCTCTACATGCTCCTTCTTTGTACTTTCTGAACCTACACTTTCCACCTCTAGTAACTGCAGATCTATAGATTTTTTAACATTAGAATGGCTATTTACAGTTTGTATAATAGTTGTGACACATGCCCATCGTAATGCTAATGACTCTTTGGGAGATCTCATTGTATTCTTTTTTTTCTTCTTTATAATTCCAGCATTTTCCTGAAGGAACTGGTTAACTATGAGCAGCTTCCTGAGGACGTGGGCCATTGCTTTGTTACCTGGGTAACGTGGGATGCTGTGTCCTTATGTCGTTATTTCTAGGAACTTAAGCGTTTGTGTGGCACCTGGTGCCAAAATCGCTAGAAAACCTGTCACAGACCCAGTTTGCCTCAGAGCATGTCAGAAGGATAAGTAACCAGACGTCTTTGTCTTGCTGTTTGCAGGCCGACAAGTTCAACATGTATGTCACCTACTGTAAAAATAAGCCAGATTCCAGCCAGCTGATATTGGAACAGGCTGGGACATTTTTTGATGTGAGTACTTCCAGCTATTCAAACTTTAAGATTTGATATTTTTCTTTAGTGTGTTTTATTTGTGAATTTAGCATCTTGCAAATTAATGGGTCAGTACACCTACTTAATCTGCAGATGGAGCCAGAGAGCTAGTTATTCTGTAAATTTTAGATCTCTGCATTTGGTAAATAGACTAACAGTTTAGCCATAGACTTGAAGCATCAATGTACAATGAAACTGAACAGAGGCATTTCTAGCACATGACCTTGAAGCTGAAGCTCGCTGCATCCTTCCAGGAAATTCAACATAGGCATGGCTTGGCCAACTCCATCTCCTCCTACCTGATCAAGCCGGTGCAGAGGATCACCAAGTACCAGCTGCTCCTTAAGGTGCTGTCAGGATGCCACCTTGGGAATCTCTGCCCAAGTCCATGATGGAGTATCTCAAGTTACTTCTTTCTGTCACACATGCTCTCACACTGGTTTATTGGTACATTTGCAACACTGGATTTTTATGTACAGTTTCGACTTCACTCACTCTCTCTATTTTTCTTCCCCCTCTCAGGATATTGGCATGTTTGCACCATTATCTGTTTGTGTATAGCTTTCTACTGGCTCAGTAATATGTCCTCCCAAGAGCATAAAACACATTTGGCATACAGCTATAAATCCGTTCCCACATCCCACACGGTCTGCGACAAAACTTCTGCGTGTTGCTTTTTTGCTGAAGTTGCTGGGAGTCTGGAAGTATGCAATGTCAATGTCTGCACACCATTAAGTATTATTATACCTTCTGCCCTGATTAGCATGTAGCAATAACTATAAGCAAGAAAGACACTTCTGGCCCAGTGTGGTGGATTTGAGACCGTATACTGGCTGTGGTTGCTGGTTCCAAACGTACCAGTTGCCAGCATGCTGGCCTGACAACCCTGGGAACTGATATTTCTCGCTTCTCCACCTGGATTTACGGAAGGGGTGGCGACTTCCTCCTTGTGGCTCCACAGGAACTACTCAGCTGCTGTGAGGAGGGGAAAGGGGAGCTGAAGGACGGCCTGGAGGTCATGCTGAGTGTCCCTAAGAGGGCCAACGATGCCATGCACGTCAGCATGCTGGAAGGTAAGAGGAACAGGCAGCGAGAAGGGAAGCTGCAGGCTGCAGGGAAACACCAGTCCCTCGCACACTGCGCTCAATAACAGCTGACTATTAATTATCTTCTGGGGTGGCACAGTGGGCAGTGATGTCACTGCAAATTTACAGATTTGAATCTGGGCCCAGCTGCACCTGTCTGAGGTTTGTTTACCCCCCCAACAGAAATGTGGTGTGTGGGGCTAGAGCTAGCAAACTTAAGGCCACAAACTAGAGTTTTGAAATACCAAACCACTCACTACTGCACATCCATTTCTAGCTACTGCTGTCTTCACCAGTGGAAACTAATTATATAAATTTTGGGACCCATGTATCCTTAATAAATCAGTACAGCCTTTTATTGATTCTAGGATGAACATGTATGTGGTTTGGTTCTTCCTTAGTGTTAGAGAGCGGTCTATAGTGACTTCTCTACGGTCTCTCCCCCTCCCCCCTCCCTGCCCCAATCCCAAAAGGTTTTGACGAGAACCTTGAGGTCCAAGGTGAGCTCATCCTACAGGATACCTTCCAGGTTTGGGATCCCAGATCCTTGATCCGAAAGGGGCGCGACCGACACCTGTTCCTGTTTGAGATCTCACTGGTGTTCAGTAAGGAGATCAAGGACTCAGCTGGACGCACAAAATACATGTACAAGAACAAACTGCTGGTAAGACCTGCCTGGCCCTTCTGCTTTCACAATTAAAAATGTGTTTAATTCTATTGTCTTGTTGACTCTTATCTAATGGCTTGGAACCATATGCTTTAAATTTAAATGTGTACAGTTGCAGCCTGCAGTGAGGTGGAGTATTTTCAGAGAAGTAATTCAGATTTAGAATCGTACTGTGAAAGAATGGGAGCTCTTCTTGAGATACGAGTCTTCTACCTGGAGACGTAAATGCAGGTTCATAATAACGAAGTTTTCCCTGAAGAGTGACTGCGTTATCTGATCTCAAACCACTGGACGTGTCCTCAAAGGCTTTGTTTTCCTGTTTTTACCGCACCAGTCCTGCATTTTTGTTCCCGGAATCCATCATTGCATCAAAGCCATGATGCTTTTTCAGTTCATTCAGGAATGGGTTTTGCAGTGACATAATACCTTTATGAACCTCCTATAGGAGGAGCACTTTAGGCACTGCTGGTTGCCACAGCAACACTGGCTCTGTGTAAGAGGTTAGCAGCTGGCGCCTCTTCTGTCCACAGCTGGATATTAGCTGATGTGAGCCCATTAAGTCTGTGAGGGTCAGACCCCTCCCCACCCTAGAAACCCCCTCTGTTACCCGTAAAGGGACCCCAGTACATTCCAGGCCCTGGACGTGCACACACCTGTCTACAACAATCCACCTCTTCTCTGCAGTGCATTTCAGCACTGCTCCCTGCCAAAGCCTGACAAGCCCTCTCTCTCACGCCACCGGCTCGCACGACACCCAGCGCAAAGTGTTCAAACAGTGCAGGTGGTGAATATATGCAAAGTGCAGCAGATGGCTTTGTTTCTAAGCAGGCCTCTTTATGTGCCTTCAGAAGGTATCGATCGTGACAGAGACCCACTTCCAGATGCTGCGTCCCTGCCGACTCTGGCCGCAGAGAGATCGGGCAGAATGCGGCTTTAGATTGGTAGCACGTGCGAGTAGCACAGACGTGTTTCGCCTGTGAATGCATCCAGTTAGATTTGCGGTTTTTTTTACCTTCCACTGCTCTACAATATGCAAAACTATGGTACATATGTTAGTAATCGGTCACATTCATGTCCCTGTTTGCGTCAGATTTTGGTTTGGGAAATAAGTCCACACAAACAATTTATAGAGAAAATGGAAGGTGTCCTAAAAAGGACGCTCTGCCTGCATTAAGGGTTTTATTATTTTCCGGAGAAACAGAAACTGTACAGGAGATAACTTTGAATGGAAGGCAGTGGGTGTAATTTTTTCATGCACTTTTTGTGGTGCTTCATCTCCATCTATTAAGTAAACATGGGTCCATGTTTGTGTTTTTAGACCTCAGAGCTGGGCGTGACGGAGCACATTGAAGGGGACCCCTGTAAATTTGCCCTCTGGGCTGGGAGGACACCATCATCGGACAATAAGACGGTTCTCAAGGTACGTTTCTTCACTGGCTGATGCGATGGAATTCACCCTGAAAGTAGAAGGAAGGTGATATATGGCATCGGATCTAGGGGCTCTTTCGTACTTCTGATGCAGAAACCCACTCAGTCTCATCTTGATCATATTGGTTTGGGTGAGAGACTCTGAGGGGTTTGGGACCAGACCGCGCCTTTTATTCTCTGCCAGCGAATGAGGGTCATCAGCCGAGAAACAGAAATGAAAGTGCTTCAGGACAGACATGCTTTACCTGTGTGCAGGGGTCAGACTTGGTGCAGGGGTCAGAGAGATGAAGCAGCTTCAAAAGGCTCCACAGTGGATCATAAAGGGGAAACGCAGGCTTAGAGCAGACAGTCAGATGCCTCCAGCAGGTTAGCGGCCTGGTCTCATGGTCTCTCCTGGCAGCAGTGTTTCTTTTTAACCCTTTGATCATTCTATCAGGGAGCTGTGAGCAGCCTTCAGTGCAGATCAGGATCACCTGGTCTCTTTGATCTTGCAGGGACCTGCGTTTGCGTGTGTGTGTGTGTGTGTGTGTGTGTGCGCACGAACCAGCCATTGGCGTATATAAAGGGTCCATGCTAATGTTGGGGCTGGATCGCCCATACGAAGCCCAGGGTGTGTGAAGCAGCTCTTCACGCCTCTTCTGTGCATAAACAGACTTGTCTGGTTCAGGTGCCACCCTGTGAGCTCAGACCAATAAACTCACCCAATTCAGAATTGATAAACTGAGCACAATATATCTCAAACACAAACCTACCTCAGGGGTATGGAGAACCACCTCTCATTTCAACATTTAATGGAGAAGATATTGGGACAGGCAAGGATTGATTATACCATGAACATCTCTCATGTGATGCTTTAACGCTCAGAGGAAATTCAGAGGAAATTACTGGAAAGGACACTTTTTGGCATGCCGTTTGCTGTTGTTGCTGGACCAGATTTTGGATGCTTGTTGCGGGACTGCTAGGAACATCTGCACTGTGTCACATCTCGTGACTCACCCGCAGGCCTCAAGTGTCGAAGTGAAGCAGGAGTGGATCAAAAACATCCGGGAGGTAATCCAGGAGAGAATCATTCACCTGAAGGGGGCGCTGAAAGAGCCCATCCCAATACCCAAAACGCCGGCCAAGCAGCGAAACAACAGCAGAAGGTGAGAAGAAATGACTGCTTGGACTTTCTGTCTATCTTCCGGAAGTGAAGTGAGCCGATCCTAGACAGTTCATTGCAGGACACACACACACACACACACACACACCAGTTACCATACTTGTACATTTCTGAACTATGGAAGGGATGCCTCTAGGAGACCCACACAGACACAGGTAGAACATACATGCTCCACACAGACACAGGTAGAACATACATGCTCCACACAGACACAGGTAGAACATACATGCTCCACAAACACACAGGTAGAACATACATGCTCCACACAGACACAGGTAGAACATACATGCTCCACACAGACACAGGTAGAACATACATGCTCCACACAGACACAGGTAGAACATGCATTTTCCACACAGACAGAACTGCAGGTGGGATTTGAAGCCCTAACTCTGGAGGTGTTTGACTACATTGCTACCCACTGAGATACCACAATTTACTTAATTTAGGCAATATTATGCTAAACAAACTATAACTTATAAAGCATAACTTATTGAATGAGGTTCTGATGGCATTTAGACATTGACTAGCGGATGTGTAATCTCATATCTAATATATCAGGATATAAAATCGGAAGCTAAGCATTACTCATCCGGAAGGTGTCTGTCCTTTGTTATGTTAAGACTATTGGGTGTTTCCTTAGGGATGTTGGCGAGGAACTGGACAGTCAGGGAGATGGCAGCAGCCAGCCGGATACCATCTCCATCGCTTCCAGGACCTCACAGAACACGGTGGAGAGTGACAAGGTAGGAGTCCCCGTCCCTCAGAGACTCCCACGATCATCAGGGTCACTGGCCGCGTGGCAGCTGCAGCTGTTCTGATTTTCTGGGGGCGGGGTGTCTGTCCCACGCGTCATTGCATCAGGGGGTGATGGCAGGTGCCGATGTTGTGCTGTGGACGTCTGGGTGAAAGCAGAGAGGGACCAGAATCCAGGTTAACATCTTGGCCTTATTACCAAAGGCTGCCCATGTAGTGCCAGCATGGTCTTTCAGATGGTTCATTAAAAAACACAGCGATCTAATTAAAAAATAAGAAACAAAAATATTATATCACATAACTGACATATCTTGAATGGATAATGTAATTTAGAATTGTAATTGATGTAAGTGTATTTATAGTTTTCTTAAATAATAAATATATCTTTTTACTTCTGAAATACAAAAAAAAATCTAACATGCTTCTGATCTCAAAACTTTTTGTTCATTAAGGAATGACGATAGCATGCTCCACCTGTTTGGTCAGGTGACCTTTGATTGACAGCTGTGGTGCAATAGGGGTTTCCCAAACTTTATTGTTTGAAGCAAGGGGTTTGCCACTGCAGCACAGGTGCATCATATGAAATCATGGAAAGTCTCCTCAAACTCTGTGAAGTCATTTGTCCTCACAGGGCGTATGAGGCACCCATAGAAGTCACAGTAAGGTTTTTATGAACTGTTGTCATCACTTGCTTTGCTTCTTAAATTCATTTCAGCAGCTTTGTAGTGGCAGAGTATTGTTGGATACTGGTTTCTGAGGTTATTCTTCTCTACAAGGGGTTGCGTTTGTTTAGAAGTTTGTTCATTATTCTCTTGTTCTTTGTTAGAGTGGTATCCTCCCTTTTCTTGGTCTGAGACAAATGCTGCTGCTTGTACCGCTGGATTCCTCTGTACTCAGCTGTACCGTTGTCCTAGCAACCAGCCAGTCTGTTCAGGTGCAGTTTGATACAGTTCTCATCTGCTGTTGGGTTCAGTTTAGTCTAAGCCTGTCGTAAAACACGCCTTTGTTCAATTCAGGTTCTGGGCACTGTTTTACAGGCCCTAGAGCAGGGGTGTCAAACTGCAGTCCTGGGGGGCCGCAGCCCTGTGTAGCTTAGCTCTTTCCCTGTTCCACCACAAATGATTCAGCTCAACAGCTATGTGGTAATTAGCACAAGAAGTTAATTCAGGTGTGTTAAACGAGGGGAAACCCAAAAATGTGCAGGACTCCGGCCCTCCAGGACTGGAGTCTGACACCTGTGCCCTAGAGCGTCAAGGCCCAAAGACTGCACTGTTCTGCATACTGCCTCATTTTATTCCCTACAGCAACGTCAATTAACTGGACGTGAATAAAGTCACATGACTTTTTGGGTCTCAATCGATTGCTAATTGAAAGGTAAATCGGCAACTTGCATGAACTAAGGTCCCCAAGGACGACTCAGTTCAGGCCTTGAAGTTATGCCAAGATACGCTCTTTTCTTGGATGGGCTCCATATCAAGGAGAGAGAGAGAGCGTGGGGGCGGAGGTTTGGAGAACGTAATGGAGGTCTGGTTGGACTTTAGCACCATGTTGGATGGACATGTAAGCTTCATAAACATCAGGCTGCCTTTTATCTCTGCTGATTGACGCTTGCCAAACCTTCAGCTGTATTTTTTACACCAACCCCCTCCCCTTGGTGGGGCTCTGAGTAATCAGACCAGCAGTGGCATTTCTCTGTAGACCTTCTAGGTCGTTCAAGTGGGAGGGTCAGCTCTGACTTTCCCAGCTGGCTTCCCTGCCCCTGACTGCAGTACTCAGGTTCCTAGCTGTGAATGTGCTGCTTTGGTGGGGGGGGCAGTATCTGATCAGTCTTATTGTAATGTTCGTGAAAAATGTGTGGCATACCCTAAGAAATATGCTCAAGAAATTAAGTGATTGGGCCCTGAATGCTAAAGTTGATTGCTTTATAACAGTCATATTTTATCTGCTAATGTTTGCCCAAAACAACACTATAGTGGTTTTGACGTGAGTTGCTGCCCAGATGATGAATTTAAGGTGATTTTAATTGAAAAGGTTTTATGATTAATTTCGCTGTTTTATGTTGACTTTCTGCGAGTTGAAAAGCAGTGAGTTCTTTAAAACAAGCCCCATCAGCTAAACTTTTGAGCTCATAGCGCCCGCCAAATGAGAAATGTGGGTTTTCTCTGTCTCGCTACAGATTCACCAGCCAGTCAGCTGTTCCATAAACATGCACTTCTCTGGTTGTATAAGTGCCTCATTGTTTTGGCTCTCTCTAGTTTACCAGTCTTCTCTCTCCTATTTTTGTGTCGTGAGAGGCCCTAGCACAGGAAATGTGGGACGGGGGGGTGGTTCTGCGTGTACCTAGAATGTGTAGGCGCTGTGTGGTTTGGGCCCAGCAGCCGTGGTTGCCTCTGTCTCCTGTTCTGCAGAGGCGATATTTACATGGAGAGATTCCTGAAAGGCTATGGGTGCGTAAGTTTTGATTTACTTGGTAGACAGCAAGCTTCCCGCCCAGTCTGTCTCTGCACCTCCAGGGGGAGTTTCGCTGCAGCGAGGGTTTGGCTCGCACATGCTAGGCCTTCACTTTGAAACGCATTATGCAGTTAAATGAGGGGATTTATCGCTGTGACTGTTTACTCTCTTTAATCGGCACACATTTCATTTTTTTCCCTCCACTCTCTTTTTACACCCGGGTTTATTGATATGAAGTGGTTCTGTTTCAGAGCTGTAGTTAGGACAACGCCCATGTTTTGTACTGAAGGTTGGAGTTCAGTTTAGTGTGTGTGTGTGTGTGTCTGTGTCCCCTCCCTCTTTACATTATGTCACTTGTTACAAAATGTTTGTCTGTGGTGTTTGTGGCCAATCAGAAAGCAGCTCAATGTATTAATGTATTATTTCATTACAATATGAAAAGGTCTGTCCCTCCTGCCTGGCTTTTGATAATGGGCTTATTTTGTTGGTTTTGTGCTTTTGCTTTCACAAAGTCACAAGAATGTCGTCCTATGATATAGACACTCCCTCCCTGAGTGTGACGGCTGGGCTGCTCGCTCTCGCTCGCTCGCTCTCTCTCTCCCTCACTCACTCACTCATGCGTGTCCGCGCTATCTCTCTCAGCCTCAGGTGAGCGAGGACGCAAAAGCCTGGCCATGAGGAAGAGCAACTCAGAGCTTGACCACTCTGTCTCATAGCCTGTTAGCTAGGACAGACAGCCAGCCAATCATATAGCCAGGTAGATAGCCCACCAGCCAATCGGTGACCCCCGTACAGCTCACCATGCCCAAGTGGATGAGCTTCAAGCTGTCAAAGGACAGCCAACGCGTAAGTATCTCTTGTAGTTGAGCAACTCAAGTTGGATTGGCTTAAGGAATCGTCAGGTTTCAAGTTGTGTAACCAAGTCGTGTGTTTGGTAACGGAGGCAGAGAGGCTGGAAAGGTTTGGGTATAAGTGCTGTGCTTTTTCTGAGCTAATTTCTACTTAAGAAAAGCTGGCTCCAGGGACCCGCTTGGCAGTGGTCTACAGCGTCTTCAGAGCTAACTCACATTCTGTCCTGATTTATAGCATTTGCTGAGATTTTGAAATAAGTATAATTTTAAAAAGCTGTGTTTCCATTGAAGGGAAAAAAATCCTTCACATTTGACTTTTAACCTTTTAACTCGGAGGAAAAAAATTAAAGGTTTTTATTACTGGTTTTAACAATGAGCGGGAATTAACAATGACAAGTATATTTTGTGGACAACATGTTTAGATTGAAGATTGAGTCATCCTGCGTGGTTAAAAGTTAGTATCTGTGGAAATTCGGTGTTAAAAGTTGATGCGTGGAACGATGCCGTTGAGTATCAGGAAGGACACGGATAGGCGAGGCTGGTTGTTATTCGCGTGTTCTGTGGGATGGCAGGAGCGCCATACTGGCATGACTGTGCCCGAGGAAAGCGTCGCGCCGTAACAGCGCTCGACGTTTGCCCCGTCTTGCAGCACCGCATGCCCATAGCTCTGTTGGATCTCAGGAAGAAGCTGGACCCTTTTGGGCACCCACACCCACACACGTGCTGGCATCTGAGCTTGCGATTTGGAAGGACCTCGCTGAGTTTGCGTCTATTTTACATGCATTAATTTAAAAAGAGGCTTTTGTGCAAAGTGACATACAAGGAGGGCAGATAATCTATTACGAGCAGCAGCTGTCAGGAGCCAGTTTAGATGCAAGTGCTGTAGGCTGAGCTGCCAATGAGTGACAGGAAACCTTGGAAGTGCCAGGAAGTTGAAGGAGCAACAGGTATCAAAACGCTCTTTAGGACCTAGCGTCAGCTATATGAGTTTCTAGTAGGAAATACGTCTAAGTTCAAACACAAGCAGGCATCCAGTAATTCCAAATGTACCTATTTCTGTGGAACAGTCAATAAAGTGAGAGAGCAGAGGGTCAGTAGTTGGGTTAGGGCAGGGGTACCCAATCTTATCCGCAAAAGGGTCGGTGTGTATGCGGGTTTTCGCTGCAACTCCCTGATTAGATTACTAATTAGAGGACTGATTGGCTGAAGAGTCTTCACACCTGGGTTTGAACAGCTGACCTACAGGTTATCCCAGAAACCTGCATACACACCGGCCCTTTGCGGATAAGATTGGGTTGGGGTTTGTGAGCGATTCCCGTAATGGATGGCGCTCCAGACATTTCTTGAAGGTTGCAAGGGATTCCGCAGGCCTGTTATGGTTTTGGTGTTCCAGTCCACTAGTTCATCTGGACTAGACCAGTCTCGCCTCAGACTAGAACAAGCTGTTGTTTGCAGACTCTCCCGAGGTTCGTTCCCTGGATTTGCAGTGTGTGAATTGTGGAATTGAGTTTCTTTTCAGAGTGTGTTTAAAGATTTAAGATAAAACAAAATGTAATTAAGGACAAAAGTTTTAAAAGGTGACCCCATTACTGACGTGCACCTGAGCAATACTGACCGCGTCATCCATCCCCCTCCCGCCCCTCCATGTTGCCGAGCAACGGGGCCACCATGCCTTCTCAGAGCGACCTGATACGACGCAGATGTTGGGCCGAGAGGGGAGGCCACCGTCACATGTCCGCCCGTGACGCTGGTCCCGGAGAGGGGCTGACATTTCGGGGACAAAAGCAGACTTAAGGAGTAGATAGATCCGGTGTCGGTATGGCAACTAACACCGTGGTGATGCTGTCTTTCAGCAGCCTGGGGAAACGGATAGCGAACGATAATAACATTTAGGTTTTGTGTCAGTGGCTAATGGGTGTTTTTTGCCAAAGTGGCTTTCAATGTCACACTTGCGTTTATTCAGGTTTAAATCCGAGTGTCTTAACAGGAGCTCGGATTAAATACCGGACTTTAAAGTGACACCTCTCAGCATTTGAACCCTTACCCTACTGGTAAATGACTGCAGCGTGGACAAATCGTCTATAGACTGCCTCACCCTAAAACTGCATCCCTGTTAGGTTTCATCACGGTTTTGCATTTTGTCCTTCATTAGCGGATCAGCACTTAAAAAGGGGGCGGCTGTTTAATGGAGTGGTTCAGATTGCTCCCGTCGGAAGCCTAAAGATGAAACGATTTGAACTTGGTCAAGTTCTGTAACTCCTGAGACGCGTTCGCCTTCCTTCTGGCCCTCGGCATCTGCTCAGAGCAGCCGTGCGAAGCTTCTATTCCAGGACTTTGTGTTTGGCACCTTGATCATTTCCACATATGATTGGTGTGTGCAGTGTGTAGCGCTGAGGTCACGCAAGCCTGTTTTCCGTGCTGTGGTTGTCGCGGTCTTTGGTAACCACAAAAGCACATTAGTCTCAGCTAGTCTGGGATTAGTTTCCGTAGTAAAAGATATAAAAATTCCCGTTTTTCTTGTAAAGTTAGCTTTTAAGTACCCAGAGGGTGTGAAACCTGTGACGACTTCCAGCTGTATGTGTTGTGCACGTGTGCGTGTCCAGCCTGTCTGCTCTCTGTGACAGAAATAGCGGACTAGTGGCAGGTCGCCATAGCGCCCATGTCTGAGTAGCCTTTTTGGACGTGACTCTCCACAGTCCTGGAAGCCAGACACTTTAGCACTTCCTGCTTCCCGGAGGGCCGTCGGTGTGCCGCTCTGGGACGTGCCGTTTAAAAAACGCACCCTGCGGTCTTCTGCTGTCAGTGCCATCTTTATCAGGACTGGGAGGGACTGGCTGAGCGCACATCAGAGTGGTGCTGACTCGCTGGGGGGTGACAGGTAGCTTTCTGTGTTGTGCTTCACTTCTTGGGATCTTTGCCCTGGATGGCCAGAGAGATTCTATACAGCTAGTTAGCTTATTCACTGAAATCTGTGATTTTACTGCCTGGAAACTGACTGTCAGACTTTTGAATGGCTGCCATTGCAGACAAACGTGTGTGTGTGTGTGTGTAAGTGTCTTGGGGCAGGGTGGGGGATTTTGGGCAGGGCTGGTGTGAGATGAACTTCTATTCAGGCTACACAGTATTTCTTGCTGTTACCGTATGAGGGGAATAAAATTCTTTTTCTTGCGGTGAAGTTTTCAATACAGGGTAAGAACTTTTCTTTTTAAGTGTTTATTGTAAAGGCAGCTTATTTGTGGTAAAGGACTTTATCTAAGGACCTGTTTTTAATAAGCCTAGATTGTGTTGACCAAATAAAGACTAAATTTCATTTGAAGATTGCATTCGTATTTTCATTTGATGACTTTGATACTTAGGATACAATACTCTGCTAAAGTAATATTTTTCAGCATTTGTATTCATATTAAAAATGAATTTTGGAACATTATAAGGAAAATAATTGTGTTTTCCCTGTCTGTTTTGTAAATTAAGTTAGGTTAAAGGAACTAGTTCAGCTTTTCCAGAATTCAGCAAAAAAGTAACCTTTTCTGTATCTAATGAATGAATCATGCTGGTTTTGCTACCGCGGTAATGTGAAATGGTTCCTCCTATCCTTGTCGGTAATACTGGTTTAGGGGGTCTTGATGTTAAGGGTAGAATGGTAAGTGGTCTTAATCTTCAAGAGGGTAACTGATGGATGGTGTTTTTTTTTAAATTATGGCATCCAAGTTTGTACGCAATGCAAGTACCTGCTGGTACCATAAGGGATGGGAGATGTCTCACAGACATTGTGATTGTGAACAGTAATTCTGAGAGATGGTCTTTTTGTTAATTGTTTGTCATATGACTTTTGGATGACCAGAAGGATGTAGTGTCAGACCCAGCAAGGTAACCTCCTCTTGTGACTTTTCTGTACATTTCTCTTCTGAGTAAAATGTAAGGTTAAATTAGTCAGACGTAACGGGGCTTTATAGTATAATAGGAGGCTGTGTTGACTTTCTGAATATTCTGCAGTTTTCAGCTGCAGTGTTGATTTCCTTGCTGTCTGGAGGGGCGTCTCCCTGTCACTCTTTATCCCCAGATGTGTCCACACATGGAACATGTTTCTCATTTAGTATATAGCGGATTTAGCGCTGGGCTCGCCAGAGAGGAGTACGTGCGTTGCGGTCAGCGCGTGGGTTGTGATCTCGCAATGATGTCTGAGTGGAATCTCAGTGTCACGTTCAGCGGGCGAGACCCCGAGGCTTGCCAACACGCTGCCGCTGCTCGTGCGAGGCGGGCGGTGAGGATGGAGTCGTGTGTAAATGGAGGGTGGGGGCTTGGGGGTGACGTCATGGACGCGTAAGTGAAAGCAGGCGTTTTGGGAAGAGGGAACAGCATGTCCGCCAGAACCAGCGGGAGCAATGGATTCCGCAGCTGGGAGCGGGGGGAGGGACTCGGACCCGACAGACTCCGTCATCGGAGCCAGAGCCAGCTGTCAGGGAATTCCACTGCCCTGGCGACCCCCACTCCACCCACTCCCCGTTTCCCCCACCTCTGCAGGTCGCTGGGCATCAGCTCGCCAACCATGCACCCGTGGGTCTAGTGGGGTCTGTGATTTTTGGGAGTTTTACTTGCAGGGACTCATTTGGTCACTTGGAAAGGGAACTTGGAATGAACTGCAAGGAAGAGAATTAAATCCCTCTTACCGAGTGTCACGGCTGCCATCCTCAGTTACTTCGTCTTCCCAGCGATTCGCCCAGATTTGCACATGGCTGAATTATCACCAGGAAAAAAAAACTTTTTGCTAATAGTTATGTAACCACTTATTTTGTTCAGTTACTTGTGTGATGAAGAGTCTATCGAAAGCACTTCTGTTCCTCCGTGCGTTTGCCCCTCCACACCGTGCATCTCCTGCTTGTTTGTGCAGAGCTAATGCTGCCTTATTCCTGAGTGATGAAATAGCTGTCGCCTGTCTGTCCATGTTGGGGTGGGCTGTCCTGTATGGCATTAATGCTGCTGTGTGGGTTTTCCTGTGAGCCCGCATGTCACGTAAGAACTCACAACCTAGGCGATGTTTAGGCTCCGCCTCTGGAGCCGGACAGGCCTGGTATAGTGGTGGGGGGTGGGGGGTGCGGTGGGGGGAGGTGATTGAGGTCTGCATCTGCCTTGCAGGTGTCAAATTATCCCTCTGGATTGGTGAGAGAGAACTCAGCCAAAGAGCCTGAGAAAAGGGCTTGAGAAGACAGGAGGAAAGTTTTTTTTATGCTGACAATGCACTGTGCAATCGATTAAAAAGGCATTCTCAAAGATTATCTGGAAATATGTTTGAAGTGAACAGTTTCCTCTCTTGAGTCCGTTGATATAATTTACTGTGTCTTACTGCGCCCACCCCTAATACAGACCGTGTGTTAAGTCCAGGACTTTTACATGGAGATATGGTAGTACAGTATGTTCACACACGCACGCAAGTTTCTGCTTGCTTGTTGAACTCCTCGATTACCTGCATTGCAAGTACTATCTGATTCTATTAAGGGTATTAAGAAGGAAACGTATGCTAAGGAGGGACACTCTATATCATAATGTTCAGGACCAAATGGGTGGAGCATTCTAGAACAAAGCAGGAATTGAAAGGAAGTAAGACTTTCAATGGAAGGTGCAGCATTTCTTCAGTGGCTAACGGAAAGCGCCATCCAGGCGAGGGACATCTGAGGATCAGGTTTTCAGGTGTCAGGGGGAGTATGACCCCCCCCCCCCCCCCCCTTTGAAGATCCTATTCTAATCACTGTACTGTCTGGGAGGAAATGGCAAGAGAGGTCTTGTTATAGGCTCGGTCTTTGTCTCAGGGTAATGCGGTCTGGACCGGGATGCTGTGGTCTTACCTAGAAAGAATTCTAACTGAACACTTATTAGTTCTGTAACTGAGCTGTGAAAACAGCGTATTTACAAACACTTATAATCCTGGGGGGCTTTAAAGAGGACAGACGTGGTTCTCTGTTCTTACAGGGGGAGGTAAGTCGAGCTAACGATCAGCCAACAGGGATCACATGTAAAGTACCTAAGGTGCCTTTCATCACATAATTAAGAGCATTTATATGTGAATTCCAGGGTGTACATTGTACATTGAATTATTCACTGTTTGGACAGTAATGGTTTCTGGCCTGCTGCCTGCGGGGGTCTGGGACTGGTGTGGCTGCTGTGGTTTATCAGCAGTGCTGCTGGGCTCCCGCGCAGCTGGGTGTGATGGTGACAACATGACGCTTCAGCCAGTGAGGATCCCGAAACGCAGAGTCATGCTGCCGCCTCCACCCACACCTTGGGGGTCAGCGTTAACCTGCATGCGGTCTAATTAGCTCCCAGTAACTGTTAGGCGGCATCTGTTGGGGTTTATAATCTTAATCTGTTGAGCTTAAGCTTTAAAGGCCTGTCAGTCTTGGCTGTTTTGTAAGCAAATGTATCATGAAAACATGGTGCTACAGCCATTCTAAGAGGAATGGATGCTTTGCTGCATTCCTTCTTAGCATTAATGTGTGTGTGTGTGTGTGTGTGTGTGTGTGTGTGGGCCATGCACACATGCATTGTAGTACTCATTTGTGCCAGCACTGTTGGATGCCAAAGGAAGCTGAATCCTATTCCTGATGGACAATGTCTGGATGACGCCTTTCCATATGATCTGATCATGTGACTTGGGGGTCTTTAAAGAGCTGGCTTTCGCTGAGGAACATGTCCTCTGTGTGATGTTCTTATCAACATGTAAGCTGTGCTTTATCAGCTTCTCGGGCTAGTTAAGGCATTGCAGGCGAGTGCTAGGGGTGTGTGCGTGTGCGTGTGTGTACGTGTGCGTGCGCATGCTTTCACCCTCTCAATTGTGTGAGATAAGTGTCACAAATGCTGGGTCATGCCAGGGTATTGCAGCATCCCATACTTACTACACAATGCTAATAGAAAATTATTTGTTACATTTCAATTAATACAGACACAAAAAAACAATTTTGTAACACAGTAAAATGATGGTCCTTTGTTTAAAAAAAAAAAAAAAAAAACTTTAGATGATTATATGTTAAAGCAATAAAATGCCTTCTCTTGTTTGTTTACAACTGTTGAGAGGGCTGGGAGGTATGACTCATGCCGGCCATTTGGAATCGTGCTAAATCTTATGCCAAACCTCGCAAAAACTTTCTAGCTTTCTGTTCTGCAGCTAAACCTAAAAGTAGGTAAGGAGATGCAGGGAGCCCAGGGGGCATCCTCGGGGTCCTGCTGCACCCGCCGTGTCGTTACGTAACGGGCTGTGATGTCACGCCTTGGCAGCGGCTGCACTGCCTGAAGATCCCCTGGAGACTTTTGCTTTCTGTATGACGAGAGGCTCGCCCCCGGGGTGTGGAGCCCATGGACCGTGAAACACGGCTGTTAGAGGCCAGCGGTTCACCTTCCCTTTAGCTGATGGGTGTGGCACACCTTGGTTGTTTTATTGTTTTTAATCTCACCTCTCTCCCTTTCCCCTTTTCTTCTCCTCCTTTCTTCCCCTTCTCTCACCCCCTTTCCCCTCTTGTCTTTTGCTTGTCTCCTATCCCCCATTTTCCTGCCCCCCCCCCCACAGCTCTCTGGTGGCTGTGAGCACACCGTCATCCTGCAGGACTTCAGCGCCGGCGGTGTCGGGGAGCTCAGCGTTCAGACTGGTCAGACGGTGGAGCTACTGGAGAGGTCCAGCGATCGCCCCGGCTGGTGCCTGGTGCGGACCACAGACCGCAATCCCCCCCTGGAGGGCCTGGTGCCCAACAGCAGCCTGTGCATCTCCCACTCACGCAGCAGCGTGGAGATGGACTGCTTCTTCCCTTCAGGGAGAGGTAGGGCCCCATGTGGTGACCAATCGGAGAGAGGTGGGCGGAACAGGTGGGCTGAAAGGAAAGCCATTGGCCAGTCATTTTAATTGACACTGCTGAAAAGGTTTTAGGCTTTTAGCTGCAAGTTTCAGCATTTTGTTTGTCTCTTATTGATGCTTCTGTCAGGAGTTAAGTAGAAGGAGATATTGACACAGTTCAAAGTATAAATATGTAATTAGTGAAGAAATTCATCACATATGATTCATATTTTGTATTTGTAGACTGTAATTACTGAAGATTTTTATTGTCGGGGTAGCCGTATTTTCGACACCTTGAAAGGGAGCCCAATAATACCCATTTTATTTTCATGGAAGAGAAACGTTGACACTGAGGACTCTGTGTACTGTGTATGTCTCTTCTAATTATCGAATCAGCACGCTGAATGTGATAAATGTTTTCCTCAACTCAAAACAGGCACCATGTATAAAAATACCGCAGTTTCACAGTGACTTTGGAGGAAGCACAAACAGTGCATAGAATGAACTAATTAGGCAAAGGGTACAAGTACAAGGCGGTACATGAGTTTAGTACCCTTGGAGTAAAGCATTAACAAACAAACAGTCAGTTTCAATCATTGTTATTATGAGAAATAATGAATGTCCGTCCAAGACTCATGAAAATATTTAAATCCTCTCTGCCGTGTCCCATTTAATATAATTGGGGGAAAATTGCATGAGTGTATTTTTCAGCAAATCCTAAGAATTCAAATTTGCAGTTTCAGAGATGGTGAAACAGAGTGGAAAATGAAATGCGTTAATTACCTGATTTTCTATGGCTTTGTGGAGTATCTTTGAGTATTCATCAGAAACGCTTTTGGCAATTATTACTGCAGTATTGGGTAAAGTCTGCCTTGGTGTGTTTTAAAATTTCCAAAGAATTCCCAGATTTACTCTTGGAACATCACTTTTTGATGCCACTGGGTGTTTTCTGCATTAGTATTTTCATCTGGGCTATTACTAGGCCTTTCAGAGACGTTTTTTTCTTGCCATTAAAATGCCACACTAGATTTGACTTCATATTTTGCACTATTTTGTATTTGACGCCAGGTTTTTGACTGGAATGTCTTTTCTTGTGCCTTTTGTCTGTAGAATTACTCTGTATGTGTCCAGTTCAATCATAACATGCTTTCCGTTCTCTGCTTGGGGATTATCGGACAGTTCGTTGCTCCATTGTAGTGGTGGCAAGGTGTTCGGTAATGTTTGGTCTGTATTCAACCTCTCATCTAACCAAAGCACCTTTCTCTGAGTAAGTCCAGTGCTCTGAAATATCTTTGCTTTATTCCTGAGAGCACCATTAAGGAGTGTGGATTTCAGAGATGAGATACACTTCTTTCACAGAATGGACGAATAACTGTCAGTGTGGCTGAATAATTGTTTCCCCCAGAAAATAATTGCAATACACTATAATGAATTGTTGAATCTTGCTTACACATTTGTCTCTTCACAAGGGTCATGCTCCTTTTGCTGAGCGTCCTCTAGAGGGCGACATTGTAGCAACGTGAACGTAATCCTCATTGTGTCTTCCTGTGTTTGACTGTGGAAGTACATTTACATTTTATTTGTTCATCAGATGCCATTATCCAAAGCGACATGCACATATTTGAGAAAGAGGGCTTAACCCGTCCCTGGAATAATTGGGGGTTAATGGCCTTGCTCAAGGGTTCAAAGGTGAAATCACTCTTCTGAGATTTGAGCTATGAGAGACCTTCCAGTACCTAACCAAAAAAAATGAATCTCTGTGAAAGAGATGAGTGGCATGTTGTTCAAGTGCATTCTGTTTAATGGGAGCTTCTGAACCAGCTTTGTTTCATGGATCACTGGAATCACTGGAGCCCCAAGGCTGCCAGACTCCACAAGGCGATGGTAGTGTTCTCATTTGTCCTAAAACCTTTAAAAAAAACATCCCTGCTTCCAGCTAGCCAATGATTGGATGATGCGCGGTAGCTTGGAAGACAACGGAGAGACATTTTCCTTTGGGACCATTTCAGAGAGACCCCAGCCAATCATGATCCATTCAGGTGGCAGGGATCCAGTCATGTTCTCAGTCACACTGCAAGCATGTTTCTGGAACGGCAGTGAGCTTTGCTCTTAAACTATTTAATGTGGAGCATAGAGCCACGGTCAGGGAGCCACGCTTGGGAGTGGCCTTCAGATCCAAGGCTTTCATGTATGAATTTGCAGAACAACTGAAATAAGGGAATAGATCAGATCTTCATCACTCGTGTCTTTAAATCTTGAAAGTTTTAGATTTCGCCCATTTACGCCACAGTAAATTATGAGGGGAGTATGTCCCTTCATGGTCCAACAGCAGTTCCTCTCTTATGACCCACCCTCTTGTAACATTTCAGATTCCTAATCTTCTGCGTCAAATGCAGCCAGTCTGTCGCAATAGGTGATTAAATGCTGTCAGTCAAACTGGCCAGCTGGGGCACCATCATCCAAGAGGGATCCCTCTCCCCACAGTCTCCCAGTGTGACGCGTTCCGATGATGCCTGATCACACCTGCCTCGTAACGCCAGAAGTGCGTTAGCTGGTGACCGTTTCCTCCACTGGCACAATCGTCTTCCTCTTTGCAGTTTCCTATTCCAGAAATAGCAGCGTGCCGGCTGTCAATGACTCTTTGTTGGGGGGACACCGGGGCCGGCTGGCCGCGGCGAGAGCGACCGACACCCAGAGCTTCATTTTCCATCTTTTTTTCTCATGCTGGTCTTGGAACAGCCTGTGTTTCCTCCTGCAGAAGCAGGTTCTTACATGTGAAAATTCACATTTGTGTCCACAAGGTCATTCCTGCTGACTTCTGACATATAATTTGCTGTAATGTTACAATCTGAACAAGGGTCTGCATTGTTGGTCCCCCCCCCCCCATCCCCCCCGCCCCATCATTATAAACATCCAGCCATTGCTTTTGCATCGCAGTTCATATCATACTCACCAAAGTTATAGCACAAATCCTCTCTAAAAAGAAATACCCCGTTCACCTTTTTATAGTTGTACTTGATGCTCCTCAGCATGATTAAAGCTGATTTAAGGCCAATTGTTTTTCTTAACCACCGCCCCCCCCGAACTATGAAGGGTGAGGATTTGTGTTCACCTCAGTGCCCAGGGCTCACCCACGTCTCCGTTTCACCTTTTCTCTGAGGAGGTGGTTATGCAAATTTGTTGGGCAGCCCATTGCTCCCTGTCTGTCAGATCCAGCTCGTTTGCATAGATCTGGGCGTTCCCAAGTCGCCATGCAAAGGAAAACAAGCGGATGACCTTGTAGCGGTATGGAAATGTGGAAACATTTACCTGTACGGCAGAGGCCCTGAGGGAGGGTGACTTGCAAAATTAGTGTGTTCGCCAGTGTATATGCCAGTGTATATGCCAGTGTATATCCTGGGCTGGAGCATGGCAGGGGGTGGGCGGGGGGACGACCTACAACCTGTCCTCTCCTGTAGGTTTTTGTGTGTTTCTTATCAAGAAAGAAGATGCAGTATCTTTTGTGCGTTGAATGAATAAAATTCAGTGCATTTTGAGGTTTTGGTATGTATATAAATGCAATTATCAGCCCGGGGGGGGGGGTGGTCCCCACAAAGCAGTGTTTCTCAGTTAGCTGGGGTGAGCTTCTAACTTAAGTTATGATTGTCCAATAAGAGTTTAGATAAGGATCCTTCCTATTGGACAACCATGACTTCTAGCTTAAGTTCACCCAGCTAACTGAGAGATCCTACTTTGTGGAGCACCCCACAGGAGTATATTGACAGAGTAGTACTAGTAATTCATCCGGTTGGGTTGGTTATGATGGAACAGACTAAAATTTCCTAAGTCAGGCTAATAGAGGGCCCATGGCCTCCATGTCTTCACAGCCTTGCAGGGTCTTATCCAGCGAGTGAAATATCTGTATGTCCATGACCCGTTTTGAGGTAGATGGAGAGGTCATTGTACTGAGTAAGTACTCCAGTGGTATGTGACAGTCCTGTTCCTGTCTCGCCCAGAAAGGTGCATCGCTTTGGAGCTGGAGGGCACCCGGAGATAGAGCATCCAGGTGTCTCTGATGGCCTCTCCACATCCAGGTAGTGAGTGGTGATGTAAGACCCCAAGCCAGGCCCTCAAGATTAAACCTGATTTGCAGAATTAATTCAATTCCATGGCTTTCCAACTTCAGCTCTGGAATTTTTTTATTTTATTTTTTTAAATCTGCTTTTTTGAGTCTTGGTATAATCCAGGCTACACTAACCGGTATATTGCTTGCAGGATCAATGCTCCTGAGACAGCAATACACAAGAACAAAGTGAAGCAGGAGACACTGGTAATGACCAAAACCCAGCCAGGCAGAGGTGGCAGAGATGACCATTAACTTATCCAACAGTTTCTCATGAAGTGACCTTCAAAAGGAATGGGAAACATTAAGTGCAGGTGTGAGGTTCACTGCTAGGAGTGTATATCATGCTCCTAGAAGCAGGACTGAAGCCCAATAAAGCAAGGAAGAAGGCCTTCATTACTGAGAAACCGAGAAGAACCAGGCTGCAGTTTGCAATTTATTTTTTTTATTATATATATATATATATATATATATATATATATATATATATATATATATATATATATATATATATATATATATATATATATATATATATATATATATATATATATATAATATTATATTCACAGATGCACACCCATACATTTAAATGAGTGAAACAAAACAATTGTGCTGTGGTCTCTTAATTTCTTCCAGAGCTGTATATTTCAGCAGGTACATAAGTAAATAAAACTGGAAGGAGAATGAAGATGAATGTCTGTCAAAACCTGCTTTTGGGACATAAGTCATTGTTGTCACAGACCTGCATATTGTTTTGGCAAATGGAAAAAACTTCATTTGTATGTTAAATAATATTCAAATGGGAGGATGGTCACTGCATAGCACTGCAGCCTCACACCATCAGCACTGGAGGCCCCAGTTCCATTTTGTGTTTTTTTTGCCACTCCAGTTTTCCCGCAGTCCAAGTTAGGCTAATTAGCATCTCTAAATTAGCTGTAGTGTATGAGTATGAATACGTGTCTCTGCCCTGTGCTGGACTGGCTTGTCATCCTGGGAATGCCCCAGCCTGGAATGAGCTCCAGCCCCCATGTGACCCAGAAGCAAGGATAATATTTAAGCGGATGTTTGTTCATTAATATCTGATCTGTCAAGGCCAGTGGTCACCCAGTTGGCGGACTCTGGTCCACGCCCGGACTGAAATACAATCCAAACCAAACAATGGATTGAAATTTTTCTGTCGAGATTCCCCACAATTGACAAACTTTATTGTGGGGGGACTCCCCGCCTTGGTTGGCAAATTTTTTTTCCCGGCCTTCTTGGCTGGTGGAATTTGGCCCTTGGGGGGGAAATGACTGGGGGCTCCTGGTGGGACCTGGCATGATCACCGGTCAACCTTCATTGATGGTTGCATCCCTTTTATTTCATCATGACAGATGCCTGCTCTGCTAGGGAAAACCCAGACAAAGCTTCAGGGATTTGTTTTGAGAGGTTTTGCGTGGATATTTACTGGGAGTGGTTTATATTGTAATAGTTGCTCTGGGTGTTCTCCCACCTGATTGGCTGCTGAGCCTCACTGGAGCCTTTGTTTAAAAGGGTGTAACTTGAGACGCTCTAAGTGCATGTGTGTCAGCGTGCGGCATTTTTTTTCTTTTCCTCTTGCACATTCACACGGGTTGGTGAGCTGCACGCTGTGTGACCTGCCCCTTCTGGTGGTACCTCCCACTACCCTCCTCCAGAATATCAGGCACAGCAGAGAGCAGGCACTGGACGCCGGCACTGCAGTTCTGCTTGTGGATATCACTGCTTGTGCGGCACTCTCAATCTCTCGTGGCTAACCCCCCTACACCACCCGCCTCTCACCATGAGATCGTAACTGGGCAGGATGAAAGGCGGAATGGGCTGCTGTTCTTGCCACTGGTGCTTTGGCTGGACCCTGGAGCACTGCTGCTGCTGCTGCCCTGCCATTATCGGTGCGTTACTCGTTTCCATTGCTGCTAGATTCCTCCAACTGGGACAGGGTACCCAAGTTCTGCAATTGGTGAGAGTTGCCCTTTGTTGGGCCATGGAGCTCAGGTTCCAGAATGCGTGTGAGGTGCACTTGATTTGGGCATGGATCTCGAGTGTTGGAATGTGTGTGAATGGTTCCATGACTTGACCGTTCTCATTCAATGAATGAATGTTATGGACATTGTACGTTGTGTTGATGTGTGCTTTAAAAGTCCCAGCTTGTACTGCTGGGAATGTTTTTTTATTATTATTGTTGTTATTATTATTGCATAGACCCACAGCCTCAAGGAGTGTGTGCATATATGCATATGTATTAAATATTGGGAAGATACATCTAGCAACTTTTGTGATTTGGGGTTTCATCTCTTCAGTCTCTTTGCTTTCTAGCTGATGCTTGCGTCAAGCTGGACTCTGTAGTTCATCTCCAGCCTTGGGCTTGGCATGAAGCCTGATATATTGGCACAGACTGCCTGAGACTTAACTGGGTGGCTCTGTCATGTCGATGAAGGCTATAGTGTTCCCATCTCTGTCCAATTTGCTGTCTGTCGCGAATGGTGCAGGAAGACTCTGGTGACGAGTAACTCGCCATACCAGGTACCGCTAGGTGATCTGGCCCGGTGCCACAATGCCAGTGAAGAGAATGAGGATGGCATCTTCATTGGCAAATGACACCGGGATGTGTGCGGTCTAGGTTCCAGACAACAGCTCCATGCAAAACAGTTTGGCGTTCAACTCAAATTTGCCTCTGTTTTGATGATTAACATGGAAAGTACAGTAGCTGTTCTCATGTGTTGAGGTATTTGAGTGATAACAGTATTCCTCGATGCGTTTCTTTGAAAGGGAGGTGGGACGTTTATTTTACAAGATGTTATTTTGTCACGGCTGTCAGTGTCGATAAGAGAAACCCTTGGTATGGGGACATTTAACTGTGAGAATGTAAACGTCCTGCAGACCTGTGGTATGTCCCTCTTGGGACTTCTTGGCACTTGCTCTATCATTTGTCACACATCAGGTTCCCTTCACATTTTCTGACTAAACTGAAAGTTAGACTTTTTTATATGCAGAACAGCGGTTCCCTTAAAATCTGTTCAGTTGCTGTTATTGTTGTTAGGAGTTGACAGAAACAGGAAATGGGAATCCACTGGTTTGGGTGTGAAGGATTATAAAGCTTGGAGTAGCCATGCATAAGTCGTGGGTGGAAATGGTGGGTGGAACTGAGCTGTAATCTTGGGAGCAGAGCCGTGTGTCATAGGCTGGTGCCGCCCAGTGGGAAGGTGTGGGGACGATGGACAGACTGGTCAATCAGGTTTCCATACGGTACGACGCCATCTGTCACACGTCAGCTCCTGCAGCCAGGAGCTGTCCCGCTCCTTGGTCTCCTGCTGTGGGACGCTGGCTCAGTGCTCCTCGTCGCCAGGACCTTGTGTTGGTAGCTAAACACGAGACAGCTTGTGTGAGTAAACTCCGACTAGGAAGGTCGTGATGGTATGATAAACGAACCCCCCCGAAACTCCACACCCGTGTTTGTGCATAATTACATCTTGCATAAACAATGTAAAGAAACCAACAACCTGTAATTATGCCGTTTATGTTGTAATGAGTAGCCATTTAGGCTTTAAATATCACGCATTTAGAAGGGAAATCTCTCCAACTTCAGTTTGGTCCTGTATAAATCACTTTCTTTTTGCTTCTCCGTGTGTACCATACATTAATTGTGAAGAGAACCCAGTGAGTGTCTTGTTTTTTTTTTTACGTTTCGTCGAACATCCCAGGCTGGTGGTGTGGAATGTTCTGGAATGTTGGTAGGAGAGCATGTTTTGTCCCATGGGCTGAGACTAGAGTCTCCTGGGGAAGTTGCCTGGCCTTCCTGTGGAGATCATCATGTCAACCAAATGGTCACCGTGGAATCTACATGTGGTATTTCTGTCTGAAAGGGTTAGGGTTTGGGTCAGTCACGGTGCGTTTGCCTGCCGTTCCCTGAAAAGCCCAGATTATTCCGGGACTGACTGTGGGGGCAGGTAGCATCCAAGGTTATTGTACAAGTTCTTATTCTCTCTCTCTTGCTTTTTGTCTTTGCCAGGATAGTATGGTGTTTGTGTTCTTGCTCTGATTTTTGGTTGCAGACGTCCAGTGCTGTGTGACCTGCAGAGTTGTTTGGACCTCTCTGCTGATGGCGGCAAATGCAAATTACTGTGGAAAAAATAAGAAAATACTAATAAAAAGGCAGTAGTTTGAACAGAAATTGCCATTTTGCAATTTCTGATTTTTATCAAAAGCAGAAGCCAAACGCAAGCTTTGGGGAGGAGAATGGAAGCTTTAAATGTGCTGAAGGTCACCGATGAAACATCCCATCTGACACACACAGTTAGCAGATAACAACATTATCAGTCAGCTGGAAGAAAAGTGCTCGAAGCTGTCGTCTGCTTGGAAAAGCAAAGCCCTGGGGTCTTATCAGTACGCACAATGCTCCCGATTAAGGATCTTTAATTTCTGTGGCAGGTCCGTGTAGTTTAGAATATGTGTTATTGTTTGCAGATAATTACACCTGGAATAGCTACCTAGTCTGTACATCTAGCATGGTCGCCTGCTTCCAAAGACTTAAGCTGGAGTGGTATGTTTCTCTTTAGGACGGGGAATTAGTATCCTTCACGCCTTTCTGTTGACTGTTCCTTAGAATACTCATCCCTCTGGTAGGAAATATTCCAAATTCTCTTCCGTTGAGAGCATGGTCCCAGCTTGTTCTGTGACTTGTTTACGCTGATGTCGATTTGCGTTAAATAGATCCATTCTTCCACAATCCCATTTCAACATCTTTTCCGTTCTAACCTGGGAATAAGGAAGTGACCTTCAGTCTTGCTTTTCATGCTGTGTCTGGCCAGTTCATCCACACTGCTCTGAATGCTTCTTTTGAAGTTGGTAGATGTTTCTCCTTTCTCCGTGGCCCTGTTTCCTTTAAACAAGGACATTTTTCTGAAAAGCAGATCATTTTTTTTTTCCATGCAAAATGAAAAGTGATTTTGATCATCTGTTTTTAGGTCTTTGTGTTTAGTGAAAACAACTCCGTATTGTGTGTGGGTCTGTGTGCATGTGTGCTCGGTGCAGGCTTTCTGTGTCTCAGCAGGGAGATGGAGCTAGTGGGACACTGCTGCCCCTCACCGTTTCCATGCTGAGTGAGTGTAGCTGGATGGGGCCATATGGCCAGCAGGTGGCGTAGTGGTCAAGGAACCACAGACCAAATATCTGCTAGTTGATATTCGTCTTTGGGAAGTGCTGTCAACTCTTTTCCTAGCTCCCTGCAAAGTGTAAAACTGTAAGGTGTAAATTTGTTTTGTATCAGAGCTTCACTGTAAATCCGCCACAGAATCCAGATGGAAAATCTGACCTGTGACGGGGGGGGGAGCGTGGAACGACCCGTTTCTAATGCGCTACAGACAGTACTTGTGCGCTGTCGTCAGTCAGAGGGCGATGTCAGGCTTCCATGACGCAGTCCTCCAAGTGCCACCTTCTGGTCACGGGGACCCTGACGTGGGGCAGCCGTCAGCCGTTACTTGCAGCTTTGCGTCCCTCTGTGGATCTGACGGGGCTTGGCGGCGAGCGGACGTGACCCGATTCTCCCCGAAGCCAAAAAGGAACATTGTGGGCTCTGAGAGGAGGAAAGCCGTGACCCCACACTACCCCCCACCCCCCCAAGCTGCATGTACGAGACAGCAGAAGGGCCCCATTCACAACATCAATGCAGCATTTCACTGGTTAATTGCACAGTGTTCGCGGCTCTGCTCGCCTGTCCCTTGGAGCGGCGGACAGTGACTCTGCTCTCTCTCCATCACATCCCGTTGTACGGCTGCCTGGTCCACAGAGCTGTTCTCGGGGGCACTGTCATACGGTACAAGGTCATCCATTCAGCCACATACTTCCTAGTGGAAAGAACTAGGCAGCGTATCCCATGGCTGTGCAGCTGTGGTCTGGCCTGAATTAGGCAGCACCCCTTAGCCTACAGGACTGGTTACCTAACCAGGCAATTTTATACTTCATGTCCCTGGACATCTGCTCTAAGTTCAAGGGCTTTTTGCTTTGCTGTTACTGTACTGTTTTAACCACCTTTTAATTCTTAATCCACCACAGCCCCCCTCCCCAGCCCAGGTCAGTGATCTCTGCTCATTTCCTCTCAGCACATACTTTTGCACAAACACCTCTATAAATTAAAAGAATTGCCAAATTAAGCCACACCCATTGTTGACAGATGTATATAATTAAGCACACAGTAACAATGTCTTACAACAAACATTGTCAGCTACATGAGTCCTTTACAGGAGAGGTTAGTGACTTTCCACTCGTCACCATCACAGGACGCCAACACGAAGGTTCACACCGCATCTCTGCCCTGCTGGAGCAGTTCTGGTCAACTGCAAGTAATCGTGAAGATCAAAACGTCAGGGTGCAAATTCAGGTGTGAATTAGTCGAAATCACAAATTCACAGAAAGGGACCTGACAAGGCAGCATCAATACCCACCCTCAATGGCCACAAAGCCCCCCTGCAATGTTCTGACATCTAATGGAAAGCCTCCCCAGAAGAGTAGTGGACTGATGATATCATGATTTTGCACAAGCTGGTGGCTGCATACTCTTGGCCATGTAGCGTGAGATGGACTGAAAGCAGAACCTTGCATTAAAGATCTGCTCAGCTTCTGTCCTTTAACCTACAGCAGCCTTGCTCACGTTTGCTGCAAAATAGGTTTCCCAGTGTAAGACGTTCATCATAATACCTAAAGAACAGACTTGGTTTGTTACCGATACTGGTTGCTGTCCACCCTGTCGGAAGCAGAGCCCGACGGTGGCTGGGGAGTGCGGCCTCGCTTCGGGGTTTTTTCTGCACGCAGCACATGGGGCCGGCGAGGCCTCACCGCTTCCTGTGCGCGTGACTCGCCTTCTCTCATGCTTCGTTCACCGGGCAGACTTACGGAAGCCGAATCCTGCTCATCACAGCACCGCGTCGCCCCCTTAGCCCACAGCGGCCTCATCGTTGGGGTGGTTAATAGGTGACCCGATTAACAGAGTCCAGTAACACAGTAACTTGGAGTATTTGCGAACAAATTCTTGACCGCTTGACTTAACTTTTCAGTTTTATGCATTTTCAAGGATCCCGCCTCTTGGTTGAATTTTTGCTAGCTGGGGCTGCTTTGTCTGGAATTACAGCATGGTATTATATGTATTATATTATTCATCATTGCCCTATGACATCATTTCTGCGCACCTGTGTCTGGATGGAGTTATGTGGAGAGAAGGGTGGGGCTCCTTAAGGTGTCTCCCGTCTTTAACCATTGCAGCTTCTCTCACTCACGCTAAAGCGACGATTGTGTTACTTGACCTTCCTAATTACTCAGTCAGCCACTTTACTTTGTTACCCACCTTCACAGCCCAAGTGTGAGTTTGGAGAGTGCCGAATCTTCAGTCTGCACGCTGTTCATATGGCTGCTGCTTGTTCTGCTGGATGGCGTCAAGGGTCAAAGCAGACTATGCTCTGAAACAGGTGTTTGTTACAGTGTAGTTGAAATAAGATGTGCAGACACAGCTTAATGCTCTTGATTTAATGCCCTTGAGCAGAATGTTTAAATGACTCCAGCGGAAGCGTCTGGCTGTTTGATTAAAAAAACATGTATGTGTGTCTATATTTCTGTGGCCATGCAGAGTCCTGTCCAGAGCACTGTGGCTTGTCGATGTGCTTTCAGCTGCCTCTTCTTAGGCCAGCGGGTTGGCTGTTAAGGAGGAGGGCTACGCCGCGGAGTGGTCCAGCCGCCACGCCATTGGCCCGCTGTGGTCCGGCCGCCACACCATTGGCCCGCTGTGGTCCGGCCGCCACGCCATTGGCCTGCCGTCAGTAACGTGCATGCACATGGTGAGCCGTATGTCGTCAGTTAGCAGACCCGAGAGTTCCCTGGCTGTACGAGAAGGATCGTCACGCTGTGCTCCGAGCTGAAGTAATGAAGTCCATCTGCACGCCGCTCCGCCCTATCTGCGGGGGCATATCTCCGTACCCAGCGGCAGCAGCCTCGCGCGCGCGAGACCGTGTTTGTGTTGACCATCGTTGTGCATTGAGTTTGTTCCAGTCATTAGGCTACATCGTCCTAAAGATGTGTGTTTGGTAGCCGGTTTTGTTGCAGGAATGGTGTTTGGGGTACATGAACACAGCGGTTCCGCTAACATTTCTGGGCCTGACTTGCTCAGGGCCCCGGAATAGATGGAACAAAGCCTGCCTGTTCAGCATCGTCGGGGACACAGCTGACAAAGGGGGGTACACAAGGAGCCGTGGGCACGTCCGGGGGCTTTCAGACTGTCGGCACTCATGTCAGACCTGCACTGGGCAGGATGCTGAGCAGAACTGTGTGATGCAGGGATGGGAGGAAGGAGGAGGACTGCCTGAAAGAGAGGAAGGGTATCGGGCTGCAGCATCGCATGGGCCCGGGTATCTGGGTCACGTTTTCTGGGCTCGATTTGTTTCAGTCTGGTGCTAAAACACAGATGAAGTGAGGGAATGCTCTCTCCCTCCTTTTCAGTACTCTCGTTTTCTTATGACTCACTAACACACTTTCTTATGATGTCAAACAGGAAGCAATTTCCCAAAAGGTAAATGGTTCATAACCATATGGGGCAGGGTTGTTGTCGAACTGGTCAGGAAGAGAGGAGATGATGATTTGCAGAGAACATGTCTGATGTTGTTCCGGGGGGGTGGGTGGGTGAAGCCCCCCTCGCTGCAGGGATGTGCTCTTCACCCAGCCCTCATGTGACTGGATGACTGCGAGGACAAGCGTGTCGTTCATGACTCATGGCACTGCCTGCTCGTGGAATCTGGGGGAGGGGAAATCGTACGCGATCATGTGCTCCGTGACAGGAACCAGGTGGCGAGATAAGGTTCTACCGCTGAGCTGCGCAGCTTCCAAACTGAGTGAACAGAACCACAGAGCTTGCTGTCATGCCTTAATTGTTATGCCTTAATTGGGAGAGCAAGCATGCAGTTGCATGGACAAGATTCCGGCCTGTTTTGCTTTTGGTGCTTATCGGGGTCTCTGTGCTTGGCTGGCTCCTGTTATGCTGAGTACAGCCTATCTCTGTGTGATTCTCTTTTTCTGCACCCTGAACTGGTAAAGGGTTCTTTACGCTGGATGCCGTGGTTCTCATCAGGATGCACGGCCTTTAAGACGCCATCCCCATTTCTGCTCTTTCAGAGAACTACTCAGTCGGCGGCTCGGAGGCCAAGACAGACTCTGTGGCCACCCTGCAGCCGCAGGCCTCCGTCAGCTCCATCCAGACCGGCTCGCCGGGCTCCAAGCGGCCCAGCAACACGCTGAAGAAGTGGCTGACCAGCCCCGTTCGGCGCCTCAGTCACGGCAAGGCCGACAGCGTCTGCAAGAAAGTGCCCGGCAAGCCCAAGAAGCGGGAAGGTCGCAAGAGCATCGACCTCGGGCCCAAGTTTGAGCAGGACGAGAGTGCCGACGAGGTAACGGGGGCCTCGCATGTGCTCCATGGGCTGATTTCTGTCCCTTGAGGCTACCGGCAGAGGGGTTTATGTGTCTTCTATGCCAATTATCTGTCCCCTTGTCCTAAAGATGGCTGACTCCAGCTCTCTGTAGGTACGTCTCATCGCTAAACAAATTACAACTAAATATAACTTCATGTGCGTTCATGTGGCCAGAAGCCGATGATTTTGGTTTGGCCAATTTCTGTAGAACCTCATTTGCATGGAGCAGAATATAGTAAATGAGGAAGTTTGATCATGGGAAGGTAGCAGGCCTTGCTGGGGAGTACCAGTTGTTCCCTCAAAGGTCACACTTTCCCTGGTTTTGTCCCCCTATCTTGTACGGCCCCCCCATCCTCCCAGTAGCTGCCTCAAACCATTGGTACTGTGTGCTTCAGCTACACAGCCTTTATTTATAACGTCCATTTATCTGACCACAGAGCAAATAACGTTTCATTAAAGCTCCTTGTTTTCGTAATGAGCCTCTGGAGCATTCTGAACTACGGCGTATGCGAAAAACACTCAGGCGGGTCACCTGACCTCAGGCAGGACACGTCATGACACAGTTGGACGTGTCCTTGTTTATGTGGTCAAGCCCCTTGCCCCTGGCTGGGGTTGCGTGTGCCTGTCAGCTGAGTTACACACATCCTGTCCTTTGTACCGGCGCCCCCTGTAGGCCTGGGTGTCTTCACGCATAAGGGATGCCTCTCTGTTCTCAGTGACAAAGGGCCTGCCTTTTGGTGGATCTTGTGATAGTGGTTTTTTAAGGTGTTTGAATTGAAATTGCCTTTCTTTGGCAATTTAGATTCTTCTTGTAAATGACCATAAATTTAGACATTCTTATTTTGAGAATTATTATGCCTTTTTATTTGCAACTGCATTTTCTGTGGTCACTCTTTGAAAAGTATTTCTAGCATGGTATCGCTGTGATTCCATCTGTAACTGGGGTGAAAGCCTTGTCTTCAGAATGTTTCCTGCTTTTAATACATGTGATTTACCACACAAAGATGCTGTTTAAGGCATTTTTGCATTTCAGATTTCAGCAGCACTTCAAAACATCTTTTTTGTTTTTTGTGTAACATTCTTAGCAGATGTATTTATCCAAGAGCGAGAAAGTCGGATCAGGAGCCGAGTGTTCTGGGCCTTGTGAATCACTCGGCTGACCCCAGGATTTGAACCGGTGACCTTCCGATCATAAGCCTGCTGTCCTTACCTTAGTGTATCGTATCACTGTTATGCAGACGGCACACGGTTATACCTTCCACTCAAGCTGAGTGAAAATGGTGACCTTCCACAATCCCTACTGTGTGAGGGATGTGCAGTGCTGGATGTCAAACAGTTTCCTTAAATTAAACCAAGACGATGTGATTTTATTGCGCAGCACCTGCTGTCTTGTAAGTGTGCATTATAAATAAAGGTGCCTTGACTCGACTCGACTTACCCACTGAGCTGCACAGCACCCCCTAGCAGTGTGTCCCTGTTTGCGTTTTTGCTGCCACCTGAGCAGCCCCAGACTGGGCTCGTACGGCTGCTCCATCCCCTTTGATGGAAAACCGATCCCCTTTTCTGGCTCCTCTCGGCCTTTGATGTCACTGATTTCCATCTTTGCTTTGCATGAAATGAATGGCTGCTCCACAGTGGCATCTGGTCTTTCTGGAAATGCTCTGCTGGGGACTCAATGGGACAAAAGAGGGCCTGTCATGTGGGGCAGAGTCAGAGGACGGCCGGAGGGGGGTCGACGTGCCCTCTGACCTCCCCCCCCCACCCTGTGCCTCTGGTCTCTTGCAGAGGGCCAGGAAGGAGGGCACACTGCCCAAATCTGCGTCCGGCATGCAGAGCGGAGGGGAGGAGGAGCTGGAGGACGAGGCGCACACCCCCCTGCCTCCCCCCATGGAGATCATCAAGGATCCCTCATCCCAGGAAGAGAAGGTACGGCCCCTTTAGGGTTCTATGCTGCTGCCGCTTTTTTTTTGTTCCAGTTTGTTCTAAGCTTATCAGAAGCGGATCTGGGTTCTGTATTGGTTCCCAACAGGTCAAACCGCACAGTAACTGGATAATTCTGCCCGCTGTGGGGTCTCCTGCGGGCACTAATCCTCACTGAGTAGGGGTGGGGGGGCATACGGGCATTCTCCTGCTGCTGTTATCTATATGCATTTATCTGCTGACGCACTGTGGATGAGTGAGGTCCCAGACGCGGTGATGCCCAGACCTGCACCCGGCTTCTTCCTCCTGCCGCATCATTCCGATGCTCTGCTACCTCCCCCCCCCCCCCCCCCCGTACTAACTGGGCTGATCCCCAGGCCTGTCTGACTCTCCACACCTATCGCCCCCAACTCCGCCCGCATCTAACAGCAGCTTGTCTCTCTCCCCCTGTCCCCCCCCCCCCCGGCACGCCTACCCACCCGCCTTCCTCTCTCTTGCCAACCCGCTCCGCGCAGTCCGCCGCTTTGCTTGCCGCGCGCCAAAGCTCCGTCGAGATCCCCAGTGCGGCCGAGCTGGTCAGCGCCATAGAGAGGCTGGTCCAGACCAAGACGGTGAGTGCGGCTTCGTGGTGGATCCTCCCGTTCATATTTATAGGGAAATGACAGTTCGCTTTTTTATAGTCCTGCATAAACACGCAATGCTGTCACCCCGCCCTTATTCTTAATTAAATGCTGCATTGCAGTCCTAGTTCAAATCCTAAACCGGTTTGTCTGAAACCGATCGGACGGTTTCCCTCCTGCAGAGCCTGGAGCCGTACCCGCGGCTTTGTGCGCTGACCGCGCCCGCCGAGCAGCCCACCATGGCGCCCAAGAACCCAGAGGCAGAGCAGCGGGCCAAGGCTCTGCGCGGCCGCATGTAAGGGCCGCCGTGCCCCCGCCCCCTGGGCCTAGGCCCCGCCCCCTGGGCCTAGGCCCCGCCCCCTGGGTCTAGGCCCCGCCTCTTTTCACCATGAACACAGTCCTTAGCATTGACACAGATTTTGAAATATAGCATTAAATCACACACACGTTTCTTAGTTACACCCCCCCTTCTCCCTGTATCATTTCCATTTCTTTATCCTCAAGGTTTTATTTTCATTGTTTGATCCCATTTTGAGGATCTTTCCTGACCTTTCTCACCAAGAGAAATTAAGTCTCAGGATGGCATCACATCATGCCTCAAACCAGACTTTGATAATATTTGAGGATGTGTAATAATGTCTCGTCCACGAAAATGAGAAGCTGGACTGACACACGCCGTGGGCGTTTGCACAGCTAGCTGCTGGATTTCGATGACGAGCTGATTTTCGTTAGCCACTGCATCGCCCTCTGCTGGTCATTTTGTCATTGCTGTTCTTTTGATTGGCTCTGGTGATGCTTAAAGCTTTGCCCGTCAACAGGTTTGTGCTTAACGAGCTGATACAGACCGAGAAAGATTACGTAAGGGACCTGGGCATCGTGGTAGAGGTGAGTCAGCATAACCTAAGGTCACAAGGTCACTTCACACTTTATGTTGATGAACTATTCCGACCCACCGCCCTGACTACTGCGGTGGGTCTCTGTTATATCCCTACTAGTCACTGTCCTTGTACAAGCCTGTTTGTGTCAAACATCTGTGTTGTATGAGCCATCTACAGATATCCTGAGCCTTATCTGAATGCATTTTCCTAGTGTGAGTTTGTCTATGCATGTGTGAGCATACACAAGTGCTTCTAAACTTAGATTTTTATTCATGTTTCACAGAAACGTAGACTTTCTGAGAAACGTAGACTCTACAACTTCAATTGTTATCAATTTAAAGATTCGAAAAATCGTAGATCCACTGAAGCCAAAATAATAGTTAAAAAATATATTTAAATATTCATTAAATATATTAAGTCAGCTTTAGTGATGTGCAGGGTTGTTAATGTTTGCGTTTGGATGTCATAGGGCTTCATGAAGAGAATAGAGGAGAAGGGGATCCCTGAAGACATGAAAGGAAAAGACAAGATAGTCTTTGGCAACATCCATCAGATCTCCGACTGGCACAGAGAGTACGTCGGCAGTGCAGAGTTCTGTATTTTGTAGCCCACACTCTTTAAACCTTGAATAATCGTGTTTCATTTCTCTCCTTGCAGCTTTTTCCTGGGTGAACTGGAGAAGTGTCTTCAAGACCATGACCGGCTTGCGGAGCTTTTCATAAAACACGTATGTAGGAGCATGGGCCACGTCCCCGCCATTTTTATGTTATTTATTTCTGTTTAGAGCATCCAATCGGGCTGTAGGCCTCCCGTTCCAAATGCTTCCCTCATGCGATGCGTGAGCCTGCTGTCCGCCTCCTAATTCTACAAGAACTTGTCGGATCCCAGGCCAGTTTCCATGGTCCATTCCAGCAGCGAATGTTAATGTGCCACAGCTGGGCTTTGACCTAGACGCTCTGTGAAACGCCTCTTATATTGGTCCCAGTTTGACTATGAAACTTCTGTTAGCTAACACGCTTAGCGGACACCTTATCAGAAATCTGTGTGTTTTTACTTTTCCAAAGGGGGATGCGTAACCAAAGGCTTGGCTGCACCACGTCTCTTGGTGCGGGCTTTTGTTTCCCCACTGAGAAAAGGCACTTAACCTGCAGTTCTTCCGTAAAAATATCCAAGTCGGTGCATGGGCGGGCTGCCCGGGTCATGTGCTCGGTAAACAAGCCCCATCCAATTACGCCGCTGCCTGGTGACGACTGACAAGATGCACTGATGGCGTTTCCTTTGTCTTGGTGTCTGTAGCAACAGGCTTCAGGGTCGGATCCGACTCATTTTGTCAACTACAGGTTGTGGCTTCTTCAAATTTGTGCCTTTTAAACTTTTTCATTTGCTTTTTAAGTTGTTTTACAGCCCTATAAATTAATACTGGACTAGAAACGTGTCAGTAATTAGCTGGAGACGTTTTCCTGCAGCGCAACGGAACACTAAGGCCCTGATTATTAGCGTGTATATGTATGTAGATGCATGCATTTACTGTGTATATAATCTCCCCACCTGGAACTGGAGCAATCGGACGTCTAGCACAAATTCTGTAATTCAGGTGTGAACTTAAAGTAAGCTGTCAGTCCTGGATGCACAGAAGTACAGTATACATTTTGGCTGGGTGCCAGGTTGCGGTGGGCGTGAGAATGAGCAAGTGGACTCGAAACTTGGATATACAGCAGCGTACATCTTCAGATCACCTTCAGATCTCACACCTCTACTCTCTTCTCATTTAATGAAAAGATGCCAAGCCGAATGGGATGAAAATATTAATGACAAAAAAAGTCAACTTTTAAAAAGGTCGTCTATGCAATATGTGTTGTTGGACCATACAGTCTGACTCATGTTTGTACTTGCAGGTGAAGATCCACCTGTATGTCCTGCACGAAAAACTCATTTAACTGTTACATTTATTGTGTTGTTTTTCTTTTAATTGGTGGAGTTACCATTTTACTAACTCTTTTAAAGAGATTTTCAGTAAAGTTTTTAGATTTGTTTCAAAAGCTATTCTCAAACATCCTTTTTAGATTGTTTTAACTGGTCATAGCATTTTATAGTTATTTATGAAGTTTTTACCGTTTAGGTTATTCAGTTTGTTTTAATACCCATATACTTTCGCCGTGAATGTAGCCGTAGTAGCTGGCTTGGCGTCACCAGTCAACATAACTAACTGATCTGCAATCGCAGTATAAGCATTTTTTATTTTTGTGTCACTGTTAGCAGAACAAAGCCAGCTAAAATTGTATGCCTGTCATATCTGAGCCCTCAGCCAAGGACGATGGTGATGTGTTTTGTTTGTTTTTACATTACAGGAGCGGCGATTGCACATGTACGTGGTGTACTGCCAGAACAAGCCCACCTCTGAGTTCATTGTGGCTGAATATGATGCGTACTTTGAGGTAAACAGCTTTTTTTTTCCTCCTCCTGGTTCAGGGGTTCGCTGTGACCCCATACTGGATAAGCATCTGTGAAGAACAGCTTAGTAATCATTGAATTCAAATGGGCAGTGGGTCTCGTCCCCTTTGTTCCCACATCGCTCTAATGCCTTTCATCTGGAATTGCCGGATTAGTACACAACAGCAGCCCATCCAGTTTGTTTTTGTTTTTTCTGTTCACAGGAGGTACAGCAAGAAATAAACTCAAGGCTGACTATCAGTGATTATCTCATAAAACCCATCCAGAGAATCACCAAGTATCAGCTTCTGCTCAAGGTAGAATGTGCTATATTTGGAAAACTCTGAGTGCTGTCATGCTGTCGCCCCCTGGGGGCTGCATGTGGCGATACAGTGACCGGGAGTGAAAGCTAAAGCAAGGTTTGTTTGTTCTGAAGGATTTCCTGAAGTACACTTCGAAGGCGGGTATGGACTGCCAGGACATTGAGGTACGAAACAGAGCTTGTTGTGTTCTGTTGGGTACAGGTGCTCCCAACTTTACGATGGTTTGACCAGGATATTTTGACTTTGTGCATCACTATTGCATCATCGTAATCAGTAGTCAACTATGAATTTTGCTTTGGTCCTGGGCTAGCAATATGGCGTACGATACTTTCTATTGATGCTGGGCAATGGCCAATCTAGTGTTTGTGAGCGTAAACTTCTCATACAGTGTTTACCAACATATTGTACAGTGTTGCTTTTTTCCCGCTGTGTTTAACCAAAACAATTGGTATTTATTTATTTACTTTTCAATTACTGGTATTTAGTTACTTACAGTAATTATTTATTTACTTATTCGGTGATTAGTAATTATTCATTTATCGTATTCAATATGATACGATATTTTCCACTTATGGTAGGTTTATCGTAGTGTGACAAATTCATAATTCAAGAGTTACAGGTACAGTTAAGTTGAAATGAGACCTGGGGTGAGTTTCCCGAAGCCTTCTTAACGCTACGCCGTTCGTTAGTTCCATCTTTTAAAACAGAACTTAAGAACGACGTAGCGTTAAGAACGCTTCGGGAAACTCACCCCAGATGGATTTGCGGCAGTATGAATTATACATAAAATACCATGCCGAAAACTGAATGACATTAATATCACGCACAGGATGTGGTGTGTATATTGTTACCCCGTAGCGTGTCCGATTCCTTACGGCGTTGTTTACGTTACAGAAAGCTGTCGACCTCATGTTCCTGGTACCCAAGCGCTGTAACGACATGATGAACCTGGGCCGGCTGCAGGGCTACGAGGTACAGTCCTGCCGGCGCCGTCCCGCGGTCGCGTCTGTCGCTCCTCGCTCATCCTGGCAGGAGAGGCCGCCCCACGAGGCGCCGCTAGTGGCTGAAGCGGCGGCTCTCGGCCGAGCTGAGCCGCTGTGCTCTGGGAAAGCTTTGGCCCGGGGTCACCTGGCATTCCCAAAGTGAATAATAAATTAGAGCAAACACACACGCCCTGATGCTGACACCCAGTGACGCACCGCGGCCAAAGGCAGAGTGGGCGTGTGCCTCAGGACGCATCCTGAAGTTTTGTTCACTCTTGGCCCGGGGAGGGGCGATATCTGCATCCCTACGAAGGGGAGACGCTGGGAAATTCATGAACTGTCAGAAAAAGCGCAGCCCTGATCTTTGCTTGCTTGTTGTTGTTGTTATACAGTGGCCAAGGGGGGAGACTGATTTCAGCGTTTGGGGGGATTACAGAGAGACTTGTTTTTCTTCCTCTGTGAAGTGCTGAGTGATTTTGTTGCTGAAGGGGAAATCTTTACAGAATCTATGTTTGTGCATTTTCTAGAAATAGTCAGGTAGATATTTATGTGTTGGAGATACAGCAGCCGTGTCCCTCCGTGAGCTCAGACACACAGCCCCCCTCAGTCCCAGAGCGCGCGTCCCCCCCCCCCCCCATTGCCGGAGCCAGCATGAGCAAGTGTTCCCCCTGTACCGCCCCAGGGGAAGCTGACGAGCCAGGGGAAGCTGCTGCAGCAGGACACGTTCTTCGTGACGGAGCAGGACTCTGGCGTGCTGTCACGCAGCAAGGAGCGCCGGGTCTTTCTCTTCGAGCAGATCGTCATCTTCAGCGAGTTGCTCCGCAAGGGCTCGTCCACACCGGGCTACCAGTTCAAGAAAAGTATCAAGGTGGGGCCCCCCGGCATTGGTGCATTCTTTGTTGACTCGCGTGACTCAGGATGGACCTGGGATGGACCAAATCACTGTAGAGGGGGAGAATATTTCATGGGCGATTAGCTGTTTTTCTGCTGTTTTGGGTCCATAGGTGAGCTATCTGAGCATGGACCCCAACGTGGACAACGACCCCTGCAAGTTCATCCTGTCCTGCCGCGGCTCCTCAGAGCGTTTCACCATGCAGGCAGCCAATGTGGACATCAAGCAGGTCTGGGTCCATGATATCCAGGAGCTGCTGGACACCCAGAGTAACTTCCTGTCAGGTGAGCGATCGTGCGTCTCCCCCAGCCAACACGGCAGTCCGTTTCGCTCAGAGCCCAAACACCTGGGCCACTCTTAGTATAGCAATTGACCTTTTAGGTGATTAACAGTTTGTTTCCATTATTATAAATTTTACAGCACCTTCATTTTACAATTTTAATGGACTCCTAACCCTCCCACTGTCACCCCCCCCCCCCCCAGCCTTGGTATCTCCCATCGAGTTCCAGAAAAAGGAAAGCGGGTCGCATTCCCTGACCAGGAACCAGGCTGGCGGTGGGCGACCAGCCCACTCCAGTGGCCGGCCAACTTCCGTAGGCTCGGAGAAATCCCCCCTCACAGGCCAGACTCCCGCCCCTCTCAAGCTACCTACCTCCAACGGCAGCCCTGGCTACGACCCGCAGAGATACTCCGAGCGTTACGAGGCCAGCAAGGTGGGCTGACCTGCTGACGTCCTGGGGCTGGCGGACCGAGCTGCTCTAGAGCGACATCTTGTATTTCTTCTTATTAAATACTCTTTGACATAATTATCACCATGTTGGTTAGATCAGTGTGTCAAAGCCTATTTTCTGCCACGGCACAGTTTTATATAAGGCAGAGTTTTTCAGCTAGCACGCTGGAAATGTTGAGTGAGATTACACAGCCATTGCATAACCAATTTAGCAGTTTTACGGGAGGCGTGTGCTGTGACTCAGTTACCAGCAAGTGCTTACTAAACATATAGATCACATTTGGGGACCAAAATGTCCCCAAAATGTGGTAAAACCTGAAACTTTCTTACTTACATCTGTGACTGCATTCAAAAAAGTAAAACTGCCGAAAGAGGGTGTCGTGACTGGGATTGGGGAAGGTTCTCATTTAGATAGGTATGCCAACATGTGTGTGTGTGTGTGTGTGTGTGTGTGTGTGTGCGCGCGCGCGCGCGCATGCGCACACACACGCCTGTGTTTGGCTATAGTAAAATCCATAAGCAGTGCTTGTGACTGGTCTTTGGTTTCCAATCTGCCATCCCACAGGACAGGACTGGATGTAACGGGGTGTCCTCCACCATGGAGGTGATCCAGGACTATAATGCTGTGAAGGAGAACGAGATCTGTGTCGCCCAGGGCGAGACAGTGCAAATCCTGGCCACGAACCAGCAGAACATGTGCCTGGTGTACCGGCCTGCCAACAGCCAGTCCCCAGCGGCCGAGGGCTGGGTGCCCGGACACGTCTTGGGCCCCCTCAGTAAAGCCCATGTAGACATTGCTGAAGGAAGCTTCAAGTAAGTGCCGCCTCAGCCTCCAGTGGAGCTCAGTCCCCGTGATAGGGCGCAGAGATGTCAAGCTCCGCCCCCTGCCAATTTAGCCCCACCCCTTCTTGGAACAAACTTCATAATGCTGGATCTGTACACAGGGGTAGCCTTGTTTTATCACTCTTTTTTTTTTGTTAATATCTGTAAAAAATGAAGATAATGAATAAAGTGACTTTAGAGCAGTCGTGGTTTGCTTTATGTAGAGAAATCAAACAGAGAAAAGTGATCTTACGTCAGCGTGAAACTCGGTGGTCTGAATGTTTGTTTTTTATTTTTCTTTGCCCCCCCAACACTGTTGTCTTGATACATTTTGTGAACCAATGTCCCTTCTGCTGGAATGACTGCTCTGTCTCTACCAGCGGAGGATTTCTCTTATTGTCTATTGCAATTTTTTCCCTGTACAGCTTCAATTTTTTTTATTTGGATTTTTTTTTTTTTTTTGCTTTGTTTTTAATTTGTCACTAGCAGGCGTGGTGAGAGTTCGCTGTGAGGTTGTCTTCTGTTTTGTTTACCAGAACTCTTTCCCGTACATTCCTGTAAAAAGTCTTTTTGCACTATTTAAAAAAAGCTCTTATTAATGAAGCTAGACTGTGCAATATGAGGATAGTCACAATGTTCACCATTGTACTTGTAACTGATCGTTTTAAATGTATTTTAAATATGTAAAATACTTTTTATTTTTTTTTGCCATGAGCATGAATTAACAAGGAAGTTGAACCAGTTCCCCGCTCTCCTGGGCTCCCCTATTACCGTACTAAGGGGTGGAGCTCAGCGTTATCTGCTAGCGACACGTTCGCTAACTTCTGTCTGATTTACGAGACTTTCAGATCAATTCATTCTCCCATGAATAAAGTTGGTTTGTCTTCGTAAGTATCTGGCTGTTTCAGTCGGCTTCCTTGTCTTTTTTTGTAATTATGATAGTTTTTTTTTTTTTTTAAGTGATTAGAAAATAAGGGAAACTCCCTATTAAATGCATAATTTTTGGGGAATGTCTTTTTTTCAATTTAACATTTTAAAACCTGCTATGCATTTTGATTTTTATCCTTCTGCATTTTCTCGATGTTTTTTTTTTTTCCTCTCCAGAATTTTGAATCTTTTGGTTAATTTCATAGCACCAGTTGTCCACAGAATTTTTTGTCCCTGGTTAAGTGGTTCCTGTGGTACTAGTGTACTAGTATCAAATAATGCTGTGCCACAAAAAACTACACTGGGTGTGTGTGTGTGTGTGTGTGCGTGTTTGTGTGTGTGCGCGCGCGCGCATCAATTATGGAGGAATTCATTCCAATTGGCCCATGATAAATTCAGTATCATATGTGGCTGACTTTATTCTGAAACCGGTAATTTCTCGTTCCTTTGCGAACACCAGATTTATTTCCCTGTCTTTGAGAAGTTCTTTCTCTCCAGCAAATTGTTTGCGTTCTTTCTGTTTTGAATGTAATACGTGATCCTGGATGGCAGAGCCCCCCTCTCACCCATGTCCAGACCGGCCGCGTCACTCTGCCACCGGAATGTGACGGTTGCGTTTTTTCCCGGTATGACAGGAAGTCTTTCTCATGGCATACCTTGCGCATGAGATCGCGGGTGGAAAAGGAGGGAGGTTTGGCCAGTGACTCAAAGGTTGATCTCAGCCGTCGCAAGTCCAGGGAAATTCAAAGCTGCAAAGTCACTGTCGATGTGAGTAAGCAGGCAGCGACGGCTGGTGTGCCCCTGCCTGTCAGCGCAAGCAATGCAGATGACAAACATTTTTTAATGCCAGTCCCACTTTTTTGTGTGGTTTTGTACGCATGCAGCTAACACAATGACCTTGTGTTCTGTGATCAATAACATTTTACTGGTGTACCGAGTGTCAGTGATCGGAGTCTGGATACCGCGTGCAACTTTGATGCGAGGCAGTGAATTTCAGTTTTTAATTCTGCAATGTTCATTGTCTTGTGTTGGGATTTTACTGGATGAGTTTTGTTTTTCTATTGTCATGTAAAATAACTGTATGCTGTGACTCATTTGAAGTTCATCCTGCCCATATTAACCCTGCAAACGACATGGCATGTGATCGCTTGATTTCAGCACAAACTGGAACTGCTACTTTTGCCTATAAAATTGGTAGCTGCCCTGCATTATTTTAAATCTGTACAATTTAATGATGGCCTTACAAAAAATTGAAATTGCTATCTGAGTAGCAGTTACAGTCAAGGTGTTAAATGGTTTGAATATTTTCATTCTGGAAGTATTTGTTTGTACTATTATGGATTTCTTCATCATAACGTGTAAGCTACATTTTCAGTGCAGCATCATGTATGAGGTATGTTTTTTTTTTTCATGGTAAGTATATCTGAATATGACAAAGTGAAAATTACAAATACTTACGAAGTTCACATTCAATATGTGGTATTTTACCTTACATTTGTGATAATACCATTAAGTTAATAAAAATGTATTGTGTAAGAATAGACCTTACAAGGTCTCATTCTGGAAGTGATGCACAGGCCACTGCACACCAATAAGCCCTGCAGCTTATTATAATAGATTTTCTCTTCTGTATTTATAATATTCACTTGGCATTGCCTGTAAAGATGCTCCATTTTCGTCTAAATGCTCTCTTAGATTCTCTAAACTGCATTCTTATATTAGCCTGCATCTGTAATAAGATGCACAAACTCGGTCGTCCCTGGTATTAGTCGCCATGACGACTTCGTGGCGTCATACTTACCTTACAAACGTTCCACTTAAAATGCAGGACCTGACGGCGAAGTAGAGTTCCCTGCAAAAATAGTAACATTTCTCGAATGGTCTTGCGAGTGCAGTGTGCTGTGATGCATGCTTTGCTGCACCTTCTGATCGCCACTCTGGGGGCCGCCGAGTGGTCCGTTCTAATGACTGCTTTCTCTCGTTCCACGATGCAGGAGTCTAACAGCTCTGAGGAGTCCGAGGGTGATGAGCAGGTTCCTCAGACTAGCATGGAGGTAGTGCCCTGTGCTGCTCTGACATACGTGCGGTGTGTCACAATGTTTGGGTGTTTCCGCGGTTCCACAGCAGAAAGACATCTGTGGCAAGGCCCAGCCCAATGTGCTCTCTGGTTGCTCTGCAGTGCTGTAGCCATTGCTGTGCTGGACAGACCAGTAGTTCTGGGAAGCTGGCAGCCTGTCATTACACTGTTTAAAAGGGTAGAACATCCACCTTCTCAGCAAATGTGAACTTGACCTTAGTTACTGTGCCACCTACAGGCCAGCTGTGATTTCACACACATGCATCAACACCTTAAATGCTACTCCTCCGTCTGGCCAAGAAAATGCTGTTAGGCCCAAATTAATTTTGCTGGTGAATATTGCTTTTCAAAATTCTGTGAAAGGGTCACATTGAAACTGGGCTCCATGGCGCCCTCTCATGGCATTCTATGGATATCAGTGTTTTTTAATGCTAACACAGAATGCAAACTTAAGTTATTTGTCTTTTACAATTGAGCAATTTTGTATCAAACAATTTTACCACCTACACTGAACTTAGATCTATTAAACAGTCCGATTTTGAGAGCACTCTTAAGGTTTGAAGCATTAAGTAAATGCTCATTAGTCAGTCTGCTTACATAATATTGTCACTTCATTAGCCACTTTGATGCTGTTACTCTACAATTTACTGAATTTTATTGCTTAATCTGGACAATTCATACTAGTTTTTGTACTTGTTGCATAACATATGGGTGAAATTGCAAGGCCGAAGATCTCATTTGAAAAAGCAGCATTTTGGCTGTTTATTAAAGATTCAAATGACAAATCAGTTTGTACTGCGAATGACTGGCATACCTTGGTGCCAACACTTTGGTTTCAGACATAGAGATGTGCCGGGGGTCCCTCGGGGGTTTTCTGACATATTCAGGCTCAGGAATGAACTTATCTTGAATCATTTATAAGAAGGAAACATTTGTTGTTCCACCTGCTAGGAGAAAATGCAAAAGACCACATTAAAAATGACAATCTGCTCCTTGATTGGTGAAATATTTTGCTGTTTTGTCGAAATTGCTTTCGGGAACAAAAATGGAAATTAAGTACATGGGAGGGGGCGGAACCCATGTTCTCGATAAAACACGCGTGCTTCCACGCCCATGGAAATCTATTAACTTCCTGTCCTATGCACATGAACATTATTTAAGCCCAAAGATCCTGACTATTCCTCTTAGTTTGCAGGGATAGATTCTGGAATCATCTGCATAATAAGTTAGTTCATCCCTACACCAGACATCTACTGGATGGGGGACAACCGGGAGGGATGATGACCAGGTTTGGGCGGTTTTCCAGTGATACTGTAAACTGCAGAACCCCCCGCCCCCGGCAAATGCTGGAATAGGAAATGCTAGAATAGCGTTGCTTTTTAAAGTGCCGTAAAAATACTTAGGTCTATATGGCCGTAAAAGTCTGGATGGTTTGGTGGTATTAAAAATCAGATACCGTCCAAGCATAGCGATGGCAGAGGCCGCGGCGGTGAAATGTCTTACCGGTTAATTTTTTCCGAAGCTGAATAGCGGACGACAGATTTCAAGACATTGCGCGTCTTTCACAGGGTGTCAGGCAGCTGCTGTCATTTTGGATGAAATTGCAACCCTGTAATTGAAAAACGCTATCATTTGCCCCTTTATATGGGTGCAGCTAGCTGTTATTTTGAACACCTAGTTCAGTTCAGTGCACGTTGACTTTTAGTCTTCTGCATATATAATTCATACGTCTGTTTTAGATTATGAGCCTTGCATATGTCTGAGTGCAAAGTACAAACGCGAAAAATCAATTTAATTTTCGGATCCCAGGTTTGTTCATCATTGCTTCCATACAGCGTTTCTCCTATACGGAAACCGGGGGGAAAGCTGTGACATGGCTGCCTCCTGCCGTTCGAACCGCGAAATGATCCGCAATTACACGTACAGTGTACTCTGCCTGGTCAGCTGAATGCAAATGAATTGTGTTTAACTTTATATTAGCCTAACACGCAATCATTTATCTTGCAGTTAATGAATCCTAATTTCATTCAAGAAGGTAAGATTAAAACCTAATCTGATTATAGCATGCCGTTGTTTAAGAAACCGCTTTAATGGGCCTACACAATAGGCTACTGCTTTAATATAGGCCTGTTTATGTACATATTTTTTTTACTTATTTGTTTCTAGCGTTTTCATTAACTTGGATGAACTGTGGTTTATTTAAAATATTTTGCAAAAATTGAATATACATTTGTATGCTAGTTTTGTACTGCTAGTTGAACTGGCTTGTTCGTTCAGCCTTCATTTAACTACTGCGAATACTCTTATTGCGAGTTTTTTATAATAATAATTAATATTGTTATTAATTAGCCGACAACGTGAACACTTTTATCTTTGAAGTGGCCCCCGAGTTCCTGGTCTCCCTCGCCGACGTGACCTGTGCTTTGGGGGACACTGTCACCTTGCGCTGCAAGGTCTGCGGTCGCCCCAAGCCGGCGGTGACCGTGCGGGCGCCGGACCAAACCCTTATAGTCAACAACACCCGCTTCGCTATAGACATCAGGTAAAAAACGACGCGCGGCTGATCGTCTTCATTACGTATGTCCTGAGATATCGTGGGTTTCTCCTTATACAAGTAGGCTATCGGGGTTTGATTTTAATTACAATAAGATAGCAAAAAATACTACAAACATCTTCATCGACCCAGAAAACGACAGTACAGTATATCATTGCTGCTTTCGCCTGTCAGAGGGACGGCGACTATTCACGACTATTTCTGCTTTTCTAGATTCCGTATGGCTAAACAGTTGAAAAAGTAAAAGTTATGCTTCAGTTATGGCATTTCGGAAGGATTAAAGAGGAAATAAAATTAGCATATTTTATGTCCAATGTGCCTCTTGCATCTACCTGAATCTTCTTTTGAGAATGCCGAGTAATCTGTTGATGGCAAACTATCCATGATTTAAGCCAATTCATTTATTATACACATTTATTTGGGGGGGGGGGCTAAAAAACATCGGGCCTAAGGTCCGCGGACAGAGAGAACACTTACGCAATTTAAAATGTATTCATATTTTGCTAAATTAAATTTGATCATTTACAATTATGTTAAGTTGAAGAATGAAGACATCTTGATGACCTCACTTTTCAGGGAAAGCGGGGAAATTATTCTGAAGATCTGCAACCTAACGCCTCAGGATACGGGAATCTACACGTGTGTGGCTGTCAATGAACACGGCTCCGCCTCTTCCTCAGCGTCCATAAAAGTACAAGGTTAGAAAGCAAGGGTAGGGTGAGAAGGAGAGTGCGGGGGGGGGGATGGAGAATGGAGGGGTGTAAGGAGCAGGCGGAAGTGGGGGTGAAGTAGACGGCAAAATGGTGGAAACTCAGATCGCTGTGTGGACCCTAAAGTAAGACCAAGCTCCTGTGTTCAGGTGTCCCCCCGGCGCCGTCCAAACCAGTGGCCCAGCAGGCGGGCAGCACAGCAGTATTGGTACACTGGATCCCGCCAACCAATTTAGGGAACTGCACAGTGACCAGCTACACTGTAGAGTACCGACAGGAAGGTCAGTGTGCCTCCGAACGGCTCAACGCTGAGCAAGATGGCAACAGTTTTTCTGCATTTATGCCCAATTACTGTATTATAATCTCTTCAAATATTTGCTGAGCTCCTCTGTGGTCGTTAATACACTTGATCAGTCTTGCTCTATAGCAGTGGTTCCCAAACTTTCTCTGCAGGGCCCCCCTTTTCTAGATTGAATGGGGGGTCAATGTTCCAAACTACACAGGTTCAGATTCAAACTTTATTTGAAATACAACTCTCTTTTCTAACTGAGCGAAACAAATGCAATTACAAAATAGAAATGGTGCAATTTCACCATTGTGGGAGAAAAAAAGAGCAAATCAATTAAAAATAAAAGTCCAGCATAAGTTTGAAATTATGCAAATACGGATGTAACATTCCTGTTAATATTCATTGGCGTATACAAATTAATGTTTGCCTTACGATTACCGCATTTTGTTTTTGATGATAACCGCAGGTTTCAACCTATACGTCATGCCCCGATCGTCCGCTCGTCTCATGTGCCACGCCCCCTCGTTAACCTCGTGGAATCCCAGCGTTTTACAGCTGTTTCTGATTGTTGTCATTAGTTCATTGTATTTAGTCCGCGTTTCCGTTTGTTTCCCCAGTCCGGTCATTGATGTGATGTTGTAACGTTGCGTGCTTTGTGCTGCCATTAAACCCCGTGTTCCTGATTCCTGGATTCCTGCCTTGTTTGTCTGCGCTCCGGGCGCGTACGCGTCCATAACACTATACTACAGCACAACACTAAGTCATACCCATTAACTGATAGTCTCTCTGCACATCGTGTAGAAAATTTTAAAATTTTTTATTGGGCTAATAACACTTACCTTGATGCCACTTCCAGAGTGGGTGCGTTCGACTGTATAACCACTTACACAGCTGGCTTAAAGCAATGCATTCTGGTCCTGACGCAATGCATCGTGGTTAGATTTTTTTGTCCGGCGCTGCAAAACGTCGTCATGTCACATGGTACAAAAACCTCGCGAGAGCATGACGAATTAAGACAGATTGTGCAGCACCTCACACTCACAGCCGGCTGAACATACTGGAACCGTCTCCATGACGACACAACTTTGCCCTTATTGGCTGAAGAACGTGACGTTTGTATAACATTTGTATCCCAGGAAGTTCTGATGCGTTATCTGCTATTTCTCCTGAATATCACGTAAAGCAGTGAGAATTGGTTTTCAATTAATTTACCTGGTAAAATTAAGTTTAAATAAATTACATAAATGCTCTAATAGTACACGTAAGTTAGTGGTTTATTTATTGTTAGTTACTGTATTGTTGCGCTGCTTTATTTGTTTAATCGTCCAGTCTGTGAAGAGATTATTTTAGGGTGGCACATGCCCCTGAGGCTATCCCATTGGTGCGCCCCTCCCCCCCAGTTTGGGAACCACTGCTCTATAGTAACTCTGCATGCTGGCCTGTGATTGGTTATGCTCTACAGTATCTCTCTTTATCGCCATCTGGTGGTAATTATTGTGTGATAACTGATTGTCTGTTATTGGCTGTGTTCTTTGCAATACTATTGGTCTTGCAGACTCCCTGATGTGGCATCAGTCAGTGGTGTCTACAGCAGATGTGTGTGTGAAGATAGAGAAACTCATCCCCGGGGGGCACTATCAGTTCCGCGTTAGCGCTAGTAACCGCTGGGGCATCAGCCCCCCCAGTGAGCCCTCTAACATGGTGACATTGCCCAGTGGGAGTGAGTGACACTTGCCTTCTCCAATCACATGACACATACATATGTCATGTATTTATGTCTGTATGCACCTTCTTGTGCTGTGTGCTAAATATAATGACTTTGCCCTATTGTCCTTTTGGAGGTTTTACATGTGATGGCTCTGGAATTCAATGGAAAGACAACTTTGCAACAATATTCACAGAAATTTGCGAGATTGGAAGGTAAAATGTGATCTTGGCCAGAAACTGTGCAGCATGTCACTGATAGGGGGCGCTAATCCTAAAGCTGGCATCCCGCCTGCTCCCTCTGCACCGTTTCAGGGGCAGGTTTTCAGTGGTCAGGAAGTGTCTGAACAAGGTCACCAAGAAGGAAGTGGCAGTGAAGTACATGAGTAAGAAGATGAGGAGGAAGGAGCAGGTGGCCCAGGAAGCCGACATTCTCAGACACGTACAGCACCCCCAGCTGCCGGCTCTCTTGGACGCCTACGAGTCGGACAGCTGCTTCATGCTGGTCCTGGACCTGTAAGAGCCGACACGTCTGACAGGGCTCTGCTCCATGTCATGTCATTTCACTGACCTTCCCTGTCCGTGTCTCAGCCTGGACCACGGAAGGCTTCTGGATTACCTGGTGTCTCTCAACGAGCTGATGGAAGAGAAGGTGGCCTTCTGTGTGAGGGACACCCTGGAGGCCCTTCAGCATCTCCACACTTGTCGGGTGGCACACCTGGACTTGAAGGTAAGTCCAATGAAGAGACTAACCAGGGACGTATTAGCAGAATGTAATTTTATTCAGTTATTGAACATGTTGAAGATCAGAACCATCATCGAAGGAGTCTGTCTGTTTATTTTTTTAATTCTTATATTTTTTTTAATTTTTGTAACCCCTTTAACCTTGTACCCCTTATTGTTTTGCAATATGTAGTGACATATTTTAGTTGTATTTAATCTTAGCTGTACATTGTTAGTCATGTTGGCTATCCTGAAATGATAGCAGTGCACTCTCGGTTACCAGCCGGAGAACCTCATGGTGGATCTCCACGCTCCCGTCCTGTGTGTGAAGCTCGTCGACTTTGGCGACGCCATCCAGATGTCCAGCCACAGCTACGTGCACTTGCTCCTGGGGAATCCCGAGTTTGCCGCCCCTGAGCTGATCCGGGGGGCGCCAGTGGCCCTCAGCACGGACGTGTGGAGCGTGGGGGTCATGACCTATGTCATGCTAAGCGGGGTCTCCCCGTTCCTGGATGAGAGCACGGAAGAGACGTGTGCCAACATCTGCCGGCTGGATTTCAGCTTCCCAGATGAGTACTTCCATGGCGTCAGTCAGGCAGCCCGGGACTTTGTCGCCTCTGTGCTACTGGAGGACCCCAGGAAGCGTCCCAGCACGACCTGCTGCCTGAGGCACCCCTGGGTGAGCGCCCGGGCGGGCGAGCACTCCAGGACCCCCCTGGACATGGCCCGGCTGGCGTCCTTTATCGAACGCCGAAGGCAGCTCAGCGACGTGCGCCCGGTCACCAATATCAAGGGCCTGGTGACCCCAGAGGTGGGGCAGGCCGTCTGAATCCTACTTTTGGTGACACTATGGTTTGATCAGTTCATCTGTCCAGAACATGATGGTTACAGCGCTCTCGGAGTAATCTGGAACTTCTGGCTAGATGCAGCACTTTCTGAGGCTTCCCTTGCAGTGAAGACCAGTTTATTAAAATGTCTAGACATCAGGTGACAGGTCATTATTTATTCAGTTCAGCTCTTTGATATTCTGCTACTATTGAGAGTGTTAATTGTTTAGCCCTTGAATCTGCAACATTGATAATGCACTACAATTATTGATGATGAATCCCATAAACACTATATAAAAAAGCCATTTTATGGTGGATTGAGAATCTTGTATTTTGTACAGTACCAGTCAAAACAATTGAGTGTACCTGCCTGTAACCATAAATATGTATTCTTTAAAATGTACACACTTATCTGTTATTGGGTGTGGAAGTTGATATTAGCTTAAAATTTGTGGGTCCAGTGGATGTTGATATTATGGACTAACTTAAAATATTTGGGCCCGATATTTTTGTAGAAGACAGATGGTGTCCGGACATGAGTTCTGCATGGGTGGTTCCCACTCTCAAGCACTGAAGTGACAGTGTCACTGTCTGGAGCGGCTTTGCTTGTGACAGTTGATCTATATCAATTCCATACTTCAAATACCTGCCATTCCTTCGGAATTATGGCATTGCTGCATCCTTCATTCTGCAGGGAGATGATGGCACAAAACAAACCTCAAAATTGTACGAAAGCTATCAGGCGAAGAAAAGTGAAGGAGAACACAAAGTAATCATCTGAATGTCTCAGTTTCCAAACTTCAGTCCCACAGAAGGTGTATGGGACAGCTCCACAGAAGAGGCAAAGCGAAGCAATCTACTGGCACCTTACGTTTCTGAGATTGCTGCAGAACAACTGGGAGGACATGTTCGGTGGTTTCCTACTGAAACGCAACCAAATGTCCTGCATTTCTGAAGCTGTTATCAAGGCAAATGGTAGCTATTTTGAGAAATCCAAGGCTTTCCAATTTCTTGAATACTGCTTTGGTGTATCATTTTGCATATTGTGTTATTTTCAAATATTTATAGAAGAATATATGATGTAAAAAAAAAAGACTAGTTCTCAGCAAGTATACTCAAACTTTTGACTGATACTGTATGTGAGTTCTATTATGTCAACTGTACATAAACTTTAAGACCTATTGAGTAAACATGGGGGAAAGAAAAATTGAGGAAAAAATTAAAAGTGACACTGTGAATTGATATTAAGCATGTTTTACAAAAATGCACTGTTAATTTTTTGTAAGATTAAAATGCAGTGTATATATGTTATACACACATTTATTGTCTGGAGCAGAGGATACTTTATTGAATCAAACGGTGTTATGCTGAGCAATGTTAAAAGGGGGGAAAAAATTTACATAAACAAAATTCAGAGGTTTTTTCTTAAAGTTATTTCTTGATTGAATTACATACAGTCAGTGCAGAGTTTAAGCAGTTTAAAGCCACTCTGTTGTTTTTGCACAACATATTTTCCTATCGCTGATAGAGAAGTTAAAATTTTGTATAAAAACTAAAATTATATATTGTAACAACAAAGTGGTGGACAAAATGAAAGGATTAACACTATTTCAGATGGCAACTGAAAAGTAACTCTCTTGACCTGTCAGAGATTACCGGCAATCGGGGTTGTGTAGTTTTATTAAATCAGCACTCGGCTGTTCTGCGTAGTGATTTAGGAATTGCTGCGTAAAAATGGCGTGTAGCTGCATCAGAAATGAAAAGTTCAGGTGTAAACTATTATAAAACAGTAACACTGCCGGATATTTTAGATTTATTTTTTTAAATCATGGCAGATTTAAATCTAGTGAAAGTTTAGATTTTTTTTTATCATCTGAACATCTGAAATGATTCACTGTAAATTTCTCTTCTAACAAATAATGACTTAAGTTGCGATGGTCTGACAACGTTGTTTGTGTTACGTGTGACGTAGTCGGCTGAATTTCAGTTTCATGGTATCCCACGCCCGCTGAAGACTAGGAGGCGTTAAAGGGCAGTAAAATCCAATACTACACATTTTGAATTCAATGGCAATATGAATATTTTATTAACTACAGATACTAAATATTTTGATAAGATTTTTGAATATGGTAATTATATAAATTATTTTAAATGCTGATTATATTTTAAAAAGTAACAACACTTGATTTGTTACAAAATAAAAACCCTCTACATAAACGTAAAATGGAAAAAAATAACTTTTACTCGTTCTTAAAGATTTAATCTGCTTGATACAACTGAATATAGAAATAGACTGATCCTTTTTAACTTCTTACAAATTCAATCACGCGGTGGGCTTCTGGTATTTTTGTGTCACTGAGGATCTGTTGTATGCGCTGTGTATTTGCGGAAATTTCGGAAGTGAATTTTTAAAGCATTGTGACTATACCTACGAGAAGAAAAATTGTTGTAAGAATTATGGGTATTAAGGTATCGATCTACCCATCGGTATTGTACAGCATTCCTGAAGCACCCTACCCTTGCTCTTACGTTTGTGTGGCAGTGCTTTTTCTGTGGCGTGAATGAACCCATGACCTCATTTCTCTCCTGACATTTGACGTTGCGGGCCGATGGGGCATCACTGTGAACACCTCCTGTCACAATGCCCGCAGAGCCTCTTTCTGCTTCCTATTCCTACTAAGTCTACTGAGCTTAAGTATTGCCTGGGTGTCTGCTTCTGTGCTGTACGAATGAATCTCCTCGTTTTGAGATTATTCTGATGACAACAACGTTAAGTGCTGAATATGCTTTGTTCAATGCAGTAGCCATTTAATGCATCGTTAGATGCCGCACGGTCTGTACATACACTGTGTCTGTGTTTATGACTCATGAACCAAATCAGGATCTCCTTTATTTGGACCATATGCTGTCTATTTGTTACTGAATGTTTAATAAAATTGTTTGTATTAAAATGAAATCCTGTAAACCAGTGTTTTTTGAGTCTCGAGCAGATACAGTGGTACCTCGATTCTCGAACTCACTAGAACTCGAATTTCTTGAAAGTCGAACAAACCAGTTTGACCTAGAACTCGATCTGTATATCAGAAGTCGAACCGTGAACGTTGACCTAATATAAATTGTACGCGCCAGGAAATGAGTCATACTGCAATGCAATTCTTACTTGAATGCCTTCTTCACAGACTGGACGATTAACCAAATAAAGCAGCAACATTACAGTAACTACTAATAAATAAACCACTAACTTACACGTATTATTGGAGCATTTATGTCATTTGTTTGAACTTTATTTTACCAGGTACATTAACTGAAAACCAGTTCTCACCGCTTTACGTGATATTCGGGAGAAATAGCAGATTACGCATCGGAACTGCCTGGGATACAAATGTCATGCGTGTAACTAAACTCTTCAGCCAATAAGGGCAAAGGTGTGTCGTCATGGAGGCGGTTCCAGTTTGAGCAGCCGGGTGAGAGGTCGCAATGCATCTAACCGTAATGCATTGCGTCAGGATCAGAATGCGTTGCTTTAAGCCAGCGCTGTAAGCAAGTCGAACGCACCCAATGACCGGACTGAGGAAACAAACTGAAACAGCTGATCACATGGGGATCCCACACGAGGTTAACGAGGGGGCGTGGCACACGGAAGGAGCCGACGATCGGGGCAGGACAGCTAGGGTAATGTTGGGATAAGATCTTTATCTTTATAGTTTTGGAAACCATTAAGAAAAAAATGCTCTTCTTCTGTTATCCTGTTCATTCTGTGTTTAAATGCTAAAAAAAAAAAAAAAAAACATATTTAGGTGTCATTTTGGGGGGCCGGGAACCAATTAATTGGTTTTACATTATTTCTTATGGGAAAAAATCGATCAGAACTCGAACTTTTTATGATTCGATCCGGAGTTCGGAACGGATTAAGTTCGAGAACCGAGGTACCACTGTATGTTCTTTCCACGAGCTCGTGTGATGTAATATCTTGATTAAATTTAAGACATTCTCATGTTTTATTCTGAGAAAAAAAACTGTGTTTTTAAGTGAAACTGCGATGTAGTCACCAACTGTTGATTGAAGATCTAATGCGTATATATAGTACCGGCCTACTACGAAACGTACACCAGCGTGGAAAGTCCCACACCACAATTAATCACGGTATTATTGTAAATCAGCACAAGGAGGTGCTGTGGCATAGTTCACGGAATCGATTTGGATAAACTGAAGACTGCTGCATTGTAGGAAAACGATCATGACGTGTCAAAAGGAAACGCCATCTATCTCGATACCTTTTCCACAATTTGGACTGAAAATTTTCAGCGCCGATTTCAGGTAGCCTAATCCTTCCCTGCACGACCTTTAGAATTTTTTTCGCAGACGAACAATAGTCATATAATGCTTCTAATTAATGTATCGGACTTACCTTATATTATGTTGATATTCCATATGTTACATTGTATGCATTAATCACTTATTGCACATAACTCCCCCTATTTTTTGCAACATGACTATACCCCTCTTGTAAACGGAAACGATTTCTCCGATACAAGTGAATGTTAGGCATATGCCTGAATAAATTCATATTGCCTAAGTGGTATAGATTTATGTGAATTCTAAAAAGTTACAATCCCTAGGTGTTAAAATGAGATCTTTTATAAGCATGGAAAAAAATCAATGCTTTTCCCCGCAAACGTTTTTTTTCTGCGTTTATGTTCCACTTTCAGCTAAAATACATTATGGAGGCAGACATATAAAAATATCAAGCATTACATATTTCTAATAGGTGTAACTATAATGGCTCGTGGCACAATGTAATCCTTCTTGTGAAAATCTTAAATTAGCCCTATTTAAATAAATGACTATTTTGAAATTACTTCATAACTCTCAGACGAAATGTCATTTGGAAACTTAATAAATGAATTATAGCGCTTCCACGTAATGTCTCCCCAAGCTTTACCTATGTATGAAGGCCATGTAAATATAGGCTTAACCTGTCACACATTTTATAAACAAATACACACGGGTAAGCAGTCGTTCGGGTGTCTGTTATAGCCTACATGCAGGCACCGTAACAGTGAGTAATTTGCAAGCCATATGGAAATATTTGTGTAAATCAGTTGGAGGGAGGTGACTGGACAGGTGCTGCTCTCTTTCCGTCAACACAGGTTAATGAATAGACTCGGCGCTTCGGCCTCTTCCGTTTCTCGCTCGGCCGCTGGGAGCGAACGACAGCCAATCGGAGCGCACCATGGGCCCTGCCTATTGTGATGCTTCGGTTGGCATGTAGATGCAAGGCTGGAACCATCAGGACGAGTTAATCGTCTGCTAACGGGCAGCCCCACCCCCTCCAAAGGTCTGTGTCAATATTAGGTCTGAGCAAACGCACGGTATGACAGGTGTAGGCAGAGGGATACACACGCGCGCTCTCTCCCCCATCACTGAAAGGAAAGGTGAACTGGGGAGTACTCAGGTAGATTTCGAGTATTTATACTCGCCACTGGCCGCAAAATTTCAATTCCCCTAGGAAGAACAGGGACGTGACTTGGCAGGTAAGTGTGTTTCTGGTACACTAGGTAACTTTTATATATGCTTTTAGGGTACGTCTATGTGCGTATGTACATTGTTTCAGCTGTATGTTCCACTTCACGACGGTCTGGAAATGCGTGTCATTTTTAAGTAGTGCATTTCCACAAAAGGTACTTTGTAAATCACACCAGAACTTGTTACGGCGCTACATTATTTTTCTTTTAAGTTTATAGCGAGAGAGGAAAGGCACCTGGAACTTGGAGTAAGGTGTGGCGGTTCAAGTTTTCCTGAACACGGGAAACGGAGCCCCAGGGCGGGTGCGACACTGACGACAGTAACTTGCCCTGATCCGTCGTACCTGCGACGGTCGCTGTGTTTGCCTCACGCTGAGCCACACGTACAATACCTGCTGATGAAGTTTTGTTCGTTCGGCTCGCGTTAAGCAGGTACAGACTCTCTGCAAGCGGACGCCCAGAAGGAAACTCTACTTCCAAGGACATCGCAGGATTTTTCTTCGATATAGATCAAAATCGTCATTCCACCCAGACTAAATGAGACAGTCTTAATTGATTGTGATTAATTTCCACTGAACCAAATTAAACTGTACCAGCTACATCTGTAAAGGTCTTTCCGCATTTATTTGGCTCTAGGCTAGAATAAGGCAATATCGGCATCTGTAATAAATAGGCACGAGGTATTTGGTTTAATCCCCTGGGCACATTAGAGTCAGAACACGCAACATGCACACTCATTATTTTCGTTTAACATGACAGCGACTTAAACTTTCGCTTGCCTTTCATAAAACTTTAACATATATTTTTTACATAAGTAGATGTCTTTAAAAATAATATTTTAATTAGACGTCTCCAGATTAATTCAATGACCCTACAGAAACCCTACCATAACACTTAATACATTTATTTTATAATCTACCAAAATCTTTTATCGAAATGTTTTTGTCGACACCCTAATTTTTTGTTAAATTATTTATGAATCAGCTTCACCGTGAGTATACAATAAATCCCTCTCTACTGGCTCTGGCAGAATGGCGGTACCCAAGGCTTGTACTGGTAATCTACTTTCAGGTCTACTTTGCGGCAGCCTTGTAGCCATTTTAGCTACATTATCGTCCATGATCGTGACGTGAAGATAATGGATCAGATGTTTTTAATTACGTTACACAGGTATAAAAGCAATATTAATATTGCAGTCCTGGCAGATTGTCTCATCTGATGGAGACAAACCTTAGGGCATAAAGATATAATTCAAATCATGAGGTGACATTAGCGTTGCAATATTTGCATACGTGAAAAACCGGTTTTGTCAGTATGAATCAGCAGGTGCTTCTACAGATGTCCTTTTCGTAAACTGCTTGTTAGGCCTATAAAAATTCTTTCATCAGTCTTTAATCAATCTATCATTTTAGATATATTAAAGCCGTAAAGAAAGCAGGAGACATCATTCGGGTCTTGCCCCACCTGGCTAAACCTGGCAACAGCTGAACTTGTGTTTATTTTCCACCCAGTGAGCAGTTGAATGCCTGGCGCCCTGTCTCCTGCTCTCTGGCTAACTGGCAATATCACAGTGACTTCCTGCTGCTGATCTTTATGACCCGGCCACCTATTATCTTTCTCTTCTGCATTTATCCAGATGCTAACTTTTGTAAAGTGTCAGCAACAGAAGGGGAACACAGAATTTCCCCTTCCCTCCCATTGCGGGAATCAAAAACAATGTCAATTCATGCTGTTTTTGTGTCATACTATTGTTTATTACATGTTACATTTATAAACCATGCAATAAAACTATTGTAATATTGGTCATCATTTTGAATGAAATATGGAGCTTTTCTTTATGCTTTTGTTGGGGGTGGTATGTTGGCTTGGTTGATAGCTCTGTTACCTCACGCCTCCAGGCTTTGCGGATCAGATCCCACTTGTGCTCTGTGTACAAAATCAGGAAAAAAATTACCGGTTTGTACCTTTGAGGGCACAATTACATGTCACTGGGCCTGTACCATCAAGGGTTTGAAAGCCCTAGCTGTAGGTAGATGTACCTTTTAGTCTAAGAATACTAAGGGGCACTTATTTTATACCATTGGGGGTACATTAATGTTATTTGTAACCTGGGGAACAAATCTGTACCAGGACTGTACCAATTTTTTTCTGAAAATGTGTCTGGAATTTGTATGCAAGTTCCCCCCCAGAGTCAAAACACATGCAATTAGACTAGTTTGTCTCTAAATTGCCCGTAGTGTGCATATACCCCTATTAGACTGGCAGGATAAGCAGTTAGAAGTCGGATATTTTAGCAGAGAAGGGGTGTTGGCTTTTTTTGTTAGGCACTTCATTGCCATGATGTGATGGGACCGTGCTGCATGTGTGATGTGCAACACTTCCGGCGATGTGCCCTGGAGCATAATGTCTCCATAGGCTTTTGACTGCAACTACGGGACCAGCTGCTGGTCAAGCAGAAGACAAAGGCAGCCCATAATAGCAGCCCTGTCCCCCATGCTGCTCAAATAGCTAAAGGAGTCGGTGATGAAATATGTAAACTCATCGAGCTTGTGCTCATTGGGTTGGGGGGCAAATCCAAACTGGCAAGGAGCACAAACCATGCACCTTGACAGAATCAAAATCAACTTTATTGGCCATGTCCAGCCCAAGTGTAAGGCAATTGTTGACAGCAAGCTGGTGGTAAGGCGGATGCCACCTAAGCTAGCTGTCACTGGGCGTTCAGGTTTGCCGTTTGGTGGATTAGTTTCCATGGCAATGACAGGCGTGCGGAACAGGTCGTTTCACAGGCCCGTTGGCCGGCTATTCAAATAGTGTCTCACAATGTCAAACAAAGGAGTCAGGCATCACTACAGTCTGGGTTTCTCTTTTTTTTCCCCCCTAAAGGCAAGTTTACCAGACCCAGGTTTTTAATGTGCTTAAATAGTCCTGCTTGTACAATGAACACAGGTCAAAACAAAGAGCGAACACAAATACAAAACATTCTTTATTGGGAAATAGTGGAATAAGCAGAGGTGAGATTTAGTGAATCCCCAAGCTGAAAGCATTGAAAAATATTTTATTGCTTAACAATATGTTTCTGCATGTAACGAGGGTTGCTGAGTCACATACGCAAATGAGCCATTTGCAAGCTAAAGGAGGTCTTATTTAAATATTGCAGGAATACCAAGAAAAATGTTGAATGAAGCTTACGGTTTCACACAGGTGGCAGTGTGGTGGTTAAAGGGTTGAAGAGCCAATCAAAAAGTGACGCTACCTTTCTGAATAACAAGAAGGAAGCAGCCTCAGAACCCTGCTTTGGTAGTTTAACCCACATCACACCGGTAAATATTTAACTATGTGTGAACAAAACAGCAAGCTGTGTACATAGGTTGCTTGGAATAAAAATATATGGCAAGTAAATTAATAATGACCTGGTATTCTTTTACTCACTCCTGCCTAAGCCTTAGGCCATGTTGCATTGTTACGACACCACAGTGTCACATGTGCTGATGTAGTGTGACCTCAGAAACAATACCTGTCCGGGCTGGTGACTTATTGGCCCTTTTTGGGGACGTTGTCACAAAGCTGTCGAGGAGGACATGGGAGTCATATACCCTAAACATGACCTTAGACAGAGGCACACTAGGGGTGGCACGCAGCGTTTAAATTGAAGAGGAAATGGGGGGGTCCCATGATCCCCCAAAAAAGGTCAGAGACCCCCCCCCATAAGGGACAAAATATGTGCCTGGGGGGGTCCTGCTCAAAAGGACCAAATTACAAGAATCAAGCCCCCCCCCCAGTTGATAATTTGCCACCCCCTCAGAAGTCTACGTAGAAGACTACGCAGCGCCCACCCCCCCTCCCCCCCGCCTCGAACTGGGCATGTTATTGGAACACTTGTAGCACATACTGTTTAAGTAACACCGATGAAAGTGGGCTCACTCTCAATATAATGTAGCAATTCTAGAAATTTCATTAATGCTGATTCAGCTTCTCTGCTGCTCCTCACATTAGGTATGCATGTACATACGCTTACCAGTGTTCTGAGTGCCAGGTACTACCAATAGCTTCATGTTGGTGTGTTTGCAACACGGAGACAAAGTGGGTTGCAGGAATGATAAATTTATGGTGATACTGACAACAGTGCATGTGTAAGGGGATGATGGACACACACGCATGGCTCTGTTTGCTCACGCTCACTGGGGCAGTGCTGATTGGCTGTTGTTTTCGGGACTCTCTCAGCTTTGAGACACCCTGGCCAGCTGTCTGCAAGCATAATGGCTACTTACCTTAACGGATCCGTGGAATCTGTCTGGGTGACAGCTAAACACACAGAATTTAAAAAGGGAGCATCAGTTAGTCAATCAATAGTGTTTTATGTAACATAAAACAATTTTAAAAAACTTTATTCTCCAGCTGGAATAAAAAAATAAATCCTAGTATAGAGAAAACCATTATTGTCCCCTGCCTTTCGTTTCTTGCATTTCGTTGCCAGGATTCAGAGTCACCTGACCCTGTAGTGGTTATGAACAATGGATGGATGGATGGACAGATGGATGGATGCCCTTTGAACATGCGGTATATTAATTAAACACAAAATTGTAGCAGTGAAGAGGGCAGCTGGTTTAAGGTCCTGAGTGTGATGTAGATAAATGGTACCTAATGCTGTACCCAATGTAGGAGGAAGGTGGTAGGAGATAAACAGGTCTGAGCAGCATGTCTGCCTGTAACATCACGCTGTGGAGACCACATGGATACAAGCAGGGCTGGATTTTGCCGGGAAATGGGAGTCAGAGCCTCACAATATAGGAACCTGATGTAATCATTCAAATGGGTGAACAAGGGCCACCAGATGCTCCATCTGCCTAATGGGTTGGAGCTGGGCACACAGGAGACTACACTCCAGGAACAGGAAGAGCTGGGCGACACAGGAGATTACACTCCGGGAACAGGAAGAGCTGTGCCGCACAGGAGACTACACTCCGGGAACAGGAAGAGCTGGGCCGCACAGGTGACTACACTCCGGGAACAGGAAGAGCTGGGCCGCACACATGAGACTACACTCCGGGAACAGGAAGAGCTGGGCCACACACATGAGACTACACTCTGGGAACAGGAAGAGCTGGGCCGCACAGTTTAGTATAGTCAGGAAACGGGAAGAACAGGACAGCCCAGGTGAGTATAGTCAAGAAATGGGAAGAACTGGGCCATACAGGTGTCCTGAATCAGAACTCACAGCAAACTGGTAGACGTAATCATTTTCAACACAACCTAAATGAATCTGGTCAGACATGGTGGCCAACAAAATAGAGGGATAATAAATTGTTCTTGCTTTCTGGAATTAACCCTTCAAGTTTATCATGTTGTTGGTGTTTACAAAAAATAAATCTATCCATTTTCTGTACCACGTATCCTGTGTAGGGTTATGGCGTGAACGTGGAGCCCCTGACAAGCAGCAACGGCACAGAACTGGGGACATCTTGGATAAGATGCCAGTCCATCAGGCACATATACACTCACCTAAAGGATTATTAGGAACACCATACTAATACGGTGTTTGACCCCCTTTCGCCTTCAGAACTGCCTTAATTCTACGTGGCATTCATTCAACAAGGTGCTGAAAGCATTCTTTAGAAATGTTGGCCCATATTGATAGGATAGCATCTTGCAGTTGATGGAGATTTGTGGGATGCACATCCAGGGCACGAAGCTCCCGTTCCACCACATCCCAAAGATGCTCTATTGGGTTGAAATCTGGTGACTGTGGGGGCCATTGTAGTACAGTGAACTCATTGTCATGTTCAAGAAACCAATTTGAAATGACTCGAGCTTTGTGACATGGTGCATTATCCTGCTGGAAGTAGCCATCAGAGGATGGGTACATGGTGGTCATAAAGGGATGGACATGGTCAGAAACAATGCTCAGGTAGGCCGTGGCATTTAAACGATGCCCAATTGGCACTAAGGGGCCTAAAGTGTGCCAAGAAAACATCCCCCACACCATTACACCACCACCACCAGCCTGCACAGTGGTAACAAGGCATGATGGATCCATGTTCTCATTCTGTTTACGCCAAATTCTGACTATACCATTTGAATGTCTCAACAGAAATCGAGACTCATCAGACCAGGCAACATTTTTCCAGTCTTCAACTGTCCAATTTTGGTGAGCTCGTGCAAATTGTAGCCTCTTTTTCCTATTTGTAGTGGAGATGAGTGGTATCCGGTGGGGTCTTCTGCTGTTGTAGCCCATCTGCCTCAAGGTTGTGCGTGTTGTGGCTTCACAAATGCTTTGCTGCATACCTCGGTTGTAACGAGTGGTTATTTCAGTCAAAGTTGCTCTTCTATCAGCTTGAATCAGTCGGCCCATTCTCCTCTGACCTCTAGCATCAACAAGGCATTTTCGCCCACAGGACTGCCGCATACTGGATGTTTTTCCCTTTGCACACCATTCTTTGTAAACCCTAGAAATGGTTGTGCGTGAAAATCCCAGTAACTGAGCAGATTGTGAAATACTCAGACCGGCCCGTCTGGCACCAACAACCATACCACGCTCAAAATTGCTTAAATCACCTTTCTTTCCCATTCTGACATTCAGTTTGGAGTTCAGGAGATTGTCTTGACCAGGACCACACCCCTAAATGCATTGAAGCAACTGCCATGTGATTGGTTGATTAGATAATTGCATTAATGAGAAATTGAACAGGTGTTCCTAATAATCCTTTAGGTGAGTGTACATCATCACTGGAGAACACTCCTCACACACAAAAGGGGCGAGTTTCAAAACCCTGAATGTACAGTAAATCACCCAAATTTCAATAAACAGCACATCTTTCTTAGTTTTGTTTTTCACTCACCATTCAAAAGCTAGAATTAACACTGGGGAATGTACACTTGCTTTTGCCAATAGGGCTATATTCTGCATATTGCAATAGCTACAATAGCCACCAGGTGTCACTATAAACACATTATATTTTATTCTACAATCTTCAAAGACTAAACATCTGGCTTAGATAATCCTATTCATCAATCTTCTAACTGTTTGGTAGGCAGCATAGGGGACAAGGTTGGAGAACACTCTGGACAAGATGATAGTCCATCACTTGGTATACAGGTGTACACACAACAGGAGATGCCAATTAGCTTCAATGCATATATTTGTGCTTTGGAACAAGACAAACCTGCACAAGCCAAGGAGAGACTGCAGATTTCTCACGTGCAGCTGAATAAATATACGCAAAAGCAAATGTAGAGCCTAGACCTGTCAGAAACGCCTGTTATGATGTTCAGTCATGTGCTCAGTCTCACTGTTGGGAACTTAATAGGGGTGTGACAGGATTCAGGGGGGCAGGGTAATGCAGAAGGAAGCAACTAGTAGGCTGAGAAACATTCATTGTTTATCGCACTGAAAGTCCATAATTATGGCAAACAAACTGTTGTATACAAGAAAACACAGAGGCATTACCTCCAAACACTGCGTAACAAACAGCAAAACTCTGAACAGTTCAAAACACAGACCATTACAAAGAAAAGCCTGACACAAACAGAACTACAAAGACATAGTCACTGGTAATGACATCATCCACAGAGTGCAAGGAATCATTGGAATTTGTCTTTGACAGACTCTCTGGTAAGATTCTCAGCTGTCCGAAGAGGAGCAACATTAATTCAAGCTGTGTCTGACTTCAGAGAGGAAATCCTGCAGTCACACACATCAAGAAAATACTTCAAGCTTAATTATTGTTTACTTTTTCATGTCTTTCGTTTTAACATGGCTGAATGCTTTATTACAGCATCCTGAGATATTTAGGGAGATTTACGGTCATCCTTGTCTTAAGGTAAACATACTTTAACTGTCAGGTTGGCTGTTGTTTAATCTAAAACTGCACCCTTGTTGGTTTCTGGCAGCAGCCGCTTCCGTGCGGGCGACTGTGTCTCACGGAGCCCAGTATCTGCAAAATAATCTCCCAGAATGCCGCCATTCGGTCAGCTTTCTGAACCGAGCTGTTGCATCAGTGCACTGCCTTTTTAGGCTGCCGTGGGCAAAGTGGGGGTGGGGGTTGGGGGGGGGGGGTGCCACAGTGATGAGTCAGAGGGGCGCTAAGCCCCCCACAATGGCGTGGCCTAAAGCCCTCTTTCAGCCAGGCACTGCTGAGTGTGCAGGGCTTGTGCAACTGCCTCGCTGAAGCGATGAGGGAGGGGGGCCACCTCTATAAATGTACAACAGGGACTGTGATCCCTGACGGATGTTCTTCTGGATCTGCCCCGCTTTGGTCCGTAAGTAGTATACAGCCAGAATGCTAACACCCGCCTCCGGGACATAGATACAGAAAAGAAGCAGAAGGAGGCTGTAGTTTCGCTGTTAGGATTTAATCACAATGACTCACCAGTGTCACACTTACAGCTCTGCTCAGTAATCAAACTTCTCTCCCAGTATCCTCAACGGGGAGAGCTCTGTTTTTAATTAAAGTGTTGCCCCCTTTCTCCCCTCGACTGTCAAACCATGACCCGCTCTTCTGGTGGTAGGCTGAGAAGTCGCAGCCATGGACACCCAACAGATGCAGATGGAGCAGATGGGGCAGTTTAGGATCACAGTCTGGGAGGAGGAGAACTTCCAGGGCAAACACTGCGAGTTCATGCAGGAGTGCCGCAACATCATGGAAAGGGACTTCCGCAAGATCCGCTCCATAAAGGTGGAGAACGGCGTGTAAGTCTCTGCCTGCGTGTAAGCACCCCCAACTCAGACATGGGGGTCATGTTGCTGAAAGCTAAGGGTTTGGGTCCTCATGTGGTTGGGCTGGTGCCATAAGAGAGCAGAGGCTTAGGAAGTGGACTTATAGCCTAAATTAACCCACCTCCATTCCTGTTGTGAAGTGCTCTCCTGTCCTGTGGAAAGGCTTCCACACCCCTCAGGGAATATCCAGTGAATCAACAGATCACAGTGAGTAACATGTCGCATAGTCTTTGGGAAATCCCAGAGAAGGAAGAATGACTTCCGGACTTTAGTTGACAAAAGTGAAATCTGGGAGACTCATCCTGAAGTTTGTAATATTCCTCTGTTGCTTAAATTACCATAACATTATCAATGGATGGCAGGTTAACGTTTATCAGACTGCAGTTGTCACTGGTGTCTCTGAAAATGTAATGGTGGGTTCTTTTGCTCAAACATGTCATTGTGAGCGTAACGAAAACTATTCAGAAGTCATTTCAGTGTTGCGACATCACTGACGCCACTCAGCACACCGAATGCAGTGAAAGACGACCCCTCCGGCAGTGTGTTTGTTAACACCCATCTGAATATAGCGGGCGGGTCTCTGGGTATCAGCTGCTGTTCCTGTCCCGAAAGCGACTGTGAATCACGCGGCTCAGCTGTCTGGCCTCTGTGCTGTGGGAGACTAACGATCTGATAATGAACTGTTCGCTTTTAGCACTGAGCAAAGGGGGTGCAGCCTGACCTTGTTTCTTACCAGTTAGTCCTGATACATTTCTCACCTTCTCTTACTGCAACCCTCCTTCCGCCAACCTTCCCGCTGGTCCCAGTTTCATCGGGTACGAGTATCCTGAGTTCCAGGGTCAGCAGTTCATCCTGGAGAAAGGAGACTATCCTCGCTGGGAGGCATGGAGCGGAAACTCCGGCTACAGAACGGAACACCTGCTCTCATTCCGACCAATCAAATGCGCTGTAAGTTATCTTTGGGGGAATGGGGGAGGGGTCCCAGGTCACAAGATCATGTTCCTGACAAAAAGGACAATATGCCCCGGCTGACACCTGGAATGGATGTGATTCTCATTCATCACTGTCATTTGCTGAAGCAACATTACGAGTGAGTAAAAGGCTAGAATTTCCCACTCTTGGTATCTTAGCAACAAAACGAGCCCCAGTCAGCTCGGCCGAAGAAGACGCTCATCACTCCCTACTGTTCATCTACCTTTCATAGTGGAGAAAACAAATTGGGGAATAAAGGATATTTTTGTAGCTGAAGCAGTGCATGGTTGCCTCTGGAGACTAGGGTTCGAGACTCCACCCCAGCTCTTTGTGTCCTCCCCGTGTCATTGTGAGGTTTCCTCCACTTTCTCTCATTTCTCCCCACAATCCAAAAACATGCTGAGGTCAGTTACCAAATTGTCTGTAGGTGTGAATGTGTGTGTCCTGAAATGGGTTGGCACCCCCTCCTGGGTTATTTCCTGCCTTGCACCCAGGGATTCTGGCATAACAGACCCCCTGCATTGAAGACGCGGGTATGGAAAATGCATAGGTGGGTGGGTTTTTGAAACTAATTCTGTCTTTGTCTGGGAAGTAACCATATAATGATTTTCTGTGTTCAATAAACATACAAAACTAAACTGTTTTAAATGTGAGACTTGTATGATATACGACCTATGAACAAGCAGATATAAATTAATAACAAGAATCACCAATCAGATATTTGACTAGAGGAAGGAGAGGGGTTAAGGTGACGAATCCCTCTCAGCAGGCAGATTCTGAGATACAGTAAATATCTTTCTCATTTGCAAATTCTCCTGAGTGACTCTCTCAACAGAAACACAGTGACAGCAAGGTGACCTTGTATGAGTGCAAGGACCTCACAGGACGCAAGTTTGAGCTTTGTAATGACTACCCCTCCCTGCAGGCCATGGGCTGGTGCAGCAAGGAGGTTGCATCTATGAAGGTCAACTCTGGAGCGTAAGCTGGTCTCTTTTGAAAACCTCACAGCTCGATGTAACTATTACAAACAATCAACATTTTGTATTTTGGGTCCAGTGTAAACTCTCTGGTTTTAGAGTGTTGACCCTTGATAGTCGCTCCTGGGAATTACACACTTGCACAAAAATGTTTTGAGGGCAAAAAAAAAAATTGATTGGTTCAGCGAGATAACCAATCAGGTTGTATATGAGGTGGATCCAAGCAACTAGAGGAAGCGAGACCAACCAATCAGATGTTCTAATTCAGAGCACTAATCTCTGCCTTAGCTGACCTTGTTGTGTCTCCCCTCTGCCTCTGCAGCTGGGTGGCCTACCAGTTCCCTGGTTACCGTGGATACCAATACATCCTTGAGAGGGACAGGCATGAAGGAGAATACAGAAACTACAATGAGTACGGCACCCAAGCCCACAGCCACCAGGTTCAATCAATCCGCAGGATTCAGCAATAGATCAAGGCCAATTATGTACATCCTGTGGAATACCATGCTAAAATATGAAAATAAAGGCTTTATTCAAACAGAGGTGCTTGTGACCATTCCTTCCCTGCTAATAGTTCCTCTCTGCAGGCAGTGTAGTGGGAGATTCATAGATCACCATGGTAACTTTCCACTTTAACGCTAATTCTGACATAGGCGACCATTTTCTAACATACGACGGCATATGAGTCCACTGCGTTTTTGGTATTCTTTATCTTCAAAGCGATACTTCGTCGCATGCAAGATGGTGATGACGGTTTGTTGGTTAACTGCTTTAATTAACAAAACTTAAAACGTTTTCCTTGTTAGTAATCGAATGTGTAATGTGCCCTATCGGACTGAACTTTCTTCCAGATAATTGTAGTTTCTAACACGTAGCCTATACTGCAGTGATTCGTGAATTTGAATAATAAAACCATCCAATTAGGCTACTACGCTACTACTTATCTAAAATTCTCAAGAAACTGCTCTTTACTTTCTTACGGTTCATCTATTCTATCGCAATTTAACTTTTTCAATGTTTGGAATCATTCCCTATCAGCTGACTCTAATAAAAAAACGATCAGTATGTATTCTCCGTAAATATTTCTCATCTTAGTGTTTTCATTAACTTTGCTGCTTAAGTTTGAACATTAAGGTTGATCTTCGTGGACAACAGAGTAATAAGAACAGTAACACTGCTGAAGGATAAAAGATTTTTATATTTTGTCTATGAGCTGTCCAGGGTGCTGACCACGTTATGGGTAAACAATTAGTGACGTCATGTGGGTATATACGACTGAAAGCAAACAAGAAACTCTGCTGGCTTCTCAAAAATGAAATGAAAAATCTCTGGCCAGGTGATTCAGATCAGCTTGTTACTTGTTTACTTTGGTAATTAAGATATTCAAAATAATCAACTTGTGTAAGCACAAACCAATAATGCGCTAAACATTATAAAATAAAACTTTTTGACCTGTCTCCCGGAAAGCACCCCTTTAACACCGAACTTTAGTCAACATGACCTATTTTTAAGGCAATTGCGTTATTTAATTCGAATTCATTAATGCTCCGCGACTTCAGAATCCGATATTGCTAAGTCACTTTCACATCCTGCTTATGATCCGTTTTGAGTTCCCTGTGATGAAGCATAAACTTTAACCTGAAGGAAAGCTGTGTTCCCGTAAAGTATGACGGCCCCACACCCTATCCGGGATCGCGTAATAAGTATTCGGCCATACACACCTTTCACAAACAAACTTTTCAGGTCCGACTGATAAAACTCAGTGAAATAAGGACAGATTAACACTATTCGGGAGCAGGGAACAGCGTGGACTGCACCCGATTCTCACCTGAAATTAATAGGTAAGTTCAGCAAGCTGGCCAACATAGTACGTGGTGTTTTCAATGCTGCATTTTAATTACTCCGGAGTTGTACGAAAATATTTGACAAGGAAGTATGTCTCAAGTTATCATTACAACGGTCCAGTATTCATTTACTATTTAAACATAAGTCTATTTGTTAATTTTAATAAGTAGCAAGTGCATACAAGTAAATGAAAAAAGAACTAGACACTTGTAGTATAAAATAGCCTTAAAACAAGTGAGAAACTGATTAGAAAGTGATACAGACGTGCTTCGGCGTTTCTTACTCTTTTTTTGTCTGTGTCCCTTTTTTATAGCCAAGAAGCATCAGTCCTAATTTTGCTGCCGGTTATGAATTCACTTTGAATTCTTGCTTTCTAGGCTTGTTTTCAGTTGCCTGCGATTTGCTTAAAGACTCAGGCAGCTAAAGCAAGTCTTGGACGCCAGAAAAGATTTCTGCGGGGGAGGGGAGCTAAAGAGCGGCCTGACTCTCCTCGGTTGGCTTAGTGGGGACTAAAAAACTAATCATATATTTTGGTGATTATACTCGAAACCGGACTTTTTTTTACTTAATATTTGTATGACAGCTGTTATGTACGTTGTTGGTGAATTTGCGGTAATGATGCAAAATAATAAGTCTACTAGTATTTATTGAGTGTTGTAGATTTCTGTCTGTACTTTTAGAAACACGTGTTTTGTGTGGAACAAGGATGTCAATCATAACGTGTTTAAATCACATAGCAATAATCTATCAATCCATCCATTCGTCCATTCATCCATCCATCCATCCATCCATTATCTGAATGAATATCTTGGTCAGGGTAGAGCATATCCAAGGTGGCATAATGACTGCATGGTTGTAATCGCAGGGAACACTACAACAATAATACATATAAGAATTACATGTTTTTAATGATACAGTAAGTGGTTCGTTACTCATGTTACTGCTACTGTGTTCATTCATATCAATAACGTGTGTATATATGGCCTGTCTTTCCTTTTTGTGTAGGCCTCCTCCTGCCCATAGTTTGGTATTACAACATTTCACATGATTATCCGAAATGGAAGTTTACCTTAAAAAGAACGTCAACCTCTTTACTATTTGCAGCAGGCCTAGCTGTTTGTTCATTACCCTGCGTAGACATAAATTCCCACAGGCCTATAAGACTTTCTCCATCTGCACAGGGAAAGCAGATATACTCCGATATATGATTTAACCCTAACTCACTATATATCTTGTCCGGTGTTTTATCAGTGGAGGCCTACTTATACCAAATGTTTTGTTTGGATTTAGATCAGATATATAGAATTAAATAGTATATGTGTGTCCCCCCTGCCCCATGAGAGTGCCAGAGCACCTGAGTAGAAGCGCCTGTCCTGCCCCTTTAAAACCTCAGGCTGCCTTGCACACAGTGTGAGGTGTTGTCACCATCCAATGTGTGTACTAAGTGTGTGTCTGGCCTATCCCTGAGCTGTCCTACCTGCCTGGCTCTGGTCCTGCCCTGATCCCGCTCCCTCTGGGCGTCTCCTGTGTTCCCACCCCCTGTCTCAAGCCCTCTGTGTAGCACTGACCCCCCCCCCCCCCCCCACCGGCTTCCGAACTTCCTGCTCCATGACTCCAACCTGATTGCCTAGTAAACTCCCTGTGTCCCCAGTAAACACCCTGTGTTCCCAGTAAACTCCCTGTGTTTTGCAATTCGGGCCCCTGAGCTTTCTGTTCGCCACAATATGACAAATCCATGCATCATGTAAAGAAATATTAACCTCATAAAACAAGGGAGAAGAACAGTGTTGACATGAGACACGAAATTTATGCATCAGCCTACCCAAAAAAAATAAAAAATCGTGTTTGAATGATTAACGACCAAGATCTGTGCAAGATCTTTATTTTTAACTTAACACACAACCCCTTTTCAAGAGATTACTGACCACGTTTGGAAGAGTGAGAACAATAGTTAATTTGGTAAAATGTCATACTGATCCAAAGTCAGATTTTTAAATGTGAAATCGGCGAGTGAATGGCTTGTGCCAAAGGAAATCTGACTTGCCTGAGCGAAGGGCTTCATTGCGTGTCTCTAAGAACTGAAATTCAGTCTCCCAATCTCCAAACAGTGGCAATGATGCAGAAGAGTGGGAGACATGCATTTAATACAAATCCCTTGTAGTCTCCAAGGAAACATAACATTCCCTTAAAATTAAAAATACTGAGGAGATTATTTTATATGATCTGTTGATTCTTATGAGGAATACAATGTCTCATAATAAGAATATTACTGTTCCTTGCATTGCTATGTCAGACACAGGTTTGGAGGCGGCTATCGGCTCATGCTTCTGCATTTCAGAATGTTCTTTCTGCCTTGAGAATGTAATATAATGTAAACTTCAATACACACACGCACACACACACATATATACACTCACCTAAAGGATTATTAGGAACACCTGTTCAATTTCTCATTAATGCAATTATCTAATCAACCAATCACATGGCAGTTGCTTCAATGCATTTAGGGGTGTGGTCCTGGTCAAGACAATCTCCTGAACTCCAAACTGAATGTCAGAATGGGAAAGAAAGGTGATTTAAGCAATTTTGAGCGTGGCATGGTTGTTGGTGCCAGATGGGCCGGTCTGAGTATTTCACAATTTGCTCAGTTACTGGGATTTTCACGCACAACCATTTCTAGGGTTTACAAAGAATGGTGTGCAAAGGGAAAAACATCCACTATGCGGCAGTCCTGTAGGCGAAAATGCCTTGTTGATGCTAGAGGTCAGAGGAGAATGGGCCGACTGATTCAAGCTGATAGAAGAGCAACTTTGCCTGAAATAACCACTTGTTACAACCGAGGTATGCAGCAAAGCATTTGTGAAGCCACAACACGCACAACCTTGAGGCGGATGGGCTACAACAGCAGAAGACCCCACCGGGTACCACTCATCTCCACTACAAATAGGAAAAAGAGGCTACAATTTGCACGAGCTCACCAAAATTGGACAGTTGAAGACTGGAAAAATGTTGCCTGGTGTGATGAGTCTCGATTTCTGTTGAGACATTCAAATGGTAGAGTCAGAATTTGGCGTAAACAGAATGAGAACATGGATCCATCATGCCTTGTTACCACTGTGCAGGCTGGTGGTGGTGGTGTAATGGTGTGGGGGATGTTTTCTTGGCACACTTTAGGCCCCTTAGTGCCAATTGGGCATCGTTTAAATGCCATGGCCTACCTGAGCATTGTTTCTGACCATGTCCATCCCTTTATGACCACCATGTACCCATCCTCTGATGGCTACTTCCAGCAGGATAATGCACCATGTCACAAAGCTCGAATCATTTCAAATTGGTTTCTTGAACATGACAATGAGTTCACTGTACTAAAATGGCCCCCACAGTCACCAGATCTCAACCCAATAGATCATCTTTGGGATGTGGTGGAACGGGAGCTTCGTGTCCTGGATGTGCATCCCACAAATCTCCATCAACTGCAAGATGCTATCCTATCAATATGGGCCAACATTTCTAAAGAATGCTTTCAGCACCTTGTTGAATCAATGCCACGTAGAATTAAGGCAGTTCTGAAGGCGAAAGGGGGTCAAACACCGTATTAGTATGGTGTTCCTAATAATCCTTTAGGTGAGTGTATATTTTATATATATATATATATATATATATATATATATATATATATATATATATATATATATATATATATATATATCCATCCATTTTTCAACCCGCTTATCCTACTGGGTTGTGGGGGGTCTAGAGCCTATCCCGGAAGCAATGGGCATGAGGCAGGGAACAACGCTGGATGGGGGGCCAGCATATATATATATATTAACATTGCTCTATATCATAACCATTCTTTTGTTTTAATTTCACACTCATGGGTGAAATTAATGTGTTACAAAAGGGAAGTTCAACAGGTTTTTCAAAATTATTATTTTATTCTTTTTTTCCAAATTTTTCCCAATAAATTTTACTTAGGCATTTACTGCTAGTAACCAATATGCCAATATTTTTAGCTGACAAATCATATTTATTATACTAAAGCCAGGGTCAAATTTATTTATATATCAAATTTATAATCAGCTAAAGTTGTACCAAAGTGCTGAGTAAGGAAGAAAATAAGTAAAATGAATAGACAACTATTAAAGACAGACATTGTTACACACGGGTTAGTGCTATTACACACCTCTGGGACTCGGGTTCGAGTCTCTGCCATGGCTCCATGTGTGTGGAGTTTGCATGCTCTCCCCGTGTCGTCGTGGGTTTTCCTCACTGTACTCCGGTTTCCCCATCACAGTCCAAAGACATGCTGTGTGATGGGTTTGTGCCCCATCCTGGGTTGTTCCCTGCCTTGTGCCCATAGGCTCCAGACACCCCCCCTCCCCCCCGACCCTGAATAGGGCAAGTGGTTACAGGAGATGGATAGATGGATATACAAAAAACAAATGGCAAATAAACACAAATTAAATAGAACCATTAAAATGGATCAACACTATATAAAATATACCAATGCATCAAAAGATACTGTATTTTATATGAATGACCTAATTTCTTTCTTCAATGTATGTATTTCAGGGGGATATTTCTAACTTCGGATTAACTGGGTCGATCCTCAGGTCTCCTGCAGTTCATGCAGGATTGTATTCTTTGTTTGTACAATTGAGAAAAAACACCAACGGTACAAAATGCTTAGCATTAAACACCAGGTCCTCTAGGCAACAAAAGAGCTACATTTGCAAATATTTACCGTCACTCCAGTATTACACCATTTTATCTACATGTACGTGGGAAAAGGTAGGATTCAAAAATATAGAAACAAAACAAGTAAGTGATACAAGTGTAATACTCAACAACTACTTATAGTGCTCTGCATTGGGTTGCTGCCCCATCCTGGGTCGTTCCCCACCTTGTGCTGGTACCATCTGGGGTAGACTCCAGACCCCCGTTACCCTGAATAAGACAAGAATGGATGGATGGATGGACTATGTATAGCAGGACTACAACCAACATATAAGACCAGCTGTATCATTTGGCATTTTTTCAGGGCCTGTATTTCAGTACGAAAAGGTTAAATCAGTTTCTCTGTTACAAAATTCTGAATCCAGGGCTGAACTGAGATTAGAGATCCGCCCAGGACACTGGCCCAAACTGGGCCACCACACACATATGTTGACATATCTGGATACGACAGCGTGCCGTCAGTGAACGTGGGGGTAGTGCCTGAGTACGGGCCCCTATGATAAAATTATCTGGCTCACAAACCCATCGGCCTGGAATGCCAGTCCAGGCCTGTCTGAACTATACATTTAAACATATTTATGCATTTAAAAGACAGCTGCTACCAGGATATAACTCTTCCCGTCTCGTTTAAATTCACTTTCTCTAGTTATGTTATTAGGATTTTATATGTCAACATATGTTATTAGGTACTTTCCACCCACCTACATGACGTAATTACACTATAATTTTTGATAACCCAGCAAATGCAACCTATGCTTCCAGTGTCCTAGTAATGCATTATTAAACACGGCAGAAGCTCTATGACAAGGTATGAAGCATCTGATAAGCTCACTTGTGACTAAAGAAGACATAAGAAGAAATAAGCTCAAAGTTGTTTTTATTGCAGGATGCGGAAGGATGGTTACTGTAAGCACATAGCGCCCTCTGGTGTAGACTTGGGAAAACAACAAAAACCGCTTAAAATAGTTGTCTTAAATTCGTTCATTTTCTACACCGCTTGTTCTGCGCAGAGCCGCGCAAGGCGGGGAATGACCCAGGACGGGGAGCCATCTGAGTTCACGAATACTTCCAAGTCACCATAGCATGTTTTTGGACTGGAGGGGGGAGAACCCACGAGGAGAATGATTTCGATCACATAGTAGTTCCTCGTTAACTCCATATACATTAAGCCCGGGGCCGAGGCGAGAAACGTAGCAATTATGTTACAGGTTGTGTTATATGTTTATGCTAATTATCTTCCACAGAGTAATTCCACTGTAAAGTATTGTTGACTCTTTCGCAGAAGTAATTTTGTTTTGTCTGGTAAATATGCAGAGTGAGTATTGTGAAAATGGGACAGCTGGCAATACGGGGGACATTAAAGGTAAGCTGTGTTTAGTAAAACTTTATTTTCTCTTCTATGCAGTGTTCAGGGGACATTCATGTAGAAGGGTTTCAAATTGGGATTCAAGAATGTAAATTTTCAGAAACTGTCTCATTTTAATAATACTCACCCTATCGTACGTACTGTACGTAGGCCTATTATAAAATAGCCTGAACAGTATATATAGTAATCATTGGTATTTGTAAATGGAAAACTATATTCAGTTTGAAAATATGAAACCTCATCAAGCTTCACCTCAGCGTGTGGGGCAGAAAACAGTTATTTTTAGCATAGTTTTGAGGCTAATAACTGTTTTTAAAAGCTGTCACATGTGTAACAATATTGCATCATAAGTATAATCTTTTGACTGATTACTTTTTTAATTCAATAATGTTTTATTTTGCAATGACACCGAGATATGATACTAGCTTAATGACACTGCTGCCTTATAGCCCTCTGGCCTCAGCTGCTTGTATGCTCCTTCAGCTCTGAGTACAAACATATACGTCTTTCATGTCGGTAGCTGTAAATTACCTCAGGGCAGAATCCTCTAAAATGAATTACCATATTCTACCACATGGGGGCACTGTTACTGTACTATGGCCCTTCAGAATTCCAAACGCTTTCAGAATACGTGATTGGTCTTCTGAGTTGAACGGTCTCCATAACTACTGGTTATCCATTCAAGTTCCGTCGTAGCACACATAGAGGAATACGTAATTGCGCCGCTTATCGTCGGAACACTGCAATGAATACTGTTTGCATCTAATCTGCAGTTTCCTGTCCACAATGGCTGTGACACAAGAAAAGCACCTGACCTTTAGCCAATATCACACCAGTACTACAAATGATTATGTCATTCCTTTCAGTTAAATGCCTGCTATATTAATGGTTGCTTTTAGGTTAATTGCTTTCTTTTCTATGTGCTTTTTTATATAATTTATAATTTTCCATTAAATAATTAAAGAATAACATGTGAAACACCTTTCAGAAATGCAATAACAAGGAATAACATACAGGCATATAAACGAATCACACGGCAGAGTTAACCAAAAGAATGACTGATGAGTGCATTTTGTAATGCAATAGCCATAATTCAAACAGACGCTAATTTGTTTTATTTAGGAAATAGGAAGAGGCCAGATGAATATTGCACAGGGTGTTTCAATGGTGACTTGTAAAGCTGCGGAGACTTATGGGGCAGTACAGTGTGCAGCAGGCATGGAGACGAGGAAAGGCAGGCTGGCCGGGGCTAATTTGATGTCATTGGTGAGGAATGCTACCCACCGTGGGGCGGCATTGTGGGGAGGCTGATAAGACCAGAGCTCTGTGTGTGACCCGCATATCAATCAGACCCCCGTGGAAACAGGGTCCCCTACAGGCTGCAGTGCCTGGCTCGACTCTGCGATGCTGAATGCATTTCAAGTGCAGCACCCTCTCAAGCCTCCCCCCATGCCAGCCTCCTCTGCCATCACTAGCATCAGCCTGGCAAAGCTCTGACTGGCTGGAGTGAAGACTGCCTGTAGAAGGGCTTTGCCTAGATGAATAAATAAAAAAAACAATCACTAACGTACTACAAAGGCATATTTATGTCTGTTTCTCAGTTCTACTGAATGGTGTGTATGTTGATTTAATGAACACTGTATTGCGTTGGACTGGCATCCCATTGAAGTGGTTCATTACTCTTGTGTCCTAGGCTGTCTGGGAGAGGCTCCAGGTCTCCCCGTGACCTTGCATTGGATAAACAAGGACTTATTAATGTACTGTTGAACAGAATCATTGATTTTTTTTTTTTCATTTTGCGTAACCATTTAACGATACGAATGAGCAAATACTTTGAAATTAAGAAATGTAGCTTAATTTCATACCAAGGATAAAGAAAATTATTAGTTTGTTATATCATGGTGCAATTTTTTTTTTTTTTTTAAATCTTAAAGCTTTAACTTGCATTGGTGTTTTGAAAAAAGCTTCATTGATGAAGGATACAATGGAAAGTACAAAAAGCATATATGTCAGGGTCAGTCCCTGTCTTGTCCATTGTTCCCCCATTTGGCCAGCAGAGGTCGCTAGCCACCCTGCTTATGACGTAGCACTCTTCTCTGTTCCTCGGTTGTTCCCCAGTTCCCTGAGCTGCTGCATGACTGAAAGGGTTAAGTGGTCAGCTGAGAACCGTACTTCCTTTCCATCATGGGTTTGAGGCTGTCTCAATAACTTCGGTCATTTTCATTTTTGTGAGCCCCTTGTTAATTATATTATCTTGTATATGTGTGTTTCTGTATTGGTTGTTTTTGTGCCTTGGTTCTTAATTATCTTTACTTGTATCTAATTTGAATAATAATAATACATTTTATTTACATGAACTCAAAGACACTTCTGTAGTAATGTTCTGTACCCTTGTCCCTAGGGTGTGCTAGTTTTGAGTCTGTAATGATTGTTAGTTACCCTCACCTGTTTCTTGTTACTCCTAGTTCCCAGTGTTTGGTTAATTGTCAATATTCTGCACCCATTCCTTGTCTAGCCCTTGTTACTTGTGGATACATGTACCTACCCTTACCCTCTTCCTCTATCCGCCGTGTGGGTTTGTCGCCTGTATGTGCTGTAAGTGGTTCCTTGGTGCTTCTAGCCTGTTATTCCCTTGTGCTTCCGTTTGCGTGAGTTATAGCCCTTGTTCGTTTTGCTTATCTACTTGCCTTTATACTGACCCTTCATGGTCCCTTTTGTTTCTTGTTCTGTTGAGTTCTGTGTATAATAAAGTTCCCAGTACTTGTAAGCAGCTGATCTATGTAAAACAAAAAAAAATCCTACATTTCCTTAGGGGATGAATGAAGTATGTATGTATGTAATCTATCTATCTATCTATCTATCTATCTATCATGATCAAAATGATCACGATCATCATCATAATCATCGTCATCATTCACAATGCCAAATCATTGTAATATAGTTGCTGTTCTAGCAAAACTGTTTTGATCCATCTCCATAACCACCTGAACATCTCCTGGCCTATTTCAGCTTCACTCTAGAAACAAGCTATAAGCTGTAAACTATGCTTGCCTCTCCCTCACAGCTCCGTCTCTGCTCGTGGTACCCTGGACCGATAGCGCAGGCTTCCTGTCAGCATTCAAGGACACTCTGACGGATGCATCAGCGCTAATAGCACCACGTTCCCCATTAGCGTGATGCTCTCTTTTGGTGATATTGACAAGACCCCTCGACATGCAACACATCCTGTCCACCTCCACTCACCGGCGGCACATTTTCTGGAGCCTGAATTGGGTTAAGCTGACCTTGCAGTTATTATCATGAAGATCACTCGTCCAGCCACTGCAGATCTCTGTGTCTTCAAACGCGATGCTTCAGGCAGACATAGCTCTGTAGCAATATTTAAGAATAAGCAAATGATGAGATTAAGATAATCAACAACGTTATATTGTACTTGCTATTATGCAAATGCAGCTTTAGGCTATTGATTCATAGAGATGGTGAGGAAATGACTGAGATCACAGCAATAGATTTATCTCCAAAAGAATTGCCCAACCACAAACTCTCAGTGTTGTTTTATTCTTAGATTTATAGGAACAAGTACATATTCGAGGCCTTCTTTCTCTTGTAAGAATTCAGAGTAGTACACCACTTAAATCACAAACCTGCCTCCTTCCCTCGGTGGTGTCAAGCCTTTGAGTTTGTTCACAGCACAGTCGCTCGTTGCCATGACAATGCCCTCCCACCTGAATATGACTGGGAGATGGGAAGCATGCTAACCTAAAAAAAATTCCTTGGCAGCAAACTTAACCAGGACAATGGACAAGACTTGTTTAAAAAGGCAGGTTGCTAACAAGAGATCCTTGCTATGTGAATAAAAATATGTGGTGAAAGATATGTGGTAGAATATTCAATAACCATGACCCTTTCGTTGGATAAAGGATGGATAGAACTCACTATGGTTTCTTACTGCAATGTCAGTATAAAAAAGATAGGGTTGGTGTTAGTGGCTTTTTTGCTTGATCAAGAGTGAAAATTCATGGGGAGAGTCATGGTGGGGGAGTGAGAAAGAGTGGGATCAATCACGCAGAACCCCCCCCCCCCCCCCCAAAGGCGCAGTGGAATGGCGTTCGAACGCCCGCACCTGCGCTGTGACATCACCGCGAGCCACTCACCGTGACATCGAGACATGCCAAGAGAAACCGTTCGTGACGTCACTAGAGCTTGGATGTATTTAGACACAAAAAAAAACGATTAAAAAAAAGCCCCTATTAAAACGTGTCTGCAAATTAAAAATCACTTTTGTAATTGCATTCTGACTATATATTATGAGAAACCCCCATAAAGGAACACCGAATTTATTATTGGTTTCAATGTATAGACTTTAAAGAATGTGCCTTAGACTAAAGCCTGAATATATAATTGTGGGAGGATAGGAAATGGATATGGAGATGATGGACGGGTTGCCCCCCCCCCCACAGAAAGTTTTAGTTTAGCTCCCTGGCTGGGTTTCTGTTTTTTTCTCCAGCCTTTCCTGTGAATGAGAGCTGGGGTAGTGGGGGAGGGGTGAGGGGGTGCTGCTGGTTATGTAAAGAAAACTAAGATATGCTAATCTTCAACCAGGTGGAATGAAACTAACTGTTAATCCTTCGAGGACGTTTCTCATTACTCATTACTGCGGTAATGAAAAAACATGCAAGTGGAATAAAAAGCTTCGCGGTACCAAATTATTCATAAGCTTGGGTGAGTCACAAGATCTGACTCGCTGGGTTTCTCGAGGCCCCAGTTTTGCATTCAAATCCAGTCGAAATGACATAAGCTGCCTGGGGTGGCCGCTGGGTCTCGGCTTCGCAGGGTTTCCAATTGAGGAAAATTGTTGGTGTTTTCTGGGCGGGGGGGAGTAAACGACGAGAACCGGCAACGCGGCGCAGCCTGGCCCTTGGCCAGCATAAGCGCAATGAAGCCGGGCAACCAGGCGCCCGCTTTTACTATGGAAGAGTGAACGGATCTCACACTGCAGCCTCTTTGATTAACCGCGACATGGACACCACGGACGTCAGCCGCCGTGTCCCTGATGCATATGTTGGTGGTTGAGCCGTCTAACGTAACTTCTTGGAAAACGATTTATTTGCAGTTTTATAAAAGGTCAACTGATACTGCAACTTTTTGTCATGCAATTTAAATCATTGCCCTTTTTAAAAATGAACGGAAGTTCTATAATACATCGTTTAAAATGAAAAAAGTATAGTCATTAACAGACTGATGTATTCAAAAACTGAGAAAATAAATGAAAGATACGTGAATCCATCTTTTCTTTTATGGTGTAAATGTAAATGGTGTAAGAATAGCGTCCTAGTAAAGCTGATGAGGCCATTTTAGTCCCTACAAGTACTCATTGCAATTGCCATTTGAAACAGATTCAGGCATCGGAGAGCATAAGAAATTTATGCTAAAAAATATAAATGCGTCGGACGCCCCTGAAATAAATCTGCCCACTCTGTTTTTGTGGTGCCGCATTAGGATTTATGACACAATATAATCCCGACCTACTGGTGTGTTATGCAAACCCTGTGATGCCTCGGTGCTTATTATCAGGGGATAATGGCGGATTACTGTTCCACAGGCAGATGCACCGTCCTTTGCAGGAATGGTTTTGCAAGGGATTTGCCGCCAATCTCCCGAACAAAGTGAGTGTCCTACCAAGTCGTTATGTAAATTGCGATGAGTAATTGTTTACTCAAGGAAATGTGATTATGCGCAAATTTTGGCACGGCTGACGGACAGGCCATTGACCTAATAGTATTAAGTAACCCAATAATATATGAATATAGCCCCTCATATCAGTTCATGTGGGAGGTGGGTTTTCACTGAACGCTTAGGAGTGCAGCAGAAACATGCGCCATGGTTCATAATGGTTGGATTTGCCGTTCACTCCGCAAAGCTGAACATTTAAATATTAACTGCTCCGTTTCGTTATCTACCCATGGTGCTGACCTGCCGCATATCTGGGTTTGAATGTGCCTAATAGGCGCGGATCTAGGGGGGGGGGCACCCCAAATAAATAAGTGGTGCCACCACACGTCAAAATAATAAAAACTAAATATGCATTATTTGACTTTCTAAGCAGAACCACAGAAGAGACACGGTTCGGCGCAGTCAACCCCCCCCAAAAAAACAAAAAAAAAACTGCCTCCTGATAGCCACCCCAAACAAATTCTTCCGTAGGCGCCACTGGTTCCTTCGCACCTGGCCTTTTTGCCCGAATGATTGAAAGAAAATGCCCACTTTTGAGTTTCTGAGTGCCCATTCTCCATCATGGACGCTCACGGCACATTTCCCGAGGGGGATTCCCCAGTCAGCAAAATTTACCGTGGGGGGAACCCCTCTCCTCGGTCCAGCATGCGAAAAGTCTGTGTTCCCCCTTCGTACTGCATGCGCTTTATTATTATGTTTTTATTTTTGGCTAAAGACAATTGTTTAGTATCACCTCTGTGTTAAGCTTTTACTGCCACGAGATCTGGGGACTGGGTAACTGTGCATCACGTGTGAAAATGGTTGCATCCCCTTGAAACTATGTGGTGTTTCGCGATAAAAGACAATGGCGTTGATTCTCCGCAACGGAATGATAACTAGCCGCAGCGATGCGCGCCGCTGGAACTGAGCGGAAAACCTGCAGTCTGCTTATTTATTCACGGCCCACGTGGGTTTCCTAGAAAAAAACTGAGCCGTGGAGACCGAAGACGCGTCATTTAAAATTTAATAAATAAAAACGTCCCAGTTTGTCCGCCCCAGTTGAATCTGTCGCGCAAATGTAAACAGCTCATTAACAAAGTGGTTCAAGTGAATGGATTTGCATGTGACAATGGGGATGGATGACTGGAAAAAACTTTTTTTTTTGTTCGATTTAATGCTAATTATTTAAAGATGGGGCATTATAAAAGGGCAGAGTGTGAGAAATGCATGCTTCATTTAATGTATGTCAGTTAAAAAGGTAAATGCTGAAAGAAAACAATCATGAATTTGAGATATACCGCATCCACCCATAATCCATCTTTTCATCTTATCCTGATCAAGGTAGTGGGGCTCACCCTGGATGGGATGCCAAGTCCATCATAGGGCACATATAATCATACACATGTATACACATACATTATGCATGATTTAGAGACACCAGTCAGCCTGACTGAATATGCTTGGACTGTAAGAGGAACCCTGTGTGACCAGAGGGGAATGTTGAACCTTTGCACAATGTCTGGAGGTGGAATCCCTCCTCCTTCCAAACAGTGCTGCAGATTCAGTGCAGGTTACTTGAGTTACTGTCATTATTACTACTGTTACTATTAACAATATTATTTGACGTTGTCATGGGGTTTCCTCAGGTTTTCCAGTTCCCCCCCCACAGTCCAAAAACATGCTGAGGTTAATTGGTGTTGCCAAATTGCGTGTGTGAACGTGCCCTGTGATTGGTTGGTGCCCCATTCTGGGCTGTTCTCCGCGGTGACCTCCCGGATAGGCTCTGGACCCCTGGCAACCCAGAATAAGACAAGTGGATATAGAAAATGGACGAATGGACAAACACTTAAGGTGTTACAGGCAGGTTCTTATGCAGTGCAGGGTGGTGGTGTTCCTGGAGCCTATCCCAGAAAGCATAGGGTGGGCATGAGCAAACGGACACCTTGCAGGGGATGCCAGTCCATCACAGGGCACGCACTCTGTGATCACTCAATTCTATGAGTAATTCAGAAATTCACCTACGCAAACGTTATTGACTATGGGAAGAAACCAGCATAAACACAGGAGGAACAGGCAAACTCTGAGAACACAGAGCACATTTTGTGCAGGAACATTTATGCTGCTCTCCAACGCATGGTCACACCTTCACATTTTTCACATTTTTAAGTGTAAAATTTATTTTAAGGCTCTGGGTATTTTCAGCCTTGGGCTATTATCAGATGGAGGCAACAAACAGGTTCTGAATATATATTTGGGATGGTCCTCATACATATAATAGAGAATACATAGATACGCAGGCATATCTACTGATCTTCTTATTCATATTGGAATAAGGTATACAGCCTCTATGCTTCTGCAGTTGGTATCAAACACCGTCAAACAATGGCGGAGACTGCAGTTGATGAAATGGTTTACTCTATATGCACAAACAGCAGAGCGTCAGGATCGGTGCCCGTCCGGCTCTGTGCCATGCGTCTTCTCCCAGTTTGGCCAGCAGGGCTTACTGACCCTCCCATGTGCTATGACCCTAGTGCTGTGTGGCTTAATGACCTAAGTTGTTGGCCACTGTCCTGATTCCCCCTTTGTTGTGGGTTCAAAACTCAGCTAGTTGTTATTTAACATTTATTTTGTGTTTTTTCTTGGATTATCGTGTGTTTTGGTTATAGTCCCTTGTTCTTGCTTCTCTGTTTGTAGTATGTTCAGTTTTCCTTGTTTTACTTTCCCTTAGTGTTTTTCTGTATCTGACCACCCCCACCCGTTACTTGCTACCCTGAGTCCTTTGTGATTATTCGGTTGTTATTCTCACCTGTCCTTCATCTACAGCCCCCCCCCTCCTCAGCTTATGATGGGGCTACGTTCCGATGAACCCATCATAAATTGAAAATATAAGTCGAATATGAATATAAGATAAATCACACAGAGAAAAAACACTGTGCGGTACATTGTCAAACACTGTATGGGATGTTTACGCTTGCGATTGCTACAGAGACCGGAAGCATACACTCTAAAAAACGCTGGGTTGTTTTTTCAACCCAAATGCTGGGTTGAGACTGCTGGGTAACAAAGTTGGGTTGATTTAACCCAATTTGGGTTGAAAATCGGTCTTGATCTATAACCCAGCAGTGCTGGGTTGGGAACGCGGACGTGAAAGAGAGCACGCACGTCACGTCAACATCCAGGGACATCAGCGAGAGTTGACGGAGTTTTGCGCCGTCTTTAGAGGGAAGCCAGTGAAATTCTGTCTGAAACGTAAGTTATTCAGTGTGTATTTAACAATGTTCATAATAAATAAAACATTTGCTTTACTGTATAATATATATACACGCAAATTTTAGGCTTTCGGTCAGTTGAACTGAGATTACCTAACGACTAAGCGACGGCCGATCTCTTGCTCAGTGGACGGGAAAGCGCGCGTGACATCGTCATCGGAAGGAGCTTGGAAAGGATAACGTAAAATTTTTAAATATTACTTTTGTATATGTTAAGTCTACTTTGTTTATTATTAATGATTTACTGTGTTAGATGCGGTTTTGATATAGCGGAGTTTACTTAACTAATTTGATTTTGTCAGCACATCCACATAAATTTCACGCTCTGCTTGTAAGGTACATTTCGTTCAATTCGTTTGACTTAGTTGTACATTCGACAGCAAACGATGTTAATTTACTACGAACATGTAATTTCTTTAATCCTGTAAATGGTTTGATGCAGGCGGGAATGTCTGATCTTAGCTCAGGCTAAAGGAGGCTTGAAACTAAGCATGTTCGACGGACATTTTCTAAGCATAGTGCTAAGGCCATGGTCAGTGGTTAACTAATGCTGATAGCTTGGTGTGTTATGGTCTTTAATGCTCCTAAAGGTTTTTTAGGTGTTCTGAAGGTAGCTCTAAGGATATTTAACTTTTACACATTTTTGAGTTCCTAATGAATCTATACCATTTCTTTTTTATTTATTTTTCCTTTTTTCAGATTGGGACCAATATGGCTGAGTACCTTCGTTCAGAAGAGTCCATTGAATTTTCTTATGTTCTCATGCTTGGAGACAACCACTGCTTTCAACCCTTTGCTATAATAAATGGCACAGCATTTGAGCAAAGTACATTACTTGCTGCAGTGGACGTTTGAAATGTTTTCATATTTTAAATACATATTTTCTTGGAAGTAAATTTGACTTCAGTCACTTTATATCTCAGGATATATTGATGTTTGCACATAATTGTTAATGGGAAAGTTATAAAATGTTTTCCTATTTTTTCCTAATCTTAAATTTGTATTTTCTTAAGTTTTTTTTTTTGTTTGTTTTTTCAGTCAGTTTGATGCCGTTTCATTATTACTTCTACATATTTTTTCAGTTGATGATTTATATATATATCAGGATATGTTAATGTTTATGCACAAATTTGTATTTTAAAGTTAATCTTTCTGACTTCAGTCAGTTAGATGCTTTTTCATTATTACTTCTACATACTTTTATTTTTCCTGTACTCTGCAATTACATTGCAACTGATTCTTACTGATGATTCCTGTATATCTCAGGATATATTTATGTTTATGCATGATGTAAATGTTATGAAAAGTTTTCATATTTCAAATTGTGTTTTTCTAAAGTTAATTTGTCTGACTTCAGTCTGATGCATTGTTACTGACTTCAGTCACAGTGTTTCTGTGATACAGTTTGATACATTTTAATAGAAATTGTCTTAATGCTGAGGTGGAGATGGGAAAAATGTCTAAAATTCATATGGACACATTTTTAACATGTTTTGTCATAAATAAAATTCCATTACTGAAGTATGTATTGCTGTAGAATTGTTTTTATTTTAGTAATTTTAATCACCAAAGTTACTAGATTAAATTTCTGACCCATTTTGGGTTACATTCAACCCAGCAGTGTAGTCATTTTTAACTAATAGTTGGGTTAAAAATCACAACCCAGCATGCTGGGTTAAACGTGTAACCCAACTTGTTGGGTCAAAATAACCCAGCGTTGGGTTAGTCCCTTTTTTACCCAGCGCTGGGTTACCAAAACAACCCAAATTGGGTTGTTTTTAACCCAGCAGTTTTTAGAGTGTAGCTATGTGGATGTTGTCAACAGCCGGCATTAGTATAAAGTATCGTATGACATACCGCTAGCCCAGGAACAGGTCAAAATTCACAGCTTGATGACTACCAAACGTGCACCACTATTCCACCATCGTAAAGCCAACATATGGTAAATCAACCCATCGTAAAGCGAGGAGCATCTGTAGTCTTTTTCGTAGTGTGTTTAAGTGCCTGCTTTTGTTCTGTTCCTCAGTTGGTCATTGTAGCTTCTGCCCTGTGTTACTTGTGTCATTGTTAAGTGCAGTCAGTATAATTATCCCATGTTAGTTATTGTAGTTTCTTGTATTGTTGTTTTCCGGTGTTGGTCCCTGCCTTAGTTTCTGTTTTGTCAGTTTTGTTTTAATCCCTCGTGGTCCTTTTGTTTTCTGATTCTCCCTTTGTGTTCCTTCCGTTAATAAAACACTGTTTTGTCCTAGTCGCTATGTGGATTGTCTCTCCTTCGTCATGCCGTGCTATAACAGTAGGGGTCCTACTGTATTTGCACAAAAATATACTGTTTAGGCACAAACACAGACAGGCAAAGCTCCCGCAAATGTATTTCTAACTGAAAGCCTGACACAAGTCATTAAAAAACATGAATAGATCTAAATAAATTTCCCTGGCGCAGAATCAAGATTACATGCCATTTGTGTGAAACTGTTGCTAAAACAGTTATTTCCCTCAGTGTTATTCAGAAAAATACTCAAGGGATAAATCATTTTAATTCATAAGTTGCATCCTTTCTGTGTTTTGAAGTGACTTACATACCATTGGATAGGCAGGTTACTGTACACTGGACATATATGGTAATCTTAGGGCAACAGCCAGGACATGCTGAACCCCGGAGTGGTCATTCATCCAGGCTGGAACTTCCCGGGCTGCACAATCAGAGTTGGCCTTTTGTGCAGGAGGTGCAGTAAAGGCCAAGAAGATGTCACTGGGTCCGGTCTCCTTCCCGGGACAACCCACTTGGCGTCGATCCAGATAAGAGAGCCAGAGCGCTGCAGATCGCCTGAGTCGCATCTCTCACGCCGGGGCAGACTGCAGCAAGCAGGAAAGATTAGTAACGCTTCCATTTGCCGGGACGGAAAGAAGCCCGTAGCCTCATTTCTTTCAGGCTTTTTGTGATGAACCCTGTACCTTGTTTACTCTCTTATACAAAAACAGGCCAAGTTGCTCCCACGCATGCGCAAAAATCACAACGCGTTTGTTTCACTTTGAGACGATTGCTTATTTAGTTATTTTTCAGGGGATGTATTTTAAAGGTAATTATACACTAAAGATGCTACAGATATAGGTGGTATAAAAATAAGTATGTACTGTATATGAATGAAAATAATACAACACATTCAAATTACGTTTTACAAATTTAAGGGAGTAAAACAGAAATACTACCCTGATTTAGATTTAGGTTAATCAGACCACAGATTATGAGGTTAGTTCTGTTAGGGTGATATTTGGCATTTCCTGATGTTGTTAGTGAAACAAAATGGAGCCCATGGTTGTTCTTAATTCCAAATGTTAACTAGTTGCAGTTTTAAGTCTCAGAGGGAATAAAATATTCAATCATTGCTCACATTCAGTTAGTCTGTGAACGGGGAACTTCATGATTCAGCACAATGTCCTTATCAATAAGACCAAAAAGAATAACTGAGAACTCTGCATGACTTCTAGAGAAGAATTAAGCATTTCATTAAAAATCCCCCCCCCCCCCCCCCCTGAAAACAAACTGGGGTCCTGCAGTTGGTCTTTTTTCAGTCTGGTGCCTAAAGGTCATGCTGTTAATTCTCTGACCAAGACCTCTGAGCGTGGTGGATGTGGGAACCGATGGGCATGTAGAAATGCCATGTAAATTATTAACAATGAGAGCAAATCTGGAGAAATACAGTGCATACTGATTCATGTCAGTTAGAGACCTTGAGAGGGTCGGTGAATTTGGTCAGTTTGAACTGAAACACAAGGATGTTGCATGTTCTTGAACTGACACGTTGCATGTTTGTGATTTTAACATACATAGTACAGATGTATGATAAGTTGCAGTCTGAGCCATGCAGTGTCCCCATCTCGTTGTATATTGTGACAAAAGATGTCAATGTGAAAGTGTTTTAAGCACAATGGGAATTTAACTATTTCTCAAAGAAAACCCAAATGAAGGTAATTTTATAAGGCTCTGAATATGGATTTAAATTTTATCATAATTAATTGACATCCATAATTAGTTAATGGATACCTCCTCTCCTTTAGAGACCAGCAATTGGAGGTGATAAATACGCCTTTGATGATCTTGTATGACATCCTCCATCGCAAGCCGGGTGCGTAAAATACATTGCATATAAAGCTACATTCTAACCAGCATCAGACATGTCCTTCGGACTAGCAGGCATTAAGTCAGCTTTTTACGGTTTGACTTCTCACTCTCTGAAATAGTTAATATGTTTTCCTGCCGTGTCTTGAGGTTATTTGCTGTACTTTATAAAACACATGGGGAACACAGATAACTGCATGAAACAATTCTGTTTGTAATGAGGGACCAGTACTTTATAGGAGCTATACTCCGATTCAAGGTATCCATCTGCAGAAATGCATTATGGATTTAGAATGCTTGATGTGGATGGTACAGGTTTAGTAAAGTGTCAGTTGCTATGGAGACGGGGAGAATGCGCCTGCACTCATGGATTATAGACTCCTGTGACCCAGCAGCCCGGATCCGCAGCCCTCCGTCAGAATGACAGTTCTAACAGACTGCACCAAATTCCAGCCAATCACCACGAAGAACACTCGGGCCACGTGCGTTATTCATAAATTCAGGATAATTTCTTCACTCGAGCCATCCTCTCGGCGTATAGGTAATCTTTTACCAAGCACGAGTCATACAACTAACTTGACTCGGTTATTGCACATGACACCATCTTCAGACTTTCTGTCACATACATATGTGACATCTCTTGCTTAATTTCAAACATTTGGTAGTATTTCAAAATTGTAACTTCTTTGACAGTGTAATTAGCCTGGCTTATATGAACTACTGAAAACTGAGACAGAGAAAACAAAAACGAAATTAATAAACTTAAAATATATCATTACTACAAGCAGTAATTCAATTATAACCCATAACTAAAATATAACTTTAATAAATAAATAATAGCGTGATATTATAGACAAATAATATGTTTAAATTTACTGACACTACACTTCCATTTAGTAGCTTTAAAAGAATATATCCTAAATTGAAATGCTATTAAATTCCTAAAGCTACCACGAGGGCAATGCAATATCTTTCAGCACCAGGGTCAGCTACGAGCTCGAAAACACAATGTACACGTTCCAAAGACGGCCCGACCAGAAAACACAAATCCAATATTTCTACATATGTTTATTTTATTGTTCCACCAGTTTGCTGACCCTTTGTTTAGAGCAATGTTCACAACTGTTGACTGTACACCAATGTATATTTTGCCAGCGTTTCCAAATATTTATTTTCCCTTCCCGGTAGAAATATTAGTTGACTTCTACTTGGTCACAATATACAGGTAAAACTGGCATAGTGGAAAAACAGCATGGGTGAGGAAAATAAGCACAGATTCCTTTCTTTGCACGTTTGACGTCCAGAAATGATATTAATACATCTTACGCCTGTTTATTTTATTCTTTTGCTGGCATAAAAAGCCCAGGGTATGAAGTCAGTTTCTCACTGGTAATCGAACGTTATAAACCTTATAAGTCTCTGAGAATACGTTCCGGGGTTTCATCGCCGCAATTTAATGAGAAAACTAGCCTACTCGAGTCTACATGGAGAGATTTTGAGATGAGGAGATAAAGCATTCCTTTGCACCGTGAATCTCAAAGAGAAGAGTATTCCAGTAGAGATTTAGGAAATACAATCTGCTTACGAAAAATAAGCCTTTACAGCTTGTAAGGAGAATTGATATCTTTGCCCTGTAAGTAGCGCACATTCACATAGACGATGTACTGACATTCACTGAAACCAGTTGCATTGACTTCCTATCCTTCCTTTCATACTTAAAAAAAGTCCAAACAAATGTTAATAAAATCGCAAAAGAACGAAATAGCATTGGCATTTATATAATTGTTTTAAATATACAATATAAAACAAAGTTTTATACTATAACAGTTGGCACGTACAACAGTAGTTTGACATTTTTCGTTGTCATAAATTTTACATTCATAGTTCAAACAGATGGTGTGATTGAACGTAGCACTTGTGCAACGTGTCCATTACAGACCAGCACCTTGGATAGCTCCAGCTACGCCATACTGCCGTATGTCTCGCTTCTCCTGCCTCTCAAAACTGAAATAAATGTGCAATTAATTAACTAAACACTGACGCACTAGCTAACATTTCTCCACTGTCGCCCCTGCACCACACGGCCATTTTAAAAGCCACAATGAAGGTACAAGTAAAATACTTTAGGCATGCATTTATTGGACTGCCCCTTACCCGAACCCCGCTGTACTGTGATTCACAGTAGCAATGAGGTAATGTTTTAAACTGTTACAACACAAAACGTTTCTTATCTGGAAAAAAACGGATACAAAGTCTCTTTTTGATTCGCCGGCTGCAGAGCACATTCACCTTCCCAGGTCTGCTGCCTGGATCCAGGACTGAACCACCCATGGAGAACGCGAGAAGCGCAATAAGCCTACATATTGAGATATCTGCCTTCCTTTCTTAGCGGTCCAAGTCATTTGTACATCTGCCGTTCGTGTCCCTCGACTCCGCTTCGTTTTTGAGGTCCTGGAAAACCTCCGTGAAGAAATGAGGATCCGAATTGATCTGCAGCATTTTGGGGCTCATCTTATCAATCATCCGCAGCGATCTCTCCCAAAAGACCTCCTTATTGGCCTCTACAAGGAAGGGCTTGAGGGGGTACGAAATCTCACTTCCCATGTACGAATAAGCCAGGTAGAGGCAGGTCAGGAAGGTAGCTTGAAGTTCAAACTCGGTGTCGATGTCGTCGCTGATCGCTTCTCTACAGAGCAAGTAAACAAAAACTACGTTGACGGGATTAATGAATCCCTCATCCTGCCAGCCTTGGATCAGCAGCGACCTGTCCACGTTTCTGAACCAGAGGATGATCTCGTTGTAACTGAGCTCCTTGAGCTTAAAGCACCTCCGGCACATGAACTGGCTCAGGCAGCGCAGCAGCTCTCCGGTGGACGCCTGGACAATCACGCGTCTCGGAGACACCAGAGGCCGCTCGCTGGACGGCTTTTGGACCGACTTGAGCTGTTTGGGGTTCTGTGACACATTCTGGGCTTGGCCGGGCTGGGGGTTCTGGTTAGGGACTGTCGGCACGGGCACTGCAAGCAGTCCAGGCTTCTGTGATCCCTTCCGGTCCGAAGCGGACTGCTGCGACTTCTTCGTATTCTCATTATTTAGCTGTTCGACTGAGTTGCCACCGGGCTGCGACGCCGGCAGGTTCGGGTTCACTTTCTTTGCATTCTTCTTCTTAGCCGATGCGGCGACGAGACGCTTCCATGTCAGAGCCGATATGAGCACCGAGGGCCGCTTCAGGTTCTTCTCCTTGCTGTTCGCCGGGTGGGCGCTGTCGGCTTTCTCTTCCACGGTGCCCCCTTTCCGCGATGTCGGCGATATGGAGAGCACCGTGCCCATCTCTGCCTCTACCGGCCAACACCCTACGGCCTCGGGGAATGTGCTGTCTTCTTCCTCGCTCCGGGTCCCGGAGGCTGCCCCGACGTGTGTTTTTTATCAGATCAGGCGCGTTGATTCAAGTCCATGGATAGATTGTGGTAGAACACTGAGGCTGCAGAGCCAGGGATCCTAGCAAGCGGCGGTACGCACACGGCCACTCCTTCTGCAGCAACCCGGTAACCCACAGCCGCGGTCAATGAGATCAGTAGGCAGGACTAGGAAAGGGGGGGGAGACTCTCGACAAAGCAAGTACAACTCTAATGAAGCTGCAAACCAGGACGAATAGTTCCAGCTCAACCAAACAGAGAAAGGCAGGCAACGACGGGCAGTTGGTAGGACCAATCAGACACGGTCTCGGTGACCATGAGGTGTTTTTTTTTATAACATGCCATATATATACATTTAGAAGCCGAAAGCTTTGATATTTTCCAATAGTACTTATGGACTCGTCCATTCTGTGACAACCGGAAACGGGCGAATTGTTCTAATGATCAGATCTGTTCCATGACAAAACGACTTTGTTTAGCCATAAAAGCTAAAATGCAATGGAATGGGGTCGCTGAAAAGACACAGGACACAGGTGTCTAAAAAGCCCTTGTACGTGGAGGATGTTGTTCCAATCTTTCGTTAATTGCTTAATTTGACTAATTATTTTCCTTCCAAATTCTACTATTGTTTCCTCCGATAGGTCTATGTGAAACTTGCTGTATCGCGTCCAGAAAACTGAATTTAAAACCAAAAATGTATGGACTTCTTATATGAAATACTGGGTGGAGGCAGCACCCAGCAGGGTTAAATGCAGATACAGCAGAAGTGCTAGAGATGACCGTCACGGACCCTGGAAACCGTTAAACAGGGTGGCAAAAAGCACTCAACAAATTCAATTTTAAGTGATATTAAAAATCACATTAAACGAATGCGCAGAGTGCCAAGCCTTCCTTTCCAGCATCAGCAACAAAGATATTTTTAAACACCTAATTTGTCTTGTGTGTGTTGTTTTCTTAGTCGTTATCTCAGCCCAAGAGTACATCTGATGATCTATTTAGTGGAACAGACCTTTAGCCCGTGATAAAGATAAACACATCATTTACGGTTCCCATCTTAAGTTTCAGTCTGGTATCCAAGGATACAGTGGTACAGGTGTTCGCATAAACGATTTCCTGCAGTGTTTGCAATTTGTATAGATTTCTCTTTAGTTTTTTTTTCGGGGAGTGGGGGGCGGGGGTAGTGGCTATTTCATACTTACGAAATGGAAAACCTGCAGTTTTAATATTACTCTGCTTGCTTGGCATTACGTCACAGAGGGGTTTGGCAACAAAAGCAAAGAGAGCGGTATATGTAATTAAATAGTGAACCACTTCCTCCCCCCCGCCCGCTACTGATTTTGTCGGGCTAAGGGCGGCCACACGCGGGTCCTCCATCTGTGAAGCCCCCACTGACTCACAGCCAATAGGGAGGCAGGAGTCTCAGTGCAACAAAGACTGACAACACCTGTGGCCCAGGCACGTGGCGAAGAGGGGGGGCGTTTACAGGAGTGGCTTTGATTTACTTCTCATTACGCGGAGCGCAGCTACCCAAATGTCACGGTCATTAAAAGGATACATCTTTGTACTTCTCGCTTTGTATTTGTTGAGTTCAGACATAGATTTTCCAGTCCCTTCTCTTCTTGTGTGTATTTGAGTGCCTTGTGACGCACTGCCATCCTGCCCAGGGTGTAACCCGTCCCGTGCCATGTGCAATCCGGGCGCAGGCTCACTGTCACGCTGCGCTGGATAAGCACTCATGGAAGATCAATAGATTATTGGTCAAATCAGAGTCAGCTGTTTGCATTCCCATAAGAAAGTCTTTTAAGCTATGAAATTAGAGCAGTCCATTTAGCAGGTGTTGCTTGCTTTGATATTTTATTTGTGTGAAATGTACCAAGTCACCCATCCTGCCCCCCCCCCCCCCCCCCCCCCCCACCTTTTGGGGGCCCTTCTGCATCTCTTGCATCCTGCCGGAGCTGATAATTGGGCAGAAGCCGTGTCTGCTGTCTGCTCACGGGGTGGCTGTCTGAGAGGGCTGCCGAGGGCTCGCAGATGTTCCGCTGTTAATTTATTCAGTCTGCAGACGCTCAAAAAAAGCGCACAGATGTTACAATGTTACATATATAAACCAAAACTTTGTTTAAAGGCACAGCTGGGATTTACACCTTCTCTAGCTCTCAGTTCATCGAAATGATCGAGATGATATTTTTATTCTGTCATTTTGACACTGGCATCTGCCATATGATTTTTATCATAGGAAAAAAGTTTTGAAAAGACATCTTAAAGGAGTGTTACTTTGTGGATATAGATATATATTGTGAGAAAAAATATATAATTAATTAAATGTCTAAGAAAAGTATGTAATTAATTTTGACTGCTCCAGTAAAGTACGTCTTAAATTGATATTTTTTTGACTTCTTACATAAAAGCATCAGTTAGGCTTTTATGTTACTGCAAATACAATACACATATCCTGGACTCCATATGTGCTGCAAAACGTTACATAATTCATTATCCAGGGACTTCAATTTCAGATATTGCTTTAAACAAAAGTTTAATGACATCACATAAACTGTGAAATTAGAACAAAGATTATACAAGGGAAGCGCAACAGCAAACTAGAAGACCAATATCGAAACTAGAGACACTGAAATAATTAACTTAACTGCAATCGTCATCGCAAATAAACAATTACATAAGAATTTCACGGATCCACCTATCAAATTAAACCAATAATTACCACAGAACCACCTCTGCATATATGATCTGGCGTCTCCATCTAGTGGTCATAACGTGCTACTGCACCATCATCCTCCATCCGTTTTTTACCCGCTTTCACTATTCCGGGCGGCGAAGCTATACGGGATCAAGTCAGGGAAGAATCCAGGACGAGTCGCCAACCCACCGCAGGACACACACACCATTCAGACAGACATTCACACCTTAATATACACTAATTTAGTATTCAATTAATTTAATATACAGTTCTTTTAAATATCAAAGAAGACGCTGTGTTTGAAATAACATTATCAATAGTCAAAAACTAAATGGGACAGTAAATTTAAGGTACTATTTAAAATTGAACTTTAAGAAAAATAGAAGAAAAAAATTAGAACGCTTAGTTGTTATATGAAATTAAATATTCATTGTTCATGTCTATGAGATTCCACAATGTTTACAAACCAGAAAAATGTTGAAAAAACACGGTTACACTTTCCCACTTTGTTGCACTTGCAAATGTAACAAAGTTAATTATTAGTATAAGTGAAGATAAGCAGTGCTGTGAACAAGCAGTAGGGGGCAGAACTGTACAGAAAAGCCTATAATACTTAATGACCCAGGCATTTCTGTCAGTAGCGTTCACCAGTGGAAGCCAATATACATCAAGTACTTCTTTTGGCAGAACCTGGGCTGCCACAGCCAACAGTGTAATTGGAGAATAAACAGAAAGTACAGAAAAAGCACTTCATATTAAGGATAATCAGCTTTCCATCCGCCTTCCAGCTGCTTTTCCTGAACAGAGTCATGGAGGATAAGGCTGCTGCAGCAGAAGGCATCTAACAGGGGTACAGTCTGGACTGGGTTCTAATCTATCTGGGTTCTAATCCATCTCAGATCAAAAACACAGACAGAGAGGCGGATAGACAGACAGACAGATACACACACACACACACACACACACACACACACATAGTCCTATCATTGTGTGTAATCTCTATTTCATCTATTGGTGTAACCCTAGTCCTGACTACAATAACCCTAACCTCTACCCAGCCCTAACCTCGATAAGTCACCAAACAAAATACAAGACTTTTGCCATTTTCAGTTGTCTTACAGCATTCACAGATTTAAAAAAAAAAAAATTAAGTTTATATTGTGAAGACCTAAAAATGTTCCCTCAAGCCTAAAAGTAACAAGTTTTTTTACATTGTGTAGATATTGTGAGTAAATGTCACACACTCTCTCTACAATCAATATAGAGACCTCATTTAGCTAAGGTGCATGTATTTCGACTTTGGGTGGAACCCAGACACGGGGGAACCTGCAGACCCCAGACATCCAGAGCAGAGACAGACGTTCTCCACGGGGTGGGGAACCTTCACCACTCATTGAAGAGTCACTTATATTTACCAGAATTTCATTTGCTTTCCCTGTCTTAGTCCACCAGGGCCCTAAGTACATAATTAATTAAATATGGCAAAATTTCCTTCCCTGCTGCTCTGAGAGTTTATGATTGAATCCGTTTCAGGGTAAAAAAAAATTAAAAATCAGTTATAGCATAAGTGGGAGGGGGAGATTAAAACTCCGGTTTAAAAAAGTGCAAGTGCACAGGGTCACCCCCAAGTGATATTTCTGAAAGCGGTAATTCATGCATGAAATGGGAGCTCCGTTTAGCTCCGGCTAGTGATCAAAGCTGCCCAGCTCAAACAGCCACGTGCTGCAGAGGGCTGAGTCACTCCCTCCAGGGGAACATGCCGCTATATTTAGGGTGGAAGATCTCTGTGACGGGTTTCGGGGGGGGGGTTTGGCTACAACCTGTCTCCCCCCCCCCCCATCCTATATCACCCCGCAGAGGCCATTGAGTGCCACCAACTGCCTTACAACAGACACAGATACAGGGAGGACAGGGGAGTCAGGACTGGATTTCTTAAAAAAAGGTTTGTCAGATTACACTTGTGTGGGGGGGGGGGGGGGAGGGGGGGGGTGACCTCAGATGCTGCTCCTCATGCAAAGCAAGGAATATGATCTGCTATAAAAAATAATGTTCACAGAAATTGCTACTTATGGAGGTAAAGCACTGGGTATTCTATCTATCCATCCATCCATCCATCCATCTATTTCTTGCTGCTTATCTGGGGTCAGGGTGGGGTCGCAGGGGCAGCAGTCTAAGCAGGGACTCTAAAATAATTTAATTGCTTCAGATATGATAAGACTAGAGAGATCTATTTTCATTTTAAATGTTAATATTCCTGGTTAAGATTCACTGCTCAATTGTTATGGACTGCAGGCTTTTGCAAATGCATATAACCACTGTAACCACGGTTCGGCTGATTGGACCCTTCTCATTAACTATTTCCATGTCACCGCAGTGCATTGTGGGCTAGATAGCGGGCCATACGACCTTCAGGATCTTTGTGTACCTCACAGAACGCTTAGTTATTTCTCCCTGCAGACAGTGGAAGCTTTATTGCTTTGGACCCCAGTAGGGGTGGAGCCGAACCCGAATACGGTATTCGGAAAAGGTACAAATGATGTATGCGTACTTCCCAAAATAAGCCTGTTTCTTCTCATAGGCATGGAAGCCATCAGATTTCTGACTGTCTGGAAAAATATTCCATGTATAAACAATTGTCTGACAATAAATATGTCTCACTGAGACAGCCAATGGGAGGAGTTGTGAATTAATTAATGAGAAATTAACAAGAAAGTGAGGTGGGCTGTGCTTTTTAAATCTTGGTCCATGTTTGCGATGCCCTTCACTCTGCGGCAGTTATAAGGCGAGACCTCATGTAGCCTCTGGCCAAAAACAACTGCTCTGTTATATCTAAAGTGCTGCGAGACTCAGTCTAGGTCTTTATAACATGGTGGGTGTCATTACCAGTCCCACGACTGAGAGGTTATCGTCATGGGCACAGAGGCTCCTTCGCTGACAGTGTTTTTAATCAATTAGCTACGCTAAACAGATCAGGGAATAGGAAACATCAAAGGCTAACTTCTACGAGGATACAGCTCTGCGGTCGGGGTAAGATCAGTCTGCTCCATACTAGCAACCATTATGCATCAGACATAATTTTATTTTAAAATATATACAGCTCTGGAATAAATGAAGAGACCACAGCATAATTTTCAGTTTCACTCATTTCTGAATTTATGGGTATGTGCCTGTGCAATATATACATTTTTTTATAAACTCCAGCCTGGCTCTTCCCTCCTTCTCATTGATGCAGGGCTTCTTCCTTCCCTTTTGGGTCTTCAGTCCTGCTTCTAGAAGCCTGTTATAAACTGTCCCAGCCGTGCACTTCACACCATTTAATGTTTCCCATTCTTTTTGAAGGTCACTTGAGGTCATCCTCTGATTTTTGAGGCACTGCTGGATAAGTTGATGGTCATCTCTGGAATTAGAATGTCGCTTCCGTCCTTTATCTGGCTGGTTTCTGATTGTTCCCAGTGTCTCCTACTTCACCTTATTCTTGTGTACTGCTGTCTTAGAACCTTCGAGCCTGGAAGCAGCCTGCCTCTTAGTGAAACCTTCTGCCTGCAGAACCAGGATTAAACCAGAATTAAAAAATGCAAATAATTTGAGAATATTGAATGGTCTCTTAATTTTTTTTCCCAGAGGTGTATATATTATCTATTAGTTGAATCTGTTCTTCAGCAAGTAAAACCTTCACTTGCTATCACCCCCCCCCCCCATCCAGCATCCTGGGCACTTCCCTGGTGGGCTAATGGCTGTGTGGGCAGATAAAATGAATTATAAGTCCAGGGCCAATTTTTGACCCCAGTTCAGCCCTGCCCCCCCCCCTCCCCCATCCTTCACCACCACTCCACTTCCCAGTCTGTCTGTCTCTGCTTACCAGGTAAGGAGAATTTTGGGGAACCTCCACACAGCCAATGCTGTAATGGAATCAGTATCCCCCCCCCCCCGCCGAACCTGCAGAAGGTGCCCCAAGTCTGGAGGACATCCTGTGTGGTCTCAGCACCACAGACAGAGCACTCCTGCATCCTGAAGGACGTCAGACCGGCTTTTCTTCCGTCACACATCATGAAGACCTTTCAGAGGCTGGGCCTGACACACCTCCTACCCCTGGTTACGGAGCAGCGGGGTTTTCTGCCCCCTCTGCCAAGCACACATAGCTGATGACGATGTGATGGCAGGGCAAGAGCAAGTCATGGAAAATTTGACTCAGTAACAATGTACTACCCCAGCTCAAATTTTCACTAGCCAACAATGTACAACGTAACTTTCAAGCATTACCAAGAGCGACCCAATACCATCACATCTTACAATAATGAATTACCATGTAAAACCTGCTGTTTTCAGAATATCATTTATTAATTTCCATACATGAAACACAGACAGCACATAGCCATGCCCTACCAGTCATCCAAACATTTTCTGATTCACACATTATGTTCCTTTTTGGTCACACTTCATTTGAGGGTACACGAATACTGTAGTAATATACTATTGCTTATGTATTAATTAACCACAAATCAAGTGTTAATTACAAACTGATGGCATGTTTGTTCATCATTAATAAATCATGATGCAACTTCTATCCCAAGTATTTACTCTATTTGTTACTATGTCTGTTCTGTAAATTTTAGTGAACTACTGAAGGGATGAGTCATGAATAACACAAGTGAGTTTTGTTTGTTCATCATTAATGAATCATGACAAATCTTTCATCTTAAGTAGCGACTACATTTGTTCATGATTTGTTCTTCAGTAGTAACTGAGTTATTTGTGTACCCTCAGTGACGTGTTACCGTTTTAAATGCATTAAATCTAGTTTTTTTTTCTCCAATTTCTTTTTGAGCTCATACTATTTTCCCATTGGGGTATCAAAATGAACACTGGCGGTAAGGAATTATAATGCAATATCACTTTGACATTAATGCATTAACTTTGTCAATCCTACTTGCAATTTTTTTAAGAATAAGATGAATAAGTATAAGTCGGGTAAATGGAATGAATTTGTAGGCGATATGACCTGACATTGTTCGTAAGTTACAACGTGATAAATAGTTAAAAGCAGTTCACTCCAAGTATTCATAGTTGAGCATGTTTGTGGCTCTGGAGAGGAAGCTGTTAGATGATGTCAGGGTGGATTTACCTGAGGGTAGCTTTTGAATGAGAGGGCATAGCAGTGATCTTTTCTGCATGTGTTCTTCCCCAGAGGTCATACAGCTGCAACACAGAAGTCAGCTGGCATCTAATCACCTTCTCCGCAGAGTTTTCAACCCGTTGTAGCCTATTCCTGGAGATCTCTGGGGCAAGTCCAAACCAGTCAGTGATGGAGGTCAGGGTACTCTTCATGGTGGTTCTTTGGTAAACAGGCATTTAGAGACCTTGAATTTTTACATTTCCCGAAGAAACACCAATCATTGTTAAACTTTCTTGATAATTCTGGTGATTGATTGAGACCAAAAACTCCAAATATTTGTATTTGTTGCAGATGATATTAGAATTCAGTTATTGTTATTATTATTAATATTATCATTATTATTTTTAAACATTATTTGTGTCAGGTTCCCCAACAGAGGGCACCAAAAGGACACCAAATCCTGCCACATAGCGACAGAGAGCTAATTGTGTGTATAAAATGCGACATCATAATTTATCCAATTTTTACATACAAAAACAGAAAAAATATCATAAATCATAGTTTTTTTCCAGTATTGTACAGTATATTCTCTACATTATTTATAAATAATTTCCAGTACCAAGCCTGAAAAAATATTTCAACTTCTTCAACCATACATCAATGGCTTTAAAATATCGACATTCCTGTTTTGTTTTGTTCAAAATGCAAACTCTACAGATAAGTAGCAAGCGGGTCACTGTACAGCCCGGCTTGGATGACAGTAGCCCCCCCTAGACGGGGTTGTGGAGACCAGCACAGAGATTTAAGGGGTGAATTTGGAGCCCCCTAACTCATCAGCTCACCCAGCCTTGTTGTTTCCAGAACAGTCTCGGGACACCCAGAACCCAGCACAGGACCAGCGGCTGCGAAAAATGGGCAGTAATAAAACATATATGCAACCAAGAGCATAACTTCGGGTTGAGTATTGAGTATATTACAACCCCCCCCCCCCCCCCCACAGAATTTGCACCCATGTATGCAGCATCATTACTAACAATTATCAGGAGGTAATGGAGTGTTGATTGATCATACTTTTCAAGAGAGGATGTTTCCACACAGGTATACAGTTACTGGGAAGATCAAGTCCAATGGCTGTTACAGAAGGTATATAGTATCGCGTGTGTGTACTATAGTGAACTATATACTCAATTCATTATTGAAGGATTTGTTCCATGAATAGCTGCAAGTCAATCTATTTTATTTTTACAATAAACAGACTGAAAGGATTTAATCGCAGCGTGAATTGAAATTTTATTTGGAGGCTGAAATTATAGTCAGAAACAAGCAGGGTCGAAATCAGAGAGGCAGAAAGCAAAAGAAGCCGCTGAGGAGCCGCGGAGGAGCCGCTGAGGAGCCGCGGAGGAGCCGCTGAGGAGCCGCGGAGGAGCCGCTGAGGAGCCGCGGAGGAGCCGCGGAGGAGCCGCTGAGGAGCTGCGGAGGAGATCCAGAAGCAAAAAGGCAGGTGCAGGTAAAAGGTCGATAATGAGGAAGCAATCAGGGGTCCAGGCAGTCAAAACTTCAGACAGGACTAGGTGAGCACTAGGCTTAAACTGGATACGTAATTACTGGTGATGCGATGCAGCTGTTCAGTATTCAGTGGAAGACGATCGCTGGAGGTGTGGCGGTTCATGTTATGGTTCATGTCTGGGTGTGGTGGGGGCCGCTCCGATGCAGGCGCGACAATTTTCTGATAAAGTATTGCTTGTAAAAAAATATTCCCCCTCATATTCTTTGTAGAATGGTATGTTATAAATGACATTATGGCGGATGTCATGCGGACATCATTTTGTAACAGCGGTCTAACAATCACCATCCATTATAAAATTAAATTAAAAGTTTTCTTTTTAATCCAGCCTGCTGAGAGAACATATTCCCTTGGTAATGAGGGAGACCTGGGAGGTTCCCGGAAACAAGGCTAATGGATGCCTTTAGCACTTAGCTACACGGCACGCGCAGCTCCTCTGGTCAATGATACTGGGCGCCTTGAGCAGTTAATTATCATTTGCATGCAACTCCTACAATCACAGGTATTTGGACATGTTGCTAAATGCAGTCAAGTTTGGATAATATTTTACCAGTTTGACCATGCAGAGCAAATCTGGATCTCTGATTACTTCCTTCACTGGGCGCCATATGAAACACAGTGTCTTCCAAAGCATTGCGACTCTCAGACAGGAAGTGTGATTTAACTCGGACTTCCTCAATGAGCAGGACCCTTTGTGTCTCGCTGTGAACATGCATGTCCGCCTACAAAGCTAAACTTTGCTTCATGTCCCCATCTGGTTCAATTAATCATATGTGATGTGGTCATAACAGTTTTCAATAACACACATGGACATAGTTGTACTGTAGGAGCTGAGGGCATTTAAAACGCTTCATAAAATTCATGGTAGCCCATAAGATCTCTAATGGCTTCCTGAAATATAAATAATTCAACATAAAACCTGGACACAAATGCCTGAATAACTGAGACAGCAAAAGGTTAAAATAGCAGTTGCGTTTTTACAATAAATTAATTTTTTGTACACATTTTCCTCATTTCCATGGAACTTTCCAGGCAATGTGGTAAAAATAATGTTTAAGATATTTTATTGTCTAACCAAATATGTGTTTTAAATTGATTTCTTCCAGACTTGTGTTTGGCTTCAGCTACCATAAAGTCCTGCAATACATAAGAGTCCCTGTGTGTGAACCTCTGCATGCATGTGAAGGCAACTTCCAAGTATTTGTGAATATGCGTTATTTATTTATTTATTTGGGGGGGGGGGGGGGGGGGGATCTGTCAGCCTTTGTTCCTAAAATGCAACATTTCCTAAATGGAGCAAAATAAAATGTAGCTCTGTGGCCTACTCAGATTTTTGAATGTTTCCTTGCAGAATCCACAGTGAAAAAAAAAGACTTCATTACACCTCATGATAAATCATCCGAATGAAGTGCAGACTAGTACTCGTGGAATCATATCTAGAATTTTGTGAGAAGCTCATGAAAACGCTGCGGCTGATTCAAAGCGCAGCAGCTTGTCTGGTATTCAGCTGGCAGAAATGAACAACCGATGGAAGATGGCCGTCCGTAGCCAGGATCGTCATTCCTAAGCGTCTTCCAAGCTTTAGTACACATTTCATTGTTTACTTCCTGTCACGCCCCGCTCCGTCCGCTCCTAGTGTGTGCCACGCCCCCTCATTATCCACGTGTGCTTCCCCGATCGTGCCCAGCTGTTTCCTGTTTCTTTTGCTTTGTCCTGTGTATATGAGTCCGCGTCTCCCCATGTATGCCAGATCCGTCATTGTAGTGTCCGTCGATGTCCGTACCTGTCAGTCCGTTCGTGACAAATAAACCCGTTTACCTGACTTCCTGGCTGCTCTCGCCTGCTTCCCTGCTCGCCTCCAAGCCGAACGTGACACTTCCTTATTTAAATATAATTTTGTAAAATCTGCCACTACCAAGATCAATTCATTATTATTATTATTTAATTTGGAAGTTCTACAAACTTCTGCTCTACACTCAATTGAATTTGATGTATCCATTTCCCACACCCACTTACACACTTACACATTATATGGGTGTATTTATCAGAATGACATGATAATATGACGATAATCTAACTTTTATGGTCAATATTCAGTGCAAATAATCGTTGTGTCTCTTGGAATTATTTTTGGTGAATAGATTTTCTTTCAAGAATTAAACATCCTATGGGGTCAGTGTCAGAGGAAGAGCAACTATTTTATAAAATAAGGCACAGAAATTGAACCTGTTATGGTTACTTTACACAAGTTTATGTAAAGTTCTCATCTGAGGACAGGTCAAAATATCTCAAATATCTCAATGGAGTTCTCTTTGTTGCATAAATATTGATGTGCTGTAATTAATTTTAATTCATAATTTGTTTTCATCAGGTTTTACACAGTTCATGCTCTTTTTTTATAACATTTTTAGCTGCAAGTGTGTTGTAGTTGTAAAAGATTGCCTTCCTTTAGATGAAAAAAGTAGTTTTTCGCACCTAATAAACTTTCACTGTTCCCCAATGTGCATGCTGCTTGAATTCAGATGTACTTTCAGTTAGTAGATTCATTGCAGTGGGTTGGCGCCCGTCCGCATGGTAGGCAGTAAGTCTGACTCGTTTCCGGTGAGGGTTGGACTCCATCAGGGCTGCCCTTTGTCACCGATTCTGTTCATAACTTTTATGGACAGAATTTCTAGGCACAGCCAGGGCATTGAGGGTGTCCGGTTTGGTGACCTCAGAATTAGGTCTTTGCTTTTTGCAGATGATGTGGTTCTGTTGGCCTCATCAGACCGTGACCTTCGGCTCTCACTGGAGCAGTACGCAGCCGAGTGTGAAGCGGCTGGGATGAGAATCAGCACCTCCAAATCCGAGACCATGGCCCTCAACCGGAAAAGGGTGGAGTGCTCTCTCCGGGTCGGGGAGGGGGTCCTCCCCTAAGTGGAGGAGTTTAAGTATCTCGGGGTCTTGTTCACGAGTGGGAGGACGATGGAGCGGGAGATCGACAGGCGGATCGTTGTGGCGTCAGCAGTGATGCGGGCGCTGCATCGGTCTGTCATGGTGAAGAAGGAGCTGAGCCAAAAGGCAAAGCTCTCGATTTACCAGTCGATCTACGTTCCTACCCTCACCTATGGTCACGAGCTGTGGGTAGTGACCGAAAGAACGAGATCGCGAGTGCAAGTTTCCTCCGCAGGGTGGCTGGGCTCTCCCTTAGAGATAGGGTGAGGAGCTCGGTCATTCGGGAGAGTAGATCCGCTGCTCCTCCGCATCGAGAGGAGCCAGATGAGGTGGCTCAGGCATCTGCTTAGGATGCCTCCTGGACGCCTCCCTGGTGAGGAGTTCTGGGCATGTCCCACTGGGAGGAGGCCCCGGGGAAGACCCAGGACACACTGGAGAGACTACGGGATTCCACCAGATGAGAGGGAAGTCTGAGTTTCCCTGCTTAGACTGCTGCCCCCATGACCTGACCTCAGATAAGCAGTGGATGATGGATGGATGGATGGATGGATGGAGGGGTTGGTGCCCCATCCAGGGTTGGTCCCTGCCTTCTGCTGCAGTCTCCAGGATAGGATCTGGACCCCCCACGACCCTGAATAGGACAAGCGGTTACAGAAAATGGATGAGTGGTTGGATGGATGGATGGATGTTTCCTTTCCCTTAGCATCTGCTGAAATATGCAGACACAGAATTTTACTGAAAGGTCTATTAGCATGAAAACACCAGCCACCTACTATGGATTAGGCACCTAGAAGGTGTTTTAGCATATAGCAGCCATGGTGTCTTTATATGATTGGCCATGTTGGGGAGACCAGACTAGGGTTCCCATCTAATCCATGTGAGGGAGGAGACTTTGTTTAGTTTCAAACTGAAAGGGTCCTGTGCTTGGCTAAATAGTTCAGTCCTTCTTGTGCTTTGACTGGTTTGTTTCCTTGACTGAAAGACTCATCCGGCTGATTCACATTACCATTAGTGACGCATGCACGATTATAGGAGACTGACCAATCAGCACACAGCAAGAACTCAGGGCTTAAGTGAAATCCGGGTCCTTTTAACTGAAATGGTCGTTTACAAATCCTGACCTGTCTCAAAGTGTCCACATATTATCTGGTCATCCTAGATCAGACGTCCCCGATTTTAAGTTTAGGTCAGTCAGTAATGATTCTCTACTTGGGTATTGTGTGTGTTGATCAGTAATCGCAGCTAGTAGAAAATTACAAGGGTATTACAAGCAGGCTGCAGCATAAGCTCATTGGATCGCCAACCGCCAGCAGGGACAGATGTGCTGCTCTCCCAGTAAACAGATCCGCTGCCGTTTGGCACTTCCTATGTGCGGCAAGCAGCTAAAACAAAGAGCTTGGCAGGGAAATGCTTTACATGAAAGCAAAGCCTCCGGGAGGATAAGAGGGTGGTGCTTCAACATTTCCATCAGATTAGAGCTGTTGTACCCTGAAGTATTCAACCTTTGGCAGCACATCTACCTTAATAAATGAAAGGAGCAGGTAAGAAATTCTCCACGAGTATGATAAGGCAAGTGTGCAGGGAACACGAACCCGCTACCACATGCTCATCGTGGTTGAAATAAAAAAAACCGTCATACAGAAAATCTGAGTGACTGTTTATGCAGTTCTACAAAGCTCTAAATATGGAGTACTACTGTCAAATGGTGTCTTGATTTATTGACACTCCCTGATACTTTGACAATGATAAATTGTTTAGGTCTGGATCCTGTTCAACTAAATAGTTACTTCAATAATAGTGCAAATGCAAGAACGCATGGCTATAGGTGTAAATTAGGTGTAAATAAACTGGGTTCGGGAAAGCACTTCTTTACACAGTGTGTAGTTAGAGTATAGTCTTCCTGTTAGTGTAGTGCAAGCTAAAACCTTGGGTTCCTTTAAGCCAGAGCTAAATAAGATTTTAACAACTCTGAGCTATTAGTTAAGTTCTCCCAAGACAAGCTTGATGGGCCGAACGGCCTCCTCTCGTTTGTAAATTTATGTTCTTATGTTGTTAAATTGTCTGGCCTTTGTATAAATAAGAAGAATCTAAGGCCACAATAATTCAACTCAAGTGACCTTTGAACAAGAAAGTGCTCAAATGTCTCCAAATAAAATTTCAGCTTGTTCACAAACTGACAAATAGATCAACATGTTCCACAGTTCTTGTTTGTCTCAAAATGATATTAACAGTGGGATTCTTCAGAAATTGTCTTGTGACTAATGACTTAAATTGTAGGGTTTGCTTTGTAGATGCCTGTTATTTTATCATTCTATCTTATATATGGGAATTTATTATTCATTATCCCTGCTGTCTTTGCATTGGGTTTTATGAGGTACGTATTTCAAGGAATATTAGCATGTAATTATAATGTATAGAGATCCAAATGAAGGATAAATGTTTAATTAGGAGGCTCCAATTGTAGTCAAACAGGGTCAAAACCAAAGAAACAGTAAAGCAACCAATGCCAAAGTGGAAATCCGCAGACTCCGGTATAGAAAAAGTGTCGATAACAAAGAGGCAATCAAGCAGACAATCAAATCGAAAGAGACAAACGCAGGTACTGGCAAAGGATAAATAAAGTGACGATCAAATCCAAAGAGACACAAGGGCAAGAATCAGGATCCCAGGTTGTCAAAAGCAGAAATCATACAAAGAGATTGCAAACACATGGGAACAACCAACGGTGCAGAGACTCAACACTTCAAGAGGAAGTAGGTAAGTGCTGGGTTTGTATCAGGTGACTGATTGCTGGAGATGTGTTGCGGTTGTGATGTTGATCATTGCAGGCATGGAGATTAAGGTGAAGGTGGGCGTGGTTGGGGTTGATCAGATGCGAGTGTTGCAGTTATCATACATATCAGTCGGTAAACCCTAACCCTAACCCTAAGCCTAACCCCAAACTGCGAAAAACCCCCGATAGAAGCGAGCAAAATCTTGGAATCACTGGAGGTCTCTCACCGTGGTTGGGCTTTGCCAGTTCCACCATTCTCACTTCCCCCGGACCTAAGACAAGCCCCAAGAAAGAAATTCCGACAGTGAAACTCACATTTTTCAGCCTTAGTGAGCAGCAGGTCCTCCTACAGTCTTTGTGGAACTGGGGCCATGTGACGTACAAGGGAAGCCTGGTGAGGGGGATGGATTAGAATGTCATCAATAAATATAAATAGGAAATGATAAATCATATCCCCGAACAGCTCATGCATAAAGGACTGGAACACAGCCGGCGCACTGGCTAACCTGTATGGCATGACTGGTTATTCCGAGTTCCTTCATGAGGGCACTTCTTAAGTGGTCGCTTCTCATACTGATTCCAGTGCCATGGGGATCAATGGCAGAGGGTGGCCGAATTCCACGGTTACATTATTCGGTAAAGCTTTGCATTAAGTGCACCTTCATAATGCATTCATTATGCATTCATAGAACATTCCGTGCACCTTTATAATGCATAGAACATTCATAAGCAGCATGCAATTACACCTTAACATCTTAACATCCCTTAACAGCTGTAATATACATTAATAACAAACATTACATGATTATACAATTATAATGTTTGTTGTTATTATATAATGTTTGTTATTAATGTATATTACAGCTGTTGAGGGATGTTAGGATGTTATGGTATACAAACATGATGTTTATGAATGTTTTATGAATACTTAATGAATACATTATGAATGTGTGCTGAACGTTTTATGAATGCAATATAAAAGCACAATAATCAATGGAGGGACCTAGACAGCCATCCTTCTGCTCTGCAAAGAACAGCTGTTTTAAAGCTATAATTTGGGTTTCAATTTATTAGTACTTGAATGTTTTATTTAAAAACTTACAGTTCTTTCTAATCTGATAGAATTATTTTTGTAAATGAATGAAGTAATGCTTTTCGTTATAAAACTAATGTTAAGCTAAAAAATGTTTATGCAGTGATACAACAAATCTGATGTTATGCTGGCTGAGTCCAAAGGGTCTCTGAGAGTATCTTTAGAAATGTATTGCAGTATTGTCTTTGTCCTGTAGAGGGAGCACACCCTCAGGCTCTGCTGTTGTCCTCATGGACAGCTGCTGGGTCCACACCTGCTTGGCAGATGTCACGGATAAGGGTGTGAGCCAGAAATCATGATCTACGCGAGGTTCGTTCTTCGATCAGCGAGTTCCCACTGGTGGTAACGATTCATTTCTTCCCCTTGCGTGTTTATGGCACTGATAAACTTCAGAGAGAGAGTCTGAGGCTTTGGGAACCGAACCAGAATGCAGGTCACACTGCGAGTGAGCACGCCACATGGGTCCATGCTGGGGGAGAACAGTCATCTGCAACAAGCTATTAAACGACTCTGCTGTATGTGTCATTCTCTTTGGGCTCGTTATAGAGTCCGGTTTTATATAGCTACTCTTCTGGAGGCTTTAATCTGTAACCATATAGACGTAATAGGAATGGGCAAGCACACTTCTGAGCAACAGTGTGGCAGAGCGGGCGAGGAAACTGACCTGGGTACAGGTGCCTCTGCTCTCGGGTATTTCAGGTGGCAGAATAGGGCAGCGGGTGGAACTCCTGACCTGGGCATGGACTCCAAAAGCTGCTACAGCCCTATTTATACAAAGCCCTTAATCTTAATTGCTTGAGGAAACATCTTGTTGTATAACTAAGTGATATTGTGAGATGTGGTTAAGCTGTCCATGGATATGCCAGCTAAGAAAACATTGCTTATTTAATTTATGGTTAAGTATTGTTCTTAAATCAGCAGCTGCATCCAAACGTCAATTGTCCTTAAGTTAGTGAGTTTTTTAGAATTTATATTTTGCACTTACTGCAAAATATAATAAATCTTAAATCAACTCGGCATCTGCTAGTATTTTTTATGCTTTTTAAGAAAAAGAGGACTGCATATTCCACACTGTTTGTTAAACATCTCAAAGATTTTTGCCTTTCATTTATATTGATCTCCTATTCTCAATTCAGAAGCCATTTTTGTGAGGATACAAATTCTATCCACAGCATTACAGTACATGATTGCAGTTACCTCTGCATCAGTTAGGTGACATTGCACTGCATGGATTGTTACTGTGTGAGGTTTGCAAATATAGATAAACCTCATCTCCAGCTGAGTTGGAGGTTGCCACGGTAACTCCGCTAGTAGGTAAGAAAACAATAAGGAGGCTGAAATTGAGGAGCAGTGAATTGCTGAAATTCCCGTACAATTTTGGCCCTTTTAGGAAAAAAAAAACAACCATAGTGCAAGTTGCTGGAAGTGCTCGGGGGGGGGGGGGGTGGCAAGCGAATGCAGGTTTACTGGTGTATTTTGGGATTTGCGCGGATTCTCAGATATTAAACACACAAATGAATGACTACATGGCAGTTTTTATTTACACAGCCGCAGCATGGCACGCGAAACCGGGGGGGACGTCCAACTGGAAGCATTGGTCTTTAATATTTGTAGGGAAAGCCGCAAGGGAGGGTGTTTCCCTGGGACGGGGGCCAGCGGCGGTGGCTGGCCCTCTGGAGGCCGTTTGATCCTCAAGCCGGACTCCCTGGAAACACCGAGAAACTTTCTCCCCAGAGCTGCGCTGCTCCGGGCCGTCTGCTGGAAACATTACAGCGCGCTCGGTGCTGAAGCGGGGCCCGGCCGTCCCCAGCGCCGCGCTGCAGCGACCGCGGGAACCGCTCGGCTAGGCTGACATATGTCATAGCCACAATTTACACAGGGACGTTCCGTGCGACAGATATACGACACCGCGGCCCTTGCTCGGTTATTTTTGAAAACTCACTTTCTGAGTCAGTAGCAATTTAAATCACATTTGGGGGGGGGGGGGGGGGTAACTCTGGGGTAACATGCACTGATGAGCAGATGTCCCTCACAAACGGTGAGGAAGGTCCAGTTGGCTCCTTACACTTAGTAGGAACAAAGCCAGCTGGCTCTTCACACAGCCTGATTCACCACCTTGTCTGTGTCCCTCTGTTGTTCTGTGCCGTCATTCCGCCCCAAATGATTCCTGGGACAGAACCCAAAACTGGTCCGGGAATTCCAGTGTGATGTTAGTGCTTATTATTTTTTATTTAATGTATTCATTTTTAATTTAAATTTTATTTTAAAATATTTTTACATTTCTTATAATGTATTCTAATGTGACAGCACAAAACTATACCTGCACTCCCAGTATGAAGAAGGGCAATGGCTTGGCAGTATCCCAGTGGGTGATGATTCCACAATCCCACTCAAGATGCCATGCAGGAGTGCTGCAAAACAGCACCATGTGCAGTTCAACTAGGCGTTATGTGCATTCACAGTGCAATATGACACGTGCATTTTTAATTCGTATAGCTAGCTGTATGACATAAAAGGGTTAAAGCTTACAAGCTACAAATTGTTTACTGCAGACTGATGACTTTAGGTTTAACTGGAAAAATCTTGGTAAAAATAGACACAAATGAATCAACTTGCACAAATAAATATTAAGTGAAAACTGCTGTTTACATAATGAAAAGTATAATATTGTCATATAATAGTGTAGCATAATAGTGGCATGAAAATGAGGAATAGACTATTGTTTGGCTCTCCTGACGGCTGCTTCCACCCAGCCTGGCTGAAGCCTTCGTAGATTTTTTGCGAATCCTCACGCAAAACATGGTAATGGAAAATCAAACCTTCACCGTAATTCCTGATGCAACTTGACAGCGGGGAAAACAACATAAAACAGGGCAAACAATATGCTGCGAAACATGTGGGGCGGAAGGAATGAGTCACCGGACCTCGATACGCTAAATCGAAGCTTCTCCTGAGGTATCCTCAGCCACCTGTCCTGACAGCATGAGATCGAAGCCTAAGGAAGCATTTCATTACACGCCACCTTGGAGGATGCAGCGAAATCGAATACCTAACAGTTCCCCTCGGTCAAAGTTTGACAAACGGGATTCAAAGAGGCATGTTAAAAATAAAGACTTTTTTTCATTCCTTTTCATGGAGAGGAAGTGTCCTTGATGTCAGAATCTGTGGAGCAACTTTAAGCAGCTCTGGATGTTTTCATATGTTGTTATGAAGCTAAACATTTGATAAAAAGCTAGATAGACACCGGCCCCTTGTTCTTCTGATAGCTGATCTTCTTGCTACCTCTGCGCTCGCTGTGATTGTTCTGTGTTTTGCTTCGGAGCCAAACAAGCCTCAAATGCTGATATCTCTGAAGGAAGTTTCTCTTTACGGCCCTGCATTGCGGAATGCTTTGTGGAAGCAGGAGATAAAGGTGTGAATTAAAATGCCTCGAACGTTTCTGCACTCACGTAAACAGTCCGCATAAACTGTTTACGTATAACACAAGCAAAAATCACCGTGATTTAAATGAGCCAAAAAGTGCCTTCCTGAAACTTCCACCAAGAAAGAGGTAACAACTGACAATACTGACAATATGTCAACATTATTACTTTGCTTATCATAGTGAAAGAACAATTTAAAATGGTTTATTTGTGCTTAGTTGCTAATAAGAAAAAATACTGATTCAACATGCAGAGTACTGTTACTTTACTGGACGTGAGACCCATCTATGAGTCTCTCTGAAGAGCATCAAGAAGTCTGCTTCTGTGATGTCTCTGTTGAGCATTACAAAATGCAGCATCCCACTTAAAAAACATCAGAGCCACGACTAGGCTAATAAACCGTGAAACGGGTTGATCACTGAAAGCTGCGCTAGTCTGCGTACCGGCGAAGGAGGAGGAGGCTGCTGTCCAGCGCAGGTGAGGCCTTGGTCTACAGGCATGAAGGCTGCGGGTTAGCGAACGGTACCGGAGCACAATCTGATGGTTGCTGGTTTAGCTCCCTGGAGAAACTCTGCCCTGTTGCCCTTAAACCAGCTGCTTGTCTTAAGACACATTCATAAAAACCATCCTGTCACGTACCCTATGGCTGATGCAAGGCACACACTAAAAACTCCCCACAAAATAATATAATATTTTCCTCCCGTTCTCGTGGGACATCCCCGCTTTCCATGCCGGACAGCCGTGAAAGCTAATAGGCTCTCGTTTGCACGCAGCCTCCAGAAAACACGCGTCTGTCTCGTTGCTGAGCAACATTCTGACGGCAGACCATTAATCACTTAGCGTTTGAGTGTACTCGAGGCGTGACGCGCCACCCCCCCTCCTGCCTGCCATGGGGGCTTATGATTCAAAACCGTAGCTGTGCTGAGGCTCGCCCCGTCACCCCCCCGCTCGGGGAGATCCGAGGTTCCCCGGGGCTGGGGAGTTCGGCTGGCGGGGGGGGGGCAATCACCACGCCAAAGAGGAAATGAAATCCAGGCCTCGGCCCTGATGTCGTCTCCCGGGGCTGACGTTCAAAGCCGGGCGCCGGCTTTTCGTCAACATCGACATAAAACAAACACGAGCAAAAGGGACGGGGGAACAGAACGGGAACCGGCGGGAACACGGGGGGAACGCTGCAAGTGGTGAGGACAGAGAACGCGGTAACAATCCGGGACAGAGCGACATGGCCACACGCAACATGAGAGTGTGACAAACAGACTAAGGGGTGACACGCGTGTGCTCTCCCCACATGGGATGTGTCCAGGACACGGTAAGAGCAAAACAGAACTTCATTACCTGCTATCGGGTCTCAGACGTCTGTGTCTCAGTGCTGTTCTGACCAAGTTGCGAGACCGAAATATGCATTTTACCCCAAAAGCTGCTGAAATATAAGAACATTTAGACAAGCCTAGACCAATCAATTGCATTTCTATGTGGCCGATGTAATTTTAGAAGGCAAAACAGAAGATAAATATTAAAACATAAAACCGAATTATATTCAGTGCAACGTGCAAAATAAACATTCCTTATGTATGAGGGTGACAGATATGTTTAAGGTTTTTTCTGTTATATGAAAATAAAAGATGCAAAGTAAAACACACCAATCAATGACATGCTGGATTCCTCATTGCTTGCACTATACCACATATCTTTGGAGTAATCTCATGTCTCAGACCTTTCCAGTGTACCTGATCTCCGGCTTAAACTCAAACGTGCACTTTCAACAAGGACTGCAAATTCCACTCTACTTAATTTCCGCATTTTCTGGTGCAGTTTGCACACTGATTTGAGGTGGCGCAAATAAAGGGTTTCAAGGAGCAAACTGCATAGATCTGATTAAAGTGAGAGGCACGGCATTCAACATAATAGTAGCATCAAGTCATGGTTCAAGCCTCTGTGAGTCAATCAGGCCTAACTCCGCAGATCTGCAGATGAAAGCTTGTGTGCTGTGACCCATTTCTTACTGAAGTGGTTGGAGCAAGTCAGTCGGGTTCTCGTAAATTGTCACGGGAGTGTGCGCTGGTGTGTGCGAGACTTTAAAGCCAGCTCATCATCTGGTTGCCATTGTGGTATTGCTGCTCTGAAGGAGTGTGGCGACCTGAAAGGGCAACCTGAAATGGCACAGCCGGTGACTGGTCGCGGTACTGGGGACGGATTGGCATTGATGCAGGCCAGGTGATGGCAGCATTTAATGGCTGATGCTTTGTGCTAATTTTTTACATTCGTTTATATGCTTGTATATTTAACTGTAACAATTCTGGCTCAGTACTGTGCTGTAGAGGGTCTCTCCATGTTAGAATGCCACCCCCATATTCACTATACAACCATTTTCCAAGCTTTTGTGGTGATTGTAGGTAACGGGATCTGAAGCTACTGGCTGCATACTGATCTTCCTGTACCTGCGCTTGAACACCAGGCTCAAAGTCTCCCACCCCTGGTGGATTCAAAGCTACTGATAAAATGCTTCAGTGGATAATGTCAGCCGACAGGCAAAGAGCATCAGAGCCGTTAGCGCTAGCAGTAAACAGTTAAGGATTTAATAGATGAGAAGTCAGACAATACTTCCCTTTACCTCTTGCAAATCCACATGACATATTGTGGCCGTGTATCATTACATACGATGGCTGCAGTCATTAACGATGCATGTGGACGCATGCCTGTTAAGATTCTGCACCCTCCAGGAAAAAAAGAGCAGCTTAAATGTCAACAAACAGACGGACAGAGAGCTTAGCGACGGCACAGGGGAGATCTGCAAAGTTAATTTTCATTTAAGAAAAGTCTGTTTTTTTTTCCCTCTGAATCCTACAGGTTTTTTCTTCTGTGTAATTATCTTGTAAACTGGGTTATATTGGCTTGCAGTGATTGGGTTGTTTTTTTTTTTTTTGCAGGGAAGGCCATGCTTTTGTTGAACAGGGTGTTTTCGTTCATTTCGGTTCATGGGAAAGTTATATGTAATTATGCAGTGCGGTGTTTCATGTTTATTACAGAACGCAATATCAAAAGTTAAACGAAGCCTGACATATGCCTGGGATGCCTTTTCCCCCTTAAGCAGATGCCTCAGTCGCATCTGACCCCGTCAGGATTTAGCAGAGTTTCCAGCGTGGCGGTAAATCACAACTTCGACAGCTTTCAAGAAAGGAACTTCCTTTCCGGCCCTATTCTTAAAGGTTAAAGTGAACAGAATTTAATAAACACATATCCACGTTAGTCTAACCTCCCATAAATTACCAGGGTAACAAAACTACTATCTTCAGGCAGTCGACATAATATATATTAACCTCAGAACATAAACCACTGACACAGGGATTTTTTTTTTGCATCGAAATCCTTCACCACAGACAAAAAAAAGAAAAAAAAACAAACGAACTGAATCTTGCCCACTGAACTGCATGATTTAATAACAGAAGAATCTACTGAAAAAAAAGAACTGTTGCAAAAAAAATTGTGATAAGGTGTGAATTAGTCTTTTTATTCATTATGTTAAAAAACACATAAAACATTAACTGGAAATAACAGGCTTTGAATTAAGAGCATTGTCTTCCTGTTTAAGAAAAAAGGTATTTCTTTTCAAATTCCAATTTACTTTGGAAATGAGACATGACCAATAATCACAACCAAAACAGTGCTTGTCACCATAACGCCCTCCAATCTCACCTGAGGTTTGCAAGCTCAATAGTCATTACCTCATCAGGAAACAGTTGTAACAGGTCACTGTCAGTGGATGTGGAGGTGACATGTACTGCTGGCTCTTCCTTTACATACCAGCCTGCTGAGCTGACTGGAACCGTCTAAAAGACGGCAGCTTGTTTCGTTAGGAGAGGAGCACATGCAGACCACCCGCGTCTTCTATGAGCTGCCCGCACCGTCGCTTTCTAACATTGTATTGATAAATGAAGCTAGTAGAGGTGTTTAATATGGGCCCAGGTTAATTGATCAGTCTTTATTTATACAGCACTGTCTTAACCATAGGGTCTACAAAGTGCTTTACAGACATTAAAAAGAAAGGAATTTAAATAAGCATACACAGAATGAATGATTGAATGAATAAATAAAATAGAACCAATAAAAAAAATAATAAATGAATAATAATAATAATAATAATAATAAAATACCTGGGCGGTATAGTGGCTCAGTGGTCAGCACTGTTGCCTCACACCTCTGGGCCCAATCTTCAGGTCTCCACCATGGCTCCATGTGTGTGGAGTTTGCAGGTTCTCCCCGTGTCGTTGTGGGGTTCCCCCTGGGTACTCTGGTTCCCCCCACAGTCCAAAAGCATGCTGAGGTTAATTGGAGTTACCAAATTGCACCTAGTGTGAATGAATGGTGTGAGTGCACCCTGCGATGGGTTGACAGCCCATCCTGGGTTGTTACTTGCCTTACGCCCATAGCCCCCCCCCCCCCCCCCAACCCATTGCATTCCCCCAATGCGACTTGTGTGTGATAACAAATGCAATAGCTGTTGGTCTGTCTTTTGACTCTTTAACAGTGTCTTAGGTAATGAAATATCCCACATAATTATTTTGTATTTCAATTTTTAGGCCTGCAACGCTATAAAAGCGACTTTTTGAAGCCAGAATTCAACTGTGCAAAGAAGTCGGCTACAGTATAAGTTTGTCAACCCAGTATTGGTTTATACCCAAAAAGTTCTGTTTTAATAAGTATATAAATACATGTAAAAATTATGACTTCATCAAGAAGAGCCTGCATCAACAATCCAATTTTACCAAATGCATGACTGACACTGAGGCTTTGGCCTGGAAGAGTTTTGTCTCTGTTGTGAAGAATTACTTGGGAAATCACAGAGCAGACAATTATTGGTGCAAGATATGCTTGCTCACTTCAGAAATTTGGGAGTTAATATGAGCATAAACATGCACCTTTAAACAGATTTCCAGATAACCATGGAGACTTCAGCGAGGAACAAGGTGAGAGGTTCCACCAGGATATGAAGGTGATGGAGGAGAGATATCAAGGCAGATGGGACATACACATGATGGCAGACTACTGTTGGAGTCTCCAACGTGATTATCCTGATGACACACATAAAAGGAAATCGCATACACAGCGTTTTTTGAAGCATTGACATTAATAACAATTAATAACTAATTAATATTGTATTAATTAATCAAATCATACATAACTTTTTCCTGTCACTGTTAGATATTTTTTTATTTCTTTTTTGTATGATGATAGACTGTTTACTTACTAGTTGTAACTAAAATAAAAATATTCTTGCAATTCTGAATGCTTTTCAAACGTGTTGCGTTAATTAATTACCTATTAAATATTTCAGAAACTAGAGCCAATCTGGCAAAACCGAAGTCATATTCTTAATCAGCACCATAAACTTGATATAAATCAGTTCAGACACCGTTGGCTGTATACCAGTGTAATAAAAAACCACCAAAAACACAGGACTTTAACCACCCATGTTCTCGTTAGGGGACTGTAGACTACCCTGTCTGGTTTCCATAGGGGACTGTATACCACCTGCTCTGCTTTCCATAGGGGACTGTAGACCACCCTGTCTGGTTTCCGTAGGGGACTGTAGACCACCCTCTCTGGTTTCCATAAGGGACTGTAGAGCACCTGCTCTGGTCTTTGTAGGGGACCACCCTCTCTGATCCTCCTGCAAGGGGACACACACTCTTGCCACACTGGGACCCAAACCCAGTGTTCTCTAGGGGACACAAAGGACCATCTCAGAAGATCCCAGGAATTATGGCAGGCAGTATCTAGGATCCACCTCTCTGCCCTGCAGTTTGGACAGTTCATTATGGCCTTGACTCTGTCTGTGGTAAACGGGGTCAGAAGGAAGGTGGACAAACTCAAGCATTGTGTGGTTCTGCTCTTTGAGCATGACCCATGCTGACCCATATCCCTGGTTCTGTACCTTGAGCATGGCCCATGCTGACCCATATCCTTGGTTCTGCACCTTGAGCATGGCCCATGCTGACCCATATCCTTGGTTCTGCACCTTGAACATGGCCCATGCTGATCCGTATCCCTGGTTCTGCACCTTGAACATGGCCCATGCTGATCCGTATCCCTGGTTCTGTACCTTGAGCATGGCCCATGCTGACCCATATCCTTGGTTCTGCACCTTGAGCATGGCCCATGCTGACCCATATCCTTGGTTCTGCTCTTTGAGCATGGCCCATGCTGACCCGTATCCCTGGTTCTGCACCTTGAACATGGCCCATGCTGATCCGTATCCCTGGTTCTGCACCTTGAACATGGCCCATGGTGATCCGTATCCCTGGTTCTGCACGTTCAGCATGGCCCATGCTGCCCGTATCCCTGGTTCTGCATGTTGAGCATGGCCCATGCTGACCCATATCCCAGGTTCTGCACCTTGAGCATGGCCCATGCTGACCCGTATCCCAGCACTGCATCTCAGTCGACCTTTCTGTATCGCGACTTTCCCCATCTCGATTATGATATATCGTGGGGTCGGCATAAGAAATTAAATGCGAATTTTCAGTTTTGCAAACGACACACGAAGGCCAGCAGATAACACACAAAAAGTTCAGTAACTTATAAATGCATAATATTTATGTACAGTGCTGGTTTGGAGGATGCCAAGCGTGTTTACGGCAGTGTCCCGCGTGATATCTCGCAGTGATCTTTGTATCTCGCGTTTGTCTTATCGTTTTGTGCGGCTCACCAAGGGGATCAAAAAATTTTGTGGTTTTTCCAGATTGCAGGAGGCTGTACCCCTAACCCCCGCGATGTGCAAGGATCCACTCTACTTCTCTTTGATGTGCTGATTCTGTCTTGACTGGGTGAGGGGGGGGGGGCAGTCGGGCAGCTCAAGGCATAGTGTGTTTGCCTTTGTGATCTGGGTTTAGCTGGATTTCCCACCCCCCCAAAATGTATTTCTCAGGGGAATTGGTGACCCTAAATTGCCCCTGTGGTGAGGGGAAATGTGGCAGCCTTATCGCCACTGGGAACCCTCCTCTAAGCAAAAGATACTGCATCAACACTACCCTGATCAGATATGAAGGTACTGAAGAAACTGAATGATGATGAGGTCTCTCAAGGGACACCTCTCTCCATTCATCTATCTTCCTGCCACCGATTATGGTTCTCAGGGTGCCTGCACCCTATCCCAGGCTGCACAGGGCAGAAGGCAGGGGTATTCCCTGGATGGACTCTCATCTCTTTTTATGTGTTTGTTCACATTCAGGGTGTATTTTTATTTGTACATTCCGGTAGTTTGGGGATTAAGGACACAAGGTTGTTGGCTCCGAAACCAAAAGGGCTTCTAATACTGCACCCCAGGGAAAGATACTTAGCATGATCCGCTTTGGTACAAATATACATAAAGAAGATATATAAAGAAGAATTAAGTACAATAAAGGCTGAATGAATAGATAACAGACCACATAAGCTATATAGGTAAAAAAAAACTAATTATGAATACATTCTTTTGTAAAATAACAGAGAACAAACCTGCTGCTGAGAATAGCCTCCATGTCTATGTGTGTGTCCCCATAAGCAGACACTTAAAATGATTAAAAGCACTGAGTAATAATTACATGGCTCATATATCATCCCCAAGGGATGAGAGATAAAAGCCAAATGCCGCCACCGGTTACCAGATCCTCTCTACTGGAGGTGCCTGGGTCTCAGTGCCAGGTCCAAGAAAAGCAGAGAGCAACGCAATGAAGCATCTGTCCAGATTGACATCAACTGAGATTCTAGACCTCACATACCTTGGTTACCTGAGCTTGGAACGTAAATTGTCAATCTGTAGAACTGGATAAATTCCTGAACATTAAGATCACCTGACTTAAAGGCTGAAGTCCTTTATCTTTTATCCAACCTGTGGAGTTAACCTCCTTCTACACCAGTTTGCAGCAAGTATTTCTTCTGGATAAACATCAAATATGTGCAAGAAAGAATTGAATATTAATACAGGTATGACTGGAACTATCTACTGCGTGTTGTCAACTGATACTGTTTTTTTTTTTTAATGTTACAAGAATTATTAAGTCTGGTTTTGTGTGTGTCAATGGATCTGTTTCGATGATTCATGGGGACGCACTGGGTGAACACCTAGTGTCAGTTTTCTTGAAAAAGGCCCAGTTGCCGCCTCCTGCACAATGCCAAGTCCGTGTCACGATTGTGGCTCAGCACCACAGTAATGACGGGTCAGACCCCCCAGAGCGACTGCTGTCGTCTGCCCCCGGAGCATCTCAAAATCCGAGCGGCACAGCTGGCCACTAACAATGCCCATGACTCCTTGTCAGTGAGGGCTTTATAAAAGCTCAGGCCTCGCTGGGTGGAATGGCTTCTTTCCACACTGCATGCCCCGCCATTGAACAACAATCCCTCACGCAAAAAAATAAAATAAAACACCGGGGTGTGTTTTGGTGAGTACGTTGCGAAATTATAACTCGGGTGAATGTGGCTGGATTTGTGCAGCATGAGTCAGACTGGGAGGTTTGGGAACGCCATAGCGGGCATGCTATTGGGAACAAGTCGGGTGCTGGGTGGAACACGAGGGAGTCATGAATTAAAATCAAGATTTGACATCGCTTTACTAGTCTTTACAGAGTATCTGTACGTTAGGGTGACGCTGTTATAGAGACCTTATATAAAAAGCTGTTCAGACAGGTTATGGGGCCACTCCCTCATTGTGTGTTTTTATGTTTCCCTGCAAACCCCCCCCCCCCCCCCCCTCAGTTCTGAAGTATTTCAGAAACAAGCGCAGTAATGTCTGAGGAGGCCTTACACTATCTATACAACATACTACATATGAGCATACCTTTCCAAGTTGCCTCCAGCCCAAAAATCCCTAAGTCTGAAGGGTTTCCCCACAATCCTTTGCACCGTTGGTAACAGTGGATGAGTCTGAAAAGCAGATGTTCCTTTTTTTCCTTTGCGGTACAGCCATGGGCAGGTTGGGCGCGACCCACACGCCGAACGCGCCGCACAAGTCCTGACAGCGAGTGCTGTGATGCAGGAACGCGGGTCTATGCAGCCGGACTGATAGCACTGTGCTGAGCACACAGCCTCTAACCATAAGACAGAGTCACAAATGATAGTGGCTGACAGTGATCCTGAAGACATGCTCAAGGCACAAACTACATTAGGTGACAGTCGGTGGTGGCACTAATGCTTTAAGGATGAAAACATCCACCATCAGGTCCATACTAAAGGATATTATATTGTCATCATGCCTAGGACAAGAATTTAATGTATACTTTGCAATTCTCTTTATAGCAGAATACAAATTCCTTGTGACTGAGAATATGCTGCATATTTTACTGAAAGCATCCACCCTAGTTAATTTCCACTCTAGTTAACCTGCCTAATAGATAATGCTACGGTTCTATTTAGTATTTTTCACACGCTACTGGTTTCATGAACCAGAAGTCAACCAGGAGTCAATGTGCATTTCAGCTATAAAAGTACATTAAATTTCCAGGTCCTCAGTGGCCTTACGAAGCTAATGCCGCACTGAGGAAGGAAGTCTCTTTTCCTGTGGTGCTCAGATAACAAAATAGTTTATATGAGTGGGCAAAATGCAGTATATTGCAGCAGCTTGCCGTTATGGGCTGAGACATTGAGCTTATCCAAAAGCGTGTGGCTTTTAGAGGGCCGCTGGATCTATCGTCTTCATGTTCCCAGATGTAAGGAGACCACTGACCTCAGGACCAGATGTATGGGCGGGACCCTGGACAGATGTTGTCGGAATCTTGCTGTGGTCGACACTTTGGAACAGCGCATCAGTGAAAGGATAAGTCGGGTGACATTTTTAAGTTGCATTTGCTTACAGAAGTTTGAAAAGTAGAATACAAGGGTTTCAGAGAGTTACTGAAATGAAGCCCACACCTTTGACCCAAAGTGGTAAATAAGTCAAAGCCATTTTTAAACGGAAGTCCACGCAGTAGAAAAGTGTGAAGCAATAAGGTGTCAATAATGAATTTATTAGGAAACGACCACAGCACAGCTTGGATGACTGCGCCTGTGACTGAGCTACGCTCTCCGATTACGCACCAAACGCCAAAATCTCCTAACCAAAAACTTCCGCTTTTTGTGCATGTGGGTTAAAGTGTATTCTGAGAAATCGGGCGTATTCACTTCCACTACCATAAACTCCACTGAAACATAAAATAAGTTATTACCTTAAAGATAATACTTAATGCTGCTGAAACTGCCAGCAGTTGGAGGATCTTTTTACACTAATGAGCTAAAACATCATGACCACCCCCAAGCGAATAATGTGAACTGTCTTGTAAAAATGGTGCACGTCAGGGTGTGGGATATATTAGATGTTAAGCTAACAATTGGTACTTGTTGAATGCAGGAGAAAAGGGCAGCGATAAAGATTTGAGTAACCCCACAAGCCTGGCTGTTTCCGAGATGCTCTGACCCAGTCGTTGAACGCCATAAATTCCCAGTATCTTCTGCATTCAACAGTTGACTATGAGTGCTGAATGTTAGCTTACTGTCTAATATATCCCAGTCCTTGACACTCACCATTTTACTAGATAGTCGACATTATTCACTTTACGTGAGAGCGGTCGTTTTGATTTGGCTGCTTCGTATATGTAGCACGTTTATATCGGATTATAAGTGTTAAATCTTGAGAGTCAATTGAAGCAAATTCACGGGTGTATATGGGCTTGTCGATATGCTCCACCAGTTGACCAAAGCTGAGGCCCCTTTAGCTATCTGAAGCTCGTACGTGTTTTTAGAAAGTGTGCTGGAAAGCAATTTTGCTTATTTATGACTTTAAAAATGCAAAGTTAAAACATTAATGACAAAGTGCTTCTGCGTCGGTGACCATCGGCAGAATATCGTATCGTGACGTGTAAATGGGCATCTGTGCAACTCGTCTGTGATAATTAGTCATTTTCCAAACTTAAAATTGACATGTTTAAATTGTTAACTATCTAAACATTACATGATGATTGAATTGTATGTTTCCTGAACTGGATTCCTGAGGGCTCCTTGCTGTATATCATCGGTGATATCTGATAGACTCTTTTTCTGTCACACTGCCATTGTTACTCTAGTGTTACATAACAATAAAACAGCCCTCAGAAAGCTGCATGCTCCCTATTATCTTTTTGCGGTCATGCAAAACTATTGTGTTCACTGCAAACACTAATACCGGTTGGAAATTATTCACAATTACAGTATGACTACTAGCTAAATACAAACTACAATGCTTGACTGATGACAAAAAGTGATTTGTGTTTGGAAGCTTTCTGCTACAGATGCAATGTAGATATGATTTTCGGTTTGACGTGATGGGTGGCTGAGTATGTGAATGACAATCGATCTTTTGTAATTATTATTTTTTTGATCTGTCTTATAGGTACTTGACATACGCCTTTATTAACTTTGAAACTATTATTAATCGTAATTTCTTTATATCTTGCATTACTGCCTTAGCCTTCTGCTGAAATGGAGTTGACCTGAATGCAGCTGACACACTTCACATTTCTTAAATTTTAACATGCTGGGGCAAAAAAAAATTTGCTACAGATCTTGCTGAAACCTGTCACAGTTGACATCCAAATATCTGAACTGAGATACAATCTCACGCCATATTTGTCTGATTCACCTAATGTGCCTTGTCGTATATGCAAAGCATAATATACTGGTGGCTATGAAATCTATCTCTTCATTTTAAACCAACACAGTTTATGAACAGAATCTTTTAGGATTGTTCTTGGACTTGTTCACAGACAAGGTTATTTTCACATAATTATTTATTGACTCATTATTTATTATTGAATGAATTATTCAGAGTCCTGGGCAGAAAGCATTTATGAGGATGTGGGGAAATATTGGGTGGGGGAGGGGTCAAGGGTGGGGGCAAATTTAGGAAGAAACTGAATTAATGAGTAAAGGCCAATGAGATAACAGCACGTAAGTAAGATACCTAGCTAGTCAGAATTATAACAGAACACCGTAATATTCATCAAATATATTCCAAAATTTGTTTTGGTATTTTTAATTATAGTGGGTAATGTATAATCAAGCCATCTGATATATGATATATAAAAAATGTTACAGTCAATTTGCTCTTGATCAGTGCCATTGAATATAGGCCATTGTGGACAACGTGTAGCCAGATAAAACGTGTACAGTATGTAACAATGAACGTTTAAATATGTGTGAGGCCCCCTAGAGGCACATGCAAGCACAGCAAGGTCTTGAGCTACCCATCCTGGGCCGGAACACTGACTCTTCAGTCTTTCTTATTTTGGGCTTTGAATGGGATTTTGTGAGCCTTTATAATTAATAGGCGGATGTAAAATGTAAATGGTGCTGGAAGCAGGTCTGGTGAATGTCACGTCCATCTGGGAGATGAGAATGGACGTTGCATCCACCAGCGATGACAGCACATGGTCTCATGAGCTTAAAAATATTCATTGTATTTTAGTCAAAAACTTGCCATTGATTTATGGAGAAAAGTTTTTTGCCAATTTAATTTGTCCTGGATCATCTGCCTGCAGAATATTCTGAAAATATTTTTTCCTTTCACGTATCAAGTGATCTTCGCATTAAGCAATGCTAAACTGGGGTTATTCAAAACCTCTGTTTCTCCTGATGGCAAACAGAAGATTTGGCAGAGTTGTGTTTAACGCTGAGAGTGTTTATTTGCGGTGATATGTGGGCAAATACACTAATGACCCACCTGGCTCTGTGTTTAAGATCAAAATATCAGACTTCTGCCATTACAGGCTTACACGTGTTCCTCATATACAACGGAGCGTGTGTTTGTGTGGCGAAGCCCGGAAACAATGAAAAAAATCAAAAACTAGTTGCTACGTGGCCTTGTAACCAATCTCAAAGTACACGTTGAAAAAGCTGTAGATCTTGGTAGTTCAAATATTTTGGTACCTGAGGAGCAATTGGCATTATGGTTACGGACAAATTAAACACCAAGACGACAACAATTAGTAGTTATTACTATGTTTGTATGATTGTGCATAATGTACATTGTTATGGATCATAAAAGATTTCTGCTTAATATAAGCACCTGGCTTATTAACGTGACAGGCTTTGCTCAAGATGTAAAGAAAAATAACTAAAAACAAAGTTAATACAAATGAAACAGTATTAACTTGCTCAGCCCTATTAACAAATCTGTCCAAAAATATGCCCTGACACTTCAGGAAAAGGAGTCGTATATGTCAGATGTTTTTGGTGTTTTTTTTTTTTGCGTAATATGCTCTGAGATTGTTTTCCAAAGTGATTAGGAGCGACTTCTTTTTTCCCAAGCAGAGGTACTGGTAAGGAAGCGTGGTCAGCCTGGAGAAGGAAGGAGATAAAACCTACTATGGTGGCTTTTTACATCATACAGGTCATGGTGAAAGAGATAGCAAGCGCCGTTTTGCTCGACTCTGGGCGGTGTGTTCGGTTAGGTTATAGTTTAATGCACCTGCCATCCACCTGCTTCACTGCCGTCAGAGTCGCTGCATCTTTCCCTGCGGATGTCAGGCGATGCCTCCTGCACTGTCATTGGTAAAAATAAATCAGGTACAAACAAAAGCACCTGACAGCTAATTAAACCTTTCTGTTTAATAAGCATTGCTATTTTAAATCGAAGTTTCGAGTTTTTGTTCTTGGGTATCTCCCGACTGAGTCTTATGGAAAAAAAGCAGTTTCTGTTGTGTTTCCTTCACACCCTTGTGCAGGAGATGGAACCCGGAGCGCGGCTGTTGACAACAAACATGGGTGTGACATCGGCGTGCCAGCCCCAGAACAAACATCTGGAGAGCATTCTAAGCTGACCTTCTCCCTTGCTTCTCACCTGTAAGGGCTATGAGGATGAGGAGGGAAATGAGGAAGGCTGTTTGGATGAGGAGGGCTGTGTGGATGAGGAGGGTTGTGTGGATGAGGAAGGTTGTGAGGATGAGGAAGGCTGTGTGGATAAGGAGGGCTGCGTGGACAAGGATGGCTGTGTGGATGACAATGGCTGTGTGGATGAGGAGGGCTCTGTGTATGAGGATGAGGAGGGCTGTGTGGATGAGGAGGGCTGTGAGGACGAGGATGGCTGTGTGGATGAAGAGAGCTGTGAGGACAAGGAGGGCTATGTGGTTGAGGAGGGCTGTGAGGACGAGGAGGGCTGTGAGGACGAGGAGGGCTATGTGGATGAGGAGGGCTGTGAGGACGAGGAGGGCTATGTGGATGAGGAGGGCTGTGAGGACGAGGAGGGCTATGTGGATGAGGAGGGCTGTGAGGACGAGGAGGGCCGTGTGGACACCAACAGCAGTGTTCAGGCTAGCCGGGCACACGGTGTCGCTCCCAGGGCAGCAGCGCCTCTTTATGCGGACGCTATAATTAAGCTCTCCTGCTCTCTCTCTCTCTTGCTCGCGCTCTTTTTTTTTTGGAAAGTCCCCATGGCGGAGAGCGATGGGGGTTGAGGCAAGCCGCTCTGCAGCTGCGCGACCACATGAGAGAGCCCCGCCGGAGAGGCGAGGAGATAATGAGAACCATTGGTCGGGGCCAGCCGCTTCCCCGAGATTAAAGGGCTCTGCTCACTGCGCGTGCCCGCTGTACGTGTGCTGCCGCACACCCGCACCCCCCCAACCCCACCCAACAGGATCGAAGACCCGGTCAGAGATTTCCCTCTCAGGATTAGTCTCAACCTCCTGCTAGACGTGTTCTTGTTCGTTTTATTTCAACTAGATTCCCAATAAAGGGTGACCGGCCCAGAGCCCTGTAGCATCTCTTAAGTGTCTTGTTTGAGTTGCGTGGTCATCATTTCAAGCATCTGCTGTGCCTTGCCTGTTGCTCACAGCAGCCACACTCTCACGTTAATTGACCGGGCTGTCTCTTGACCACGACTGATTAAAATCTTCCAGCGGTCAAATATCCATTGCCAGATACATGCCGTTATTTTTTCTTTCACCCAACATTTACAGGGAATTTGCAGTGACTCACTTGCCTTCCTTTAAAACTACTTTGCAGGCCGTGGTGAGAGTCTGGACTATTATCTGGCTGTAGTGAGGTGGGCCCAGTACAAATGTTCACCAGAGCTTGAAGCTTGTGCCAAGGAAACTCCAAATGGCTGAAAGAAAGGAACACAGTTTGGGTAGGAGATAAGAGGAGAAACGCTGGCCGGCGTGTCAAGCATATAAAGGCCCATGAGGGCTGACTTCATAGTTCTGTCCTCGAGTCAAACTCAAAACTAAGCTAATGTTGATTAGGGTGAACACATTCCATCAATCAGATATGAGAAGCTCTTGGATGCTAGACTGCAGCTCACAGTCTTGGGCCTGTAGTATACCTGTGATACCATGAGCTTGTTATGCCTTTCAGCTACTCTCCTGTACCTTTGTATTTTAAGCTATGTAAAGAGATACTCTGATGTCATAATCCTCATAAATGTGTCCTTATTCCCTCAGTCTTTGAAAGATGTGTCCCGAGTCACATTTTTGGCAGACTGGGACAGACTGAAATTACACATCAGAAGGCACTTCAGGTTTCAGAGACGTCTTGGTGCGCTGCCCGGACGCCTGAGAGGTGCTCCGAGGAGCCACAGCACTGACGTGGGCAGCCTTCCTGGAGTCACCACCTCCCGGGTTTTCTGTGCAGTTCTGAAGTGCGGTCCTCTGCGACCGTTTTTCCAAGGACTCCAGCAGAAGGGACGGGCCCCGAGGCACAGGAAAAGCACGGGGGCCCGGTGTCCACGCTGTAGCTGAGGCGGAAGGGGGAAAGCTCAGCGTAGCCCTGTCACAGCCGCAGGAGGAGACGAACCGTGACTCCTTCCCCGAACACGTGACTCACCCACCTGTCACATTCCAGCTGCATTTAAGCGGCAGCTTTCGTGCAGAGCCGGGAGCGATGGTTCCGAAAACGTGTCGTTACGTTATTATTAAATGGCACAAACCCGAACTCTGAACATGAATGTTTAACACAATGGAAAGAACAAGTCAGAAAAACCTAACAGGAAAATATACTGGTGGGACCAGTTGTCAGAGACAAGGGCTACTTTCAAAGAGTGATGTTCGGTGATTTCGAGCTAATAGGTTCCTAGGTTTGAGCTTTATATAATATGCGATAAGGTGTGTAGTGAATGCCTTTGCGTTTGACCGTGTGTCAGCCTATGTACAGCTGCAAAGCAAATTACAAAAGAAATAACACTGATTGCTTTTGTGGCGTACCAGGGGTGGCAGAATCTTGGGTGAGAGAAGGGGAAAAATGTCAAGAATGATCCCCCAGCTCAGTGCTACAGGTCTGAGCAGAGCTTTAGTGACTTTTGTTTGAGGGAGAGAAGCTGCCCCAGGGCTCTCTGGTTTTTCTAAACAAAAGGGCTGTCCCGAACGCCCACTCGCTAAACTCCATCAAACACTCAGGCCACTTCTTTTGTGAAAAAAGAAAAAAATCAGTTGAGATTTGGTGTGTGGGTGTTCAGTCACCTACACAGGTGTTTTCACATGCCAGACAAGTCTGTTTGCAAATTGTCACTGATTTAAATGAAGAAATCAAATGAGTGTCCCATTTGCACCCAAGTGTTGCTGTTTAAAGGCTGCTGAGTTTGGCTTACTCTCACTGGCCGAAACCCATTTTTACTTAGACGTGAGTGATGAACAGACCCACCCAACAAAATTACTGCCTGTGAACAAGGTAATGACTGTGGCATTTTGAATTATTTCAATAAATAAGTAATATTATATGAACCGCAACCCATCGTGGTTTTAAGCCCAAGTGAAGACGGCAGCTGCATTGCATTCTGGGGCAAATGGGGTATTATGGGAAATCTCACCCACTGAATGATATGCCAGCAAGGTGGTTAGGGATTCTGCAAACGAATAATCTAGCAGTACAATGGCAACGTTTAGAAGAGGCTATTAATAGAAAAAAATGCAGTCATACAAGTGAAAAAGTATGGATTGTAGGTCGAGAAGATGATTACAAAGAAAAGTAATGATCTATCACGTGCAGATATTTATAAATGACAATGAAGGACATTTGGCTTTATTTAATATTTAATAAGCGTAAAATATTTTACTTATTGATTCAAGATTCAAGATTGTTTATTTGTCACATACATGTTATGCAGTGAAATGTGTTACTCCTGGACTGTGCAATAGAAAGAAGATCCAGTAAAAATGATATTCCGTGATAGTGGCTGAGAAACCGTGAACCGAATCCAAATAAATGCTATAAGAAAAAAATGTCAAAAATGATGAAAGCTGGCATCCCGTCCAGGGTGTCCACTACTGTCTGGCCTGTGCATCCTGGGAATGTCCCTCACAGCACCCTGTACTACATCCAGGCAACAGATGGCCACACATTCAAATTATTCTGTGTGCAAACTCTTATATAAACATAGAAGGAAAATCATTTTCAGATCCAGTGCTGTCCCACCCATTTTAGTTTGCATGGTGAAATGATGAAACCAATCTCAAATTGCTGAGGACTCTTGGGGACATGGTGACTTAGTGAGTAGCACTGCACCCTTACACCTTCAGGGTTGGGGGGTTTAAATCCTTCCGGCACATTGGTTCCCTCCCACTGACCAAAGACTTACTGTTAGACTAATTGGCATCTCTAAATTGCTTGTAGCGATTGTAGTTTGCCTGTTCGACCTGCCGTGGCCTGGCATTCGGTCCAGGGTATACTCTTGGTTTGAACCCTGTGCTGCCTGGGATAGATTCCAACATACCCCCCCCCCCCCCTTCAGGATAAGCGGTTGGAAAATGGATGGATCTGGCAAGCCCATCTTTGAAATACATTTTCATTTTTTGAGCTCTACAATTTATGGACAAGTGTTCAGCTCCTGTTGACAGTCAAGCGTTGTTTTCTCAGATCTGTCAATGAAACAGATTTGCTATTTAAAGCACTGTGATTTAATACAAGGCAACCATCGTACAGTTTGCGGCTGCAGTGGGTCAACGAAAAACCATAACTGCCGAGCTCAAGATTAAAGGGTAGCATTTCTCTTACGTTTATATTATTAATGCCGAAATTGCTAATTATACTCTTTAGAAGTTCGAAGGGATGGTTGATGATCCAGCAATTTAACTCATTTAGTGCAGATAACTTTGATCATTGCAGGAGCGCCTGGGGTCATGGTGGGGTTACCTTCAGGGCTCCGGAGTTAAGTCAAGCAAACGGGCAAAAAAAATTACATTTAAAAAAATTACCATTTCCACCATGACCGACAAACATTTCTCAAAAACCATATTGAAATTTCTGAGAAGATCTGCAGCGCTCTGAGTTCTCAGCAATAGTCATTTGGCAATTGGAGAAAGCATGACTGACCAAAACAGCACATCTTGACGTTTAACTACAACGGCATATGTAAAATTTCCCAGAATGCAATGCTTTGTTTTGTTATAATCTGATTTTTTTAAAACATTCTATGTAGTTTCCAAAGTTATGTTTAGATTAGTCACAGATGAATTGCAGTATCAACAATTACACAATGAGAAAGCTATATATCATTAACATTTATTTACTTTAATTCATTTGATACATTGCCTTCCAAATCTGACAACAACTGTCTTTAGATCAAATGCCACAAAGGTAACCACTGTTGTACGCTTGCCAGGTTGCCAACTTGTTTACACAGAAAGAGATATAAACTCTCTGCTCTTGCGCAGTAACCTGTATTTCTGTGAGTTCCAGGCCTTCGCCATTTCAGAGTCAGCATTTCAGTGCTTCTTCAAACGAGTCGCTGACTGCATTTGGTTGATGCTTGTGAACCTGATGTTTAAGATCGGCTAATGCAGAGATAACATCCAATGTCATACTTCAGCTGAGACTGTTGATTATGGGGTCAGTACCCGTTCACGTTAAACTGTGCTGTGAAATGTTTTGGCAGACTTTTTGTTAATAAAATTTTGCGTATCTTTAGCTGCAGTTAATTGTAAAATTAGTATTGTGGATGCTGTGAGAAAGTCATAGAGATTCTGCAGCTCATACGTGTGCATTGACATCTTCAATTAAACAAATAAGGTAGTCTGCGGTTTTTAACTAACATCGTTCACGTATTGTGGGAGAACAGCCAAAAGGTCCCAGTGGGATTTCATCCTGTAACGTTTTTTTTGTAAAACTTGGACCCTTTGAAGCAATTTTTAACCTTGCAGTACCTTTGAAGTACATTGACTCTCTTGATTTGAGTTAAGCTGTTACATATTCTCAGCTCAGGGCATGTTCCTGGAGCTGAAACTGTAAGACAAAGCATAAAATAATGGGCAATATACCTGCATGTATTTCACTGAATAAGTAAGATCCACCATCCGACCTCCAAACGCTTATATATACATATATACTAATATATACATATACACCAATTTATTGATTTTTATTCATCTCTATTAAATATTAAAATATGTTACATGCATGATCTGTTGTACAGCATCTCCAAAGAAATGATAACATTCCAAAATCGAATTACATTTGTCACTCAAATCCTGACCTGGATGGGCGGCGTGGAAGCAAACATGAGCACAAGGCGATTGACAGATCGGTCAGCAAAGCCTCCAGGCTTCAGGTGCAAAATTATCGACTCATCAGGAGCTGAAATAGAAAACTGAACGTTCACTGGTTCCTAATGATGCAGATAAACAAGAAAAGCAAGACACATCTTTACAGACTCAATGGTTTTTTAAAAATCTTTGCCTCGTTTGATTTAAGTATTAAATTGCACCATAATAAAGAAATGCTACACTCAAATCTCAGAGGCAAATCACAAAATGATGTACCGATTATACATTTATGGGTGTAAAAGACTTAAGGGAATCTTTATTTACTTCTTTCGTGTCAGAAATCAAACACTCGCGTACACTGCACCTGTCACACCCTTCACAGGTGTGGTTGTCGTGTAGGCCGGGGGGAGGGGTCAGAGGTCATCGCCAACAGTAGGCAAAACGCCAAAGGGAACTGTAGTGAACCAGGCTCAGCAGATTTTCACCATGACACATTTCAGCACTCTGAGCTCTGAGGGACACTTAAAAGGTTTCAGCTGATCTTTCCTTAAGACTCACGTCGCTCACAGCTGTGCCTGAATCAGCTGGTACCGGCAGTCGGCTCAGTGTGATCCACCCTCAAGGAAAATTTACTTAGAACATTTCATTTCCCATCAGGTTCTAATATGGAACCATCTGCTTTTCAGTCCAGCGTTCTTGAGCATGTTGCCTCCATTTTTTATCACAGTGCTGGTTTTCGATTCAAAGAGTCTCTCGCTCCACTTGCCACAGCATGATGCGGAATTATGGTTCAAGGTCATGTATAGGGTACAGTACACCCCTCCCCCAGTCCACTGAACTACGTTAAATAAAGCAACGAGCAGTTTTTATATGTCACAGAACATGTCGGTATTTGCAAAGCTAAATCTGATCACATGTGCGATAAAATAGATGTGATGTCATTTTTATTTTTTATTTTAGTACTTAGGAGTGCCGGAATGTTCAAAACCCCATTTAAAGCATGTGAAACGTTCCTCCCCAATAACTCCAAGACGCAACATTATGTTACGACTTTCCTGTCTTATGTACTGGAAACCACTGGAGTGGAGAATTTGTTTGGCCATGGGAGTGGAGATAACCTTAACAAAAGAGTAATGAATGAATGAATGTTACATTTATATAGCACTTTTCAAGGCACCCAAAGTCCTTTACAGAACCAATGGGGAGCCGCTTCAACCACCACCACTGTGTAGCTCCCACCTGGACGAGGAGAAGGCAGCCATTCTGAGCCAGTACACTCACCACACAGTAGCTAAGGAGGTGAAGGGACAGGAGAGAATTCAGTTAGATAAAGGGGGGCCAGATATGAAAGGGCCACAGTGGGCAGCTTGAGCCCAGGCCTCGGGGTACCACCCCTACTCTTTCGAAAGATGCTGCCCAGAGATCAATTATGACCTCAGAGAGTCAGGACCTTGGTTTTACATCTCATATGAAGGACGGCACCATTTTTACAGCACAGTGCTCCCGTCACTGCACTGGAATCCAAATTGACCATATTAACCTGTTGGACACAGCAACACCTCATCCAGTAAAGCTGTAAAACTGATAACGGTGAGTTAGATGTAGTCATGATGGCAAACATGTATAGACAACAAAATTAAAGGGCTGAAGGACCATGTTATAGTCATCTACCCACCATCCATCCATCAATCTGCTTTACCTGGTCAGGGTGGCATGAGGGCCTGGAGACCAGGCTAAGGAGCAAAGGGCACAAGACCCAGCTTTAGATTAAAAGATTAAAGTATATTGCTAATAAGGCACAAGTGCAGTGATTGAATGTCACGTAACTGCCCCATTTTGTCTTACACACATTAATAAATTACTAGATTCTAACCTGTTTTTAAATATGCAAAGCATACTGCATAATGAATTTGTGTTGCTGAGTTGTGGTAATTCTCTTACCATCTTCATATTCCCCTGTTGTTCTGATTCATTTGGAATCTACTTATAAAGCCTTTATCATATTTAATTACATTGAGTTGTTTAGCTGGCATTTTTTTTCTTCCCAGAAGGATTCACCGCTTAATTTACGAGCTGGAAGCTCTGCTGGGAGAGTCCCTGCCCTGAGCTCGACATCAGCACCCCTCTGGGAGTTTGAACAGATCGCCTTCAGCTCAGAAGTGTGTGTCTTAACTAGTCTACCTGCTGCCTACTCGACTGACAAGAAGTATTACTATTTATGATTCGATTAAGCACGTGTTTAATAAAAAGGACACAAATTAACTTCAACCTATGAGCAATGCATTTCGGATCAACCCAGATTGCCTTGGAGGATGTTTAAATGGTGCAGTTTCGGCCTTCGACTCACCAACAGATGCAACAGACGCATGCGACTGACAGAGAGAAACTTACGTTAGTTTGATATCACCTTCAATTAACAGACATAGACACATCCAACTGACTGAGAGGGTGTTCAGCTAGTTGAGTTTGGCTGTAATCCAGAATGTCGTTTCAGATCCCATGGTTACTGTTGAGTGGCTTGACTTGCCTGTGTTGTTTCTTTACTAAGTTCAAAGCATTATGGGAGTGTATGTAGAAGTCCTAAAAGACCATTTGTCCTCTCCAACAAGGCAATTCCAGATTCAGTTAATTATAGGGTGGAATTAAAGCTGGGTAGGAGTTTCATTGCGTTATATTTGAACTTTCACATACTGTTATAATATATACTTAGTGTTTTCATATAAGCAATATTTGTTTAGCATGACGTGTGATATATGTTAAATGTGCACATTAAGTTCAACATTTACATTTCCGGAGTGCTTTTTCGTTTGAGCATGTAAATGTAAACTTTTTTTCTCCGCTCCGTCTTATTTTGTAAAGGCCTTTAGAGCAGAAACAAAACAAAACCAAGCTACAATAACTTCAGAACTCCAAAATTATGGTTCTGGATTTGAAGGTTTAAATGCTACCAGCCCTTCCCAAACTCGGGTCAGATCGAGGTTTTTCGGGTTAGCTGTTGGTCAGGTCATCGATGGCTGGACACTCGTCCGCTTGCATGGAAAACTGGACTTGTTTACCGTTAAGGTCGTCCTGCACTTTCTCCGTTCATGGGCGGCGTTGTGCCGCAGCTGTCGGTGACACATCGGAACAGGAAGGCCCTGTACGATCCCACATGGATAGCCTGCAGATTTTGCAGCATGCTGCTTGTTTATATAAAGGTATCGAGAGCACTGATATGTACCCATGCTGCGGAGGAAGCCTCCCGTTAGCTGAGATACCCCTGGGGATACTGGATCAGGCTGTGGAATGCAAATGTCAGGCACGAGCAATTGTTTTGTGCCCACATGTGCCCACAGCTCGAAAACACGAGAGGAAAAATTAAACTCATTTTCTCAGGACAAAATGTTTAGATAGGGTTTGCCGGTGCAAACTACCCATGTTTGCCCCCCACCGCACCCACAATGCATCAGCAAATGAAAGAAATTCACGTTTCTGGTGATGACAACAAATTGACATAGTTAAACCGAAAATCACCGTGATGTTGTTGTACATAAAGAAATATGAAAGATGGATGCATAGGTACAGAGATGAGTGGAGGGATGGATGTAAAAAAGAAAAAAGAAACATCCATAACAGTGGATTTCTGTACTTTTTTAACACACATTTTTTATTAGATACCATTTCTGCCATCATTCTTAGCTTTTTCAATATGTTTACAAATATTAAGTCATCCACAAAAATAAAAAATAACTTACGAACCGTTACACTAAAAATATACATTTTTATATGTGAACAAATAGCATCTTACGACATTAATTAAAATGCAAATATCCTCCATATCACTCTCCTTAGGGATGCCTGCGTGCAAAGTCACACATGAATGTGAAACATCAGAATTAAAGTCCATAAACAATTTCAAATTATACTACGCAACAGCTTTCCATACGAGTGAAAAGCAAGGTGAGGTATCCATATACTGAATAGGGACTTTAACTGGGAAACTCCATTTTATGACAGTTTATGGCCATTTAAGGTTCTAAAAAAGATTAACAGACAAAAATATGCAGAAGGTCACTACTCTGCCACTGGCAGGAAATCTAAGACAAACACTCTGAGGGTGAATGTATTACCATTTCATGGAATTTTAGTGTTTAGAAAAAAAATCTTCAGCTACATCTTTATTTAATAATCTGATGTTTCTCAGTATATATGCGTGTTTAATGTTGATCTGCTTTAGTTTATTTGCAGACAGAAGAATGGGAAGGCATGAGACATCACTGTTGGGATTAATAAAAGCATGTTTGTTATAATTATTTTTAAACCTCTCTTAATAATTCCAGTGCTTTTTATAGTACCAGAATGACATGCAGTTTTTTAAATACAAATATTTACATTAGAAAACTAGCTGATAATAGTTTCATTCTCAATAGCTCATTTAAATACTTTTAAGATAACTCAGGTTCTAGTAAAAATAAAAAACACAAACGATTTATTAAATTACTTAACTTAAAAAATACCTTCTGAATTGAAAGCGCAGTGCAGATATGAACAATCAATCTGAACTGCAGAGGTCGAGCGCACGCCTTGGACGATTCACGCGTGGCTCGTGACAGTCTCCTTCTGCGGCAGTCCATTCGCAGGATGGGGGGGGGGGCGGGGCGGGGGCCGTGCTGCCCCGTCCGCGGGGTCACTTGCAGACACTCACCCACTCTGTTATTCGGCACTCCTGACAGACCACGTAGCAGCACCAGTGAAACCTGCAGTTGCACCTCTCCGTCCTGGTCTGCTGCAGGATGTTGTGTCCCCGGCCGCAGCACAGGCTCTCGCAGCTGTCCGTCCCTGCGCTGGTCTTGTTGCAGATCCGGCCCCTGGTGCCGGCCGAGTCGGAGCGCGGCTCGCGGTCGCAGAAGTCGGGCGACTTCTCGAAGTAGACGAGCTCGCCGTGGCTGGCCCTGCGCCGGTGCGGGGCGTGCGCGTGCTCCAGCTGGCCGGTGTTGCGGTTGTGCGCCTTGATGAGCGTGGCTGCCTGGAAACGCTCCTTCAGCAGCGTGCCCACCATCCGGAACTCCGGGGTCACCTGCCAACATGTCTTCAGCTGGCAGCTGCCTGACGTACCGTGGCACTTGCACTTCCGCCGCATGTGGTCCATCACCACCTGACAGGAAATGGAAGGGATGGGAGAGGTTCAGGAGCATCCAACTGGATATCATCATCCTACATTACATACACCACGACCCAATCTCGATATCACCATCCTACATTACATACACTCCGACCCAATCTCAATATCATCATCCTACATTACATACACCCCGACCCAATCTCGATATCACCATCCTACATTACATACACCCCGACCCAATCTCGATATCATCATCCTACATTACATACACCCCGACCCAATCTCCATATCATCATCCTATATTACATACACCCCGACCCAATCTCAATATCATCATCCTACATTACATACACCCCGACCCAATCTCAATATCATCATTCTACATTACATACACCCTGACCCAATCTCGATATCACCATCCTACATTACATACACCCCGACCCAATCTCAATATCATCATCCTACATTACATACACCCCGACCCAATCTCGATATCATCATCTTACATTACATACACCCCGACCCAATCTCGATATCATCATCCTACATTACATACACCCCGACCCAATCTCGATATCACCATCCTACATTACATACACCCCGACCCAATCTCGATATCACCATCCTACATTACATACACCCCGACCCAATCTCTATATCATCATCCTACATTACATACACCCCGACCCAATCTCGATATCACCATCCTACATTACATACACCCCGACCCAATCTCGATATCACCATCCTACATTACATACACCCCGACCCAATCTCGATATCACCATCCTACATTACATACACCCCGACCCAATCTCTATATCATCATCCTACATTACATACACCCCGACCCAATCTCGATATCACCATCCTACATTACATACACCCCGACCCAATCTCGATATCATCATCTTACATTACATACACCCCGACCCAATCTCGATATCATCATCCTACATTACATACACCCCGACCCAATCTCGATATCATCATCTTACATTACATACACCCCGACCCAATCTCGATATCATCATCCTACATTACATACACCCCGACCCAATCTCAATATCATCATCCTACATTACATACACCCCGACCCAATCTCAATATCATCATCCTACATTACATACACCCCGACCCAATCTCAATATCATCATTCTACATTACATACACCCTGACCCAATCTCGATATCACCATCCTACATTACATACACCCCGACCCAATCTCAATATCATCATCCTACATTACATACACCCCGACCCAATCTCGATATCATCATCTTACATTACATACACCCCGACCCAATCTCGATATCATCATCCTACATTACATACACCCCGACCCAATCTCGATATCACCATCCTACATTACATACACCCCGACCCAATCTCGATATCACCATCCTACATTACATACACCCCGACCCAATCTCTATATCATCATCCTACATTACATACACCCCGACCCAATCTCGATATCACCATCCTACATTACATACACCCCGACCCAATCTCGATATCATCATCTTACATTACATACACCCCGACCCAATCTCGATATCATCATCCTACATTACATACACCCTGACCCAATCTCAATATCATCATTCTACATTACATACACCCCGACCCAATCTCGATATCACCATCCTACATTACATACACCCCGACCCAATCTCCATATCATCATCCTACATTACATACACCCCGACCCAATCTCGATATCATCATCCTACATTACATACACCTCGACCCAATCTCAATATCATCATCCTACATTACATACACCCCGACCCAATCTCAACATCATCATCCTACATTACATACACCTTGACACAAACTCAATATTATCATCCTAGATTACATACACCCCGACCCAATCTCCATATCATCATCCTACATTACATACACCCCGACCCAATCTCGATATCATCATCCTACATTACATACACCCCGACCCAATCTCGATATCACCATCCTACATTACATACACCCCGACCCAATCTCAACATCATCATCCTACATTACATACACCCTGACACAAACTCAATATTGTCATCCTAGATTACATACACCTTGACATAAACTCAATATTGTCATCCTACATGACATACACCTTGACACAAACTCAATATTGTCATCCTAGATTACATATACCCTGACACAAACTCAATATTGTCATCCTAGATTACATATATCCTGACACAAACTCAATATTATCATCCTAGATTACATACACTCTGTCACAAACTCAATATTATCATCCTAGATTACATACGCTCTGTCACAAACTCAATATTATCATCCTAGATTACATACACCTTGACACAAACTTAATATTGTCATCCTAGATTACATATACCCTGACACAAACTCAATATTATCATCATAGATTACATTCACCCTGACACAGACTCAATATCATTATCGTACATTACATTCAATCTGACCCAGATTCAATTTCATCATCGTAGATTACATACACCCTGACCCACACTCAATATCATCATCCTCGATTATATACAACCTGACCCAGACTCAGTATCTTTATTCTAGATTACATGCACCATGACACAGACTTAAAATCATCCTAGATTACATACACCCAGACACAAACTCAATTTCATCATTAAATTATATACACCCTGAGCCAGACTGAATATCATCATCCAAGATTACATACAACCTGACCCAGATTTAATGTCATCTTAACTTATATACAACCTGGCCCACCCTTGATATAATCATCCTCAATTACATCCACCCTGACACAAACTCAATATTGTCATCCTAGAATGCACACAACCCTACCCAGATTCAATATTGTCATCCTAGATTACATACACCCTGAAACAAACTCAACATTATCATCAGAAATTTCATTCAACCCCACCCAGATCCAATGTCCTCATCCTAGATTACTTACAACTTGACCCAGACTTAATGTCCATTTCAAAGATTGCATACAACCCAAATGAGACTCAATGCCATCATCCTACGTACCATACAACCCAAATTAGACCTAAAGTCAGACACCCCAAATTAGACTCATTGGTACCATCCTAGGATATATTCAACCTGAATGCTCGTATTATGTGATACAATAACACCTTTTGAGAGTGAATGCACCAGTTAACGGAGTTCAGCATTAATGTGCCTCAATAGTGAATCACATGGAAATTTCTGTATATGAAATGAAAATCGTAACAAAGGCAGTGAGATTGAACTTGTGAGACAACCAGTGGAACGCTATAACCCAGCAGGAACAAACACAACAGACTTCCAACATGCAAGACTCTAAGAGGTACATGCTAAATGTTTATACATGAATGTTTCTACATGAAATATCTGTTCATAAATTTGCTTTCATAGCCAAAGATTCCTTTTTCTCTGACTGGTCCTAACTGGGAAAGATTTTCAGTTGGGGATGTAGGCTTCAATATGGAAGAGGATTAGGGCCACCTTGAAAATAATATTTGAATTCTGTCTTTAATCTCAGAATTCTGACTTTAATCTCAGACTTCTGACTTTTTTCTCATAATTCTGAATTTAGAAAAAAAGTCAGAATTCTGAGATTAAAGTCAGAATTCTGAGAAAAAAGTCTGAATTCAAATAATATTTTCATAGTGGCCCTAATCCTCTTCCGTACTTCAAACAAGCTTCCGTCATGCCTCGTGAAAACAATGATGGCCTGATCTAGGATGGATGTAATCTAAGATCATGGCATAGAGTCTAAATTGGGTTGGATGTAGTCTAGGATGGGACTGTTCAGTCGGATCAACTTATTTGCGAACTGATAGCTTTTCATTTGGGCGTGTAGGGTTCAAACACGCTTCCGTTCCACCACATGACAATAAGGACAGGCTCGGATGGTCACTGGGCAGTCGTGATCTTTCGTGACAAAAGCAAGTTCACATGGTTACTGAGGATGTCCCGCCCATGACTGTCTGCTCACCCCATTTTTCAACAATGTGCTCATCTGTCAGCCGCCCTGGTTTAAATTGAAAGATCCCAGCAAACAACAGGAAACAGGAGCATGCTGGGATCATCCTGTCCACACCCCTATGAGCCCTGCTGCCTTCACCCGCAACCTATAGCAATGTTATTTTGCTTTACAATATATGAATCTGCTCCCACGTGGTTTTCCCTTTATTCCAGCTATCAATCATATGATTCACACAGGTTAAGGATTGCACAGTTAATTTGAGACTGCAGCATACCCCTTAGGATTTAAACTAGCAACCTTGCTGTCACAAGTCTAGTCACTTGTCTAGTTACATGTATTCACATGTCAGTTTCCTTAATAACTGTCAAGGCTAAACAAAGAACATAAAAAGGACAAAAACTATTTTTGCATTTTTTGCAGATGAATTCCACGGAGTGTTGGGTGGAGAATCCATTATTCTGTACTTTATGAATCAAATGATCAAATTTAACTTGTCAAGAGTGTTACAATGAATCTGAATAGGCGAAACTGCACTTTGTTCATTTAAAGTGTGTTAATGTGTGCAGCAAATTGTTCATGTGTGCAGGAAATAATTACCTGATTTTTTTATATTTCCTCTGTGTTCAAATATCTGTAAATCAGAAAAGACTACAAGTACTTTGGATCTGCACCTTCAGTTCCAAAAAAGAAGTGAAAACTTCATACTTTGGATCAATGAAAATATTTTGATATTGCTCGCAGAGAAAACAGCTGGTTACGAACGTTGTCCACGAGGTCTTCTGTGGAATAGATGTTCCCAGCCCATCCGTGTTGCTCAAACTTTTAGAAAATTAACACAGGCCCTATCTTAACTGGGACCACAACAGGATACAGTGGCAGCACACTGAGGCTGCGGCTAATTAATGCTACCCCTGAAATTAAACACTGCTGTTCATAAATGTGATTGTACCACCCTAAATTCAGCCTAAATACATGCTTCTTCTTAGGTTTGACACCAGAAGTCATCAGCAACCCAAATGTTTAGATGAGGGCAAAAACAACCTGACTGTTTGGGTTATTTAAATAGGGTGACCAGATAATCCATGTCAGGGAGGACACTTTGAGCTACTTTGGGTTTTACAAACTACTTTCAAACTGAAAGGCTCCTGCGCTTGGCTCAATAGTTCAACTCTGCTTGTGCTTTGGCTGATTTGTTTCCTTGACTGAAAGACTCATCCAGCTGTTTCACTTCACCATTAGTGACACATGCACAATTATAGGAGACTGACCAATCAGCACACAGCAATAAATCAGGGCTTAAGTGAAATCCGGGTCCTTTTAACTGAAATGGTCGTTTACAAATCCTGACCTGTCTCAAAGTGTCCACATATTATCTGGTCATCCTAGATCAGACATCCCCGATTTTTATATTAGGTCAGTCAGTAATGATTCTCTACTTGGGTATTGTGTGTGTTGATCAGTAATCGCAGCTAGTAATCAGGAAAAAACTCAGTGCTCAAGTGAAATCCAAGTGCTTTTAATTGAAATGGTAATTTACAATTCCTGTCCTAGCTCAGAATTTCCTCCCTGACATGGATTGTCTGGTCACCCTATATTTAAAGCAAAATGAAAGTAAGAATACAAGCCTAATTAGCCCACCTGTGGTGACATTTCAGAAACCCATGCTTCAACATGGCTCACAGTCCTAATATCTCACGTTTAGAAGTGTATGTGTTTTAATATTTTTATATATATATATATTCATTTTAAGAAGGGATTATTTTATTCTGAACTATCCCTCAGCAGGTGACCTGCCTTGGCAGTTCTAAGAGAAGCCCCAGAAAGTTCCGGAAACATGGCTACAACAGTCACTGAGAAAAAGTGCAGGTAACAGGGAGAAACAGCTAACATCCAGCACCACTGGCAGAAAGTGTTCTTCCTCATGGAGTTTCACTCGCTTTTTCATTTTCGCACTTAGTTGCAGGTTACATGTATCTTATACCTTTCTGACCTTTGAGTGGGTAATACATCCAGTGCATGAGCTCCGCTAGATGGGCTTCCTGCAGAGCGACTACTTCCAGGTCAAGGGGTCAAGGGGCACTTGAAGAGTCATGCTCACTCAGATCCGCTGGATGTCTTTTTTAAATGGTGCTGAGACTAACCATGTTTCAAGTGCATCTCAGCACCCAGTGGAGAAGATTTACCATTAATTATTATAAAGTATGATATATATTTTTATCATTAATTAAGGAGGTTTCCATGTCTTCTGCATACAGCATGGGTTTCCTTACGCATTCCAAGAACTTATGGTTAAGTGAATTACCCTGAATGTGTGCCTGTGTATGTGAGCATGTGTGTATGCATGCGTGTGTGTACACGTGTCCTGAAATCTAGGGTGTCCCCTGTCTAGCTCAAAAAGTCCCAGCACTGGAAAGGTTGCTGGATGCATGGATGGATGGATTATGCATCAATGCAGCCCCTCAAAATATGATCAAAATGAATAGCAATGGTCTGATTATAAGATGTACAGCACATTACGAATATAATTTCCAAGTGCGGGTGCATCTGTATCGGAACGGTTCCTCGCAAACACAAAGTCAGGACTGTGTTCCTTAACTTGAAGCCAGATGTGCCAGGCAATGTATCACATTCGGGCGCAGTGGATGTCTGATGCTGGGAACGTAATTCTACCCCACAGCGGCCAGTCCGATTAAACTGGGCCAACACAACACGGTCACTGTAAATGTGCAGACATGTCTCCTTCATTCCTGCCACGCTTTCAGGCTTATGTTGATTTTAAAGAATGATGTCACCCTGCGGACACATTCAATGGGCCACATGTGGGCTACCTGATGGACCATCTCCCGTCGCACACATGCCCCAATTCTCAATGACCCCCCCCCCCCCCGCCCCACCCCACTAAGCTTACTGTAAAAACACTGCTTTTGAGGAAGGAAGAGCCCTCGTCTTTCTACTCTCCACCGCGTTTGATGTCTTGAGTCTCTCGCTGGCTTTAAACATCTGTTTCCAAGCTACCAGCAGCCATTAATTAGGGCTTTTAAAGGGAGCCGCCAATCTGGGAACCGCGAGCAGGCATGAGAGGACATGTGGGTTCCGTCCCGGGGAAGCTGTCACATTCTCTCCACAGGGGGAGCCGCTCAGAACAGGGGCGGGCAGGTGGGAGGGGGGGGTGAACCCCACCCACTACTCGGGACCTCACCTGGTTTCAGGTGTGTTAGGGGAAGAACAGCAAGGCGAGGAGGCTCTCCCTAAACCCTCCCTCCCCCCCAGGTTTGATAGTTATCTCTGATGTCGCTGAGCATTCGCCGGCTGCAGGACGGCCGGTGCGAAACACGATACGGCGAGCTCCCGTACGCCGCACGGGGCCGGGGAGTCCCCGCTGATTCAGGAACTCATGGACCACAACTTAGCTGCTATTACATTTAAACAGGAACTCTGACACATAACACATTAAAAATACGATAAGAATCACGGCAATATGACTCTCATATAGGCCATAAACGTCACGCAATGTAGCTCTGATATACAGCAAGACGCAGGTATTACAAAGTTACAGGGTGGGTGGGTGTAACTGCAATCAGCCTTACTCTAGGTTTTACACCCCCCCCCCCCCCTTAAATGTTCTTTATTTCCCCCAAATAAATGCACACTAATAAGTTTAAATAGTCTTCTCATTCATTTCCATTAAAATGAGACCCCCTTAGTTAAGGCTTTGCCCCCCCTCCCTTTTCACGGCTGGTTTTTTTTTTCGGACATTCGGCATTCGGACAGGTGTGTTCAGGAACACTGAACAAGGGCAAGTGGATTTTACCATTAGATCACTGGTAATCCTGCCAAGGATGCTAAATAAGTTCTCAAGCACTCTTAAAGTACTCTTAAAGTACTCTTAAAGCACTTTTAGGAGTTCCCCATCGTGCTGTTATCATGTTGATCAGCGATTCTACTTTGATTACAGGCAGAGATGGGGAACTTACTCACAAAAATAACCAGTTGAGTACTCCGTGACTGTGACTCTTTCTACTCAACTGGTTGGTTGAAACAAAACCTTGCTCTGGATTTGTACTTTCTGGACCTGAACTTTCCACCTCTGTCTGTAATGGAATATTTTGAGAGTAACTTCCCCAATGATATTTACAGGTTTAAAATGTTGAACAAGTAAAACTCAACCAAAACACAATCCTCTGAAGGCCACGGATGGACTTCTCCTTCCCCACGAGTGACATGACCGACCGAATAAATATCTAAGCATTCGGGCAGTGATCTGTGTAGCAGTCAGTGTGGTATCTGCCCGCGGTTTGTACCGGCATGGGCGGCATAACCACCCGTCTTTACTGCCATCCCATTAGACGCATCGCTAAGCTGTTATCTGCTGGTGGGGTCAGCCCACTCTTCTGTTTTGTCTGAATAATCAAGGGAACCGACAGCAAGCTGATGGAAGAGATATTCCCGGCCGAACTGCTGCCGCAGGAAATGGCGGATGGGGAGCAATTTGTCGCTCTCGTGTGTCTGTGTGATGTGTGTGTGCGTGTGGGAGCCACAAGAGCAATTAGGGACAATCAAGAATGTTCTCTCTGCAGTGCTAAGGAGCAAAGAGGGCCAGCAGGAGAGCAAAGCAGCCTGAATGATTTAATGATGGGCACAGAGATTGCCCCGTGATAGCTAACAGGTAAGGCATTTCTACAGTGTATCAAGACCTAAGGGACCAATGAGGCATTTTATGTGACATTAAGTCATAAGAGATAGACGGTAAAGTTTCAAACATTTCTGTGGGTATTTTAAGGCCATTGCTAAACAGCCAGTTAGATCTTGTCAAGCCTCTTTAGTTTATGACCATCTGAACCCCTTAAACCCCAGGAACCTTTACAGTTTAGCATCAGCCCTTCAAAGTACCCCACCTCTAACCTCCCTCTTCCAGTTAATGGTGCCCTAATGGGGGTCAGGTTCAACAAAAGCCAGGTGCAATCCCTCCAGCGAACTCCTGCTGAGCCTTCGCCTTAAAAATGCACCAGATACCCGGGTAAAAACGGCGCAATAATCACGGCAATGTAAAATACACCCAGCGGCACGCAGAATCAGATGGAGATTTTATGGAGATTTCTGTACGTTATACGTAAACGGTCCCTGTGCACCGCACAGGCAAAGCAGAGCAGCACAGGCTGCAGACCGAAGCATCTCAGGGGGAATTTTCTTTATAATACCTAATTATCGCAAATTAAAACCTAATCTTTGGCTGTTAACCAACGAAACTTATACTTCGTAGCTGGATAATAAAGGAATAGTGAAAAAAAGAATGTGTGTGGTATTGAACATGCTGACTATTGCTACCACTCAAGCTAAGCAAAGAAATACTAAACGGGACCAAATCTGTGGCATCCAGATTCACGTATCGTCAGCTACACTTGGGTATTTTCAAAGTGAGGTAATCGGACAAATGTTCCCCTATAAGACTAAGAAGTGATTCTTTCCTCTGGCATCTGTAATCGGAGGCAGTAACGGAGCCGTGCTGAGTCATCTCGGCCTGACATCATTCCCCACCCTTAGCCCATCATACAGCCCCACCCCCCAAAGAACACCGGCGCGTCGCTGCGGTGTGATGTCACGCCTCACCTGCCTGCCAACTCTGTTGTTGTGGAGCCTCATCCTGGCGTGAATGTCCTTGTACATCTCGCGGGAGTCCAGGAAATCCCGGGAGAAGCGCTCGCCGAACTCCACGTTGGGGCTGCAGCCGCCCCACTCCCAGGAGTCCTGGGGCCCTGGGGCCTCGGCGGGGAAGTGCTCCATCACCCCGTGCACCATGCCCTTTCCCCGGTGGACGGCCTCCAGCTGCAGGCGGTTCAGCTTGACCCGGAAGGCCTCCTCGTCCCCCCGCCGCTTCTCGTCGCAGCTGCATGCCTTCAGCTTGCCCATGGCGCAGGCGTTGGAGACGGCGTGGACCACGCCGGCCGCCGCGATGGCGTAGGCGAAGGCACTCTCCCTGAAACCTGGAGGATGGAGAGTTTGAGGAAGATGGATTGGGGGACAGTTAGAAGAGTGCGAGAGGAGAAGGAGGGGCAGAAGGGATCTCTACATCTGTGGCCTCTGTCGCTCACTCTTCAGAACAAACCGCCTCACGGGGGGGTGCTAAGACTTAACTGGGGTTTGCTGTGGCCCCACACTGGCTGCGGGCCCCGCTAGGCTGCCCGTACCATTCCCTGCTCTGTGGACCGAGCGGGAAAATGAAATTGAGAGGAGACTGACACCCAGGAGTCCTATGCATCGCCCTGTGTGGGGGAACCGCCTGCTCGCCCAAGGTCCTCCCCGCGGCCATCAGCCGCCCGCGATAGTGTTCCAGAATCAGCGCAGGCTCGCCCCCCGCCCTTGCACGCTCCGGCGTGTTTGCGATTCACCTGACTGCCCCTCGCTGTCTGTGATCGCACGTTCCGGTTACACGCCTGACTTCCATCACTGGCGTCTCCAACCGAAAGAAGCAGTGCTGTTTGGCTGCTGAGTCACCTCTTTTTGATTTTCTCATGACTGAGCGTTACCTCGTCCTCCATGTGGATGCTTTAACATGGAAGCTGTTAGAATGGACACCCTGGGAAAGCAAACAGACGAGCAAACAGGCGAAGATTTTTTTCCCAGTTGCTTGTTTACTTGTGAGAAACATTCTGCCCTAGAGAACACTAGCTGAAAACTAAGAAATCCCATTTTATTATTAGGTTATTTATTAGGCCAGACTGAAGGCCGGAAAAAGCCATGCAACCTAAACTAGACGGTGCCTCCATTAGAGATTTATAGTACAAAAATTAGTCCAATACAAAGAGGAGACCACTGTGGTGCGTGAACATGCATTTGAGGCTGATCATGAAGTCTAATCCTCTTATTCATCATGAAAATTGTTAAATTCAGAAAAAAAATGTGCTTTAAGTTACAACATTGCGTACGCTGAGAGTTCCACAAAGGTAGCTCGAAGTGAAATATTTAAAAATATATATGCTGAAGTACTGTAACTAGTTGATTTTTTTTTTTTTCGTAAATAGGCTCTGAACTGAGTAATGATCAAATTACTTCACTGTTATTTTGCAGTTATAAAGTGGATTTTCAAACATGACATGAAAGAAAACTGCTTTGTTTTGATTTAATCTTCCTAATTCCATTTCTATTAAGGGGATGAACTGGAATCTGTTTTTTGTGCCCTTACAATTCACATATTAATCTAACCTGATGAATACTTAGGGGCTTCCAGTTCAAACAAGTTCTGCACTGGCCCTGACCCCGTGTTCTGAAGGGATAATACTGGCATTAAAGCCTGAATGCGGATTGGAACTTGTCTCATTAGACCTTTGAATGGAGCCTCACCTAGACTGCATAGCCTCCTTTCGTCCACCTTGGAGGGATTTCATCACTGGGGGACTGTCAGACCGAGTGTGAAGCAGATGACGGCTGGGATTAGCAGCATTTTTGCGTGTCTGACCCCCCTCCCCGGCCCCCCCACCTCCCCGAGGGCAAAAATAACTTCAGGATATGACAACAGCATCAGATCAGTGAGTACGATATATCTGATGGTTTAATTACTAATCCCACAGTCCTTTCCCTCCCACCACCCATTGTTTCCGTGGGCCTGTGACTCGAAAACCTACGTGCGTGTTTATGGGGGTGGGCAGGGGGGGGGTTAAATCTAGTGGGAAAAAAAAGTACATCTAACAAAAAACTTTATGTGACAGACACACCCAGCCGAACGGGTGGCTGAAGAAACGGGGCGACTAATTAAAGATTGAAGAAAACTGGCATTTTGGCCTAAAGAAACCAACGAGACAGGTTTGCCGTTCAGGCCGGCAGACAGTTGGGAAAACGCTGAGAGCGAGTTCACAGCCTGCCAGCCGCTTTCCCAGCCGAACCTTTCTGCAAAATGGGGGCCCTCACCTTCCCTTTCTCAATGGAAGATACAATGTCTCATTTAACATGCTTTGACAAATAATCAAAATAATCACCACCTACAGGTCTGGATCATGGGAAAAGGTAAACTTCACTATGGTGCTGTGCAACATAAAATCCATTTATTTTTAATACCATTTACAGAATATGTGTTCCTATTTCTGATTCAATGAACCATATTTATGTAAATATTATACAGTTATTTTGCATATTAACAGCATTAAATGTTTCTTGAACTGTCAATAGACTCATTGTTTGGATAGAAAAGCTCTCATCTGAGGTAGATAAATTTAATAATCACATTATTCATTATGTTACCGAATCCATGGAAATTACATACGTAATTGCATACGGGACAGTCAGATGAACATTTCATGCGAGTGAACACCTGCTGATTATTTGTGTTGTGCTGATTGCGGTCACTAAGTGTCACATTGATCCAGTGCTGTCAGTGAAGACGCTCTCACCTCTGCTGAAGACCATGCTGTCGTAGGGGATTTTGTTCCTGGTCTCCAGGCTGGAGCAGTTCCAGCGCTGGCCGCGGAACTGGTGCTGGCACTCGTGGATGGCGATCTGGATGCCCTGGATGGCCGAGGCGGTGACGTCCGGGTTCCGCATGCACACCTCCAGCTGCCGCCGCGTCAAGCCCGGCAGCGTCAGACACACCGTGTTGGCGTTCAGGATTGGGTCAAACGGGATTTTCAGCCCCAAGATCTCATTGGAATCTACCCTGAAACACACATGGATTGATCTTAAATTAATACACACTCACGCCCACACGCACACATATGTTCATTTATTTGTTTGCTTGTTCTTTACTTAAATGATGTAAATGAAGTAGGCCGAAATAATAATGTGCGATCTTTATATAAGGAGTGCTGTAGTAGTAAACGTACAATGCCATTAAAGTTTCATGCATGATGTATATTTCCCTCAACCTTCCGTTTAATTGGACCTTATAGGGTGTCGCTATTTTTTTCGTAGGTTTGATTCTCAGTGATTCTGTTCACCTACAGTGCAACTGTGAATCTATTTAACATGTGGCAACCGCAGACGGGGGCGGAGCTGCACCTGAATATTTAAAGCGAATTCCTTTCTCGACGTTATCTGGGACACAGCCTGCGGTAAAAGGATGATCAAAAGGACGCCCGCGTCTGCGCTGCTGTTTTATCGAAACTGCTTTAATAATAGAACTGCAGCATCGCGGAATCACTGGCATACAGCACAAGCGAATTAATTAAAGCAAACTGTCGGATTTAAAGAGATCTATGCAGACTGGTTCCTATTAAACATGTCACACTTTTAATAAAGAGCTTAAGATAATGTGTTGTTCAGCCGGAAATTTTATAGGTCAGAAGTCATTGGTTATTTAAAAGTATTCAGGTATTTAGAGTCAGCCATAATTTTCCTAGTTCTAAAATGCCAGTTTAAAATGCCATCTTAGCAATATTTCCACCGGCATAATTTCCCGTGTTTGTAGCTGAATCTAATCGCAGCCTAACTAGAATTTTCAAAAGTTTGAAGAAATTATAAAGTTAATCTTGACACTATGCAACTACATAAATAAATGCACAGAGTACCTCTATACCGGCAAACGGGCAGACGTGTCTGAAAATAAAGCACAAAGATGTGCTTTTCCAAGAAAATTGGTACAGTATCAGCAAACAATCTATAAACATTAATATGGGCCTAATTAACCGCTTTTGATAAATAGTCCAAAGACGAAATGATAAATTCACAAAGCATTCAAGTTAAACACATTTAAAGCTACAATAAATTATAACAATTGCATAAAAATCGGCCCGCGCGAATCGGTCCTAACTTTCCTCAGTCACCGGGCATAAGTTTACCGTTGCATCAGAAGAGTCATGACCATCACAGATCGGAATAGATGTTTTATCAATAATCCCATCGTTTCTTCTGCAGCAGCAGTTTAAGTCCTACAGTGGAGATGGTGCGGACACGGTGACAGCCTTTTCATGGAGAAGTTTTCAGCAGCGTCGGTCAAAGTCCCGGCACGGGAGTGACAGGTCCCACACGGGCAATTCTAGCGCTGTGTAGATCGACAGAGGAGAATCCTCCCAAGTTCCGAAAAATGAGCAAAGTGACACCCAGGAAGCAGGCTTTTAATGGAATGTCTTTAAACGATCTTCGCGAGTTGTGCTGAATGCTGGAATGAGACCTTGATTACTCTCAAATCCAATGGGCATTTGCATGCGAGCACATCCGAAAACCGCTATATTTTAAACTGCGGTGCCGCCGACCTGCCTCCAGCTCTCCCGGACTTCGCAGACTGGTACTTAACTTATCCTGTTAGCGTTACCGTTTAGCACTTTTCCAGCCCACTTGAGATCACATGACGGTAAAGAACTGCGGCAGTTCATGACAAGTGTCCCGTTAAATGAAATATTGCTCATAAGCAAACAGTGAACATAGACGGATCTCACTGCATGACTGTTAATTGACAAAAGTTTAAAGCCCGAATGAGGGTTCGTGATTTCAGGACATGTCTATACTAGTCAAACGCATTACCTCTTTGCAAAGCCGGCTACATTAGTTATAGTGAAGAATTTTTTTTTTAATAAACTGGCTCCCTAAATAATTGCAATAAGAATATAATCCCCCGTTCCCTTTTAAATGAAAAAATACTTTACACACGGTGAGGGTCCAGGGTTCCAAGCCATTGAAATTTGTGCTTTGTTTCTCTCATTATTGTCTTATAAATATATGATAGCATATATATTATATGGTATTGAGACATAAAATTTAATGAAATCTCTGGCTTCATTAAATTGTGGCGTTGTGTCTGTGTACTCAAAATGTAGGCTGAATTTAAAAGGTTCTTTGTGGGTTTTGATTTTTAATCAAACTTTTTTTTTTTTTTTTTTTGTCCGCTGTGGACTTAGTCTCACCATGTCAATCCATGTGGCATTTTGAGAAAGATAACAGGCAACAATTATGGAGGTGGAGACTTGATTGTAAAATTAGTATTAAGGCATTCTTCCTTCAACTCCAGTATGATGATACTTTTGAAATAAAAAGTAAAAAAAAAAAACGCATTTTTAGTTTTGCTGCTTCTTCAGTTCACCAGGCGGGCTAGCAGGTAGCGTAGGGTTATGCATATGCGTTCGGCCTGCAGTGGCTCCCTTGGGCTAAACGCTCATCCTGAATTGCTTTTGTAAAACGTCCAAGTGCATAAATGCGCACGTCAACTAGGCAGATGATGTTGTTTCTGTTACTTAAATGTCAGTTTTCCGAAGTTTAGAATCAGAATGACACATTTTATTAATTAAGCTAAAAATGAAACAGAATATAAAAGCAGTTCAAACATGCTTAAACATTTTGTATTTAATATTATGTTCACTGATCTCCTGGCCAGGGGCATGGGAACCGGGGTTACCCTCCCCCAAGAAAAAATCATTTGACTTCATTCATCCCACAAAAAACAAACCTTTGCATTGAAATGATGAAGTTGAGCCCAGCCCCCTTTCCCTCTGCATGATGGAGCCAGACCATAAGAGCAGGGTCCGACTCAGCAGTTGCTTGTCCCATATTCATCCAAAATCTTTGATGAATTACTAAAACAATTCAGATGCTGTTTCTCAGTTTCCACTGTTTGCAATTATATGACAATATACATGACCCTTTCTGGCACACATGACAAGAAACACACAAATGTAATAATTTTATAAAAAATTTTATTTAATTTAATTTTGGTAATCTGAGGTAGAAGAAATTAATTTTTTCTGATGTAAATATCCTATCTGCTGTAGGTTTCTAAGTCGCTTTGTTAGTTTAAGAATCCAGAATCTAAATTTATATACTGATCAGTTGTACTGAATCTAAATTTATATACTGATCAGTTGTACTTCTGGAGCATCTGGGGTGGGCTCTGCACCCCCACAACCATGGGCGTCGCCGCCGTTAAATCTGAGGGGGACGTGTCCCCCTCACATTTCATAATTATTCGTTTGGACCCCCCCACATTTAACATGAAATATTAGTTCACCCAGCGCTGTTTCTATTGCTTCATGAAAGAATCCATTCCACTTGATCGATATGAGAGCACAGATAAGGCATCTAATTCATTAAAAAAATTCTGGAGGGGGGGTCCGCCCCACATTCAAAATGCTTCTGACGCCCCTGCCCACAACCCTGCATATAATGGATGGATGGATAGATGGATAATGATCATTAACTGCATGAACAAAACTTAGTTAAGAGCAGTTATTTAACACTAATTTAACAGGTCTGCATAATAAGAAATAATCAGGGAAAACCATACAAGTACACTGTCAGAAAAACAGAGTACCAGTTTGTACCTTTGCTTGTCACTGGGTCTGCCAATTGTACCCTATAGCTCTAGGTAATTGTACTACGAGGAACATTTTTGTGTTATTGGGGATACATCAATGTTGTTTGTAGCTTGGAGATGATCCTCAGAGTCCATTTCTGTACCTTAAAAGGTACAATCACCTAGACTGCTACAGAGTACAATTGGAAGACTCTTGAGGATACAACCCCAGTGACAAGCAAAGGTACAAACTGATACTCTTTTTTTGCTGACAGTGTACTTGTATGGCTTCCCCTGATTATTTCTTATTATGCAGACCTTATTATGCAGAGTACATTGACTACTTTCAATGTAAAGTTCATGGCCTAAGTTTTTGGAAATGAGCAGACACAAATACCAACTTGATACAGCTTAGAAGAAAACAACTGATGTAATCATTGATGTTGATGCTTCCATGTCTCATTCTCGCCAGTGTGGGGAAGCAATAAAAAAGGCCAATAGGATGTTGGGGTACATCTCCAGGTGTGTGGAGTTTAAGTCAAGGGAGGTAATGCTAAGATTATACAATTCCTTGGTGAGACCTCACCTAGAATATTGTGTACAGGTTTGGTCACCATATCTTAAAAAGGACATAGCGGCCTTAGAAAAGGTGCAGCGTAGGGCCACAAGAATGATTCCTGGTCTTAGAGGAATGTCATACGAGGAAAGGTTATTTGAGCTAAATCTGTTCAGCCTCAAGCAAAGGAGACTGAGGGGGGACATGATCCAGGTCTATAAGATTCTAACAGGTTTGGATGCTGTTCAACCGAATAGTTACTTCAGCATTAGTTCAAATACAAGAACTCGTGGCCATAGGTGGAAATTAGCGGGAGAACATTTCAAACTGGATTTAAGGAAGCACTTCTTTACACAGCGTGTAGTCAGAGTATGGAATAGTCTTCCTGATAACGTAGTGCAAGCTGAATCCTTGGGTTCCTTTAAATCAGAGCTAGATAAGATTTTAACAACTCTGAGCTATTAGTTAAGTTCTCCCCAAGCGAGCTCGATGGGCCGAATGGCCTCCTCTCGTTTGTATAGTTCTTATGTTCTTATGTTCTTATGTTCTTAATAGTCACAGTCAACCGCATGGTAACACAATCACGGTTAGATGGTGAGACTGCAAAAAGTGACCATAATCCTCTGTGGAAACAGAGGGCAATACACCATTCCCACTGTGTGACCAAGACAAGATAGCAAGCAGTGCTGTGTAAATTGTGCTTGAGTCACAGTTTTGCTATTATTAAATCTTTTCCTAAGAACAATTGCAAAATGTGGTCAAAACTTCAGGAAAACAGAAATACTGTTTCCATATGGTGTGTGCGACAGCTCTGAAGGCGGTGGGCCAGTCAGCAGATATACACTGGTGTGAATGGTATTCCTGTCACCCCAGGGGAGCCCAGTACAGCCAAATTTACTGGGTCATCAGGCAGTGGAAACAATTCATTAACCCTCGTTCATTTTCAGAGACTGCGGTCATTAAAAACAGACACATTTTTCAAATGAAGAGTTCAATATTTATTTGTATCATTTTTAAAAATGCACATGCTCTTTCCAAACATTTGGATCTGCAGTCTGTGTTCGAAATGTGTGTTTCATTCCTCTCCTTTAATTAAAAAACTGACCAGGTAGCATTTTGCTAATGGCACATTTTAGCATGTGTGTTTTGTGAGACCTCAGTTGATGGCTTGCAGGATTCCTGTAAAGAGGACAGATTGGTTTTCTGTCTTGGGAAAATAGCTTTGCTGAAATGTTAGCCTTGGGTGGTGGTGGTCAGGGTAAGGGGTGGGGTAAAATTCTTCAGGTCAGTGTGTTTTATCAACTTTCTGATTTCAGGAGAAAGTTTACAATGCCTGATTCAACATTTGCATAGAGCAAGCAGAATGAATATTCAAGAAAGCCACTGAGTCAGTGTATCTATTAATATTTTGGTCATATTGGATTTCTGTGTCAAGCATTTTACTTTTCAAAAAAACTTCCACATTATGCTATAACGATACGAGAATAAAGTCAGAGGATAATGATGCTTAGACAAATGATTATGGCTAGAGACTAATCTAAAACGTGCCAGATAAACCACACTGGTGTCTGCAACGACTCTGTCCTCTGCTCTCCGAGTGAAATCTGCAGCGTTGACTCCTCCAGCGATATTGTGTTTGTAAACATACGTGTTTCTCCGCTGAGCCACTCTGGAGGCTTCAGCTTGTGGCTCGCCAATGTTTCTTTGAGCAGAAGAAGTTGAGGTAAGGAGATTACAAATTTAACCTCCAGCTATAAATTTCCCAGCAAGCAAATACATCTGCCTGGATCTGAACATGTTTAACCCTTATTACTCTGCTGGCTTCCAGATCACCAGACTGTAGAGAATGAAACTTTACTCTTTACAACACACGGAGAAGCTGGTAGGACACAGAAAAGCATTTCAAAAAAGCACAAGAGAGAAGTATATATTTATACCAGTTCATTGAGGGAAAGGACAGTATTACATAGGACATATATCTGAGCATTGTTAGGTTCTGGGAACAAAAGAAACAGTCAGGCCTAAGTTTGGATACACAGCTATGGGTCTTCATTCGCTTACTGCCAAAACAGTAAGTGATACCGGCTCTTGTGTGCCTAGAAACAACTAACCATGCGCAATTTAATGCCATCGCACTAAAGTCAATTTTATGTTCAATAATTCAAACCACAAACTTGGGCAAACAATTATAAGCAACCAGAGAACTGCAAGCAGAAGTGGCTCCACTATGAACAAATGTCTTGACTGAAGGCCTCCTGTCACGGGGAACTTCTGGCTGCGCTTAGCTTGATGGCTTCTAATGTCACACGTTTGACCGATGACTGTAACTTGCTTGACTCATCATGGCAACTAACTTCTTATTGATATCCATTTATTTCTTTAATATTTGATATTCAGGATAATTTATTTATGATTTGTGTACATTTTAATGTCTTGCTCGCACTGTGTACTGTCTTTGCACTTCACCTATTTTGCATTTATTTATTTGTGTGTGTATATATATGTATGTATTTACTCATGTATTTACTCTGCACAGCCTGCTGCTGTATGTACAGTACATATGTAGGAATTATGTCCTGGTATCAACAAAGTTTTATTTTGTATTTGAACCAGCTTTACAGCATTTGTCGCACAGCCAGCCTTAATCCTCTTTCAGCTGCATTATCCAGCTTGTACAGTAAGCGTCAGCTTGTGAGCTGTGAAAGCAGCTGTTGAATCATGTGATGTGTACGAAAACACTGGGACAGTGACCCCTAATCTGAGTGCTGCTGCCTCTGCAGGCAACTGTGGCCACACCCTCAGCCAAATCACTCCGCCTTTTCCCATTTTTAATTAAACGTTACCGTCTCTGAATGAATTAGCACAAACTGACAATAGGGTTGTGGTCAACTGAGTGATTAGACTGTTGTAAACCACCTAACTCATTTCTGGGAATCTGCTACTATACAAATACACATAAGCTGCATATATGTGTTGCTTATCTGTGTCTGCATTATGGTTAACAACTGAAGATGAGGACTGGGGAACTGGAGACAGATCCATTTTAAATATGATTAGTCAATGTGGATTATGTTTTAGATCACAACACTAAACACAATAACAATAATAAATAACAGCAACCAGACTAATAATGATGATTATTATTAATAATAATAATAATAATAATAATAATAATAATAAAGCACTTGAATTTATCAGTGAGCCACTTTGACTCACATGAGACTTTTAAACATGTGCTGGCCCATGCACCGTTTCCCTGACTTGCTTACACCATGGGATGCTCTGCACGTTTCTCGGACGTGATGTAGCAGCTGTCCCCACCTAAGTTCTCTTCAGGTAAGCTGCACATCTCCTTGTCTAATGGAGGCTGACCTGTGGAGAGATATGTACGTCTGACACCCGAAACCACTGGAGGTGCCCTGCTGCTTGTGTTATTAAGAAGTACGTCGGGGCTGGTGTCGGCCGGAAGGTGGAGACTTGGGGCTGGAGATGCGTGCCGTGGGCTGCTGCTTGTGAAGACCCCAAGATGGCAGTGTCAGGTCACAGGGATGACAGGGAAAGTAAGATAACTTTTGTCTGGCCAGGTGGGACATGAAGACTGGACTGAAAGATTATGGAGTTGGAGTTATTCCCTGTCTGTCTGGACCACCCACAACCTTGAATAGGACAATTGAGTATGATCGATGGATAGGTGGAATATTTTCTTGCTCTTTAGTGAACCCATCAGGTCAAAATTTATTCATCAGACAATTTTGAAAATGTGAATGACTGTATGTGGTCAGTGTTTTAAAGTACTAAATAAAAATTAAAATGTAAAATATAAAACACACATAAAGACAGAAATACTATATAACACATTAATACTGCAAATTACATGTCATTAAGCTGGTTTACTTCCTGACGAGTAAATACTTTTTAAAGTTTATTGTTAGGGCAGTTGCCCAGAAATGGAAACATACACCGTTTAAATAGCTCCACCTTGCGTTCATTTAATAGTTGTGCAAGCAAAAGGTGCACCTGGAGGGATTCCGAAGGGAACAATTTCACGGTAGCATCACAAAATCTCTATTCAATCGCACTCAGAAGCGACTCTAAGTTTTCCGGCCAGGGGGTGCAAGGTGAGAGAGCACAACCAGTCATTCATATAGATAAATAAATTTGTAAAAAAATTTAAATACTTTTACAATAAATTATTACCACACGCTGAAAGGACTAGCACAAGCCATATTTTCAAATATAACTTTCCTATAGGCCTATAATTATATTTTATTCACTTAATATGTTCAAATAGCATTTTCATCTGACCAATAAGGGGCACACCACCGGTAAAATCGTCTAGAATCGAAGTTAAGGAATTGGGAAATAAACAGTTGATAAAATTTTTGAGTTCCGGTGTATCTGGAGATTCCACAGTGGGTCGCAGTCATAATAACTCCTTGTATTCACTTTAGCGGAACATCGCATTCGTGAGAAAAAATCCGGCTTTTCCAGTATTTTTTCCCCACGAATTCTGGTCGTGATAATGATTTCCACCAAAACATACATACATTCACACGACAGACGGTGCTGGAATTTCGTTTACTGCATGGGCAATTTGCGCCCTATCATCTCCTGTTCCATATTCTTCTGCCGGTAAACGTGTGCATTCCTTACAGATCACTGATTCATCCTCTCATGCAAGTTACAGTAAGAGCAGTCATTTCAACAGCCAAAACACAGCCTACAGCTACAAGTTCATCCAATTAGATGCCCACAACCCTGGAGGTACGGAGCTACCACAAAGTAAACCACCATGACGCCCCCTTCGTTCCACGTGACTTGGGTTTGAAGGTCTCAGGGTTGTCAACTTTGGTCAGCTGGTTGGAGGGAGATTTTCAATTCGAAACAAGTCTGCACACGCATTTACATGTATGTAACAGTTTTATTACCTTGTAAATAGTCTATAAGGTTTGCAAGCTTCCCCAGCGCTTTTGATGTTGCTAATTTTAGGTTTATAATGGAATAGGCTAATATATATTTCCCGTAAGATTTCCGAAAGTCTGAAAGCACGAGTGTCACGCCGGATGGGTGAGAGTCGGCAACCCCGAGATCTGACAAGACTAAGGATTAAAAAAAAACGAGTCTTTTTAGAGTCCATATTTCTACAGAACCTTGTTGGCATGAATGGTGGTACCCTGAACAATTTTGCTGCACGTGGCTTTGCACAAAACGAAGCTACAGGATTTAATGGTGGACAACGAGTTGGTGTTACTAAAAATGTATCAAAATCATACATGATTTATGACTTCGGCAAGAGGTGTAGGATATGTTTTTCAAAAACCATATACTATTCTTGCATAAGGCCTGTAGCAATGTTTTGTCATTTTGTCATGTATGTGACACATTTTATTTAGGCCATAAATAAAGACGAGTAGGCAAAATACAACAATACGTTATAGATATGTGATACATATAGGATATAGCCTAAATATGGAAAAACTGGATTTAAAAAAGGACTTGGCAGCAGAATGGTTGCTTCCTTTTTGATCGATCCAGGCAAATTTGCGTCCCTTTCCGAAAATAATCCAGCCGAAATACGGCGGCAGCTGTTTCCGTAAATCGGCTGGCGCTCCCTGTTTGGGGCCAGATATGTCGGGTTAAAACTCGGACCCGTCCGCTGTCTGCCTACTGCTCCGCAGACTCGGCTCCTGGAAAATGTCAACTCGTACCTCAAATGGCGAGAAGCCATTTCCAACTGCACAAATAACCCCAAACGCCATTATTTATTGTACTGAGATGCAGACGGGGGGACTGGGGGTAGACGGCTTAAAGAAAGGTCAGAAAAAAGGCAGAAATTGGAAATGACGCGCAGGCGAGAGTTAGTAAGCCTGTTTAAAGGCAAAGGGGAGGAAAATGTGACATACATTCTATTTAATCGGCTGGGTTAAAACAACCATTTCTGCAACACTGTAATTAAAATGAAACTGCCACTGTACCAAGCTTTAGTATTTTTTCCTGAAGCTGTCTCGCCGTTTTATGTTTATTTTGCGGTTTTGTAGATTATGCTTTATGATTACTTTCCCAGCAAAACTGCAACAACTAAATACGATTTAAACCCCTTTTAAAACATTAGTTATTTTAAACCTTGTTTAAGCTATTCCTCAATAACTCAAATGCAATTATAATTCAATATGTTTAAAATACTAATATGGGTGTGTTTTAACACACTGCAGAGCTCACATGGGGGGGGGGGGGGGGGGGTAGACATATGCTTATGAGGTCACAAATCCACATCTGAAAACTGTTCAGGGCTAATTCAAAGAAAGCATTTGCTTCACAAAATGTGTAGTATGATTGGGGTTGAGCGTTCTCAACGTAGTGCAGGCAACAAACCTTAGATTAATTCAAGTCAGTATACCACATAACATCGTAAGTCGTATTTATAACGTAAGCTAAATATTAACGGTATATATACATGTACAGACGGAGTGGGACCGGCAAAGCTCTATCGCCGTTGCATTAATATGAAATCACTTCTGTTTTGCCTTTTGGACCCAACTACACGTCTGGTAACCTGATTCCTCTCTTTTTTGCTGTGTGTTTCTTCCATGCTGAATCTGAAACGGCTGCTTTTGTTTTCCTTCCTCCCTGTCAACTTTCTTAAACCCATATTAATTTAAAGTCGCCATGTGTCCCTGTAAAAACAGATTGTGGAACAATGTCGGATTATGTAATAATTCGACAAAGTGTCAGTGAAGACGTGCATCTTAGTTGTTTATTACATACAGTATTACATTTTCATCATTACAAAAGCACAACTCCCGCATTTTGTAATAACTAACATAATATGTAGTAATTTATTACAAAATGCAGGGAAATTTATTACAGAGGGGAGACCGGGGATGATTGTAACATGGGATAGTTGTAACAAAGTATCTTTCTCACACCAGGAACCAGGCACAAATCTCATAACTCACTCTGCACGAGCTCAGTTTAGTCTTTGTTTCACATACGAAGAAGCAGCACCCTGAAACAGACACACTCAGATTTTAAAGGAAAAAGAAATTTGAGGTAAGAAAACATTTTTTTTATTTTTTATTTTTTTATGTGATAGCACTGCAAGCTTTGTACATACATTATTCAAACTTAAATCATTTTATTATGTGCCTATGGAAATATATTTTATACAGGTTCTCAGTGCTAAAATTGTTGCTTATAGCTGCAAGGTAAACTTGTTCATGGTTACTATAGTCTGGGATAGTTGTAACAGTATTTCTCCAACTGCCCACCAGGTCACTTCTCAAGCCCAGAAAACTTCTGCATTATGTGTGGAACATTTCAAAGTCAAAGGAAAATTGGGGTAAATGCAGTCTGCCCATGGTGGACATAAGAACATAAGAACATAAGAAATTTACAAACGAGAGGAGGCCATTCGGCCCATCAAGCTCGTTTGGGGAGAACTTAGCTAATATCTCAGAGTTGTTAAAATCTTATCTAGCTCTGATTTAAAGGAACCCATGGTTTTAGCTTCCACTACAATAGCAGGAAGACTATTCCATACTCTGACTACACGCTGTGTAAAGAAGTGCTTCCTCAAATTTGTTTTAAAATGTTCTCCCGCTAATTTCCACTTATGGCCACGAGTTCTAGTATTTAGACTAATATTGAAATAGTCATTTGGCTGAACAGCATCCAGACCCGTTAGAATCTTATAGACCTGAATCATATCCCCCCTTAGTCTCCTTTGCTCAAGGCTGAACAGATTCAGTTCCGCTAACCTCTCCTCGTAAGACATTCCTCTAAGACCAGGAATCATTCTCGTAGCTCTTCGTTGCACCTTTTCTAAGGCAGCAATGTCCTTCTTGAGGTATGGTGACCAAACCTGCACACAGTATTCTAGGTGGGGTCTTACCAAGGAATTATATAAGTGTAACATCACCTCCCTTGACTTAAACTCCACACATCTAGAGATATAACCCAACATTCTGTTCGCCTTTTTTATTGCTTCCCCACATTGGCGAGAGTGGGACATGGAAGCATCAACATACATACCGAGATCTTTCTCGTAATCAGCTACCTTTATTTCAGTGGAACCCATAAAATATCTGTACTGTATATTTCTGCTCCCTGCATGGATTACCTTACATTTATTTGTGTTAAATTTCATCTGCCAAGTATCAGCCCATTCGCTAATTAAATCCAGATCCCGTTGAAGCCTCTCTGCTGCTAGATTAGTATCTGCTACCCCGCCCACCTTAGTGTCGTCTGCAAATTTAACCAGTTTACTGTATGTATTCGTGTCAATATCATTAATGTAAATTAGGAACAATAGTGGTCCTAAAATTGAACCCTGCGGTACCCCACTATAAACGGAGGCCCACTGTGACATAGTGCCTCTAATAACTACTCGCTGCTTCCTATCAGTTAGCCAGTTTTTGATCCAAGCTGCCACAGTTCCTAAAATTCCTGCAGCTTTAAGCTTTAACAAGAGCCGTTTGTGGGGGACAACATCAAAGGCTTTCTGGAAATCTAAGTAAATCACATCATAGGCCTTTTTGTGATCAATTTCACTTGTAGCTTCCTCAAAGAACTCAAGCAGATTCGTTAGGCAGGATCTACCTCTCCTAAATCCATGTTGGCTATCCTTTATAATGTTATTTGCATCTAGGTAATCTACCATTTTCACTTGAATTATAGCTTCCATTATTTTTCCAGTAATGCTAGTTAAACTGATTGGCCTATAGTTTGCTGGATTACTTCTATCCCCTTTTTTGAATATGGGTGTTATATTAGCATGCTTCCAATCTGATGGTACCACACCCGCAGATAACGATTTCTGGAATATTAAAGTCAAAGGTTGGCTAATAATATCCCTCATCTCTTTCAAGACTAAAGGTAAGATGCCATCAGGCCCCTGCGATTTATTTATTTTGAGTTTAGCTAGGCTTAGTATCACATCAACCTCAGTTATACATATATTGGTCATAGACGATGCTGTATTCGTATTAATTGGTGGTAAATTACTTGTGTTCTCTATTGTGAACACCCTTGAAAAATAATCATTAAACTCGTTTACCATATCAATTTCGTTATCAATTATAAGGCCCTTACTATCCTGCAAATTAGTGATTTCAGCTTTTAGTGCTCTCTTGGAGTTAAAATATTGGAAGAAACCTTTACTGTCATGCTTAGCCTCCAATGCAATTTTTCTTTCTACATCCCTCTTTGATAGCCTAATGTCATTTTTTAACTCTGCCTGTAGACTTAGATACTCCTGCTTGATTTTGAAATCATTAGTTATTTTCCAGTTGTGGAACAGAGCCCTTTTCCTCCTGACTTTACTCTTAATTTCCTTAGTAAACCACCTTGGTTGTCGTTTCCTAGATTTAGTTTTGCTGGAAACAGGTATGAAGTCCTCTTGCACTTGCAACAATGTGCTTTTGAAAAATTCCCATGCCTCTTCAACTGTTTTGCTATTTAACTCTGTCCAGTTTACAGTTTCTAATTTCCGTCTCATACCATTAAAGTTAGCCTTCCTAACATTGTATACTTTTAATTTAGACTTTGCTCTTCGGACACTAAAATTAACCTCGAATTTAACCATGTTATGATCACTACCGTACAATGGGTCTAAAACCTCTAATTTTCCAATCCTATCCTGGTTATTACAAAAAACGAGATCAAGAAGGGCTTCTCCCCTGGTAGGAGTATTAACAAACTGAGTAAAAAAACAATCCTGTACTAATTCCACCATCTCAAGTTCATTTACAGAAGAGCCAGAGACTGTGTCCCACTGTATCCCAGGTAAATTAAAATCACCCATAACCACCACATCATTTTTATTACTCATAATCCTGATATCATCATATAATATTCTGCTTTCCTCTACAGCTACATTAGGTGCCCTATAACAAACCCCGACAATTAGGCCATTTGAATCTTTAGCATCAAGTTTGATCCATACAGCTTCTGAATTTTTATTTATATCAGTGAGATCCCTTGCCTGCAAGTTTTCTTTTACGTATACTGCAACACCACCTCCCTTCTTGCCTATCCGGTCTCTACGGAACAACGTATAACCATCCATATTATATTCATCACCATCATTGTCACTCATCCATGTTTCAGTTATTCCTATAATGTCGTAATTGTCTGAAGAAATTAAAGCCTCTAAGTCATTAATTTTGTTTCTAATACTCCTAGCATTCAAATACAGACCACTAATGGTAGGCCTTTTACAGTGTCTACTTTTAATATTTATTTGGGCTTTCCGTCTCTCCCCACATAAATTCATAACTGACCTCCCTGCCCCCCCAGTCCCTAGTTTAAACATTCCTCAACTATTCTGCACATACGCCTCCCCAATACACTGGTTCCCCTATGGTTCAGATGCAACCCGTCCGGCTTGAACAGGTCCCACCTGTTCCAGAAGGTCTTCCAGTGCCCCATAAACCTGAACCCCTCTTTCCTACACCACCATTTTAGCCACGCATTTAATCCCCTTATCTCAGCTAATTTTGCCTGACTTGCACGTGGCACGGGAAGTATTCCAGAGAATACCACCGTGGATGTTCTGCTTCTAAGCTTATCCGCGACTTCTATAAATTTATCTTGCAGAACAGCCCTTCTGCCCTTTCCTATGTCATTGGTGCCAACATGCACCACGACCACTGGATCCACCCCGGCTGGGGCCAAAAGCCTGTCCACTCGATCTGGAAGGTCCCCTACCTGGGCACCAGGCAGGCAAGACACCGTACGGGACCCTCTATCACGGGTGCACACATAACTATCTACACCTCTTATAATTGAATCCCCTACTACCACAACCTCCCTCCTACTGGGGTTAGGTGGCTCCTTGGTGCCCAAGGGCCCACCTGCCTCCCCAGTCTCTTCCGGCTCTAAAGCTGGAAGCACCTGAAAGCGGTTAGAAACCGTTACTTCAGGTGATGCCGCCTCTGTGAACTGTGTACGCCCTTTTCTACGTCTACGACCTACGTTCACCCAGCTCTCTCGACCTACCTGTTCATCATTCTCCCCCCTCCCCGCTTGTGACGTACACATAGTCTCCCTAGAAGGCGTATTAACTCTCTCCTTTAACTCATTGCTATGCTGGATGAGAGCCAGTCGCTCCTCTAGGTCACGAACCTGGACCATGAGTGAGTCAACTAACCCACATCGCTCGCAGACGAAGTCCGACTGGACGCAAGCATCCAGAAGGGCAAACATCTTGCAAACACAACACTGAGTTGGCCCCATAATTACCTAACTCACTATGTCCCCGTCCTTTACTCCCAGCCCAGTATATTAATAGAGATTATTTAAACTTTTAGTTGATCTAATTAACGTATAGTTAAAACAAAGTGCCGAGTACACTAAAGCACTGAATTAACACTTGCGTTAAATCGGTACTTTATTATAAATTATCCGGCAGCGTCAGCGATAACAACCTTTAAATTTTACTTTTAAAATAACCAAATTTACAATTACTTACCCGAGATTAACTTCCTGCTGAACCACGTTTAGCTTAAACTAAAGCGAAGTTGCTCTAGGGAGGCCAAAAAACCACAAAAACCCTCTCAAAGCAGGCTACTGCCGGAGCGGGAAAAAAAGTGGAAAATGTCCTCCCGGCCCCGACCGGCGACCGAGCAAAGCTCCGGAGCAACTGACCTTTTACAGTTAATGTTACCGATGTTCGATAATATTACCCGCGGGTGTTTGATGCGAAGGACGCAAACAGAAACGCCGCTCGCGCCCGCAGCTGTCGGTAACACTCACAAGGACAGACAAGTACACACGTAAAAATAAGAGTATCTTATCAGGCCTGTGCACCAAGAGAAGTTCAATACACCTGTCACCACAGTGATGCTGATGCTGACAAACATCACTCACACACACACACACACACACACAAAAAGAACAAAAAGAATTAATAAAAAACTTTGACATCATTGATAATGTTACATTAACCCTGGGCTGTGTTACAACTATCCCTGACTATGGGGTGAATTGTAACAATTCACCCGCTGTTTGTCTGTTTGTGATTCAGAGATAAAACCTTTAACTGTTATTTAACTGAAGACACACACAGGTGGTTTGTGTCAAATTTTGAATGGGATTCCATTAAAAAACTCTGATATTCTGGCAAAAATGTAAAAAACATTACAACCATCTCTGGTCTCCCCTAATGCATTCAAGCGTTGTATTACAAAATGTGGGTGCTATTGCATAATGAAGTGAAAACTTGTTAACATTTAATTGAGTTATTATATAATGCGGTATTCTTACATAATGCATTGTTACAGTCCTCCACCTATTTGTAATGTTTGGTTACCCCAAACAATGCTGCAGAACAGTATGGTATTGTACATCATAAGTCATAACAGAACATACAATAGTTATATACTGTTATTAAAGGTAAAAACGATATACACAATATACCCATTTAGTTTATCAACACAATTCACATTTGGTTTTCCAGCAAACATCACAGAAAAATATAACTCAAAACGAAACACAGCTTTTGCGGTACATGAGCTCCTTGGTTTCCAGAAACTACGTGACAGTTTGCATCCATGGTGGTGTTCCTGGTTGAGTTATTTCAAGGGTAACTTGGCGGTCAACACTGCTCGGAACAGGTACTTTGAATGCATTGACTACAGGTAAGTCCTTATTCTCTGTCAAGGTCAAATGTGACATGAATAGAGTTTGGTTGTCATAGCGACAGCTTTACCCTCAAGCCTCCCAGTAAGGAACCACATTCTGTTACCCAGTGAAACGGCAATAGAAAAAAAATCCACATTATTTCTGTTATAGCTGTCCAGTAGTTGTTGTTCAGGAGTTTTGTGCAGAGGTGGTGAAGAAAACTTTGCACAGTTGTACAGTGAATCTATAGAATTATTTGGGAATTAAAATGTTACAGGATGCTAAAAAAAAAAAAGAAAGGTAACAGAATAGAGAGATTTGTTTGGGACCTTGGTGACATGAGTATGCATGTAAATAAAATGTGCCGATAAAAAGAATGAAAAAACATCTTTAAAAATGCTTATTCGCCTCTTGAATTTAAAAGGCTTTAAAAATAGCTGGACTCTTGTCATCAGAATAAGCTGGCATGTTATAAAATTTGGTCAAAAATCTGTGATAGTTACAACAGCCATTAGAGTTCACACTAGGGAAGCCAAAAAAACGCAGCGAAAAGCGCAAGGCGTCGTATTGCGTTTATTTTTTCCATGACTTTCTGTGTTATCTCGCGTTTGTGCGCGTTATTATGTATATATAATTTGATGTTGTGTTTTACTACGCGTTTTTTGATTCTACATATTTAAACATTATTGAAATATGCCAATAGATAGATGACACTAATGTAGATGACACTGGTGTCGTAGTGTGGGTTTATGAGGAGATTTTAGTGTGGAGATCACAGGTTGTTTTTGGCGTCAGATTCTGACTACATTCTGCTTTAAAATGAATTCAGAGCTGCTTTCAGCTTTAGTGCTCATAGTGGCAATTATACGCCGCAGAAGGTGTACCCTACCCGCAGGTCCTGGGGCCATCCCCTGCTGATTGAGAGAGAAGACAAAGGGCCGTTTTGGATCCTGTATGAGGATTTGAGGAACCAAGCATGTGTGGAGAAAAGAGGAAGTAAAAAACGTATACAGACGATTTGGAACGCGTTTGGTCTGCGCAGCGCAGAGACATGCATGCAGCAGTGCGCAGCGCACTAGTGGGAACGCCATACATTGCTTTCGGTGCTACTGTATGTACGATGTTCTACCGGATCGCAGAACGCGTGCGTTGATGAAAGCGCAACGCAACGCGTATAGTGGGAACGTGCCGTTAATCCAGGTGTCGGCTTCTGGTAACAGAAATGGCGTGTGCTCTGTGCAGGAATCTCAGCATTCTCATTTTCTTTGTACCATTTTTACGTTTGTTACATAATAACCGACAAGGATACTTTCTTTCACTTGCTAGTTTTGCCCACTATAGCTAAGTTTTCAGAAATGGTAAGGATATTTGCCACAGGAATGCATTGTACAGTTTTAATGGAACAAAAGGGTTTGTTTTGGATTTACCAAAGTTAACCTTCCCTCTGATCTAGAGAATTATTTTTCCGGATGTGGTGAACTATATATCATTGCAATAGAATTCTACGTACACTTGCATTCTGGAAATGAATAGACTAACAAGGTCTTGGACACAGACTTATCAGTCACTTCTGGAGGCCTTTAGAAACCAAGTTGCATTCCTTTCAGAAATAGTTTTAAGATAAGAACCTCCTGTTATGGGCTTCTAGATGTTAAGACCTTGGTGAAATCTTCACCCCAGACAGTTCTAGAGGCAGAGAGTGAGGTTCTTACTGGTGGAACACTTCTCACATTCCACTGTGCAGCACCAGTAAAACCTGCAAAGGCAGTTCAGTTCCACCAGCTGTGTTTCCTTCTTGTGGCCACGGCCACAGCAGAGCTGGCGGCAACCCCCCATGCCAGTCACCCGGCTATCACAGGCACGGCCCCCTGTGCCCAGTGAACCTGTCCGTCTGCAGGGAAGGCAGAAGTCCGGAGACTCATCCGAGTAGACGAGATCCAGGCCGTCTGGGGGTTTCACGCCCTGGCCGGCGGGCACCAGCATCCCACCATCGTTGCTGCCCATCACCCTGAAAGCACTGTTGTACCTTTGCAGCAGACGGTCACCCACCTCTCGGAAATGGGGCATCTTCCTCCAGCAGGTCTTCAGAGAACAGGAGCTAGACAGCCCGTGGCATTTACACTCCGTCCACATATGATTTCTCACTGCCTGGGGGTAAAGATCGAGGTGGGCTGGTAAGATAAAATCACCCCCCATTTAAGAGGAATTCACCTTTTCTTCTGCTCTGGGACATCATTTAGATTTACGCACGATAACCTGCAGCAGGGGTAGTATTTTCCGGATCTTTCCAGGTGCAGGCCTGCTATCTGGGGGACAAACTCCCTCAGCAGAACTTGCACCTGCTGCTTCACCTGCCTTTGACCCCTGGCTGGGGGCGGCTTCAGTGAAACGTCTTTTTGCTTGTTCATAATATTGATATAGAATTAGTAAAGATAAGATCTAAATAACACAAACTATGAGAGTAGCGACAGGTAAGTCTAGGTAACTGACAAAAGGTCAAGCAAGGTGTTCATACTTTTAATAACTGTTAATAGTAGAATTTTATATAAGACCTTCATAACATTCTCTGCATGCACAGAAAAACTGATTGCACTGATTTTCTACTGACGGTGTCAATGTCAATCCTGCTTAAATAACTAAGAAAGTTGAATTAATCTACAATTTTGCTGAGTAAGACCTTCATGACACCTTAACAACATTAACCGTTTTAATGTAATGTTTATGAAGGTCTTATGAAGCTCTTACGTGCTGCCCGTGGCAGACTAAGCTCCATGACTGTACCAGCCTTCCCGCCTCGTAGTTGTGAAGGTCAATCAGTGTCCTAACATCGCTCTTGGTCTTCCTTCTCTTGGTGTCCATGAACCTCCTGGATGCCTCGAAGCCAAACTCCACGTCATCTCCGCAGCCACCCCACTCCCAGATGATGCCCTGCTTGCCAAAAGTGGCGGGCAGTTGAGGCGGACGCCTGCCGTGAGGGTCCTCGCAGCCGCACTGCAGAAGCTCGCCTGAGCTGCACGCTTGGGTCACGGTGTGCACTGAGCCGGCTGCGACAACGGCGAACACGAATGCCGTCTCTCGGATATCTGCCAGACAACCAGCATGCGCAGGTTTCAGTGGAGGACAAAAAAAAAACTACAAATAGTTTAAAATCCCCTTATAAATTAGTGCCTGGTAATTAATGAGCCATTAACTGTCACAATTTCACAGAGCACAAACCTCAGAGGGGAGAGGTGAATATGGACCAAGTATCTGGTTCCTGGAAGTTGCTTCTGGCAAATACCACAAGCAAGTCAAATTAACTTATCAAGGAAAAGATAAAAATAAAAAAAAAACGTACATTTTCTTTGTTGCGTCAAACTCTTACAAGGACAAATATGACGTCACCAGTAGATGTCAATGCAAGAATTTGACCTAGATGTTCTATTAGCTCCGCGAATAAGACAGAAACTACTTTGTCCGTGTTTGTTGCAGAATTTTCTTGGTTTAAAAAAAAAGCAATTAAACCCCGAATCAGAACAGTGGGGAATTTACGGTTTTGTATCAGACTCATTAAGCAATGACCTCCAGGACTTTTAGTGATTTATACTTCAGCATAAAGATATTGTAGCGCCGCGGGGGGTGGAGGCGCACCTGGTTATAGAACGAGCGTACCGGCATGCTTTGCGACACCTGAAAACATTGTAAATAATGATTAATAATCTTATGAATATAACTATAAATGTGAGCAGTTGTTGTTGAATGTCCGTGTCGTCGAATTGTGCTGTAGGTACAGGATGTCCAGTTTCCCTTCCGTGGTGCGTTTCGTGTGTACACCTGACGTGGATTGATGTCTGCTGTTGACTTCCCCTCTGTGCAGCTGTTTGTTATTGTTCTGTAAATTCGGGTAATGAAATAGCTTTTTGTTAGGTGTTTGATTATTTAAATTTTTAGAGTTTGTGCTTATTATGTAATTATGTTAAGAATTGTAAAGCAATAGTTTGTGTTCTGATGATTAATGTGGTTAGTGTGGAAAAATAACGCGTTTTGGCTAATTATTATGGCGTCCTTCGTCAACTTGTTTAGAATATAAAGATAAGCACTGGGATGTTATGTAACTATTCTGATGGAGGTATATCGCAACAATCGCAACTCATGACAAGACTCCTGTGAGTGCTTCAGCAAAAATGACAGGAACGGGACAAAAATTAAAAACTGGATGAATGATTAGAGAGTTGCTGCCCTCTATTGGTTAGTATTAGTAACATCACATCTGACATTAAATTGTGAGACAATCCCGATAATGCCACTCTTCCCTCATAAGGCATTTTATAAAATATGTTTGCTTATTCAGATACAAAAGCAGAGCAGAGTGGGAACGGACAGAGTGGGGACTCTTTTTACATGTGGCGTAAAATTGGTGTCGGGGAGCAAACGGCTCTATTTCCCGGTTACGTAGAGTTTTATACGCTTGGGTGGATGCATAATTATGGCATTTCAACTATATGATTCTGCCCAAGATGCAGCCAATGGCAGCCATACCGGAAAGCGTGCACAGACGAACTGATGTCAGAATGGAAACGGCCAATTGTGAATCCGATTAACGCAAATACAGAATAGGGGATGCTGGAAGATGCGTTCACCTTGTTGTAATATCCTGCGGAAAGACTTGCCCTGTTGCGTGCAGTTCCACTGGTGGTGTCTGAACTGGTGCTGACACTCGCGCACGCCCAGACTGGTGCCCCTGGCCACAGCGTAGAGCACCTCTGGCTGGCTCTGGCACAGCGCCGCCTGGTTTCCTGCTGTACGCCTGCTTTTCTGGCAGATGCCGTTGGAGTCCATGGCTGGCAGGTTCCCCGACACCCTGCAGGGGGCAGTGTGACACGTAAGCGCTACAACCAACGCATAATCTCAGTTCATGTATTATTTTAAGCAACATTATTTATTGGCCAATCGTTAAACCGTTAATTAATTGTTCATCAGTGGAACCAAACAACAGTATATAAAAACTTTTTGACATACTCTCTTGCCATGAGGCATCTTCGATATACTTTTATGATTTTTCAAATAGAAATATGCAATTATCACTGAAATCGCCTATTTATATATTCAGTAACGCTTTCATTTGAGGTATGCAGCTTATTAATAAACTAATTAATAAACTGCAGCTAATCATTTAATAATATATCAATAGGTATAAAAATGTATTCACAAATTTAGAAATGCATTATAATGATATTTTGCTCTTTGTATTACAAAGAACCACTTGCAAATATATATACTCAGATATTACTTATAAATGAGCATTTACAAGCTCTTTAGTAAATACTATCTGAGACAGGAATAAGATATTTCCTTATACATTTCTAAATTATGTCACGGTGCAACGCGGAAGCAGGCGAAGGAAGCCGTAAATAATCACAAAAGGGATTTATTTTCCGGTGTAACACACATCAAGACATGTAACGTCAATGACCGGACTGGGGAAACGAACGGAAACGCGGACTAAATACACTGGACTAATGACACCAATCAGAAACAGCCGTAAAACGCTGGGAATCCACATGAGGTTAACTAGGGGGGCGTGGCACAGAAGGATCGGCACGATCGGGGCGTGACAATTCCACTACAAGTGAATATTTGTATTTACTAATATATTATCAAATGATTGGTAAGAGTTTGTTAAGGAACAGACCTTAAACTAAAGTGTTACCTTATATTCAAATAGGGCATGATCGCAAAGAGTCTATAGGCCTATGTCAAGTTTAATAAAAAATAAATGAATCTCTATATCTTTTTAAATCATGATGAGAAGTATTTATAATCCTTTATCATTTGTTTTCATGTGATAGCTCTTTCAATTTTAAACCATAGAAGTGATTGATTCTGATTTACACTAGCAAGAAAAGGTAGTGGGTTTTTAAAAAACACATGAATCCATAAGGATTCATAAGGAGGGAGCAGAGACGAGAAACCATTAATCCTGCCCTCTCGGAAGTGATACTGATTCCTATGAGATTGGATATAATGCTGTTGTTTATCTGCGAGCTGCAAGCAAAGAAAACGCAAATCTCTTTGCAAGAGCCACGATGGGATAATATGCGTCAGTGGTAGATATCAGACATACCAAAGAGGGCGGTGGTGATTTGGACGGAGTGTGTGGTATGAAAACCATGTGACATCATAAACATCACCTGTGAGCTTCAACCGCGGTACGAAGACCCTCTCAGCCCACCCGCTCGGATTCAGCCGCTGGATGCACAATCACCAAGAGTTTATGTGTTGCCATGGGAACCTGCCATAGGTTCCCGCTCTCGGCAGGGGGCAGAACCCTGTTAAATCCTCTGATATATCATTCAGCACTTGCTTACGCAGATGCCTCTGTGTGTTGGTGTGGTTATGAGATGCTTGATGGTCTCAAAGCCTTTCTTCCAGCGAATATCATTTACTCCCCTAAAAGATGCAGATGATATTTATTGCTGTTGTTGACCTGTAAATATGCTCGTCTCTGTTTATTGCCTGTTATTGTATGGGGGAGGTCACTCATGCTATATAAAACACTTACATGTATTGTGTTATAAACACAGCTGCTCATTCATTGGTAATAATTCAGTATGACTGTGAGTTATGGTTGTCGTAAGGGGCTCTGAATTTTTTTCCTTCACAAACCCCTTAACCACCCAGCTAGCACCTATACGTTTATAAAGACTTAAACTGCAAATCTTCTCTGTTGACAGCTAATCAGCACTCGGTTTTCTTATGTGCGTCATTTGTTTAACTGTATGTTTAAAAGCTTGTAAATACTGCTGTTTGGTTCCAGTGATTAACAATTAATCAATGGTTTCATGACTGGCCAAGAAAAAAATTTCGTCGCTTAGAATCGTACATAAACTGAGATCATGTGTTGGTTGCAGTGTTTACGATTACTGAGGTCAAGGGCAACAGGTTGTGATTTCAATGTTTTGACAGAAACCATGGAAGTTATTTTCCCTGTGAACTAAAACATAGTTGTGAGACAATATAACGGTATCGTTAGCTGTTAGCCAACAACACGAAAGCTAAAGCTTAGCAGACTGCTACAAGGCAAGGACAAAATTCACTCTTAACCCTAATGGGTATATTAGAGTCACCTTAGCCCTTAGAGTCACCTTAACCCCAGAGTCACCTTAGTCCTTAGAGTCACCTTAGCCCAGAGTCACCTTAACCCCAGAGTCACCTTAGCCCTTAGAGTCACCTTAGCCCAGAGTCACCTTAGCCCCAGAGTCACCTTAGCCCTTAGAGTCACCTTAGCCCCAGAGTCACCTTAGCCCTTAGAGTCACCTTAGCCCCAGAGTCACCTTAACCCCAGAGTCACCTTAGCCCCAGAGTCATCTTAACCTCAGAGTCACCTTAGCCCTTAGAGTCACCTTAACCGCAGTGTCACCTTAGCCCTTAGACTCCCCTTAACCCCAGAGTCACCTTAGCCCTTAGAGTCACCTTAGCCCCAGAGTCACCTTAGCCCTTAGAGTCACCCTAACCCCAGAGTCACCTTAGCCCTTAGAGTCACCTTAGCCCCAGAGTCACCTTAGCCCTTAGAGTCTCCGCTCTCGCTACGTCGTGTCTTTTAACACGGAACTTACGAACGAAGTACCGTTAAGAAGGAATTGGGAAATTCACCCTTGGAAGAGTAACCTGAAGGTTCCTTGTTCAAGTCCCTCCCCAGAATGCTCCTTTCTGCAGTGTATTTTAGCTATAAAGGCTGAATATGATACATAAAACACAGAGGAACAATGAGGACATTTCAGGTAAGGAGGGTCTGGCATGAGACCTTCAAGAGTTCTCTTGTGTTGTGCTGATCTCAATGTCAGTTCATGCACAAGTAACAGTATAGATTTCTGAAAAATTCAGACTTGTTGTATCCCTTGTTGCCATGGATCAAAAATTAAGAATAGGCTACATTTAAATCGCAAAATTTTGTCTACCCAACCACATCATGCTATAGGGAGGTTTTTTTTTTACATAAAATTCAATTCTCTTCTCCTGGGTTATAGCGTGTTTTACAATCTAATGTATGCAGAGTTAATTCCTCATAAATTGAATCGAAACTTTTTTTATTCAGATGTTTAGGAAAAATCTGCGACCCTGATCAGGATAATTAGTTGGTGGATGAAGAGATCCTTTGAAAAAGTTCATAAATATTGGTAAACGGAAGGAATTAATTTATCCGCGCTTTGGCAGTATAGGATAATCAATTTTCAACAAATACAGCTACGTATAGGGATCACATAACTGCAGCATTAGTTTTAGACATTTTCGTTTTTCTTATCCCACTCTACCCTTGATGCACACTGATGTAATTTCATAATCTGGTATAGATATTCATACACATAATCAATAACAACCGAAAGTATTAATTAACATATTTGCATAGCAATATATTAATTACTTACCACCATAACGCGACAATGTCCATCGGACAGAGAATAAAAACCAGTGCGACTTCAGTCCTATTCAATATCATGTTGATGCCAAGCCTAAACGATTCTTTGATAAAGATTGTGCGTCCCAAATGAAAACAAAAGAAAAAAACAGGAAAAAGTTTTCTCGAGGGACCTGCGTACAATCACACGATGCTCAAAACCGCACCGAAGTTTGGTAAACCAGTGGTCGCTGGAGGCTAAGTAACGTTTTCACAATGAGCGCAACAGATTTATCCCACGGATTTATCCTCCGTATTAAAAGAAAAAAAAAAAACACTTTACTTTCTGGCGCAGAAATTTTAGTCTGGCAATGAACACCCTGCAGTCCGAGGGGGAGGATGGAGTGACTCCAGACTTCGGTCAGGCGATGTATAAAAATGGACAAACACAGTGAACAGGTCCGGCTACAGAATTTATTTTAAACGTTCATCTTGTAGGCTTCATCGGTACATGTTCCAAATGCCGGTGTTCTGTCGATATATGCTGCCTTGTCGAAAAATGCTACCGTAGTGCTAATCGATAGCCCTAACCCTAACTCTTACCCTAACCCTACCCAGACAGCAATTCCCTCTGTGCCGGATCCGTTTTCGAATCCCTAGATTCGCGTAGCAGTCACACTCACTATGCACCTCTGCGCCAGCTTTGCAGCATATTTGTCCGCAAGCTCTGACTGACAGTCCATCAGAAAGGTCCGTATCTGATCCGGAGCAGCAGCGCAGACCGGACCCGCGCTTTTTTAAATCTCGCAGATGCGCGTGTACGTGCCTCAGTAAGAGGTAACTGAAGAGTCACACAACAACCAGTGAAGACCTGCTTGTGGTTCTTGGTAAGTGCATTATAAAACTATATTAAGATTGACATCAGATTGACATATAGCTGATAGTTCCATCCATGCGATTAAAAAACATAACTAATGCGAAAGTAGGCTTAAAGTAAGAATTGGCGATTGTGGTGAAAGCCTGTTATCAAAATTGGTGAATATCTCCGTTCGCGTGGATGTTATGTGCAATGAGATGCGGGCAATATTTTTGTACGTCTGCCTAAAATTCTAATTTTGGGTTCAGTGTCACCAACTTGGCAGTAAATATTATCTAAGCTCATTTCCAGCCTGTTTGTGTCTTCCAGTTCATTTATCTGGTTAGCATGCAAACGTTACTTAAAGTTGCTCAAACTTAGTAGGCCCAGTTGATGGGACCCTGTTTACACGGTTTTTGGATAAATCAGCAAACATCGTTTAGTTAAATGTTTGCATAACGTTTATTGCTAGTGTTAGCATAAAATCTTTTTCAGATTTAATTTTGATAGTGTTTGAACAAATGTTTATTTAGATTTGAAGTGTATTTTATCTATTAGGTGAAACATTAAGTGTATTTTTCCCCCTTTTTTCAGTTTCTTACTTGTTCATTTCAAATTCAGATTCTCATTTTTGCAGCAGTCTTAGAGTTTTTTTTGAGTAGCTAAATATCTCCTATTTCTTTAAACTGTACTCCATAGGTTTTGTTCCATTCCATCTGCTGATGCTAGTCAAGTTGAGGTCAAGCCACCCATCATCTCTTGCAGGTAACCAGCTATATCACATACATACAGTCACATTTTGAGACACAGAATGCACCTGTACCCTGATTTTGAAACTTGTTGCTTGATCTTTATTTCCACCTGATGCCCTGTCGAATAACACATTAAGATTTAGGAATGACACTCTATAGGCATCACCAATATCATCCAGCACAAATGTTGAATTCCTTTCCTCCTGAATAAAGTCTGAAAACTGTATTCCCAGTTTACTTTCAGACGTGCTACTTCCTACTCTTCAGTGACAGACCAAGTAAGATACCACCACACCCACACAAACACAGATCAATGTATATTCAGAGATTAGTAAAATAAATGTACTTTTTTTATGTTCAGACCTGTACCCGGTTCCACTGGCTCCAACTTTTGCTGATCACCTGTTTTCCTTTAACCATCCAAACTATCATGTAAGTTGACTGTTATTTTCAACGTCTTGCTTTTTGACACTTGGTCTCCGCACACACGTAAATTCGTTATTTTTTTATTTTTTTATTATTGCATGATGCATTATTTTTTTTATAAATACAATTGATATTGAATTGAACAATTTATTCCACGCAAGCTTGTCACAACGTTTTTGAATATATTTTTTACATTTTTCATATGACTGGAGTTTTTGTAATGACAAAAAATGTTATGTGTTCTCTGGATGAGATTGAGATTCAGAAATGTAAAATAAATAAAAATAAACTGTTTTGAAGATGAGAAATGCGTGGGGATTTATTTGGGCCATGTCTGGCCCAGGTGTAGCTGAAAAAATTAATCACCAATCACAGACCAGGGCCAAATGAGCCCCAGATGTAAAGTTTGAGTCACGGATCTGAGCCAGATCCACACCAAATATCATAGCATTAATAACTGTATCGGGCCAGTACTGGCCAAGGTCTGTTCCTGATCCCCAATCCAAATCCATGCCGGTATTGGGCCATTGGAAAGAAAGACCCCGGCGCAAACCCGTTTTGCGGATCTGCACCAAATTCTATCCAATGTCTGGCCCAGATCTGCCACAGTTACCTTTTGCTGTCTGGGTAACCCCCCAAAACCCCTAAAACCCTTACCTTAACCCTAACCCTAACCCCTAAAACCTAACCCTAATCCCAAAACGGTGGAACTGCACATGCGCAGAAAGGCTCGATAGCACGTCTCGATAGGTAGTATTTTATGACAGAACACCGGCACCAGTTCCAGAGCACCTGGGCTACAGGTATAAGCATCTTTGCAATTACTTCTGCAGTCTCCACAAAGTGAAGATACCCACAGAAACCTTTACTCTCACTTGTGATCATTCGGTCGGTCACTTCATTCTGTCCGTGTAAAAGCAGGCTGGGTTGCAAAGCGTTGCTTGAAAAATGAGGGCAGGTACAGTTTTATTGATGATTAATCAAAAGTTTCTGCTGTCCGTCATAATTTACAAAAGACCTTCGCACTGTGAAAAGTTTTCTGTCAGAGTCAAATTTACAGTGACAACACCAGTCACAGCAGCGTACATGGCACTGGGAAGACTGACATGTATGTTGGCTATATATATATATATATATATATATATATGTGTGTGTGTGTGTGTGTGTGTGTGTGTGTGTGTGTGTGTGTGTCTGTCTGTCTGTCTGTGTGTATATCCTCCTGAGACCCAAGGAAAAAAGTGTCCTTCAATTTTAGGTTATTTGTCTTTGGGGGAAATAAGAAATCTTACAATTTAGATTTTTTCAAATTTATTTTTATTTTTAATTTCACAGCATGTCCTCTTTAGTGCACAACAGGAATAAATACGTTTCCTAACCTCAGTGAAAATATAGATGCAAAAATAAAATGTCCACTACAATGGACATAAATGAATGGGTGGGGTCTCAGGAGGATATATATACACATAGCTGATGTCGAAATAATAATAATAATAATTCCTCATTGTATCCTTACCAAGAAAGACAATTAAAAACGATTATCCAACATAAAAACTGAAAACAAGCTTAGTTTTTTAAGGTGGATGAAGGGATTTAAAATAGCACATGTAAACATAATCTCAGGATATCTTAGATTATCCATCCATCCATCCATCCATCCAACCATCATGAGGGCAGCAGTCTAAGCAGGGATGCCCAGACCTCCCCACCCTCCAGCTCCTCCGGGGGGATACCAATGCATTCCCAGGCCAGCCGAGCGACATCATCTCTCCAGCGTGTCCTGGGTCTCCCCCGGGGCCTCCTCCTGGCTGGACATGACCGAAACACCTCCCCAGGGAGCCGTCCAGGAGGAATCCAAGACAGATGCCTGAACCACCTTAACTGGCTCCTTTTGATGTAGGGTCAAAGAGACTCCTATGAGAGTTAATATAAAGGAGCATGTGAGCCCGCCCAGACCGGAAGGGCCGGGCCTCCCCCTGGAGACAGACCTGGGGTGGAGTTCGAGGCCGAGCGCCCGGTGGCCTGAACTCCACCCACGGGGCCCAAAAAAATATCATGGGTCTGCTGTGTTGGGGGGGGGGCGTGGCATCAGGTGCAGAGCAGATCTGTTGGCAGTCAAAGGCTGGGGCCTCGGTGGACTGACCATCAGCCATCTAACCAGACTATAAGTACCTTTTAGATTATGTTCTGATCAACTAGTGCAAGCAAACTGAAATGCTGTTTTACTTGCGAGTTATTTCAGCACAAAGCTCGCTCAGTTTAGTGGAATGAGGGTGTAAGAATGATCCAAGTTTTATCATTAGAGCAACAGATGTTTATGTGAGAGTAGAAAATGGACACCATTGTTAGCAGGACTGATAGTTCTGACCACTGCAGGTCCTCAGAGATGACGTTTGGCTCTCTATATGGGCTTTTTCTTATATCTCCTATCTAACTCCCCCATATTTACTTTGGGAGGGGGGGGGGGGGGAGGCTGAGGGAGAAAGTGAAGGGGGCGCATTTGTTTTCTACACCCTTAAACACAAATACGCCCTCATAAGCACATGAACCAGCTGACCTCACAGATTTACAATTAGCTGCTTGACCAGATGCTTTTATCCAAAGCGAGTTACAGCTTTTAGTCATTTACAGATGGGTGTTTTACTGGAGAGCTTCACTCTCAGAGGAGCTCAGTGATTCAGGGGGGTGGCAGTGAGGCCTCATTCCCCGGGGGGTGGGGATGATGGATGCTGCCTCCAAATCTGTTCACTCCATATTCTGCCCCCCCCCCCATGTATTCCAGTTAAGCATGCAGAGAGTTGTACTTGGTTCTCTATATTGCTCATATTATGGGTGGGTATGCTGGTGTCCCAATCTGTTTGTCCCATACATTCTGCCCCATGTCCCTTGGGACAGGCTACAGGTTCACCATCACCCCGAGCAGCAGTGTTCCCCAACCCAGTCCTCGGGGATCCACAGCCGGTCCGTGTTTTTGCTCTCTCTGAACTCCCAGCCAGATGGTCCACATTCACGCAGACTGTCTGCGGATTCCTAAAGACCAGGCTGTGAGACAATGCTGTACCTGATACACAGCATAGATGATAGATGGATACATTTTTGTTTAAGCACCTTCCAGAAGGGCATAACAGCAGGGCTGCCTTCGTAGCCACTATACCATTGTAAGGAATCCACTTGCAGAGTCTCTGCAGTTTCAGCAAAATGGTGGTTTATTGAACAGTAAAAATAATATAATGTAATTCAGTGTAGACATACACCGGGTACTGAAAGGCAGCTCAAATACAAATTAAGGGCAGTTCTTCACCCCCCTTTATACCCCAAAAGACCCTCCCGAACAAGGTGCTGTGTGTAGGTGTTGTGAGTGAATTTACATATGAAGAGTGACCCCCCTGGACTTTGAGGAACCTGGGGCAGGGATGGGGCAGGACAGGGTGGAGACTTTCTGATCATTGTAATTCAATCATCTTCCTTATCACCCTAGTGGTGCCGACTGGAACCCCCATTCTCTCCCTGGCTTCCCCTTCGATCATTCCCCCCTGATCATTAATAGCTAACACTGTCTGTATTCACATGATCAACCCAGAACATTGGGACATCGTTACTACTTTTCCTTACAACCACCGACTATGTTTTGCTGTGTTTTAGTGCATAAAAAGGTAATCGATCAACACATGACGTTAATTCCTTCAGTAATTTATCCAATGTGTCTAACATATCTCAGACTTTTACATTATCTATGAGTTTAGATATGTCGGCTGAAGCAGTTCAGTGCATAGTTAACTTTAGTTAACTTCATTACATCAACGCTGTAGACTGACAAAATGCCTTCAGAGCAGATGATCTCAGCAGGCTCTAGACAACGTGTTTCCATGTGAGCATTTTTCATCACTGATTGAGGGTCACTCCTTCAGCAGTAAGCATGTAGAAATAAGCCTGATTCTTTGGAATCCAGCTGCATTTCACAAGTGATCCATATTTAATACATGTGAATAACATCATTGCTGAACCACATGCTATTAAATTAACACTGGTGAGGGGTGGCATGGTGGTGAAGTGATTAGCACTGTTGCATCACACTTCTGGGACCTGGGTTCAAGTCTCCACCATGGTTCCATGTGTGTGGAGCCTGCATGTTCTCCCCGTGTGATTGTGGGGTCTCCTGCAGGTACTTCAGCCTCTCCACCCATCCAAAAACCTGCCAGAGTTTACTGGAGTTACCAAAGTGCCCACAGGTATAAAGAGTGTGCAAGTGTGCCCTGCAATGGGTTGGAACCCCATCCAGGGTTGTTCCCTTCCTTGCACCCATAGCTTCTGGGATAGGATCACTCCCTCCATCCAGAATCCCACTGCTTATCCAGTACAGAATAATAAGACAGGGTTACACCTTGGATGGGATGTTAGTACTAACATTTTACTCTGCCAGGGTTTTAGGTTTGAATCCCACCACTATGTATATTTACATTAACTTTCATTGAGCAAAAGGAAATTTGCTTTGGACCCATATGGCAATTGTTATATATAAAAATACAACCTCTGTGTTCTGTGAACATTTCACTTATGGAATATACTGTAGATCAATGCAGTGGTTTCTAAAGCTTAGTCATCAAGATTTTGGGTAAAAAAGATGAATAATTCACTCCACAGATTTACATAATATGTGAATCCCTTGAGGCTTTGCCTACATCAAATGTTATATATTTTATATAACAATATTCACATATTAATTTTATAAAAGAAATATTCATAAATCCTATATGCCTCAGACAGAAGCTGACTCTCCTGTGGGCCCAGTGAGATGTGGGATATTCCTCCATTGATGTCTAATAATCATTACGGATGAGTAATTAAAGTTGGCACCATGTAGGAGATCTATCTCTATCTACGCCAGGAGAAATTTTTTTTTTTTTTTTTTTTAAGGAATGAGAAAAGCTTTCAAATGGGGGCCCTGATAAGGGATTAATTAATGGTTTCTCATTATAAAATGAAATAAAGTGCATTTAGGAATTCAGACTTAGGACTACAGGACCTTGTAAATTAAGGAATCATATCCCTGACAGAATACATAATCATCTCATTAACACTAATCTTAGTCTTTTCATATAATCGTTTTCCATAAGCCACCATAAATACTTCATGTGTAATTTGCATAATGACTGAGACTTTCAGTGGATCATTGAATATGATCATTATGTCATCATATGCTAAATATTAGACACAAAATCTGTCGATGGCGTCTAGAGTGAAATCTTGGAGGTGTTTCTGTGTGTCTCAAGAAGCAATTACTATACCCAAGGAAAAATGTCTGTGCCAGGGGACGTGGAGATAGGGCATCCTGCGGGGTTTTAAACGATGAAGTAAATCCTGTTTGACGTGTCTGCTTGACCTCAGTGTTCATAAGAAGCCTCCGCAGAGATTAAGCTTTACAATGCTGTTTCCGGCCTGCAAAAGATAAGTGGAAGTTCTAGAAACCTCTGCCCCCCGAACCCCCCTCTGCCACGCCCTCCCCCCCAGCACCTATCTGCAGGGAAATTTTACTCAGAACCGCTTTGGAGAATGAGATGGCGTTCTGCCCTGTACTGCCCTCTTCTGGCCATTTTCTGTCAGCGCAGCAGAACCAGCTGTAATTTTATTTTATTTTTTAAATCCGTATGCTTTCGTCGTACCATCAATGTAACCGGTCTGACTCTCAGAACTGAATGAGCTTGCATTGATTAAAGAAGGATAATTCAGCTTAAAAATTTAAGAAGATGCATATGAATGGGCTTTTTTACATAGTAATGAACACATCTGAATAGCCCTGCATTGTTAAAAAGCCTTTACAATGACAGCCACAGAAGTACGAAACATCCCAAGAAGTGGTGCTAAGTAAAGTTGCAGGGAACCCCCCCCGCCAAGTATCCAGGACACCCCAGGCGAGAGAGAGACCCACATCTGCAAGTGACTGTGTTCCCACACACAGAGCACTGTTATTAACACCACCCCCCCCCCCCCCCCAACAATCACAGCTGCTCATGTTCAGCACTGCACACATTTCCCTCCCCCTGTACCAAGCACTGGCTTTATTTCACAGTGCAGTTATTTTCAAGCTGACTTTGTCTCCGTTTTTTTTTTTCTTTCTTTTTTTTCCAATTGTCTGTTCCAAGTGCACATTCAGTTCTGCCATTATCCAAATCACACCAGTGCGTAAACTCAAGGTAACATGCAAACGCTGACCATGAAGGCTGCGGCTGCCAGGGCTGCGGAGTCGCTGCTGATATGCTGCCCCTCTAGACGTAAACAGCGGAGGAACGGTCTCGGGTGGCTCCTCTGTCGATCTGTGACTCTGCGAGTGGCTCTTCAGCCTGTCTCCTAGGTGTTCTTTAAGTAAGGGATAAGGGTATCAGAGTCAGAGAAACAGTGCAGTCAATTGAACACAGCAACACTCAAGCTAACGCTGGGCCCTTAACTGGAAAGCTTCCTCTGTTATGCAGTCATAAATGCTGTAATATCGCGTCTATTATATTAGGTTCACCTCTGTGGTACCAGTTAGGTCCACCTTTTGCCTCCAGAACCGCGTTAAGGTTTGACGAGCTGGGTGATCGGAGATGCCTTTCGGAACACCATTATTTTACTGAGCCGTTATTTTTGCACTTGTGACCCCCCCCCCCCCATCTTTTTTTGACCTCTCTCATTAATGGGATGTTTTCAGCACAGAAATGTTGACATCCTGGACAGGACTTCAGTCCACCACCTGACACACAGACTCACACATACACACACATCACCGGCAACTGGGAGACACCGTTTCACCTAACTACATGTTTTTGGATTGTGAGAGAAAACAGGAGTGAAAACTCATTGTAATTAGACTTAGAATTTAAAGTAAGAAAGCAAAAGTACTGGAAGTTGTTTTGGCTTATTTTCTGATTTGGAATGTATTTTTTTTAACCCTAAATCTAAAGGAGGCACTCAAGGCCGGATCTTCCTTCTTGGGGGCCCTAGACAAGCCTTGGGAGGCCCCTCTACCACGAAAATTGATGATCATTTCACTTCCTCTGCTACACAGGTAATTTGGGGGCCCTGAGTAGCTGCCTGTTCTGCCGATAGCTAGAGCTGGGCATGTTTCTGCCTGCACATTCACTGTTTTCCCCATGACTTTGCCCGGGCCCCTGTGTACCCATCAGCCCTGGGTGCCTACCTACTTTGCCTGTGCCTGGATGCCACTCTAGGGCCACCTGTAGTATGTTAGGAAAACAGAGGATTTTTGCAAACTTTATAACAGATAAGTACAGTAACAGTCTTAGATTAAATGCACGTTTGCTTTAGAAAAAAAAAAAAGATTTCACATGAATACACTAAGTTTACCATCTTCCGTTATGCTTATATACAGCTACTGAATAACTGTAACTTTTCAAAAACTATGTGAGGTAGGTTGAGTAATAGACAAAACGAATATTCAGTAACAGCCATGCTTGTGACTATAGACGTCCCTCCTACAGTAGTTGAAGGGCGCACCAAGAAGGGCAAAGGCTCATGGACCGTCTTTAAAAACTTTGATATCTTGGACACGTTCACGCCGCCGCTCCGTACGCGCGAACGATCGCCATCCAGTGGCGGCTGTCGTTAAGACACCAGAGTAACAAGGCTTTCACGTTAAACAGTGTCACGTCTAATTAATAGGAGCTATTGGCAATCAGCGTTTTCGGAAAAAAGGGGCAAATGAAACACAAAGATGTAGGTTAAAGAAAAGGCTCTCCGTGCATTTAGACAGAGTCCAGCCTCTTGAGAGGCGGTGTTGAGGGTGTCGGCATGTCTTCCCTGAGCTGGGTTTACGTGGGAGGAGCCAGAACCACTGACACGTACGACTCTCACTACTTGGGAAGAAAGCGCTGCGCGTCCCGTCTGCCTCCCAGCCATTTACATCGAATGCCTTTCCGTTTCGATAACACGTTAATGTTTTGAAGCTTATAATACCCGGTATTTTTCTTTTTCAAACGTGTTTCAGACAAGAGGGTTTGTTTTCCTTCTCCCCCGCCCTCCCCAGGGGTGTTGTGCTCAGAAGTAAAACGATGCGATATGCAACGTTAGTTTCCTTCTTAAGGCCCATCGGGCCGGTGGTTATCGGCATCTCCCTGGGATTCACGCTGAGTTTGCTGAGTGTCACTTGGGTGGACGATCCGTGCGACGCGGACGGGCGGAGCGCCGGCGAGCTCAGCCTGGATGGGGGCGCAAAGCAGAGAGGGGCTCGGAAGCCCAGCTCAATATCAACAGGCAGCCTGGAAAATGCTGATGCGGAGGAGGATTTCGAGCCCAGGATCGTGCCGTACAAACCCTTACAGCAGACTCCGGCCAAGAAGATTATCAGGTAAGCCTCTTCTGGGGAGCGCTTTCCGTCCATGCGTATCGTGCCTTTATTGGATGATTTAATTCCGATTAAAATTATAGCGTGTAATGGATTTGTCACATTGATTCCTAAGAGTTGCATTCAGCAAAGTTAATTGCATGCTGGTTTGCTACTTTTGTCCCGCTTGAACTTTAAAGTACTCTACCAAGTTTCTTCTTGGAAAATGACCGTACATTTACCATCGCGATAACGGCTCCGTGTACCGGACCTTCAGTAAGAAAAGCCCTGACTGACAGTGTAACGGCCTGATACATCACGCTTTTGCAGCTGACAACCAAATAATCTTAATTATTAGAATAGATCGTTCACAAGTCGCAAAGATAGGTGGAACATTTTGGTTTCTTTGCTAATTACGTCTTCAGCTTTTCAAAGACTTATCTGCTCATGGTAGAAAAGACTCCGGTCTGGATAATAAATGTAGAATAAAGTCTTACTTGTTATACCTCTTTACATATATGCACATACATACACCAACAAAGTACAACTCTCAGATAAGACTTCCACAGTACAGTACCTCACCTGCTATATGACGTGATATTTGGTATTTCTCCGTATTTATTTAATATCATTGTATTGTATGTTTATATATATATATTTGTTACTTAAAGAAATCCCGGTATATTAATTGTAATTTAAGTAGGCCTAGCTAATTTCTGGGAAACACCAATATGTCATTAACAAGCAATATCAGGTTTCCAGTAGAGTTACAGTGAGTAAAATCAAAACAAATTTATTTTATGTGACATGTATAGAACATCATCTGAACAGTTTTGTCTGAATTTTTGACATTAAAGATAATAACACAGCACAGTGAATGTAATCTGGCACTTAGATTTGGCAGCAAAGTGCAGGCTCTGATCGTCTTTGTTCCCCAAGTCGCCTGTAAACAAGCCCTCCATTTGGAATTTAACATCTAACGCTCATGACATTCTGGGCGATTAGCACCAGAGTCTCTAAAGAGGCTTTTGAAGCAATGCAAAATTTCTGGAGGCTAATCTTAAGCTCCTGAAAGCTAGACATCATACTTCCTTGGTTTTAATAAGACCTCGACCCTGAATTTCAGTCTGACACTCTGTTGTTCAGCCTTCCGACCACCTTGGAGACCACGGTCTCCAAGGTGGAGACAGGATCCAAATTCTTCAATGTCCTGAAAAGACAAGCGTAAGATGTCAGTGGGAAGTCTTGACTTCAATCCGTCAGTCTGGGATCATTGGGTTGCTGTTAGACGCGTTATTCAGTTAAAACTCTTTCTAGATTTATCAGTCTGTGTTTTTCTGATCGTGCCGATCAGGTAATCAAGCCGCTAAAACAAAAATTCAGCTTCAGGCATGTTGAGTAAAGGTCCAGCTCTCTGGGATGTTTCAGCTTGCCCTGTTGTCACCCCCCACAAGAGAAATTTGTTCCTCGGTTGTCGTTCTATGTCCAGAATCAATAATTGAATTTCTCTGAGTTCTGTTATGAAAGTCCTGAAGATGACTTTCTGGTTGGGAGTTGTGTGTGTGTGCTTGTGTGTTTGTGCCCTGGTGCTGTGGGAGTCTTCTTGTTCTGCTGGTGAGGGTGGCCTGCCTGCTTTCATCTCTGGAATAGAATCAGTGTGTCAGGAAGAGAGGGCAGGTGTTGGTTAATGAAAGCCTGATGACACAAATTGATGTTCTGAGCAGGGGTCTGGCTATAGACATGAACACATCAGTCTGTGTGATATTTGCAAGCAGCTGAGAGGCAAGTAGCAGATTCCATTGTTTATTAAGAGTCCACCTGTCTGAACATCATATTAAATATAGAGGTATTGAAAGACGGCAGCATTAGGGAAGCCAACTCATGGTGTGACAACACGTTCCCTTGTCCCCAGGGCCAAGTACATCAGCACTGAGCTTGGAATTCGGGAACGGCTGTTTGTGGGGGTCCTGACCTCCAAGAACACCATCAACACGCTGGGTGTGGCCATGAACCGCACCATCAGGAATCATCTTGACGCCGTGATCTTCTTCACCGGCATGCGAAACCGCAAGCTTCCCCCCGGCATGACCGTGGTCGCCCATGGCGATGACCGCCTCATCTGGAACATGTTTCAGACCGTCAAGTACGTGCTGGATCGCTACGTGGGGGAGTACGACTGGTTCTACTTCATCCAGGATGACACTTATCTGGAGGCAGACCGTATCAAGCAGCTGGTGGAGCACCTGAGCATGGCCGAGTCGCTATACATGGGCAAACCTGAGGAGTTTGCGGGGGGAGAAACGGGGGGGCGCTATTGCTACGGTGGCTTCGGCTACCTGCTGTCCCGGTCCCTGTTGCTGCGACTCAAGCCCCTCCTGGAGACCTGCAGAAATGACATCCTGAGCTCCAGTCCTGACGAGTGGCTCGGCCGCTGCATTGTCGATTCGGCCAATGTCAACTGCGTAGACGAGTATCAGGTGAAGCCCTGCCTTCAACGTCTCCTGCTATGCTTTTTCTTTTTTGGTTTGGGGTGTAATCTCATTTTCCCAAGCAAAATTAATTACTGTTTCTTTCCATCTTCATAAAGACTATATCTCCTAGTCAGAGAGAACAAAACAGACCACTTGTTAGCTCAGCAGTGAAGTTCCCTTCTGAGGTCTTCAGCTTCATCAGCCTGATGGCCAGCGTGACACGCAGGTCCCTCTAATGCGCTGAATTGTTGTTCTCACCATCTGCTAAACATTTTGGACAAGACTGTGGGATTTTGTAATAGGTGCCAAAAGGCTTTCAAAATGCTAATATTGGACCCTCAGTCAGGGTCAAAAAGCAGCCAAAAATGTCTTTCTAATAGGTGCTAAAAGGTGTTCTAAAGCGGCCAAAAATGTTCTAAAACAGCCAAAAATGTCTTTGTAATAGGTGCCAAAACCTTCTTGGAAATCCTGTTCATTCGGGGTCAAAAAGCAACCAAAGATGTCTTTTTGGCAATTTAAGTATTCATTCAGCCGTGAATGTTATCTTTTTTTCCCCTGATCCTGGGTCTGCTTTAGTGGGACATGCATGTTAAGACCTCCTGCAATCATGAAATAAGATACAAGTACTTGGTTCTGTTCACGATCATCTTCTTTTGGGTCACAATGGACAAGGGCATATGCCTGTTTCCCCCTGGGTGTCTTCTGCTGGGGGGACGTCAACCCTGTCTTTAGACAAATTGTTCTGATGACAGTATCAGTGTCTGTTGATGCCATATTGTGCCCTTCTGTTCGGCCTTCAGAAATCCCCTTATCTGGCACTGTTCCATAATCAGTCAGGAACCATCAGCCAAATCGGGAACTGAAATTAGTGCTCGCTATCAGAAATACACTTAAAATTCCTTGTTCAGTCAGACAAGGCTGTATGCAGAATGTTTACAGTGTCAGTTGTAGCTAAACTGTGAAGCCTGGTGCAAAATCACCTTGGAATTGATGAAGCAAGCGATTCATGGCATTTTCTGCCCTAGATGGCCTTTTTATTTGTGTCACAACTGGCCAGTTGTTTCCCGCTTGCAGTGTCGAGTTTCAGCAGGAAACCAATGTACTCCAGAGCCCTGACTTAAACAGCAGAGGCTTGGGCACCGTCTCACAGCCCGCTTAGTGTGCTTCGATCGACCGGGGGGCTACGGAGCCCCCCAGCTTCCCCGCTCCCCCACCCCCCACTGTGAGCCTTTCAGCAGGGGCCAGAAAAATGCCGCTCTCTGGCATGGATCTCGGCTGCCGTACTGCACCGCTCACAGAAGGCCTGCCAGCATGCGTGTGCACAAATGGGAGTCAAGTAGTAATTGCACAGAAGGCCTGCTAGTGTGCATGTGCACAAATTGGAGTCAACTAGTAATTGCACATAGGATACTCATCAGTACTAGTCAAACGTCTGGACACACGTACCCCTAGGAAGGTTTATTTGTACTGTTCTCTACCTTTTATAATAATTATAAAGCCATTTAAAATAAAATATATGGAATGAATGACTAAGCCAAAGAAGTATTTAAAAAATAATTTGTTGTGGTGGGGTCAGCTCTGTGGGTTGAGACTCAAAATGTTGCTGGTTCATATCCTTGGATCCACAGAGTGATACTGCTCAGGTGCCCTTGAGCAAGGCCCTTAACCCCAGCTGCCCCAGGCACTGGCTGGCCCTACTGCCTCCTGAACGCCAGTTGCCTGAGGTGGTCTCCTGGGATGCTTTTCCAGCTGTCCTTAGAGGCCCCACACATGTGCTCAGAACTCTCTGGCCAAACTCCTCCAAAACAATTTCTGCTGTGTTTTGGTCAGGTAGCGAGGTCATGTGATGCGACACTATCGCTCTCCTTTGTTGTTGACTTTGTGTGTCCAAACTTTTGACTGGTACTGTATGCACACACACACACACACACACACACACACACACACACGCACAAATATAGAAGCATTTGATGGGGCACAGCTGCACGCAGCAGATGTGACTGCAGACAGATGGAGGCACCCACAAACATACATAAATATTTTATGTATGACATCACCTGCCAGGAAGATGTTGATTATCTACCAATTTTTGGAATTTCACTTGTTCTCATGGATTGAGATGAGAAATGCTTCAGGAAGATAGACATGTGTTACCTAGACCTCAGTCCCTTAGCTGTGGTACCACAGAGGTCCCTCAGGTAGGACTTCAGCCTGAGAAACACAGACTGGACGTTCCCTCACTTGACGTTCTCTTTACGGGATGCTGGTTCTCACTCTTTCCAGAGGTATTTCTGTGGTCGCTTCTTGTGGAATCGGTTCATGCGTTTCATTCCGCTGACAGAGTTAAAGAAAACTAAAACTATAAGCAAGCATTTCTGTAAAGCAGAATATAAGAAGTAATATTTAAAACTAAGCGGAAACTATAGATATTGTTCCGAAACCCAAAATGGAAACTATCAATACTGTTTATGAAACGCAACAAAAATAAAATGAAAACGGACACCAAATATTTTCCATTGTGGCATTTTAATAATATGTAGCTAATCCATTTTAGGGATATTAGTACATAATATGTACTGTGTCTTCATGTAGGAGTCTTTAAAGACCAGACATAGAAAATAAATTGGCTCCTAGGGATAAAATTACTAAAACTTAAACTGAAACTAAAATGTATGAAAACGTAATACAAATAATTCTAAACAAACGGAAACTAATAAAATCTAACAAAAACACATTGAAAACTGGATTTTAGATGATAATTGAAAATAATATCAAAATTAAAACCAAATCTTAAATATAAAATGGTGTCCCATGGTAGGGTGTCTGCTGACTTTTGGAAGAATGTGCGTGTTGTTTGTGTGGCCCCTGGCCCCCTAACCCCCTGGCCCCTAACCCCCTAACCCCCTGGCCCCCTGGCCCCCTAACCCCCTGGCCTCTAACCCCCTAACCCCCTGGCCCCAAACCCCCTAACCCCCTGGCCCCCTAACCCCCTGGCCCCTAACCCCCTGGCCCCTAACCCCCTGGCACCACTGGGAATGGAATGCTTTGCTCTCAGGCTGTCGCCAACTTCTTGATGTGCAAGACCTTTATCTGTAGGAAGGAAGCTCCATAAAATGGGATTTTCTCATCTCGCTATGACCCTTTTCGTGTCGCTGCTATGAATCACCAGAGTGTTGCTGCCGTGGAGAGTGAAGTCAGAGAGTGTGCTCTAGTACCTAATCCCTGGGAGGAGGCTTACAGGACTATGGAATGATAACAACCCAGGTTTACTTCAAAGCGGAATCGTTCATTTTGCAGATAATCGGGGCAGTAGGGAGCAGGGCTATCTGGAACCTTCAGGAGAACTAGCTGTCGATAATAGCCGGGTCCAGCTAGGGCCGAGTTCTGCGTTGCTGATACTCGGAACAGCACAGCAGGAATGTTGCAGTGGATTATTACACGCAAGCTGTATCTATTTGTATTTTTGGCTGTTCAGATTTACTTCAGTATGCTTATAAAGCTGACATACTCACAGTCCAGAAGGAAAAACCATAGTTTGAAGTTAAATAACTATAGATTATGTCTAAATTTAGAATTTAATTATTTAGTGAACCAGTTGCGGTGTGTCTTGGTTTATTTGCACTGTTGCTCAGTTACTATTTCTATTGCATTTAAAGTGCAACCCATGAAGAGTATATGCATTTTAAATGCATGCTTATAGCGTGAAATAACTCATGAAGGGTTTAGTGTGTGTTGATCATGGTAAGGTTAGCGAATAGACAGTTCAATTCTGTACTTCTCCAAGGTCTCTGTTTTTTTTTGTGGTTTTTTTTTTAAACCATAAAATTATAGAGCTGCTTTTTTAGTAAAGTATTGCTTCTGTTGAACATAATAGCAGCCTGAAGTGGAATTGAGAAAAATAGACAGCTAAACTAATATCTTGGCTATTTATTTTCTTGTTTGTTTGAATGAATGAACACTAATTTATGGATGGGGGGGTGGGTAGCTGTTACTGTATATGAGAAGCACCGTTTTCTTGTACTAATAGTTGGCAAATGTTGCCCCCCCCCCCCCCCAGGGTCTTCAGTACTACCACTTTGAGGTAGGCAAGGATTTCGATCCCAGCAAGGAGGTGAGCACCAACTTCCGGAATGCCATCGTCGTTCACCCAGTGACAGAACCCGAGCAGATGTACCGACTACACAAACACTTCACTGAGATCGAGCTCCAGCAGACGTATGATGAGATACAGAAGCTTCAGGTGAGCCCTGCTTGGATGCTACAAAGTTTCCCATCAGTCAGTAGCCAACACTGTATATCCAAAGAACAAATCTATATGTATCTTATATGTTTTTCTTTTTTAGTTCTGTAAGTTTTGTGAAAATGTCTGTATAAATTTCCTGAAAACACCCTGAATGAACATTTACCAGTCCTCTGTGACGCCTAGGATGAAATAAAGAATGTGAGCATGGAGGCTATCGATGGAAAGCGGACAGCCCATTGGCCAGTTGGAATCAATCCGCCGTTTGAACCAAAAACGCGCTTCGAGGTCCTGAGTTGGGACTACTTCACTGAAGATCAGGTATACACCTGCGTTGATGGTTCTCCAAAGTGTGAGCTCCGTGGAATTGATAAAGTGGACATCATGGATGTTGTCGAGATCGCCATGATGGAGCTAAACAAAAAGTACAAGCCTATCCTAAACATGAGGAAGCAGCAGCTCATTAATGGCTATCGGAGGTTCGATCCCACCCGAGGTATGGAATACACCCTGGATCTTCAGCTGGAGGTGGTCAATCAGAAAGGGCGGAGCCGCTCGATAACCAAACGAGTCCACTTGGTTCGACCTTTGAGTCAAATTGAGATTATACCAATGCCATATGTCACGGAAGCGACCAGGGTTCACATAATCCTACCAATGAATGTCCATGACCTTGAATATGCTAACCACTTTCTCGAGGTGTACGCCAGCCACTTCTTTGAGAAGACTGAAAATGCCGTCCTGAGCTTCCTGTTCATCTACGACCCTTTCCAGGCTCAGAAGGTCAACCAGAAGGACATCTTCAGCGGTGTCAAAGCGAAAATCACCGAGTATGAACGCAAGTATTCCACAGTTAAAATCCCATGGATTAGCGTCAAGACAGAAGCCCCCTCTCAAATTAAAATGATGGACATCATTTCCAAGAAACACCCATTGGAAACATTGTTTTTTATTGCTAATGTCCACACCAATGTCAACTCTGAGTTTCTGAACCGGTGCCGAATGAACTCCATTAATAACTGGCAGGTATTCTTCCCAGTCCACTTTCAGGACTACAACCCCGACATCGCTTACCATAACCAGGAGCAAATGGTCGCCACGTACTTGAGTAAAGATGATGGACATTTTGACCGCAACGCCTTCGACGAGGCGTGCTTCTACAACTCCGACTACATGGCCACACGCACCCAAATGAATGCGGATGTTCAGGAGAACGAGGAGATCTTGGAGACTCTTGATATCTATGAAATGTTTATCAGGTACTCTAGTTTACATGTGTTCCGGGCAGTGGAGCCCGTCCTGCGACAGAAGTATCACTTCCAGGTGTGTGACCCACGCCTCAGCGAGGACATTTATCACAGGTGTATCAAGAGCAACCTGGAACGTCTGGGTTCGCGATCCCAGCTTGCCATGGTGCTATTCGAACAAGAGCAGGGCAACAGTACCTGACAACAAACCAAAAGCAAACGAAACTAAGGATTCATTGTAGAATTTTCCAACTTCTAGACAATCCTCAGGATTCCTGTTATGTTTACGACAGAGACAAGTCATCTGTTGCCAAAAAAACCATCTGGTGGATGTTCCAAACCACATGAGTGTCTGGTTTTTTTTTTTAATATCTTTTCAAAGGTCACTTTCTTTTTTATATTTTCATGTTGCCTTTGCTGTCTGTAAATGTCATCTTTAAAAATACTGCCTTGGATAGTTACTGCAAATACCTTTATTTCTTTTAGGATCTGTTCAGTTACTGCCAAGATATAATCATGATGGGTAACGCTTTACATTAAGTGCACCTTCATAATGCATTCATAGAACATTCAGTGCACCTTCATAATGCATTCATAGAACATTCAGTGCACCTTCATAATGCATTCATAGAACATTCAGTGCACCTTCATAATGCATTCATAGAACATTCATAAGCAGCATGCAATTACACCTTAACATCTTAACATCTGTAATATACATTAATAGCAAACATTACAAGATTATACAAGTATAATGTTTGTTATAAATGTATATTATAGCTGTTAAGGGATGTTAGGATGTTAAGGTATACATCCATGATGCTTATGAATGTTTTATGAATACTTGATGAATACATTATGAAGGTATACTGAACGTTTTATGAATGCAATATAATAGGATTATGAAGGTGCCGTTAATGTAAAGTGTTACCGAATTATGTATTATGGAATTTATATGGATTTTCATCCATCCATCCATCCATCCACACATACATACATACATAATTTATAACCATTTATCCAATCCAGGGTTGCTGTATGTAATCATTTATCCATCCATCCATATGGATTAAGGCCTGTGGGTTTAACCCTGAGGTTAGATGTGAGCTGGGAAGCTGTCAGCCAACAGGAAAACAGTCAGCGTACAGCAGCCTATTGATTTGGAATATATCATTTATTCTGCATCCGTCCATGTGAGCGTGGCCGCTTATCCAGTGCCGGAATGCAGGGAACCTGGAGCCCCTCCCTGGAAGACACCCCCAACAGGGTAAAAGGTGGCTGTAATTTCCACTATATATGTATATATCAGGTTTTCTGGCGGAGATCTTTAAAGCATCAGCAGTAGCATTTTTTTTATTATTACTTTAATATTTTAGTGTTTTTTAATCTTGGACTAAATGCTGTCGGCCAGCTGGGGGCGCTGTGGGCCACACTTTTTGCGGAATGTTTTATGCTAGACTTCATGTACATTGCAAATCAGGTTCACATGCCTGGTTTTGCTTTAATTTATCTATACGTGGAGAAAAGCCGCGTGACTGGTTTTAGTTGCATGCGCGGGTTTGCCAAGGGGCCCTTCCATTCCTTGCCGCTTGAGGGGAGTGTTAAGGAGGGCAGTGTTAAGGAAGGATGTTATTTACAAAAGGACTCGTGGAGAATTAATGTGTAGTGGCGTTTATGTAAGTTATTGTCTGGGCTGTAGCCATGCCGGGCCGCATGGGCTGGGGCGCAGCGCGGCTGAATGCTTTTCCAGCACCAGTGATTTGCACGCATCCTGTTTTGTATTTTTTAGAAGACCAGAAATATACTTTAGCCCTGACACAGTTCATTCCTGACATGCGCAAAGAATTCCTTGTTTGTCTGTGGTCCATGTCCCAAATCTGTTGTCACAAATTTCTCCCGAAAGCCCGTCCTGTCAGTGAGCTGGGCATTATATGCCCCGTGGGATCCTACAGCCTGCTCACCCCAACCCGCTATCTGTGACTGCCAGCCACTGGTGCCTGACATCGCCACTGCTAGGCATGGGCATTACGGCAGGCGAGAGCCGCTGGCCGACCTGCGCCGATTATGCAGTGCGTCTCTCAGGCACTGGAGGCCCTGGTGATGTCATTGACCTGTGATGTAGCAGAGACTGTTGGGGGCGTCATGGAAACCACAGAACCAGCCTGCAGATGGTGCCTGATATTTAACATATTTTTTCAGTTAAGAATTACACACTTACAACCTTATTTCATGAGACACACTGTAACAAAGGAGTCCGTCAATAATGAGACTATTATGATAATGCTATTATTATTATTATTATTATTATTAATAATAATAATAATGCTGATTGGATAAGTATAGGAGTGGTCTGAGAAGCCAGTTGATCTGTACCTGTAGGGACCATCTGGTTTTCAGCCTAAACGCTATTCTAAATTAAGTTTTGCTCACGGAAGAAAACCAGTTTTCACTTCTTGGTACAAATTTACTAATAATTTCACCCAGGCCGGGCTTGAAAACATGGTAGCACTTGTGCTCATTGCTGCTGATGTAAAGGGAGGATTTTAGCAATATCTTTCGAATCTTGCGTCAATGGATTCCCAGCCCATTGTGTGGAGCCACTGTCCTCTAGGGTGCCAGTTTATTTATTACTATTGTGTACGCCGCTGCTTGGAGAAAAACTGTCATTTTCACATGCAAACTCAACCCCAAAGGCACATTTTTCCATCTACTCACACATGCAATGTGTAGAACTCTGCTGGCTGCTGCTTATCATTGATTGATATGATGGTTTGTGTTTTCTTTTCTCACTCAGCTGAGAAGTATGTATAATGCAGCTAAATCAATATGAACTCAATACTCCATTCTGTCCTTTTCATTTGCTGTTTTTTTTCTCTCTTTCTATTGACATAATTAAGAAACCATTAGATCTGACTGCCTGGAGACAACAGAAGACCTAGAAATGTTTGAATGGTCCAGAGACACATTTTTTACCATGTTAGAAAATAACAGCATTTTTTTTTTATTCCATAGGGCAGATATGAGTTATTAGTTTTGTTGAGGGCAGTTTGTGCACCTTAATCTCCACTCATTGTGACTGGCTCTGTTTACTGGCTCACATATGGTCTGCATTTTCAGTGTTCAGTTTGTAAATTTTGTCATGATATTTATAATCAAATGCAGACAGCAAACACAAGGAAACTTTGGGTATTAGGAGAAAGAGAGCTTTTATAGTGGAAACAACAGGGAAAAGAAAAAATGTGGCAGTTCTGGGCCATATATTTTGCAGAGGAGGTGACATTTAATGACTGTTTGCATGAATGATGCCGATATCTTTCCTTTGGCAACTTTTTTGATGCATTAAAAACGTTCAAGTTTCCATTTTTGCTGTGGCCCTTTGGACTGGCAGAATGGAATTTTTTTATAACCAATGAGTCTCCAAGGCTACTTGAGTCCTGAGCCATTGTGGAAATCATGACTGTGGCGATAGTAGGTTTCGGAACCTTTGGAGGTCAAATAGTCAGGGCTTGAGATCTTCATTCATGGTCAGTGTAGCCATTTCATCCTGCACTCAACTTTCAAAACAAGATGCCATACTGAGACTGATTTTAAATTGTGTTCCATGAGATGTAAAAGCATTGACCTATCCATCTTCCAGTCATCTTCCTGGTCAGGATTTCAGGGGGACTTGGAGCCTAAAGTATCATCCGTGATGATCGTTAGTGTGGTACAATGGGTTTGGATGCAGTGTTTTTGATTTTTGATTGGAATGGCGCCAGTTCAAATCCCAAGGCTGGCAGAGTGATTTAGTCGTCGGACCCCTGAACAAGGCCCTCAACCCCTAATTGCTCTAGAGACCGTCTGACCCTTTTTCAAGAAGTGCATTGGATTAAAACTTTTGCTATAAAAAAAAATGCGAACATCAAAAAGCCATCCATTTGTGCTTCTTCCAACTGCAGTTTCTAATCGGTCGTATAGGGTTGCCTAAAGAATTAATCTACTTAATTTTAGAAGTTCAAAAAATGTATGTGATGGTGAAAAATTGGTTGCTTTTCTCAATGTCTGCTAGAATATAGACATTTTAAAAGTTTAAAACTGTGAATTTTGTAAATATTAAACCCAATGAATACACCTTTTTCTCTGGTGGTTCCAGTTATTTTTGTGTGGGGTAAAAAAATGTTTTCTGGGCTGAGGGGGGGGGGGGAAAGAATGCAATCAGCAATACTCAAGTCTGACTGTAGGGGGAAGCAGAGAAACAAGGATGAAATACTCCAGGCTGGAACAGATGGTCTATAGAAGCAATGGTCTGTTAGGCCTTTTAAATTTATTATGTTTATAAATGGATGCAGTTATTTTGATTCATTCAAATTAGATGCAATGATTTTTTTCCCCTACAATACTCAACAATTCTCATTTCACCTCACAGATGCTCCTTTATATCTTCACTGTTAGTGCTGTGCACTCAACTGTTACACTTTTCCCTGCGTTTATAACAAACGATGACGTTGTTCATGCCCAGCCCAGGCATGGCTTGTTGCCGCACGGTAAAGTGCTGGTGAGTGAGTAAGGGATGGAGTATGAAGAGGACGCATCAGGGTCAGCGTGCGCTATGACGTCTTTAGCGCCGGAATGGTATGCCTGCTGGTGCTGAATGTGAAAGGTCTCCGTTACAGATAATCATGGTAGGTGTTGACGTCAGGTTGAAGGGCCCAGATGGAGCTGAAACCTCCCCCACCTCCATGAGACACGTGCGCACACTCAGCAGGACGCTAGCCCGAGCAGCAGTACCGAACATTACAGCAAATCCTGGAAATATTTAGTTCTGTTCCGCTCGTAGGTACACACATTGAGGTCCTAGTCTTTAACTCCACAGTTCCATGCGGCAGGACTTGCTGGAATCCTATAACTCCAGCCCGGTAGAGAGCTGGCAGCCATGATAGCAAAGAGTTTGGGAGTCGCATTGATCTGGAGATGGGCTTTTGCGCTGAAACGAGAGCGAACGAAATCTATATGCAAACTTTACTAGGGAGTGTAGTATGTGCCAAGGTGAATTAGCATCACAGGTTGTATTTAACCCTTTGCATTGATGCTAATTTCAGTGACAGTATAGGGGGTGTGTAAGACAAGTCCTTGCATACAGTATAATGGGGGTAGGACAGGTACCACCCCGGGGGAAAATATCATTTAGTCTTGTAATGCGTTATGATGGACTCCACCCCGTTATATTCCTGGTTTATTTATTTATCCTATAATATTTCTCTTGCAGGAAACGGACGTCATGGAAATCTGCATTCACTCTCCGTGACATTCATTTTTTAAAGGCTATGAATAAAACATTGCAAATCCTATCAGCTAAATAAGGTCAAGCAGCCGACTGTATGGAATAAAATGCCTGTGTACTAAGTTTGACAGCTGACAAAAACTATGGGCAGAAATTCAGTCAGTTTGGAAATTATCATGCCCTGAATTACAATGATAAGATGCACCGACCGTTATCCCTTGCACGGAAATGTGACATCGTCGATTATTTTGAAACAATTTTGTCTTATTGAGCATGAACTGCTGGTGTCCTGTTAATATTAACTGTTCATCAAGAAGACTAATATGCATTTCAACTGTGTCAACAAGTCTGATATTTGATGTATTCGTAGATTACCTTCGGATGCCAATCATCCTATATCTTAAGATGCAGGCTAATAAATAACATCATTCCATTGTTATTTTGTGGCTGTTGGTAATCTGCTTTATTTGGAGTCTGGGGAAAATACTTCTACAGCTAAACACTTGGAGCATACAGTAGGTTATATAGATAATTTCACAACAATCTAATTCTGCTTGTATTATTTATAGTTTATGTAGATGGAGGGACGGAGATTGTCCCGCTGCTTCCAGAATCACAGTGGTGAGCACACAGACATTCGCTGACCGCTTACAGCTTATTTGAAATTCAGAATTACAGATAAAACCAAAAGTAAGCCTCAGCGATGGTCCACCTCTCCATGCGATGGATTTTTATCCACATAAGTTCTGCATGTTGTTGTTGGAATTGCCGACGACATCTGTAGAGCTTCGGTCAACACTAGCAGAAAAAAGCGCTCGGGTTCGTAGATGTGATTACACCGTGGAAGTCAGGATTTATTCATTTTTTTACAAGTAAAAATGCGTTGTATTTTAATCTCTAGCTGTATGGTGTGTCTTAATTGTCTATGGTCACCTATCTAGTTCTGGGTGATTATAAAACTATTTCATGTTTTCTTAACATAATTAGTTCTTTTGTCCAAAACTCATTGTTTCTATACACCCCAGAAATACTCCAGCTGCCATTTGTACCAGTACTATATCCAACCATCCCATTTGTTCTGAAGCCACCAGTATGGCAGGATTGACACCCAAATGTGAAACCGATCATTTCAGACTTGGTAGGAAGAAAAGACGTTTGTCCTGTTATTCTTCATATCTACCATATTCCAAAAAAAGCCCACAGCCCTGACTGGGATGAGTCTTTGGAAGATGGACGGTTACTCAGAAAGCACTTTGTGTGTATCACACACCAAGCCTCCACACACACACACACACACACACATACCTAGCCTCCACACACACACACACACACACACAGCCTCCACACACACACACACACATTTGGATCGTCTCCAATAATATCAAGTTTCTTACACTCAACACTTTTCTCGACTTTCGCTTTGGGAATGTGATTTATTCATACATTCTACCCAGCTTAATTTGTGGTGGGCCCAGGACCCCCCCAGCGCATTCGACATCTGCTAAATTATTTTAAATCAATTTTTGCAGTAGCCTTTTAATTTAAGTCGATAAAACATCAATTTATGACTCTGTGCTCACAGTCACAACGGAAAACGATGCAATTTTCAAGTGTTAACTTTTCTTTTGGTGTAATTTTAATATAGCCTATATATGGTGGCAGGATTGGCACTCCAGCCACTGGAAAAAACTCGCACTGGTCCATTCGGACTAGTGTGGTGCTGATGTATCACCCGTCACATGGCTACACTTGGATTTTCATCCCTGAGGTGGTTTGTCGTGTAATCGGCGCAGCAATGCGCTGTAATAAGCATGTGCTCCTTACCTCTATAAATGTTTTAGAGATTTTTGCGGGTCAGTTGAAAAAAATATTAACTTGAATGGTTAATTATATTCATACCAGAAACATTTCATTTAGCAACACCAATACATTTAATATAACTTTGCCATAAGCATGTCTTCAAAAAATCACATGTCCTATTACATTTAAATGTATACGGCGTTTTATAGTAAGCGCAGATAAATAATAATAGCCCATTTTTTGTCGCATAAAAATATGATGCCATGTGTTCCATTGTGTTATTATTATTAATATTATTATTAGTTTTAATTTGCAGATGTCCTCACTATGAAACTGTATCATAAGGGATCTGCATTGGGGTCTGCCATCATAAACTCCAAACACAGATAAATAGCCCATGTAGGCCTAATAAGAAAAGGGCCACCACGCCGAAAAGCAGGACACACAGGTGAGTTGAATTTGCTCTCGGTGCTCAGTGAAAAATTTCACTAATATAATAATAAAAGGAGATTAGCAACTTATTTACAAATCCCAAGTGTTTTCAACAAAAAAAAAAATCCTGCTACATCAGTTATGCAGCAGATAAAAGACAGAATAGATAACCTATCCTTACTGTGGATTAGGTATGTTTGTCACGTACAGTATTTTTTTTAACAAGACAGAAATGTACAGCCTAATGTTGTGTTTTGGGGCTGTGAATTAGCGACATGACCGCAGGGGCCCGATGTTCTCTCTGCGGGAATTTTTCCAGTCAGGCCCAACACAGCGGCCGCATGATTGCCAAATCAATAAGAACTGCTCTTACATATGCATCTTGCTGATGGCATCTGTGCTTTGTGGAAAAAAATGAGACAGTCAGAAGTTTCAGAGTGATTGACTGCTATGTATTGCTTGTGCCCAAGTTTTTACTGTGCAAGTTTGGAAGTACTACCAGGCATTGTTTGTTGTTGTAGAAAAGGGGTGCCCAACTCCAGTCCTAGAGGGCCAGAGCCCTCACATTTTTGGGTTTCCCCTCATTAACACACCTGATTCAACTCCTTGTGCTAATTACCACACAGCTCTTGAGCTGAATCATTTGTAGTGGAACAGAGAAAGAACTAAGCTACACAGGGCTCTGGCCCCCCAGGACTGGAGTTGGGGACCCCTGTTGTAGAAGAATATAAGAAAAAAATCATATAAGAATATAATAATGTTCCGGAGCCCCCACGACCCAGAAAGATAAGCGGGTTGGAAAATGAATGGATATAATAATGTTATTATTATTAATAATAACATCATTACTAATGTTAGGTCATAATAATTAATATTAATATGAAAATTTATAATATAATTATATAATAATGTTTTTCTTATATAAGTATTTCTATTAGAAAAATCTTGTAAAATATAACTTCAGCAGTTACAAAGCTTGTCATTATGATACGCTGATAAAAACATATCCATGCTGCGTGCATGACTGTGATGTGAAACCTAGAGAGCTATATGAACTTTAAAACTACTTTTTACTGCAATTTTAGATTAATGCATGACGTAGTTTGCACAGAGATTGTGTATTATGCCTATAAAGAACAACACAATGCAAAATATCAGCCCAACTCCTTACAGGTACATGTTTGTGTAAGCATGGTTACGTACTGTGTGTGTGTTTGGATGCTGCAGTAAGACGGTGCCAGTTAAACTATAGTTAGAATAGCATATGTAAAGTTTTGTTATTCGGTGGTGTTAAACATTCAGTTCTTACCGGCGAAGTCATAAAGATCTCCAGCCAATCAGGGAGCAGGTACTGGACCACACGCAAAATGGCTCCAGGCTCTTTGCTCCTCCACAGTACATCTTTGGCGTGTGAAGTGGAAGCTGCAGCACGGTCCGTCACAGAAGCAGGCGAGACTCAGGTGGAATGGACGGGACGTGCCAACCACAGAGAGCTGCCAGTCGCAGTCACATTCAGCTGTGCTCATACAGAGATGCCCTGGGTGTTTGGCATTTTTAACGATGACTATGGGGGAGATCTTTCATGCAATCTCCACCCAGTCAGGCAAATAACACTAAACCAGCTTCATCCACCCAAATGACCAACAAATCTGACACGTAGCCATGTGTGACTGCCCCCACACCAGAAATTTGCTACCGTTCAGACATGCAGGCATTTTCGGAAAAAGACTAGTTTTAGAATATGATTCTGTACCATGGTTGGTGAACCCCCCACCCCCACCTAAAATCTCTAGCTACAGGTATGGAACAAACCCCTCCTGACATATACCTACACATCTCTCTCTACCTCGTCCTCTCATTCCGATGATATTTCCTGACAGGGGCATCAACGTCCAGGTCTGGCCACACTTCCCAGGCCTGCATTCACTCCAAACACCTTTTCACTAGACCAGTGTTTCCAAATACAATCCTTGGAGACCCCCAACTGGTCTACAATTCTGCTCCCTCCCAGCTCCCAGTAGGAGACAGCAAAAACGTAGACTGTCTGTGGGTCCCTGAGGAGGAGAGGACTGTAGAGATACAGTAGTAGTGTCTGTAAATGCAGACCTTCTGATTTAATGCTTAAGAGAAAAAATAATTCATAAGACTTCATCAGGAGAAGCATCTCTGTCTAGCAAAATGGCATTTATATGATATTCAGTGATCTTACGCCTTGTAGGTGTACGTAAAATACTATCATCTCCCTTGAGTTAAAGATATAACAGACTGTGTCTGTGGACTGCTGTGATTTCTGATAAGCATATTTTCATGGTCTGACAGTCTACTTGTCATAGAAAAAGCATGGGACATAATTTGTACTTTTCTGCAGAGATGACTATAGAAAGGAAAACGTTGTTATGATTTTAAAATGCGCTTAACTTCTTTGAATTATTACAAACTGTCAACAAACGCAAAGTAAACTAACACGTTTTGTGATAGAGTTGTTATAATTTACTGGTATATACGACTGAGTCTCGTAATATAAAATGATGGTTTCTACCCAGGCTGATAAACATAGAGTATCATTCTTGTAAATACAGTCATGGCTCCTTATGGTATTTATGGGTTACACTGGCATTAAAAGCCACTGAACATATTTGGGTTTCTGGTGGAATCATAACATATTACAGTACAGTCTAAAAGAACACAAACTCTGTGGACTTGGATCAATCTATCAAATCATCAACATGACAAAGACATAGGGTAATTTTTCAGTATAAACTGGGTCTCGGTAACATGCAGTCATCGTTCTGTGTCTCTGGCGTGACCAATAGCAAAATCATTGGTATATAAATAGCATTGTAGCCAAGAGGACAGCTTCCCCGGAGCGGAGCAGAAAGGGTGAGAGTCTCCTGTTGAACCAAATGTTGACATCCAATCTGTGCCATCTCACAATGTGAGGTCTGTTAGCAGCACGAGCTTGGTGTTCGGCTTTGGCTGTAGCTTTCACTGGTGACAGAAGGAAAGGTAGTTCAGAAATCCAAGGGTCTGTTATCAAGCCCAAATCCAGCACCGGAAGGAAAAAGCTGCTGAATCGGAATCCTCCAGGGTCCCCTAGCAGGCGAAGTCCTCAAAGAGCCCCGGACGGTGCACATGATGGTGGTGGTGGTGATTGGGGAGTATTCCTGTGGGGTAGGCGGCCCCTTCCGTGTGGCTTCTGGGAGCCTCGCTGGGTTCCTGGGGGGCCACAGAGCAGGAACAACAGAACAGTGAACCTCTTAATTCCCTTGGTACCACAGCTTGGTCAATGGACATCTACAGTGCTGGGTTACTACAGAAGTATAGGTTAGTTTATGTTTTTAGCAAAAGCTGGGCTAGAGTGTTCTTCCAAGCAGACTGGAGTTTGTCATCAATCTAGATAAAAAAGCGAGCCCTCCAGATAATACTCATTGGTGTTACATACTAAAAGACTGTGGACTGCAATCTCTCAAAGCCTCCCTACAGTTGACCCTCTCCCAAATATGTACAGCCATGTAGGTGATGCAACAGATGCTAGAGCGGTCAGAAGGTGATAAATTTCCATTACACGGGACACTTTTTGTTTCCTGTCTGCCGGCATGAAAACGGTGAGACTGCTGAAAGAAAGAAGGAAAAAGACAGCAAATTCCTTCTGATCTCACCTCCAGGGATAGACCTGACCATGTAATCACACAGAGTCTATATATGCCTTCCTTAGGCGTCCCCTTAGTGAGGCCCCACATCCAGCTGATAACTCACCTTTTTATCTGCCAGAATGACTGTGGCCACAGTATTCCTCTGATCCTGTTTCAGATCAGTCTTCTTGTCCTTCTTTTGTGGCTTCACGAGACGCAGAAGCCTAGCTTTGACCACCTGAGGTTACGGAAGAGAGGACACCGTCGTTACGTCGATCAAAGTGGGATCAGATTGGGAATGTCTGGTGCTATCCTGAGCCGAAGGGGCTGTCATCATTTGTGAAAGACGTCACTTCAACTAGGTACTGATCTAGACTGACCGGTTAAGGTAAATTAAACTTGAGTGTTACAGGGCTGACAGCTCTTGAGAATTTCTGCATGGGCACATGCCAGCGGAATCAGAAACATAAGTGTGGGATCACCTCGTAGATATAGTCGAATATCTCTAGGACTGTCAGAACACTGGCACCAATGAACAATCCCATCTGACCGCCGATGTCACCTGCACGCAAAACAGAGGGCGCAGTCACTAACAACGTCCTTCCATTGTTCTCCGAAAAGTACGTAAAACAGTTGGCACCCACCCAATAATCCAGCTACGTCGTATGCTTTTTTCTGCTCGATGGTTTCATAGTTAAGGGCTTCGAAGAAAATATCCAAAACCAGGAAGTTGTCTCTGTAATTTGAAAACATCACGCACATCTTTCAGACAAAAGATTGCAGCAGGCTGGTAGCAATTATCTAAACATTATACTGTCAAAAAGAAAATTACAGTTCAGCCAAATGACATCTGGAATAATGAAAATATGAGAATTATAATGCATTGTCTGACAGTGATTCTTCTTTATTTCTTTAGTCTATGAAATGTATTGGAAAGCGTGCTCTGAAATATATTTTATAGATTTTACAGTTTTTCTGTGCTGTTTGGGTCCACCGGCTGGGGTTTCTGTAACCACCGGAATTCACCATGGTGATATCGAATGGCACCCATGGTGCTGTGGGACATCACGCTAAAGGTGTACTTTCATGGCTGAATAACCTTTTTATCTATGCAAATAGGTATAAATAAAACCATCCATGTCTTCTTGATCATTTAAGCACTGCAGAAAATGGAGGCATATATTTCCTCAAAATAATGAATCCATCCATTTATTCATCTTCCAACTACTTATTCTGCTCAGGACTGGGAGAAAAACTATTTATTATGAGGCTAGACACTGGATAATATTACATATCCTTAGTTATCTTGCACATTCATACCAACATAATTAGTTTAGAGTTATAGAAAAATAAACTAAATTTGGAGTTGGATTCTTTACTGTAAATGTGAAAATCTAAGAACCAAAATTAGTCCTTGTTTTTGATCTTAGAATACACTTAACTATTCGTATTTATTTTTATACATTATATATGTTATAATGGAAAACACTCCAATTGGCAATTTATTTTATGAAATATATTTTATGTCATAAATTTCAGATTGTATGATGTAATGTGTTAAAGCCAAAGTAGTCTGTGTGAAACCTTTGCCAAAAGCAGTTCGACTGCACCTTGGAGGTGCACCACCAGGGGGCGCCCTGAAGTACCTGATGTAGTCCTCGCTCTTGCTGTACTTCCTGGACAGGTAGCGGGCGGAGCCCCGGCTGGGGATCTTCACCATGGAGAGCTCCTTACCGTAGCGGGTCAGGTTGCAGGGCGTCTCACATGGGCAGGAGTCACTCGGTTTCTTTAGCAGAGAGACTGCGAGACATGGGGGGGGGGCATTGACTGAGCACCCATGTTCACATGGAGTTGTGGAGAGTTTTTTAAACCTAGATTTCAGTGCAGAACATCTCAACAAAGGATAGGAGACTTAAAATTCCCCTGCCTCGGGCTTCTTACTATTGGACCTGTGGCTTCGGCCAGTAGGCCAAGGCCTTCTACAAACCTGCAGCTAAACAGCAGATAAATGAGGCTTGGCACAGTCAGGCTTCTTCCCATAGCTGGTGGGTATTCCAAACCCTAAAGGCCTTAACCGTCAGACTTTGCCTTTCGAAACACAGCCAAGAATACTTAGGAAGGGCTCCCAAGCAACATTACATTACAGTCAAGACTGTCAAGATAAGTAGAGTTACTCAGGGAACAAGTATGTCCCCCTCGTGCCGTATCTGAAGACGCTTGGCTCAGTTCTGAACCCTGTTTATGAGAGATTTCAAATTGAAAGTCAAAAGCAAAAAGGGCAGATTTTAAACTGTGATAATAGAAGCACCAATGCAGCAGGGTCACAACTTTAATGAGGTCTTCAGTGCGATGGGCCACGTTTTTCACCTGAGCAAATATAGCTTCCGTTCTAAACAGTTCTAAAGGGTGCGATTTTTCCTTTGGAGATAAACAGCTGATGTTTAGATGCAGAATGAAGCAGATGTGAATAAAGGTTTTAATGTCCAGTCACCCATTACATTGGGATTTACAGAAAATGCAATGAAATGATATTTGCAGGTTTGGGACCTGGAGCTCATAATTGCGCTGAGGGTGTATGTACATCATTCGCCCTCCTGATAAGCCATTTCCTTTACTGCCATCATAAAGTCTAGAGGGATAAAACAGCTCATTGTGAGGTGATCATAGAAGAAATTATGAATTAAACACAGGCTGTGTGTGTGCGAGCGGATATAGCTTACCTTATGGAAACTCAATGTCCCCACAACGTGATGAATTACCGTTATGGTCCCCATAAGGGAAAACTCAATTTAATAAAAATCTGTAACTGCAATGAAAAAACTAAAAATGCAAAAACTCTTGTATTTTGTTTGGTTACTTATGGTTATGGTTAGGGCTGGGTAGAGGTTAAGGTTGTCATAGTTAGTGTTAGCATTTTTCCCATAGAAATGAAGGAGCGGGCCCCATAAGGATATGTTTACCCTACATGTGTGTGCGTGTGTGAGTCTGTGTATGTGTATATATATATATATATATATATATATATATATATATATATATATATATATATATATATATATATATACTCTTATATAAAGTATCATATAAAGTAAGTGCACCCCTCAAAAATTTTTAGTAACTCTTTACGGTAACGCTTTACATTAACTCCACCTTCATGCTTTTATATTGCATTCATAAAACGTTCAGTACACCCTCATAATGTATTCATTAAGTATTCATAAAACATTCATAAGCATCATGTATGTACACCTTAACATCCTAACATCCCTTAACAGCTGTAATATACATTAATAACAAATATTATACTTGTATCATCATGAACCTGTTAAGGGATGTTAGGATGTTAAGGTGTACTTGCATGCTGCTTATGAATGTTCTATGAATGCATTATAAATACATTATGAAGGTGCACTGAATGTTCTATAAATGCATAATAAATGCATTATGAATGTGCACTTAATGTAAAGCGTTACCCACTTTACTTAAGGCCATGTTTTTAGTAATTTATAAACACACTCATGGTGCATTATAATGTGTTCATAAATCATTATAGATGAGAGCTTCATAAAGCATTCATAATGCTTAATACACATGTATATAATGTGTTATGCCTTTTTATATTTGTAGCCATGTTTATACTTTACGAATGTAGTATTTGTTATGAATGTGTTTATAAATTACTGAAAAAACTGCCTTAAGTGTCACCAAATTTTTCTTTTTCTAAAAATTTGTTCAAACAAATAATTAATCTTGACATGAAAATTTTTAAAAGGTAGTGATTTCAAAATTATCATTCAGCAATATTCAATAGAAGCACGACTTTTCTCTGTGATACATCCTCACATTTAATGCTTGGTATTGTCTCCTTTGGCAGAAACAGCCTCTTAAAGGGATGTCTTATAACTGGAAGGTATAATCCGGTTTTTTTTTTTTTTTACTTCAACCTGGAGAAATATTTGCCCCTCTGCAGAATTCCTTTACCTGTTATTTTGCAGGGGTTTCTCCTCACGATAAGTTAGATGTTTTGTATATTTCAAATGTTTAAATTGTTGCTAAATGTAAATTTGAAGTATAACTGTTTCAATCAGTATTGTTGAAATGAAGATCTAATATTTATCTGTCCATGTATGGTGGTGTACTTACTTTTTCACACGACTATATAAAGGAGGCGTGGCTGCTGGTCATTTGGTCATGTGACACCAAGTCAGTATTACTCATTATCCACCTATTTTCCCATTCCCCAGGCCTTCTGATAGACCAGAGAGCTGTCCATCATGATGCTCAGAGTCTTGCAATGAATCGCTTAAACATCACTTCCTTCCACAGCAGCTGGACTGGTCTTTCCCGGCATTTCTGGTGTTTTCTTGTGTTTTCACCCCTGCGCCCACCTCGTCCTGCTCCCAGTTACTGAAGCGTGGTCCGCTATCACTTCTAAAAGCTCCAAAGGTCTTCTGGAAGCGTGATGTAGGCTCGCCGCTGGCCATCTCACGCTACTCCAGCACCTGGCATCACAGCGGAGCCGATGCCGCTAATTTACCTCCCACGTTGTTCACCTGAGAGCCCCGCAGGAGTCAAACTGCGCTCACGCTGCTGATCTTGCACCGAGGAGCAAAATGATACTCTATGTGTGACTCTCTCTTAATGTTCTCAGACATATCAGAGCTGCATCGACCTGCTATTTGGGGAGCATCACAGGATGACAATTGATATCACAAGGTGTGCAAGACGGATGGGCGTCTTACCCAGAGCGTTGTCTACACAGTTGGTTTTGTTGGGGGGGCAGATGGTGGCATTTCCTGGATACAGAAAACAAAGTTAGGTTGGCTGGTCTGGACCCTGAAGAGATTCTGTGTCGGGGCAACACAGCGGCTCAGCTGCTGCCGTCCTGGTTTCATGCCTCCAGAGGTGCAGGGTCAAATTCAGCCCGTGTTTGTGAACGAGATTCCTGCCACTGTCCACTGTGAGTTGAGGACTCTGGAATGGTGTGTGTGTGTGTGTTGTGCATGTGTGTGTGTGTGTGTGTATGCTATGATGGACTCTAGTTCACCAGCATAGTAACTGGATAAGTGGCTATTAAACAGAATTAATAAATGGTTAATAAATGTAATTATAGGCATCTAGGAGGACAGGAACACAATATATAATTAGCGATACGACAATATTCTTTCCATGTTTTGTTTCCAGGTTCAACATTAAACACTAAATTGTTGCACATTATTAATCAGGCATCTTTAGGAACTAAAAAAACAATCAAACATCTCATAATTCTTCATAACTATGTGTATTTGGGAATTCATCAACTAGGTAATTAATTAATGACCATATAAATGTCAATGAAGACAAAGTGTTCTGTGAACTAATGTTTCCATAATGGATTCTTATTCTTTTGGAATTATGAAGGTATATCTATCATTATTACAGACAAACTGATTACTCATTAAGCCCAAGACTTGACTGATTGAGAGAAGATACTACAATTTCTTGTCTGACTTTAATCATTTTGAGCATAATGGGAAACTCACAATGTAATAATTGTAATCGAGCTGTATATTCATATCGCTAAAACCTCAATAATCAGCTTGGGCAAAATTATTGACCAGGCCACATAAATAACACAGGAAGCCTTAAAGGTGGAGTGGACACGAAAGAATGACTGACAGGTAAATCACCTGCTAGAATACTGTATGTGCCGATAAAAGCTGGTGAATTTGTGACTGGGAATAGTTTGCAAAGACACGAGCGATGACAGGAAAAAGATAAATTACTTTTAGGCCAATGACTGGCAGGGACGACCAGGTGAACAACAAGCAGAAGTGACAGAATAACAGAATAAATTAGCAACGATGGCATCCGAATAAAGGAGAGGCACTGGGTGGCTGGTGGAAATGGCCCGCCACGAGCAAAGACGATGAGATAAATGACAGATTCAGGTTAATTAGTTACAGGTACTTTACGCGAGAGGGAATCTCTGATTGTTTACAGGTAAATGACCAACAGAGAAGCACCTAAGTTAATTATGGGTTAAAGAAATTGACAGGGAATGAGTGACAGACAGAGCTGAATAAGATGAATGGCAGACCTAAGTTGATTAGTTACAGGTTAATGTGACTGAATGACACAAGGGAATTATTTGCATTGTAATGGCTGGCAGTGATTCGCAGATGAATGAATGACGTGTGTAGATCCGTTACAGGCTGATATAACTGAGTGACACACACAGGGGACCTACCAGGCATGTGCACCATCCTGCAGTTGCATGCCTGCAGCACTGCGCTGGTCTCGCAGTGCAGGCGACAGGCACTGATGCTGTAAGTGTCGTATCCCGGGATCAGCTCCCCCGCCCCAGTGCGGCAGTTACCCCAAGGCTGGGGCAGGTAGGTCAGCTGAGGACAGAGCTGGGTCACAATTTGGCATCCCTTTGGGTCGAACCATGCAAAGCACGGGGTGGGGGGGGGGGGGGGTGTGATATGCCTACCCTCTGCTCCTGGCATGAGACGAAGGTCTGGAACCCTGGGGAGACCCCAAAGCCCAGCTGGTGGATGTACGGAGGCTCGTCCTGACTGTGTATCTGAACCCGGATGCCTGCTTCCAGCGTGGTCTCATCTTCCATGCAGGGGACACACACAGGTGATAGGGCGTGAGGGAGGGGCTGATGTGGTATTCAGTAGTGATGGCCAAATGAAGCTTCATGAAGCATTTGCTGTATTTTTTGACCCTGCTAGATGGCGCTCTTGGTTTGCTTTGGGGCATGCTTTGAGTCAGGCTTTTGAACAGGGAGCACCATCTAGTGGGGTCATAAAATACTGCAAGTGGTTCATGAAGTTTCATTTCGTTATCACTAGTACTCAGTATTCACGAGTATCTGCAAACGCCACTTGCTAAGTACTTATAGGAACTCTACACAGTCCCAAACTGATGAGACTGGGTGAGGATGAACCAGGAGCGGAATGGCAACCAAAAGCAGCCTGGGAATTTGCCACTGACCTGGTGGGTCCCCCTTGGTATATTTTGCTGATAACCGTTTGACCATCAAAGCATTATCCATTAATCATCTCCTGCGATCAACCCGGAACATGCTTAGATCAACAGAGAGGTTGGGCACCCCTTGAATAAAGGCTTGGGGAAGAGGGAGCAGCCCTGACAAGACCGGAAAACTGCTGAACTTCCTGATAACCAGTTTGCGCCTGGGGTGGGTGTTTAAACCACGTCTATGGTGCAGCGTGGATGTCATGCAGGCGTCTCTTACTTGTCTCCCTCCAGATTGGCAGATACTCATCCTGCTGGATGTCCAGCATGATCTCCAGCCCGTTGCCCATTCCTCCCTGCTTTGTTTTCCTGGACGTGGTCCTGTTTCCGTTGAATGTGTAGCATTTTCCATATCTTGTGTACACCTGAGAAAGACAAAAATACCAAAAGAAGGCAAATGAAATATCCTTCAATAGGTGTAGATAGGTGTAGTAAAACCATTGTGTTTTTCAGCCACGTGAGCAGGTAATTTAATTTATTTTTGTGCATAGTCTTTGCAGTCAGTACATGTCACTCAGTCAGTCCTTGCGCTCAGTAGACAGAAAGCATCAGTAGTCCACGCCCAACTGGAGATGAACCATCAGAAGTGCAGACTAATGCCGTGGATCCGCACACGGTGCTTCTCCATGACACAACACCATACAAGAACATAATCCACCCCCCCCCCCCCCCCCCCCGCCCCCACAAGGCAAATCAACCGTCCATCTGCAGTCTAACAGCGACAGCAACGCTGTGTATGGCTGAGTAACTCTAAGCAGCTTGCTGAGATACCTTAGCATAAACCCACAGCTGAGCTCAGACGTTTAAATCCGCTGTTCAAATCGTCCCAATGCTCTGACTGATGTCGCAAGCAATTGGACTCGACAGCCCAAACTTCCGTAACTTATTTCATCAGTGAAGCAAGGATAGTAACAGAGGTAAGTGTGTTTATAGGGACACGCTGACTTTACGACACAATGTAATCACCCTTTCTCGTCCAGTTCTACTCCCCATCTTGACTGGTTACCTGTAAAGCCAGTTTATTCTATGTGTGACTTTAGTACTACATAACAATTTAGCCTTAATTTAGCTATATGTGTTTTATAAAAAAACAAAATGTTGTTTAACTGGAGAAGTTAGTTCTGCAGCTCAATCTGAAATTGGCACAGCCATGGTCAGAAGTGAGCGCATGGGAATGTGTGGAAGGTTGATGAAGTTCAGTGTAAATTTGTCCCACAAGGCTTCAGCACTAGCCTCCGTTTGGCAGAAGCAGACAGTAGAGGTCCTCAGACTCGGGGGGCGGGTTTTTGGCCTGGCGGTGTATAAGCCGGCAAACCTGCTTACCAGAGACGGCTCGGAATTACTCTGTCTCTCACTGTATTACAGCTACTGAAAAAGGATGGATGGCTGATATTTACAGTATCGACTCCAGGCATGTACGTCGGTCATTATTAGGTCATTATTTCCCTATTGTGAACTATAATCTGCATCGCTGAGTGTGGGTCCTGCATATGAAGATAGTTAACATTCCAAATCCCATCGCTAAATCAATCACCTAATTTAATCTGTGTAATGCATTCAGCTATCAGTGTTATCCAGACTGCCTCACAGCAATTCGGAACAAAGCAGGCTGCAGCAACCTCCTCTCAGATGAGCTTGACGAATGCGCGCTTTGACAAAAGAGAACAAAGAGCCAGTCACTACGGCCACACCATTCTCAGATACCAAGTACTGGCACCGGGAACCCATGATGAGTGAACCCAGTGCAGGACCAGTGTGAGCAGTGAATACCTGGGATTCTGCTTAAAGCATGTGCTGATCAGCTGCTGGAGGTCTCCTCCAAAATCTTTAATCTCTCACTATCCCAGGCTGTCATCCCCACCCATCTAAAGACAACAGCAATCATTCCAGTACCAAAGTTCTCTGCAGCCTTTGTCCTGTTGTACTAACTCCAGTAATAAAGAAGTGCTTTGAAAGACATCAAGGTGAACATCTCCCTGACTCTGGACAAACGCCAGATCAAACAAACAGCAGACCATCTGATGATGTCATCTCAGTTATTCTCCACACCTTCCTAACCCCTTACGGACCATCACACTGCAGAATCTCAGAATGCTGTGTACTGATTTCAGTTCAGTATTCAATATCATTATTCCCCAGAAGTTGGCCTCCAGACTGCACAACCTGGATTTTCTCAATAACAGACCTACTATTCTTCTTCCACTCTAATGTTCAGCACAGGAGCTGAAAAGGACTACTGCTATCTTCACCTGACAACTGCAGTCTGACATTTTTCTCCAACACCATTATCACATTCGCAGATGACACTCCTGTCATAAGGCTGATCTCCAAGAATGAAAAGTCAGCATTTAGGAAGGAGGTGCAAGAACTGGCCAGGTGATGCTCAGCCAACAACCTGGGCCTCAACACCAACAACGCAAAAGAACCCATAATAGATTTTTGGACACACAGAACCTCATACACTAAATTGGGATGTGGCAAATAGAGTCTCCAGCTTCAAGTTCCGCGGTTTTTACGTCCCTCACATAAGCACACAATTCCTCCCATGTCATCGAAAAGTAAAACACTGCCTGTATTGTCTAAGGAGGGTAGAACAAGCCCACATGCCCTAGTACCTTGCAATTCCTGAGTGTATCTTCCCCCCTACTGCATACCAGCACGCTACACTAGCTGCTCATTCGTTGATCAGAAAGCTCTTGGGTAAGTCGTTGAGTCAGCCAAGCAGATCACTGGCCTATAATTGGGGGACATGGAAAATGCTTACAATGATGGGGGCCTTTGTGGGGCCCTCAGCGTCATCACAGACCCAGCTCAGCTCAGCCACGGTCTATTCACTCTATTGCCCCTCCGGTAACTGTATGTATTTTTTGCATAGTGTTCTCAGGTTCTAGGAGAATGTAAGTTCTGCATTTGAATTCTGACACTTTGTCACACAGATAGTCGGGTTTTTTGAGTGCCTCTGTGGCATCTGCTACTCACTCTCGTCTAACTAGATCAACCACATCTGCACAGTATCAGAAATCTTTGAAACATGCTGTGTCTTACAGGTGTTTATAAAGCATTCACTCTCTAGGACTTTTTTCCCTCATGGGAGTTTTACTTGCACAAAAATGCTCTGAGGGCAGAACGAAAAATGATTGGTTCAGAAAGAAATCCAATCAGATTGTAGAGTAGGTGGGTCCAAGCAACTAGAGGCAGAACAAAGACATCTGATTGATTGGTCCCACCTCCTCTAGTTGCATGGACCCACCTTCCTCCACAATCTGATTGGTTATCTCTCTCAAACAATTATTTTTCATTCTGCCCTCAGAACATTTTTGTGTAAGAAAACTCCCATAATTAATTTTTTTTAAAAAAAGGGAATAGCTTTTAGAAAGTAAATGGATCCAGGAGGACATGTGACCTAGAGGTATCTACATTTTTGACACCACTAAGAAGACCTTGGTGGGGCTCAATTGCTTATGACAGGAATAGAGGTTGCAAGTTAAGAGCTCTTCTCCTGGGCAAATGTCTAGAAACCTCTGGGAAACCAAGAGGAGAGGTGGAGCTCAGGAGGCAGCGTAATGTCCCTGAGAATTACGTCGGTGATGTTCAAGCACAGCCAAAACAGATGCATTTCATACTGTGTAATTTCAAGTTCAATTTGTATCCAATTAGCCATAAGGGAGGGGAAGCACGGTGGTGCAGTGGTTAGCTCCACGTGTGTGGAGTTTGCTCCGCCCATGTCGTCGTGGGGTTTCCTCTGGGTACTCTGGTTGTCCCCACAGTCCAAAAACATGTCGAGGTTAATTGGAGTTACCAAATTGCCCACAGATATGCATGTGTGAGTGGAAAGTGTGTGAGTGCGTCGTGCAAAGGGTTGGAACCCTCCAGGGTTGTTCCCTGCCTTGCGCCTGTAGGCTCTGCACCCCCTGTGACCCTGAACAGAAGAAGTGGTTACAGAAAATGGATGGATGGACTGCCATGAATATGTTACTTAGGGAAATTCATAAATGTAAGGGACTTGTGTCTAATACTGGTGCATAATCAGTATACTATAAAGATAGGTATAGAGTTCATGTCCACTGAATGATTCTTCCAAAGGATGTTTCTTCAGACACATGAAGCACTTCTCATTCCTGATACTGTTTCCTTCTTAATTACCCAATTATCCCCGTTTTTACAGCATGCTGACAAATCTGCCTGCCGACCTGATCATAGAAGCAAAATTATCCCCGCTAATGACATCCATTTACAATGAAAAGGGCTTCTGTGGCAGTATTAATCACATTATTCTATAAAATTTTATATGGTGAAATCAAATTTATTTTAGATGGATTGAGGGGCATTGTTACCCGTAATCAAATTCGTATATCATATTTCTGTTTACCCAAAACAACCCTGATAATGAGCTGAATGTACGATGGGGGTTTTCATCTCACCTCCATCAGCAGGAGTGAAGCTTCGTGTTTCACACATACGTCACATAAATCCTTTTAAGTCGAGCATCATCCCTATTCATGAGTTTTTCCATTATCTTTATTTCCTGGACCTTGTCAGAGAGCCAGCCAGCCAGCCATCTTTGAAGCAGCCCCCTCAGAGTTTGCGTGTGGCGTAGCTGATTTCCCCTCATTAGGTCAGTCGAGCAGTGAGTCTGACTCGCGGCTTCAGCTTTTCGGGATTTGACGAAGTGCACTGAATCGTTTCTGAAAATATGGAAACAAACCCAGCTTCTCCCCAGGAGTGAAAGAGCAGCTAAAAAACATTCCTTTATAAGCACTTATGGCACCGAGTCCTCAGACTCTCCAACCACGTAATAGCCTTGCCTTTGTCCCACTGCCCCATTCCTACTGGCATCTGAAACACACTCTCTCACACACACACAAACACACAATCACCACAAGTCCAGACAATAATCCAGACCAAGATATTGTTTCAACCAACCAGTTGAGTACTCTGTGACTGTGACTCTTTATGCTCAACTGGTTGGTTGAAACAAAATCATGTTCTGGATTTCTACTCTCTTGACCTGAATTACCCACCTCTGAGAATCACCACCAAAAACAATTCTCTCAGGCCTTCCTCTGTTTTTGCCTGGACTATCCACTTGAATAGTTTGGGACAAGGATGTCTGTTCGTTTTGCCAAATTCACACCGATGATTTGCTTCATCGCCGTTTCCTGCTCCCAGGCACAGCCCTGTACGTTTGCGCTCCCCCCCCCGACTGTTTCCTCTGTAACTGGTGAACTTGCATCGTCCCTGTCTCCCCACCCCCGCCCTCAGCCTGGGACTGCTGTTCCTCGGCTCTCTCGCCCTGATGGAGTGAAACGTGCCCCACTGTCTTTTTCTGGCAGTAGAAGTTTAACCCTCTTACGTATACTTTATAGCGATGCTTTTTTTGAAGCATTCTTTGGCTTGCAGAGGCGGCGGAGGATGCCTGAGGACTGTGCTCCCCCCTCACCGAATGTATTTTCTGCAAGGACACCAGGAGTGACTTAGCCTGTGTCATCCAGCGATGGTGATCTGCGGCACGTGGTACGGGCATAAGCCGACCTCGACACAAGTGCCTCTTTCAGACTTGTAGATTAGGTAAATGGAGATATTTTCGGGGCCATTTAAATAAGCCTCTTTGCTGTGGTTGCTAGCCACATTAAAATGCAATGTGCATTTCCCACTGGTGCGGGAACGGTATGTTTTGGCAAGATTATGAAGAACTGATGTACAGTTTAGAAAAAGTTTGTGAACCCCGTGTGTGGTTCGTACCCGTCCTTTGACCTGCTTTTTGGACGCTGAATTGCCTTGTTTCATTACTCCGCACAGCGTGGAGCATTTAAGCCTCTTAAACGGCAGAACTCCAAACATTCTCCTTAAGCAGTCCATCAATCAGCCGGCGGTCCTCAGCCAGTTCTCAGGGTGCCATCCTTAAATTACCCGGCAGAATCAGCCTGAGAGGCTTCCTAGAGTGCCGGTTCACCAGCGTCAAATGGCTCTACGTCAGATTAACATTCATTGCCAGCAATGGAGAGGTTCACTGACGACCACAGATGCGTCTATTAGTGGCAGCAACAATAGCGGTTTAGTGGGACTGGAGCCTGTCGCGTACTGGTGCAGCTAGCAGTTTACAGTCGGATGCAGAAAAAGGCCCGCATCAGTGTTTTATGGCTTGTTGTACTGATCTCTACGACCCAACCATTGTGTACAAAAGCATTTGTAAGTATTTGCAATTATCGCATTCAGTATCCAGGACATATTTATGTAGCTTAAGTGGCACCGAAAAACAACATATGTTACTAGTCAACAGTGAAAATAAAAGACCAAGGTATTTAAACATATTATATTGTAGTAATGTGGTTCTATGGCTTCAATTCAAATTCCAACATGACGATACAATTTTCCAGCAGAATACGATTACACCATATGTATTGATTTCAAATGGGTATTTGGAAATTGAGCTGGTCAGCATTATTCACGAGTAGATCTATTGGTAAAAACAGTAGCTTTGCTTTATCAATTGCTGCAAATAGATCTGTTGCTGAGCAATGCTGACAAGTTCAATTCTCAGCGGCCCCTTCAAAATCAGTTGATAAGGTCTATTGTTTTCAGTATGAGTTTCCACCAGGGAGCTGTAGAATTGTGCCAGGGCAGGCATCTGTAAAAATAAGATCCTTTATGATATTAGCAGAGAACGCAAGCGCAGGGACTTCTGCGAAAATCCCACGTCTTTAGATTTCAGAGTTCATTACACAGAAAATCCGCTTCCCCATCAGAAGCAGATCAGATTAGCCAAGAGTCTTCGGAACTTTGACGGCGGGACAGGAGGCCGCGCTTGGCATACGGAAAGCGCTGGAACACAGCCAGGGATTTTCCAAAGTGAAATCACTCGAAATAAAGGCAGCAGACTATTAATTATGCTAAGTGTGCGGCCCGCAGGACAGTGAGTGGTTCCGGTTCATTTGTCTGTCGCCCCCCCTCCACCGTGCTCGCTGCCGGCTGCGTGGCCCGCAGCATGGAGCAGCACCAGACGGAGCTTATGGCATAATCGCCCTTTCGCTCGACTCATCACGCCTCTCGGGGCAGCTTAGTGCGCATTGTGTGTTTTGGATGTGTCAGGAATTTGCCCTGTGTCTGCGCGCAGATGCTGATGCCCACCCTCTCAGTCATTAAGCCTAAAATGTGAATTTAGCGCCAATAAGATACACTTCTACCCAGAAAAAGATGAACTCTGGTATGAGGCCTGAGTTGTACACATATTTGAATCTTGACAAAGAACATAGGGAGAGAGCAGGGGGATCTGCTACCTAGTGTTACAGAACACATCCTAAACATGTTCTCGTTTGTTCATATGTCCGCCTCGTTCTAGTGTAGCAAAAACAAGCATCTGTGAACATCACACCCATGCGCTTTTTTCCATGCATGGGAGCCTAGTTCTCATCTTTGAAAACGTCTTCATTTGTATTCCAGACAAAAGCGTCACAGGTGCCAAGCTGTTTCCCCGGCACAGTCAGTCCTCTGCGAGTGTTTGCCGGGTTCATTGTGTGTATTGGACTAACACCTATGGGTCAGATTCGGCGCTGTTCTTATTGTTTGATGCTGGCTGGCCTTGACTAATGGAGGCTGGTGCCTGCCTTGACTTTATTATGGCTGTCTCCTTTGTTTTTTTCTGCTCCTAATCCAATGTGTGCTTCGTTATTGTAAGCAGGCCCGACGTGTGTCTTGCTCGTGTCCGGGGACAGGATGGTCCCCAAGCACCCCCCTGACCCCTCCCCACCCCCAGATAAATTTCACCGACTGCATGCAGGTCACTGACTGGCTATAACCCACAAACGGCACACGTTCCATTTGCTAACAGAACATTCTCCCTAACAGAGCATGGACTCTGCCGAATGGCCGAATGGCCTCCTCTCGTTTGTATAGTAGTTCTAGACTATTTCATCAAAATACAGGCTAACTAAATGGTTAGCATCAAAATCATGACCTCTATGTCAGATTCACATGGGAAGAAATTACATACTGGGACCTTGAACAGCCCAGACAGAGGCCTATACAGAATTATCAAGTACATTATAAACCAGTTTATTCCTTAATGACCTAATTGATGTACTTACAATCTACCATTGTTTTTCAGTTTTTTCAGGGTTTGCTATATGGAAAGATCCCAGATCAGCACCCAACAATGTAGGTTATTTTGTCTTAGATGGACGGCACCACATGGTGAAGCCTAGTCTACAACTGAATAGAAATGCAAAAACAAGTGCTGTGATTTATCTGCTTTGACAGAAGTGTCAGAGAATGTACCGGAGTACACAACTCCACCTACCCCTAGACCCCCTGGGCCTCCCACTGGCTCTCTGATTCTAGCAGCTCTGTGTGTGTGTGTGTGTGTGTGTGTGTATGTGCGCATGTGCGCGCGTGTCTCTGCTTTACTTCATCTCTCTGACTCTTTGCATGGTTAGAGTCAGACACACTTTGTGTGATTCAGTGACGCCATTTTATCGGTGACTTCAAACGGGAAATGCTACACTTTGCCATATTCACCAGGTGGTGCAATAAGCTCAGCAAAATCAAGACCTTAATGGCCGGCCGTACCTCTATTCTTGACAGCACCTTTATATCCAGCCAGCAAAGGGCCAAATCCCACCGATGGAGTGTCACAAGATATAAGCAATCGATTTTTCGGAGCAAAAAAGTTGCGAGTAAACATTATCACGTAGGTGTGTCTGTCCCCTGTGGGGAGCTGACACTGTGCATGAATGCATACATAACTGAGTATGTGGTCCAGTGAAGAGTGGAGCTTCTGTACAGGAAAAAATGCAGGCAGGAGTTTGCTGCTGATTCCCTGTGTGCTAGTTACAGGGAAGGGCCCATTCAGCTAGGAACATTGCACAGGACAGTGTGGACCGGTGCCATCCTCACAGACTCACAGCGAGTGTGGTCGCTATTAGCCAGCCCAAGCCCCCTGGATTCCATCCAAAAGCCTGATGCAGTCTCCAAACACCAAGGTCTCGTCCGTGGTCAGCAATATCTCTAAGGGCAGCCACGTCTCTACTTACTGAATTCCCAAAAACGTTTGCACAAAGGCTAATAAATACATTCTAAGGGTGCTGGAGGTCTTGAGGTTAAAAGGAAAGATCGTGTGAACGAATTGTTCTTCCTGAGAAGGTGAGTAGGATGCCAATACTGGATATGTCAGCCCAAATCCAAGGGAGAATCTGACTATGTCTCAAAAGACAGTTACGAGTATTGAATATTGAGAGTTCATAACTTAAAAGTTGCCACTTCTAAGACAAGTCGTTCCGATTCAGTTCTTCCGACGATTGTATTCTTAACTTGATTGGATTGGCAGCAACATTAAGTTAGTGTTGGTAAAGAATGATTTCTTTTGCAGTGCTTTAAAAAAGAAACTATGAAAACAAAAAATATTTGAAGGTCTACACTTGCATCAAATTCTCCATTCGTTGAACTGTCTTTATGAGCTATTATTGCCAAGATTATGAAATGATGCTGTGTTTTTGTAAATACCATCTTGCTCTCCTTTAAGACATGCACACTGACACACATTTTTTATACGCACACACACACACACACACACACATGCATGTCGGGTAAACATATCTTTATGGGGACCGCTCATTCATTTCTATGGGAAAAACACTAACGCTAACTATGACAACCTTAACCCCTACCCAGCCCTAACCATAACCATAAGTAACCTAACAAAATACAAGAGTTTTTGCATTTTTAGTTTTTTCATAGAAGTCACTGATTTTTATAAAATAGAGTTTTCCCTTATGGGGACCAGGAAACCGGTCCCCATAAGGGGAAAAAAAATGGATATTTATCACGTTATGGGGACCCCATAAGGATAGGTAAACCCGCTCGCACACACACGCACACACACACACAGAGTTAAGAGCGAAGCCTGGAGTCCAAGCATAGGGTGACCGTTTTTTTTTTTGGGGGGGGGTGGAGTTGTTAAGCTCTGACACCCCCCTCAGTAACTTTTCCCCCTCTTCAGATCATGATCATCGGTTCTTTAAAAAGGCCACTTGAAACGTTAGTGGGGCCACTTTCATTCATTCAGGTTAATGGGACAGGAGCTTAGACAGCCCCCGCTTGCTGTTACGGGTCCAACAAAGATGCCACTATCCTGTCGAGGTTCGAGGCTCAAACTGGAGACCTTCGGATCGCAGACACAGAGGCCAGACCCGCTGAGTCACACACCAAACCGCCACGTAGCGGTAAGGCCTGTTTAAAATAAAAAGGAATCATTTAAGAAAACGACCCAATGAATACATATAAATGTTGCCACCTGGGGCTCCGTCACATGACCAGAGACCTCTGTAAACACGATTAAAAATTCTGCTTCCATAAACACATCTCACGATTTCTCCTTGCCAATCTCAACTTAATTTCCTGGGGGTTAACTTTTCACCTTATGACATTAAAATCTCAGGAACTGCATACATACCATTTGAAATATTAAAAAGTTGAAGATGCATATAATGAAATGATGTTTCAGTTTATAGAAAGGTGAAGTTTTGCATTACCTTCGCCCTACATTCAGCTATTTTATTTATAGTTTTCAATTAGTCTGAACAATTTATCCGGAAAAATGCAGACAGGTGAGCAGGAGAGGTGCTGTGTTTAATCTGTGGGAAGGCAGAAAGTGATAACGTTCCCACATTCATTTGTTAATTTACACAGCTTGTGCTGTTGTGTCTATCCAATGTACAAAGCAGAAGGAAAGACAACAGATCCAGACTATGCCCCTTTCACCTCCCAACCAATTAAAAAGAACCTTTAACTAAATCTCCCCCAAGGTATGTTAAACAGCCAATGGAGGAACAGGAAATTGTTTCTTCTGCTCAGCCTCAGAAGAATGCTGCTACAGTGTCCTCAGGTAAGTGCAACAAATTTCCTTCTCTGCTACGCTCCGCTGCTTTCATCAAGGTCAGAGGAAGAGGACAGAGGCCTGCTTGGGAGCTTTCTGTTCTTTAAAATGTAAATGTCGTTCCTCGATTGCAGAGCCTCCCAGCCCTCGGTAGGCGACACCAACAAAACACCAACAAAAGCAGAAGAACGTGGCTGTGAACGTTTGACGCTGACCTGAGACAATGTGGAGCGCGACTGCTTTCATGTTCTCCTAGGTGCACGCATCGGCTCAGAGGAAGACCTCAGAAACGGCGTGTCCCTCAGATCAAATAGCGGTACTGAGCACGGACATGGAGAACAATATCTTACGGGTCCCTGCTGTCTCTCCCGAAGGAGCCCCCCCGAGCCACCAAAGCAAGTGTCTGCATGTGAATGATGGACCAGGAGGCCCAAGTCCTCACAAGGGACACTCAAACTCTCTGTGGCATGGCAACCTTTTTCACGTCCCGAAAGCTCCACGCCATTCCTATTACACAAAAAAAATCATGAATTTACCTTTAAGTCTGACGGCAGGTTTATTTAATAAAAGTGAAATTTTCTGCTTAAGGTTTATCACCTTGGACTTTAGCATGTACACGTGTGTCTCTGTCTCTTTAAGTGTTTGATTAGGTTATGATACTGACAGCAGAAGAGTCTAGAGTGTAGGCAATCCTGTGTCAAATCATTAAACTTTCCAAATACACTAAAATGATTTAAGGAAATGGCTGTCAGTAATCTTCCAAATCACTTCTAGCAAGTATCCCTGTGTGTGAGAAAGTCTGAGAGCTGAAGAGCAGGAGGCTGACTTGATCTGGGTTGGGGGGAGGATTAAAAAGTCGATGTCTCACGACTCCCTGGCTGTTTTGATATCTGCCAGAAACTCTTCATTATGGGCTGCGAACACATTGACGACATCCCCGAAGGAAGGAGGGCCGATCTCAGCAATTCATATTGGTATGCAAGCCGTTTACTTGGGAATGGAATTTGGGGCTGTTAATGGTAACCAGGGCTAACTGGACTGACAAGACTGGCTCCAAGCACCTTGAATCACTGACGGATTCCTCTGTGAAACCCCTGCGAGCATGCTAAGGCCGCACCACTGCAAATGGACCCACATCAGCCAATCGTTCTTCTTGCCCTTGTCAAAAAGCCATTGGTCTCTTTATTAGTGATCCACCAAGCATTGTATATAACAAATGAAAACATTTTTCTGGAGACTGGAGATTTTTTTTTTTTTAGAATAGACCAGACAGAAGATCAGTTCCAGTACTCAAAAACAGAAGTACAGAGGACCATAAAACTCCCCGGATGTCGTTCTTGCTCCACCCTAAATATCATGCATCGGTTGCATCCTCGCCAAACGAGATCAATCCCATCATTCATTGTGGCCCAAATTCATTCTTGGGAGGCGAATTAGCAGGGCCGCTCTTGTCAAGACCCCAAGTACGATCTTTGAGTTCCTGGTATTGAGGAACAGCTGCGGTGACCTTGGGGCCAACAAGCGTGATGCACTGGACAGGGGGCAGCCAGAAGGGGCCCCAAAAAAGGGCACAGGCACTCACTATGGGAGATTTAATGTCACCAAGTCACTGAATCACATGCTTTGGACTATGGAAGGAAACCAGCACACGGGTTCCATGCAAACTCCACACAGCCCTGGATCATCATTTATTGTATTTAATTACTGTGATAATGCAACAACAATGCAACGTAAATCACATTTTGTCCTCCTAGTATATGTGTATTCAGGTATTCTGCATGCAAAATATCGAGAACAATGGAATTTTATTTAGCTAGCAATTGTGTTAAATATTCGATTAGGCTTTAATCCTTCTGTTAGGGAATAAAAAAAGCAACCAACTCATCTTATACCTCTTGCCTCTTTTTTGAGTGTGTAACGCTTTTACTCAGAAAGCAGGATTGCCGAGCCATGAAGACCATGAATAGCTTGGAAAAACTCACATTTTATATTTTCCATTTGTGTTTTACTCATGTTTTTTCAATATGAACGGCAGCGTAATTGTCGTAGTTTTACCGCTGACATTTCTCCCCGGTGGTTCTTCGCCTCAGATATCAAAGTCCTTTCTAGGTGATGTTTTCCTCGCTGGAATGACATCACCAAACATACCTTCACGCTTTACATACAAAGGCTCCACAGGAGGCAGAGAATGAAAGTTTACAAGATTGGTAAAGATTTGATGCCAGTGGAAGAAAATACAAAACACCTGCACCAAGGGATGTCGCATATGGTTTGACAGATTTTGAGTCCAGGAGCTGCATGGAGGATCTTCCCATGCAGCTTTTTAGCTTATCAGTGAAAACTCTTGTATTGTCTGAGAGGACATTCACTGAACAGCCATGTAATGAAAGAACACTGAAAAGGGACATTACAAAAATGCCCACCTTGAGTTACACAGTAGTAGCGCCATCCTAAACAAGTTCACACAGACAGACAGATAGACAGACAGACAGACAGGTAGCTATGTAGATAGTAACTTTATTGATTGAGGAGAAAATTGCAGAATTTTGTCCTGACCACAATATTCTTCAAAATAATTTGGCTTACTGCTGCGCTATGACTGAATTTTCCTTTCAGGTAACACATATGACTTGTGTAACAGGTGATACCAGCTTACCATCCCCAAATCTGAGACACCTGTCTGAATTTCGCAGAGGGCACAAGCAGCCTTAGCACGGATAGCGCCGGGCCTGGACTCAGCCCGGAGACTCCGGAGATAACCGTGCCGCTTAGCAGCGGGACCTGTGTGGCCGCGGGCAGCACGTTAACATCCTCCAAAGCGCGATGTCGGACGCCAGCGGATTCCGAAGACAACACAGCCTGTATTTTGCTCTTGTTGTTTTGTACCATCCTTCCTTTCTCAAGGTTTTCCTGTTGCACTGACAAAATAAAAGCCACTACTCTGAAAGTAGGTCTTCCATGGTGGGCGGTGGGGGGATGTGACCCCGACCCCGAAGTTGCTTGTGGAGCATGACACCAGCTGGGCTGCTTGTTGTCCGTGAAGGTCACGAGTGCACAGTAGTGACACGGCCACCAGAGGGGAGACACGGGGATGAAATGACAAACATGAGCTGTCGCAGTTTGGTCAGAGCCATTTATCACTTAACGTGTTTGTTCCTTGTTTTTCCGCACGGCGCTCGGCCTGCCAGTGCTACCCAGCCCAGAACACCCAGCCGTGTGCCTCAAACACCGCAAGCCGCCATCTTTCCTGGATATTTTAATTAGCTCTCGATTTTCACCTGAAACACCAGGTGCCTTGCCACCTATGTAATTACTTCCATGAGACAATTTGGAGCCCGACAAACAATATCACGCCTCACGGTATGAACAGATTCTGGGTGCCCTCTGCTTACAATTAACATGAAAACAAAAGTCAGAGAGCCAATAGGAAAACGGCCTGCAGGAAAAGAGACCAAACTTACAAATTGGCATTAAGATGCTTGCAATCTCCCGATTAGCAATAAACTGTTATAAGACTAATCAACACAACATTGCGGATGGATCCATCTAATATTCTGCTTAGAAACATAAATATCTCAGTGTTCCCTAAAGACCAAAATGGGACAATTTTTAACCCCCCTTCAATTTGCATAATTTATTGAGGAATAAAATATAAATAAATAAATTTGACAAAGTCTAAGTCCAGAGAGCTAAAGGTAGTTTAATTAAACACAAAGAAGTCTCATTTATTTTAAAAAGTATACCTCCTTTGAGAATAAAGGGGTGTACAAAGAGAACTTGTATACAGTATGTTTTTAATTTCCCCTGAGGCAAGAGCACGGCCTGTTTAGCTGGGGATTGTGGGTAAGAAACAATGGCCATTGTGGTGTGGTGGCCAAGGTGACAGACTCGGCAGTGCAGTGCTGTACACTGGTGTCCCTGGAGAAACTTTGTAGCTCTGCCCCTCAACAAAGTTCTTGACCCAAATAATTTCTGCACATGTTGAAGCTTGTAAATGGATGGAAGTACAAGCTTTGTGGGTAAACTTAGGAAAACACACCCGCTAAACACATAAGTAATGAATGAAGTAAGGTTGGGCAGGAAAACCACAAGCAGGAAATTTTGCAGCATTACAACCCACTTTGTATCTGGGATGCTGCTCATTTTCATTGATTTTAGGTTTTTTTTTTGTGATGCTGCTGATAAATCATTAATATGTGCTCTGGCGTAATCGGGTTGGGAAATGGTGATTTAAAATAAACTGAACTGAACTGAAAAGAGTACAGTGGCTCACTGGGGAGCACTGGTGCCTCACGCCTGCAGGGTTCTTGGTTTGGTTCCTGCCCCAGTGTGTTTGAAGTTTGCATGTCTTCACTGCGTCTGCTCTGGCTTCCTTTCACTGCCTAAGAACATGTTTCTGCTGCTGGCTCATAGTGTGTGCCCTGTGATGGACTGGCAGCCCATCCAGGGTATCCCCTGCCCTGTGCCCTGTGATGGACTGGCATCCCACCCAGGGTTTAATCTACCCTCTGCAACATAGACGAGACTCTGGCACAGTCTGGCATCAGATGAGCGTTTATGGGAAATGGATAAAGGAAACTAAAATTATGCAGGACCCTCACAGTGACTCAGATCTTCAGACAGGGCCAGTAGTGGAAGCCCATTGCACAGCAAGGCCTGTGAACTGTAATTAATCCATCATTGGGAGGCTGGACCTTTACTCCAAGTGAGAGTAAACACATTACAAAGTCCTCCATGCCTGTTACATCTGTTTTTATTTCTGTGAAGCATATTGAGTGACCTCAAGTGCAGTACAAATAAACATGCTTTGCCTGCATAGCTTCAGAGGGACAGAGTCAGCCTAGGGCAGGGGCCTTCAATTGGACAACTCCCCCCTGACCCCCTAGTGACAGCCCCCCCAGTTAGCGAAAACTACGAGGACGACCCCCCCCAGTCAGCAAAATATACCATCTATACCAAATATACCATGGGGGACCATTCAGGGGAATTGGACTGTGGCTTTGGACCTTGGAGACAAATAATTGAATAGCCCTTGCTCAAGGACACACAGTATGGGCAATTTAGAGATGTATAATAATAATAATAATAATAATAATAATAATAATTAGTATTATTTTTTATTATTATTATAATATGAGCATAAGAGGGTGTAAAGGAAGTTGACAGGGCCAGTCAACCCACACATATATTTTATATAATAATCAGAATCTAATACTGAATTGTTTCTTTTATTCAGTAGGACCTAAGACAAATGTTCTCTGTAAAATTTCTGCTGACGGTACAAAAGAGTTTGGCAGCAGGATCCCAGCAGAGGGGGGGCGGGTTATAAAATCAGCTTTTCAAAAGACTTACCCAGCGAAACAATCACGCAACGGCCTGACCAGCTGAATGCAAATCAAAAACCTTAATCAAGATGGTCATGTTTGAACTCTATGCAGCAGGCCTATTGTGATCTCTGACAGCCTTGGGGGGGGCAATGAGAGCTAGAGAACATGCAAACTCACCTTGAAGGGAAGAAGGTTTGGAGAACTTAAAAGCTACTGCTGTGTCCCATTTACCTCAGAGGTTGAATGTCGGAGCAGGGAATAACGTCACACCCAAGCTTTCTTGCTTAGCTGGATAACTTGTCTGATTTAGTTTAATCCGGTTTAAATGGCCTTCATCTTCATTCACATACAGTTAGCCCAGCCTACCTTAAATCCAACAATCTGGCTAAGCAAGAAATCCTGCTTTCTGAAACAAGCCCCAGTTCTAGCCAGGATCATAATTAGCTATTGTTAGTAATATGAGTTGATAACATCACGCTACGCGGTATTTTGCACATAAAACCCAGTAGAAACATGTCAACAGATAGTGGTTGGCCAGTACTGAGTGTACGACCGATTTAATGAACCACAAATAAGACGTAAGTGCTAACAGAATGCAGAAGAATGCCTTTTTTATTGTCATTATACTCATGTACAATGAGATTAAAAGCAGCTCCTCCAGCGCAAACATGTATGCAGAACACACAACAAACAATACACAAATAGTGCAAAAGGTTCTGCGGTGCTATATATACATACAGTGTGATATGTAATGTGATATATTAACTTCTGTTAATAAAGGGCGCAGCCATCTTGAATTCTGAGGTCAGAGTTGTGTCGAATCTTCCGACTTTCCGAGTAGGAACTTCAGAGGGTGATCCAGTTGAAATTTTGGACTAGGAACGTGGAATTTCCGAGTTCCGAGTTCAAATGGAACGCAGCATAAGACCTTGTGCTGGGAGAGATAGATTGGATTTGTGTGAAAGGATACGGGATACAAAGATGTTGTGGCTGATCGGTCACGTCGATCTTGCAGAGCGGAGTTCCCGATACCATGACAACCGGTGGGCATCCCTGGCGGAGTCAGGCCACCGTGCAGGTAAACGGCTGGCATTTCATGCTTCTCCGGTTTTCCTGTTAGTTCCTCCGGGTGGATAAAATGAAAATCAATTCCAGCTATAATGGAAATGCGATGCGCATCTCCATCGCGTGCGGCACGTTCAGCAGCACGAGCTGAGGTGTGGACATCTGCCTCCCTTACAGACTTGCCTACTCGTGTCTGTTCGTACATGACTGGCTTCCTGTGACAGGGGCCTGCAGTTTTCACTGGAAAGCAAGAGAAAAACAATGGTGCTGTCACGCTCGTTCTTCAGCTTCATTTGGTTTGTCCAATGAAGATTCGTGAGATGTCAAATAATTCATAGTTCTAATTCTAAAGATAATCATTGTACAAAGAAAGACGCAAAGCCACAAGTAGCCACTGAAGATTAGCTGGTTGAAAGGCTGATTTCCGGATCCTTCATGTCCGTGGGAGTCAGGGCTGCTTGGTCAAAACGGCCGTATCCTAAATTCCATTTGTAAGAAGGGTAGAGTTACACCCCTTGGAACAAATGTTATGAAACCATTATATTGATTTGCTCGTTGACCTTGTTAATTCATTTATTCATGGGGGGCATGGAGACTCAGTGAGGAGATCTGCTGTCCGACATGCTGCATGTTCTCCCCATGTCGGACTGGGTTAGGCCAACTAGGGTCTTTAAAGTTCTCATAGCGTGCGTGTGTGTGTGTGTGTGTGTGTGTGTGTGTGTCCTGTAACGGACTGGCGTCCCATCCAGGTTGTTAACCCCATCTTGTGCCCAGTGCTGTGTGAGATCAGCCCCCGACTCTCCCCTGCGACCCAGTGCTGGAAGATGCATAGATGGTTAGATGATGAACGGCATGTTAAAACCTTTATACTAGGTATGCATTTCTTAATGGCCCCAGGCTTCAGTCTAAGGTTCATGAGGACGACGCCTCTTTGCCGGCGTCTTTCTGCTCCGCTTTGTTTCATTGAGTGAAAAAATTGATTTTGGCCCAGCATTTCGCAATCATTTCCACCAGACCCAAGTGCAGTGAAGTGTATAACCAACAAGGCGGTTTGGACGCAGCACCCAGGATGAAGATGGAGCAAAGAGATCGGCAGATTCCTGCCACTTCGGTCACATCTATCAACACTCTATAGTCTCCTGCTTCAGTGGGGGGGGGGGGCGAGAGGTTGGCCTTCTGCTTTCTGAAATGTGCTCATCTTCATTCACTGCAATTTGCCAATATGTGGATATTTCACTGGTGCCATTCAGGGTAAAAACATTTCTCCAGCTACATTCTACAGCTTCTTTCCCTCACGGGACAAACTTTTAGGTCATTGATCTGTGTTCTTATCTTATATCTGTGAGAATGTGAAAAGACTTTCAGTTCTCCACCCCACTGTATCATTTAACCCATTTAAATGGCTCATAAATAATTAAAGCATTTTATGTTCTCAAAGGTACAATGTTACTGATGTGCAAATCCAAAATGTATATGACATGAATTGATATGAAAAGGAACGTATATTTAGTTCCCAGTGTAGTCTTGATATTTGTCTTTTTGTTCAGAGAGGAGCAGTGAGCAGTGAGGAGAAGAGAGCCAAGTGGAGCAGTGTGTGAAGAGAAGCAGTGAGCAGTGAGCAACAGTGTGTGGAGAGGAGCAGTGAGCGGAGAGGAGCAGTGAGCGCAAAGGTTCACTGTAATTTGTAAAAAATTCGACACTTTTAAGTATTTTATTTCCCATGCACTTGTCAGTGCCAAACAGCCGAAGTAAAAACAAGGAGAACAAAACACTATCGTTCTGATTGAATCCCTCAGTCTGCTGTAATCCACTGCGTGTTGTTGCAGCAAAGAATTCGATTGCGATAAACAACTGAAGGACATTGTTACCACTAACTTTAAAAACTGTCCAGTGCAGTGCAGGCTAGCGGGACACTGGACCTTTTTCACCTTAAAGGGAGATGGGATCCTGCCTTACACTCCTGTAGTGGCCACCCAAATGAAAGATGATGCATATTTGCCTGTGTTCTGTGTTTGGTATCTGGCAGCTTTAAACTTCCCAACACACCTTAAATGAAAATAAATAAAGTGTGTGTGGGGGAGTGTTAAAAAAAAAAGCCCCAAGTAGATCTGTTTGCTTTATCGCAGACAATTTTTCAACATGAGCGGCTAAAAAAAAATGCAAAATGCCCCATTTGGACCAGAAGCTGTTCCTGCATCTTAATACTGGTAAATGTTTCTTTGAAAAATATATAAATAAAAAGAGTGAAAACATCTGCTTTTTGTTTGTGGAGATCGGGACAGGGACCAGCTGTGTCTGGGTGGGTTATTTATCTGTTTTACTTTCGTAGTGTTTACAGTGTTTAGGTCCATATTAATCATTTGCGTGATTCTGCGCTCAGCTTCAGGAAGCCAGGCGGCCTTTCTCCCCGTCTTCGGAAGCTGCAGACGAAGCACTTATTGTTCCCTTCATTAGCTTCACACTTTGCTCCGTAGCAGCTGTTTTCACAGATGTGGAAACACACATTTGGAGCTTCAGGCAGATGATTCCACTGAGGCTGGGGGCTTCCTGAGTGCCACCGTACGCCATCAGGACCTTCTCTGGACTACAGCACTGGTGTCATGAAATCTGGCCTTTGTGGCTTCCAGGTCACCTTCGAGGGAATGTCAGGAGCAGTTTATGGGATTCTACCTCGATGTACTGTGATATATGCTTATGGACCCAATGTTGTAAATTATAAGTCCACCTGTCAATGTGGCAGAGGATTAGGGTTTATCTTTTATATGCTGCTCAGGAGAGGTGACAGGGTGGCACAGTGGTTGGCACCGCTGCCTCACACCTCTGGGATCAGCGTTCTTGCATGTTCTCCCTGTGTCGTTGTGGGGTTCCGTCTGAGTACTCTAGTTTCCCCCCACAGCCCAAAGACGTACAAAAGTCAATTGGAGTTACCAAATTGCCCATAAGTATGAATGGGTGAGTGGTTACAGAAAATGGATGGGTTCTCTTCTGAAGAAGAAACTGTTTATTGTTGTTTGAAGTGATGCAAACAGCAGCAGCGATAATAGAGGACTGCATAAGGCAGAGTTTCCAAGGACTGCGGTTGCAGGTCGCAGGTCTCTCTGTTTCACACTCTCCGAAGAGCCCGTCTGGCAGCAGACCACCTGACCCTGTGTTCTCACGTCAGTCCGGGATTAGCCGTGACGGGGCTTTGGTCTCACCCCCTCACTGGGAGGATAACACTTTTTGATTCAGCAATTTCAATTAATTTCCAGACTGGCCCCGGAGCAATTTTCTGGATCAATGGAATGTCGTGGTGTGTCCATTGGGCAGCCCTCTTATCAGAGTTACCTAAAGCTAAGGAAGCCTATGCTAATAAGCGGGTTAGGGACGTCCCAGGGCGGGAGGGGGGGGGGGGGGGGGATGGGGGAGCAGGGCTGCCATGCCGATAATGCCAGGCAATTTCATGTTCCGTGGATCATTCTGAAGGTATTAACCTTTGAGGAATGGGACGCAAAGGATTTATCAGCACAGCTATCTGGAGATGAAAAGCTCAACATACATTGGCATACATTTTAAATACTAAATGGGCTCCCTTTAGATGGATTCATCTGGTTAATGGTTCACCGTGACCCTGACCAGGATAAACAGTTAAAAGATGGATGGGTTATCAGATGGATATTTTATGGTACAGTTACCTATATCTAAAGTTCTTGATGGCACTGTTAAACTTTAATCTTCTTTAACTATCGCTTAGTAAAGGCAGTTATATGTGGGATACAGCTGTTCATGTCAAAATGTGGCAGCTGCTGAAACGACATGTGGTTGGTTGATTTATTAAGATTTTAGATGAAGTTGTTAGAGATACAAGGCGACACCGAAGAAATATTGATGGATGTAAATTTCTATATTGTATCCTCTTTAAGAATGAGAGCTCTTTTATCCCGAAACTGGTGACCATTCATTAATCTGTAAAAGGCACAGAGCCCTAAGTGATTGTCAAGCAGCGCAGAAGAGTGATTTTGCCCTCAGACGACTCTTTTCTTTCCACAATACAAGCTGTCCTGTTTTTTTTTTCTCTGTCAGAGGGAAAACAAGACTTAAAAAGTGGTTTCACAACAGAAAGTGTTTGTTTTTGTGGCTTTACCTGCTTTGTTGGACAGTCACAGGCTTTTATGCACTAAAACACTGAAGACAGGGAAATCACCCTGCCTGGGTCTAGAAAGCGAATGTCTTGTAAACAAAGAAAATAGCCGCGTACCAAACAGCGGCCAGATGTGTGGCAGGTCCGGCGGACACAAAAGATGCATAGAAATGCAATAAGGTCCAGCCAGGCAATTCCACACGACAATGCCATGACCGTGAACCTCAGGTTAATATATGACAAACCACACAGCATCTTCACAGAACTGTTATGGACAACTGAGGCTGAGGACAGCTCTATCATAGCCACGATTTATAGGTGCTGTCTATTCTACACAAAATATGACAGTAAAACAGAGTTACTGATGCTCTGAGCGCAAAGGGAGAAATAAATGTCATTTTATTGTAATCTGCGATTCACTCAGTCACCTCCTCCATCTTTCCATCTCCCTATCTGGCGGCACTTGAGATTGCTTTCAGCCAAAATGAATATGCAGCCCAGGAGACACAGCAGCCTGGGAACCACCATGGCAGGGGAGAGGCGCTAGAGGATATATGGACATATACATCAAATTATAATCTTTCATTAGTTTGCTGTAGGGGCAGCTGGGCATGTTTTTAGTGGCATGCAGAAATAATAAAAATAAATAAATCCCAAAAAGAACCAAGGGGAAAAAAGAGGGTTAAAAGGCAATCTCCCTACAGTGACATTTGTACAAATGTATGGTGACAAATGTCGGGGAGAGAATGTGGGGGAGGGGGTGAGATATCAGCTTGGAAAAAAAAGCAGTTTAATCTGCGGAGGCCTGGTGAAGCCTTATCGCACCTCCCTGCTGTTACCGTGCACTTACTCAGCACCCTGTCTGCCACCATTCAGTGTCGCGGTTGGGGGGGGGGGGTAGCTGGCTCTCTAGCCTGACACCCGGGGCTGCCAAGCCACTTGAGACCAACGGGAATGCCAGGGGGCCGGATGTTGGACACATCCGTATCGCCGACCCCGTGTTTCCATCACTTTGAGTTGAATACTTGGGGTCGGCCTGGCCCCGACTCCCTCCATATGGCTCTCGGACCAGCTTTGTTTGCAAACCCAACAGCAGGCCGCTGCATATGGCTCGCATTAAGCCGTCAAGGCTCATTAAAACATGCAGGGTCCAGCCGGGGAGGTGAACGCCGCTGTCAATCCATCGGCGTGCAGCAACATCGTCTTTCATTTGTGAGCAGAATGCAGGGATTTTCGACATTCATCTCCACGCTAATTCATCTTGTTTACCAGCTTAGCTCTTTTATATCCAAGACAAAGCCATAATCGCTATGGGACAAGCCGCCCCAAGAGACAAGGAGACTTAATCTCAGCTGTATTTATGGATTTGTAGGAACGTCAACAGTGCATCCCATACAGGAATTAACAAAAGAGCCCATATATCATAAATAAATCTACTTCTGCTGAAAGCTACACTCTTAAAAGACTAAGTAATTTTAAAGCCTGTCACTCATGGCTTTGTCTACATAGCTAAGAATTGAATGTGCCTCTGTAATACCGAGTCCACCCTTATAAAGAGCACAAAATATGAATTCCTGGTTACAGCAGAGCCAGTCCCCTCTGAATCCTTCCCAGAGGGTAAATGGATCAATTAATGCAGGCAAAGACATGGAAAACGGCATCCATGAGACCATTTGGTTATTTCTGATAAAAATGAAGCAGATGAAAAAATGGTTCTAGCTTCCTTCCAAGTGCAAATGAAGGAAAGCATCATTTTTATTGTCACCAGAGATTGGATTCTGCTCTATTTCCGCTATACGCTGCTGTTATCGTATTGGATTTTGGGGATGATTATTGCCTCAAGTCATATGGTCATATTGCCAGAAAAACACAAGAACTTGATGAAAACTGCATGAGACAGAGAAGTGGTGCACACTCAAAGTTGTTAGATATTGTAGACTTTGATGGAACATGAGTGAGAAGGAGTAATTTTGTGACTTGTTAGAACGTTCTAAATGTGCGTTTGAGGTTCCGTACGTTCACTGTCAGCCAACTTGTTTTTCTTTTCTTTTGTCAATGGAAGAGATAACAAGCAATGAAGAGATTTGTTTGAATCAGCCCAGGTGCAGGCAGGCAAACATACTGTGTCTAGGAATAACTTCACATTCCAATTTCAAAGAAGCCACCTGAAGAATGTCTTCAATCAGACTGCTCTCCTGTTGTAATGTCCTGTATATTACCCTGATATCATGAGAAATAAATGATCTATGTAAGTGATGACGTTATGTTGCATCTACTGCCCCCAGCTAGAAAAACAATCACCAGAATATTTATATTGACACCCAGCCACCCCTTTCTTAATGAATCTGTTAAAATGAACATTGATTCATGAAGATCTCGACCTGTTTGCTTCCGCTGAACATGACACAAAGCACTAAGGAAACTCTAAAGCATAACAGCCCAGGCAACAGGGAAGGTCAGGTATAGAGCAGCATAGCGTCTTATATTCCATCAGGAATGTCCATTGACATTCTAATTTTAGAATCCAATTTAGTAGAGACTCTCTACAATTTCATTCCAATTCTGTTCTACAAGCATATTCTGTGTTTCTTCATTGTTCTACATTCTACTGAAGTACATGCCATTAACAGTAATAATGCAGTGAAAATGGATAATGGCAGGTGCACTAAGTGATCATAGGATTTTAACGGCCAATTATCTCTGACCCTTGAATGCGGCGATAATGCAAGCATGCTAAAAATAATTTTGGTGCCACCAAACAGGCTATACATGAGCACGCAAGCGTAGACACACGCAAGCACTCGAGCACACATGCACACACGAGCATGCATGCTTTGGGTGTGAATGCAGTGATGTCAGAAAGAAAAGATGCTTTTGTTAAGGAACACAAGAGCCACAATGGCTGCCCTTGTTTCACTGCTGATGATTCATTATCTCTTATCATCTTAAGCAGTTTCACTTCCTGTTTATCGTTAAGAAGCAGCTTTGAATGCGTTGTTTGGAATCTGCCTGTCCCACATCTTCCACATCATGCCATTGTTTGTGTTGGTGCCATCCGGTGTACAGATTTTTGTGGGCCATTTTAAGCTGATTTAGTTAAGGATAAATGTGGACGTGACCACCAAGAAAGGAATGACACACTCCTCCTATAACAAACTAGCTTCAGAAATACATAATTTGCCCAAAAGAAAATTGAACATCGTTCCTGATCTTGAAAATGCGGAAACGTACTACTGAGCCAGAAGGGACCTAAGAGTCACTATTCAAAGCATACGTATTTGAAGCTAATGGGACTCCAGTGTGTACTTAGTGAGCCAGAGAATGAGCAGTACTTCATTTCCATAGCAGCAAAATAGGGTTCATTAAAGCTGTTATCCAATGCTCATGCGAGGTTGGTAAGGCAGATCAGACATCATGAACTGTTACACAGAGAATTTATGTCTGTAGGTGACATAGCAATTGAACACTGACTAAAAGGGAAAAGCAAGTGACTAACAGATCCTGAATGACTGCTTCTACACCTTAAGGAAACCATTTGGATTATTGGAACTACTCGTTTCAAACCACAGAATGCCAATCCTGCTACTAACCTACAATTTTTTTCCCTGAAAGCAGTCCTCCAATCACCAAAAAAACTTCACGCAGCTTGGAAAAAGTAGACAGGACTCTTTTCTGCACTCCATTGGAGTAGCTCTGGTGCATCTGCCCACAGAAAGGCTGCACACATGATGGAGCAGATGAGGGAAAGCCCTTGGGCGAAAAGTCAAAACTGACAGAGAGCCAATGGGGACAGGTCTGTTGGGGATCGTGACTGGTGTGGTGGAGCGTCTTGTCTCTACAGCATGATGACCATCTTCCTCTGCTGTCAGAGGAGCATTGTAAACTCTGCATTTCAGTGGCAGCACTCTCTGAGGTATGTAGACTGGCTGCCCTCTTGGTTACCATACCGAGGGAGTAGCTGTTGCTGTGATGGATTGGCTCCTTCTGATGATGTCCAATGTCACTCCTTTTAACAAGCGTATCATGACACTCATTCACTGGCTGTCTTGTATGTTGTTTCACTGTATACTTCAACCGTGGTGAGGGATGTCTCAATGAGGGAGAGGTTTCATTCGCAACTTCTTTCAGTGGTTGATGGGTGCCCATGAGGTGACATTCCTCTGGTCATGGGTGACTTCAATGCAACCACTGACACTGGCAGAGGTGGCTATGATGATTGTGCCAGTCCCCACGGGTGTGGTGACCATGGTGCAAGTGGTTTCATGTTTCTTGTTTCAAAAGGTCTGGGACTGCGAGTTGTTGGGTCCTGGTTCCAGTGCCCTGATCTGCATTGTTGGACTTCGTACTGCAATACTGGTGATGTGGCAAAGGAGATCGGTCACATCCTCATGGGCAGATTCTGCAGGCTCCTACAGAACTGCAGGGTCAGCAGAGGTGCCCAGTTTGTGAATTCTGACCACAGAGTTGTTGTTGCTACTCTGAAGATTCAGCTTAGGTCCAATAGGCTTCTACCTACTAGGAGAATGATGCTGGACCTGGCCAAGATCAAGCTGTTTCTAATGAGTTTCCATGCAGTTTATGTGAGGAACTTGCAGATATGGATGTGATTGATGGGGAAGACCTTCGGTGATAAGACCCAGATGGTTGCTGAGGGTTGTGTTGATGTAGCCGATGTTATAGAAGGAAATGTCATAGGGCACCCTGGACATCAAGAGGAGTCATAGGGCACAGCTTGTTGGCAACTCCAGTCTGTACCAGGAACTGAGAATGATGGCTGTGAGGGCACTGAGGACAGATAAGGAGGTGTTTGTTAGAGGAATCTGTGAGCAGGTGACACACCATCTGTGGTACAGTGACCCACGTCATGCTTACAGAGGAATTGAAGCATTACGCACATCTGAATCTGTTCCTTGGAGAGTCACTGTCAGGGCAGGTGATTGAACGGTCTTTACAGAGGACATTGCAGTTGTGACCCACTGGGCCAGCTACTTTGAGCAGCTGTTTAAAGCTGATCCTTAGCTAGCATATTGGATATCTTTGGGTCCACAGTTCTTGAGGCTGTGATCCACTCAATCTCACTGAGATTGCACAGGTGGTGAATTAGCTTGGGGTAGGGAAGGCTGCAAGGATCTGTGGTATCTGTTGTGAACTTCTCCAGGCTGCTGGCAAGGTGCCCTCCTAGCATTTCAGGCAATCTTTGCTTCCATTTTGGAGATGGACATCATCCCAACTGACTGGAAAATGGGACTTGGTGTTCTTATCTGGAAAGGGAAGGGTGATTGCCTGTATTGCAACAACTATAGTTGGATAACACTGCTCTCAGTGCCAGGTAAGGTCCTTGCTAGGGAAATCCTCAACAGGGTTCATGATCACTTGCTCACCTACCAGTGACTGCAACACTTTGTTTTTAAACCTAATAAGTCTACTGTCAACTGTATCCTGGCACTGAGGATTCTCATCAAGCACAATTTGAATATCTTCCTTTCTTTGGAGCCTTTGTCATTGTTCTTAATGCATTCGACTCAGTTCATCGAGTTGCCCTGTGGGGCATCCTGAGACTTTGCAGAATCCCCCCCAAAGTTGCTGGATATCATGGCAACCTGATCTAACCTGACCTGATATAGTCATTTAATGGTAATTTCCTGCAATAATTTTTCCCCTCAAAGTGAACGGAAAGTAACCCAGATAGGAGAAAATTAATTTCCATTAAAATCCATAAAGACTGTATAGATGGCTGATTCCACACCATTTAAATTCTACCTTCAACGTCCATGACCTGTGCAGTATTTGTTCATCTTACCAGCTTTTTATATAGGTAACGCAGAGGATAAATACAGTTTTCTTTACATTTCAAAGGCGATAACTCTCCTCTGAGGCAATAATACAGCTTCTTATTAACTCGTCTTCTCGGCTCTCCACCAAAGACAAGATTTATGCAACTTCAAAATGAGTTCCAGGAAAAAAAAAAGTCGTGTGCTGTGGAAAATGCTTGTTGCAGCATATAAAGAAAGGATTGGGAGAGTGGCATTGTTGGCATCAATGACTGAGTCCACACTAATCTGGGTAGCAATGTGAAGAGGAATACATTATTTGCAAAATAATATAGAAGCTTTTAGCTCTGGGCTTCTGCAGAGATTTAAGGACAATTTTAATGCATCTCTCTCTGGAAAAGAAGCCTATTTTTATAATACATTTAATTGGAGCGCATATAAAACACGATGAAAAATACTCTAGAACACAGTGTAACCAGCAGTATAAACTAAACATTTTCCATGTCATTAATAGTTTTCGTGTAAGTGATTGCTACATAAAATACATGCCACGACATTGCATTACTATTGTTATTATAATTACAAATGAAGACTTTAAGCCTTTGTGGAAGTGACGTAATCCAGGTATTAAAATGTGACAGTCAGCAGCTTAGACAAAACACTGCTAAAGAGCACTAAAGCCTAATTCTATGTTTTGTACTTTAAATGGAGACTGTACAGTTATTATTGGTAACGGAAAACTATTGCGAGGGAACGTAGCACTATTTCAAAAAATATTTTCTCACCATGACCTCTTAGGGGCTATAGATATAGATCAGAAGGGGTTTCCTGAGCTTTTGACATATATTGTTTTGGACTGAACAAATTGAATGACGACGTTTACATACATGGCACCTGCTGGATATACAGTACCTAGTCAATTATCTTGCACATGTGCAGTTGATGCGCAAGATTTCCACTAGACATAAAAATCTGTCCGCAGCCAACCCCTGATGATGATATTTACGTCACGTCCCCTCATCTGTTACTGAAAGTGCGCTTGGAAAAGTTAAATATGAATTAACCTGAGGAAAGCTAAGGCATGTCGTATTGTCATGAACTGAAGTGTATGTTGTAATAGTTCCTATGTCCTTGGTGCCCCTAGATGATGTTCTACAAGCAGATCAAACAGAACCTTTTGCTCCCCTGCAAAAATGCCAGCTGGGTTTTTGCCACTGATCTGCAATGGTCACCCAGTTCCCATTATGCCTTGCACTTGCCTACTCCCCGTCAGAGGTCACAATGGACAAGTCTGAACACACTCGACCAAAGCGGGGACACCCACCCACCGTGGCTGATGCTAGTCCTCCACCGGATGCTGTGATGCCCAGGACCTGTTCCACGTGATTTAGGCTCAGACTGTTCCACAAACTGCTCTGCGTATCTGCGATGGACATTATGTCCAACATATACCCCTGCATAATCCTCAATAGATGTCCTTCTCAAAAATGCAATCGAGGAAATTCCCTAAAACTATTTAGGTGGGTCGTCTCAAACATTCTGATTTTCACGAAGAGGAATTCCGTCAGATGTCCTTGTACTGCAGAAATCAAGATAAACTTTGTTTTAACCCAGGAAGATTGAAGGCATTTCTTTACGTCGCTCTCAGAAATTATCTAGGTTAAGTACTAAGTCAATGTTTCTACAAATTACAGAAATCGGAATAAGGGCTATTCAGAAAAAAATATTAGACATTTGGAAAGCAGACATAGCATACTGCTAAGCATATGCAAACTTACAGTGTTTTTTCCCCTTTATACAGCTGGATATCTGACTGAGACAATTAAGGATTAGCACCTTGCTTAAGGGCACTATAGCAGAAAATCCTCCTGGGGCTTAATGAGTGCAGTGTACCAGCACCAATATATTTAGACTTGTGCCTGGTCTGGGAGGCTGTAATGTTTCCCCAAATGGCTTTTTGATAGACACTGTTGGAGTCTGTCCCACCACCACTGATCACAATGCAAGGCATGACCTCCATCCCCTATGACTATTAATACAGTTGTGATGTGGTTACTGTAACTAACCTACATGATTAATTAATAACCATATCCATCTGATTCTGTCATTTATCCAACAAGGATGACTAACGATACAGACACAATTTCAGAAGATTGGTTTCCATGGCAGCAGTTAGTATATCCCACTTTACTATTCTGCCCCCAACAGAACCAACCCATGTAGCATCCTGTTGCTAATGTAATAAAGGACTGCTTGGTCCACAAGAGTGGCTAGTTGGTTTTAGTTAAAAAAAAAATTCTCATGGCACCCAGTGTTTTAGCACCAAGTCCATTATTATTAATCAAGAGCATGCATAATAAATCATTAATCAAGAGCCATAATCAGTTAATAAGGAGCATACAACAATGCACAGCAAATACAAAACAGATTCAATGGGGCATAAGAGATCGATACCAGAGAAAATCATATTTATTCCCCAAAATGCATTTATTATAATGACCTCATAATCATGGGTAGATCTTGCGGTTACTGAGACAGAATCTCTGTAATCTTAAGGAGGATGACTAGATTATCCACGTCAGGAGGTCACTTTGCGCTACTTCAGGTTTTACAAACTACTTTAAAACTGAAAGGCTCCTGTGCTTTGACTGATTTGTTTCCTTGATTGAAAGACTCATCCAACTGTTTCACATTAACATTAGTGACACATGCATGATTATAGGAGACTGACCAGTCTGCATACAGCAAGAAATCAGTGCTTTAGTGAAATCCGGGTCCTTTTATTTGTAATGGTGGTTCCAAATCCTGTCCTAGCTCAAAGTGTCCTCCCTGACCTGGATTATCTGGTCACTCTAGCTTCAGCAAACAGAAAAGCAAAAACTCTGTAAATTCAAACTAAGTGAAACCTTGATAAACTGATGCCAAACTGGTGTTATTTCGCGCTCTTCACTGCACATTTGAATTGTGTGTTCAAACAAACAGACAAACAAACAAAGCTGAGACGGATGTTTTCAGATTCCTAGAGCGCGCAATACAGCTGGTCATGTGATGGCTGTGATTCATGAAAGCCGCAGCAAGAAGAGTGGATTGACACAACTGCAGCTCGGGTCGATAGCAACCAGGAATCTATGAGAAACATCGACAGCAAAGCCCTCTGTGGAGAGCTGAGCGAAAAGCTCATGAGAGCCGTGCATCTCCTTGCCTTTAGCATATATTAAAAGACATAATGTAGGAATATGCCTGATTCAAACTGATAAATGGCCACTAAAATTCTATTCGTTTAGAAACAAAGAAACCATTTCTTTTAAACTAAATGAACTGGTTTTAAACCTAATTCCTAATCTGATGATCTGTTATCAGTTTGTGTCGATTAAAATCAGCATTTCTTTGTCAGATATATGCTGACATGTCTTATACAGGATATTACTGTAAGGCTCTCGACTGGACAGAAGTTACGGAGATAAATAATGGTTAATTCATTAGATACTGATGAAGCGATTTTAGTTGCTGACAGCTGTTCAGTTAATCATCTTAATTTGCTCAGGGGAGACTGTCTTGGCAAACGAATCATTTCAAAACAAATACAAATCTTATACTGCACGTGATACACAATCCTGCTAAAGACTATGAAGCAGCAAAAAAACAAAAAAACCCTGACTAATCATAATACAATTAAAACGTCAGTTTTAAAAATGTGTATTATGATTTTTTTTTCCATTCTTTGTCATTTTATGATCCCTCTTTATTACCGCATGAATGACACAACCTTTTAAATGGGATAATTTATTCTAAAGAAATTGCACTGCATTCATGCAGGGGGTCCAGGAGGGTTAAATCTGGAGAGATATAATAATATGTATGAGACGCCGGCCAATTTTCCCCCCCTTACGTAACAGGAGATAGACAGCAGAGACTTAGTATGAACGGTTGAGCTGTGATGGCTTCCAAGTGGTCAGTAGGACTTTGGGTGCGTTCAGGCTCCTGCCCCCAAACATGCCACCACCAACATCGGAGTCTAATTAGCCTTGGACAGAGAGGGAAAAGCCGCATTGTTACCTACGGCCGTGCGATGAACGCTTTCAGGTTCTCCAAAAGGAAAGGGGAAATGACAGGTCCCAAACTCATCGGCACAAGTCCTGCAGCGACTGGGTGGATTGGGGGACATGCGACCCCTTCCTGTAAGCTGGCCGAATGGATCAGGTCAGCTTGGAAAGGAGTGCACATCTCTCTGAGATGCAAAGACAATGTAATAGTGACTGATTGGTGAGGGAAAGGCATATCAAGGTATTTGCTTTCAAATTGCAATCAGAAGCTACTACCATTGTTGGGAAATCGGGTAGTGAAAGCTGACCTCAGACCAAGTCTTTTCATAAAATAGCAGATAAGAGCTCTAGTGGTCCAAACACACCCAACAGATAGATGGGCATTTGCTGGAAACTGAAAATAAATGCATATATTACCATCTTCAGCAAAATGCACCTTTAACCTTAATAAGTATGTAGGTTACTAATTAAATCTGGATACTCCATAGACCTTCAACCTCTCTAAACAGATATTGTAACATGGCCAGTAATTTGTGTAGTTAATGTATCTGCAGCTTTAGTGGGGCACGTGCCAGGTTGTGGGAGAAGGTCCACAGTGCGGACCCACAGCAGGCCCTCGTAAATGCATGAAGAACAGCAAACACTTCATTAGGTGCATAATTAGCAGATGACTGTCGTCTTAGCAAAATTCTACAGTGTACATTTACACTTCTCTAGTGGGAGGGGGAGGAGGGGGGTGGTTTGGCAGATTGTGGTCTCTCCTGTCTCACTAGCTACAGGCCGGCGCATAGCTAGAAATTCTGCCCCCCCTGAATCTGCCAGGGGATCCATGCCCTGCAGTGCCCCCTGCTGGGGAGCATGTGGACTCCGCAGGTTCCCACAGTCCTCCCGGCAGAGGTGGGTAGTCTAGGTCCAGAGTATACAAGTCCAGACTAAGATTTCATTTCAACCAACCAGTTGAGTACTCTGTGATTGTGACTTTTTATACTCAACTGGTTGGTTGAAACAAAACCTTGGTCTGGAGTTTTACTGTCTCTGGACCTAAATTACCCACCTCTGCCTACTGCTATTTGCTCATGATCAGTTGCAAGAATAACATAAACTGGCATGAAATATGGATGGAAGGGGGGGGGGGGTGGCTGTAACTGCAAGGCTGTTGCATTTCTGATGATTTCTTCTATATTTAGGATTTCAGTGCCAGAAATAACACTGATATTGTACGATTCATAGACAAGGGGTCCTGCTCAGTAGAAGCACCCCAATGCGTTTCACATGAAGGATTAAACGCTAATTAGCAGTTTAACATATGACAAAGACCCATATGACAAAGACCCTCGCTGGCATTTTAAACTCATCGGACAAATACTGTATATCTGCGTAAACAAACCAAATGTGAAACCATAAAGAGGGCTGACTTATGATACGGACAAGCTGTTAATAAAAGTGTCTGCTTAGCAAGTTAAATAATGCGAATAATATCGACGACATAAAGAAATAACCAGTTTATGTAGAGTGGAGTAGAGCCTGATCTTGTAGATCTGAGTGCTCCTGCAGAGGCCACAGACGTGTCGTCTCCCTGTGTTCCGGAAACAATCACAGGCCACGTCGGGGGAAAGCGACCATTTCACAGGCAGCGTTATATATATGCGCGTCAAACATAATCACTGATAAGATAGCGGTCGTGCCTTATCCATTATCGGACTGTCAATCGCCGCCCCCTGAGCGGGAATGGGGATTATCAGGGTTTATCCAGTCTACCTTTTAATATGCTATCTTTTATGTTTGTAAATTGAACAAAGGGCAGACCGTCGACGGGGAAACCAAACCCACTGAATTACTGCAGGTGCGGGGGTGCGGGGGGAAGCGGTTCATTACCATGTCAGTGGGATCCAAAACAGCCATGTTTTATATTCTATACGCTACTTCTGCCTCTGCATGGTTACTCCCCAGCCTGGAATCCCCATGTGACAGTTTGGGCCGAGTCTCCTTCATGGGCAGCGCCTCGGAAAATGCGCCCAGGGCTTTGAAAATGACATTTCTAATCTGCAGCCACTTGTATGGCGATGCAGTTCAAAGGGATGCCTTCAGTAACATCTGCCTCTATGCATCATACCACATCGCTTGCCCCAGTAAATTCCTGTTTTCCTGATGGTGATCAAAAACAAATCTTATGTAATTGGCCAGTTATACAAACTAATATCATGGTGTGTTTTTTTTGGTGCTTAACATCTCATGGTATCAATTTTCCTGTCTCTCGCCCACTGTGACTTTAATTTCTAGATTAATGCAAGATTATCTTAATAGCCCTTTGTGTTCTAACCATCTTTTCTTTTAAAACCAATTAAAGCTGTTTTAATCTAAATGTTACATGGTTTCCACTTTCGATATTCTCTATTTAATATTACGAAATTTAAACGAATTAAATAAATTGTAAACATAGTCCAAAACTGAATAGCCCGTTAAGACAGCTATGCAGTTAATTGACAGACTATCTGCTCTTTAAATTAATAAGCATAAATAACAGCTTCCAGAGTCTAAGAGACATGTATTACGAGTCTTTGTCAACCACAAGGACTTGTTAATGACATTATGTAGCCAGCAGTAAGCCTAATCAAAGCAGAGAAACATTACAGCCCATTTCAGGAAAAGATAATGAGACAATGAGAAGTGACACCTGTGTTCCCCCCCCCCCCCATTCAATTAAACTATACGAAATACAATTATTAACAAGACTGTATATTTTTGAATTATTTTGTGGACACCTTTTATCCAACACAATTGGGAAAGCAGGGTCAGGCAGCTCCTGGAGCAATAGAGGCTTAAGGGCCTCGCTCAGGGGCCAAACAGTGACATCACTCTGTCGGCTGTTCGGCTGTTCAAACACAGGCACAGGGATCTAGAAGGCTGAGTGACACACTGCTCCCTAAATACAAAATAACCATTGCTGTGTTTATTTTGTTTATGTTAAACAAGATGAATATATTTAAACAGCTAATTGTGTTGCTGAAATAATTATCTAAAAAAAAGTAATTACTATTTTGACAGTATATTTGGATTCATTCATTGGATTCTTCATTAAATGATGAATACAGAAATTTTATAGGATGGGAATCAACCTGTTTTGCATTATGCAGCAGTCCGCAGAGCAAGAGAGAGGCGCTGTCTATGAAGCTGTATTTTCTAAACAATTTTATTTCACATTAACAGTGTAGTGCTTTTTCAGGGAAGACTCTTAAATAGGGTCAGCGCTCCACCCTGCAACTTAAAAGGTATGGCGTGGCTAGTAGAATGTTATCTTTACAAATTAACGAACAGAGGTGTGAACAAACAAACAAATAAACAAGGGACAGGCATAGTGAATTTTTCAATCGAGGGGACAGTTACTGAAAAATCATGAAATCATCCTGGACAGTTCTGATAAGGCAGGTCAGACTATATTTCACTTAAAAGAAGCATCAAAATAAGCACCGCAGTAGTAGTAGTAATAATAAGAAAATTTGCAGATCCTTGAACCCCTAATAAGCAGGTTCGCTCCTTAAACCCCTAATGATATTACTAATAATAATAATCATGTATAATAATAATAAAATGTATAAAGATAAATGTATATAAACTGAAAATATAGCTACAGGAAACGGATCAGTGGAACATGGTATATGTCTTCCATAGCAGGACCAGCCAACCCCCCCCCCCCGACATACTAAATCCAAATGAGCTTTGGGGTTTTTATTCATTTACTAAAGATTTTGTTTAATGCCTACTAACACAAACACATTTCCAACCTCATTACTTTTCAGTTTTCACATTTAAAGTACAAACAACGGAATGGCAATTTGCAGTTGGATAAATATTTGTAGCCCACTCTGAACGATAATTAAATTTCCTGCTGATATCAATGCAGTGTTTGGACATGCTCGATCAAACAAGCAATCATAAGCACAATGTATCTGGCTGATGGGGTACATCAACACAAACTCGTAACATTAAGTCTGTAAAACAATGATGACATTGTTCTCCTGTCCACTGAAGTCTACAAATGGCTAATACGCCTAGACAACTTTATAATAAACACATACAACATAGCATCGCTGTCTTAACATCTAAAAAATTATTCTACAGTATAGTCAGTGTTGATGTACTAACTATGAAATTGCAATTTGGACAAAAAAATGGTAGGAAATGTTTTTGTTTAATGGTCGCTGGTCAAAATAACACATCCGTTGTCAGATTTTAGTGGCGGTGGGGGGATTTCCTAACCTAAATAATGATAAACATTTTACTAACCACACTAATGAGCACAAATGTTACCTACTTAGTGTCATTTAGTAACCATTTTCCTTCGCGAAAATACTGTTGCTTTTAGGGATTCTCCCAGGAGAGAATGGTGTCACGTGGCATCCATTTAATGAAAGAAGAGGACTTTGCAGTGTGGAAGCACACACATATATGTATAATACATACACACATATATAATACATATACATTGTTTGTATTCACATCTTTATGGGGACCATTCATTCATTTCTATGGCCATAACCGTAATCCTAACTATGACAACCTTAACCCCCACCCAGCTCTAACCTTAACCGTAAGCAACCAAGCAAAATACAAGACTTTTGATATTTTCAGTTCTTTGATTGTATTCACAGATTTTTATAAAATTGAGTGTCCCCTTATGGTGACTGGAAACTATCCCTACAAGGTCAAAATAACAGGTTTTTATCACATTGTGGGGATCAAATGTCCCCACAATGTAATATATACATAGCCAACACAAACACACAGACACACACAAGATTGTAATTATATCTTTGTGGGGACTCTCCATTCATTTCTGTGGGGAAAACCCTAAGCACAACATGATGACCTTAACCCCTACCCAGCCCTACCTAACCTTAACCATAAACATAAGTAACCAAACAAGATATGAAACATTTTTACTTTTTTGATTGCATTCACAGATCTATGTTAGGACCCAAAAAATGGTCCCCACTATGTCAGAAAAAAGCAGATTTTTATTACATTGTTAGGGACATTTGGTCCCTACTTTGTAATATAAACCTAATCCACAAACACACACACACACACACACACACACACACACACATCAGCATCATCCAAGGCTTTTCTGGGAAGTTCATCTGGTTCTGGGGTCTCAGTAGACCTCCAGCGTCCCCACCATGGACAGCGGGGTCGGCCGGTACATCGAGTCGGTCTGAGATCCACGTTCACTCACTGGAGGGCTGGCAGCTGGAGCCACTGCAATTCCCTGATAGTGCAGCTTTAACAGAGGCATCTCCTACCGCCACACTGGAGCCCGCCAAGCACAGCCCATCTTACGCGCCGCTGTGGCATAAAATCACTGCAAGGCAACGGCCGCTTAGCGGTTTGTCGTCTAACACACCAGGCTGGCGTGACACACTCCATTCCCAGTGGACTGGTTTGTTTTCCTTCTCGCTTCATTGTCATAATTGCCAGCATATATAAATTACGTCACCTCTGCAGTGGCAGCGGTAAGTGGAAACGTGAGAGCCTCGCCTGCCGTCCTGCTGATTACGGTCGCGGGGCCCTGTCCGCCCACAGGTGAGCCAAGGCTAATGGGGGATAGGGTCACATGACCCATCCTCTAACCCAATCAGTATTTTGGGCCCCCACCTGTATTTGCTTTTCATTTTCAGCGTCTCCTCTGGATGCAGTGAGCACAAACATAATGATTTCTTATAGTGAGGCTACAGTGATGCCTCTGATCAACAGTCACAGAAGTACATACAGAGGAAGTGCTGCGGAATCTCACTGATGCGCAAAAATTCACAGAAAATAAAGCTTGACAATGACGTTTCTATTAAAAAAGAGCTTTTATTATTCTAACTCACACATCTAACCTGCATTTTCCTATATGGTGTTTCAACAGAGTTAAAAAAGGGCTACTCAGAGTTTGACACAGTATGTAGCTGAGAGATGATGACATTATTAGCATATATTAATGTATGTTTTAGCACCATGAATAAAATTCACCCACGAACAATAGCCCACTTTGCCAACAAGATTTAAAATGGAGTTGTACAATCTACATGCCATGCACGGTACTGTGCACTCATCTGCAAAGGTTTTAAAAAGTACAGGAAACTAGTATTTGGGTCTGCTGATCGAGTCCTGTAAAATGAGAGGATGAGCTGAGAGGATTTTTGCGCATTTCCTGCTCTGCTCAAGCTTCAAACCCATCACTCCTCCCACTGTTGATGGATTCTGGGAAAAAGAGTCCTTTAAATGCATTGTAGATGAGATTGCAGTGTTCTATTCCAATAGGAACCAAAAAATAACCAGCGGGCAGTAGGTTAAACCAGCAAGCCGGTATCCCCTGACCTTAGCTGTTATATTCTCTGGTCTTCCATTACTACCGTAGCCGGCGTGTTGCTCTGCTTTTCTTGGATCGTCTAGGCCCCATGTTACCCCTTTCCCCAGTTTGGCTCTGGGAGCCCACTAAATGCCATTTTCTCTGAGGCTGTATGTCTTGTGAAGGTTTCACAATGAGGAGACACTGCAGGGATCCTGCTCCCTTTCTACAGCACCCAGGAGCACCTCAAACCTGCCCCACTGGCAGCCTATTTAAACCTTGGCGTCGGTGCCTCCCCGCCAGGCCCTGCTCTGTGTACACATACCATGACCCACAAGCTAACAACCTCCTTAGACTCTCTGAATTTTGTCCATTGTCTTGGTAGCACTTCAAACCCTCCTGTTCCATTACTTACACAATCTCTGTCTTATCCTGCAGGAAATAGTTGCACACTTCCTCCATTGTATCAGAAAGAACAGTGCAAATGAACTGCAATTTCCAACTAATCCAGCATATCACCTGTCCAACCACTGCTCTTCGCAAGACAGCTTTCGCTGCCTATTTGAATCGCTTCTCGGTCGCACAGAAAAGGGCCACAATCACACAAGTTTACATTCCATGCTTTCACGAAGCACCAGGCTTTGAACTTCAGGTCACACAATCACCAATCTGCAAACAAATATTTTCCTGAATAGGGTCTTCTGCTCCACGGAAAACCCATTTTCTGTTGAGATTTCAGCTGCTTTTCTGTAAATTGACCTTAAAAAGTGCAGAGCAAGAATCAAACATATTTACCCTTAACCAAACCAGGACTGACTGGTTCTAAAAGGGCACACCCACATATAAATCCGTATTCAGTCAGCTTATATAAAAAGCATCTTGCTTCCTGATGCCCTTCCATTTCTCAGTGGAAATACACAATAAAAAATAGCATCTAAATCACTTAATCAGAGGATGAAATGTAACTATCAACAGAACTTATCATCAGCACTGTTTATGTCTGATAGGCAACAGCTGATACTTAGCAGACATTCTGGACAAATTCCAAAGCCATTAAGGTACAACACACTGAATCAATTGTCAATGCAAATTTACTGCATATTTATATATTTATTCATTTACTTTGCCATACAGCAACAAAAAGACACTCCCTCTCATATGCTAGCAGTTCCCAGAAGGGGTGCAGCAATCATTAGCATCTTGCTAACACATACAAAGATTTCTTATCAACACAACCTCCTATTAATGTGACCAAATGGGGGTCTTGGTAATGTTGAGAGCTCAAGAGTAAATATAGAACTGCAAGCTTGCGCCCACTTACCCGGACATCTAATTAAATCATGTCAGCAGTTGTTTTATTCCAGGAAATGGTATTTATGCTGAATTATACCGGTAATTTACCAACAAGGGCTCTTTCCTCAAAGGCTTTGCTCAGAAATCCACTCGGACGCATTTTTAGTCTCGTTGTTCTATGGTGCTGCACCAGCTCATCAGAACTTCCAGGTAAGTTGTCTACCGGGAGTTCTTGAAATGTTTTGGGTCGACAACCTTGTTCGTGTTATCAGGAACCGTCTCAGTGGACCCCATATCAGAAGTGTTTTCATTCCTAAACAGTTCTATGCTCATTCTGCCAAAACTTCTGCTTATTTCCAGCAAACACTAAAGTTTAAATGAATGGCTTGTTATATTCTCGCTTTTCTACTTTTGAAAATCGTGCACCAATTAATGATTTTGTGTCTCTTGATGGTGTAATTAAATTAAATGGTTTCATGTCTAGATGATGTAGGCTTTCTTCTTCAACTTTTGTTTATTTCTTTGTAGGGGGGTGAATATTGTTGCCACCTCATTCCACAGGGTGCAGTAATATAGGGTGGCTCTGAGGCTAGGGATCTATGCCAGCAACTGAAGGTTGTTGGTTCAAATCCCGTGAATGCCTGGAGTGATTCTACTTTATTGGGCCCTTGAGCAAGGCCCTTAACCTGCAACTGCTTCATTCTGGATATGATGTTAATCTACATCCAGCCCTATAAGGAGGTCCTCCAATGTACTGGGGAAAAACTGGAGGGTTGGTGACAGGATTAAAACGACTGTGGTGCTGAGTTATCACCCGCCACATGGCTGCACTCAGGTTCTCATCCCTGAGGTTTGTCATGTGGCAACACACTGTACTCAGTGCATACCCCTTACCTCACACTCCACGGTGTGTCTTTTCTTTCTGACTTAGTCACAACAGGCAAGCTTCTATGTGTGCATTGCATTGAAAATCTCACAAATAAATCATTATATACACATACACACACATAGTATATATATACATTTATGGCATTTGGCAGACACCCTTGGTCAGAGAGACTTACATAAGTGCTAAGAAGTCTCATCAGTGAATACATACTAATACAGGTTCAATAGAACCCAGCTAAGAATACTATCACTCTATCACTCTAAAAACCCTGTTGGCAAGTAATTTATTTATTTATTTCTTTAAAAGTATAATCCTGGAAGTGCTAATCCAAGTACCTCCGAAAGATATGTATATGTGATTTATTTGTGGGATTTTCCTGAGACTTAGATTTGTTCTGCTGTAAGTCGCTTCCTTTACTAGTATTTTCTGTCTGCAGCTTTGCCTTCCATGCGGCGACACACCAGCAGTCCCTTGAAGTGAATTAGCACGACGGAGGCAATCAAAGAACTGACAGATCTGAGTTTTGACGATCAGGGGAGCAATACAGGAAATAGTACACAGAGGCTCGCTAAAGAAGGCTAATCAGAAGCTGTTTTAAACCACTTACTGCGTTAAATCAGTGTAGTACATTAGCCAACAACTAAAATGCCTTGGAGCGAGGTAGCATGTCCCGAGAAATAAGTGCAGCAGTATCTAAATTATCTAAACAAGTAATATTCTTCAGAAAGCACTTTCCTTTTTACAATATATGTTTTAGAATTATTGAGGCGGACTTTTGTAATCAATGTTGTGGAATGTTTGAGGTGGACTTTTATGTTAAAGCGCACTCAGAGCCTTCGGACTTCCCATTATTGACCACGCAAATAAAACCACAGCGGATGACTACAAAGACAAATGAAAAGGATGGAAATGTATTTCCCACACAAAACCATTGCAAAGCCTTTAAAGCAGATTTTAAACTATAATAATATGTTACATAAGAACTACTATAAAGCAGTTTTGTGGATTTATAATACTTTTCCTGATAAAGTGTCTGTTTATTGAAACGTGGTTTTACGAAAAATCACTTGTATACAGAGGCTGCCAATATGACCACCAGTATCTCTGCATCTTGCCTCACACACATTCACACATTCACTGCGTGCAACACGATATCACTGCAGAAAATGCAGTTAAATGTTGGCCACAGTCATACAGCAGCAAGTTCCCTTCTTCATGTGGCAGCCTGGACACCTGGTTCTTCAACAAAAGCACCACCTGCTGGCTGCTCATGAATATTACTTGACAACACGACTTACCGTGAGACGTGACCCATAGCAAATGCTAACCAGATGCAAATTTAGCAAGGCAGCCAAGGCAGTTTTCTCCATGGATTCAGTGAAATGTCTGGCCTCCATCCTAGGGTTAACCTCCTGTGACTCTGAGCCCGAGAATCCTTCAGATTTTGAGGATTAGCAGATGTTTTGCATAATCACTGCCACGGGCAGGTAGGGTGTAAACAACAGTGGGCTGGTGAGTGACATCATCATGCAAACAGCTCACTAAGCCATAAGCAGAAATGACTACAGCCTGATTGAAAATATACACAAAAGTTAGTGCTCTCACGATAAATAAGGTTTGGTCAACATGTTCTCCAACAGCTAATAATACCTGAAATACCTGAGAGGGGAAAAACTTTCTTTACCTAAACTTAAAAGAGGCTCGAGATTTCTATCATTTAATTCTAATTCTGTATGTCTAGTTAGGATTTGCCACTAAGTGTTTCTGTCTGATATCACGGCTCACCCAATCGCAGCCCACGTTTACAATAAAATTCAGTACAGAAAATAAAAACACAAGCTGCTGCACATCTCATCCATGATTGAAAAAGATACACAAACAGAAATTGTCTGCTACGGCACTCTGAAACTTTGGGAGTTGACCATTAACAAGCTGTTAAACGAAAATTAAAGTGGCATTATAAACAAGACACTTGAAGCGGCCGATCGATTGGAGAGGTTACAAAAAGAGATCTTTAAACCTGATTAGTACTCTGTGTCGCTTTAAAGTGCTAAATAGCATTTATTGATCAACAATGAAAACGTAACAGTTTTGTGTTGTACAACACTGCTGTAGCTGGATTGGAAAACTATTAATGCCACAAGGATTTAACATCTTATTCAGCACTGTATTTTAAAAAATATCTTTGGATTTATTTTGTGTGTGTGTGTGTGTGTTTTTGTGGATAAGGTTTATATTACATTATAGGGACCGAATGTACCACACAATGTGTTTTGTGTTTTTTTTTTTGACGTTGTGGAGACCATTATTCAGGTCCCCACAAAGATCTGTGAACGCAATCAAAAAAGTAAAAATGCATTGGCTATTTATGGTTAAGGTTAGGTAGGGCTGGGTAGGGGTTAAGGTCATCATGTTGTGCTTAGGGTTTTCCCCACAGAAATGAATGGAGAGTCCCCACAAAGATTTACCAACCTGTGTGTGTGTGTGTGTGTTAACTGCACCTTCATAATGCATTCATAGAACATTCATAACAGCATGCAAGTACTGTATACATTAATGTCCTAACATACATTAACAGCTTTAATATACATTTAAAACAAATATTATCTAATTATATGACTAGAATGTTTATAGTACATGTATATTAAAGCAGTTAAGGTACAGTATGTCAGGATGTTAAGGTATACTTACATGCTGCTTATGAATGTTCTATGAATGTATTATGAAGGTGCAGTTAATGTAAAGTGTTATACATGTGTGTGTATATGTATGTATGAAAAAGCAGTGAAGGGCAGGAGAGCTTTTATTGCATAACTCTGTGCCTTAGAAACTGGCCTCGTTATAAGGTTGGCTCTTGGCTCAAATCCGAGGGAGGCATCACATGGAAAAGGCACCTACACTGAATTTTCCCACTAAAATCAATGGGTGACACAGTAAGCTGCACAGGTTTAGGAGCAAAATAACAGCGGTAATCAAAAACGGCCTTCGAGAGGGCATTTCCGCTGGTTATAAGTGAACAGGGAAAAGTGCGCTCACCTGCAGCCTGTGAAGAGGTTTGAGGCTATGACAACCGGCAATATTAGCCAAAAACTGCTTCTGTATTCATTTTATTGTGTTTAGCACAATATTCAAACTTTACTTGTTAAGATCTGCAAGTAGCTGAGATTCGCCCGTGGTGCTGACAGGGACCGATACGCATCTTCGACATCCTCGTCGCTTCTAGTACCCGGCCTTTCCCATGGCAACATTTCAAGCTGTCTGTGGTTGACAGTCTTACATACAGTAACCTCGCCCTTGGCAGACAGCCAATAACGGCTGGCCTTTTCCTCAACTCCAAATTATTTTTTTCTCCAGTGTCCCACAGCTGACTTCATAATATCAGTTTCAGAAAAAAATCCCCATCCATTCTGTTAGCACATGTAGGGGGACAGTGAACTCTTTGCCTATCCACCGTTACCCGTCACGCATTTTTCACAAAACGCACACCGCACCAGAGAGTCCGACGGCGGTGCTACGTTATCATTCCATGGAGATGCTGATTATGCTTCTAACCAAGTGCTCCGGTCAAAACAGTCTGTTGACCATGATGAACCTTCCATGGGCATGAAAAAAATCTCATTAAAAAATCTCAAAAGTTTTATTTGCCCATTTTTTTATGTAATGTATCCTAAGAAATTAACATTAATATACCATTTGGATAACTGTATTCTCACTGAGGCTGACACTATAAAAGTTTTGTTCAGGGTGATACATTATGTATGAATTCATGCCTGCACTGGCTACTCAGTTATGGAAGATGGAAATATCAAATGTTGACAGATTTACCCAAAGCAAATGGTGATGGCTGGGCCAGCGGTATCCTTCTACTGCTAAACAAGGGGTTACAAAGCTGCAAGACCTTAATCTTAGTTACTGCCTGTTCCCATATGGGGATAATTATTTAATCAATTAATTCATCATTCAGTGAATCAAAGTTCCACTTTATGGGGAAGGGACACATTTCCCACAGGGAGCGATATAGGTTCGGCTGAGCCTGGATCCTGGCTTCACTGCGATATAGATTCGGCTGAGCCTGGATCCTGTCTTCACTGCGACATAGGTTCGGCTGAGCCTGGATCCTGACTTCACTGCGACATAGGTTCGGCTGAGCCTGGATCCTGGCTTCACTGTGACATAGGTTCGGCTGAGCCTGGATCCTAGCTTCACTGCGATATAGGTTCGGCTGAGTCCGGATCCTGGCTTCACTGCGACATAGGTTCGGCTGAGCCTGGATCCTAGCTTCACTGCGATATAGGTTCGGCTGAGCCTGGATCCTGGCTTCACTGCGACATAGGTTCGGCTGAGCCTGGATCCTGGCTTCACTGGGAAATAGGTTCGGCTGAGCCCGGATCCTGTCTTCACTGCAATATAGGTTCGGCTGAGCCTGGATCCTGGCTTCACTGCTCTGCACTCTTGACACTCAACTTGATATTTAGATCTTAGGACTTTTTTGACAGTTTTAAAAAGGAAAGAAATGTCAAATCATTATATAATGTGTTTTTCTTCCCAGAGTAAAATGAATACATGAAATCTTTATTACCCACAAGACAGAAAAATTATGTACGGGTGGGAATAAGGGTATTCCCAGGGAATAATTCAGACACCTTGCATTACTGGCTTTTCCAAAGCAGATCTAAAGGGTTCCCTGCTCTGCTGGGCTTCACAGTCTGTGGGGCTGTCATGTCCTGCACAGCCTCTAATTACAGACAGGCTTGATCAAAGTGCTGAAAACAAGAAGGGGAATGACAGGGCTTCATTTCTCACGGAGGAAGGATTAATCACCCTCCTCCGCCCCCGCACCCCCCCCCCCCCCCAAAGCTGCCACACCCACATCCACAGGTCTCTTGCTGACTCAATCAGCAGTTCCTGGACCTTCTTGTAACCAGGAAGATGAGATAATAGAGGGGAATAGGGAATCCACCCCATATGTTCAAGAAAGATAAACTGTAAAAGACAGAGGGAGAAAAAGGAAAGAGAAAAGCACCATGCTGGTTCTGCGCAGTAGGTTTGCTAGCTAGGAGATCATAATAAAGAGCATGCAGGGTCTGCGCAGTGAATTCCAGATTCCCAACATATTTTAATTTTTTTTGCAGTACTCAGTGGTTTTCTCATGGTACCTTCTGCTTGTGATCAAAGCACCCCCCACCCCCCATCTTAATAACTCCATATTGATAAAAAGGTTGGTTCAGCCATTCAGTATCACCACTTAACTCGTTCAGGTACATATGCTATACTGCACCACTGAATTCCATAATTTTTTTGTCTTCCAAACATTCGGCGAGGCTCTGACACACGAAAGCCCATTTTGGATTTTGTACCTATGGCCTCTCTGAAGGTCGTATAGAGGACCACGTAAGCGTTGTTACATGCCGTCTCCCACAATCCACCTGAACGTGTAACGGATTAGGGAATCACCATAATCCGCATGGAGGTTGAAGCACGCCCATGCAGTGGGAAGAGCAGCAGGGGGCTTTGGCCGGTCACTGGAGGCAAGACGGGAATGTGGCTCAATTAAAGGGGAATTCCACCTGAATGCCAACGTCCATGGAGTCAGCACAGACATTAGGTCCCATAGTGACAGGCATCGCATATTCACCTCCATCCTGTTCAGAGGGATCTTACAACTTTTTGAACTGTAAATATTTCCACCTGTACCCTAATTTAAATCTATAACAAGTTAATCACCAGACAAATTCTTACATACCCAAAGGAAATCACATCAAATTCATCCTGGTCAGAGAACTGACACATCATTTGCAGAAAAATGTCACACTCAGACCTCTGTTATGAATTCCATTAAGTGCATGGAGACTACAAAGGGTCGATATTTTTGAGATCGATATTCTGATGTGATTATTGAGTGCCAAAGCAAGTATTTCAGCTGACTTTAAATAATTGATCTATTTAAACTGACATCCATATGCTGTAAATGTTACATAATCACAGAAACAACCTTACATCTTTTTTTGGATTCAGACTCCCATCAACATGCAAAGAATTGGCTAGAGAAAAATGAAATGCTCCAGGATTTATATAAAACTTTGTTTTCCTGGCTATATTCCAAGAATATTTTATTTCTTCTGAAGCAAAAATATTTTTTTGTAGATTTTTACAACGGCACAGCGTAGTGTGTTCAGAGCAGCATAAGAAATCCAATTTTGTAGAAACGTCCAAAGCAGTATTGTAGCGTCATACCAGGTATAAAGCAACTCCCCCCCAACCCAAAAGAAAAAAAAAACGTTACAGAGCTGCAATCATTTTAAGGTGAAGATTAACTCTAATTCAACCCTGCCAGTGGTTACTGAACAATATCCGTTGCTGCTTATATCCACATCACAAAGTGTGCAGGAGGCATGGAATTCATCATCTTACTCTTCATAATGAATGGTGTCTTTAGACCACTCTGGATTGTAAGAAGCTTTTCATTTAGGCATTCTGAATGGCATTAACCAGAGCAAATAGGGTTGGGAGGCTGTGTGATTTTGACCAATGAAACGCAACATCATTCATTTGACAGGTGCATCACTGAGTGAATAACAGGACTTACGGCCACTAAACACGATGACGGAACAGTGATCTGGGTACCGTGTGTTCGCTCATTTTCATTGACATAACGGCACCTAGACTATTTTTTCAGCAGAAGCATTGTAATTAGGTATAAAATCATTTTGATCTATCCACGTGAAATGATTTATTTGGTAAGTGGCCATATGGAATCTGTTACAAATTACAAATCGATGGTGAAAAGGACAAATACACCTCTGTCTAGACCTTGTGCCGGATGAAGGACATCGAGCCAAAACACCAGTGTAAAGAAGGACAGCTGGACACCTGAGTCACAAGCATTCGTCGCCGACTGCACGTCTGATTACATCATGCCTGACCAGTCAGTCATTTTAAAGCATTCTTCAGCTTCCATTTCCATGGATTCTCTTGTCATCCGTCTCTCACTCTCAGATTCACCTCTCCTTTTCTTTGATTCTGTTCCACAGATGTAGTGCAAATTAGCTATTTAACTAAAATACACACGGTGATTTATTTATCTATACACGACGTCGATACGATATCTATACGTGAGCTCATACCTATATCTATACTGTGGGATCGTGACAGTCAGATCATACCACAAACAGCGGGGCACAGGGTGGGAATGTACTGTGTGTGCATTTTATACTAAAGCACACAGTCTCACTATTTGATTATTTAAAAGTCTGCTCTGAATGGCAGGCCAGGACAAATCTTCCGGTACTCCTGTTGGCTAGTTCCAGTCTGGGTATATTAATGGAACTTGTGCAGCAATTTTCATGGCACCTTACTATTGACGCGAAAATTCATGCATTCATAAAATGCATATTGTCGTTATGGTTTTGGTGGAGGGAGGAGCTTGGGCCAATCCAAGCTGCATAGGGCACAAGGCTGGGCTACGCCCTGCTCGGGGTGCCAGGGTGCATGGAAATCTACAGGAAAATATCTAGATATGTAAATCAAGGACCTAAATGACACTTCATCTCTTTGTTTTTCACAACAAAAAAGAACAACAGATTCTACTGTTTAAAAGTGAGTGAAACAGATAGAGCAATAAATAGCAGAGTAGGGAAAAGAACAATGGGTCTGATTTTAAGTTGTGCCCATACTGAAAAGCACAGAAATGGGTTTGCCAGACCACTGGCTGGCTAATGTTACCTGCATATTCACGATGCAAAAACCTCATTGGATGGGACACACTGTGGATCTTTAAACCCCACCCATCAGCATCTCCACAGGGCAGGGAGGTATATCCAGTTGGCATTTGAGTTTGCTCACCCCCCCCCACCCCCCCCGCCTGCCATTTTAAGTCTTGATACGGTCTTGCTTGTTGGGATTCAGGCAGAACTCAAGATTAGCATATCCAGTCCATTTTTATTCCATGGTTTAAATGGGTTTATGTGTTCGGTGTTGGTCTATGCGGTAAATGTGCTGAAACCTGTCTCCACTCCTGTAGTTCCCCATTACAAAGAATGGCTGTACGAGGTGACCTCCTTTGAGGTTCATTACTTCTGTTGCTATGCCGACCCTGAATGTATTCTCCACGGATTCTTTTTCTCCTATTTACACATACTGGGTACACAGTACCTACACTGCAGAATGTTACTATACCAACCAGCAGAGGGTAATGATTTGCCTGCATACCCTAATAGTGGTTTCAAAAGATCATAACCAAGAGCGAATAAGAGAGAAGCAATGACATAACTCCTTTTTGCACCAGATTTTAGTTCTTTAAGACGGTATTTAACAAACATGCACAGCAAATATTCGTCTGGATTCACAATTTACCACTCTAAAGGTCAGGGGCTTAAAGTCAAATTTATGTTTTTTTTTTTTTTTTTTAAAGGACTGAAATTTACTGATAGCTTTCCTTACAGTGGAAAAAGTACATCAGCTCAGCAATTAAAAATATATATATTATATGTTAAAAACACACACACACACACACACACACACACACACCTTTTACAGTTAGCTTTCCCATGAATGGTTTTCAAGGCCGAATCTAGAACATTCCGTTGTAACCTTAATGCACATGTCAAGTCAAATGGGTTAAATCTTGCAAATACAGAAGAACTACTCAGGTACCTGTGGAGGACTGACACTGCTGCTCTCCAGAAAGATTTTGTAAACTTAATCCCTTTACCCATAAGGGCCAATATAAAGTCCATGTTCATTTCTCTTTTTGCAATTGTATTGAACATCGCTCATTCCTTTGAGTGATGCTTCTCATTTTAGACACATAGCTCATTAATTGCATTAGATTTAGGGAACAATGAACAAAGAAACTTTAGCAATAAAAGTGGTTGTTCTGATAACAGAGGGAGAGTTGGACGGCCAGTGGCCAATTCTATTTTTTTCCTGGGTAAGTGGGGGGGGGCGGGGGGGGGGGGAACTGTTTCCTTGAAACCTTTGAAAGCAAGTGAAAGATGCCCGACTTTATCACCAGTTCAGTCAGTGGAGGCAAATGGACCAGGCGGTACCCAGCCTCTGGAGCACTCAAGGAGGATAAGCAGGGTCGTGGCCTGGGATCGGTCCAGTTTAGCTGTCGAACCCACTGACCTGCACAGGAAGTGAAAGGTGGGAGCTGGGCTCTGAGCCATGGGTGCCGATGAGGTATACGGATGCGGGAGAGAGGTCAGAGAGGTATATTCAAGAATCTCCATTCGCTCATTTTTACACATGAGAAGGACTGATAAAAAGCAAGTTGGGATGTAAACCAAAATGGCCGTCTGTGTCATTGCTTACGTCGAGTCCCGTGCCTCCGGTGACCACTTCCTGTTTCGGAATGAGCAGTGTGACGATTTGTCTGCACCGAGCAGTAACATTTATTCTTTCCTGGGACCTCAAAAAGTAAAAAATAAAACAGTGTCCAGAGGCACGTAATCATCACTCGGTGAATGTCAAGGACAGAGAAAAACATGAGCAAGACGCCACACCTAATTAAGATTTTGGTTTGTTCCAAGCTAAAAGCGCGTGATGGTGGAGCTCAACATGATCAGTTTTTGTTTTTGTGTTCTCTAGGGATTTAAAAAAGAAGGAAAAAAAAGCTATTTACATTTTTTCAGACAGGCAATGCATTTTCAAATTCGGTTTTAGATGAGAGTTTAAATGAGTGACATTCACATTAAATACGGGTCACCGTGACTCCCGGATCAGATTAGCATTGGAGGCGTGACACGTCATGTGGATGAAAAAAGCTTCGCGACTTCCTTCAGCTGGGGTCAACAAAACCAATTCGGTGGAGGCTTCATAGAAAATGTTAATCAGAATTTTGCTGGGGATGCCGGCAATGATGGATTCCAGCATTGTTGCTCATGTTAGAGGCCTCACGTCCTGTAAAGGACAGCGGGTGCTGATTTGCATACATTTACACAGTCCCCAATAGGCAGGGTGCCAGCTAACCCCATAAAAGCTTCAGCCGAGACGCTGGAATGATTGTGCCGTCTGCTATTGTTCCGGATGCGGGTGTCCTACCGCGCCCCGGAGGCCAGCTGTCGTCAGTGACGCTCATCGTGCTCGATTTCCAAGGAACTTCGATTCGAGCTCAGAAACTCAATGGCGGGACTCAAGGATTGGGTTCTGGGTTGACAGCGATATACCATGCTACATAGATCCTGGAAGGTTCCTTTCAATAACAGCAGACCTGATTCAGGCTGAGAAGACTCACTACCCACTGAACCACTGAGACGTTACCCATATTAAAATATTGAAAAAGCCAATTGTGCACATCAAGTACAGCGTTAGGCTTTGAGCCTCAGATAAGCCCAACTGAGACTGGTACAAAAAGTTGGGAGGAAAGTCAGCTATGTAATACCGAAGTTTCATAGCATTGACCGCTGGGATTGACGACAGTCCCCGCCCAGTGGTGGAGATTTTCTGCTCTGCCAGTTCCAAGCCTTTTAAAATAATGATGTAAATTTACGTATTCAGACCAGACTCCCAACAGGCACCAAGGGCTCGCGCCAAAGGCGTTAAATGGAGCCGCTACCACCCCATCCTCTCCAAGGATCAATGTCCCAGCAAATTTGCAGATGACCCCTCCTGACGTGTGCCAAGTTATCTGTGATTCAACACTAATAGGGTATCGAGTGGCAGGGGCATTCAAGAAGCAAGGCTGCCCTTCAACTCATCGGCAATCAAATTCACATAACCTCCTCATTAACATACATTACGGCAAAGAGCATGGACCTTTGTCATGCATGGGGGGGGGGGAGGGGGGGGAACACTGCAGCCGGTAACTAACTGCCTTTATGCAATTCCCCTATAAAGGAGAACAGAAACACCTAACAATTAATTAATATCAACGACCAAGAAGAGGCATCGTTTGCCTTCAGAACAGTTTGAATCCTTTTTAGAACGGTCAGTCAAGTCCTGAATTGTGTGCAATGGGATACTGAAGTATTCTTCGTGAAGAAAAGCCTCCCATTCTTTGGTGGATAATGGAGATGAACATGTACTTCATACTGCAGAAGTTCCCATAAAGGTTCAGCGATGTTTAGATCTGGTGTTTGAGGAAGCTGTAGAAGATCTTCATCCTGGTGTTTGTAAAAGCACTCTTGAATTTGGTAAGCTGTGTGTATGCGGGCATTTTCTTCTTGGAGTATGGGAAGCTCTCGAGGGAACAGCACGTGAACCACAGGCTGGACCTGGTCCTGTGAAACCCTCATATTCCTTGACTCTTATATGACCACATTGAGTTTATATTTTGTCCACCTCCAACCCCAAAAGAAATTGCTAATGTCAAAATATTAATAACAGAAAAAAGCGCTGACCATACCTTTTAAATTCTAAGCAATTTAAACAAGCACAGCTAAAGAACACGCAAAATTTGAGGCATTGATGCAAATCTGTATAATATTTCCCTTATGAAAACACAAATCAAGAGATTTATTACAGGCTTTATACAGCTGTAGCGAGAATAGGAACAGCAACGGGAGGTATTCGCAGAAAGCAAAAATGCAAAGAAATCAATTTAAAGCTGGGCTTGGACTGATGGAACAAGCCCCATCCTTGGGTTAGGCAAATAAAAGTGACTCCTGTATTGTGGCTTTTTCTGCTGCGCTGAATTTCTGCCCCTGACCGCGGGGCATCAGGAAGCTCCCCCGCTGTCGCCCCGATTGCCTCAACCCACAAGTTGCAGAGTCCCCAGCCGCTTGACTCCCTGGTGGATGCCAACGTTAGCTCGATATCTCCACACACAGGCCGGACCCTGAAGAAAGACGCTGGGTCATGCAGAGCATGGAGAACAGGAGGAGAAGCACTGGAAGGTCCCCCGGGTGTTCTTAGCAGGCCTGATTTAGCAGGCCTGTTTTAGCGTCTGTTTAGTCACAGTGGGAATGAAAAGCCAAGGAGTCATAAGGAAAGTGCAGCTGGGACCTGCATTTGCGAACAATCAGCCAGTGTTTCAGATATTTGCAGTGTGAGGGGACCGTTAAACAGGCAGCATTAGCTACTCGGACTCACCAACACACATGGCAACAGAGCACCATGATTTTGTAGAATTGAGTTTTGGGAGACATGTTGTGGGGTAGGATGAACATCCAGAGGTAAAGAAAAATACTGTATTAAGATTTACACCCCCCCCCTCCCAGAGCTAGCAAAAGAATATGTACTATATTCTGTATATTAACTAATTTGAATGATAATGTATTAGTCAATGCTGTTGTTCACGGTCTATTACCAGAACTAGCTACTTATGGTAATTAGGCAATTGATACATCTAAATTTGTTTGCTCGCTCACTCACTCACTCACTCACTCACTAATTCATTCACTCACTCATTCATTCACTCACACACACACTCACTCACTCACTCTCGTCATGTAGCACTACGTTCACAGATAAGGCTGCAAAGCTGCAGTTCTGCAGGGTGCAACATTTGTCGGCCGCGGTCAAACCCAGCGAATGGAAAATCCAATTAAACTGGGCCCATGTCCCAACTGTGACAGAGATATCTAATCCTTCACAACCCCATACATCTCATTTACAGCCACAGTAGATGGAAAAACATTTTTCTATTTAAACAGTAATATTTTGCTTGTCTTTTAGCCATTAATGTACTTTAACTAGTCTTTTTAGCACCTGAATCAATCCATCAGTCTTCAAATTGCTCATCCAGGGTCACAAAGGGAGCGGGAGCCCAACACCTACATAATGTTGACAAAATGGTGTCATGACGACTCATCATGGTGACAGCTACTATAACCTGTCACAAAGCCTCACGGAGAAATATGAGGATATGAATTTCAACTGTCTCATAGCTCTTCAAAGGTTATAATAGTTGCTACAGGTGTCATAACATGCAGAAGCAATGCATTTATGACAATCCTATGACTAAGCGTTGCTAAGCGTACCCAGAGGATCCATGAAACTGCTTCTGCAATATGTCAGAACTGAAATGATATTCTGGGCTTCCTGATAAGGCAATCTCTGTGCAAGGTAACAAATGACATTAAGACCACATGGTGAGTTACGAAGAATGTGATGTGGCAGTTGACATAAATCCGACCGCGTTCGTCAGTGCACTGACGCCACAGATGCCCCTCAGACGTTCTGGGGGTTTCTGGCTTCTGTCTGTCCGACTGCTGCGTTTACCCCCGGCTGCCAAGCCAAATTACTTTTAGCTAATATGTGCCCATGCACCAGGCCACGGTTTGGAGCCATTCCTGCCTCCGCCCTGGCGTCGTCCATGCCAGGCATCTGTTTCGGCAGTGAAGGCCAATGCTAAACTGGCGCATGCCTGATCAGCCAAACCAGTTTGCCGGCAGACACAGTATCTGTGAGCTGCCATCTGCCACCCCTTCAAGTTATGTTTGCCCTGTCCACTAAGCACCTGGCTCTCCCCCTGCTTTCTCCTGGCTCTCCTGGAGCAAGCTGGACCTCCTTTGCTAACATCCCCCCATCCCATTCATGAGTTTCCCTCTCAAATGTTGTATTTTTGAGTTATTGCCACACATGAACAACCTTGGCCACAGTCGACAAAAATTATTTCTGAAGCCATTTTTTATTTGTTTCTTATCTGTCTTACCTGCTGGTTTCCGTTTTGAACAAAGTTACTTTGCTTGCTTCGTCTTGGTTCCACGGTGTTTGTGGCAGCGCAGGCAATGTGGTAGGTCAACGAGATAAGTGGCAAACATTGCATACTTCCCACTAGCGGCTCAGAAGCACATTCACCATAACGGCTGGTTCTTTGGGATACCTGCCAACATGACAGCAATATTGGCAATTCAGTCTGGCATTCCTACTAGTCTAATGTTCCTTCTGGTTTCAAGGGTGTTGTTGGGGACAGAATCGGACTTTTGCAGGTTTGCAGCTATGCTCTGAGCCCCCCTGCCATGGATCGAGAGAGTGCTGACATATGCCCCGTGAGCATCTTCAAGCTGGTCTGCAAGTTGTAATACCACTGTGAGGGAGTTGTCTGACTACTAGTGTTTTGAGAAGATAGACATGGTAGAATTGTGATAGAAATGCAGGCTTAATGTTTTCCTACTGGAGTGTCACGTGATCAGTGGGCCATGATTCTAGGGCTAACTGCATCTAAGCTTATTACATAACTCAAGCAAACCCACTTCCAGTTTGAGATGCTAATATGATAATTTCAGATTCGGCCTCTAGGAGGATTAGGATTAAAAACCACAGTGAAACGAGACAGGGGATTAGGGTTAGGTTTAGGGTATAGGGATGAAAACCACAGTGAAACGAGATGGGGGTTGGGTTTAGTGTATAGGGGTGAAAACCACTGTGAAACGAGACAGGGTTTAGAGGTTAGGTTTAGGGTATAGTGGTGAAAACCACAGTGAAACAAGATGGGATGGGATTAGGGGTTAGGTTTAGGGTACAGGGGTGAAAACCACAGTGAAACTAGACAGAGGGTTAGGGGTAGGTTTAGTGTATAAGGATGAAAACCACAGTGAAAAAAGACAGGAGGTTAGGTTTAGGGTATAGGGGTGAAAACCACAATGAAACAAGATGGGATGGGATTAGGGTTAGGGGTTAGGTTTAGGGTATAGGGGTGAAGCAAGGGGTTAGAGTTAGGGTTACGTGAGAAAGGGATGCAGAGGATGTGGTATAACTTTTTATAACTTTTTTCTTTTTTTAGTTGTTTTACTTTTCTTCCATCATCAAGAAGTAAAAGGAGCACATAGCAATTAAGGACTTGGACAGCCTTACTGGTTCAAGGTTCCTGTTTCAAGTTCAAGGTGGGTCTGTGCAGCAATATCCTGGAGCAAAACACTGAACCTGAACCGCTCCAGTACAAATATCCAGCTGTATAAGCTGGCAAAATTACAAGCTAACTGCATAAAAAGTGCCGCCTAAGCAACCGAATGAATGAACTTTAGCGGAGAAATTCAGGCTTAACGCCCTGTGAAAAAGGCCGGCGGAAACCCTTACCGGAAGCTGACCCACTGCCTTCACGACACAAACGCAGGTGGTTCATCAAAGATGCTAAAGCGTGACCCTTATTTACTCCTCTTCCCACTACTTTATTTATGAGAACCAATGAGCCAGGACTTCAGGCCAGCATTAGCAAATGACATGTTCCAAGCCGTTCCATCAATGCTGCATATTACCAGTTCAACAGTCATAGTGTGCACACTCCCTTACAGCTCTCTCATTCACAATATCAAAACAGAATACCAGCATGTGAATGTATACAATTTGAGTCCTAAGTGCTTCATTAAATCCAATAGTGCAAGGCGATCACAAACAAAAGGCAATTTACCCAAGAACCACTATTGCTCCTTCCAGTCAAGTCTTTAATGTAACATAAATGGAAAAAAATTATTCAGTGACATAATATGAATGTAATATGAATGAGTTGATGCAAACGCTTGCAATCTCTTCCTCAAATGAGAATATAATACATAGTCATTTCATAGTTTTTGGATTCTTCATTGTTTCAAAATGCATTCGCCTATAATGTATTCAGACGTTTTTCTTGGGGACCAAATGATGCTGCACTCAAGTGCCAGTGTGACGATTCAGATGACATTTCCCGGAAACTAAAAAGGTCGAGAGGCTCGTCAACGTTGCGGAAACTTTGAGAGTGAACTATCGTTTAATTCATGGCTCTTAGCAGCCTGTCAACTGCAGTCTAATAATACAACAGTTACAAAGACTATGGGATTTCAGTCACAGAAGGCCTTTATCCGGAGGGATTTCCACCGTGTATATTAGCCTGATCCATTCATAAAAGTGGGTCCTTATAGATGCAAATTAATGCAAAGTATTTAGCAGAAATGCACAACAGCAATGGTGACAGTAAATTGGAAATTAATGCATTTCAAACACATCCATTTAGGGTTACCTGAAAAGCATGCCAATTTTTATCATCCATTGTGCAAACTTACAAAGTATTTCTAGCATTCTTAAGACATGTATCCCTTCATTTTCACAACAAATTTAAGGTGAGCCTTGTGTCTTAAGGCACCTGTAAACACTCAACAAATAACATTTATTCACCGATTGCTTTTTATCCAGATGATTTGGTTCATTGGCGGATTTTACTGGCAAATTACTTAGGACCGGAACCACCTGGTTTTCACGTCGGATGAGGCTGTGTGCAGATGGAGGAACACAAAGACGCCCACGGAAGGCGAATTGGAGCGGGCGCAGCCCCAATCAGAAGGACAGCTCGCCGTAGGGCCGGGCAGGGTTGAGGGTCCCTCTCGCTAAAATAGCTGGGGGTGAAAAGGCACGGTGACATTTATTACCCTCATTATTCCCTCCTCCTCCATGGGGCTGACATTTCAATGCAAATTGCGGCACATCGATTTTCCGTTGCCACCCGCTTTAAAATGTAAGCATACTGTCCATTTCAAAATGAATAACGGATGAAAGCAGAAAGAGAAAAGAGGGACACTATGTCCATTATCTGGCTAGCTCTAAAAGCAGACCTGATATACAGTATATTTAACATGAATTTTTACTATTTTATTCAGTGTGGATGTGAGAAAGCAAACAAACCTCCTTCCCAGAAAATCCACTCCAACCGGTCAAGTCACAACAGGACATGCCATTTTTTTTTTTAATCATCCAACAAAACATATTTCATTTATTTTTAAGAGATCACAGTGAGGGAGGTCTGTTGAGAAAACGAGCAGCATCTAGCCTCACAAAGTGCACGTCCCCATCAGTGATGAGAATGCTGGACTTGTTACTCACACAAGAAGCCGGTGACTCCCGCTCTGACAAACAGCACTCGGGTGCCGAGCGAAACGGAAGACGCTAATGCGATTGGAGCCCAGAAAATAACCTTAACCGGCAGAGAGACAGGGCTCCGTGCAGCGAGATAACGTGACATTGGTAATTACCAACCCAAACTACCAATCCTAAAACTCCACCTATTGGAGTGAACACTTGTATTATCTAGTTTGGCAAAAAGGAAATAAGTATTCCGGCAAGCAAGAGGCTAAGAGGCTTCAAAGTAATGTCTTCTGTAAAAAGAACAGCCCATTTCAAGACAGCAGATCCTCCTACGCTTCTGACACAAAGGGTCACAGTTCAAAGTTCACTCCAATAGTGAGGCCTTAATATCAGCCCAGGAGTGTGGAACAGAAAATACCTGGTGGTGATCTCAAGTGTGAGTGTCCCTCCCTTGTGCCAATAATTGGATTTACATCAGCAGGGCACTAAAGTATACAGGTTTGGTTGGTCAGAGTGGGGGGAGGGGGCTGAAGCAAATTGCACGCCCACCCTCTGGATGCTGCGGCATGTCGTCTGCTGTTTTGGAACAACAGTGCTGACATTTTGCCTGCTGGCTTCCATCACCACGGGACGGTTTGGGGAAAGAACGGGCGATGGCGAGACCGGGCAGATGTGGGACGGGACGAGGGGCAGAACGCCAAAATTAAAAAAAAAAAAAGTTAAAAAAGCGTGTCATCATAAGGGCATCGATGATGGGATGTATATGGAATGTATAAGGAACACAGGAACACGAACAAGGAACCTACACAGAAGAAACAATGTAGTACACCAACGGAGGCTCCGGGAAGGGCAGCCACTTCCGTAATACCCACTGAGGTGCCTCATTTTCAGGGGAATTTACAGTCCATACATGTGTAGCTGCTTTAGTTGTCATGGTGTGGTGAGACTCTCCTGCTCCGTAACGCTGCATATAGGATGCTTACCCTACGCTGTCAGAGGAGGTAACCCTAGAAGAAACCCTCATTATCCCTGCATGTGGTCCTGATGCAGACTCACCCACACAGATCCACAAAACATATAGCTGCTCAACTACTGGCCACAGAATGTTCCCTTCTGTTAGTGGCACCCCAGTGTGAAGCCTCACACTGTTTACTGCACGGGTTCCCTGGTCCAACATCAGTCACTAAAAGAATCAATTTCCCCAGACATGCTGCCTTTCCACCATGGCCTCATTATTACCACTGCGTCCAGTTACCTTCTCAAAATGGCCAACTCTGTAACAGGGACATTTTAATTAGAGCATCAAATTGCAGATAATCACTCATCGCACATTTCCCTATCAGTCAGTTAACCCTGTGTGTGTGTGTGTGTGTGTGTGTGTGTGTGTGTGTGTGTGTGTGTGTGTGTGTGCGTGCGCAACAAGAATCTTAGCTGGGAGGAGAGCCAGATGGATGTTACCAAATACAACTTACAAATTCCATAAAGAGAAAAAAAATATATCACAAGCCCTTTTCTGAACCAGGTTTCAGTGTCACCAACACCGGATCCTCCAGAGAAACAGAAACATATCTGCATCCCTGTTAAAAAAAAAGAAAACTTTTCAGATTCAGTACCGTAGTTTTCTCTAAATCAGCCAGGAGTTGTTAATTACATCCAAAGGCATGAAAATACACCACAGGACCATTTCAGCCTTTTTACAAAAGCAATGAAAGGTAAAAAATGGGGTTTTAATAAGAATGAATAGGCGCCCTGTTTCCTCATAATTGAGGTACTGAAGCAGACAGTGCTCCGGGGCATAACGAAAGACAAACTGAATGTAAACGGAAGCGTCACGCCTAGCAGGGCATAACAGCAAGCCATTCAAACATGTGGACGGCCCGACAATGCCACAGAATAACCACTGACCATGTGGACATATAGGGACTCGCCCTCCTCCTCCAATCACAGCTTTATCAAAGCTTCATGCTGCTTTCCCCCTCTGAACTGTACAGTTTTAATTTATTGACCACTAAGCTACAACTATCCAGGCTGGCTATCATCTAACATGCACGCGTTCGTTTTCCAGCACCACTCAGACATGCGGCGGTCGCGCTGAGCGGGTCCCAGGAAGTCCAAGGCAAGCAAACACCCTGGGAGAGACACCAGGCTATCGTAGGATAAACAGTCACACACGCAACGGGCCATTTACAGACACATAGCTGCAGTAATATAGACTGTGGGAAAATAAAGCGGAGGTCTTGGGGGTAAGCTGCGTAAACCCCCCTATACGCAGAACCCGTAATCCTGCAGATGCAGAACAACAGCACTAGCTACCCGGCTACTGGGTTAACTTCATATGTCCACTGTAATTACATCACTAACGGGGACCAATAACGGCAGGCAAAACGCCAGAACACAAAACGATGCACCTCAGTTTGTCATTGTGTGTTTTCATGTACTTTTTTAAATGCAAACGTGACTAAAAAATTGTATCCACCGGAATTCTCACGCTTTCCTCTGAATGCAATGGGGGCACAGCGTCCACACAGCAAGGGTCCGAGTGCCATTTTCTAGCACCATATCTGCCTAAGTGTGTCCTTCAGATGTATTGTTATTAAACCTCACCAAGGATCAGCAAAATCAGCCTTGAAGGAAATAAACAAACAAACAAAAACAAACAAACAAACAAATAAATAAAATCACAAAGTAACACATTCAATTGTTTCGCCCATCATTCAATTTGAACACTTGCTGTTATCTGGTTAATTACAGTATTACATCAAAAGGACTCCCCATTTTCCATAGAAAGGCATCTCTATGGAAACACGTCACAGTCGGTATACAGGGCTGGACCACCCATCTGTACCTTCTGTCCCTGACACACCCCTCCCTACAAAGGTCCCCACCTCTGTTGCAGACTCCCCCCCCCCCCCCCCCCCACCACCACTACCACCCGCCGATGCCTGTGAGGAAAGAGCAAATCACTCGTCATGCATGGAGGGTATTTGGCTTCTGTGGCAAATCTAACTGACAGCCCCCACGGATGCAGCGAGAGAGAAGGGGGGAGGCACTCAGAGGAAGGGCGGGGGGTGGACTCTCAGAGAAACTTTCAGATTTGAGTTAATCCTCGATGAAGTCAGTCTTGATCCTTGGGAAGTACTGCCGGCTTAGCATCTAGTGCGGGACAATCAATTCCTGCTGCTGAAAGTGCAACCCGCCTGTACTTACACAGCACGGACCATCTACATGTCAAGGACAGATTGACGGCTTAGTTCATACTTAAAGTAAAGAATTGTGTGATTAGTTCTTCGCCCTTCACTCGCGGGCCCCCTTCCGCACCGCCGAGATCTGCCGGAAAACATCTGCGCTTGTGTGCTTAATACGAAATGGCACGGCGCTGGAATGGGCTAATTGTCTGTCTGCGCTAAGACTCTATTCTCTGTGACAAATGCTTTCAAGGATCAAAGAGACAAAAACAAAACAAAACAAAAAAAAACAACACAAGAGTCCCAGTCAGCTAGCTGGAGCAGAGGTTCAGAAACAATGCAAAGCCACTTAACTTCTGTATGTCAGTGGCATGTGGCAAATCAAAGTTAAATTCTGCATAATCGCTGTAATAAGAGCAGCAGCTCGCAGCTCGCGGAAAGGCTGGTGCTCCGCTCGCTCGGCTGAGACGCGACAGTGGCACTTAATCATCACTAAAGCAGCAGCACGTTCATTTATCTTGCAAGGAACGAAAAAGCCTGCTGCCTGTAGCGGGCTGCCTTAAATGAATCAGGCAGGCAGCACGGAGGACCCCGCCAGGACGGAAAAACCTTAAGGAAGTTCACTTATCCGTTAGTCAATTTGGTTAATGCAATAGCTGTGTATTTGCACCTCCGAATGTTCCGTCGTAAAGAGCGGACAGATTGAAATACTGCGCTGAGAGGCTGGGTTCAGGAGCTGCAGAATGGCTATTTCTAGCCAGCTGAGCTATGGACAGCCCCCCCCCCCCCCAAAAACCCTAACAGCTGCTCACACATGAGGCGGTGCAGAACTACACTTGGAAAAGTAAACAGCGAGATGCTAACACGCTTCGCTTTTATCCAGGAATGTCATCTCTCCCGATCACGTTTTCCGGCAGCCCAGATACAGGTGCCCCCCCGCCCCCAGCCACCCGTAAGCAGGAGGAGATCCACACGGCTGCGAAACTGCGTTTATAGAAGCGCATCAAAACCAATAGCATCACATGCCCACCTCTCTCGAACACGCCCGTAGGCAGGAGTCCGCACCTTCTCCAGGGTAATGCTACGGCCGACTTTTACTGACGCTCCGACATGACCAAGAGTGGGAGGTCAACTCAAGTTTCACGACTCCATTAAACTTTTGATATCCCCTGTGGGTGTGGGAGATGTGGCTGAGTAAGCCCTTACATTTAAGGACCGCATGTCATTGGAGCAGTGGGACCGGGCCACCCAGATCCAGAAGGGCGTTCCGGAGGCCCGGCATGAGGACAGACATGCTTCTGGAAACTCGTTGGACTCACCACAGAAAAGTCTTTGGCTGAGCAGTTCTGCCCACTGAAGTTGCAGCTCTTCAACATCTCCTCCAACTGGTGGCCCGTCCTGTTGAAGATGTCCTGCATGTCGGGGGCAGGGTACTCCAGGTCCGTGGGCTTGTGGCCATCCTTGTTTTTTGGCGGCAGCCCCGTCAGGTTGGCCAGGTGGTAAATGTCGGCGTCCGTCAGCGCGGAGAATCGGAAGCGGTTGATGTTGCAGATGGTGACGGCGGGGAACACCATCTCCCGGCTCGCCTCCTCGCTCAGCGCGGTCACGTGCGGGTGCTCCAGGTACGAGATGGCGCACTTGGCCGCCTGGTACAGGAAGAACGCCAGAGACAGCAGGAAGGCCAGCGCCCAGAGGGTCTGCCGGACGCCCAGGCGGCCCGCGACGAAGATGTGGTTAATCCCGTGCAGGGAGCAGGAGTTGGCGAAGCCGGCCAGGTCTTTGACCGGACGTGCACAGCTCTCCTCAATCAGACTCTCCCTGTCCCCCTCCTGCCTGCCCTTCTGCTTCTCATCCTCCTCAGCAAATTTGATTTTGCAAACAAATTCGATCGGCATGTGGGCAGCCAGGTCTGCGTTCGGGTCCCGACGACAGCTAACAAACACTGTTTCCACTTGCCCTCTCGCTTCCCTGGCTTTTTTTTTTTACCTCTCCCTCTTTTTTTCGGTCCTCTTCTCAAAGCTCAACTCCAGAAAGAAAAAAAAAAGAAAACGGGAGAGCGAGTGAGCGAGACAGAGAGAGAGAGAGAGAGAGAGAGCGAGAGGGGAAGGCTGCCGCTGCCGCCGCCGCTCGCTGTGACTGCTGCAGCCTCCGGTGCTGCTTGCGATGCTCGTCTCCGCGCCCGATCCACACGGAGCCTCGCTGATAAACACTCGTACAGCTGTCAAAAAAAAAAAGGCACCCTCTCTCTGCTTCAGACCCACCAAAGAAAACGCAGAACTGAGAAGAGCTGAACTGAGAATGGGGGCTGCTTAATAATTAATGAGACAGCAACATTGTGATTGTCCTCCCCTCTGACACCCCCCCCAAACCCAAACCTAGAGCAACTTCCCTCCTCGTCCCGTTACACGCCACATAACTACCACCGCAAAGTAATGCCCCGGCTCCTCGATCCACTTCAGTCTCTCTCTCCCCCTGATGGCAAAGAGCCGATGCCAGAGGTTGCACCGCTGATAACTTGGCCGTTGATAGCGATCCCCGAGGGAGGTGCGGCGGGGCGGGGGGGGGTCACTTGTCCCCAGCTCCCTCCCCTCCAGCACCCAACTGCTAGATCCCCAGTGAGTGACTAATTGGAGCAATAATGAGGAGTGAGAGAGGTGGAAATGGAGACGTAGGCGTCTCTAAGCAATCAATCTCCCTTTAAGGACCAAAAAAGGCAGGCTATTGATCTGGCGAAAGCATCTGTCAGAGATTAAGGAACGCGGTACAGCGGTCTTGCCTTTTGAGGAATTAATGGCAACACTGCCACACTCCCACACGAATTTAAATCAGCTGGCTCCTTCTGATTTGCAGGCGAGGTGATGCTGCCTGCGGCCGAGAGGGATTTTCCGCTGACCTCCCCCCTCCGCGCCGTGCCGTTACCCCCCAGTGGCCTTCTCCCTATATTGCCAAACAAAATTATGCAAATTGGGGACATCAGAGCTGGCAGCGGGAGGCACGGCTCGCGCCTCCGAAGTGCTCGGTCGTGTGGGTCGCCTCCCATAAGGAGCAGCGTCCTGTAGGGAGACGGTGGAGTTCTGAGGAACGACCATGAGTGTGAGTGAAGTCCAAACCTGCCTTCCTGAGCCCGACCTGCCCCAGCGGGCGCAAAGCTGCAAAACCCAACTGAAAGCTCACAGCGCGGTGGCTCCGACGAAACAGGTGCGGGCAGAGTACCCTCAGAGCGCCCCCACACAAGGACGACCTAAAATAATACGACATGTTCGCCCGACTGGAAAATCCTTTGGTGCATCTGTCATCAGGGTTTAAATTTTTTCTTAAAGCTGGATGACCTAACACAGCGTCTGAATTTCTGAGTTGTGACAAAATATTCTTTTTCTACTAAAGTGATAATCAAGAACTAAACTCTAAATTCCCCAAAAGGCTACATCTGTATAAGCCGTTTTCCTCACATATTTATTCTTAAGGAACTGTTTGAAGTGCACACTTTGACAGACCTGAGGTAAACATTTCGCCAGAATGGAACTTCTCAGAAGAAGCAGCATGGACCTGACAGTTTTCAGCGAAGGATGGAACAGTGCATCACTCTTACAACCACGCTCCACCCTCAACATTCACAGCGAGGAAAAAAAAACATTAAATATTCACAGGCACCGGTATTTCAGCAGCCATTGTGATTTTCTGTGGGTGTAATCGGGACTGTAAAGCCTAACCTCTTACAGTGACTTCCGACGGTGTAGCAGCCATCCTCAGCTGTTTACAGTATCAGAATATCAATGAATATCTATGCAGCACCTCTTTGATGATGAATGTCTGCTGTGCTTGGAGGTATTTGTACAGTTTGTCAGACTCCTTTCATACGTTAGGTTACATTTATCAGGGACTCGCTCTCATTTTCCTGAGTGGAATAAACTTAAAAAACTAGATGCTTTCTTTGATGTTTGTAATGTTATGTGTGTCTTAGTAAGAGCATTTAAATTTCCTGTCATTTAGAGAAGGGAAACAATGAGAGTTTGATGAATCCACACATCAATCTAATTCTGCAGTTAATACACATCCAGCATCCGGGGCCGTCTTAAACAAACATCCTTACCTGGTTTTCTGAATAACCTCTAAAAACACCCCTTTCAAATGGCCACATTTTTAATAATCTTATACAGTATTTAATTCCCATATCTGTCAAAATATAACAATAAATGACACTTTACTCATTTATCATGTATTATTACAATACACAGCACATATAAAAACGCTCCAAGTCTGATAATTACTTTCATTGTAATGATCTCATCTTGGTAGTAACTGCGTATCTTTGGAATCATTTGTTTGATGTTCTTTTTTGTGGAAACCAGTGAGATCTTCCTCTGAATTTCAGCAAAACCATTTTGTACTGGGAATACTGATGAGAATACTACTCTATGAAAAGAAATTCAAAGTATGAACTATTTGTATTTATCACAAATGGTTCAGCTAATTCACTCCTGCAGACCTATGAGGCATTCATCCTGGAACATCAAGGAAAATGCTACTACAGCTGCATGGATTGTTCCCGTGTTGAATGTGAGTAAATAAGGAAGGAACCTTGATTCATCTCCAAACTGTTGATATTGACACCTTTCAACAGTTGTTAGTAGCAGAAAGGGATTATTGTGTTGGATCAAGCATGTCAGTTTCAATGAGTTCAGTGGGAAATTAACAATGTAGTCCTCAAGAGAGTAACAGAAGACTGCAGTGATTTGACACATTATTCCAGCTAAATAAATTCATTTAAAAAAATGTAATAAAACTGGCATTGATGACAAATTCACACATCCATGCATGAGGCTAAGCTAAATTTAGCTTCTGATCAGTGCCATCTTTCTCCAAACCAAACAGTTCTAGAGCTCGCAGTAGGATCGCGTATTATAGGATAGTTCACCAAGGATTGGCATCCTTTTTGCTACTGCTATGCAAATTTCAGCGCCTTCCTGATCTACATTATATTGATTTTATTAGAATGAATATCCAGCTGTGAAGTGGTGGAGTCACGCCCCGTGTGGCTTTTATCCCCGGGGAGGGCTTATGCACCACTTTCGTTACTGTAACACTGTTTTAACTCCTCTTAGCTGATCTGGTTTCTTCAGTATGAGCATCATGGACTGCCTCAGCTCTATTACAGGAGCCACGTGTCACCGTACTTCCGCAAATACGCAAAGCCCTTGCTGTTTCAGGGTGGTCAGACAAATGTAAAGAAAAACTGGTGTGAGAAACCCTTTCAGTGTGGGGCAAAAAGGACATTTTCAGCCTTGCAAAAGGATGCTGCAAAAGCTGGGGCAGATGTTCAACATAAACACTCTTCCATTAAGTCAACATCACCCATTCAGGCTCAATGTCACCCAGCCTCACTCAGGATGCAGGAGTTCTGTTGGATTTGTGAGCTGAAGATTTCTTGGACAGGGGCTTCCGCCGGACACTCCCAATGCACCCTAACATTACGTTTGGGTCTACCAGGTATTTTTCCCCACCATCTGATCCAACTCACCACCTGGTGGTGATCAGTTAGCAGCTCAGCTTCTCTCTTCACCCGAGCGTCCAAAACATGCAGACACAGATCCATTGATATCACTACAAAATCAATCATCGGACGTCGGCCTAGGGTGCTCTGGTGCAGGGTGCACTTGTGGACTCCTCTGTTTGCACATGGTGCTTGTTACGGAAAAAATATGGTTAGTGCAGAAATCCAATAACAAAGCATCTCTCAGGTTCAGATCGGCCAGGCTGTTCCTCGCAACCACACCCATCCAGGTTTCACTGCCGTTACCAATGTGAGCGTTAAAGTCCCCCAGCACACAGACAAAAGTCACTGACATGAAGTCAAAGGGAGGTGACCCTCTTGTTCACAAGGGTAAACTCCAATGTACTGGTGCTGAACTGGGGGGGGGGGGGGGGTATGGACAGACCCACACCTGCCCGTCACCTGTCACCAAGGGCAACTCCGCAGAGAAAGAGAGTCCAGCTCCTCTCCAGAAGGTTGTCCTAAATGCAAATTTGGTTTGGACCCCTTGAAAAGAAACTGGTACCATACCTGTGTTGGTGAAGAATCCCCTGTCAATATGGGACCGAGGAAAATGTCAGATTTGCATAAGCAAAGCAAATTGCATAGAAGGACCATTCTTAGAGAACAGGGGTTATACTGGAGGAGACAATGCGTCGGTACTTTTCCTAATTAGAAATTAAATACCAGAAAGCTTCTGGCTGTAGTGCAGCCCTCAAGTTATAACACTTGGAATGAATCATTGATTTTAAGTTTTATGCCATGGAATACAAATTACGAATCTGTCACCACACCCAGCCGGCCTCCTGTGTAGATCGTGCTATGAGCACCGGCTTAGAATGTCAGGGCTGTTAACAGCACAAAAAATGTCTTTCAAATTACTACCTCCTATTTCCTGAGTATTTGTAACTACTCATCATCGTTAACAGAAAGCAAGAAACAATTATTTATTTAAACATAAGAAGAAGTTCAAAAATAGAAGTAGATGTCCCTTTCCGTAAGGTGCGGCCCCATTACTCTGTGGAAATGGAGAAGCGGAGAACATACTGCGAAAAAGACATTACAATGAGTGCTCCTGAGAGGTTCAGCCACAAAAATAAATTAAATAAAACAGTTCAACCTAAGTGCAAGCAGAATCCCATCAGACCGCAGATGGGAAGCAGCATCATATCACCACCTGAGCATTTGATCAGTTCCTGTCCAGCTATGGTGAGTTACAGGTCTTCAGCAGCAGATGACGACCTCCATCTTAAGTTACTGCACAGCAGTTAAGGTCATAAACTTCCAGGAGTGATGTGCACTTGTGAACAGGAATGTGGGGTGTTTATATAAAAGCACCAGCTGACCTGTTTAATAATGAATGAAACCAGCATCTCGTCTTTACTGCACCATGTAATGTCCATCCACCCGTTTTTCAGAAGCCCTTCACGTTGCAGGGTGCCAGCAAGCTTGAACCTCATCCTTGCAACAGCAGGACACACTGTGAAAGAAATGCTAGATACAGACAAGCCCTTTCAAGAGAATTTATTGGATGGGTAACAACTTCTCTAACTACATAACTCTGAGAATAGCCATATTCATTTCATTTCAGCCAGGGGTGTCAAACTCCAGTCCTGGACGGCCGGAGCCCTATGTAGCTTAGTTCTTTCCCTGTTCAACCACAAATTATTCAGCTGAAAAGCTGTGTGGTAATTAGCACAAGGAGGTGCAAGGAGTTGAATCAGGTGTGTTAAATGAGGGCAAACACAAAAATGTGTAGGGATCCGGACCTCCAGGACTGTAGTTTGACACCCCTAATTTAAGATATTGACTTTCTAGGAAATCCCGATGGGGACCATGTTACGCAATATACGTGCCGACAGTAACTCTTTTGCGTAATTAACGAACATTCGGCAATTTTTTTCTGTTACACTGTGCTACGTTTTCTCGCGCGTTCTTCTTTTAGAAATGCTGAAGTGACTGTTTGGCGTTGAAGGTTCCGCATCAGTTTTCACATGTGCTGAGATAGCTGGACTGAACCGGACCTAAATGAGCTGCTTGGTTCAGCATCGTATCGCGCAAATTTCTGCTTCCGCAGTTATAATGCAGCGTGAATGTCCCAAGCACCAAAAGCTGATGAATATGTAAATGCATGTTTTTAATTTTATCAACAAGGTTAGCGTTTGTGGCCGGAGAACATTTCGGGGGTATGTTTTGCTTCACGTGGGATGCATCGCCAGAGGGTATCGGAACAAAAGCGGACCAAGTTCGATCAGCAGGCTGGGACGGACACAGTCTGCTTACGGGAGCAGAAAGCTCAAGGTTCAGTGATTCCTCAGAAAGCCCCCGGGGACGCCACCACCGAGGTAAACACGAAGCGCTGTAAACACATTAGCAGCCCCCCCGGAAAAGGTAAAGGCTCGTCCGGCACGCGCGCCTGCAGATTCATTTCCCGCCTGTCCGCGTGCTCGATCTCGAAAGACAGTTTCGTTGCTGCTTTAAAGGCTCGATGGGGGACCTGCTTTAGTATAACTCAGCTGCGTGGACACTGTATTTATTACAATATACTGCTAAATAAGAAATAAAACAATGTTGAATAAACTCTAAAGACGAGCTACATGAGGTGCTGGAATAGACAGTCTTATATCTCGGCATCGTGACATGCCATCTGAAATTTCACCTGTAGCTCTGAGCGATTGCTTGCGCTGCGGCGCCCGGCTTGCTCCGCTCGCTCGGCTGCAGGTTACCGTAATGCCGGAAGGAGGCGTCTCTTCTTGCATAACTGATCCCTCATAGGCGCCGTTAATGCCGGTTTATTTAAACGGCCGCGGGCTCTGAATCGACCGCCGTCGGGGTATAAACCGTGAAGCAGAGTATGTCTCGACACGGCATTTTTTCCCCTTTATATATCCCCACAAGGTATTTTTTACCTTCTAGACTTGGTAAGAATGGCTGTGTTTGGGCTGCATAAAAATACGATTTTTTTAAAAACCCGTGTAGACGTGCATTTTATAGCTACCGCGTCGACACGGCACAACTGTATGCATGAAAAAGGTCTCAGTACTGAGAAATATATACTTCTATGTTCAAGGCTAACTGTTCAGTCTGCAGTGCATGTTATTGGTTGCAATACGATAATATTGCGGCTTTTATTCTTAACCACTGGAACTCAAAATTTGTGAAAGTTTCAAAAAAGAGGTTCACTGTTTTGTCTGATATGCTGAATTATGTGTCTGACTTGGAGCAAGTGAAGTAAAAGGAGCAAAGTAGTCATAGACGGAGTTCAAGCCTCCGGACAGCCCAATATAAAGCTATATACGGTATATAAACAATTACACTATTATTATAGGTTTACATTAACATATCCATTTTGTAGACTATCGAACGCACATTGTTATCTACACGCTGTAATTTGCATTAATATCAATTTACCGGCACGTTTCACCGATACCATTAAAACGTGGAGCGGCTTTGACATAAGTAAGCTTCATCAAAGTGCGCATTAAATATACGATCTGTGCAAATTCCACAACATCTATAATAAATCACGTCTTACACAGTTTATTTTTCCCGAGTTTGCGCCGCACATTTATGATGCGCGCTTTGGCAACGTTTCCATCCGACTGTGTCGCGCAAGTTCTATATTAAACCAACTTCCCGGCGTTTCTAACACTGACTAGGTCTACAACATCTACGAAGCAGAGGTGTCTCAACTGCCAAAATAATGTTGTTTCTAGAGATTTTATAACCTTGCCGGAGCTTCACAACAGATTAGATACATTAATGAATATTAGGCTGAAGTGATTAATAAATAATATGAACAATAATGTATAAACTGGCATTACACCCAGGGTGTACGCTCCAGCCCCTCTTGCAACCTTGACTAGTACAAACAATTAGAAGATGGAGGGATGACACTATTTCCAATGGTTTCCAACCCTGACTCTGGGGAATTCTCAGGGACACCTACCTTTCTGTAGTTATTTTACTTTAATGAGCAGTTATCAAAACAAAATGCATTAAGTGCCATGTTTCTTAACAGCTACAAGCCCTTTTGCAAATTCAGCCAGAGGAATAATTAACGTGAACAGAGTACCAACTGAAGATTGTAAAACTGAGTAATGTAGAAAGCGAAATGAATCAAACCACTTTATCAAAATCTATCAGCCCTTCAGGAAGTTTTGGAGGGACGATATACTGTATATCCAAAGATGATTTACGTATAAGGAACTGGAACTGATTTATTTGTGCCCTCAAACAAAATACTACAAATTAGTTCCTCTTAATTGAGACATGTACTACTAATTCAGTTATTTAATTTGTCAAGGGCTAGGAACAGCTTTAATTAAACCACCATAATTAAACTGGATATTGTATTATTAATCTTAAAGGGCACCAATAAATAAACTGAGGAAAGATCTCTGCTTTTCACATACAGCCTCCAGAAGCAGGATTATACTGCTCTATCAATGATGAGAAAAAAATTGAAAGTAGAAAAAATATATTACCCTTTATTTTCCAGATTATTCTTTTTTATCTTGTCCTTTTTCCAAAAGATTTCCAATGTAAAAAAAGTCTTTTTTTTCAACTATAACAAAATGTAAAGTTAATTTTTATATATTTTTGAAAAAGCATTTATGTTCATGTACAGGGTCACCAGTCACTGATCCAGTGGGAGAACTTGGGGGGAAAAAAATCAATATTTCAGATAAAATATTGAAATTTTGTAGGTGGTAGAAATATATAAGATACTAGACTCGGTTCATCACATGATTAGCAGTTGGATATATAAGCAATCAAATGTTTATTGTTTACATTTTAGGGCAAAGCCTTGTAATTAAGCCAAGAGAAGGAGTGGTATTGACATGTTGCATGGGAGGATTATGCACCTGTTTCAGTTTGACATCTTCATGCCGAAGTGGGAGGCTCATTAGGGGGCTGATACTGACTTGTTATTCTGGGCACATGCTGTCTGCGCCGGACAGATGGGACATCGAGTGAGGCCTGACCCCCCTTCCCCCGCCCCAAGCCCCACTAGCTCCATTTCTGTCTCCGACAAAAGCTGTGTGCCTTCTGGGCAGAAGGGCACGTATCCCACCAGCTGTGTTCACATCAGCTGCAGGCCCGGGCGAGACCTTTTAAGGCTGACCGCCTCAGCAACGGCACGTCCCGCTGGGAGGCATCGGCGGCAGAGGTTCGAGCTCCGTCGGAGCTCACAGAAGCACCACATGTACGGGACAATCTATAGCTCAATTACAGTGATGACAGTGCATTACAGTGTAAATCATTCCTCGATTATAAATGTAACGCTATGTTACTGCATTAAGAGCTTTTTAAGCTGAATCTTTGTTGCAGTGGGTCTTCGTCAAGCACCAAAACATGCACAACATAGTAATAATATCACACTGCAAATTCTAGAAAGTGGCAGTAATATGAAGATTGCGATCTGCTGTGAGGTGCAGTCAGTAAAGTACATACCCTGTAAGCTGAAATACTTATACTGTTACTAAGACGACTACAAAGTAATGGTGTTATACATACATTTTTTAAACTATTTTAAAGAAAAATATGTAGTGCAGGCAGTGCCCAGATTAAGAATGTTCGAGGACATTCAAGACAACTTGTACTTACAAACGGACCGTCATAAAGCCTGTTATATTAAAAATGTAGGTTAAATACAAAGGTTCGTGATGAGCGCACGCACTATTTTGAGACGGCTTCTGCGGTTTGTCAGCTCGAGGAACAGTTCAGTACCACATGTATTTATTTGTATTATTACTGTATAATGCTAATAATAATAATTATGTACTGTAATATTATTTTTCCAGCTCACCTACAAATTTGACTTAAAGACAGACTTAGGGAACGCATTTCGTTCGGATTTCGTTCGTAACCTGGAGACAGCCTGTAAATTGGGGGGGGGGGGGGGGTGCAGGTGTGGCTGGGTTGGGATGCTGGGTCAAATCCCAGGGCTGTCAGGGCGATTTTGCCTTTGAGTCCCTGAGCAAGATCTTTAACCTCTAATTGCTCTGGCACTGTCTCTCCGCTGCTTTTTCAAAAATATGCATCACTTTGAATAAAAGCATCTGCCGAATGAGTAACACGTAACAAGTTTAATGTACATTGTTTGGGCCATGGTCCCTTAAATGAAAATGAGATTCATTTTACCGCCTTAATCTGTTTTCAATCCTGGTTTCACTGTTGTTAGGAGTTAATGATTTGACTTGTCATCCAAATACTCATCTGTGGAGGCCAGTTTGACGACTTATTTCCTTAAAGCTTTTTTATTTGACTGGTGATGTAAATATGAAAATAAATTAAAGAAGTTATTATGGCTAATACAACATATCAGCTGGCATATCGAGCCTGTGTGATGTCACCATAAATGTTTAAGGGGCAGAGAAGCCAATTGCGTGGCTCCGTGGGAGAGGCGAGCTGAGCGGGAAGGTGTCTGCTCCTCCGTGGGGAAGCAGGCCGGTACAGATGCGGCCGATGATGAACATTTCCGAGTCCTGAGCCCCGGGATCTCCCAGGACAGCCATGCCACAATATATTAGGGCTTGGATACATCGTCTAAAGCAGCTATATCCTCTCTGCGCGGATCAATCTCAGCCAATCAATAACTCAGTCTCGGAGCTGGGCCTCCGGGGGGGCCTTGATTAGCACTGGACGCTAATAGACTGCTGCAGACGTGAGCCAGGCCCGGATTGGCACACAGAGGGCTGCAGTGGCTCTGGCTTCCTTCACAGCATGTTGGTCAACAGGTGACACATTAGCCGAGGAAGCTGCATCCCCATGAAAGGCAGCCGCTGTTGTACCATCAGATAGCTCAGGTCCATTTCAGTGCTACCTTCATGATGCTATGTAAATAAGTCATTTTTCACCACAGCATTTGAATCAACAAACAATTCCAAATATACAGATGCATTCCCAAACATTACTTAACAATCAAATATAGAATGGATTCAAATGTACATATTTATTATTTTTAGGTGATAAATTATATTACAGGGTCCCCTGCCTTGGTGTTCAATGCCTGCCAAACAGACATGATTTTAATGTAATCCCAAGATCAGGGGTAAAGTTCTGCCATCTTATAAATGTCACACCTAGTTTGAGGAAACATGACCCAGATGCAGGCTGTTGTGCAGGCAACCCCATGCAAGGGATTTTAATGGCAGGAACATAGGTGACTGAACTAGGGAACACAGGACTAGGGAGTACTTAAATATATAGGTAAGAAGTGGAGCAAACACAAGGCAGCTGTGCGTGATTAACACGATTGGGATGACTGATAAGCACCACGCCCAAGAGGAAATGAGAGGATCAAAAAAGCGGAGCAGGCAAGGTATGACAATTACAGACAAGGGGCCATTGCATCCTAAATTAATACAAATGATTCTCCATTTTGGTGACATACCAGTGTGAACTAAATAGGAACCATCATTATTTCAACTTTTGTTATACTTTGCTGATTTTTTTTTTCCATTAGCTCATCCTGTCTGATTTTCACCAAATTCCACTGTGTGAGTATAAACTCTCAAAGTCACCGTCACCCATTTTCCTCATCACCTGGAAAACAGAATCGACACAGGGTGACAGCCATTCATCAGTAAAAATTGCCCTTGGTATGTTGCAGTGGAGCACACAGCCCACAACAGGTCATCAAATGATGCAGTCACTGGTTCTAATAAGGGAACATCCGTGTCTCCTCTATGCCTTCCAGATATTGTAATAAAACAATGGCGTGCAGAAGCTGTCATTTTTCTGTCATGTTATCTCATATTGCTCATGAGATTTACTCTCTGTATGCAAAGACCATCCCTTCACCCCGCGCTGGGGTAGTACACTCACCTCTGCATTGTACAGCTTGCGAGTAATAAAAAGATCCATGTCAGACCTGTCATGATATTTTCCTAATAATGTTGTTTTCACGACAGCAGAAAATCATAAATAAATCCGTGATGGTGGAGGACTCCATGTCATTTTGCTCCTGATTTCCATTAAATTTTTTGCCTGAAGTATTTCTTATCAGTATGTGCTTAAACGAATAGCTGAGCTTTCTTAAATATAGGACAGCCTGTGAGTTTCTAGTCATTTCGTCGTATTGTGTATTTGTTTTTAACCTCTGGTGAAACACAAATGTAGGCGAGGAAAAGGTTTTAAAAAGGGGTATCGTCTACAACAATGCAGTAAGTAATCGCAGCAAGAACTGTGAATCCAGTGCTGAAATCCCTTAGTAATTTCAATAATTCTTCATGGAGGGGAAAGAAGTAATACTCCTCAAAAAATATTTATGAATGTGAGTTAATGGAAGCCCTTTTTGATGGATGGTGCCAGTAATTAGATGTGTCGAACCCATTATTACAAATGACCTTTATTGCTGTCTGAAGCTTCATATCCAGCTCAGAACATTTGGCTGCCATTGTGGACAATTATCTCCCAGGTACTCCCCGCTGTGTTTAATAATAATACTTCATTATGGCAAGAAAAAAAATTACTGAGGAAAAAAAAAGATCCTAATTCTGTCTGCAGGACTGACACAGTGTATTTTAGGGTTCTTTCCTCGGTCCTTTCTCATCCAGGGGCCTGTATCACGAAGCAGGATTTCTTGCTTAGCCAGATAACTTGTCAGGTTTAAGGTAGTCTGTGCTAAATGTATGTAAATGAAGAAGAACAGTTACAACTTTTTGAGTAATGTTTCCATGTGATTGCCAACCTGGTGAGACAAAGGACAACTTTGTTGGATCTGGATGATCGTGAAAAGTTCCTATCTGCAGATCGGAGTTTTTCCAAACAGAAATTTGTTACCCAGTATCAATGGGAAAAGTACCCGAGCAACATAGTCAATTTAAACTGGGGCACCTTAAATCTGGCTTCATGATACAGGTCCCAGCAAGGAGCCCACATCACCTTCTCTAGAGTTATCAGGAACCTTAATTTATCTAGTGTCAGGAGCAAAGGTAGTACTGTGTGGAGAATTTAGGTGATTTCCTCACAGCACACAGGCAACATTTTCCGAACAAAAATGGCATTAAAATTGACAACGGCACCGTCCATTTCAGTGATACAAATGATCAGCTAAAATAAAATGTTTTAGCACCTGTTAGTCTAAATGCCCTCTAGGGAAAGATTTTTTTCTGAGTGGACAATTGAGTTTATCAACAGAAAAACTTGTGCAACTGCAGCAGTGGGATGATGCATGAGAGTAAGCCAACTGACATGGAGATTCTTCAAGGTCCTAGTTCCCTACCTGGTTACTTTTTTTGACAGGGATTCTCCTGGAATGATTGTCCCAGCCCTCTGACTTGTGGTTATAAACCTGTTAGGGAGTGTGAAAATCTGTTTTATGTCTAGGCCCGACCGATGTGGACGGAACGGAGACGTTCTGTTCTTCTGTGGCCCATTCCGAGAATTGTCCATGTGTTTTCGTCAAGCATCACGCCTGAGCCTCATTATACACGTGTGAGAAGGAGTCAGCTTGGATTGGGGATCGAAAACACGCAGACACGCACAGAGACACGCTCACGTTTCACATTTTACGCATACTTAAGCGCATGTTAGTGCTCGTAGCTCATCAATTACTCAGAAAGGGCAGGGAGAACGCAAGAATTGATCTAATCTAATTAATCTAAATTTAAATTAATCTAAGTAAATGTATTACCCCCTTTAGATGTAAACCGAGAGAGTAAAATGATATCATTTAGCCAGCTGCATGCTTCGCTCACTTGAGCCAATTAAAGGCAGTCTGCATCTCTTATACTTACTTTCTGACTGGTCAGAAATGAGGCTTTCTCCAAAATCCAATTTTCTTCCTCCTGACAGGATTTCCTTTTTTCCTCTACACTGTATTGTCTGTTCATTTGTCAAGTGTTATGTCAGAAGGACTGCTATTGTTTTGTCATTTATCTCTGGCTGAAATCTTTAACCTGAATCAGAAACAGTGCTGAACATAGTTGCTTTTCCCTGAAAAAGGGAGGCCATTGCAAAACTGAGAAATAGTTTTTGTTTAAATAACCTTGAATAACTCCTTTATGACCCTAGAAGCAATCTATTTATTACACTAAAAACAGCCCCATTATGACACCAGAAAAACCGTAATTTTATTACACAAAAATGGCCACTTTTATGATACCAAAATGAGATATTTTATGACACCAAAATAGTGAGAAGAGATTTACTCCTTGTGAAACGATTGCTACATTATTCAATTAGATTGAAACTTCAGAAGGAGATTTCCGCACTTAATATCGGAGGGAAACTTTTCCTGCAGACATACATGATGAAATAAAACATGTTATATGTGTACTGTAGTTCAGGCACAGGCCTATATATCTGGTCTGTGCTTAGTATGTAATGTAATAATTATATATTCCTTGGTATGGAACCTCTTCTGTAGGACCCTCTGTCCACTGGATTATTATCTATCTCTGTCCACAGGCATTATTTAAATATGTTTAGAATGATTTAGTTGATTCAAAATTAGTTATTTGATGGAAACCTAGATCAGGGTTGTCCTGTTTACAAGAAACACCCCAAAATCATATGTGTGCAACCATGAGAGAGAATGGGAAGGCACAGACAGAAAGGAGAGGCTGGAATTTGCGTGCAATTTAAAACTCATGACAATGAGGGAAAATGATGATGATGATGATGACGATGATGGACTATCATGTTTGCCCTTCTGGCATCGTCTAAACGACGACGTCTGGCAATGCATCCAGGCCGCATTAGCAGCCAGTCATTTACATCCTGTTCAGTATTAGTGGCCCATATTCATCTTGACACAGATTATAATTGGCTGTTTTGTGTCTAATGTAAGAAAGACTGAACTGCACAGCATTAATGATAGCATTGGTGTGTTTTGCCCCTGCTTTTAGTCATGCAGTCGGCTTTGATTTTGGGCTTATTAACCTATAAAGAAGCAGCACGGTGGGACATTGCTGAAAAATTGCTCGATCTTTTGGAAAGCATCAGAATATAAAGTATGTGATACAATTTTCTGTAACAATTTACTTAAAGCACCCATGTATAATGCATTATAGATATTTTCAGAATGCATCATAATGCATTCATAAAGTATTATAAACACGGCTATATATATATTTATAGAAAGGCATAACACATTATAGCCATGTTTATTATGCATTATGAATATTCTATGAAGCTCTCATCTGTAATGTACTATAAATACCTCCATGATACATTATAATGGCTTATACTGACCATTCTAATGCATTATGAAAGTATTTATGGTGCATTATAGCTGAGAGCATTCATACACATGGCTATAATGTGTTATGCCTTTCTATAAATAGTTATAGCTGTGTTTATAATACATTACGAATGCATTATAATGCATTATGAAAGTATTTATAATGAATTATGATGACTGTATGTATGTATGCTGTAAATAAAGTGTTACCTAATTTTCTTTAAGATATAAAATTAACTAAAGGAAAATTACAAAGAAGAAGTTTAATCTACAAAACTCCTCCTAACTGATAGCCCTTTCAAGTATAAATTCTACAGTCTTTTTCAGTTTGATAAATTACACAGACATTACATGACACAGACCCTGTTTTAGTAAAGTGAGAGTGCCCCTCCCAGCAAACCAGTCCACCCAAAGACAGACACATCATAATTGTTATTGTTGTTAACATTATTATTAGAGCTCTGCAATGTCATGTGACTGTCATGTCATGTGACTGTCCTCTGTTGATGATTGATGTGGTTTCTAGCGCCTTGTCATACCAGGCCAGCGGCAAAGGCAATCGTTATAAAGACATTGAAAAGGGAATGAGATGTATTCCGCCCCCTTATTTGACTGGAGGGCAAGTTACACTGAAGTTTATCACAGATCATAAACGGAGAAAGTCTCAAAACTGTATCAACATGCCTATGAAGGATGCGTCTCCCTCAGGCTTATGACATCCAGGCCCTTATGCAACATGATGGATCTCAAGAGTGAAACATTTTGGTGAAGCACTGACTTAATAATTTTCCCAAAAATGTTGCTTCTGGATGTAAAATAAACAATTGTTAAGCCATCAAGATATTGATAGAGAAGGAAAACAGAAAGTATCCACTTTTCATATAAATTTCCATGTCTCTATTTCATATAAATTTCTGTGTGTGTATTCCTTCATGAACTTACCCCACAACCTTTGCTAAACAGCTATTTTATGTTGAAATACATCTTTGTGGTATAAAAAGGTTTAAGCCTTGTTGAGCCTTGAGTGAAAGCAATGGTTTTTAAATGAAAACAATGTTGACTAAGCTCATTGGTTACTGTAACACTTTCTGTAACTCATTGTAGAATTTGATGGTTATTGTTCTTTGCGGTTTTGGGTATTTCATTTTGTATACTTTCAAACTCATAAGCCACTAAAAAGAGGTAAAACAGTCCAGAGTTCACAGACATCATGTCTTTCTGTGTATTGTATTTCCATCTTTATGCATTAAACTCAAAGAGAATATTTTGTATTCCATAAATGAAAATGAGAAGGCTATCACAATGAAAGCTTAATCAATGAAAGCTTCGTGGACAACTCCCACCAAATAAATCCTTGTCTAGTTCATAGTTCAGAATTCAGTCTAGATTAAAGTTCCATGAAAAATACCCAGCTGTGTTTTCCAATAAGAAGCTTTGACAACGGCATTACGAAGACAAATTGCGATATAAGTCGACCAAGTACAGCAGAAAATTGATCTTCAGACAGAACACAAACAAGTTAGTTGGATGGTTGTATGCAGCATTCCACAGTACAAACTGGATGGATCAAAAGCAGATACTTAGTTGCAGCAATTGTAGTGAAAAAACAGGCCAAAACACAGGTCACACATCTATATGGAAATTAACACATTCTGCAAAACTGCCAAATACATTTTTGCACAAATATAGTCTCCTGTAAAATCAAAAATATTGTTCTCTTTTCCAGTGAAAGTACATGTCTGGTAAATAAATGATTGGATATTGATACCTGACAGTTGGAGAAACATGCAGTCAGTATGTTATAGGTGGTGACCATAAAACACCAGCTTCTTCTAATGGCTCATGTTTGTTGGTCCAAGTGGAGCAAAGTCTGAGTACCGCTACTAACATTTTCCGAATACTACACTTTCAAATGGAACAAATGTATCCATTTATGTGGGTTTGGGTATATCCTTAATTAAGAGTGGGGTACACTTCCTCTTTTTCTGATCCCACCCCTTCTTTACTCATCCAGAGATGCCGATTGGCTTCTTCAAATGCCAGTCACACAAAACATCCCAGCGTCCAGCAAGACACAACTGTCACATAATAACTCATCAAGCATTGCCAGCTGCCCTTGTGTACATTGTATATAATATATGCTGTATTGTGTGATAACTGACATGCAAATATCCAAAGCTTATAGGGAAAATTAACACTTTGTAAAATAAACACATTATCATTTATTCAGTTTTGATCCATTTAATATGAAAAGCAATAGTAATAAACACAATACATGCTATTACATAGTCAAATATTAATGTCTTTTGAACATGCATTTCACGCGATAAGTTGTTTTCAGGAAATGTGAGAATGTATTTATTTTCTTTACTTTTTCTGCTATGCAATCAACCCGAAATTTAGAGGACTGGGTGAGTTTTTTTCCTTTGGTTCACTTTAGCACGTTGAACACATTTCCTCATGTGAATCAGGGCGGAATTGAAAAATAAGGGCGGTTCATGCAGAGAGGAGGCCATACTTTGAAAAGTCTGACGAGTCCCGTCTTTAAATGTCACACAGCCACTGGCGTTGTCCAAATAAAACTAACCTCATGTTCTCCAGGAACAATCATTCCCCCAAATTACGCATGTTTTTCTTTTTCTACCAGCACTGCTGTACTGTATATGTTCACAGTATGAGAAACGTCATCTTGATCCAGGTTGTTTCAGTCGATTCCTTGTGTGTTGAATTCTTCCATTTTCTGGTTTTTCGGAAATAAGACTCAGAGTAAGCGGACCTTAAAGGACTGGCAGCGCTGATGACTATTTTTCCTAAAAGAAACTGACAGAAATCAAGAGGAGGTTCCCTGAGATTTACATTGCCCTTGGATTTATCTCTGAAACGGATGCATATCAGGACATAAACTTCAATTTGTGTGTGTATGGGCTTTGGTACAAAACAAAATTAGAGCATCATGTGTAATCAGGACTGAAGTATTCTTGAGTTATTTAATTCATCAATTATAAGGGTCAAGATACGAATGTGGCCAATTTTTGGCCTTTTTGCTCCTGTTAGATAAAGCATTAGAACAAAAGGGCTTTCAAATGGATTTTGACTCTTGTGCAATTCACATCAATTACACGAGGAAGTAGCTGCATTTCCTGGAATATATAATTGTTTAATTGAATCATACTTCCTTTTAATGACTTGAGAGACAAATAATTCAATAAGATTATTTTTAATAATGTTCTGTGAAATAACGCCTATTGTGCTTAAGACAAAAAAGCCATCTCCTTCAAATTAGATGATTATATTTTATGAGGACAATGGGTGGGCTTGGAATTAATGAGCATGACATGCAGTGGAAAATGTTCCTTGTGAAACAATTGAATTTTTGTGAAACCAGAAATAGCAATCCCTTCTGCAGGCAGATGTCCTCACTGAAGATTAGCAAATCTATCTTCTCCAAATAAACAAACAGTGACACACTTGTAAAGTGTAATCATATTTAGCATATCCAAACACATCGTTTTCCATAGACTACTTCTATCATATTTTTGCAAGCTGCTCCATTCTCTACCATTAATGGGGAACAGGAAATGTACTTCAAAACAGGTGTGTCTGTGGAACAACCACTTCCTCAGCCCTTAATAAATTTGCCATAGCTTTACAGTCAAATGAAGCACCCAAAGAGGATTTTAAATAAATCACAATGTTGAGAGTTACTGTGAAGGACCTCGATTTGAGTCTGACAGAGTCTGTACCTCTTAGAGTACTGCTGGTCTTTCAGGTCACAACATTGTCACATACTGTAAATGTTGTATGGTTAATATTTGTACTCTGTCACACAGGGTCCTCACAAAGCATATCACGTCTGTTGTATGTCCTTGTGTGACACGATGAAATTAATATACTGTTTCAGGGTACCATTCTTCCAAGCTCATCAAAAACTTTTTTCAGACGGTAGCTCAAGACCAGGGGAGGCCTTGTTGCTAAACCTTTATCATTTGATTTAATTTTAATTCTATTTAAACACCATTTCCTTTGTGTCAATGAGTATTTATTTTGGATAAAAATACTTTACAAGCTACAATGTATAGTTCATTCTCACTGATTATACTCATAATCAACTTGATATAATGTATCTGCTCCGATTCCAAAAAAGAGTAAGGGAGTGTGCAAATGTTTAAATGAGAAATCATTCTCTTTTGTAATTCAATAATGCAAAATTCTCAAATAATATATTTGCAAACAACATTTACAGTATGTGACAATGTTTGTACAGGACTTTTGTGTGAATATCCTTTTCCTGTTTACTGATATGACTGTGCACAGCAGTTAAGAGTGCAGGAACCAGTGATTAGATTCAATAATGATATAAGTGAGTAAAGGTAATTTAATTTTAAAATGTATTAACAGACCTGTTGGTCCCAGATATGCTTTGAATGCAGATCTCTTGAAAGCTTCTTATCTCTTTGTGAGCTACAGCTCGCATCTGCAGTGCTTGATAGTTCTACTCATTAGAACACATTTAATTAGTGCCTGATGTGTGTGTGGTTAGATGGGGGGGATTAGGAAACAACTATTGAAACAAGTTTTAACAGTAAAACTGATTGGATTTAGATTGTGAGTGTTTATGTCATTTCAACGAAAAATCAGGTTTACTCCAATACTCATAGTATGTTGATTTTTTGAAACGTACCCTAAATTCTCATTCATCAGCTAATGAAAACCAAAACCATTAATCAAACATTTATATTATTCTAGCATATTCTGCCAAAGAGAGAAGGGTCATTAAATCTTTTTTATTTTAATTTCCAGCAATGGTGAGCTACTGGTTTCTTTGTACAAGCTAACAGACTCAAATGACTTTTGGGATGCATAGTCATATTTCATATCATGCTTTTGGCAAACTGACACAAAGATAATAAACTTGGAAAAATCATTTTCAAGCAGCTCAACTGTTTTCATCACAACCTGTAGGTCTGCAGTTATCGTACCACGGTTTGCAATGTTCATGCGCTCACAGTTGGAAACTGGTAATCATGCAAAGGCATCATATTTAGACTATAACCATTTAGAACAAATACAAAAATCATAACAAGCCATGATGGGTCAGAAATAAAAGAATTACACTGTTCTCATTTATAGCCATGTTATGTGAACGTTAAAAATTTGGGTGCCTATGATCGAGCTTCAGTTTATTTCAAAATAAAATTCTAAATAAAAATATACCCAATTTGTCTTAATTTACCAGAAACATCTGCAGTCGGCTTCACATACGGCCCCCTTATGTAAAGAGCTGTCATCATCTTAGGGTCTAGAGACAGGTGAGGATATTTTCCTGTCATTTAAAGGCAAAGCCGATCAAGTTCAAGAATAAGAAAGCAAACAAACAATGAAAAAGTGTGAGGGGATTCTTAATTGTCACAGGTTAGAAGGCGCTTCACTTAGTCATTTCTTGTCTTTATAAGATGTAGAGCTTGCCACTGTGTTGTCAAAAAGAAGAGTCTAAGCTTATGTGGCGATTAGGAGGCAAGAAAATCCTTAATGGACACAAAATAGCCCACAGGAGCCGTTGAGCACTGCAGTTTGGCGTCATTAATGATCTGCCTTCTCTAGACATCAAGGAAACAATGAAATAATGTCTGTTATGGCTGTTATGTAACTGGAAAACATGCTTTTGAATATTTTTGCAAATCCGGGCAGGCACAATGCAAATCACAAATAAATAATGCGAGAGAAGCAAATATAATTTAGCGTTCGACAACAAAACATAAAAGCCTAATTATGTGGATACCAGATTAATATTGAAAATCGTTTTTGAAAAGCATGGTTAACATAAAAATATTGCTATTTTCACTTTATGCAAGTTTGAGCATTAAACTTACTTTTATACAACAATGATGTATCCTGGCATTGCGAGCTGAAAAAATGTTGATTCAACATGTTTTTCCAGGTGGATGTGTAATAATAAAAATGAATAGCACGGCATGACACCTGCTAGAGGAAATCAGACTTGCCCATAAAATCTGTATGTCTCAGTGTAGATTTTAAGCACCTCCTTTGGAATCGCAAAGGTGGACAAGCTGTATGGTCCCTTACATCGTACCTTGCATTGCATAATAAGCAGTAGCCATGCCGCCAGGAGAATAACATTTTCATGCGGAATTTTTGCTCTGCACTGCTTTTCAGAAGCTGCACAAAGGCGTAAAAAGGAGGACCCCTTTAGTGACTGCGGTTCTCTACGGTGCCCAGTGCCAGTGTTGGAGATCGCCCTCGGAAAGTGAAGCACGGTCATCAGATCTCCCACCATAATTTGCCATTTTTTTTGTGTCCTGGGCCACACAACATGGTGATCAGATCAGAATCCAAATGAACAGGATGGCGCCCATAAGCCCAAGGCAACCATCTACCATGATGCTTAAAACCCGAAATGCCCATCATCTCCAGTACCTGGGAGACATCATTTGTCCCACTTTACTCCACAAAAAGTGAGATACCTGAAATTCTTACATAATTGTAAGGAATGAACAGACTCACTAGAGGCATGGATGAGAGATAAAATCCTTGCTAACTTGAGTTGCTAAGGCTACGTAGCATGCCAGGACACAACAAATCTAATTAGCATAGCATGATTTCAAATTGGACACAAATTGACTGGTCATCCGCAGAGACAGTATGGAATTACAAAATGGAACTGCCTGCTTACATTTTACATTTGCAAAATTTGCACACATCTGAAACCTTTCATGTGGGTGTTGAATAAAATAAATACTACCTCACCAAAAATAGTAAATGGATGCAACAGGTAGGGCGGTAATTAGGTACTGGGTTCCGCTGTTGAATTAGGACTCTACCGGTTCTTGACCACAGAATGAAACCATAAGAAAGGATCCATGATGCTGGGGCTGCCTTGGTTGTGTTCTCTCACTCTCTGGTTTCCATGCTCACCGCAGATATGATGAGAAAGAGCATGATGTCACCTCTGCCACCATAAATGACACCCGGGTTTTCCCAGTGACCCTACAGGCACATTAAATCATCTGGGAAATGAATGGAATCTATTCTCCAAAAAACAGACAAATGTCAAAATGAATGAAATGCCGTTTGTCTTGAATATTTAATGTGAGAGGGAGCATTAGCTGCCCTTCATTTCCAGTGAGGGCAGCCTTCATATGCATGATACACGTATTTCTGAGCCAGGCCACCATGAAACACTGTCACTGTGCTCATACTGCGTGGTGGAAGGGAGAAATTCCATCCCATCCCCTTCGGGACACAGCTGATCGGGTCCGTCTTACACTCAGCCTACAGCAACTGAAACTTTTTCTAGAAAGAGAAAAAGCAAAACATGTTCCCTCTCCATTGCATTGTGACTGTTGTTGAGTTTTGGGAACTTATGAAGAATCAGCGGCAGTGAGTTTCCACCTTGTTGTCCACATCGTATAAAAATATTCCATCTACTATGTCATGTACTGAATGAATTTCTCGTATCTCCATTCACTCTGGTAGGGATCCAGTCAAGTTCCTGTTGGATTTACAGACCATGAATCCTGAATGCATTATATCCACCCGCACCACCTTATCCACCCGGAGCCTTTCTATCATCTCATCAAGTCAACTTCTGCATCAAGCCCCTTTTCAACCATATTATTAAATTGATCATGTTCATAATAACCCTTTTCTCTTTTTATTTAAGTTCCTAAGAACCTTTTTTTTATTGGTTGCTTCTGACTTAATAAATTGCCTGAACATCAACTTTGTTCTGTGTTCTGGGTTAAGTCAGATACTGCAAGATACTGAAGAAAGCCCATGGTAGATTATGCTAAACTGATGTATAGTCTAGGTTAATGACAAATGTAATTGCACAGTAAAAAGTTTATATAGCTAGGGGTCAACACATCGTAGGTAAAAAAAAATATATATTTCTGAAGAATAGCTTATTAATATTTGCTGTATCTCAGCAACATACAAAGTCAAATCCATGATACATACATGATTATCTATCATTCAATTCACATGTGAATGCATGATGAGGAAATCGATAAAGCTTTCAATGGTTCATCTTGGGTTTGCTGTCTGTCTATCTGTCTGTCCATCTGCAGGTTCTGAGCCATTAGTGGATGACCTTCAGAGAAAAGACAGTCACTCCTGCATTGGGGGGGGGTCTATCAGGAAAGATATGACAAGGACCTGTCTTGCACATAGAAACAATTGGATGAGCATTAAGTGTCATTCCAAAGTGTCCGCTGCATGTATCTGCCTGGAATTACAGTATATGAAGCTCACCATGCAGCAAAGAACTTTTTCATTTCTTCGGGAATATAAATCAAGTGATTTTTGGGGCACTGTTGAAAACCCCTCCACTCATCAAACCTTCCTCAAGGAGGCACGTCAGTCAGTGTCTGCTTTGGCTGTACTCATTAGTACCATATGGCAGGGGGGTGGGGCCGGTGACAGCTGTATGGCAGAAGCAATTTTTAGAGTCACATTGGAGTGACCGACCCCCTTTGATGGTTTCCTCCAAGCTCCACCCAGGAATCCTGGATGCAACAGGTCATGGATTGGAGCTACAGCGATAACACCAATCACCTGGAGGTTTGGCTGCTTTTTATGTCGACTCAAAAGTCCTGATTGGAGGCTGTCTAGCCCTCACCTGTCTAGCAGGTGGCATTAATGGCTTTCAGGGGCCTGGGACCACAAAGGGGACGGCCAATTGACCTCATTACCTCCCCCCCACCAAGGAGTAACAATGATCTTAGAGGACAAGGAAACTTGCACGTGTGATGTTCATCCTTGCACCACATTAGACTCAACTAAGATACATCTACTATGATTGGACACCTAAAATATGCTTATTCAGACAGCCGCGATGAGCCAGCCCTAGACCTTACTAGTCCTTAACACACTGAGAAAATGTTTTTTCGGTTTTGTTCTTCTCGTATTTTCTCTGTTTCTCAAAACATCACTGAAAGCACCGAATTTTAAAGTCTACTTGCCAGAGGCATCATGGAGACCAAGGGTTAAGATGACCCCCTTAACCAGGACTGGGACAGCAGGTGGTCCTCATCAGGACAACTTAGGTCAGACACTGAAACATAATCTGCTGTCCGCTCAGATGGGTTTTTTTTTTTTTTGGGGGGGGGGGGGGGGTCTCTTTACACTAACACCTGTGTGTATAAAATGCAATGCCTGTAGATTGAAAGCCCATTCATTTCAAAATGCTATTAAGAAATGCTGATCTTTAAAGAGATAGTGACATACATCACGGTGATGTTGGGGAGGGCTGTTATTCAGTCATAGGGCATCCTCGTGGCTGCACTGCGCGATTATAACTTCAGTTATGCATGAGGTCACTGGGATATGGATGAAATCTGTCCATCTGAAACGCAAAAGGGTGGTTTTCCAGCTAAAAATACAGGAAACTTCCAAATACCCCCCTCCATTTATTAGCGAGGGCAAATATCTTTCAAACATATTTCAACACATTTTTAAGATGGCTCTTCGAACTTGTAATGAAAATACAATATTGCGAGTCTATAATTCTGCCCGTTAAATAAATGGCAGTGCTTCTATTGGGCCCCCAGTGCCCTGGTTAAGAGTGATGCAATGAAATGACACAGAGGGATGTAATTAGCGTTGGAAAAGCGGGACTGACTCGTTCGCAATGGGAGCGATTTTATGGACTCTAGGGTGCTGGGGTGCTCCACAAATATTTAACTAGATCCAGTTTTAATTGGGTGAAGAGTGACTGGAGGAGAAACGTCACAGTCTGCAGAAAGAAAGGCCATGACAAGATGTCAAAAGAGTCTCTCATTCATCTATTTTAAAGGACATTCGGAAATGCTCGATTGACCCGTAAGATATCCGAGCTCTTCCTAGTCACGAATGCTACTTTCACTCTAAAAGCATCATGTTATCACACTCATTCTGAGAGCCTCATTTCAAATAGATGAGTGATTAAATAAATACGTACATACAGTACATATCGTAATCTTGCTGTCAGACTCTTCTTGAATTATAGCTAAATAATAACCAAAAAAGTGCATAATAGGGGTGAGATTGTGGGCAGCATGATCTTGTACACCGTCGCATATCATTCTTCTGCGAAAATGGACTTTTAATGGCCAGGAAGTGTAAACCATGACCAGAGGCAGGGAATATTTCACCTCTAAGGATGGAGGAGCCATGCGAACATAAAGATGACGGAGCCTGAATGCAATGTAAGAAGACAAGGATCACGAAGGGCGAGCGGGCTGCAGAGGAGAGGGAAAAAATCCTTAGAATATGTGCTGCACTCAACCCAACTCAAGCTGATAAAAGCAAAATAACTAAAAAAAATATAACTGCCTGCAACTAACATTCTAAGAAACCCAGACTATCTCCATTTGATTGGGAAACTCCCAGGTTTTTGTAAGTGTTCAATCAAACGCCCTGCAGAGGCTGGAATTCACTCCGCTCACAGACATTAGCTCCTTATTCCATTTTACATGTCTGGACCCCCGTATCCAAATCGGTTTCTTGTCATTGCTATGTATCGTTTCCTCATTGGCAACGCCAGGGGGAGGGGGCAGCGGGATGCAGAGCCGCGTGAGTGGTGACGTTACCGCGGCGCTGGTAGGACGCCTCGGCCGGCCAGGGGCTTCTTCATTATCCGCCGCGCGCCTTAATCAAATGCCAATGACATTACAAGCAGTTATCGAGAGTGTCTGTCAAAAAAATGAACGGCACAGAACTTCTGTCAGCGGTCGGCCAAAACAAATCGGGTGGCAGCCCTCAATTAAACGCAACGTGGCGCCGACCACCCCTGTTAAATCTGATTTAAAACACCATATGCAGCCGCGTGTCGTCTGCATTTTGATCCGGCAAAATCAGATTTTTAACAGATGCACCTCTCTCTGAATGGTAATGGGTGACGGGCAGCTGGGCTAGCAGGGATTTAAAGGGGTTAAAGCTGCCAGGAACAGAGGGAGGGGGCCGTGAGGATAGACCCCCTGGGCGACAAGCAGAGGAGTTTGTGCAGACAGAGGTAATGGTGGGGGGACAACCAGAGGAGATTGTGCAGACAGAGGTAATGGGGGAGGAAGAGAGAGAGAGAGCGCAAAAGAGAGACAGCAAGAGACAGAGTGAGAGAGAGCGAAAGAGAGAGAGCAAGAAAGATAGAGAGAGGGAGAAAGAGACAGAGCAAGAGACAGAGATAGATAGAGAGCAAGGGAGAGAGAGAGGGAGAGAACGAAAGAGAGAGATAGAGCCAAGGGGCCAAGCCCAAAGTGATAGTGAATGCTTTCATTTCTATTTATAGCCTTTCAGGTGACATGCAGCTTGATCTTGTGTGTTCCTCTTAGCGTCACTGTTTTTGCCCCCATTTTAATTTTTTTAATTCCTACAAGAATGAATCATAAATGATACAAAGGAAATAAGCAACAGGCTCATTGAAACCCTCAGAACAATGTACGTCATTCAGATGAGACATGAGGGCTGTAATGGTCAACGGCGTCTTTAAATCTGCCATTTCGGCATTGGCCACTTTGAGTGTAATTGACATTATAACCTGTTGGTTTCTGCACAATGCTGTACGTTTCCATGCCTGAGGTTTCAATCAGGTTCCTGAAGAAACCATATTTGTTGCTCGACAGCAGAAGTACATGAAATTGACTGCAGGTTTCTGACCTAAAATATGATGAGGAAACACCTAAGGGATGAACCACGGTCGACATTCCTTCCATCCCTTCCATTCTCCCACCTGCTCCCATGGATGCTGCAGTTTCCGCCCTGTGCTGTAATTTCAAATCTGAATATTACTCTTTAGCAGAACTTTGGTCCTCATAAGCAAATCTTTTAAATAACAAATATAAGCTTGGACTACACTAGCAGCTGAATTTGAAGTGATATTACTGAGAGGGATGAGATCAGCAAAATTGACCCTTTAGTTTGACATCGAAAGACCAAAACCTCCAAACATCTGGCCCAGCCATTGAACTCCTTTGTCACCTTCTGGTCTAACAGAAGCCAAATGTCCTCATATTCCAGGCCTACTGAGGAATGTATAAACATAATAGCCACAGAAACACTTTTGGTAACATAATTAACACAGATTTTATGCTGATTAGCATCAGCTGGCCTGATTAACTGATTAGCAGCAGACCAGACGCCCGCCTGTGTGTATTTCATTGGGTTGCATTTCACAGCAATGGATTCCCCACATTCCCATAGATCCTGTGACACATCAAAGTAACATCCCATCTAAGTAACATCCCATGGGAAGAACTGTTGTAACGTGGCTGAAAACGCTAATATAACTTAATTTGGCCTGCAGTGTCGCAGGTATAAATGTGTTTAAAAGCAAATGCTGCTTCAAAGGCAAGATTAATGAAGTATTTATACTTGTATTTAAGCAAGAAAAGTATTTTCTCCAGTCATATATTGTATTTATCTATTACTAAATTCAGTTTGTTATTGGCCTGTTTATCGCTGTTGTTTTGGGTAAATACGTGAATTGTTTTAAAAGTTTACAGTTTACAGCTTTTCATTTCAGCAATTTGGATTATGAGCCTCATTCAAAGGTACAACAGCCGAGTCTTTTACGGGGTCTTGTCCTGGGGACACTGGAATTTTAGCTCCGAGCCCGTAACCACAGGGCTATCGGCTGGCGTATCTGCTGGAGGTAGGGTGTTTGGTCGTGGTGTAGGGGCAGAGTGGCAGTCCTGGTCAGCGGTGAAACAATGACGCAGAGGTCTTGGTGTTTCCTGGGGGGCATTTCCTGGGGGGCAGGAGTATAATGACTCTCAAATTCGCCGAGACGGGATTCAACGTGGGGCCATGCAGAGGAAAATTTCCACACTATCAGAATTCCATCTGTAAGTGCAAACAGTGCCAGGATGGGAAGGCATCCAGTTCATTTGTTTCTGGTGTGTTCTCACACACCCGGGGGTAATGGTTTGCCGTGAAAGTGTCATTGACTAAAGCAGAGGAACATTTAAGCGGAGGGGTGCCCTGACTGTAAAATAGCTACTGAAGTCAGCGTTATTGATTTCTTGTCGCGGTACACAAACAGAGGACCTGGAGAGAATCCTGTCTTTATCTCAGCTTTCCATCAGCACTCTGTGAGTGATAGGCTAACAGAGAGACTCCTGATTAATGTTTCTGTCTCCCACATACCTGGGCAGCTGTTAAACGTGCAGCGCTGTCTGCCATCCCGTCGGCCACTTTGAGCTCCAGGCTTTACGGATCTTAACAAATGGCCCGATGATATCTAGAGCGGCCGAACGGACGGGGCGACAGAAAGGCGAACTGGGGGGGGGAGGGCGCGTGTTTGGAAATGTCACCTGCGGCTGAAAGAAGGTTCTGGGCTCTGAGAGGTTTCTAATTAAAGGTCAAAACCCACAGTAAAACTGTTTTATATCAGGCCGTTAAAAAAAAGAAAAGGAAACACATGCTCATACTGCCGTTGAAAAGAGAAAGAAGGAAAATCATTCCGTTTCAGATCTGAGAGGTCAGCTGTGTGTATGTGAGCGGCCGCTGGATACAGCAAATGCACAAGAGAAATTTCAAACAAGAGATGGCGACGATCTAAATGTAAATCAAGGAAAAATGCGTCTATACGCAAATTGTCAATTTCTTCATGTGATTTTGTCCTCTACAACCTTATCATTCACGCCTGGGAGCGTCCTGCACATAGACTGGCACAAGGCCAATGAGGAAATGTTTGTTAGAGTGTTTTCCCAATTAATGGCCAAGGAAGAGTGGGCCGATACAGGGATAGAGCTTAAATGACTCACATATAAACACTAAAAGGGTTTGACGGAAACAAATATAAACAAGCGCAAGACTAAAATTCACACATGCAGATTAAGGGTCTTGGGATTGGCTAAATCACTGGAGGTCCAGGTTACTGGTATTAAAACAAAACAGAATATAATTGTCTATGCAAATTGTAGAGAACTTGCAGCGAGTGAAACAGCTTCATCATAAACCAGGTCAACCAAAATATTATGAAGCTGACATTAATTGAAAGTCTGTTTAAACCTATCCAGTGTTCACTGGGAAGGACTACTGGTAAATCCAGTGTTCATTGATCAGAGTTTGGTTATGGAGCTGCATTGTTCCATACCCTAGTCAAAATCATATAGAGTATGATCACTTCTCTATTACTCCGTAATTTCCCGATTTTATATTTTCCAGTGCTAATATGCCCAAAGTATAACCTTATGAAAAGAATAAATTATTTCTTTAAAAAAGCAAACTGATTAAAATAATGCCCTACTGTTTTTCATATTTTGCCATCAAAGAAAAAAGCTTAATTGTCCCAGAGGCTTCTGCAGGATTTTAGATAAATAAATAAAACAAACAAAGCGACCTGTTATGTGAGTGCAGGCGAATACACAAGGTCGCTCCAGGAGGAACATGGCCTGTAAATGAGCTTTGGCTGGATGGCCCAAGCTGCGGCTCCATTTTTACTGGCTCTGAGAAGGTTGCGGCGTTTCGAGGCGTCCCACTCTGCTGGTGGATGAGCCTCCATTGGGTCAGTTTAGGCTCCTGATGGGTTCAGGCCTCACGGTTGCCGGAGGTCCTGTTGGAAACTGCTGACCCAAAGCGGAGTGACCTTCTTCCATGCTTTTCCAGCTCATGAAAATAAACATCTATCAGCCGTCCTCCCCCTGCTGCAAGCGCCACTGCCCTCCTGACAGACATGGTGTTCACCTGGATGAAATATTGCCCTCCACGTTGCTGCCCTTGGACTGATGAAGACAGGGAGGTGTGAGGCGTGTTTTGATAAGGAAGCGTACGCCTCTTCTGGAGGTTTAATTACGCGTAAAATGAAGGCCTATATTTCATGTCCTACAAGGGTTTCTGAGCGAGGCAGTGGCACAGTACTGGCTGTATCCGCTGTGCTAAAGGCGTTTGCACGCACTGTTAATTCAATAAAAAATGTTACTGCCGAGAACTAAATCACTAATTGAAATGTGCTCCATGAAACAAGTATTACTGCGCCTTTGATAAACTATGGAATTACATGTACACGTCCTTTAAAAACTGTGAAGTACTTTATCCACATCCGGAATGTTCAGCTAAAGATTTTCAAGGGTTAGATTAGGTTTTCATGACATTTACATTTAAAAGGCTGAAATCTATGAATTGCCTAAGAAGTCGTCTCCCGAAATGGTGGAAATCTGGAAGAGATATGAACCGTAAGTCTATTCGTTCAAAAAAAAAATCTTCTTGTACAAATTTTGTGCAGTGACTCATAAGATGCTTCAGGATCAGCTATGGAAACCAGTCCATAAGCCTCCACACAGATTCCCAGTCTAACAAACAGAGGTCCTCACTGGTAAAATGCTTTGGAACAATGCAACATTAAGGACTCAAAGTTCCCTGCGGTCACAGTATTGACGGTGGAGACAAAACTGCAGAAAAAATTATACACAGTGCCGACTATCAGGTACTGTGAGCACAGAAACCTTGCTGCAGCAAATGGTATAAACACAATTTTCTATTTAACATCAGATGGGTCTTTACTGTCGATAAAAGCTATTGAATTAAGAGCTTAAGTGAGAGTTATATCTTGATTACAGCCACACATTTAGGTGTTTTATTGGGCATTTTTGCCCTTGTACTGAGTGTGTTGCATATACCATTAAATATGCTGTTGTACTGTAATGAAATGTTGTGTCACAATGAGAGTTTTTCTGTGATAAATAATCAGCATATTAAAAAGCCTATCTTTATTCAGTATTAAAATGGAGAATAATGTGAAAAATACAGTCTATCCCATATACATTTAATGATTTTCAGTATGCGGAGGTCTGAGGAAAATTTTAAAAGAAGAGAAATACAAATGAAAGAAAGTAAGCAGTAAGTGTTCAGATTTGCACCAACCTTATATAAAAAAAAAACATGTTTAGTGCAACAGCCAGACAAAGCAAAAGCATCAATATGTAATAATTTACCAAACATCATTTTCCAAATGCATCAATATGCACCTTTCATATTTCTTGCAATCAGCGTATTTTCTTACTGTTTATCTGGGTTTGTGTCAAAATACTTTTGGTATTTTTAGCTTTTTGATTGCAGCTACAGATTTTTATTAAATTGAGTTTCCCCTTGCGGGAACCGAAAAACGGTCCCCCCAACTTAAAAATAACAGGTTTTTATGACAATGGATCCCTACAATGTAATACATACATAACCCCCCCACACACACACACACACACACACGCACACAAGTTTGAGACACTAAGGCCAATCTGCTTGTGTGGACTTTTGTGTGTAGACCTATGTGACACTGCAAGAACATGCAAACTCCACGCACACACAGCGAATACAAACGCCCACGCTGGAGGCATCACGCACAAATGCACCCCCCCTCCCCCCCACTGAGCCCCCACAGCACCCGCTTTCCGCATATATACTGTGAGAAGTTTGTAAATGAGTGTTCATCAGACGTATTTTTTTTAACAAAGACATCGCACCGCACATCCTACCGCTGGAAGGACATGGCTGATGGCGATCTGCAGAGCGGTGGAGACAATGAGAAACACCCCGATTTTAATTACACTCCCTCCCACATGGCTCCCTCGCACACAATGATAGTGATGCTATCAGAGTCATGGTGAGCACGACTGAAATACATACATCTGTTTTTTAAAGAATTCTGCCCATGTTCATAAATGATATCAGGACGTAGCCCTCGGCCACTAATTAAAAGCACTCATTATAGAATGAGGCGGATGGAACGATCATAATTTGATATTGTAACACATGCTTCACGTGGGCCGTCTGTCTGTTTTAACTTACAGATGTTTTTAATGATGCATTAAGCAGACGCGACCATAGTCTGGAATAATCTATGATGCTCTACTTTATCGTTAATTAGTACAAAGCACACGATAGTGATGCTTTAGAAAGTCAGATTGATTCTTTCCACAACCTTTCATGTTTCTGACTTGATACACAGCTGTACCACCAAAAAAAAAAGAAACAAGAACATGGAAACTGAAGTTAATTAAACATATTTAATTAAATTTGATCAATTTTTATGCAGAATGCTTCTCAGCATAATGGCCTCAAAGCACTTACTAAAGCACGAGAAGATGAAAAGCAACAAGCATCTATCTGTCCATCCATCCATCCATCCATCCATTACACACATCATTTATAAATCAACTACACTTTAGACCTCAGCATTATGCTGTCCTACTTATATATTATTGTATATCGTTCATTGTATGTTATTGCACAAACATCTGTATTTATCATACCTTGCATTTACTCCTCTTTGTTTTATATATTATGTCTTGTATTTATTCTTTATCAATTTTAAATAGCAGCTTTGTGAAATGAAGGGTTACATCAAACACATATTTTGGTTGACGTCACCTAGGCTGAGGTGGTCATGAAATCGTGTCAGAATCGCAGACCATTCTCAGTCCTGTGTAGTAACAACCTGAAAATCACGTCGCATGCAGCAGGGCATGGTGATTAGCACCGCAGACACACACGCATGTAGCAGGGCATGGCGAATGGCACCGCAGACACACACGCATGTAGCAGGGCATGGCGAATGGCACCGCAGACACACACGCATGTAGCAGGGCATGGCGAATGGCACCGCAGACACACACGCGTGTAGCAGGGCATGGCGAATGGCACCGCAGACACACACACATGGTAGCAGGGCATGGCGATTGGCACCGCAGACACACACACATGTAGCAGGGCATGGCGAATGGCACCGCAGACACACACACATGGTAGCAGGGCATGGCGAATGGCACCGCAGACACACACGCATGTAGCAGGGCATGGCGATTGGCACCGCAGACACACACGCATGTAGCAGGGCATGGCGAATGGCACCGCAGACACACACGCGTGTAGCAGGGCATGCTCTCCGCTTCCTGGCAGAAGTGTCACCCAGAAGTGATGCTCCCTCTCCAACTGTTAAAGTCTTGAGGCATTGAGAGCTTGTTAATATGACAAAACAAGGGCAATGGGGATAATGACACAGTCTGGCTCCCCGGCCGCTGTGGCTTTCACGGCCGTCGCGTCTGCTTGCCGAGAAGCGCTACCTCGCCCGACTCCAAGTGGAAGGATTCCGCGTAATCACCATATTCATAAGGAGCCCGTGACGAGGTGGGAGTGACCTTGCTCGTTTCTTCTTTGCTCATGCACGCCCCGGAGATAGGTACGATCAAGAAAGGGACAGAGATGTGGAAACAACAACGTCATAGCCTCATGCCATTGCGCCGATAACAGACCTGCACTGCATTAAGGGAAAGTTTCAAAAATTTAAGAAATATCCCCATATGTGTTTTGATCCAGAAAGAGAGGACTTGCTAGGCATTGACACAAGGCATCGAAGTGCCTCAGTAACACAGTAAAGGGCTGTTTGAGTCAGGAATTTGCCCAGATGGCACGTCGCTCGGTCACACGAGCAGACCAGAGTGAACATGCGGGGGACATCTGCGGAAACTCCGTGAATCTGCAAGGCAAGACTGCTGCTGCCAAGCCACCTCTCCATCTAGGAGCAACCATGCACAGCCGCGCAAACGGAATCTTTTATCTGCGTAGGTGCGACTGTGAAGCCTCGCTAAATGAGCAGTGGCCAGGAAGAGCTCGTAATGTACACGTGGCTTATTAGTGCAAATGGGTGTAATCCTATCGCCACAATGCCTGGCGTTTGTCTGAATGTCAAATCGGGGCTGTTTCACTGAAACCACTGTTATTTCAGGTGCACTATGTTGAGAAGATAGGGATCCTTGTTCTTTAGAGTAGCCTTGACACATATTTGATCCAACGTTCTCTTTATGTTTGTCCTGAAGATGTTTATGTGCTGTCTCTTCTGGCTGTTTTGCGGAATTTGTAGCCCTTGTCGTTTCCTACGCAGACACACACGCAGTGACACATACATCCTATTTAAAGTAGCTGGAAATACTGTTGGTGCTTCATGATATTGGGAAAACAAGGCTGACAAATTGCGGCGGCTGGTTCTGGGGATCGAGAAGGGGCATGTGATGGCTGCAGTTGGGTCAATCAGCTTTGGAAGGTTTCCTATAAGCATCAGGCATGCATCACAGTTAATGTAGCGTAAGAGATCGTGAACTTGGCACCTCGGGAAGACAGACTGATACATTCTGTGTCAGCATTTCAGGATTTCCTTCTGGGATTCCTCTTGTCTTATCTATCATTTCATCAGTGGCAAGGCAGACTGAGTCAAAGAGCCTCTGGGGAATGGAGGGCTCTGAACAGCCAACGCACCAAAAACTTCATACTGCGCTGTGCTGTACTTAACCCTCCCTTATATTTAAAAAGTAAGAATCGTTCACTGTAACAAGTTGTACGTTCTCCCATGAGTCAAGGGGAACCTATGGAAATCTTGGCCAATGGAAAACTCAGGGAAAGATTATTTCACACCACTCAAACAAACCAAAAGGTGTTCATTGGAAGTTTAGAAATCTATTAGCAATATGCCTTAAAACCAAACAGGAAGCTCAACTACTCTGTGGGTGGACTTTCTGCAGTGTAAGCAACCTTCTGAGGGGCATTTAACTATGCATTTGCATTATTTATGAGTGTAGCTTTAAAAACCTTCCATAATTATTTTCCAGATTTCCATAAAATATATGCATAACCCTCTGACATCACTTTACATTCTCAACCTATCTGCTAACACACCAGATGCATAAAACTCATTTTACATTGTTTGATTCATTTACTGAGACTTTAATCTTCAAAATTTACTCCAAGCATTTTGGACAGTCATCTGTATTTAAAACGAAGGTTTGTCTGGTCTACGTTTGTCTTCTGACAATGGGCACAGAAACTCAATGACTGCAAACAGTCGATAAGGGCTTAACACTGTTGGACATTGATTTAAAAGAAAAAAAACAGTGACCCAAAGTCACCATGGTCAGACCAAATCAGCCTTATGCAGGTTTCTGACAAAGTGTGCCAGTATTTGCTTGCTGAATTGAGGATGCCGTATGCCAGCTTGGAGATACCATCATAAAATATATAATGCATGTTTAGTGTGTCATAATTATTCAAGGGGAGGCAAATTAATGTTGCATTTGACCCCTTTCAGAAACTTTCCAAAGTCCAAAGTAAAGATGGCAGAATACTTCTATGTAACAACTGTGACTGAATTATTACATTATGCAGTCCTGTATTTAAAGAGAACTGTTATTGATTGCTGTCATATCATACCAAAACAAGCCAAATTAATTCTGAGATCTTTGTGATCCAGTCTACCGTTGCATCCCTCTCATTTGCAGAGATGGAGATTTCACGTCCAGGGAGTACAAATCCAGACCAAGATATTGTTTCAACCAACCAGTTGAGTACTCTGTGCTGTGACTCTTTATACTGAACTGGTTGGTTGAAACAAAATTTGTACTTTGCTCATTTGCACCTGCTTGTACCCTGTCTGATTTCAGACATATGGCCAACAAACTTGGCTTTAGCTTTTAGCTTATTTCTGCCTACTCAGCTAAGATAGAGAAGAGTTTTATTAGATATTTTTTATTTTGTGACGTTGCTAAGTAACAGGCTCTAAAACACACCATATCGTCTCCAGATGCCAGACATTGTGGTCTGTGGTCGGTCACCTCTCTGACCAGCAGGGTTTTGTAAAGTGGCGCTGAATCTGTCAGACAAATAGAGGCTTTTGCCAAAGAAGGCCACCTACTTTAGAAAAGATTGAAATGATGGTGTTTAGCACAGTGTTTCTGAACCCGGTGCTCGAGGGCCACCAGAGGGTTCACATTTTTGCTCCTGGTAGGGAGCTGGTAGGGAGCAAAAATGTGGGCTGTACTGCAGGGAGCTGAGAGGGAGCAAAAATGTGGGCTGTACTGCAGGGAGCTGGGAGGGAGCAAAAATGTGGGCTGTACTGCAGGGAGCTGGGAGGGAGCAAAAATGTGGGCTGTCCTGCAGGGAGCTGGGAGGGAGCAAAAATGTGGGCTGTACTGCAGGGAGCTGGGAGGGAGCAAAAGTGTGGGCTGTCCTGCAGGGAGCTGGGAGGGAGCAAAAATGTGGGCTGTCCTGCAGGGAGCTGGGAGGAAGCAAAAATGTGGGCTGTCCTGCAGGGAGCTGGGAGGGAGCAAAAACGTGGACTATCTGGGGTCCCCAAGGACCAGGTTCAAAAACACCAGTTTAGTGTATGATTCTGAGCTTCCCCATGCCTTAAATTTACTGCAAACAACACTAAAATAAAACAACCCAGATCCAGCTCTCTGGTACCCAGTGACCTTTTAACTGGGAAATCTGTAACTCTTGTTCATTCTGAGGTGGGTGGATGTGATTCCCCAGACCCAGGAAATTTAATACCACATACTACATACTAACCAGCACCACAAATCAAAAACATAAGTTTCCCTCTGCAACAGTTGGGTGAACGCTACACCAGCTAGCAGAAGAGGTTCCGAAATGTCACCTTTTCCCCCTCCTTTCATGGCTGTATAATTCATGACTCCATTATACAGCCACCAGCAAAGGGAAGATTAAATGGGTTATTTGCTCGGCTGAGAGCAGCCATGTTGCAGAAAATTCAAACAGTGTGCTGGCACACGCACGTCATAAATAAAGGTGAATTAAAGACGCAGAGGTCACCTGAGAGTGAACTGGCGTGTGGGCGCGGAGCTTACTGACTCGCCCCGTAACTTCTGTGCAGGCACGGACGCACCATCAAAGGGGAAAAATATTCACTTATCCTGAACAGTTAACAATCAGTATTAAATATTAGTGAAATGCTTTTAGTTAACGGAAATAATGACCGTATGTGTGGTTTTTGGCTAGCTTTTTATCCCTCCGATGTTTGGCTATTTGTAAATTATGTTTCCCTGCCTCAAGGCAAGAGCTACATTAACGCACCCATCCTAAAACGTAGATGGTGTACAATTAATGCTGGCCTTCCAACCTAGATCGGGGCTCTCGTGCATTTAGTGAATTGCGTCCTGCAGAGGAAAAAGGAAAAACGATGAATGGGGGGTGTGGGGGAGGGGCGAGGGGCAGGCCTGCAGTTCAGCCGCTCTGCCCCAAATTAATCTTAATATTTGACACCTCTAATATACTCAGACAGGAGCTCCAACTGGGAGATTTATGCTACATTAGACACCGAATTCTGAGGGGCACGAACAGAAAATACCCCTGGTGTACACGAGTATTAGCTCCACGTCAGCCAGCCGCTTGAAGCTCACTTTCCATCAGTGTATCTCAGACAGGCCTTGGCTGTACCAATGGGGAATTGGAGGGTGGCTAAGCAACAGGGAGTCTTCGGGGGGGGGGGGGGGGGGAGCGAGGCACAGGTGCGCTGAGAAGGACCGCACTCAAGCCGGCATGGCCTTCGACACAGCCTTCAGCGGCAGAGCACTGTGCAAAAACAGCGGCGATTCAACTGTCCCCCGCGCAAAGGTATCCATAGCACATTACAGATGAGAACTTCATAAGGCAGCCATAATGCATAATAAGCATGGCTATAATGTGCTATGTCTTCTTATAAATATTTATAGCCGAGTTTATAATGCTTTATGAGTGCATTATAGTGCATTATGAATGTGTTTATAAATTACTAAAAACATGGCCTTAAGTAAAGTGTTGCTGCAATAACATCTAGCTTCTAACAACTTAGCCTGGTTTGTGTTAGAGGGGGGGCTGGAGCCAATGCCTGGCAGCACAGGGCAGAAGACCCTGGACTGCAGGAGGAAACCAGCACATGAAGGGAGAACATGCCAACTCCCCACACACACACACACACAGTGTAGGCATGATGTGCAGCTCCCAAACTCAGAGGCTTGAGGTAACAGTGTTACCCAAAGAGCAGCTAACAATAACAGCATTAATAATAACAGCACACGCTGTTGAAATCATTAGTCATGGAAACAACTGGGTTTGCACTACCCTTTAAGGCTAGCAGCATTTCCATCTTCTTCTGGCACAGATTAAATACATATTTAATCTGTGCCAGGATGGAAGGAGTAGCGAACTGATCGGTGTATCCAGTTAAATGCAGCTATTGAAACTGGTGTAGTTATTTAAACTGGAGCTGATGTCGCCGTTACTTTAACTGCAACGTGGAGATGTTGGAGATCCACAGGGCGCCGCTGCCACGACTCCTACTGTTGTTTTCTGTTCGGTGTAAAGGCACCAGTGCCCACGCTGCGCTGGGGATTCCCTGGGGAGCCGTGCGATAGCCCCAGAAGGAGAAATTTACACTTTAAAGAGCCACCTTTGTGAAAACAGATTGAGTCAGGCAGCAAGATGGTGGGTAGCAGGCATGGAGGTGAAAAAGTGGCATAAATATCTACAGGTGAGAAGAAATGATGTTGGTGTCTGTCCTTTTGACACATAAAAGGGAGGATTCAGCACAATGATGCTGATATTACTGTATGCAGATTATATAACAGAGATCTGGCTTCTAAGATGCTTCCAAGTTAAGTATTAGCAACATGACACCAGACACTGAGGTCTCTGAATGGGATCTCATGCATTGGGATGTTGTGCTTGTGTCATGTTTACCCATCGGGTAATAAAGAATCTTGATGATCCACGCCTTCCTCTCTGAATGCCGTCCATTTTCTTCAGCGGGCTCTCTCTCTATCTGTCTCTCACTTACTCGCTCTCTCATTTTTAGCTTAGCAAGTCAATAACGCGCCATAATTATACGGAAATGACAGATCAAATGCCGAGCATGTGATCCGTTGAACTTTTTTTTCCATGAGAAATATTTTTACCGTCGCACTGGGTGGGTGTCGTCAGTCTATGGTGAATATTCCTCAGAAACACAAGCTGCGCTTTCAAACAGAACGCTGTTTGGCACTCCAGATGGCCTGAGGCAATGTTCTACTTATTGAAAATAAAAAATAACATCTGAACCAGTCTCCCAAAGGAAGCTATTTCACTGCACTCAAACTTAATCTCCTCGTCAATTTTATCTGGAGTTTTATCTCATTTTCTGAAGAATAAAAAAAAAAAAACGAATTGCAAATATCATAGGTTGGAAACCTGATAGGTTCAACAGCTAGCGGAGAATTCGATGCATTTGGAAGTTAATGACTAAACCACTTCTGTTGCCTGCTTATTACAGCAAAACAAAGTGAAAATCCATAATCTGCTGGTGTTTTTTGTCTTTCAAGACAGGACAGCATGATTCAGAAGGCTTTGCTGCTGTTTTTTAAGTCAGCTAAACAGAATTACAGAACAATAAACACTGAATTACTTCCATTGTGAATACGATGGCTTAATTAGACAACCTGATTGCATCAAGGGAGAGGACGAATACTGTCAGGCAATTAAAAAGTGAAAGTGTGATAAGTGTGGGAGATTAGAGAGCACCCTGGCTTATTAACAGCATTATAATATAATAATAATAGTAGAGACCCTGACAACTGATGAGGATTCATCACGAGACAGAAAGCACACGCGCGTGTTTCTGTACATCTGTCTACTTCTGTAATGGGAAACCTGCTTTATCCCAACTAACAATTTTTAATTCTGGGAACATTTGCTGAATGTTACAACTAAGGTATGGAAATGATTGGACTTTCCAGTTTTCCTGACGCTCCCAGGACATAATCCCACTACTTCAAATACTACTTCAATTAAGAATAATAATACAAAAATAAATGGATTACGCGGGGTAACCGTGTGGCTTTGTACGTCAAAGGTCATGGGTCCAAGGTTGGACGGCACATTCGCAGTACGTACCTATAGCACTTTCATGAAGTAGTAGCAGCAGTAGAGCTTTATTGCCATCTGAACTATACACATTAAAGCACACAGACAAAATAGCGTCCTCCAGGGAACAAAGGTGCAACGTACAAAACAGCAGGACAACAGCAGACTCAGACAGATCGACAGTGAGGATAACTGGGGGGGTGGAATAATACCTGGACATAGATCTCTAAAAATACATATACATATACCTAATTATAAATATATACCTAAAGATAATCAGAATTGGAATCCCGGAGGAAATTGCTCAAAAAGTATCTAAGAAGCCTTTTAGGAGGGGGGGCACATCAGGGAGGGGGGGGGGCACATCAGGGAGGCTGTGACGATGCAATATACCTTATACAACAAAATGCTGTAGACTATGGACTAGCAATACATTATAATATTATATAACAATATTTTTCAACATTAATCGCATTAACATTAAATTCAACATAATTGCTTTATAAGGATGTTTAGGTAATAATTTTATGCTGACATTGACAGAACCTTTAAAATGTAAAATGTGGAAATTATATTCCATTAACTATACAGAAAGAATGTTCACTGCCAGCTTTGATCAGACCTTCAAGCAGCGTTGGCAAAAATTCTGGGAATGATCCCTGTTAGCTCAGACGTAACCTGTCCTTTACAGAGAAACGACCACAGCTGCTTCCAAGCAAACATTCCTTCTCACGTGTTTAGCATTTTTATCATTCTTTTGATTGGGGTAAATACCTAAGGTTAATAAATGAATGTAAAGCTGCCAATATTAAGTGCTGCAGTTGCTCACTGTGTAGGGTTGTAGCTTGGCACCTCCAGGGTTGCGGGTTCGATTCCTACCCTTCGCTGTGGGTGTTCGGAACTAGCACAATCCACCTGTGCTTCTGTGGGATTCTCTCTTGGCACCACAGGTTGCTGAAATGTCTCAGAACTGTCCATAGGGGGCGCTCTGTGATGGACTGGTATTCCATTCAAGAGAATCATCTGCTTTTGGGGAACAGCGCCAAGCTCACAGTGACCCTCTATTGCATTGCTTCCCATCCTGGTCCTCGGGGACCCCTGCTAGGCGAACCCCTCCATGACGTCTCTCAACGTCAACAAGACCCTTAACCATGCACGTGATTCAGCGCACCTAGGAAAGAAATCAAAATGGGGTTTTCAGCTACCACTAGGGAGCTGGGAGGGAGCGAAAACATGGACTGTCTGGCAGGGAGCTGCGAAGGAGCGAAAACATGTACCGCCTGGGGTTCCCCACGCACCAGGTTGCGAGACACTGCTCTACCGGATAAGTGGTTTCATTACCTGAGGTAATGAAAGAACAGAACAAGGCAATTACTTAAGCAGCCTGATACTATAGCGATTTAAAAATTTCACAAAAGTTAATGGTGATGCCCTGGGTGAGACAAAACTTATGGATTGAAAAAGTGGGGTGATACAGTGAACATCTAACCTCCAGCCCCTCCATGGCATTGGGGCATGACAAGCCTGGAACCAATCCCAGGAGGCAGGTGACATCCTGGGTGGGACTCCATAGACGTCAGAGACTATAATTGTTGACAGTATGACATTTTCTTGCTGCGACGGGCACCTGGGAACAAGCTTTTGCTCTTTGGATTCTCCTTGGGCCTCCGCTCATGACACCGGGCCTCCAGAAGAGTAGGTCTTAACTTAGTTTATAGCAAAGCAAAGCGAAGTAGGACTTCATGAGCGGAGGTGGTACGAAGCCAGCCTGCACGATGCATGAGGAACAGCCAAAAGCAGAAAGGTCAAAAAACATCAAGAGTCATGTTTGATGCTTCGCCGAGCATGTGTTTGTTTAAGACATGGTTTTTGTTTTTGGCATCGTATCACAACCATGAGTGCTGAGATATTTGCCCTTGTGGAAGCAGGGGCAGGACCAATAAGAGACAACTAGAAAGATGTCCTTTCCTTCAGGTATTGTATACAAACTCAGTCATTGTCACCCTTAGTCAACATCTCAGATTGATCAGTAGGTCCACAGGGAACGCCACAGGCCTGTTCCTGGGTAATTCTTGTCACGCACCTCCTGATATATTTCTTATCCTCTCACCCGGAACACTGTGGATTCACACCTGTCTCAGGATGATACGTCGCCATGGTTACCGCCCTGACATCTAATTTGTTACAGTATTTAAATGCCCTTGAGCATTATAATTCAACTTCACCCGCTCTTTAACTCCTCAAGTGAACATACTTGCTTTTTGATCTGATTTAACAGTCGGACTGTTTCATGAAGAAAACAGGGGAGTTACCTTCCAAACCTCCAGAAGCAACTGCAGTCATTATCCGTTAAGCTGGGAAGTCCCCTTGTGGGGATTCTTACGTCCAGGACAGCCGCCTAGAAACCCTTTAATGAGAAGCTGTCATGAAATTATACGCCTTATCTGCTCAGAGAGCTGGAGTTTGGCGTGAGAATCATCAACATTCTGCAGATCCTTCCCGACGCTTACTTGGAAATTAATGCTGTCTTTTTTCTCGTTTTACGGTGCGAGTGGTGTTTCACATTGGGAATTCATGATTTAATAAACACAATACCTCTTTGCGTTAAATGAACAATATTCCCGTCTTTCCGGTTGCGGACACATGACCGAGACCAAGAACATGGAATTCACCGTTCGTCCCCAGTGTTCCCCCCCGAGCATCCATCTGCATTCAGGGAGGAAGCACACATTCCGGGGCAGAATCAGGAGACTGGAGCATGGGTTCCCCACTGTTCCGTCTGAATGCGCCGCAGATGCACGTAAAAGGAAATCTAATTAAACATCATCGACACAGAAATATTCAAAGAATGCATGTGCTACACAACCTACTTTTAACACACATGCAAGGTGTTCTGCATTTCTAATGCAATCAGGCTTCCCTAATATGCCAGCGGCTGCAGTACGGAGTACTTTGCCAAAACAGGATATGGGGGGGTGGGGGGGCTGGGGTGGGGGGTTAATAAGTCACAAGATACCTCCATAAATAGGTGATTCAGGCAGCTTCCTGCTCCCTGTCAAGACCCAAGCCAAGATCTGAGACCCAAAGTGATCCTTATTACGTGGAATATGTACACAATCAGGTCATTTTGTTAAAAATGAATTCCGTGTAATTATCCAGTTTGTTTAATAATCTGAAACGCGGTGATTGAAGAGGGCGCCCCGTTTTGATTTGTTTCCTAATTGCGTTGAATCACTCAAAAACGTGCACAGCTCAGTTTTGCCACTGCACCTTGTTGACGTTGAAAGACGTCTTCAGTACATGACTTCTTTCCCTTGCATAAAAATTTTTACAAAACGTTCAAAAACATTGCGCTTCTAAGGCAAAGTAAGCATTGAGTTTGTGCTTGTGTGTTTTCTCTCTGGTTTTTGCGTCGCACAGCACCGTGTCTTTACGTGGGCAGAGAGGATTGTGGGTAATAACCACATTTAAGGCATGTTGTTGCCAGCACACTTGTGGCAATTTCTGAATGACATCTGAAAACCGCAGTTGGAGCACTTAACCAAAATGTACACTTACCTTCCATTCAACGTTTTTTTTACTTTGTTCAACGGAGATTTGTGGTAAAAGCATACTCTAGGGTTCGTGTCAGAAGCAGGAGATGTTTTTTGATACACTGCATACAGAAGACTATGTAAAACTGGGAAAACTTAGGAAGTGCAATGAAGGCTTCAAATTACAAGCAGAGAACAAGCAGCTTTAATGACTCACACAGAGGAATGACAAGCAGCAAAACCTAATCCAAAGCCCAGGGACAACACACAGGCTGCATTCAGAAATCAATCCAAGGCTACGCAAATACCAGGCCCAGATTACATCCAGGAAGCAAGGTCAGGAAACAGGCACGGTTCTGAAACCACTGGCAGATAAACAGTACCATGCACAGCAAGTCACGTTTCAGTAAGGAGCAATTTCAATATCTCACGAAACATCCCTGCCTTTATACCTGTCTCGGTGTAACCTCACTGGGTGTGGTCTGGGTGAGCATGGTCTGGGTAGTTACAGTCTGCCTGGGCGTGACCTTCCTGGGTGTGGTCTGGGTGGGTGGGGTCTGGATATTTGCAGTCTGTCTGGGTGTGACCTTACTGGGTGTGGTCTGGCTGGGCGTGGTCTGTACAGGCCTGGTTTGTATGGCCGTATGGGCGTGACCTTACTGGGTGTGGTCTGATTGGGCATGGTCTGGATGGGCCTGGTCTGGGTAGTCACAGTCTTTCTGGGTGTGACCTTACTGGGTGTGGTCTGGCTGGGCGTAGTCTGGGCAGGCTTAGTCTGGCTAGTCACGGTCTGTCTGGGCGTGACCTTACTGGATTTGGTCTGGCTGGGTGTGGTCTGGGAGGGCCTGGTCTGGCTAGTCACGGTCTGTCTGGGCATGGCCTTACTGGGTGTGGTCTGGCTGGGTGTGGTCTGCCTAGTTACAGGAAGCAGCGTGATTTAAGCCAGATATTAGATGGCTCCGATTTGTCACCTATTGTGAAACCCTGTTCTGTACCCACTCGGCCGTCTTGCTGCAATACTCCAGTCCATTCACCTCTCTCCTTTGACATCATGAATGTTAGGGTGGAGCATAATTTTTGGCATTGGAGCCTCTAGGGTTTTGGGGTTGATTCCAGCTGCAACTCTGTCTGTGGGGCTTGTTCCCCCATGATTGTGCGGAACCAAAAACATGTGTCTACATCTACTCTTGTTGCTAAATTCCCTATAGTATTTGAAGTAATGTCCTATAATAGATGTCGTCTCTCTTGCGTCCTCTGTCTGCTGGCATAGGGTCCCGGCTCAACAAAATCCTATACTGCATAAGGAAAATCGATATAATGTTTCGTTTCACATCTGTGTACTGAGAACACAAAGTTCTGCTCTGTAAACTTAGGAGGACTCTTGGTGAGGAACACAGATGGTGGTATCCATTATATTCCGTTGCCGCTGACCCTTTCACCCAAACTCAGCAGATGCTTGCATAGTCCACAATCAACCGACTCAAGCCCACAACAGCATCATTCCAGCAAGAAAAAGACAAAATAAGCACAGGTGAGAATTGCTACCTGACCAAATTAAAACTGCATCAGGCGCAGAAATTACGCACTGTGCAAGAACGTTTAGCTGATGTGTTGGTTGTCGTGTACTTGATGTCATTAGTGCGTCATAAAATACTGACTTTACAGCACATTCAGTTAATCATTCTGCCCCAAATGTCAAAGATATTAATGATTAAGCCCACCGTTTTAAAGCCCCGACTTGTACTGCACACACTTTTCAGAAAGAACGCCGTTGATCAATGTCAACAGTGACCCTTTGCCTCTAATGTAATGCCTATTCCTTGCAGCCCAATGGAGGCCATTATTTCTTACAAATGGTGCAGCATCCACTGAGTCCCTGGGTTGCAAGCATTGCCACCTCATTCCCTGGTAACAGGAACGTTGGTCGCAGACCAGAATAATTAACACAGGCTCTGCATTTACACTGCCTTCATATGCCTGAGCCGCTTTTTCATATCTCCAGTGCTGCATCAGACCCTCAGGTCCCCCTCTTCCCGGCCTTAACTGGCTTTAAGCCTCGAAGGCAGGGTTTGCCTCCATCCTGTACTGACTCCATCCACCAGCTGATTGCTTTCTTCACACACCATCAGTGACCCTGCACTATGCAGGAGACCTAATTCTACCTTGAGAGCTGGCACAGCCTATTACTGCTGAGCACCAGAAAGCCATCAGAAAGATGGACGTCGTACACCTAATACGAGTGCACAGTTCACAAAGTTCAGTCCTGTACCACAGAGTGACCTGCAGCCTGCACTCCAGAAAAATCCCAGACTTAGCTGCACCAGGAAGTTGTACAGTAACTCCTTTGTGATGGCACGAGTCATGTGATGCAGGACAATGTTATCTTCCTTCATAGAGGAATGAATATTTTCTAGAAGGAGAAGGTGTCTGAAATACAATATGCTTTTGCCTTTGATCCCTATATCTTGGAGCCTGCCTGTATTTGAACAATAATTGATTTCTTTCTTCAAAATGTTTTTGGGAAGCATTGATTTAACACAACAGCAGCTTCTGGGCCACTAATCAGTTTCCGAATGGTTTGTTAAACTGTTATTGTGTGTATAAACAGAAAAGGAGCCATTCTATCAAAGCAGCCCCTTTCAAAGGCAGTCAGCAGAGGAAAAGTGTGGGAAAAGCAGGGGAGTGTGGGAAAGAAAGCACTGGCTGGAAAGCACTGGGAAGCACTGGGAAGCACTGGAAACGGTCCTGATTTATTGGGAATTCTTTGACAAATGAAGGAGACTAATTAATTAATTATGCGCAGGCCAATATGAATATAGCTGTGATTGAAGGTAGAGGGTCACTTTCATATATAAATGCAAAAAATGAAAAAATATACATTCTATCATACACCTAAAAAGATAAATGTAAAGTCGGGCACAGTCAGTGGCACAGTTTTTAAAGGTCATACATCTAATGCCAAAAACCAATTATACCGTCTGAACTAACAACAACAGGCTTGATGGGAAAAAAGTTTAGTGGAAGGACAGCAGGAGAAACGGGTCTGAGAATCTTGGGTGTAAAGCGGGGGTAAACAGGTGAGGTGAGTAATTCTTTCCATCACTAGGGGGCTTCTTTGGTGACCAACAGACTGCAGTAACAAAAAGAAAAACTGAAAGACCCAGATGTGGGGAGAGGAGAGTCTGAGGTGTCGTATACGAGGGGCTGTGTGATTAAAGAGGATGGCACTTCGCGGGTGGAGAGCGGAGAGGCAGGGAGACTGGACTCCTGCAGGCAGAGAAGTGGATGCAGGGCGTGAGGGTCGGCTGAGAGAGACACTAGTAGAGGAGTACTGGAGTACTGACTCAGTGATACACACACCATGGGTAGGTGTATATCAATATTAAATGAAGGTCTGTGTGGATGGTCTCACAGACTTCAACCAACGATAGAGTAATTGTAGCTAAGATGAGTATTAAAGCCCAAATCATTCATAAAGGTTATTACTTAAATTAAATAATCAGTTTGATACAATAGTGCCAATGATGCTTATTGCATAGATAGAGACCTTCAAAGGAAATTTAGCCTTTACGATGCGACACTCAGTGTGAAGTATCCAAGCCAATTGCCTGATTTCAGAACAGAATCCTGTCAAGCCTAACATGGATGAAGCGATGTTCTATAAATTCAGCTTAAATGTTTGTTCTTTCACAGTTTGGTTTTTCGATTAGGGATCCCTTTGAAAAACAGAGGGCAATGGCGTGCAGCTCAGCTAAACACTTACAATGGAAGCATCAAGGTGATTTATAGAGCAAAGAAGCTGGCGAGTCTTCTTGTGTAATTATAGTGGTGTGAATTCCTATTTTCCTTAGTTTCAAAATTCACCTCCAGGTTCCTCACGGTCACCTGATTACCATAGACTTAGCACGGCTCAGTAAACCTTTGTGTCTTTGATTAGTCAGGGTGTTAAATAATTTTTCGGTGGATCGTTTCACCAGAAAGATACAATGGTACAATGATTCGGGGCCTGGTGTGGCTTTGATTAGAAACTGTCTCCCTGAGGGACGCGTCGCGTCTTCCTCCACTGCCCAGTTGGTCGATGATAAATTCCTATGCTCATTCTGGGAAAGACGGCCACTGTAACACTTCAAGGCTAGTTTGCTGGGCGGATGCCCCAACTTTGCAAATTGTCTAACAAATATGGCGCACCTCGTAATAACAGCACACACTATCAGGACTGAACACTTTCTTTTTTGATTGGTTTATCAAGAAGGCACACTATCATTAGAGAAAAAACGGTGGGAATTATATTTTAGTTTTAAGGTCCAGGGCATGAATTTCTGTATGAGTGTCCATGCATGTCTACCTGCATGAGGAAAAACACGGCTTGTTTGAAGTTCTGCATGAGCGCCCCTGCATGCCTATGTGCATGAGGAAAAACACGGCTTGTTTGAAGTTCTGCATGAGCGCCCCTGCATGTCTACCTGCATGAGGAAAAACACGGCTTGTTTGAATTTCTACATGAGCGTCCCTGCATGCCTATGTGCATGAGGAAAAACACGGCTTGTTTTTTGTGCACCCGCTCCGTCGTCAGGAGAAGCAGGCTGTCGCCTCGTGAGCGTCTGGGCTTTAACAACGGACGCAGTCAACACAGCCACGGCCATGAATGTCGATGACTGCAAGGTTTCCCTTTCGGCAAAAGACAAAGCTTTTTCTAAACCGGTGACACTCCCATCAATCTGAGTATCACACACGGTCTGCATGTCTCTCCTATGAAGCATAATTAGCACTGTTTTATAACAACTTATAAGCCCCAGTCTGAAATCCGGAGAAACACCAGTTTATGCAACCTATATACCTTAAACTGAAATTTCCACTACCAAATGTTTTCTGTTTAATGTCTGTTGCTGCTAAGCTATAAGTCAACAAGTATGTTTTAACAACTTGGCCCTAAGTTATTTAGTTGCAACAATTTTGACGATTCATTAATACTGAATTTCTGTTCTGCAACAAGATCATCAGCATAATGAACAGCCATTATGTGGCTGATATTCCATGTAAAGGTATAAAAATGTGGGTTTGATAAACCATTGTAATTATTGTGAAACTGTAAATATAATATGCCCTGCACAGTAAAGCACCATCTATTTTATAAGCCATAATATCCACAGAAATATTTTAGAGGTTCTGAGATGTACGGACTGTTAGATCTTGCAAGTCATGCAAAATTATTGGCAGGAGACTGAAAGCATTTAAAATCAATTGTTAGAAAGATGGGGAAAAAATCACAGTTCCTGAGCAGCTCCAGCAGGAATCCTGAAAAAGTCAGGAAATTCTTCAGCCATTCGATTGATACTCTCAGGCTGCTGGTGAAATGTACTTCTCCACCATCAGAAGTGGCATCTGTCTGTCTGTTTTCCCGGGGTGTGTTTTTGAAAGATGGATGATGATTATACACTGTAGCTCGGCTTCGATGGACAGCCTCGCCACCAGCTAGTGCCGTCTGGAGTGCCTCTGTTCCCCTTACCAGAGAACAGCTCTCATCAAACATCCACTCCTGAGAAAAACAGCCACTGTCCTGATAGCTGGGTCTCCATCTAAGTACATTTTGAGTTCCTCTGCTGATTGTCCCTCAAGTATATTCAGCTAATTGCCCATTTGATCACGGCTCCTTGACAGCCTTTTAGTGGCCATAGAGATCTTATGGCTAATCTGTGAAACCGGAGGGTGAGGATGAATCATTACAGCCGTTTCGCACATATTTCGATATTTGGATTCGAGGCTATAGATAAAGCAAAGTATGAGAACGTATATATTACAGACGTATCCCAAAGTCACCATTTATAAGTCACAGCATTCATATGGTTGTTTATTAGTGTGTGCAGAGTTCCCGCATGAAGGAGAAGTAACGTTTAAAACTGCATCATAAATGTTCAGCTGCTTCAAAGGCATGAAAGGACGGTATCAAAAGTGCATGTAACAGAAGTATACATTTAATTTCTGCTGAAGATATCGTTTCAAAATCTTCCTCCTTTTGTGTACTTTGCAATAAAATAAATTTACTTCACTTTTGACAGCCTTTGGAGAAACTTATAATACATATAACTGAAACATAGGCTATGAAATGTGGGTATTTTTTTGTACTTTAATATTTTGTTACATTGGTGTTAAATATCATTAACATATTTGCCTCAGTTACTTAATTGGACCTTTATATTAATTTGTTGTGAGTATCACTTCACATAATTGTAATAATGCCAGCCTTGGTTTTCTTGTATTGCTTAGCTAAATCTGAGTAATATGTTTTAATGGTATCTAACGGTAACTTTTTCAGAAACAAGACTGAACAACAAGTCAATTTCTAAACTTGGCACTCGCACATCCAGTAACACTGTGCCAGTCGTGAGGTAACTGAAGTTCTTCCAAATTGGCGACAATTTTAATGAGCGGCAGATTAGAAGTGGCTGGTCGTCTGGCGTCTCCTCAACATTCAATAACCGGATTCAATAACAATGGTTTTCTATAAGTGAATTTTCAGTCAATCTGCCCAACTTAAAGATGGCATGTAGGGTTCAGTTCTCAGGCCAATTGAAAGCTTCATGTGCATGTGACACAATGTATCAGACAAAGTCTGTAAAGTCCTGTACAATTGCTATATTAAGACACTGACAGCGTTCATCTACTGACTACATTCCTTTCATGAGATTTTCACCCTGTCACCAAACAAAATATTAAACAGGCATAGTATTCTAACCCCCATGATTCCCAAAAATATATCTGATTCCAAGAAGCTGCAAAAAGAAAATAAAAAATATAACAATAATGCTGTAGACTGATATTTCTGATTAGAAATATTATAATTTTGCCAGTCAATAGCAAATATTTTATGTACTTTATGGTGATGTGTGCCTTACACTTCATCAATCAAGGCAAAAACATTTTTTTCCAAGAAATATTTAAATTGACATAATAAAGATGCTAAATGAAAAACGCTGCTTAAATTATTACTTTAAATTTATGTCACTTCTGTTGATTAAATAAATGAGTACAAGATGTTGTCATGGTTCTTAGGCTGTCCTTCGTCTGACAGTGTTATTTATCTTGCAAACACAACATCTGCCTTGTGGCCAGATGCTCCCATTGCAACAAAAATGATACTTCTGTGGAGAAATAAAACCCGAATGGTGATTCAGAACTGCTGCTATCGATAAAAATGTTCCCGTCGTCCCCAGTGATTGCCCTTTGCTCCTTTATCTGCAAAACATCCCAGCAAACCGGTGTCACGCTATCCCACGATACACCGTGACCTGCATTGTGTATGGCAGGCGCAGCGGCAGACGGCGTTTAGCGGCAAGCAGCCGGGGGCTCTGGGGGACCGTCTGCCGGCGCCACCTGAAGCGAAGGCGCCGCTTCTGCTGACAACGGCTCTTCGATGGAAATATTAATAACTACTCGGAGATCAGAGCGAATAACAAACAGGTGGTCCCAAAGTATGGCGCTTTCCACGGCAATTTATCTCACATCTGGTGAAAAGCGTAGGTAAGTGACAGACGTGGCAGAGGAGTGAAGAAGGAGATATGAAGAAGTATTTTTCTGCGTGGCGTTCGAATGACGCCATTAGCTACCCAATACCAGCGATGGTCGATGGCTGATGCTGCTCCCAACTTTGCCTTTCCCAGTTCCTGAAAAAACTGCAACCTCATTATGTCAAGAAAGCTTGCCCTGTCCCGCACACAACGGCAGCGACTGACTTGTGCAAAGGAACCGCCGCACCTGTAGGGGGCGCCGTATATCATAGTGGGATTTAGACAGGCACATCCTGCAGCAAAAACTTTTGCCGCCCCAAACAGTGCGCAGCAACTGAAGCACGGTGTGGAGCCAACACCACTGCACCCTGATCATTTCACCCTAATTAGGCATGTTTACTTTGGCAATAATCACTTCTAATTTCACGCCACTTTCACTTGGAATTTAATTAAAAGGAGAATGTTAATTTACGCAATCCCCAACCATCTCTGTCTCCCACCTGTGCTTTAATACAGCACACAAAGGAAGATGGGAATCCAGGGCAACACTGAGTCTTCTTCATATTTCCACTGCTGGTGTAAGGTATCCGATGACAAAGCTGATAATGGAGACCACAGCGTGGAAAGACCTTCCAAGGAGGTAGAACGCTAGGAGCAGTCTGCAGGTAAGATAATTCATCTGTCTAATGGAACACAACCATGTTTCTTTAATTAAAAGCCTGGAAGTTCTCTTTTATTTTTATTTTTTTCCTGATGCATTGCCATAGCTGGTGCACTCGCTCCGCTAATGATGCAGAACAACATGCAAGCAAACACGGAAAATTAATGACCATGACAGAATTTTCTCCACGGTGTATTTGCTGGAGTCCTGGAGGTCTGCCTAGGTCTCGCTAAAAACATCACGGGTGCAGCCGTAGTCTTGCATCCCTCAGCACGTGCACGCTATAAATTTATTTGGAAGAAATATCAAAATCATGTGATGTAATGCAGAGAAGCAGTTTAAGGTTAAGTAAGCTTTAATGCATGCACAGCAAACTGAGATGAAAAAAACCAAACAAATCGAAAGACATCAGAATGAGGAGCACCATGCCGTTAGTTTAAGCCCCCAGGGAACTTTTCTGTTTTTAATAACCCCGGGCTGGACCGGGGGGGTGGGGGGTGGGGCAAAGGGGTGTTATCCCCACTGTGCCTGGCTCTGGCTCTCCCTCTACCTGCACTAATACACGTTTCATCTCCGCCTGTTTATAATCCACAACGAGACAGTCAATAAATCTGCCATTCAGGCAGGGGTGGCTGCCCAGGATAAGCGTATCCCAGGACCAGAAACGTTCTGATTTCATTATCACAGGGCCACCAGAAGGAGTCACAGAAACGCAAAAGGACTATTCCTTCCAGGTCTGTGTCGGCGGGTCCCTCGCTGTCTGCCAGGGTGTGGAAGGAGCGCCTCCTGGTGTTTGGGTACTGTATAGCACTGGAATCACAGAGTGTAGCAAATGGTTGTGAATTGTCTATGAGTGCTGTATACCGGGCCATGTACACAGTAAAAGGGGAAGGTGTCAAATGATTTATGGGTGGTCCAGATGGGGCAAGCTTACAGCTCCTAGGGATACCCAAATGAACAGATGCGGTCCCATGTTCTGTTCTGTGGGATGTTGCAGAAATACATGTGCGGGTTGCGGTTTTTGCTGAGTCATATCGGAAACGCACAATGGTTCTGCACTGTTCCTCGAGTCCGTGTCGGTCTGTGTCGGTGGGGGCAAGGCTGAATGAGTAGGATATGGCGAACAAAGCATAAACATTCAGGCGGGGGCCCTCTCACCCGAGCCCACGCCGCGTCGAATCCTGGGTGGGAGCCTCTGATTGATACTTTCCATAAGTTCGATGGCTCCCTGTTTCTCCCCAGGGCCTCTCTGTGCTTTCCTGTGATCAATCACGCCACGCTCACACTTCCTCACCGCAATGTGACAGGAATACCGTAAAGGTGATCTATGTGTGTATGCGTTAAGTAATTATTAAGTGCTCAGCCCCACTGATAAATCATTGGCGCTCTCCCTTCCACAGCCCCCCCCGCACCTCCATCTCATTCCGGTGATAAGAGCAAACATGGGCACTCATTGTTTCATTTGGTCTCAGACCTTCCGGGCCCCCTGCCATCTGGACCGGGGCCCGAGGGCCGAGCCCGAGGTGAGAGCACGAAGCTTTCAGCCAACGCAAACACAAATGAAACCTCAGCCATCGATCGGCTGCAGGCTATCGACATGAAATATATCTTTCATTCCATATACATCCATCTTCCTTAGCAGCTGATGCAGTACAGGGTGATCCAGTCCATCTTAGGGCACATACTCACACACTACTCTGCACAGACACCGATGAACATGTAAGTTCCACAAACACAGTGTTGGGGAAGGACTCAAACTCCCCAACCCAGAAGGTATGAGGTCACAATGATACCTAGTGAGACACTGTGCCACCAAGTAGTCCCCCCCCCCCGCCCCCGTATCCATGGTTTCAGTAACCGTGGTTTCAGTAACCGTGGTTTCAGTAGTCCAAGGTTTACCGTGGTCTGAAAAAAATTGGAAAATGGGTAACAATATGTTTTTTCATTGTTCCTTCGTCCTTTGAGGGGTATAAAAAGCATGATCTTGAGAATTAGGCCAGAAAGATCTGAATCCCTTTCATTGGAGACAGTACTGTATTATGCTGTATAATGAACGATGTACTGTACTTTATTACTGTATTTAATGTTGGTAATATCTGTGCATAATTGATCAAGTACCATATGCAAGTACACGAAAATCATGTTGTATATGGGGTCCACTAATGGTTCGTTATTAATGACGGTTTGGCCTATCCAGTGTAGGTCTTGGAACATATCACCCATGGTTACTGGGGGATTACTGCAATTATCCATTGTGATAAAAATTTATCTGACTTTCCATGCATGATGACTGGTTGTATTTAGTTCACTTTTATTACGAATTTTTCTAAACCTTCTGTGTTTTACCTTTAACAAATTTCAGTAATATGTGTAGTATATGTGGAAATATATGCTAATGCTGTACTAATATGGAATCGTAAATCTATATATCAGATTAGTAGAATGTAATATTTGAAATGATAGAGACTATCATTTGCTCAGAAATTACGTTACCGGAACAGTAATAACAGGCCTCTTTGGCGAAGTTGATTTTAAGGCAGAAAAGAAATAAATAACTATGAAAAGTCTGTTCAGACATTTTTCAAATACCAGCTGGCCTTTTATTGGACGGACCAATCCATGACATCAAGCCATGACTATAATTATCTGTTAAAGTGTTTCATTCATTGGCACGTCCGAGAAGGGCCAATCCTGACACGCTTTTTTTTCCTTTGTCACCAGCTGTCCAAGGGGTGCTTTGAGCCCACCTGTTTTGACTGCTTGGCTCTGCTATCTTTCTGTTCTCGGGTGGGGGGGGGGGCGACACGAGGGCCAGCCTTCTGCTCCCTCTGTCAGCCAATCCCACAAGCCACCCGGGAACGCGCAGGCGAGCCACGCAGCCGGTCCTCGCTGACACAAACTAGCCTGAAAAATAACTTCTTTTCAATTGAGCAGTTGGGTAACTACACAATAACTGCACTGGGGTTGTGTACTTCAGTAAACTTAACATGAGGTGCGACACACCCACCTCCTGCACGGGAGTAATCATTAAGCTGTCACCCCCAGCTTTGGAAGACGCTACTGGGGATGGCATCTTATGTAATGTCTAGAGGTAATAATGCAGCCAACAGAGTAGAACAATGTCATTTTATTTATGCAAACGGCTAATGCGCGGTAGATTTTCCTCAAGGCGCACGGAGGCACGATTAGCGGAGTGAAAAGTATTCATCTTTAATATTCGGCTTATGACTGCAGGGGACTTTTCTCCACCATCAGTCCCCTAAATGTATTTGAACACGATGGTCCTTGTGAATTTTACCACAAAGGACAGAGCCAGCAAAACGTAATCCGTCCTTAATGGCAGCAGTGCCTGCTTCATAGAGCCATTCAGATGAGGAAGCAAATCTGTATGGATCTCAGTCTCGACTTTAGGCCATAGTTTCAATTCCATATCAAACTGAACCAAACCAATGACGCAATTATAGCGATAAAAATAAATACTGACCCAACCCAATAAGCAAATATCGTGGTATGTATCACCATGAAATATATGTAACAAAAGTCACATCACTGGTCATTTTCATCCAAATCTATTTTAATAGAAATATTAATATTAAAATACAGGCAAACTGTAACCTGTTATGTACTGTCAGGAAAAAGTACAATTACTCACTGGGGTTACTAATTAGTCACTGGGGCTGAGCCCTCTAGGGTCTGCCAATTGTATGCTAGCTGCAGGTAAATGTACCTCTTAGTCTAATTTGAGGTACAGAAATAGACAGAAAAATGATTGGGGGTTCATTAATGTTGTTTGTACCTTGTGGGAAAAAAATTGTACGAGTACTGAACCCATTTTTCTGACATCCATAGATGTTTTTTTTCCATTTTTCTTTAGGGCTCAGCCGATGTGTCTGCCCCCAGTGGCCTGTAGTTTAACACATTTACACAGCTGCATATTTTAGGGGAGCCAATTAATAAGCTTTAGCGAGATAATAAACACCTTCTGCCTACCCAGGTCAGACCAATCTGGGTTGTCGGGAAACACTTGTCGTCCATCTGCCACACCGCACACGCTCACAGCGGCCTGCTGGTCCGCTGGAAATCAGGGAGGTCATTCATGAGCGGCAGGGACAGGCAGCGGACCGGGTGCATCTATCCAGAAAGAGCGACCACCGCCATTTACGCTGCAAAAGAATCACAGCTCACTATGTAGAGCCTCTCCCCCCCCCCCCTCGCAAAAAAAGATACAAATGTGTCTTTACAAAATGGGAGGGGGGTCACGGTTTCAGAAAAGCCAGTGGACCGACGGAGGATTCATCCCTGCAATACTGATGGTATATCCAGTAGCTTGCAACTTCCCCATTTCAGACACCAAATATAACTGAGATTAGAAACCTTCGGGTGTCCACATCCCACAGAGCCAAGAGTACTTCCTTGGCTCTCGGGGACTGAAAACTTCCACTCCATTAATTGCCATGGTAACACTTAATTTAAAACTCTCACCTAAAATGCATTACAGATACCCTCATAATGCATTATAATGGTCGGTATAAGAATTAAGGATGCTTTGTACTGCATTACAAAGGTATCTATACTGCATTATAGATGAGAACTTCATAGAGTTTTCATAATGCATAATTAACATGGCTATAATGTGTTGTGCCTTTTTATAAATATTTATTGATTAGATTAGATTAGATTAGATTAGACTTTATTAATCCCACAACGGGGAAATTCTTTGAGAAAACAGCAGCAATACTGAAAAAAAGACAGTACAAAAAAAGGACAGGATCCATAGGATCAGCAAAAAAATAACAATACAGATAATAAAAACAATAGAAAAACAATTTCTAAAACTGTAAAAATATATAAGTAAAAATGTAAGAAAAAAGAGACATATACACAATGCTAGGTATATGGATAGCAGCTGCTGAAATATATATATATATATACATACACACACATATACATATATATATACACACATATGTACATATACAGGGATTATATATATATTGATTGATTATGTGGTCACTGCAGTGATGTGTTGTAAAGTCTAATAGCTGTGGGGAGGAATGATCGACGGAAGCGCTCCTTCTTGCACTGAGGGTGTCATGTTTATAATGCTTTATGAATGCATTATGATGTGTTATGAATGTGGTAATAGATTCTTCTAGTTATGAATGTGCTAATAGATTCTTCTAGTTATGAATGTGCTAATAGATTCTTCTAGTTATGAATGTGCTAATAGATTCTTCTAGATTCTTCTAGTCATTCATAGAAAGAGTTACCATTGCCACTTTTAAATTTAATAATAAATCCAGTTACAAAATATAAAAAACACTGAAACTCCCCTATAGCTGTGCATCCACAGAGCACCCATTTGTGGTACTTTTTACTGAGGTCTTTCAGTTTGCTAATGTACCTCCTGGATAGCCGTATATTTTATGTTCAGCTGTTAAATAATGTGCTGCAATAATTTCCTAAAAATATAGCTGGAAAATTAAGATCAGCCTATTAAAATAACTGATTTTCTCTGCGAGGTATAGATTTTCATATATCTCAAGTTAACCCCATAGCTATAACATTCACTTTCATTAGGTCAGGAATTTTTATGCAAATACTGTATAAGGTAGGAGGACATGTCATATTGAAAATGAAGATGGTACAGTGGACATCCAAATTTAAATTAAATATAGCCTTTATCAAAACCTCGTGATGCTCAATGACTCCAATATACTACGCAGAGTTACAGTCAGCTCTGATTTCCTCTCTATATTAATCCATTTAGAAGTGGAAATGAAAATTAACTAAGCATGCAATAAGTTTTGTGTGGGGCTGCTCTCTCTTCATGTGAGGAATGCAACATTCAATACAAGTTTGGAGTCATAAAATATAGGGTTATTTTCCACAACGGAGAGGTAAATCATAGCAGAAGTTTCATTTGTGATTAGCGTAGCCACACTGTACATCATGAATTTACTAGACACATTGGTAAATAGTAATTGGTTTGTACTTTCCTGGTTAGAGATCAAGCCTAGCCTTGTTCTTTTTCATAATCTGCCAACTGGAAAATAGACTTGATAGGTCTGAATTGTAAGAAGGACAGGGAACCGAAATGATCTATCGACTTTGAATATGGATTGGCCAGGCTGGAATCCTTGTCAGAGACTTGGAATGATTTTTTTTGTGGATTTATTGTTTATTACTTTTGCTGCACATTTTAAACAATGGATGTAGAATTTAAGTGAGCTGCACATTTCATATAAAATGTTTTTCCAGTTTTGTTCAATGCCTTCATACCAACCACTTCCCAGCGGCACAGAGCAGCAGCGAAGACCGACATGCCTGCTGGTTCCTGTGTTCTTACTGTGACCCATCTACTCTGGTGAGTCACCTGTCTGTATGTAGGACAAGAAACTTTAAAGTGGCTGAGCCACTTCAGCTCTTTAAAAGGCTCCTTAGAACCAACATAAGACCTTCAGGAGGACTAAACATATATACACTACATATAATGTGTGTTTGTGCTTTTTTCATTGGTACCAAAGGACCTTCGCAGCATCTTCAGAGGCGAGACATTAGGTCAGAAGTGACTGATAGACTATGACAGTCCAAGCTTTCATGTAGTGCTCTTCATAGACAGAGGGATGGATCAGCTACACCAGCTTCCACGCATTTCCATCCATCTCCCAGTCACTTATTTAGTGCTGGGTTCTCAAAGGGGACCTGGAGTCTGTCCCCAGCAGCACAGGGTACGGGATGCCAGTCCATCACAGGCCACAAACGCACACTGTGGACCATTTATAGATATAAAGCTGTTAAACTCCGTTCTCTTTGTGCTGCAGCTGGAAAGAGAAGCAGAAGAAGCAAGCCCAGACACCCCTGGAGGAGCGATGCAGCATGGCGTCCACAATGCATCCATTTGTATAAATAAACGGTTCCCAACCCCGTCCTTCGGAACCTTCAGACAAGCTACATTTTTGCTCCTTCCCAGCTCGCCAAGGACCAGTTTGAGAAACACTGGTACACGGTGTGTCCCCCCCAAGCCCCCACCAATTCTTCCTGCATTCCCAGGTCCTTCCTCTTCTTTCCACACTCCCTTTCTCCATTTACTTAATGGCTAGAAAACACACAGACTAAATGATGTCATCACTAGTCCATTTCCATGGCGATTCTAATGACGCCAACCGGATGATTATGGAACACTGATGCAGACAGTGTCCATTAGATAGAGGAGGATGTCAGTGATGTTACCCCCCCCCCCCAACCTCCACAAAAAACTGTCATTAGCCTCCATCAAACACAATTATAGGACAAAACCTGTATTATCACTGCAGTGTCGACATGTTCGTTTCAGCACAGCAAGTCAGCCATCAGCCCAGACAACTTCTCTCTGACACAAGGCCCGCCATCGGAGTGTCACACAGTGTCCACATGTCCTCATTTTGGTCACATGGGTCACTTTTGGGTTCTCTAATCTCCTGCCACATGATACACCGGGCAGGGTGGGTTGATGAACTTTAACTGGTCTGCAGTGTTTACCTTGTTACCCTGTGCTTCTATATTCCCTTCAGGAAGCCCAGAGATATTCTTAATATAAATGGATTAATGGTCACTTGCCCAGAAAAAAAAAATATTATTTTTTTGAGGTCAATTGTAGCAGAAATATTGAAGCAGGATAACCTGATATGTTATTTGGCTAAATATCACTATGGATTCTACCCTTCAAAATAAAATATTTTGGGCACCTGAATTTATGGGCATTGGTGGTGGAAGCGCACTTGTAATTGAAAGGTTGCTGCTTTGAATCACTGATCAGCAAAGCACCACTGAGGTACCCTGAGCAAGGTACCACCCCCAAGCACTGCTCCCCGGGTGCAGAATTAGCTGCCCCCTGCTATGTCATAATGTTGCATATAGGTTAAATGTACCGATTTTGTTGTTGCGCAGTGGTGTGTCAACACTGATCTGAAACTACTGGTATTGTTAACATTTTTTGGGGACAGTCCAGTACTTAATTTGTAAATCAGAATGTGCCAGAACACGAGGAGCATATGAGAAGGGAGGGGTACCAAACAGGTGCAGGTCCCGGAAGGCGTACTGTGCAAATCACCGTGCGGAAAACATCTGCAAATTTAAATATATACAGTACTTGTTTTTTATGTTATTGTTTTTTATTTATTTATTTAACCAGAGAGCTGCTGGATCTGTGCAAATAAGTCCTGGAACATAAATAGTCAAAAACAGAGAGGTCCCTAAATGCGATGCGGAAAGAACCAACACAAACTAAGCACTGACACAGCCTATTATACACAGAGGTGGACATTTCAGGTCCAGAAAGTAAAAATCCAAACCAGGATTTTATTTCAACCAACCAGTTGAGTATAAAGAGTAGCAGTCATATAGTACTCAACTGGTTGGTTGAAATAAAATCCTGGTTTGGATTTTTACTTTCTGGACCTGAAATGTCCACCTCTGATTATACATTTGTTACTTATACAAGTTCACTAATAGATTTATTGTGTATAATGTAAATAATGAATGAACTGCTCCAAAAGTTTGAAAAAGCTGGAATTCAAGTAAACTACATTTGATTAATTCAGCATACAGTCTGTTTACTTAACTATTATTACAAAACACAATCCATTATGAACCAATACAAAGACAAAACAGGGCAAAACACCAGTAACGGCGGTCATGGTAAACACAACTCAACCAGAGCTAGCCACAGAAACCATAAATAACAAGCACAATAACTGACAGATTAGGATATAAAATGTGTTACTCTACCTTATACCATGGTACGCCTACGAAAGGTTATGTACAATAGCTGAATGATTTCTAATGATTATTAAATGAAAACATTGTAACAGACTACATAATTATACATACAGTAAGCGTAAAAATATTGAAACTTGTTTTATTTTGTTATTAAGTACATGTTATTAACTACAAAATGAGTTTTTGAAAAATTGGTTTGTGCACTTTGCTGGTTGCAGAACAGGCATTTGAATATAAATATTTGTTATTCTTCAGTACAAAAAATTATTAGGATTTTTTGTTATCCAAATCAATATCCAGATGTTTCACAAAATTCTGCAGAGCAGTTTAGCATGAATATGAATCTCGTATTTCATAACCCTAAAAAGGCTTACATTAACTCAATAGATTTTTCCTAATTTTATGCTATTGCATAAATATACAATAAACGTAAAGGGTTGCTCTAAAAATCAAATTCATACACAAAACGTTTTGTCCTGTAAAAAGACAAACAAATGGCACAAAAAGCAGGAAACAAATTATTGACTTTGTTTTGGTTATAACTCAGAAAAAAGTACAAACGGTTTGTTGAATTCAAATAAAAACTAATAGCAAATGACATTAAATGATCTTTGATTTTGAAAACGATTCATAGCACATTATTTGATGCTTCAACTAAATTAATTCATTTTTTTCAAAAATAAACACTTTGATTTTGATACTTGCAACATATTCCAAAAAAAAGTTCAGACAGTAAAGCATTTGCCACATTGTGATATTGCCTTTCATTCTCACAGCACTTAACAAATGCTTAGGAAGTGAGGACACCAAACAATAGTGTGAGGTCTTTGTTGTCGCATTTGGCATTTCAAACTGTGCCATACATTCTTAGTTGGGGACAGGTCCGGACTGCAGGCTGGCCAGTCACACGCCTGCGACCTCTTCCTATGCAGCCTTGCCTTTGTAATGCACACACAACGTGGTTTTGCATTGTCCAGCAGTCCTGAAGATAGCATATGTTGCCCCAAAATCGTTATGTGCTTTTTGGCAGAAATGGTACCTTCACAGAAGTACCAGTTACCCAGCGCACTGACACAACCCCAGACCATGACAGACTCTGGCACGTAGACTTGTTGCTGGTGACAGTCTGGATGGTCCTTTTCTTCTTTGGCCCAGAGGACAAGATGTGCCTTTCTTCCAAAAAAAAAAAAAAACCTGAAATGTTGATTCGTCTGACCGAAATGCACATTCCCACTGTGTGGTGCCCCATCCCAGATGCAGAGAAGTTAAGAGATTCCTTAAATGTTTTATTTATACTATGCATTGCTGAGGGTGAAATACCCAAATCCTTTCCGATCTGTCTGTGAGAAACATTGGTTATAAACTTTTGAATGATTTTCTCACATAACCGTGGGCAAATTGGTGATCCTCGGCCCATCACTGCGCCCAAAGCACTACACCTTTCATAGATGCAGCTGGTACACCGAAGCACAATTACAGTCACAGTTAAACATCATCGCTTTTCTTTTTTTGACTCATTATTGGCCCTAAATTGCCCCCTTCCCACTTTTTAGAAATGGAAAACCCGCAATGGAAAGAATGGATGTCTATTTCCAAAAAAATTGAAGTTGACCAGACTAAACTTTAAATATCTTGTCTTGTTCTTAATGGATTGCGAGTTTAAGTGAATTTAGAAATCACTGCTCTCTGTTTTTATTGGCATTCCACACAGAGAGGAGACCCCCCCCCCGCCACCCCAGTCAGTGAAATGTACCTTGAAATTTATTTCCAAATCATTTTTTTCCAATGTAGGAATTGTTAAATCAGCATGGAAATTTTTCATAGACGCCGTACCAATTTCAAAGGTTTATAACAACAGAATGATTTGCAAAAAATTCATGTGAGCATTTGCAGAAACACTTTACTTAAAGCTCTTTTGTATAATGCATTATAGATGCCTTCATACCACATTATAATGGTATAAGCATTAAGGATGCTTTGTACTGAAGCTATCTATAGTGCATTATAGATGAGAGCTTCATAGAGTTTTCATAATGCATTATAAACATGGTTATAATATGTTGTGCCTTTTTATAAATATGTATAGCTATGTTTACAATGCATTATGAATGCATTATAATGTGTTATGAATGTCTTAAATTGTTATAGACATGGCGTTCACAGAAAGTGTTACCGTGCTGCTTTTTGGGTCTGATGTCTGTGAGTTGAAGGGTTTATTTAATGCAACCTTTAAACTGTAGCATATGATCAAGCAGGCCTTTGGCAGGGGTACGCCTATGTTCTTGAATGTAGCTTGAGCTCCTTAGTCCTCGGCCGTAAACGTAAAGGCATGGAGAGACTCGCAGCCGATTAAGCGGGACAAGCCAAGCGGTCCGGTCAAGTCGGGAAATCAAGCACGGCTCACTTTTGGGCTGGTACTATATGAGTGACATTTCACTTGCGATCAAGGTTCAGCAGGCAGCATTATGCAGCTCATTAAATGCCATTAGTGGGCAAATTTAATCTCCTCTTGACTCCGTTGGTGCACAAAGGACTTTTTTTGGCATTACAGCCGTAGCATGGGAAGTGCATGGTTAATGAGGGTGAATGCCATCACCCAAATGGCGCCTGCAGGGCGGCGCCAAGCATATCCACTGCCAGGGGTTACAGGATAAGATCTGAATCTAATTATGAGCCGACAAAACTGCTGATTAATGCCAGCAGGGCTTAGATTGTATAATATGCGCACGACTTTCATCAACATCTACGTACAAAGCTAGCAACAATGAAGTCTAAAATAGATGGGGGAGGAAAAAAATAAATCAATATGCTGATTTGAGACAACATATCGTATGCACAGCATGCTGGGGGGGTATTTTATTTAGGGAGAATTAATGGCTTTTTCTTTCCAGGAATAATTGATTGGATAAACTATTAGAAAAGTATTAAAGCCAATAGTTAATAGTAGTGGATCTTTTCCTCTGGTAACTAGTTTTGTTGATAAATGCGTTATTAAATTGCTGCAGGTCACAGCTGTTAAATTTGACGGCTATAGTGTGCATCCAGCTTCAGGGAAATAAATTGGGCTGAAATCTTCATTTAATGATAGACTGTTTTGCAAATAAACAAATATTTGCCTTTCGGTTAGATGGATTTTATATTAATGACGGGTCGCGGTGGAAAAGGAATGTTTCTGAGGTTTAACTCTGACTGCGCCACAACAAGGTTTCGCTCTTTTCATGAAATGGTTTGATAAAAAGATGTCATAGGCGCACTTCCAAAGCTGATGCTCACAGTCTCTTCACCTTTACTTTCATAAATCAAAACTGCTTCTCAGAGTCTGCCTGATGTAGACAAAAGTGAAGATTAATATCGCTCAGGTTTTTTGATGAAGTAGCTGAAATTAAGTGTTTTTTTTCTCCCTGCATCATCAACCACAGTCATTCTTGTTTCTCTTCTGGGGTTATGAATATAAATTTTTAAGCTTCCTTCAGTATTCTCAAAGAGGCAGAAGTCTGAACAGGCCTCAGTGTCAAGCAGAGGCTCTTCCATAACAGAGTTACACCTTAACTCACCGTGATCTTTCCCATTTGTCTCCGAGTCAGTCCTACGCAGCTGTGAATTATGATGTGGTAATGATACCACAGCATTCATAACAAGGAGATAGAAAGCAAGTGCGGCTCTTGGGGCCCATTTCCGTAATAAATGCCCACTTTAATCACTTTTTGTCTCTACGGAATACCTAACTCAGACAAAGGAACATATGGATGTGTAAAAAGCATTCTGTCGTTCACCCACCAGAACAGACCTAATGTGAGGCCATCATCCAGTTAAAAACTGGGCACGCTAAAACCGATTAGCCGCATTTAGCTCCCATCGCCCTGGGCCTCCGGTTGGGCACCCGTTTTCACACACACGTGGGTTAGGGAGGCCAGATCACCATACGTCAATTAAAGTCGCTTGATCACCACTGTGTGACAGAAATGATCTAGAGAGCAATTACCCCTCTGTGAGGCCGCAAGGTCACAGTGCGGACATGCTCTCCCCACGGCGCTAGAGCGGGAGACGTGTTCGGGTAAACGTGCTCTGCCTCCCCGCGACCTCGGAGGCCCCCGCAGGATCGAGGACGCAGCCGTGAAGACAGATATCCCTGCTTCGTTATGCAGACGTGAACAACCCGAAGGCATCTGAACTCCAAAGCAGCGCATACCCCTGAATCATTAGCCATCTGCTAGTGGACACTGCGCACACCTCCCAGCCTGGCATTTAGCTGCTGCGATTTACTGCCATCAGTGACACAGGTTTCGACGCATCCTAATAATACCCTCGCCACCTGAAAAAAAATAGTAAAATATTGGCATTTATAAGATAAATGTCCAGTGTCACTGGTGGAGTTTCGCTATATCCATTCATCCACCTTCTGTAACTGTTTGTCTGGCATAGTGATCGTGACTATGGAGGACATACTGGATGGGTTACCAGTGACGTTCATTACACATCATCTGAAACCAGCTTTTATGTATCTGTTGGACTTTTAACAACATACAGGAAGCTTTAATGGCGCATGGAAAAACATTGTCAAAAGTTTCAAGCTGTAATGCGTGACTGGACTGCGCTCTGGGCCCCAGAGCCTTGACTGCATCCTCTGTCATTCACGTGTCCTCTCCCCCTTCCCATTGTCTCGTCTCCACGGTACGCGAGCAAATCAGCTCATTGTTCGGCGGAAGAGGATCTCCGTGCCGTGCGGAGCCAGCCCCTTGTTCCGGCCTTGGCGGAATGCACAGCCTGGTAAGCTATTTGGCTTTGTCCGGGCCTGTTTTTTGTAGTAACGTGTTTGAAGAAAAGGAATAAAGTCATACCCTTGGAAGTGGATTTTAATGATACTTTGAACACAGAATGGCAACTTAGTCTTTATTATATTTGAACCAGACTGAGTTTTGCCAGCTTACATAAAATCAAGTACTTACAGCCACAATGGGCGTGAAAAATGAATATCATGTGCTTTTAATTTGATTGTTCTGATGTAAAATTATGTTGTAGATTGGCATTCATGTTGATTTACTGATATGTATGCATCACTGCGTGTCTGTGTTTACGTGCCTGTGGATTTTGCTTTCATTACGTTTTACTTGGACTCCTAACTACAGGATGTTGTGTAGGAAAGCCAACTCACTCTAGAAATTAGTTTCAGATTTCCATGCAACACATGAGATCACCATAATTTAGCACCTCATCAGATACGTCATTGGGAGGAGCAGAAGAATCATGGAGAAAAGGCTGATTTCAGTAAGTGAAGTTGCTCTTCAAACTCCTGAGAAAGATTACAGGTATTTGGACAGAGGAGCTCATCATTTATGACATTCAAAAGAGTTTCACCACAGTGGAACACAGGGTCTCCAAGAATATGACCACACTGACCAAGTCATATTTCAGCTACTACCCTCTCTATCTAAAACCAGTCATTTCTTTGGTTGGTTCCTGCCCAAAATCTCGTACCCTCAATAAAGACCCCCTCCTCCCTGAACCCTCCTTAAATAATTTATGGTATAAAAAATCAACTGGAAATGAAATGGGAAAATAGCTTCAGAACCAGTGCTGACTACACAGGATAGCTGATATATGTAATACATAAAAAACTTGACAGATTTTCAAGAATACATTACATTCCGATGCATCAATGAATCTCCAGGCATGACTCTCCTTTTCTCTCTCAGACAGTTTCATAAAGGTCAAGCGTTTTCAGTTTTTTAATTTAGTTTTTTTTAAATCTGTCTTTTTTTTTTTTTTTTTTTTTAACAAGGACAGCCCTTCACCAACGTAAAACTCACCAGTGGTGGAAAAAGTACTAAATTTTCATACTTGAAAATACAGATACCAGCCCCAAAATGTTTCTCAAGTAAATGTCATCCAGCAAAATACTACTAATAATACTAAATAAAACAAAAAATACCTGGTTTTAAATAGTACTTAAGCATCAAAAGTAACTATATATTTCAATCTATTGATCTCACAAAAAGCAACCTGTTTCTTTAAATTAATCAAGACTGATTTGAATATAGCATTTCATGTTACAGTGCGTCAAAATAAGGAAAACTGAGTCACAAGGGTAGATTTTATTCAGAAAAAAAGCAGTTGAATTTGCTGAGCATGCTGCCACAGGTTATTCTGTAGAAAGCGTAAGATCGATCTATGGGTCAGATTTAATAATGAATTATAAACATTTTCCTGCCCGGTGCTTTGAGACCTCTTATAACTGGTGCATGAGACGACTGAAACCCTCGTCCTCCACTATGGAAAATCATCCAATACAATCATCACCATTATTTCAATAGTACCTCTAGTGCTGCTAACTTCTAATTTTGATATAGATTAAATATCGGATGTTTTCGGTATGTTAACCAATATATTGTGCATCTCTACATACTGTTTGTTCCATCTTCATAAAGAGAGCAAGTAATGTAAAATAATAATAAGGAAGGAAATTGCTCAAGAATTGAGAGAAAAAATCACAATCTCCATTCTGAGTAAAAGAAAAAAATTCAGATATTACCTAGAGTCGTGTAGCCCTTAGGTGTGCTGCATGGAACAGTATATATTTTTTAATTGAGCAAGTAATGATGGTCGTGCAGACTGTGTTTGAGTAAAAGATAATTATTTGGTTCAGAAATGTAGCAAACAAAATAAGAGTTGCTTAAAACGCATAAAAGTACAGTGGTACCTCAGTTCTCGAACTCATTAGAACTCGAATTTCTTAAAAGTCGAACCAACCAGTTCGAAAACAAAATTACCTAGAACTCGATCTGAATCTCAGAAGTCAAACCGTGAACGGCGACCTAAGATAACTAAAGATACGCGCATGGAAATGAGTCACGGGGCAAGTCTCTCATCGGAAACAAAGGGTAATGCTTCAGTCTCAGCCTCGCATTCGCTGTGATAGCATTGTGCATGTTTACACTAGCTGAATACATATATTTAGACAGTAAAAATACATTTAGACAATGATAGACAGTAACAGTAATTATTATGATATAATAAAATACATTTAAAAATAAAGATTTCTTATTAATTATTTTAATATTAATAATAAACCATTAATACATTTAATTATAATAATATTGTTGTGCCCAGTGGAGACAGAACGGAGATAAAGGCGCAGACGTCAGGGTATCGGGGAATACGGGGTTTAATTACAGGTAAGGCAGGCAAAACGCAAACGGACAATACAATGACCGGACTGGGGAAACAAACTGAAACGCTGACTAAATACAGAGGACTAATAACAACAACCAGAAACAGCTGATCACACGGGGATTCCACACGGGGTTAACGAGGGGGCGTGGCACAGGGAAGGAGCAGACGATCGGGGCAGGACACATTGTTTTTACAAATACATTTATTTTCTTACTTTAAAAATTACTGTTTTGATAAATGTGCTTAGATGTGTTTAGTACAGTATCTGCTTTTCTTGTTTTGTCCGGTTTATTTTGTGTTTAAATAGGAATATTCTAAGTGTAAACTTTATTTGTGGAAAAAAGCACAAGTAATCATACCAGGAATAATTAGTGGTTTAGAATGGACATTTCGATTTTGTGTCATTTAGTAAATAATAAATATTACGGCCGGGGTAATCGGCTGGGCGTACAGCATAGTGGAACAACAAGTACACATCTGTCTCAATCCACTATTGGTGCGTTCTCTTTCCTCGTGATCTTGGCAGTCATCATTCTTGGAAGCCAATGTCGCAAGAGCGGTCTTGCCAAGACCACAAGTATAGTCTTTGCGTTCTTAGTATTGAGATTCACCCCACATCTCCCTGAAACTACCAAGATTACCTGACTGAGAAACGTTGACTTTTTACGTTGCTGTGTTGAAAAAATCTGTCCATTTACTCTTACAAAAGTTACCTTTTTCTTGTTTATCTTCTTTTCCTGTCTGTGTGTTTTGATCATTAATGAAGACGTCATCACAGCATCTCCCAACCTGAGTTACAAGTCAAACAAAGCTTCCAGTGTGCTTTAACCTAAGTCAGATAACAATCCACAATGGCCCATAGAGAGTTCCAGAGTGATACACTTCTTGTCTACTGCTACTTGATCAATGATGGTGTCAGCTTGAGAGGACAGCTCCATTTCGTAGTGTCACCACTGGGGGAAATAAGAGCATACACAGGAAATTCGCAACGTTTATTTGGTTCACCAGATCTTAGGTGTGTTTTCAGTCTCCTCCTGCACGGCGATAGCTACAGCTGTATGTTACTCTCGAGTGAAATATCAGAAGATCTGCTAGCGGCAATTGGCGATGTCACCCTCCCACTGACACGCAGGGCACGACCCAAAGGCGTCGGTTACATAGAAATGCCTTTAATGTAATTATGTGTGGGTACCTTTCCTGTATTTCATTATTAGTTACTGCTTTGTTAAGGCTCACAGAAACCCATGACCAGAGTTGTCGTGCTGTCGGCTACCCTCATCAAAATGTCCTACAAATAATCACAATAAAACCACTGTTTTTAGAACTGTTTGCACAGGCCACGAATCCATTGAATGGATTCCAGTATGGATAAATTGAGTATTAGGATTTTTCTTGCAGATTCTGCATTTTATTTACAACCAGAGACTGAGAAATGATCCGCTGGTGAAATCCACACTTCACTGCGGCCGCAGATGGTTACAGAATAATTTATTTGAAATAGGACCTGACAAGTATTAATAACCAGTCTTCTGAGTGTAACACGACTTAAGTGTGATACATGTCCACTTATCAATAAAGCACATCCACTTCCAAAGTGAAACACCATAACGCCATAAGCCTTACTTATACACTGTTTCTATAATTTAAGCAATGATAATAGCATCACTAATAAGTGCAATAAAGCAAAAGTGGTTTAATTTCAGAAATCACATTATGAGAAGGCAAAATGCGGGGAAGATGTTTATTGCTTTGGTTCTTCTTCAATGCAAAGCATTACACTTGTTGCTCTCCTTCCTCTAAATAGACATTTGCTACCCACTGTTTTCTAAGCGGATGAGAGCAGGTGAAAGATTTGCTTCACACTAGGCATCAGTCATGTTAGAAAAAAGAGGTCCCTGCTTTAAATTATACCATTTATTTACTGTGAGCATCATAACTGCCCACAGCAGAGCATTTCTCAGGCAGTCTTCCACTTTTGACTTTTACAAGTTTGAAAAAGACAGGTGCGGTATGGTCCATGTGAATGCCTTTTAAAATAGCAAAGGAAAAAATATGTGACTTCAAACGGACTCTATTTCATGCTTTGATGTTCCACTGGTTCCATTATGAATAAAAAACAGAATCTCCATAAAACTTATCTGAAGCAAGCTTTAGCTTTCCCTTAGATAACAGGACCTACAAAATGGATGAGGACTACTTTGCTTCTGTGAAACTTTAATTGCGACTCATTTTAATGTCTTTTCGTTTCGCATTGTGCAGAGACCAAAGTGTATATTTCCAGGTTTTCATACATCTTACACACAAGGTTTGCCCCCCTGGCAAACACATATGGGAAAGGATTAAAATCAAAGAGGAAAGGATTACTCACGGTATTAAAGTCTTCACGCACACATTCATCATTCCCGAAGTGGCAGGACTTCACCATGTCCCACAGGTCGTGTGCCGTGCGGTTGTAGAGTTCTTCCCAGTCGAACTTACAGTCGCCTTTCTCTTGCTCGGTGATGGAGTGCAGGTGGGTGAGCATCTCCAGGTGGTCTTGGTGGACCAGGTCGCTGAGGTTCACCTCGGCCGTCTCCGATAGCGACCACAGCTCCCCGATGTGATGGATGTCACACCTGTTGAGTCTGGAGAACCGAGCTCTGTTCACGTTGCAGAACGTGATGGCTGGGAAATCCATGTCCGGAGCCGCTACCTCTTCTAGCTTGGTGATGTGTGGATACATGAAGTAGTAGCTGATCAGAGTCACGTAGTGGTAGACGAGGAAGGAAAGGCTGCCACAAAAGGCCAGCGTCCAGAGGCAGCGGCGTACGGAGCAGGACCTCGGCCCAACCACATGCGACAGACCATGAAGAGAGGACTGCCCTGCAAACTGGGCCAGAGTAGGCACACCTGGTTCCTCACTGGCCCATTCTGGTTCATTGTTCCAGTCCAGGACGGCTGTGTCACCCTTAATAGTCGACATCATGCACCCAAGCTTGAGGAGAATTAATACAAGGCAACAATCGGTGAGGCTTTATAGAAGTAGCACTGAGGCGTGGGCGGAGCCACTGAAAAACGACAGGCGAGGCGTCACCCAAGACATCTCACTGACAGCAAGAACTTCATGAAACCCCACATGGGAATAAAGGGTTTCCAGTACAATGCATCGCTGCCAAATCAAAGCCAAGACGTGCTCTTCCATTGCGGTGCAAACATGAGCAAGGATTTCCCTCTAGACATGGATCGATTAAAATGAATGAGTAGGAAATGAACAAATACCACATAAAAGCTTTTCTCTTTGGGACGGCAGAGTGCAAAAAACGCCGAGGCGTGAGGGTGGAGCTGAAATGGCCCGACATAATGGCTTTCAGGCCCTTTAGCTCACAATAAATGGCACATAAGTTAATTGATCAGTATGCTGGTTTGCTGCAAGCTGGTGCATCAGAAAAAAGCATCAGTATGAACCTGAGAGTGGCTTTTCCTCATCCTGGTTTGATAGGAGCCTTACCACTTTATGCCATTCCTGTTTATTGTATATACACACATATTTAGAAGCGCTATTGCACATAATTGTGTTATCTTATTGCTACCTTGAAAAAAACCTCTCATCTGAAGGTGAGTGGTTCAGTGGACCAAGTCTCTGTGTCCGCGATCAGAAGATCGCCGGTTTGAGCCTCAGCAGAAGACTCGCATGTCTATGGGCCCTTAAGCAAAGGCCCTTAACCCCCAGCTCCAGGGGGGGCTGCACATTGGCTGAATCTGTGCTGTGACTCCCCCAAGCTCCCCCAAGACGGGGTAGCCAAAGAGAAGAATTCCAATGTACTCATACTACTACTAAATCCTTTATTTGCTATCACCAGTTCATCAAAAATCAGGGATATTCCCCATAATTTGAAACTTTGAATGTGATTCCCATAACACATCTACAGAACTGAAAACCTTCATGGAAATATAGTGACTGTACTGGCACATAAGATACACATTGTAATAAACATCAGAAATACAGCACATGCTTCAGTCTGGCAATGCCTATCCACCTTTCACTATTATCACAAACCCGCTGCAATTGTCATAACAGGTGCAACATTTCCAGCGTCTAGTGCAAATAGGCGCCTGTAGGAATCTACCACTTCAACGTGCATTTATTTAGTGGGATTTTAGTGGGGCATGTCTTTTGCGGTGCCATTGCCTGCTCGGCCTGATGGTGATTTTCTATGACATGCTGCCCGGGAGCTTAGCCAAACCTAGCTCCAACATAACCAATTTGGGGGGGGAGTTGGCCTCCTCAGCAGCGCACAGGGCCCCACCTGGCTATGGTAATGCGGAGTTAGCCCCAGCTGTGAGCCTATCCATCCCATAATGCAGCACAAGCTTTCCCTACCGGGGATCTATGGGTACGAAGAAGAGGGTGCTAGGTTTGGCGACCGTGGTTAATTAAGCTGCCTCCACGTCACCAGTGCATTGACGTACTTCACCCGATACATGCAGGGTAAATGCATCATTATTCATTATTATGCATCGCGATTGTATTTTTGCGAATTATGACTGCATATGTAAAATCTTCAGAAGAGGATATTCAGAATCAGAATTCATATACTCAATCCTGTCATAGGAACTGTTGCAAACTTATTATTATTATAACTTTATTCTTCTGTTTAAAGGTACCACAGAATAAAAATCTGACTTTACCTTGGCATAGCTGAAAAAAGGACAGTTCGGTGCATGGAATGACATACCGTGAATCACACTCTTGTGCCCACTTTCAAATATAATAGTGGTGCAGATTTGAGTCGTAACAAGTAAGTAAGTAACGAATACCAGGCTGTGACAAATCGTTACAAGTATTTAGCCGTTCAAGGATTCATTGCTGACAGTAACGAAATGACTGATCAAACTGCCCAATCGGGACTCGCCCTGCAGACTGTTGTTTGCGGCAGCTCTGGCTGGCATGCAGCTGCAGCTGGTTTCCATTATCTGAAGCCTGCGCTCATTACCTGCATGTTGTATGGCCCACATACGAGTCTGATTGGGGGGATGCTGGGTCACTGCAGTGACTGGCTGGAGTAATTAGTCGCCCATCGCCATTCTAACGACAGAAGATATATGTACGTCTTAAGTTCATTGTACTAACGAGTATTGGGGAACAAGTATTAAGTAACGAATACTGGACTGCCGAGTACTCGGTAGTAACGATTACTCAAAAGTAACGAATAACCACATCACTAGAATATAATGCCTGAGTATGTAAAAGAAGGAAGTGAAACGAGCTGTTTCGAAGTGTTATGTAACAGTCTTAATCACACCCCAAACGTAACGTATGCCAGCCTTCTCTCAATGGACATGCGCATTATGAGTTGCGAAGAATGAAGCGGAGGATAACAGTGACATGGCAGGCTGTATGCACAACCCGTTTGAGGCTGTAACGGGGATGTCGGCACTTTTCTTACCCTTCCCAAGGAACCGACCTGTCAGTAGGCATAGCTGTTTGTCTTTAATAGCTAAGTTAGGGGTACGTTTCCAGAAAGCTTCTGTTAAAAGCGTACATAGTTGGAACCGTTCAGTTTCATCATTCTAACTATTTAAGTTGCTAACATAGCTAGCAGCTATGCTTTTGGGAACCGTACCTCAGTTTTAGCAGGGGAATAGTAAAAAAACATTATGAAGTTTGTAATACTCTCTGTAACCCAGCCAATCAGAGCAGAGCTCATAAACATATTAATGAGCTCACCAAATAAGATAAACCTAGGGCCAAATTATACGTTGTAAATAAGCCTGTAAAACTTTTTATGGACATTTTTCGACCAAACCAAGTTCACGTACCTTCTTTGTAGACACCAGAGAACAATCTCAAAGAATTGCATTCTGTGGCAACTTTAATAAGAAAAATATGCAGAAAAAAATCCACTTTGAAATGGATCGTAAAAGCAGATACAAAGAACATCATGATATCTCTCAAATGTGCTGGTTCGACACGACATGAGTTGTGCTCATCGTGACGCAAGGGAATCACCGCACACTCTGGGGTGTACACAATTTTCACATATCTGTACACTTGTGTTGGATCCTGGCTGCAGGGGCTGTAATTACCCAAACCATGCTGAGCCCAAATATCCCAATGTTTGACTTATTATCTGCCTAGATAAGCCCTAAACCATGTTTTTAAAGTAATTAGCTTCTCTAAACTGAAATTCTGCTAATTAATTGTAAAGCCTGGCTCAGAATGATAATAGGCGGAACAATTATATTTATATATTAAAAATATTTTTATATCTTTTGTGTTTTGTTCTGCATGTTACCCATCACAGATTTTAGATTGCTTGAAGCCACCTGGGTATTTGATAAGTATTAATGTTTATCCAGTTTTTTATCCAAATGCAGAGAAGACATTCCAGTTAATATTCAATCCAACACCTCAGTGTCCTATCCCCTCCACTCTTTATTGGATATGTATAAATGGTGTTGTTTTACGCAAACGCTTTCCCTGAATTCCCCCCACCCCCCCACTACCGAAAGCTCAATCTAACTGCATCTCTAGCCAGACGTCCAATGTGGGGGAGATTAGTAGGTAACTAAGATAATACACCGAATAATTCTAGTCCAGTTTCATGCATTACACCCTTCATGCAGCCAAGAATGGGAAAGAGGTAGCGCTCACTCAGTGGACAATCGAGCATTTCTGGTCCCATTTGAGAAAACCATAAACAAAACAAAGCATCAGTCCCCAGTCTTAGATGAATCACCCTTCTTGCCTTATTAGCTGAGGCACCAATAACAGAAGTCCACCAATGCGACGGCAGCTTTGGGGAGAAAAAGCGCACAAGGGCGCTCTATATCATTTGGAGGAGCGCCAGGGTTTGTGAATGATACGGGACTTTTTCCACCCTGTTGAGCTGACAAGATCTTAAGTTATGCAGTGTAAAGTGATTGCTCCACAGAGTCTTAACCAGGGAGTGTGTGTGTCTATATATATATATATATATATATATATACACACACACATGCATACAATGCTCGGCCAAAAAAAAAGTCACCATTTGAATTTATATCAGCAAATACTTAGGAGCCAATGACTGGATCATTATTACAGTCCTGCAGCATTATGCAGCAATAAAGTAAAGTCAGCTGAGTACCTGAATCTACTGAATGGCCAGGTTACACCTCCATCCATCATCAATGGATTTTTTTTCTTTCCTGTTGGCATGGGAATACTCCAGAACAAGAAAATCAAGATTCATTGGGTTCGAACTGTCAAAGAGCGGTTCAGGGAGCATGAGGAATCATTTTCACTCATGACTTGGTCACCTTTCACTCATGAGTTCTGACCTTAACCTCATTGAAGGTCTTTGGGATGTGCTGAAGGAGGCTTTATGGAGTGGTTCAACTCACTTGTCAATACAGGATCTCGGTGAGAAATGAATGCAAATCTGGATGAAAATATAGGGTGAGATGTTGCATAAGCTTGTGGAAACAATGCCATGAGAAATGTGCATCATAATCAAGTTAAAGGCAGTCCAACAAAAAAATTCAAATGGCGACTTTTTTTTTGGCCGGGCAGTGTATATTTTTGCTTGAATGTTAGAGGACTCTCAGAAACTATTACAGTGGTTCCACAAAATGTAAAAATGGCAACGTTCATCTGAAGTAAACATATGGACACTCAATAGAAACTTCTGGCAAAATGCGCCATGGTCTGGACTAGTTCTACTATCGAGTGATGATATATAAGATCCGGTAGCAACAGGTTAAATCTGTAGTGTTAAAATTACCTACCATTGGTGTTAACATGTTTTATGTTAGAAAGCTAAACCTTCTTTCTCTCTAAGAAGGCGATAACTGATTAAAAGGAGAGTTTAAACAAGTTAGACTAACATTCTCGCTTACGCCTTTGAAGATCCAGTGAGCACGTTTGAAAATTGTTATTGTTCATTTGTGAAAGAAAGTGTTTGAGAATGTTCGTCCGATGAGCCGTGAGGCTTCTGGGGGCCCTGCATTTTCGCTAATTGTTTTTCCTAACAAGAATGAGTGCTCCTCTCTGGAGAACCATTGCAGGAGGAAATCCAAACTGGAAACAAAGAGCAATGGTCAGACCGCCAGGGAGATCAGGCACGTTCTACTCAGGCTTGAAAGTCATTTTACAGACAGGTGCTAAGTGAATAAGTGTCGAGGGATTCAATCTTCCAGTAACAAAAAAGAACTAATTATGACATTTTGAATAGTTGTGGGGGAAAAAATCTGAATATTATATGCAGCCAAGAATGCGGAAAAAATACAGCAAGGCTGAAATTAAAACTTGATGTTAGAATACTTTGGTATCATTCTGAATCAGCACGAGTGTTTTATAAGTGATTGTAACCCTTGCTATCAGAACGCTCCAGGGTATAATAATGAAAATGATTGTGTAAAAGAATCCCTAAGTAGATAGTATTAAATCTGCATTAAATCTGCAAGGAGAGGGGAATTATTAAGGTGATTAAGGTATAAAGACTATATCCTTTGCAAATTCAGCTCCTTTCCTGCACAATGAATGTGGTAAAAATACTATCTCCTGTTTTTAAGGTGCCAGCTGGAAGATGCCCAATCTTGTGTGGGAACATATTGTATTAGCTACCTGATATTTCAAATCTGATGAGTCGACAACGTTTCTCTGGAAGTTTGCAGGCACAAACATCCATACATTTTCAATCATGGTTTTTTTTCCAGTCAGGATCACAGTGGTCCCCAGCCAATTATGGAAAGTCTAGGATGTAGGAGAGTGGTAGCATTTCACGGCACACCAAAAATAACTTGTAGTCCCCAATCCATGCTGAATAAATGTGGCTTCAGCCTTCATGGTCTGTAGAATCTGTAGTCTAACTGAGTTGTAAGCGGACACTTTGCTTTGCCCAGCAGGTTGCACCGAGCAGTGATAGTACAAGTCCCATCCACTGCTGGGTATTAAAGCAATAGTACGTGTTAAGTCTCATCCACTGCTGGGTATTAAAGCGATAGTACATGTTAAGTCCCATCCACCGCTGGGTATTAAAGCAACAGAACATGTTAAGTCCCATCCACTGCTGGGTATTAAAGCGATAGTACATGTTAAGTCCCATCCACTGCTGGGTATTAAAGCGACAGTACATGTTAAGTCCCATCCACTGCTGGGTATTACAGCGATAGTACATGTTAAGTCCCATCCACTGCTGGGTATTAAAGCGACAGAACATGTTAAGTCCCATCCACTGCTGGGTATTAAAGCGACAAAACATGTTAAGTCCCATCCACTACTGAGTATTAAAGTGATAGTACATGTAAAGTCCCATCCACTACTGGGTATTAGAGTGATGGTACATGTTAAGTCCCATCCACTACTGAGTATTAAAGTGATAGTACATGTTAAGTCCCATCCACTGCTGGGTATTAAAGCGACAGTACATGTTAAGTCCCATCCACTGCTGGGTATTACAGCGATAGTACTGTACATGTTAAGTTCCATCCACTGCTGGGTATTAAAGTGATAGTACATGTTAAGTCCCATCCACTACTGAGTATTAAAGTGATAGTACATGTAAAGTCCCATCCACTACTGGGTATTAGAGTGATGGTACATGTTAAGTCCCATCCACTGCTGGGTATTAAAGCGATGGTACATGTTAAGTCCCATCCACTGCTGGGTATTAAAGCCACTTATAGGAACCTCACATGTTTAGACTATTGGAGAAACCCCAACAGAAAAGTAGGACTTGCATATTGATTCTGCAAACCCTCAGCTCAGGCTGGAGTCCCGGCCACAACTTTGGAGGTGTGAGGCCACAGCACCACCGACTGCGACCCCAAAGGGAGTCATTACCACTTAAGCTGAACACAGTTTTATCAGGTACACAAACATGTATGTTTGTGTAGTGCATTTGCATCGACTGTATTACAGTTTTGCAACCATTTATATGCATTCATTATAATTCTGGATTTGGGAATGAAGTGTAACTTACAGTAAGCCGTATAACTTAGAATTAATTCTTAAACACTATGAACAGAAGAGGAAATATGGTCAATTATCCACTGTTGTTAATTTATAAGTTATAAGTTTCCTTAACACAACATTCTCAGATGATAGACAGATATTTTCCAAAAAAAAATTGATGTGTAGATGGCTACTTGGTTTGTATTTTGTACATCTCTGAACGACCAAAGAGTGCTTATAGCTGCGCTCTTGACATATCCATACCCTGCTAACAAAGTCATTTGGGGAAATTCAAGGAAACAAAGCTTTAAACCGAGGACGCGTGTTTTGAGGCAGCCAGATGGAGTCGAGGCCAAAGTATCCAAATGTTAAAAAAGGCAGCTGGAGGTATAAAACTGCGAGTCGCCCTGGATAAAAGTCTGCTGTGTAAATGGATGATAAAACATGGAGGGAACTTCATTTTCTACTTGGCGGTGGCTTCGGTCGGGGAGCATCTGATTCCAGCGCACCCTGAAAGGGGGGGCAGAGAGCCACGGGTGCAGGCAGGCCGGGCAGGGGGGGTAGGGAATGCCAAATGCATTTCCAGTGCAGTTGGCTGTTGACTCCATCCATTTAGGCTGATATTTCATATTCATTGGCCAGTGAAGAGATTCTTGTTGAATTTATGTCTCTTTGCTCCTGTGCAATAAACATTTTAACTATTTACGATCAGTGTCAAATGTTGTACATCTGAAATGTTGATGTTTAATTCACTCTGCACCTCATGTACTGCCTGTTTACTGTATATCTGACCCAACCCTGGAGGTCAGCTTCACCCACTTAGTGACCATGCTGCCACTGCTAATATACTGGGCGGTTCGTATCCCACCTCTGCTCTCTGTGTGTATGTGTGTGTGTGTGTGTGTGGACCAGGTATACATTATTGTGGGGACCAAATGTCCCCATAATGTGATTAAAAAAAACCTGTTATTTTGACATTGTAGGGACCATTTTTTCGGTCCTCACAAGCAATCGAAATCAAAAACTTTGCCTGTTTCCCTTTGTTGTGCAGGAAGTGGACCTCCACTGCAGACCTGCAGTTAGGTTACTCGGCTTCTCGAAATTGCCTACAGTGTATCACTGCCTGTGTGTGTTTGTGCCCTGACACGGACTGGCATCTTGACACGGACTGGCATCTTGTCCAGGGTATAGCCCCGCCTCTCCGCCCTTTTTGCCGCCCAGGACAGGCTCCAGCCCCCAGCCCCCACCCCCCTGCCTACAACCAGGAAAAGCACTTAGAAGACAATGAACAGAGTCACATGTTTCTTTCCAACTGTCAGAGCAGGAAAAGCCTGTAAATACAGGAAGCTGCAGCCGCTTTCAGGTGATACCCGCTCGGTTCACTGCTGGACATCCCTGCAGAGAGAAGGAAAGCAGAGACGGTTTTCACTTTCGCCTGAAGCGCTTCCCGCGAGCCTCCGCCGGCGCGAGTGCAATTTCAGCTCTTATCAGCGCTCTAATCAGCACAGTGGAAACAGCGGAAGAGGTTTTGGAGAGCACTCAGTGCAGACAGTCAGCCCAAACTGTTTTCTCCTTCACCAAAGTCCCCAGGAGAGCAGGGTGGAACTCACCAGCTGGCTGACAGTGCATTCGTAGTCTCCCACTTCTGTTCCTGTTCCGCAACTGAAGGACCCCAAAAAAGGTGCTGCCATGAGTGAATGATGCTTTATTGAGGGTACGGATAATTGAAGAGGATCTCACCCCGACCAATCTCACCCCAATGGCAGACGAACATAAGCCAAAAGCAGGATTACTCCCAAGATTCCCAGCGTGCTGATTCGATGTCCTCTCACATTGCAGTGCCACATTTCACCTGTTACTGGCTTAACCTCCTAAGGTATGCAAATCAAATGCCACAATTTCATCAAGAGGTCCCGATGCCCAGAACCGACATTGGACTCCATACTTCCAAGAACCATTGATGCCAGACTGGATCGCATGCATTAGACATCAGTATTTTAATTTTTCAGAGAGGGAGAGAGTTTTATTGTCATATGCACAGAAAACAAGCAGTTTCACTGTAGAATGAAATTCTTATTTAAGCAAAGATAAGGTAGTCGAAAATACACTAAGCTAACAGGGTCACGGGGTGTGGGTACTTTCTTGTGGCTGGGCTACCAGAGCCTTTGGAACTCGCCGCCCCTCGTCCTCGGTGATATGTGTCGGCGCCCTTTCGTTTCATTGCGTCGTGTGACTTGGGTGCCACGTTATGCTAACTCTGATGAGCTACTTTAGCGTTCTGCTTTCATGTCACCTCACACCATGGGCGTGTTGACGGGGTGGTTCTGCCCGGGAGCCTCCTGATTAACTCAGCCGAGGAAAGTGGGAAATGCGAATAAACATGTAAACTAGGGGTTCGAGTAGGAGTGAAAAGCAAGTGATCTAACGGAGAAAGCAAGGCTACAGGCCTCAAAATTCCGACATGTGTAGAATTTTATTAGAAACACACACAGCATGTCAGACTAGTTTCAATCATACGCAGCATGTGTGCCTGGTTTTACCCCACGTCATGTGGGAGACCATGGAAGACAGAGGCCGAGGGAGATGGAAAGGAAGATTCAGCTGTTGTTTACGACGCTATTTGCAGAAAGAACTTGAAATGGAAATCTAAACAAAAAACAGGGTGCATCTAACATGACCGAAGCAAATTTGTGATACATTAAGTATCAAGCAAATTATGATAATGCGCAGTTAGCAATAGCTTTATAGATATAAAAGATTGTCTATAGAAAACAGGCCACCAAACTTAAAGCACCGATCATTCACGGCACAAGAAGAACACGCAATGTCCACATGTGTTAAATGGGCAGTTAATGGGTAAATATCTAAATCTGGAATTTTTGGAAAAAAATGCTCCAATCACAGTTTAAAACTATTCACCAACAATCTGATGGACATAAAGTTGTTCTACCAGAAGCAAAGGGTATAAATTCTCCACAGCCTGTCCAAAACAGTGGACTGTCTGGGAACTGCCTGGGGACACACCTGCATATCTGCCTGATTGCCAATTTCAAAAATGCCCCATGGTGGTATAATCCAGAGAGACACGCGTGTGATTGAAAATATCAAATATTCGGTGATACTGGCCTTCAAAACCCACTGTGGGTGGGATCATCATGACCTGTCAATCAAGACTTGTTGATCATCCCATTGGTTGCTTTATTGATAAATAAATGCCAGAGATGTATTACCACAAAAAACATTTGCAGGAGAATAACAGAAAAAGCAGTGAAATTCAAAATATTTATCCATCCATTCAGCCGTCTTCTAATAGCTTATCCTAGTCAGAGTCACAGAATTTTCCAGAGCAATGTAGAAGAAAAAAAGCTGGAAGAAAAAACGTTACCTTTCAGTAGCAGTTCCCTGACCTTGAGCCCTTGATTCTGTACATTCTGTACGCCTAGCCAGAATGGTTAGTCAGTGGTTAGCCAGATAACAGGAGATAACGCTTTAGTATTCACACATTAACAAGCTCATGGACGTCCTGCTTGTGAAACTGGGTCGTCTGCCGTTATCAGGCAGCACAGACAGCACAGACAGCTCCGCACGGCGCCCATTCTGCACGCCGGCCTCCTGTCTCACACACATGGGTCCATGAGAACAGTGCAGCTCACGCCGTACCCCCCCAGAGCCTGCAGGGGGGCCAGGAAATGAAAGTATCTGGCCGTCTGTGGCAAAGGGAAGAAAATCTGCTGAAATCGTGGGCGGCACGAGTACTTACATCTGTCAATTACCTATCACAAGTGGATGAGGAGTTTATGGTTTGAATTTTATTTATTATAGTGGTAATTGGGGGTGGCAGGGTGGCCTCACATCTCTGGGATCAGGGTTCGAGTCGCCGCCATCATTCCGTGTGTAGAGTTTGCATGTTCTCCCTGTGTTATCATGGGGTTTCCTCATGGTACTCTAGTCCCCCCCCCCCCCCCACACCAACTCACAGTCCAAAGACATTAATTGGAGTTGTTCATTAATTAGAGTTAGCAAATTGCCCATAGGCATGAATGGTGTGTGAGTGTGCCCTGCGATGGGTTGGCACCCCATCCTGGGTTAGTCCCTGCCTTGCACCCTCTAGGATAGGCTCCAGACCCCTGATAATCCTAAATAGGATAAGCAGTTACAGAAAATGGATGGATGGATGGATGGATGGATGGTGGTAATTCAGTTCTTGTTCTACATTTAGCAACTTGATCCAGGAGCGCAAAGATTTTGGCATTTGGCACAAATTCCCGGACATGGAATTAATCTGCTCGTTTCATTGGAAGGCAGAATCAATCCAGCCGAAAGTTCTTTGATGTTGTGAGCAATCTTCTCCTTTCTTCGATGTCTATCATTACTTCCATGGTATAAGGGTGTCTTCAGAGTCACCCAGGGCCGCAGAGCAGCGTGGGTTGTGATAGTGTGGCCACAGGCAAGGCCCCCCCCCCCCAGCGTGTGAACAAACAGCACCTGCGATGTTGAAATGATGATGTCACGAAGTTGATCTTCCTGTGGATGATTCAGTTTTGTGTCTCCTGTACCGGCATACGTACACTTTCTATTTACAATCAGTTTTTGACCATGTCAAGTTACAAGTGATTCAGACAAAACCTGACGTAACAAAGGGGCAATAAGCTCGCTGAACAATGTTCTTGGGGGGGAGGAGGAGGAGCCGTGAATATGAATCGAGCCATTGTCATCTGCAGCTTTATATTTCCAATACGATTGCGTAATGTATTACTTTTCAGTAATGCCTGGCATTAAAGCAGGAAAAATAACGTGAAAAATGGCACTTTGGTTACAAGGCTGATGACATTACTGATTAACAACTTCTTCCCCGACTGGAATGCGGAAAGAGGTTACAAATTGACCCTTTTAAGTGGAAAATTACAGGGATTCCCATCAGCAGCTCCTGTTTACTGGATATAGATGCATGCTTTGCATGGTCTGCATCCAGGCCGCAATTGCATTTCTGGCCCATGTTATCAGCCATCCGCGCATTTGGCGTCCAAACCCGACGGCTTTTAAAGCGACATCTGTAAATGTTAATGTCCTATGGGAACAGAGACAAGCTTGTTGAACATATAAACACACATAAACACTGCTGATTCATCTGCCAGTTGGGGAACATTTTTTCTCACTATTATAAGGGTCAGAAGGTTACAGAAAGGGCAAATTTACAGTTTATATCTGCACGTATTCATGTAGTACATTTACCGTATTAGATTTATAGTAGATTCATATGTAATTTTAGCAGTCAAGTATTATGGAAGATCTAAGTACAGAATCACATCATTCCTTACTACAAATATTCCATATAAGAAATTACAGATGCTTACGACTTGACTGAGAAATACACATATATCTGGCTGGCATTGTAGAGACAAAGTAAAGACTTGGCCAATCAATGTAACTCCTAGGAGAGCCATTCTCAGGTTGGGGTCAAATGAGTTTGTGCCCAAGTCACGTCGCTCTTGTTTATTTACCTTTAATTTGCTTTTGACAAAAAGACACTGTTTTAAAGAATTATGAGGACCATGAGGGAGAAAATGAGCGAGGACAGAGCGAGCACAGTGTGACGGGGGACTCACCGAAGCGAGAAAGTGAAACTTGCCGAATGGAAACTCATTACTGAAATCACTTTGCGATGTTAAACCTCCAACTTATGACTAACTTCACTTCAGAATAGCTGCCGAAATGATATAAAAAGAACAGCCCTCCATAACCTAAGTAACTTTGGAAGTCAGCGCACTTGGGAACATTTCAATTAATATAAAGATGGAAATATTATTACACCCTTATGCGCGATGCCCATTCTGCTCTGACTCTGCTAAAGCATGAGATGAGTTGACTTTAAATGACACACAAGGCTGCATTGAATATCACTTTCTCTACTTATTGGTTAAAATATAGTACTATATGTTACATTTACTTATTTAGTAGATGCTTTTGTCCCAAATCACATGTAAGTGTGGTGTCCCTGAAGCAACTAGGTTTAAGGGCCTTGCTCAAGAACCTAGTGGCAATATCACCAGCAATGGGATTTGAACCCACAACCTTCCAATCACTTGTACAGAGTCCCAACCCACAGAGACATAGGATCAGGGACAATGTAACCAGTACAGTAATTTGAAAAGTGAATCAAGACTGTATCCTACAGTTCAGTGTTTCTCAAACCGGTCCTCGGGATCCCCAGACAGTCTGTGTTTTTGCTCCTGGTCTCGGTCCCCAGGACCGGATTTAGAAACACTGCTATAGTTAATCCCAAGGAGCTGCAATTAGTGTTAAAGAGTTAAAGAGGTCAATACTGTGTATATGTCAACAGTCTGTGTTAAATTTAGGTAGTTTTGTCCTTGAATAGGAAATATATTCCTGCCATTACAGCCTTTGAGATTAGATTGGGCAGAACTTCGCAGTCGGGTGAACATGCTGATCTTTATTTCTATGCATGTTCTTCTAACTTGTAACAACGTGGAAGGAGACAGGAGGGGACACTGCAAGGTGTAATAGCTGCAGCCATGCATTCTGGGAGGAGCGCTCAAGTGTTTAGAATAGCAACATAGCTGCCAATGGGAAGGTTAGGTTCCATGCCCTAGAATGCCTGCTTTATCATTATTCAGAATGGGGGGGGCAGAGGTGGGTTTGGGCCAAGATAAGCAGAAACTTTTTCTGCAACTCTAGGGATGATGTCGTCACTGGTTTCACTGGAATGTGCAGGAACACATCGACACAGCGTGTGAATAAATGGTACCGGGCTCTGCGGCTGCGTCACGCGGCCAAAATGCAAAGTAACATATGAATGGAGTCGCGATGAGCTGACACTGACTCAGGAGGGAGAAATTAGAAAGAGATTCCTGGCAAAACAGCGAAAGCTGTGAAATGCATCCCGACCGTCCAGTGCGAACCCATGAACCTTTACCAAGGCATGAATAGACGAGTGCAGGTGGTTTAGAGGGAAACAGAGATTCACACATGTCCCAGGGCCCCGATTAAACAACCTTACAAAAAAGGTGCTTTGATACCTCGGACTGCCTCCAGACAGTCTCCGATCCCGTGAATACAAAGTATTCCACGTTTGTGATTTATATTTCATGAGAACCTTTTCCCAATCAGCTGTCAAAGAGAACAGACGAGCGAGGGCTCGCCCGAAATTAAAATGGCAAGTTAAAATGGCAATGAGCCATCTTGATTGTGCCATAATGAACATCCCATGTCCCAGCTCATTTTTGTCATTCGAGTTTGTGGACTCAAAATGCAGGCCGTGCCAACCCTTTCCAAAATTTTATTTACAAATGTTCTTTTGGGTACATATTTCTCAAATGGATTTAGAATGAATAATTGTAAGAGGAAAGCTTGTTCCCCTAGATCCTATTAGAGCCATTGTAAGCTCAAGTAATTACTCTACTTCAAATCTAACTTTTATATAAAGTGTTCTTTGTGAATCTAAAATTAATAGAGGATCCCATTTCTAGCACACACAACTCAGACAGCACGGCCCGTTTTCGCAGACATATCATGACCAGAGAATATGGGGCGCTCTGGTGCTTTCTAATTTTCAGTCAAACTTCTCTCCATCTATCCTTCCAGTCACCTGACTGTGCCACTGCCCCTTGATGGATAAAGCAGTCACTGGTAGACATGCCAGTCAAACACCGGGTCGTGTGTTCTCAACAAACATCAAAGATACATAAAGAGCACGATAGCAAATCTTATCGGGTGCATCGGGAAACTTGAGTTTGCATCTAAACATTTGCATTTCTAAAAGAATGTCTCTAAATATTTCCCAAAAAAGCACCTTTTATCTAAAGAACAGTGTCTGCATAGCAGAAGCTGGGAGCTGATTGGTGTCATTTCCTCTGTAACTGGCTGCGATCATGAGATAGAAAGGCTTAAGACATCACCTGTTATCAGCAGTACCTGATACAAATGCCGATAAGCGGCACCCCCAGACTACTGGGAAGACATTTTTGTAGAATATTCCAAGAAATAAATATGCACACATTATTATGCAGAACCCGAGTTTAGGCAATAAACAGATAAATATGCATTGTAACATTTGCATAAGACACAGGTGATCTGTGAAGAAAGGAAACAGTTTGTGTTCGGAGAAAAACTTTGGTTAAGGGAGCAAAAGTTTATCGAATGAAGAGAAGATAAATGCAGGTTTCGAGGTTAAGCAAAGATTTGTCTCTTAGAAACACAACCAGATAATCAGTCATTTTTGGCAATGAGACATCTTAATGGCTGCGACTTTAAGTGTCTGTTTTCCTCTGACCCAAGTCATGTTTACATTAGATTAAGAATATCCGTCTTGTAGAGAGAGATTACTTTGTTCACAAGACTAGCCCTTGAGCAGAACCATCTAATCATAACAACGCCAGTGTTGATAATCCTTGCTATACCACAGGGCATATCATGTCACTTTTCATGGCTGTTATTTTTCAGTGCTGATCAGATTCTGACAACAAGCACCCTCGTAGTATAGGGGAGTATGTAAAATGCCCACGTAGACTCAGATAAATCTCTATTATCTCATTTGAATAAATAGTCAAAGACTCTGAGAGCCAAACAAGTTATCTGGTGTGTGTAGGACCTCAAGACGGACCCCATCTCCTGATTCGAGCTGCGCATTATGCTTCTAGAATCAAAAAGTTGTGGGTGGAGTCCATATATAGTATGATTTGTAACTCCGATTATTTTCCCACAGGGGTGGCATGGTGGCACAGTGGTTAGCATTGTTGCCTCACACCTCTGAGACTGTGGTTCTGCCCTGGCTCCATGTGTGTGGAGTTTGTATGTTCTCCCTGTATCGTCGTGGGGTTTCCTCCAGGTACACCCAGTCCAAAAACATGTTGAGGTTAATTGGAGTTACCAAATTGCCTGTGGGTATGAGTGAATGCAGTGTGAATGTGCCCTGCGATGAGTTGGTGCCCCATACTGGGTTGTTCCCTGCCTTATTCCACCCATTTCTCAATTTATGGGTATGCACCTGGGTAAAATATGCATTTTTTTTTTTTTGCAAACTCCAACCTGGCTCTTCCCTCCTTCGCATTAATGAAGAGCTTCTTCCTTGCTTTATAGGTCTTCATTCGTGCTTCGAAAAGCCTGTTACTGTATGAATTGCCATACCAGTGCACTTCACACCACTTAATGTTTCCCATTCTTTTTGAAGGTCACTTGAGGTCACCCTCTGATTTATGAGCTGTATATTCCGTTGTATGTGCAGTCATGTGTTCCGCTGTAGGCTACTGTTCATTTCAGAAGTAGGCCAAGACCCAGCAACACTTATTACACTTCTGTTCACTGTCGGTGATGTTTAGTCTAGAACTTCCTTTAGCAAATGGATAGATAGATCCCAGCTGGGGAGTCAGCAATGCAGCCTCAAGAGCCGCTGTTTTATCGCAGCCCCCGGATTACTTGCAGACACAGAGACGGGCCTGTGACCGCAGCATGGGCAGTCCTGGCCTCAGAGGGTCCCTCCTGCAGTACTTCTGAGCAACGCTCTTCGCTTTAGCTGCTCGAGCAAGACATCCATCTGAATGGATGCTGCTTTTGATAGAAGTGTTGGTCATGCAATGGATTGTTATTGTGCAAAACAGCAGGGTGCAATCAGAGGACTGCCTGATGGTGGGGGGTGGGGTGGGGGGTAAAGATTTAGAAGAAGTTAATAACTGGGTCATGGGTGAGAGGTGTATTTATAACTGAAATGGTATTACATAATCTGAGTGAATAAGTACCAGTCACTAAACATAAGTAAAATGACTGTTATTTTGTGAATCCTTCGTCTGTGCATGTGCAGTGGCATCCCATCCAGCACATCCCCCAGTGCATCATGGGACAGGCTGCAGGTCCCTTATGACCTTGTATTGGACAAAACATTACTGACATTGAATAGGTGGATGGATGGATGGATGGATGGATGGAGTATATTCGTTTTTACATGGAGCCCAAATACCTGCTTCAGATGCGCTGTAAACAACATTTCTTGTGGATTTACACATATATTCAGCAGACTTTTAACATTAAGTCAGTGTCATGACGACTTATTGTTACTGCTGTAGGCAGAGAACCCTTCTGACAGAGAAATGTATTGTTTGGGTGGTAACGTGGAACATGTGCAGTCATGTGACTACGCTTTTGTCCAGCCATGACGGAGGGGAGCACTCAAGCCACGCTGAAGACCTTGTGGCGACACACTCTGTGATGAATTTGGAGCAACTGGGAGTCTATGAAGTCCCCCCAATCGCTAATTTCATACAGCTTCTGAGTCACTCATCCGAGTTGGTGGCTTTCCCATCCAGTTTAACACTGAATCAGAAAAAAACATACTCCAGAAAGGGTTATTTTCAGCAAACCGTGTGCTTCGCAAACAGTCTGCTAGGAGTCCTGTTCCAGAATCAGTAAAACTGAAGACTACTACTTGCATTACATTGACATATTTCTTGCTATAAACCATAGCCTGTAAGTACATTTAAATTCAACAATTATAAAATGTTTATCATTATAAATAAGCTTCTTTGATTCAATTGCCTGGCAATTATAAATAAATCAACTTATTTTGCCTTATGCAAATGCAGAAATCTCTGCATGGGTAATGCCGCATTGCCTTTAACTAAATCACAGCCCTCCCACTTTGGGTTGCAGAAGATCTTACACTGGATTTGCAGGGGATGTGATGCGACGAGAGGAAGAGGAACTCGACTCTTCAACCCACCGGTGGCACTCAGGTTTGCGGTTTGGAATCGCTGTCGGAGACGACGTAGGTCACCCCAGGAGAACCATCCTACAGTCAGCAGCCAAGGCATCAGTTATCAGGATATCTTCAGTGCTGCCCCAACTGTAGTCACGTTAAAAGCTGCCCCAGGCTTCCTTGGTCCTGCCCAGCCAAGATGAGTTGTGACATCATGCACAAACCTCATCCCAGCTTAAGCAAAAGGCACTGCCGGGGGTCATTTTCAGGCTAATTACAGTACCAATTAAAAGTATGGACGCACCAGATTTTAATACATTTGTCTCCATTATAGCTATGTTACACTAACTCGCCTCAAGGCAATAAAGTAAAACATATCAAGTATTTCAACAAACAAGAGAAGTGTCCAACATCTCAGAAGTTTCTCAAAATTTAGACTTTTCAAAATGGCCTCCTTTTGCGTTGATGACGGCAATGCAGACTCTTTGAACCAGCTTCCAGATGTAGCCACCTGGGATGCTTCTCCAACAGTGCTGAAGGAGTTTCCGCAAGTTCTGGGCATAAGTTAGCTACCTTGTTCTTACTCTTCGATCCAACTCATCCCAAACCAGCTCTATAGGGTTCAGGCTGTGGGGGGGAGGGGGGATTTTAGGAGCCAGGTCATCAATCACAGCACTCCATCTCTTTCCTGTTTCATAAGATAATACAATAATCTCATAGCCTCAAGGTGCGGTTAGGGTTGTTATCTTGCTGAAAAACAAATGATTTTCAGCAATTGTGTCCAGACTTTTGTCTGGTACTGTACATTAATTTAAATTTATAATCCGGATCACAGATGGTTTACTTTATCTGTACTGTGGCCTCCCTTGAACAACAAGCTACAGGCTTTCAGATTGAAATAGGGCAGATGATTAACACCAGTAGCACAATTAAAATTCCAAAGTGAGGAGACTTGCCATACAGGTAGAGTGAGCATGTAGTTTGTCACGTCCCTCTCGAGCTGGAATTAATCACCACTGCTTGAGATTGAGAGGCAGCTTTGAAGTGCTTTGACGGTGAGTCAGTCTGACATTCCTGACAGTCTGGAGACATGGCTCCCCATATACAAATTTCTCTCTCAAGGTGCTGCAGTCCCTCCACCCCAGGGCTGGCCCAACCGCCGCTTCCATTGTCAGGCAGAGACACCAGGAAATCAAGTCATAATTTGCCGTGGCTGAAAGCTGAAAGGCACGTGGCTTTCTAGGAGCTTGTCTTTGCTGTTGGGGGGGGGAGTAGGTGCAGCCACAAAGGCATACCTTTTATAGACATTAAAAAAAAGAGCACTGATCCCTTGCTGACAGGGAATTTGATGGCTTAAGCTGGACAGGTGGAAAAACGGATAACAATGGGCCAGAATTCTCAGAACAGTGTAATACTATTGGTTGTCTGACCCATACACACAATGCTCGGTCTGATCTATGGTAAGAGCAAGCCAATGCCTAGGGCAATCCAAATAACTAAATGTTAGCCTTCAAAGGCCGCAGTATAATTAACATTTCAATGGGACCCTCAACATCCTGGAAGGAGAGTTTTGCTGATACTGGAAAGTGTTGCTGCCACCAGGGACACGGCAGCCACTTAAGGGAGCACAAATGTCACATAATTTTTCTCAATCAGTGCAGAAAAATGGATGATTAATTACGTGTTCAACTTCCACTGTGCAGTCGATGAATTTTTTTTTGTCAGGAAAGAGGGAAATTTCTTAACGTGGTGGGGCAGGGTGGGAAAAGGAAATATCACTGTGGCAAATTTTAACAGGTTACAGCCAAACAAACTAAGCAAACTCTACTAGCCAGTGAGCTGGGACAAAATGCTAAATAATGCTGCACGTCGTTTCGCTTAGCTAATGCAGTTTTTTTTTATTAGCTTTTCATTAGATACTTGAAATCACTTTAGAATTATAATAAATACTAATTGTCATTAATAACCCCCCAAAATTTTCAAAGCCCCTAAAAGTCACACCAGAGGATTATTTCCACGTCGTTTTATAAGCGACTTTAGAAGGCTGCAGATGCTGAGGCCAACAGCATCCAATCCAGAAGCAAGTGGGAACATTTTATCATCCAATCTGGAAGCATGTAAGAACATTACATCATCCAATCTGGAAACATGTAAGAACATTACATCATCCAATCTGGAAACATGTAGGAACATTACACCATCCAATCTGGAAGCATGTAGGAACATTACACCATCCAATCTGGAAACATGTAGGAACATTACACCATCCAATCTGGAAACATGTAGGAACATTACACCATCCAATCTGGAAACATGTAGGAACATTACACCATCCAATCTGGAAACATGTAGGAACATTACACCATCCAATCTGGAAACATGTAGGAACATTACACCATCCAATCTGGAAACATGTAGGAACATTACACCATCTAATCTGGAAACATGTAGGAACATCACACCATCTAATCTGGAAACATGTAGGAACATTACACCATCCAATCTGGAAACATGTAGGAACCATTATAAAACCCAATCTGGAAACATGTAGGAACCATTATAAAACCCAATCTGGAAGCAAATATGAACATTTTGACATCCAATCTGGAAGCACACAGGAACATTCCTCCATAATTTTATCAATATTGCAGCAGAGAGGGGATTCAAATTAGAGAGCAAAGCCCTGTTTCATAACCACACTGGAATTAAAAAGGACTCTTGGGGAGAGGGGGATCCAAGTCGAGGAGAGAGAGAGGAAGAACACAGTGATAAACCAGAAATTGCTTCACACAAAGGATTCATTAAAATATTCCTACTCTATTCTCATTTGAATAGACTCGTTGTCTTAGAAAGTAAGAAGGTTTGAACTAGAGGAATTACACATTATCTTCCCACAAAAGAAGTATTACTTCATATTTGTATAGCAAAACAGTTTAGAAAGCGCTTTCGTTTCAGTGTCTGCTTTCCCTGTTATGTTTGCTCGTAACGGAGAAAGTACAAGACATCTTCTGACTCTTTGTTTCTCGTTTTATTGCTCTGAGGCCATGACAAGGATGGATATTAGATAGAGTGCAGCTGCATGATTCCGCTTGACGTGTGACTCTGACTGTCATCCGTCAAGAGCCAGATTCAGTCTGAATAAGCCACGCCTTTTACTGAATTAAGTCCTAGACTAGTGAATTCTCGACCCAACACACTTGCTGATTCTGAATCTGCTCTGGATTTCCCTCATCCCTGCGTGACATTTGTGCTCCTTTAAGTGGCTGCCGTGTCCCTGGTTGCCAACTCTATCGCATCTGGCGTGACCCTCATACTTTCAGTCTCACACTCATGCAAGAAATCTTACTGCAAATCTATATTATTCCATTATAAACCTAAAATTAGCTACATCAAAACCATTGGGGTAGTTTGCAAAGCCTACAGACTTCGAGGTAATAAACTGTTACATATATGTAAATGTTTGTGCATGTGTGTGTCTCGAATTGAAACTCTCACTCCAGCCAGGTAACCAAAGTTGGCAATCCTGTCAACGTCACGTAATAAATATAGCGAATATTTTAAAGCTTTTCATACATGAAGGAAAAATGCAGTATCTACTAATGCATCACACCTTACATCTCAAAACTGTTATGAAATCAGAAGTCTTCAAAAATCTTTAAAGATTTAGGGATTATGATAATAACAGTAATTCAACAGTCTTCACAATGATAACTTGGAAAACTTTGAGCAAAACTTAACAAAACGAACTCATATCATGTGTATATTCTACTCCCTGACACTGAATCTGCAGCCTAAAGGTACGGACCCCAGCATGGAGCGTGGGGTCAGCTCAAAGAAGAAACCCTGAAGTTCTCACACCAACTGTCCAGACACATTAGAGAAGCACTTCCAAACTATAGTCTAACTCTACTGCAAAATAAAAGATGACACAAGGGCATGAAAACAGGAAATGAGAGGGGAAAAAAACAATTCCATGCTACCGCTGTTCTCACTCCAGTTTTCCACGTTACTTCTGCTTTAAGCCATAGGTTACACAATTAGAGCTGTTTTTGATAAGCTAACCCAGGAAACAGGAAATGCCCCGTGAGGCTTCAGCACCACTGGGCTTTGAACATTCATTTATCTGGGTGTCACACCATGAAATGCTGCAATTTTCCACCCGTGCCCTGATTGCAGAGCTTCCCGATGGACAGAGGGGCTGTGAGAGGCTCACGGCTGAGGCCCAGCGAAGGAACCTCACGTTCTGGGTTATGAAAAGGAAAGGCGGCAGCCTCTTGGATTTCTGGGGCACATAATTCATCCGGGTAGCGCAAATGCAGTCCCTCAGTCGGGAGAAAGCCAGCGGATAAACACACAATATATTAACCAGCCATGGGCACAGAGTCAGAACAAAACAGGAAAAAAGCCTTTAGCCTTGACATTAGATCGATGTAGTGTATATAACAGGCATGTGACATCTGTCTGAAATGTAAAAAGAAAACTGCACTGAGACAGAAACATTACACACCCCCTATCAACCAACCCTCTACATGATAAAAATGAATGAATGCATTATGATATATTATAATGCATAGTAATGTGTGAGTGACTGGTGTGTGACTGTGCCCCGCAATTCGTTGGCACCCCATCCTGGGTTATTACCAGCCATGCGCCCATAGCCTCCAGGATAGGCTCCGGACCCCCCGCAACCCTGAACAGGATAAGCAGTTACGGAAGATGGATGGATGGATAATGCATAGCAATACATCATAACATTACTTGATATAAATATGCATGGTTATATGGCAGGTGATACAGTATGTTTTCTGAACTATAACAAAACGTGCTAAAGGCACGATGATGATGTTTTTCTGAAGAAGTGTTATAGTAAGTTAAAAACACATTCCTTATGTACTTCAGTAATTATCTGTTTCCTCTGTGTTTATAACTGCCTGCAAGATGGGCGTCATTGCTGAATCTGATGATGATTCTTTAATAAGAAATCACATAATTATAATTATAAAATGAATTTGCCGATTTGAATTATTTGGATTAAAGCAAAACTTTTGCTTCCCCCATGCTAATGCACAATCGGTCTGTTTAATTTATTTACTAACACTTTATCTGATAGGCCCTTATAATGCAGTATTACACCAGACACTGCGTGTTGGTTACATACTGCAGATTCGTTCATCATTAATCTATCATAACAGTTCATGTTTGTCATGCAGTTACTATATATGCTCAGGTTTTGTTCTTGAGTAGTAACTGAGTTACTAAGCTACATGCTAATGTAAATGTGTGTTTAATTCTGGCTGATGAACACATGCTAGCATTTTTCAGTTAGTGAACCAAATCTCATTTTGGCTAAATTCTTAATAACGTAAACAATAAAAAATGAAGTCAGTCTACATATAGCAGGTGTTCACGAACAGATTTATTTCTATCATTAAATGTATATGTGTGCATGCTATTAATCAAGATTATTTATATCCATAGTGACCTACATATCTTTAAAATGTACAGTATCCCATTTAAACTACTAGACACCTTGGAGGATCACTTCAGATCACTTTGCATAAGGGGGTAACAAAGGAGCCACTTCTGAAGCCTTAGACAGCTAAGAATTAGTCAGAAGTCTGGTTCCTTAACCACTGTTCTCCCTGACAACCCATTAATGAGCAATTAAATACGATCCATGCAGAATCCCACCAGAATCTTGTTAAAAGAATCACAGTAACATGTTGCATATTCTGTTTTTAAAAGGCACACCGATAACTGCCTGACTGATTCTGAAAAATGCATAAATTCACTTTTATTCTTCATTTTTGGATAAAAATTTCTCCACTAAACTTTGCAAAAGTTATGGAACCCAGGGCCTTATTTATAAATAATGCTCAGTTTAAAACCTGATGCCTGAAAGTTGGATATACTTTCATCACGCATTCAGCTCGACCTGAGATAAGAGAGCGCATGACCACATCTTTTTGTGCTCTAGGGATTCTGGTCAAGAACGATCACAATAAAGACTCGGGTCATGACTAAAAGAGACTTGTGTACCAGCAGAAACAGAAACCATTGTTTGTTTTAATGGAACATTTCTGACGTTTCCAAGCACCGGCTCAAGCTCCTGATAGTAGCAATAAAGCTTATTTTCTCCAGAGCGTTGTAGAGCCAGCCAGAAATGACAAAGCTTTGCTCAAACAGAGCGCTAATCACTAAAAGGACACACAACCTGCGGTTTTGTGCAGAAAGAAGCTGGTGTTTTCAGTACATGTACAATCACAGTGCCCCCTACTGGCCGCAAGCTTTAGATGTTTTAAAATGTAATAAGATGGCACCAAATGTAAAAGGAAATCTATACAGGATCAGGTGACAAATAAGGTTTGCATATTTTTTAATGCATATTCCTCCAAAATAATGTCATGCATTAATTATGTGACAGGATGCAATATCTCTGTCCCTCACTTTTTTGGGAGGTTTAGACTTCTAATCATGGGACTGTAATGTGCTGGTCCTCCCCGACGCCAGAATAGACATGCTGTTTGAAAGACGTTTGATATTCCCGAGGACTTAGATAGTTCTTCTGTTGATTGTTGTTTTGAACCTTTTTCTGAAATTTGACAGGGGGGGGCTAAAGCAAGAATTAACATAACTAATCCCTACAGACAGCATGCTTTCCAATAGCAAATTTATTTTTGACCTTTAACACAGATTTTGAGGAGAGACAAATGTTATTCCTGTACTCCTTTGAGCAGAGACCTCTTTCCAGTATAGAAGGTCAGGATTTAGCGGGTGCCATGGAAAAGCTTGGAGAAGCGGCATTAAGGTCTAACAAGGGGGAAAAAACTGCTGCCATGGGACGCGTGTGAACTGTGAGTTATTATTGCGCAGACTGCGAATCATCAGGCAGACATGCCCAGGGAACGACCCATCGTCTTCCCACCTCCTCTTCGTAACACACGACGGATAACCCCAACAACGCGCGGCCGCTCGCATGCGGTTTACGAATTACGTTATTCCAGCGGTGCTGCCCTCAAAGCAGATCTTGTCAGGAATAAAATATTAATGCAGAAATCTGCGAAAGCGTATAATAGCATCGTACAGTGGCAAGACTGTAAATTCTTCGGATACTTCAGAGCAATATAAGTGAAAGCGATTGGTCATTTTTTCAGTTATTCCAGCTCATATAATGTGTTTGGGTCCAGATAAAATGTAATGAATGGCTTTTCAAATCATTCATTTCCTCACAAATTAAGAACCAATTCGTCAAACCCACAGCTTTGATCTTGGTGGGAAAATAAAATTCTGGTGAATTCCTGGACTTTCTCTGAATCACAAATTTAAAAAAAAATCAAGGAATTCATTAAGGGGAAAAGTTTAACAGTCAAAAAGTGCTATGTTCATGGAGACATGGAGTTCAAAGTACAGTAAACCTGAATGGGAAGGACAAGCAGTAACGGTGTTTACACTTCTAGCCTAGACTGCAGCAGATAATAGTTTTAACATCATGTTGTTACTAAGAAACCATTAATCTTGCTTATCTCATGCTTCCTTTGCCAGGGACATGTTTAAAAATTTGGGGCTTTCCTGTGTATAGTGTTTTCTACATTTCTTCTTTCCATTGTATTTTTCAATTACATATTCTTTTGTGTGTCGCGCCAAAGGTTGATAAATTTAATGCTTCTTTAGCAGCTGTTTTCCTTTTGTGAGGGGCAGAGAGATTCTGTTTTTAAATGCCGAAAAAGTTTGCTTCTTTGTGTTTTTTTACTTCACTCCGAGATGTTTCACAGCACCGTGATCCTGTACTGCTTCATCTGTTATGGAAGATGGATGGAAGGATCTTGGAGATGTAACTGCACCTTTTGTTGTTCACTTTAGCTCGGGGTCTGCAGGCTGATCTTCAGCTTTAGTGTTTTTGTCTCATGCACTCGAGTGCTTTGGATGTATCAGAGAGAGAACATTAGCTGCTTCCTCCTCCCTAACCCTGCTCTTTACATTGCTCTACTTTGGGAAATATAATTTCCTTCGCGCTTATCTCTCCTGCACAAAGCACTGAGTCGATTGAAATAAATTATATTTCATGAACCTATTTTCATTTTTAAGACTTTTGCTCAGAGTTTTGTGTATTGACGCTAGCAACCCCTGTTGGTCGAGACTGAGAAGTGCTTGGTAATTATTTATTATTATGTCATTAATTATTCATTTAATTGTTTGTTTATTTATTTTAATTATTATTTTGTGCTCCAGAGTATAATGCAAAGAGTCTATGAAAAGTATTATGCTTAAGCAGAGGAATGTCAGTATAAACAGTAAACCAGAGGTAGAGATTTCAGGTCCAGAGAGTACAAATCCATACCAATGTTTTATTTCAACCAACCAGTTGAGTATAAAGAGTCATAGTCACAGAGTACTCAACTAGTTGGTTGAAATAAAACATTGGTCTGGATTTGTACTCTCTGGACCTGAAATCTCTACCTCTGCAGTTAGCAAGCTATAGCAGTTGCCTGAAGTCTCTGCTCATTTGTATGGTGAGAAATTACTGCTAATGACTCCAGACTGAAGAACTCCAGGAAGCTCCTGCTGATACAGAACGCGGCTGGGACTTGGAAACGAGGCAAATGAGGAGCGGTTTGAAGCATACTACCATCGCTTTTGTTTCCCAGCTGCCACACGCTGTAAAACCCATCTTTTCCATAGTGCACAAACCTGCGCTGAACGGCTGTGGGAATCCTCTGTGAGACACGGAGTCGGTTTCAGATTGCCATCAGTGTCACTTCCAAGCAACGTCAATTACCAGTGCTTATTAAGCAGTCGTGTTTCTACACAAGACTAAACCCACCCTTGATTTGACATGAGGAATCTATGGTGTATACCAACTTGCATGATCATTTGAATGGAAATTATTTAGCAAGGCTAATGTAGCTGTAAATATAAACACTGCAATTTAATAAACATAAACAGAAAACTCAGCTACTACTCATTACATACTCAAGCTGTAGCATAGGGTGATGCAGGGTAGTCAGCTCCGGAAGATGGTTGGCTCAAATCCCTGGGCAGCCGTGGTGTGCTTCCACAGAGAGATACAACATTATTCATACTTTCAGTACTGTAGCACACATTTTACACTTTATCCTTGTTCACATCTGCATATATTGACTGAAACACATCAGTATGTTGCTCAAAGGCAGAACTGCAGGGGCTCTTCTTGGGAATTAAACTGGGAAACTTTCGGAAATTAGTTCATATAGTAAAGCACCAGGCTACTTGCAGTCAGAGATCCACTGGGACTGTTTCAGTCAAACGTCACAGCAGAACTGCTTTGTATCTATGTTATGGTGGGGTGACAGGAGAAGGGATAGATGGTTTCTACAGCTCAGAAATAGCAGGATATTTATTTTAAAACCCAGGTCCTGTTTCTTTTAGAATATAAAATGTTAACTAGCCCTAGGTTGAAAAATCCAGTTCAGCCATCTAAACTGCTGTATTACGTTTCAATGTAGTGATTAAAACATTCTATCGATGAAGAACTGGGAAGTGTGACTAAATGAGATGTTTCATGGCTAAGTACCACAAGGGATTTGAGAAGCCTGTGACGCAGAGACTTAACCTGAATTGTTCAGTAATAATATCCAGCTGTATATATGGGTATTGGTTATATAAGTTACGCTAGGTAAAAGTGTCTGGTAAGCAAATAAAATATTAATATCCAATGTCATTTTCCAGTGGAAGGCTCATCCATCAGCTGTTGGTGGCACTGCCTGGCGCCGTTCTCTCACTCAACACCTGTCAGCTCAGGGGGGGACGTCTCTGGACTGCGGCGAGCGCACCCCCGTTCACAGCATTCCTCATCTGTCCGCGCACCCAGGCGAGCACACTCAGCAGGAAGGAACAGTGGCCATCGAACGCTGACAGCTGTCGCCACGGCACCCGGGAGGAGCGGCATCGCCGGGGAAACTGGCGGGAAGAAGGTCTGTGCTGCCTGCCTTCCCTGTACCTTAATAAAGAAGCCTTGAAGAATTAATTAACTCTCAACGTGCGTCGAGGGACAAAAATTAACGTCCCAAAAAAACGCAACAGTAACGGGTTCAGACTGAGCACGAGTCTCTGCTCTCCTCCAGTAAACAGCGGATTTGTGCCTCTCAGCGTAGCCGTCTGGACCCAACAAAATAAATGTCACACGGAAAAGATAAACCTCGGCTAAAAAAATTCACGTTTTCTGCTAGGTGACGTCTCGTCGCATTTCAGCATGGCCTTCTAGCGTCTTTCTCACGTGTTCGTGCTTCTCAGCTTCCCCGTAACGCGTACGTAGGACGACCCACTTTCTCCTAACTAGAGGATACGGCCAGAATGAGGAAGCGAGCGATAGGGAAGGTGCATTCGGGCCGCGGCAGATCAATCCTGGCGTTGCGGCGTTATGGGTCAGCCTGCGTCGATGCGCTCCATTAAGATCGACACTGTGCTCCCCATATGGCACAGAGGCCTTTACTGAGCACCTGGGAGCTGCCTTATGGTGGAAAACATGTGGAAGAGCTTGGGAAAGTCACCTGTGTGGGCACTGGATGCGCAACATCTACTGACTTCTTAAAGGACTTCTGAAGGAGGTTCAGGGATTCCTGCTTTTTAGCCCCCGCCCCACACTTTACTCCAGTATACATGTCACTGATCCAGAACTCTATCCTTCAAGGACACAGCCCTGTGGCAGTGGGCGAGTGCCTTCCTTTTCCACAGCACGGCACCAGATGCCACACTGCGGAGAGACCCTGGCCAATAGGCTCCTCCCCCCCCCCACCCCACCCAGCTCAACCATGTGCACATCAGTTTCCCTTCTAACCAGCATCATCATGCCTTTCGATTTATTAAATCCATTTAAACCGCTCTCTGTTCATTCCTGATATGGCGAATGTCGTCGTTCTTGCAAATGTCAGAGTACGGCAGTGGATGGAGTCCTAATTATTGCCATATTGCACCGTTCCATGTGGTGCACCATAAAAAGCATTCGGATAACATCTCAGGATCGATGGCTATTTTCCCTTCGCCACAATACTGGACAGCTCCCAGATGCTTGGGAAACAATTACCACTCATCTCCCAATCTAATTGCGGCAATCCTCAGGCATATTAATTTCACAGCTCCCTCCGTACTTGAGCACAGGGTAAACGGCAAATTTAGCAGCAACCCGTTTGTGGCGGCGCACCCCGATTATTGGAAAGTTAATAGGTTTTGCCGGCACCTGGGAAAGAGATCACCTTCCTTTCTAATTATAAACTGAATCTAGTGATAGAAGGAAAACTGGGCTCTGTAATTTGTTTTGTTGTTGATGGCAAAAGTGAACGGATACTGGTAGGGCTGGGCGATATCATATCGTTATTATATTGCGCGTGCACAGTAATCATCTGGGCTTCAGATGATGGACAAAACATTTGGCGCCAGCTTTTCAGTACTATAAGGATGTTTATTTACGTCCACAATTTGCTAAGCAGATTATTATACTGCTAAAATATTAATGAGGCATTTTATGATGCTCAAAAGTTAGTATAAGTATAGTATAATTTGTCAGTATAAATTCAGCATTTCCTTATGTTTAATAAACGTGTCTGACTTAAAACTGCAAAAAGTACAGCCACACCACAGATGTCTTTTACCTTGTTTATACACACAAGATCTCCTCTTTTAAAAGATGTTGTGACTGCTGAGGTGCCCCTGTCATCACTGCCATTTCGGTGTATATTGCATATTGATTGGTATACCATAGTATACCAAAACGGTATTATGTGGTGAGCCCCACTACAGTGCATAATGCACTGAAGTATACCAAACCATAGTATACCAAAATAGTATTATGTGGTGTGCTCTGCTATAGTGCATATTACACTGAAGTATACAAACCGTAGTATACCAAAATGTTATTATGTGGTGTGCCCCACTCCAGTGCATATCGCACTGAAGAATACCAAACCATGGTATATCAAAACAGTATTATATGCTGTACCCCACCACAGTGCATCTCGCACTGAAGTATACCAAACCATAGTATACCAAAACGGTATTATGTGGTGTGCCCCACTACAGTGCATAATGCACTGAAGTATACCAAACCATAGTATACCAAAACGGTATTATGTGGTGTGCCCCACTACAGTGCATATCGCACTGAAGTATACCAAACAATAGTATACGAAAACAGTGTTATGTGGTGTGCCCCACTACAGTGCATATCGCACTGAAGTATACCAAACCATAGTATACCAAAACAGTGTTATGTGGTGTGCCCTGCTATAGTGCATATCACACTGAAGTACACCAAACCATAGTATACCAAAACAGTATTATGTGACGTGCTCCTCTACAGCGCATACCACACTGAAGTATACCAAACCGGTATTATGTGGTTTTCCCTGCTACAGTGCATATGGCACTGAAGTATGCCAAACCATAGTATACCAAAACGGTATTATGTGGCATGCTCCGCTAACTGAATTTAATAAACATAAAGATACTCCAAGTTTATACAGATTACTAACTTTTTGGTGTCACAAAACGTACCTCATAAATATTTTGCCTGGTTTACTAATCTGTTTACCAAATTGTGGGTGTAAATAAGTGTCTATATAGTACAGCTGGCATCCAGTCAAATGTTTCACCTGTCATCTGAAGCCCTGGTGATTATTCTGCATGCATGATATAATATCAACTTATTGCCCAGCCCCACATACCAGCTAACATCCCTCTCTCCCTTAAAGCCTGTTTCACAACAACATCATAAAGTTATTCTTCAGAGGGATGTTTTTCTGAAAGTTCCTCCTCATGGTGTGCTTAACCTACCTTCTCGGTCATAACGTATATGCCTCATAGTAGCACAACTGACCCCATAACCGAAGCTTGCCTTTCACGGAACATTTTCTCTCCAATGGTTTGCCCTTGGCCAGTTCTTTTAGGGCTTTGAAGTTTCACCTCAAAGAATCTGCTCCAAATCACGGATCTATGGCTAATTAGATTTTTTTTTTAATCATAAAAAAATAAAGTACAAGCACAGTCATGACCTCTCAACAATTCCACCTGAAACTGGACCAATTACTTAAATCTCAGGAACTAACTTTAAAGCCATGCTGCAGAAACTCCGTAAAATCGGCTTGGTGATTTCGACACAAAGTATAAGCACACGTTATGATTACTGTCCGGTCTCTGCTTAGCCCACACATATTTCATCTTACATTACAGATAAAATAACCCCACTTTTCATCTGAATCTCAGTATGTAATTTTAAACATCCCGATTTATTCACAGCAGCGTGACTAAGCTCGAAAATAAACTGCATTTCCTGCCCAAATTCTTTATCGACCGATTTTGACCTAGTTTCTACAAACTTCACAAATGCCAACCCGTTCATGGAGCTACTGAAAGTGTGAGCAAATAAGGAAAGTGCTGTCACACATGCTGCAGGCCAGTCTTGAAATTATGAATGGCGACTCTAAGAAAAACGTGCCCTACATAGAGACATTATGTATATAATCCAGTCATCTTCCAACCAGTTACCCAGTACTGGGACAGCGCAGGGCAGAGAGGCTGGCTGGTCCAGTACAGGCCTGACGCCACGGGCAATCTGGTGACATCATTTCACCTAAGTGAAATCCTTTCGGCTGCAGATGAACCCGCAGCAAGGAAATTCATGGGTAGCATGCAATGTCCACACAGGCAGCCAGAGTGGGACCTGAGCCCCCACCCCAGAAGGAGGAAGGCTACAATGTTACGCCACCACGCTTCCCATCGTTCACGTAATCATTTACAATCTATTACGTCATTTTTTGGTACAAATTACTTTCACTTTTGATATGTTAGCATTTTCAGCAGCTAGTTGTAAAAATAAAATGATGTGTGCATGAAGCCACTGTGGTAAAAAAAAAATGGGACTGCTAGGTAATTTGGTTTTTTCCATAAAAGACAACCAGGAATCTGAAAGAAAAATAAATAAAACGCATCAACTGGTCAAAATAATTGCTCATCCAGCTGTCATAAGCGATCGTGGCAACAGATTAGAGGGCAGGATGGATGTCCCACCCTGTTCTTCATGCATCTCTCAGTTTAAAAGGTAACACGCTTTAAAAAAAAACCCCACCCCCAGTCAATTCATGCTCACGGTCCCAATGTCCACACACTCTGACTCACGGACTTCGAGGCTTAAGTCCTTGAGGGCTTAGGGCTGTCCCACTGTCAAATTGTCAAGTGCATGAGGGCTCTCGGACATTTAGAGCCCTTTATGCACACTTTCCATAAGTCTGCATTTCTGCAGACTGTCTGAGGGAATTACTCACAGTTCATAGCATTTTGCGACATGAAGCACAGGGTTGCCCGGGGAAGCCCAAAAGCGTAAATGGTAAACAAACCACTTCTTTTAGGTTTTGCTTGATGGTACCGTTTTGACAAATAAGTGTAAATTGATTATATGACAATTACCTCTAATTCACTCTGTAATGCAAGAGCCTGGAACACGTTCAAATTAGGCAGTTGGTCCCTTAAGTGCCCTGGCCGTGAAGAAAGTGCATTTTAAAATAAAAAGTCCCAAAGCCACAATAGTAAGAAACGTTTTTGGCATCGTCAAGGTAACGTCGCACTGTGCTGTCCCATTCCTATTTATACCATTTCGAGCCCTTGCAGCCTCTGGCACTCAATCACTTACTAGGTGACATTAATTAAGTCTGCGAGAGTTCAGGGCTTCCACAGGGGACACAGGGATTGGGGCTTAATCTCAAAAGGTGGGGAAAACTGACACATAAACCAGGACTGATAAGATGCAACTGCTTTCCGAGCTCCCATATAATCCTTATTGTGAGTCACCAGGGCTTCTTCCCAAATGGAGAAATTAAAATATGTGCAGGCGTAACACCTAAAGGGAACAAAATGCATTTAGGCGGAGTTACCACTGAGCTATTAAAAAGCACAACCATGCTGCCCACTGTGCTGATTTTGATGCAACCGCACTCAACAACTAATGGTAAATCACCCACCCACTCCAACTTCCCCACACTGACTTGCGTAACTTTATACATGAAGTGTCGCCTGGTTGCTCTACAAGCTTGTATGGTTTTGCAGGGTTGCAGGGTTCCAGGGCCTATGGGCGCAAGGCAGGGAACAACCCAGGATGGGGCACCAACCAATCACAGGGCATAGTCACACACCTATCACTCACACATGCACATCTATGGACATTTTGGTAACTTTGGTAACCTCAGTATGTTTTTGGACTGTGGTGGGGAAACCGGAGTACGGTGAGGAAACCCCATGACGACGCAGGGAGAGCATGCAAACTCCAGAGACTCAAAGCCTTGTCCCAGTGGTGTGAGGCAACAGTGCTAATCACTGCTCCAAAGGGCAAATAATCACTGGGGACACTGGACTCAGAAGCCACCGATGCCCAAGTATCTTTATTTAACAATCTCCAGACACCAACATCATGAGTTTTTATCCGATATACAGTGAGACGCTGCTACAGGAGAGGTGTGCTAATGCTAACTGACTAGCAGACTTACCAGTATTACTGTACATGGCTCATTAGCAGTAAAGCGAACCAGTTCATGGTTGTGTTAAAGGCCGACACCCAGTCAGGGCATGAACTACAATCTGTACAATTCTGGGTATTATGGGCTGACAGCATTAACCCATTACACTACTTCTCTAATCCTTAAACTAAAATCATCTCATATATTACCTAGAATACATTTTTGCTTAAATGTGGTGTATTGGATATTCAATCATTACACATTGCCAAATGTCATTTAACTCCTTCTTAAAATGCTGAGATATCAAAAATTACAATGGGAGAGGTGTTTTGTTCACTTCATGTCTATTGCATCAAATGCTTTTTTCTTTGTCAGGGACACAATGAACTTTAGCTTTGATGAGGGCAAAATAAATTACAATATAATTTGGTTTTTGAAGCTTCTGTTGAGGTCTTTGTGAGGCAGGACAATCGAGTTGAGTATAATCACCTCCGACGGGATATTCACGTTACAGCCTGGAAAAAAAAAACATTTAAAAAAGGCAACATGAAGAAAAATTCAGCTTTCATTCACCTAAATCAGCATGTTATCCTACAGTTCCAGCTGCCGGAAAATACTTTACCCAGAATGGTTATAGAGGGTGTCAGCTTCCCGTCTCTGAAGAGAGTCTCGCTGTCGATTTTGGCATAAGGGTCGTTAGGGTTGGGGTCACTGGGGGTTCCCTCGACCCTCGCCCACCTGCCAATCGTGCTGTCCCACCCCACAATGCTGTTCAGTACGCAGCTGTGGTCCTATGAAGCGGCACGCAAAACATTAGGATGAGACCGTTCTCAGGAAACTCAATGTACAAAGAATGCCTCAGCACTTCTGCTTCATTTCCCAGAGACAAAAAAATAAGTCACTACTCCAGAGAATTCATTTACGTTGAATTTTCGATTTTGACAGAAACTTTTGAGATCCGGGATTAATAGTGACTTAAGTGTCTGAAACCGCAGCAGAGGTGATTTTCTTTCTTGTAATCAATAACAGAACAAATGGTATTTATCCAGAAGCAGTCCAAGGCTCTAAGTTTTCCCAGAGAAGCAATCAGGTCATGGTCTAGTCGCCGGAATTTTTTAATTCGCTCTGCTGTGCTTTGGAAGAAAAACTCTGGCTGAACTTTTTCTGGACCCCTACATGTAAACAATCAGCACCTAGAACCTGGAACCTACCTGTAAAGTGGCCCCATGAAGGATGATGGACTCTCTCACTCGAACCCCAGCTCCTATTGTCACCCCTGTGCCAATAGAGACATTAGGGCCTAACTGCAGAGGGAGGAAAATGAGAATATCAGCGTATGGAAACTATGACAGAGATAAAAAAATAAATTAATTAAACAAATCTGCTTCTCGATCTGCTGTTTGTTGATACTTCAACTGAAAAATTTACTTACTACGGCTGTTGGGTCGATCTTAGCAGTTGGATGAATGTACACGTTTCCTACAGAGAGCAAACTACATGTTAATATACAGGAAAACTACAGTCCATCATGAGAGAGACAAGCGCAGAGTTAATGCTTACCACTAATTTTGGGACTTGCTTCTTCATTCTTCGCCAGCCTCTCTGGATGAGTCTGGTGGTACTGGTTCAGGTACAGCCGACTGGCATAAATGGCAGACCTGTCCGGAGACCAGCAGATGGGCAGCTCAGGCACACTGGAGACCAACGTGCTGCCGGCCCTGAGCACGACATGTCCCGCCTGTGTATAATCCGTCTCGCCCTCATTACTCCGTGATCCGTCCCCCGCCGAGCGAGCGATGGGGACTCACCCAGCCGACTTGATCTGACTCCAGAAGCCTGTGGTTTTGTAGACGTACAGCTTGCCTTGACCAGCCAACGCGGTGAATATGTCCTGTTCCAGCCGGATCACTTCTGCCCGCTGCCAGCCGTTGGTCTGTTCCTCTCTGCGAGAGAAGCATGGCTCTTATAGAGCATCACTGCCTGGCTCTATGCAGCCAGCAGGCCCCTTGTTCTCAGTAAGCAACTTGTCAGTTCAGCTCACTAAGGAGCAGACGCCTGAGGGGAAGGACAACATGACTTTGGGCTCCACAGTAACTGCCCTGCCGTCCAGCCAAAGACAGGAGTTGTGGGCCTCTACAGAGGTAACTTACTAAAGCAATTCAACCTCAACAAAATGCTCCTGTCTCTTCCATCCCAACCAGTACATGGTGCTGCTACATCGGCTTTTTAATAGTTTGTATCATTCGGGACAGTGGAGATGATCGAAAAGAATCAGAGAAGGAACAGAGGCATGAAAGCATGCTGTGGTCAAAATGAAAAGCAAAATGACAGTGAATGACCAGAACAATTCCGGGAAAATCTCAAAGCAAGAAAACCAATAGATGTAGCTGAAATTGTTGACATTTGTAGGACATCCCCATGGTGACACTAAACCTGCATGTCGCCAATCGAATAATGCTTCTTAATTTCATTCTCTGAGGCTTTACCTCCCATTTAAGAGGAATGGAACCCGGGACATATCAACTTTTGATATACAGATGCTCCTAACTTACAAAATGATTTTTTGACTTTACTATACTTAGTAATTTACTATTTACAGCAAATATTTTGTATTTACTTATTAAGTGGCAGCAGTTATTTACTTTATCATATGATATTCGACTTACGATATTTTCAACTTACGATGGGTTCATAGAAACGTAACCCCATCGTAAGTCGAGGAGCATCTGTATATGTACTGATTTAGCAGTCAGGCACGCTGTTACAACGCTGTTAAAATCACTTGCCTGTAGGTAAGCAGAAGCTGCCCCTTTCATTGTATTAAAAAATAATTAAGATTACAGAATCTTATATTTTTTATAAAACAAATGCTTAAAGAAAAAGCATACTAATTGCACACAAGCACGATTTACAGAGTACTACACAAACAGGGGGGCTAATTAAAGCTTTCTAACACTCCCCCCACGGTGGGATCACCACACAGGCCGACTTACCCCTCATAGGGATATCTGGGGATGTCGAACAGGGAAGAGAATGATGGCAGGAAGCGGAGGGAGGGAAAAAAATGAACAAAACTGAGGGTAAGAAATGGAAAAATCAATGCAGACGCCCATCAGAGGACCTCAGGGGGAAAGGGGGGTTTCCTCCCACTCACAACAGCATGTCCTGCTGGTTCTTCTGGAAGACGGCCCCGATGTGCTGGAAGATTTCCGGCGTAAACAGATAGATGCCACAGTTGATGATGTCACTCACGAATGTGCTGGGCTTCTCCACATAGTGCATCACCTACAGCGCAGGGAAGAACTCCATAAGTACTGACTCATACTTCCTCTGCATCTCACCGGTGTAAACAGACACAGACCAAAGGCGGCGCATTAGGAATGGGAAGAAGCTATTCCATTACCTCATTTGTTTGCTGATTTTCCACAATACAGCCATAGTTCATGGATTGCTTCCTATTGGCCTAAATTATCAAAAAAAAAAAAAGGAAAAAAGAAATCTGTCAATTCAGCATCAGGGTGTTTAATGGTTTTTCACAGGATAGCACATACCAAGCAAATATCTACCCATCCTCCACCACCCTATGTCCAGTAGAGCATTATGGTGGACGTATTCTAAAACCAACACCAAACATTGACAGTTAACTTTTCTTTATTGCAAGCTGGAGGAGAGCTGAAAGTCACAATTAGCAGACCCCCCCCCCCCCCCCCAGCGCCATTTATAAACCGTAACCCCTTCCCATGTAAGCAGATCAATCATATCCTGACCGTCGTCCCCAGGATGACGAAGCCAGGAGCATCCCCGTGCTCGTTCTGGAAGTCCAACATCTCCAGCAGAGGGAACTCGGAGCACACGTCGGCATTCATGATGAAAAAGGCCTCCGGGCCGCCAGACAGGATCTGATCCCTGAAGTGATAGACGCCCCCGCCTGTCCCCAGGGCCGCGTACTCCTGCAGGTACCTGGGAGTCCAGCCGTGACGCTCAGTTACGGAAAGCCAACCTCCGTTAACATTAACGGTATTCAGAGTAACAAAGGAAAATAAACAGGGCTAATTATGCTCTGAAAAGGACTCCATTACATTCTTATCTATAAGGATCGCATTGCACTTATAGCAGAGAAACCTTCTGCAACAATGTTAGTGATTAAGCAGCAATTAAGACTGAATGATTTCTGGAGTGGTACTACAGGATTATCAGCCTCATGTTCCAACTGAAAGTGCCCTAGTTTTGACTGTAGAGCCCTAATCAGCGCTAAAGTTTATCCCACAGTAAGTTTTACTTGCTAATAGTACTTTAGCTAACGACATACAGCAATAATTACACTGGATCTAATATTAATAACGAAACAGTGGAATGATTGGAGTGAGCATATCTGGTCCCAAAATGGTGAAAATTAGACAATTCATGAATTTAGCACACAAATCCCAGTTATCATCAGTGTCCACAAATGCCTGCGAGATTAACTCCTTCAATTCATCCTCTCAAAAACCTTCTCCTCTACTACGCCCCCCCCCCCCCCCCCAAAAAAGGCTATGGGTGTCATGTCGGGTGAACATGATGGGCAAACAATGCTGCCACGTCACCGGATCCAACGCTGCAGAAAGATCTCAAGGTAGCTAAAGTGTGTCACAGTGTCAGGGACAGGCTGCAGGAGTGTATCAACGTCGACGGTGGACATTTCCAACACTTATGAGACTAAACATCACCGTACCGTAAAATAAAAACTGTATACCTACTTTTGTCCCACTTTGTGTGTGTGTGTGTGTATATATATGTGTATATATATCCTCCAAATTATGTCATTAGATATACATAAGGTTGAAAGATCTGTTACCTTATGGAGATTTTGAACTCCTGCTGTGCACATGCCAAAAATCGCGTAAGTTCTTCATTTGGTTGATAGAAGCCAATAAGCAATATCTCTTTCATATTTGGAACCTATATCAGAAATACAAATTTAGCAAATTAGTTACCTGTGTACCTTTTTCACATGTACTCACATACTTTGAACAAATTCAAGTTTCACCCCTCAGTTTCCCTTTCCTGATAAAACATACATGTACGAATCTTTCAACTACTGCGCCCTCTGCTGGTATGCTACACACAGACCCCACTTCATTTCATCTGTAGCTGACAGATTCGGCTAATAAACGTTTACGCATAACGTATGATTACCGAATGACAAAAAATAAAGCAAAAAAAGGCAATAACGAGATAAAAACCCGGACTGTTAACCGCGATGGTCATGTGGGGGTCCGTAAGCTCACCTTCGCGCAGGCCTCGATGTGATGCTGCAGCATCGGGACCCCGGCAACAGGGAACAGGGGCTTCGGGACCTCGAAGGACAGCGGCCGGAACCGGGTACCTGGCAGGACGGACCATTCAGCACGATGTGCTTTCCCATATCCAGGTAATGGCCAGCAGTGTCACCTTACGCCGAATTTTACGGTTGTTACTGGAGATTTTGGTGTGACATTATCAGACAGAAACTGTTAACTATCCAAATCGAATTAATCAAATTAACGACGCGTGTAAATTAAATTATAAAAGAGTAAATTTTAAAAAAGTACCATCAAAGTTAAACTCAGTCATATAACATGGCCACGTCATCAAAACCCAACTGCGCTAAGTACGTCTGTGATGTATTTACTTGCTGCACGTATGTTCATGGGGCGGATAAAGTGTCCTCTTAATTGTCACGCTGTTTTAACTAGCTGCACTTTTACCTTTTTGCGGCCCTCCGATCAGAATGACAGTTTTCAGCATCTTGTATATTCCTGTATATTCGCTGTATATTCCTGCGAGCTGTGCGGGCGTGTCGGCCGGTCCGCCGTGGGAGCTGCGCCGAACGGCTTCCCGTGATTATAAACTACAGTAATAAACTGCGAAATCAGGGAATATACGCAGATTTCATTCTAAGAACAACCCAGTATTGCTTTCGGTGACATTTGTGGAAAAGCCAATAATCTAAAGCCTGCGAAGTCAAGTCAAAATTGACAGATATCTACAACGACGTAAATCGGTGAAATAAGATAACCGGTTCATTCAGTCTTCCTTGAAAACATTACAACTGTGTTAAAAAAAAAAGCCACTTTAGCTTCTATCCTGCTTCCTGTCAACTGAACGTGAATCCATCCGGCTCCGGGGGATTATGGGAAACGTAGTTCTTATCGGTCGTGCTTTTCCATTTTTGCTTGTTTCTCATGTCTCAGTAGCTTGTTAGTAAATATTGTCTAAAGTCATGTGACGGTTATCCACCATAACTAAGTCAATGCTGATGATAGACATTTAAAATAAATGAAACAAACACCCAAGTACATGTACTTTATTAAAATCTCATGCTGTATGTATATCATACTTTCTGGGAAATGAATACATTACATTTCGGCTTGTTTTATGTGGGTATATTTTCATGGTAGTTATATGACTTCACAGAACTGGAGGAGTCGAAGTTCCTGGGGCCCTCTGGGAACCAAATGGCGCAAAGTACTCCACAGCAAAAGACAGAACGTCATCCGGTTTGCGGAGCAGTAGGAACTGCAGGAAGTCAGCTAGCAGGGCTTTCAGTTCGGGGTGTTCTTGAACATATGAGGCATGACTGCTTCTCAGCTCTTCCTGTACCACAAACCAAAACGACCCACCGGGAAAGAACCTTTTACTGCAGCACTTTGCACAGATTAGCGGATCCCATCCACCTGTTTTCAAAACCACTTACCCAGACAATGGTTTATACGCTGTGCACTAAAGCATTAAAACGTGCAGTGACTCCTAATGCCATTCAATCATTATATCAATGACAATCACATCACATGTCAAATATTAGACAAGTGCACCTTTCTGTCCAGAAATCTGGAGAACATCTGCATGTCTTCTTCCCACACCAGGGGTTTCTTTTCAAAAACAGGTTTCTCCACTTTTTCTACTGGGGGTGGGGTGGGGTGGGGGTCAGTAAGGCAACAGCAATATTGTATCTAGCCTTTAATATATAATTTTTCCCTCCAAGTTTAATAACAGCAGTGCACATTTACCTGTTACTTTGTCAGCAGGCTTGTGAAGTAGCTTCATTGTTACCGGTGATCCAACTTGCACTCTGCTTGCAAGATGGCTGCAAAACAAAATACAGCTAAATCAAAACACAGGAAACCAAATTACATCTGGCACACAGATTTTCTGCTGGCATTTTAGGTTGCCAGTCGATAGACAGTTAAGACAGCTCATGGGTTTTATCAAATGCTTCCAGACAGTTTGAATTCTGTAGCATTTTTCATGTACTTAGAAGTATCCTAAGGGGGAAAAGTCCATCTTGAAACAACTATGCTACTCACCTCCCCAAAAGAACACAGTCTCACTAATGAAGCTGTATTCATATACGGAATCATTATGTTCACATTTACCTGATACTTTAATCCAAAGTTACTTACAGTAGAGGGAAGGGATACAATTTGTGTGTGATCCCTGAGTTACAAAGATAATGTGGAAGAGATCTGTGAGATTCCTGCTTACCCATCTGAAAGAAAGTAGCAGTGCCATGTAGCAGAGATATCTGTAACAGACTCCACTGTCCTCTGGATGCCAAACACATCCATGAACTCTGTTCCCAACAACTGCTTCCTCTCCCCTAATACTTTCTGTTTAAGGCATAAGAATACTAAAATTACCCGCAGGCCATGTCAGTGGTGTTCATGCAAACATCATAAATCAAACATGATAGACACTAACATGCCAACACATTTTGAAAAAGGTGAGGAAAAGTATACCTTTTCATACATAGTTGACCTGCAAGTCATCCTCTTTAGGTTTGATTGCCCATTCTACACTTAACGCTTTTGACAACAAACTTAGAGCACTTACATAGGTAGAAAAACAGATCTGAGTCTCGGTGTCAAGAGACAAGAACACCATGTTCTCTGGAAAAATCTTCCTTTGAGCTAGAATTCGCAGAATAAGAAGATTTGAGGCTTCTGACACAAATCCCTCCAAAGAGCTCACTGGAAATGTGAAGGACTGGCTCTTCACTTCCTGAGAGAGAAATAAAATTGAATGATGTACTAGGATGTCATGCTGGGAAAGTGGCAGCATTACTTACAAACTCAAAAAGAGAAATCACAAAAGGGCAAAAAACCTGTGTCCTCTATAGCAGTATTTCTCAAACCGGACCTCAGGGATCCCTGGACAGTCCAGGTTTTTGCTCCCTCCCAAGCTCCTGGTAGAAAAGAATGTGGACTTTCTGGCAGGGAGCTGAGAGGGAGCAAAAACGTGGACTGTCTAGGGGTCCCAGAGTACAGAGTCGAGAAACACTGCTCTACAACACATTATGGAATACATCAACAGATGGGTCCCTCTTATAAATCAGAGTGAAACAGTGAACAAAGTTCAATTAAAATGAAGAAAGTGACATGCAAAACTTAATTTGCAGGTGTGTGTCTAATGTGACATTTTTAATCTCAATCTATTACAACAAATCTCCATTTAATAATCACAATTAGTAATTAATTAGGTTAGGAACACAACAGAGCAGAAATCCTCTAACCTCTCCCTCCGTGATGATTTTATTCACCACCAGCTGATCACCATGTCGCACCATGTGAGACTTCCTGTCCAAACTGTGGTCCTGAAGCTGAAGTTTCCCATTAAATTGTTAATGTCATTGCAAATTCACACGCTGAAGTTGATTCATTATGATTTTAATGGATGATTAATTTAAATGAAGAACAGTTACTAATCATAATGTTGGTAATTACAAAAGGGGTAACATTTGCGTCTATTCTTTTCGGTAAGAAAACCTATATGTAGAATATATAATTACATTTTGTTGCTTTGGATCTTTTCCCTATGCAGAAATGCCTTCTTTCCAGGCAACACAGATCAAGAAAGCCGTTGGGACTTTTCAGCATTATTGCCCAGTTAAACATGTTAGAAAAGTCTTCAAAAGGTAATCAAATGTAATAAGTTACATTACATTGATGAACTAATCAAAATAGATACATTACTTATTACTAATTACTCATTTTTAACAGGGTAACTAGTTACAGTTCAAAAGTAACCTTCGCAACACTGTATTTACATAAATTGACTGAAGTCTGCAAAGCTGCCATAATTGACAGAATGCACCACTAGGTGGTGCTGTGAGGCTGCTGTATACAGTACAAAGCCTATTGCCGCAATGGGATGTAGAACAGCAAATCAAATGCGTATAGAAACTATTTTGCACAATAATGTTAAAGTCTTAGACCATTAAAAATATATTTAAAACTATTTATCTGTTTAGTAAATTTCCCCAGAAAAAATAGAATTAGGCCATTCGCAAATGAATGGTAACATATAAAGAAAAACAAGAATTTGTTCTCCAAAAAATGACAGATTTATTGGGTGACAAGAACGTCACCATTTCAATTCTCAAATCCCTCCAAAGAGGCACCCCAGTCATTCTATAAATTTCTAAAATTTCACCACCAAGTAATTTAATTAACTTAATTAGTTAAATAACTCCTCACAACATAATTAAAAGCATAATTTTCTTTGGCTGCCTAAGAGTACATCAAATGAATAAAGCATTAAAGGGGAATTCCACACAAAAAGTTCATTTAAATAAGAGTTTTGGAATGTTTGGGACCATGTCCTTACATTGCAGGCTGCCATCTGATGAGATAACAACTTAGCAAGAGATCACTAGCAGCACATTGAGGGCCGTGGGTGGTGCACACAGTGAAACTGGGCAGCTGAGTTTGCTGGGGGGGGGGGGGGGGGGGCGATGGTGATGCTCAGGTAGGGTGCCACATGGCCTACAGACGGCAGTGAGGGTACTTCACACCCGCAGATTAATAACCACCCATCTAACAGATGCTTATCCTAGACAGGACTGCAAGAAATGCCCTGGACCACAAAACAGGGAATAATCAAACTTTATATAAGGAACACGTAAATAAAATCTATATAATTATGGAAATTCTTACCATAAGACATTAAGAAGCAGGTTAACTAAAGTTCAGTAGAATTCCCCTTGAAAGCCACCACAGACAGATACTACGTATTACTAAGCACATCTATGAATAATAATCAGAAAATACCTGCACGTACTCATGGTGGTTTTGTTCCAACGTCTCAAGTGTCTTTGAAATGTAAGCTGTTGGTAAATAATAAACAAATAAAACAAAGCAACACATCCATCCATCCATACATCCATCCATACATACATACATGCATACACACATGCATGCATGCAGTGCAGGTGGTGGAGAGCCTAGTCAGTGCCAGGAACAGCCCTGGATAGGCTGCCAGTCAAATACAGGGTACATGCTCACACACACACAAACACACACCTACATACCCATCTAAATGGGGACAGTCCATTCATTTCTATGGGAAAAACCCTAATCCCAATCACAACACCCTTAACCCCTACCTAGCCCTAATCTTAACCATAATTAACCAAACAAAACACAAAAATTTTGGCATTTTTACTTTTTTGATTACATTTACAGATTTCCATAAGACTGAGGTTATCCAAATGGGTACCTGAAAAAATGTTCCCAAAAGTAAGGAAGGTTCAGGTTCCCAAAGTGTGGTAAAACATTTTGGTCCCTAAATGTGATCTATGCAAGCGCGCACACACACACACACACACACACACACACACACACACGATTTAGAGATGCCAACTCCCCTAACTGACTGAGGGAAAAACTGGATTCCCTCACAATATGGAGAGGACATTTAGACTGCGCAGCCAGGCATCGGGAAACAGTGCTACCCACTGTGTCACTGAAAGACTACACCGTAAGAATAAAAATTAATGGAAGTGATTTTATTAGCTAGAGGAGGAAACCATTACTCCACTGTACCATGTCTTTTATAACCCAGTGTCATACCTACCCATGATAGATGTTCCACATGGTATATCATCAATTGAACCATGGCTGTTAGCATGTAGAAGATAGCACTGTTCATTGTTATAAACTGCATTCTGCATAGTTATGGTGAACTCTCCCAATTCCCGTCCAGTATCTGACACTGTAATCAAGGAGTCTGCAAACAGACATCGATCAAGTTCCCTTGACTCTGTAAGGGAAAATAAAATATTTGTATATCAATATTGGGTCCATGGGTGATCCCATTTTAATTCAGACAATGGCCTTTGCAAGTCGCAAAAAGTTCCAGCGTGCTTTTATCCGAAAGACCTGTTCATAGTGACACAAGTTTATGAAGTTTTTCATGCTTTTATATGGTGCTGCTGAGTCACCTGAAAGATAAGCTATTTTGTAAATCCTAGGATGATCTGACTTTACAGGATTTGCTGAGAATCACAGAATGTAGTGGTGATGTGACCGATAGAGTCACTAATGGAATAGAAATTTGGGTTTGGATCACTCCTCTTTTCCAGTAGACAAAGGTGTAAAGTGCCTGCAAACCTGACCTGTGTTATGGCTGGATTTCATCTTGCAAGACAAAGGAAATTCTCTTCATTCATGTGCATTTCATTTAAAACATTTGATGTGTCACTCTTTACTGTTTTTAATAACCAGAATTAGGAAAAAAAATAAATAAATATGCAGTTTGTGAGATGAACTTTGACCTTTGTAAAAGAAAAGATTAACCTTAATCAGAAATGGGAAAAAATCATCTTAAATAATTTTGGAAACTTGTCAAATTGAAATGGGACAACCCCTATATTCATAGTGTGAATATACTACCAACATGTATACATGTTTTGTTATTGAGAAACATCTCGACTAACAAAATGTGGATCTAACAACCATCATATTAATGTGAAAATATGGAACATCAGATTGCGGAATTTTAAATCATGTTATCTTGTAATATGTCATTACCCCAAAACCAAGACATATAAATGCAACACATATTAATGTAGTGAATAACAGGAATATTCTCTAAAATGTCTAAATTGTTTGTCATTCTGTTGATCTGTCAGCAGCAGGCGATGACCACATCACGTGACTCACCAGTAAGGTGCTTCAAAACATTCCGCAGAGATCTAACATATAAGTGCTTGGTAACTGCGCTTCACTCTGAGTGCCAATGCAGACTTGCGGGGTTGTACCTGTACTCAGATCACCTTTTCGCCCCGATACGCGACACCTGTAGCATACGTACCAATACTGGACAAGAAATCTTTAGCTTCTTTGGAGGAAGCGAGCTTCGCATCATGATCCTCCCGAGTTTCTTCTTCCATTGCACTGATGGATTCAGCACAGTACGTGGCCAGAACGAGGTGTTACAGAAAATAAACAACATGTTGCTGGTCTGCCTGGCAAGTGTAGCTTACAGACTTCATCCAAGTTTTGCATGTTGCGGAAGCCAAGATTAGCAACGGCTATTTCGAAGGCAACAAACCCCCTGCCGGGGCGGCCCTTTATATGACTAGTAACGTAAAATGTAGTTTTAAATTAGGCAACTAAACAATTGAAGTGAGCGGTACAAAAGGATTAATGACGGTAAAAATGACGCAATACCGCTAATCTCACCTTACTGGATCCAAGGTCTTTGGAGCACCGTGAGTGTTTCTGCTCCCCAAACGCTGCCGGTTTCCATGCCGACGACGCATCTAAGTACCGTAAAACTGCAATATAAGCGCACTCAAAACACAAAGACACGAAAACCATCCTCACAAACGGTTTATTGTTAATCAAAAGTCATATTTTAAACATACTTAACAGTCTTCTGTAAACACTGTACATAATAAAACCACAGTCTGTGCCTTGTGTCACTGCAAATGACTTATTTAACGGAATGTCACCATTAGAGATGGAAAGTTCATGTCTAGAAAGTAAAAATACCGATTTTATTTTAACCAACCAGTTGAGTACTCTGTGACTGACTCATTATATTCAACTGGCTGGCTGAAACAAAATCTTTCTGGATCTGAACTTTCCACCTCTGGTCGCCATTTCATTCGGGGGTGGCCAGTGTGTATGCAGGTTTCTGGGTAACCTTTAGGTCAGCTGTTCAAACCCAAGTGTGAGGACTCTTCAGCCAATCAGACCTCTAATTAGCAATCCAATTAGGCAGTTGCAGTGAAAGCCAACATACACACAATGGCCCTATCTGGATAAGACTGGCCACCCCTGGATTTATTCATACTTAACTTTGTTATGCACAAGGAGGAAAAAAAAACAAGCTTAGTCAAACATGTTAATGAAATCATATGTGATTCATTATATCTCACGTGACTCGTACATATCTGTACATCATTGCACCAGTGCATCTAAATTGAGTGAATTAGTGCAGTGAGCAACATCATTTCGTTCGCTTTAAATATCAGCTCACAAAGAACTGATCATTCATGAGAAGCAGGTGAAATATGCATGCAGCATCTGGTCATCAGCATACAAGTCTGTACCTTCTATGGCAACACAGAATCCCATTTCATGTCAGGCAAATACTTGGTGCGTTTCCGCGATCGACGGAATTAATTTATTTCTACTTTTGTAAAAAGAACCCATTTGATAAAAATCGCTTTAAAAACAGGCAGCCATAGCAAAGAAAGTTATCTATGCTTTGAGGTTAGATAACCAGTTTTTAGAAATGCTCAAGATCTAAGTTCAACAAATCACTCCAGTCAATCTCTCAGCGGGTTCAAAAATTTCTACAAAGGAATCATTCATAGCTTTAGTTTAGACAGCCAATTATCACTCATATGTATAAAGTGAGATTATCATCCATGGTTAGGATTTAAACATGTTACGACTAGTGTATCTGTCATTTGCTCACTCTGAAGTCAAATGTTATTTCATAAACGCAAACTCAAGCTGACTCAGTCCACTATAAATTCAAAATAAAAGCAGAAGTCTCAGACACCTCATTTTATGGCAGGACACCAAAAACCATTTGGCATGTGAAGACTGAGGAGTGCTGTAATTCACCATCTTTTTTTCCTTTTAATTTTTTCAAGCAGTATCTCATCCTGGATTCCAGGCATCCAGGGGCACTCAGGCATCTATCTCCCCTTGTAGATGTCCTTGCGCCTGCGTAACTCCTCCAGGACGCGAGCCCTGAAGTGGGCCCAGTCCTCGTCCGGCTCCTGCTGGAGACCCAGAGACCGGTGCAGTTCTGGAGAATGGCTCCGCAGAAATGGATTGTACTCCTTCTCCTCCTGGATGGTGGATGGACTCTGGAACCAGAGGCAGGACTAGGAGTCAGTCCTGGCAGTAGGGTTGCTAATGCTGTACCATTAAACACACAAACTGATTTGGCAATCAAGTAAATAAAAGGGCCGAAAATTGCAAGAACTTTATTTTTTTCATGGTTTTAACAATGAATCAATGGTAAGGAAATGATCAATAATTAAACAAATAACTTAGTACAGGAAGGCTTTTCTGTTAGATTTGAAAATAAACTTGTAGATACATTTTTACAAAATGCAGAATTAATATTGTTCCATTCAAACAGTTGCTAAGTGGAGGAAAAATATTTCCCAACTAGGTCTTATTTAACATCAGACCGAATGTTCTCTACTGGGTCTAAATCTTGATGCTGACCAGGCTGAAACATGAGACTGATGGACTTCTCATACCACTCGTGCCGTGGTTCTCGTGCCACTTTTAGTGGCGTTTGCCATTTCTCTTTGGAAAACGACTTCTCTGTTGTGAAATAAGCCTTTCTGCAGTATTCTCCTGCACTTGATTTTTCACACTGATGCAGCCCACATGCCGCAGCAGCTGAAGAGGCTGCCCACACCACAGCACCTCTTCCTTCACATCTAACTGTAGTTGATATGAAATTCAACTCAAACTGTAAATTCCTTCACTCAACTCCACTAAAACCACGAGCATAACATTTTTCCATAATCTGCCAAAACAGCAGTGGATTTTTTGTACATTTTCTAGACATGGTACTAAGACGACAACCTTTGATTTGCCAATCGAGAAAGTCTCTTGTTATCAGAGCTCTTGAACTTTTTGATGTTGTTTTCTTGGCACTTTTCAGTTTTTTTTTTTTGCGCGCCCCTGCTTTGCATACCTCTGGATATTCCAGGTCCTTCACTTCTAACATTACCTGTTGTTCTAAAATGTTGACCTGTTCTCTTAACAGCGGAACTAGTGATTTTCTCTGCCTTTAACACTGTAAATATTACTTTAGCATACAAGGACCTTCTCAGTTTGCAGATTTTTTTCAAAACTATTACACTATAACAAAGGCTTTCTAGCAAATGCTGGTAGAGATGCCCTCAAGAAGGTATAGAAGGTGCTCACGAGTACATTTAAGCCGAGTGCACATGGGCCCCTGGCCCATTTTTTTGGCCCCAGAGTATATACTGCTTATCTAGCTGCCACTAATGGACAATATATGTCACTTTGTAAAACCATCCACCACACCTGCGCAAAGACAGACTTGTTGTACACTGGCCAGTGATTCTGTTCTGCATCAATGCACTGAACAACTCCAATTTCTACCCCTAATATTAATTTCATTCCAACCAAGCACACAGCAAAACTGTCTTCCAGAAATCAGTCCCCGCTCCCTTATGAAATATATTAAATAAGACAAGTTTTCCTGTCCCAGCACGAAGTATGATTCGTGCATGCAAATTTCAACAATGTAGAGATTAAGTGTGTAATTGTTCAGAAGTAAAAACCAGCTGTTTCACTCTTTCTTTGGTTCTCACATGCTGTGCCAAGGAAGCACCAGATGGCTTGAGAAAACTTCCTGGCACAGGAAGTCCAGTAAATATCCAATCAGCCTCTTCCACAGGTCATAGAAAGCCTGAAATGCATTTAGGGATTCATTCTGCCACCGTGTACAGTTTGGTCTTCATATCACACTCTTACCGTACATAACTTCTGACGCCTCTGCTGTTGGACCCACTCAAACTTGCTTTCCCTGGCAGAGTTGTGTGGTTCCACCTCTGCAGCAAACATCAGGTTGTCTTCTGCATATTCATGACCTGTAAGAGACAGATTTAATGCTGGAGAATGGGCCTCGTGCATCCATCCGTCCACAAATTATCTACCGCTTATCTGAGGTCGGGTCATGGGGGCAGCAGTCTCAGCAGGGAAACCCAGACTTCCCTCTCCCAGGCCACTTCATCCAGCTCCTCTGGGGGAATCCCGAGACGTTCCCAGGTCAGCCGAGAGACATAGTCCCTCCAGCGTGTCCTGGGTCTTCCCCGGGGCCTCCTCCCAGTGGGACATGCCCGGAACACCTCACCAGGGAGGCATCCTAAGCAGATGCCCGAGCCACCTCATCTGGCTCCTCTCAATGCGGCTCTACTCTGAGTCCCTCCCGAATGACCGAGCTCCTCACCCTCTCTCTAAGGGAGAGAGCAGCCACCCTGCGGAGGAAACTCATTTCGGCCGCTTGTATTCGTGATCTCGTTCTTTCGGTCACTACCCATAGCTCATGACCATAGGTGCGGGTAGGAATGTAGATTGACTGGTAAAATGAGAGCTTTGCCTTGTGGCTCAGCTCCTTCTTCACCATGACAGACCGATGCAGCACCCGCATCACTGCTGACGCCGCATCGATCCGCCTGTCAATCTCCCGCTCCATCTGTAGGGGGGGGGGGGCGTGCACCACTGCATTACCAGGCCATAAAAGGGTGTCTTCACCAAGAGCGCCCACGATATCCAGTGATGACAGCATTGTGGATGCACTGCCCTCAAACATTCTCCCTAGAATGAAAGCAAACAGAAAAAAACGCCTCAGGGAAATGGGTAATACTGCTGCTTCAGACCTTCAAATCCTGCCCCGCTGCGTGTGCGGAGTTCATATGTTCTCCCTTGTTGCGCAGATTTCCTCTGGGTTCCCCGTTTCCCACTGCAGCTAGCTTAAGCTGCCCATAGTGTGAGATTGCACATGTGTGGAGCTTTCGATGCCTCCATCGTGACCTGTACTGAATACACAGCTAGGAGGAGGATGATATCCTGCGTTTAAATTAGCCCGGGCTGCCTTATGAGCGGAGAGCACTACAAAAGGGAGAGGAGTAATACCAGCCGGACCCCTAAGAACTCACCGCACCCTGACAGGAACAGCAGGTCACCCGAGAACAGACTGCACGGTCCGCCAAACGCTCGGCCATCCAGGAGGTAGACCATGTGACCCACAGTGTGTCCAGGAGTGAAAAGGGCCTGAAAGCTCAGGTGTCCCACCTCGATACAGTCTTTGTCCGAGAGAGGGCTGGAATCCCAACACAAAGCAGGTGTGACCAGGCACAGGAACACACACAAAGCCTATATACTTAACATGACACAGAGAAACATTACATCTGGAGCACATTTTGTCTGGAGATCATTTAGGTAAAATATTTACCTCCCACCCTTCCCAAAAAGGCCAACAATGCCTTTACAGCTGCACAGGAATTAGCCCACGAAGACTCAACTACGCTTTATAGCTCAAAAACCAAACGAAAAGATGCAAAGGATCTCCAGCCACACAAGCACATGGCAGAGAGCCTGTAGAGCAAGACGACAAAAGACTTTCCCGCAATGAACTGCTGAGGCACAGAAAAACTTCAGCGGAATGCCAGAGCAAATGGCCATCAATTGTAACACCCAGTAACCATGCCTCTTGATAAATTGGCACTCTTGGTAAACAGGTTACAAAAAACATCTTTTTTGTTTATTGTATATTCAAAACAAAAGAGAAAGCTATTTTGTAATAGAGGCATAATTATTATTAAAAATAAACAGCATTTAAAAATTATGGCCACCATCAGAAATTATGAACAAATACTAAATATACACCTTATGAAATGTAACATTTTAAAGAGGCCTGAGTATTTTGAAAATATAGAAATATTCAAAGAAAACCTGCAAATACAGCACAATATTGCTACTAGTATAATTTCTTTCTGGATTATATGTAACAGTAAGTTTATGGTAAATATTTATTTGCTTGATTTAATTTTTTATGTTGGTTGAAACATCAACCAGGGAGCGTCAGAATTAGCATCATTGCTTACCAGAACTTAAGGCACACTGTTCATTCACACACAAAATAACAGCAATTTAAATCTGCTCTGGAATCACTGCAAAGTCAGGAAAACAAATGCACTAAAAGCTGTATTCCTTCATTAATGCATTCCCTTAGATGCCGTCTAACTCCATAAAACACATTATCGTTAAAAGTGAAAGAGAAAAAACTGGAAAAAGCTTATCAAGCCAACAATTAGCTCAGAGACCAGCTGGCCTTCCTACAACAGCAAAAATGCAGAAAACCTGGTCATAAAAAAAGTGTGAAGTTCTGGTTTAGAAACTCAGACAAATGTGTTCTCAGCAGCCCTAGAATCTACAGCAATCACCCATGACTCATTTTTCAGGCTAATTCATTTTCTGCTTTATTTCTCTGATTTCAACAGCAGACCCATAAGGAGACCTTATAACATAAAAAGAACCTTGGGACTATGAAGTTTGTTAAAAATAGAATTTGAGTTGGTACAAAAGACTCAACATCCTGTCCAGGATGTTCCCCTGCCCTGCACCCGGTACTTCCTGGGACGGCCTCCATGCTGACTATGAGCCCGAACTTGCTTAAGCCAGTGTTTCCCAACCCGGTCCTCAGGGACCCACCGCCAGTCCATGTTTTTGCTCCCTCCCATCTCCCAACTGGGCAAAATTGTGGACAGTCAGTCATGGAAAATGGATGGATAAGGACATGAGGTCAGGATAGTGTCTGCGCCTCGATGTCCACATGGCAAAGTCCAGCGCTTACTGTGTCAGGCCTGGAATGTTGTCCACTGGGTTTCCATACACCCTGCAGGGGCTGTGGAGGTTTTTCAAGGCCTTGTTGCCCCCAATGTGGTCCCTGCAGGAAGGACAGAGCAGGAAGCAGACAGAAATGGAATCTCAACTTAATAAAATTAAGACAAGCAAAATAATCATATTAAAGTATTTTAAACATAAGTGCGTAACACCACTATGCACAGTCAATGCAAATTAAACAAAAATTGTAATCTGAATTGAACTTGTATTTAGAGAAAAGGTAAATTAATGCACAGAAAATGAGATGTTTAACAAAACAGAAAGCCAGTTATTCCCTTGAAAATGATCTGTACTGCCTATTACTCTGCTACAGGTATGGGCAAACATGGATCTCTCTCTCAAACATTTTCACCTTCATAACGGGCAAATGCAAGAACATGCAAAACTCCACACAGACAGAGCTGGGGTGGGAAACTAACCCTTGCAATCGCGATAACCACACCTTTATATGTCAATTCTCATCAAAAATAAAATTAGTAAAACCAGAAGAATACATTTATGGGAATTTCTCAGCCAAATATCTATTCTAGACATTGGCAAAGATCAAAGATTGATTCTTCTCTTCACTTCCGTACAGGAAACCCAGAATAAGCGATCCTTACAGGCGTGACAGGGCTAAACACAAGGCTGTCTCAAGGAAACAATGTTTTATTCAGACACCCAGGTCTGGAGATGCTAAGGATGCAAGTCCCCACAATCTGAACTATTGTTGCCTTCGGATTACCCGAATTCTTTTTATATATATAAAGGCATCCTTAGCATCTCCAGACCTGGGTGTATATATATATGTGTATATATATGTGTGTGTGTGTGTTTTTGCCCTCCTTGCACCTTCTATTGTGTGTGTGTGTGTGTGTGTGTGTGTGTGTGTGTGTGTGTGTGTATGTATATATATACACACACACACACACACACACACACACACACACACACACACACACACACACACACAATAGAAGGTGCAAGGAGGGCAAAAACTATGTAGGATAAACATTTTAAACATCATTATCCAAGTTTAGAAGACCAAAAAGCCAAATGCAAACTCAGCTACCAGTAATAGCTGAAGGTATAAGTGTACAAAGGAGAGTTCTGGAAGAAAATCAAAAGGAACTTAAATCTTGCATTACTAAAGTCTGCCTCCAGGAGGGAGTTACAATACCACTGGGAATCAATTTAACTGTGACAGTCAATTAGTTACAAAATCTCAACTTTAAAACCACAAGATCTAACATTTTATACAAATAACATTACATTAAATTATGTCAAATCTGGTTACACTTTATCATTCATAGGATTTAGTATAATGTCCCCGAGATTTATAAAGTTTCTTATCCCATAAGATTATACAGGAAACCTGCAAATTATTTTAAAAGTACAAATATTAATTATTAAGAAGCACAATTATAAATAATTTCTCCTCACCAGTGTTTGTGTGTACACAGGATTGCTTCTAAAGTCACCCCTTCACTCTCAAGACATGCCTACATGGAGTTAGAAAAATTATTATTAACAGAAAAAGTATTATTAAGCACTGAGCATTTCAAAGATGTGAATAAGCTGAAAACAACAACAGGTCTCTGTGATTTTGAAAAGACGGAATAGGAACCAACACAGAATAGACTGGATTCATCTAAACAAAAAAGTGATTTTTGTGGAACTATCCTGGAGCTAACCATGAAATTAACAGGAAAAACTCCCAGTGCTGACTGGGGCAGCTGGTGGTCCCAAACAGCGCTTGGCACAGAGCTGAGACTGTTTAGGCTGGTACGCAGGCCAGGCTGACAAAAGAGCCCCACAGCACAGCCAATGGCCAAGCTGCATTGCAACAGACGTATCATTGGAAAAATGACCCTGAGAGATAGCATCATACAATGAAGAAAAAATAACCATAATCTCATTCAGTTTTAGAAACGCATCAGCTGCACTAGATATGAAAGCATGTGAAATTCCAAAAAGAAAAAATTCTTATAGATTCTTTTGGAACTTCAAAGCTTTTGGAACCTAGTTTGTAATCATGGCCACAAACACATGGTTTATTCTAGACTATTATGTATCTGAATGCATACATTTATTTTATATATAAGATCACATACCTGTATGGTTTGTGGGTCGGCTGGATCCACGACAACAGCAAGGTTTGCTTCCCTGTCAATGACCAAGTAGCTGTAGTTGTCCGTAAGAACGGGAATCGGCATTATTTTAATACCTGACGACAGATCAAACATGTGTTATCCACATATAGGAAACATAAGTGATAATTGCTCTCCCTCAAGCAGCCACTAAACACAAACCATTGATTTCCACGGGGTGCGCGCTGGAGTGACCGGCCGGGAAGCGCTCGTGCGCTTTTCGGACCTGGCGCTTGTAGAACATGTAGCCCAGCTTGGTCCTGGTGTAAAGCGTGTACCTAAAATAACAGCATGGGCAAGGGAATCGACACATTCAAAGCTGCAGTGTAAGTCTGCAAAATTACGCAGAAACTTCATCCGATACACTTTTGTCCCTTGAACAAATCATTTCTAAAACGCTGTGGCGTGCCGACTGCCACGAAACTGACGAGTAATGTAATCAGTCATATAGTGCACGTCATTTTAAATGTCGGATTCAGTAACTCCGTTGATGTTTATCAGCCTTTCGCAGCCATTATTTTGCTTTTGGATGATCCGACTATGTGACAATGTAGCAGCAGGTGCAAGTAAATCTTTATAGTTTTATACAAGGAACAGAGGTTTGTATACATTAGCCTCAAATCTTTCAAGTAAAGTATAGCAGTAGTAAAAACGCAAGCAATACAACGAAACGTAATAAGTGCTAGATGCTACATGAAAACCACGTCTTACGAGCTTACGAACTAATATTGCCACATCATTTCTGCAACATCCATTTCCGAAAACAGAAACTGCAATGAAAGCGAAACAAAAGCAAAACAAGGTGGGCTTCTAATTTGTTACAGTTATCACACTATATAGGAATCCAGCGAGTTTAGCTGACAAAACTTGTGCGCTCCGAGCAATCTATGGAAATGAATGGGGATAGACGGTCTCCAGCGCCTCGGAAACGCTCAGCCTTACGCGATGCGAAAGAGCGGCTTCTCCGTCCGGGCCATAAGCTTCGCGAAGAGCCTTCTGCTCGGAAACGGCCACCCAGTTAGCCTGCAGCGAAAGCACCAGCAGAGGAGTCCGCACAGCGACACGACACCAAGGAAAAACACGGAGCAACCAGGAAGCGCCATGGCTGTGGGCGCGGCTTAAATGACGTCACAACATGTAATTACCGTCATAGGCAAACTTACCGACGCGAGACAGTGCGCAGTTACCGTCGCCACGGTAGAGGAGAGCCGAAGAATGAAACCTGCACACTAAACTGTAATAAATGACCATTATGCAGAATTTAAAATATGCTTCGAATCTCTTAGGCCTGGTACCGATATTTCAGGAGCCCCCGTCACCTACAGGAGAAGAGCAACGACCAAGTTCAGATAATGTAGCTATAGTCTTGAACAAAATTCCCTAATTACCATCGTGCATGCGTTAAGAATGTACAACCCATTTTAAGTTATATTTATTTTTGAATTACCCTTTTAATGTGGGTTGACCTGTTATATATATGGAGAGAGGCAGCTTTGGTCAGCCTCCTGGTGTGACATTATAAGTTCGATAAAGCTTAATTTGCACACGAATGCAAACGCATTTACATGTACGTAACAGTTTTATTACCTTGTAAATAGTCTGAAAGGTTTGCAGACTACCCCAATGCTATTGTTATAGCTAATTTTAGGTTTATAAGGAAGTAATACAGATTTACGGTAAGATTTCGTGCGATAGTCTGAAAGTGTGAATGCCACGCCAGATGTGTTTTAGTTGGCAAACCTGTATAAGCCCTACACATTTATTTGAATTAATGAACAACAGAAACAGTATCGATATAGGCTACATAGGGTGGCCCGATTTCAGGCCATGCGTCACGGTATCCCGAAAAATAACTGAAATATATAATATATGTCTACGTCGATCGCGCTTTGAGAACGCTGTCCATCTACGAGTTTAATGTGCAGCAAACGTAGCTCAACCGAGACACACATCAAACCACTAATCACACAAAGAAAGGTAACACTCTACTAACACCTACACAGTAGAAATTCGTATGATCGGCATCCAAGCCTGTTACGTAATATACATTTTACATTGAATGTATGATGTCAAGTAGATATGGTGGAATCGGTAAATATTTGCTGCAAATAAGTAGTAATTATCTACTGTGCGTTTCACATACAATTTAACTTATAATTATTACATTGTGCATACGAAACATAATAAATATCCTTTGGGGATTTAGTGGGCTGCGTACATGTTAAATATAGATAAGGTACGTGGAATCAGTAAATACTGGGTGCAAATTACTCTAGTCGGATCGAAGTCGATTCCAAGCAACCTCGTGTGGTTTCCCTATTAACCCGATTACTGAACTGAAACGCAAATCGAGACAAGGAGGTATTTAAAGAACTAATTCAGCCTACTGCTTATCACTTTACTCACATTCATCATGGAGAAATCGCGCTGTATTCGGCAGCTTTGGGTTCACGCAAGCGTCTTGCTCGCTGTTCTCGCCGTGTCTTTCGCACAGAATACGGCTGTGAAGGGTTTCGTTTCCACTTCTGCCAAATGCCAAGTGTATGAGAGGGTTCCGTGTGGGGATCCTGCTTTTGGCAAGGCTGCTTGTGAAGCCATAAACTGCTGCTTTGATGGCCAGCAGTGTTACTATGGGAATGCAGGTGAGGCTGATGCCTTCCTAGTCATGGTTCTTCTGGCTAAGTATATGTGAATTAAACTTAGGCATGTGTGGCTCCCTCTTACAGTGACTGTGCAGTGCACAAGGGATGGTCAGTTTGTGCTTGTGGTGGCCAAGGATTCCACTGTGCCCCAGCTGGATGTGGCCAGTCTCTCCCTGCTGGGTGGAAATGCTGCCCCTTGCCTCCCTGTTGCCACTACAAATGCCTTTGCCATCTACACCTTCCCTGTGACTGCCTGTGGCACTGTGGTCAAGGTGGGTTTCTGCATCCTTGGAAGCAGGCTGTGGATGAGGCTCTATTGCTGAGGTGTGTAGCTTACCCGTGGTTCCCTTTCTAGCTGGATGGTGACTATGTAGTGTATGAGAACAGGATGACTTCTTCATATGAAGTTGGTGTGGGCCCCCTGGGATCCATCACAAGGGACTCCCTCTATGAGTGAGTGGAGTCTTTGGCCCTGTAGCCCTACTTGCTGGTGTCTGTATCTGATGGCCTGCTGTTGCCTGGCAGGCTGCTCTTCCAGTGTAGGTATTGGGGTGCTGAGGTCGCTTCCCTGGTGGCTGCCGTGAATACAGTTCCACCACCCCTGCCAGTAGCTGCTCCAGGGCCTCTCCGGGTGGAGCTGAGGCTGGCAAATGGCCAGTGTTTCACTAAAGGGTGTGATGAAGGTACAATACAGCTTGGGACCTGCTACTGTCCCTGTAGGTATGTGGTGACTGGGTTTCCTCCCCCCCCCCCCCCCCCCGCTGGTATCTGTGCAGGAGCTGCTGCATATACCTCCTACTACCAGGACAGTGACTACCCTATTACCAAGGTGTTGCGGCAGCCACTGTATGTAGAGGTTCGCATCCTGAATAGGACAGACCCCAACCTTGTCCTGGTTCTGGAGAACTGCTGGGCTGCAGCTGGCCTTGACCCTCTGAGCCTGCCTCAGTGGAGCCTCCTGGTTGATGGGTGAGTGACAAGCTGGCCCCTGTGGGGGTACTACCACCAAGAAATGAGCCTTCCTTACTTGAGGTCCTGGTACAGGTGTCCCTACCAGGGTGACAAGTACCAGACCACCTTGGTTCCTGTGGATGGCTCCTCTGGGCTTCCCTTCCCAACCCACTACAAGCGCTTCATTGTCAAGATGTTCACATTTGTGGACCCAGCTTCCCAGCAACTTTACCGGGGGAAGGTAACGGCACTGAGCTGTGGCTGTTGGCTAGCCTGTAAATGTGGAGTAATGCAAGCCCTGCTGTGTCTCTGCAGGGGTTCATCCACTGCAGTGTAGCTGTGTGCCGCCCTTCGGCCACTGACAGCTGTGAGCAGAGGTGCTTCAGGAAAGGTGAGCTCCAGGCTGGCTGGCTTCCCCTTCAGAATGGCTGTGTGTCTGACTCCTGCCTCCCTGCATTTCAGGTAGGGATGTTGCTGCTGTACGCAAGACCACCTCCTCCCATGAGAAGGCTGTGGTGTCCAGTGGGGAAATCGATCTGGTGGCCCCCAGAGGCCGATACATGGCTGGCCGGTGGTGATGGAAAGCTGTGCCTAGTGGGTGAATGTGTTCTCACAGCTTCTGTGGAATTGTGCCTTAATAAAAGGTGGTGACTTTACATTCTGCTTGTCCTGTTGTCTGTAACAAAGTGGGTGTGGAGTATTAGCTTTCGGTGGGAGGGGGGTGAATATGTGAAACTGCATAAGTTAGGCAGACTTGTGTCATTTTAAAACTTCTCATGGCTATGATGACTACACTTGTATAGCAGCCACAAGAACACAGCACCCTACCCCAAAACTACTTGCTGTCTAGACATGACCCATGTGGCCAGGCTGTCTGCCAGCACTGAAATCAATGCAGCAACAGCAGAACCTTCACCTGCATTTGAGGTAAGGGCTAAGGTGACTGCTGTAGGATGCAACCAGTTGAAGCCAAGTGGTTGTCCCCCAGGGACTATCCTCCTTGGAACCCTCTACTGGCAGAAACTGACTCTGCCACCAGAGCAAACCACACATGGCATTTGATTAGGCCGACAATCCAACATCAACCACCCCAACACAGCAAAACTAATGGCTGACTTGGTGATGTAGCTGCTGTGACTGGAGCCTCAACTTTCCACAGCAGAGTCCCTATCAACTGGGAATGGATCACATCAAGCTGTGACTAGCAGCTAAGTGTTGTGCTCTCACCAATACTGGTGCTTCACCACAGGACCCCATAGCAAGGCCTTGTCCACATGTGACTGGCTAAGGTTTATAAATCCCATCAATTTGCAAGACCTTGAGGTTAACATGCTGGCAAAAGCAAACCTGACAGTGAATGGTGAACTCGTTTTCAGTGACGTTAATAGCCCAGTGGGGTTGGCAGCCAGTTGACCTTGGACTTGGAGGTTTCTCTCCCTCTTTAGCAGTTTTTCCAGGGTGGAGGTTTTCAGAAACCACATTTTCAGCATTGATGCATAGACAGGGAAAAGTTTTTGGCATAACTGTGTGCCATTACCCACTTTGAATTCAATTTATATAGTGCCTTTCATCAATGTGTTGGTTGGGGGGGTCCCACCACTCCATTACCAGGCCATAAAAGGGTGTCGAGCGCCCACAATATCCAGTAATAACAGCATTGTGGATGCACTGCCCTCAAATTCTCCCTAGAATGAAAGCAAACAGAAAAAACACCTCAGGGAAATGGGTAATACTGCTGCTTCATACCTCCAAATCCTGCCCCGCTGTGTGTGTGGAGTTCATATGTTCTCTCCTTGTTGCATAGATTTCCTCTGGGTTCCCCATTTCCCGCTGCAGCTAGCTTAAGCTGCCCGTAGGGTGAGAGTTCCCTCGCTTTGCACCTGATGTTCGTGGGACAGCCTGCGATGCCTCCATCGTGACCTGTACTGAATAAACAGCTAGGAGGAGGATGATATCCTGCGTTTAAATTAGCCAGGCTGCCTTATGAGCGGAGAGCACTACAAAAGGGAGAGGAGTAATACCAGCCGGACCCCTAAGAACTCACCGCACCCTGATGGGAACAGCTGGTCACCCGAGAACAGACTGCACGTTCTGCCAAACGCTCGGCCATCAAGGAGGTAAATCATGTGACCCACGATGTGTCCAGGAGTAAAAAGGGCCTGAAAGCTCAGGTGTCCCACCTCGATACAGTCTTTGTCCGAGAGAGGGCTGGAATCCCAACACAAAGCAGGTGTGACCAGGCACAGAACATCCACTAACCATGCCTCTTGAGAAATTGGCACTCTTGGTAAACAGGTTACAAAAAACATCTTTTTTGTTTATTGTATATTCAAAACAAAAGAGAAAGCTATTTTGTAATAGAGGCATAATTATTATTAAAAATAAACAGCATTTAAAAATTATGGCCACCATCAGAAATTATGAACAAATGCTAAGTATACACCTTATGAAATGTAACATTTTAAAGAGGCCTGAGTATTTTGAAAATATAGAAATATTCAAAGAAAACCTGCAAATACAGCACAATATTGCTACTAGTATAATTTCTTTCTGGATTATATGTAACAGTAAGTTTATGGTATATATTGATATATCTCCATTGTGCCCTTTATTCCATTTCCACCTGTCCTGGGGGTTGATGCTTCATTTAATTTTTTTATGTTGTTTGAAGCATCGACCAGGGAGCGTCAGAATTAGCATCATTGCTTACCAGAACTTACAGCTCACTGTTCATTCACACACAAGATAACAGCAATTTATATCTGCTCTGGAATCACTGAAAAGTCAGGAAAACAAATGCACTAAAAGCTGTATTCCTTCATTAATGCATTCCCTTAGATGCCGTCTAACTCCATAAAACACATTCTCGTTAAAAGTGAAAGAGAAAAAACTGGAAAAAGCTTATCAAGCCAACAATTAGCTCAGAGACCAGCTGGCCTTCCTACAACAGCAAAAATGCAGAGACCTTGTTCATAAAAAAGTGTGAAGTTCTGGTTTAGAAACTCAGACAAATGCGTTCTCAGCAGCCCTAGAATCTACAGCAATCACCCAAGACTCATTTTTCAGGCTAATTCATTTTCTGTTTTATTTCTCTGATTTCAACAGCAGAGCCATAAGGAGACCTTATTACATAAAAAGAACCTTGGGACTATGAAGCAAACATGGATATCTCTCTCATACACATTCACAGGGTCGCCAACTCTCACGCATCTGGTGTGGCACTCACGCTTTCAGACTCTCACTCTCGCGCTCACGCAAGGAATCCTACGACAAATGTATATTATTCAATTATAAAACTAAAATTTGCTGCATCAAAAGCGCTGGGTTAGTCTGCAAAGCTTACATACTATTTACAAGTTAATAAAACTGTAACGTATACATTTAAATCAGTGTGCAAACTTATTTCGAATTGAAAATCTCACGCCAGTCAGCTGGCCAAAGTTGGTAGCCCTGTATTCACCTTCACGACGGGCAATGACGAGAACATGCAAAACTCTACACACACACAGCTGGGGTGGGAAGCTAACCCTTGCAATCGTGGTAACCACACCTTTATAATATTTCGTGAGTGAGAGTCTGAACGTGTGTCACGCCAGATGCGTTATAGTTGGCAAGCCTGTATCAGCAGTACACATTTATTTAAATTAACGGGTGCGCTCGACTTGGGCTTAGGTTTGGTCTGTCTGCGGCTGACGTGACGTGGAGCGCCATCTGCCGGCGGCTGCAGGGGTGGAGTATAAACTGACTGCAGTCAAGTCGGACAACTTCTACTCTTCGTAGTCTGCGAGACCTGACTGCAATGGCAGCACTGCCAGAAGGGTGTAGATAAATCTATACAAATATCACCTGCATGCACATTGCTTCTTTTACAATAACCAACTCCTCATCCAAACTGTTAGCAGTGAAAAAATAAACTATTGTGTATAGGGGCCCTGTGTAAAAACATAGCTGCCAGGAAAAAGATCAAATACATTTATTTCAAGGATTCAAAGTTCTTATTGTCATGTACAGAGTACAATGCAATTCTTACTTGAATGCCTTCATCACAGACTAAAAGATTAAACAAAGCCGTGCAACATTACAGTAACTAACAATAAATAAACAACTACCTTACGTGTTCTATTACAGAATTTATGTCATTGGGCCAGCAGGGGGCGCCGTAGCAGCAACCGCCGACGCTGGGCCAGCAGGGGGCACCGCAGCAGCAACCGCCGACTCTGGACCAGCAGGGGGGCGCCACAGCAGCAACCGCTGACTCTGGGCCAGCAGGGGGCGCTGCAGCCAGAGCCTCGCTGGGCGCCACGGTAGCTGGCTGGACAGGCATGTCAGGAACCGCTGTTGAGGGAGTCCACTCCCTCCTTAACTGGAGCAGCCTCCTCACCATCTCGGAGATTCTGTCCAGCTCGCGTGGTGATGAGGTTGGAGTAAATGCTGTGAACTCCCCTTGCGTGCATAGCTGAGTAGCCTCGGGGGAGCTCTGCACTGCCACGTCATCCATCACCCTCCAGAACAGACCTTGAAGGGTGAAGAATGTCCGAGCGGGTCAGGAAACAGGAACCAGCGGGTCAGGCAACACAGGAACCGGAGGGGGCGCTGCATCAGCCACCGGCATGGCTGGGGCTTGCGCCTTGGCAGCGGGCGTTGCCCCTTTAAGGACCTTGGGGATCCGGGGAATGACGTCCCAAACTGACCTGGGCCCCTTAAGGGCCGGGCACGCTTCTGAAAAAGGGCAGGCTGCTGGTGCTGGCCACAAAGCAGCGGCGTTGCGGGCGTCAGGTGGTTGCAGTGCAGCGGCCGCTGTGACGTCGGGGGTAAACACCACTGGATCCAGGGTCGGAAGGGGTTCCTTCCGATACCCGGTGGAGGAAGAAGCAGAGAGAGAAGCCGTTCCTAAGAAGATCGCCGGCCCTTCTTTGGGTTTCTTACCTCCTCTCTTCCTTCTCCGGCTCAGGGCTTTTGGTGGAGGCTCAATAAGCTGGGTCCTCTGCTCGGTCAGCCTCTCCCGTAGCAGCCGGAGATTTTCGCGCACATCCTCCACAAGATGTGCGTCCTCAGCGAGGGACATCTCCTCCAAAATGTCCCGGCTTTGGCTGGCTAATGCCCAGGTTACCGGGTCTTCTTGGACCTCCAGCTGGGCCAGCCAGTAAAGGACCATGTCGACCAGACCGAGGTAAACGTCCTCGGTCAGGGGGGGGGTACCTTCCATGCGAGGTCTGTCATTCTGTTGTGAATCGAAAAAAGGGCGAACGAGCAGGGCGCAGTGAAGCAGAGTCCGGGAGCCGTAAATCCAAGGCAAAGGGATTTATTGAGGGCAGACGGACAGACAGGGCACAGACTTCCACAAACATCAATGACAGACCTGGGAAAACAGACTTCAACACAGACTAAGTACAGGACGTGACCTCAGAATAAATGCAAGACAGCTGATACGATGGGAATTGACACGGGGTTAACGAGGAGGGCATGGCACACAAACGAGGACTGGACATGCAGGTCATGACAGTACTTTATATTTCTGCTCCCTGCATGGATTAGCTTACATTTATCTATGTTAAATTTCATCTGCCAGGTATCAGCCCATTCGCTAATTAAATCCAGATCCCATTGTAGCCTCTCTGCTGCTAGATCAGTATCTGCTACACCACCCACCTTGGTGTCGTCTGCAAATTTAACCAGTTTACTGTATGTATTGGTGTCAATATCATTAATGTAAATTAGGAACAACAGTGGTCCTAAAATTGAACCCTGCAGTACCCCACTATGAACGCAGGCCCACTGTGACATTGTCCCTCTAATAACTATCTGCTGCTTCCTGTCAGTTAACCAGTTTTCGATCCAAGCTGCTACAGTTCCTAAAATCCCTGCAGCTTTGAGCTTAAGCAAGAGCCGTTTGTGGGGGACAACATCAGAGGCCTTCTGGAAATCTAAGTAGATCACATCGTAGGCCTTTTTGAGATACCACTAAAATTCAAATAATAGGGCATATTATTTGGTAGCTAGTTTTTTTACGTTGCCCCTTTTTTCAGAGCATAACGTTAGACCTTCTTATGCTTTAACATTAGCCTAATAACAAACCACACAGGCTAAGTGGCAAATTAATTTCAGAAAGGTACAATTTATTCATGATAAAATGAGAATGAAAACATAGAGAGTTCATCTCCTTGGAGAATGACCATGATCGATTTTTACCTCATCAAATAAGCCTGGTTTAAATAGAGAATTTAGCTTATCTTGCTAGTTAACGTAACTAACGTTGACTATACGGGTTAAAATGGTACGGTCCACATTAGGGGTGTCTGAAATCGTTTTACATAAAATTTTCCTACAAAGTAAGGTTATCTTTTTTTTTTTTACAACAAAATAAAAATGTTAAGACCCCCCCCCCAAAACATGCTTAGGGTATCCCGAAATATAAAGAACACGCTGCCCATCTACGAAAGTTTAATGTGCAGGAAATGTAGCTAAACCGAGACACACATCAAACCACTAATCACACAAAGAAAGGTAACACTCTACTAAAACCTAGACAATAGAAATTCGTGTGATCGGCATCCAAGGCTGTTACTTAATACATTTTACATTGAATGTATGATGTCAAGTAGATATGGTGTAATCGGTAAATATTTGCTGCAAATAACTAGTAATTGTCCACTGTGCGCTTCACATACAATTTAACTTATAATTATTACATGTTAAGTATAGATAAGGTACGTGGAATCAGTAAATACTGGGTGGAAATTACTCTAGTCGGATCAAAGTAGATTCCAAGCAACCTCGTGTGGTTTCCCTATTAACCCGATTACTGAACTGAAATGCAAATCGAGACAAGGAGGTATTTAAAGAACTAATTCAGCCTACTGCTTATCACTTTACTCACATTCATCATGGAGAAGTCGTGCTGTATTCGGCAGCTTTGGGTTCACGCAAGCGTCTTGCTCGCTGTTCTCGTCGTGTCTTTCGCACAGAAAACGGCTGTGAAGGATTTCGTTCCCACTTCTGCCAAATGCCAAGTGTATGAGAGGGTTCCGTGTGGGGATCCTGCTTTTGGCAAGGCTGCTTGTGAAGCCATAAACTGCTGCTTTGATGGCCAGCAGTGTTACTATGGGAATGCAGGTGAGTTTGATGCCTTCCTAGTTATGCTTCTTCTGGCTAAGTATGTGAATTAAATTTAGGCATGTGTGGACCCCTCTTACAGTGACTGTGCAGTGCACAAGGGATGGTCAGTTTGTGCTTGTGGTGGCCAAGGATTCCACTGTGCCCCAGCTGGATGTGGCCAGTCTCTCCCTGCTGGGTGGAAATGCTGCCCCTTGCCTCCCTGTTGCCACTACAAATGCCTTTGCCATCTACACCTTCCCTGTGACTGCCTGTGGCACTGTGGTCAAGGTGGGTTTCTGCATCCTTGGAAGCAGGCTGTGGATGAGGCTCTATTGCTGAGGTGTGTAGCTTACCCGTGGTTCCCTTTCTAGCTGGATGGTGACTATGTAGTGTATGAGAACAGGATGACTTCTTCATATGAAGTTGGTGTGGGCCCCCTGGGATCCATCACAAGGGACTCCCTCTATGAGTGAGTGGAGTCTTTGGCCCTGTAGCCCTACTTGCTGGTGTCTGTATCTGATGGCCTGCTGTTGCCTGGCAGGCTGCTCTTCCAGTGTAGGTATTGGGGTGCTGAGGTCGCTTCCCTGGTGGCTGCCGTGAATACAGTTCCACCACCTCTGCCAGTAGCTGCTCCAGGGCCTCTCCGGGTGGAGCTGAGGCTGGCAAATGGCCAGTGTTTCACTAAAGGGTGTGATGAAGGTACAATACAGCTTGGGACCTGCTACTGTCCCTGTAGGTATGTGGTGACTGGGTTTCCTCCCCCCCTCCTTGCTGGTATCTGTGCAGGAGCTGCTGCATATACCTCCTACTACCAGGACAGTGACTACCCTATTACCAAGGTGTTGCGGCAGCCACTGTATGTAGAGGTTCGCATCCTGAATAGGACAGACCCCAACCTTGTCCTGGTTCTGGAGGACTGCTGGGCTGCAGCTGGCCTTGACCCTCTGAGCCTGCCTCAGTGGAGCCTCCTGGTTGATGGGTGAGTGACAAGCTGGCCCCTGTGGGGGTACTACCACCAAGAAATGAGCCTTCCTTACTTGAGGTCCTGGTACAGGTGTCCCTACCAGGGTGACAAGTACCAGACCACCTTGGTTCCTGTGGATGGCTCCTCTGGGCTTCCCTTCCCAACCCACTACAAGCGCTTCATTGTCAAGATGTTCACATTTGTGGACCCAGCTTCCCAGCAACTTTACCGGGGGAAGGTAATGGCACTGAGCTGTGGCTGTTGGCTAGCCTGTAAATGTGGAGTAATGCAAGCCCTGCTGTGTCTCTGCAGGGGTTCATCCACTGCAGTGTAGCTGTGTGCCGCCCTTCGGCCACTGACAGCTGTGAGCAGAGGTGCTTCAGGAAAGGTGAGCTCCAGGCTGGCTGGCTTCCCCTTCAGAATGGCTGTGTCTGACTCCTGCCTCCCTGCATTTCAGGTAGGGATGTTGCTGCTGTACGCAAGACCTCCTCCCATGAGAAGGCTGTGGTGTCCAGTGGGGAAATCGATCTGGTGGCCCCCAGAGGCCGATACATGGCTGGTTGGAGGTGATGGAAAGCTGTGCCTAGTGGGTGAATGTGTTCTCACAGCTGCTGTGGGCTTGTGCCTTAATAAAAGGTGGTGACTTTACATTTTGCTTGTCCTGTTGTCTGTAACAACAAACAAAAGTGGGTGTGGAGTATTAGCTTTGGGTGGGAGGGGGGGTGAATATGTGAAACTGCATAAGTTAGGCAGACTTGTGTCACTTGAAACTTCATGTACAGTGACTACACTTGTATAGAACAGTACCCTATCCCAGAACTACTTGCTGTCTAGACATGATCCATGTAGCCAGGCTGGCTGCCATCTGTCCATTTTCCATCCATTTTCTCCTACTTATCCGAGGTTGGGTCATGGGGGCAGCAGTCTCGGCAGAGAAACCCAGACTTCCCTCTCCCTGGCCACATCATCCAGCTCCTCTGGGGGAATCCCACGGCATTCCCAGGCCAGCCAAGAGACATAGTCCCTCCAGCATGTCCTGGGTCTTCCCCGGGGCCTCCTCCCAGTGGGACATGCCCAGAACACCTCATCAGGGAGGTATCCTAATCAGATGCCCGAGCCACCTCATCTGGCTCCTCTCGATGCTGAGGAGCAGTGGCTCTACTTGAGTCCCTCCCGAATGACCGAGCTCCTTACCCTATCTCGCAGGGAGAGCCCAGCCACCCTGCGGAGGAAACTCATTTCGGCTGCTTGCACTCGCGATCTCGTTCTTTCGGTCACTACCCACAGCTCGTGACCATAGGTGAGGGTAGGAACATAGATCTATTGGTAAATCGAGTTTTGGCTCGGCTCCTTCACCATGACAGACCGATGCAGCACCCACATCACTGCAGAAGCCGCACCGATCCGCCTGTTGATCTCCCGCTCCATCGTTCCCCCCCCCCCCCCCCCCACTTGTGAACAAGACCCCAAGGTACTTAAACTCCTCCACTTGGGGGAGGACCCCATCCCCGGCCAGGAAAGAGCATTCCACCCTTTTCCATCTGAGGACCATGGTCTCGGATTTGGAGGTGCTGATTCTCATCCCAGCCGCTTCACACTCGGCTGCGAACTGTCCCAGCGAGAGCCGAAGGTCGCAGTCCGATGAGGCCAACAGAACCACTTCTGCAAAAAGCAGAGACCTGATCCTGAGGTCACCAAACCGGACATCCTCAAAGCCCTGGCTGCACCTAGAAATCCTGTCCATAAAAACTATGAAAAGAATCGGTGACAAAGGGCAGCCCTGACTGAGTCCAACCCTCACCGGAAACAAGTCCGACTTATTGCCGCCCATGCAGACCAAGCTCTGGCACCGGTCATACAAGGACCGAACAGCCCTTAAAAGGAAGCCCGGCACCCCGCACTCCCCGAGGGACACGGTCGAATGCCTTTTCCAAGTCCACAAAACACATGTAGACTGGTTGGGCAAATTCCCATGAACCCTCCAGAACCCTGTGGAGAGTACAGAGCTGGTCCACTGTTCCACGGCCGGGGCAAAAACCACACTGCTCCTCCTGAATCCGAGGTTCGACAATCCGGCGGACCCTCCTCTCCAGAACACCCGAATAGACCTTACCAGGGAGGCTGAGGAGTGTGATCCCCCTATAGTTGGAGCACACCCTCTGGTCCCCCTTCTTAAAGAGGGGGACCACCACCCCAGTCTGCCAGTCCAGAGGCACTGCCCCCGATGTTCACGCGATGCTGCAGATGCGTGTCAGCCAGGACAGCCGCAGAGCATCCAGAGCCTTAAGGAACTCTGGGCGGATCTCATCCACCTCCGGGGCCTGGCCACTGAGGAGCTTTTTAACCACCTCAGCGACCTCCGCCCCAGAGATAGGGGAGTCCACACCCAAGTCCCCATACTCTGCTTCCATATTGGTGGGATTGAGATCGTCTTCGAAGTACTCCCTCCACCGACCCAAAACGTCCCGTATTGAGGTCAGCAGCACTCCATCCCCACCCCCACCATAAACAGTGTTGATGTTGCACCGCTTTCCCGCCCGGAGCCGCTGGATAGTGGCCCAGAATCGCCTCGAAGCCGTCCGGAAGTCGTTTTCCATGGCCTCGCCAAACTCCTCCCATACCCGAGTCTTTGCTTCAGTGACCGCCGAAGCCGCACCCCGCTTGGCCTGCCGGGACCTGTCAGCTGCCTCTGGAGTCCCACAGGCTAAAAAAGCCCGGTAGGACTCCTTCTTCAGCTTGATGGCATCCCTCACCACTGGTGTCCACCAGCGGGTTCGGGGATTGCCGCCGCGACAGGCACCGACCACCTTACGGCCACAGCTCCAGTCAGCCTCCCCCGGGACATGGGAGAAGTTCTGCCGGAGGTAGGAGTTGAAACTCCTCCTGACAGGGGATTCCGCCAGACGTTCCCAGCAGACCCTCACTATACGCTTGGGCCTGCCAGGTCTGACCGGCTTAATCCCCCACCAGCGGAGCCAACCCACCACCAGGTAGTGATCAGTTGACGGCTCCGCCCCTCTCTTCACCCGAGTGTCCAAGACATGCGGCTGCAAGTCCGATGACACAGCTACAAAGTCGATCATTGAACTGTGGCCTAGGGTGTCCTGGTGCCAAGTGCACATATGAACACCCTTATGCCTGAACATGGTGTTCATTATGGACAATCCATGATGTGAACAGAAGTCCAACAACAAAACACCGCTTAGGTTCAGATCGGGGATGCCGTTCCTCCCAATCACGCCACTCCAGGTCTCACTGTCATTGCCCACGTGGGCATTGAAGTCCCCCAGTAGAACAAGAGAGTCCCCAGGAGGAGTGCTCTCCAACACCCCTTCCAAGGACTCCAAAAAGGGTGGGTAATCTGGACTGCCACCTGGTGCATAAGCACAAACAACAGTCAGGACCCTTCCCCCCACCCGAAGGCGAAGGGAGGCTACCCTCTCGTTCACTGCGGTAAAGGCTGGCTGCCGCCACTGTAAAATCAATGCAGCAACAGCAGAACCTTCACCTGCCCTTGATGCAACCAGTTGAAGCCAAGTGGTTGTCCCCCAGGGACTATCCTCCTTGGAACCCTCTACTGTCAGAAACTGACTCTGCTACCAGAGCAAACCACACATGGCATTTGATTAGGCCGACAATCCAACACCAACCACCCCAACACAGCAAAACTAATGGCTGACTTGGTGATGTAGTTGCTGTGACTGGAGCCTCAACTTTCCACAGCAGAGTCCCTATCAACCGGGAAAGGATCACATCAAGCTGTGACTAGCAGCTAAGTGTTGTGCTCTCACCAAGACTGGGGCTTCACCACAGGACCCCATAGCAAGGCCTTGTCCACATGTGACTGGCTAAGGTTTATAAATCCCATCCAAATTTTTAGGAACTTGAGCTTAACATGCTGGCAAAAGCAAACCTGACAGTGAATGGTGAACTCGTTTTCAGTGACGTTAATAGCCCAGTGGGGTTGGCAGCCAGTTGACCTTGGACCTCCAAAGGTTTTTCTTCCTCTGGAGTTTTTCCAGGGTGAAAGTTTTCAGAAACTACATTTTCGGCATCGATGCATAGACAGGGAAAATGGTTTTTGGCTTGTAACTGTGTGCCATTATCTACTTTGAATTCAATTTATATAGCGCCTTTCATCAATGTGTTCGTTGGGGGGGTCCCACCACTCCATTACCAGGCCATAAAAGGGTGTCTTCACTGAGGGCACCTACGATATCCAGTGATGACAGCATTGTGGATGCACTGCCCTCAAACATTCTCCCTAGAATGAAAACAGAAAAAACACCTCAGGGAAATGGGTAATACTGCTGCTTCATATCTCCAAATCCTGCCCTGCTGCTGAGGCACAGAAAAACTTCAGCGGAACGCCAGAGCAAATGGTAATCAATTCTAACATCCACTAACCATGCCTCTTGATAAATTGGCACTCTTGGTAAACAGATTACAAAAAACATCTTTTTTGTTTATTGTATATTCAAAACAAAAGAGAAAGCTATTTTGTAATAGTCATAATTATTATTAAAAATAAACAGCATTTAAAAATTTGAAAAGACTAGTGTTTCAATTATGGCTACCATCAGAAATTATGAACAAATTATAAGTATACACCTTATGAAATGTAACATTTTAAAGAGGCCTGAGTATTTTGGAAATATGGAAATATTCAAAGAAAACCTACAAATAAGAACATAAGAACATAAGAACATAAGAAATTTACAAACGAGAGGAGGCCATTCGGCCCATCAAGCTCGTTTGGGGAGAACTTAGCTAATAGCTCAGAGTTGTTAAAATCTTATCTAGCTCTGATTTAAAGGAACCCATGGTTTTAGCTTCCACTACAATAGCAGGAAGACTATTCCATACTCTGACTACACGCTGTGTAAAGAAGTGCTTCCTCAAATTTGTTTTAAAATGTTCTCCCGCTAATTTCCACTTATGGCCACGAGTTCTAGTATTTAGACTAATATTGAAATAGTCATTTGGCTGAACGGCATCCAGACCCGTTAGAATCTTATAGACCTGAATCATATCCCCCCTTAGTCTCCTTTGCTCAAGGCTGAACAGATTCAGTTCCGCTAACCTCTCCTCGTAAGACATTCCTCTAAGACCAGGAATCATTCTCGTAGCTCTTCGTTGCACCTTTTCTAAGGCAGCAATGTCCTTCTTGAGGTATGGTGACCAAACCTGCACACAGTATTCTAGGTGGGGTCTTACCAAGGAATTATATAAGTGTAACATCACCTCCCTTGACTTAAACTCCACACATCTAGAGATATAACCCAACATTCTGTTCGCCTTTTTTATTGCTTCCCCACATTGGCGAGAGTGGGACATGGAAGCATCAACATACATACCGAGATCTTTCTCGTAATCAGCTACCTTTATTTCAGTGGAACCCATAAAATATCTGTACTGTATATTTCTGCTCCCTGCATGGATTACCTTACATTTATCTGTGTTAAATTTCATCTGCCAAGTATCAGCCCATTCGCTAATTAAATCCAGATCCCGTTGGAGCCTCTCTGCTGCTAGATTAGTATCTGCTACCCCGCCCACCTTAGTGTCGTCTGCAAATTTAACCAGTTTACTGTATGTATTCGTGTCAATATCATTAATGTAAATTAGGAACAATAGTGGTCCTAAAATTGAACCCTGCGGTACCCCACTATAAACGGAGGCCCACTGTGACATAGTGCCTCTAATAACTACTCGCTGCTTCCTATCAGTTAGCCAGTTTTTGATCCAAGCTGCCACAGTTCCTAAAATTCCTGCAGCTTTAAGCTTTAACAAGAGCCGTTTGTGGGGGACAACATCAAAGGCTTTCTGGAAATCTAAGTAAATCACATCATAGGCCTTTTTGTGATCAATTTCACTTGTAGCTTCCTCAAAGAACTCAAGCAGATTCGTTAAGCAGGATCTACCTCTCCTAAATCCATGTTGGCTATCCTTTATAATGTTATTTGCATCTAGGTAATCTACCATTTTCACTTGAATTATAGCTTCCATTATTTTTCCAGTAATGCTAGTTAAACTGATTGGCCTATAGTTTGCCGGATTACTTCTATCCCCTTTTTTGAATATGGGTGTTATATTAGCATGCTTCCAATCTGATGGTACCACACCCGCAGATAACGATTTCTGGAATATTAAAGTCAAAGGTTGGCTAATAATATCCCTCATCTCTTTCAAGACTAAAGGTAAGATGCCATCAGGCCCCTGTGATTTATTTATTTTGAGTTTAGCTAGGCTTAGTATCACATCAACCTCAGTTATACATATATTGGTCATAGACGATGCTGTATTCGTATTAATTGGTGGTAAGTTACTTGTGTTCTCTATTGTGAACACCCTTGAAAAATAATCATTAAACTCATTTACCATATCAATTTCGTTATCAATTATAAGGCCCTTACTATCCTGTAAATTAGTGATTTCAGCTTTTAGTGCTCTCTTGGAGTTAAAATATTGGAAGAAACCTTTACTGTCATGCTTAGCCTCCAATGCAATTTTTCTTTCTACATCCCTCTTTGATAGCCTAATGTCATTTTTTAACTCTGCCTGTAGACTTAGATACTCCTGCTTGATTTTGAAATCATTAGTTATTTTCCAGTTGTGGAACAGAGCCCTTTTCCTCCTGACTTTATTCTTAATTTCCTTAGTAAACCACCTTGGTTGTCGTTTCCTAGATTTAGTTTTGCTGGAAACAGGTATGAAGTCCTCTTGCACTTGCAACAATGTGCTTTTGAAAAATTCCCATGCCTCTTCTACTGTTTTGCTATTTAACTCTGTCCAGTTTACAGTTTCTAATTTCCGTCTCATACCATTAAAGTTAGCCTTCCTAACATTGTATACTTTTAATTTAGACTTTGCTCTTTGGACACTAAAATTAACCTCGAATTTAACCATGTTATGATCACTACCGTACAATGGGTCTAAAACCTCTAATTTTCCAATCCTATCCTGGTTATTACAAAAAACGAGATCAAGAAGGGCTTCTCCCCTGGTAGGAGTATTAACAAACTGAGTAAAAAAACAATCCTGTACTAATTCCACCATCTCAAGTTCATTTACAGAAGAGCCAGAGACTGTGTCCCACTGTATCCCAGGTAAATTAAAATCACCCATAACCACCACATCATTTTTATTACTCATAATCCTGATATCATCATATAATATTCTGCTTTCCTCTACAGCTACATTAGGTGCCCTATAACAAACCCCGACAATTAGGCCATTTGAATCTTTAGCATCAAGTTTGATCCATACAGCTTCTGAATTTTTATTTTTATCAGTGAGATCCCTTGCCTGCAAGTTTTCTTTTACGTATACTGCAACACCACCTCCCTTCTTGCCTATCCGGTCTCTACGGAACAACGTATAACCATCCATATTATATTCATCACCATCATTGTCACTCATCCATGTTTCAGTTATTCCTATAATGTCATAATTGTCTGAAGAAATTAAAGCCTCTAAGTCATTAATTTTGTTTCTAATACTCCTAGCATTCAAATACAGACCACTAATGGTAGGCCTTTTACAGTGTCTACTTTTAATTTTTATTTGGGCTTTCCGTCTCTCCCCACATAAATTCTTAACTGACCTCCCTGCCCCCCCAGTCCCTAGTTTAAACATTCCTCAACTATTCTGCACATACGCCTCCCCAATACACTGGTTCCCCTATGGTTCAGATGCAACCCGTCCGGCTTGAACAGGTCCCACCTGTTCCAGAAGGTCTTCCAGTGCCCCATAAACCTGAACCCCTCTTTCCTACACCACCATTTTAGCCACGCATTTAATCCCCTTATCTCAGCTAATTTTGCCTGACTTGCACGTGGCACGGGAAGTATTCCAGAGAATACCACCGTGGATGTTCTGCTTCTAAGCTTATCCGCGACTTCTATAAATTTATCTTGCAGAACAGCCCTTCTGCCCTTTCCTATGTCATTGGTGCCAACATGCACCACGACCACTGGATCCACCCCGGCTGGGGCCAAAAGCCTGTCCACTCGATCTGGAAGTATAATTTCTTTCTGGTTTGGATCAGCCACACTCTTTGCTCTTGAATGTAATGTAAAATAAAGTTGTCCTCCGAAGAGGGGGGGTGGTGGTGGGCAATAAAAAAAATAAAAATAAAAATTTAACCATGATGCATTGTGTCAGGACCAGAATGCATTGCTTTAAGCCAGCGCCGTAAGCGGTTGCAGGTAGTCGAACGCACCCAATCAACCACAGAAACAGTATCGATATACTTAGGGTCAGAGTGCGAATTACCCCTCTATAATTGGGGAGTACTGCCTTCATAACACTTCTATGACCATTATGGTCCTCTACCGCATCAATACGAATAGTCGCCACCAGGATCAATGTTAAGAGTGCAAGATACGCTAGAAATGTTTACTAACATGTATGTAACACACGGTCACAAAATGAGAATCAATACAGAAGATCTCATTATCCTTATCCCTATAATTTGGTTTTGATAACTCCCAGGAATTATCCTAGGAGAAGTATACTAGTAAAAGTAATAAGCCTATACATTTACAAACAGCCTGGTCTGGTCCAGCAGTCTGGTGTTATTCCTGCCCTCACAGTCCCCCCAGCTCCAACAGCCTTCAGAAATAAATATTTGCCTATTAGGCTAATATCTGTCTTGATGATACAGTAGATCTTAAAGTACAGCCTAATTTAAGAACATAAGAACATAAGAACATAAGAACTATACAAACGAGAGGAGGCCATTCGGCCCATCGAGCTCGCTTGGGGAGAACTTAACTAATAGCTCAGAGTTGTTAAAATTTTATCTAGCTCTGATTTAAAGGAACCCAAGGATTCAGCTTGCACTACGTTATCAGGAAGACTATTCCATACTCTGACTACACGCTGTGTAAAGAAGTGCTTCCTTAAATCCAGTTTGAAATGTTCTCCCGCTAATTTCCACCTATGGCCACGAGTTCTTGTATTTGAACTAATGCTGAAGTAACTATTCGGTTGAACAGCATCCAAACCTGTTAGAATCTTATAGACCTGGATCATGTCCCCCCTCAGTCTCCTTTGCTTGAGGCTGAACAGATTTAGCTCAAATAACCTTTCCTCGTATGACATTCCTCTAAGACCAGGAATCATTCTTGTGGCCCTACGCTGCACCTTTTCTAAGGCCGCTATGTCCTTTTTAAGATATGGTGACCAAACCTGTACACAATATTCTAGGTGAGGTCTCACCAAGGAATTGTATAATCTTAGCATTACCTCCCTTGACTTAAACTCCACACACCTGGAGATGTACCCCAACATCCTATTGGCCTTTTTTATTGCTTCCCCACACTGGCGAGAATGAGACATGGAAGCATCAACATACACACCAAGGTCTTTCTCATAATCAGCTACCTTTATTTCAGTAGGTCCCATAAAATACCTGTACTTTATATTTCTGCTCCCTACATGGACAATTTAACTCATCTCTTGGTCCTGCACTCTGTCCTGATCCTGCCATCTTCCTGCTGCCTGCTCACTGTCCTGATCCTGCCATCTCCCTGCTGCCTGCTCACTGTCCTGATCCTGCCATCTCCCTGCTGCCTGCTCACTGTCCTGATCCTGCCATCTCCCTGCTGCCTGCTCACTGTCCTCATCCTGCCATCTTCCTGCTGCCTGCTCACTGTCCTGATCCTGCCATCTCCCTGCTGCCTGCTCACTGTCCTCATCCTGCCATCTTCCTGCTGCCTGCTCACTGTCCTGATCCTGCCATCTCCCTGCTGCCTGCTCACTGTCCTGCACACTGTCCTCATCCTGCCATCTTCCTGCTACCTGCTCACTGTCCTGCACACTGTCCTCATCCTGCCATCTCCCTGCTGCCTGCTCACTGTCCTCATCCTGCCATCTTCCTGCTGCCTGCTCACTGTCCTGATCCTGCCATCTCCCTGCTGCCTGCACACTGTCCTGCACACTGTCCTCATCCTGCCATCTCCCTACTGCCTGCTCACTGTCCTCATCCTGCCATCTTCCTGCTGCCTGCTCACTGTCCTGATCCTGCCATCTCCCTGCTGCCTGCACACTGTCCTCATCCTGCCATCTCCCTGCTGCCTGCACACTGTCCTCATCCTGCCATCTTCCTGCTACCTGCTCACTGTCCTGCACACTGTCCTCATCCTGCCATCTCCCTGCTGCCTGTTGACTGTCCTCATCCTGCCATCTCCCTGCTGCCTGCTGACTGTCCTCATCCTGCCATCTTCCTGCTGCCTGCTCACTGTCCTGATCCTGCCATCTCCCTGCTGCCTGCACACTGTCCTCATCCTGCCATCTCCCTGCTGCCTGCACACTGTCCTCGTCCTGCCATCTTCCTGCTACCTGCTCACTGTCCTGCACACTGTCCTCATCCTGCCATCTCGCTGCTGCCTGTTGACTGTCCTCATCCTGCCATCTTCCTGCTACCTGCTCACTGTCCTGCTCACTGTCCTCATCCTGCCATCTTCCTGCTGCCTGCTCACTGTCCTGCACACTGTCCTCATCCTGCCATCTTCCTGCACACTGTCCTCATCCTGCCATCTCCCTGCTGCCTGCTCACTGTCCTCATCCTGCCATCTCCCTGCTGCCTGCTCACTGTCCTGCACACTGTCCTCATCCTGCCATCTTCCTGCTGCCTGCACAGTCCTCATCCTGCCATCTCCCTGCTCCTGTGCCTCTCCTGCCTTCTGCTGACCACCACTTTCCTTCATACACATTAAAAGTTTGCAAAACTGCACCTATAGTTTTAGTGTAATGTCCTCTAGCTCTTACCACTAATATTTCCTACTTACTCTTCTTTTATCAAAAGTGTGTCTGATGTCTCCATCTTTCCTTTTACTCATAGTGTGTATGTGAATAAAATCTAATCTATATTTAACAAATAGTATCTGGGCTATCAGATGAAGCTTCTAAAAATGTCCATAAATATGAAATTGTGGAATGCAGAATCAATACATAAGAACATAAGAAATTTACAAACGACAGGAGGCCATTCGGCCCATCAAGCTCGTTTGGGGAGAACTTAACTAATAGCTTAAAATTGTTAAAATCTTATCTAGCTCTGATTTAAAGGAACCCAGGGTTTTAGCTTGCGCTACACTAGCAGGAAGACTATTCCATACTCTAACTACACACTGTGTAAAGAAGTGCTTCCTCAAATTTGTTTTAAAATGTTCTCCTGCTAATTCCCACTTATGGCCACGAGTTCTAGTATTTAAACTAATATTGAAATAGCCATTTGGCTGAACAGCAAAAAAAATTTTTGCCCCTATAGATTTCACTTATAGTAATGTTTTTTCAGAGCATAACGTTAGACCTTCTTATGCTTTAACATTAGCCTAATAACAAACCACACAGGCTAAGTGGCAAATTAATTTCAGAAAGGTACAATTTATTCATGATAAAATGAGAATGAAAACATAGAGAGTTCATCTCCTTGGAGAATGACCATGATCGATTTTTACCTCATCAAATAAGCCTGGTTTAAATAGAGAATTTAGCTTAACTTGCTAGTTAACGTAACTAACGTTGACTGTAGGGGTGTTCTGTCGAGATGAGCTACTTTGTCGAGGTAAGCTATGGTTAGGGCTATCGATTAGCACTACGGTAGTTTACCTCGAGAAAAAGTAGCTCAACTCGACAGAACACCTGCCTCAGAAGGACAATGGTAAGTAATTCAACTTATAAAGACGTCAGATTTCATCAGTAGATGAAACACTTGAACGAATAAATGAAGATTGTAAAATAACACATTTTCAACAGGCTACAATTCTTTTGGCTACTTACATTTACCAATGCACGACAAACAGTACCATGACAGACGAAGATAATAAACAGGTCACTCAATGAGAATGAATGACGCAACCGACTGGCTGCTTCTAGCGCCGAGGTGGTTAAAATGGTACGGTCCACATTAGGGGTGTCTGAAATCGTTTTACATAAAATTTTCCTACAAGGTAAAGTTATCTTTTTTTTTTTTTTACAACAAAATTAAAATGTTAAGACCCCCCCCCCCCCCAAACATGCTTAGGGTATCCCGAAAAATAAAGAACACGCTGCCCATCTACGAAAGTTTAATGTGCAGCAAATGTAGCTCAACCGAGACACACATCAAACCACTAATCACACAAAGAAAGGTAACACTCTACTAAAACCTAGACAGTAGAAATTCGTGTGATCGGCGTCCAAGGCTGTTACTTAATACATTTTACATTGAATGTATGATGTCAAGTAGATATGGTGCAATCGGTAAATATTTGCTGCAAATAACTAGTAATTATCTACTGTGCGTTTCACATACAATTTAACTTATAATTATTACATTGTGCATACGAAACATAATAAATATCCTTTTGGGGATTTAGTGGGCTGCATACATGTTAAGTATAGATGAGGTACGTGGAATCAGTAAATACTGGGTGCAAATTACTCTAGTCGGATCCAAGTAGATTCCAAGCAACCTCGTGTGGTTTCCCTATTAACCCGATTACTGAACTGAAACGCAAATCGAGACAAGGAGGTATTTAAAGAACTAATTCGACCTACTGCTTATCACTCCACTCACATTCATCATGGAGAAATCGCGCTGTATTCGGCAGCTTTGGGTTCACGCAAGCGTCTTGCTCGCTGTTCTCGCCGTGTCTTTCGCACAGAAAACGGCTGTGAAGGATTTCGTTCCCACTTCTGCCAAATGCCAAGTGTATGAGCAGGTTCCGTGTGGGGATCCTGCTTTTGGCAAGGCTGCTTGTGAAGCCATAAACTGCTGCTTTGATGGCCAGCAGTGTTACTATGGGAATGCAGGTGAGGCTGATGCCTTCCTAGTCATGGTTCTTCTGGCTAAGTATATGTGAATTAAACTTAGGCATGTGTGGCTCCCTCTTACAGTGACTGTGCAGTGCACAAGGGATGGTCAGTTTGTGCTTGTGGTGGCCAAGGATTCCACTGTGCCCCAGCTGGATGTGGCCAGTCTCTCCCTGCTGGGTGGAAACGCTGCCCCTTGCCTCCCTGTTGCCACTACAAATGCCTTTGCCATCTACACCTTCCCTGTGACTGCCTGTGGCACTGTGGTCAAGGTGGGTTTCTGCATCCTTGGAAGCAGGCTGTGGATGAGGCTCTATTGCTGAGGTGTGTAGCTTACCCGTGGTTCCCTTTCTAGCTGGATGGTGACTATGTAGTGTATGAGAACAGGATGACTTCTTCATATGAAGTTGGTGTGGGTCCCCTGGGATCCATCACAAGGGACTCCCTCTATGAGTGAGTGGAGTCTTTGGCCCTGTAGCCCTCCTTGCTGGTGTCTGTATCTGATGGCCTGCTGTTGCCTGGCAGGCTGCTCTTCCAGTGTAGGTATTGGGGTGCTGAGGTTGCTTCCCTGGTGGCTGCCGTGAATACAGTTCCACCACCTCTGCCAGTAGCTGCTCCAGGGCCTCTCCGGGTGGAGCTGAGGCTGGCAAATGGCCAGTGTTTCACTAAAGGGTGTGATGAAGGTACAATACAGCTTGGGACCTGCTACTGTCCCTGTAGGTATGTGGTGACTGGGTTTCCTCCCCCCCCCCCCCCCCCCCCCGCTGGTATCTGTGCAGGAGCTGCTGCATATACCTCCTACTACCAGGACAGTGACTACCCTATTACCAAGGTGTTGCGGCAGCCACTGTATGTAGAGGTTCGCATCCTGAATAGGACAGACCCCAACCTTGTCCTGGTTCTGGAGGACTGCTGGGTAGCAGCTGGCCTTGACCCTCTGAGCCTGCCTCAGTGGAACCTCCTGGTTGATGGGTGAGTGACAAGCCGGACCCTGTGGGGGTACTACCACCAAGAAATGAGCCTTCCTTACTTGAGGTCTCCTGGTACAGGTGTCCCTACCCGGGTGACAAGTACCAGACCACCTTGGTTCCTGTGGATGGCTCCTCTGGGCTTCCCTTCCCAACCCACTACAAGCGCTTCATTGTCAAGATGTTCACATTTGTGGACCCAGCTTCCCAGCAACTTTACCGGGGGAAGGTAACGGCACTGAGCTGTGGCTGTTGGCTAGCCTGTAAATGTGGAGTAATGCAAGCCCTGCTGTGTCTCTGCAGGGGTTCATCCACTGCAGTGTAGCTGTGTGCCGCCCTTCGGCCACTGACAGCTGTGAGCAGAGGTGCTTCAGGAAAGGTGAGCTCCAGGCTGGCTGGCTTCCCCTTCAGAATGGCTGTGTGTCTGACTCCTGCCTCCCTGCATTTCAGGTAGGGATGTTGCTGCTGTACGCAAGACCACCTCCTCCCATGAGAAGGCTGTGGTGTCCAGTGGGGAAATCGATCTGGTGGCCCCCAGAGGCCGATACATGGCTGGCCAGTGGTGATGGAAAGCTGTGCCTAGTGGGTGAATGTGTTCTCAGTTTCTGTGGAATTGTGCCTTAATAAAAGGTGGTGACTTTACATTCTGCTTGTCCTGTTGTCTGTAACAAAGTGGGTGTGGAGTATTAGCTTTGGGTGGGAGGGGGGTGAATATGTGAAACTGCATAAGTTAGGCAGACTTGTGTCATTTTAAAACTTCTCATGGCTATGATGACTACACTTGTATAGCAGCCACAAGAACACAGCACCCTACCCCAAAACTACTTGCTGTCTAGACATGACCCATGTGGCCAGGCTGTCTGCCAGCACTGAAATCAATGCAGCAACAGCAGAACCTTCACCTGCATTTGAGGTAAGGGCTAAGGTGACTGCTGTAGGATGCAACCAGTTGAAGCCAAGTGGTTGTCCCCCAGGGACTATCCTCCTTGGAACCCTCTACTGGCAGAAACTGACTCTGCCACCAGAGCAAACCACACATGGCATTTGATTAGGCCGACAATCCAACATCAACCACCCCAACACAGCAAAACTAATGGCTGACTTGGTGATGTAGCTGCTGTGACTGGAGCCTCCAACTTTCCACAGCAGAGTCCCTATCAACTGGGAATGGATCACATCAAGCTGTGACTAGCAGCTAAGTGTTGTGCTCTCACCAATACTGGTGCTTCACCACAGGACCCCATAGCAAGGCCTTGTCCACATGTGACTGGCTAAGGTTTATAAATCCCATCAATTTGCAAGACCTTGAGGTTAACATGCTGGCAAAAGCAAACCTGACAGTGAATGGTGAACTCATTTTCAGTGACATTAGTAGCCCATTGGGGTTGGCAGCCAGTTGACCTTGGACTTGGAGGTTTTTCTCCCTCTTTAGCAGTTTTTCCAGGGTGGAGGTTTTCAGAAACCACATTTTCAGCATTGATGCATAGACAGGGAAAAGTTTTTGGCATAACTGTGTGCCATTACCCACTTTGAATTCAATTTATATAGTGCCTTTCATCAATGTGTTGGTTGGGGGGGTCCCACCACTCCATTACCAGGCCATAAAAGGGTGTCGAGCGCCCACAATATCCAGTAATAACAGCATTGTGGATGCACTGCCCTCAAATTCTCCCTAGAATGAAAGCAAACAGAAAAAACACCTCAGGGAAATGGGTAATACTGCTGCTTCATACCTCCAAATCCTGCCCCGCTGTGTGTGTGGAGTTCATATGTTCTCTCCTTGTTGCATAGATTTCCTCTGGGTTCCCCATTTCCCGCTGCAGCTAGCTTAAGCTGCCCGTAGGGTGAGAGTTCCCTCGCTTTGCACCTGATGTTCGTGGGACAGCCTGCGATGCCTCCATCGTGACCTGTACTGAATAAACAGCTAGGAGGAGGATGATATCCTGCGTTTAAATTAGCCAGGCTGCCTTATGAGCGGAGAGCACTACAAAAGGGAGAGGAGTAATACCAGCCGGACCCCTAAGAACTCACCGCACCCTGATGGGAACAGCTGGTCACCCGAGAACAGACTGCACGTTCTGCCAAACGCTCGGCCATCAAGGAGGTAAATCATGTGACCCACGATGTGTCCAGGAGTAAAAAGGGCCTGAAAGCTCAGGTGTCCCACCTCGATACAGTCTTTGTCCGAGAGAGGGCTGGAATCCCAACACAAAGCAGGTGTGACCAGGCACAGAACATCCACTAACCATGCCTCTTGAGAAATTGGCACTCTTGGTAAACAGGTTACAAAAAACATCTTTTTTGTTTATTGTATATTCAAAACAAAAGAGAAAGCTATTTTGTAATAGAGGCATAATTATTATTAAAAATAAACAGCATTTAAAAATTATGGCCACCATCAGAAATTATGAACAAATGCTAAGTATACACCTTATGAAATGTAACATTTTAAAGAGGCCTGAGTATTTTGAAAATATAGAAATATTCAAAGAAAACCTGCAAATACAGCACAATATTGCTACTAGTATAATTTCTTTCTGGATTATATGTAACAGTAAGTTTATGGTAAATATTGATATATCTCCATTGTGCCCTTTATTCCATTTCCACCTGTCCTGGGGGTTGATGCTTCATTTAATTTTTTTATGTTGTTTGAAGCATCGACCAGGGAGCGTCAGAATTAGCATCATTGCTTACCAGAACTTACAGCTCACTGTTCATTCACACACAAGATAACAGCAATTTATATCTGCTCTGGAATCACTGAAAAGTCAGGAAAACAAATGCACTAAAAGCTGTATTCCTTCATTAATGCATTCCCTTAGATGCCGTCTAACTCCATAAAACACATTCTCGTTAAAAGTGAAAGAGAAAAAACTGGAAAAAGTTTATCAAGCCAACAATTAGCTCAGAGACCAGCTGGCCTTCCTACAACAGCAAAAATGCAGAGACCTTGTTCATAAAAAAGTGTGAAGTTCTGGTTTAGAAACTCAGACAAATGCGTTCTCAGCAGCCCTAGAATCTACAGCAATCACCCAAGACTCATTTTTCAGGCTAATTCATTTTCTGTTTTATTTCTCTGATTTCAACAGCAGAGCCATAAGGAGACCTTATTACATAAAAAGAACCTTGGGACTATGAAGCAAACATGGATATCTCTCTCATACACATTCACAGGGTCGCCAACTCTCACGCATCTGGTGTGGCACTCACGCTTTCAGACTCTCACTCTCGCGCTCACGCAAGGAATCCTACGACAAATGTATATTATTCAATTATAAAACTAAAATTTGCTGCATCAAAAGCGCTGGGTTAGTCTGCAAAGCTTACATACTATTTACAAGTTAATAAAACTGTAACGTATACATTTAAATCAGTGTGCAAACTTATTTCGAATTGAAAATCTCACGCCAGTCAGCTGGCCAAAGTTGGTAGCCCTGTATTCACCTTCACGACGGGCAATGACGAGAACATGCAAAACTCTACACACACACAGCTGGGGTGGGAAGCTAACCCTTGCAATCGTGGTAACCACACCTTTATAATATTTCGTGAGTGAGAGTCTGAACGTGTGTCACGCCAGATGCGTTATAGTTGGCAAGCCTGTATCAGCAGTACACATTTATTTAAATTAACGGGTGCGCTCGACTTGGGCTTAGGTTTGGTCTGTCTGCGGCTGACGTGACGTGGAGCGCCATCTGCCGGCGGCTGCAGGGGTGGAGTATAAACTGACTGCAGTCAAGTCGGACAACTTCTACTCTTCGTAGTCTGCGAGACCTGACTGCAATGGCAGCACTGCCAGAAGGGTGTAGATAAATCTATACAAATATCACCTGCATGCACATTGCTTCTTTTACAATAACCAACTCCTCATCCAAACTGTTAGCAGTGAAAAAATAAACTATTGTGTATAGGGGCCCTGTGTAAAAACATAGCTGCCAGGAAAAAGATCAAATACATTTATTTCAAGGATTCAAAGTTCTTATTGTCATGTACAGAGTACAATGCAATTCTTACTTGAATGCCTTCATCACAGACTAAAAGATTAAACAAAGCCGCGCAACATTACAGTAACTAACAATAAATAAACAACTACCTTACGTGTTCTATTACAGAATTTATGTCATTTGGCCGACGCTGGGCCAGCAGGGGGCACTGCAGCAGCAACCGCCGACTCTGGACCAGCAGGGGGGCGCCACAGCAGCAACCGCTGACTCTGGGCCAGCAGGGGGCGCTGCAGCCAGAGCCTCGCTGGGCGGCACGGTAGCTGGCTGGACAGGCATGTCAGGAACCGCTGTTGAGGGAGTCCACTCCCTCCTTAACTGGAGCAGCCTCCTCACCATCTCGGAGATTCTGTCCAGCTCGCGTGGTGATGAGGTTGGAGTAAATGCTGTGAACTCCCCTTGCGTGCATAGCTGAGTAGCCTCGGGGGAGCTCTGCACTGCCACGTCATCCATCACCCTCCAGAACAGACCTTGAAGGGTGAAGAATGTCCCAGCGGGTCAGGAAACAGGAACCAGCGGGTCAGGCAACACAGGAACCGGAGCGGGCGCTGCATCAGCCACCGGCATGGCTGGGGCTTGCGCCTTGGCAGCGGGCGTTGCCCCTTTAAGGACCTTGGGGATCCGGGGAATGACGTCCCAAACCGACCTGGGCCCTTTAAGGGCCGGGCACGCTTCTGAAAAAGGGCAGGCTGCTGGTGCTGGCCACAAAGCAGCGGCGTTGCGGGCGTCAGGTGGTTGCAGTGCAGCGGCCGCTGTGACGTCGGGGGTAAACACCACTGGATCCAGGGTCGGAAGGGGTTCCTTCCGATACCCGGTGGAGGAAGAAGCAGAGAGAGAAGCCGTTCCTAAGAAGATCGCCGGCCCTTCTTTGGGTTTCTTACCTCCTCTCTTCCTTCTCCGGCTCAGGGCTTTTGGTGGAGGCTCAATAAGCTGGGTCCTCTGCTCGGTCAGCCTCTCCCGTAGCAGCCGGAGATTTTCGCGCACATCCTCCACAAGATGTGCGTCCTCAGCGAGGGACATCTCCTCCAAAATGTCCCGGCTTTGGCTGGCTAATGCCCAGGTTACCGGGTCTTCTTGGACCTCCAGCTGGGCCAGCCAGTAAAGGACCATGTCGACCAGACCGAGGTAAACGTCCTCGGTCAGGGGGGGGGTACCTTCCATGCGAGGTCTGTCATTCTGTTGTGAATCGAAAAAAGGGCGAACGAGCAGGGCGCAGTGAAGCAGAGTCCGGGAGTTGTAAATCCAAGGCAAAGGGATTTATTGAGGGCAGACGGACAGACAGGGCACAGACTTCCACAAACATCAATGACAGACCTGGGAAAACAGACTTCAACACAGACTAAATACAGGACGTGACCTCAGAATAAATGCAAGACAGCTGATACGATGGGAATTGACACGGGGTTAACGAGGAGGGCATGGCACACAAACGAGGACTGGACATGCAGGTCATGACAGTACTTTATATTTCTGCTCCCTGCATGGATTAGCTTACATTTATCTATGTTAAATTTCATCTGCCAGGTATCAGCCCATTCGCTAATTAAATCCAGATCCCATTGTAGCCTCTCTGCTGCTAGATCAGTATCTGCTACACCACCCACCTTGGTGTCGTCTGCAAATTTAACCAGTTTACTGTATGTATTGGTGTCAATATCATTAATGTAAATTAGGAACAACAGTGGTCCTAAAATTGAACCCTGCAGTACCCCACTATGAACGCAGGCCCACTGTGACATTGTCCCTCTAATAACTATCTGCTGCTTCCTGTTAGTTAACCAGTTTTCGATCCAAGCTGCTACAGTTCCTAAAATCCCTGCAGCTTTGAGCTTAAGCAAGAGCCGTTTGTGGGGGACAACATCAGAGGCCTTCTGGAAATCTAAGTAGATCACATCGTAGGCCTTTTTGAGATACCACTAAAATTCAAATAATAGGGCATATTATTTGGTAGCTAGTTTTTTTACGTTGCCCCTATAGGTTTCACTTATAGTAATGTTTTTTCAGAGCATAACGTTAGACCTTCTTATGCATTAACATTAGCCTAATAACAAACCACACAGGTTAAGTGGCAAATTAATTTCAGAAAGGCACAATTTATTCATGATAAAATGAGAATGAAAACATAGAGAGTTCATCTCCTTGGAGAATGACCATGATCGACTTTTAACTCACCAAATAAGCCTGGTTTAAATAGAGAATTTAGCTTATCTTGCTAGTTAACATAACTAACGTTGACTGTAGGGGTGTTCTGTCGAGATGAGCTACTTTGTCGAGGTAAGCTATGGTTAGGGCTATCGATTAGCACTACGGTAGTTTACCTCGAGAAAAAGTAGCTCAACTCGACAGAACACCTGCCTCAGAAGGACAATGGTAAGTAATTCAACTTATAAAGACGTCAGATTTCATCAGTAGATGAAACACTTGAACGAATAAATGAAGATTGTAAAATAACACATTTTCAACAGGCTACAATTCTTTTGGCTACTTACATTTACCAATGCACGACAAACAGTACCATGACAGACGAAGATAATAAACAGGTCACTCAATGAGAATGAATGACGCAACCGACTGGCTGCTTCTAGCGCCGAGGTGGTTAAAATGGTACGGTCCACATTAGGGGTGTCTGAAATCGTTTTACATAAAATTTTCCTACAAGGTAAAGTTATCTTTTTTTTTTTTTTTACAACAAAATTAAAATGTTAAGACCCCCCCCCCAAAACATGCTTAGGGTATCCCGAAAAATAAAGAACACGCTGCCCATCTACGAAAGTTTAATGTGCAGCAAATGTAGCTCAACCGAGACACACATCAAACCACTAATCACACAAAGAAAGGTAACACTCTACTAAAACCTAGACAGTAGAAATTCGTGTGATCGGCGTCCAAGGCTGTTACTTAATACATTTTACATTGAATGTATGATGTCAAGTAGATATGGTGCAATCGGTAAATATTTGCTGCAAATAACTAGTAATTATCTACTGTGCGTTTCACATACAATTTAACTTATAATTATTACATTGTGCATACGAAACATAATAAATATCCTTTTGGGGATTTAGTGGGCTGCATACATGTTAAGTATAGATGAGGTACGTGGAATCAGTAAATACTGGGTGCAAATTACTCTAGTCGGATCCAAGTAGATTCCAAGCAACCTCGTGTGGTTTCCCTATTAACCCGATTACTGAACTGAAACGCAAATCGAGACAAGGAGGTATTTAAAGAACTAATTCGACCTACTGCTTATCACTCCACTCACATTCATCATGGAGAAATCGCGCTGTATTCGGCAGCTTTGGGTTCACGCAAGCGTCTTGCTCGCTGTTCTCGCCGTGTCTTTCGCACAGAAAACGGCTGTGAAGGATTTCGTTCCCACTTCTGCCAAATGCCAAGTGTATGAGCAGGTTCCGTGTGGGGATCCTGCTTTTGGCAAGGCTGCTTGTGAAGCCATAAACTGCTGCTTTGATGGCCAGCAGTGTTACTATGGGAATGCAGGTGAGGCTGATGCCTTCCTAGTCATGGTTCTTCTGGCTAAGTATATGTGAATTAAACTTAGGCATGTGTGGCTCCCTCTTACAGTGACTGTGCAGTGCACAAGGGATGGTCAGTTTGTGCTTGTGGTGGCCAAGGATTCCACTGTGCCCCAGCTGGATGTGGCCAGTCTCTCCCTGCTGGGTGGAAATGCTGCCCCTTGCCTCCCTGTTGCCACTACAAATGCCTTTGCCATCTACACCTTCCCTGTGACTGCCTGTGGCACTGTGGTCAAGGTGGGTTTCTGCATCCTTGGAAGCAGGCTGTGGATGAGGCTCTATTGCTGAGGTGTGTAGCTTACCCGTGGTTCCCTTTCTAGCTGGATGGTGACTATGTAGTGTATGAGAACAGGATGACTTCTTCATATGAAGTTGGTGTGGGCCCCCTGGGATCCATCACAAGGGACTCCCTCTATGAGTGAGTGGAGTCTTTGGCCCTGTAGCCCTACTTGCTGGTGTCTGTATCTGATGGCCTGCTGTTGCCTGGCAGGCTGCTCTTCCAGTGTAGGTATTGGGGTGCTGAGGTTGCTTCCCTGGTGGCTGCCGTGAATACAGTTCCACCACCTCTGCCAGTAGCTGCTCCAGGGCCTCTCCGGGTGGAGCTGAGGCTGGCAAATGGCCAGTGTTTCACTAAAGGGTGTGATGAAGGTACAATACAGCTTGGGACCTGCTACTGTCCCTGTAGGTATGTGGTGACTGGGTTTCCTCCCCCCCTCCTTGCTGGTATCTGTGCAGGAGCTGCTGCATATACCTCCTACTACCAGGACAGTGACTACCCTATTACCAAGGTGTTGCGGCAGCCTGTGTATGTAGAGGTTCGCATCCTGAATAGGACAGACCCCAACCTTGTCCTGGTTCTGGAGAACTGCTGGGCAGCAGCTGGCCTTGACCCTCTGAGCCTGCCTCAGTGGAGCCTCCTGGTTGATGGGTGAGTGACAAGCTGGCCCCTATGGGGGTACTACCACCAAGAAATGAGCCTTCCTTACTTGAGGTCTCCTGGTACAGGTGTCCCTACCAGGGTGACAAGTACCAGACCACCTTGGTTCCTGTGGATGGCTCCTCTGGGCTTCCCTTCCCAACCCACTACAAGCGCTTCATTGTCAAGATGTTCACATTTGTGGACCCAGCTTCCCAGCAACTTTACCGGGGGAAGGTAACGGCACTGAGCTGTGGCTGTTGGCTAGCCTGTAAATGTGGAGTAATGCAAGCCCTGCTGTGTCTCTGCAGGGGTTCATCCACTGCAGTGTAGCTGTGTGCCGCCCTTCGGCCACTGACAGCTGTGAGCAGAGGTGCTTCAGGGAAGGTGAGCTCCAGGCTGGCTGGCTTCCCCTTCAGAATGGCTGTGTGTCTGACTCCTGCCTCCCTGCATTTCAGGTAGGGATGTTGCTGCTGTACGCAAGACCTCCTCCCATGAGAAGGCTGTGGTGTCCAGTGGGGAAATCGATCTGGTGGCCCCCAGAGGCCGATACATGGCTGGTTGGAGGTGATGGAAAGCTGTGCCTAGTGGGTGAATGTGTTCTCACAGCTGCTGTGGGCTTGTGCCTTAATAAAAGGTGGTGACTTTACATTTTGCTTGTCCTGTTGTCTGTAACAACAAACAAAAGTGGGTGTGGAGTATTAGCTTTGGGTGGGAGAGGGGGTGAATATGTGAAACTGCATAAGTTAGGCAGACTTGTGTCACTTGAAACTTCATGTACAGTGACTACACTTGTATAGAACAGTACCCTATCCCAGAACTACTTGCTGTCTAGACATGATCCATGTAGCCAGGCTGGCTGCCATCCGTCCATTTTCCATCCATTTTCTCCTACTTATCCGAGGTTGGGTCACGGGGGCAGCAGTCTCGGCAGGGAAACCCAGACTTCCCTCTCCCTGGCCACATCATCCAGCTCCTCTGGGGGAATCCCACGGCATTCCCAGGCCAGCCAAGAGACATAGTCCCTCCAGCATGTCCTGGGTCTTCCCCGGGGCCTCCTCCCAGTGGGACATGCCCAGAACAGCTCATCAGGGAGGTATCCTAATCAGATGCCCGAGCCACCTCATCTGGCTCCTCTCGATGCTGAGGAGCAGTGGCTCTACTTGAGTCCCTCCCGAATGACCGAGCTCCTTACCCTATCTCGCAGGGAGAGCCCAGCCACCCTGCGGAGGAAACTCATTTCGGCTGCTTGCACTCGCGATCTCGTTCTTTCGGTCACTACCCACAGCTCGTGACCATAGGTGAGGGTAGGAACATAGATCGATTGGTAAATCGAGTTTTGGCTCGGCTCCTTCATGACAGACCGATGCAGCACCCACATCACTGCAGAAGCCGCACCGATCCGCCTGTTGATCTCCTGCTCCATCGTCCCCCCCCCCCCCCCACTTGTGAACAAGACCCCAAGGTACTTAAACTCCTCCACTTGGGGGAGGACCCCATCCCCGGCCAGGAAAGAGCATTCCACCCTTTTCCATCTGAGGACCATGGTCTCGGATTTGGAGGTGCTGATTCTCATCCCAGCCGCTTCACACTCGGCTGCGAACTGTCCCAGCGAGAGCCGAAGGTCGCAGTCCGATGAGGCCAACAGAACCACTTCTGCAAAAAGCAGAGACCTGATCCTGAGGTCACCAAACCGGACATCCTCAAAGCCCTGGCTGCACCTAGAAATCCTGTCCATAAAAACTATGAAAAGAATCGGTGACGAAGGGCAGCCCTGACTGAGTCCAACCCTCACCGGAAACAAGTCCCACTTATTGCCGCCCATGCGGACCAAGCTCTGGCACCGGTCATACAAGGACCGAACAGCCCTTAAAAGGAAGCCCGGCACCCCGCACTCCCCGAGGGACACGGTCGAATGCCTTTTCCAAGTCCACAAAACACATGTAGACTGGTTGGGCAAATTCCCATGAACCCTCCAGAACCCTGTGGAGAGTACAGAGCTGGTCCACTGTTCCACGGCCGGGGCGAAAACCACACTGCTCCTCCTGAATCCGAGGTTCGACAATCCGGCGGACCCTCCTCTCCAGAACACCCGAATAGACCTTACCAGGGAGGCTGAGGAGTGTGATCCCCCTATAGTTGGAGCACACCCTCTGGTCCCCCTTCTTAAAGAGGGGGACCACCACCCCAGTCTGCCAGTCCAGAGGCACTGCCCCCGATGTTCACGCGATGCTGCAGATGCGTGTCAGCCAGGACAGCCGCACAGCATCCAGAGCCTTAAGGAACTCTGGGCGGATCTCATCCACCTCCGGGGCCTGGCCACTGAGGAGCTTTTTAACCACCTCAGAGACCTCCGCCCCAGAGATAGGGGAGTCCACACCCAAGTCCCCATACTCTGCTTCCATATTGGTGGGATTGAGATCGTCTTCGAAGTACTCCCTCCACCGACCCAAAACGTCCCGTATTGAGGTCAGCAGCACTCCATCCCCACCCCCACCATAAACAGTGTTGATGTTGCACCGCTTTCCCGCCCGGAGCCGCTGGATAGTGGCCCAGAATCGCCTCGAAGCCGTCCGGAAGTCGTTTTCCATGGCCTCGCCAAACTCCTCCCATACCCGAGTCTTTGCTTCAGTGACCGCCGAAGCCGCACCCCGCTTGGCCTGCCGGGACCTGTCAGCTGCCTCTGGAGTCCCACAGGCTAAAAAAGCCCGGTAGGACTCCTTCTTCAGCTTGATGGCATCCCTCACCACTGGTGTCCACCAGCGGGTTCGGGGACTGCCGCCGCGACAGGCACCGACCACCTTACGGCCACAGCTCCAGTCAGCCTCCCCCGGGACATGGGAGAAGTTCTGCCGGAGGTAGGAGTTGAAACTCCTCCTGACAGGGGATTCCGCCAGACGTTCCCAGCAGACCCTCACTATACGCTTGGGCCTGCCAGGTCTGACCGGCTTAATCCCCCACCAGCGGAGCCAACCCACCACCAGGTAGTGATCAGTTGACGGCTCCGCCCCTCTCTTCACCCGAGTGTCCAAGACATGCGGCTGCAAGTCCGATGACACAGCTACAAAGTCGATCATTGAACTGTGGCCTAGGGTGTCCTGGTGCCAAGTGCACATATGAACACCCTTATGCCTGAACATGGTGTTCATTATAGACAATCCATGATGTGAACAGAAGTCCAACAACAAAACACCGCTTAGGTTCAGATCGGGGATGCCGTTCCTCCCAATCACGCCACTCCAGGTCTCACTGTCATTGCCCACGTGGGCATTGAAGTCCCCCAGTAGAACAAGAGAGTCCCCAGGAGGAGTGCTCTCCAACACCCCTTCCAAGGACTCCAAAAAGGGTGGGTAATCTGGACTGCCACCTGGTGCATAAGCACAAACAACAGTCAGGACCCTTCCCCCCACCCGAAGGCGAAGGGAGGCTACCCTCTCGTTCACTGCGGTAAAGGCTGGCTGCCGCCACTGTAAAATCAATGCAGCAACAGCAGAACCTTCACCTGCCCTTGATGCAACCAGTTGAAGCCAAGTGGTTGTCCCCCAGGGACTATCCTCCTTGGAACCCTCTACTGTCAGAAACTGACTCTGCTACCAGAGCAAACCACACATGGCATTTGATTAGGCCGACAATCCAACACCAACCACCCCAACACAGCAAAACTAATGGCTGACTTGGTGATGTAGCTGCTGTGACTGGAGCCTCAACTTTCCACAGCAGAGTCCCTATCAACCGGGAAATGATCACATCAAGCTGTGACTAGCAGCTAAGTGTTGTGCTCTCACCAAGACTGGGGCTTCACCACAGGACCCCATAGCAAGGCCTTGTCCACATGTGACTGGCTAAGGTTTATAAATCCCATCCAAATTTTTAGGAACTTGAGCTTAACATGCTGGCAAAAGCAAACCTGACAGTGAATGGTGAACTCGTTTTCAGTGACGTTAATAGCCCAGTGGGGTTGGCAGCCAGTTGACCTTGGACCTCCAAAGGTTTTTCTTCCTCTGGAGTTTTTCCAGGGTGAAAGTTTTCAGAAACTACATTTTCGGCATCGATGCATAGACAGGGAAAATGGTTTTTGGCTTGTAACTGTGTGCCATTATCTACTTTGAATTCAATTTATATAGCGCCTTTCATCAATGTGTTCGTTGGGGGGGTCCCACCACTCCATTACCAGGCCATAAAAGGGTGTCTTCACTGAGGGCACCTACGATATCCAGTGATGACAGCATTGTGGATGCACTGCCCTCAAACATTCTCCCTAGAATGAAAACAGAAAAAACACCTCAGGGAAATGGGTAATACTGCTGCTTCATATCTCCAAATCCTGCCCTGCTGCTGAGGCACAGAAAAACTTCAGCGGAACGCCAGAGCAAATGGTAATCAATTCTAACATCCACTAACCATGCCTCTTGATAAATTGGCACTCTTGGTAAACAGATTACAAAAAACATCTTTTTTGTTTATTGTATATTCAAAACAAAAGAGAAAGCTATTTTGTAATAGTCATAATTATTATTAAAAATAAACAGCATTTAAAAATTTGAAAAGACTAGTGTTTCAATTATGGCTACCATCAGAAATTATGAACAAATTATAAGTATACACCTTATGAAATGTAACATTTTAAAGAGGCCTGAGTATTTTGGAAATATGGAAATATTCAAAGAAAACCTACAAATACAGTACAATATTGCTACTAGTATAATTTCTTTCTGGTTTGGATCAGCCACACTCTTTGCTCTTGAATGTAATGTAAAATAAAGTTGTCCTCCGAAGAGGGGGGGTGGTGGTGGGCAATAAAAAAAATAAAAATAAAAATTTAACCATGATGCATTGTGTCAGGACCAGAATGCATTGCTTTAAGCCAGCGCCGTAAGCGGTTGCAGGTAGTCGAACGCACCCAATCAACCACAGAAACAGTATCGATATACTTAGGGTCAGAGTGCGAATTACCCCTCTATAATTGGGGAGTACTGCCTTCATAACACTTCTATGACCATTATGGTCCTCTACCGCATCAATACGAATAGTCGCCACCAGGATCAATGTTAAGAGTGCAAGATACGCTAGAAATGTTTACTAACATGTATGTAACACACGGTCACAAAATGAGAATCAATACAGAAGATCTCATTATCCTTATCTCTATAATTTGGTTTTGATAACTCCCAGGAATTATCCTAGGAGAAGTATACTAGTAAAAGTAATAAGCCTATACATTTACAAACAGCCTGGTCTGGTCCAGCAGTCTGGTGTTATTCCTGCCCTCACAGTCCCCCCAGCTCCAACAGCCTTCAGAAATAAATATTTGCCTATTAGGCTAATATCTGTCTTGATGATACAGTAGATCTTAAAGTACAGCCTAATTTAACTCATCTCTTGGTCCTGCACTCTGTCCTCATCCTGCCATCTTCCTGCTGCCTGCTCACTGTCCTGATCCTGCCATCTCCCTGCTGCCTGCTCACTGTCCTGATCCTGCCATCTCCCTGCTGCCTGCTCACTGTCCTGATCCTGCCATCTCCCTGCTGCCTGCTCACTGTCCTCATCCTGCCATCTTCCTGCTGCCTGCTCACTGTCCTGATCCTGCCATCTCCCTGCTGCCTGCTCACTGTCCTGCACACTGTCCTCATCCTGCCATCTTCCTGCTACCTGCTCACTGTCCTGCACACTGTCCTCATCCTGCCATCTCCCTGCTGCCTGCTCACTGTCCTCATCCTGCCATCTTCCTGCTGCCTGCTCACTGTCCTGATCCTGCCATCTCCCTGCTGCCTGCACACTGTCCTGCACACTGTCCTCATCCTGCCATCTCCCTGCTGCCTGCTCACTGTCCTCATCCTGCCATCTTCCTGCTGCCTGCTCACTGTCCTGATCCTGCCATCTCCCTGCTGCCTGCACACTGTCCTCATCCTGCCATCTCCCTGCTGCCTGCACACTGTCCTCATCCTGCCATCTCCCTGCTGCCTGCACACTGTCCTCATCCTGCCATCTCCCTGCTGCCTGCACACTGTCCTCATCCTGCCATCTTCCTGCTACCTGCTCACTGTCCTGCACACTGTCCTCATCCTGCCATCTCCCTGCTGCCTGCTGACTGTCCTCATCCTGCCATCTCCCTGCTGCCTGCTGACTGTCCTCATCCTGCCATCTCCCTGCTGCCTGCTCACTGTCCTCATCCTGCCATCTTCCTGCTGCCTGCTCACTGTCCTGATCCTGCCATCTCCCTGCTGCCTGCACACTGTCCTCATCCTGCCATCTCCCTGCTGCCTGCACACTGTCCTCGTCCTGCCATCTTCCTGCTACCTGCTCACTGTCCTGCACACTGTCCTCATCCTGCCATCTCGCTGCTGCCTGTTGACTGTCCTCATCCTGCCATCTCCCTGCTGCCTGCACACTGTCCTGCACACTGTCCTCATCCTGCCATCTTCCTGCTACCTGCTCACTGTCCTGCTCACTGTCCTCATCCTGCCATCTTCCTGCTGCCTGCTCACTGTCCTGCACACTGTCCTGCACACTGTCCTCATCCTGCCATCTTCCTGCACACTGTCCTCATCCTGCCATCTCCCTGCTGCCTGCTCACTGTCCTGCACACTGTCCTCATCCTGCCATCTTCCTGCTGCCTGCACACTGTCCTCATCCTGCCATCTCCCTGCTCCTGTGCCTCTCCTGCCTTCTGCTGACCACCACTTTCCTTCATACACATTAAAAGTTTGCAAAACTGCACCTATAGTTTTAGTGTAATGTCCTCTAGCTCTTACCACTAATATTTCCTACTTACTCTTCTTTTATCAAAAGTGTGTCTGATGTCTCCATCTTTCCTTTTACTCATAGTGTGTATGTGAATAAAATCTAATCTATATTTAACAAATAGTATCTGGGCTATCAGATGAAGCTTCTAAAAATGTCCATAAATATGAAATTGTGGAATGCAGAATCAATACATAAGAACATAAGAAATTTACAAACGACAGGAGGCCATTCGGCCCATCAAGCTCGTTTGGGGAGAACTTAACTAATAGCTTAAAATTGTTAAAATCTTATCTAGCTCTGATTTAAAGGAACCCAGGGTTTTAGCTTGCGCTACACTAGCAGGAAGACTATTCCATACTCTAACTACACACTGTGTAAAGAAGTGCTTCCTCAAATTTGTTTTAAAATGTTCTCCTGCTAATTCCCACTTATGGCCACGAGTTCTAGTATTTAAACTAATACTGAAATAGCCATTTGGCTGAACAGCAAAAAAAAATTTTGCCCCTATAGATTTCACTTATAGTAATGTTTTTTCAGAGCATAACGTTAGACCTTCTTATGCTTTAACATTAGCCTAATAACAAACCACACAGGCTAAGTGGCAAATTAATTTCAGAAAGGTACAATTTATTCATGATAAAATGAGAATGAAAACATAGAGAGTTCATCTCCTTGGAGAATGACCATGATCGATTTTTACCTCATCAAATAAGCCTGGTTTAAATAGAGAATTTAGCTTAACTTGCTAGTTAACGTAACTAACGTTGACTGTAGGGGTGTTCTGTCGAGATGAGCTACTTTGTCGAGGTAAGCTATGGTTAGGGCTATCGATTAGCACTACGGTAGTTTACCTCGAGAAAAAGTAGCTCAACTCGACAGAACACCTGCCTCAGAAGGACAATGGTAAGTAATTCAACTTATAAAGACGTCAGATTTCATCAGTAGATGAAACACTTGAACGAATAAATGAAGATTGTAAAATAACACATTTTCAACAGGCTACAATTCTTTTGGCTACTTACATTTACCAATGCACGACAAACAGTACCATGACAGACGAAGATAATAAACAGGTCACTCAATGAGAATGAATGACGCAACCGATTGGCTGCTTCTAGCGCCGAGGTGGTTAAAATGGTACGGTCCACATTAGGGGTGTCTGAAATCGTTTTACATAAAATTTTCCTACAAGGTAAAGTTATCATTTTTTTTTTTTTACAACAAAATTAAAATGTTAAGACCCCCCCCCCCCCCCCCAAAAAACATGCTTAGGGTATCCCGAAAAATAAAGAACACGCTGCCCATCTACGAAAGTTTAATGTGCAGCAAATGTAGCTCAACCGAGACACACATCAAACCACTAATCACACAAAGAAAGGTAACACTCTACTAAAACCTAGACAGTAGAAATTCGTGTGATCGGCGTCCAAGGCTGTTACTTAATACATTTTACATTGAATGTATGATGTCAAGTAGATATGGTGCAATCGGTAAATATTTGCTGCAAATAACTAGTAATTATCTACTGTGCGTTTCACATACAATTTAACTTATAATTATTACATTGTGCATACGAAACATAATAAATATCCTTTTGGGGATTTAGTGGGCTGCATACATGTTAAGTATAGATGAGGTACGTGGAATCAGTAAATACTGGGTGCAAATTACTCTAGTCGGATCCAAGTAGATTCCAAGCAACCTCGTGTGGTTTCCCTATTAACCCGATTACTGAACTGAAACGCAAATCGAGACAAGGAGGTATTTAAAGAACTAATTCGACCTACTGCTTATCACTCCACTCACATTCATCATGGAGAAATCGCGCTGTATTCGGCAGCTTTGGGTTCACGCAAGCGTCTTGCTCGCTGTTCTCGCCGTGTCTTTCGCACAGAAAACGGCTGTGAAGGATTTCGTTCCCACTTCTGCCAAATGCCAAGTGTATGAGCAGGTTCCGTGTGGGGATCCTGCTTTTGGCAAGGCTGCTTGTGAAGCCATAAACTGCTGCTTTGATGGCCAGCAGTGTTACTATGGGAATGCAGGTGAGGCTGATGCCTTCCTAGTCATGGTTCTTCTGGCTAAGTATATGTGAATTAAACTTAGGCATGTGTGGCTCCCTCTTACAGTGACTGTGCAGTGCACAAGGGATGGTCAGTTTGTGCTTGTGGTGGCCAAGGATTCCACTGTGCCCCAGCTGGATGTGGCCAGTCTCTCCCTGCTGGGTGGAAACGCTGCCCCTTGCCTCCCTGTTGCCACTACAAATGCCTTTGCCATCTACACCTTCCCTGTGACTGCCTGTGGCACTGTGGTCAAGGTGGGTTTCTGCATCCTTGGAAGCAGGCTGTGGATGAGGCTCTATTGCTGAGGTGTGTAGCTTACCCGTGGTTCCCTTTCTAGCTGGATGGTGACTATGTAGTGTATGAGAACAGGATGACTTCTTCATATGAAGTTGGTGTGGGCCCCCTGGGATCCATCACAAGGGACTCCCTCTATGAGTGAGTGGAGTCTTTGGCCCTGTAGCCCTACTTGCTGGTGTCTGTATCTGATGGCCTGCTGTTGCCTGGCAGGCTGCTCTTCCAGTGTAGGTATTGGGGTGCTGAGGTCGCTTCCCTGGTGGCTGCCGTGAATACAGTTCCACCACCCCTGCCAGTAGCTGCTCCAGGGCCTCTCCGGGTGGAGCTGAGGCTGGCAAATGGCCAGTGTTTCACTAAAGGGTGTGATGAAGGTACAATACAGCTTGGGACCTGCTACTGTCCCTGTAGGTATGTGGTGACTGGGTTTCCTCCCCCCCCCCCCCCGCTGGTATCTGTGCAGGAGCTGCTGCATATACCTCCTACTACCAGGACAGTGACTACCCTATTACCAAGGTGTTGCGGCAGCCTGTGTATGTAGAGGTTCGCATCCTGAATAGGACAGACCCCAACCTTGTCCTGGTTCTGGAGAACTGCTGGGCTGCAGCTGGCCTTGACCCTCTGAGCCTGCCTCAGTGGAGCCTCCTGGTTGATGGGTGAGTGACAAGCTGGCCCCTGTGGGGGTACTACCACCAAGAAATGAGCCTTCCTTACTTGAGGTCCTGGTACAGGTGTCCCTACCAGGGTGACAAGTACCAGACCACCTTGGTTCCTGTGGATGGCTCCTCTGGGCTTCCCTTCCCAACCCACTACAAGCGCTTCATTGTCAAGATGTTCACATTTGTGGACCCAGCTTCCCAGCAACTTTACCGGGGGAAGGTAACGGCACTGAGCTGTGGCTGTTGGCTAGCCTGTAAATGTGGAGTAATGCAAGCCCTGCTGTGTCTCTGCAGGGGTTCATCCACTGCAGTGTAGCTGTGTGCCGCCCTTCGGCCACTGACAGCTGTGAGCAGAGGTGCTTCAGGAAAGGTGAGCTCCAGGCTGGCTGGCTTCCCCTTCAGAATGGCTGTGTGTCTGACTCCTGCCTCCCTGCATTTCAGGTAGGGATGTTGCTGCTGTACGCAAGACCTTCTCCCATGAGAAGACTGTGGTGTCCAGTGGGGAAATCGATCTGGTGGCCCCCAGAGGCCGATACATGGCTGGCCGGTGGTGACGGAAAGCTGTGCCTAGTGGGTGAATGTGTTCTCACAGCTTCTGTGGAATTGTGCCTTAATAAAAGGTGGTGACTTTACATTCTGCTCGTCCTGTTGTCTGTAACAAAGTGGGTGTGGAGTATTATCTTTGGGTGGGAGGGGGGTGAATATGTGAAACTGCATAAGTTAGGCAGACTTGTGTCATTTTAAAACTTCTCAAGGCTGTGGTGACTACACTTGTACTGCCTTCACAAGAACACAGCACCCTACCCCAAAACTTCTTGCTGTCTAGATGTGACCCATGTGGCCAGGCTGGCTGCCACTACTGTAAAACCAATGCAGCAACAGCAGAACCTTCACCTGCCCTTGATGCAACCAGTTGAAGCCAAGTGGTTGTCCCCAGGACCTATCCTCCTTGGAACCCTCTACTGGCAGAAACTGATGGGTCTACCAGAGCAAACCACACATGGCATTTGATTAGGCCGACAATCCAACACCAACCACCCCAACACAGCAAAACTAATGGCTGACTTGGTGATGTAGCTGCTGTGACTGGAGCCTCAACTTTCCACAGCAGAGTCCCTATCAACTGGGAAAGGATCACATCAAGCTGTGACTAGCAGCTAAGTGTTGTGCTCTCACCAAGACTGGGGCTTCACCACAGGACCCCATAGCAAGGCCTTGTCCACATGTGACTGGCTCAGGCTTATAAATCCCATCCAAATTTTTAGGAACTTAAGCATAACATGCTGGCAAAAGCAAATCTGACAGTGAATGGTGAACTCGTTTTCAGTGACGTTAATAGCCCAGTGGGGTTGGCAGCCAGTTGACCTTGGACCTCCAAAGGTTTTCCTTCCTCTGGAGTTTTTCCAGGGTGAAGGTTTTCAGAAACTACATTTTCGGCATCGATGCATAGACAGGGAAAACAGTTTTTGTGTAGTAACTGTGTGCCATTATCTACTTAATTCAATTTATATAGCGCCTTTCATCAATGTGTTGGTTGGGGGGGATCCCATCACTCCATTACCAGGCCATAAAAGGGGTGTCTTCACTGAGGGCACCTACGATATCCAGTGATGAGGGCAGTGCATCCACAATGCTGTCAAACATTCTCCCTAGAATGAAAGAAGAAACACCTCAGGGAAATGGGTAATACTGCTGCTTCATACCTCAATCTTGCCCTGCTGCTGAGGCACAGAAAAACTTCAGCGGAACACCAGAGCAAATGGTCATCAATTCTGACATCCATTAACCATGCCTCTTGATAAATTGGCACTCTTGGTAAACAGGTTACAAAAAACATCTTTTTTGGTTATTGTACTCACCTAAAGGATTATTAGGAACACCTGTTCAATTTCTCATTAATGCAATTATCTAATCAACCAATCACATGGCAGTTGCTTCAATGCATTTAGGGGTGTGGTCCTGGTCAAGACAATCTCCTGAACTCCAAACTGAATGTCAGAATGGGAAAGGTGATTTAAGCAATTTTGAGCGTGGCATGGTTGTTGGTGCCAGATGGGCTGGTCTGAGTATTTCACAATCTGCTCAGTACTTATGATTTTCATGCACAACCATTTCTAGGGTTTACAAAGAATGGTGTGCAAAGGGAAAAACATCCAGTATGCGGCAGTCCTGTGGGTGAAAATGCCTTGTTGATGCTAGAGGTCAGAGGAGAATGGGCTGACTGATTCAAGCTGATAGAAGAGCAACTTTGACTGAAATAACCACTCGTTACAACCGAGGTATGCAGTAAAGCATTTGTGAAGCCACAACACGCACAATGTTGAGGTGGATGGGCTACAACAGCAGAAGACCCCACCGGGTACCACTCATCTCCACTACAAATAGGAAAAAGAGGCTACAATTTGCACGAGCTCACCAAAATTGGACAGTTGACTGGAAAAATGTTGCCTGGTCTGATGAGTCTCGATTTATGTTGTCAGAATTTGGCGTAAACAGAATGAGAACATGGATCCATCATGCCTTGTTACCACTGTGCAGGCTGGTGGTGGTGGTGTAATGGTGTGGGGGATGTTTTCTTGGCACACTTTAGGCCCCTTAGTGCCAATTGGGCATCGTTTCAATGCCACAGCCTACCTGAGCATTGTTTCTGACCATGTCCATCCCTTTATGACCACCATGTACCCATCCTCTGATGGCTACTTCCAGCAGGATAATGCACCATGTCACAAAGCTCAAATCATTTCAAATTGGTTTCTTGAACATGACAATGAGTTCACTGTACTAAAATGGCCCCCACAGGCACCAGATCTCAACCCAATAGAGCATCTTTGGGATGTGGTGGAACAGGAGCTTCGTGCCCTGGATGTGCATCCCACAAATCTCCAACTGCAAGATGCTATCCTATCAATATGGGCCAACATTTCTAAAGAATGCTTTCAGCACCTTGTTGAATCAATGCCACGTAGAATTATAGCAGTTCTGAAGGCAAAAGAGGGTCAAACACCGTATTAGTATGTGTTCTAATAATTTTAGGTGAGTGTATATTCAAAGCAAAAGAGAAAGCTATTTTGTGATAGTCATAAGGAACAGCATTTAAAAATTTGAAAAACTAGTGTTTCAATTATGGCTACCATCAGAAATTATCAAATAAGTATACACCTTATGAAATGCAACATTTTAAAGAGGGCTGAGTATTTTGGAAATATTTAAAGAAACACATGGACAAGGGGTCCTGTGGTGAGGCCCTGGGTTTGGTGGGAGCACACTTAGCTGCTAGTCACAGCTTGATGTGACCCTTTCCCAGTTGATAGAAACTCCGCAAGACCAATTTGCCAGTCTCTGCTGTGGAAAGTTGACACTTCAGCCACATCACCAGCTCAGCCATTTTGTGCTGTATTTGGGGGGGGTTGGTGATGGATTGTCAGGCTAACCAAATGCCATGTGTGGTTTGCTCTGGTAGACGTGTCAGATTCTGCCAGGAGAGGGTTCCAAGGAGGATAGTCCCTGGGAGACAACCACTTGGCTTCAACTGGTTGCATCCTACAGCAGTCACCTTGGCCCTTACCTCAAGGGCAGGTGAAGGTTCTGCTGTTGCTGCATTGATTTCAGTGCTGGCAGACAGCCTGGCCACATGGGTCATGTCTAGACAGCAAGTAGTTTTGGGGGGGTAGGGTGCTGTGTTCTTGTGGCTGCTACACAAGTGTAGTCATCATAGCATTGAGAAGTTTTAAAATGACAGAAGTCTGCCCAACTTATGCAGTTTCACATATTCACCCCCCTCCCACCGAAAGCTAATACTCCACACCCACTTTGTTACAGACAACAGGACAAGCAGAATGTAAAGTCACCACCTTTTAAGGCACAATTCCACAGAAGCTGTGAGAACACATTCACCCACTAGGCACAGCTTTCCGTCACCACCGGCCAGCCATGTATCGGCCTCTGGGGGCCACCAGATCGATTTCCCCACTGGACACCACAGTCTTCTCATGGGAGAAGGTCTTGCGTACAGCAGCAACATCCCTACCTGAAATGCAGGGAGGCAGGAGTCAGACACACAGCCATTCTGAAGGGGAAGCCAGCCAGCCTGGAGCTCACCTTTCCTGAAGCACCTCTGCTCACAGCTGTCAGTGGCCGAAGGGCGGCACACAGCTACACTGCAGTGGATGAACCCCTGCAGAGACACAGCAGGGCTTGCATTACTCCACATTTACAGGCTAGCCAACAGCCACAGCTCAGTGCCGTTACCTTCCCCCGGTAAAGTTGCTGGGAAGCTGGGTCCACAAATGTGAACATCTTGACAATGAAGCGCTTGTAGTGGGTTGGGAAGGGAAGCCCAGAGGAGCCATCCACAGGAACCAAGGTGGTCTGGTACTTGTCACCCTGGTAGGGACACCTGTACCAGGAGACCTCAAGTAAGGAAGGCTCATTTCTTGGTGGTAGTACCCCCACAGGGGCCAGCTTGTCACTCACCCATCAACCAGGAGGTTCCACTGAGGCAGGCTCAGAGGGTCAAGGCCAGCTGCAGCCCAGCAGTCCTCCAGAACCAGGACAAGGTTGGGGTCTGTCCTATTCAGGATGCGAACCTCTACATACAGTGGCTGCCGCAACACCTTGGTAATAGGGTAGTCACTGTCCTGGTAGTAGGAGGTATATGCAGCAGCTCCTGCACAGATACCAGCGGGGGGGGGGGGGGGGGGGAGGAAACCCAGTCACCACATACCTACAGGGACAGTAGCAGGTCCCAAGCTGTATTGTACCTTCATCACACCCTTTAGTGAAACACTGGCCATTTGCCAGCCTCAGCTCCACCCGGAGAGGCCCTGGAGCAGCTACTGGCAGAGGTGGTGGAACTGTATTCACGGCAGCCACCAGGGAAGCGACCTCAGCACCCCAATACCTACACTGGAAGAGCAGCCTGCCAGGCAACAGCAGGCCATCAGATACAGACACCAGCAAGGAGGGCTACAGGGCCAAAGACTCCACTCACTCATAGAGGGAGTCCCTTGTGATGGATCCCAGGGGGCCCACACCAACTTCATATGAAGAAGTCATCCTGTTCTCATACACTACATAGTCACCATCCAGCTAGAAAGGGAACCACGGGTAAGCTACACACCTCAGCAATAGAGCCTCATCCACAGCCTGCTTCCAAGGATGCAGAAACCCACCTTGACCACAGTACCACAGGCAGTCACAGGGAAGGTGTAGATGGCAAAGGCATTTGTAGTGGCAACAGGGAGGCAAGGGGCAGCATTTCCACCCAGCAGGGAGAGACTGGCCACATCCAGCTGGGGCACAGTGGAATCCTTGGCCACCACAAGCACAAACTGACCATCCCTTGTGCACTGCACAGTCACTGTAAGGGGGTCCACACACCTAGATTTAGTTCACATATAATTAGCCAGAAGAAGCATAACTAGGAAGGCATCAGACTCACCGGCATTCCCATAGTAACACTGCTGGCCATCAAAGCAGCAGTTTATGGCTTCACAAGCAGCCTTGCCAAAAGCAGGATCCCCACACGGAACCCTCTCATACACTTGGCATTTGGCAGAAGTGGAAACGAAACCCTTCACAGCCGTATTCTGTGCGAAAGACACGGTGAGAACAGCAAGCAAAACGCTTGTGTGAACCCAAAGCTGCCGAATACAGCGCGATTTCTCCATGATGAATGTGAGTGAAGTGATAGGCAGTAGGCTGAATTAGTTCTTTAAATACCTCCTTGTCTCGATTTGCGCTTCAGTTCAGTAATCGGGTTAATAGGGAAACCACACGAGGTTGCTTGGAATCTACTTGGATCCGACTAGAGTAATTTGCACCCAGTATTTACTGATTCCACGTACCTCATCTATACTTAACATGTACGCAGCCCACTAAATCCCCAAAAGGATATTTATTATGTTTCGTATGCACAATGTAATAATTATAAGTTAAATTGTATCTGGAGCGCACATTATATAATTACAACAGACATATTATCGTTAGCACTGGCGTGCACAGATAGAGACGAGGTGGTGCTGAAGCACTTGCCCTTTTGCCCTCAGTCCAAAAAAGTGCCCTTTTGAAAGACGTGATTTTTTTTTTTTTTTAAAGCTGCGCGATTTAAAAAGGTGTGAAAATAATGGCTTGATTTGTGCCCCTTCTTCAAAGACACCCGAACCCTGTCGCTTTTTCACTGTCACCGTGTCACGTGAACACGCTTGCAGTTCATTTGTTGTGAGGCGTGTAGCAGCGGCATGACATAGGACTACTTGGAGTAGGCATAGTAGGCTAACTATAGCGACTGGGAGCCACGGCGGACAACACGGCAGCTCTTTCCCTTCCCAACCAGTCAGGTAACCCATGAATCGAGTGAAATTATTCTGTTTGCCCTCTAAGACCAACCTGCAATTGTTTTGTTGTGAAGTAGCCTGTCAGAAACTGCACATGACAAACTTTGCCAGCTTGCCCCCTCCATCCATCCATATGGATAAACAAAAAAACGACACATTTAAAATGTAACCTAAACCATTTAGGCAACCCCACTCTCCATCAATTCCGACCTTTTTGCATACACTATTGAAAATATCACGTTATGCTATAGGCTACATGCCGTTAGGCAGAGGGCTCTTTTGAGCCCATTTTTCGTTACAAATTTTAGGATGATCTCACGGAAATCTGTGAATAAATACAAAGTTTTCAAACTGAAGTCAGTGACGGGAAGACATCACACTTTTTAGAGATGGAACTGCAGAAAAACCTAAAACCTTGACATGATTATGAATAATAGAATTATGGACGTTTCTCCGTTTTTGTGGATTAGCCTTTCCATAACTAACGTCAACTACTGTCCTACTTTGGTAAGATTGAAATTAATGTCTTTGACTGTCTTTAGTAGGTGTCTCCTGTGAGAAAGTTAGAACACCGTCCAACTGTCTAAAGATGCAGTCTTTAGCCTAACTGGTTGTTACTGACTCAGCGATGCTCGCAGACATTTACGCACTGTGTTGTGACCTGATTGTGACAGAACAGTGACGTTGTTATTGGTAGTTTGAAGGGTACGGTGTTGGGGGTGCATGTTAAAAGTTTTGAGAAGCACTGGTTAGACATGTTAATTTTTTTTGGTGTAACATATTGGCAACATTAACACATTAATTTGCTAAAGGAAAAATAGGCAGTTCCCAATTGCCTGTGAAAACGACCATTCTGCCCTGTTCTTGTAATGACCACAGTCAGTCTTATTCGTTCTCATACATTTTGGTCTATTTTTAGAGAATGTTTTGAAATAAAAGTCAAATTGCATTTAACCTGTGCGTTTTTTTTATTATAAAAAGAAAAGGTTTTCCACATATGCAAAAAGTGCCCTTTTTTCCCCCTGGAGCACTTGCCCCCCAAAATGTCTGTGCACGCCACTGATCGTTAGGTTATTATACTGGTCGCACTAGATAATTAATTAGGGTATTGAGCGCAGTTAGCCTACGTGAACATGGATTGGCGAACACATCTCGTAAAATTCTTCAGTCTTGAAATATCTCACAACGCCATTCATATTCCGTTTTCCGGCTGTAACATCTTTTATCAGTTCAAGCCAGGTGGTTTTTAATCAGAGAATCTTGATGTCAAGTATACACAGACAGCGTTACACACCGATTAGACAGATTCAAGCCCTTTTCTGGTTTTGTTTAACCTCTTAAATAAACGATTTCAGTTTTAACGAGATACTGCTTCTGCACTTTCCGTTCATGGCAACTATTTCACAATCCTTTGGTTGCGAGACAGCTTAGCAGGCGAATTATAATTTTTGTGTATTATGCTTACAAGTAGTCTGTACTGGACATGCGATTATTTAGACTGTTCGGATTTAAAGATATTATAATAAAAAGTTTCAGTTCAGTTTTAAAGATAAGTAAAATACTGCCACAGACATAAATGAATACATCTTAACATTTCTTTACTGAAAATATCTGTCCATAATCTTCATATCCACAATCTTTTTAAAGCCACAAATAATTTGACAGTGGTATAAATTAACTTACATGTGCTACCTTAAATTAGGAACACATGAAAAAGGTATAGCATTGTGAAACATGTATTAGAATTACCTTGAGCATAGGTACACCACTATGCTCAACAACATCCATCCCTATTAAAATCTCATTACACAAGAGCTGAGAGATGTCATTTTCACGTCATACATATACGTCGGTGTGTACTGCATGACATTATAATATGCTAGCAGATCCGGAATACTGCGATATTTCATTCTGCTTTTGAGACGCTCCCATATCGTTCGCTGTCGTACTCCCCTTCATTAGACTTCTTCATGCGTTGTCTTATTTTTAATTGCTTGAGGCGGTTCTTGTCAACCTCCCTCTTTGCAAGAAGAAAACCTATTATCCCGGATGGCAGTCCGATCATCCTGAAAATGAAAAAAAAATAAAAAATCAGCTTACAATAAAACATATTAATCGACGTGCACGTTTCCAACTTTGGTATGTGAAACATCGCGTAACAGTATCAATACTATAAGAGATACAAAGATTAACTATTTCACAACTCTTACCAGGCATATCCAATTTTAACCATTGGGTTTTTGGCTTTCCTCTTTGGAATGTACTCAGGTTCTTCAGGTGGGATATTAAAGGATTCGTTCGTTTTCTGTGCATCCGTTTTGGCAGTCATTAGCGTGCTCCCCCAGCTCCACCGCAATGAGCGGCTGTGCTGCACACGATGCGCAGCCTCGACGCAAGGGGCATCCAGTGCTGTAAGCCGATGGCTCCATGGAAATCGGTTAGACAGTATACAAAACCCTTTAATAAAAAATATAAAGCTATTACATTTATTTTTACATTGGATACGGAGATCGCCAATCATCATTTCAGTCATAACAGTCGTCACAACACGCAAAGAGGGTGGCATAAAGTGTGCCTCGATCGTAAACTGCTGCAGCCGTGATTCCTAAACGTGACAGTAATTCTACAGGCGATATGTTTAAAAAGAACTTGCATTTTATAATCGCATACGGCATGTTGTTTTAAAAAATAACCTCCAGCATTTGAAGGTGTTTAGCAACCTGTGAAATATATGCAGTTAAAGATGCAAACTCTGAACAGGGCCCTTTCATGACTATAGGGTAACCTGTCACGGTAATACACGGCACTAGGTTGAAACCTGATTACAAGTGTGATTAGTCTTTACCAGGTCAAGCTGCAAAAGAAAGTTTCCTACCCTTCTCGACTAACGATCTCGTATGTTTCCCATACAAGGCTGCCATGTTTAGTTACACTGACTTGCACTTGCGCATGTGCAAAAAAAAGACCATCGACACACCACGGAACGAGTCTTGCTGCGAGTCATAGCAGCGACATCTGGTGCATTGCAGACGTTATAGCAGGCATCAACACTGTCATTGAATTACAGTAAGATTTTGTAGAGTCTTACATGTATTAATTTAAGTCTCGAAATTGTGTGCATATTAAACTTATGCTTCGCAAATATATTTTCACTCGCATGGCACAGTATATGGGAAGTATATCAAACTAGGACTGGAGATTGTGTGAGATGCTTACTTCTGTAATGGGGAAATTGGAGTGATTTTGAGTGAACTGGGCAGGGGGAGTTCTGATTTCTGCTGCTTGTACCCGTGATCGCATTCTTTCAGTCACTATCCGAAGCTCGTGACCAAAGGCGAGCTTAGGGACATAGACTGAGCAGTCAATCTATAGCTTTGCCTTGTGGCTTACAGCAGTACAGCATCTGCTAACACAGCACCAATCCATCTGTCCATCTCCCACTCCCTTCTTCCCTCACATGTGAACAATGCTCCTATTTTAAATGTCACAAATAGGTAAAATATAAAATGTGGAGAAAAAAAGTACTATTTGCTCATATCGTTCAAGTTTATTCATTATGTTTTGAAGACACCTATATGAAGGTACAGTTAAATTCACCTAATAAAAGCATTAAGTTTTGTTCCCAAGATCACAAATAAAACATGAAGCTGTAATATTACATCTGGGGTAAAAACCATCAAAAAAGCTACAAAACTGAAGTTCTGTATATTAAAATAGCAACGCCATGCAGAAATTAAAAACATATTTACATAAACAAAACCTCAAAAAAAAAAAAAAAATCTTCACACCATCTGTCACATTTCAAACACATTGTCTTCCAGTCTTCAGTTTCAACAGTTATTTAACTCAAGAAGGCAGCCAAAGTTACCAGTCCTAGTTACTAGTCCTCAAGGGCGTAGTTGGGGTTCACGACCAGGACCGTTTCTTCTGCTTGCGACTCTGGGACAGCTGCTTCTGAGGAGCCCTTCAGTCCAGACTGGGCCAGTTCAATGAGAATGTGGTCCTGAAGAGGATCAAACGGTTATGCCGCAGTCAAAATGAGAATTAGCTAATAAAACATCTGCCGGTCTGGTCGCATGTTTGCTTACATAGTGAATCAGTCTGTGGATGACTTTTTCAATGATGGTCTTCTTGTTTATAAGCTCTTCTTCTGAGTCAATTTCAGACTCAATTTCCTTCAGGTACCAGTTTATCACCTCGCACTTCTTCAGAGCAGCTTCATTATCATCTGTCATAGGAGAGAAATTAAAAGAAAGAAAAAAAAAATAATTATAAACTAAATTTGTCCGTCCCCACCCAAATGAAGAAATTGAATCTCCTTCAGACAAAAACTTTCAAAACTTACTAGGGCAGGAAAAAACAACAACAGATGTCAAGTCACCTTGCAGACGCATCCGCCTCTCTTCAGGGCTACCAGAAGTCTACAATCCGCCCCTCTTCAGGGCTACCAGAAGTCTACAATCCGCCCCTCTTCAGGGCTACCAGAAGTCTACAATCCGCCCCTCTTCAGGGCTACCAGAAGTCTACAATCCGCCCCTCTTCAGGGCTACCAGAAGTCTACAATCCGCCTCTCTTCAGGGCTACCAGAAGTCTACAATCCGCCCCTCTACAGGGCTACCAGAAGTCTACACATTCAGGAAAACCAGCACTTACTTTCCTCCTCCTTGCGCAGATGCAGAACCACCAGGTTGGAGATGCGGCGATACTCAGCAAAGGAAAGTCTGAGAGACGGCTTTGCTGCATCACCGTTCTCTGGGGTCTCGGCGTGTCCATTCACGCCATCAGCTTCTCCGTGACCTAGTGAAACCAGGCCATTAGAAACACTCCCAAACAGACTATGTGCATCACAGATTTGACTGGTATAGGCCAAGAGCAAATCGCACTTGTACCATTCACAAGGTCAGCTTCCTCATCTTCTTCCTGCTGCTCATCCTCCTGCTCCAGGTTGACATCTGGTGTTTCCACCCGGATGATGGATTTGTTCAGTAACCTGAAGGCCTCCTTCACATGTTTTGGCTGGACCTGCGCAGACCGAGATCATACTTTGATGACATCCATCACCACAGAAGTCAAAAATTGCAAACGGTACAATCTGTAGACACACCTGAACATGTTTACACTTCATAAAGAATGAATACAAAAACAAGGTGGAGAAGAAATTCACCCAAGGAAGCCTCCACTCAGCTTGGCAGGGGATCAAGAACGTGGCCGCAAGAACATGACCGTCTCCACCATCCACAGGTCCATCCAGGTGGCAGGTCACAGCCCAATAGCCCTCCCCAACAACCTCAACAAACTCCTTCTTCATTAGGTTTGACACTGACAACACCTCCCGTCTCAAAGACATGGTCTCCTTCCTCACGCCCGCAGGAACAGAACTTTCCTTCGACACAGAGGTGGCGAGAGCCCTCAGAAGGACCAAGGTGAGCACAGCACCTGGCCCAAACAACATCAGTGGCCGTGTCCCGCAGTGCTGTGCAGTGCAGTTGGGGGGCGTGTTTCAGTGGCCGTGTCCTGCAGTGCTGTGCAGTGCAGTTGGGGGCGTGTTTCAGTGGCCGTGTCCTGCAGTGCTGTGCAGAGCAGTTGGGGGGCGTGTTTCAGTGGCCGTGTCCTGCAGTGCTGTGCAGTGCAGTTGGGGGGCGTGTTTCAGTGGCCGTGTCCTGCAGTGCTGTGCAGTGCAGTTGGGGGCGTGTTTCAGTGGCCGTGTCCTGCAGTGCTGTGCAGAGCAGTTGGGGGGCGTGTTTCAGTGGCCGTGTCCTGCAGTGCTGTGCAGTGCAGTTGGGGGGCGTGTTTCAGTGACCGTGTCCTGCTGTGCTGTGCAGTGCAGTTGGGGGGCGTGTTTCAGTGACCGTGTCCTGCAGTGCTGTGCAGAGCAGTTGGGGGGTGTGTTTCAGTGACCGTGTCCTGCAGTGCTGTGCAGAGCAGTTGGGGGGCGTGTTTCAGAGATCAATGGACAGCAGCACAGTCCCCCAAATGTGGAAGTACTCCACTGTGGTCCCCATTCTTTGCGTCCTGTCACCTCTTCTGTTCATCCTGTACACCGATGACTGCAGGTCCTCTCACCCAGACTGTCATCTAGTGAAGTACGCGGATGACGCAGTTCTCCTGTCTCTGCTCTCTGGCTCCTCACATCAGCACAGCTCAGTGCTCAGTGAGTTTGTGCAGTGGTGTGGCAATGCCTCCCTGGAGCTAAACGTGGAGAAGACTAAGGACATGGTGGTGACGTTCTCTAGTGAACAGAGAGAGCTGGTGACAGGATCTGTCAGCATAATCCACAGGCAGACAGTGGAGGTGGTGGAGGAGTACAAATATCCGGGCACAATCTTCGACTGCACCCTGAAGTTTGCCTCTAACACTGAGAACATTCTAAGAAGATGTCAACGATATATCCTAAGGAAGCTCAACAGCTTTGGGGTCAACAAGGTCATACTCAGAACCTGCTACTACTCCTTCATTGAGTGTCCTCTGTTTCTCCATTGCCTGCTGGTATCACTCCACCAGCCTGCCAACACAGTGAAAGTCTGCTCTAAGATCATCGGACTCCCGGTCAGAGCACTTTCATCCCTGTGAGCAGCAAACTCTAAGAGCAGCGTGCAGGATTCTGCAGGACACTCCCATGCTCTGTACCCGGAGTTTGAGTGGGTCCCCTCACATACGAAAACACATACATGTCATGGTGACCCGCCTTACGAGGAACGCAGCCTAGCTCTTGATCAGTGGGCTTATTTGGACGCATGGTTGCTCAGCAGGACAGTATGACCCTGGAGTGGCCGGCCGCAGCTCAGCGATGACGCATGTTTAACATGCTGATGACGACGCTGACGACCTGCAGCAGGACCGGTAGCTCACCTCATCGCAGCAGTGCATCCGGGCCATGGCCTCGGACAGACGAATCATGCTTTCCAGCTGCCTCACGGTGATCCTCCAGGCCGACTTGCTGACTCCGGAGCCGTCCCTCTGCCGCAGACGCTTGTACTGCTCTACGATGAAGTCCTCGGACTCCTTAGAGATCTGAGAACATCGGAGGCGGCGAGAGCGCAGGTAAATTAACAAGAGTAAGGGGAGTAAGTGACAATGCACGGCGGCACAATATTTCACGGTTCAAAAATATGACGACAATGCACATCGTAAGGGTGTAACAATGCACCACACTTATTAATGTGGCCACAAGAGGGCGCAACAGACTCAGTTTTGCTTGGAGATGTCATTACTGCATTTTGCACTGGAGTCTGCAGAATATGGATAACACTTCAATAGAAAAAGAAATGTAGTAATAATACATTTTCTTTATATAGCACTTTTCATGTCAAAGAAAGTACCTTGTAGGTGTCTAAAAAGGAACAAACAAGAACTGTGAGATTTTAGTTTGCTTTCAATCATATTTTGTTATTTTGTTGAATGTATTGTGAGTGCATTGAACCGTAAACCCTAAATCACCTATGGAACTGAATCGTGAGTGGACTGCATCACTACACCCCTAAAAGGGGGGGGGGGCTTTATTTAACACCAGCAAATGAATTGCAAGACTGCAACAGAGCCCCTTACCTTTGGCTTAAACTGTCTGGCAAAAAGAAGGTATCGACGAATCTCCTCCAAGGTGTAGAGCCTATCGATAGACTCCTGAATTCTGGAGTGGAGGTCAACTATACGTCTGGCTATGGCGTAATCTGTGACCTTCAAAATCAAACACGGGACGTCAAACCAACAGATTTCAGGCCATATCTGGCAGCTTTAGTGTGTTCCTCAACGTGCAGGACACTGGACGTCTCACCTCATTGCAGTCATCTACCAAGATGAAGAACAGATCAAATCGGGACATGATGGGTGCAGTCAGATTTACATTCTGCTTCAGAGACTTGGAGCGGTCGTACCGACCGCCGACGGGATTAGCAGCTGCTAGAATGGAGGTCCGGGCATTAAGTGTGGCCTGTAGCAAGGAAGCAGCAAGGAAAAGCAACAGCAAAGCTGTCAGAAGCGCTTGGGTTCAGGAGGAATGGCAGGCGGCTTTTAGCTCAACCTGAACTGAATATCAATTTCTGAAACAATTTGATGACACAAGCTGACTGGACGATGAACCAAAAGGTTACAGCACCTTCTGTAGCCAATGATAACCGACATACGTCAATCTCCAATTAAACTGTACATGAAGAGGAAGTTACAGAATTTAGTTTCCCCCATTACCGAGTGAAATGATGATACAGACAATGATAAAGATGGCAGAGGAACTGAAACCGCTGAACTCCACGAGGAAGAGCAGCCTGCGATGGCCCCACCTTGACGCCTGCTTTGGTGATGGAGATGGTCTGCTGCTCCATGGCTTCATGGATGGCCACCTGGTCCTTCATCTCCATCTTGTCAAACTCGTCTATACAGCAGACACCCTGGAGCGTGAAGGACCAGAGCACCAAAACGAGAAAGTTAGACTTGCTGAAATGCAAAGAACGCTGAAGACCTGAGCGGAGGAGACGCCAGCTCACGTTGTCGGCCAGCATGAGAGCCCCGGCTTCGATGACAAACTCGTGCGACTCTTCGTCCCGGACCACAGCTGCAGTCAGACCAGCGGCACTGGAAGCTTTGCCACTGGTGTAGACAGCACGGGGCGAGAACTCCTCTACGTGCCTGGAGAAAGACAGGGAAACTACTCACATCTACCACAGCCATGCAGGTGGAAAAAGCGGCGTAGTGGGTAAACATCTCAAGAAGTTCAGCTAGAACAGGGATGGACAGTCTTATCTGCAAAGGGCCAGTGTATATGCAGGCTTCTGGAATAACCTGTACGTCAGCTGTTCAAACCCAGGACTCTTCAGCAAATAAGTCATCTAATTTGTAATCTAATTAGGGAGATGCAACGAAGACCCACATGCACACACACAACGGCCCTTTTTGGATAAGATTTGCCACCCTTGAGCTTGCAGATTACTGTTGCATATCCCTGAAGCACCCCCTCCCCCCACTACAAAAACCCCAGAACAAAAGTACTTCACCTAGAGTCGGTCCAGTAAACAAATCCAGCTATACAAAGGCAGACTCCTTTATGTACCAACCAAGAGACTAACTGTATTTCACAGGAAGAGGTCTCACTTGAGGAACTGGCTCTTGGCAGTGCTGGGGTCTCCCACAACGCAAACGTTGATGTCCCCTCGGAGAGACGTGCCCTCCATGGTGGTCTTGGGCACTCCGCCGAACAGCATGAGCAGAATACCTCTCTTCACCTCGTCGTTACCTGAAGGCACACGAGAGCCCCTGAGTTTAACCCTTTCTTGCAGTTTTGTGAGAATTACATAAATACATTTATCTTGCCACTGTAATGAGGAGCTGATCACTACGGCGACGGCAGCTGACTAACCGTGAATGGTGGGGAAGAGGCTGGTACACAGATTATGGTACAGGTTCTTGTCTTGACTCATCTCAAACACCTTCTCCCATTCCTTCACCGTCATCTGGTTCTTAATACCCTCCGCAGTCTGCTCCTCATCCCGGATCTCCTTCCCACCAAACTGCAACACAGTGACCAATGTCATAAGCCTGTGTTCGGACCAGCCGACAGACGTATACCACCTAAAAATAAACCTTCACGACATCTCAATTCATTATTCAAGATTCAAGAAGTTCGTCACTTGCAGTTAAACACGCACAACGTGCAGTGAAACGTAGTCATGAATCACTCCTGCGCTGGTTTAACTAAAAACAGATTTGACAAACTAAACGCTAAATAAAAAACTAAGACCTATGAACTAAGAATAATAGCTTAAATCTAACAAATACATAAATACACAGTATGTACTACAAATAAACAATATGTACTCAAATAATTGAAAGTGGCATTGTGCTGGTTAAAACAAATGTGTAAATGGGATTCCGGTGCAGACACATGTAGCACAGTGATGACAGTAATGATGACAGTAATGATGACAGCGTGTCCGAAATAATGGGCTACATAGTAAAATATAATGTGTGTAGCCCCTTACCCTGGGGTTCGTAGGCGCCACATGACAGGCCAGGAAGGCCAGCTTGTACGAAAGGTCTCGCACTCCCAAGGCCTTCAGACCACGGATTCCTTCGTTCTCGTAGCCCTGTGCCCCGGCCGTGCGAGAGCTGGTCTCAGCTCGGACACCTGGGGGAGACGCATAACAGTCCATCCCTATTACTGCTTTGATCAAAACACAAAATACTTTGTGGCACAAATGTCGCCAGGTGTTCCTGGGGACCTGTAAACATCCTGCTGTATGTTGTTAGTGTAACAACTATGCTGTCCGGGGAAAAAAAATGTAATACTTGCCCTGCACAACACTGGATTGTACCTGGATTGGCCAGCATGGCCACGTCCGGAACCACAATCAGCATGCCCACGAAGTCGCACTTGTCCCCGGCCTGCGCGGACTCCACGGCCTCGGCCCGCAGGATGACCTCCACGCTGCGGGGAATGGAGCCCCGCGGCAGCTCAGCCTGCGTCTCCTGGATACGCACCTGCCAGACGGAGAAAAACTCAACCGGCTCAGACAGCAGCTCTTGTCCAATTAGCTGGCAGCTTCAACCCAGGAGCAACGCAGAAATACTGTGTCACACATAATAAGTCTTAAACAGTGATGCACTGGAAAACAGTTTATATATATTTTTTAACTGAATCAGGTAGCTAATTCGATGAGGAGGAGCAAACTACGACACTGGGGCACACACCTTCTGGAAGTCGATGAACTTGGACTTGTTGGTGTCGAGCATGAAGCGCCGCCGGTTGTTGCAGACTGGGTTGCGGCAGATGTTGGGCTGCGTGTACTTAAACTGCTGCTCCACGTCGCGCACCAGCATCTGGCAGTCCAGGCACAGGAAGGTGGCGCTGACCAGCTCGGGGTGCACCGGGTGGGTGCGCACTACCTGACCACCGATCCGGATCAGCGTGCCAATCCGGGCGGTCGTCAGCTCACGGATCCTGATGAGGGCACCGTCTGATTACACGGCTGAACCCCCACCACAAAATCCCAAATGCCAATACCAAATCCAAATGACTCCTCTAAAGATGAACAACTAGTATGTCCGGTAATGAAGAACATCATATCATAAATACATGTACTATATGTGCAAAGGAATTAGTTTGACCTATAAGCTTCCCAGCGGCTCATCTTACTTGTGTCTTGTTGGCAAGTCCTGTATTGCCACGTAAAACTCCTTGCTGAGAGGAACATTTCCGTGATCACGAGCAAAATTTCGTACAGACCGGCACAAATAAGGATAAACTCTGGAAAAACAGGAAGACGCAACATTAATGTCACGCACGTGGTATCAGGAATAACACTGTCACGAGATCAGTAATTTTGGCATTTCTCAATCTTGACTTATAAATAAAGGCTAATACAGTTTCTGATGATCCCCTTTGGGTATTATAAGCCAGAAAAGGACCGGGCCTCACCTGTAGAATTCCTCCTGAATAGTGGTCGCAAGCTCCTGGTTGAACTGCTCCAGGTCCTGGAAGCTCACTAGCAGCGTGTTCCTCTCCGGCCGGATAAGCTCCTCCGCGTCGCGCAAATACTTCACTTCGCCGTCACTGTTCTGAAATCTTATTAAACGAGCACGACCCTGCTTGTCAGCATGACGGAGTAGCGGACCGCAAGTCTGTACGCAGATAAGCTGTCGCTAGCTCACCAACAAAAGTAAGTGCCAGTGTCGCCATGTTAAAAGAACAATAGACAAGTCCGGAGGTACAGGACCCGGCGGCCACTGATCTACAATGAACATTCTAGCGAGCTCAAAAAACACGGAATCGCTCACATTCAAGTAAAACATCCACAGAAACAAATATTCCTATTCGGCCTGCCAAATGACGAAAAGTATGAAAATCAACCGAACATATTCCGTATATCTTGCAAATTATCAGTTAAATAAACGATCAAGCAAATCTTTAATATTAAATGCCTAATAAACTACTTACTTTTTTCTGAAACCTGGCATCTAACTAAATATATTGATACACTTACTATAAACAGAATACTGCGTATCCAGTAAACCATGAGTCCTACTTACTCTTCTAAGAACACTTGGAATAGTTTCTGGCACTTTTCTGCCAAATCATCCTTGATAACTTGTCCTGAATTATCAGATGCTTGTGTTGCAAGATCCATGTGTGGATGCGTTAAAACAAACCAAACAAAAAAACGGACTACAGATCCGGAGAAAAGCCGACTATTCTCTTGCAGCTCACCTCTGACCACTTTCGCGCCAAGCACACACCACGTAATAATTTTCCCGCCACTAGCAACCAATCACTTGCTCTATTTCCGCATTAGAGCTTTGGTTACAAAATTTTGGCCAATCAGAGACATATATAGGTGGAGTCTAAGTGGAATATATTAAAAATGGACGGCATTACATCGTGCTGTCAAGTAGTGTGTTCTGAAGCTTTGCGTCTTAAAATATAGCTCGTGGAGTTCAGTCAAAATCAAAATATTTTCCGTTGTAGTATTATAACATTTATTAAGCCTATCAAATCGCAAAACTATGAACTGTACCGAACACATATACTTTGTACATTTCTAGATTGTGTATTTTAAAAAAGTTATTAAAAAAGTACACACAGGAGACAGCATTTTTAAATACTTTTATTCTTAAGGATTTTCCCCAGATTAGAAAAAAGATCACCATCGCTAAAATGTTACAAGAAAAATGTTTGTTCTTAATTGCAGTTATACATTGTTATAGAGAACTAGTTGTCAAGAGACGAATTGTGTAGAAAAGGATTAAGATACTAGGAAGGATTTGTTTGAATAAATCGTGGATTTCCATCACCAACCACCTTCTTAATATTAATTTTCTTTAGCTTTGTAAAATCATACTATTAATAGGATTTGACATCTTAATTTTGTGAATCGCTGTGGCACTTCATTTAACAGTAATCTTTTTCCCTTCACGCAGAATCCAGGAGCGGTCCACCACGCTTGTGCTTCCTCAAGGGGTCAGGCGTTTAGGGTCACGGGGGAACATGGAGGTCTGGCGGATGTTGTGCAGACCCAGGTACAGCATGGTGACTCGCTCCAGTCCTGTGAAGAACAGACGACTGTCAGGACAACCATACACCAGTTAATTTACATTTTATTTATTTAGCGTCCGCTTTTATCCAGTTATATACATTTGATCAGGGTCCAGCTCAGGGGCCTAATGGTGAGATCATTCTGACAGTCATGGGAATTGAACTGACATCCTTCTGGTCACAAGTACAAGGGTCTTAACGTGCTGAGCCACACGTAGCAGTTAACATGTTCTACACTGGTACAAGAAAGAAATTTGTGGCTATTTTAAAATAAATTTCATTGTAATTTCTGTAGAACCGAAAGAATTTCCTTAATTTAAATGGAGAAACTTATAAAGTCGACCAGAACCTCAAAGTCTCAGAGAATCGAACAGTGGGACATCACCAGCAACACAACGTGTGAAATGCCATATATAGTTTGTTACAGTACCGACAGTGACCAACTCCCTTTAAAGAGTTTATTTCATACCTACTTAGCCATGACAACAAAATAAACATGGCCAACGCGCTGATGAACAGCCTAGCGAACGTTATCTGACTCGTTTCATCTTCTGATCACCGTCTCCATAAAGCAGAAATCAGCATAAATTACTACTATACATTAAAGTATAAATCTGTACCGCAAACAACCTTGGAGCAAAAAAAGTGTATTGCACTGTGGTATCTATGTTAGCCACCTAGACTAAGAGCATTTTCCAAATCAGCTGACATTAATTTACCTGCCATGGCTATTCGGATTTAATATCATCAGTGAAGAATTTCGAAAACGATTGTTACATTTTGTAACTGCATTGATGTTCAGCTCCATCTGAACTCTTAACAGGTGTGAGCCTGTGCTTAATTTGTGGCAAATCCTGTCAGAATACGTTCTGACAGGAACGGTTTTTGACCATCTGCGTTCCGGAACTTATTTGCACAGATCCGGCAGTTCTTCAGTAAAAAAAAAAAAAATTTAAAAACGTATTCTGGGACCTGCTTCTGCTTCGTTACTTCTCCGCTCTCACTACCCTTTGCGTTGCGGCACTTTCTGATTTACAAATTAAGCACTGGGTGTAACTGTAGCTGGAATTCATCTTCATTTCACTGGCAACGCGTCGCACAATCGCGGCCAGACGGGTTACCTATGCCGCCACCGGCGTGAGGGGGAGCCCCGTAACGGAAGGAGTCGATGTAAGCCTTGATCTTCTCCAGGTCTGCAAGACACAAAAGAAGCATCTTTTAGACAGAAGCTGTGGTTGACGCAGTGAAGCCGCCCCAAGGGTGGGACTCTGCCCTGCTCCCTGTGTCTCCAGTGCGAGGGACCAGCGGCGGCTCACCGATGTTGTGGTGCTTGGCCCTCTCTGTCAGCAGCTCGGCGTCGTGGACCCTCTGAGCCCCCGACAGGATCTCCTCTCCTCTCATGAACATGTCATAGGAGTTGGAGTATTTCTGGGAACATGATGAGGGGTGTGGTCTATGCGATCAGATCGCTTTGCCGTTCAGGAAGCATCATAGAAAATTAAAGGGGGGGGGGGGGGAAGGGCGGTGCACTCACAGGGTTCATGGGGTCAGGCATGGTGTAGAAAGGCCTCACTGCCAGTGGGTACTTGTCCAGGATGTAGAAATCAGTATCATACTAGCAGGAAAAAGTCACACAGGAAGGTGAGATTCTTAAGTATCCTGCTTAAGTAAATTTATATAATGTTCAATGAGGCGTTTTTTTTAACTGGTCAGATAAACACACATCTCTAGTTTCTTTGGAAAGTGCCTCCTAAATGTCAAGAAATATCAGCCTATTTCATTACGGTTGTACAAATTACCTTTTCTTTGACAAGACGGCCGAGCAGCTTTTCATTGGGAGTGCTGTATAAACAGGTAAATTAAGGAGATTATTTACATATCAATGGACTGCAAACAGCTGCATTTCAAATGTCACTCAAATTATAGAAAAATGGCTTTGAGTGATATTCAACCTAAAATATTTCAGTAGTTATGTTTTACATACTGAACTTGGAAATAAACTGCTGTCTGACTAAACAGCTAAACAAAACAATGTAAATTGACACTACAGAGCTGTGTGTATATAAAAAATCTCTGCCTTGCTTTTATACCAACACAGACACATGCTAGTCAAACTTGAGTTCACTCTTTGAGGTTCCAATTCTCAGCCACATGCAAGTCAAACAATCTGGTTCTGGCCTACAATGCAGCTTAAAACTCTGAAGGCTGTATTTCTACAGAATACGATGGCAAAAACTACACACAAAGTGTCAGAAATTCCCTACCAATCAGAATTATCCAGAAGGTGCTCATTGCCTATTGTCGCCCCCTAGTGATGAAACATGCTCCCAACAACTACAACATAAATTTTAAAATACTCATGTTTTCCAACAGCACCGCAAGCTTTAAAATGAAACCTTCCTTGCACGGTTAATGTTAAGAGTGAACTGTAAAAATGTACATCACATATTTCACTCTGAATGAAAACACCAACCAAATTCATAGAACATCAATGCAAGTTAAGCTCAACATGTGGACATGTCACCCTTTCTCCCTCACCTGAGATCTTCCTCATCTCCCATCTCCACCCCCGCCTCTCTCAGCATGGCCACGGCCTCAGGGAACTCCAGACGAAGGGAGGGCTCCAGGAATTTGAAGGGCTCACTGGGATACTGCTTGTTTACTGTGCAGATCTCTGTCTGGAATCTGTAACACCCCCAAAGACCCACATGTACAAAGGGGGTTGGCGGGAGACATATCCTGATAAAAACCTGAGATCCTGATGAGCATTTTTTCTGATCAAGAGGCGAGAACAACTTCATTTGGGACAGCAGATCAATCAAATTCATCACTGTGAGTGTCAGTTGGGAGTCCGGAACACGGTACCCGATAGATCTCTCACATACTCAGTGTTTTTAGAAAGTTACATTCCTACCACACACAAGTAACTTAATGAACCCAAACTGCTACATTCCTACTTGAGTATTTGTAATCCACCCCCCAGTCGCCCATGTGTTTTACCTGTCCCTGAGTCCTTTAAAAATCTGGACCATGGTGTTGGCGATGGACTCGATGACCTCGTGGTAGTGATAATTGAAAGCCATTTCGATATCCAAGCCCACAAACTCCGTCAGGTGCCGATGTGTGTTAGAGTCCTCAGCTCTGAACACTGGGAGCAACAAAGTCTAACATGAGGACTGCGGTAACCACAACTTGCTAGAAGCGACTCACACTCAGATGGAGTTTAGGGTTAGAAGCATGTATAACTGTGCATTGCACACTTTACACAATGTACAAAATTTTACACGAACCACTAAACACTGCAGCATCAACTCTAGTGCATGAAAATCGCATGTTCATTTTATGAACACTCACTAATTACACGTGTTTGGCCAGATGGGGGCAATCTTGAGCCATAAAAAAATTCTAATCAAAAGCCCCTAAGATTTCGCTGCATTCTGTGGTTGTAGGGATTTTCCAAATATAAAATTTATGGGGGTTTTTCTGATCAAATCGTGAATTTTGAAGAAGAATCGGCAGTTGAGACACTTGTTTGACGTAGGCGCTTTAACATTTTCATTTTTCATTGTCAAAGCTGTATACTGGCATTCTAGACCACAGATCTTTGTAGTGGTTTTATAACTAGTGTTCTCCAGTGTATACAATGAGGTTACTAGGGCAACTAACGACTGCTTCCTTGTATTATCTGATGCGTTTGCCATGAAATGGAGGGACTGGAAACGTCAGTGTGTGGTGAAGGGGTCGGGAAGGGTCGTCCGGAGGCAGAGCGGCACCTGGACCCACGCAGAACACCTTGTCGAAGTCTGCGCAGATGCACATCTGCTTGTACAGCTGCGGAGACTGAGCCAGGTAGGCGCTGGTCTTGAAGTAGGACACGGTGAAGACGTTGGCGCCCCCCTCGCTGGCAGCTGCGGGGGCAAACGACAGACGGGCTGTCAGAGTGACGGCAAAGTGGCCAAACCGTGCCGCATTATCACAGTCCCGGGGACAAAATGAACCAAATTATAAGTAAACAAATGCAAACATCCACTTTCAATGCGTCTTCAGATTCTTCATACCTTGCAACGACAAGCAAAAGAGAATCCACGCCTGTTTGATATGGCACCACCTGTGACGTATTGCTCATTGGTGTAAACACAAAAATCTCACCCCCACATGGGTATTAAATTTGTACCAATGGGTGGTCAATCAATACACTTTGTTCTGTTTGGGCGTAGCTAAACGGAAGATGTGGTTTTGTTAGAGTACACTCTGTCAGAGGTGGTGTTCTCTGGGGTTAGCAACTCTGCCACTGGGGCGGCAATTTCAAACTGAAAGACGTCAGCAGGCTGCGTCCTGATTGGCTGGTCTAAAAAAAGCCAAAATAAAAGGGGAACAGCCAGAACTCTCCGAGAACACATCTCACAGCACGTAGACACCAACTGCCACTCTCAGCGCACCGCCAGTTGGGGTTCAAGATCGATTCTAAGTGGCTCATGAAAGGCTAAGCGGGCAATTTACAAAGGTTGCAAAATGAGTGAGTGTGTCTGAGTTTAATGAAGTCAGTTATATGTGGTTCACACATTATAGCAGCTCCCCTCCCACAACCCCATTTCGTAGAACAGCCGTCTCATTAAAAATCAGTGGAGGCCACAGAGCTGGCTACAGTCTCCATTAGCATGTAGCTACACTCCATAAACCCCTTGTTAAGCTGAGCTTCACACAAGTGACCCTCAAAAAGGAGGGAAGCGGAGTGACCCCACAGCCGGTACTCTGCCCCTTAAAGGGCCAGCGTGTGATTAAACGGACACGACACGTGAGGGGAAAAAATGCTTATTTACAACATTGCACAAGATCACCGGTTAACTCCACGGGCAGAAACGTAACTTGACCAATAGTTCGATTAAGTGGCTAAGCAGTGAGCCAGAAGGGAGGCTTCCTGGCCCAGCAGGATCAGGACGGTGGTACTCTGGGTTAAATGGCATTTCTCAGGAGCTGATCTTGGGAGGGAGGTGGCTGGATCCTGCACTGGGAGGTATCACAGCATGAGCAGAACCAGAAGGCCCGTTCATGTGAGGTGAAAGAAAACCCAGATGCTGTTCAACTAACAACCTTTAAGGGTTTACGGTCAGGCGTTAGCATAAATGCTATACCGGTGCAGCATTACGTAGATCCTGAAATTGAAATGAAATGAGTAGGAATAAGAATGAAATCCCAAGACAGGTTACTGCAGGTGGGTCCGTGTTCCAGCTAGTAGGGTCACCAGGATGCCCAACAGATACTGCAGTGATTAACAGAGATGGAAAGTTCATGTCCAGAAAGTACAGATCCAGACCAAGGTTTTGTTCCAACCAACCAGTTGAGTATAAAGAGTCACAGTCACAGAGTACGCGACTGGTTGGTTGAAACAAAACCTGGGTCTGGATTTTCTGGACATGAACTTTCTATCTCTGGTGATTAAAAAGGTGGACTTAACCCAAAAGTTCAGAGAATAGGCTGGCCTATAGTATCCTCGGCATGGTACTTAACTTCAGTAATCTCAAACTGTAGAAACTGGCACAATTTTTCAGCTGCAGTGTAATATCGTGTGTAGTGCGGATAAAGGGGAAAAAAGGAGAACAGAAATGCATGAGGTACCTGATATGATTTTCGGGGTCTGGATCTCCACAAAGCCCTTGTTGATGAGGGTGTCCCTGAAAAGCTGACAGACCCCTGACTGGAGACGGAAGATGGCCTGGCTGGTGGTGGTCTGGGGGGGGGGGGCAAATGGTGTAAGCAAAGCCGATGGCCGTAAGTCACTGCTCAGAAAGACGAACAAGGACACACTGAATAATGATGTCAACCACAGTCATTACCATTAACTACAGTCTCAAATTACCTTTGTAGTCAGGCTATGGAAAAATGTTCATGGGATCTGGCAGGCAGAGTCATCTTTTAACACCCAGCTCTCAATAAAAGGCAAGGAATTTGATAAATTATACATATGCTGCAGAAATTATACGGTGGGCAATCTGCAGTCTCTGCTAGGGCGTCGTATTAGCAAAACAACATCTGTTTTAAGGAGTGAAAAAAGGATCTCATTGAGGGCCGGTGACTACATCAAGCTGGGTTTTGGGGCCTTCGGTTGCCCTCAGTCTCCATTCACTCCATCCGAGGTTCAAAGCGGCGGCTTGCCCTCCCCCAGAAAGACAGAGGGCCCCCACACACCTGCTCAGGTCTTGCAGAAACCCAAGAATACAATGCTAGCTCTCATAGATGATTCTCAGCACCACAGCATAAGGTACTAGTGTCCAGGACTCGACACCCACAAGCACCCAGGGGGTGCAGTTAAATACACCCCCCCCCCACCCACCCGGCTCTGACTTTCAACTCAAACTTGAATCACAGACAAGTATTTGTCATCTAACACAAGCCTGCATTATCCATATCCAGGTCAAGTATGAAACCCGTAAGTAAAGTAAAGTGAGAGTTTAATCTGAAGGCCATTTAACAACTTAAGTGGGGAATTTACTAAGCGACTGTCACGATTTCCTTATTGTTTAGCTGTCATTTATTCTGAGAGCTCAAAACCTGTGTGGGGTCGTCTGTCGCAAGGCTCTGGCGTCAGAGGCCCGTTGCGTGAGACTGTTTACAGAGCGTGGAGTACGCCCACACGCTGCTCGGGGCGAAAGTGAGATTGGAGCCCAGCGTCTGAGCCATGAAGCTCTCACTGACAGCGACCTCGCTCTCCAAAACCACACGCTCTAATTTTCACGGCTTTTTTTTTTTTTATAAAAAAAAAAAAAAAACCTAGATCACCATGGTTACCTGACGTAACAATAAACGCCATCAGTGCTGTTTTTCCTTTGAATGTTTACATCAAGTCAAAAACCCCGAAACCTTCCAGCAAAAAAAAATTTTTTTAAAAAATCAAGTGATATTTGTGTACCAATGACCTTAGATACCATCTACACCCCATTATCTATGTTCTTGTTAATCAGAGAAAAAACATTGTGGTAAGGATCAGACCTCAAGAGACATTTCACCTCCATCTCCGACAGTTTGCAGCTGCCAAATCCCACTGCCAGCTCCTCGGGTCAGAACCACACTGCAGCCACCATCTGAGCCAAAGTGTTAAAAACCACCTGGCTGCCTGTTCTTTAAATGCAATAAGCAGGTCTTGCAGCTTACAGACAGACTGCCATGATATGGCACCTTAATCCCACAGTCTCCAAGCTAAAATGCTGTTTTGCCTTCTCAGAGCAGCCCCCCCCCCCCCCCCCAATTACACAGCAAAGGCAGTAACTGAGGGATGCTCTGTTCCAGTGATAAGGTTTGGCTTTCATTCGCAGCATCAGGAAAAGCGTGTGGTTTGGCAGGGCAGAGACGGATGCCGTGTGGAGAGACTGGGCTGAGCTGAGACGGGGGGGCCCGCAGCTGCCAGCGAGGGGGGGGCACCAACGTCTTCACCGTGTCCTACTTCAAGACCAGCGCCTGCCCTGCTCAGTCACCGCAGCGGTACAAAGCCACGGCACGTTCTGAGCCTCGGATGGGGCCGTGGTGCCCAGCATACGGCTGTAAAAGGCCGTGACTATGCCCATAGTGTCTGCTTTACCACTGCAGCCGCAGCGCCTGATGAAGAGCAGCCGATTTGCTTAGAATGCTGGGTGTGGGCGGGGCTACAAATTAAATGGCAAATCCTGACCCCTTTTACAAAGAGCTGGAAGAGCTGCTCCCCGCCTGATCGTGCCAGATCCGTTTCTGGGGAGTCGGCATGTGAAGAGGCCCAGGCTGATTGAGGGAGTGGGAGGGTGGAGTGACTGAGTTCTGAAAGCAGGGCAGGGCCGGGACTCACCCTGAGGTCGATGACCCTATTGTCCAGCTTGGTGTCCTGATTGACGGTAGCTCTCCCTTCCTGCAAGAGACAAAGTGACCTGTTACCGTTTGTGTTAAACGGTAATAACCGTTATAAACTCAGGAAGGCGGCCATGCCGCTGGAAGAGGGCAGGGAACACTGCACTAAAGTGTAGATGCTACAGAGTTTATCGAGCTGTACAAAGGGACGCCATGTAAAGGCACCACAAAATAATGCAAGGAGACTTAATAACAGTCGCCAAGCAACAGCCTTAAAAAATCCTATCAGATTATTTTGATCCCAATATTCATTAACTGCACTTTCAAAATACATTCATAGAACATTCTCAAGCAGCATGCAAGTATACCATAACCTCCTTTAATGTACTATAAGCTTCTTTAATGTACCATAACCTCATAACATACCTTAACTGAATTAATATACATTAACAAAAATTACAAGATTTGGTTACATTTTTTTTTATTATCATGTGATTGCAATTAATGCGAATCAAAGCAGGAACTAAAGAGGTAAATAAAAGCCCTTTGCTGAAAAAAAAGGCTAGGATCTACTTTATCCATCTTCTGTCTTCCATAATCTCTTATCCAGCATAGGGTGTTACAGCCTGGATCCCATCCCAGGGACTAAAGGCAGGGGAACACTGTGGGTGGGAAGTCAGTCCAACCCTGGATAATCACACACACCCGCAGCCGCACACATACTAACGGCAGCTTAGAGGCACTGGTCGGAAGAACAAATACAACAAAATCTGGGTAGAAGAGTAGACTGAGAGAAGAGTAGATCTGGCACTTCACATTATGTGGGTGTCTTAGTCCGGCTTTGAGAAATTCAATTTACAGTTTTTTCCAATCATTTTAACGCCTGTCTCAATACCATGTCCACTTTTTCACAACACTTCACACAGTGGGCTGTACCAATACACACCTGAGCACATCACTTAACCTTTGGTGCAAAATGCCCTACAACCACCAAAACGTTTCACAATTCACCCAAAAGTGACTCATGCTGCCATAACAATGACAAATGCTGTCACCCAACAACACTGCTGGGGCACTCAATGTTCAATGGGCTAATAAACACTAACAACTTTCAGCATTGCAAATTACATATATAAAGTGTGGCTGTATCCTCCAGTTCAGGCACGAATTACTGTCATGTTGCACTGTAAAAATAAAATAAACAAGAACTACTTTTGCGTGTAAAAATTGTAATACCAACCAATTCCAAAATGCTGTAATATATTTCATTAGAAATCATGTAGGTGTTTCTGTTTCTTTTTTGCAGTATGTAAATATTTCATTCCTAGCAGAAAATGCCAATCCAAAGATGGCCCCTTTTGTACATGTGGCAAATTGGCACTAACCAAACAAATTCCTAGATAGGTTCTTTCAGGCAGTTTCATTCAGCTTTCCAGCTTCAACCATTGTAAAATGCTTGGGGTGATCTAGGGCAGGGGTCTCCAACTCCAGTCCTGGAGAGCTACTGTCCAGTAGGTTTTCTATCCTATCTGGCTTCTGATGAGTCACACCTATACTCAAGTAAATACCAGGAGCAGGTGTGGCTCATCAGAAGCCAGGTAGGATAGAAAACCTACTGGACAGTAGCTCTCCAGGACCGGACTTGGAGATCCCTGATATAGGGGGATGGTGGTGGTCTAGTGGTTAGGGATCTGGCTGGGCTCCCATTAGGAACACCAGAAGATGGTGAGTTCACTCCCAGGGGGTGTCACCATTGTGCCCCTGAGCAAGGCCCTTGACCCCAACTTGCTCCAGAGGGACAGTCCCTGTAGTTACCGTACTTCACTATAAGATGCTTTTGATAAAAGTGTCTGCTAAATGAATGTAAATGTTATACTGTAATATATGTGTTGCCATACCCACTGTTTTTGCACAGATTACATTGTGTTGCCTTGCAAAAAGGAAAGGGACACTCCATGGCCTCATTTGTATAGATGGTGTAGATGGTAACGAAGCAGCAAACAAAAACAAAATTAGGAAATTTCTGCTAAAAGCATAATTATTTGTGTTAGTGCAAGTGCATAGTGTCCTTTGTCTGTCAAAATGCAGCATGTTTCAATTGACAGTGCTCTAAATTTCATTAGGTTTTGACCTGAAAGTTAACTGTTTTGAACAGATTATCTAAACGTCTGAAAAATCGGCTGTAGTTGTACAAAGTTTTGCTGGTGGCGAACACTGACTGAGAGAAGTATTCATGAAATTTGGGGGAAGTGGTGATTGAATGCATATTGTGTCAAAGCAATGCAAACATATACATAGTTTAGCTCACATGGTCCAATGGTGCATGTGTTAAGTGTTTTGAAAAAGTGGACATGGTATTGAGACACGAGTTAAAATGATTGGAAAAAACTGTAGTACGATTTCAGTCTGACTTACATGTTTACATGTACTTTAAAAGTTCGGTTTGAGTCAGACTAACGCAATAATTTGATTTTCTTAATGTGCATGTAAACATACCGACAGCTTGCAAAACCCCCGACCCTGAAGGTGTGAAGCCATGGGGCAAAGCGCAGTCACAGTGTCACCCTGGGTGTCGTTAAAGACGCAGGATTTATTTCAGGCAGACGGGAGAAGTAAACGTACAACAGACAACCGTCCCTCCTGTGGGGTCGCGGCTGAAGAGCAACGTCTGGCACATGCACGTGTTCCCCAGTGGGACGAGGGCAGCATGCGACGGCGTGCCCAATGGAAACACCTGCATTCGGGGACCGGCTGCTGTTAGCGGCGGCATGGGGGGGGGGGGGGGGGGGGGGGCGTGGGGGTAGTGCGAAACGGATGCCAGCACACCACTGCTGTTTGACACGCCACCAAGTGACAGTGATCTGTGCACAGTACTCTTCGCACTAATGGTGGGGTAGCTGGCATCGGGCTGAATCTTGGTTGTACAGCAGCATCATGGGTTTAACCCTCCATTTGGTCACTCGGGGGGGGGCGGGGGTAGACTATAGCCTCCTGTGTGAAAAGACTCAGAGAGGGACCTAGCTAACTCTCCCCCTATAAACCTTGACATTTAAACCTGCACTGCTGTAGAGGTGTGGGGTACCAGAGCCAGGTGATGCCAGCAGTATGGACACCATTTATAAATAAGAGCCGATTTCCCTCGATTAACACACGCAGGTATGCAGAACATGGTCAAATCCATAAAAGTCGAACGAATTTCCATTATTTTAATATAATTTAGTATGATGCTTCAGACTACAGGATGCTGTTTAGAGGCACGTTGTCTTAGCCAGCCACGAGTGTGTGAATCAAAACTGTCTCCAAGGTCCATGCCGCGTTTCAGAAAGAAAACTTCACTGTCACACTGCGTGCTGCACCAAAGATGGCGCCTAAGTTAGTTCCTAAGCAGATTCCAGTTTGGAACAAGGTCCCGCCCGTGCCCTCACCTCGTCGCCCTCTCCCTCAGGCCGCACGGCGTCCTCCAGCTGCAGCGGGAGACGGGGCTCAGCCTGGCTGACGACATATATCTGAGAAAGAGGACAAAGGGCCGTAAATCCCCGCTCCCCTAAGCTGGCAAACCCATGGGTAAGCACCAAAAAGAACACCAATCTCAGCACAGGGCAGCTCCCGCTTTCTGTGAAGGGTAACAAACAGGAAACCACAACATGCTTCTACTAGACTGTTCATCTCGGGTTTATCATATCAGTCTTTTCGGGTGTCAGTCTACAGTCCCCCTCTCCTTGCGGTAATGGGCCGTCGTGGCGAGACATCGGGCGGGGTGGGGCGGGGCGGGGCGATCAGGAGTGGCGGCCGGCGGCTCACACCCTCTCGATATGCAGCTCCACATCCTGCTGCGTGCAGCTCTCGATCTTCTGCTCCACCTTGCGGACCACACCCTCCACGTCCACTATGCTCTCCTTGTTGATGCTGCCAAGAATGGAGGAAGATCAGGGATTAGAAGGAACTGAAAAAAGATGGGAAAGACGACATCCAAAGATATTCATCCATCCATCCATCCTGCAACCACTTATCCAGTACAGACACTCCTCACTTAACAACCTGCCAGTTTAACGACCACCCAGTCTTATGACCAGCTCTCCAGCCAGGCGGTATTGTACGCTGTACGAAAACTTTGGTCGTGGAAATGACAGCGTGGCATCCCAGTGTCAAGCACCTCATCTCACATCACTTAGGGGGGCACATCATTGAGGGGCAGCGTGTGGCTGAGCCTGTGTGCCTGTAATCAGAAGGTCGCCGGTTCAAACCCAGCCTCAGCACGTCTGCCGGTCCTTGAGCAAGGCCCTTAACCCCCAACAGGTGGCTGCCTTTCGTGGACAGCTTACTCTAGAAAGAGCAAGCTGACGGAGGGGTGTAAAGACAATTTCCCTACGAAGATCATTGAAGTATCGATTATCATCACCTTTTCTCAGTCTGAAGAAATATCAATGTGCAAATTAAAACAGTTAAGCTGGAGTTTCCTTTAAACCTTTTCTTTCAGAATACATAAAAATGATTACCTGTATTTACAGTTTGCAGAACTACGCATATTACAGCAGATTTCATACAGTACGCTACAGGTCAGGCCAGGTCAAGCTGGGGAGCATGAACCGATGCAGCGGACTGCCGCACCCACCGCGTGGCTAAACTCCTCGGGATCCCAGTTAGCGATCCCCCCCGGCAGTCCCACCCTCCGGAAATGGCCGTCTATCCGCCGCAGCCAGATGCTGCATGGGCGTCCCCTTGGCCTGGTCCAGCCACTCAGGTACTCAGCAATGAGGATCCTGTGAGCCGGATCACCGTCAAGGAAAGCGTCACATGGCCGTAGTACCGTAACTGACACTCCCACACAATGCAGGTAATGTGCCTCATTCGGGACTCCCCTAGCAACCGCTCATTCGACACAAAGTCAAACCAGCGGTACCCAAGGATTCTCAGAAGAGACACATTGTAAAAGGTGCAAAGGTGTCATTCAAACAACACCTAAAGATGGGTGACAAACCCACTTTTTACAAATGCTTGAAATGTCAGTAAGGGGCGTCTCTTCGCTTATCGACCTAGTCGTAGGAATGGAACTTGGTCAGAAAGTGAGGAAGCTCTGTGTAGGGCCATAAGGAGGGGCCAGGAGTTTATCACAGGCAGCAAAGATACATCCTGGATGGGATCCCATTGCATATTCACATGCTATGGCAAGTTTCTGCTGGAGGAAACAGGCGTATATTCAATTCTGACACATAGAGCGGGGGCAAAATTCAGCCCCCAGCTCAGGGGGGTGAGACAAAGGACCATTTCGTTTCCGGTTCAGGTATGAGAAGTTAAGTGATTATTTTACAGTTAACTCTAGGGGTGCACCGATCGATCGGCGCACCGATCGATCGGCCTCGATCACGTTAATTTGAGGGGATCAGAAATCGACCATATTCCCATGAGATCCACCGATCTTAGTTATATGCTTTTAACTCTTTGGGGTCGAGTATGTCGTCGACGACATCGCGTACTTTTCGCGTCTATTTCAGTTTATAAATATCTCGCTGAAATCTTAATGTATAATCATGAAAAAAACGCTGGCTAAATCCGTAATCTGTCTTCTTTTCAAAACGTCCATTGTCGGAAGTATTAAAGTTTTTTTAATTAGGTTAAATCGGCAAAAAAGTAAACCATGTCATCTTACTTTGTTTTACCTGCATCGGGGGCGTGTAGTACCGCTCTCACCCGAAGATCGCTATTCACATTCTAAATAGCCGCATTAGCGCGTATTCAAATCGCATTCGCATGGTAATTTGATTAACAGCGCAACGGTGAAACGCGATCCAGATACATCCCCTTCAGCGCCATAAAAGGGGGTTGGGGACGTGGCCAGGTGACAATGGCTCATTCATACACATGAAAGTTGCTACATATTCAATGAAAGGAGCCAGAAATAGTGACATGAGTTAGGTTTTTCTTATTTATTTATCCAAATTAATGTTGCATCTACACCATTTAGTCATCTTCATGTAGCCAAGACTTTGGTGATCAGATATCTGGGATCAAAACAAACTGCCAGCATTGCTTACTATGTACTTTTATAATGTTTCTGCAAGTGTTCCAAACTGCATTTTGCAATGTCTATACTTTGATGTCAAATTTCAAACTTAACAAAAATCTGACATATTTACAATATATATTAAAATAAAGATGAGTGTAATGGCAAAACAAATATATAAGAAATAATTTATTTGCCATGAATTAAGTGTGATGAAATGTGTGATCATGCCCCAGTCAGTGAAAGTGTGTTTCCTACCCCTAGGCCCCAGAGGGTTAAATCAGCCTTTTCTCCCATTCCCGAGAGAGGTGCAGTGCAGGCTGCCTCCCTCCCTATTTTTTGGACAAGTGTGTCATAACAGCTATATATATATATATATATATATATATATATATATATATATATATATATATATATATTTTTTTTTTTTTACAAAATTAGAGAAATTAAAGTCTGGAAGAAAAAATATGATTTTGTACTTCAAACAGCAATGCTCATTTATATGTTCATTTATATTTGAGGACACTACCTCATGTTTTGTGAGTATTCATATCAATTTACTCAATAAAAATGGAAACATTGAAGTAACTGTCTTTTAGTTATGAAAGAAACAAGATCGGCAAAAAAAAATCGAGATCGGCAGGTAAGGTTGCCTAAGGATCGGTGATCGTTGATCGGCCAGAAAACTGCAATCGGTGCACCCCTAGTTAACTCCACTTCAAGAATCGTTTCAGTTTCATTTTAGTGATTTCATTAATTAAAAATCAACCTCCACTTAGCGAAACAAAGTTTCATTTCCAATTAGATGATTTATTCAGTACAGAGAGCAGCCCAGACAGAGCCCTGCTGGGAGGCCGCTTTTAACAAGATGATAAAAATCTTCACCTCAATCATACTTGATACTCTCAGAATGCGGTTTTAACGAGAACAGGATAATCTGTAAGCAATCGGACTGGGCAGGTCTCACTTTGAACACCTGCAGTTTACCAAAAAAAAAAAACAATGGAAACTAAACGACAGAGAAGAGACACATTAACCACTTCACAGGTGAGTGACGATCATGGACAGCTACTCAAGAGTCAGAAACATTTCATCAGTATCACAGGCGCACTCTTCTGCAGTGTCCTGAACGCATTTAAAATGAAGGCCGATTCATTCTTCTGTGTAGAATCTACGCCTTAAGTCCTCAGCTTTCAACATACCATGTGGAACATAACAGAAAGTATACCAGAGTATACCTTTTCATGCTGTAATCATTTGGTCATGTGACCACTCAAATTGAAAATAGAAAAAAAAACAGGATGGAAAATCTGACAAATATTGTGCTTGGGTGCTGTGTGTTACCATAGAAACACCGCCCTTAACCATTGGCTGCTTCCGCTTTCCCTGTTCCCTATTTTTTCTGGTGTCAGCCAACCAAATAAGCGAGAGAAAGAGACCCTAGACTTTCACCATTCGTAAAACACACCTAACAGCAGCATCAGCATCAATACCAACCGTAGTTTCTATCTTAATGCGGTTTTTACTCTTTGCATGTCAGCAACGTATGTGTTGCTTGTTGCATAAAGCATCAGTAATGCATTCTGCTCTGGCCGGTGCCATTCAGACATGTACAGTAACGCCCGACACAGCGATCTGCAAGGGTCACAAGCTGATTTCCAAAAGTAAAAAGCAATGTGACAAACACCTGTAGAAACCTCTAGACACCCAGTACCTAAAGCTATCATCAATTAGATACATTGGGGGAGCTGGAGGATTCACTAGAGCAACTGGACAATACTCAATGCCTGCAGGTACTGCTTCACACTGTCCAAATTGTTGGCAAATACCCCAAGCCTCTTGCACATTGCACTTATATTGCACAGCAAAATACCTCTTACCTATCACTTATGTATAGATTATGTACAGCTGAACATTTCATTCATTCATTCACATTCATATATATATATATATATAATAATTTTTTATGATTATTTTATATTATAATTTTTCCTAATTTTTTCTCTGTATCTTTTCATGCACAGCTGTTTGGAGGGATCAGGGTTACATTCCACTACGTGGTGTATGTGTACAACTGTACGTCAAATCAAATCACTTTTATTGTCACATCACATTACTGGTACAAGTACATGAGAGTGAAGTTCTTGTGTGCAAGCTTCACAAGCAGTAGTGGTGTACAAAATACACAAATACAAGAATAAATATGCACGTGAATGAATATGAATACAAGTACATGACGAATAAACCTCTTGAATCTTGAACTTTCAGCCAACTGGAGAAACCGGACTTTGAACCAGTAACATCAAGCATGTCTACTTCAGCTAAAAGCTGCCTGGTTATATGAAGGGCCCAAAGAGGGCCACAGGGGCCACCTTATCGCTCGGTTCACCTGCGACCTTCTGCCAGTGCAGCATTAGCCTTTGGTACTTACACAGCTAAATTAGGAAGCTATACTGTACTATATCTTTGCCTATATCTTAGCAATTAGCCACCAACATTTTTTTTAATGTGGTTGGATTTACACTTCGTGTTTTAAGCCTCACGAGTAGAACAGAAGGGTCATTGCTCTGTGGTTTATTTCGTAAACCCCACTTCATTCATTTTAATCATAATTCTGTCATTTTCAGTTATATGTGATGGGTTTTATCACAATATTACTGGAAGTTTCTACAGTAGTTTCCCTGTATCCATTAGTGATAAGTTCCAAGACCAACTGCGGACGGCCGAAGGTGCGGATAATAGTGAACCATCTGCGGACCCCATATATAACGTGATTTTTGTGTGCTTACATATGATAATTAATTACACACAAGTAAGACATTACCAACATTAGAGTAACAATAAAGTACTTTGTAAATTATACAGCACGGTAGTGTCTCGATATAAAAGGATGCTGACGTTTTAACCTAATTCTCAAGAGAAGATGGTCACAATGAAAAAACATTACGTATCAAGAGATGACAGAGCAATGAAAATCATACTTTTCTCATCAATGGATGAAGGAACAATTAAAAAATACTGTTATATATTTTACAATTGTAAAATATAGTGCATATATAGCAAATACCTGTACAGAACCTGTTATGAGAAAGATTTGCTTAAAAAAATATCTAACTAATAACTATTGTAAGTACTCGACAGCTTGCAGCAAGTACTTGCTTGGCATGAAATTTTTGAACTTAGGAATTTTTCGGACCGCAGTAAGCCGCAGGTGACAAAAGCACGGTTGCCGAAACTGCGGATTGGGGGGGTCCCACTGCAGGCCGGATTAACATTTGATTTAGATTTAGTAGGAAAAGCCCTTTTCTGCTACAGAAAGCGAAACACAATGCGAGAAGCTGCTGTTTCAAAAATCATGAAGAAATTTCTGGCTCACATCCCAATATGCCTTCAGCTCAACTGCTCTCGTAAAACACATGGAGAGAGAGAAGGTTAGTGACTGAAGCACATCAGCCTGAACCGATGGAGCAAAGCTCTGCATGTCCTACACAATCTACGCTACTCGTTTAAACATGCAATGATCACGGCGTTAAAAAAGGTATTTGATCTTGATTGCAAAAAACATGAATCATTAGCACATTCCTATGGAATAAACTTTTAACTGCCATTCTGCACTGATACATTCCACACAACTACATACAACTTTCTCAAATCTGTCCTCGCTTTCCTGCTGATCTCCTAAATTTTTGTTCTTTGTGGGCAGCCTGGATATTTTTTTTAAACCAATATGGCTTATGGTTATTAAGTTGTGAAGTCTCCTTAAAATTTGGGCTCAAATACATACAAGCATGACACAGATCGCTCTTCCTGTGGAGCACTGAAAGATGCCTGCATCCCAAATGGCTAATGGTGTCTAGCTGTAAAGCGAGGAGACATTTTGCTGCAGGGATTCAAGTTAAGAAAGTATCGATCTGAGGGCTAGAGCGGACAACCTTGTGTCCTCATCAGCCCGCAACACGGAACCTGCATAAAATAAAACAGGGAACAATTTTTAGACACATGGCCAATTTGAGGCCATGGAAAGAGTCAGGTTTTGAAGTTCTTTCATAAACTCTGAAGAAAGCATGAAGACGCTGTCCGTCCCCAGCCTCGCCAGCGCCGCAGCCCATCTGAGCCGTTTCGTCACATCTTGATTTCACATGACTTCTGATCGGTGAGCCCATGGCTGCATTGCGTGCAACAGACCCAACTGGCAGTTAAAACCACAGGGTATTGCATAAAAAAGGGGAACTCGTTTGTTTACACTGAAAGAACTGTTTTTTGGTTAAAAAAAATCTTGTGCTGCCCACATAAGGTAACACAGTAAGGGATGAAAACTGTAGTTATTTTGGAGGAGAGCGGGACTGCATGACAGGCAGTGAGGAGAAGGTGAATGCTGGTTCACAGAGAACTAAATAACAACAAATATACATTTTAAAGTTTCCTTCCCAGAAGTGGCTGTCCCAGACTAAATGCATAACAAATAACTGACAAAGCAATTTTATAAGCAAGTCTGAAGCTCGTAAAAAGGGACCATCTTACTCCAAGCCCACGGAAGCTCCATCTAAAATAATCCTTCAGGATCTTTGTTATGCACGTTTAATGTGACTGATTTATTGTAGAGACATATTGGGTGTAGCAGTCCCCAATCCTCCCCCCCCCCCCTTCCCCCATCCACGAGGACTGACCGTGACACTGTTAAAAAGTGAAGACTCCTTCACCCATGACCTGACCCACTTCTGGGTCACTCACAGTTCCCAAGGGCAACTTCCTTCTCAGTGCAGTTGCCGTGGTGAAGTTCAGTCTGACCCTTTCTCACTCGCACACAGCCACGTCGACAGTAAATGTTCTGACCTAAGGCTGTGACTTTCTGCTTTACAGACTAACCTTTCGGAATTGTTTTTCTGCAACAGATGTCTAAACAAATCGCAGCCCGATCTGAGGCGCGAAGCACGATCATCTCAACGAATAATGAGTCCGCATTACTTGACGCTCCCCCAGGCAAAAAGCTCAGCCTTCGGCACACGCCGGAGCTCAGGCTGAGGCCCAGGTGATCAGCTGTCATCGGGCTCTTAAATGGCCCCCCCAGCCACACCGGCTTGTTATTGTAATGGGAGTCGCTTCATTAGCCAGATTCAGGGCCCGCGATGAAAACGAAGCCGGCGCTGAAAAGCGATCGGTTCCTCCTGGACACGTGAAAGCGGAGCCGGGCACGGAGGCACGGCCTTTCCCACCATTGTTTGGCCTCGGTGGCTGGCGGGGGCGAACAGGAAATGGGGGGGGGGGCCCCCAGACTCACTTGGCGGCGAACTTGACCATCTGCTTGCTGGTGCGCTCGCCCACTGCCACCAGGGCCTGCACGTTGAACTGCTGCTGACGCAGGACCAGGAAACACTGCTTCCCTGAAAAGACAGTTGGGGGGGGGGGGGTCGCGTCAACTGGCACCGCTATTCCAGAGCAGACCTCAGGATCAATCCACGAAACACAGGAAAACAAACATCACTGATCCCAGCCGCTGGGATCTTACGCTGACCTGCACGCAGAAAGCTGTCACAATGAAACCGGAAAGAACTTTAAACTGAAAGACTGCGGGCTAAACTCGAAATTACTTCACTTGTCTATGTAGTAATGGATGGACCCTAAGAAGGTTCCAAGGAAGACTTAAATGTGCCCATTTTAATTTTCACTTCATTTTCAATTATTAACGTATGCTGAGTTTTCACCCCCCCACCAAGATTGTGAGCAAAAAGTGCCCTTATTCCGAAGTAAGGAGTGGGAGAAAACATTGCATGGTTGCATGGCAGAAGGAACCACCAAAAGTAGACCACCAAAGCTTTGACCTTTTTTTTTTCCTTTTTCCTCCAGCAGGTGGGAGTGAGCAGGGAGGGGGGGGATATGTGGGGAGTGGAACAACATGGCAATCTATAACAACAACTTAATTTCAGTGTAAATAAGGATGTTGTTCTGCCATGCAGGACTTCCTTTACTGGGGGGCTTAATGAAGAGGGTAAACAGCACCTGACAGACATTCCGCTGTAGTAGGAAACCATCGCGTCGGCATTGTAACTCAAAGGTAACTCTCCGCTGGTAATACCAGCAGGAACCTGCCAGCGAACCAGTGAGGGGTCAGAACCTTCTTCAGATCATCGTGTTCCAACCTGAGTCAGGGCAAATTACCAAAAGGCGAAACACCGCGCTCTCCACACAAACACGGAAAGCAAAGACGAGGAGAATCAAGTGTGAAGAGACCACTTTCCAACAAAAACAGCATTCCTAAGCATGGCTGACATGCAGACAGGAATTATAAATAACTGCATATCGAAACATCAGGAATACTCAAAGTTTCCTTTAATGTAACCCGCAACCAGCGTGAATCTGCACCTGACGAAATCTTTGAAATCTAGGTACTGATCAGGAGAACAAGTCAGGTGGCTTGGACTCCGAGGATCTCCAACCAGCGTTCCAGAACACAGAACTGCCCAATACAGAACAGAACTGCAAAGTAGCGAAATGCAACCAGACCAGACCACCACTCTCTTCAAACGGGACTCATCACCTTGGGCAGGACCAGAGGTGCTTTTGGCTGCCACTGGTTACCTTTTCACACTATATTAACATACAAATGAAATATTCAGTGGGCTCTCCAATCAGATAAAATAGCTGTGATCTTGACGTACATGCATTAAATGCTTTTCATTCAGGTCTGCTTGAGATGACTGGAACCTTGGCAGAAAGCTGGGCGATGGGGGGGTTATGGCAGGTCTGGCTGGCGGGGGGGGGGGGGGGAGAGCATGCAGGATGAGGGGTCTCACCTTTGGCTCGGCTGGTGTGAATTCTGGCTCGCACCCAGAGCAGCTGGTCAGCCTTCTCAGGTGTCAACTCCTGGACACGGACCAGTGTCCTGTCTGCCTTAACGGGGGGGGGGGGAGGGGCATAGTAAGGCCACATCAAAGGAGCCCACACACCCCCACCCACACTGCCCTCTTAATATGAAACCCAGTGACGAGCTGCACCCCCAGCCCCCCCGGCGAGCACACAAATATGACTGTATGTTTCTACTAGTTGCACATTTGCAAAAAACGGGCTGCCACCCCCCCCCCACGTATAACTGTATATTTGTACTTGGAGATAAAGGAAATGTGCAGAAACGGTACGCTGGACTGACGCACGTTTCAGGCTCGCTTGCCCGGCTGGCTCAGAGACGCCTCTCTCCCCCCCCCCCCCCCACGGCACCTGTATTATTCTCCTGTCTGAGGGCAGGGAGGCGTTAAGCTGAGTACTGAGCTCTGTTCTTTGGCGTCATCGCCGAGAGAGCAGCCAGACAGACCGACGACAGGACGAGGAAGAACATTTGCAAATGAGTCGCCTATCTGATGCCTGACAGAATGCAGCAGAGCATGCGGGACATGCAGCCCCATCTCCCGCTGCCCGGCACAGTAAACGTGAGCAGATTAATGGCTGCCGCTCCACTGACATAACCGCGATGAAAGAGAAAACTACTGACCCAGCTTCTGCTGGGACTGCACCATTGGAGGGATCCCATAGCGCTCCTTGGCAAAATCCTGTGCAGAAGACAAATCCTGAAGTTAAACAACTGATAAACTTCCGTATAGCCGGTCTTTCTCACAGCTAAATTAACATTCCTTGAGTAATGTGTGTTTTTTTTTCCCCAATATCCTTATCACATAAACACACCTTAAAATAAACCAGTAATTATACTTGAGTTGTTTTACTGGGTGTTGAAAGCTGGGTGACGGAAATGAGCAGCGTAACATTATTTTTACCCAAGTTTCACTCTCATTATAGAGCATGAATTCCACGGTGGGCTAAATCTGGTGCACAAAGCGGAGTCACTATAATGGTCCGTTTTACCTCGGCGGCGACGGTAAAGCCTGAACGGGTCACTTACATCTTCCTCGGTCATCTGCTGCTCAGCCTCCTGAAGGGAACATGGGGAAGGGGCCAGAAACAGAAGCTGAGAGACTGAACTTACAGACATACATTTATGTATGAGCGTGTGTATATTATACACACACACACATAGATCTGTACTCATATGTTTGTGGGGCCCATCCATTCATTTCTATGGGAAAAACTCTAATCCTACTCTAACTCTACCCAACCCTAACCTTAACCATAAGTAACAAAAACAAAATACAAGTCTTTTGGCATTTTAAGTTTTTTTTTTACTGTAATCATATATATATATATATTTTTTTATATAAAATTTAATTTCCCCTTCTGGGGACCCAAAAAATGGTCCTCGCAATGTCAGAATAACAGCTTATCATCACGTTGTGGGAACCACACACAAACTATTAAAAAATGCAGAATGCATTTAACCTGATAAAAATATCGGTTTTACTCCTTAACATTTCATCTGGGCTCACCATTCGCTGCAACTATAACACAAAAGCAGGGCCATATTTAACCCAGCAAATTCATTTATAAGGAAATATGTACATTTCTCCAGGTTCACTGCACATACTGATGTTAAGTGGTAGGTTACCGCAGCAAGCACCAGCAATGGAGCAGGTTGCAAAAGGGATATCACAAAATAAAAGTCATGTTATTTTTCAGTACATCCTGAGGTTTCTTTCTTAACTCACAGGAGAGTTGTGAAAAATGCTCTGACATTAGCGATTACTCATACAAGACTCACTATCACTGTTTAGTAAACACCGTATAGTCCCTAAAGTGTTAAACAGAGAAACCTTTTGCAAAGGGAATATAAGTCAAATAATGCATCTTGTTAGACTGGGAGATTCAGCTGGGAGACATTTATTATAGGTGTGAGACATTGATGAAAGGGCTTGACATTTAATATGGGGGGGGGGGGGATGAGCAAATACTATCTGAGCAGGTACTTCACGCCCGTCATCGATGTCCAGTCATTCTGAAATGGACATTCTGTTATTCCGTTTATGATGTTATTAACATTACGACATCGCGCTAGTTAATGCTCATTCATTGTGTATGGCTAACAGCGGCTTGCACGTATTCGAGCCGCATCCACGACAGGCGTCACCTTATTTCTGCCCCCCCCCGGGAACACAGGAATCCTGGGCCCCCGACCCCCACCCCGCACTCACCGCTTTGGCCTGCTTCTCCGCTTTCTTTGCCGCTTTCTCTGCCTCCTTCTGCTGTTTCTTCAGCGCCTTCTTCGACTGGGTCTGCAGATCCTCCTCCGCCGACGTGGCCCTGCCGCGGGAAGCCACCGCAAAGAAACACAGGCCTGAGTGGACTTCCAGGGCCCACTTTCCTCACTTCAGCAGACCTCAGCTCTCCCAAGACCCAGCGATTTATTAAATCTACACACTTCAGATCCCTTTGTCTTTGCACCTGTCCACGCAGGAGAGCATGCAAACTCAAGGACTGAGCTCTGGAGGTGCACAAAGGTGTTTACTCAGACAGGGGTCAGAGATTAAACAGGCAGATAAACACCGTTAGAAATGAGTGACTATCTGAAAGTTTGGGTAATGGCTCTACACTCCAGCTGGAAGTGAACGCACAGGCTAAAAGCAGCAGGTTCAAGCCAAAGGTGGGGCCAATGCCTCATCCCCTTGAGTAAGGTACTTAACCTAAATTGCTCCAGTAAAAAGTCCAGCTAAAAGAGAGTAAATATTTTAAATTGCTTCAGATAAGAGTCAACTGGGGAATTAAATGTGGAAGTATTCTGACATTATCAAGCTTGACCAAAACAACAAAGCTATATATCCATTCATCTGTCCATCAATTTTCCATAACCACTGATACAGTGGAGCCTTAAACGTTTCTTAAAACAGGGATGATTATATGAAAGCGGATGAGATACAGAGACCCCTAAGCGCTGATGTGTCACATAATTAGGCTACTTTGAGAAGGATATTTGAAACTTTGTTTTGTTGAGAGAAACAAAAGAGTGATGTGCTTATTATTTAGCGGCTACTAACATATGTTATATATAATGCAAGGGAGCATCAACGTGCATTTTGTCTTACAAAGTTTTACAAAAATGTGTCTGCAGCCCCCCCCCCGAAGCTACTCTGCAGACCCCTGGCTGATGATCGCAGTGAGCCTGGAGTTGATGCTAGGAAGCAAACGGAAAAAGGGCAGGGAGTTACGAAGAGACACACAAAGGGCAATTTAAGGACATCTATCCAACTAATCACAAGTCTCAGGACTGTGGGAGGAAACCGGAGACCCCCCACGCAAAACACGGGGAGAACATGCAATCTACACGCACAGAGAGCCAGGGGCATGAATCAAACCCGCAACCCTGGAGGAGTAAGACAACAGCGTCACCACGCCCAGAGCTGCAGAGCACATCAAATGTCCATAATTATGTCTATTGTCACAAGATTACAAGCTTCAGGTTTCAGTTTTTAGGTCACGCATGCAACGTGTTTGGGTATCATTCAGAACTGCCAGAAATTTGAATGCCTACTAAACATCACAATGACAAAATATCCCTCTCGTGATCCAGGCAGGCACATAACTGACAGCCATGGCAAAATAAAAATCACAGCAGGAATCATTTGCCATTCGGATGCTGCGTTTAAAACATGGGTCTCCAACTCCAGTCCTGTAGGACAATCCAGTTGGAGACCCCTGGTTGAAAATAGCTGAACACAGGTTAAAAGTAAGAAACCTCACTCTGGTTGCCCTGCTTAAGGTCATACTGAAGCTTGCCACACTGTGACTGTGAGCAGAACGGCGAGACCAGCAAAAAGCCTTATCTCCTATCACCTCCACTGCTGACTTCGCTAGAGCCAGTCCAGCATGAGGGTTTAACCAGTATTCCCTGCCTCCCTTTCAAATAAAGAGCCCTTGAGGAAATAACACAGGTCTGGGAAGAGCATCGGATGGTGGCTGCCAGGTGTGAGTCAGGGGGGAACACAATACAGACACGGCACAATGAAAGCCACAGGTGCCCACACCTTGGAACCCGCCCTGTGGAGAAGGTAGCAAAGCACCTGCTGAGAATTAAATACCACCTTGTGGTTTGTTTTGTTTTGGGGGCCTTTTGTACCTCCTTTCCCCCAAGGTGCCGTGCAGAATTGAGAAAAACAAAGAGGTATATCTGTGTATATGCCATATCAGGTATCAGGGCTCTTAACAGTACTGGAGAAAACAACTACAACTAGTTTTTTAGCTGACATAGGATTACAATTAAAAGCAGAGATGATCTTTCTGAGGCTAATAGAGTGACGAGTTTGGGGGGGGGGGGGGGACAATGTTTACATGTGATAATCATTTTAATTCAATGCAGTTTCTCTCGCAAAACCTTTTAATACTGTATGGAAGTTTAGTCCTTTAAAAGCAAATGTTATAATTATAATGGCCTAGAGCAAATCTTAATTTAACAAATTAGATATCGACTTAATGGCAGAGTTTTGCATTGTTATTTGACCCTGGGGATTACATGTTAGTTTTGGGTGGATACAGGACGGCACCAAAAGAAAGCATATGCTTCAAGAACTTTACAAGTGCAAGGACAGAAAGCTAGAAAGGAAAGGGGGAGTGGCAGAGTGAGAAGGGTGTGGCAAAGAGTGTCACCCCATGGATGGATGACACAAGATCAAAGGCAATGCAGGGAAAGGGCCATCTCTCACAGCTTAATATATGGCAACCAGATGTCCATCACTCACCAGACAAGTACAAAAAAAAACAATGCAAAACATCACTGGGCTGGTGTCAAACCCCCCAATTGATAGTATCCTCAGCAGGTCACCTTCTCTAACCATGTCCATTTTCTAGCCTCTTTCAGAGTGCAGCTGTACTTCACAGAATCCGATAGAGATATCAGATGTCTGATCTCTCAGGCCTTAGTGACATACCAAGCATAGCATACATTACTGTTTTTGTGCCAGTAAGTTGTCTCCAGCATATATCTCTGAAATATTTAACCAGCTCCTTTGGAACATATTTTATATCTATCTGGGCAATTTCCTTAGTAAGTTTTGAGTTGATTCTAGCCTTCCAGTACCAGCATTTGTTAAAATCCATTTACAGATTTGAAGCACATCGTCAAATGCCTTTTGGATATTTTGAAGCAACTCTGCGAGTTACGGAATGTCGAAAATCAGGTTGATCAGAAAACAGTCCTAAAATTTGGCAATTGACTGGAACAAGTTTTTTATATTGAAAGTGAAACTGACAAGTTGTTTTTGAGTTTTTTGAGTATATGGACATTTAAAATTACTTTTCTTTGGCATATTGATGTCCGAAATAGAATACCAAGTTGAAAACGGTGCGTTTTCAAATTAGAATTTCACATATTCAGGCATGATAGTATGATAGCAGATATACGTTTCCACATTGTGTTTTACTTCGTTTTCGGTTAGGTAACATGCGTGCCGTATATCATCAAACGTGACAAAGGTGGATGGGTAATAAAAGACAGACAGCCTGCTAATTTGACTATATTTGGCCAGCGCCACAAAAGTTAAGTGAAAACGCCAGCTAAAGTTGATTGCCTAACGAAATATAATGAAACATAACAATCGAACCAGTTTTAATAAATGAATATTTAAATACGAGTTCTGTTATATTCATATGTGTATTTAACAAATATAAGTGGCAGTGATGCAATCCAATGCAAGATATCGTAGGTACAAAGATAGCTAAGCTGTTTAGGATAATGCTACCTAGTTATTTACCATCTTGAAGAATTTCTTACCCTTTAACTTCTTCTTTAGTCATGTCTGAATAAAGATGGATTTTGTCGAAAAGGATACTAAATTATTTAAATATTACTAGAGTACCAGACCATTTACCGGCTATAACACGGACAGCATGAGAGGAAATGGCTTATTTTGGACGGACCACCGCTAACGAACATCGCGATGTTCCGTGCGGAAACTCATAGGTGCAAATATTGGTTCCTATAGCATAATATGTCACGTTAAATTCGCACTTCAATCTTTTAGTAGGCTAATTAAAATGTCTTACCTGAACTCAGCAGTAATATTAGATTCTTAAATTAATCGCCATGTCTTATATAGCTGGCCAAACTGATTTATATAATGAAAAGTATTATAATATAAAGTATTATAATTTGGGGCTTGATCTAATGCAGATATTTTAATTCACTCTTTATTGTATTTTTGTCTTTTACCTTGGCACACACTGACATTAAATATACGATTATGCTTCCTACATAGTATGGTAAAGTATGGAATTAGATTTTGATATTTTGTAAGTCCGGATAAGTATGATATAAGGAAAGAAAGTATGGAGATACATAACAAATTGGCCTACTATACATTGTATTTTTAAAAATCCAAATATACTTATGACTGTTTTAATTAAATTATCAATGTGAGCTGATACAGACTGCCTTGCAGTTTACAATGCTTATGATGGGGAAATGCAAGTTTCCACCTGCCTGGCTTGCCAATCCCAAATACGGTAACTGATTGGCTAAAGATCCAAAATGTGAACGGAACCCAAAATGCAAAGAATGTGTAATGTTGTTCAAACTTGGGCAAGTTGTTAGTCACATGGCGGGCAGCAGCCTTGCTGTGCAGGATGAGTAATTGCCCAGATCTGCCTTCTGGGAGGGCGCCAACCTAGCAAACTGCCACCCCCCCTCCCCCACAACTGTTTACGTCGCCACTGCCCCCCCCCAAACAACTTTTACTGTCTCTCACTCCCCCACCCCCACCTCATACCGCCTGGAAAGTATGGAATTTTGCAATGGAAAATGTGTAGGATGTGCCGTTAGACACTGTTAGGTTGTTGTGAAATTCAGCCCTGGAGTCACATTCCTACTGAGTCAGAACCCAATACTCCATGGTCTGGTTCAGAAATGTGCCGAAATAATCAGGTTCAAATACTTTTTCACAAACAAATAACGAGCCAAAAAAAAGAAACTTGGTCATAGTAAGAGAATTAAAATACAAACGTCTTTATTTATTTGAACCAAGCCTAACTGGTAGGGATTGTTTCTTTTTTTTTATTTGGATTATTTGTTTATTCATTTTTTATTTTGGACTATATGGTGACTCACTGATTTTGGATTTTGAGTTTAATTCCCACTATGGATGCAAATATGCGGTGTAGTCAGACTGGTGGCTCGATCGCTTGTGGTGTGGTGCGTGGCATCCCCTGCTTTGTGCCTGCTTGATAAGTGATTATGCAAAAAGAACAGGTGAATATTGTCCTGCTAAAATGATCTCCCAGTACTAAACAGTTTCAGACAGTACATACTCATCTAGAATCTTTAACATCCATGATTAATAATATAAAATCATATAATTTCATTCAGTGATTTATGATGGCTTGGTTTTGTTTTGGTTTTTTTAAACAAAATTTAAAGTATTCTAGGCAATGAATTCATCCTGTGGTCATACAGACTTGCAGTCAGTTTGCTGCTGTATGTGAGTATGCTATGTCTCCGTGCATCACACGCTGCACTATTTGAAGAATTAATAAAGTAGTATTGGCATTTTGTAAATGAATGTGTTGTGGTTTTGGAAATTATGTTGTGATTTAAGGAATTAGGGAAGACTTTCTGCTGCAACTGTATTATAATCTGGGTGGCATGTAGTTTTTTGGAATATTTTGTGAATATATTCTGTGTTATTTGACTTCTGGTACATGGGATTAATTTAACTGTGGCCATTTCAAACATTGTTTTACTTTGTGCGAATATAAATAATTTTAGGTAGATGTGAAATGTGAGGAAGAAAGCTGACAACCCAGAAGCAGAGCAGTTAAAAAATACTGGATCTGATTTAACACCAGGCCGCAGGTTGTTTCCACACCTATTTTTCCTCAGGAACTTCTGCCACAGGAAATTGCTTCCGGAAGGGCAGCTACCCTGCTGAAACAATACCAACATTGCGAAACATGAAGTCTCAAAGTGCACTTGGACTTTAATGCCCAGCTTCACTGCACAGTTAAAGCAAATCTCAACTATTAATAGGCTTCATATTTTAGGACAATGGAAACTTTGTAAAATAAACATCCTAGTTATAATGTATTATATAGCATTAGCAGGTTGTGTAATCTATGGATGATGAGAAAGCATTACCTTTAATTCAGACCCAAAACCGAAATGTCTGTTCTGTTCATGGTTCCAGCTTTAGCCTCAATGTTTATCATATTCTGCTTTATTCTTTCAGATGTGTATACTGTGTAGTTTTGCAGTTATGACCACAGTTACAAAGCTGGTGGTAAAAACTCAGAGTAGAATTTCCACAAAAAGTTGATTAATGGTTTCTTGTACCATTTTTATAAGGTTACATTCCAAGAGAGCTCATTTGCTTTTAGAGATCATCGTATTGTTCCCCAGATGATGAGGCTCTGATTCTCATAATCATTTGGACGACTCCCACTTGCCTGAGGTCGAAAGACGATGATAGAGACGTCTCACACCTTGATATACTATGTAAATTAGTGCATGGCCAAGTATTATTACAATTCTGTTATCATCACTATAATCAGGTTGCATTTAGCCACTTCCATCCTACAGCCAGGAGCCGTAGAAGATCATTGTCTCAGAAAGGCTTCAGGAGGCAGTAATTATGCAATGATTTTTTTTGTGCACAGATTTCATGCACACAAGAATAGGAGCTTTTGGATGGGTTGGTGTTGTTAGTGCCAGTTAAAACACAGAGATGTGTCCAACGGTCCAGTTGAACAAATAAAACATGCATAATAACACAGTGTAAACATGCACACAGGGGAACTGACATCTGCCATGAAAGAGAGTTATGTCACAAGATCTGTCCTTGTATTACTGCAGAATTTCCAGAACCAGTTCTGCTGCCAGATTGCTGTCTCACTGCACTGGTCTGCAGACCTTGAGAGACTGACTCTTTTATAGAGGCTCGTCCGCATCAAAAGGAGGTCATAAACTGAAGCAGGTGTCCGTAGACTCCCCTCCCCCCTCCCCTGAGCTGGGCTCATCACCATGGTTACCCACCCAGTTATCAGTACACAGATCTAAGGCAAGTGACAAGTGCTGGCTCCATAGTGTCTGTGAGGCGACACAAACAAAATGGAGAGCTGCGCACAGAGTGGGCTGCTTTTTGAACCACGCCTCCTGCCTTCCAAAGGAAAGCCTCACAGCATCTTCTCCAGTATTTCACATTCACTGGGCTATTGCTGATGGTTCGGCTACTTCTCACCTTTTGTGCTCTGGGTAAAGACATGCAAATGTGAAGGTGTTGGATGACTGAATGAAAATATTGTGAGATCTGGCAGTGGGCACTCAGTTCGCCGTCAGGGTCATTGTTACCTTCCTCCTTTCAGCGACGGTTGTGCATGAGGGGTCAATGCATCACTAGGGGGTATATGATCCCTTATTTGGGGGGGGGGTTGTTGAATATGATTTCCATTCCTTCACCCTTTTCAGGAGGTAATGCACCACTTCACACTAAAACCAATAGTATACACAACTCATATGTCGAGATCTTTGTCCTACATATCTTACTTTTCATCTAGATTTTGTTTACACATTTATGTCACCTGAATTATAATGAATGACCTAAGAAACTAATTTTGAATGTAGGTGGAGGAAACATGTTATATCTCATAACATTCTTAGTCATCCCTTTACAATCCATCTTTACACCAAAAACAGTGAGTCCGTTCAGCTCAGGAATTTCACTTTCACAACACCAGAAAGATCGATATATTCTAATTTTCATTATTCATCAATCTCATTTTCAATCATGCTCAGCTTATTCAAGAGAAAATCTTAGTTCCGGAATTTAATGTGTATCACGTCAAAGCAGCATGTCGCTGTGGTGCACGTGGCCTTGCTGGTTTAAATGTGCAGCACACTGGTATCTCACACTCATCAAGTATCTTGAAATATCTTTATTGGCAGAACAAAAAAAGAAAAAAAGAAAAAACAGGGGTTGCTATCAGATTTCTGTAAAAACCACATGGCAGGAGATACTATGTGCTCATTTTTTCAAAATACAAGTCCAGGCCAACTGGTACTCTTTAAAGGCAACCGTTGTCTCAAGAATATGTGCATGATAAAAGAAAAAGCGACCAGGCAGGGGAATTGAAGTAAAATCAATGAAACACCTAAGGAGTCCCAATCTGGCTCTGGTTTTGTCTCATTGTGCTTGAAATGAATAGCATAGATGTAAACAGAACAGATGTTCCAGACGGAGCAGAGCTCCTCCTCGAATGCCCCTTTCAGCCAGATGCAGTGGAGGCATTTGCATTAAGTAAAAGAGGAACCCCCACCCCAACCTCCCCTCCTTCATGCTTAAACTAAGTGAAAGCGAGATAAGTGCAGTCAACATGCGATTGTGTGATTCATTCATTTAAAAAAAAAAGAAAGCAAACAACTTCAGTGTCTAAGTAGGAAATCAAGATTTTTATTATTAGCATTTAGACAATAATCACAGCTGTGATGAAAAACACTAGACAACCACATAGACATTCAGTGAAAAAAAACAGTGTTGCATACAGTGTCCATAAATAACCACTCCTTTTGCAGACAAACAGGTGTAAGTGCTGACATAAAAAGGTCTAGCAAGTCACAAACCATATACACTGGCGAGTCGCCTATTTTTGTACAATACTTCGTCTGTTCCCACGGGCCGAAGCATCAGATACGTATTTACAGTTTAACATACAGGTGAACAATAGCCAGCAGGCTCTGCCTGAACATTCAACCACTGCTTTGGCGCATTAAACGTTTAGCTAAGTTAAATAAACAAAATGAAAAAAAATATATATATTTACAAGCAGTCTGTATTCCAAAGTTTTGGTTTCTGGAACATAGTTGGTTTTGTGTGAAGTTCGGCTAACTGGAGTGGAAGCTGGAAGACTCCGACTCGGTGGAGACCGAGGAGATGGCACCACGCTTCTTGGGAAGCATCTTACGACTGGATCCCCGACTCGTACTCAAGGCGTTGCGGGCAGATTTCTTGAACTTAACCCCCAGGAAGGCATAAAGGATGGGGTTGAGACAGCAGTGGAAGTATGCCAGGGCCTCCGTAATGGGGATCCACTTCTCCAGACTCTGCACCCAGGAGCAGCTGTAGGGTATCACCTTCAGCATCATCAGGGTGTCCACAAAGATCCCCAAGCAGTAGGGCAGCCAGCAGCTGAAGAAGCACAGGATGAGCACCACGGTGGTCTTCAGCGCCTTGCGCTTGTGCTGCCCCTTAGAACACTGGGACAGTCTGCAGATGATGATGCAATAGCAGGTGAGGATTATCAGCCCTGGCAGCAGAAATCCCACCAGGATTTGCTGGAAGCGGAATGCGGCGGCCCAGATGTCGCCCGGATCCGGGTACGTGCGCCCGCAGGATATCCCAGTACTAGAGTCGTGCACCTTGGCGAACACCATGTCTGGCACAGTGAGCAGCACGGCTGGCAACCAAACTCCCACGTAGATCACCTTCTCAGCCAGGAGGCGCCTTGGGGCATTGCTGTTGGTGGCACGCACCACTGCCAGGTAGCGGTCCAGGCTGATGAAAGCGAGGATCAGAACGCTGCTGTAGAGGTTCACGGTGTGGATCATGTGGACCGCCACGCAGAGAAAGCTCCCAAAGTGCCAGCTACTTGCTGCATACACAGCCCAGAACGGCAACGTAAGGACAAACAGTAGGTCTGCCACAGAGAGGTGAAGCCTGTATTTGTCTGTCATCGTTCTGGACTTTCTCTGATAGCCCATTACTATGACCACCAGTCCATTGCCAACTATTCCCAAAACAAAGATTATTCCGTAAACCGTTGGGAGGAAGATTTTCTTTAATTTGGGGTCAATAGCTCGGTAGCACGGCTCTTCAAAGTTATCTTCCATCCATTCCCCCGATCCAATATCAGAGTCGTTAAACTCCAGTACAAAACTCTGAAAAAAAACACAAGTAACATTCCGGATTTAATACTTTAAAATGAAAAGTTTTGCATGTATCCACATTCATTAAAAATGCCGATATTGCAACGTCCGTAGTAGTAAAAAAATAAATTAACCCGCACATACGCAAAATACATATTCTAGTGTTATTTTAATATATACATTTCCTATAATATAACCAAGCTATTTGCATATGTAAAGCACATTTTACGATTACACATGAACACACTTACTTCGTCAAACTGTAAGTCGGACATTTTGGTGTGAATTCCCCTGGCAGCACACGCTCCTTAACTTTCCTTATAAGAGCAGCTTTGCTTTGCTCAGAAAGCACGCGAATGATTTTAAACCCCGTGCCTTCGGCACGCTCCACCCACAAGGGCGGGGTTTGGGGCGGCTGGTCACGCGGGCTCGGGCGGAGGCGAGGGCGCGTGCCGAGTGAGCGCTATCCCCTGGCGCTCTGAGGATTTCATACTCCGGCGGTAAAATTTCAGAATTTCTGTGACATTAAGTCCCATGGAAGCGACCTTGCCGTTACACGTACCGCACTTAATATAAGTTTTATTAATATTTATATTACTGGTTTGTCAAGTGCTCTAGGCTGCGAAGCCAGGTGTTCTATGAGGGTCCAAGGCAATTACTTGGATTGCTAGCGCTGCTCTGTGAGCGAAAACATCAGTAAGAGTTCGTTAAATAAATTAAGTATTACCCGGCGAGAAAAGACGAGGTATATGTTATGATATGTAAAGATAACAAATGTAAAACTAAAAGCTCTTAATCTTTCATATCTTTCACATCCTCCAGGTGTCGTTAGTTGGCCGCTACGTTTTTGGTCAGTGGTGTTATATTTAAACTTTATATTATTACTCATATTATAAGAAAGGTACATTAATCCAAGATGTCCCAAATACCCTCTCACAAACGATATCAGTTGAAAAGTAAGATTTGGCATAATTTATGGACGTTATTTATGGATACCCAAATTAGAAATAAGAGGTTGACAGGTGAATTGCTGTATTGTCTGGCCTCAGCTCACACCCGCGTCTCTAGGAAAACATTTATTCAGGTTTTGTGGGGGCGTTCTTACATGTGTCCGCAGCTTCAGCCGTCACTCTACACCCTGTCATCACATTAGTGCCGTTTTGTCTGTGTTGGGTTTCGCCCAGTTACCTAAAGGATTGTGAAGGAAATCCTGCTTGTAACCAGCCCAGTGCCTTGTAAGTGGCTTATCAGTTTTGAGCTGACTGGGTCATTTCCTTCTGTTGGTCTCCCTGTTTTTTTTTTTTTTTTTTTTTTTTAACCTTTTTTTTTCATTATAACCCGTATAGGCTTTGCTCTTGTTTAAGAATTTTGTCTGTTGACACTATTAGAAAGGCAAAGACTGGGATACGTCACTCGAGCTCCACTCTTTGCCCCCCCCGACCCCAACCTCATAATAGCATCGGGAGAAACTTTGCACGTTGAGGTAATGCTCGTTCATCATCCCTCTTAAACTCTCACTGAGTGACTGGAGCACCTTTGCTTGTCCTTTGAAATCCGAGATGATTGACTGATTGATTGATTCCATCCCCAGGCCCCCTCAGTGTGTTTGTGTAAGGTGTGCTGATGCAGAAGCATGTTTTAGTCCGTATCCCACATCCCGCGGGTGCTGGAGGTTGAAGTCGCTAAACATCAGTCCTTATGTAGGACAGAAGGAGAAAAATGGGTTGGGGGAGAACCTCATCACTGAAAAGGCTTGAGTTCAAACAGATGGTTTCTCAGTATGCCTGTGTAATTGTACTCCCTTTTCTTTGAAGCAGCACAAGGACCTTGTGCATGAAACTGGTGTACTGATCTGAATATGGGTACAATCACTTGAACTGCATTAGGTGGGTGTGAGACAAACACGCAGGCTTGCCTTTTCGGTTGCCATAACACTAATTTATTCCCTGTCATCTAGAGCAAATGCCTTTTGGGTTTGAACTGTGCGCTTAGTGAATGATATGCAGGACTTTGGAAACTATTGTTTATTTAGGGTTTGTTGATTATACCCAAATGGATACGCTAGCATGGTTAAGATTGTTTTTCTGCCTCACGGCTGAAAATCCCGGTGTTGAATATGCTTTGCACTAGGAATTCTGAGAGGTGGTTTCTTCTGAAGTGATGACAGACGACTGCCTTTTTGCTTGGATTGCACCTATTTCACAATATTCCCTGGGATTATTCAAGGTCATAAAAACATGCTGGTCATTCCCTAAATGAAATTTAAGTAATTATCATATCTTTATATGTGGCAAAGGGATCTAAACTCACGATGACTGAGTAGTAAGTTCCCCAAAATTTCTGCTAAGGTCAGAAAGTCATGAAACTGGACCCAAATAATTGATATTTCGAGTCCCAGAGAAGGGGTCTACCTATTGTTAATTTATTAATCTTTTTTTGCAGTCACAGGCAAATAAAGTAGGGATGTTTTGGGATGGAGTACTTTTCCCCTTTGCTATAGTCATGTTGAACATTAACCATAAGTAATCCTCATTGCTTAGTGTTAGAGCTGAAACCAGACTGTACCGTATCACCAAAATTTAAAATTTTAAATATTTCACTTGTCTTATATGAACGCTCTAGCCATAGCACTGCACTGAGAAGTATTCACATGAAATAGCAAGCCCCTTGTAAAAGCACAGGCCATGGGGTGGGGGCCACCAGTCCGTCACAGAGCTTACACCCACACCGAAGGCAATTCAGAGGTTAACTAACCACCTGTTTTAGGACTGCAAATCCACATCCCAGCAAGTATGACACTATAGTGCTAATCATCGAGGCACTGTCTAACGGTGTATTATATATTTTATTTCATTTAAATTTTATTGGACTGTCTAATTGTTAGATATCAGACATGTAGGTGGCTCTGGGATATGAATGTCAGTACATGACTGTGATGACTATTTTCTACTTCTAGATTGACCTGCAGGTGACAAAGTGGATAAGGATGCAGACTCTGGAAGTTATGGGCTCAAATGGCCCGAGGTACTCTGCTTTAATACCAAATTACTTAAACGGAATTGTTTTGCTGAGATACCCAGGTGAATAAATATGTAAAAACTGTTAGTCCCTTTGGACAACAAGAAGTGATGTAATGGAACACACCTTCCTTGCTTTCAGATCTTGCTCTTGGCTGAAGTGTTTGGTTAGCACAGTTGTTGCTACAGAAGACATTTGAGATGACGAACAGTCTTCTTAAAAAGGCTTTAACACAGAGGGAATGGTGTTAGCAAAACTGCAGGAGCTCTGCGCTTGAACAACAAATCAGTGTGACGAGTGATCAGGAATCTCTTGAGAAGAATGGGTGTTGAAATTTGGAGAATGAATGAAGGTGAGAATATGCAGATATCTCCTTTACATCAGCAGCCAATTAACTGCAGTCATATAGCAGATCTCCCTGTTTATGTAATTCAATTTGTGAGCAATGTGCATGGGGTTAATACCCATTGGGGCACTGATGATACGTATGAGTAATTTTGCTTTTTTTAAATTAGAATTTCCAGTTGTATGAATTAGTGTCAGCAAGTCGGAATGAGGGATGTTTCCTTATGAAGCAAGATACTATTAAACGTTAGTACAATGGAGAATTTTGTTCACATGCATCATCAACCTATTATGTTTTTATACATCCACAAAGGGTGGTGGTTTGTATTGCTTAATGTAAGCAATTAAGATTAACAGGCTATGAAATTTGGATAAGGGCACCCTTAAAGTGTTTGTTTATTATGATACAGCCAAACAGTCTAAGGCTGATATTAGATGTTCTCAATTTCACAAAGTCAAAGGTAATTAAATTTTCATCACAAAGGAAGATGTATACGAAAGAAAGAAAGGTGCATGAAGGAGAACAATTTACGAGAACAATTAAACACTAAGGTATATAGAAGGATTCAGTGAATCAACAGTTTAATGTAAATAACTGAAACTGAAAATGGAAAGCAAGTTACATCTGCATGGGAATGGAGCAAAAGAAAAAAAAACACAAAAACTTGTTTTCTGTGCTTCTGATGCAGTTTGTACATTGAAAGGTACGATGAACGAAGGTCTTGGTGTTGGCTGCCTGAAAAGGGGGCTGATCGCTCTTCTTCATCACCTTTGAAAGTTTGAAATCTTCTCTCATTGAATCTGCGTGTTCATTTCCTGTTTCATACAGTGTGCTCTTGTCATCTACAGTCTGTGGGTGTGATGCTATTTTCCATTTGAACTCAGAAGTTGGAAATTCTGTGTTCCTAGTTGGAAATTTCAGTTGGAACACCCATTGAAGCTGTAATTCCGACACTGCAACTCTGACCTCAGAATTCAAGATGGCTGCGCCCTTTATTAACAGAAGTGAAAACTCAAATTGTGTGCTATTTATTAGCACTTATGTCTTATTTGTGTTTCATTAAATTGGTCGTACACTCAGTACTTTCCAACCGCTATCTGTGGACATGTTGCTATGGTGTTTGTATGTGCCATTATTCATGAAATTGCTAACAGTGGCTAAAAATGAACCTGGCTACAGTTTTTCAAACTGGTCCCTGGTGTTGCTAAATGGTTTTCTGACTTGTACCTGTACTGGCTGTGCTTGGGCGTGGCGTCATTCCCAGTTCCAACTTATGACCTCCAAGGCAAACGGAATGCAGCATAAGGCCTGGTTGAGCAGTCCAATCTGCATCATGTGATGGCCTAGATGTAGAGTACTAAATGAAGATGATGTAGAACACCATTCTACCTGGCAGATGTGCAATAACTGGGGCCTTCTTCAGGCAGACTTAAAGCATTGGACAAAATTTTGCCTTCCTGTTTGTATTCATACACTAAAGAAACTGACGTTTTGTCTGTAGGATGCAAGTGCTCCTCGGAAGGGGATCTAAGTGCAGTCCCTGTTTGCAGCTCAAAGTCCAAGGGAATGGAAGAAGGAATTGCTCGTATGCAGAAAGCCCTGGTAGGTGCATATGGATAATTATGGATGGGTGCTTTCGAAAACATCGTCTGTGCTTTTGAATTGTGGAAACAATGGCCAAGCATGCAGCAGACTGGCTCCCTGCCACTTTTGGATGGCACTCGGAAGAATCATGTGCTAACGTGAGGTTTGACATTATAACGCTACCTACTCAAGGCAAATATTGCTCACTTTTTTCCCACTGAATTCCTAAGTTCTCTTTTTGGAATTGTTTTGCAGTATAATGATTCACAGTTAGAATGGCATTGCTGTGCTAAGACTGTCAACATCAGACACCTGCAGCGTTTTTTTTTTTTTCTTTTGCGAAAGGCTTTTGCAGGTGGCAACTTCAAAAATGTACACAGCAAACTGAAAATAGCAAATGAGTACAAAAACTTTTGCCAAAAAACAAGAGCAGAGAATACCTCTGCTTGGTATTCTGTGGATAGGTTCCAGTTATAGTTTGTTATTGTTTTTTGTAATGTAAAATGACAGGGCCACTTGTAGTTGAATAGAGGAACTTATATTAAAATCTTTTTTGTGTATAATTTAAATATGTGCATGGAAGGACAGTGTAACCATACTGCAATGTTGACATACAATATGAAAGGTCACAACTACTTTTTGATGATGGACTACAAATGAAGTCTGTGAAAAACAATCAGTAGTTCTGCATGGTAACTTACAAGGGTGAGCCCATGCATAGTGAGCATTGGATATTTTTAGATAAAACAATCTACTTGTGAGTTTTAAAGTAGCTTTAACACTTAAAATGTAGGTTTCTGTGAAATGTTGGTCTGTATCCATTGATTTGTCAAGTAATACACTATTCATTCAGCATAAAATTGTTTAAAGTTATTAGGCGTTAATGTTTGGTAGGTCATTCATGGGTCACATCAGGAGAGCAACATGAGGTTCAGACTGAAAAGTTGTCTGTCACTGAAGCCTTTTAAATGATCTGGCCATGTAGAAGATGATGCCCAGATCCTCCTGTTTATTGACTGATTTACCCTTGGATCACGCAGAAAAAGGTCATTATCAGACCTTATTTTCATTTAAAAAATACCGTCTCCCACATGACCTGCTTTGCTTTAGGTCAGTGTTTCCCAACCTTTTTTCTACCACGGCACACCATCCATAAGGCAAAGTTTTTCAGCTGCCACATCAGTTAAAAATAAGCTGCTTTACGTGTTCAGTACCTGGTTTGGTGTAGACTGACAGCCAGATGAATGGACATACCTGGAAACTAACCACAGCTAGGGTTTGCTATGCAGAATTGTTTACCATATGCATGTGCATAAAAATATGTATCATGTAAATCCTCTGAACATAATGTACACATAGGAGCAAGTTTTGGTTTCACATGGCAGTGAAAACAGGAAGTTGGCAGTTGGGGTTAGAGCAGATCTGTGATAGACACAATTTCAGGGCCGTGGGTCCTGAAGTGAAATTGCAGTTATAAAGCAAAGCGGCCCCTCCCTGAAAAAAGGTGGGCATTTCGCAGAGCGGTGGCCAATTAAAAGTCAGCCTGAACTGGGTTGGCTGATTCATGTTCAAATTTGGCGCTCAGCCTATGCGAATCCCCCAAACAGTTGAGAAACCTTTTTTGTGGTGTCAAAATACACAAAGGAAGGGTGTTTTCTGTCTTCATATGATAAGTGCAATATCTTTTCCCTTTTTTCTTAACGTCTAAATTGTGGTTTGAATTGGCGCCAGGGCTAAATGAACTACAGTATCTGCTTCTCACTGAATACCCATTGTTTGTAGGCCTGCATTTACATCAGTAGGGAAACCCTCACATGTTCATAGGAACAATGATCTGCAAATGAGATATGACTACAGTACATGGCGTCAATTAGGAGAAGGTTTTCCCTGTTATATTTCACGTGTACTTTTTTCTACAAGTGCTGGAAATTCACAATCATCTTATAACATTACTGAAACCACTGAATAGGTAATGAATATGTTGTGGACCCTCCATCTAATTAAGATAAACAGTTAGGTCCTATGGAATGCGTGAGTGCCACAGACTGCTGAGCAAGAAAGGATTATTATTATTATTGTTGTTGTTGTTAATAATAATAATAACAGTAATAATAATGAAGGCCTAAATTTTCAGTGAAAGCTTCCATTGTCTGTGGTGTTTACATTGATGGAAGAGCTGATGCTATCTGAATGTTATGCCTTCCCATTGGTTCCTATTTTAGCATGAATACGGAGGTTCTTAATATAAACAAAATCTCGCCCCCTGATTGGCAGGTTAACTGTGATTCGATCTAGATATGTAAGAAGGTCAGTGGAGCAAACACACGCAGATGTTTTAGGGTCTCTTGGGGAAAAAAACACTAACATGCTGTTTGCTGTCCCATGGGGACTTTCCTTAACAAAATAAACATGCTGTCCATTATCAGAAAGAAACTGTGTCTATTGTCACATGTGCACCTTGAACACATGTACAAATAAGCACGAAAGACTGATAATACTGCTTATTCTCAGTGTAACATAGGAGAAACCCAGTGTGCTCCTTTGGCAATATTCATAATGCAGGAAACACTTTGGCCACAAAATGCTGGCTATATCTTAATATACTAACTTAACTCATTTTCACTGTCCAGTTCCTATGAACAGCATGACCTACTGAAATTTGACCATGTGCACAGGGTCCTGCTTGATTTCTGTCAGTACATGTCCAGACAGGGCCCTCTTACAGAAGAAATTTGTAGTGACTGACACTTATCTGCAGAGTGGACGGAGGACATATAGGGAAACCGATGTCTGCATGTCCAAGAGGCCCTGGGGCCTGTTTTGGTGCCGAGAGGTCTGAAAGGTGACACTTAAGTACTTTCCCAAGGCAAGAGGAAAACAAATTGTTGCCTTTCAGTACTTCTCTTGGAGAGGGGGGGAGGGGTGAGCACAGACGCAATGCACAAGGCTTAATTACACGGCTTATAAGTGATATTGTTATCACCTTCGTTATCACAGTCCCCCAAGCTACCTCTGCCCTAAAGTATAAAAAATCCATATGATCATGCCTGTTACTCAGAATATAAATGTTATGAAATTTTGTGTTATTTTTATATCAGACATAAACACACCTTATTGTATAAAGCATTTATATTATATTTATTGGAAATATAATATATAAATATTATATTTATGTCTACATTTTAAACAATTAAGGTATCTAATAACACAAAATGCAGAATGTGTTCACCATAGGTAAGGAAGATATTGCCTAAAAAGCAACAGATATGTCTTCCATAAAGGCAATTATGAACTATGTGGATGATCAGAATGTACCAATTCTCATTCTTCTGTGCAATGACTGAAAAAAAAACAACTTAGTAAGAGGAACATGAAATACAGGCAAACAATTCAGTCATAAGAAGGAATGGACAGTAACAAAAAGGAGGAATGGAGGACACCATACTGTCCATGAGAGTCACATACATGTGAGAGCAGGCTTGGGGATTACAGTGCTGGGTTAGCTAGTGTCCAGCGCGGCAGCGCCCCCGGACACTGGTCCACTGGCAGCTTAGGATTAAGGGCCCTGCTCAAGGCTCCAGTAGTAAAATCAGTCTGCCAACACTGAGATGTGTGCTGGTGAGCTTCCAGTCACAGGCATAGAGTCTTAACCCTGCTGAGCTACACACTACCCCCCCAAATAAAATAAAAAATAAAACTCATTGAGGAGAACTTACGCTAATGTAGGTTAGGATCCAATCAAGAATAAAAACATTCAATTGCTACTAACTGCCTTTGAATGACACAGGGACTAGGGGCAAAGGCACAAGATGAACATGAATGATCTATTATGTAAATTTCTCTAAAGGAGAACATTACACATTTTCTGATCATTTTTTCTGTCATTATGTTATTGCCATGTCAGTTTCCTTACAAGTGATTGTATTGTTTTGGACCCTTAAATAAAGCAGTAATTGTCTTGGCCAGATCTTTCTGGAAATATCAATTTGAATCTCATTGACACTTTTCTGGTTAAATACTAGATATAAGTGTATGTACAGGGAGACACCAGTATGTTCCAGAATAATGCAAAATGAGTCTTAGTATTGTATTGACAAACATGCTATGCTCACTGCGTTGACTGTTTCTACATTTATTATTAAGCTAATAATTTTTTAATGATGAAGTGGATCATTTATTTACATAAAAATTACAAAGACAAACACACCCCGTGAGAATTTCAAGCCACTGAGCTCTGATTTGTGTAAACACAACACTTCTTGAGCTTTAGATTGCATTTCCCCCTCACGAGGGTCAACTCCTGGCCTTTGTAGATGCACAGATCAGGATCTTTTTTACTGGGTGTTTATACTTCGGCTCCTTTGGGTCCCCTTTCTCAGAATTCTTGTTTTCTCTTTATAAATACCAGGAAGGCTTGATCTTGGGTCTGATAATGACCTTTTTCTTTTGCTTATTGACACCCACCTCCCCCCCCCCCCCCCCCCACCCACCCCACCTTCAAAAATTCGAAGCGCCTTCCTGTCTAAATCTAAAGGGTGAGTGACATCAAGACTATGGTGGAACATTGTTGGAAGACTGCTTTCAGACTCATCCACTTCTATGCAGCATAAAAAATTTATTTTAAGCTTGATTGCCTCTGATTTAATGGAAGTGCTTTGCGTACCAGAGACCAAGCTGACAATACGGTAGAAAGCATGACAGAAGATTGGGGGAGGGGGCTTTTCATGTTTTCAGTTCAGTTCCCAAGAAGTGCCCTTGAGCATGGAGCCTGAATTTATCCAGCTGTATAAAGCGGTCTCTCTGCTGTGTCAGCTAAACAAGTTAAATGGACATAAAGATGTTTTGACGGTATTTTCCGATGCATTTTTCTGCAGGTTGGCCACGAAAGTCATTCATCCATCCATTTTGACAATCAGTTTTGAGTTTTGGTTCTAAGTCTTCCTAGAGCAAAAAAGTTAATAGGCTTTGGTACAGCTGGCTAAGACGTGAATGCAGTGTCAGCAGTGCTATGTTGTAGCAGAAGCAAGAACCTCTTTCTGAGCAAATGGGCTCAAGGTCAGGCCTGATTTCCATGTAAAGGAACAAAACATTTAGGTTCCTATGAGCTATAGTGCTTGCAGAAAATCTTGGGGTGCTTGCATAATTCTGTGAAAATGTTGCTAATTTATTGGCTTCATAAAAAAGTCCATTGATAAGCAGTGTGCAACATAACTGCACATTGTTCCATTTAGTGTCATCATTTTTTTTACTAATCCATTCAGTTCCGTTTTTGCCATTTTGCTGTTAATTACAATTTTAGTCATTGGTTCTGAAAGGGATATTAAACACAAATGTTTAGTGTTTCATATTATTACTAAGGTGTTACTAATTTTAAAAAGCCCCTAATGAGACTGCTTGTCAATTAACTTTTTAACTCAGAACTGCCAATTGTAAACTATAATTTGCCTTTCATACACATACTACTTGAAATTAATGTACTGAAAACTATGGGTTTGTAATGTCATATATAATTTGTGTAAACAAAAAGTAATGATTTTTGTTATGAAACCAACTAATTTGCAAGATTTTTACTGAATCAAGCAAGTGTCCCAAGACTTGTGAGCACTGTACGTCACCTAACCCCATTTCTTGTGGTGACTCTGTGTCCCCACAGAAGGGAGTGTGTGATTGGCTTTATGACCCAGCCTGAAGAGCCACGCCTTCTCCCGTCTGATACCTCTGCATCCTGCCTGGACACCTGACAGCAGAGCTCTGCAGGCTGCAGCGTGTGTCATTGTCAGAAGGGTTCCTCCAGATGTGAGGGCTTATCAGAGCGTTCTGCTACACCGCAGGAGTTGTGTACTTAACTTATCTGCGACTAACAGGAGCAGCGCTACATGGCTTTAGCGGCGCGAGAAGTTCTGGATCGATAGATAGCCAAGATTTGGCAGCAGTGAAGAATGCAACAGTTAAGTCCCTCTCTGTGAAGCAGCTTTTCCTTGTGATCAAGGCTATGACCGAAACCAAGAGTCTAGAATTCACTATAATGAAAAAACACTGGCAGTGTGACGCTGTTCCCCATATTAAGATTAACCTTTTTGACGTCAATTGACATCCTCACTTCCTTATTTGTTAAATTTGGATAAACCCACTGTAAACAGGCGACACTTGATGAGTTCCTTTATTACACAAAGATATTGTGCCGTTTAGACCCTGGCTGGGGGGACTGAAAACCCCCCCAAGCCCATTCTCTCAGCTCATTTATAAACTGCCAGCCAGAGAACATATGTAACATCTTACCCACTCTTCAAATGAAATCAATGTCTGATCAATCTTAACACAGGGGCCTGCAGGGGGTTACTGAGGTCAGCCACTGGGCTTTCATCTTGGGCGTCCACTGGTCGCCGGTATCTGGGGCTGTGGCTTGTTTCTGCTCGATCCAGACAAATTCAATTAGTGGCGCCGTTTCCCCAGGGGGAGGGTAGAGGGTAGCACCTCCATCTGGTTTCACTGGAAATGCGACTTAAGGGGAGGAGCGGTAGATGCATCACCCAGACCCGCCAGGGCGCGGCAGATACGGGCACGCACGCCAAACTCGGGGGCGTGCTCGCATGAAAACGGGCACAATTCGCTTATGCTGCACATCCATATAGACGGAAGACACTGAGGACTTTTCACTTGTAGCTGCAAAATTAAACCAAGAAGAGTTTTAATTTGTAAAACGCAATGATGGTATTGAAGAGTTGAGAATAGCTAGCATAGTATTTGCTGTGACGTACAGTAAGTCATTTTGGAAAAACCTGATTAAGATGGTGAGTTTATTTTCAGACCTGAGTTCAGTGGTTTCCTGCAGTGTTGCTTGCTCCCAATGAAGTTTCACACTTAAACTCAGGTTTACTCATTATGGGACAAGGGAGCACCACACCCTCTTTTACAGTTACTCTGTCTGTTACCCTGACTCAGACTCATCTGCCTGCTGTGACACAAGTTACTACTTAATCCCCGTACCCCAAAATAACAGCATCTGTCACTCTGTCAGTCTGACAATGTAATGTAGCCAGTCACTGTTACCAGATATGTAAATTTCAGACTTTTTATATAGTCCAAATGTCTTAATTAACTTCCACAAATTTATATTCCATCATTCTTGTCTTGTTGGCAGCACAATAGCTACATAATGGTCTACGACAGTTAACAATATTCCACAGGGTGGTCATATTGAATTGCTGTTAGCCTCTTTTAATACTTTTTTTCAACTGAGCCTTTGTACTTATTTTTATATCACCAAAGCATGTGAAGAGCACTTCCAGTTTTTGCTTTGTCATGATTGTGTGACCTCGTGCTTTTGCGGGAGAAGCAAGAATCAGGTTAAGGAACTTTTCTTATTATGGTTTGGGGCCGCAGTAACCACAGTGAAAGTCAGCACCCATGTTCTCATGAGAATCTTATTGCCTGTTTGTATGTTTACTTTCGAACTTCAGAGAGATAACCGTCTCCAGACTTTATGGAGAAGCAGTTTTGCTGGCAAGTTTCCTAACCTCCCTGCGATGGAGATATTGCCCAGGTCTAGTGAGAGGTGCGATCTCATCCTCTCGAGTGCCATGCGTGTGCATCTGTTTTCTCTGTTGCGCAACACCTGTCGGCGGTCGCCGTGACGACACCATGCCGGTGCTCCGGAGCATGAACCCTGACTGAACCTGCCTTGTTTTTCTCTGTCACGGCGTCGGGCCGCTTTCTCTTCCCGTCTGGCGGGTGACGTCACTCCCTCACCCGGTGAGACCACAATTTATATGCCGCACAATCGATGAGTCACTCCCACAAGATTCCTATCATATCCAGCCCCCCACTGTTGCTTATGTAAAAATGAGAAGTAAAAAGTTGAACTTACTTGTTTTTATGTTTTACTGACACGAAACGTGTGGGACCATGTCAGACAGGAATATGACTCCTGTCAAGCTTTTGAGACGTAAACAAGTCAGACTACATGGTATTGAGGGATTTTGAAAATGTCTGTTTTCAGAAAAGGGATGTTTCTAAGATGAGGTTTATTCCAGTTCCTTGACCTCAGTCCCCACTAATGTCTATAGGTAAACTGGTCCAATATTCCTGAAATTCTGTGTATATGTTGAAAAAATGAAATCCTCGTGTTCCTGTGAATGCTGGAACACATAAAGGCTCCCCTTCAGCAATGGGAAGAAAGTGTTGGAGATGTGTCACAGCTGGGTGTGGGCTCAGCTATTAGTGTCTGTGTGCACTTTCAGGGCCTGAAAGAAAAAACAGAGTTAAGGTTCTTGTGACTGGTGCATGAACGTGCTCATCACCTGACTTCTCCCTGACTGGGGATATCCACACCTCTCCCCCACCTCTTTCAGACTGCTTATCCAAACAGAAGAAGGATAGCACAGATTCCTATATCTCTACCTGACAGCAGTGAGACATGGTCAGGCTGCTCTGTGGTTCCTACATATCACTCTGCACTGGACTGAATGGTGTGAAACTTCAGAATCTTTTCCTGTCTGCTTCATTGCTTTGGAGTTAAACTGCTCTTTAAAAGCTTCCTTTTAATGAGTGTCTTGGAGAGCAGTCAAAGTACAGTGCAGGACAGCCACTTATCTGGGCAGGGTGGGGTGCGGGGGCACTTTTACATCTGTGCCCAATCATTAATGAAACCAGTCACCAGGTGGCGCTAAACTCCCTGGGGAAAAAGCTAATGTTTCTGTCCATCATTCACTGTTCATTTCAGACTACTTATGGTCCACATCTCAGCATGTGTAGGCACAGCTGTTAGGGCTGGGCATGTGTCCCCCATGTGGTTACCCTCACCTGAGTGCACCAGTGACCTGTTCATCTGGTCCGTCATGCGAGCCTTTGTGCACACAAGCAACTTAAGAGAGCAATCAAATTAGGAAATTAGGAAGTGCCGCCTTTACATACAAAGAGGCGACATATTTCCTTCAATACAAACCGGGTGTAAAATTTTCACGAAATTCAAGGTAACGAGACAGTTTGGCCAGAAATTTGGTTTTTGCATAATTTTTGTATTCCTTTCCCAGGCTGTTAAAAAACTTACCAAGTGCCCTTGTTCCCCTAAATATATAAGATGATAATCAGCCAGGCTGAGCTAAAAGAAGAGTGGAAAGTCTAACTTGTGTTCTTTAACTTTTACATGCATTAATTTTCCTGCAGATACTTGAAGAGGCTTTGATTCATACAAGTGCACTAAGTGCATATCATAAAACATCACTGGTCGCCATGAATATTGTTTCATCACAGTGATATTTAAAGGCATCAATTGAAAATGCAACTGACCTGGCTAGTATTAAATGGGACCCACTGTTTACCTATAGCGTGTAATTTTTCTCAAGCACCAGAGACACACCCAGCAAAACGAAAAAAACAAAAAAAAACAGGTTAGCCAGGTGGATATCTGACAGACGGAGTTAATTACGAGGAGTCAGGTGACTCCCAGGTGTGGGCCTTCTGAGTCTTTGAGTCAGACTGTGTCTGTGTGTGTGGGAGAGTGTCTCTGTGGTGTGTTTGCGTATGTTTGCTTGTTTCTGTGTGTTTGTATCGGTGTCATTGAAATTGTACATGTGTGCGATAGTCTATGTCCCTGTTAATGCTTCTCTGTCCTGTGAAGATAAATTTTGGGAAAATGCACGTGTAAAGACACCAAAACCGGAAAAGCAGACATGGTAGCCATCTCCTCAGACAGTTACCTTTTTTCAGTCTTATCTGCTTAAAAAATGAAGTGAAAACCTTTAGGTTATCGCTTTTCAATTCGCTTTGACTTTTACTGGTTTGGATCTGGAATTATTATTAATTTTCCACAAAGATGGGAACACAAACACTTGTATGTATGTGTGTAAGTGTGTGTTTGTCAGGGTCCCTGGTGTGTGGTTTTGCTGCGTATGTGTGTATACACATCAGTATATGTGACCTTCCTCAGTATGTGTGTTTGTAAGTGTCGGTCTGTGTACATGGGTCTGCATGTGTTTATGCGTTGGTGTTTGTGTGGGTGTGTATTTATTTTGAGTTCTCTCAAAAGTCCAGGTTCCCATGCCTTCCAAGGGCCACTGGGCGCTTCTAGTTTCTGTCTAAAGCCAAAGACTAATTGGGGCTCTTGCTCCCCCACCCCCCAACCCCCTGCCTCATTAATCAATGAGAGGAGCTGTACCCTCTCTCGCCCTTTCTCTCCACCGGTGCCCTGGGGAGCGGGGGCCCTGCACTCCGGCGACGCATAGCTTTCCCCTGTGCATCTGCATCCTGATCCCAGGGCACCCGTCCTCCACGGAAACAAAAGCCATCTTGTCACATGGTGACCGAGCGCCTGGGGGCCATTCAGGGAAGGGGAACAAATGAAAAGCAGCCCTGCAGACATGCAGGAGAGAAGCGGGGAGGGAGTCGAGTCACGTGACGCCTCTCACCCTTTGGGATCAGCAACAGATTTATGGTGCTGCTTCTTTTTGCCAAAACCTGTGTGGCCTTTTCAGTCTTTTCAAGCAGTATTAAATTTTTTTTTTTTTAAATTGGCCTAGATTACTAGGTACAAAACATTTTTCTCTGTATTAATCACCAATAGATTTTGAAAACAGTTTGTGTTTGGCTGGCTCAGGAAAGTTCAGGAAAGGTTAGGTAACATAAATGTAAATATTGTGGCTTCGCACATTTTTTTTTCTTTAAAGGTGAGCAGGGTGGAACTGGGTGATTGCGGTGGGGGGCTGGCAGAGAACCCGGCGGGAGCATGTGAGCAGTCTGCTGAGCAGCCACACTTCCTGAATTGAGTGGAACACACTGTTCTTATCATGTTTTTTTTTTTGCTCGTTTGAAAGCTATTGTGACACTTCATAATGGGTTTGATACTGCATGAAACACATGTATTCAATAGTCATTTTGCTTACGAGTGGTATCTTTCATCGCTGAGTGCTGTTTTGACAATAAGCTTTAGAGCTGCTGTTACTCATAATGCCCAATTACCATATGCATTAATTGCTTGACATCTTTGAACTTTTGTTTGATATTATGTATCGTTGCAGATAGTGCTTCAACTATCACTCTTAATTACTAAGCAATCTGAATAAATTACATCTGCCTGTCTCTCTGTTTGCATTTAATTTGATCATTGAAGAAGGCTAACACTCAATAATAAAATAGTATATTTTATTTTTTTATTTTATTTATGTGCTATTAAAGACAAGCATAGGTATAAATTGGATACACAGTATAGCTTATTTTCTTGCATTTGGAGCAGAAATGATTTGACTGAAGAGCAGATTTTACATGGGATCCTCTGCACAGAGGCGATTCTAGGGACACTGGGGCCCTAGGCAAAAAGCTTGGCTGTGCCCTCCAAGCACCCTGCCTAACACAGTCAAATTTATGACCATTGTCTAAATTAATATCAACACAGAGAATTTAATAAACACAATACATTTATTTTCACTTTTCTGCGGAAACCAATACACAAATAAAGCATATTTGTTGTTGCAATGTAATATGTAATCGGCCCAGCTCGGGGCTCTACCTCTGTAGACTTCAGAGTTTGAAGCGAGCGTGGAGACAGGCGCTTTGAGACTGCGCTTGGATTTGCCGCCATCTAGCGGAAAAGCTCAAAGCAGTCAACGACGCACGCTGACGTAAAGGTTGGCCTATACATGTTAATAAGAGGCGAAAAAACTGAAAGTGCCTGAACTGTTAAGTAACATTCATTTAATGTTTTTTAATAAGATGTGTTTGTGGAAAGTTTGCTTGAAATAGGTAAAGTTTTTCTTTTTAAAACCTAATTTGATTTTGTCACGTTAAAGGCTGATTTGGTAATCTCGGAAGATTGTCAGGTCCCACACGCCGCGTTAATGCATTCGCCGGCTCACTTGAAGGACGAAACGGAATCATTGTATCAGACAAGTCAGGCATGAATAGTTAGTTTGCCTTAAAAGAATTGGATGCAGCTGCTGTAAATCGCTCCGTGTTGTTGCCTCGTGTGTGTGTGTGTATCACACTGAAGTTAATGACATGTTATAAAACTGTCATATGTCCATCCATTCATCCATGCTTATCCAGCCTCTAATCCTGAGAAGGGTCGGGAGGACTGTCAGGTGGGCTTATTTTAAATTAGTCGGCGATCCGTTTTAGATATAGGCTATGTATAGTGTTCCTATGGGAATCCATACATATTGCATAGCAAATACCCAGATAGCACGCATATATGTTGAAATGACATTTATTCCATATCAGGCAAAAACAAGTTGAAACAAGGTTGGTCTTCAATCTCTCACTTTATATTAACATTGAATAATGTTTTGCCCCCACCATCAATTTTCCAATATTGAAAATCTGACCAAAAATCAATTCAGTTTCAACGTTGATAATTTAACACTGACTATAATTCAACGCATTTAACTACAACTCAACGTTGAAACAATAACGTGGGGCTATGTGGGTAATGAGTTTAATGTGTTTATGAATTAATTAATGTTGTGGGTTTTCTCTTGTAGTTAAATTTTTATCTGTAGCTCGCGCTTCACCATGTTTCCTATTGTTGTTAGTCTTTAGCTGCGTTTCCCAAGTATTTCTAACGCAGTACTCACTTCTTACTACATCGTGAATGTTGCAATATCGCTTCCATTTTAATTCCTGCCCCCAATAGCCATATCAACGATTTTATAGCACGGCAGGTGACCATGACTGTCTCATATAATATTGATTGCATAGGACACTGCTTATTACCTATGTGCTACCTAATACCTAAAATATATTTTCCATATGTGGTCTACTATTACATTATGTATTCTGGTGTTTTAGTACGCAGAACACGTCGTAATATAGCCTACCATGCATTTTAGGTGTTGTATTGCGATCGTTTGCATTGGATTAATTGTAGGTTTAGTGTAGACCAGCATTTAGAAAAGTTAGCGAGAGGTAAACAAACCTGATGACGAAAAGCGATGCATGGAAATCAAATTATATTTTATATAGTTTGAAGCCGAGCGTCGGCGTGCATGCGGCTATTTTCGTCGGTGGCTAATTTAGCGAATTAAACGCGTGTCTAAGTGAACAATGAAAAGTTGAGCTCAGTGCCGGGCAGTCATCTTATTATAAGGACCGCTGGCGACCCCTTAAGTGGCGCTGTTCCTCCAGACAAATGGTGCTAATGGCGAGAAATCCGGGAATAAACGCGGAGAACATCGCCGGTTAAAAACGGTTCTGTAACCCCTGTCAACTTTGGAGTGGCGTAGGAACAGTCATTCTCTCAGGTTTCATTATTAAAAGTGATTTAAAAAGACAAATTCTCTGTAAGTGCGGTATTTAACCGTGGAGATATTTTTGAGGAAAAGATAACCTATGGCGCAGCAGGAGACAAAAAAAATCCATTGCATAGGGGTGACATTGTGGGTAAGAAACTCAATTTAAAAAAGTAGGTTTCACCTGGCGCTCTGCTATTGTACCGCTGAATATAATGTGCTTAAACCTAAATTACCTCAGTAAAATATCCAACAAGATGAATCGTTACCTTAAAAATATAAATCCTACAACACAAAAGCAACCTCGAAAGAAATTTCTTCCATCTAAGATTATGCTGGTCCTACTGTGGCCATAAACTGGCCATATAAACAAGTACAGTACTAACCCGCGGTCTTAAAGCCAGCATTTCCCCTATAGCCTTCTGTAATTTAAAGGGGAGTAGCTTTTGATCTTCTGGACCATGTGGAATTATTAGTGGTGTAGGCAAGCCACTCATCCTGGTCCTCCTCGCCCATAAAGTGTGTAGCCTCTCATATCATTCATACTTCCCATGATCCGTTTCATCCAGGCAGCAATTGTGGTGGAATCAGAATAGACGGATTCAGGTGGTTAAGTGACTTCTTGAAGCCTGAAGCTTTGACGTATTACTGCAGCTTTTCATAAACTGGGGTAGTTATTAGTGCAGTTTATAAGGGGAGAATTCGCACATTGCATTTCCAGCAAGACATCAAAGCCTCTTCAGTATTCAGAAATGGTCGCTGTTCTTCACTGGCCTGTGATGCTGTGACACTCCTTTGTGAACTCAGACTGTAACTCCAATACATTTCATTCAGTGCCCCTTGTTATGAAGTTTTGGCCCCTATAAGCAGACATGATGACAATTATCCAGATTTTACATGTTCATCTGCCTTCTATTTGCATATTCGGGTACTATTGTTGACTTCGAAATGTATCACCTAGAAAAAATAAGAGCCACTACAATAAATTTCTCTTATTAAAGATGGCATCCCCAGGAAATTAGCCATAATTCTGTATTGTGTTCTTTTTAATAGAAACATTCATTTATGTTAATAGACTTATTTTGTGACAAAAATATGTGGAACAAACCAGACACTTTAAGTTAGAGGTTTCTGTTAATGCAAGCATTGAGACATCAGGCATGAACTGTGCCTTAGGTGTAGGTTTTGCATTTTATTATTTATTAGTGTCACTAATCCAGAACATTGCATTCAACCTGAGGTGCCAAAATATAAACCATTCACTGTGTAAACTGTGGTCACCGGCTGCAGAAAAGCCACAGCTTTCATGTTTGCCAGCATGTCCTGTATGTTGTGTGCTGTGCTGCATGACATTAATCAGCCATCTTGAAAGTGTTCACTCCACATGCCAAGATGTGGCCCTAAAAGCTGAGTTTTTAGTCTGTCAGGTGATTTCAGTCACTCGGACAATTCTATTGCTTGGAAATTATCTAATTGAATAACACATCGTTACATAGGCACAATATCTCCTCAGCCTGTTATTCAGCTGTCTTTCCTTTTGATTTCATTAAGTCCAACTTGATTCGACAGACCGGGGGGGGGGGGGGTCCAATAAGAGTTTAGGTAAGGAGCATTCCTATCAGACAATCATGACTTCTAGCTTAAGTGAGCTAACTGAGAAATCCTTCTTCGTGGAACACCCCCCCGATAAACAACCTGAGATCACCTCTGCGTTTGTTAATCCTGAGGTCAGGGTCGTCTGGACCAAGGTGAGGTTCTAGAGGCAAGCGCCTGCCAGGTAAATGGACATGATGCCAGGGGTTACCTGTGTTTGTGGAGCGCCCGATGGCAGGTGGGCGCTGCAGTAGCAGCTGCTTTGGGGGCAGGGAGGAGGACGGATGGAAGGCTGGCATGCTTACACACAGTGCTACTGAGGGCATTGATGCATCGCCTGGAACTGAAAATCCCCAACTTTGTTTCTAAATCTGCACTGAACATGGGGTTTTCACTTAGTTGCTTTTATCTAGACTAACTCCCTGTTTATATGACTTTTAATATGCTGGAGGAATTGAGGTGGTTGGGGTGATGCAGTGGTTAGTACTGTTGTCTCATACCTCTGGGGCCAAGGTTCGAGTCTCTGCCATGGCTCCATGTGTGTGGAGTTTGCATGTTCTCCCCGTATCCTTGTGGGATTTCCTCTGGGCACTCTGCTTTCCCAGTTGCAACACATGTTGAAGTTAATTGGAGTTGCCAAATTGTCTGTAAGTGTGAACGGTGAGGTTGCTCTACACTAGGTTGGTGCCCCATCCTGGGTTGTTCCCTGCCATGTGCCTGTAGCCTCCAAGATAGGCTCCTGACCCCCCGCAACCTTTTAAAGGACAAGCGGTTACAGAAAATGGGTGGATGGAATTCAGGTGAAGTTCCTTGTTCGAGTCCAACAGTAGGGTCTGTCCAGGTTACAGGTCTTCACCCACCTGAAGAACCCTTCCTCTGCATGTCCCAAGAAGAGTCGCTTGTGGGTTTTTCTGATTTCCTCCAGGAGCACCGGAAGAGCAACTCCGAATGAACTCCACATGGGATTAGAGCTCCCAACCATAGAGGTATGAGACAACAGTGTCTCCCTTCTCCGAGAGATCTCCGGGATTAAAATAAAAATAATAATTTTAAAAGTGTGTTGATACAGCCGCTGGAGAGTCCTTGGTCTCCTAAGAAGGTTAAAGGAATGACGTGTGTGTAGTGCAGTGCAATGGGGAAACGCCAAACCTACACCTTGTGTTTTTTAGTGTCATCAGTACTACTAGTACTGCTATCAGTCTGTACTGGTTAAGGTGTCATTAGTAATGGAGACTGAGCTCAGAGGTGTGGCTAAAACGTGGAATAGGTAGGTGTTAAGTTCAGTACATTTTCTCATTTCCACTTACTGTCTTCCATTAGCCTCCACATGAAGCAATTAAGATGGTAACCATTGATATTAAATATTAATTAAAGTAATGGTCTGTGTTTTGACTCAGCTTTTTAATTACACACGGCCGGTTTTTGCCTGTTCAGTTTACGTGACCTATTTTAGGGTTTTCATTAGTTGTGTCTTATTCAACTGTAACATTTTTATCACATTACATGGGTTTGCTCGATTTCATATCTGTCTGGCTTTTTTTATTTTAAGGATCCAGAACTCATTCGTCATAGTTTCATATTCCCCTTTCCCAGGCATAATTATATATTTCTGCTCAAGACTTCTTTGCAAAATATCTGGAGAATGATACTTAAATCAATGAAAATATTAACAGTAAATGCATTTCAGAGCAGCACAAGGACTGTTGGATTTAATGACGTGCAAGATTAAAAAGCAAAGGCTGCATGATTGGAGGAACAGCAATTTATCATTAAGGGAATGTGTGTAGAAAACTGGCATTTATGTGTGGGAAGGCAACTGGGAATATCAACTGGAACAATGGTGTCAAACTCAATTCACTTCATAAAGGCCGAATGACATTCACTTGTGTGGTGTAAAACCTTCATTGGTCACGGGGTTGATTTGACTGGGCAGAGGGGGTCAGCAGGTTTGGCTGGAGGTGCGTGTGGGGGTGAAAGGGCATGGGGTGGGTGCTCGAGTCCCCGGGGTAAAAATGACGAAGTTTGAGTTTTCTGAAAAAATTGCTAAAATTTCTTCCATCTAGAATGTAATAACTTAAAAACACCTTTTTGTGGACCAGTGTTTGATTTCAATAATAATTAGCCGAACCTAAAACTGAGTAGTTTGCGGAGGGAAAATGACAAGACCGAATTGAAATGCTCATTATCTCCCCAGCCGGGAGCATGTCACTGTTTTCTCCTGTTTGTTTTCTGCATGCTGACTCATGGACTGTTTCCCCCAACGGCAGGTGCTCTTTAGAGTTTGTCCCCCAGTCAATTATCACTGCATTCCTGGGGTTGCATCTGCACTTAAATATAACAGCACTACACATGCATACCCGTTTATGCGTCTGAGTGGCTGTCAGTGAATGGGCTTTAACTGCTGGGCAGCTGTCCAGCGACGTGCCAAAAGGAATTACTTATTTTCCTCCAGAACTTTCCATAATGGGAAATATTGAAGAAAAGATGGAAAGGTCATTGTGACCGTGGATGATGCTTTTGGAGATACGTGTCTCAGACTCCTCACACACGGTCATTAGGGATGAAAATGTTTTTGCTGAAGGAGGCAAGCGTGTGCAATGTGAACTGTGGGTTATAGGCATCCTCTTCTTTAATGGCAGCCCATGGGATACCACTGGTTGAATGGGGATGTTGAGGGAAGACTGGACTGCCACTTGAACTCTTTCATGTATGTGATTTATAATAATCTTATGTGTCCCAGTCCTTTACCCCTACATGTGGAGTGCTCACAGACAGTCTTGGGATGCTTGCTCAATTCTGCAAAAATGTTGCAAATTTGTTGTTTCATTGACGTGCAATGTTTAATATATCTGCACATGTCTTCCACACAGACATTTTCTTTTTATTAAGTGTCATCAATTTTTTGACTGACTCATTCAGTTCTGTTCTTGCCGTTTTGATATCAGTTGCAATTTTTGTCACTGGCTCCCAAAGGGATACTAAACACAATTGTTTGGCTATTGCCCAGTAAGACAGCTTGTCAATTAATGTTTTAACTCAGAACAGCTCTTTTACATAATTTAGGTTTCAATCTAATACTACTTGAAATGAATGTTTTAAAATAAACTGCACAACAGCTTTAAAACTACTGGTTGTTTCTAAAGTGATATATATATTTTTATTTTTATTTATTTATTATAAACAAATGAATAAATTTAGGGTTTTTGTTATAAAAACCAATACATTTGCAATATTTTTACTGAATTAAGCAATTGAGCTAAAGACTTTGCATGCTTTCTCCCTGAGGTCCTTGAGGTACTTAGAATAATGCAAGGTTCATGCAGCATGCATTAGTGACCGTCGCAGTACCCACTTCCCAAAATTAAAATTTCTTTTCTTCTGGGAAAAGTGTCCGCCAAGTGTGGCAAGTCGATAATCGGCAGGGTAGATGATTTGAATGGCTAGTACAAGGAATCAGCGCTTCTCTGTGTAGCCAATTCACAAACATCAGAAGCACAGAGTATCTGAGGGCAACCTAGAGCTGAACATGTCTGTATAAAAGCAGGTGTGGATGGTAGTAATTCCCTCTGGAGGAACATTTTCCGATTCCTGCCGAACGTGTCCTGTCTTCTCCGCTTCGTCCTATGATACACGCATGGTCCTGACAACCACCGAGTCACATTTTGAAGGTTTTTAAACATTCCCCCTGTGAATTTATCTCTGCACTGCAGATGTGCAGTAATTCTGGTGGAATCTTTTTTTGGCACGGACTCCTCTGCTTAGAAGATTGTCATGCCGCTGATGTCCTTGGCGCTCCGCATTTTTACTCGCAAAGATCTCACGTAGGCTGGTGGGGAACAAATCATCATGTTATAGTCCGGTTGACATTTGTGGGGGGGCTGGGTGTCTGGTCTGACAATGTAAGCCCACAGTGTGGCCTCCCAGTTATGTCACAGGGTACCCGTTGGCTGTCTGATTTTAAAGCAACGCTTCACCACCCCATTCAACAGTTTGCTTCAACACCAGACACAGTTGTTAATAGACTGGGCACATGTGCCTGTGTGGGTGCCATGTGCTGTATAGCTGGGCGTTTTTTTTTAGTGTATTTATTTTACAAAAGATTGATTTTACTATTCGATCCAAACTCCAAACATATTGAATTTTCTTCAGGGCGATGGTCCTGTGTACGATTAGGCCTCACACCAATGCTAATGGTCTGTCATTTTTTTCTTAATGGCCCCCCCACTGGTGAGCCTGCAAGGCCCTGATCAATCTTGTTTATAAATTCAGCAGGTACAGGCCAGAACATTCCCCCATAAATCACGGTTCTCGATGGAGGCTTCCTGTTTCCTGGGATCCTCTGCTGGATCCACCCTGAGGCTCTCTGAGACGATGGCAAATCCGCCAGAGGAAAGCAAGGCACATCTGAGAAGCGGCCTTCTGTGTCCGTGAGCATGTTAATGTGGAGTGCTCCCAGGGTCTGATGACCAGTGTACGCCCTGACTCATAGAACGGCTCGCCAGCCGTGACCAAACTGCGACACCTTGTCCCGCAGTTCCAAGTGGTATTTATCAAAAAATCCTTTCTTCGACTTGGGCTTTACAGCTCAGCATACGAGATTGCAGTATGTTGTGGCAGATTTGGGAATATTATGCAGTGTCCTACTCTACTCCGGAGACGCAGAATAGAAAGTTTTACAGAGACACTTAGGCGTTCTGCTCTTTACTTTGACATGAGTTTCTCGCTGTAATACCTTAACTGGAACGTCACCCATATCAGCCATTGTTTTGGCCAAACCTCATGTCCAAAGAACACAAGCTCATACCACAAGCAACTCTTCTTGGTGTCCTGTTTCCTGGGATGTTCAGCAGTTTGGTCATGTGAGGCTTAAACTTCACAGATTGGAAATGTGGGGGGGGGGGGGGGACGGACGGACGTTCCCCCTTCTGAGTGTTTTGAACCCATCTTAGAAATCGCATCATTAGTTTTTACACGCTCCACTGTAAGGTGCATTATCGCTGCATTAGGCATACTTTTTGTAATTAGGAGTTTAATTATGTACTGTAATTAGTATTATTTAATTACATAGATCAGATGCCTCGCACTGTTAAGATTTTTATCTTGCTCCCTAAGTAGATGCATTAAATTTGGAAGGCACTACTATCGTGTTTTGAAGTATTCATTTAATGAGAATATCAAAAAGCAAAGATGTTCAACGCTATTCCCAATCGATGATACTGGCGTTTGCAAGAAGACAGACATTTAGGTTCTTATAGCAGAACATAGCAGTAATTAGAAATTCCCATTTGTTTACATCATTTTATTTGTTTACTTCCAGGTGAACAAATGAATTTGCATGAATTATTGACTGATTTCCAATGGCTCATTGAGTTATTGAAGTTTTGTACACATAAATAACTTGATCCCATTAACTGAGTTGACGGCTTGTAGAGAATGAGCGCATTGAGATCATGTATTTTTGCACCACAAACGTGCACATTCATGGTGCTCCACCCATTTGCATTTGAGAACAACATCAGCACTGGAGGAGTGCAGCATCTGCCCATCTAGTGGTGCCATCTTCTCAGTAACAAGATTCTCCATGGAAACAGGCCCACGGTGGTGCAGAGCAGGGTCCGAAGAGCTGAGATTCCACACAGCATCTGGCAGATCACCTTTAACCACTGAAGACCGCTGTGGGTTTGCTATTCTCCACAAAGCCTGGGATCTGCCTCTCTCGGGCCAGCAGGAAGTGACTCGTCAGAGGTGACACCCTTAGGGCACATCAGCATCTGTATGCCATGCATACTTCCCAGGCTAATGCTGGCCGATGTGGTTGCTTATCATGGAATTAGTCCAAAACGTCCTCTCCAGTGTGTTCCCCCCAGAGATTATGAATTTCATGAAGATGAGTGCAATGCTTATCTGGTGAAGACCTTCTGATCAACATTCACTTTACATTTATGAAGGATCACAATGAAACCACATGTTATCAAACAAACATGACCATTTTCCCTTGCTTTCAATGGATCATTGAAACAGAGTTGCTTCACTTTTTCCCAGAATACCCTGTGTTTGCCAGGTCATCCTGGAGATGTCACACAGCAGGATTTCTGTCACCGGTTATGTATATGCATATTGTTCCCCTTTCATATTCTGGTGGGGGGGGGGGGGGGCATCTGTTTATGTTAGTCCTGATTCAACCAACCTTTTAATGGATTAGGCCCTTATAAAATACTGATGTAAATGCCATATGGGTTAACAGCTTTCAGCTGCAGGCAGTTTTACAACTGCACTTTCTAACGAAGTCAAATGCATGTCAAGTATAAGAAACCTAATTAATTTATGCCCTCAAGCGAGATCATTCAAATGCGGTAAAATCTCACTAAATGTTCAGTTAAATAATCTGCCAAGGGCTAGGGATATAATATTGTCATTATCAGGTCTCTTATGCTAATGTTTATTTTAAAAAGTAAAATGAATTAAATCTATGAATAAATATTAAAACACACACCTTCCAGAATTCCTTCATAAAGAATTTAGATATGTTAAATCAATGTTAGAATCCAGTTAATTAATCTCAATTAATTAAATAAGACTTATTGGAAGGTAAAGTCTTAAATAAGACTTATCGGAAGGGTATTGAGTCAGGGCAACAAAGGCAGCATTGAGTCCTACTCCAGCACAGTGTCCCATTTTATTCATTTGCCCGTCAGCCGGCATTGACTGGTTTTCTGTTTCACCACTCAGAGTAATGCGGAGGCGAGTATCCGATAAGCCAGTACCGGCAAAGCTTCACACACTGCGGAGTTACCACGGCTTTTCACTGCTGATGGCTTCTGCACTTGGGATCTTTGGGGTTTTGGTTGACGTTGTTTGCAGCAGTCGTGCGTGGCTGGGGGATAGGTGTTACTGTCGTACCTTGTGGAAAGCTTTAAGGTCCTTTATTATTATTATTATTATTATTATTTGATTGACACTTGTACCCAAAGAGGCTTTGAGTGCTGGATTTTTTTTACACAGTTCCGGTCAGATATTATGGCGAAGAACAAGAGAGCGGCGCCTGGGGCGTGAATGGGTGACCTTCAGGGTGAGAGGTGACATCTTTAATCTTAAATGTTCAGCCCACGACCCTCAAAATAACAACGGCAGAGACTTTTGACCCCCTGGAACGTTTTCAGATTTTTGGTAATCATCTCATGACCCCCCCACTTTGGGAACCCTTGCTCTATACCACTTGGCTGTCCTGTGTGGTGCCACCGCTAAATGGGTCCAAGGGTACCATCGCGTTATTGGCCACTAGGCTGTGTAGTGGTTAAGGACTCAGGCAGCTCCATGGAGAAAATGATGTAATCTTAAGTGCAACATCCAGCTGTATGAATGTGTAGAAGTGTAACAGGCACCAGAACTCAGCTGAGTCACAGCACAATGATATTGATAATAGTATGGATGCTCTGAATACAGGGATAGATAGAAGGCGACATGGAGCCTTTACCTAAGAAGTAAAAATATACTCCAAGGACAAATGTTTTAGAGTAAAGGGCACATCTTCCTTTCAGTTGAGGGGAGTATCTGATGTCTTTCGTGGGGTGGTGTTCTTGTTAAAGTTCTGCACATGCATGAAGCAGAAGGATTCTAACTAAGATCTCGAGTGGGCGATGCTTTTGTACCTGCGTGTGAGGTAGCTGGAATTCCCCCAGCACACATACAGCTGCATTAGACACCCAGGTGTGAAGAAAAAAGTATTTCTGTGTGTATAGCTGTCAGCTTTGTCCTTCACTTATCCTGCAGAATTTCTAACCTTTCAGCATGTTGAGCCTGCTGCCGTTTAAGGGAGATGACTGTGCTGCTTTCAGAAAATAATCAACACCAAAAATGCCTCTTATTTTTCGGTTCACAAAAGCATTTATATATATTTTTTTATATATTTGTATTTACTTCCTCCGCGTTCATTTCAAACAGCTCTGTTTTCATTTTAAGAAGCCAGCTCATTACACAATCTTGCTGCCTTTTGTTTGGAGGAGTAAATTGGTTTTAAAGGATTAGCGTGGATTTAGGTATCAATACACACAAAGCCAAAGCGCAGACAGGCAGCCTTAATTTCTGCTGGGTCGAAACTGCCTCTGGACAGTCTTTACCCACACGTACCACTAGATGGCAGCTTTTCTTCTCAGACTCACCGTGCTGGAAAAGAATTGATCGTGGAGGGTATATGCTCTTTTTCTGTTTTAGATAATGGAGTGTAAATGCGGCACAGACGCATACTTGGTTCTTTTTTTGTTGTAATTTATTAGCTCAAGTTTCTAACAGGAAACAAAGTAAAGTTCTGGGCAAGATATGTGCATAATGCCCTTTTATTTATTTGAAGAAATGTGTATTTTAAGAACCGGTGGCGCAGTGTTAATGTTCCTCTTCTTTTTTTTCTTGCCGTTCCTTCTTTTTCCCTTCTGCACCTGATCTCTGCCCTCAAGGTTGTAGGTCTTAGTCCCAGTGATAGCTGACTTCTATAAAAAATCTGGCACTATAGATAAATAAATCTGTAATTGAATCTGGATGAAAATGTCCACTTAGCAGCAGGCTAATATTACTGCTCTGTGAGCTGCGGAAGGGGCATTTTTGTGGATGCCAGATGGTGTAATTTGTTACAGTTGCAGTACATGTGGTGTCCCTCCATCTCGAACCTTGTCACGTTGGTGACACCATCCCACCGGAGTTAGACCCCTGGCTGTAAACCGGCGAGTGCTGAACAGCACAAGCATCCTGAGCAGGCGGGATGTGTGGGACAGTGCTGCTTCGAGGAGTCTCTCCTCGCTGCAGTTTGAGCTCTTCAGATATCCAGGATATGAGAGGACAAAAGTCAGGCCATCCTTTCCGAGCCTGTCGTGGCGGAGAGAGAATGGACCTGCTCCAAGTTAGTGTCATGTGCACTTTGCTTCCTGTTTGAAAAAACGGCCCCTAATTCTGTGGTCTCTTGCTGGGTCATGCTGTCACCCAAGGTGCTGCCATGCTCGGTAAACTAATGACAGTAAATTTCCCTTAGGGCGTAACATGTGTATATGTGATGGATCCCACCATAGACAGGCCTCCCTTGCAGGGCGCCCCGTGCTTCTCGATATTGCTGCCACAGTCTAACTGGATAAGCAGCTCTTCAAAATGGATGGATGGACGTTTACACATTCGTTTAGCTGTCTTCCCAGAACCTCTTACACAATGATTTGCAAGCAGTGAGCCTGGATTCTGCCCGAGAAGAAAAGCCACGAGGTGGGTCCACCCAGGGCGGATGCTAGTGCAGCGGATGGAGAGATTTACTATTATTATTATTGTTGGCATCACTTATGCTCCTAAAAGTCACTCTAGCTGGAGGCTAATGTTCAGAGAGCGTGGAATGAAGATTAAACCCTTAGCAAGCATGAGGGGATAATTACAGATAAAGATGAAGGAAGGGATGATAATAGATGAGTTAGACTGCTGAGCATCGCTGCTCCTCGGTACAGCGAATCATAATGGGTGCAACCTGGGTCTTAACATGTAAGGATGGCGTGATCTGACGCGTCTCAGGTACTGTGATCGTTAACGCTGTCTCACCGGTGCCTGATTAAGGAAACCGTGAGGAGACCGATCAGGCAGGACGGCCGCGTTCGTTATCGCTGCAAGAGAAACCAACCTTTTTCAGCATTTCTGGTGATGGGCGCAGCAAAATCGGAACAGCTCCTGAATATTACCATGGTAACTTTGAATTTGGGAAGGCGTCAGACAAGTTCAGGTGTGGTGATGCGATGCATCGTGGCTTGGCGGGGGAATTGCTGCTCGGTGTTGGGACCGATCAATGAAAGGGGGGCGGAGACATACCTCAGGGCTGTTGAGGTATTTTAAATCTTGATGATAATATATTTTAGCTGATGACCTGGGGGCAGCGCGTGACTCAGTGGGCTAAACCTTTGTGTCTGTGATTGGAAGGTTGCCAATTTGACTCTAGCTTCCGCAGAATAGTCACATGTCTGTGGGCCCTTGAGCAAAGCTCCAACCCCCCAGTTACATGGGTGCTGCTGCAGGCGGCCCTTTGCTGCCGAGGATGCTCTAACCTCTGTGATAAATAGTGCATGCTTATCATTTTCACATGGATGAATTGGAAAAGTACATGTGCACACATCACACACACACACACACAGATTAGGCACTCTCCATGTATTTCTATGAACATAACATGAATCCCAACAATGACAACTTTTACCCCTACCCAGCCCTAACCTTAACCATGGTGGTACCATGCTAATCCTACCCTGGGGGGGGGGGCACGTTCTCAGTCTCTGTTCGGCTTCACCCCAAAGGAACTTCGTGCCAGTGCTCTCGGTCTCCTGCCTTCTCACATTATCCAAGGAATGTGGCCCAGTGGAAAAGTTCTGTCTCCCTGGAGCTAAAAAGGTGACAGACGAACACCTTGTGGAGCAAATGGCCAGGGACGGCTTCACCCCACAGGAACTTGGTGTTGCCACAGGAAGGTGTTGCCACAGGACGGTGTTGCCTGGATTTCTTGCTCTTCCTAATTATAGCTGCTCTGTCTCAGTCGTGATATTTCTGTGGCATTATGAACGTCTGGACACTTCACCCTGCGGTCTTCAGAAATAACGTTACTTTATTATAAACGCTGCCAATAATTATCGTTCATCTAGGCCTGGGACAGCACTGACATTTAAATTCTCAGGGGGGTGTAAGATGTGGACCCCATCTAGCGAGTGCCCTCTCCACCTGGCATGGCCTTCAGGGTCTCCCCGCCATCCTGACCATGATCAGTGGTTTGCAGATGGATGGATGGATATAACAGATGATCATATGTTCATGGTAGATTTGCCCATTTTCACAGGCTGACCAACTGAGATTCTACAGTATTGTAGTTTTAAGCAACATTGGCTGACCTTGAACAATGACCTCCAACCAGTAACATTCATAAAATATAAGCTCTGCCTGGTGATTTCTGTAGTAGACACATTTCGACAGACACCGCATTCCCTGTTCGGCCCGGGGTCGGCTCCTTGCTGCTCTCTTAGGTCGATAAATTTGGAACTTGCGCATCACGAAAACTCAGTGATAGACATGAGCCAGGGGGACGTGAACTGAGAGCATGCATGTGAGTTTGGATGATGGTGTCATGTGTTTCCAAAGCAGCTGATGACCAGTCTTATGCCTACAGGTGCCCAGTTAATGAACCTCATATGGCCCTGGTTAGGCTAACTGCCTCATTGGGGATCACATGGGGGTTAGGTGAGCGGTGAAAGATTCCTGAGATGCACAAAGGAAGGGTCTTCCACATGCATGGAGATGCGTTGGGTTCTTCTTTGCTTCTTTGTGTGTCACCATAGCATGGGATTCCTGAGTCTTCCTTCCTGAGTTTTTTGGCTGAAACCTCATTCCCTCGCTTCTGTCCCTCCATGCATGGAAGCAAGAGAGAGGTAAGGAGCATGCACTGGCTTTTTGAAGTGTGCTGTATTATTCATTGAGCTGCCAGTGATGCTCGTACACAGTGTCCAGGAGGAATCAGGACAGACATCTCCTCTGTGCATGTACACAACTGCTGCTCTATGTTTATGGCAGTGTGTTGGCCAAGAATGCAGGTTTGTGCCCCTAAGACATAATGGTCCCTGCTGTTGAACCCTTAACTACAGGCACTTAAACTGAATCATTATAGTGGAGGCACACTATATGTCTTATGTTAAAAAAAAGTTGTTTTGCAAATTCTGATCATTTTTGACTATAATTATAGGACTAGCATGTGCTGTGTTTTTTTGCTTCAGTGAAGGACCTTGTGTGGATTAAAAGTTGATTTAATGCGTTGCTGTGTTGGCTGCTGCTAAGCATGTATAAGAAAGATATTTATTAGCTTCTGAGCATCACTAATTTAGTTTGTGAAGTTTTATAGCTGTGAAGTGACATTCCTCTGCCTATATCATGCCTCTTGTCGGTTCTATGCTTCCTGTCACACTTGTGCTAGTCGAGGGCTTGCTGGATTGCAAGTGTGTATTTGGGAATTGCTCTGTGGAGCTTTAGTGATAGGCGGCGTGATATCTTTCACCAGGATCCCAGACTCGTGCCTTCAGTTACCCTGGCAGGTTTTTTTTTCTCCTTCTCACAATGCAGACCTCTTCCTTTTAATGTCTGGTAAATATAGACATGTTTGTTAAAAAACAAAAGGGTCGGTCTGACAGACGGAGGCTTTTGACCCAAAGCACAGCTGCAGGACGATGGATCGATGTTGCCTGGATAACTTAATTGGCCTGTGACTGCAGCGGGGGACGCATCCCGGTGACATACCTTCGTCTGCCGGCGGACACCCTGCACCCCTGACACGCTCACTGGTGGGAATAAAGGACACAGTGGCCAAAGGCAGACAGATAGAGAGAAGCGGGGAATGATGCCAGGGAAGGAAAAGCAACAGTTCTACTTCCCGGATGGCAAACGTTCCGCGATAGATATTTCCAGGTGTCGCTACCTTACACCCATATGAGGGAGACGAATGAAAGATAATGACAGAGAGAGAAGCGACGCCCTGGGAGGCTGAGATACTGTGTAATTTATGAGCCTTGTCTTGCAGCTCAGTGCTCCCCGTCCCCTGGTGATTCAGTCTTCAGACACCTCTGCCGATTCCCCGCAGCAAAAAGCTAAGGGAGGCGGCCAGACACTGGGTCTCACATTAGCACACAGCCGGAGTCCCTACCAACCATCATCTGTTTTTAGAAAGACGTGATGGCTTCTTGTGGTCCTACATCTCTTCGTGATGTCTTTGTCTCATCACAGCACACAGGTCTTTGGGGGATATCATGTCCGTAAAGCAGTCGTTATAATTTACCTTTAACAGCCACGGTAGTTTCCTTGCCTGGCGTTACTTAAAAAAAAAAATGCTTGCGCAGAAGGATCTCGAGCAATGTGATCAACTGAGCAAGGTGAAGAAATTCACAAGTTTTACAACTGATGTCTCCCGTTACGCATGCATTATTCATTCGGTCGCTGAAAGAAGACCTGCATTAAAAAGAAAAAAAAAAACACACAGTGGGCTGAAACTGGTGCTCCGTTGCCAGCCAAGAAATGAGCATCTGGTGGCGAGGGAAGGAGACACGTCCGTCGAAATCATGTAAATAAACAAAACAGGAAATAGAAACAATCAAAATAATTGGATTCCATTCAGATGTATTGGGACGGTATCCCAGATGGATGTTTTATTTATTTCGACCACAACCACATGGAAAGACCTTTTTTATGCTTTTTCTGAAAAAATACATACATATTAAAATATATAACATGAAGAAAATTACACCATTATATATGTATGTGTGTCATTTTTATTTCAGGTAATCGAGGTAAAAATAACATGTATAGTTTCAAATGCTTATTTATATTTCACATACAATCTTGTATCAATTCCGAGAAATAACAACTTATGATTATTTAATGTTCTTGTTATTTTTGTAATGCATTTTGGTCTGTAAGTGCTGACCCTGTAACCGTTTACAGCCTGGCATTTGTCCATCCATTTAAACAAGGATGAAGGAGGATATGTTTGACCTTTAGTTGAAATTAAATGACATTGTTACGACCAGGCTGTCGGGCCTTCAAAGAAAACATATCAGTCAGCAAAACCGCATCACATGTTGCCATGGTACTGCGCTTTCAGAGAACGCTGCCCCCTAGAGGTGCGGCACCTGCTGTTTCCAGGTAAATGTTGTTTCTGGGGCGACCTTAAGTCTTTCTTCAGCGATGCTTCAGGGACCCTGTACTATATATGTACCTGATTTAAATATAACAAAGGCAGCATATGCATTCGTTCTGACACAGCAGCGTGGTGACAGCAGCGAGGTGTGAACAGGGCCGTGAGAACGTTCTTACACAGTTATTCTAGGTCCCGCTCATACCATCGTTTTGAATATTTGCTCTGGTGGCTTTGTGTCGTTGTGTCAGGCCGAGTGAGCAAACTCCCTTTGATTCAGGCTTGTCCTAACACTATTTTTCATTGACTGAACACCTCAGTTCTCCAAAGTCCCGTAATTATGCTAGATGTATAATTCAGATGAAATTGATAGTATCAACATTGTTTTGGCAATTCAATGTTGTACGATGCATAATCACGGTCTTGATCACCATTTTGGCACACCGTGCGTGCAGAGATCTGATCCCACCCACTGACTGCAATTGGAAGAACTAATTATATGCCATTACCAGCATGTTTTGCATTGCAACATACTTTATATATTGTAAATTAATGTGTGTATTCGTGTATTTCTGTTAATAGTAAACTGTGCCGTAACTGTGTAGTGTTTGCCATGGAATGTGTCTGTTTTAATAGCACGTAACTGTGTAGTGTTTGCTGTGAAATGCGTGTGTTTCGTTAGCGCATAACTGTGTAGTATTTTCCGAGGGAATACATCTGTTTAGTTAGCGCGTAACTGTGTAGTATTTTCCATGGAATGTGTGTGTTTCGTTAGCGCGTAACTGTGTAGTGTTTGCTGTGGAATGTGTGTGTTTCGTTAGCGTGTAACTGTGACTGTTGTGTAAATTGTTGGCTTCCCTGTCTGTGTCACTGCTAGTATTAGACCAATAGTGGCTGTTAATGAAGAGAGTAACGTCCATTTAAAAAAAATCTGTCACCTCCTTTATTAAAATGACTCACGCACTTGCCGCAGTACGTTTATTTCTACCGCATGGAAAACATTCTGCGCTCTTTAGGGTTGTGGCATGACACAGAACGAAAAAGGTGACGACGTCCTTTTATGTATGCGGCAGATTGTTCCCGTCGACATGTTCCATTTTGTTTTGTCTGGATGTCATGTGAAATATATGGCCACCGTTAGCAGCATGGTGGTAAAAAAAACCTCCTTCAAATGAGTGACAACAAAAAAATCATTTGGTAATTTGCAGAGGTTTCTACCTGCCATGGAGTTGATGCCTGGAGATATTCATGATCTATATTTATGTGTTTTTTTGTGCCTTTCTCACTTTGCTTTTCATCCTTCTCCCCCAGGATGTTTTTCTTCAGGCCATCAGCAGGACTAAGGCCGTCATGAGGGTCTCCTATACCCCCCCCCCCCAAAGTCCAAAAGTACATCTCTTACTTCAAGTCAGTATTAATCCATATCTGTTCCTTATGTCCAGTGCTGCTGTATAGCTGCTTTCCTTCACTTTCCTTCTCAAACCTTGGAGCTCTCTCACTTTCTCAGCTCTTCATTCTCTTTTAAGCACATGGAAACAGCTCCCTTGGTTGTTATATTCCGCAGCTGATCCTCTTGCCGATGTCATTATTCGGCCAGGAAGTTTCAGGCAAGACACTATCGTGGCCTCGTCTGTGTTTCAGGGACAGTTTTTTTGTACTCCATCCTGTCCCATTCCCCCCCCCCCCCAAGTCCCCCCCCCTTCCCCCCAGATTAAAAACCGGCTTTTCATCAGGGCGACGTAATGCCCTTCCGCTTCATATTATGAATGAGCGTAACATATAATGAATTTAAAGCTTAAAGGCATGTTATTCTTCAGCAAGACAGAAGACAGACAGGATTCAGCAGCCCCAGAAACCCCAGTGGATCTGAAGTGATGAGCTTGTGATGGTGCATTATGGGGGAATTGATTAAGAGGAGAAGAGGCCTGCTGTCACTGATTAATGTGGGCCTGCTTGCATGAGCTCTGTTTCTTTACCATTTTCACCACAATTAAATGTGTAAATACGCTCAGCTACCTCTTCCCTGTCTAAACTGCAAGGCAAGCTGTTTGCATGTCGTCACAGATGCATGAACGAGTTGCTTGATAAATAGACTTTCCACCGCACATAGCTCAAGAAGGTTACATGATTTGCCAGCAATGGGGACAAAGTAAAGTAAATAATGTAATTGAGTACTTTCTGGGATCATAAGGTTACATCCTATATATGCCTTTGTAACTTTCAACTGGGTACTTAAGCTAAGTAACTTCTGTGAAAATTCAGCTGCTTACACGGTTAATTTCTGCTTGGTAATTGCCTTGGGCAGCCTATAAACATTAATATTGTCCTATATTTTTGCTGGTTAAAACCAAAAACCAAATAATTACATATTCTTCAGGGCAAATGTGAAATTAAACATATCTGTTTAATAACAGTAATTCAATTTATATTATATAGCACATCTAGCAATGTGCGCTATCGCAAAGCGCAGCCTGGAAGGGTCAGCAGGAAGAACACTCGTATCTAGGGGCTCTGTGTGTAGCACTGAAACCTCACAGGGGACTGAATCCTGCCTTCTGCTCCGTGACTGTGCTGCTTGCTGTCACCGTTCATTATATCACTAATTGGGTAATCTACAGATTGCTTTCATGGTTCATTAAGTAATCATTTATATATAATATATACACTGCAATTGACGTGATGCAGGAACCAAGCAGCCATTGCAGGGTGCGGACTCAGTCACACAAATGGTCAGTTTATGCTTTCCTGTTCACTTCATCTGCATGTTTTTGAACAGTGGAAGGAAAACAAAGGATCTGCCAAAATGTCACAAGCACACACTGGGTGAACTGGCAAATGCCACACACACAAAGCAAGGACCTCAGCCTGCACGGTGTGCAATGTGAATATCGACAGGGCATTTCATCTAAATGCAATTGTCACGTGGCAAGGACTGTGATAGTCTGCTGGGTTCAAACCATCAAAAAGTTGTGCTGAAACATTTTCACTCAGTCATATGAAACGAAACTTAGCAAACTGCAATTTTAATGATGCCTCGTTTTCAGTGTTATCTATAGTATATGATTAAAACAAAAGTTTACCACCGTTATTTTGGCATGAGCTCTGCACACGATCTCCGAGACCGACATCCCATTTCTGAGACCAAAATCCCGTCTCCGAGACCGACATCCCGTCTCCGAGACCGACATCCCGTCTCCGAAACAGTGAAAATCATTCTCACCCATGCTGTTGGACTCCTGCATAGACTGTGTGGCACTTTTGTGAAAAATCAAAGAAAAGTAAGTGAAGGAGAGAAAAGCAAACAAGAACTGTTCGCGAAAAGATGTTCGTCTTCTGCTGTGTTTAATTCTTCGTTTTCCATAAAGACGATATTGAATAAGCGATTTGTTGTCACTGCTTTGTATCTGTTAGCAACACCACCAGCTTATTTGAAACTCCATTCGTAGATAATAAACTGGCTATATCTTTAATTTGTAACTCCCAAATATCGAAAAAACTTTAAATATCACAATGTGAATCAATTTCATTCAGCCCTATGATTATGTAAGATGATGGGACTAAGTGACGGGGCTGACCTTCGTTTTAGCAGCGATTATTTTTACATGCAGGAAACGTAGAAAGTAAATTAAGCAAAAAGTGATGGCAAAGACAGGCTAGGCTACTCTGAGAGGCTAAATGGAAGATATCTATGGTTAACCATTACTGGATGATTACGTCAAACCTGAATGTCTCCTTTTAAGATGTATTTGCATTGTAGTCATGCTGTTGAGATATTTAAATTCTACTTTGCAATACCGACAGACGACTGCTTTTTCATTCACTTTTAATGTGAAGTGCTTCCACACAAATGATGCCTTCGCCCTTTATTTGGACCCTCATCCGCTCTGCGCAGTCTTCTTTCCGCGATATTGCCAAATATTCGTGAAGGAAAATCTTAATCAGTGCTGTCCCCGTGTTGCATGGGTTTTCTTTATGTACTTTTATTTCCTCCCACAGTCCTGCAGAATAGCGGCGGCCGTAAACTGTGCTCAGAATATGATTGTGAGTGTGAGTCTCCTGCCTCATGCCATTTGCTTCCTAGGTTAAACTCCGGGACCAAAATGACCCCATACTGCATAAGCAGCTATGAAGGACGCGTACTGTTTCCAGATGATGAGGCCCATGACGATGCTGACGGACGAGAACAGTTCAAGCATTGATTCTTTCCCACTGCGTCACCGTGGGCCCTGCCACACGCCCCCTACTCACCAGCTCACCATTTTGTCACATTGTCACCGGGACGACATTGCCTTGTCAACACCCATTAACGCGGGGGTCGCAGCGTAAGGAATCCGACAGCAGCCAGCCAGCACCGAGCCTTGTCTACATTAAGAGACGGGTGACATGCAGAAGAGGTGGCGATCATAATGAGGTCACTATTAAATCTTAAACGATGAGTGAGTGAGAGGCTCAGCATGCGGTGCCATTTAGGCAGGCATGCAGCTGGTTGTTGGGACCCATGTCACCGTTTTCGGTGATGGGTGTGAAGCCGCTTGTTTCGGCCCGTCAAAACGTTCAGCGTAGATCACGGGGTGTCAGGTGCTATGTGAAGAAGACACCCAGGCTGAAGGCCTTCAATGGGACGATCTGCTTCATTCCACTTTACTAAAATGGTCTGCTAAATCCCACCCTATCAGATATTAATGTGATGGCAGGGGAATCATTATTTATCCTAGATAACGATAAATTAGACTACTTTTTTCCACATGCAATAGTAATTATAGGGCTACCATTTTATTTGATGCAAAAATGCCTTTGGGATGAAATCCAATATGATGGATTTCTTTAATTTGAAACTTTTGCAATTTTTAAATTACACAACCAGAGTTCCATATGAGTAATTTGACTGCAAGCCAGCCATGAATACTTTGGTGGGATAAAGCATGTTAATCCACCAGAAACTGTTTCTGAAACTTTTAGGCTAACCTGCACAGTAAGTAACGTTTTGGCTAAAAATGCTCTGTGTCAAAGATTGCAGGTTTAAGTACATGATGGCAGGTGTGGCCTGCAGCAAGGAATATAACCTGTGTTTGCTCAGTTAAAATACCCAGTTTAAAGTGTTAAAGGGCTTTGGAAGAAACCGCCTGCTATGAAATATAGTGATGATGTCTTGGTGCAGCTCAGGGGCCAGTGCCTCTGTGCTTTTGTCTCGCAAATGAAGATTGGCGGCTTGACTCCCACCTTCACTTTGCATGTTTTCCCTTGTTTTGTGTAGGTGTCTCTAAATTGCCCATAGTCTGTGCCTTGTGATGGACTAGCATCCCATCCAGGGTGTACCCCAGCCCTGTGCCCTGTGACAGACCGGCATCCCATCCAGGCTGGACCCTAACCTTGTGCCCAGTGACAGACCCGCATCCCATCCAGGCTGGACCCTAACCTTGTGCCCTCTGCTGCCTGGGATATACCCAGACCAATATAAGTGGTTAGAAGATGGGTGGATTATGTACAATATGAGGTGGCACTAAATGCAAGTATTAATTTTTTCCTCCCACTCAATGGACTGTCTTGCTGAAGCCTCTCACTGTAAAGAAAGGAACCAGGAGCTGAACATATGGCGTCAACCATAGTGGTTGGTAGCACACGACAGCCTGGGGAAGACGGCACACATTCCCCCGAAAGAGCCAGCTGTTTAAGGTTCAAGGTCGTTTTTATCTGATTGGCTGGCGATGTACAGCAGTATAATCAGGTTGGAAGTGGCTGTTTAACACTGAATGAAATGTGATTAACATCTTTGCAGTTTTTCTATTGTCCTATTGTTCATGCATTATTAACCTTAATATCAGCTTTAATGACTCATTTCAAGGTGCTGATGTTTCATCTTAGCCAGGCGCAGCCAGACAGCAGCTCTTACATGCCCACACACACACATACCAATACACACACACACACCCACGCCCATGCAGCATGCAATGGCTGTCACTCCACCCTTTGAGCTCACAGACACTGGAAGATTTACTGTAGCTGAGAAGAGGCACATTTTTCAGCACATCAGGTTCTAGCTGTATTCCGGATGTTCCGGAACAGATCCTTAAGACTGAGGCCAATAATGTGCCAGTGCAGTTCAATCCCTGGCTTGAGCTCTGGGCTTCCCCCAGCGCCTCAGCTCACTCAGCCATCGGCTCCATATGATGAGCTTCCAATGCTCCCTCGCTCAATGTTAAATGCAGCAAAAGCTCGGCTTTGCACCTCTGCATGAACGTGATGAAAGAAAAGCCAGGCGTGGAGTGACACCTTCAGGTGGGAAGTGGGACATCCGCACCTTCAGCCCGGACATGAGGGCCACTATTACCACTAGCACTGCGGCTTCCTCTATCATGAGCGGATGGAAGACACTAGTGTTGGCAACTTTGGTCAGCTGGCTGGCGTGAGATTTTCAGTTCGAGACAATCTGCACATACACGCACACGCATTTACATGGATGTCATAGTTTTATTACCTTGCAAATAGTCTGTAGGGTTTGCAAACTACATTGGCAAGTTTTGATGTAGCTATTTTCAGGTTTATAATGGAATATTCTAGATTTGCTGTAAGATTTCTTACGTGAGAGTCTGAAAGCCTGAGTGTCACGACAGATGCGTGAGAGTTGGCAAGCCTGAAGACATCATGGTAAGTGTTTATTTCCAGACCATTAGATGACATGTGCAGTGGCTCCCTGTCACACATTAACGTGGACTCTGGAGGAGGAGAGCTGTCAGAGGTACCGTCCGTCCCGTCACCGCACAGACGCTCCTTTATGCTCGAGGGTCATCACTCTTCGTCATCTTCACTTAATTATTTATTCTTTTACCTTAAACTTCTTCCATTATTATAATAAATAGCTGTTTTCTTCTGATAGACACATTTGTATTAGTAACGTCCAGGATTTCCTTTAAGTATATGAAGGATGTGGTGCCTGTTAGTGTGTGTCTCCCCCCCCCCCACTGCTAGCTAATCTTAAAATATCGGAATTTATAATCAGCACCTTCCTGAATTTATGCAACACCTACCCAGTCGCCAATTTGAATTCCATTTGAAGTAGGCGAAATCCTTAAGTAATCTATGATAATTTGCAGCAATTTCATGTAATGTACAGCTTATCTGCAGAGAATTTGCAAATAACTGTTAGATTTGTCCAATGCTGAAATCCTTATTCCCACAGTGTCCAGGTCTGGAGAAATGATCAGAAGCTATCAGTAGGTAACACTAACTGGCAGCTTAACACTCCCTGCTTCTCAGATTCGTCTCTGAACTGCAACCTCACTCGATGTTTTTTTTTTTTTTTTTTTGGGGGGGGGGCGTGGATTTAAAGGATTCCCCTCAAACAGCCGTGGGTGGATAATTGTCTTGGGCAGCTCCCAGTAAACATCGGAGGTTAAAAGACATGACTGATGGGGGCTAAGTGGTGACAGGACAGAAGGTGGGCGTCACCATCGCTGTAAGCCGAGATAATGACTTAATAGCCTGCAGTCAAGCAGCCTCACCCTGCCAATGTATCTGAAATCACAAAGCAAAGCAGATAGCAAACAGAGAAAATGCTTTACTTACATTCAAAATGGTCCCTTAGTCACCGTTTAATATGGAATTTACAGCAGCAATGTAGTCACCAGGTTTGCATATTAGAAGCTAAACCAGCCCCCCTATTCTGAAATGTATGTTCGTGTTCTAAGCATTGGTTCTGCTTATATTAACAGCAAGAGTGAATCATGCGATCACCCTGGGCCGGTCTTGGCCGGTCAGGTGACTGCAAAGTTTGTGACTAATGCCTCTTCACATTTTCAGGCAACTTCGGAAAGTCCTCAAGTGTAGCTGCCCTGAAATGTCGTGTTGATTTTCCTGCTCCATTCAGGAAGGGAGAGAGAAATGAAAATTGAGGCACAAAGATGAGACAGAGTGCTTTGAAACTTTTTTAAATCGTTTTTCTTACGAAGCAATCTTTGAACATCTCACAGAAGTCTCGGATGGATCTAAAATAATACTCCAGTGAGTCTGAAAATGTTCAAAGAACCTAAAACATCTTGAAACGCAATTATTCATTACGGTAACATCTTGTCTGCTTCTTGCCTCAAACACCATTCATTATACTGCACTCAGTATCTCAGTGTCAATTCTCAATTTTATCTCATGTCACTGGAATTTCATTTCAAACATTTTCTTGTATTGTTTCTCTAGTAGCAAGTGTATGATAAGTCATTCGGACAACAGTGAGTTAATCTCCATCTCCTGAGACATAAAAATCTGTCCTGAGCAGTAATACTTTCCTACTGGATGTTATGTCCAACTAACCAGAGGTTGGTGACTCACTGTGCAGATGGACCGGCAGGGTGCATTCTGGGTGTCTTCCTCCCCTGTGAGGGAAAGTATGAGGGATGCACCAATGCTCTCAACTAGCCCCCCCAGTAGCTGGTCCACTGCGGTTCCGGTGCTATTCATTTACTGTCAGGATATGTCTTCACCAATATATCTAAGTGGAATGCAGGAAAACGCCTTTCTGAAAATATATTTCCTATTTTTACACTTTTATAATTAATTTTCCACTGCTTCTATTCATAGAAAGTCCTCACTGTGACATGAGCAGGGTACCATCCTGGGAATGAGTTGACTTTGACTTTGAGTTCATGTTTCAGTCGCAGGACGATTCAGGGAAATAAGTCATGTTAGTGTTAAACAGTGTCACATCCGAGCCCTACAAGCTCAGCACATTAGCTACTTTTATAATAGATTTTGGGAGAGAAATTGCCTATTGCCAATGGAATGGCCATTTAGCCTTAAATTGCACTCAAGTTCAGTCCACAGAGAGGACGGTTCTTTTCCTAACGCGAGCCCTTCTGACCTGCCACGCTACCATGCGAGCAGATGTCTCCTTTTTGCCTCCCGTGCGCCTCGTATGCAAGCTGTTGGTGACGGACTGAAGAGTGCATAAATAAGGACTCTTTTTTTTTTGGAGAGACCCGTGATCGGTCACGAAGCATCGTTAACGGCTTGTCACAATGGAAGATGGTAAATTGTGTGTGGGAGGAAACAGGCTATTAAGCGGAGCGTCGGTGAAGCCAATTACCCAACTGCCCAGTGAATCTCCCTGAACCTGAACACAGACTGACTCCTGTTCAAAAAAACTCTCCACATTGTTTACATTAGCGTATTGACCTGTGTTGATATACGCGAGTGTGTTTGCCATGTTGGTATGACTGTCAATCTTCATAGCTGTTCCTTACGTCGGTTTTTAATATTGCCGCCTCCATGTCTAAACAACCATTCCCGTACACCATGGTGAGACGTCATGTTGTCTGCAAGACCGACGTTGAATCCACCTCTATCAATATACCCCGGAAGATGTGTCCCAAGTTACTAGGTGGGATCCCCTGCACTTTTTTTTTTAATCTCCTCAGCCACTGAAGTCATTTGCTACAGCAGAGACTCTTGACCCTAGATGTGAATCCGAGCGCCAGCGATAAAATCACGAGATAAACAGCCCTCTATGTTGTTTGGGCGGGTAGATGGGTGTTCATAAGGGTTTAGGGCAGGCGGAGTGAGGAGCATATCTGCTGAGATGGCCAGAAGTTCCATGGCACATTGATTAAGTCATATTTCTCTCTCGAGTAAGGCGAGGAAAGACGAAAGTGAGCCAAAAGGAAGGAGGGTCGTCGGAAACCCTGAATCCCCACTAACCTGTGCCTACAATCCACGTGTCCATTTTCGGTTTCATACATCGTACTGGCTTATCTATGTTCCCTTACATGGAAAATGCATAATTAATGAATGAACCAAATTTACTATTAAGACACATTTGCTTGGCAGTTGCTGTGCAGAGATTTTTACACAAACAAAAATGTAGTTTGCAGTCCATCCTTCTGATTCACATGTCAGTAGCACAATTACAGAGTAGCATGGATTAGCAGCTTAGTATTCAGGGTGCCGTCGAGGAGATTGAGGAAGTTAGGCTGCAGCATTAACTGCTACTATTACGGTTCTTCAGTAATGAATCAGTTTCATCAAATGTAATTAATAGGCATGAATAGCTATTACTCTCTTTTACAATTCATATACTATTTAGTTACTGATTATAACAGAGTTGCAATGAAAAGGTCTATAATTCAATATGATATCTACATCCCTTGTCATCAACTGTTATGTGAAGTCAGTGTAAGTAATGTTAATACCTTAATACCATCATGATATTTTACCAGAGCTAATTAACACCGAATTATAAGTTTCTTTATAAGTTATTCATCAAGTGTAGTGTGGATCTTGAAAATATCTCCACATCTCTATCCCTACAGCTATTATGGTGAAAAATAAACAGTGGCTTGTGATCAGGGAATTTCCTTTGAAAAAAAAACTTTAAAAGTTCATGGGGAAAAAAAATAACTAGTGGGGATGAGTTCTGAATTACCGAAAATAACAATTATGTCTGCAAATTACAGAGTGGAGTGGCAGCCTCTAATGTTCAATGGCAAATGTGTCCTCGCCAAGTTTCTCCCTCCCTGGGGCATTTTAGGGCGAAACTTTGAAAATACAAGCTACAGGTGGTGCTTCAAGCAATGATCTGATGACAAAGGGACTGGCAAAGTTGGTCCCCAGGAGAAAACGTTTGTTCCCCTGACTAAAGTACTTGAATAGCTGCTTCAGCAATTAACTTGCCAAATAAATGAGTAAATACTGTTATTTATTTCAGTCACGTTGATATGAACTGGGAACTTTAATCACATAACTTTTTTTCAAGAAACAGAAAGCAGCTGATCACTTGGATGTAGTATTTATCGCCATGCTTAGGTCAAGCCGATTCCCCATACTTTGACTATAGAATATTCCAGCTGTGCCACCTGTGCCTTTGGAAAAACCTCAATTCACTCGCTTCATCTGAATCAAGCTGAGGTGCCCCATGTCCAATTTAGAGAGGCTCTGAGGAGGCCGGGAAACGTCTTCTGCTCTCCGTGGGATGATCCAATAACCCGTCCAATTTGGCTCTTGCAGCCGGCTTCCAGGAGCTGCCGAGGTCTACAGATTACCGCATGTGTACATATTGATTTTACATTCGTCCACATTTCCGGCTTCCACGTGGCGGTGAACATGATCTCTTTTTGTACAAGCGCTACTTGGAGCCGCCCATCTCCCACTTCCCAGCATGCTTTAGTAATGGACACAGTTAATGTTCCTAAACAAAACAATGGCCTATGGGAAATATTTGTCGTATCCCCAACTGCTTTTTCATTGATGATGCTTTCATTGGCATGCAGGATGGGTGTGACCCACATGGGTGACTGGTTCGTGTAATGAAGTCGAATGCTTTTTTCTATCCTCCCGTTATTGCTGCCGCTGTTTAGGATAACATAATATTCCACAAACTTTCTGCTACAGACAGACATAATACACTTCTCTGACGCCCACTGGCTTTTCTCTAAGGTACATGTGATTATGTTTTTTTTTAAGTGATCACACATATAGAAGGCAATTTTGAAGCAACTTACGTAACGTAAGTTCGCAGTCATTATTCTGCTTTTCTAAATGGACTGGCAATTTCACACAAACCGTGATGTATTAATTTTTATGAGATATTCAACAGCAAAGAAGATGCTTCAGTAACGATCACCTCAGACCCCCCACCTTTAACCAGAGGGCTGTTCCAGATGCATTAACAGCAGTGCCACAGTTAATTACCTGATTTGTTTAATCAGTTCAGAGAGATCATTTTTCCTTAGTTCTTTCCCATCCCTACAGCACGGCTGTTTGAGTATCCCGCCCCCAGAATCCCCAGGCTTGGTAATGGAGGCTGGTTTTATGTGGGAATCCATAACACCAACACGGAGACTTTTACCTCTCTTTGATTTGGTCCTTGGTGCCCTGAGAATTTCAGTGCTTGTTATTGTTGTTTGTTATTTGATGCCTTTGGAAATGTTATACAGTCCGATATTCTCACTAGTTAATTAAGGTTAATCTCTTGAGTTAAAAGTCTATACCAAAACCACTGGGTTTTTAACATCCATTGGCCCTGTTTAATGTGGTATTAGGTATCACTACAAAGCAGTAAAAAACAAGTTTTGCATATTTTAATAATATGCGCATATAACATGGACTATGGCCATATCTCAATGAACGTATGAAGTCATTATTCAATGAGCATTCTCTCCATAACAGTTGAAAAATAAAACTGGTTTAATGCAATCAATTTAATACTGTGAGGGGTTTCTGTAATGAAAATGCCTCAATAAAATGATCTACTGAGCCAGCTTGAATAGAAGCATATAGAAGTATATGCTACATCACACCAGTAGATGGTTAAATAAATACTGGATGTGAGGTCTGTTGTTTTCCTCTCTCATATACCGCTAAAAATGGCTCCACCCCAAGGGGAGGGGCAGACGGCTCTCTACCAGTTTGACAGAATGTGCTAGACAATCTACAGCATGCTCTAGAACATCCCTAACTCAAGCTGTTGTTACCAGCTGGTGTATGAGATGACTGTGTTCCTCTAGTACCAAATTAAGAATGCGATGTGCCAAACTCCTTGTCACCTCAGCTGACTCAACTTTCTCCCCTTGTTCTCCTACTAATGAACCCAGGGGACAGTCCAAGGTGCAGGCCGTCCTCTTCCACACGATCCCTAGGAGGCCCCCACTGGTGAAGGTCAAGGAATTGCACGGGAACATCGAGAGCTAACAGGCAAGCTATCTGCACCCCGTCAATTAGTTTGCTGTCGCCATCTCTGCCGGCTTCTCTCTGGGACACCTGCAGCCAGAATAGCAGCCAGTGAGTCTACTGCATTTAGCTCTCCTGAGCTCAGTTCTCATTGTCTGAGGGAAAAACAGGCAGCTCTCAAAATGGATTCAGAGGGGCTGACTCGCCTACATGATAGCTTCACATTGCTTAGTATGGAAGACATTGGGTTTCCCTTGCTGTTTCAGCCCTGCAGGTAAATTTTAACTGCATTGTGTGTTTGCATAATTTCTGCATCAGGATGGGTTTAAGCTGCACAAAGGTGCAGAGCCCTAGACAAGAAAATGTTCAGGGCCCAAAAAAGAAGGGTACTCTTCTCGGTTTCTGGAAGAAGCCCAGACAGACAGACATGGTTAACATGGCTGAAGTGAGCCATGAGATGGCCAATGATTGTCCTGCTGATGACAAACAAGAAGATGATGTACAGCAGGTGATCAGCACACTGGATGGGGCTGGCTCAGAATTGGCAAAGAAAGATGATGGATACCAGCTTCGGCGCAGAATTGTCAGAAGCAGACTGGGCAGGGACACCCAGTCAGAGCAGTCAGACAACATGGAGCGGCTGAGAGCCAAACTGGACAGGAGAAAAACCAAATCAGAAGGTGATTTGGGGAAAGGCCCTGAGAAGCAGAGGAGATGGCCTGAGGCAAATCAATAGGTGAAAACCGGTCCCAATGTACACAAAGTCTGACACGGAACTGGTGAGACCGACAAGGTCAGACTTAGCAGAGTCCAGCCATGAGAGAACTTTAAACCGGGCGTGGAGAGGGACGTCGAGGACAGGGGCACCCAAGACAGCAGCTTCATGTGTGTTCATGCTGGTCCAAGAGCTTTATTCCTCCTATTGACATTTACTTTAGCTCAAACATGCAGGTCAGACTTTCAGACATTCAGCTTTAGTAATACAGAATTACTAAGATTATTTTGTTGTACATATAACACACAACTCAGTTTGCTAGAGATATTCTGATTAGGGGATTCAAATTTGATTATGGAAGGTGAAACAGGTTTTCATTCCAAATGCGCAGAGATGGGTGCTGAGGTCATACAGATCTTTGCATCTGTTTTGTCTGAAGGTAAGATTCCCACCAAGTTATACACTGATAAAATGAAACAATGCTTCATTTGCCGTTTGCACAAGTATATCGGAATCTTTACTTTCATGAAAGTAACTTGTACATACATCCAGAAATAAAAAAAAAAATGGCATTATGGCATTTGTAGTTAATATTAAATTTACATTTCATCAGATTTTTTCATCTAACAATGTACATCAAATTAAGCAATTTCATATATTTCTGTCAATATTCAAACAATAACCTTTAAGTGTTTAGTACCTTCAAAATATTAAACGTTAAGTGTTAACATCATCTTCTCTCCTTTGAGACCTGGACAGTTGATAGTGAGAAGACTAGTATTAAGTACGCAGACGACTCTGGTTTTGACCACAAACGACTAATTATTGTTCAATTTTGACTAAAAATATCACATATTAAATGACAAAACTTATTTTCACTATTTACATCAAGTTTTTAGTACTTGCACTGCATTATTTCTGAGTACTTCTTTCTTATTATTATGCAGTTGAGAATAAATATTTTGATTGCGAGCACACCAAAAAACAGTATGCCGATTTCCAGTCATTTCAGTTATTTTATTAATTTTTTTATGCACGTATTTTCTAATTCTTTTGTGCTTATTTTCATTTTTTGTTCATTTTCAAAAATGTCCGTAAGGCACATTGTAGACCCTGTGGTTAAAACAGTGCTATATGAATAAGGATGGATATTAGGAATAGTGCCAAGCTACCCCCAGGACCCGGGTACGAGGATGGCAAGAACAGATGCTTCTTCTCAGAAGAGGTAAAAGTAAATTCTACATGCTGAATAATACCAGAGACATATCTGGAAACTTTAGGCTAATATTTAGGTAAATATTTCACTAATTTTGGAGAACTTCTAAAAAATGCAGAAACATTGGATAGTCTCCTGAACCAAAGTCCTATTCACAAACAGCGGTGGTCATAGGCCTGGCTTTTGATGTCCCGCAGCTTTGACACTGGGTTCTTGTTTAAAATCTCATTTATCCAATTTTCCATCATGTTTTTTTTAACAAAAGGGGGACTATAGCAGTCTCATTTTAAGATGTCACAGCTCCAGAATTGTGCCGATGATTCGTGTGATATATGTACCACTTCAAACAGGTTTAGCTGCCCACAGCTTTCCACATTGTTGTTGGAAGTTTTTTCTTCCTGAATATTTAAAACCAGTAATTCTGTGAAAAAGTTGGGCTTAGACCATCCTGAGAGAAGTTTGGCCTTCCCAGGCTATGCTGTCTCTCTCTCTCTCTCTCTCACACACACACATACACACACACAGACACAGACCTGTACTCATGTCTTCGTGGGGACTCGACATTCATTTCTGTGGGGAAAACTCTAATCCCAACATGAGGACCTTAACCCCTACCCTGCCCTAACCTTAACCATAAGTAACCAATCAAAACACAAGACCTGTGGCATTTTTAGTTTTTTGATTACATTCACATATTTTTAGAAAACGATATCTCCCCTGGTGGGACAATCCCCACAACATTAATAAGACAGGTTTTTATCACAATTTGGGGACATTTGGTCCCCACAATGTAATGTATACCTGGACTGCACACGCACACGCACACGCACACGCACACGCACATACACACAGAGTGGAGGCAGCATTCAAATCCTCCACCGCAGATCACTGCCATCCATTGAGCCACCAGCTGCCCCACTGGGTGCTCCAGTCTCTCTTTATCGTTCTTAATTCTTAAAGAGAAATTACTTAACTAACAGGTGAAAAAGAGGAGGTGAGCGGTTAAGGACATTGACTCCTAACCCTAGGGGAGTCCACCTTTGAGTGCTTAGCCAGAATGGCTCTAATAAAACAGTATAAATATTGAGAGCTGGGTGTTTTTTTTTTTGATTACTCTCTGGAAGTTGGATCGGATTAGTCTCAGCAAGGCAGGTAAATCTGTGAATAAATCCAAATGCACTTTTTATGCTTTAGAGACTTAAGGAAAATAACTAGCGTAGTAGTAACTAGTATTTATTCCATTTGTTGCACTTTGGCATCAGGTAATCAAGAATGTAAGCTAGTCAATATAAGCGCTTAGTCAATGTAAACTAGTCTAGTCTCAGTCACACATAGCATGAACTTATACATATATGACAGTTTCTTATTAATTCTCATTCTCAATACCTACAATATTTAGTTTACGTTTTCTTGAAAGTTAGTCCTATGTATGATTTATATGAATAGCCAATCATTAGTGCAACACAAGGAAATCAATTTCCCCATTATGCACATTATAATGCTGGTATTAATATAAAACTGGGCAATGCTTTTAGCGTAAGAGATTTCCACATCAGTAGAGCATGAACTTGGGTTCAACTCAGGCCCAAGCTCAACCAGTCTCCCCTCCCATTGTGTAACTACTCGAGGCCTGGCAGAGGATTTGACCGCTTTACATTTCACAAAACTGTTTTCTTCTCTTTTGTTCATACTAGCAGGCTGTGCGTAAACTGGTTTCTGCTTCACTTGCAGAGACTGCAGGCATCAAAGCGAACTGTGACAGCTATGATGGTCTGAGAACATTTAGTAATATGTGCAGTCACGTCGACTACGGTGGCAGCTGTACAGTGTGTTTCTGTAAGGCTTCCAGAACAGGTGATACAAGAACACAACCATAAAATAAAGGTTATCACAGCGATTTTGACGAAGCCACATAATAGAGTATGATGTGAATATCACGCAACACATTTACATTTTACTTATGTGTTTTTTTTCTAATCAAAAACCACGATGCATTTCCATTATAAATTAGCAGAAGAGTACTTTCGCAGTCATGAAATCAGATGCCTATTCACTTCTGGTCATTTGACTGGTTACTTTGTGCAACTCATAATCTAAGAAGAGTCAGCCCAGATGCCAGAAACACCCAAATTGATATTAAAACAAAGTGAAAAGCTGCAAAAACAGCACAAGTGCACAATTAGAAATTAATCATCTGTTTATTTTACAAATTATATAATCATGTAGTAGAAATCGCTTTCCATTTGCCTCTATCAATGCTTCAACCCTAATCTTTCTGTGCAGGCATCGTCCGGGGCACCTTGAAAGCCGACGGACTCTTTGGCTTTCCTGCTCGCAGAGAGTGCTGCTTTCTACTATTATTTATAAAGGCAGTGGGAGTTATTTTCAACCATTTGAAATGGTAGATATGGCCCACTTTTGTACTCCCACCCCAGGCAACAAAAAGGAAAGGTAACTCAGAACGTTTAATCGTTCAAAAATATCGAAAGAGAGCGAGGGAAGCAGAGAGGCTGGGCGAGATGCTGAGTGAGGGTCCCTCAGACAGACCCAGCTGGTAAGTGCCTCTCCGATTTAAATGGCAAGTGATTGATAGCGCTCACGCTCAGTCTAAGCACATTTTTTCCAATACCTCCCCTGGGAGCCTTTTCATTGTCGAGGCAGTTTTTAAAAAAAGGTTTTGCAGTCTTAATAGTTAGATATTATTTTTTGAGGGTTCTATGAACACCAAATCAGCAGTGTGGACAAGCCCACAAATATAACCTTGACCTTTTGTGTTACATCGCAAAATTAAGCAATTTTCCTGAGACTTAGTGAAGCTGAATTTCGAGGTAGAGATGTGCTCAGTCAAGCCGTAGATCAGATCCAGTAGCTGTGTGCCAAACCCTACAGCATAACACATGTGACACTATACGAGAGTCCCAGTCCATCATTTGTAGAAACATCCTTCTTACGATGATGCAACAAGTAATTGCAGACGCACAACACAAAGTCTAGCTCATGTGAACACTGGGCCCTTAGGATCTACATCTAAGCAAGTTGCTACTGATGAACAGATGAAGAGACTCGCTGAACCAGCAGTACAGTTTGTGAGGATTAATAACCAGTGCTAATAACCATTACAATCGCATTAAACCAACACCTTTCTTTCACAAGCTAATAGATTCTTAATCTCAGCTGTTGAGCAAGGGAGGGTGCTGGGTTATCTAAATGTAAAGCGGCGCGTCGCGTGCCTGTACACTCTGTAGCTTCTCGGCGGTAATGGATGGCTGTGCCGGCTCTGTAATTACTCAATGTCCCCACTTCTTATGCCTTTCATTAGTTCCAACAGGGTCTGTCAGTTATGGCGTTCTCTGTGCGTCTGAAGCAGGCCACCCCTTGGGAAGTCCTGAAAGTTTGCCCAGCCGGAGTGTTTTCTCCACTCTGAACGCGAGAGGAGCTGGTCTGGGCTCACAATCATAATTCCACTTAATTCATTTGAGACATCAACTGTTGGGACCTGATTGGGAAGTTGAGATTTGTTTCAATGTATCACTTAGTGCCCGTGCTGCTGCTTGCCGCCCCATTAAATCAGCCAGGGTCTCGTCTACTTCTGAAATGGTGTTTTGCCTTTCATTTGCACATCACATGGGTAAGTGCCTTTTCGCCAAATTGGAGTAATGCGGATGTAATTAAGAAATTGTAGATTATATTTTCAAAGTTGATTTTCGAATAGGAATAAAGCCCAGCGCTACCCTGGCTGCTCACGGTGGTTTATTCTGTATATTGGTGAATTAAGCGTGTGTGTATTGTTTTTCCATCTGCACACTCTCCCAGTGCGTGTTAAAAATGGACCACTCTTTGCCACATTGAAAACAGGATGTTTTCAAGTCTTGTTGAAAATTATATTCTCTGTCCCTTATTCCAGTTATTTTAACTGAAAACCAAATTAAAATTTTAGGTTGCACATTCAGTGTGGTTTTCAGAGCAATCGTTATTGACTGTAGATAGAAGATCTTTGTGACTTTCTAATTTAAGAAGAATCAGACTGTGCAAGCAGGTTGCAGAAGGATATTTACTTAGTGCCCACATGAGAGGGAATATTTCTGGGGGTAGGGTCATGTTATTTGGGATCCAAGAACAGGAACACAGTCAAATGAAATCCTCTTCACAAGGTAAAATCTATAATATAGCCCAATGACTCATACAGACCCCTTGGAAGCAATCTAGCAGGATTGTGTCACAGGATGATGGGGAAAATCACATCAGGAGATATTCGCAACCTCCATATATTATACATTATCCTGAACAATCATGGTAGATTAAAATGCTGATATTCACAATTACATTTATTTATTTGCCAGATGCTTTTATCCAAAGTGACTCACAAGTAATACAGATAATACATAAAGAAGTAAATGCATGTAGTACACAAGTAGAGGACAAATATATATAGTAGGTTGCACTTGAAAATGTTTGGGTCGATAGTAAGGATTGTGCTTTAAGAACAAAGACCTTGCAGGTGTACTCCAAAACAATGGAGTAAATGAGACACACTTTGCCTCATCTTTGAGTTGCCCTTTTTAAGGACCATGTGTCTAATGGGAGTTTACTGGACCATGGGAGTGATTAATGCTCTCCAGAGACTGCAGTAGTGAGTGTTTCGCAGATGGCCACAGGTCATAGCGTCTGCTGCTGTCACTGAGCAATGAATCCCTGGGCTTAAACCACTCCTCATCACTGCCTCATCGCTGTCTTATTGCTGCCCAGGCCAGAGGCCAGTCCTCATCGCTGTGTTATTGCTGGCTAGGCCTAAGGCCAGTCCTCATCGCTGTCTTATTGCTCCCCAGGCCTGAGGCCAGTCCTCATCGCTGTGTTATTGCTGGCTAGGCCTGAGGCCAGTCCTCATCACTGTATTATTGCTGGCTAGGCCTGAGGCCAGTTCTCATCACTATCTTATTGCTGCCCAGGCCTGAGGCCAGTCCTCATCGCTGTCTTATTGCTGGCTAGGCCTGAGGCCAGTCCTCATCGCTGTATTATTGCTGGCTAGGCCTGAGGCCAGTCCTCATCGCTGTCTTATTGCTGGCTAGGCCTGAGGCCAGTCCTCATCGCTGTGTTATTGCTGGCTAGGCCTGAGGCCAGTCCTCATCGCTGTGTTATTGCTGGCTAGGCCTGAGGCCAGTCCTCATCGCTGTCTTATTGCTGGCTAGGCCTGAGGCCAGTCCTCATCACTGTCTTATTGTTGCCCTGGCCTGAGGCCAGTCCTCATCACTGTCTTATTGCTGGCTAGGCCTGAGGCCAGTCCTCATCACTGTCTTATTGCTGGCTAGGCCTGAGGCCAGTCCTCATCACTGTCTTATTGCTGGCTAGGCCTGAGGCCAGTCCTCATCGCTGTCTTATTGCTCCCCAGGCCTGAGGCCAGTCCTCATCACTGTATTATTGCTGGCTAGGCCTGAGGCCAGTCCTCATCACTGTCTTATTGTTGCCCAGGCCTGAGGCCAGTTCTCATCGCTGTCTTATTGCTGCCCAGGCCAGAGGCCAGTCCTCATCGCTGTGTTATTGCTGGCTAGGCCTAAGGCCAGTCCTCATCGCTGTCTTATTGCTCCCCAGGCCTGAGGCCAGTCCTCATCGCTGTGTTATTGCTGGCTAGGCCTGAGGCCAGTCCTCATCACTGTATTATTGCTGGCTAGGCCTGAGGCCAGTTCTCATCACTATCTTATTGCTGCCCAGGCCTGAGGCCAGTCCTCATCGCTGTCTTATTGCTGGCTAGGCCTGAGGCCAGTCCTCATCGCTGTATTATTGCTGGCTAGGCCTGAGGCCAGTCCTCATCGCTGTCTTATTGCTGGCTAGGCCTGAGGCCAGTCCTCATCGCTGTGTTATTGCTGGCTAGGCCTGAGGCCAGTCCTCATCGCTGTGTTATTGCTGGCTAGGCCTGAGGCCAGTCCTCATCGCTGTCTTATTGCTGGCTAGGCCTGAGGCCAGTCCTCATCACTGTCTTATTGTTGCCCTGGCCTGAGGCCAGTCCTCATCACTGTCTTATTGCTGCCTAGGCCTGAGGCCAGTCCTCATCACTGCCTCATCGCTGTCTCATTGCTGCCCTGGCCTGAGGCCAGTCCTCATCACTGCCTTATTGCTTGCTGTATTATTGCTGTCCCATTATCCTGGGTTGAACACACTCCTCATCACTGATTCATCGCTGTCTTCTCACAGTCACATTACTGTGGCATCACTGTCTCATCACTATGTCATCATTGTCTCATCACTGCCACATCACTTTCTCATCACTCATCAGTCCGACTAAATCCAGACAAAGTACATGTAAACATATTAGTCCGACTGAGATCATACTAAATTGAATTACTCAAAGTCGGACTAAGACACGCAGATAATGCGATTGGGAGTCAATTTACTCCTGCATGTATACATTCAATCGGACTCAAACTGGCCTAGGTGTTCTGTGCATGATCCGCAATTTCCCTCCCTGGGCTTTGACCCGGAAGTAGCAGAAGAAACCAGTAAACAGATGAAGCACGGAGAGAGAGAGTAGCAGCACTGTAAAGCTCTCCAATTCACAGCTCAGCTAAAGGGTGCTTTTCCGCCATACCAGGTACCGTAATTTTGGTACTTCAAGATGGTACCAAAAGTACAGTACTTCAAGGTGTAGGTTTTCCACTGGTGTAAAAACAGGTACCAGCACCGAATGACATCACAAAGCGAGGCAGGGTATTTTGTTTGGATTTCGAAAAATGGCTGTAGTAGGACTAGACAATATGCGATATTAATACCAACATCTCATATTATGCACATCAAATTCTTACATCGCTAGTCAGCTAGATTAAGATGAGGCTTTTTCTTACCTTCAATTTGGTATCATAGCGCAGGGAGTTTAAGTCTCACAAAAACACTTGTACTCTGTCATAGGAAAAATCTAAAAAGTTTTGCAGTTTTAGTGCTTATTCATTTTCAAGATTATCTAGTATATGCTTAAAAAACAGTTTAAAGTTTCCTCCCCTGCTTTTGCATGAGTGCTGCATGTGGTCTCTGAGACAATCATATTCATTTTCATCCTTGCTCTATAAATCAAAACTAGATGGGTTCTGAGAAATTTATGTTGAACTCCTTATTTGTTTCATAAATACCCCAATATTTATTACAGCAAAATCACATTGCAATATTTGAAAATTTTCCAATACCGTACTATCATAGTATATTATACAAAATACTTTATTGCGTGTTATGCTATCCTGATTTTGTTGTATCTGTTCTTCCGACCAGATCGCAATTAAAGCTTGTGTCAATTTCATTTGTCCATGCAGCCTTTATTATTATTAATTTGATTTTTTAATGCTTGTGACATAATAGGTCAGTAGTAACAAGTTGAAAGGAGCCATATCGTCACCTATTGTAGCGGAGTCGGACATAGTGAATAAATCGATTCCCCTCCCGTGTGTCCGGGTCGGTGCCTGTCCATCCCTGTCCTATGTGTTCTGTCCCCGTTTGGCCAGCAGGTGTTGCTGGCCATCCTGTTCCCTCCGTATTTATACTAGTCCCTAGTGTTTTTTTCTTGTTCCCTGGGCTGCTGCATAGCTCAGTGGGTTGAGTCCGTGGTACTTACAGTCATGGGTTTGAGCCCAGCCTTACTTGCTTTGTTTATTGGGTTCCTGTTTTCTAGTGTTTCAGTTTTGTTTGTCGTATTTCTGTTCTGCTTGTGTTTGTGTTCCTAGTCTCTCCTAGTGTTAGCCCTCAGGTGTGTATAAAAATTCCTAGTGTTTATTTTCCAGTATGTAGTTTGTTTCCTAGTTTTGGTATTTGTTAAAGTTCCCTAGTTTTCTGTGCGTGTTAATTGTTAGTAAGTTTCTCCATCTGTGGCCCGTTTCCCCGTACTGTGCACATTGGTTGTCTTGATGATTCAAACCTGCCTTTTGTTAGTCCTTGTTATTTGTGTATTTAAGGGCCTGCCTTTGTCCTGCTTTTCAGTCTGCCATTGTGAAGGTAGCTGTATAATGATCTGTGAAGGTTTCTCTGCGGTTCTCTGTCCAGTTGCCATGGCCTGCTCCATTCTTGTATTATTCTACTTATGTCTTTTAGGTAGTTCTTGCTTTCCCCATTTGCCTTTCTTTCATAGTCTCACTGCTCCCTCATTGACATCCCGGCCTGAAGATGGTGCTTATTGCTGCTGCTTCACTGCCTCATCATTGCCCCAGCCTAAAGACAAAGGTCAACTTGCCACCATGTGGGACATTTTCTTCAGATTGCCTCCACAAGCTCTTTGACTCACATCCTGGGTGTTTTCTTTCAGGGAAAATCTACATCAAGTGCACAGAAATGATAAAGCCCATAAACCGAAATAGACCCTAAGGAACTAAAAAGTACATTGAACAAGAAAACGGTATGTAAACTTAATGCTTAATTACTCAGCTGTGCTCACCAGTTTGGTGCGTCTGAAAGAGGAAATTTTATGAAAAAGTCCCAGCATTGCAGCTTTCAGTCAGACAAGCTTTTCAATGCAATAAGTGAAAATCATGTCGCTGTGTTATGGCTGCCTGCACAGTCCCAGTCGGCAACAGCAAATATGGCCTCTTTTAATAGGGAAGACTGTTCATGGTTTTGTTTAAAAACCTTACATTTGCTGTGATTCCTGTAGTTACCACAATTACATGGTAATATATTTGAAAATCTGACAAGCCCATAACATTGTTTATGTTTGCCATGGCCTTTGTTGAGTCTCCGTTTACATTTACGATGCCAGAATGGTAGGCCTGCCATCTGGAAGCGGTTGTGCTCCTCCTCGTGCATTAGAATGAAACTGTAAAATCCAAGATTCCGGCAATTTCTATGGACAACCATGTCCTTTGTGGGCGTGGGACGCTTTCTCGTGACTCCAGACGCCGAACAATAGGTGTTGTGTTGTGATGCGCGGCCTTCTCAATCATATTTCCAAGCGTGAATGAGATTTAACTGTAAAGCACATCGCTCAGAGCTAGGCTGCACTCATCTGTTGCTCTTGATGGGTCACCTCTCCGGTTTGATGCTGACACGATGTCAAGTCTACTGCCAAGCTACTCTCTGAGTTAATTGGCTTTTCTTTGGGATAAGCGCCCAGCCAAGCAATTAGAGGTCATTAAAGTCTATAGGTTAGGAGTGAATGGGCAACTCACACAAAAAAATAAAAAAATAGTAATGATTAAATGGTAATTAGTGATAATTTCTACTGGGAACCTAAAGGTAGCTATGTTTAGCCCTTCGAATGATCATAATCTCCTGAACAGATTCCCATGGGTCAACTCTGTCACTGGCAAATGACTCAAATTGGTGTTTTCTGTTTTTGAATATTAAATTTGTTGGAAATGGCAAGTTGTGTCATAGAGTTTAATGACAGACAGGCTCTGAGGAACGAGAGCAGTGATAAGGCTCTATTGACTTCATGCAGATTCCTGACTCCATGGTAGGAATTCAGCACGCACAATGAGAAGCTTGCCTCGTGATGTTTACTTAGTTATGACAGAAGGCTGTTTGCAATCCCAGAACAGCTACAGTATATCTTCTGTAGGTTTTATATTTTGTCATTAAATATCGAGGTGGATAAACTGAGAGATTGGCTAAAAACACAAGACCCTGTAATCACCTCTCCACAGAAAATTTCCACTGTGTCATTATGAAAATCGGTCTACCTCTAATTGCTTTATCTCACACAAATTCATCTCAGATGAATGAAATGAGGGTTTTTCTGAGCTAAACAAAATGCAGATTCCGCATGGATTTCAGACTGACACTATTGTAAAAGATGAGTTTCTTTGCTTTGACTAGCCATTGAATGAAAAGGACAGAAAATATGTAGCTCCTCATTGATCCTGCGAGCGGTGTGGTACTATACAGGCCAAGCTAATGCGAGACTTGTGACGTGAATTTCACCAGAGCTGTCGTCCTCCTTTATGCGCCAGACTGAATGCATGGAACCTCTTTTAGGCTAGAGGGCAAATAAAAATAGGGACATAAAAATGACAAAGTAATATGTGGGGATGAAATGACAAACCGAAACAGGGCCATCAGTATCATTCATGATAATCATGATATTTATCACTAAGACTTGAAACTGCCTTCTGCTGAATGACAATGCAGATTTCCCATCCTGGGATTGTTCCTGCTGGTTTCATGAAATGATGCTAAATGTTTTGTTTGAAAAATGTTAATGACATAAGAAAACAGAAGTCTGTCTTTTCATCAGAGAAAACCCTGGTATTACTGGGTGTTTTAAAATGTTCAGGGGTCAGCTGCGCTCCCAGCAATTATCCTTCAAACTAACGATAAGACCATTTCACTAAAGAAACTTTTCTTCTCTATTGACATTTTACTGCTTTGCTATGTTTACGTCTTTATTTTGGTGGGTTTAATGTTGTTTGTTTTTAGTGGTTGATTATTATGAGCAGAGGGTGGCATGGTGGTGCAGTGGTTAGCATTGTTGTCTCACATCTCTGGTACCTGGGTTTGAGTCTCCACCAGGATTCTACAGTATGTGTGTGGAGTTTGTATGTTCTTCCTGTGTTGTTGTGGTGCTTCCTCCAGGTGCTCCAGTTTCCTCCCACAGTCCAAAAGCAGGCTGAGGCTGGTTGGAGTTACTAAATTGCCCATAGGTGTGTGTGTGTGTGTGTGTGTGTGTGTGTGTGTGTGTGTGTGTGCGCGTGCGTGCATGTGTGCCGTCTGATGGGTTGGTACCCCATTCTGGGTTGTTCCCTGCCTTGTACCCATAGCCTCTGGGATAGGTCCCAGGATAAGCAGGTTCAGACAATGGATGGATGGATTATTGTGAGGAGGCCACCTGTGTGATCAGATTACTGTGTCAATCAACAATAGTTCACCTGCCCCCATCTTCGATTGTTGTGGCTTGGCGTCCTCCATTCCTGGCTCAGGTCCCAGAGCTGACCTCTGATTGTAGCAGCAGAGTGATTTGCAGTGCCGTCTTTCTTTGGGGTTTACCCTACGTGTCGATGGGGGGGTGGCTAAGCCCCTCCCCTTTGCCCAAACTATCTACAGTGCCTCCCTTTGAAGGTACCAAGTGTCCTATTCATGTATACACCCCTCAATTATGCCCAGTTAATGTAAGAAATAAGTATTTTGTCCCACAGTCACACATTTTTCCATGTACGGTGGGGGTGGGGTGGGGGGCAGAGTTAATTGAATATTAAAATGTCCAGGGTATACAAGAGCCCTATGCTTGTCCAGGGTATACAGCAGTCTTATGCTTGTCCAGGGTATACAACAGCCCTATGCTTGTCCAGGGTATACAACAGCCCTATGCTTGTCCAGGGTATGCAACAGCCCTATGCTTGTCCAGGGTATACAGCAGCCTTATGCTTGTCCAGGGTATTCAACAGCCCTATGCTTGTCCAGGGTATACAACAACTCTATGCTTGTCCAGGGTATACAACAGCCCTATGCTTGTCCAGGGTATACAACAACCCTATGCTTGTCCAGGGTATACCATAGCCCTATGCTTGTCCAGGGTATACAACAACCCTATTCTTGTCCTGGGTATACCATAGCCCTACGCTTGTCCAGGGTATACAACAACCATATGCTTGTCCTGGGTATACCATAGCCTTATGCTTGTTCAGGGTACACCATAGCCCTATGCTTGTCCAGGGTATACCATAGCCCTATGCTTGTCCAGGGTATACAACAACCCTTTGCTTGTCCAGGGTATACCATAGCCCTATGCTTGTTCAGGGTATACAACAGCCCTATTCTTGTCCTGGGTATACAACAACCCTATGCTTGTTCAGGGTATACCATAGCCCTATGCTTGTCCAGGGTATACAACAGCCCTAGACTTCCTGAGATAAGCAGTAAGACGAGAGATGAATGATGGATGATTTTCTCTTCACCACTGGCTGCACATCGAAACCACTCTGTTCTTACAGACCTTGCATAGTGCAAACTGTAACCTAAAATGCATCTTACAAGCATCTTCACCCTTTGCCATATGATCGCTGAGATTAAAACTGAAGCCTGTCTAAAAATTTAAGCTATTAATTCTAGTCCAAAGAAGCAGATAAACGATGCCATGTGATGTGATTAAAATCTCCCTGGTCTCAGAGGACTAGCCATTATATAGTTCCCTGTTCTTTTTCAGTCATTTTAAATAATTTGCTGATCTTAAATTAGAAATTCTTTGTAATTTGCTTTCTTATTTCCCCTTTAATGTTCTGTCATCGTTTATAGAGGTTGACTTGAGTTTATCATCTACAGAAATCAGCTTTTGTTTTCTTTCTCTTGGGGCTTGTTACAGTAAAAATGTATTTTCCTCTAAATTATATTGTAATGGGGGACATAGGAAATAAACCATAATTATCTGAAACTGATAAGTAATGAAGGTAAATAGTTTATCGTTGTACTAGACACTGAACAATAATCTTTTATATTTATCTTTTATTTATATAATTTTAGTGATTATTTAATATCTGAAGCTAGGCCGATCAAATGGCAAAGTCCGCAATTCCAAAACATGGTTTATGTTTATCTGTGTTTGTATTGCTTTCTGTGGCTGCAAAAACCTGGCAGAATTTAATATTCAGCCATTAACGAGTCCCTTTTCTCATGCCAGTTCATACTAAAGAGACTCCTGTCCTGTTGTCACAGAATAGCGCATCCCCCTGGGTACTGAACAAAGGCATTTCTCCACTGAAGCTAGCTCAGTTGTCTTCTGTCAAAATAGCCCAGGGCAGCAATATGGTATGAATGAAAATGCCGGCATGGTGTCAAGCGATAGTAACTGCTAAGGGGACTCGCTGCTGGCCTTCCGCATGCCACGGCACGGTCTCCAATCGGAGGACGGCTCGCTGCTGGCCTTCCACATGCCACGGCACGGTCTCCAATCGGAGGACGGCTCGCTGCTGGCCTTCCGCATGCCACGGCACGGTCTCCAATCGGAGGACGGCTCGCTGCTGGCCTTCCGCATGCCACGGCACGGTCTCCAATCGGAGGACGGCTCGCTGCTGGCCTTCCGCATGCCACGGCACGGTCTCCAATCGGAGGACGGCTCGCTGCTGGCCTTCCGCATGCCACGGCACGGTCTCCAATCGGAGGACGGCTCGCTGCTGGCCTTCCGCATGCCACGGCACGGTCTCCAATCGGAGGACGGCTCGCTGCTGGCCACATTCCGCATCCACTTCAGCAGAGTATCATTTTGTCACAGGTGCATCCAGAACCTTCCATGGGCCTGCCGAGCATCCGCAGGTCGCTGGCCATCAGCACCAAGTGGTGAGGCATCTGTCAAATCAGGAAGTTGCGTTTGGCACAGCTAAGGGGTTAGTGGAAGGTTCCCATACTGGCCCAGTCAGTCACAGAGCATGAACCATTCAAAGTGATAATACCTTTTTCTTTTGATTCAAAAAAGAGGCTTTTTGAACATGATGCCAAGACAATTATAAACAAGGCATTTTTGGTCTGTACACGACTTTTATGTAGAAGAAAGTACTAAACTCATATACGTTGGCCAACCAGCAGATTGTCTGTATAAAATAAGTGATAAGAAAACAGAAGCCGCTGTTGACATTATTATATAATGCCTGTGGTGTATGTAAACATTATGTCTTTCCTGCTTTTATACATATCTATAGGTCAAAAATAATTGCAAGGTGTAATTTTATTAAAAGGAGCTTCCTCATTTTCAAATCAAAGCACTTCTTCACACTGATATCTGATAGTTTCTGCAAACAGACCGATGATGACCATTCACGATCCCAACAAACAATTCTTTTTTTGTATCTTATTGTCAGTTTGGATGTTTGGCTGAAGGGGTGATGCTTTCCTCATGCACAGGGCATCAGGTGGCCTCCACGTGGAATCAAACCTTTGATGTTCCCCATCTTCCACAAAATCCATTTCATGAAAAGGAGAAAGAGTGCAGATGAGAAGATATATATGAGTCAATATCACCATAAGGTGCCTTTGAGACTTCCCCATTTCATCAAAAAAAAGCTGAGATTTTCCATTGAACTTCATATTAATTACATTAAGTACATGTTATACTGTTAGAAATGCATGTTGGTCAAGCTCCCACACTTTTTATAAATTAACTGCAAGCAGACAATTTACATGCAAACATGAAAATACGTCCACCCTGTCATGGACAATTTCAAAGCAGAGAAAATACATTTAAATTACATAGTGATTATAAAATGTACATTTTCAGAAAGCTATGTAGTCCCTTTCTCAACAATATATTTTAGTTAGTGGGAAAACTATTTGGATAATAATGAAATTATGGCAAACTATTTGTTTCTCTATAAAATCTGCGAGATTTACACTTTCTTTTTTAAATAAAATCTAACAAAAAAGATATCTGGTCAATCTTTCAAGCAATACTATTTGGCCCTCATTTGTTTATAAAGGAATAACACAAAATATTTTGCTAACTTGTGAAAATAATGTGTTTATTTTCATAAAACATGAAAATAACAGGGTGGACAGTGACATGACAGGGTGGACCCTGGGCATGACAGGGTGGACACGTTGTGAAATGTCATTGAATGGCCTCATAAATGCAAGGAGCAATGCAAGAAAATTATGTAAAAAGCTGTGCCTCTAATATTTCAATCTGTTTTTTCAGTTTTCTCTTCGAACTCCTTCGAATGCTTTCCCCTTGACGCTGTTGCCTGAAACACAAACTATTTGTAAGGATTTAGAACATAAGAACATAAGAACTATACAAACGAGAGGAGGCCATTCGGCCCATCGAGTTCGCTTGGGGATTTTAGCAAGTTAAATATTATAGGGACATAAACAGTTGATAATTGTCTTTCAAATAAATTTAAACTTTCTAAAAAGTCTCATCAGCTTAACTTCCAATGATCTAACCTGGAGGGCCCTGGCCTACGCTGATTTTCAGTTTCAGCAGGGGAGTTGGGTGGTGTTTCTGACTGTAGCAAAGCAATGGCCCTGTTTTTGGCTCTGGCTCGACTTTTTGCCTGTCTCCATTTCTTTCTTTTTGCCCTCTTTTCTCTCTCACTGAGCTCATTGACACCCTTCTTCTTTCCAGTCTCTCTGTCTTTTTTCCATTTGGCCCTTTCTTTCTCAAGATACTTTCTTCTTCTGTCTGGGTCAGTATCACGACGTTCCCGATACCTCCTAGGCTTGCTTATATTGATACGGCAAAAATTGTCCATATTGTCCATTCTTACTATTTATAGCATGTACTGTCATAAAACGTGTGTAATAGCTGTTGTAATATGTGTTACATTTTCAGCATGTGGCCTAAACCATGCGTATGTCCACCCTGTCATGGAAGGCTTGCTGACAGGGTGGACAATGGCAGGGTGGACATTTTTGGCTAATATTAGCATTTAATGAGCACATGGTGGACCTTTACTTAGCAACATGTTACAGTCAGCAAGCTAACTGTGTACTGTTTTATAAATATATTTCAAATTTCTCAATGATTTTTTTAACAATTGATATTTCACTATGACAGGGTGGACATGTTAAGCTTGACAACATCCAACTATACACATAATATGATGAAAATTACAAAAGATAAGTGTAAATACTTACTCTGCAACTAGCCACTGCTTCAGCCTCCATTGAAAAAAGACAAAATGCTCGTAGTGATGTCACTGAGAACGTCAGAGGGTTTCTTAAAGGGGCAGTTACCCCATAATGACAAGGTGGACAGCAATTTCAGGGACACATGCAAAATGTTCAATATGATTATGAAAATAGAATATACATGATCGGAATTACTTGTTTTATCAAATAACTTATTGTGGACAATAAAACCATGTTTTAAAAAAATTAATTTAGTTTCATTTAACCACTTATTACACACTCTGTAGTTAGCAGAGCGGTGTGTGGGACATGCCAAAATCACGTGCATCCAATGAAATACAAGTGTATAAAATGAAGGAAACACATTTTAAGAGACTTTTCATTGTACTGATATGTGTGCAAGTGTTTGGCCACTTATAATAAAACCTCAGACTTTCATTATTCTGCCACTTTTTCATGATAACTGAGTGAGTGTGATAAGGACACCAAAGGCACCTCATAGTGATATTGACTCATATATAAGATACTGAAGAACACAGCGCATCAGTTCCACAAAAAAATCTGTAATATTGCCAAAACAGTGTTCCAAATTGCTCTATAGCTTTTACCATCTTTCTTGATTATTGGTTGAAATGTATTGTTTGTAGCTCAGTGCTTAATTGTACGTGCAACAGCTTAAGTGTTGCTCTCATTTATTGGTTTTTCATTACTATGTAAATTAAACTAGCTTTCCGTAGCTACCTTATAATATTCTGCGATACGCAGGATTCACATGGATGCGCTTTCTGGTGTTTTGCTGGACCTTGACAATGGGTTGCTGACACTGGAATGGGTTTTGTTTTGACTCCTGTCCTTCATGAACCCAAACCCAGTTGGCATAAATAACTGCAGTTTGAACACTCCCTCTCAGTTCTTTTCCCCTGGCTCCTGCTGGGAGTAACACAAGAGTAACACACCCATCATCTGTCTTGAGGTGCGTCATCGCATTAACACAGCATTACAGGGCAGTACTAATTCCACTTGTCTTGATGGTGAAGAATCGAAGAAACTGTGGGACTCTCACTGGATGTACTGTTTTTTTTGGCCAGTGTGGATTGGGTGGGGGAGGGGGGAGAAAAGACATTCAGAGCAGCATTATTGTCACTCTTACCTGCTTTGCCCCAGAAAACCGCTCTCCCCGCTCGACCGGGCTGAATAAATGTGCAGTTGAGGCATTGCCATGGTAACCAGGGTAAACAATGTGGGAGTTGGAAATCACTCATTTGTGGAGAGACGTGCCATAATAGGTCCTCTTCAGAGCCATGCAAAAGAAGCACATGAAAGACTGTGCATTTTCAATGGGATAACGAGCGGTTTAGCTCTCCTAAAGCAAATTATAGAACAAAAATTCAAGTTTCCTAACAAAACACACTTCGCTAACACTCAGTCTCAGCAATCTCTCATTCATTATTTTTTAGAGTCGGCATCTCGACAGCGCAGACCTTTATTTCAGCTGTTTGTGCATACTCACATGCCACTACAGGGCGCTGCCTTCAGCAGGCATGAGCGGTGCATGCAAGCGAGGCTAACTGTCAGTAAAAATGAGTATGAATGAAGCCAGGAGGAGTCATTAGAGGATGCAAGAGGATGCTTTTAGTAGAAATAACAGGAATACGGTGTGTCGGTATTCTAGCCGAGGTTATGAAAATTTAACAGCCCCTCCGTGATCTCCAGCAGCTGCCAGTGACACACACACATATCCATTTTTGAAAAGTGATGCAACTCCTTAGCTGTCAGATATGTCTGGAACGAAAGGTTGGGGGGCGGGGCATAAGGGATGCTGAAGGTAAGAATTAGGAGCGACCCCCTTCAGTCGAATAACCAATCAATACTGAGTGCGTTAGCGCCATATGCCGCTGTTCCTCCGGGTCTCTCTTGACTTCCAGCTTGTGCAGCTGACTTAGTGGGCCCTGAATGGGGGGAGCCAGCCTTCTGTATTACACACCAGGCAGTGGATTATGTGCCCCACAATAATCCTGCTGAACACACGGGTTCCGTAGGTGCCTGTCGGGATTCAGCGGGATGGAGGAGGATTATTATCTGTGGGTCTCTGAGTCGCAGAGTGACCGAAAGCAGCAAGAAGCAAGTTTCCTTGTGCTTCAGCGTTTTATCTTCATGCAGGAAGGGAGGGACTGAGAGCATGTTGGTTTGATAGAGCAATGAAAATGAAAATCCTAAGTCAAAATGAGGCAAATAGCAGATGGAATGGTAATACTTTACTTGAGGGGGCACAAATACTTAGTAGTAACTCAGCTACTACTGATGAATAAATCATGAACAAATATATTAGAGACTTGAGATAAAAATGTCAATTCATTTTTTTTTATTTTATGTTTTTTTTAAGACATTATTGATCTCATGCGAGGAAAATGTACTTGCCTAAAATAAAATAGCAACAGAAAAACAAACTAAAACATACCATAACAAAATAGAAATAAACAAGAAAGAACATTTATGAAAAATTTGTGCACACAATTACACATATTGCACACATGACGTGAGTAATTGCACAGATGAATGTCACATACACAGATATTAAGAAAACTATGCAAGTTACATATATACAGTGGATATTGCACAGCGCAAAGAACAATTATATATAGTGGACAGTCAGTAGTTCACAAAGGTTTGCAGAATTAACAGATACAGCAACAAACATAGTGACTGCTTGAGATAAAAGATGTGCCATGATTCATTAATGATGAATTAACATGAGATCAGTATGTAGCTAAGTGGTGGTTAATTAATACATAAGTAATAGCATTATTTGTGGGACCGAGTAAAGTGTTACTGATGGAGTCAAGTGAACAAAAATATATTAATGGTGCAATATGTGGCTGCAAATAATTCACTCCCTGTTTAGAGTATCGAACAGAGGAACAGAGCAATCCTGCCAGACTTCTTGCATCGTTTCGAGGTCTCCTGCGTTACTTCTCATCCTGAGAGAATATTTCTGAGGGTTCGGAGTGAGTGTAGCCCACATTCAGAAACACGCTCAGAACTTCTTGACGTCAAACAATGAGGTGGGAGAAGAAGAGGAGAGCAAAGAAAACTGATGAGGGAGGAAAAGGACAGAGAGGCAGGAGGGATTTTACAGACTGAGACACGCGGAGACACTTCTGGGGGAGGGCAGGGGAGGCAGCGAGTGCGGTGCTGCTGGCAGGAGCTGCGCGGGAGATGGAGAGAGAGAGAGAGAGAGACAGGGAGGGGATGGGGACTGGAGGCAGGAAAGGGGATTCATTGGGAGACAGCGATGCTGGATAAGTGGGAATCATCCCTGTTAGCCAATGGGTTTAAAGAGAGAGGCAGATGTCATTAGACTGAGAAGAACCACCTCCAAGTGGACGAGCTTCCCCTCAGTCGGGAGAGCGTGCTGCGTGTGATCGGAGCATCACATCAGCACCGGCTGCATCCTCCTCTTCGGGTGCCTGTTCCTTCCCCCTCTCTCTCTCTCTCTCTCTTTCTCTTTCTCTTTCTCTCTCTTGCTCTCTCTCTCTCTTGCTCACAGTCGTGGGAAAGCGGCAGTTGCAGCAGCACAGGTAAGTTCTCTCTCTTCCTACCCATTCTTCCTGAGTGCTGGTGGGGGGGGTGGTGGTGGTGACCGATGACTGTCCTCGTGTCGGTGTGTCCCCTCCTGCTGGCCCGGGGCACTCTGAGGTCACGGCAACAGAGCGGCCAACTCTGTTTTTTTTTTTTGGAAGCCAGACTTGCAGGTGACCTGAGCAGACAACTCCTGTCAAACCCAAGGGGCAGGAATGGGGCTGTTTATTAGGGCATATAAAAGCTGAGCACCAACTTCAGGGCAGTGGGGACAGGCGGCCCTGCTGGGGACTTATGGTGCTTAAAAACAAAGTGATCATGTAGAAATGACGAAAAGGGAGGGTTTACGCTTTTGGGGACATGTTATGTGCAAGAGGCTGAGTTAGGAACCCCAGGTGTCTGAAAATCCAGACAGGAAGTAATGACTGGATGGACTCTTGGTCAGTCAGGTTTAGAGTTAAAAGAGCTGTGCTCCCTCCCATTGGGGTTCGGGGGGGGTGGCGGGGGGGTTGTTCTGTATGTTCGGCATTGAATGCATGTTAAATGTCACTTTCCCAGAAATATGTGCTGTTTGTGAAGCTGCTTTTGTTCTCTTGTAAACGAGGGCAGGTGTGCTGCTCATGCCACTGTACCTCTCGCCTGTGTGTCTCCAAGCGCACAGTACAGACTTTTTCCATCGGAAAGGCTTTTTCACAGCTGGCTGTGGCTGTAATTAATTGTAACTCTATGCAGGGAGCATTAACTCTCCATATGCAGGAGCCATGGAGGAGAAAGCTTCTGTATTTGCAGCTACACTGAGTACATTGGTTAGGTGCTACATGTTAGAGGTCTGGATTAACAGTGGAGCCTTTTAAATGCTTAATAATTTTGTTAAATGAGTACACATGGCCATAGAGGAGGTACCTTGGAGTTTTTTCTTTGCTAATGATCATACATTCAGTTGGCTTATGGGGTCTATAAGAATGTAAGAATATGAAAGGATGTCCCTAAATGTATTCTACAGTTTTGTATCCTTCTTTTGGGGCTGAATTAACAGCCCATACCGACATCCCCATTTGCAGACTACTGATATATTAAAGTTAAGCGAAACTAACAGGGAACCTTTATGTTTTTGGTTATGTGATGTTTTTTTGGAGGGAAACGTATCCCAGGCTCGCTGGAGTGTCGGCACGCCCTAATCTTCTTTACCAGTTCGGGCTCTCAGATTTGTGATGCCTCACACACTCCGATCGGTGCGTCCAACAGGCGTGTGATTCCTCGTATCCACATGGCGTTTCTTCACTACACCGTTCCGTTATGAAGTTGGCCGCAACATGGCCGTGGCTGTGTTGGGGACGTCGGCGGTCAGCCCTGCTTTCAGGAAGTCCATGTCATTTTCACATTAGATTAAAATGAACTCCCAATGACAAAAAAGGAACATGAGTCACTTATGCGATGGCTGAATTATTATGGTGGTGGCTCTTGCTGTTTATCTTCAGCAATGTGACGTTTCTTTTGAAGTTCAGTTCTGATGACAATGGACAGGTTGTTCTGTAACTGAACATTTTTAAGCCATTGAACTACTTATAAGCTAAGGATGTAGTGAATTAATGTGGTTTATTTAAATGAAATTAAATGAGATATATGCATGAATTTTGTGAGTAATTTCATTTTTTACCTAGGTGATTAACCTAACCAGGGGTCAGTGGTCCCTTTGCTGAACCCTCCCAAACACACATACTACACAAAATCACTCACTTACACTCAGAATGAACCAGGCTTCTTCCCCTCATCTGGAGTGTTGCGGATTCGGGTCACACACCTCGCAACTCTCTGTGTTCATATGGCATCACTTTCTCATTAGTGTTTCGCGGACCAGCGCCGAAAACACCACTAATTGTCATTCGAGTCCCCGGCCGCTACATGGAATTTCATTAATCGCCGGCACCGCGGCGCCGGTGATTGCGTTTAGTGCCCATAGCCTTCAGCCCATTGTCTTCTCTTTGCCACTGTGGTGATTTCGATTCAGCGTTGAGTGTCTCAAAGTATCGGATTTACAAATGAGACGGGGAAAGGCAGACAGGTGTGTTGTTCTCCCCAGACTTCTGGCTTACATTTGCCTTTCCACCTTTTTTAGGTCGGTTCTCTGGTTCCAAGCAGCACCAAAGGTGACAATTACTTCGAGCTGTGCTTCGGGTTCTGTTGGGTCAAATTCCCTGCATTACACAAGCGCCTGAAGTACACGCACATCTTAGCACTGCATGAAGTGTGTAATTGACTCTGCTGCAGTTTTCTCGCTGTTGGCAAACCAGCTCTTATCCATGTCTGAGGCCAGTATTTTAGAAGGTTATGGATATCCATCCACACATCAGGAATGTTTGATGAAATATGTTTTCTCCCTCTCTCTTGAGCAAGGTAAACAAGCACAAAGGCCTTTGGTCTCATAGATTCCCTTATCACAATACAAAGCATCCGCCTAAAAGGGAACAGAATGAAAGTGATTCGCGGTATCGATCAGTGCATTGTAAACATAGCCTGTAATGCCTTCACATACGCTTCGTGGCTGTCCTGGGAATTATCTATGTGCTGCAGCAGGTTTGCAAATTTAAAAAAAAAAAAATACAAAAAACAAAGAACGACAGCTTTGAGCGGCTTTTCGCAGCCAGGCTCACGTTAACCCACGTTCCCTTTTGTCCTTTGTCGAACACGCCCAGACACACGGCCTGAGAACTCGCAGACTCGCGCCATATGTCGTCGTGTTGGAGCTCGCCGGGGACATGGGTCACTCTGCACCGCTCCAATACTCCCCAGCGGCCTGAGGCATGACGTCATTTGGTGCTGGGTTTCACTTCCTGTCTCCGTCTGGGAGGGAGGACACCCATTTTTCTTATCTATCGACCGGACTGCTCGCTGTCCCAGCTACCTGATCCCCTTGTTGACCCAGCGCCCCCCCCCTCCCCCAGCCCCTCCTTCAGTCTGAAATGGTCTTGACAGCTGTTCACCAGAATTTTCTATCACGCAGACCTAAGAGCTGCTCGTTGCTGGAGAAGCCGGCCGTCACGGGAGGGCCTGGCCTTCCATGTCCGCTCCCATCCGTTCGGTTACTGCTCTCCGTACCTTCGCCGGCTCTCCGTCTTGCTACACGAGCCTTCCTTGGTGGGCAGAGTCATTAAGTATCTGTGTTGAGCCATTACGCAAACTGCTTGCCTGTGCTTTTCCTTTAATCATTCCGTCGTGTTTTGCGACCCTCAGATACCAAAGCTCTAGATGCTCCACTTAACAGACATGCTTCTGCTACCTTAACAGTTTGACATTTCAATATGTTTTGTTCGCATTAACTATAATGAGTATACATTAAAACCTTCTGAAGAGTGACTCAAAAGCTGAAGCTAGTCTTATAATAGCAATATGAAACAACGTTTACCAAACGATTCAAATAGAGGATAATAAAGCATGAGATTGAAGAAGCAGAGTGTTTGCATCGCATTGAAGGGAGCCTCTTGGGGAATTTTGGGTATGTCTTTGAACTGTGGATTGTTCCGTCCTGTATTCTTCAAATTTCTCGTGGGTCTTCAATTCCCAGTGAAACTGGGCTTCATGAACTTATTCTTTAAATCTTTTTGTCAGAACTTCCCTCTGCAGAAGATAAAAGGGAGACCACTGGCCCATCTGCATGTTTAGCATTAGTGGGGCCGTCGGATTTATTGATGCAGTGGTTGTATTTTTTGTGACAACAATCGAAATGAAAAAAGCGACCCGGCTGCATAATTGACATCACCCTTTTATCCACCATGTTGTGAGTTGCATTTAACCTTGCCAACTGCATCCAGCGGAAGCTCGAAAATATGGTCCCGAGTGCCGTCAAAAACTGAGGACTAAATTTGCCCGTTTCATCAAGGTTATGCCAGGTCACATACCCCCTTGTGGTGGGAGATTCACTTACAGAACCTCAAATTATCCCAGTGAGGGGCAAAGCTTTTGGGGACTTTTTGGTTGAGGTTGTGGTTGCCCAATGAGAACAGCAGCAATCGAGGCAGTGAAGCATAGACGTGTCGTTCAGGAGGGCTAATGTCAGGGGCGTTACTTTACTATCAAAAACACCCCAAGAGCTGCTTCATAGCCACGTTAAATCCACTCCCCTTTTTGCAGTCTGATTTAGTCCGGTGGGTATGTCTGTTCCATCCACATGGAGTCCCATGGATCAGTAAACACTCAGAGAGCCAGACAGCGTGGATTCTGTTACTGGCCTGTTAGAGATGGAGGAGATCAGTCTGGCCCACGTCAGAAAGGAGCTGCTCAAGCAGAGGCAGATGAAGGCCCCAAGTTGCTCCTGCTACTTTCTACTCTGTTATCTTTAGTTTCCGGGAGACTTTCCGATCAGCTCTGTTTTGAATGGTAGGGATATGGCCTGGTGAGATGCTTCGAGGGGGTGGGTTTGTCCCCTGTATATGCACAAAGGATTGCAATGTGGCAACCATATCACCCCCCACCCATCCTCCCTACTCTCACCCCAACCCCATGACGCACCCAATCCGTTACTACCCTTAGTCTGTATCTTCAGAGGCAAGAGAGGCAGTTTTTGGGAGGAGAGCAACTGAGAAATACTGACAGGCACAGAGCCAACATGCCACTCTACCTTTCCCACGATGTCTATGTGGGAAGACTGGCACCGTCTGAAAACTATTTTCCATTGTCTGTGGACTGCATCTGTGGGCCTTGATATAGCTTAGACCAGAAGCTGTGGCAATACTAAGACGCTGGAGAAAACAAGAACTTACCTTAATCCCCATTATTGAATATTACATCCTATTGAGGAATAAGCCATTCTTAACATCCCGCATTAAAAACCTCAGAAGTGCAAAAACACTTTATTAGACAAAACAAGAAGCCCAGGCACTGAGTAAGCAGGAGTTTATTTGAATGACTGCAGAGAGCATTTGAGCAGCGCAAAGCAGCCGGTATCGCAGACACTGTGTGCCAGCAGGGAAACTTCGAATCAGAGCGACGGCTTCCACACTCATCTCGGCACGGCCCTTATTAATGGAGGCAGCGTCGGGGCCGTTCTGCTGTTCTCGCGGCTACACAGAGTGAGGTAATCCTGAAGGGGCCCAGCACTCATTTCCATATCCCTCCCGGTCAACACCTGCTCAGTGAGGCGCGTGCTTCAGGCGTTCAGCCTCCACAGACACAACAGCTCAAGGTTCTGGTGCGGTGCAACCTCAGTGCCTCCACACGGGGGCATCAGTGAGTACCCACTAAGCCCTGTACAACCAGCATACGCGCACAGATCTTTCAGTATTTATATTCAGTAGAACAGGAAATACATTTTAATTAACGAATGCATCCTAGTGTAGTGGATGGTCAAAAGTAATTGCACAATGCTAATGACATTAGCATATACATTCAGTAGCTGCCATGTTGCTGGTGTGCTGTGCCGGTTTTTGGTCAAATACATCAGAATTGTCAGTTAATACTTTAAAAGATATTCAGCAATCATGTGGGTTTATTACTTGAGAATGGCTAGTTTCTATCTTCAACAGACTACTCATTAATTACTTAGTTGTTACCCTCATCAAATTATGTGAAATGCACAATAAGCTTCATTTTGATAAAGTAGCCCCCTTGACTGGCCCTGTGGAATTATGGGTACCCAACACAGCGTCTACTCAGAGATTCCCATTGGACATCCCTTTACATCTGTTGAAACCTCACAGAACCTTAAGTCTTCTAGTCTCACTGCGACTTGCGAGGAGATACAATGTGGGTGTTTGATTCTTTTTTTTCGTGTTTGTTCCTTTGATTTAACCCCTCTCTTCAGAAGTTTCTAATCCCTGCTGGGTTTAGGGTATTTATGCCCCTTTCAGATGCTTCCCCTTTCGCCTGGGAACACAGAATGACTGACAAGTGCTTGGTTTAAGAATATTCAACGTATGAAGCAGGGGCTTATGGGAATGATGGAGGGTTTTTAGCCCACCGAGAGCCATCCTCAAGTTCTCTGCAGCCTCAAGGCTGCATTGCATTATTTTTGAGGGTGACCTACTTACATGGTGCTGCTGGGAAGTCACCTGATCCAGCCTTGTGAGTATCGCTCGAACTTTTTGGATTACTGTGTACCCTCTGGCTTTTAAAAAAATTGCGTACATCACGCTACCATCATACACCAGCTACTACTGCGACTATCCTTTGAGGTACTGGATACTTCTGGAGAACAGAATGGAGAACATGGCTTGAAAAGTGTATGATCAGTTGTAATTTCTTGCTTTTCAAATACCTCCCGTATTTGTACAGAAGATACATATTTGTCAGGAGATTGATGTTTCTTGTTAGGAATAAAGCTAAACATCTGTATTCCTGATACTTTCATTTTTTCTCCAATCTTCTGAAATAAGAACAGGGATTTATCCTCCACACGAGGCTCGAGCCCTCATTATGTGTGATGGTCACACTGGTGCAGCTGGGGTCTCAGCTTCCGGCAAGATCCCAGGAGGGGTCGTGGCAAAAATTAAACCATGGTGGGCAGCACGAGAGGTGGGGGGCATCTTCGGGGCTCCTGGGAGGACGGGGGGGGGGGGCGGCTTCTCTGACACCGAGCAGATGAGTCGCTGATATACGACACCAGGAGCAGGTGCTGCGTGGTGCTGTTACTCTGCCCTTTCTGTTACTATTTTAATGGCAGCCACCAGCCCCGGCCATCCGGCCCAGCGTGACGCCCACCGCCCTGCTCCCTGCGCCTTTCCCGCATTCTCTCAGAAGTTCATTTCAAAACAGAATCGATGCCGCTGAACAGCCAGAAAACAGCTGGTTGATGAATATTTTCATTATCGCTGTTATTACTTTGTCCTTAGCAGATGCTTTTATGCAAAACGATTAGCGTGCTTATGGGCACCTCTCAGGCTTGGCAGAACGGGCACCTCGTTCAAGGGTACAACAGCAGTGCCCGTCTCGGTGCTTGGCATTACAGATAACTGGTTTTCTTGTCCATTTCCTCAAATGCTTTGCTGCGATCCAAAGTGACGCAGCTCGACTGAGGAAGGAAGACAGATTTTATCTTAACCGGGAAGTAGATTGTTCTTGCTCAGGTGTAACCCTCCCTCATGAAGGGGATGTGATTAACAGAGGATGTAGAAATGCACAATGGTCCCTGCTTTGCTTGTTTTCTTTACGTGTCTGAATGTGTGTCTTTCACAGCTCCTGTTCAGTGCCCCTGCGGGACGGTATTATAAGAGAAGCACCTAGTTAAAGGGAGAGGTTCCTGACTTTCTTCAGGTCTCAAACCCATAATGCCTCAGTACATTAATTCCCCCTACAGTGCTCCTCCAAACTACCTTAAGTTTTTCTTAATTTTGTAGTCAATAGGTTTAGTACTTGCTCCCTCCTCTAGAAGTGGCTTTCCTGTTTGGCAGATCCATGTTGTGTGGCACTGTGGCAGCGTAAGGATATGAAGTGCGTGTAATGTGTGACAAGCCCATTTGCCGACCGTTTTTCAGGTCCCCACAAAGATCTGCAATCAAAAAACTAAAAAATGCCAAATGTCTCATATTTTGTTTGGTTACTTACAGTTAAGGTTAGGGCTGGGTAGGGGTTAAGGCTCTCATGTTGGGATTAGAGTTTTCCCCATAGAAATGAATGGGGAGTCCCCACAAAGATATAATTACAAACCTGTGTGTGTGTATGTGTGTGTGTGTGTGTTTGATATTTCCGACGGATGTTGTCATGTAAGCTATCCTACACCAGCAATTCTGCATCATGTCGATCAATAATGAATAAGCCATTGATATGAGGACAGAGGGGCTGTTTAAAGACGCCATGGGGTCTCATTTGGCAGTTCTCTATTTTTGTTTCGAATTTAAAATTGCTTTTATAAAGACTGTACTGGCTGGTGTGTTTATTCTTGGACAGCTAATGGCAGCCGATTATATCTTATTAGTTTTAATTAAAACCGCAGCATTATAGATACTTTGAAGTCTCCTCTGCATTTTTAATGCTTTCAATACTTTTGCCAGAAGCATTTAATCAGTCATTGCAGGTGATGAGAGCACATGACGAAAACGAAATCCACAAGCACCCAAAAAATTGGAACGTGTTCTCCCAAATAGCACTACATACGATGTTCTCAGCATTTTTGGCCAGAAGCAGCAGGTGTTGGCCACAGAACAAGGGACAGTAACGTGAAAGAACCTGACTTAGATCTGTCAAGGGCTCTGCTGTTGTGCTCCACAGCTAGGTGACTAATCTGAATTAAAATAATCACCGTTACCATGGGATGTGTGGTCAAATCCATCCATCCATTGTCTGTACCCACCTGTCCTATTCAGGGTCATAGGGGGTCCCGAGCCTATTTTCGAAACTACGGTTGCATGGCAGGGAACAACCCAGTATGGGGCAGCGACCCATCACAGGGCACAAGGCAGGGAACAACCCAGGATGGGGCACCAACCCATCGCAGGGCACAAGGCAGGGAACAACCCAGGATGGGGCAGCGACCCATCGCAGGGCACACTCACACACACGCGCACACCTGTGGTAATCAGCCTCGGCATGTTTTTTGGACTGTGGGAGGAAACCAGAGTACCCAGAGGAAACCCTAGCACCACGAAGGGAGAACACGCAAACTCCACACACATGGAGCCATGGCAGAGACTCAAACCCTTAGGGGTGAGGGAACACTGTTGACCACAGTGCCATCGCACCACCCTAATCAATGATGATGATGATAATAATAATAATAATAATAATAATAATAATAATAATAATACTTTGCTAATTGTCACGTGAGAATTCAAACCAGTAACCTTCCATACAAGTTATCTGGCTAAGCAAGAAATCCTGCTTTGTGTTATACTGGCGCCTGGTTTTTCCTGCCTCGATATAGCCAGCGAGTGGGTGACTCATTGTTATGACTGACTTTTCAATGCTGACATTTTAAGGGCTCTCCATCAGTGTCAGTGTCATGTGACCATGCCTGGCACTTCAACTAAGTGTAGCCTTTGTCAATAATTGCTGTCTGACCTTGTGTTTTTTAACCATTTTTCAAATCATCCAATTAGACCTAGATTCATGTAGCACAGATGGCAGAGTGCAACTGAACAGTTCCTGCCTTGCTGCTTCAGTGTTATTCCTGCTGACTAACAGCAATCAGAGTGACACTGTTGACCCGCGTCAAGTCAAAGACTTTTGGTCTGTCTGATACCAAAGTGATAGAGTACAGTGACGCAGAAATTTTACCAGAACATAATGTGTCATACTTTCTGTACCAGTTCCAGGCTGAGTCCTCCTCAGATATTCTCAGGGGGTTTTATGGGTCCAGGACTGATGAGAGAGATCTGACACCGCAGATTAGGTTAAGCGCGTGAAAGTGAAAGTGAAAGGTGAACGTCTGGCGCACGGATTGAGCGCTGACCCTTAATGACCTTTGTCTTAGTGAGGGTACTGCTGATTTAGATGGGGATTCTGGCTCATCAAACATTTACCAGATGCCATGCATTATAAATGAAGCTGAGGGCTCTGCGTCTGTGTGTTGACAGAGGCGTACCTGCAGTCTGGCTCTTTCGTTTTTTTTGACGTATCCCAGTATGTTACTCATATTCCCTTCTCACGGCCTTTTCGGCGCGTCTTGTGGTCTTTACATGCTTCCCAGCTGATGCCGGCCGCGATGCTTTTGTGGCGAGGAGCCATCGGGACCAAGCGCCATGGAGGCGGATCAGCGTTTGCGGTCTCCTGGGCGATCTCGCGAAATGCCCCTCAGAGAAATCTGTTAATGCAGCACAGGTCGGTCAACGTGGCTGGGGAAGGACGGCATGTTCGGGGAACGAGGCTGAGAGCCATTCAGCTCCTTATACGACTATGTTAATTACCAGAGGGCAGTTTGTATACACTGAACGAAAAATGGAAGGGAATAAGGTTAAATGGCAGCAAATAACAGTAAATCACAGTGGTGAATGTGGAGTCTGCTGCACATTCTGAATGAAAAGAATAAAGGTCACAAATGGGTACGAAAAAAGAATATATTAAGAGTAAACAATTGGTAAGACATGTCGTTGATAGTCAATTTGTTTTGGAACAATGCAGTTATCTGTAATTTGTTTGTTATGAGTGTGGATCCTTAAAAAAACCACAATGAAAAGAAAGATTAGCAACAATAGTTGAACAAATAATTAATTGTCATTTATAAAAATAAATATGCATGAAAGTAATCATTAAAAAATATATTATTGGTTATGAAGGCACCATTAGGAAGACCTTGGTTACAGTTGGGACTGCATGTTCCCCCCATTAGTGCTGACTGTCTGAAAATAAAAGGGGGGGGGGGGGGGGGGTGGAAGAAACGCACAGACTATAATTTATTTTCTGATCTGTTCCCTATTCAGGCTACAATGGCTTTAGAGGAAAAAAAATGAAAGTAAATTTAAAAACGGTAAGCTTCAGAATTCTATTTCCCTTAGTCTGGACCCATTTGAGAAAGCTGCTCATAATCAGCTGGCAACTGATTGGACGGTTCACCCGGCACATTTTATTAGGTTTATATTGGTTGGTTCCCTTCCTATTTTAAGCCCCTTTAAGACTGTGCAGGGATTGTCCCAGTGCCCTCCCTGGATAGAGGACATTCCTTACTAGTCACCACAGTTTGAAAGGTTTTTCATAACTTTCTCCATATATTATTACAACTAATATATATTTAGTACTTATAATGACATAAATGATGTAATGATGTAATGCCTCATCTATTTGGATACAAGTACAGTAGTTGAGTTACTGTTTTTTTCCTGAGGAAACAGCAGCGGTTTGCCTTATAATTTAAACCTTTTGTGGTCCCCCACTGGACCTTCCACTGGCCTCCCCAGCTTATGCTGCAGAATAGTCCCACTGGATTCATATTCGGTCATTGGTCTGTCTTTGTACCTTTGCAGCTTCTTTCGGCAGGAGTAACAGTTTCAAAAGCCACAGAATGTGTAGTTAGTCTTTGAATAGGATTGAATAGCCTAAGCTGATCCTGAGGTTATAAGCTGATCCTTGTCCTGGTATGTGGGTCGATCAGAGAATTCTCAAAATTCTCTAAACTAAAGCTCACCGTTGTGCTGTAATGCACTAGAGGATCAAGAAATGATTTATCTTTAAAACTGTATATCCAGCTACACTTTCTGTTTAATTAAATTAATCGACCGACGTGTTTGATCCGCTTAAAAAGCCAATGCGATTGTTAGACCTTATTTTCCTGGTCTGTGTCATACGTTTATGACTTAAAGTCTTCTTGAATGGTTTAATTTGGTCCTTGATGGCATCCTCGAAAGTCATTTAAAATTCCTCTGGCCAGACTTATTTACAGATGCTGCATATAGGCAGTTTAATATCCAGCTTGAGAAATTTGAAAAGGGGGTAGGGGGAAAAACATTTCCATTTCAAACAGGAATATTGCTTTTGGTGGAGTGTGAGGGTAACAGGAGTGTATCTTTATCTAAGTCTGTGATCTTTTATAGAGGATCAAATGAAGGGAGATTAAGAAAATCAATAAATAGATTTTAGCAGACCTCTTGCTTTGGGTCCTTGCAAAAAAATATCCCCCCAGCTGTGCTGTGTACATTGGCGGACCCAGAGACTGCCTGCAAGAACACATTTAGTGCACGGAGGCCTGGGAAAAGCCTGTTATAAGTAAGCAGGACAGAAATTTCTATGCATATGAAGCAACCAATGAGATTATTGAAAACTGGCATGGGTGCAATACCTATGTTAGGGTTTGTTTACGGAATGACAGAATGAATAAACCTGTGTACAGCTTTACCCTACTGTAACTGTACAGAACAAGCTGACATACATGCATGCGACTGTCACAACCTGCGGAACGAAGTAAACAGGAAGCGAAGGCAAAGGCAAACAGAAGGGGCTTTATTAAACAACTAAGGGCAATACAGAAAAGAAACAGGATTGCAGGGAATCCAAAACAGGGAAGGCAGGGCACAGACAAACACTAGGAAGCAAAGCTAATCACCGATTTGGGGAACACGAGTCTAGGAGACACTCAAATTCTAGGCTAATGAAGGGGCAACCAGATGCAGCTGTGAATGGTTAAATACAGTATGAGGGCAGGAACAAGAGGTAAGACAAACAAACAGGCGTGGCTTGTTAGGGTCGTGCTAGGGAGGAGACAGGAAGATCAGGCAGACACAGTGGACAGGGCGTGACATGGACATTTTAATTTAAGCGTTTTCTTCATATATTAATAATTAGCGTGTTATTATGTATTGCTTGTCTAGAGTGATATGGCAATTCAGTGGGTAATACTGGTATCTGCCATTTGCAGGGGTTGGGGGTTCGAACCCCACCTTTGCTCTGTGTGTGTTGAGGTTGCATATGTTCCTCATGGTGTGTGGGGTTCCCTCCGACACTCCAAAGGTCCGCAGCGAGGCTGTTTCGCATGTCTGAATTACCAGCAGTGTGTTTCTCACCACTGTGATGGACTGGGATTCCAACCTTGTGCCCAGTCCTGCCTGGGACTGGTTCCAGTATAAGCTGAGCAGAAGTGGTTAAAAGACGGATGGATCTTCTTTTAGTTAAAATAAAGCTCCTGCTTTTTAGACTGTCTGTACTATTGCTGGTGACCATCTTTCCCCCACATTTCTGTTCTCCTTAGAAATACATTTCTTTCTGCCCCTGCTATGTCACTTCAGCTGCTCTATTTCCACTCAGGCACATATTGCATTTTTGCCTTAGCAGCTGGTTCTTATAACAATTTCCGTAATCACTTTATCATATTGACTTACCGACTTACTTTACTGAGCTATTTACATTCTGTAATTCTGTTAGTACCATGCAGCCGTGTAGCTGTGCTGTGATAATAGGCAGTGTGGACAGTTAGTGTGTGAATAGGTAATATAAGTGGCAAGAACATGCGAAATGTAATGAAGACCTGCAAGATGACTGCTCATCTGCCATAAGGTCGGGTTTGGTCTTTGTCTCCATGATACCTGTTGTTTTTTTTTGTTTTTGTTATTTCTGTAGTGCAGGACATCTGGAGTCTTGAGTGTTGAATCTGTTGTCTCATTCTCAGAATGTCATGTGACTGTTATATATTATATATGTTTATGTTCTAATTAATGGTATCAATAATATCATATATGGAAGTCTGAATTTTCCTGGAGAAACTTGGAAAATGCTTGTGGGTGTTAAGAAATCTTCAGAAAATGGCGTTTGGGGGTTGTAGAATGTTTTTTTTAACTGTTGCAGTTGTGTTGATGTTATTAAAGCAATTACTTTCTTTGTTCAGTCTACATGGCTAAAATCTGAACGTAATTTTATTCAGAAAAACATTGTGCTGCTTTTGTTTCTCGGATGTACAATTGAACAGAATTGGCCACTGGATAGTTTTCTTAAGGAGTATTTTCTTTGGATTTTTTTAAGAAAGGGAACTTGCTCATTTTCACAGCTGGCTTAGTAATGAGATACATACCAGGCTCACAGAAAGTCTTGGGGCACTTGCTTAATTCTGAAAAATGTTGCAAATGTATTGGTTTCATAAGAAAAATCCATTGACAAGCAACATTTAATATATCTGCATGTATCTTCCACACAGACATTTTCTTTTTATTGTCATAATTTTTTGACTGACTCATTCAGTTCATGCAAATGTAGTCATTGGCTCCCTTTTTTTTTTTTTTTTAACTCAGAACAGCTCTTTTAGAACTATAATTTGGGTTTCCATTTAATACTACTTGAAATTAATGTTTTACTTAAAACTACTGGTTGTTTGTAATGTTATATATATATACACACACACACACACACACACACAAACAAATGAGTAAGGTAATGATTTTTGTTATAAGATCAATAAATCCTGAATTAAGCAAGCATCCCCATCCCACAGTAGCTGTGACCTTGTAACGGCTCCAGCATTGTTGCCATGGCCCTAGATCAGGATTGCCCAGTCCCAGTCCTGGAGGGCCAGTCTGCATCACAGTTTGCAGATTTCCATTCCCAAACACACCTCATTCAGCGCACAGGCCAATTGCCATGTTTAGTAGGTCTGTTTGAGCAGGGAAATCTGCAAACTGTGTTACAGACCAGCCCCCTAGGACTGGAACTGTGATCCCTGGTGTAGATTTTGCATCAGTGCAGCGGGTTGGATTTGATTTCCTCCCCCCTTTCATGCCGTCTTGCGTGCCCGTGACTTCCCTCCCTCTTCATGGAGCTGAAATACAGAAATCCCTTGTGCTGCTGCTGTCAGACCACCAGCGGGCTGTACCTACTGGGAGCGCAGGGGCTGCTCTGCATGGAGACTGGAATCAAACATGGATTGTCATTTTTTTGGGGGGGGTGGGGGTGGTGGTGGTGTCATACCCTGTCCAAGTATTTTGTCTGTTCGTGTTGATAAGGAAATCGTTCGGTTCCAGACTCATTGTCTCAGATTTAGGGGAGAGGTTTTTACAAACTTGTGCAATTTTCTGTGCAAAACCACACATGTAAAATGCACTTGCCTCTAGCCCAGAGTAGCCGAAGATCCCTGTTTGTTTGGTCTGACTGAGTTTTAATCAGTAAACCATTACCGCCGTGCTCAGGGAGGGGATTCTCAAACCACTCCCATGCAATTAGCCACTGCAAAATTGCCCAGGTTTATGTGTTGCCACAAATCTGCCCACATTTTCCTCCCTTTCCATGTCAGCTGTTTCGGCCACTTCTCCCCCTCTGCATTTCCGTGGGAATGGGAGGCCAGCAGAGGCATCCAGACTGCCATGTGCAGAGCGCCGAGCTGGCATCGGGCAGTGACATCGCTTATTACAATAGCCGACATGTACACGAGTGCCGTCGACCAACGTCTGCCTGCTGCATCATTATTACTGATACCGCAGTAATGTTATGGTTTCGGCCCGATGTTTTGGAAAACCCTCCATCAGAGATTGTAAAAAGGTATCTAGCTATGAAAGAGCCATAAAAAGTAGCTGTAAAGGGCTTATAAAATGGGCTTCCCATGAGCCAGCTTTACAAGACAGGTTTTTAAAGCGTGAAATTTACTGCTGTGCCGGCAGGAGGCTGTGTTGGCGTGCGTGAGCCGTGCCCAGTGACGCAGGGCTGCCTGTGCACAGACAATCCGGAGGTGTGAGCTCCCTACTGCTCCATCACCGGGTCACAAGTGTCACACACCATGCAGATACCAATAAACAGGTCAGCGGGGCCCAGCCCTGATCTCACCGCTTTAACCTCTCTCACTTTACCATGGTGAACATTTCTGTCTGCCGCAAGACCTCCCTCCCTGCCTTATTGAATTGACTGACGATTACTTTTAGTAGCAATCCAAAATATTTGCCCATACACTGCCTTTGTTCATACATAAATAAATTGAAAACTGTATAGTGAAAAACACAATGAGAATCAAATCAAATCAAATAGGCTTTTATTGTCAATTCCCTATATGTTCATAACATACAAGGGAATCAAAATGCTGTTCCTCTCTCGTCTTTGTAATGCAGTATGAAAAAAAAGGGAAAAAAAGTATAAAGTATAAACATATAAGACATGACATGAGATAAATACGATAAAACCTCTGTACAGTATACAGTACAATATACAGCCAGTAGTGCAAACAGTGATGTAAAGTGAGGAAGTTGTAGAGCAGCTTTTTAGTGCAAAAAAGACAGTTGGCAGGTAGTTCCTTGGTAGATAGTGACTAGTATGACTGATAAAATGAAATAATATAGTACATTACTAGAATAATGTACGATATAATGGTATTAACATACCTATTTAATTCAGAGCTTCTTAAAGATTCGTGTTACAAGTGGAAATCTTAATGAGGGGGTGGGGTAATGATCCATCTCAGATGGAAGTGTCAAGTGAATATTTTGCAGTGAATCATTCCACTTGTCTGTCATCCTCCCATCATTGTCTGCGAGCCTTTTTTGGTCTGTACTCTTTTTTTATTCTGCATGTTTTTTTTTTTAAACGCCTGCAGCCGCCTTTCCCTCCCTTCCTGATTTTGGAAAATTGCTCTGTCACATGATCGGGTTAAAATAGGCCAACCAATGAGATCGGAGCTTTCCCTTTCAGCGCCTGACACAGTGACGTCTGTGGCTCATGTGGCACAACAGGTAGCCTTTTACTGGCTCGCAAAGGAACGACCTAGGAGGAGGAGGAGGAGCAGGAGGAGGTGCCGCCTGCCTGCTCCTCTCTGCCTCCTTCTGTCAGGCCTGCTGTCATGTTCATCGGTCCCACAAAGCCAACAGGGCTCCTTTCTGTCTGCCACGCTAAAAATTCATGCATCATGATGAAGTATCGCCAGGAATGTCTAACCCCATGCTTCTGGAACAGTCTGCCACCCTGGCAGTTCTACAAACGCTGGCACCTACAATGCGGACTGACCACATGACCTTTCTGGGGAGTCACTGGTCCGTGGACCAGATCTGCTCTGCTGGTCCAGGAGATTGCTCTGTGTGACTGGTCTGGACACTCAGCCCATGCCCTGAGCCAGGGTCTCTCCTGTGTGGCACAGAAGGGTCCCTCAAATATTCATTTATTCCTTTTGTTAACACTCTTATCCAGAGAGATTTACATAATCCTGTTACTTTCAATCAGTCTAAAACGGTGTCCCCCAAAAGTGTGCGGGTTAAGTATTTTATTGAAGGGTGAAGCCGTGGGGAGCCTCTTGGGACTTTAAGGTGACTTAACCCCCCCCCCATTTAGGGTGTCACGTAGCTGTAAATTCTGAAGTTGAGAAGCTTTAGTCAGGAGTTTCAGAGCCATTGCAGTATTTTAATGGCCTTTTGCTGTGTTATCTCCTATTTAATCGGCTCATTTAGTGATGCACTCCCTCTATGGTTGGAAATGTACCGTAACCGTGTCTGGTTTCAAAGACCGGGTCAAGGTGAGATGTAATCACCGTCTCACTCGACCTGCAGGCGTAGGCTGTAATTACACAGAAAATGGTCCTTCCAAGTGTCGCTTTGACATCAAGTGAGGACAATTCGGTGCTCCCTTGTTTGTTTGACGGTATTTTAAAAACCCACTTTCAGCTAAAATCGTTCTCCACTGTGGCTCCAGGCCCCTCCGGAGCATCTCTACTGAGTGCAGCTTTTTATTTATTTCATTTTGTTAACTGGACTTTTAAAGCCATTTGTTGAAGGAGAGATTTTCTCTGGCACTGACAAAAATTGCTGATACCCCAAATTATTTGTGATGTATTTCTGATGTAAAAATTAATCCATTTGCACATCTTCCAGTTGCTGATTGTGGACAGGGTCACAATTTTTTTTTTATTAACCTTAGCCTTGCAAACGAATCCTTCAATATTTCTGACATTTAAATGGAAGACCCATGGTGCCTGAATGCTTAGAGCCTGCAAAGATTTGTAACAGTTACAAAATCTGCAGAAATCCTGCCGTTCCCTGCAGAAGTGTCTCTGCCAAAGCCGTTTTATCGCGAAGGTAGCAGAGGCAGAGCAGCACGTAGTCACGGGGACTTTGCACGTCAAAGCTGCGAAGCCACCTCAGCCTCAGCCCCGAGCGCCGCGCGGCCAAAGGGACGTCGCGCGGTCACCGTGCCTTTCCTCCAGTCCAGGCAAACAAAAAATGCGCAAATGAAAAAAAAAACAGAGCCAGCTCTCTGCCGCACGCGTCCTTAGAACTGGCGGCTGAATAATACGGATTTGTGAGCGATTATTTCTTTGACTAAAGGAATAATTTTAATTTAGCGCATGAACAAAGGGTTTCGGCGCTTCTGCGGCCATCACAAAGCAGGCATGTCGCAATCCCGGCAGCGCCAGCAACCGCGGGTGGATATGAACGATCGTGCGATAGTTTTTTTTTCTTTTTTCTTTATTTGGAAACTATCACCTGAAAAGATTATTTTATTTCCACCCCATCTGGATGAAGAACATAATTGTCAATTTTCTGTATTTCAACTTCAGGACTTTAAAGCTTTCATCTCAACAAATTAGATTTTTTTTTTCAACCTTAGCTTACACACTGAGTATCTGGTTCATTGGTTGAGTAATAAGTGTTTTATATGCATAGAGAGAGAGTCTGTCACTCCACGGCTTTACAGTAAACCAGCCGCATGTGGCAGGTCATATAGTACAACTTATGGACTGTTAAACATTAGTGTAATAAAATGTCCCGTGCTGTAATTCTGCCATAAATTGAATTATGTTACACTCTGTGTTTAATACCGGCTTTCGTCATTTCTCTGTGACAGTTCTTCAGAAGTTTGCCATTATTCCTGTGTAAACACCCCGGTGTGGAATTGAATCGGCACGGCTGATCCGCAGTGTTTTCTGCGGGTGACTGTGACTTAGCATCGACCACAAAGTGCAGGTGACCATGATATGGTGGTAATGAATACGGGAAGTAGGTCCTGATATGGAGGGGCCACCTCAGTGCGGAGGGGTCCGCGACCGATGTCACCCCACAAACCATATTCGCTATGTATCAAAAGTCTAGAATTAGAGATGCCTCCCACCATTTATTAGGGTCTTCAAGTTAATGCTTTATAATGCTTAAGACAAACACTTTAAAACATCATTCTTTCACAACAGCAGGTGATAAATGTGACCTTAAAAAGATCTGATTGGTCATTTGTCCCATGCTCACCAATGGAATCCAATCAACTGTATGTCTCCATTGACTGATAGCTGTCCCCTCCTCCACTCGCATGGCCCCCGCCCTGCGCCCCCACGCTCCCCCACTTCCCGAGTGCTGAGGTTAAACAAGTCCACCCGTGATCCCCAGAGAGAGCTGATTCTGATGGCCAGGCCTGAGCCCCTGCCTTCCGCTTCCACTCTGGCACCAAATTATTGGCTTTTCGGAACCACGACTGTCGCCGGCCACCACCCCAGCAGACCACCTCCCCAGCAGACCACCAGCCCAGCAGACCACTGCCCCAGCAGACCACGACCCCAGCAGACCACCGCCCCAGCAGGCCACTGCCCCAGCGGACCACGACCCCAGCGGGCCACCACCCCAGCAGACCACCACCCCAGCAGGCCACTGCCCCAGTGGGCCACCACCCCAGCAGACCACCGCCCCACAGACCACCGCCACTAACTGACCCGTCATGGAAATGACAGGTCAGACGTCCAGAGCTCACACAGAGAACAAGCCCGTTTGCTGGGCGGAAAGAAACAACTGAAAAGTTAGATGAAGCATAAATGATACAGTACCCGAATGGTCCATTTTGGATCTTTCTAGAAATGTGTGAAATGAGTTGCTCATAGGAGTTTGTTATTGGATGGTTAATGCTGGGTTATGAGCAGCAAGTACTGGAGACGCAGGTATGATTAGCTTTTGATTTGCTCTTTATCTGGGGGCACTGTTCACTCCGGCAGGTCTGCAGGGTGATCTGTATTACACATTAAAAGCTTAAATGCTATTTTATAAAACTTCCCTGCCCTTAATGCACTGGTAAATTAAAAAGGAATTTTCTGATGTAAGGCTGTTTCATGGGGATTCTCAAGCCTGCATTGAAATTGCTTTTATGCTAAAAAATGCTTCAAAATAGAAACTGAGCAGCCCCCTCAGTGGGAGTCTATGTGTTGGTATAACTCCCTGGGTCTCAGTGTGGACAGAAAAGGCTTGTGCTCATCCATCCATCCATCCATCCATCCTTATCACAGGGTTGGAGTGAGCCTAAAGTCAGTCGTTGGAATCACAACACCTGGGAACATCCAAGCTGAGACGGCAGTCCATCTCAGGATGCAAATAATCACACACTTTGGGAAATTTATAATCATCAGTTAGCCTAAGTGCATGGCTTTGGAAACTGGAGTCACGCTGGAGGACATGCAAACTGCTGACACGCAGCTGGGATCAGACCCTCACCCCCAGAGATATGAAGATACAGGGCTAACCAAAGAGGCTGTGCTGATGAGTATGTCAACCATGCCGTGCAACACACCGCGATGGGCCGGTCGTCAGGAACTCACTGTCATCACAGGCAATTATCATGATGACACTTATAGCACTGTAGAATTCTCAAAGGTCAAGGCACGACAGATAAGCTTGCTATACCTGTTGCCTCCACAAGCCAAAAGTTATGGAGTTTGCAATAATGGAATTCTCCATATTATTTTTATTATAATATCTGTTTCTATTGACTGCACTCACATTGCCTCAATCTGCTGTGCACTCATTTCTCTTGGCTTATATTAAAGACCTTTTGGATTTGTGGATTTCATAACTAGAGGTATATAACACTGGTAGAACACGGAAATCGATATTTCCACTGGCGCAGTATTTTGATTTAATACTGCTATCTTTTCATTTAAAATGATCGGGCTTCGAAGAGGGGGAGGTCAGGAGTGTAAATATAAAGCAATACTGGAGACATACTGTCTAAAACAAACACTCCCCCCCCCCCCCCCCCCTTCATCCTTAGCTGGAAAATGATTTACAGAGCTTCTCCACTGAAGGGTCTTTGGCTATCGCTGTATCCGAGGCGATCCAATCACTAATACACAAAAGAAACTCTTTGTTTATTTGAGAATAAGTCTGTCGTCCACAATGCCTGTTTTGTTAGACTGTCAGTGACGCATGACGACCGTGTTGGTCTTCTCCAGAAGCGTGGTGGAAGCAGAACGCTAAGTGCAAGCCTGCGGCTGAATTTCCCTTCTCAGGAAATCCCACATTCGGAATCTAAAATGTGCGGGAGGATCCAGTGGTGCGCAGTGCATTATGTGGTTTGACGAGGGACGGCAATGACAAACACTCCAGTTTTTGCACCTAATTTCATTCACATCCTTTCTGCTATAGTAAGATTTGCTAGTTTTCTCATGATTCCTTGAAGAAACGGGTGTCGTTACATTTTTCCCTGCATTTTAGAGCGACTTATTGTTCCTGGTTTATTATTCTGGAGTGCAAAGGAGTTTAGATATTGAATTTTTTATTTAACAAATATATTCATGCTGTTTGTTTATTGTTATTTATAGCAAGTGTTATTTGGTATATATAAAGTTTTCATTTTGATTGCCAATTATCCATCCCGCAGAAAAACATTCAATTTACAGTAAACCACTGGCAAAATTACATAACTTATTCAGAAATTAGGAAAAATTATATTTTCCCGTCTGCGTAGCGTGTGATGATTCTGACCTCGTGCTTGCGTTGTCGGACGTGTGAAACCACAACGTAAACAGTCACCTACGCAGCAGGCAGGAGAATGTCGTTCTGCAGACAGAGTGAGCTTCACTGGCAGGAAGTGACCCGTCTGTTCAGGTTAGGTTGCGACATTGGTGGATCCCAGGGCCGATTCAACCTCGGCAACAATCCTATGTGTTTTCAAAACAAGATGTAGGAATACATGTGATTCTGTTGCTTGTGATTTATTCCACAAGATGTATTGACTACTTTCATCTAGGGCTGATAGACCATTTCCAAAGTAAATGCCTGAACAAACTCAAAGTATCTCTTATTTTTTCTGCTCAAATGGTCTGTAATAAGCCACCGCATTTTTTTTTTTTGACTCCGTCAAACACAGAAGCGGATTGTCAATAGCTATTTGCCCAGATACGTCATTCAACTGCGAGACCGATTTTCATTAGTTAGATCTAACGCGAGACCGGCTCTCAGACGTACTCTGACGTTGCTGTCGCCACAGTTCCTGGTGCGCTGTCACCCGGGGGGATGAGGCTTTGCGGCAGGTAGGGCAGGGAGAGCTGTCTGCCAAGAGTTAATCCTCCATCCGCACATCACATCAGTGGAGGGAGTCGGCCAAAGCATCGGGGCGACACCCCATCCGCCCACGCCTGATGTGCAGTAATCCGCGTGGCGAGAGGCTGAAGGGAGAAGGCGTCTGTCTGTCAGCCCCAATATCGTCCCATCGTCTTATCTCACAGACCCCGACTCGTACGGCACCTTCTGAGGACCACTTTAGCCTAGAATCGCCGCCGTTTCTGCACACCTCCGCTTTCTACATTTTAATGTCCCATTACACGGCCGAAATGAGCTGAGCCAGGCCTGCGACGGGCCGCACGGCAGAGGCAGCCTGTCACTGGTGGGCCGTCCCTTTCTGTGGCACTACCTGCGTCCTGATTGGCCAACGGCACTTAGGAACACCTATCACGGAGGTTGTGAAATGATCGGTTAGTTTAAATGTGTCGTCGTCGAGGTTAATTATGCAGGGACATTAATTACAAATTTTAAAATGTCATACGAGATCCTGTTGTTGAATAGGTCAGAGACTGTGTTCTTTTCTCATAAGGTCTATTCCTTCAGATTTGGTTGCTCGGGACAAATCAAGTTACTACAGTAATTGATTAAATCTAAGTGTATTATTTTTGACATTTCCGTTAATTCTACAGCCTTTTTGATCATAAATAGACCACATGTTATGAGGCACCGTGTGGATGAACGCCACAGGGCAATGCTGGGACGTATGATGGCCTTTTTGTTTGTGATCAGGAAGCTCCCGATGGAGCCGCGTGTCTCCAAAGAGAGAAACTGCCGTATCTTCAGACTCACCGCTTATGGGATGCTGATCTTCTGCAGGAAACGGGCAGATGTGACTCTGACAGAGTGGGGCTATGTCTGACAGACTGGGAAGGTGCTGTGCCTGTTCTTAGGCCTGCTGGGGAAATAGGGGGACAAAGAGCTACTAAGAGACGGCCAAGTAGAATCTTACCAAAAGATAGGATGCGGTCGTTTGTGTCCTTGTTTCCACAGAATTGAATTTAGAAATGAATCCTTTTAGCTCCATTTTCCTTGATTTCAGTCTCAACACCTGTAGAATGCATCCTTGACTGACTACTGCACATTGATGTGCTTAAAAAAGAACTTCCCCTTAATCGTGATAGTTAAATTAAAAGGCTCACTGCCTCTACCCTTGTGTGGTTTCCAAACCTAATTCAGCGCTGATCTTTTGTGTTGTGAAAAAGTCAAAAGTAGCTTCTAAGATGGCAGATGTTCACCGGGAGCTGCCAGCCGATGGCTGTGATCTAATGAAGGAAATGCTTAATGCAAACCAGAAGCTGGCAAGCCTGTCTGGCAAAGTAAACGTTATGAGTAACATATGAAGCGATCAGATTGTAGTGTAATTCCTCATTAACCTCTGGGTGTGTAAGTGAAGCCAGCCTGGGTCTGGGCGCTGCCCGTCCGCTTGGCAGCTGACCTGTCGCAGCCGCGGCTTGGCGCCTCCGCCACCTGGCTCCAGATCATCTTTGCTGACGCTCTGCCTGCTCCCAGCTGGCACTGTGGCCGCGGCAGTGGCGGGAAGGCTCTCCTGTAATAAATAAGTTGGCCTTTACGCATTGACGTGCAATTCTGCGCTGAAGGTTTTATATTTGCACTTTTATTATTCAAAAATAGCGTTCCAGGGGAAAAGGGCAGTATATCAGAGGCACATCTGCTTAAAGACATACTGCAGTGTTTTTCTCTGCCTCTGCACTCGGTCTTATTTGAGATAAATGAACAGTACAAATTCTAAAGGATCTGACAGTTTTAGTACGGCGGAGCGGCTGCCGTGCGCTCTGATGAAATCTCAGCTGAACAGCTGCTGCTGTGCATAAGTACATTTGCTTTATGGAGGACGGAAAACATCCGTCTCTCTGCTCCAGCGTCTAAAATTGATTCCTGCAGAATGAAGCGTCAGATAGTGGCCAAGCCTCCCATGCAGAGCTGAGAAAAGTTTGGGCAGAGAGTGGGGGGGGGGCGTGGGCGTGGGCCTCATTTCCCAGGGTGCAGATTGCAGTCACTCACGCCCAGCTATGGCTGGGAGGCACGAGGCGATTTGGTGGTTCGGGCTGATTGGGGGGTATCTGCCTAAGTGCCGACTTCATCACTGTCTGGAGTAAATGCTGGTGATTGACTGGGATCAGACTCGGAGGAGTGCATTCGGGAAGCCATGACGGCAGATCCCGGTCGCATTTGCTAGTTGTGGTAATGGCAATGTGGCGGTCGGCTTCGTAACAGCTGCCGTTGGCTATTCCAGACGAAAGGGAGAAAGCCAAAGACTCCCTAAAAGCCCCCCCCCCCGGTTTGTTTGCTGTGCTGAAGCAGAAACATCCGGAGCTGAAGAAGGAGTCTAGATGCAGGTGGGATCTGTGAGATCAAGATGGCCAACTAGATTGTAAAGGTGGTGTTTTTCCTAATTGCTGCTTTGTTAGAGAATGTTTTCATCTAACAAAGAATTAAGTCCTGTTTTATCTCAAAATCTGTCACGTTTGTTAATTAAGCTGGTACATACATTGGGAATATCTACAGAGATCAATATCTATTACACGTTTTATAGTTTTCGTACAATTTTTTCTGGTGCTTTTAAACCTTTTTTAAACCTTGACTTCTTTTCTCCAATATTTTACAGGGCTCTGTTCAGTCGTTGTCACCTTGAGCCTGTCTCGCTGGTGTCACAGTCCATGTCTCAGAGTTGATTACCATCCTGTTTTTTCTCCATTGCGATAACAGCCTCCATTGTCTGGGACCAGATGTATTCGTTCACTGGGTTCCAGCCTTATCGTGGCCCCCTGGCTAGCAGGCATGCAGGGGAGTAATCCCACCGTCTCCCTGCCCCTCTCCCGCCTAATGACCGGGGGGGGGGCATGTTCTTATGTCGTCCATCTTCTTATCGAGCCATAGCGGCAATGCCTGGGTTGAGATTATGCCAATCCAGGTTTTTTGTTAATTGCAAACCAGTTTCTGGCCATGGGAAGGCAGCCAAATGGAACATCCAAGTCTTCGGTTTAATTAGGCTTTTACTGGGTCTGACCAACCCATCAACTGGAAACCAGTTTTGTTGCATGCTGCTGTTCTGCTTTGTTCTTTCTTCCCTGGAATCCAAATACGACCTGAGTTGCTTATTTAATGGGTTCTTTCTTCCTCTCCAAAATCTCTTTGTGCTTCCGTCCATAATCTGCTGTCTGGGGCATCATTATTGACATCAAAATTACCCAACGTCCCAATTAAAATGGGCAAAGAAAAGAGCTTTTCCTCCCCCCAGTCCTGAACGGAGTGGTGTCCAGTCATGCTATGGATCTTCAAGGGCTTTCATCTTTGCCAGCCTCCGTGGATCGTGAAGCGCACCCTAACAGAAACTTTGTCTGATTTAAAATTTTAAAATTGCAGGGTAGGTACTTAGCTGATTCAATATTTGTGAGGCTGTTTTTTTTCCAAGAAATAAAATCCAATTTTAAGGGGTAAAACACTACAGACAAAGCCAACCACACTCCTTTGGGAAATGTAGCTGCATATCTGCAAACTCAAGGTGTGGCTTCTCTGCGCAACTTTGTTGAAGCGAGGCTTTAAGTTTATACCTTATTACAGAGGCTGAAAGCTAACTGAATTGAGGCGGAAATTAACTCTACAATGGAGCGTTAAAAGAAGACAATTTCCCCAGGATTAGACATTTATTATTATTTACTATCTTATCATCCATCACCCACCGTGGTTTTCATTTGCAACCATTATCCGTTTATACAGCTCAGTGCATCCTAAAATAAATTAAGGTTAAGCAGTAGCTTAAGGGTACCACAGCAGGCCTCCTGGGACCTGAGGCAACGACCAATCCTGTAATAGCTGTGCAGTATTGCAATGATGGCTGCAACAAAACGGTTCAATTTCTCAGAGTCACATGTTCGTGAGTTTGTGAGGCGGCCCGGGCAGAAAGCTTCTACATCAGCAGAACGAGCCGGGGACCTCGCTCAATCGCTTCTTGACACTGTAAACTGGGGTGCGTCCATTACCGGCGACGCAGGAGTGCACATATACCAGGGGAACAACCTTATAAATCTGTGAACTATCATTCCGCACCTCAGTGCACCGTGAAGTGAAAGTAACAGAGGAGTCAGTGGGTTCCTGGAAGGCACGACCGTGAGTCCCGCCAATCTCCTCTCTCCAGCGATGTCAGAAAGCTGAAAGCGATTGTGTGGGCATTTATAGAGCTAAATTGCATAGAGTCATTAGCTGTAATTTCTTATGAATCCTTAAGTGAAAGTTTAATAATGACAAATGCATACAGAGTCAAATGAGGGGAGTTAATAGGCCATGTACAGATCTCATAAATGTAAAGGGTCTTAATCTCGCAATCATGGCACAATCTTCTGCCTGTGAATTTTTAATCACAGGCATCTGTGCGTATATGAAGGATGAAAAATGTCACGACTTGGCCTAACTGAATGAAATGTCGGTTTACATAGCATGAATTCCTGTTTGATGTATTGAAATGTCTTTTGAAGGCTTGAGTTGGGATGGCAAAGTAAGGCAGAGCAAAGAGAGTAATAAACTTTAATTCCAGTGGGGTAAATATATCTTAGCTTGATAGGGACAGTCCCATGCGATTTAAAATGCATGTCACGGTATTCTCTTAGGTCCCTGTCAAAAGATGTCAGAGAGTAACTGAAAAACTACTTGGAAGTGTAAAGCATCTGGAATCAGTCTAGATTTATATACATTCTTGAACTGCCATTGTTGCGGCTGGCCGTTGTTTCACATAATCATCATATACAAGCCAGTCAACAGACTTCACACTAATAATCCGATGATCTACAAATGCACCAGCAATCAGCACAATGTCCACAGCAAATTCTCACTTTGTTAAATTGACTTCTGCGTGTGCATTCCACTCTTTTTTTTGTTACAATGGCTGTCTAATGAATTTGCTTTGGGTCGCTTGCACACAGGGGATATGAACCGGGCTAATTGCTTAAAGGAACTATTTAATTAAACTTTCCAAAGTGAAATTTCCTATTTGTAATTTCCTAAAAAATCAATTTGATACAGAACAACGTAACAGTTTTAATTTGTCCATATTTGAAAAGCCTTCTGTCTCAGCTTAGCCTCCCAACTATGGCCTGTCCAAATGCATTTGCTTGGTAATTAATCTCGGCAATTCAGAAATCTCACAGTTCATGCCCAGAAAGTCGGCTAATGGTATTTGTCAGTTTTCTTCTTGCCTTTTACACAGGCATTAGAGTAGCCAGGGAGCAACTGTCTGTCTGACATTGTCCAGCATTTTCATTGGATTTATTTTTTTTTTTGACTCATGTACTCATGTTTGTGTTAGACATAGATTACCGTGTACAGTTGGACAATACAAATGTTGATCCTTCCACAGAGTTCATAAAACTCCAAGCACTGCAACTTGGGGTGGCGAGTGAGCTAGCAGGTTAAATCTCTGTACCTCTGATAGGAAGATCCAACCCCAGCTTTGGCAGAACAGTCACATGACCATGGACCCTTGAGCAAGGCCCCTAACCCCCAGCTGCTGGGCTGCCACAGCATGGGGGGCAAGCTGGGATAGGTGAAGAGAAGAGCTCCATTGTATCTGTACCTGTGCAAATGGTGCATAAAGAGTTAACAAAAAAAAAAAAACTCTAAAGCTGTTGTCCTGGATTTTTGGACCCTTAATATACAATGTGGGTTAAGTACCTTTGCTTGCCAGGCTTGTCCATTGCCAGCCTTCCCAACCAGCCAGGACCCCAATGACTCATAAGATCCAGGTCAATATCTGTTGGTACAGGAAATGAAAAGATAATTGTTTTGGTGGGGGAGGTTATGGGGGAGGGACGAGCAAAGTCCCGCTTTTGTCGCCTCGCGGTTCGGCTCTTTTAAAACGAGAAAGCCAAACGGTTGTTTTGTTTGCTCCTCGGTTCGTCCGCCTGCCGCTCGCCAATGTTTGTCACAGCAGCATCTCAAAAGCATTAGTTGTTTGCAGTTGTACATAAAGCAGTGAAACTTTGAAGCAGTGAAAGTCAGCTGCTTACGCTGATACCACGGTAGCTTCCTAGCCACCCTAACCTTATCTACAGCTGTCAGAACCGCACTGTAAGGTAACTGCGGATCATCACCTGTAACAGCTCTGATACATTCCGCCTTTGCATTGGTGTGGGTATCTCTGCAAATGCTAACAGCATCTTGTGCCTATTTAGGACATGCTAGATGACAAAAGCCAAGCTATTAATGGGCCCTGTGAGAATCAAGGAAGCAATAGGCACCCAGGCATGTTGTGGGTAGGGCAGGGGGAGATCGAGACAAAAGAGGCAAATAAAAATAGCTAGGGAACAAAGAAGGGGAATAGAACGAGGGTGACCAGCATTGGTGGGACAGACCGCTCCCCGGGGCAGTCTCTAAGGGTAGAGCTTTCTGTCATTCTGATGATAATTGAATGTCAGGCTGTGGGAAAGGTGCAATCTGCGTGCCCCTGGACCATGTTCTGTTTTAACTTTTCTGATAAGATCTGTTACCGTGATAAAAACAGTAATCCTCACAAAGAAACATTTTGCTTTTTTTCATGAAATTTCTGAAACAGTGCCCGTACGAATGTGGTAGATGGAACAGGGTCTGTGATGTAGAAAATCACCTGTGATAATACTTTTTCCACTTAATTCTAAATCTCCCTGGAATAAGTAAACTTAAAATTGAAGACAGTATGGAGAGTTGCAAAAAATGCTAAGGAATCGTAGAACAATAGAAATATAGATGAAGCTTTGATGATCTGTGTGCTGAAATGAAAAACTTAGATTTCTGTTTGTGGCTTTATTCTCGTCTCAAGGTCTTGCTGCTAAAATCTTAAGCAACGCAATCTCATAAAATCAGCCCCCGATATGCTGTTGGTTCATTACCGCCAGAGCAGAGGAATTCTACAGGAGTGACTGATTGTCCTTGTGCTTGTAACCTAGTCTGAATACTGCATTGTAATTAACAATTAGCTCTTAATTACACTAATTGTAATGAGCATTAACCAGTTGGCGCTGCTGAATCTTGCTTCCAACGATCTACAGCATGGCCTGCAGTCGATGCTCTACTGGCAACTTTCCCAGGTATAGCGGCTAATTTGTGGCGTCACAGTGTCAAAATTGTTCGAGATCGAGTGTGTGTACGCAGGCGGAGTCGGCATCGTTTTCAGGGTGATCAGAGGGTGTCACTATCCTCCCGTAGAGAAGACAGCACCAGCGAGTCACTCACAGCATCGCGTGAAGGGAGGATGGTCCATAAACCTTTTATTTAGGGGCAGTTGGAGCCTTCATAATTCCAGGGAGGATCCCAGGAGAAGCTGCATCGCTCTTGAATGCTGACCTCACCTGCGGTGGGGCACAGTTGTGTAGCGTGTCAAGTAAAGGGGAGGGATAGGGAGTCGGCGGGATGTGGCAGGTTGTGTTTATCTCCTGCCTGCCGCGGGGCTGCGGAGGTCCATAGCGAAGGTCCATAGCGAAGGTCCATAGCGAAGGTCCATAGCGGAGGTCCATAGCGAAGGTCCATAGCGGAGGTCCATAGCGGAGGTTGGTCCATAGCGAAGGTCCATAGCGGAGGTCCATAGCGAAGGTCCATAGCGGAGGTCCATAGCGGAGATCCATAGCGAAGGTCCATAGCGGAGGTCCATAGCGAAGGTCCATAGCGGAGGTCCATAGCGAAGGTCCATAGCGGAGGTCCATAGCAGAGGTCCATAGCGAAGGTTGGTCCATAGCGGAGGTCTGTAGCGGAGGTTTGTAGCGGAGGTCTATAGTGGAGGTCCATAGCGAAGGTCCATAGTGGAGGTTGGTCCATAGCGGAGGTCTGTAGCGGAGGTTTGTAGCAGAGGTCTATAGTGGAGGTCCATAGCGAAGGTCCATAGCAGAGGTCCACAGCAGAGGTTTGTAGCTTAGGTCTATATTGAAGGTCCATAGTGGAGGTTGGTCCATAGCGGAGGTTTGTAGCAGAGGTCTATAGTGGAGGTCCATAGTGAAGGTCCATAGCAGAGGGCTGTAGTGGACGTTTGTAGCAGAGGTCTATAGTGGAGGTCCATAGTGAATGTCCATAGCGGAGGTTTGTAGCCGGCCTTCTGCATGCCAACATAAGGTGATGACTAAGAGGCTCCCATCTCAGGTCCTGCTTTGTTACCATTTATGGCACTTAATACACCACCATTCCGCCAGGGCTGAAGACAGTTCTCAGTCAACTGAAGACTGGAAGTCATTTAGTCATGGCTGTTTTAATGCTGACAGAAGCTGTTTGCTATCACCGGCTGAAAAATGACTTTCCCTTTTTCTATTTTGCCTTTATATCTGGAACAAAGAGGAAGAACAAGAAACTGATTTTGCTGAAATTAAAAAGACAGCAGTGAGAATGTATTTGCCTTCCTGTCTCACCCTGTCAGTACACCCCAGCTTCTCCAGCCCCCTTTCCTGTTTGACCCAGAGCTGTGGAAGGATCTTCCTCATCCTTAGGAGCAGAAGTCAGCCATGCATGCATCCTTCCTGCACACTAACACCTCAGCACCAAATCTTCACCCCTATTGTGTTGCTCAACACTGGATTTGTGATGAAAAGTAAATCAGATTTTGGTTACAGAATCTCCCATCCAAAGTCTCTGAATTTTTCATGCCGCATAATGTCTACCCAAGGTTTCTTCATGAAACCTTTGCACACTTGTGTATGTGTGTCTCCAAACCTGAGATTCAGGCTCAGGAAACATTTTTTTCCCTTGGTTGCTCTAATTTTTGTACTTAAAAGAATGTGGGATCGACACGGAACTACACTGATATAGATTCTAATAACAAAACCTGTTTTGGCTGGTATGAGGCTTAATCCGCTCAGTCAAACAGGCCAAAAATGCACCACAGCCCAAACGTACTTATTTCTGACTCTTTCGTATTTATCCCTGAAATTCCAATTTCTATTATTATTACAGTTTCACTTCCCCTACTTTCTCCAGTACTTTCACAGAATAAAATTAAAAGTGATAGTATTTTGATGTTTTAGTGTTTACTAGGTCAACTCTGTTTAAGTATGACCCCATAAGCTAATTTACTGAGATAGTGATGCAGTTAGAATATGTGAAGTTATCGGTGATGTCTTAAGTCAAAATGGTGAGAGATTGGTAGTACAATGGTAATTATTTCTACAGCGATTTCATTTCGCTATGCCTTCTGTCAGGTAGACTCTTCCCTGCATTTTTACCAAGTTATCACCGATTCAGCTGGAGGTCTGTGGCTTCCTGAGCTACAAGCGGTGTCCCGCAGAGGAGTATAAGGAGGATCCAAGCAGGTGGAGCGTAAATCCCGACCTGCGGCTAGGATTCGGGTGAAATGGAATGGAGGGGTCCGTGCGGCGGCCATCCCCTGCCAGTGTGCCCCCCCCCAGAGGGCGTGTACAACTCATAGGCTGTTGTAAACATGCCCAGAGATCTGCCACCAGCGTTTCCGTGGTGATAGTTGGCTTCAGCATAATCAAACATCCATTATCGGCACCACCTGTATGGACTCTGTTGGCGTGCAGTAATGAGCCAGATGCCCGGCAGTGTCATTCACACTCAGCCACGAAGAACGCGGCACTAATTCACACCCTCTGCTGTTATCTGTAGGTCACAGTAGGCTCCCTCAGACACTCAGGTCAGGCCAAGAGTCAGCCAGATGTGACGTAATCCCCCAGCTATAGACAAAAGTATTGGGACACCAGTCTGTCCATCATCTCACTCTGAATCAAAGGGTATTAATATGAAGCTGGTTAACCCATAGTTGCTATAATAGCCGGTTCTCTTCTGGGAGGGCTTTACGTTAGATGCTGGGACATTGCTGGTGGGATCTGCTGCCTTTCCGGTTGGGTATCGATGTTGGTTGATCAGGTCCCTGTCTGTGAGCTTGTCTGGCTGCCACTTTGCAACTTGCTCCCAGATGTTTGCACTTCACAGTCACTTCACTTGCTGTTGACCAGGGCAGCTCCAGCAGGACAGACACGTGGAGAACCGACTTAAGGACATAAGAAATTTACAAACAAGAGGGGGCCATTCGGCCCATGAAGCTCGTTCGGGGAGAACTTAACTAATAGCTCAGAGTGTGTTCAAATCTTATCTAGCTCTGACTTGTTAGAAAGGTGTCCAGTGTTGTCCAGTGACAGTGCTGGGCTGACTAACCTCTTGTCTCTGAACCCCCCCAGACTAACCTCTTATCTCTGACCCCCCCCCCCATTCTGCCCCCATTGTTTGATGCTGCAGGTTGCATGGCTGTGTGCTTCATTATACACCTGTATGCCAGCAGTGGGTGAGGCTTATGGGGCCCGTTCCTCTAATTACTATGGCTGTCCCAATACTTTTGTCCATACAGTGTAACTCTGGCCCCCTGATTCCACCACAGCACAGTATGAACTGAGCGCTTGTTATGTGCTTTTTTTAATGCCGCTTTGTGTCTGGTGACCTTTGTGAGATTATCAGCACTGCGAACTTAATAGCTGTTGTTTTCATTTTGCCGTGGACTGGCAGGGGGTTGGGGGGTGGGGGGTGGCGATGCTGGAGTTATTTTAGTGTTTTTGTGTATTTGTTTTGCTTTTCATTCCAGACAGCAGGGTATTTATGGCAGGGGAAGGGCTGTGTGTGCGCATGTATGTGTGTGTGCACATGTGTGTATGCGTGTGTGTGTGCGTGTGTGTGTGTGTATGTGTGCGTGTGTGTGCACGTATGTGTACATTTGTGTGTGCATGTGTGTGTGTATGTGTGCGTGTGTGTGTGCATGTGTGTGTGTGCGTGTGTGTGTATGTGTGTGAAAACGCGCGTGTGTGCACGTATGTGTGCGTGTGTGTCTGCATGTGTGTGTTTGTGTGTGTGCATGTGTGTGTATGTGTGTGTGTGTGTGCACGTATGTGTGCATGTGTGTGTGCATATGTGTGTATGTGTGTGTGTGCATATGTGTGTGTGTGTATGTGTGTGTGTGCATGTGTGTGTGTGTATGTGTGTGTGTGTGTGTGCATGTGTATGTGTGTGTGTATGTGTGTGTGTGTGTGCATGTGTGTGTGCATGTATGTGTGTGCATGTGTGTGTGCATGTGTGTGTGTGTGTGTGTGTGTGTGTGTATGTACCACTTGGCCACAGCAGGGCTCCCTCTGGTGCATATTAGGCTCAGGATGCCGAGATCGATATCAGCACTTGAGCAGGACTGTGACACCTCACTGGTCTCCCAGCTCGACAATCTTTCTAAATCAATCCTTTTACAAACACTTTTTTATCTTCTATACATTGCAGGTACTTACATTCACAGAAACACCGATGGTTTACATTCATTTCAACAGTGCCCAAAATTCTAGGGCAGGAAAACATCTTGGCTGCTGTCAATTTTTCATAAATGTGCTTTTAGAGATTTATGGAGGTGCCCTTGTCCTGGTGGAAGGTCAGGCACAGTGGTCCAGGCACAGGTGCCTCCCGCTCTGAGGACGGCTCTCTCCCTTGCCTTCCCAACAGGTGCAGCTGCCGTGAGTCGCCGTAAAAGCAGACGGGATGAGTATGTCAGTTTTCTGAAAGAAATCAATCAGGGACACGGTCAGGAGCAGCTGCTTCCTCCTCTAAACAGCGTGGAATAAACGAAGCCTGTATTTAAGCGGAGCTGTAATTCCGTGCGGATCTGCTCTCAGTCGTACATTAATGGGCCTCGCAAGTGTCCACAGATCTGGAGCGAGAGCAGTGAGGCAGATGTTAGAGCCATAACTCTTACGCACCGTCCTGTACACTGTGATGAACTGTGTGTGGTTTGATCTATTTTCCTTCGGAGGAAGCCTGCATGTAGCCTGCAGCGGCAGCCCCTCGCGGCCCGATGCCATTGGCTGTTCCCACTATTCATTCTCATTCCTCACCACTGCGTTTGCCAAAGCCGTCTCCACTTCCGTTCTCCTCTTTCCTGCTGTCCCCATAACCTACGTCTCCGTTGGCGGCCCCGTCGGGCTGATTGTCACAGTTGGCTTTTAGCGTCCGTGTTTGAGGGATGCCGTGACATTTGATGACCTGCTTACGGTCCCTGCCACGCGTGCATCCCCCCCCCGCTCATTTTGCTCCACGGCCGTGACTGATCATCAGCCCAATCTGGAGCGGCGTGTGAGGCCGATGTGGCAAACTTATTCAGCAGCCTGGGAGACAACGCGGGCAGAAATCAGGTGCTGCATGACAGAGCTAGGTAGCGTGGAAGTCTAATTAAGTTGTGCGGCTTGGTTTTCCTGAGGGTAATTCTTCAGAGTGCGGCAAAATGCATGCCTGTCATTTTGTCTGGTGGCGGGAGTTACTTCAGTGTTAGAGATGTTGGGGGTAACAGGGTAAAAAAAAAAAATACTCAACTATTCCTCATTGTTTGGTGAGTTTAATGCTTCAACTCCATGAAAGACTGTCAGCTGGTGCAAACAAAACCTCAGCAGATTCTGCTCTATAATAAAACATCAATAACATGGATCATCTTACTTGTGCTGTGGATTTAAACACTTGCATGACTCGATTTATTGAGTCCAGCATTGTTTCCTTGAGTCAGTATTAAAGGTATTAAAATGTATGTGGTGCTTTTATAAAGTAGCCCTGCAGTTATTTGCCGGTTTTTTGTAAATCAAGAATTTGAGTCGCTAATACCTCTGCATGCTTTTGTTGAAGCTGTCTTAGAATATCTAGTGTGTGGTGACTAGGTAGCAAAGAGCAAACTGGTGATTTGGCCTGATTTAGTGGTTGTAAATATCCATCCATCTTAAAACTGTTTATCCTGGTCAGGTTTGTGGGCCATTGTAAATATGTATATTAATATGTTGGTGAAGTGCCTGAATATTTAAGTAATTGCAATAACACTGAGAAATTGAATAAAAATGGGATTTTTGCAATACAATGCATCAACGAATTGTCATATATTGTAGCTGTATATTGTTCATGGTTGGACTGCAGTTCCATGATGTGGATTTCTGTCTTTGGGTGTTTCCTAGGACTGAAGGAAGACAGAAGAGGCTGGACTATGAGTCGACACCATGGCTATTGCATGGTGGCCTGGACGAGGATGACTGGCAGCTGTTTGCTCCTCTCCCTGTCGCTCATAGTGATCCAGGGCCGGGGGGATGTGGAACTTGCGAAAGATGATCGCTACGAGTGGAAAACAGGTGAGCTGGACTTTTCCCCTTATAATAAGCAGATACAAGAGCATGAGGCGTGATGCTGCTTTGGGTTCTATTAAATATGAAATAGTGTTCGATATTATAACGCATCTCATCTCTGTAATACCTTTAGCTGTAACTCTTTGGTTGTTTGTATGTCATTGTTCGGATGCTGAAAAGCACTAGTTCATATCGAGGACTAGGTTTTATTGCATGTTGCATTACCTGTTACTTGCGTAAGCTGCAATATTTGTGAAAGCAGAAATGTGTGAAATAGTAATATATTCAGCAGTGTTATGACACATCATCTTGCTCTTGTTGTCCACATAGAAGCAATTTTCTCTGAGCTCTGGGTCACGACACAGTCGTGTTATGGAGGGATAACAGGCTGCCAAAACAATCAGGCGTGTTTTCTGGAATGGATTTGCGTTGTGTTTTTGGCAAAGCGCAGCCACTGCGAACCAAATCTAAACCCACCTTTATTGTTAGTAGAATAGCATAGTGTCTCTATGTGTGTATATATGAGCACATGGGTGCGTTTGGATGGTCAATTATTTTTGCCTAAATAACTTGACCACATTACAGAAATGTGATTTGTTTTTAATTTCTGTCCTTAAACTTAAAAACCTCATGGAAAGTAAGCAGTGCACATTCATGCAGTTACCCCCCCCCACCTCCCACGCCTCCTCAGCCGAAAGCTGAGAGTCGCTCTGCGAATTCAAGGCTGAGGGAAGTTTACCAGCTGAACACAACCGTCCTATTCTTCCAGCGATTAGCAGTTTCATTCCTCTCTCTGCGGTTGGGTAATGACTGTCTCTGCAAGCTGCCAGAGTGATAAAGACATTGATCAATTTTCCTTGTGAGGGCATATGTTCAAAAGTAGTTTACTCTGGGAATGCTGGAAGGGGGGATTTGACACCCTTACCTGGAAAAGGAGCCTTTTGGATGCGTGTAGTGAAAGACCCTTTTGTCAATGCAATCCTGCTCTGTCACCATTCAGACACTCCCAAGAGTGCCCTCCCCCGTCCAGGTGACTCAGACACTCCCAAGAGTGCCCTCCCCCATCCAGGTGACTCAGACACTCCCAAGAGTGCCCCCCCCCCCTGTCCAGGTGACTCAGACACTCCCAAGAGTGCCCCCCCGCCACCCCCCTTGTCCAGGTTTTGTTTTTTAAATACTTCGCTCCACCTTTGAAGTCCAGTCATTGCGGAGGTTTACTATTTTTAGTACTGTTGGTAATTTTATATCTTATATGTTTATGCTTTTTATACTTCTATATTTTATATTGTACTACGAAGATGAGAGAGAAACAGCATTTTGATTCCCTTGTATGTTATGGACATATAGTGAATTGACAATAAAAAGGCTATTTGATTGATTTGATTGATTTGATGTCACTCAAACGAGAACTGAATAGCGAATGGTGAAAAAAACTAGGCAGGGGTTTAGGCAAATATGATACCTCCCCTGTACATTTTAAAAGCTTTAATTAATAAATGCTGCATATATAATAACTAAAACAACAGCATTTCTCAGCCATGGTTTTAAGCAGTGCTGCTGAAACTGTTTCCCCCATAAATATCTTGCTCTTGTTCCTGGTCACTCATTAGAGGCTCAGTCTAGCAGCACTCATACATAAATTGGCTCCTGACAGCTATATGCTTGTGATACATTAGCTGCCTGTCCTGTGTGTTGCTCTGTTTTTTCTTGCATCACGAGACAAAATCCTCCACTGGCTTCTTGTACCGGGACCCTTGGGACCCAGGCGGTCTGTAAACAGGGGTAGGAGCTTTTTCAGGCCCAGCGAGAGACGCCTGACTTGCACTCCTGAAACAAGCAACAGCACAGTCCCTCCAACAAGGACCTCTATGTTTTCAAAGGCGAAGGGCCAGCATTCACTGAAGCAGCATTGCTTTGTGTTTAAAATAATATGTTAACTGAAGACTTTTCCAGATACACTAAAGGCACAATGTGTGACTAACTGAAAATTATGGTTTAAAAGGTTTTCCTTTTTAATGACTGGCATTTTCACTGATAATTTTTGTGTCGTTCAATTTGTCGCATCTCTTTGTGAAGCCTGTGATTATAACTGCACCCAGTGGGGCTGTCACCGTCGAGCGCTCATTGTCACGGTGACGGGACCGGGCCGCACGCGTGTCTGTTTACGTGAGAAAGTCTGCAGTAAAAGGTTTTAGCTGAGGGACTTTCGTGAATGGGATCACTGTGGCGTGGTGGCGTAGCGTCAGACCCCCACGTTTTCTGGGCCGACCTTGCAGTGACCTAGACCGGGCCTCCATGTCCCTGTGCACCCCCAACTTCAGGGCTAGAAGGCCACTTCATGCACTCAGCCTGGATGCCCTTCCCCTACGCCTGTTTTGGGGCCGAGCCCAAATCCAAGACGCCCTTCCAAGGCCCTGCCTGCATACTGAGTCCACTTTCAAAGGCCTGGCCAGCATTCGGACCAGGCCCTGCATGTCCTGTCTGCTTTTCCTCCCGCCCTTTGCTGACTTCCTGCCAAATATCGCAACCTCAAGCAGGGACTCCCCATTCCAGATTGATGTGTGCCTTCTGCCAGCCTAGAGTGCGGCTGAATCCAATTAATTTTTTTTCCCTCTTCTGCCAGGCAGCCATACCAGGTCCCACCTCCACATCTAAACCTTTACATCCCACAATTATTTCCATTTTTACTGCTTTTCCTATTTCTGCGGACTCTGACGGATTTCCTCTCGATTCAATATATCCAGGCAGCAAACCTCAAAAGCAGGCCGCTCACGCAGCCTTTTTTTGCTCACAGTCGCTCCCACGCCCATTACTGGAGACGGCCACGTGCATCTGGCTCTGTTAGGTCCCTCAGGCTGCTGCAGGTCTGTTAATATACAAACCAGTGTGCCAGCGAGTCTTAGAAAGACCCAGACGTTTAGACATATTAAAGACTTTGACCAGAAGGCTACCCCTTATGCTGTGCGGTCATCGACCAGGAGTATGTTTTGGACAATGGGGCTCATCCCTGCTCCTTCAGGACCTCCACTCGGCACGTTTGGAGATTCCCAGCATCCATCTTGAAGGCCGGTTTCTGCCCCACTAATCCCAGTGCCTCTAACCGACTCTTTTTTAAATGAGCGTCTCAGACCACAGAAAGATTTAATTATTTCAGTCACACTCGTCCCCAAATAAGATTAAAGTCATGCAAGCACTGTGGGCTACCAATGCCTTTGAAATGCACGATGGCCCCCGAGAATGACACAATTTTGAGAAGGATGTTTCTAAAAGGGGCGGCACCGACAGGGCCCTGAGTGGGCAGTGCCGCTGCCTCACCCTTCCGTGGCGGAGGCTCCGCCGTGCTCCTGTGAATTTGCATGTTCCTCTGGCTACGTGTGGGTTTCCTCCTGCTGTCTGAAAACATGTAGCCCAGTGAAGCGACATTTCTGAATTGCTCATTGCTTTGTGCTGTGTCACTCCACAACACCACAGCCAGAGAGATTTAACATTACAGATGTCAATAATTCATGAAGATGGGGAGCTCTTGAAACAGTTTGTGTAACGGGCAGAACACAGCCAGTATGCGTGTGTGTGTGGGTGTGTGTGTGTGTGTGTAAACATTCCTATCATATTCTCAGTTTGTACATTCCCACACCTGCTAGCACAAACAGTTTAATGCATCACTGTGGCTCCCACACAGAAAGACTCACAACTTCCATTTTCAAAACACCAGGGAAAATCACAATATTTCCTGTGAGTTATTACTCAGACAGTATGGGGCTGGAGGATTTCTGTAATGTATGGCAGGTGACCAGTTCATTTATCTACATTTGTAGTCCAGAAGTTCCCCTTAATTTTTTTTCCGTCCGTCTCCGAATCAAGAGAAGGCAAATTCATCACAAAAAGCCAAAAGTCCCTAATTCATAGTGGGGACAGATAGCTTTACTAACCTACAGTGATGTTTTTGTTGTATATCTATACGCATTACAATACAACTCATACACTTCAATAGAATGAGTTTCCTGTCCAGTGAGCTCTACATACATGGGACTGGACACTACAGGAAGCAGGTAATTGGTTCCTGAACTGGGTTCACCGGCTGGATGGGAGGTTCCGGAACGAGGACTCCGGGAAGAAGATTCGTCTGTGAATAGTTGCTGGAGGCAGAAAATCTGAATATAACCTCAGCTACAACAAACTCCCAAAACAGGAGCACAAAGGCTGAGCTCTGTGCAAAGCAGGCAGCTCAGGATATATTGAGCCTTGGACTTTCCATCTTAATTAAGTCCAAGACTACACAGGTGAAACAGTGTCTTTGGGAAGCGACTCCACCAAAAAAGGGTGCCCCCCCAGGGTCGTGATGCACGGGCGTCTCATAGAAATGCAATATGTCTTTAATTCATGGGGGGGACGGAAATATTCCAAGCATTAAATGACATTCTCTGAGTCGCTGTAATATGACAGTCCTTGTTTCCTGTTTCCGTGAAGGGTCCACGTTACCCATACCGCATAACCCCCCCCCACCCCCCGATGCCAGGCTCGGTGGAGGATACGCGGCGGTGAGCGGCAGCCTGCTTAGTAATCAGACGTACTTTGACAAAAGGAAACACGACTTTGCGCAGCAAAAGACGGAAACCGCCGCAGGCTAGCGAAGGTAACGAGCCGGTGGCGAAGCTGGGGGTGTGCAGTGAAGCAGTTGCTGATTCTGCCCCCCCCCCCCCCCCCTTGGGCAGTCAGACGCCTGACTTTCCTTGCGGTGCTGGGAATAAAGCAGGGAGAGGTCAGCTCCTGGCTCCGGCACCGTCTCCGGTCCGCTGTCTAGTGCCCCCTTTAAACAAGCTGTAGGCCGTCTGTCTGGCCAAGGCCTGCCTGCGGTCCACTAAGAGCCAGCTGAATGCTTTTTGGGCAGCTCCCTGGGTGTTCCCCTGACGGCGCTCCATGTTCCCAGTCATGGGAGCTGTCCAGGCTCTATAGTACTGATCCTCTTCCTGTTTCCTTCTGTTATCCATCCCACAATGCATCACAGCGATGTGAAAGGGGGCTGAGTTACACTTTGGGAAACGTTCACTGGGTTTACATAAAGCACCAGCTAGATTCTTTCCATTCATTGAATGTGAGCTGTGCCTGTCTCTTGACAGTTGCTGTATATACTTGTTTGCTTTTTAATTTTGCCGTATGTATTTATAATCCTTGCTGCTGCAGCCTTATACACCCCCACCCCCCAGTGGCTTACTTACTTCCAGGCTGGATGCGAGAACTTCCAGCAAGCAGACATTGCTCCTGGGCATGATCCTAAAGATGGAGATACCCATGTGAGTTTCATTAAGGACGGGTGGCTTCATCTGAATATTTTGATATTGTGCGATTGTTTCGGCGAGGCAGGCAGACTGTCGGCCAGGCCAGTAGCCCAGCAGCCTGGCTCCTTTCGTCATTCCGTCTTTCTCCTTGTGACTCTGTAAACCATCCTGTCGCGTTTTTCATCACAGCAAGGGGTGGAGTATAGTTAAGGCAAAAAAAAGAACAAAAAAAAACAAAAAAGTGAGATTTATAGCCCTTCACCGTGGCAGGGTTGGGTGGGGGGCGGAGGTTCAGTTAAGGGAAAACACGCGCCACAATGCACGAGATAAGGGGAACTGTGGTGCAAAAGTGATTAGAATGGGCCGGATCCCCACAAGCCTGCAGATGAGCGTGCTCTACCAAAAATTAAGTGCAGGAAGGTAATTTCCTTTATCTCCCCAAGGTGCTTCTACAAGTGCCTTATTTAATTGCGACTGTTCGGGCCAGGGGTGAGAAATCTGATCCGAGTATTGATTCAAAGCTAAAAATATGCTCCTGCAATTATCCCAGTTACGCAGGGCACATCAGCCCTGTGGTCAAGCGTTTTATCTTACACCACAGGGTGCTGGAAAATGTCCTTTCATGGCAGTAGATCTGATGGAGAGATTCATTGAATTTATTTACTTATTATCTTTAATTTTTTTCATTTTCTGGTTCAAATTACACATCTAATGAGCAGGTGTCATGGTGACAGAAGTTCCCAGAGCAGAATTCCCCAACAATGTCAACCAACAACATCCCATGAGCAGGACTATGTAGATTCGTCATCTAGTGTTGCTATGGTGTCAAACTTGGGGGGAGGGGTACACTGGGGGGTTGTCATAAAAGCTGACATCACCTCACCACCACCACAAAAAGCCCCTTGCTCCCAGTGAGGGTAGTTTTTTAAATGGTCGTTTTCTGATTCCCCCCAAGGAAAGTCTCCGTGGAGCCGCGTGGTCTTTCAGCTGCTTCCAGCTCTGTGCCAAAAGAGCCTTTTCATGTTGGGAAGTTAAGGTGTGACTCTCACCGCGTTTTTACTGATGTATTTTCATGCCATGTGCTGCAACAGAAAGAGAAGGTGCCAGTGGATGGGCTGTGGCCCTTTCCCAGAAAGAACATCTATTTCCGTTTGTGAAGTATTTGATCAAATATTTGCGTTCATCAGTGCTGGTGATGAGATGTTTCATTATTTAACCTGATTACCAAGTGTGAGTAACTCATGGCTGAGGGCATGTTTGTGCAATAAATAGGGCATGGATTTGTTAAATTTCGTGATGAACTGGAGTAGGGAGTTGGGCTCAAGCAGTTTTAATGAGGTCATTGGCAGCTTGACATAGAGATTAAATGGTTGGGGGGGGGGGAGTGAAATGGAGAGTGAGTGACGGAGGAGTGGCAGAACGGAGGTTCATCACGGACCGCGAGGAAACATCAGAACCGGCAGGGACCTGAAGGAATGGCAGGGGCCGGCGGATGGAAGCATGCGTGGGTTAGCCTGCAGGGGGCGCTGCGCCTCCCCTCCTGTGGCTGCGTCTGCTTGGCCACGCCGAGTCCGACGAGCTGCCGCATTCCAGCCACCTGTCACCTGCTTTATTTGCATCGTCTCTGTTGATTGACGAGGTTTCTTATCCTCCGCTGGTCCTTTTCCTACATCTTACGCTGCAGTTTGGTTTCCCATGACTGCAAAATAGTACCGTTAGTACAGTTAATGCTCTTTAGTACGGTGTGTGATTGCTTGATAGAAGCGTTTACTGGGATAAACAGCTCTAGAAGGTGGATGGATGATGGGAGATTGCTTTTAGCTCCTGGTAATGGTACTAATCCTATTAATAATAATAACGAGGGAATAAAGTTTACATAGCAAGACAGTATTATGGCAATTATACTACATCTGCCATAGCAATAGTGAGTTAGCAGGGAGCTGTGTTACACAGCGGCTACGCTATACGGCTGTGAAAGTGAGTTAGCAGGGAGCTGTGTTACACAGCGACTACGCTATACGGCTGTGAAAGTTAGTTAGCAGGGAGCTGTGTTACACAGCGGCTACACTATACGGCTTAAGGTCATCTTCTCCTCTTCACGTTCCCGTGGACCAGAGGCTCTCGGTTAAGAGACATCGCTAAAGACTTACGGTCTAAATCCGTAAGTCTCACAGTAAGTTATGGATGTTTTCTTTGCTGCCATTCTAATAAAGCGCTTTGTAGTCAGCATGACGTTTTTATTTACTGTTTTATTGGCTCACCTATCATGTGCTTTTACTTATAGAGCAGTTACCCCTTAAACACGTTTATGGAGCTGGATATTAGAACTATTTACATAAATGATTCAGGCTGAGTAGTGTAGGCACTGTTGCTCCACCCCTGAGATTTCTTACCCTTTATGTAACTTATATATCCAATATATATGTACGGTTTATAACTATGACCATTGTCCATTTTCTCTACTGAGTAGCTGGTGTTCTGCACGTGTTCAATATCCTGCATCTATTGCTCGTCCAGTGGAAACTGGCTGTATATGAAGCTTCATTCTCAGTAAAATGTTTCCTGTGTGTTTAGAGGTGCATGTCTTTCAAGTTGCATCTTTTTTTATCCTCTTGTTTCAAAATTGCCCCTCTGCTAGCACATCCGCGAGGGGCTGGACCACCGCTGAGGATGGCGCAAATTATCGATTCCGATTGGCCAGGCCCGCTCTCTATCGATCGGCCTCTCACGGTCTTCAGCTCTGCCAAGTAGCTACTACAGATAAATGTACGCAGGCTGTCAAGGAGACGCCAGCAGTCTGATGGGGACACGCTAAATGTGGCTCGGCCTCTGAGCCGACAACCGCTAACGGAATTACGGCTGTGTGGCCATCAATAAGCAGGAAGGGAGAGTGGATAGATATGTCGGGGGGGGGGCTATCTGTGGCTGCTCGCAGCTGTTTTGTTGGTGGGGGGTCACCTTGTGGCCTCTTCGTTGGTTAAAGTGTTTGTGGAGGGAGTCTTGCTTCCGTCTCAGGTGATCGAGTCCTCGGAGGCGAGTTTGGTTTTTGTCCAGCAGTCTCGCATTTTAACTTGATACTCGTTCTTTTACAGAAAGGATTTTTTAAATTATTTTTCCTTGGCACCCAGTACGGCTGAAGACACTTCAATTAGCCGTTGGTAAAAATTAGGTTGCAAAAATTATACCAGTGTATTTTTTCAGTGTGCTCCTTGGGAGGCCATACATTTACTAGCCCCCCCCCCGCCCGCCCGCCCCCCCTTTCTTCTCTTCATTAGCGGTTATCATTTCCCCCGGCCTGTTAGTTACTCGAGAAGCTCCTGCCAAATAAATCAATTTAACATGAATGTGTTTCCATTTCTTTATTCGCGAAACACCATCAGCTCTCCAGGACTTACTGGAATCAAGCAGCAACTGGCTCTGTGGGAGGCCGGGCTAGAGGTAAATAAGCAGGAGAGCTGCCATTACACTGAGAAGCTGTATTTGTTTGTGCTTGTTTTTCAAAAGGTGCTTATGGAACCAGCCGAGCAGAAGAAGTGTGTCAAAGCAGCAGTTGTGGCTCGATGGGGCTCTCACACCCAGGAGAGACCGTTTAAGCTCTGGCCAAGCCACTCGTTTGGAGCATGAAAGGCGGGATTGCAGTATTTAACATTCTGCAGATGCTGGTGTTAAGCCGAATGAGCAGCGATGTATGTCCATGATGTAGGTGAACATCCATGGTCAGGCCTTATGACTGAGGAGCCACCTTCAGGATGGGCCATAACAGCGCCACCTAGCCTTTCTCTTGAGTACTGATCCTTGTCCAATGATTCAAAAGGTCTTTCAGCTGTAGGGCAATCTGTCCATCATCCTTAACCTCGTATCTAGTACAACTTCCTGAGATCCAGGAGAAAAGAAGTTTTTAAATGTTGATTAAAATTTTGATTTGACAGGAAAAGGTTGGCAAGGTCATTCCCACATCTTATGTCCTTTATAAGGAACCATGAGACTTAACCAATTGGAATGTATAGTATGAGAGATTATCAAAAAAAAATAGTGAAATGTTGGATCTCAGGAGGAGAGGCCTTTTCCAGGAAGAATCGGGCATGTATCAGGGTATTTGCTGCAAGCTATGCCAGTCAGTCACATGGCACACACATGGTTCACCTAACTGCATGTGTTTGGGGTGCATAAGAGCAGGAGCAGGAGTCAAGCCCCCAGCCCAGGGGCCACAGGCCACAGCGCCGCCCCCCACGTCGCCGTCGCTATAGCAACACCACCAACAGTATTTCATACAGGCGCCAGAAGCTGTGAGGCCACAGTGCCGTCCACCACGTCGCCGTCGCTATAGGAACACCACCAACAGTATTTCATACAAGCGCCAGATGCTGTGGGGCCACAGTGCCGTCCACCACGTCGCCGTCGCTATAGCAACACCACCAACAGTATTTCATACAGGTGACCAGTGTCCTTTCATTAGCCAGTTGTATTTCAGATGCTGGATTGGGGGATTGCTGGGGGAGACAACTGGTAACCCTTTACTTGAGGGGGCACAAGTAACTTAATAACTCAGTTACTACTGATGTACAAATCCTGAACAAACATAGTAACTGCATGAAATACATGAACCGATATGATTGATTATTGATGAACAAACATGAAAGCAGTATGTAACTAACACTTAGTTTCTGGTTAATTAATACATTAAGTATGAGTGTACTACTTCATTATCTGTGCTCCCTTGAGTAAAGCGTTACCAAGTAATTTAATAAAATGAGTTTTTTCAATCAATATGCCAGAAGACCAACTGAGTTATTCAGCTTGAAGGGACTCTCTTACAAAGCTTCTTTTAATAGAACAAATAAATCATTAATTCATCGTAACCCCCCCCCCCTCCCAAAAAATAATTTTCCAGGAGAGCTCCCAGCCAACAGCAACTTCATCCACAGTGACTGCATTATGTATTTTAACAAGTCGTGTGCATTTTATTCGACTCATTTCTGAATTGTCTTCAACTTTCACAGCCCTGGGTTTTACCGCACAGTGTAAAGTTTCACTTTTTTCAGTATGTGTCAGATTTGGTTTCCCCCCCCCCCCACACCCCCATACGCTTCTCGGGCGTGTGGCCTGTGATGAACCTCCATGTCCCCCCCAGGGATGTGTGGGTCAAAAACATTTGAAGCCACAGCTTATACGAATAAATCTACAAATGAATTCAGGTCAGGAACTAATTGACAGCTGCTGGCACAGATTTGTGTTCTGACACGGTGTATTTGAAGCACTGTCGACCGGCAAAGAGGCTGAAAGTGGCTAGCAGATGCTATTGGCTCCCGTCTGGTTGTCTCTGTCCAATCAGAGCGATTGTGTGTATATATATATAAGAGCTTACGAGACACTGGGGGCACAGGCAGTGGCATGGCAGTCCATTAGGCCGCGAAGGGCTTGCGGAGTGATTTCGGAAACATTCCCTCTGATTTTAGTGACTTTTAAACCCATATTGGTCCCACAGTGGAAGGTTACACTTTATAATAAGCCTGGTTCCTGTAATCTTTAGGTTCTCATGCTGTGAGGAGCTGCCCCGTTTACCAGTGTGTCTGGTACGACATTTCAGTCCGGAGCCCTATCCCCCACCCCCCTGCCCCCTGGGTATGGAACGTATAATTAGTGTCCTTCTGCGGGGGTCCAGCTACGTCTTTGGCCCAAACCAATAACGCCAATAACTCCTTCACCAGCCGCCTCCTTTGAATCAGCATGTTAAAAAAAATCTGTAAGAACAGTAATCAGTCCGGTGGAGATGCCATGAGATGCTGGTCGCCCGGCGTGAATTGAAGGAAGAAGGTGCCTTGGTTTGGTTACAGTATGTGAACAGTACATAAACTCATGAGATGTAATTAAAGAGAAAAGGCATGCAGCAGGCTTACAACAGGGGCAAACATGAAAACAGGCGCGAGATATTCACAAAAGGTCAATAGGAATTAGTAAATCCCTTCAGTATTTGACAGTTCTACCACATTTTTGTCTACTGGACCTCAAAAGCAGAGCAATTGTTGCCTACAGTCTTGTCATGGGTGCCTGTCTCACGCAATGAAACCCAAAAAACAGTTTCTGAACGTTACAGCAAATTGTCACCTAATTAATTCTTAAACGGCCAAGTCTGACTGCCCCCCTCCCCACCAGGCCCTGCACACACAAATAGGCAGGCCTCACTGTCGTGCCCCCCCGGGCTGACCTTTTGCGCGGCCTTATTACAGGCAAATTAGCCCCGCGAGAGCAGGTGAGGGAGGCGCCATGTGTCAGATGACCTCCGCCTGCTCGGGGCAGCCCTTCCCCTTACAGACACGGTGCCGTGTACCTGCGTCCGGGTGGAACTTTTGCGGAAACTTTACCCACACCCTCTTGCAGTACAGATTATTTAATTAAAATATTATTTTTATATTGTCATATGTCCAAACTTTTGACTGGTACTGTATTTATGTAAAATATCCATCATCCATCCATCTTTCTGCAGCAGTGTATTCAGTACTGGGTGAACCTGGAGACTATCCCAGCATGCACTAGGATCAAGGCAGGGGAGAGCCTGAATGGAACAGCAGGGAACACACACACACACACACACACACAAACAAACACACACACTACAAGCAAAAAATGGATGTTTTTGGACTGTAGGAGGAAACCCACCTGAACATGAGGAGAACCTGCAAACAAGAGATTGGGTTGTTTGATTGTTTGGCTCCCATTGGCAGCACACAGAACAGAGCAGAGGGGCGGCTGTATTTTACCCCTTAGGATACCCTCTCCCAGATTGGGGATCACACAGCACCGGAACATTCTTTCCTCTGGGCCCTGGGCCATCTGCCAGGCTGTCCCATCTATTGATTACCCCAATGTGCTGCACTGCATGGGGGAATCGTACCCTCGCAGTGGCGATAGTCATCTGGCAGCAAAACCGCCGACTGTCTGCTGGTCAATTAGACGTCTCCGCCGTGTTTGATAAGTCACTCCGGTGGAGTGGAAGGTAATCAGCAGCACCTCGGGCATCCATGAGCAACCCACTGTTCAGAACGATGGGGGGTGGGGGCAGTCTCATGGATGCCTGAGAAGAGACCCTTTGAAGCTCAAAATCCAGCCGGGAAATCATCTGGTTTTCCAAATTTGAGATAAGAAGTCCGAAGATACTGCGCCCTTAGAGGCGGAATCATCGATATGAGAGGCATGATAACACAGAGCTCCGCTAAGCAGGTACCAGCTTCACTCCCAATCCAGGGCAGCTGGCAGGACTTTTTAAAACCATCTGATTTTAAAACCGTCTGGCGTCACTTTCTCATAATTGCCCAGGAAATGCAAGCGACTGGTAGCAGTTAAGCAGTTATCTGTCCTGGGTTATTGAGGTGTTACGTTCAGAGATGCGTTTCCCAAAATATCCTGTTAACTTACATAGTTGGTCCCAGGCGCGTCAGATGGGCACAGATACCCTGGCAGATTCAAGTGGCCCAGCACTTGATAGGGGCACTTGAATTCATAAAATTACACAGAACATTAGATGGGGGGAGCCCACGTTGACATTCACTTGCATGGTTCCAACAATGTAAGTTGCTAATGTAGTTAGCAACTACGCTTTTGGGAAACGCACCCAAGATCGGCCTTTTTAAAATTCCGGGCATTCCCAACTGTGTCTCTGTCAAACAATCAAATGCCAGAAGCCAAGGTGAGGGCCAATCTTGTACTCCAGCCCCAGCCCGCACAAGGTTTAGCGAAAGCTGCCCCTAAATATATGCTTCACATGAGAATCGAATTATGCTCCAGGAAGTTCCGAAAATGTCTGAGCGATCATATCAACGTCAGCGCAGTAACTCAAAGAGGAATTACGTTATAATGATCGTCATCTCCATTAGACGTCGCTATAGCCGCCCCTGCAAAATGAGGTGTATATCGGTTAGGCAGCGTCCCGTCACTGTCACCAGAAACGGAGCAGAAATCCCGCGCCTGGATTACTGCTGTTACATCTGGCGACTCTTATCCTGCCATTGGTGTTTCATACAGTGACAAGGGAAGCAGACAGTGTAAATACGGCACAGTCAGGGCCTGTCAAAACGTCAAGATTGTTCACCACAGTCAATAAACCTTATCCGCCGCGCCTTATCCCTCGTCATCTAAATAACTCACCAGTCGCTTCTTTGGCCCCATTTCAATTCAAATTAGCTTTCGGTGTCGATACATTTTGAAAGGTTACCTGTCACCTGAGATTCACCCCTGTTTATTTTAGGTCAATCAGTTCATTTCTATGAGCAGGGATGATTATAACAGACAGCGGTCGGGTCTTTTCCCTGCCTTCTTAGCAGTGGTGGATGATGCTGGTTCCATAATTTTTTGACCAGTTCGGGGTCACCTGAAGTCTGTCCCAGACAGCAAAGGGCACTAGGCGCTGTCCTGCCCTGCTCGTCTGATCCTCCCGTGTGCCACGCCCCCTCATCTACCCCGTGTGGAATCCCTGTGTTTACCAGCTGTTTCTTGTTGCTCTCATTAGTTCACTGTATTTAAGCCTGCGTTAGGCATGCTTTCCCCAGTCCGGTCATTGAAGTCTGACGTCTGTTCGGTGTTCCTGTTTTGTCTCCTATTTAATAAATCCTCGTTCACCCGATTCCTTGGCTCTGGCTGCTTTTTCCCCGCTCCGTGCTCGAGCGCAGTCAGGACAGACATCAGACTTCAGTGACCGGACTGGGGAAAACATTTTTGGACTATGAAAGATCACCCACACTACTCATCGAGCTCAAGAGATTCATTCCCACTACCCTAGAGGTATTATATAGCAATTACTCAGTTAAATTTCCAGGTATCCGTCCTGTGCTACAGCATCCATGGCCGTCCCAAGCGACGTTAATGTCAGGCAGACAGCATTTCACAATAAGTGCAGCTTAGCACTGCAAGAGCAAAACACAACAGCATCCAGCTGCCTTGTCTGTTATGGTCATGGTGAGCTGGAGTTTATCCTGGAAAGCGCAGTGAATAAGGTACGGTACAGCTCACACAGGCCTCCAGACCGCTGCAGGGCACTCACACATTTATATACAGCTTAGGAGTCATTAATTCACTGGATCTGCAGTGTTTGGTCTGTTGAAGGAAACCTTGGCAGACAAACTCACGAATTTTGGCTCCCAGTTCCTAGAAGCAGCAGTCCTACCTGTTGAGCTACTCTGCTTCACCTCTTACGTCATTTTAGAAAAATGTTTTAAAAAGTAATTCTACGTGTAATGATGACTTTGACACACCACTGCATTAAAAAAACAATCTAGTTTGATTTATGTCCCTAGCTTTCATATTCCATTAATTCTATGCCGATCACAACTGAAGTGGACTGAAATTTTCTTTTATTCACGTGCCGTTTAATTCGACTCAGGGTGCATTTTACAAACCATGAAAGACAGACCATCTGCCTCACACCAAGGAATACAGCATTCCCACAATCCCCTGCATCAGCTTCTATTCTACACCAGAAGCTTGCCTGCAGGTTCAGATGGAAGTAACCTTTCATCGAGAGCAGCTCAAACTTCGCCATGGTTTAAAATCCGTATGTCATGGAAGGGAGTTTCAAAGGCAAAAGCAGGCCTGCTTGATGTCCTCTCAAGGCTTCTGTTCTGTCACATATGCAGACTGTTGGTGTCTCTGCTGAAAGTCACACTGACGATGCTCCAGCAGCACTAAAAGGGTCCGAAGGTAACGTGACTCCAGATTCCAAAAAGCTACCTGGGAATCTATCCGAGACAATTACAGTATAACCACACTGGGAGCACTGGTCAAAACTGTATCTGCTGTTCTAGGTTTTAAATATGGTGCTGTTTATTAACCATTAACCTCTGGCAGTATCCTGCGTGAGAAAGAAATCAAACACTTGAAGTGTTTGTTGTTTGACGGACCTCCCATTACTTACGAGATGCTCTGTCTTGACAAGAACTCAAATCAAATCCTGAACTCAAATCAATACTGGGAATCCATTACTGAAGGACCACGAGCGTTTGAGTCTGCCTTGTTGACAGGAGTTGAGGCCTTTTTTCCGGACAGCAGGTGGTTCACTGCATCGGCCTCTTCTACTCGGGTGTTTAGGAACTGGCACTGCAGACATCTGTTTATCACTGTTTATTGTAATGATGTCCCTAAAAGTAGAAATGTGTTTGAGTTTTTAAATGTTAGTCCTATTTTATATGAATACTTAAAGGCCAGAATGGAAGGCTGATCTGTTGACCTGATCCACATCTCTTGCCCTGATCCTTTCACTCAGTACATTACACTCACCCTCTGCCAGTCCTTTGACATTCTGCTTATGTTTTCTTTCTAATGTGCAAGTTTTCTGCATCTTTGAGAACCTTATTGATTGTAGGTTTAAAAAAAAAATAAAAATAAAATAGTTGCTCCAAAAAGCCATGAAATTGCTTTTAAATTTGGTTCCATCGTTGTGGAAGAAAGTTATTTAATGGGGATTAATAGTGCATAGAGAAGATGATGCTTGATGACCGGAATTCATAACAGTAATGTTATTGTAAATCACGACTCGCATGTCGCATTTGGGTGAGTCAAAGCAAGATGTGGTGTAAACATAACGCAGTCGCCCTACAGACAAGCTCCTCCTGTACCAGCTGGGATATCTGTCAAGCATGTACACATTACACATCGGGCGTGCTGTAACCGCAAAAATCAATATGTTTTCTGTGTAGTACGTAGATTGGATGTAATGGCCGGGGTAAATTGCGATGCATTTTGTGGCAGGCTGGCGGTTGCAATGACCTCTTGCCTCGCCACCACAAAGACACACGTGTCTCCTGAATCGGGCGGCTTATGGAGGCCTGGCTTCCCCCTCACCATGTAAACACACTCGCACTAAGCTATGCACGCCTCAGCATCTCGAAAACGTCTTCGCGCGTGTCCATGCAGAAGCGCAGATGGATCCTTGCAAGCAAGATGCGAGCGGAGGTGGCAGATGAGCGGAAGTACGGCCATCGCGCAGTCACACTGCTGGTCATGTGATTCGAGACACTGACATACGAGGTTAAAAAGGCGGCATGAATATTCCGCGGACATCACATCAAGCCTGTACATTGTTTAGCAGAGTGGTGTAATTTAAGGGAGCTGACACGGAAAGGGCCTGAAGAGCGAAATACTCTTCATGCTTGTGTTGTTTTAATCCATGCCGAGACTTAAATTCAAATGTGAAAAGATGTCCAGTCGTGGTGCTATTCATTTTCATGACTTTGTCTACTGTCGCAGTTATAATGGGTGCGATTAATCCTGGGAACACATTCAAAGATCTGCTACCTCATGCAAAAGGTGAACACCTCAGTATCCGTTTTCATAGCTCTGCAGTTCTACGGCTGGGTGTTTGCTAAGGCAATTGCAGGCAAGTGCTTTCTTTATAGGGACATCATTTGTGTCCACCTCAACCTGGAAATCGACTTGCTACAGATGCCTCAATTCGCTAGTATCTGCTGTTTTTGCCTCAGAACACGCAGTATCCCATGCGGGCAGCGCTGTTGCCTCACACCCGCAGAGTTGGGGTTCGAATCCCAGTGTGTGTGCGTTTGCATGCCCGCTCTGCGTTATGCTGCCGTCCTCCTGCAATAAAAGGCAGGCAGCTCCATGAATTGGCATCTCTGCATTGCCTGCGGTGTGTTGCTGTGCCCTGCAATGAGCTGGCACCCTGTCCAGGGGGTGTCTCAGCCTTGTTGGCTGTGCTTCTTGGGTTTGCCTCTAGAAAATCCTGCTCTGGGACCAGTACTAACAATGCTTATACAGTAGTTCTATAAGTAACTACAGGGAAAAATGGCTGTGGGCAACTTTGAGAATGACAGTAACAAATTGATCTAAGCTGTAAACTGAATTATAATTGCTAGCCTTAATGTGATCATATACTGGAAAAATTATACATAGTAGTAAATATTTCCATCTTCTACAGAACATTTCATTAAAAGTTGGGGGTGCGTGAGGCAGTAAATGATCCTCCTCGTCCTGCAGGCCGGTACTGATGCTGTGAGATCGGTTTCCCTGTTTCAAGGGGTAATTTAATGGTTGCAGGTTAAGAGGCTGTAACTTGGAGGGATGGCAGCTTACTATGGCCGGAGCTATGAACTGGGGAGGCAGGAAAGGGTGAAGGAAGCCAGGCTTTCAGAATAAAAGCAGTGGGACCTTCTTGGAAAATACAGGGTGACTCTTTTATGCCGTACGCATTAGGCGCTGTTCTGATCCAAAGCAATGTGCTGGACCACTGAAGCAAAAGTTAAAAAATTTAATACAGAGAGACAATAATTCACAGCATAACATTCAGTCCTGAATACAAAGAACCAGATCAGTATAGCAATTCTGTAGGAGACACTATAATAAAGCCATAGCAGGATATTAGACATAAAAGGGATGGCTTTGGGTCAGCCCAGGATAACCAGATGGATGGATGGATGGATGGATGTTCTTTTAGGTCAGATTTCATTCTGGAAAGTTCTTCCTCTTCCACTTTTTGTATTCTTTTACAAGCAAACATTAAATATGCATTCTCAGAGCTGATTGCTGAGAATCTTGGAGACAAGCAATAATGATTCATACATCATCACACATTAATGAGATCCTTCCTTCTTGTACTGATTCTCATCACGCTCTGGTTCACTCAACTGAAATAATTCAATCACAAATAACGTGTATTTTAAGATTAATGACTTTCAAAAGCCTCACAGGGAGCTATACGGCATACCTCAGAGCAAGAACTCTTTACTCTTCTACAGCTATGATTCTGCTGATCCAGCAGAGGATCACTCACAAAACTGATAGTCATGATTTTGTTCATCTCACAGGAGGAGGAATACCAGGTACAGAACTTGTTTTGACAGCATCTCAGCTATACAGCTCAGCTCCTGGGTCTGGAGATGAGACTCTCTTCTTTACTGGACATTGTGACATGGAGAGGTGCTGCCACTAGGTTGGATGTCAAACAGAATCCACTGGTCCAGCACATTTATTTACATTTCGGAGATGCTTCGGTCTAAGGTGATGTATAAGTGAGGAGGACTGACAGCAGGGTGAGCCAGCAATCCCTGCAGTAATTGGGGTTAAAGCCATGCTCAGCAGCCCAGAGGTGATGCAATAACTCTACCCGCCGCAGGATCTGAACCCACAACCTACAGGTGACAGCCGTATGTCTCTGTTTTGCTGAGCTACACGCTACCCCTTCCCAAGAAAATCTGATACTTGTTGACAGATCCTTATGTTGACTTTGTTTTGTTGACTTGACATCATTGTAAAACTGCTGTCATGTACTGACCCAGAAAACCAAGGTTATTGTTGGTAGGAGAGCAGGTTTAAACCCCTTTGTGAGTCAAGCCAATGCTCCCTCCATCCCAGCACCTCAAACTCGCACCTCCGCCCGTGCTACAGTACGTCCCAGTAAGGTTACACAATTTCCATTTTGCCTAATAAGCTTGATTCCATCCCTTTAATTTTAAAAATGCCTGAATTGTTTGTCGAGTCTGGTTAGATAAAATCAACTAAGCATCTTAATAACAATAAAATAATAATTTGATTTTATTACAGACTAATAATGTCATGTAAACGGTAATGAGTGCTATAAATGTTTCATAACCTAGCTCTTAAAGGATCCTATTTCATGATTTATAAAAAGACTTTTGAGAATCTCCAGACTGATAGCCACTCTTTATTGCACTGTTATTGCTAATTATTTATTCATTTGAATTGTTAATGGCAATGCTTTTAAATTGTTTATAGGCTCTGATAATGAACAACAGAGTCTCCGTGACCTCCTTCAAAAGTGCCTGAGCTGGGGGAATCCAGTCCTTTAGAACACTGACACAAGTGGAAAGAATCCTTGTCTTAAAATCCCCATCAGACGCGTTGTATCCGTGCCAAAAATTGTGCATTAAAATATTTTTTTCCAATTTCTCAACATTCATCTACATATTTGAGGATTAGGACCAAATTGATTTGTGCGTCTCGTGTTCAGCCATAAATGGTGAATGGAGGAAATGTGAACGATTTTTTGCCCAAGACTGTTAATCTTTTTGTTCCCCGAGGGAATGTCATTAAGGAAAAAATGCTTCAGTGGGATTTGATCTGGCACATACAGGACACTCATCAGACACAACCTATCAAAAAACAACCACGAAAAGAGTCGAAAGAGAAGCATATTTTTTGAACAGATAAGACTCCCAGTTGAGAAGAGCTGGTGAAGTATATTTTCAAATTCAGAAAGAAAACAAATGTAACGCAATGTAGCATAATGGTAAACACTGTTTTAATTATAAATCCATCCAACTCTCTGTCTAAAGCAAATTGTTAAATTAGATTTACGCATGGACTTAAGTTTTGGCACAAACTGGATGAGTGATGTCAATGTGTCTTTATTTATTTATTATTATTTATCAGTAGATTATGATTATTTAGTAAATAAATATAATCCATTGATACCCATCCTGACTTCTGGACCAAACACCTGGGTGTAAGTATCTGATTCAGAATCTATTTAGAAAATGAGTTGCTTTTATGTTGCTGTTAATTAAAATCTAGCAGAAAAATTACAGGACACTATATATTTCTCGGATAAGGGAAGGTCCATGAATTGTGAAATATCATACGTATAAGGTCATTCAGTACAGAAACAATGCATGTTATGCCCAGAGTAACACATATCATATTTGATTAGTGCTTGTCTTCTTTTATCCTTTTATTTTTAACGAAAAGCATTATGCTTGAATGTATTTGGAGAAGCGCAATTATATGCTAAATTTAGATTTACTTTGTACTTATCCTGCTTGTATTTTGAGAACTTGGGACAAATAGCAAAAACAAAACAAATATTAATAACTGGTTTGGGATGTTTAGGAAGAATAACCTCCTTTTCCCCAGTGTCTAATAAGTATAATTAAAACGTATCTAGATCCTGATTAGGCTCAGCAGCATCTAGATCTGCCTTGGATCTTGCCTGTATACACAATGTATGAGACAGGTTATCACCATGGTGACACGTCCCAGCAGGAGAAGGGCTTCCATTCACGCAGAAAGCACAGCCTAGTCCCAGATCGGCTGTCAGTCACTGCCTGGGAGCAGAGTTCCTTCTGCTCCCTCCACCCTCACTAGGCTAATGGCCAATCGCAATCATGGCAGTGATTTTGTAAAAAACAAAAATGTTGGAAAGCCATTACACGTCAGATGAAATGTTGACAAAACAGCCTGTGGTGGCACTCCTTGAGACATGGCCGGAGTGCACCCCCACCTGTGACCAGAAATACAGAGCTACGCCAAGGTAAAAATCACTTGACAACCAATTACGGACTGCTTAACGCTGGAGAAGATGCCCAGTAAGCATTTCAGATGTCTGAAGGAGTCGATGCTGAGGTTAACTCAGCGCTGAGGCAGGTACAAGACGCATCACTCAGGTAACACTGGGCCTACATGCAAGAAATCAATAATCAGTTGGAAACAAAGAGTTCAGCTGTGGTGCCTCATCTCTCAGCTCTGTCCATGGGGCCAAGTGTGAGGATGATGCCCCAAACAACGTCTCATTGCTGTTTTCATCTTAATTGATAATGTTACATTTTGTAATAATAAGATGACATTTTGTGCATTGTGTTTATATGTGTTTCTTCACTACAGGTGAAAAATATCTTAATCTGCTATTTGAAATGGTTTCATTTGAATACTGAGGTACTGTTACAAGTGGTGTTTGTGATGCATTTTAGGTGTTTGTGGTGCATTTTAGGTGTTTGTGAGAAATGCTCTGGAATAATTCCAAATGAAATCACGGCGAGTAACGGATTACAAGTTTTTATTTCACAGGTTTTCAATTCAAGAAAAGAATGAACGTCTCCATATAAAATGGGATGTCCTGTTAAAATGAGATCTTTCTCGCATTACATAAACACATTTGTCAGTGGTCTAGGAAGTGAGCTTAGGGGATGCTGTATGGATTAACCCAGGGACCCAATGTGATCCTAGTCAGGAGAAGAAGAAGCAAACAGGAAGCAACAGTTTGTAATTAGTTTTTTGTAAATCAGTGATATTTACTCATCATTAATTCATATTTCCCTATAGACACATATTCTCCCATAGACTAAGACGTGGTTTTTTTCCTGTGTTGAGAAGAGCAAGAATGTGAACTATTGAGCTCAAACCTAGCTGCCCCCCTCCCGACCTCACCGCAAAATGCGGTGGCATTTCAGCGGGACACGGTGCGTCAGCCGGGGGGCTGTCCATGTGGCGACCCCCTCGTGACCCCATCATCGTACGCCCTCAAACAGAATGTGACAGCGGATGATTCCAATTCTATTTCTACTTTTTTCACATGAAGATTGTGAAGCTTGTCTCAATCGCCCTTTTCTGCGATGCGAATAAAAGCTATCTCCACAGAGATATGCAAATAATTTTTTTTTCCAAGGATAAATGGAAGAAACAGTCAGTCATGTTTATGAAATGGCAATGTGTGTTAAACTCAACACGGCACATCTTCATCGCTCCTAGATATGGCCAAACGCTCATTGAAATTCATAAAGTTCCATCATCCCGCCTACATTCTGTTGCTATATTTGTAAATATTCTAGGTTTTTTATTTGTATTTTTAATTTCTGCTTGGATCAGGTTCGAAACAATCCGTTTATGAATACTAACAAAAGGATTAGCATACAAAAACATCAGATAGCAAAGCATTTCAGGGGGCACCAAATAATAATAATAATTTAAAAGTTAATGACATGCTCCAGTGAACTACGGAACTAAGCAGCGGTTTAAGTCTTTGGCAAAGTAAGCAGGTTTTCCATCATCGAGGGCCAATGCGACCAGCGCATTTCGTTGTGATCTTTGCATTGTCTGATGCGCTTTCCGTAGTGCCAACACATATCAATGATGTGCTTGTTTTAAAACTGATAATCTGAATCAGTGTAATTACTTTCATTTAATTAACTCCAACGTAAGGTTGTTTTAATTAAACCAGTCATTAATGTACAACGAGCGCAGTAGTGTGACGGTTCTTGTGTAATTATCCATCTTTGAACTTTTAAACAGTATAAATTTGAGATTAAATGTTTTTTTATGCCTGTTTAAAAGGGTTGCAACATGATTACAAATATTCACAGACCAGTCGATACATTTTGTCTACTATAATATAGGCCTATATTCAAATTGAGTGATTTTTGAACATTATAGTTAACGAAAGCTGCGTTTCTGTCTTGAAACTGTTTCTCGAAATATGCATTCAGAAATAAACACTTTTTTTTCAAACAGCAGAGCGCACTGGGAGACCTCTCATATGGTGGCTGTTTTGTTTTTACTGTCTGCATAATTACCTAAAGGATTTAATGATTTTCCCAATCTGCTTCTCAGCAAAAGTAAGGGGGTGTTTCGGACACTTGTTTTCGTGATGATAAATAATCAGACAAATTCTTCATCTTTGAAGTTTGTGTTATGATAACTGTGACACATGGTGTAGTTTTGCTGACTGCAGTATTTCTCCGTTTTCACGTTTATCGGCCTCAAGTCTCTGAGCCCCCCCATGCTCACCTGCACTCTCTCGTAACTAAATCACTTAAGCGGTGCACTGATATTAAGCAGTTCATACTGCACGCAGGATCCAATGTTTACCGCAGCGTTTTGTTTGCCGCCTGTTTGATTTGACCCGTTTCTTCTCGATCTCACTCTTGCTGAATAATTTAACGCCAGAAAGTTTGAGGAAAACTGCTCGTTATAGACTGTTATTTCAACTCCTCCACATTTTGTCCAAAAGCCTAGTTTGTGCAAGCTTCTTAAATACTGTGGCTAATAGATAATGGCGCCTTTACCTTAATTTTTAGTAGTTTTAGTAATTATACTTAATTTTATTTAATATCTGTTTTGCTTGTCTAGCTGAGTGTGAATCTGCAGCAGGTGATTCCCTCACTAACAGGGATCCGGTCTCCTGTCCTTCCTGCAGGCCAGTGGGGGAGGTGCATGGGTGACGACTGTGGTCCCGGGGGGGTGCAGACACGGTCGGTGTGGTGTGTCCACGCCGAGGGCTGGGCGGCGGCCGTCTCCAGCTGCCCACTGGCGGACATGCCCCAGCAGCAGCGCCGCTGTTTCCGCGAGTGTGACCTGCAGAGGGAGCTCTTCGAGTGGGAGACTTCAGAGTGGGGCACCTGCACGCTGACGCCTGGCGGGCCGCAGCCGGCGGAGTGCGTGATGGCGCAGCACGGCGTGCAGTGGCGCAGCGTGCGCTGCATGCGCACCTCGGACCGCAGCGCCGTGACGGAGCGCGTCTGCGAGTTCCTCTCCCGCCGGCCGGCCGAGGAACAGGCCTGCCTCATCCCCTGCCCCCGGCCCTGCATCGTGTCCGACTTCTCCACCTGGTCGGCCTGCAGTGCCAGCTGCGGGGTCGGCCTGCAACACCGTACCAGGGCCGTCCTCGCCGCGCCCGTGTACGGAGGAGCCAGCTGCCCCAACCTCACACAGACCCGGCCCTGTGAGCACCTCCGTCCTTGCCCCGGTAGCGAGGGGGAGTTCAGGTACAGCCTGAAGGTGGGGCCATGGACCGAGTGCCGGCTGCCCCACCACAAGGAGATGTGGCTCAGTGGTCGCACCACACTGGACTTCAGCACCGACTCCGGCGAGAGGAACTCGGTGCAGCGCCAGGTCCGCAGCACCCATCACACGCCTCACCACCATCGCCACCACCAACGTCACCTCAGCCCCAAGGTTCTGGACATCGAGATCGGCTACCAGACGAGGCAAGTCCGCTGTATGCGGAGCGACGGCAAAAACTCCATGCTGAGGTGAGCCCCCTCTGCCCCCATGCATCACCCTAAATCCCTAAAATTTCTTTGGGTTTTTCAGTAACTTTTGGAGAGACACCAAAAAAACTACAGGTCATAAAAAATAAAATTCACCAGTGTGGGTAACTGAACTCAGGCTCTAAATTCTAATAAATTAATTAAAACCTCCGTACTCTCCTGTAGGGACCATCTCTGTCTCCTTCTGATCTCATCAATTCTTTGTACATATTAATATTGCTATGCTTTTAATTTAAGACTCTCCTGTATTTTCTCTACTGCTGTAAGTAGTCAGAGGGCACAGTCCATAATTTACACAGCATAGTAACATAGTAACATGGTTTATTACATAATATGGTGTAAAGAATAACAACAATAAAATAATAACAATAGTAGTAACCATAGCAATAAGTGCCACAGTGTCCCAGTGAGCATAACTATGACATCACAGCTCCAGGTAGATTGATGTAGACCCTGGGCTGGTACTGTATGTAGAGCTTGCTTGTTCTCCCCATTCGGTTCCCCCGGGTGCTCCGGTTTCCCAACACAGCTGAAAAAGGGAACGTTTCAGGTGGACCCAGTTTTTTTTTCCTGATGAAGATTTTTCAGACCCTGACCTGAACTGACCGGAACGCTGCAGTGACACAATGCCTCACGCTGCAAGATTACCAATCTCATTTAAAAATCACAAGTGGCAGCTCTGTGTTTCTAGCTTTGAATATGCATTTCCCACCTGAGTTAGATGTTTTATTCAGTTTTGCTAATTACAATATAATTATCAAGTATAATTACACATGACATTAAACTGTTGGTAGAAAAAATGAGACGTTATGACTGAAAATGATTATGTTTTTTGTTTTGCATTATGTTTGTTTGTGTTTCCCTTGTAAAAATTGCAACAATCGTTTCGCTGTGAATAGCATTAAAAATAGACGTTTGGAAGCACATGTGAGCATATGAGTGTACTACAGTTTTCAAGGTCAGGGTCATAAACAATAAATAGATAGAGCAATCAGGATTTTCATAGACTAAAGAAACTGAAAGTGTATCAAATCATATTAAAAATCCATCCATGTTCTGAAGCTACTTGTCATATTCAGGGTTATGGGGGGTCCAGAGTCTATGGGCACAAGGCAGGGAACAACCCTGATCAGGTACCAACCCATCAGAGGACACGCACACACACACACACACACACACACACACACACACACAGAGCCATGGCAGAGACTCGAACCCCAGTGCCAGGAGTCAACAGTGCTAAGCACTGCACCACCATGCCATCCCTTCATATTAATGATATAAGATAAAATATAGATAAATAAAATAAATGAGTAAATAAAATCCCCATTAGGAAAGTCAAAGGCATCGTGTTCCACTTAAATCAAACACCAATACCAATAGATGAGAGTTTAGCAGGGACTCGATAGTTTCTACTGATTGGGCAGTTTTGGTATTATGGAAAAACTGTTAATTAAAGGGCAGGAGGTGCCCCACAGAAGCACAATCACCTCTGCTCTTACAGTACCAGTAACCAGATACAGGGGCGTCTAGAGCAATTTTGGTCGTGGTAAGTTCTGAAAGGGTCACTAGGCGGAGTTGGAAGTATTAGGAAATATTGGGAATATGTAAGCATATTAAAAACCAGCAAGCTCCAATCTGATCCACGATCAGATTTCCCAGCCCCAAGCCTAGTATTAACCTATATAAATGAGACTTGGATCTGCAACTGCTTAGTGCAAAACTAGTTTAGTCAACCGTAGATGCTTCATTTCAAATTCACTAGCACAACCAATCAGATTTGTGCGATCAGCATAGATTGGCATAAATTGCAGAGTGCACTGTGTGCTTGATCACAGCATTACTATACTGACTGAGCTGATATGGTAAAAATTGGGTCATGCCGCATTAAGGTTGAGAACCAATGGTCTAGAACTATCAGACTGCAAGACCTTTGCTTATATACTTGGAGCATGAAGTATTATTATCTCTACCTGTTAAACCTCATCAGAGATTTTGAAAAGTATTTGTTGAGTGTTAGTAATAGTTTTGTATCTTTCAGCATTGGCAATACTGGCTCTAAATGGTGATATTTAAATGTAACCGATGCCTTAAGTCACATGACAGAAAGGAAACAATATGATTGGCCTGCTGAGTTATTGGCCCTGCTCCTTTGACAGCTTGAGAGGATCGGGCTGCAGAACCCTCCAATGTGACCAATTTGGTCCATTTGAAGGGGAAATTTGCATTAGGCAGTCGATGCAGTTCAGGAGCCCTTTCTTTCACTCCAGAGCAAATTGAATCCCCTGTGAAACACGTGCTGGATGAATTTCAGCTGTCTGTAATCTTTAAAAGGCCAAGCGCTCCATTAAATCGGGGGTGTGGGCATGTGCAATACACTGGCAGGTTTTCATTGAAAAGAAAATGTGTCCACATGCCTTTATTTGTTTCCATGCTTTACTGCTTGTGCAGGTTCTCTTTAACTTGCCCAAAGCATCAGAACAATTTTGTGGCTGTCTAGCTGCCACTTGAGTTGAAAATGTAAAAATGTTGAATATTATTAATGATCCTCTTTCCCCCTGTTAGCCTTTGTACGCAAGACAGTATCCCAGTGACATTCCAGTCTTGCGTGATGCCAAGAGACTGTGAGACGTCCGAATGGGGGCCATGGAACCCCTGCTCAAAGAGCTGTCGGGCACTGGATTTGTCGCCCGGTTACAGGACGAGGACCCGAAGCCTGAAACAGGTCCCCATTGGGGGGGGCGAGGAATGTCCCGGCCTTGAGGACAAAGAGGCTTGCAACATCATTGGAGATTTACTTCCAGAGTGTCCCAGGTACGCGGTCCTGGGCTTCCCTCGACAAAGCTTTTGTGTAAAATTGACTAGGAAATTAAAAGTATGACACGGGCACTGGAAGAAACACCCAAATACAGTGTCCATGCAGTGTAAGCAGTGTGAGAAAAACAGGTGAATACGGGCAGCAGGAAATTTTACAGGACCTGCTTATCAAGGAAGGTACACCCACACGGTCTGTCATGCGTGCTGGGGGGGGGGTGCATTTCTGTTCAGCGAGGTCACATCCTCAGGGTGTGTGTCAGGTGGATGAAGGGGCGTACAGACGAACATTTCCCTTGGATTTGTGCTCTGCAAGACCTCAGTTACAGATGCCTATGGACATCAGCGCATGTATTAGCCGTGTGGAAAATTTTAAATCAGAAAAAAGCTGAACGCTTCCCTGTTCAGGCTGTGTCTGTGGTCAATGTAAGGTGTCCCAAGGCTTTTTTCCGTATTATTGCCTACTGCGTATAGTGGGTGTCACCCTGTAAAATCGGATTAGCTAAGAAAATTGAATAAATAAATTCTTTACGTGGGAAGAGGATTGTCTGTTGGCTCTGAATATTTTTTGGGATGGAAACCTTAAAATACATATAGAATTTTTTGAGGCTTGCAAATCAAATCCAATATCACTGGGACACATACACAATTAATCCAGGAATGAGTTAAAGGACCTAATTCAGCCTGACCTTACTATCGACACATTATTTATTCGTTCCTGCGACCTTGTGCGGTCAAGGTCACATATTTGAATTTGTCTGAAAGTCAAGAGGTAGTGTGGTGATGGTGTTTTCATTTATTTACCTTTTCCAAACATTATTTTCTAGAATTTTCCCTTTCTAGTTAATGGTTGTCATGGTTGAAGGCTTTTTCACGGTCAGTGCATTGTAGAAGGTCTATTTAAGGCAAAAAAACAGTACAAGTAAACAGTTTTTTCCTAGAATTGTACTATTGTTGTGTTTTGTGTCTGCAACAGCAGTCAGCCCCTTTTAAATGCATAGCGTTGCGTAAATGCTGTTATCCAGGTCAAGTATATCCTACCAGGCCGGGACAAGTAAAATGGATGCTGACAGGATGCCTCCCCAGGTACGTGTGGAAGAACACAGACTGGGGAGAATGCCAAATCCAGCCCCTCCTCAGCACGCATGACCGGCGCCACGGCAACCTAAGCCTGCTATGCGGTGGGGGGATCCAGACCAGGGAGACGTACTGCGTGCAGGTCCCCGGAGACGCAAAAGAAGGTGAGGCAGACAGCAGAACCAGCGCTGGCCCTTTAAGAGTAGGTGTGCTATGGGCTGAGGGGTGGAGCCAATAAGGTAAAAGGTCATTCCAGGTGGATTCTTATTGGACCTTTGTGACACCCTTTGATAATCAGATTGGATCACCTACAAGGTGCGATCTCACATCATTGCTGATGCACCACTGCTATGATGCACGTGGCACTGGTTTAAAATTGCCTGTAACGGGCTTTTGACAAAAGCAAAGGCAGGTCTTCCGCTACAAATGACATGTGAGTTTGATCCTTACTGTACTGCTTTGTCTCTCTGGGCTGGAGGGGGCTCAGAGAATGCGAATTAGCTCTCCAGTGGAATGGCTCTACTGTGATGTTTAAAGTTAGCTGGAGAGAAATTGAGCGATTCGACCACACCCCCCCCCCCCCAACCCCACCCAGCCACCGAAATGCACCATGTCATTCGATGACACCCAGAAATCGAGATGAACCAGGCGGCTGATGGGAGCTGAGGGTGGGGGGGGGGGGGCTTCCTCCCGCAGAGCGCCGCTAAACTGCAATGCCCCCCCACCCTTTCCTCTAAAATAGGCAGAATGAAGTGAAGGGACAACAGCTGGTGTTATATTACATTGAGTGGGAGAAGTGGGGGGAGGGGGGGGGGGGTTAAAAACTGATCTAAAGTTGGAATGCTGAGGAACGGGGCCCCCCCAGGTAAATCGATTGTGTTCCCGGATGCAGATCAATGCAGGTCAGTGGAGATGTGAGTAAAGACCGCTCTTCCTGCAAGCGGATACGTCCTTCACCCGGAGCCTTGTGAACAGCTTAATAGTGTGAAGCAGCCGCTCGTCCTTAAAGGGCCGACTCCCCGTGCAGAAAGTGGAGTGTTTCAGTCATTTTTAACCATCTTGCACGTCTTTTAAACCATGCGTCATGTAGATGTATTTGTTTTGAGCAAAGCTTTTGGGTTATGCGTCCCTTGGATTTTAATTTAAATGGTAATCTGGTGCTCAATGATCTGCGGAGGTGTGTTTAAATGGCATTTTTATTCAAGACAAACTTCATTTTTGCTTTAAAATGCACAGACAAGTTTTAGTATTCTTTTCCCAATAGCTTGAAGGCCTTGGCCAAGAGTTTCAGTGGCTGGATACAGGGATCTATACCCTGCACACCTGCCCCCCCCATCATACGTCCCACTCCATCTGTGCCCTGCCTAGTGACCAGGCCAGTGAACAAGAGGCTGTGCCCAGCGAAGACGCCCCCAGCCGTCCAGCCCTGCTCCATCCCCTGCCCCCAGGACTGCCTGCTCTCCCCTTGGTCGCCTTGGGGCTCCTGCCTATACGACGACTGCCTGGACCCCCAGGGGAGAAAAGGTACGGGGGGATGGGGGGGGGGCTTCACAACAGGCATTAATGTCCATGTCGTCGAGTATCCCAGGCATTACTGGGGGGAGGGGTGGCGTCTGAGACATGCCCAGTAACAAACCATGCTGCTATGTGGGCTAAATATGAATACATAAACCACTGCCAAGTACAACACAAAATGTGGGGTCTTTTTCATCCTTAACATGTCGAACAATTAAAGGAAAGTTATTGAAGGGGAGGAGGTGGGTCCAAGCAACAAGAGCAAGTGGGACCATGACATCTAATTGGTTGGTCTCACCTCCTCTAGTTGCTTGGACCCACCTCCTCTGCAATCTGATTGGTTATCTCTCTAAACCTATCGTTTTTCATTCTGCCTTGAGAAAGTTTTTGTGTAAGACTAACTGAGCCCCTAAACTCCGAAAGGTGCCCCTCCCTCTCCTAGCAGGGCGAGCATCCGACATGTTCGCTTTTCTGATTGGGCATACCGGGGTGAGGGTCTAGGTAGTGACCTGACCATGAGTGAATAGGGTTCTCCAGGATGGAGAACCCTAATAGATCTCCCGGCTTTGACGATGATGTCACCCCTTGTGGTCAACGCATGGACTCTCTTATCCGGGGCCGAGAGTTTTCATCTCTGCAAAGGCAGTCATGTTACCTCTGATTGTTGTGTATTGTTGTGGATGCACACATACCCTGTTATATACTGGGGTCCTGATTTAAAAGGTTGTGGATTGAAGGATTAGCATAAAATCAAAACTCCAGGACAGGTTGTCCCAAAACCGGTGATGAAAGGCAACATATTGGCAACAAGCAAGAAATGTAACTGCTCTGCAAATTTAACTGATTTTCAGATGACAGCCTATTACTGGAAAAGTCATTTCTTAGTGTTTGAAGTTTGACAGTTTATACCGTAAGTCCTCTAAGTGAGAACGTGTGAGTATTGTTACCCTGACAGTCACAAGGACGCACATTTCAAAAACTGTTACCAAAATTATGCGAGGAGAGAAAAATTCATCTTAGCACCTTAATTGTTTATAATAGAATAGTGTGAGAGCACATGCTGTTTCTTAGAGTTCCAGGCAAAAACAGCTTCCTGTGCTGTGTGAAAAGAATGTTCCTTATTAGTATTTCCCATATTAATGCGGTGACTATTGATTTTTTTGCAAAGACTAATCTCTCCCATACTTTACGGCTGCCTGTGGATGAAGTTTTTAACAAGTTTCCTCAGCTCTGTAGGCAGGGGCGCATAACGGAGGAGATGTTCTCACACGCTGTCATTTATCACCACTTAGCTGCTTTGCTGGGAGGTAAAGCCAGAACCACGGCGGAACCTGAGAAGTCATTATGCAGGATGTTACGCTAGACAGGGGCGAGGCCTCCTCACCAGAAACCGCCGGCTTTTTGCAACAGCCGAGCACCCTTTGTCTTCGCAAGTGCCGAAAGAACGTTCCAGTAGGATGTGGAGTTATCCCTGTTAGACCTACAGAGACAGACTACACTCATTTAGCTCAATTATCATGGGATTTAGTTTAAGAGCAAAGTTGGGAAATTGAATTCATTTCATGTTGTTTTGAAGCTCTAAGTGATTCTAATTTTATCCTGAGAAGAGCTAATGCATTTTACAGCATGGAAAGTCACCGGCACACTTGTATCTGGCCGTTTTTGCACTACGCCGTGACGGCTAGTTTCTGACATATCGCAAAAAAGAGGCTCATTGTATTTACCGTAATCACGATGAGCAGGGGCTCGGGGCGGAAGCACAAGGACTTTGATCACAATGGCAAGTGGGTTGTACACATGCTGTCATTCTGAATAATTTGCATAGTTCCACTGGTCATTGCACAACTGTTTCGTGCAGCTTGTGATTATGTTACCACATGTGTCAGGGAACCAGAGCAGTCATAGCGGTGAAGACATGTGCAGCAGTAGCATACTTTGGATTCTCCTCTGACACGCTGCAGGAAGACTGATAGGGAACCAGGAAAGGAAATTAAGCTTCTTTGAATTAATTTGATTGGGACTGGAGAGCCTATCAGTCATTAATAACCTGGGGATCTGCTTCTCCAAGGTCGTTTCTTTGCCAGTTTGGATGGTCGCGGGTGTCGGACGGATTCCTCTCCAGGGGGCACCTAGTTGTCACTTGATTAGCTGGTTAGCACAGTGTCCATGTCCTGACATGAGAGGTGCTTTTCTGTAGTGGAAAAAACGTCCTGCCAAGCTAATAGACGATCCGGTTTGCAGATCATAAATATAAAAGAAAGCAAATAACAGAAGGATTATAGAAAAGTCGAAAGAAACAATTTATCAAAAGAGAAAATTGCTGTGTGTAATTTATTACTATTTTAAGGAATCTGCGTTTGATTAAAAGAAAAACATCGCATTTTCGTGAAAGTGTCTTGAATAGAAAATAGAATATAGTTTAAAACTGAATTTTCCTTTAAACCCGGCCCTTGGTTTCATTAATGGATCATTGTTTTCACAAGCATCAAATCAAATAATCAGTATGTACATTTTATGTTTCTTCTGTATTTTTAATCATATGTTTTTGTTTCCTCCCATTAATAAATAGCATTAGCAGAGAGACCGACGCTTAAGCCCTCATAAAACACAGCACATTTCGTGATGGTGCCTCAGGGCGCAGCCTGTTATTTTATGCCCGCTGCAGAAAGTCGGCATCTTGGTTTATTTTTCTGCTACCTGTTCAGTTAAGAAACCATACAGTATCTCCTGCTGCATGCATGGAGTAATTTCTAAGACACGAAAATGTATCACCTATTTCTGGGGAAAAGCAGCGTAATTTAGATTAATTATTGAGCAGCTAATTGTAATTCTGTTATTAGTTATTGAAATGACGGATGTATGACACACATCACGTGACGTTTCTGTACATATCCGTGTTGTCGCTTTCTGTGAAAGTCACATGTAACAGCGTCAGGCATGCGGATGGACGCTGGGAACTTTAATATTCTGGATGTTTTATATGCATTTTGGGTGAGATTCCTCTGTGACACAACCATTGATAAGTAAAGCATTTGCTGCTCATCATCATGGTTCCTGATTCTGAGATTTGTTAACAGACACATTCTGCTGCCCAGTCCTGTACAGTCAGTCATGTAGAAGGCGCAGATTATACCAGGAATAATGAAGCACTCATTTCAAGTCACTTAAGATAGAATCAGTCACTATTTAATTCTATTTCTCAACAACCTCACAGCATAAAAATCAGAGTTAAGTACCATGCAAAATAATAAAAATGTGCTATAATCCGTAGGAAACTGATTCCCTGCGCTGTCTCATTTTCTGCACTTATCTCCTGTTTGTAACTGGTGAGATGAGTACACATCTCCATCTGTGTGATCGCAGAGTGCTCCCCATAATTCCCATTTTGCCGGCTTCCAAGCGCGACAGGGGATGCTGATTGTAGTGGTTTGAGCCTTTGAAATACCGATGGTGGGCTTACAGAAACATTGCGGCCCCAAGCCGTGCTGACGTGCAGTCTGTGAACCTCGCTACCCCCCAAAACACCGCAGCATCCTGCAGCAGACTGGGCTCAGAGTTGAAGTGCCCCCCAGGGGCATCCTGATTAGCCAGTCACTTTCTTTATTTAATCTGTATTTTAAAAAAACTAAATGTTTTTTAGGCAGCCAATATTGTCAGGAAGTAACAAGCATGATTTGAGATTAAAATCTTAAAAAACAGTTGTTATTTAATGAATAATGAATAAGTTCACCGGGGGGCAGGAGGATGGTCTTTGTGCAACATCCAGGATTAAGATGTGAAACCGCTGGAAGTCATGTGGGAATGACAGAAACTGCTGGGAAGGAGATGTTATAAGGCAGCCAAGGGCCATGAAGAGGTGTGTGCTAGTGCAGAAGAGGCCCACTCAGCTCAGGGGTAGGAGCACGTCTGGATTGGAGCTTCCTGCACACAAGAGGAAGAGCTCGCCCAGCCGTGAATAAACTCGAGGATGGTGACAGGAATATCTGTCATGCATGTGGGGAAAGAGTCACTAATTCACCTACGTTCATGTTCTGGGACTATGCGGAGAAACTCATAAAGTCACCCACATGCACTCATAGAGCAGGGGGCTTAGATCTAATAACATACAGGTGTGAAGCTGCAGCGCTGCCCCACAGGCCTGCAGTCCCCTTCCCTGCCGAGCGCCAACAGCCGCAGCGTATGCCGGAGGTCCTCATCTCCGGCCCTGGTCTCGCCTCCCCCCCCCCCCCCCCCGCAGGCTTCCGGCAGAGGGCGCGGCATGTGCTGCGGGAGCCGGCGGGCATGACCCAGGACTGCCCGCACCTCGTGGAGTCCATGGCGTGCGAGGACCCTGTCTGCTTCCACTGGCTCGTCTCGTCCACGCAGCCGTGCGAGGCCGCAGATGGGAGGTGCGGCGCGGGGAGCCAGGCGCAGATCGTCCTCTGCGTGGACAGTGAAGGTGAGCCCCCTGCCCCCAGTGACTTCCTATTCACCGCACTCACCCCGATGCTCTGTTATACAAACGCCTCCCCAGTCACCAGACCGAAGAAAAGCAGCAGACACACAGATGGACAGAGACAGTCATTCTCCATAGTGACACACCAGCCAGTCGCCTCATAGTATCCATGATTCTGATGTGTGGCGCCCCGAAATAATAGCAAAGGTGGCTAGAATCCATCCATTCATCTTCCATAACCACTTATCCAGCATAGGGTGGCAGGGAGCACAGGGGACCGGGCAAGGGACACAGTGGATGGAGGCCCGCTTCATCATACAGACACTCAAGCACACTGGGCTGTATAGAGTCATTAATATCCCTAATTCAGTGTTTTCCAATCCGGTCCACAGAGACCCTCAGACGGTCCAAGTTTTTGCTCCCTGCCAGGCAGTCTACATTTTTGTTCTATACTGGGAGCTGCGAGGGAGCAAAAATGTGGACTGTCTGTGGGTCCTGGAGGACCGGAATGGGAAACACTGCCCTAACTGCATGTTTCTGGACTGTGGGAGCTGACAGTGCTACACAGCAAGTCAGAAACCTTGCAGACAGGGACCCTTCCCACAGAAAGCAAGTGAGGCGAAGCCTGAGGCTGCAGGGCGCGTCCAAACGACTGGGCTGGACAGGAACAAGCGCACAGGTGTGGCACTCGGGAAGCGAAGGTGCCGGGGTGCAGTCCTGCCACACAAAGCAGCCGCCAGCAGCGAATCATACTTTATTAAAAGTCTGACCAATATTATCTCTGCAACTTGTTAATTGCTCACTGAATCAATTATACGCCTGATTACATCTGTTTCACATTTTTTGCTATTCTGTCACTGTCTGTTGTGTTTATATATGTTACAGTGACATGTGCAGATTCAGATTAATTGCCTTCTAAGTCCAAGCTGAAGTAACAAGTTATGTGAAGCAAGCATCATTTGTAATTTCATTTTGTTAATTTCTTCTATTAGTCCACTTATTATTTAATCAAGAAAAAACTTGAAATTCAGAAACTTTTCTATTAGTAAATGTAATAATCGGTCAACAAAAAGTCAGTGAAATCTAAAATATGGTCCATATTTATAGGAACCTTTACCTTCAGTACAGAGACCAGAGCAGAGTCCTGTTAACTAGCTAGGAGGCAGACTGGTATCAGTCTGCCACATGGAGGCAGGCTGATGCCGGTCTGCCACATGGATGCAGGCTGATGCCGGTCTGCCACATGGATGCAGGCTGATGCCGGTCTGCCACATGTAGGCAGGCTGATACCGGTCTGCCACATGGAGGCAGGCTGATGCCGGTCTGCCACATGGATGCAGGCTGATGCCGGTCTGCCACATGGAGGCAGGCTGATGCCGGTCTGCCACATGGAGGCAGGCTGATGCCGGTCTGCCACATGGAGGCAGGCTGATGCCGGTCTCCCATTTGGCGGCAGGCTGATGCCGGTCTGCCACATGGAGGCAGGCTGATGCCGGTCTCCCATTTTGAGGCAGGCTGATACCGGTCTGCCACATGGAGGCAGGCTGATGCCGGTCTGCCACATGGAGGCAGGCTGATGCCGGTCTGCCACATGGAGGCAGGCTGATGCCGGTCTGCCACATGGATGCAGGCTGATGCCGGTCTGCCACATGGAGGCAGGCTGATACAGGTCTGCCACATGGAGGCAGGCTGATGCCGGTCTGCCACATGGATGCAGGCTGATGCCGGTCTGCCACATGGAGGCAGGCTGATACAGGTCTGCCACATGGAGGCAGGCTGATGCCGGTCTGCCACATGGAGGCAGGCTGATGCCGGTCTGCCACATGGATGCAGGCTGATGCCGGTCTGCCACATGGAGGCAGGCTGATGCCGGTCTCCCATTTGGCGGCAGGCTAATACCGGTCTGCCACATGGAGGCAGGCTGATGCCGGTCTGCCATATGGATGCGTTATACGAAAATGCCAAATCCTACTCATACTCTTTAATAGCCTAAATAATTTTCAGAATCAGCTTTATTCGCCAAGTGTGCTGGGGCAAACAAGGAATTTGCTTCCAGCTGCTTGAGACTCCCTAGTACACAGACAAGAAATGACACTATAATTTTCTCAACTTTATTTAATTTAATGTTTTTATCCAGAACACATGACATAGCTGATTGTTTTCTGTTTCGGGCATATATGACACAACTTAAAACGTCTCAGAAACGTCTCAGAAAACCCCACTTACCTGATGTCCCCTATAGAATTTATCTGATACATGGTAGTGAAATATCTGAAGTGATTGACATCTACAGTCTGATGGTAGCTGCATTGCTGTGTTTCCTCTGAGTGGATGAATATGGATCAGCTGAGGCCCAGTACATGAAAACAGTACAAGGGGGAGGCAAGATCCTCGTCCTGGTATTAGGTTAAGGATGGTTATGAATACATTGCCCATGAATCTTGACCAAACTCGCATCACTGTTGCAACGGTGTAGGAGAGAATTTCATACTGGGGGGACGCAATTTAATCATTTTATTACCAAGGTCTACTTATCTGGGGAGGCAGTGAATGAATCCAAATTAAATATGGAGGAGTACATTGAATGAATCCAAATTAAATATTAGGCAGTACATGCCTCCGGTTCCTACACCCCGTTTCCATGGCTTGGCAGTTTGTTGCATTCAGCATGTCTCCTGAAGTGCATGTGCAGCGGTTTCCCGGCTCGTCTTATGCAGAGTGGGGTGTAGTTGGGGCGTACAAGGTCTCCTCTACCGAAAACCTAAAAGGGTCCCCTAGGAAAGATCCATTCTTTCGTGACGGGAGGCAAACATAATGGGATGAGTGTGCAGGGAGAGGCCTACATGTCCCCCCCCCCGTCCCGGGAGGGACGTTGGTAAGAACCTGCCTTGGTTGATAGATACATCCAGCAAAGCTTCTGCTTATCGTAGATCCTTCATCACTCGCTGATTGCAACACTGCAGGCAACGAATACTGGAGGAAAGTTCTGGAGAAGAAGAAAAAAGTTCACTCTGCGATTTGGGATCCGATTGTAGTTTGGAAACCTGGTCTCTGTTCAAAAGAGAAGCATGTAGATGGCTCAAGCCTGCTGTACTTTCATGTTTTTTTATCTTTTCATGTGGAAAGAAACCAATGAATCAGGAAGAAGACAGAATCACGGATGGACTCATCTCTGCCTCGTAGAGCTTGGCACAACAAAGGCTTGTTTGCACCAGCAAATGTGATTAGTTGTTCGGTTACTGTCCTGCATTTAGCCAAGTTGGGTCCAGACCGTACCGGACGATTTTCCTGTCATCTTTCTAAAGTCCCTTTCATATCTTTTTCTCATTTTACATAATAGATGCTTTGGGTATGTCCTGATTGTTTTTACCTTAAGCCTGACACCCAGGCAGGGCGGCTGAGGGATCTGGTTTGAGCTTCTACATCCATCTTCCTTCCGTTGTGATGGAAGCTCTCCTTCTTCGCTTCCCATGACTTTCACCCTCGTGCATTCTCCGCCACGTCTCCAGAGTCTTAATTATTTAATATGGGGAAATCGATGTTTTCCACTGGGCTACACTTTGTGGTGGTATGTCTTTCACAGAGTTATTTCCCGATTGTCTGCCGCGGCCCCTCTCTGATTCGGTTAGGGTCCCGTTTCCCGAGTCACCGCGAGTTTCTCCCTCAGAGGCCGCGCCAGCCTCCTCTCATTTGGTGACGCCAGCTTCCCCATTTCTCAACGCTCCTGGTCGGCCAGAAAGGGAAAAAAAATAAAACAGATGAGCACATTTCTAAGTGGTGATGTATGAGCAAAGATGGTTCTGCTCCTCTGAGAGGCTTGTACCTGTCATGGCTCTGTATGGCTCTCTCTCACGGGAGACCGCCACGCTTTCTCAGCTGCTCCTCGCTCGCATCTACGCGGCTGTTATTTCCGGCGAGCAGTCAGCCGGTGTCGGCCTTGGCTGCTTAACCAAAACCAAAAATATCACATTTTCCTTGGCTCTTACGCAGCCGGGTCATCGGTAAATGTGGAATGAATTCTGAGGCATGCGAGAGCATGAAAATATGAGGAAAACACAGTGTTAGAAATGTAAGCAGGCGATTTAGTGACCTTCCTTTTTCCAGTCTGACCCCAGTCTTGGTAGTTAACCACCTCTGTGCCCCTTTGGACTTCATGCGTAAAGAGCGTGTCACCCCTCAGTCACCTTTGTTCAAAACTAATTGTATTTAAGGTCTATCAGATTTCAGTCATATGATGAAGAAGCTTTAAGATGAAGAATAAAAATGTGCTGTCAGTCTGCAGATAAGCGTAAAGGTCCAGTTCCATCTGTGGTGACACTGTCAGTTTCTGCTTGGCTCCACTGTCTGGCTAAATCTGTTTTTACTAAAGTCCTCTGTTAGTTGAATTCATGAAAAGCCATTGTATTGGAAGACTATATCTATAAGTATAAATAAGACAATACAGTGAGTAGAATAGATCATGATTAAATATGTTAATAATCGGTTCATCCATCATTCTTCCTTAACCACTGATCCCTTACAGCAGTGTTTCCTGGTCCTCGGCGACTCCCAGACAATCCATGTTTTTGCTCCCCCTCAGCTCCTGATGTGGACTGTCTGTCAGGGAGCTGGGAGGGAGCAAAAATGTGGACTGTCTGTCAGGGAGCTGGGAGGGAGCACAGACGTGGACTGAGCCACAAATATTTACTGTAGGCAGCAGTAAATCGCCATATCCTGGCCAAACTCTCTGAACAGGTGGCAAACATCAACTCTTTTTGCTGCCGACAAGTAAATAAACTATAAATAAATATATAAGTAAATAAGTGAAGCAGAATGAAGTGGTATAGCACTGTGTGGGCTGTGATTTGAGATACTCTTCTTTTTGCGCAGCTGTTGCCAGCACTAGTCGAAATAAATTTGCATTTAACTGGTGGAAAATTTTTGCCTTTGCTTTGATCCATTGACAAAGCCGGCAGCTTCATCCCTGGCACTTGTCAGACCCTGCAAAGTCACCACTCGTGCAGAAGCCTCGCTAAATGTGGGCTAATCCATTAATGGCAGGAGCCTCACGAGTTATCAGCTCGGCTATCAAGCTGTAAATCCGCGGCCTGTGGCATTGACAGAAAGGGGGCCGGACAGGGGGACGGCAGGCGTGTTTTGAGAAAATCAAATTTCACATGACAAATGAACCAGAATTGCCAGTGTTATTCTTTGAAATTGTATTTATTTATTCTTTATCCATGCTCTGCTTGAGCGATTGAACACTTTATTGCTCTGACGGTGGAGAGTTTTTTTTTTTCCAAGGTTGGGTCAGACGTATAGCACAGCGAGACTACCGTGTAAGCTGAACTGAATTAAAAACAAACAGGCAAACAAAGAAATGCACCACACGCAGAGGAGCAAAGCACACGCAGCAGCAAACAGCTAACGACAACGGCAGCAAGACCGTTGATGCGATGCGTTCCTGTTCGAGTGACTTTCTGGGCAGGAAGACATTTTATTGCGTAGAGTCTACCTTCAGGATTGTGCTGGACAGCAGCTTGCTTCTGATGATCCTTCACGACAGCTTCTCACCATCTAAAGCAGCTGTGGGGCTGAGACTTTTTGCAAATAAGCTTCTCGGTGACGTCTCTGCAGCTGAAGCTATTCCAGGCAGCCTCTTGACGCAGTAAAAACTACAGCTGACACATTCCAGAAAGTTCCCCATCGCCTGATTCCATAGAGCTGACACTGTTTCACACAGCGTCTCAGGGCGAATGCAACTGCACCTGAAATCTTTCTCTACATTTTTTGATTGTTGATACTGCGTCCTCCTACTTTAACGTGGAGGTAGCTGGCTAAACCTGTCCATCTGAGCATGCTTATGTCTGTCGTCCTCTGCCTGACCCCACTACAATGACGCTATCCTGGAACCTTGACTTTGGGTGCAATTCTGAATCATACAGCTGGATAATTTTCCAGTTACCAGATGTTAATTTTGAGGGATATGTCCACCAAACATTAAGAGGACCATAAGGAGGAGATACAGAAATCGTTTACAACTTGCCTAGAATGCTTCACAGCTGAGTCCGAAAGCTATGCAATTTCAGGCAGAATGCTGTGTGCAAAAGCTATGCGATTTGATGCCAGCGTAATTTCTTTCACTGTGGCAGTTAACGATCTGGTCCAGTCTGGTTGACACAACACTGACTTGTAATAAAACAATATTTTCTCTGTTGTGTGACTGTTATGCGTAGGTGAGGGAGCCATGGCAGCATTCCACAACTGTTGATGATTAGAGCTGCGCAGGGGGTTGATCATAATAAGATCCCCTCCTCTTATGCTCCTTTGCTCCATATGAACTCCACTTATACCCCTTTTCTCCATGTGTGCTCCTCTTGTGTTCCTTTGTTCCATCTGTGCTCTTCTTATTCTCCTTTGCTCCATGGTTGCTCCTCTTACTCTCCATTGCTCCACAGGTACTCCTCTTATGCTCCTTCACTTGGTGTGAGCTCCTCTTATGTTCCTTTGCTCAGTGTGTGCTCCTCTTACACTCCTGTGCTCCATGTGTGCTCCTCTTATACTCCTGTGCTCCATTATGCTCCTCTTATTCTCCTTTGTTCCATGTGTGCTTCTCATGTGCTCCTTTGCTCCATGTGTGCTCCTCTTATGCTTCTTTGCTTCAGTTCTGCTCCTCTTACTCTCCTTAGCACCATGTGTGCTCCTCTTACTCTCCTTAGCACCATGTGTGCTCCTCTTACTATCCTTTCCTCCACATGTGCTCCTCTTACACCATGTGTGCTCCTCTTATGCTCCTTTGCTCCATGTGAGCTCTTCGGCCAGCTTCCCACTAACAAACTGACCCATGAAACACAATCCCTTCTGGGAAAAGACCTAACCCTGGGATGATTTTAGCTGTGAGGTTAAAATTTGTGTGTGAGAGAGAGCAAATCTTGTTAAAGTCACATGTGAAGAGCAGCTGTATTATATCTAGGTAAAACCATGCTTTAATAATTCAACAAGGCCTCAGGCAGCAATCTATTTATGGTGTTTTTTTGCACTGAGAAGAGGGTACTGGCTTTACGATTCAAGTGATACTTTGCCAACTATGAATCTTTAATTCACCGTTAAGTCTTTTTTTTCCTCTCTGCTTTTCTGCTGCTTTTGCTTCTTAATAAGAAACTGCCCAAGGATGTTATCGCATTAGCTGCATTTGGCATCAATGAAGGAGTCCCTGTCTGGCGTGACACTCTTCTTATTGTTACGCTTATGCAAGTCTTACGGCTAATCATTATTATTAACCTAAAATTAGTTACATCAAAATTAAAGCGTTTTGGTTGTTTGCAAACCCTATAGACTATTTACAAGGTAATAAAACTGTTGCATACATGTAAATACATGTGCAGACTTGTCTCGAATTGAAAATCTCACGCCAGCCAGCTGACCAAAGTTGGCAATTCTGTTGTTTTATAGATGTTTTATTCTTTACTAGTGACCCCCCTCCCCAGTTATAAATACATGCATAGCTATATTTTCAATCATCAAATCATAAGAACTACTCTACTACCATTGATGGGAGTTTTTGTGGAGTATATTTCATGTGCTCAAAGAAAGTGTTAGTTATGCACGCATTTTTGTTGCTCTTCTCTTGGGAAAAAGCTGAGACTTCAGGACAACAAAGGTGTAATTTCAGGTAGTTGTTGCCTTTTTCTCACTTTCAACTTTTCTCCCGGGTGTATTTATACCAGCACTTACCTTCATTTTAAAGACTGCTGGGTTGTGCCTTTGCCATTAGTGATTTGCACGATTTGTGGATATTTACCTGTCAGGTTTTATTTAAAAAAATTCTAAATCTACAATTCCTTATACTATGTATACCACTGAAACACGTCCCTTTGTGTTCAAAAAATAATTTAAGAAACAGCACGGTACGTTTTTATACACAATATTCGCTTTTATTTCTCGAATAAAACGGCATCAGTAATATGCGTCTCGCACACATCTCGTGCAGCCAGGTAAGACATTTAGCTGCGAGCTGCATAAGCAGCCTATATTTAGCGCAGCTTTACTGTAGTAAATACAGTCTTTGGGGTTTGAAATCATTTGTACGGCGCGGTGTAATTAAGAGCAATTGCTCACAGCCCAGGGCAAAATGCGCCGAAACACAGCAGACTCGCGGCGTCAAACGGCAGCCGGGATAATCGGGCTTGGGGTGATGTAATTATCCCAGTGCAAAACCTAGAGCCTAAGATGGCTTAGCGACGTTCCAGCTTTACTTTACTAATGGGTTTCATGTACTGAGTTTTACTCCGGCGGGTTCATCTTTGCCCACGCCTTCCCGGTGTGAAGCGGGGGCGTGGCGGACTGACGGCTGTCGCCGGGCGCCGATCGATAGCGCTGACAGTGATCTGGTAAATGACCATCTCCCCTTCCAGCCCCCATGAGGACTCTGATAACTGCTCCTGGGTAGGATCGCTTTGACGGGGTCGTTAAATCAGCCCCTCCGTGCCTCCCGGCTGAGTTATTGCCCGACGCGTCCCGCTGACGCAGCAGCGTGAGTGACTGAGGGCAAGTTGATGCCGTTTTTCCACTCTTTCGCTGTGATTTATGGGCACACCACCCAGGGAACTGGGGTAATTCGCTTTTTGAATTTTTATATTATAGCCCTGTTGAATGAGCCATTACTTGTTTTGTGGCTCATCTAATATAGGTATAATAAAACATTAGCCTTTAAATAAGCATTGCGCGTTCTTTATGTGTCTTAAATAAATACAGTGGGTGTTGCGTATTTTAAAATGATGCCATATTATATTGTTAAATATTGGCCTGTAATTTTAAATATGTTGTCCAGACCGGGACTCTCACGCTCATTGAGAAACTGTTGCGTTGGTTGTAATAGAATTAAAGCACCCGCCTGCTTGACAGATCGTGTATTTTAGGGAACATCTTCTGAAAATTGTTACGGTAAATATTTTATTTCCATTCCACAAACATGAAAACACACGAATTTGACCTCACAGTTGGGTGAATGGTCAGGGCGATACCTGTTTTTGTCTGTCATCTATGTCAGTTATTTGAGTAAATAAAAGTTCCCGGAGTCTTTCATAGGAAATTGTACTTTCTCTAGTCTAGGCAATATTCTGATGATGTTTCAAAAGGAAGCTTGAATTAATTGAAATATTTTGCAAGTGTACTAGGTTAGTCGTTGTCGGTAACGTCTATGTTTTTCTGATGTTAAATGCTATCATCCTGGCCCTTGTTGCAAAATGTTTCTTTTTCATGTGTGAAACGAGCGCTTTCCGTGGCTCAGTTGCTGTTTTTTCCAACATAGCTGCGCTTGGGAGCTAGATTTCTGTAATTCCCATTTTCCCAGGAAATAACTTGTTTTTCACATTTTTACAAAATTGTGCACAATTACAACATTAACATTAACGAGGTTTTCAAAAATGCAAGTGATGCACTGGTCATCATTCATAAGTATTGTTTTAATATTGTTTAATAGCAAAACATACATATCAGAGACATCCCAAAGGAAGGTTCTGTTCTCTGCCAGCGCGATCTCCATGAGAGGTGGGCGATGTGCAGCCCTACGATCTTCCTACAGTTGCATGTAGAGCAAGAATCACAACTCTGCTCCCTGAAAACAAACATGTTTGACTGGCCATTTATCTCCCAACCTCCACATTTCATTTCCGTGGCTCAGAATTCCAGTAGGTGATTATGTTTCATGGAGGCATCCTTCATGTCGCAAAACATTGACAGCCCATTTTGCTCCCAAAGTCTCACATCAGAGCAATATTGCATTCAGAACTCTGGCCCGTTTCTGTGCTTTTTCTACAGTTTCTGGCAAAGTATCTAAAAAATGTTAGTTATGTTCATTTTGCATGATTTTGGACTAAATATTCTTGGTGCTAATACAGCTTATGAATGCTTATGACGTAGAATAACATAAATACTGCATAATATTATATGAAGGCTTTCTGAAAATGGTGATCCTACCAGCTATGTCCATGATGGTGCTGTACTCTGAATTGCTTGGATACCTCAGGTGTCTCAGAATTGGGATTCGTGCCGTGGAGAAGGATGGGCAGAGGTCGCCCTATTGTGCCGGATTTTCCGTGCATAGCTCCCGCCTAGCCAGCCGTGTCAGGAGTCGTGTTTAATGTTTGCCAGCCGTCTCCCCAGAGAGCAAACTCCGTATGAGATTCTGTCGATTTCTTATTAGACAAGATATGTTCTCGGCCAAGCCTTTGTTGTCGGGGAGCTTCACAGGGGTGGGAGAATCGAGGGAGAGATTTTGAGAAATAGCCAGATGGTTACGGCATTGTTTATCGTTGCCTTTTTAAAGAGTCTTCGCCGAGAAGGGATATTAACCCCCTGTGTGAGAAACAAAACCTCAGCATTAATCTTTGCAGCCCATCGGATGCCTCAAATAGCCTTGTGATCTGAAAAATCAGGAGGCCCATATTAAGGCTCTGGGTCAAGAGTTGGCAAGAAGCCGCCTGATCCCATCTATGGCAACGCATGCACATATTGACTTGTCGCTTTGCAGTGACCTGTAGCTGGCACTACGGTGAGCGGCAGTAATAATCGGCTGGTAGGGACCTTTCTTCTTGACAATGACGGTAAGTAGGTAATAAGAATCACCGTTAGAAAGTCCGGAGATACACTTCTGGTCCTGTTCTTGATGTGAGCCTCTCTCCAGATTCAGAGGGACGTTACAGAACAATGTTACACTTAACCTTCTCTTTCACATGTTGGCGGGGGCAGGTCATTACACTGCCGGCATATAGAGCAAATGACCTATAATTTGTTTTCTTTAATCAATCTGCTTTTCAGAAAGTGTAGAATGATGAACTGTGTTCAGTGCCTAGAGCTTGTTCCTAATAAATGATGAATGCTGTTCTCACTCAGAGTTACTCAACCCATTTTTACCCATAAACTGTCCTCTTGTTGTGATTACTTATTGTCATGGAAATCAATGCGGAGCTGTACTTCTGAACCAGGAGGTCCAAATTCAAATAATCTCACGGGATCAAATCATGTATGGGAGCCAACCAATCGACACGGGAGTTTAGAGTGTGGTGGGTGGATGGCCAAGCCATCCTCATTGGAATTGTATTTATGGTGGTGAAATTTTCATATTGTCCCATGAACGAATTGTTGTATATGTGAAGCATGAAATGTAGTTTCTTATATTTCTTTGAGAGTTGCTGCATCTCCTCTTTGTTACTGTTGTCTGCGTAGGCGTCCCTTGTAATCGCCTGTACACAGGGGTTCCGCAAGGGGGCGATTCCAAGGGCCTAATAATTTGCAAAACAACTGGATTGGTTTGGACTGGGGGGCCCAATATGATATGCTTATATGTCTTGCAACGCCCCTGCCTGCACATGCCAGCACAGAGGTAACAGCTGGCAGGTGTCCTTCGTCCTCCACCCCCCCCCCACACACACTGCACGTTACCCAAAGCCTAAAGCGCAGTACAGCCAATCAGAGAGCCCGACACATCACTGCCTCTAGAGGATACCAGAGGAGCAGTGCTCAGGGCTGCATCTGGGCTCTCACTGCCTCCCCACTGGGGAATTTACCTACACATGCAAACATTGGTACTATAAAAGGGGAAAATAACATCTTTATATCACTTTCTGCTCTACTAATTTCTTATACCCTAAATAATAAATGAAGGTGCATTAATTAGGGTTGCCTGAGATTAAATTGTTAAAGAGAATGTTTTTGTTAAGGAGTTTAATCAGGAAAATTCATTTAAAACGCTTGATTACTTTCATTGATTTCCCCGCTGTGGTGATTGTGCCTGACACACTGTTCTGCAGAAGGTTGCCTGTTTTACTATGAAAAACATTCAGGACGTTTGCTTTTGATGATCAAAGACGTGACTCATTAATATTCCATTTTATAAAACTGCTTTGAAATATGGAAGAATTTGAAGTGCATGACTTTCAAATTTAAATATGTTTCCTTTTGTAGCTATTAAGTTTCCAACGTAACATATAATATAGGATAATGTATTATAAAACAGGCATAATATATGAGTGTAATTTTGTGGACTGAATCAGTTAGAACATTTGCTTTTAAAAATCTAAACACATATTGTCATGTGTCATGCCCCGCTCCGTCCACTCCTAGTGTGTGCCACGCCCCCTCATTATCCACGTGTGCTTTCCTGATTGTGCCCAGCTGTTGCCTGTTCCGTTTGCCTAGTCTTGTGTATTTAGTCCGTGTCTCAGTCGGTGTACCCCAGATCGGTCATTGACGTGTGTTCGTTGTGCTTTCCCCAGTCCTGTCCTCCGAATAAACCCCTGTGTTATTCGACTTCCTGGTCAGCTTGTCTGCTTTCCTGCTCGCCTGCTGCACTGAACGTGACAGTCATGATTGCTGGGGCACGGACCGGGGAAGCAGGACATAAGCCGTGGAGTCGGGTAATGCGGAATTTACTTGGGTCGAAAACACTCGGAAACATGAAACAACGTCACACAACGTTAATGACCTTGACTGGTTAATGACCCTCGAACGCGGACTTAAATACACAGGACTAATTAACAACAACGAGAAACAGCTGGTAACACGGGGATTCCACACGAGGTAGCGAGGGGCGTGGCACACGGGAGGATCGGACGAGCAGGGCATGACACATATTCCTAATTTTATTTATCAACTGCCTTCCTGAAAGTCCATTTGCATTTAAATTATATACTTTTGTTGTATTCTTTGATCCACACAGGGTGGCTTTCATCATGTCCGAGGCAACGTAAGGCACTAGGCAAGGGTACACCCTGGACAAGAAGTCAGTCCATCACACATGCACACACATACAGTATGGACAATTCAGAGACATCATTTAGCCTAACTGCAAGTCTTTGGATTGCTGGAAGAACGCCGTGTGACTTGGGGAGACCGTGCACGGCCCACGCACACAGAGCAGGTGTAATGTGCTCTTCCAGAGCCCCTCTGCCACCCTCAATCACTTTTACCGCTTCTAATAATGTGCAATTAGCCCATGCGACGTGTGAGTCTTGTTCTGGATGTGAATATAAAGTACTACACTGCTAAGCAAAAATACTTTCCAGATGGTTCCGAGTGTGTACACGGGAAACTTGTATAAATCAAGCGTCTGCTTGAGAATGGAGAGTAGGGACGGGGTGTTGGTTTAGCTGTCGTTGGTTCAGCTTGCGGGGGATTGGTTATCACCACGGGTCCCGGTGTTGCAGGTGAGGCCGTGCCCAGCGAGCGTTGCCAGGACGACCCCCCGCCGTCTCTGGGACCCTGCGAAGTGCCCTGCCCCGGGGACTGTGTGCCAGGAGCCTGGTCTTCCTGGTCGCCCTGCTCACATTCCTGCTCGAGCAGAAACTCGGAGGGCCGGCAGAGCAGAACCCGCACCGTGCTGGCACCGCCCGGCCAAGGTAACGTCACGCTAACGTCACGCTAACGTCACGCTAACGTCCCTAATGTCTCGTTTTTCTTTCTAAGCATAGCGGCTACATCTCCTTATTGTCTCGGTTGCAGTATTGCTCGTATTTTTAAGAAATATTTTAGCGTCAGTAATGGCCTCATTAATACCATTAATAGACGTACTACTGAAATCACATTTTCCACTGACTGCCAAGTAAAATCAGCTGAAGGCATGCGATGAACTCCCATGTTCCAATACACATTCATCTCATAGCCATCCATCCAGCGTCAGGCTGTTGTAGGATCTAAGCAGTGGTGAAAACATAAAAGAGAATCGCCATTACAGGTTATGTTTTTGATAGGCCGCCGTTTAGCCATAACCCTGGCCTCCCAAAAATCCACTCTCATAATTAAAGCTTGTTTTTAGTGACCCCACGAACCTACAGTGTACATTAACCTCTTGGCCACTCGCAGCAGCAGAAAGCAGACCCCCCCCACCCCCCACCACAAAGCCCATCCACTGTGCGGCCTCTGTGCCTTAACCTCCAGTTTAAGCAGGTTTTGATGATTTTCGGGGACTTCTGCGGGATGCCTTAGGCAGCCAGAGGCACTTGATGCATGTAAGGATGGAGGTCCGAGAGCTCGCCGTAACTGCCGAGCGGCGGGGTTGCGAGCGGTTGCTGTGGGGCGCTAACGTCAGCCGGCGGGTGTTTCTCTAACAGCCCAGACAGGAGTGCTAAAGGCGGGGGCCCATTAGTCGCTCTGTTTGTGCGAAAGTGCAGATATGATAACGGCAGTCCGTCCGCCAAACGCGATGCCCAGGATATCGCTTCAGAGACGGTCTGTTACTCGTGCTTGGCTGCTGTCAAACGCTGCGTGGAGGCAGGAAATTATACTGCGGGTAACGCAGACATAAATCATATGTGGTTCATCTCAAATTCTGTGACAAGCAGCAATAATTAAGACTAAAATACCCCCGAATGTCCAGGGACACTGTCCTCCCACAAGGAGTCACATCTCACTTTATTTTCACCACTATTGCCACAGGAAAAACACGGAAATGTGTTTTCCCATTAATTTCCACAGACAGGCTTTTTCTTATTAACATTTCTCAACCCTGTGATGTGTGATTCCTGAAATGCCCGGGTCAGCTTTGTACCTTTGTGAACCAGTCAGTGTTGACCCCAAGGGCTACTTGGGATTAGACTGATGCATATAACACAGCATGTAAACATTAATGATATCAATCTGCAACATCATATTTCTGATTTTTATCTTTTATTGATTATGTTTTCTCATATAGTAAAATATTATCGTAGTGTGGTGGAGATGGACAGGGTTGGCCGATGAGCTCACTGAATTAGATCACCAGTGCCTCATTACGTTAAACAGCATTCTGTGTTGCCTGGAACCTTGGATTCTAGCTGCTGCCCTTCCCTGTATCCCACAGTCTCCCTGGTTCCATCTGCACTCACCCTGTGCTGACGCCTAAATGCCTGTTTTTCATCTCTGTCCCCTAGGTTTTGAAATCTGTCTACAAACAAAGTCCCTATTCCCTGCTCCCTTCCTCCTGTCTCGTGGTTTTATTCGCCACTATGTTCTGAGCAAATCCCACACATTGCTAATGTGTTCAAATAGGGGATGCGCTCATACCTCTAGTGCAGATAGGCCAATCCAGTCCTCGGGGACCAACAGACGGTCCATGTTTTTGCTCCCTCCAACTCCCAGGAGGAGCAAAAATGTGGACTGTCTGGCAGGGAGCTTGGAAGCAGCAAAAATGAGGACCAGATTGGGAAACACTGCTCTAGGGGTTAGTAGGCAGATTAGTTGGCGCGTTATGTGGTTAGTGGAGGTGATAGTTGATGTGTCTCAGCGCTAAGCACTTTTTATACCTGTGTGTCGACCTGATAGCAAAAGCAGTGTTGTTTTGTTTTGTTTGGGTGACAAGTTGTGTTGTTTGTTGGGTCCAGGAGGCAAACATTGCCCTCCAGCCAGCACCCTGGAGGACTGGAGGCCATGTAACCAGCACCCCTGCATTGTGTTCTACTGGGAGGCGTCACCTTGGGGACCCTGTACTGAGGAGCCCTCTGCCAGCGACCCAAACGTCACTAGCAGCTCGGACAGGTCCTCCACCTGCGCTGTCGGCATACAGACCAGGAAGGTGTCCTGTATGAAGATCAATGTGGGGCCGGTGGTCCCAAAAAGGTACCCAAGGTCCTCCTCACGTATGAGGTATATTCTCTGGGGTAGTTTCTTTATTGAAATCAAGAACAGTAGCAGTGGTTCCCAGCAGGTGGCACTATCGAGTATGCAGCTGGTTACTGAATAAAACCCATTGCTAGAATGAATTGTAGAGGGAAGTTTTATGAAAACAGTGCTATTTGTCTGCTTTTCCTGTCAAAACTTTCCGTCACTACTGTGTGCTCAGGCTTGTGCCTGTGGCAGTGGGGCGATACCATTGGTCGAGCCTTTGACGATCCCCTGGATGAAGGAGTCATGTCCTCATTGGGGCTCTCCCATTGGCTAAAAGGGCCATAGCCCTAGCTGAGCCTAAGCTCCTCCTCTAACACCAAATCTTAGCTACAGGCTACGGACAGTCTGCTGTCCAAAAGGACCCATAAAAAGAGCCGGGGTGGCGATGTCGAGTGCCGGGAAGAGCCAGTAGGGGCTATGTTGTAATCCGGGGGGGGGGGGGGGGGGGGCTGGTCTCAGCAAGGCTTTGAAAAGCCACAAAGACGAGGTCGATCTCTGTCTTGATTCCCTGAACGAGTGCTGGGTCTGAGCTGCCATTTCCCCTGATCAGAACCTCCTCCTGACCAGCTGGTAGCAATGACACTCGGCCGCTGAAGTGAGTCCCCGTTGACCTGCCCTGAGTGTACAGTACCTTCCAGTGATTGCTTACACTTCCCATGGTGCTATGATAGCACTGCTCCTTACATTGTAGTTTTTGTCGTGCTGATTCCAGCGCCTTTGTTTTCCTCTACCGTCATTTAAGCCGAAAACTGATTTCAGTTTCCAAGGTAACCGCATATACATTTGATTAATAAAAATATTACGGTTAAGCAACAACACACAAATCCCTGCTTCCCGCTACTTCTGAAGTGCATCCCTACTGTGCTGGTTTCTACTATAATGTCTTGTGTTTCTGTCATTAGGGCCTAGCGCTCCGTTGCCGGGAGACCTGAGTGCTAGTTATACTCAGCAGTATGGAATAAACGTGAAAATGAGTCTGCGCAGTGAAATCAATACCTGTGGTCTAGCTGCAATGTGCCATTTCAAATCGGGAAGTAGTGCCTAATTTTAAACAAAGTGAGAAATTGTTAAATGATGCTATTCTGAGTAAACTCATCACAGATGTCATTCAGTGTGACTAAGACAATAGGGTGAATTTCTCCGTAACAAATTTAATTGAGCCTGTTCAGTGTAGGTATGTAACATATAAATGCAAAGCCAATAATTCTGTTTATGCTAAATCTCACTGAATGAATTGGATGTCAGCTATGATACATTAAAAGAAGCTGTTTACTCTGTATTGTTTGGTCATCATAAGGTTGGAATTTTGCGGAGAGAAAGAATTTATCCATGCAATTTTTTCAGATTGCATTAAAAAGTCTAAAGGTTTGTTGTTAAAAAAAAAAGGTTTTTGTTGGAAATAATCCAAATATATATTTTCTGTATTTTTAAAAATGTTCTTATATTCTGTGCATGCGAATCCCATTACAGCCTCTTGCTGACCTGGTGAGAGTGTGCGGATGTTTTCGTTAGATGACCACCGCATTCATAAGTCGGGTGCCGTCGGGGACACAGAAACATGGTTAATGAACCACGCTTGACCAAACGGGGAATCACGCAGCAAGGCAAACATGCGGCGTTGCATGCAGCCCCTGCTCTGTCAACATGAGACTGCACCTCCCTCAGTTTCTCTGCAATTTCCCGTCCTGGAAGCTCCTTTATTCCTGCTTAGGGGAAGAGAGCCTGAATCGGATAGGATCTCGGCATGGAGACTAGGAACTCATTAACCTTATTCTGACTGCAAACAAAAGATGCCTGGCTGTCTTTGTGCAAGCACCAGTGGGGGCCCTGGCTGTCTCACTTGCGTGACATGCTTCTCACGCCTAAGTGTGTTTGCCGTGGCTGTTGTCGCCTCTGCGGGCCGCCAACACGTTTCACCAGGAGTGATTATTCGCAAAGATCCACAGTGACCTTTCAGGCTCAGCTTTTTTTTCCCTACAATGAAATAAAACTTGAAACATGATCTTAATTTCTTACATCTCTGTAAAGAAAGTTAGGGCTGTCAAAACGGGGAGTCTTGTTGAAGCATAGCTTTATTCATGATGGGCTAAGAGGTGTGATTTGAGGTTTTCTTTGAAGTATTTTATACCAAAAAAAAACAGCTTTTCAACGTGATTTACTTGTTTCTATTTCATGTCAGATTTGCGGTAGTGCTCCAGATAAGCCCCTCCCACTAAACCTGATTTCTTATTTGCACTGCGGATTGTACCGGCCGGAAACCCCACAGATCTGTGGAAGCCCGGCTGGGCACGGTGTGCTCGAACCCTCCCCATCACAACACTATGCGGGCATTTATGCTAGAGAGCTCCCTATTGCACCTGTGGTATGACACAGCTCTGGTTTAAACCGTAATCTGAGGCGTACATTTGCTTAGCTTCTCAAGTCTCTGACATAGTTTAACAGCCTTCATAGATGTGTCTGCATATGTTAGCAACACTGCTGTTCTCAAGGGGTCAATCAGTACTTACAATCAGTGCTCTTACATCCTGCACAGCTCTTTATATGTTGTTTTTTAATGGGAATCGGCTCTTAAAGGTGCAGCGTCAATGCAGTGGCTGCAGGGGCTTCAAGAAGCATTTCTCATGTCTCCTGGAAGCTGTACAGTTTGCCCTCATGGGACCCGGTGTTGTTTTTGCATCCATCTGAGACAGCGTCTGATCAGATGGGGTCGAGAGCTGACCGGGAGCTGACGAGTGGGGACAGGGTGACTCCGGTGGGTCTGGCTTTCGTCACAGACAGCCCAGTGTTTACCATGCTTAGGACAGGAAATACTCAAACTGTCTCAGCTGTCCTACTTAAAACATCATGGCCCTGCCACTGTAACTCTTGATGTTATTTCACTGCATTTCTGTTTTTAAAAACTCTTCACCTCTTGGGGTGCGTAGCACATGCTAATAGTGGGAAGTATTATTGCTATTTCTGGGTAAAGACTCAGCCATTATGACATAAAATATACTTGAATTCTTACTGATCCTTTTCCCTCCAATCCCCAAACTGCAGACAGAAAAGAAGCCGTATATGTACCGTCGCCTGTGGCTTTATGTTTGTTATGAATCATTAGACAAACTTTCATTAAGATATACTTAGAAATGCCTTGTGTTTATCTGAGTGTTTTAAACGGAGTATTTTTTCCACATCAGCCAGGGCTAAGGTTTCATTGCCTTTCGATTTAAGATGATTGATGAGACCGATACTCTGACACCATTTTTCTTGAAGATCTGGCCGCCCCCTCTGCCTTCGTACTATGACAGCTGCTGCAGCAGAACAGCACAAACAGCAGTAAATACCGTCCAAGTGCTTCTGGGTGGTATTTGCTGAGACTGGATTAAAAGGGCAAGCTCTTGCTTTTATTCAGCGATTCTGCCTTTTTCCCATTTCTATAATGGAGGAGATGAGGACGCCTTCGCCACATCGCGGTCGTCATGCTTCTGCTCTGTTCCGCCCACAAGCTGTGGTTTTAACAAGCTGTCACCTGATGGTTACCGGCTGGTCTCTGTGGAAATGAGCTGCTGGGAGAACCTAGCCCTCTCTCTCTCACACACACGCACACACACACACAGACACACACACACGCACGCGCGCGCATGTAGGGTATACATATCCTTATAGGGACCGCTTATTCATTTCAATGGGAAAAATGCTAACGCTAACTATGACAACCTTAACCCCTACCCTGCCCTAACCATAACCATAATTAACCTAACACACACACAAACACACGCATGCACACACACACACATACACACACAGACACACTCACACACACACACACACAGCTGAGTTTTTCTGGCCTTCCCATTGCCAATTTAACCCATAACTAACTAAACTCATAACTCAAAAGAATCCCAATAGTCAGCAAATTTCGACTCTTTTAGTTTATAATTTGTTAAGCAGATAAAGTTGCATTTGGCTTGTGGGGTCCCCCCCCCCTTGCACAATCTCAGGTTTGTTTTTCAGGTTTCGCCTCTCAGTACACCTACATACTGTACTGTACAAATGAGCACGTTGGATTATATAACAGAATTAGTCCTTAAAAATGGAAAGGTAAACATTCAGTCAGTAACAGCTTAAGACTCTTCTGGGCTCTGTGCTCTCAGCTGCGTGACGGTAAGAATTCCAGTTGAATTAGCGGTTTGACAGCTGTGTAACAGCAGAGGTGCGTTAGTCGTACCACGCTAATGCTGGATTTGTAATGATGCAGCACGGCTCTCGCACAGCGGCCACACAGATTCTGCAAATGGGTCGCCTTTTTCGCTGCATTCTGTTCCAATATTCTCATTTGGAGACAGGTCTTTCATTTCACATGCTCAAGGTTGTGCCTTTACTTCACCAGTTAATTGGTTAGCCATACGTGCTAATTTAGCCCATCCATTTTCTATACCTGCTTGTCTTAACCAGGGTTGTGGAGACTAATTTAGCCGCTCATGCTAATTTTACCGTACGTGCTAATTTAGCCACTGTGCTCCTGATGGACGTTTAACATTCAGGGAAGATGCATTCGTGTTAGCATTAGCTTCATTGTCACATGCCCAGAGTACCTCCGTCAGTCCTCAGGATACTTGGGCTTAAAACCGCCCCATGGCTCAAAACCCTTTACTTATAATCTAAGCAGGGTTGCCAACCTTTGTTCAGTTGGCTGGAGTGAGATTTTCAACTCCAGACAAGTCTGCATGCACATTTACATGTATGTAAATGTACATGTCAGTAGGGTTTGCAAACCACCCTGGCACTTTTGATGCACGCCAGATGCATGAGAGTTAGCAACCCTGCTCAAAATAACCTCCGGGCTGAAGTTTCCCCACACCACGCTGCCTCGGGAGTGAGCCTCAGAGTGTCCGCTGCCTGTCACAGGTGCCCGGAGTCGTCTCGCCCCGACGCCACGCGGCCCTGCCTCCTGCCCTGCAGGCGAGACTGCATCGTGACGGCCTTCAGCGAGTGGACGTCCTGCCCGTCCGGCTGCCAGCCAGGTATGCAGCTGTCAGGCAGCTCCGTGTCAGCGTGGCCTCCCCGGGGCTGCGTCTGGAGCGAGGCGTGCATGTAGCGTGTCGTGGCAGCTTCCCGGGCAGAACACGTGCAATGTGGATGAACACGGCACCTCATATAGATGGCTGATCACACTGTGAATATGCCCAGGATTATGAATTCAGACCTATACAGGAATAAATGTCATCGTATGGCCTCATATTCTTTAGTTTATACTGGAATATTTTATATATATATATATATATATATATATATATATATATATATATATATATATATATATATATATATATATATATATATAATGCTTAGAGGTAGGTCAGGGTGAAGAGGATCTTTACAACAATTTTCATTTATTTGACAAATTTACATATGCTAATCAAATGTTTTATTTACTTTTTAATATAATTTTATGCATGCTGGTTATTAATTATGATATTTGTATTCAGGCTCATTATAGAGAAGCTGCACATTTTATGGGCTCAGTGCAATGTGACTGTTGAGCACGTAGCCTTGTGGAGCGATATCTGATTTTTTTGTAGTGAGGATGCTCTATGTTATTGGCTCCGATGTGGCTGTGATTCTTTCTCAATTCCATTGTCCTCCATTGTGAATAATCAGTATTGTGCAGTTGTGTGTCAGGTGCAAGACAAATGAGGACAAATGAGTTTATCAGCTTTCTCAGCTCCGCATTCATGATCAGAATGACGTATGTTGTTGTTGTTGTTTGTTGTTTGTGTAAGGGGGTTTGTATATGTTTATATTACATCTGGTGTATTTTGTTTGGTTAGGTTGTCATTGTTGGGATTAGAGTTTTGCCCATAGAAATGAATAGACGGTGCACACAAGGATATTAATACAAATGTATGTGTGTGTGTGTGTGTGTGTGTGTGTTAAAGAGAGAGAGAGTGTGTGTGTATGTGGTCTGGGAAACAGGGTATCTGTACTGCTCGTGAAAATGGCCCCATTTAAAATTCAGGAGCTGTCCTGGTTTTTGTTATGGCAGGCATTTGCTGCCTTTGTGGTCCTTGCACTGACAGGAAATTTTGTCTGCCCCTTTCTCTCCCTCCCTTCCTCTGCCTCTATCTTTCTATGTTCCTCTCTTTTACTCTTTCATAGTCAACAGCACTATGACCACCCAATCACGGTACAGAATCATCATGCAGAAATCAACCAACGGGGGACAGGAATGTCCGGACACTCTTCACGAGGAAAGAGAGTGCGAGTCACTTCCTGTGTGCCCGACCTACAGGTGACCAAGTTATAAATCCACACAGAGTTTTGCCCAGCAGGTGGCACAGTGCCTAAGGAAGGTAGCCTGCTAACTAATACTGTTCCACTAAGTGAAAACTGATGCTGTATCCAAGGTGCTTTCACTGAATTGTTTCAGTGAATCAGAAACGGTTATGGTTTAAAATTTGCTTTGGAAGCATAATAAATAAATCCATCATAATAATAATGCACAAGCATTTGTAGAAAAATCTGTTTTAGGGAATAGAACGAAATTACGTGTTGGCCAAGCCCCAAGAATAACTTGCGTGCAAATATCACGGCGTTTATTTGGGGCGATGCTGACCGCTCTTAATCCCTCCGTCTCTGTCGTCTGGATCTTTTCGCAGATGGAAGATACACAAATGGCACCAGTGTACGCTGGTGCCGGACTCGGTCCAGCAGGGACTCACAGGGGTGGGAGAGTCGTGTGGCCGTGGGCTAGAAATTCGAGGTAAGAGAGAGACTTTAGTAGATGGTTTATTTGTGTATTTGTGTTACCATCTCCTTTGCACAAGCCGATGCTCTGAATGTACCATTTTATACATTTCTGTCACCTTCCTTCCAAATCTCTGCTTGTCGCTCAGCACATACGGTAAGTCAGCCGGCTCTTATTTTGAACCCAGACGGCACAATGAGAGCTGCTCTTCGATCAGCTCTCATTGTGCCAGATTCCACGGAGCCCGGTGCCCTTTCCTCACACGCGCACGTGAATGTGCACACGCCCCCGGCCTGACGTCTACACTCTCGAGCCAGCGGGGGCACACGCGCCAAGTCTGATGCTGGAGCAGGACAGCTGTGTCAAAAGGGTCAGGCACAGTTTAAAGCGCTGGGTGTCCCTCGGTGCCAGCGAGAAACCTCCTCGCGCTGCTGATTTATGGGGGCGGCTGGAGTGAATTATCGCCCTCATTCTGAGAAGGGAAATTGCTTCACTGGTCTGAAGCTCGGCGCCACAGAAAGAAATCCAACAGTCCTCCTCCCCCCATGCCCCCACCCCCCCTCAAATTAAAACCCTTTTAGATCCATTTGTTATGGAAAAACATTTTGTTTTCTCCGAATTCCATGCAGAGAAACTTGGTGTGTAGAGATGCAGGTAACCACACGTTGCCCTCTGAAAACCACCTCTGACTCCAGATAAAATGCCTGGCATTTACTCAGCTCATCCATCCATCAATCCATTTTTATAACTGCTTGTCTTATTCAGGGTTGTGGGGGGGGGGGGTTAGTCCCATGACAATATGGGGAAGACATGCAAACTCCACACACATTGAGCCTTGACTTGAACCCAGGTCCCAGTGGTGCCAGACAACAGCACTAACCTCTGCACCACTGCCACCCCCCTCGTTTGCTCACTTATATTTCCTATTTTTCAGGATGTTTTAGCTTTGCCTTCATGCAACTTTTAAGTCAAACATTCTTGCTGCCAGTTTGTCTAAATTCTTAGCTGCTACGAGGAAATCATTCAAAATTAATGCTATACCCTAATGGTTTAGATGCATTTTTTTCTGAGTATTTTTCTGTTGGCATTTTTCTGACTTATCTCATCTTGTGAAGTAAATGAAATTTCAGGTATCTCAAGGTGCATTAGATACAAATAGTTTCCTCAGCACACTGAAACAGTTTATAGAGAAACGGATTCTCATTAAAATTAAAGGAAAACGATGGATTTATGCAGCAAGGGATTCCTTGACCTTCAGAGTAACCTCAGACTCAAGGGATATTAATCATATCAAGTCGCATAAAGCAGAATAAGTTGATTTAAAAATGTATTTCTGTAGGTTCCTGTCAAGCCTTACAAGTCTAAAGGACAACAGAAAAAAAATGACCCCCGTGTCCTTTTGAGTGACGATTCTCATTATATTCACTTTCCATTTATAAAAACGAAGAATTTGCCTTGGAGAAGCGTGCCGTCATTTGGGCGAGATGCAGTCGCGTCTTCATTAATATTTGTCACACTGTTGAACGAGGAGACTGGCATTGTGAACTTGGCGATCACCATGAAAGTCAGGACCAGATCTGAGTTCTGCTGGTGGCATCAGTCAGACGGGTCGGTCCAGCAAGTTTTTTAGCTACAGTACAAGCCGTCCCCAGCTTATGAATGTGGTCCGTTCTCTAAGTCTTTCTTTAAGTCAAATTTGTAGGTAAGATGCTTAGTAATGCTGCATACAATAACAATAATAATTATACAGTAATAATGAAAGTAGCTCCATATGGTAGCATACTATACTTCGAGCTAATGAACCGCTGAAGTCACACAATGTTTTCATGAGCGTGACAAAGTGTGTACGTGCGTCATTACGAACCATTGAATTTAACTTACATTTATAATATATTAGACTTTATGGTGGTAATCCATGCAGGGACCATAATTCCAGATATTTTATGGGTTCCACTGAAATACAGGTAGCTGATTATGAGAAAGACCTTGGTGTGTATATTGATGCTTCCATGTCCCACTCTCGCCAGTGTGGGGAAGCAATAAAAAAGGCCAATAGGATGTTGGGTTACATTTCTAGGTGTGTGGAGTTTAAGTCAAGGGTGGTGATGCTACGATTATATAATTCCTTGGTAAGACCCCACCTAGAATACTGTGTGCAGGTTTGGTCACCATAACTTAAGAAGCACATTGCTGCCTTAGAAAAGGTGCAACGGAAGGCTACGAGAATGATTCCTGGACTTAGAGGAATGTCTTATGAGGAGAGGTTAGCTGAGCTGAATCTGTTCAGCCTCAAGCAAGGGAGACTAAGGGGGGACATGATCCAGGTATATAAGATTCTAACGGGTCTGGTTGCTGTTCTGCCAAATGGCTGTTTCAATATTAGTTTAAATACTAGAACTCGTGGCCATAAGCAGAAATTAGCGGGAGAACGTTTTAAAATGAATTTGAGGAAGCACTTCTTTACACAGCGTGTAGTCAGAGTATGGAATAGTCTTCCTGCTAGTGTAGCGGAAGCTAAAACCCTGTGTTCCCTTAAATCAGAGCTAGATAAGATTTTAACAACTCTGAGCTATTAGTTAAGTTCTTCCCAAACGAGCTTTATAAATTTCTTATGTTCTTATGGTCCATTCCTAAGTACAAGTTGTCCGTAAGTTCTTAAGCCAGGAACTGCCTGTGTTTTACCTGAATTGTAAACCACGCGTACAGGTCATCGGCATTCAGGGTCTTTGAGGATTGCAGACTATGCAAAGACGCAGTTCTGCGATTGTCCTCTATATGGCCCAACACACCAGCATGGCATTCTGGAAACCGAGGTGCGTCCGTAGCATGCCTGTGGATGGTGTCCATGAGCAGAGCCTCATCCCGCCGTTTAAGAGACGACCTGCCAGCCAGTGCAGCTTATGGTTCCTGTACAGACATCACTTACCTCCTCTCCCATCTAAAAAGGAGGGCTTGTGAACTGTGTGTGCAGGTCGTTCAAGGTGAGCCATCGTGTTACTATCAGTAAAGTAGTCAAAAGAGAGAAAAGTTGATGCTAGTGTAGAATGAGGAGCCTATTATGAAAGTTAACTTTTGATACCTAGAAAGCTACACAGCTCCTGACCTCAGTCTCTTATTGCAACTCTATAAATCTCATTAGAGGAACACGCTTTGCATGGGGTCCAGCACACGAGGTTCTAATCCACGGAAGCTCTTCCACTCCCCATTCTACTGCCACATGCATCTATTTTGTATTCATTTGTGCTGCTAATTTGAAATAGTAAAAAGTGTCAATTAAAACCTGTCTATCTTCACAGTTGGAATAGGTGCAGAGGCTCAGTTTGAGAGAAACGCTTCCCGCAATGTCCTCGGTACTAAATCAGCAGAATATGTCAGCTGCCGTAGTAACTGCATTATTAAGGACAATTCCTGTCACAAACTGAGAAGAGCAAAGACGTTAACAATCTGAGAAGAAGGCGAGGAAGAATCTTGTTACAGAGACCAGGGAAGGGATAAATAATTGTTCTATAAATGTGCCGTTCTCCTCTGCAGGAACAGAATAATGTCACCACTGTCAGATCCCACCAGGCTCGCCCGCTATGCCAGAAAAACTCAAAATATCGCACACAAGATACGTGTCAAGTGAATTAGTCATAAAACACAACAATCCCATTGTTGTCATTAGATCCCACAGCAAGCTGGAGATTAATCATTCGGACTCTGTCAGTCCTTAAAAATAATATGCACGTTTGGGTATCGGTACACCTATTCTCTCCGAATAACATTTTCTTTTTTTCTGCGATGGGCTGGAACATCATGTAACGCGGAGCTGACGAGTGATACAATCTGCTCTTAGTCATCTGGTGTCCTTCTTCCCCAGTGTCACGTGCAGTCATCCCTTTGCCATAACTGCAATTTATATGAAGAATATGGTTGAGTGATCAGCAGGACCACAAGGGAATAACACATTTCCATAACGCGATCCACAAGCTACTGGTCTCTCTGCTACAGCAACGCTTACTACACATCTACTTCGGTTCATGTTGTGCACAGTGGTGCCTTGCAATTGCTATTAACCCTGACTAAACCCACAGGACTGAGTCTTTTATGGACACAGAAAACATCAAAGCTTAATTTCTCTGAACAGCAAGAAAAATTTACATAAATGTGCTTATGCTTAAACAGCAGGTGCCTTGCATGGGGCTAATGAGTTTTGGGGTACTGATTAAAATCACAGGTTTTGTGGTGAACGGGGAATGTGCCTCTTAATGTTGAATTACATTCATGTGGGGGCTGGCATTTATCCAGCAGTGCCCCCCCCCCCCCCCCCCCCCTCCTCCGCAATATCCACATGAAACCTACACATGGTTGGAAACTTCAGGAGATGTTCATCAAAGGCCGGTGAGGCCTCATAGATAAGCACCAAGCTGTGCGTTTGCTCCTCCCACAGAGCGACTAACCCGTTGGGTCTCTTCCATCTGCCACCCACACTGCCTCAACTGCACACAGCACGACACGGGAGGTCCCAGTCGGAGGGCCAGATTTAAAAGTCAAATGCAAATCGATAGAACGTGTTGTGAGCCCATGTTCAGGTACATGATTCATTGGAGAAATGCGGGACAGGGTGAGATTGTAGGCTAACAATGCGACGGCCCCAGAGAGAAGGCAGTCGCTGGGTTTATGTTCCGAAACGGCCGGCTGCATATGAACGCCAGACTTCTTATTCCGGAACAGTCCCTCACTCTGTTATAATCCATGCAGCAGTGTATCGCTGCAGTCACTCGCCACTTTACTGTATCTCACTGCATGTTCTAATGGTGCACAGAAGGGACACTGGGGTTGGTTGCTTGATCATACATTTAAGACACTTCAGCAGCTCACCCAGGCTGTTGCCCCCCCCCCCCCCCCCCACTCAACGATCTTAAGGCTCCTACTAAAAGGCCACAGATTAATGAGTACATAGATACCAGTCTCCCCCACTACAGAATTGTACTTAATGTCTACTTTTTCATTCCTCTCTTGTGCTTTTTGTTGTTATTTATTGTTCCCTGCACATGTCTTATGAGTCTGTGGTGTAACTGGCAATTAAGAATCTCGCTGCACTTTGGTACATGTGGCAACAGAACCTCTCATCCTTGAACATTAGTTATAATACAGCAGTGTTTCCCAATCCGGTCCTTGGGGACTCACAGACAGTCCACGTTTTTGCTCCCTCCCAGCTCCCATGCAAAAATGTGGACTAACAGGGAACTGGGAGGGAGCAAAAACGTGGACCGGATTAGGAAACACTGGAATACAGCAGTCATCCATTTCAGGTGTCTGTCTGGCTGATACATTTTACCCACTGGTGGTCTTTTAGCTACAAGCTGTCCCCAGCTTATGAATGTGGTCCGAAATCTCCTTAGCTTCTTGTCTTTATGCAGTTCACATGGGGCACCTACTGTAATAGTGTAATAAGTCTCTAAATTAATGTCTGCTCAGTTAATGAAGAAGAAGGACCCTGAACCTTTGTTTTAGGTGGGTAACCCTTTGAAGGCGCATCCCACAGAGTCTGCGTGAACGACCACATGCGTTAGCTGCCTCTGACAGCCCCCCTGTCACTGTCTGGTGGGCAGGACCTGGAGTGGGGGGCTGCCTGGGCGTACATGGGTGGTTTGAGTGGCAGACTGACACCCCATCCCCCCCCCCCCTTACAGGTGTGGCATGTGTTGGGGAGGATGAGGAGCTGGCGAATGTGACGGAGTGTCTCCAGTGGGCTGGGGCCATGCCCCCCCGGGCAAGGCCCTGCTGGGTGCCCTGCAAGGACGACTGCACCCTCAGCAGCTGGTCAAAGTTTACAGACTGTGCCGACTGCGGAGGCTGGCGCACCAGGAAGAGGACACTCACAGGTGACCGGTCCCTGACGTAGCCCTGTTCTCCTTTTTACTTGCCTCTGATAGGCTCTGCTTCTTTTACTCGCATCTGATAGGCTCTGCTTTTTTTATCTGCCTCTGATAGGCTATGTGTCTTTTACTCACCTCCAATAGGTTCTGCCTCATTTACTCGCCTCTGAAAGGCTCTGCCTCTTCTTCCTTCCTCGGATAGGCTCCGCCTTTTCTGTTCACCTGTGTCATGCTCATCTGCCTCTTTTTTTCCCCCGCACTGGCGCAAAATCGTATAATCGTACAAGCGCGCACACTCACACGTCCGGATTTTTATTCAGTTACCATCACACTCCCCACCGTTAGATGTGATGTTCACGAGAAATCATGATTAATGTTTTGCAGCTGGCTAATCTCACCTGCTCCCTGTCGCTTCTTAGCTGACGTGCCAGAAAACAATTCCTCATATGTCACTCGCCCGGCAGTTCGAGTCGTTAAACCTTCTCAGGCTCACCGACGCAGTAAAACACCATCGGCACATTCATATGACTGACGCTGCGGCGCGGGCTAGTCGAAATTGGCTCTTGAATCAGTAAAATGTTGGCATGACGTTTAGGCACTTGCCATCCGCACCCCCCCTGTGCAGCATAATAGCCCCGTTCCTCTCTAGACTGGAGCCCCACGGCATCCCGTCAGGTGTAAATGAGGCTCCAGCCATCGCTTCCATGGGCCTGTGATCCCTGCTGTTCAATTTGGATGACAAACCCTCTTGCCTGGATCGCGCGGTGCCACTCTGTACCGAGAATGATATACCATTTGTCTTCATAAATATTAGATCGGTTGCCTCGGGGCCTGAGCAAATCTTCCCCGTCTTCGTCCATGAGGCTGTTAAACGAAGACATAAATTAGTCTTGTATGTTTAGTCAAAATCAGTGAGATTGAAAAAGTCAGCTCTGCCATCTCAGTGCGTCTTATCTCTGCGTGTTTTTATTTCTGCCAAGGCACAGAGGTTTTCCCCTCGGGAATCTGAGAAGTACATCTCACGTCCATTAGAAAGCCGGCGCGTGGGCATTTATCTGCCAAATGCGGCCTGGAAAAAGACCAAATTAGATTCGGTGACATAAAAAGAGCACGCGTGTCCTGTTTTGTGAATCGTCTCGTTTCACTGAGAATACTGAGCTTTTCGCAAACTGGGCCTCTGACCTGTTCTCAGATGGATGGTATATCTGAGGATGGAGGCCCCCGCCCCACCTGAGATGGGGCTGAAATAAAGGCAAAAAGGGGATTAAAAAGAAACTTGTCCACTGAGTTTTGTCTATGTTAACAGATTATCTGCTGGAAACATTCGGACGGGAGATTAGAGCGTCGTCTTTGTGCCTCATTAGGAGTCTTGTCCCTCAGCATGTTCTCAAGCATTAGTGCTTCTTATCTCAAAGTGTCTCTCTGGGTTAAAGCAGTGTGTGTGTTTTTTTTTTTTTTTTGGAGATGACATTTTGCATCGAGCACACTGTGGAGATACTTTGGGGTTTGATATTTGGCTTGCCCTCTGTGCGCCCTGAGCGCCAGCCCTCGTCACCGTGAGGAGAACACGGGGGTCACCTCACGGTGGGCGTCACGCATCCCGCAACGAGCCGCTCCTCCCAGCTGGGCCACCGTGCGAAAGTCGACAGCATCGGCAACATTTATTGATTTGTTGTGCGGTGGGAGATGGACGTGTGAAATATTTAGCTGGATTTTATAATTAGAGCCTGAGAAACAGTGACGTGTTGGTATGAAAGGGGTGGGGGGGGGGGGGGGGCAGAAAATCAGAAGGCAGCAAAGCAGAGGGGTGGTAGACAGGGGGCGGACTGCAGCACGGTGACTGCGATTTCGCCCAATACGCGCGTTTTACGGCAGGGCCGGCTCCGGACTACGGAAACAGGTGGCAGCTTTTTCGGCACTCTGTGGGAGCCGTGGGGCACCCGCAGAGAGGGAGGGGGGCGAATGCGACGCCCTCGCCGGCCACTCCATCTGACGGTCCTGGAGGCAGGACATGCCGGCGAACACGCTTCTGACAGCCGCGTTCAGCCGGTGTAAACATTTACGGACATACGCGGCTGACCTGGAACTCGAAGCCGTGCCGTCAGGCAGCTGCCACCAGCCCCGGTCATGTGATGCTGGAGAGGGCGATGTGCGCCGTGCCAGGCGGGCAGCCATTACCCTCTCATTAGGGTGATGGGGCGGCAGATGGAGGCGCGGGGGGGGCGGCGCAGGTCGACATGCTGCGGGTCGGTCTTGCTGGAGCTCTTGGCCTGAGTCCCGGCGGTCTAGACGGACATGGCGGTCGTGACGCCACCCAGCTCTTGGCCGAAAGCGCGGACATCTCCGCCCGCCATTCTGTCAACCTTTTAGGGGGCTTTAAAAATCATGAGCAGGTGTATGTGGGTGGTTTGGTGTGTAACTACCATTCACGCCTCAGACCTTCCCATCCAGGGTGGTTTGATTAGAGAAATACTGTGTGCGTGTGTGTGTGTGTGTGTGTGTGTGTGTGTCACACTGTGTATGTGTGCGCACGGCAAATATGTTGGGTATGTGTGATTAGTTGGATGAATGTTACATTATTTCGCTAATTTGGAACTGTGCTTTTGCGACTGGTGTATTTTTCACCTAAGAAGTGCATTTAAATGCCCCAGATGAAACATTATGTGGTAATGGATCCCCAGGGAACTCTGGAATAGTGTTAAATTACGCTTTTTACAGCTCAGTGACTCACCATTTCTGTCATTTCTACAGCATGAGTATTTGAAGAGTATTCAAAGTGTATCTGCCTGTTTCCTTTGGCTTTTGACCCACTTGTGAAAACAAGGTAGGATGAGTGACAGTTTGGGAGTTTACACTTTAATGCCGGGACAGAGTACAAAAGGGCAGCTGTGAATCTCCAGAACGTTCCAGTGAGATTGTTGGAGCCATCAAGTAACAAATGTGGCCCCCCATCAGTCTTCCTCATCCCCCCCCCCCCCATCTCCCCATCCTCTTTAACAGGCCGGAGCAAGAAACAGCCGAAGTGCCAGAGGTCTGAGCTGTACCCGCTGGTGGAGACGGAGCCATGTCCCTGCACAGACTTCCGGGCCCAGCCACGGGGGAACTGGTCCTCCTGCGTGCTGCCGGAGAGCCGGGGCTGGCGGGCGCAGCGCGAGCTGCACGAGTGTGGCCAGGGCCTGCGGCACCGCGCCGTAGCCTGCACCGACCGCGACGGCCGGCTGGTCGACCCTGCCCTCTGCGGTGGCTCAGGTGCGTTTTCCGGGGGCGGGTCTTTACGAGGCTCCCCTGTGCGATTGGCTGAGAATGTAGCATCGCCCTTTATCCAATTCCCCGAAGGCGGGTCTTTACGAAGCTCCCCTACATGATTGGCTGAGGGTCTAGAGAGGCCGTTTAGCCAATAACCTGAGGGCGTTTTTTTACGAATTTCCCCTACGTGATTGATTGAGGGTCTAGAGAGGCCGTTTAGCCGATACCCCGAGGGAGGTTTTTTACGAAGCTCCCCTGCATGACTAGCTGAGGTCTAGTGACGCCCTTTAGCTGATTCCCCGGGGGCGGGTTTTTAAAAGCTCCCCTGCATGATTGGCTGAGGGTGTAACGACACCCTTCAGCAGATTCCCCGAGGGCGGGTCTTTACAAAGCTCCCCTGCATGATTGGCTGAGGGTGTAGCCAATATGTAGCTCTGGATCTGGCCTGTCTGTTGATGTCACTCTCACGTTTAACACTGGCCACTGGACACCTTCCCGCAGGCTACGTGGAGGAGGTTTGCCTCATCCCCTGTCCCTTGGACTGCAAGCTGAGTGACTGGTCTGCGTGGTCTGCATGTAGCGCCCCCTGTGGCAGCGGGGTGAAGGTCAGGTCCAAGTGGTTACGGGAAAAGCCGTTCAATGGAGGCCGGCCATGCCCCAAACTGGACCTGAAAAATCAGGTGAGGTGTACCAAGGAGCAGAGTGATCGAGTACACCAAAGTTGTGAGATCTCTTCCTGTATTTAATTGAAATTACAATTTATGCATTATTAACGCACAATCGTTATTACAAGGGATAAACAGCGTATGTACTAATTTCCTGTCACCTAACAGGCTGTTTATCACGCTTGTATCTGAGTTAATGTGATACTTCACGTTACCAGCTATCAGATGTAACTGGCCACGGAGAGTCTAATTTATTGCTGAGCGAATGTCCCGTTTACTTCCCACATTGTGGCTGAAGTGTTAATACTCCTTTGACTTTGAGTAATTACAGCTGACTTGAGAGGCTGACTCCGTCGTTAGCATTTTTGTCTGCCCCAGTAACGAGCGATGTAGTCCTTCCTGCTGATGTCACCCAGCTGTCGTAATTCCCTTTGTGGTATCTTGTTTATAAATGGCTTCCCGTCTTCAATCCTGACACGTGCTGTACAGTACATGCTTTCCCTGTGTTTGTGCAAGTTTCCTCTGGGTAGAAATCAGCATCTTTAGGTACACCCTTGTGTGTGTGTGTGTGTGTGTGTGGGGGGGGGGGGGGGGGGACCAAAATGTCCCCAAAGTGTGGTAAAGCACGAAACTTCCTTACTTTTGGGGATATTTTCAGGTCCCCATTCGGATAACCTCAATTTTATGAAAATCTGTAAATGTAATCAAAAAAGTAAAAAAATGGCAAAAGTATTTTTGTTTGGTTACTTATGGTTAAGGTTAGGGCTGGGTAGAGGTTAAGGTTGCCATGTTGGGATTAGAGTTTTTCCCATAGAAATGGATGGAGAGTCCCCACAAAGATATAATTACAAACCTGTTTGTATGTGTGTGTGTTTGTGTGTGAGTGTGACACGATGTCAGAGGTTCCAGGCTCACTTGCATGGGACCCTGTACTGTTAGATGTTTAGAAGATTGATATACGTGCAGTAAGATGATGGCATCCAGCGAATGAGCACTCCCCATCAGCTCCCGGCTTCACATTGGCCTTGGCCTTTAGAGAGGGCTGGTGTGCAGTTCCCAGAATGCACCGCTGCCACGTTGATGCAGGCCCACTTCATTTGACCGGGATGCGATCAGTTACCTCGGGAGAGAGCGACGGCCTTCAGCCTCCGTCGCCACCGTCGGGTGGGGAATCAAAGCGGGGAGAGCACAGCAGGTAACAGAATAAGCTTTGATTTAACATATTTGCCCCCACCCCCCCTTCCTGGCCATCCCCGCTTCTCTTTTTAATTCCAAAAAAAACATTTATGGTGGGGTGCTTCCCGCAGGGTGATGGCTTAAAGAGAAAAATGTGCTCAGAATCCCGCCGACTTTAAAGGACTCTTCCGCTGCGTGGAGGTCAGGCCGGGATGAGACGTCTGGTGTGAAGAACATTCCGGTGCCTTCTGAAGGTCTGCGTGCAGATGGCTAAGTGGCTGCTAACAGGCGCTGTGAGACTCCTCCCCTGCTGGCTGATGGCTCTTTAATAATTTGCCATCAGACTCTGGGTCCTCCGTGGTTAATTCGCCGCCCTCTCACGCAGCCCAGTACGCTGCAGCTTGTGCCTGTTTGCCCAACGGATGTTTTAGCTCCTTTCTTGGGAGGCATTGACGTCCTCCATGTTTCCTTGTGTCGCCATGACAGAACTTTTGACAGAACCTGTTTTCTCAAGCGTAAGCTGCCCCCCCCCCCCCACCCTCAACCAGGAAGTTAGTTTGTATATTACACAACAGCATGGTCCCCCTCCCAGTACCCCCCTGCCTAATGGCATTTTACACCACGAGTTGATAGTGGCACCAGCGAGCAGTTCGCTGCCACCTGCTCTCTGCCTTCTCCCCTCAAATGAAAAATAATGATGCCGATTAGATTAATGCCCCATGTCCAAGGTGTCCTCCAGCAGGGGGCGATCTCCTTCTCTGCCCCCGCTATGGACTGATGGGGGCGGCCCGTCCACCTGCTGTTTCAGCTGATGATTATGCATATAGCACAGTGACGCCGTGGCCCAAACCATGTGGGATCGGTGGCCAGAAATATCACATCTTCATAGCCGTGCTAATTGCGCCATTGGGTTCGTGTAATGCTCCACATCGCATATGCAGCACGCGCGACTCTAACTGAATATTCGCCCATCGTACTGCCTCTGCACCTGTCTGGCCCGTTTTCCTCAACCCTCAAGTCAAATTTATACCGTGATGACCTGTGATGTCCCTGGTCACGCAGGGGAGGGTCTCGGGGAAGGTGACTGGGCAGCTCTCCCTCCAGTCCCTGTCCATAGCTTTGCCAGCTGTTTCATGAGCCCCCTAAAGCCTTCGAGTGCTATAAAGGAGGACCGTCCTCCATCCTCCTCCGATCTTAGTCCGGTGCCAGCTTGGCTCCAGAGGCTCCCATTAATTCCATCACCCACCTCCTACCCGCCCCACAGGCTCTCGCTCGGGCCGGTTGCCGAGGGCAGCGGCAGGTCGCATCCAGCCCGGCCCCCCTCCCTTAATGAGCACCGAGGGTCTCCACGTTGCACTTGGTCACCTCCTGAACCGCCCACCACCCCCCCCCACCACCCCCCAAACTCCCTGAACTCTATATATGAGCAGAATCATAAGATATTAGATGGGAAACTAGACATGGCACTGCAGCGCGAGAGAGTCTCCTTGTAGGAGCTTTACGATTTTAAGATTTTAACAAAGTAGAAACTCTGTTTTAATCCCATTGCTTTACATGAACATCCAAGACACATTTTCAGTGTCAGGTTTTCGGTTTGACATAAATAATTCATTCAAGTCCAGTCCTTAGATCTATCTTGGTCTTGCTGTAGTTTCAGATCCTTTGTTCCTGTTCTGAAGTGTTGTCCTGCTATTCCATGCATACATTCTTCACAAACCTCTGCGCAGCTAAATCATATAGGCCGTAACGGATTATTAACAATTAACGTAGCGCCACTTTTGGATGTGATGACCAGGGATTCGTTGTCTTCAGCAGAGAACCACTTCCTAGACCTAAAAGTCATGGGTTCAGATCGCAGAAGGGGTCTCTTCGTTGTGTTTTTTTATAACTTGTGTTTTGTTTTGATGCTCACAGAAGTGGCAGGTTGTGATGATGGCTCTTACCCTCAGCTGCCTTGGTAATTTTATACGGCTGACAGTTTGTGATGTGCTCGCACCCAGAACATAGCTCCCTGCTTTCCTTTATGTTGTTGACTATAAGATGTCATAGTCACCATGTTCGGCGTGTTCCCTCTGCTTGCCTTACATCTTATCCACTGTGACAAGAAGCCAGTCACTTACCGGCCATTGCTGCATCGTACTATCCGTGTTTGCTATCGTACTATCCGTGTTTGCTATCGTACTATCCGTGTTTGCTATTGTGAAATGTGTCCTGTTCCTCTGACACGAGACGGAGCGTTGGCGTCGCTCGTGCAGCAGGACTATCAGGGGCTTTGCTGAGACGCAGCAGAATCGATATGTTTTCTGTTTGCACGTCTTACTCTGATCCGATGTTTCCATTCCGGGGGAAATTGAACTGTAAATGGCCAGCCGTGTGATGGAGATCCCAGTGAATTCGCTGTCTGTCCCTTATTTGTGGATATGGGGAGATTAATGTCCTTTTTTGAGCTGAAGCTTATTTACATTAATGAGTCTTTCAGAGTCTTGTCAGGGCTCTCCTAAAGAAAAAAATGAATGGCTTTGATGGTTGTAAATTTACTATTCAATTCTCGAAATTTTCAACAAGGATAAATCTCTGGTGTAATCAAATAAGATCTTTTCTGGAGGCTGTCGCAATGGAGGCTCTGAAAATGCAGGCTGGGTCAAACCCCACTGACAGAATTTTACAACAGTCCTCTCATTAAGTTTGTAAAGTCGTGTCGTGATCTCAGAGGGGGTATTTGCTTGTCATGGCGTTACTAGAAGGCTGGATTTACTGTTCATTGAGCATGTAAAGGTGTATTATGCAAAGATGACACCTTCATCCCAGTTGGCGATTATCGTCGCAACAAAAAATTGCATCTATGTGAGAGGTTTCCGTGTCGAATGTGTCCTTTTAGTTACAGAGCTCCTCAGACTCCACTCAGCCGTGTGTCATGAAAATTGTCATTTCTGGGTTCCAAGCTTTATTTGTGTGTCACAAATGTAATCATCAGAACATGTACATCCCTCGAATACTTTGCTTGAATAAGTACGGCTAATTCTGGCATTAGTTTAAATCTGTTTTATCTTAAAATGCTTGTCTGAACTTGCATGTTCATAAACTGAGTTAAACGATTTCAAGTCTAGAGGGCGTAAAGTCAAGAATCCTTTTCTTGCAAGGCGTTTAATTTGAAAATTTATTGATGGCCTCTTTAAGGGCCCGTGTTCAGGACCATGTAATTCGCTGTTTTTTTTAACCAACTGCAGCTTGTGAATCTCAGAGAGGTTTGTCTGTGCAGTGCTGTGTGGGTGAGCATTAATTCACAGGTCAAGTAAGACGTCGCCCCGAAGCCTCTGCTTGTCATTTGGAAAGTCTTGTTACTTTTGGCTCGCAAGTTATTCGGAGATTTTTATTCATCCCAGCAGCTCAATGGCTCAGTTAGAATGTCTGCCAGCTACCGTCTTAGCATGAAGAAGGTTTGCTAATTAACATCATAGCTTAGTATCTGTAAATTAGAATGAAAGCTGAAGGGGGGTTGGGGCTTTGTGGCTATTTCCTTGGTAGTTCAAAAAAAAAAAAACCTTAAAAATAATCCACAAAACACGCTCACATTATATTGCACAGCAAACCTGAAAGTGTCCTATTTGAAGCAATTTTATTGTTTTCTATATTTTACTTCTTATTTTTTCAGTTTATATGCATTCTGTATATGCACCGTTATATTGATAACATTGAATTGTTTTCCGTCTGACAGTGCATCCCCCGTAAGGCTGTTTTCTTTACCGGAAGCTGGGGAATATAATTTTTTCTAGATCAAAGAGATCGATGTTTGCTTGCCTGTAGCAGAATAGCAAAGTATTTTCCCTCTCCAGGAAATAAAGTCCCCAGTTCTAACCTGGTTATGGATTTTGTTTCAGCTGTTTGTGAAAGGAAAAAGTAGTCCCATCCCCAGACGCTGTAACATTGGTAAAATAAATGCATTTGTTTTTGTGGCGTTCCAGCTTGGTCGCGGTGCCGCTGGTAACCCAGAAGGGGCCCGTAATTAGGGAGCCGTTAATCTCCATGAGGTGTTATGCCACAGAAATGACGTTACAGGGCTCTGATCAGTCTCACCATAGCCATAAAGCAGCACTGTCGAGTGATGGCTCCGTGGCGGGGCCTGCAGTGTCCTGTGAATGTCCCTCACTTAGAAGCTCTGTACCAAAAGAAGCTGCTGTTTTTTTTATTGGCATTTTTCGAGTCCAGATTACAATGCACCTGCAGCTGGCCAGGCCTTGGGTGCTTCTCGTCGTGCTAATCACTCTGTCTCACGGTGCCTGATGATCTCCTGTAGTTTGAGTGAAGACCACTCCGGTGTTCTAAGTCATAATTTCAAGCTGCCTATAGATTTTCCGTGACTTGCATTTAATTCCCCATTGCTGATGTTGTAGGTATTTTATTGTAGATATTGGTAGGCCTGTATTTGACTAGGCTTGTACATCCAATTATGATGGTGGCAATTCACAACCTCCTCATCCATGCATCATCTGAGCTTCCGCCACAGTTTTCCCGGCCTACAGGGGGCAGTAGTGTAAGAGAAACGCTAGAAAGCTTGTCATAATTGGCTATTGGCAGTCCAAACTAACACTATGCCCTGTCACTATGACAGATGTAATGCACATTGGGGAATTATGACACATGTGTTATGCTACATGTTAAGTTATAATAACACAAAAAATATGCCATAATGTTTTTGTAAGTATTTCCATCAGTGTCTTAGCAAAAATACCATCCAATGTACTATGTTTAATAATTCACTCAGAAATAGCTTTACCAAGACTCCTGATTTCCCACTGATATGAAAATTGATTCGGTTCAGCAAGGTAATGTATTCCTCATGCCTTCTGACTGCTGTATTTCAACTCCTTAATAGACTTATTTAATTGATTCGGTGGTAGAAGAGAGGGCTGACATGCCACTTGTTTCGGTGCTGTCAGGTGCCTGTTGAAAGTGCTCAAGATCACCTTGTTAACGAGGCAGATGCTAGGATTATCGCAGCACAGATGTAGGAGCTCATTAGAGGATTGCTTTTTCCGCTATGGTACTTTTTTATGATGGCTAATAGATTTTTTTAGGGATAATGTTTGATTTTTGCTCAAAAAAAAAAAAAAAAGCCTTTCTCCTTAAGCCACCTTTCTATGGGTGGAGATTGTTTGATTAAGCAAATTTCGTTATAGAAACATAGAGAAAAAGCGGCGATCCACACTTTATTTGGCCGTTTGTTCAGTAAAAACAGTCGAACGAAAGTGGCTGTATGAGAACGAGGAACGGGACGAGCTGCAGCACTAATGGATGTGTGGTGTTTTTCTCTCTCCCTTTCTGCTTGCCGCGCACTGTTAATGCGGACGTCCACAAAGGCTCAGGTCAGTGCTGCTCGTTGTGTATTTGTGCTCTGCTTGCCCTAACTAAGCGAGTGCATGTGGGCGTGTCCCCTCGCCGCCACCCCCCCCGCAGAATGGCAGCCACGGCCCACTTGATCCGTGCGCCCTTCGCGATGAAAAACAAAACTAAGTGCAGTTGCGGAAAGCCTCCCATCTCCATTCCACCTCCTACCCCCCCCCCCACCAACATGCCCCCCACCCCTACGGTCACTGCGCTTGTGTGGAATCGGCACACTTCATTATGTTCTGTTTAGTAACATGAAAACCCACTGAAAACAAAGCAAGGCAGCTGGACTTGCAGCATTTTATGTTTTTGACAAAAACTGAGTAATAAGAGAGCAAAATAGAATGCGGTGGGGGGAGCTGGGGTGTGTGTGTGGGGGGGGGGGGTGTTACACTATGAAATAAGAGTCCTGAGTAATAATTGTGTCCTTTTAAATGGAAAGTTCATAAGCTGCAGTTGGTTTTTAAAAATAGCATTAGCAGCCTTAGCTTGGACTGTTATTTGGAGCAAAATAACGATTAAAACTCGTTCAGAAAGTCGGTTTGTCACGATACGTCACCTCGACGTAATGCGGACGGCACGCAGAAAGCAGATTAATGCATTTTTAATTCTTGCGGACAGCTGTAACTGTTGGCGGCATTGTGAACATCACAGTGCGTTACCAAGCTGTTGCAGGTGCTGGTTTGATTGCCTGCATCTGTGACAGTCGTGCGAATAACAGATGTCTGATGCAGAGATCCACAGCGCGCAGTGTTTTAACAGTCTCTGGTTCTGTTTGGAGTGTGTGAGAGAGGCCTGGGGTGGGGCTAGGGTGGGGCTAGGGACACCTACAGCACGGGCGCTAAGATAGGAGGAGAATGTACAGTGGGCGGGGCTTCTTGATATCAAAAATCTTAATTTGATATTTAACCGAAAATCTCACATTAAGTCATATGTCGTATTTTATGTACGTTGTTCCTGAGAAATTCCAAATGCACTTGTTGCATATCGTTCACTGGAAAAGAAGTAGGAGGTTCATACCTGCAGATGACGAACGGGAGTCTTTGCTTTGTACGACCTGCATTCGGTGCTGTGGACGCCTCTTAACCTGAGTGGCTTAGGAACTTGCTGGCCATGTCTGCTCCAGTGTCCTTCTTCCCGGTGCACATGAGTGTGTGACGTGGCCCGGCCACATCCTCACCACTTCTCACGTGTGTCTCCCCAGGTGTATGAGGCAGTGCCGTGTTACAGCGAGTGCAGTCAGTACACCTGGGCACCGGAGCCATGGTCGGCGTGCGCCGTCAACATGGTAGACACGCCGTCGAGCTGCGGGGAGGGCGTGCAGAGCCGCAAAGTCAGGTGAGTCTTCACCTTCCACGTCCCCGCGGCCCTCGGAGCCTCGTTGCAGTGAGGGGCACGGCGTGGTGTTGACTGTCGTACACCCGAAATGGCAGGTGTGTGCGGAAGGACACCGTGGGTGACGCCGTGGACAGCAGCCTGTGTGACCCAGAGGAAGCGCCCCCTAGTGGCCAGACCTGCTTCGTGCCGTGCCCCGAAGACTGCGTGATGTCGCAGTGGAGCCAGTGGAGCAGCTGCCCTTCTGTAAGCATCATGCAGGCACCTCGGGCCCCGAAGACGTCCGGAAACCGCCCCTGGCTGCAGAAGTGTGGCTCTGCTCGCCTCGACTTGTTTTTTGCCTCCGTGTATCCCAGCTTCTCAGGGGAATTTTCGGAGTCTTTCACAAACGCTGACATTTTATCGATTGTAGAACCAGGCAGGGTGTGGAACACAGAGAACAGGAAGCAGGCCGTAAGAAAGCAGGCAACTGTGATGCACGGCTACAGAATCACTGGGGAGACAATAAGCCTTTCTGGTGGATGAGAACCTGGACACAGCCTGAATCGGCCGTAGGTCCTTGGAGCTGTCCTGAGTTATGTTCTTTATCACACCTGATAGCACATTACACTGCTACTGTCATAACATAAAACATATCGAAACTCAGCTTTTCGTTAAGATCTGACCCTACATCAGTACCTGTCGATAACATTAACAAGAGATGCATTTTCAGGCCCAAATGATGTTGTGTTGATGGTTTGCAACTTGATTAAATGTCGTAAATATGTGCTTTAGTGACAGAACGATACTGACCGCCTTTGGGCGACGATGGGTGGCACATTGATGAACTGTTCCTTTGTTTAGTCCTGCTGCTGAATTAGCTTAATTAAGGGTGGAAAATTTGCAGATGAAGTGCATCGATGCCCTTTGTTACATCAGACTGTGGTACACGGAGATGCATGACCGTCACCAATTTTGTGAGCAAGGTTGCATCATTGTGTCTGCTTGCAGATAATTAGCAGAGTAGCTGACAGAGGGTCAGGCATGTGGATTGAGGTGAATTCTGTTCTCATCAATGACCCTGAGTGCCCGGCCTGCTCCATATGGCTCTGCCTGTTTCCACGGTCCGCAGCCGTCCATTAAAGTCCATTAATAATGGAGATGTCGGCTATTTCATAGCAGGTGTCCCAGGCGGGCTGGCTAGTCCACAGTGTCTTGAGACGTTTCGCCGTTGCGTATCTGTATTTAACTAACCCCTTGTCGGGTCCCCACGCGGACTTAATGCCGTGATCTCGTGCAGCCGTGTGAGCAGAGCGTGGTGAGGACACGGCAGAGGCAGACGCTCCGTCTCCCACAGACGGGCAGCACTTGTCCTGAGGAGAGCCAGGCCGACAGGTGTGTCCTGAACAGCACCTGCTTCAACTACCACTACAACCTGTCAGGTACGTACAACGGTGCTACGGCGCCCTGAGCCATGTGTGCGAACGCTAGCAGTCAGGGCCACTTCACCTGTGAGATAAACACACCTATGCTTAGTCTCTTAGATATTAAGGTTGCCAGATCTCACGCATCTAACATGACACTCGCATGAGAGTCTTAAAGTGGAAGTCTTACGGCAAATTGATATCATTCCATTATAAAGCTAAAATTAGCCACATCAAAGCATTGGGGTAGTTGGCAAACTCTACAGACTATTTACAAGGTAATAAAACTGTTACATACATGTAAATGCATGTGCAGACTTGTCTCGAACTGAAAATCTCACTCCAGCCAGCTGACCAAAGTTGGCAACCCTGAAGGCATTGTTGGTCTTGTCTTTGAAATTCCCCCATTAGAAATCTGACATTCCATCAGATACTGCATGAATTATAGAAAATGTTGGATCACGAGTATGGATTGCAGCATAGTCCTCTAGAAGCTGAGTATTTGTATCCGGCAGACTGGAGCACCTGCCTGCTCAGTGAGAGCGCCATCTGTGGGCAGGGGGTGAAGGTGCGGCAGCTGGACTGCGTGCGCAGCGACGGCGCGGTGCTGGAGCTCAGCGTGTGCGAAGAGGTAACGGATCCCTCCGGAGCCCCGTTTATAGCCTTATAATAGGCGCCTGTTTAAGGTGACACATCACATCAGGGTGACAAGGTGCGTGGTGCTGAGCACAGCTGATCTGTCACATATTCCTGCTTAGGTGACACTTTCAGCCAAAGCCAGTATTACCCATTCATACAGCTGGGTATTTTCTGGAACCATTCAGGCTAAAGGTCTCACAACAGTGTCAGCACCCCTCTCTGCTTTGATCCGTCAGGGAAATGTTGCCTTTTAGGCCGTAGCTGCTTAAGAGCTCTCCTACGGTTGGAGATACAGCCATTGGGTGGAAATGCAGACCTGAACTGCGCTGCACTTAGTTGTGGGAATTTCCTGCGTTTGAGAGAATCCCCTGAGACGGGCTCTCCATTCTCCCCCCGCTTGACACCCCCTGCCTGGTTCCTCCTCTTGGCTCACACAGCTGCTCCTGCCGGCCGAGTGGCAGCTCACCATGGCCTGTGTGGTGGACTGTCCCGTCAACTGCCTGCTCTCGGAGTGGACGCCCTGGTCCTCATGCTCCATCACCTGTGGCTTTCAAGGTAAACCCCCCCCGCCCCACGTTATTCTGCCGCTTACAGTCATCCAGTTCATGCATGCCTAGTAGGGTTTACTTACTTATGGTGTATAACACAGTAAGTGGATCTTAATGTGCGAGAATCACTATTTTAAATTTGGAACAGTGGCTTAGAACACCATTTAGGAACAGTGGCTTAGAACACCATTTAGGAACAGTGGCTTAGAACACCATTTAGGATGCCGCTGGCACATGCTGGGTGGGGATCCCTCTGGACATGGTCTGTCAGAGTAAGCAGACGTCCAGACTCTGACCCGGTCCGATCCCCCTGGGACCCCTGAAGAGGAACTCAATTTTAATTCAAGCCACACCCTTTTTTTTGTTTTTGCACAGCAGAAAATAATAGCATTGTGACTTAGCACAAGTGACGTGTATTTCTGGGGCTGCTCTCTCAAGGTTTAGCTTTATACTACCTGCAACTTGAGGAAATTCAGGTCAAACAGCTACCTCGTGGGTTCTAAGTCAGTCCTACGAGCGCGGAATTCCATCCGCACCCCAGCCGTCTAACAGCGACAGTGCGACCCCCCCCCCACAGAGGAGCTCTCACTGTCTTCGTCACCTCTCACTGTCTTCCTCAGACGTGCAGTGTAATGTCGCTTCAGATCAGCGAGCTTACACACTGCCACTGTAGTTGTGAGAGGACTGTTCTCACTCCTCCTGTGCTTCCAGAGGACTGAAAAGGAACTGGAGCTCACTCTCAGTGTTTTATTTGCTATTTGTCAGTACTGAAGCGATCATGGAAGCACACACTTACATGTGTTGACATGTTTGGCTTATGTTACTTTCTCTGTAGTGTTGAATTCCCCTGAACCAGAATGCTTATTGCTTGTATCCCGGACTCATTTCCTATAAAGACAGACTGGCAGATACCAATTTGATCGCGGGACTTACTGCAATTTAACCCCCCTTCTCCCAGGTCAGATGGTACGGTCCCGAGGCGTGATGCAGCAGGCACATGAACAGGGCCGGCCCTGTCCCTCCCAGCTGTCCCAGACCAAGCCATGTCCAATAAGGCCCTGCTACACCTGGCTGCTCGGTGACTGGTCCTCCTGTTGGGTGGAGGTACAGCTTTGCATCTCCTTTTATTTGAAACTGCACGTCAGTTAGGTCAGTGGAGTCTGTAGAATTTTGTGGTTGACAACAGCACCCCCTTCTGGTAGTTTGTTGGAACTCCTGCTGCATCTGCCCTTTTGGTGCTTGGACCCTGGGTGTCTTGCAGGACCTTCACAGCTGGTTTATTTTTATGGTAATAATTCTGCATGTCAGTTACCAGCTGATACATATACAGCTGGTGTCGAGGTTTCATTAGGTTTTCCTTCAGATTTTGACAGTGATATGTATCCATAAAAACAGTGACTCGTTGGGTACCAGTGTTGCCTCACATTTCTAAGGTTTAAGGCACAAATCCTGTGTGTTTGTGTAGAGTTTGCATATTCTCCTTCTGCAGCTCAAAAACATACAGCTGTGATTGGTGTCTCTAAATCGGTAATAGTGTGTGATTTTGTGTGTGTGACCTGTGATGGACTGGCATCAACCAAGGCTGTGCCCCAGCCCTGGGCCCTGTGCTGGGTGGATGCATGTTCATCTGAAAGCGGCCCTCCTAAGTTTAATGCAGTGTTTCCCAATCCGGTCCTCGGGGACCCACAGACAGTCCATATTTTTGCTCCTACCAGGAGCTGGGAGGGAGCAAAAATGTGGACCGGCTGTGGGTTCCCAAGGACCGGATTGGGAAACACTTGCTTAATGCATCACAGAGGCTGTTTTCTATGTGTCTGAACCTTGTGTTTGGGATGCAGGTCCCTTCTGTGCAGCGCATCTAATATGTAAAAGTAGCAAACCTTAAAACTGAAATGTAGACGAAACTGGTGGCTTAATGTTAAGATCTTCGTGCCATTTCCCAGCCACTGAAAACAGCTGTAAAGGCAGCCAGACCACCACAACAGATTAAAATTACCTCCACTGTAATTTCAGTTTCACTATTTCAATTACACATGCTACGGTAGGTTCAATCAAGTATGTCCCCCTAACTCACAGCGGCAGGCAGTTTGGGAACACCCACAAGCCCTCTGCTTTTCCACACTCTACTTCTCCCGTTGGAGAACGGCGGCCTGATTGTCTGGCTGCATGATAAGGAATAGGGAAGGCTTTAATTGAATTCCTGCAGAGCTCACCTACACACTCAAGGGTCTGTTTAGGGGACGCAGTGTCATTGGGACGTGATGTGGGCCTTAATAATGGGCATCAGTGCTCCGATCATTAAAATCCAGCCAAGGCCATGTTCTCATTCCCATTGAGTAGTGGACCTCTCTCACTTTGTCTCCCTATCTCACCCTCCCTCTATTTCTCTCTCATCCACCTTGAGCTTTAATTAAATGTGTCCGGGACTCCTGCTCGTCCCCAGAGTCTCTGGAGCACTGATCCAACATGCCCTCCTTTAGTCTCACACGAAGGCATTAGCTGTTCCATTCCCGACCTTGCCTTCGCTGGCCGGCACGGCTGTTGGACGCTGGATCCGTGAGCCGTTCCGTTTGTGTGATATATCTCGCTAATCACTCCTGGCCGTGTTCTCGTCCTGGTCAGGGTCTCCGCTTGCGAGGTCACCCTCGTGGAAGACTGGCTGTGTTTTGTATTCCGCGGCCCTGCTGGGAACAGGAGTGCATTGGAGAGATATTTGCACAAAGGTTGGAGGCTGCACTCTGGCTGAGGGTTGTGGTATATTCCCCTGGGGCACAACTTACATCCGTTTTAGAACCTCCACCCACACACTCATTATTTGCAAAGAAATATAATTTTGCTTGGTTGATGACCCTGACCGGAAACATTTATATATGCTGACAGAGTGCCTGTTTGAATTTTTAATAAAACACTTTTAGCGTCACTCCCAGTGTCTTTCTGCAGTTTGAACTGGATTCCATCTGGTTCACAGCTCCCAGCTCAGTGACGCCTGGGTAATGAGTGCCCTCTCATTCATGCCCACAGGGGGCGCAGTGTGGGGAAGGGGTTAGAGAGAGGAACCTGACCTGCGTCGTGCACGGAGGAGACCTGCTGGATGTCTCGTCAGCCAGGGCTGTGGGTGCAGAGAAGTGCGAAGACAGGCTGAGGGGGGCGGAGGGGCGAGAACTGCAACTTCCCTGCTCGGTACCCTGTCCAGGTAAAGGCCTCTCCTGTTGGGTTGTGTTCTTTTGAGTTTTGTTCTGTGTTCTAATTTTCTTGGGTTAGGTTGTGTTGGGATGGGTTAGGTTGGGTTGTGTTCTGTTTGTTCAGTTGTGTTGAGTTAGGTTGTGTTTTGTTGTGTTAGGTTGTGTCTGTAGGCGGTGTTCGGTAGCCTCCCTCCTGTAGGCGGTGTTCAGTAGCCTCCCTCCTGTACGCGGTGTTCAGTAGCCTCCCTCCTGTATGCGGTGTTCAGTAGCCTCCAAAGCAGTGCTTCTTTAGTTGTGCTGTTTACACTCTCCAGAGAGGTGGCTGTTGTTTTGTGTTGCCTTCCCTTTGATGACAGAAGGCTGATGTGTTTAATTACTAGTGTTTTTTTTGTCATAAACAAATAAGCAGTGAAACGTGCTGTACTGAAGAAGAGTCACTAAGTCATATGTTTGGCCAGCTTCTGCCGAGACAGGCTTCCAGTCAGAAACCCTGAGGACAGAACGATTTCCTGAACACTCCCCAAGACTCATGTCTCGCAATTAGAATTTTCCTCGGCTGGCAGATGGAGCCTGGAGCCGGTCCTTTGTGTCACAGCCCTGCGGCGGACCCCACACCGGACATATTTTCCATAACTGCTGTTACTTGGTCAGCAAGACGTGTCGCGTGTGAAAAGAGGGATTATGCATGTTATTTACCATAAAACCTGCATGGTGCAGAGCATTAGAGCGGGTCCATGGTGAGTGTTGGCATCCTTTTCTCAAGCGAGGGGTGGAGTCAGATTTGGCCTCCCTGCCATTGACGGATGATGAACGTCCGTGTCACGTGAATTTCGCTGATGGTGAGTCAAGGCCCCGGATCTGTGGGAACACCACCGGCAGCGATCCCCAGCCCACCGCCATCGTTTATCAACGGCTGTTGATTAACAGTAAAATCCAGACCAACGTAAACAGCTTACGTGTGTTTCTTGCTGTGCTACTGGAAACCGATTGTTTATCTAAGGATAATGATCACCGTCCCGTCCACTTCGCCTGGGGGTGACTGGCAGCCGCCGCTGTCTTTGCCCGGCAGGAGACTGCCATCTGACGGAGTGGTCGTCCTGGAGCTGCTGTCAGCTGACCTGCCTGAATGGGAGGAGCTTTGAGACGACGGGCCAGCAGGCTCGCTCCAGGGCTGTGGTCATCCAGGTCCCAGAAAACCAGGACAGCTGCCCTCAGCAGGTCTTTGAGACGCGGCCCTGCAAAGGTTTGTGGGACCTTGTAGTATCTGGGTATGGTTATTGCAAATAGAATAATGTATGTCTGTTAAGAGAATTTGGTTATTATTGCTATTGTGCGGTATGTGAGCAGAATCTCCAGCAGGGGGCGCTATTTCTCAGCAGCTGACCATATTTCTCCCACAATGCCACAGATGGGAGGTGCCACAGCTATGAGTGGAGGACCAGTGGGTGGAAGGGCAACGAGCGCTCCGTCTGGTGTCAGCGTTCGGACGGGGTCAATGTGACAGGTGTGCAGCTCCCTCGTCCTGCCAGGTGCACGTAATCACATGAATAATGGGGTTTACTGGTCAAGTACAAGACCAAAGGAAGGTCTTCTCATGGAATAGGTCTTCAAGGGACGTATTTATTTGCACGATAACATCAAGAATAATTATGAAAAAAAATATGTCTTGTTATTTTTTATTTAGTTTCCATTGAATAATCAGATCATTTTGTTAACACCCTCTTTGAGAGCATAAAATAGTTTCACCTAAGTGAAAAGTTCAGGTTCAGAAAATCCAAATCCAGACCAGGATTTTGTTTCAACCAACCAGTTGCATATAAAGAGTCACATTCACAGGGTATTCAACTGGTTGGTTGAAACAAAATCCTGGTCTGGATTTTTACTTTCTGAACCTGACCTCCTAGAGCTCAGTGTGCGATGCTCTGCTTGCAGTCTGCGGTGTTGCCTTGCATTTATTTCGTGAAAATGGAGAGAGCAAATTCAGAAGTTGTTTCCGTGCCCAGCACTCAACACTGACACTGGACAGGACATAGTCAGGGAGCTGCACCGGGGCGCCGCCCTGCCCTCTGTACCCTCCTCACCCTTCAGCTAGAAGACTTACACACAAGCAGCTCACACCAGCAGGACGAAGGTCCTTTTCGTAAGTGTAAAATAAGGCAGCTTCATAAATGAACCAAATGACAAAAGGCTAAAGGCTACAAGTAGAGTAATGTGCTGTAAATAAGCGCTAAGGAGATGCTATCAGTATACGGAAGCTTCCGCGGCGCTCATGAGCCCCACCGGCACCATCTCCCTCTGCACCGAATACACCGCCCCCCCAGGGGGCTCGGAGGGTGGTATTACTCGTGCACATTCTGACGTGCAATTTTCTGCTGCAAAAATTACGCCGCCCACAAGCCGATGGGAGACCCTGATAGGCTCCCAGAGCCATCCATCAGGTCGGGCGTGTTGTCTGTGTGGCTGTTGGCTGCGAGTGGGAGGGGCTAACGGGCAGGGTGTTCACTGCCGCCCACAGGAGGATGCGTCCCGCAGGAGATGCCCACGACCATCAGGCACTGCTATCCCCCCTGCACCAAACCGTTCTCCCACTGCACACAGGTAAGGTCCTCGCAGAGCACCTGCAGTCAGTACTGCCAGTGGGGGTGGGTGGGGTGGGGGGTAATTTAATATCCATGAAAATGTGTTATGTTAACACATAGTTTAATATATAAGTTATTAAATTCATTCTGGGTGCCAGGCTGAGGTGGGAAATTAAGGTCCAGATAATTAAAATCCAAACGAAGATTTTGTTTGTTGGTTGAAACAGTCTTGGTCTGGACTTTTCTTCTGGACCTCTGGTAGCAGGGATTCAATAAATCAGTCATTCAAAATATATTGAACTGCAGTGTAATCTGAGTGCCTGTGACTAGATCAGAAAATGCATTAAAAGGGTTGGGCCTCCCCAGATGAATACTCATATGTTTGTGCCCCCACCCCCCCCCAGAGGGGCGTCTGCGGCTGTGAGGCTGGCTACACAGAAGTGATGACTGCCCATGGATTTCTGGATTACTGCACACGCACCCCAGGGCTTGATAATAACAAGGCCGACGTCAAGATCAACTCTGGCAGGTTCAAGCCCGGGACGTCCCAAATCCAGGAGTTCTTCCACGAGTGGTCGCTGAAGCCCGTCGGACCAGGTAGCACATCACTGTCCTTCTGGGTCGATGCTGATGCCAGACCAAAAACAACTGAACTCCCAGCTATACAGTGGCCTGGTCACACTGTCTATCTGTAGTATGGAATATCTCCTTTATCTTGTCTGCGAACATCTAAAGTATCTCAAGAATATATATCACTAAGTGGACCGGCTCTCTTCTGCAATAAACAGATGGGGTCGAATGTCCAGCTCCGAACACAAACCAGAACTTTTATTCATTCGTTCATAACGATAGGGAGCATCACCGCAAGGTGAATCCTATCCATCCATCCACATTCCAGCCCCTTGACTTGCTCAGGCTCACTGGACAATGTGACATCATTTAATGCATCTCATGCACATGAACATGGACTGGAGCCATTTGCAGGCGTGCGGTTCCAGCATCTGTTTTCAATCGCTGGCGTTTGGGCTGCATCCAAGCCTCTTCACAGGTCGGTGCCTCACACAGCCAGGCTCCGGTCCTCCTCCCCACGTTTGTCCGCCTCCCCACCTGCCCCCATACCCTCCAGCAGCATGTAGCCTTTGAGGCTCTGTATGTTTTGTCTGTGAGGACCCTAAATTTTGATGACAAAAATGGCTGCTGCCCTCTTGGCTCACAGGGGTGTGCTGAATGAAAGGCTGTGTTTTTTATAAGGGTGAGGTGCTAATCAGATACATAACACGCTGTTCTCCGATGGCACAGATGGCAGAGTAAAGATGTGGGTCTATGGCCTGACCGCTGGAGGATTCGCTCTGATCGTGCTGGTTATTGCTCTGTCCTTTCTGTTGTGGTACGTATCGCCGCAGAAACGCCTCGGTCTGAATCTCTTCCCAGAAGCCACTCTGCTTTTCAGTAAAGCCCAAGTAATAAAACGAAAAAGATTATTCGTGCTTGCATATATAAACAACTATATTAATATCCTGCCAAACACCATTATGAAAGATCGGCCTGTTTTTAAATCCAACTGGTGTTGTCTGTTCATGGGATTCTAAACCATATTATTGTTATTTCAGCTTTTTTGCCCTTAAAGCAACAATCTGTACATAACACTTACACACTCTAATTGAGAAATAACGTTTCGCGCCAATACGGGTTCATTTAAACCCGTGTTTTCATTGCTTATTATTAATTTGCGCATTTATAAACGATCTGGGTCTTGGTTTCATTTTAAAATGCCATTACTTACATACATGCTATAACATTTTTTGGTCACCAGATGTCACCATCGCCCCCAGTATACAGATTGGGGTCCCCCTAGTGGTATTTTTAACACTTGAATAGCACTGCACATGCCCGAGTTGTTTTTTTTTTTTAAATGTTATGTGCGCTAGGTCTGCACTTTCGATCGAAGTTTGCAAAAAAAAAAAAAAAAAAAATTCGCTACCTTTTATCCACCCACAGTTCAAATACAAACGTTTGTTGCCTAAATGGGTCAGAACTAACCCATGTGTATTAATTTTTAAATAATCCGTCGTGCATTTCTGAATGCGCTATGTCTCGGTTTCATTTTCAAGAGCCATTGCTAACATACCTGCAAAACCTTTTTGTGGTCACCAGATGGCAGCCTTACTCCACTACACAGATCAAGCCACTCAGCGGAGCCGTATTAGCAGTCGTAACACCTGATAAGAGCTGTTTATAACCTAAGTTTTATTTTTTTTCCTGAACAAAACTGATACACATGTGCAAATTAGACCGCTATTTATAATAAACACGGAGGAGATAAAAGTGCATGCTTCTGTAACATTTTATTTCATTGCAACAATCGCAGCCCCATTCACTCCAATGCAAATACGCGGCTTTGTTCAAAGTCCATCAAACCAGACTAAAGCTCATGTCTGCAAGCCCAAAATTGGATCACTTGTCCTAAACCGATCAAAGATTGCAAAAAATGGCAATTTAGAAATATGTGAGGGCAGTTTCCCATTGCAATCTGCAGCCCTTCTAGCCTACTTCTCGCGCAGTTATCACGCAATTATTTTACATGCCCTTTTCACTCGGTCCCTTACCCTTTTTCAAGCGCCCAGGTTAGAAAAAGCTGCGCGTTCCCCTGGAGGGTGCTTGAGAATTGTTGGAAGAGAAATATAAACGTGATTTTTGCGACTGACCTGGTTTTGCCGTTGTATCATTTGTCGCCGCACTGACGCACTTCAGCGCACGGACTACTGTTTGTCTCTCCCTCCTTTCCATTTTCAGCCAGGTGTTCGGAAGCTGTCTTTTATGTCTCCAAACAAACAACCGAAGGTTCACAAAATTGTTTGTATCCATGGAAGCACGTCTGGAGTGATTATCAACTGTCATTTGTAATCCCATTCGAGTGTCCTTTTATAGTAAACGAATGTTTCATGATTATACCTAACAAAACAAATGCAGTACTTTATCAGTATTTTTCAGTGCTGCGTGCTGCGAGGGGGAGGGGGAGAGGAGGTGGTGGAATCTTGGGATACAGAAAAACAAGGCTCCCCCGAAAGCCAATGTGTAATTTGAAACTTGACCAAGCCTTTGAAGCTGCCGCAGGGCGATTTGAAACCTGACCTGATAAACTCACAGGCGCCAGTGCTTGTGAAGAGTCAGCCCCCCCCCTCCCTCTCCCCCTCTCCCTCTCCCTCTCCCCCTCGCAGCTCGCAAAGGCACCATTTGGTCAAGTTTCAAATTACACATTGGCTTTCGGGGGAGCCTTGTTTTTTGTTTTGTTTGGTATAATCATGAAACATTCGTTTACTATAAAAGGACACTCGAATGGGATTACAAATGACAGTTGATAATCACTCCAGACGTGCTTCCATGGATACAAACAATTTTGTGAACCTTCGGTTGTTTGTTTGGAGACATAAAAGACAGCTTCCGAACACCTGGCTGAAAATGGAAAGGAGGGAGAGACAAACAGTAGTCCGTGCGCTGAAGTGCGTCAGTGCGGCGACAAATGATACAACGGCAAAACCAGGTCAGTCGCAAAAATCACGTTTATATTTCTCTTCCAACAATTCTCAAGCACCCTCCAGGGGAACGCGCAGCTTTTTCTAACCTGGGCGCTTGAAAAAGGGTAAGGGACCGAGTGAAAAGGGCATGTAAAATAATTGCGTGATAACTGCGCGAGAAGTAGGCTAGAAGGGCTGCAGATTGCAATGGGAAACTGCCCTCACATATTTCTAAATTGCCATTTTTTGCAATCTTTGATCGGTTTAGGACAAGTGATCCAATTTTGGGCTTGCAGACATGAGCTTTAGTCTGGTTTGATGGACTTTGAACAAAGCCGCGTATTTGCATTGGAGTGAATGGGGCTGCGATTGTTGCAATGAAATAAAATGTTACAGAAGCATGCACTTTTATCTCCTCCGTGTTTATTATAAATAGCGGTCTAATTTGCACATGTGTATCAGTTTTGTTCAGGAAAAAAAATAAAACTTAGGTTATAAACAGCCCTTATCAGGTGTTAGACTGCTAATACGGCTCCGCTGAGTGGCTTGATCTGTGTAGTGGAGTAATGCTGCCATCTGGTGACCCCAATAAGGTTTTGCAGGTATGTTAGCAATGGCTCTTGAAAATGAAACCGAGACATAGCGCATTCAGAAATGCACGACGGATTGTTTTAAAATCATTTTATGGGGTTATTTTCAACCCCTGGCGCAGTCTGCTGATTTTTAAGCTGCAGCCATAGGGAACTACAAGGATTTCGATATGGGTTATTATTGTTCCCTTCGGCCACCTTTAGCAAAAGTCGCGAAGTTTCAGTCAAATCGGAAACACGTCATGCATAATGTAAATAGGCGCAGTTAGTTCACGGGTTGAAACTGACCCGGGATGATGTGAGTGTTAATGTTACTTTAGTTACCCAGAAGTTATGAAGTATTTATTTTTATTGAAAAAGCTCACTGGCGCCATCAAGTGGTGCATTTTAAAGTTTGAATTCTGTGGGAAGCTGAATTTAAAACAAATGCTGTCATATTTAATTTACAGTAAAACACCTGTGCAGAGTAAGAGCTCCTCTCCGCCACAGAAACCTCTGACCCTGGCTTACGACGGAGACGTGGACATGTGACCGGCCCGCCTGGATAAATCAAGGGGGCGCAAGTCCAGGCTGCAACAGGAGGAAACATATGCAACATTTCAATAAAGAGGACAGAGACCCAGATCAGCTTGCTCACGGCTGGGGAGCCGTGGGACACAGGGCTTGACTGGGGTGTTTGAGTGCCATGAACAGGGCGGGTCCTGTGAGGACGCCCCACACTAACAGCACACGGTGCAGGGAGAGTTCCCCCGATCCAAATCAGTAAGCCCCGTCCTGACATTTTCAGGACTTTATCAGAACCTGGCAAGGGAACTCCCTGTAACAGATGGACGGCCTTTACTCTTTCCTAAGGTGACTTTTTAATACTTAAAAAATGACAATAGCCAAAAGGAAATTAAAGTAAAATTTCAGTGAATGAAAACAGCAAGTTTGCCTTTATGCACTATATTAGTGCCGGTTCACCCCTCCCCATCTGATCAAACTTTGCCTTTTGTATTTACGTTGTGCTGCAAGAGTCTCTTCCTGTGAAGTTGTGTTCTTCAGTGATGCTGTCCTGAGGTGTGTCAGTGTCGCTTGACTTGGACGTTAAATATCAGAGCAGGCTGGCTGGTACCGCATGAAGGAGCGTGAGAGATGGGCCATCATCCGCGCCCCGGATCAGCTGGAAACGCGGGATGCATCTCATTCATCCCACTACCCACGAATCGGAGAGCAAAGCTGCTCCTTCCTCCCCGTTGACCAGTTTGGGCGGGGTGGGGAGGGGGGGGTTGTTCATTGATTTTGGCTTTTTGGTGTTTTTTTCCTAGCTGTTGATTGCAGGAAATGGCTCATGTCCTAATCCAAGGGATGGTCGTGCATCACCACACACAGTCCTGGAGATTGCAGGGCAGAATGATTGCTAAGGTGACCATGCAAATAGAGCGTGATCCAGGACTGTCAGGCCATGTAGCCAACCACCTGTCATGTTTGTATGCAAGGCGGGTCACATTCAGTAAACCAGTTCTTGACATAAATGGGCACCATGTCATTTTTTTTCTTTTTTTACTTCTTTGAGGGAGTGAGACGTTATCATCTGGCCATCCTGGAATGCTTCTACTACATCTCCCACAATGCAATTTGGCACAATGTCAGTCATGTGCTTAGGCATATCCAATGGATATCAGAGCTACACATTACTAATTACTGAGTTGGCTCCTGTCTTGATCTTGCCTGACTGCACTGACTGATGGGGGAGGTGGAAGCCTAGGTCACTCTCCATCTGTGCTTCGCTTCACAGGAATGCCCTCATATCCTGCCAGCTTCTGTGTTTTCTGTCTCTGCGGATTATTTCTGCATCATCACATGTGGTCTAAGGCGTTTGACTGCTGACGTTAATAAAATACTTAAAAAGCATACCTGTGTTTGGTTATATGTCAGGGATTCTGCTGTTTCTGATTCCTTCTCTGGTCCCTGTGTCACACAGTTCTGATAATCATCCTGCCCACATCTAACCCTGAGTAAAGCAAACGATGCCCATGATCTGTTGAATGTGTATATTAAACCGAATCAGGCCAGAAACCCATCATGCAAAAAGTCTCCTTGCGGTAAAAATCCTTCATTTCCACCGCTACATGCTTATTGAAACAAAACTGACTTTAATAAATGTCCCAGCCTCTGTCCTTCTAAAGTATACAGGGCTTTTCCTAAATGTTTCTGTCCTAATGAAGCAGCCTGGGCAATCCTGTTGACGACATACGCTGCTCTGCCCTGTCAAGTCAAGTGAATGCATGATTAATATCCAGACATTTGATTATAAGGTTTTAGAATTACGTTCATCTCAGAAATATTTTCTTGTAGGACTTGAATTTTATATATATATATATATATATATATATATACACACACACACACACACACACACGGTACCCATGCAAGAAAATAAATGACAGCCACTCCCTACAACCCTCGCACAAAACTATTTACATTTTCTTACATTATTTACAATGTCTATATTAATTGAACAACGCAGCCAAGTCCAAATCCAACGAAATCCAAATGAGATAGTTAATAGACTAACAAAAATGGGCTCAAAATAGTAACAGGCACGATGAATAGTGAGACAGGCATGATGACAGGGGACTGATCGATCAGCACACAGCACAGCAACTCTGCGCTTAAGCGCTATCCGGGTCCTTTTGGTTGAAGTTGTACTGTACAAATCCTGACCTGTCCGTGTCCTTTCCGACATGGATTAGTTGGCAAACCAGCTGTATATTGCTCCCATCGTCGGCTGTTTACAAGGCTGTCTGTGTCCGGCTTAATTCTGGTTAAATAATTCATCTTTCAGATTCCTGCGTTTGACAACCCCGTACTGATGGCCAGAAAACATTATGCTCGGGATTCGTTTAAGCTATTTAGGAAATGGGCTTTGATTGCAATCTCTTGTTTTAAACACATTAAAATCGTTAAAAATGTCGATTCTCCTAAAGAGTGGTATTAATTAATGCGGCGGAGTTACTATACCACGACATGTTCTATAGACAAGCATGCCTTAATGGCATTTTTAATTCCAATGAAGTAGCCCTCGTTTTTGGATTCGTTCGTAAGTTTATACACCCTGCAACTGTAGGTTTCGTCTTAATCGGCCACATCATTCAGTATAATGATGTCATAATGATTTCGGCGAAACTGAAGGCAGCGCGCGATGACGGCCTAATGAATATTACCTAGTTAGTTAAGCGAGGAGCGCAGATCTGCATCAGTCTGATGTTTTTCCCCCAAGCGGGATTATATTTAGTTTAGTGAACTTTTGAGGTTCTGTTTTAGCGCGATAAGGCGGGTTCAAGCTTGGGTTTGGTTTTACCTACTATAGTGTGTGCAAAGTTCACTTGAAATGCATAACAAATGTCGAGCACATACATGGCGGTCCATTCTGCTTTTCGTAATGCGGGATTTTCATTACTTTGGAAGGGCAATGGCGATCTGCCGTGAAGTTAGGAAATGAGATGTTTGTAGCACTGAAAATCATGCCGTTTGCAGTCTTTGTCAACGATCCCCACCAGCCCCATTGACTCCGTGTGTTTACGTGGCTTGAAGTGCTTGTTGCGGTGGTCAGAGAAAAAGTTCATCTTGGTTTTGTTAAACAATGACTCATGCCTGGCACCTTTATAGCAGATGGTGTACACCTCCATCTATCTCGACAGTTGCCTTTAACGCTGAACAGATGACTTCATACAAACGGTTAAAAATCGACAAAGACCTTTGGGTTCATTTTAAAAGCTAATTATGAAATACATTGCAGGGAAGTAGGTTCGTACAAGTAAAGAAAGATTTTGTAAGAAACATGTTTTCAGTCTGTTCGCAGGTGCGCGTTGGTGTTGTAGATCACAAACACAAAATCCAGGGCTGCAAACTGCTCAGCTGCCTGGAATGAGATTTTCAATTCTTCGAGAGACAAGTCTGCAAGTACATGTATGTAAGAGTTTTATTACCTTGTAAATATTGTGTAGGGTTTCCAAACTACCTTTTAATGTAGCTAATTTTAGGTTTATGATGGAACAATATAGATTTGCCTTACGATTTCTTGCATGAGCGTGAGTCTCAAGCCAGATGCGTGAGAGTTGGCAACCCTGCAAAATCCTTAATTTGCCCCCACGAACAGGCATTTGGAGATCCGTGAGGCCGAAAAAAATCTTTTTCGCAGAATGTGATTTGCACCTCGATTGCGCCATCTTGTGGGACACCTTGGTCATTACAATCAGTTAACGTGCACGTTGGAATTCTTTCTTATCCGGAGGTTTCCTCGTCCTCCTCCCGCTCGTCTTCCGCTTATACTCTTGTACAGGATGCGGTCAGATGAGCGTCTCTGAATGAGGCATAATGATGGAGGACGGCTGGTTTTTTAATATGTGGGATCAAGTATGACCGCCATAATACTGCAATCACAAAAAGGGCATCTTTTCATATCTGCCCCATTTCAAAGGCAAAAATGCAGGTGTGGACAAAACATCTAACCAAAGAACCTGATGGAGTGAAAAGTTATCTCCTCTTCTGGCTTCTGCTCTATGGAAGATTTCTGCTCAGCCTCCGCAGATTACCTTTTTCGCTCTTCCTACAAGGAAAGCCAGGCTGCGACATGCAACACCATTTTTCTCGTGACAGGGTGAAATCCCTCTCCATTAATCCATTGGAGTCGGGTCACCATTAAGCATTCGACATTGTCTATTTTCCCGGTTAAAATATGCTTCGGGAAAGACAGCCTTCTGTGAATCAGTCTTCGGAACTTTCTGCATAAAAATGGCTACAGCTGCTGCTGATTGTTCTTAATCGCAGCTAAATGTAAATCAGGCCGTGGGTCTGCTACACGGTATCTCACGCTGTGCCGTTCTTATCGCATGGGACCGGTGTTAAAAAGCCTTGTTTGTTTCTCATCGGTTTCGGTCACAAGTGCAGCGTCACAAAGCAAGACCTCTGAAAGGGGACATAAAACACAGTGAATCCTTTTCCGTCAAAGGCGTGGGCTTGCAGCTCCTCTGCTTCTTGCCTGGAATCAGGCCCCCATCAGCTTCTGATGGGTATTTCCTCTGTCAGCCATTTTTCACAAGCTTTGTGAGATTTAATGTCAGAGTAGAGGCACCATTTTTATTTGGTACATTGATTTTTTTTTTTTTTTTTAATAAGGGCCTTGAAATACTGATCTGGGAAAAAGTGGAATTGATCAGGTATTTTTTCCCTTAGTTTTTATGTCAAATAATTTAGAGGTGTCTCTTAAGCACATCCAATTTCCATTCGTTTTTCCATTGTTGGCAAGATGTCCAAGGAAGATGATCGTTTTCGGGATGTCTGCCCTGCCGTCTTGTTAAGCACATTTTGATGGATATTTATGAAGACAGTGGAATCATGATGGTACCACAGACAGCCAGTAGTAGTCTCTGAGCTGTTGAAACACTCACTGGTCTTTTCTGGATAACAGCATGCATCCCTGCAGCCTGAAACATAATATCAGTCTATTGTTTGTTAAATAGGCATTAACATTGTGCATGAGGCACTTGACTTCCGTCCAAACTTCAGCAGGTGGTTAAGTGGGATATAATAACCTTGACTGCTTCTTAGCCATTGAAATACCCGTTGCAAAGCGACATCACCATTCGGATTGTAGATTCGGTGCTGTAGATGAAACGTGGCTTCATAAGTATATTTTTACCTACTAAACCGTAGTGTTTAACATGTCAGAGTTCAGTGGAATACATTTCAGTTGAGGTTATAAATACAGATTATCAAAGATGGAATGTTCTCATGTGTATGGCATTTACTGTCCTATGCATCCATCCATCGTCCAGCCGCGGGAGGGAGCCTGGAGTCGGTCCCAGACTGCATGGATCGCAAGGCTGGGGATCTTCCCAGACAGGGTGCCTGTGTACCACGAGAAACAGGCATTCACACACTCCCAATACCAAGATACAGGCAATATAGAGATATCAGGATGGCAAACACTCTTGTCTCCAGGCTGCAGTAGGAAACCAGAGGACCTGGAACCTGTGCAATACAGGGGCCACATGTGAACCCCAGAAATGTGAGTATTCAGAGTTTCAGTGAAACAGTGCTGCTTAATAAACTGTGCAGTTGCACAGACATGAGACTCTCCTGCAAGGAATCTACTCATTTACATTTATGGTATTTGGCAGCATCAAAGGGGACACATTGTCCTGGGAGATAAAGATATGGACCAGTAAGGACATGGACTGGTAAGCAAGAACCTCAAGCTTCCAATGTGAAGAGGGCAACCAAGGTAAAGGCATGACATTTGTTTTGCGTTAGAAGGTGTCAGTCAGACAATAATTAATATGATACAATCAGGCTCGAGATTGTCCTTTGGGTTATGGGCAAAAGGTGGCGCTGTTGCTGCGTCTGTAAATCTTGAAATCTGCATCCTTTTAAAACTGATTTATAGTCAATGACACTGATCTTTTGAATGGAGGATGCCCAAAGTTTTATCAGTATAGTTCTAATATTCTACCTCATATAGTAGTGTGTGTGTATATATATGTGTATATGTGTGTGTATGTGTATATATATATATATATATATATATATATATTATTGCATAGCTATAGGTGCAGGAGGACATTTTGTTAATGCACAGCTAGATGGCGCTGACTGGTCTTCATTCCCCTACTGTTTTGCTTTATGTCTAAAGAGAAGCTTGACGAGGTCATTGCGCACGCCGGTCGGCGGTACCGGACTGCATGCGCCGAACGGGTCGCTGTCCATGGTGCTGTTCGTGATCAAGGCTGCCTTGGTGCTGAATGGCCAGCACCCTTACACTTACCCTTACATCTCGCTGCGCCACACACAAATTCTTTGCATTTCATTAAACACTTGACATTATTGCCCTAATCTATTACACAGCGCTCGTCGATAGTTTGATTTATTAAGCGTGGACTCGAAGAGTATGAGGACTGAAACATGGCTCTTGATAAGCCAAATGAATATTTCTATTTATCTGTGTTAACTGATAACTAGGCAGCGGTAGTAAAATGCAAAACACAACACATGTGAAGTCTGATGGCGTTTATTGCGTATAAAAGTGGCTCCATGCATGCTGTCATGCATAAAGACGATGACTATAATGGAGGCGAACAGCCAGCAGGTGGCGCCGCAGTTTGAAAAATACGAAATATGCCCCGCAATGGTCTCTGTTTAGTTAGAAAGTCCTGGGGTAATATGAGTGTTTTACCACTATGACTTTGAAAGTGATGCCAATTGTTATAATAGAAGAAATACAGTAAAATAGCGCCTCGATACGGCATGAACAGATTTTAATTAGCAAAATCCTATTAAAATCATATTCACCTGCAGTGTAGATTCAGGAAGCCAATATGGTTCCCACGTTGTCCACTTTCCATCTGCTTGCTGATTGTACAGTGAGAAGCATTTATCATCTGTTGCAATTATAGCGCACTCATGTCAATCGCATTAATAATACTTGTATCCAAGAATAAAAATGTGCTGGTTGCTGACTAGTGCATTTTCGGTAGAAACACGGGTATGGCTGGAAAACTACTTCTGGGAACAGTAAGACACAAACTATTTAACACCATTTATCAATTTAATGTCATTTTTAAAAATGCATAAAAAGGTCAGAAACTCTGGATTTGCCCGCAGTGCGTGAAATATTTAAACACTGAAATTTCGATTAGATGTTGAGTGCGGGTTCAGGAATATTAACCAATGTTAAAATCCCTTCCTTAAAAAATGGCATCCACGTGATGACGTATAACTTCAGGGCCAACCGCTGAGTGAAATCTTCCAATATTACATATTATTTTAAGACATATATATGTGAGCCTGTGGCACATTTGCTGTGCACGGTGTCTTCCGATGGGCTGAATTGGAATCGACAAGAGGGCATTCCCAGCAAAGGTAAATAAAAAAAAAAAAAAACCTTCACGGATTCTCCATTGGATAATATGTCAGTAATTGAAGCTCATTGTGAATTCTTGTCGACATTTTCACCCCCGATCATGTCACAGGCTTGGCCGCCGGCCGGCTGCGTAACAAAGGGGCCGTGCTTGGGGAATATCCCATTACGAAGTGACAGAGCATTTGTCACTGAGATAATAAATCTCGCCACTGCTTCGGGAATGCATTACAGAAACAGTTCATACAATATTCCCCGACGTTATACAAGTACTACTTCATCATACCGAATTCAGCTCAGCCACTTCGACTTAATCGGAGTCTGTACTTTTATCTGATATAATTTGTCATGTTTTTTGAGAAATTGGTAGTTTTACCGAGGATGGTGCTGCACACCAAAGATAAAGCTTCTGGAGAACCATATTAGCTTGTGATAGAGATCTTTAATCCAACTTTGTTCATTTATTTATTTGTTTGGTTGGTTGGTTTTAAAAACAACAAAAAAAGGAAATTGCCCGTTATAGAATGTATTTACTGTTCATTTGCCTTGCTTCATGGAACATATAGCATCATGCCATCCATTCCCTAAAGACTTTCATATTACGGACTTTGGGAACAATAAACATTAATGTCCTAATGCACAGTCGGCCTGGTTATGTGTTGTACTGTAGCAGCAGAGCCGGCAATATTTTACTCAAATCTTAAAACAGAATTAAAAAATTTTCATAAGTCGTAGTATCGTGCATCAAGGTCACGTCGGCGGTGTGAGGGTGCAGTTTCACATGTAAGCATGACGTAATCGTGGGTGCTTATAATTAGGCTGTAGCTGGGGTGGCGAGCTTGATCCATGGGGAGCCGGTGTGGGTTTTTGGGATGACCTCTCAATCAGCCAGTAACAGTGGGTCCCCAGTGGGCCCCAAAAACCTGCACCCACAGCAGCTCTCCATGAGATCAGGTTAACACCCCCCAAACACCCCCCCCCCCCCCGGGCTGCAGCTTTTCCAAATTCTGCAAATGCTTTATACAGCAGAAATGCTTGTTCAATAGTCCTTTCAGTTCTTTGTGTTTATGCTCTAACCTTTTCTAACCAGTAGGGCTGGTCAGTCCTGTAGGTGACATAGACGGCCACCTGGTGAGGCAACTACGCTGGCCGGTTTCACTCGTGTGCCTCACGCGACATCTGGCACAAAATGAAACTGGCTCGCTTGAACCCATGGTAGTCTGATGAAAGTGGGTGTCACCTTCTGAGAAGGTGCAGACTAACCAACCAATTTCATTTTCATCTCCAAAGGGAGGCGCCGCACTGTCGCAATGTGTGAGGAGTGGGCTGGTGCTAAGGATGCCGTCTGGTTAACACGACATGAACACCGTAAGAAAAGTGAGGACAAGAAGACCAGCAATTCACAATGAACAAAGATTAAGATTGGACTGTTAAGCAATTGTTTTTTTTAATCGCGATTAATCGCATACACAAGTATGTTTCAATAACAAAAAACGTTTTAGTCTGTTTTATAGCAATTAAATTCTACTGACTGCCTTTATTCGCACTATTCTCCCATTGGGGTATCAAAGTTAATGCAGTTAACGTGATCAAATAAAATAACATATTAGGACTTCAAAGCACCTTTTATAAGATATATTATTATTATTTGTAATTGTTTCATTATATGAAAATGTCACATATTAAATTATTTGTTGTTGTGTTACACAGAATCAAACAATTTTAAACAATGAACAATTGTTGGTTTTTCACGGGGGGGGGGGGGAGGGGTTCGTAGTGCGGGAAGCCAAAGGTGATACTCACTAGGGCACCACACGGGCCAGAACCGGGCTGCCCACCATTTCAAGTGCACATTTATACAGTCCTGTTTCCAAAAAAGTTGGGACGCCGTGTAGAATGTAAATACATGTTGTATTTGTTCCATTTTTCAACTAATATGTGTTTATATGATTTTTCAAATCATTGCATTCTGTTTTTATTTACATTTTACACAGCGTCCCAACTTTTTTGGGGTTGTATTAATTTCTGTGGCAACATGTATTTTGGCTTAACGAAGTATTGGAGAGATTTACCGGGAACAGTAGTAGAGGCTAGCATAACGTTTAATGCTATGGGTTAGTTTGATTTTTGTGGTGATAATAACCAGAATGGTGTACAGGAAATAAACGATGCGAGGTTCAGGGCAGCACTGAGGAATGATTGTGTAAGTGCTTTTGGGGTGGAGCTGCTGGCTTTGGGGTGGAGCTGCCGGCTCCCGTGGAGTCCTCCGTTAAGACCGGCGGAGCTGCTCAGGGGGTCAGGCTCCGCATCTGCGGCTGCAGTTGCCAGACTGGTTGCCGACGTTCCGTTGATGTCCGCCTCAGGCACAGGTAGCATCCAGGCATGGCGAAGACGACAGAAATAAAGGGGGTTTCTACTGCTACTCAGGTATAGCAGACATCCGTGAATTCACGGTACATCAGTTCCCTGTGACGTACTGACACAGGCCTTACGTTTGCTGGCAGATGGTTCTGTGGGCTAAAGTTCCAATAGCTGACAATTTTATTGCCGACGGATGTTTTGCATGTCCTAGGGATTACAAGGAGACCTGTATCCTGCAGTCTGAAAGTATGTTCCTCAAGGTAATTTTAGTTCCAGTTTTTAAATTTATATATATATTTAATTCTTCCAATTTTGATTCCTTTTCAACTTAGTTTTGGTTTTTGATCATTCTTATTTTATTTTGTATTTATACTGAACTAAGCTTTGTAACTGGTTTAATTTCAGTTTTTAAAAAGAAGCCCTCAAATGAAAACACTAAATCTATTATGAATAATAGCATTTAAATGAACATTTTACACCCTTTAGCATAACCATAAAAATATGTATTTCTCACACTTTTCTAACTCCATCTACTCAGGGATCAGACTGATAACTCTACCAGCGATAGAGTGAACTTTGTGTCGATGATTTTGCAGAAACGTATTGAACAGCTGAACCAGGGAATTCTGGTTCTCTTTTTATGTTCAAGTGACTGAATTGGCTATAGAGCTCCTTTATGCACAAACACAGTTAGCATTTGTCGTGTGGGGACTGTAGTTTTAACTGTCAAAGTCAATGTATTAACGTTAATTTCAGTCAAACCACGTTCTTTGGTTGCATTAATGTGCTAAGTTTTATACCCCATTTGGAAACAAGCATGAGCAGAGATCTTTAATAGAGACCTACAAGATTCCTTCCTTATTGTATTTCATGGGAGAGCTTCATTCATGATCTCCAGAATCACAGAATGCGCAGCTACAATCAGAACAGTGGCTGTTTAAATGGGAAGCTGATGGAGGGAAAAGGCAAGGAAATATTGTTACTTAGTTCATTTCATTTAGAAAAATTCTCAGATGCCTCAAAGAATAAAAATATCATGATTCACAATATTTGTTTTATTCTATTGAAGGCTGATGTGTGTAAATGAAGATCTTTCCAGTTATTTCCACTTCCAATTGTTGTCAGGCTTCTGTTTTTACAGCCATTTACCAAATAACCTAAATTCTAAATGAAAAACTTTATTTGTTCTAAAATGTTCACTTTCTGTTTTGCAATGTCATAAACTGAGAAAAAAAAAAAAGTTTGCTGGTGGAAACTGTGAAATGCTTTTATGTCGTAGCTTATGCCGCTGCAGCCGTTTTCTCATTAATGCTATAACTCAAATAGTATTTGACAGATCTATTTCAAACTCTGCAGACACATTTGTATCAGGGGACATTCTGGAAGTGGTCAAATTTTCATACAAATTGCACAAAAAAAAATTAAGTGGCACCCAATAGTGATAGTACAGAGAAGGACAGCTTCAAACAATTGGTTTGAATCAAATCATTTGTCGGATCTTTTCCAAATTTTGCAGACACATTGTACGGGTAACAATTTGGACTTGAAAATTGTTGAGACAAATCACACCAAAACTGAAGCAACCCTGCTTAGTGGCAGCAAGGGGGGGTGACAGTAAAAGACCCTTGACCAAGTAAATATGATAACTGTTTGATCTTATTACATTATTTACTCAATTTGAAATTAAAAGCGCACTGGAGCATGTGTGTATGCAGTCAGAAACAATGTAGGCAGCAGTAACATTAGATCTGATACAGTGCGATCTGTGTGTGTCTGACATTACATGGCAGTTACTTGGCTGTACCATTAGTGTGCTGTTATGTCATGGAAAATATTGGTCATAGTGCAAATGACAAAGTAATAAACAGAATATAAATATACAAACATGCAAAGAATATAGATAATACCCACTTTCTGGCTAATTGGTGGGGAAATATTGTGCAAATTGACATGCAAGTGGGATGTGCTATAAATGAATAGGTGTAGTTTCAGAATTATGTGTTACAGTTGGAGCTCAGAACATTTGAGTAAAAACACATTTTTTGGGTTTTTCATTTCCGTTAGATCCATACAATAATTCCAGAAATTGTACAGGTTGGGGTGTGTGAGAGGAATAGGGATTAGATGGCGGGGTGTGGAGGTGACGGGGGTTTGGAGGTGATGGGGGGTGTGGAGGTGATGGCGGGGTGTGGAGGTGACTGGGGGGTGTGGAGGTGAAGGGGGATGTAGAGATGACTGGGGGGTGTGGAGGTGATGGGGGATGTGGAGGTGACAGGGGGGTGTGGAGGTGACGGGGGATGTAGAGGTGACGGGGGATGTAGAGGCGACTGGGGGGTGTGGAGGCGACGGGGGGGATGTGGAGGCGACGGGGGGGATGTGGAGGCGACGGGGGGGATGTGGAGGCGACGGGGGGGATGTGGAGACGACGGGGGGATGTGGAGGCGACGGGGGGTGTGGAGGCGACGGGGGGGTGTGGAGGTGACGGCGGGGTGTGGAGGTGACGGCGGGGTGTGGAGGCGACGGGGGATGTGGAGGCGACGGGGGGTGTGGAGGCGACGGGGGATGTGGAGGCGACGGGGATGTGGAGGTGACGGGGATGTGGAGGTGGTGGGGGATGTGGAGGTGGTGGGGGATGTGGAGGTGGTGGGGGATGTGGAGGTGACGGGAGTCACACAAGGCCATCCAACAGCATCCCTTCTGGTTTATTTTTGTTTGTATTTTGATTCTAATGTTTAAGTACATTTATATACTTAATATGCAGACTTTAAAATCTTATTTGGATGGTGTTGCAACATGATTGTATATGTGATTAATCTTGATTAAAAGTATTAATTGTTTGACAGCCATATTTTTAGTGTTACCTCCTATTTCACTTCGGGTCCTTTTCATGGTGCTGAAGTCGTCAACATCTAAAGAAACATGCTTCAGGTGGCAACATACGTGTGTATTTAAATTAGCGTGAAACAAAGTTGAGTCTCGCAAAGACATATATCATTCTGTCTATCTGAGATGCTTATCATAGTCAACATTCACCATTAATGATTTAGAGGAGGAACATCTGGAAAGCCGATAAAGGCTAATGGCCCATAGGTAGGCTTTTCAACTCAAAAATTTCGGCTAAAAGATACAAATCACACATTATCATTTACTGTATACTAATTTTTAACATTCTTTCAGTTAGTTTTGGAGTTTGTTGTTTTAAATTCAGTTTAGTTTTGGTGTCTCATGCTTTTAGTTTCATTTTGATTCTGATTAAAGAAATGCTTTTGCTATTGTTTTAGCTTCAGTATTTGTTAATAATAATAACCTTGATATTCTCGCCTGTACATTAATCATCCCCTTTAGATAAGCAGGATCTGACCTTTCAGTGGCTTATAAATGAGTCTCTCCGGAGCACAGCAGGAAGGCGGCCAGGAGACATGAGAGCTGGACCAGACCGGCTGTGTTTACTCTTTAAGTGTCCTACAGTATTTTGAATTTTCTCCAAGCCACAGTGTGTGATCTGAGACATCAAATTAAACATTGCAGTCATCTCGTCTGCTATGGTCAGTCACGTGTTCATTTTTCTACTTTTTTTTTGAACAGCAAAAAAAAAAATGTGATAGTCTTCTATTTCTGAACTGTATTTCTGTTAAGTAGTTAATGTGAGAAGTAAAAGACAGGTCACTGTCAAAAACAAAGCCTGGTTTTTAAGCTGACTGAGCAAAATGAAAGTTTAAGTCCTTAGATTTAAAAGCTGACAGCACGGCATTCTTATCAGTGACGCAAACCCCAAAGTATCATTTTCACTCGTCTATTTTTAATTTATTTTTTTACACTTAATTGAAGCAGTGTGTTAAGGAGGCAGAGTGCCATCGGGTCTGATTGGAAAGGTAGATTTGTGTGTAATCAGCATGTGAATGAAAATTAATTTCATGCTTTTGTGTGATCTTCCCAAGCGCCACCATATAGTGCGGGAACAATACTGGTCCCAACACGATCAAAAGACAGTTCTGAGCAAAGACACAGCGCACTTATCAGATTTCTGACAGCAGCCTAATGGAAGTTAATTAAACAGGAGGAGAACTACTGAGGGGCAGGTGCCAACATAGGAACCGAGCACGTGTTGCAGAAAGAGTCAGAGTCAGCGCTGCCTTTTTACTGCATCAGAGGATAAACAGTAAACTGTTTACTAGCATCAAACTCCGGACAGAAGCTGGGTGGGAATTTCTCAAATAGTCTGTACTGTATATATATGACTGTAATTATGAAGCAACACATTTTTTTAACGTGGGGGGTTGAGATAGGTCTATAATTTAGCGTGAAGTATGTTGCATACCTCAAAATTGGGAAAATTAAATAAGAACTCCCACCTTGAGTCCAGATGAGAATACACCGGTTAACAGTAGTGAAGCCCTCCAAAGAATTACTCTTTCTAATTGAATAAGGTTATGTCTCCAAACTCTCTAAAAGTACCTTTAATTTGTTTTAAAGAATCTTTTTTCAAGCTGTGTGGAGAGTATATATCTATATACTTGGTAATGTTTGGTTTGGTAGATCAATTAAAAACAGCAGCCCCTGAATACTTTGGGGCTTGAGGCCCCCAGAAGTCACTAGGTTTGGGTCCCCTAACAGAACCAAAGAAGGTGGTCTTCAATCCCCTACAGAGACCATAGAGGGTGGTCTACAATCACAGAGACAAGAGAGGGTGGTCTAAAGTTCCCTAATGAGACCAGAGAGGGTGGTCTACAGTCCCCCGCCAAGACCAGAGAGGGTGGTATGCAGTCCATACAGACCAGAGAGGGTGGTCTAAAGTCCCCTACAGAGACCACAGTGGGTGATCTACAGTCCCCAACTGCAAACTTGGGTGGGTAAAGTCCCAAGTTTTTGGTGGTATTTTATTATTATTTTACTTTTAAAAAAATTTCTGTGCAAACTTTTCCACATATTGTAATTCCTTTCTTTTAAATGTATGTAAAACACTTCGTAAACCCTGTGGTTAAAACAGTGCCATATAAATAAATAAAATAAATAGTAATCAAAGGTTAGGGTTTGTAACTGGAAGGTTTCTGGTTGAAGGAGGGGCCAAGTTGTGATATTCTTGTGCTGGTCAGTTAACCAACTTTATAAAAATGGTTAAACTTAGTTGTTGGTGTATTATAGGCATTACTTATGATTTCACACCTGACCAGTCCCTAGAATTCTGTCATCTCTCTGTGGGGTCAGATCAGCAGAACAAGGCCAGACTATGTCCCAGAGATCTTCTCTAGTCACAGATAAGAGAAGCTGACTGAGAAGATGCTTTTGATAGATGTGTCTCTCATGTGGGTGTAATTTTCAGTTAGCCCATGAAACAGAAAGGACTCTTATGAATACCCAGGGTTTCTCAGACAGGAAGTAGAAGTAGCACGAAGGCGGCAGTATTCCAGTTACCAAATTATTCATCTGGAAACAATGTATTGATTAACTGCCTCTTTGATTCAAGTGCCAGCTTTCTATGGAAAATTAGCCAATTGAATTGTCGAAACCCAAAATCAGCACTCGGCCTAAAAGCTAGCTTACAGTAGTTACGTATTCATTAAGTTTGGCCCAGTACGGCTACTCTGGTGACAGATTCATGATTTTAGAACTTTAATAACCTCAGTGAACAAACATAGAATGAGCAGGAGAATATATATGGCTACGAAATAATGTTCTTTCCCTTCAATAGAATATGGTATGCATGCCTAGAGGAGAAGAGGTTGAAGAGAGGTGACGATCACTCGTACACCGGGCTACGAACATGAGTCATACAAAGGATGTAGGAAATGAGAGAATCCCTTGTTTCTTCAAACCTCCTCAATAGGAAACATAGAGGTAGAGGAATATGGCATTTACACTTCAAGCCTTGTTCTTGCAAGAACTGCTTCAGTAAAATGTACCAAAATGCATGTTATATGCATTGATTTGAATATAATTAGAACCTCATTTATTGTGCAGGTGCTGCCGAAAGAAAAATGTAACCTGCTGCTGTTCAGGATGCGATCTGTCGGTGATCGTTAGGACCAGCAATCATGTCAGTGTGTAGGTCTGTCGGAGGGTCAGCGGCTTGGACTGTCCCTTTAATGCATCAGTCAGGATTTAATAGGCAGAAGTCAAAGCACTGCAGTGAAATATGGGCCTCATAGCTGCCCTATAAATGACTCAGTGCACCTGAATCTTTGCCATATTTCACCGCGAGGAATTAGGACTATTCACGTTGGTCATTATAAAATGCCTGTCATCGGTTGGCTGGACGAAGGACGCATTTTGATGGACGGTATCTGGCTTTTGTCTTTCTGTAAAGGATCATCCGCTGAATTCTGACAGTGAACATGAAAAATAACCTCGGGGAGATGCAGGGAAACATAAAGGTCAGGACGTTCTGGAGGGTTCACATTCAGTGTGTCTCTGATGATGTTTACACTCAGTGTCACTATGCTTACCTTTACAGCCTGTGTCACAATGGTCATGTTTACAATCATTGTTGCCATGGTTACGTTTATGCCAAGCTATTGTAGGTTTCTACAGCTAGAGAAAACATTGTTCCATGACTGTAAATTAGAACATCTATGTTTTTTAATGTGATACCCACAACAATCAACAACAGTCCTATACTGTGTTACTAAGAATGCTCTATTATACTATAAAATTGATACTGCTGAGTTATTACATGAACTACACCTGTGCGAACCAAAGCTAAGCCTGGTTACTTTTGGATACCAAAAGTCTGCTGAAAAGTAAAGATCCTTTCAAGAATCTCAATTATAATGTACCCGGGATAGCGGTCAAGAATTTAAATTGTCATCTATATCCATCATAATCTGGCAAGAAATTTTATTAACTAATTTTTCTCATGCTGAAAAGTGAGTGATGTATAATTGTCCAAAATTAGATTAATGTGGGCCCGTGCCAGATTCTGAGGGCAGCTGCAAACATGTCCAAATTATGAAAGCCTCTATCAGATGGTGGGTTGGCCGGCAGCAAATGAGTTGTGTCACTTATAAGCACGCCCAGTACCTCTCTGTTACACTGACACTGGGAGGCAGAAGAACGGTGGGTATACGGAGGAAAAGTGAAGGAACAGCCTCTGCTTTTATTACTCACAGATAACAGACTGGTTACCTTGCACCTTGAGTCTATAATATGAGAATTATTGCATAAACTCACCAAGAAACAGAGATAAATATAGTTTGTCCATTTAGGTGCAGGTGCTGTACTTCCTTTCCCGGCCTCATAAGTCTCTGAGGCAGCATCAGGTCTTTAATGTTTAAAGGGGATCATTTTGCATGGAGCCGTTTCACACACACCATCTCCTGAGTGTAAATCTGAGCCCAGCAGAGCATAATAGATTCATTGTGAATTGACGAGTTAACTTTGCAGGCAGTAAGGAGGGTCGACTTAAAAGCCTTGGAACCCCCCCCCCCCGGCCAGAGTTGTTGGGTCAGCTCCTAGGAAAGGCTCAGCTCTTGAACTTTTTTTAATCAAGGCTGGATCTCTTAGTACTCTGCTAAATTATCCAGCTTTATTAGTAGGTATGGTAAGATCTTTTGATAAAAAGTAAAATAAATGTAAATCTCTACCTGGCAAAGTAATGTAAGCCAGGCCCCTAGGAGGCGCTCTCATAATGACTGGAGGGAGTTTTTCTTGCAAAAAGTGGGTGAATTATTGTGGAGATAGAGCATAGAAAGCCTTCATCAGCAGGACCTCATTGAATATATATCAGCAATGTTTCATTCAATATTGAGAGGTGGCCTGCTGTGTTTATAAGCTTATAGCTATTTCATGGTTGGCCAGGCAGCATAGTTAAATTCAGCTCGTTCTCTAAGAGAAAAGGTCAGTTAATAGAATTTGTTCTTCCACAACCCATTCTTCCAGAACTGGCTACTGCAAAACAAGCAGATGCAAATATTACATGGCTTATCCATTTGGTGCTTTATAGATTTAGGGTACACTTCACAGCAGTCTACGTTTCTTTCTCTAGAGCCCATCGAAGTTTCTAATCACCCAAATACTTATGGAGATTCAATGAAAGAAGGAGTTTTAACCGTGGCTTGTGAATTTAAAGTAAGGCCTTACCAAGTTCCAAAAAAAACACATCAACAGCAAGTTCTGCTAAACCAGGCTGTCCAGCTCATTCCAGCTCATCATGCAGAGTCTGGTACAGCGTCTTACTCTTAAGGATACAATAAATAGGTTCTATTTGTAACTCTGATCAAGGTTCTCTTTGTCTATAATGCAGCAGAAAAGTTCGAAAGAAGGGAGGTCAGCTATACCTGAATTTTTTTTACATAGTTGTTTTTTTATCAGACAGTGTACGTGAGAGCGATTATTCTCTGAAGCAGTGACTGTAATATCTGTAGTATAGAAGACTTTTATTTTGGAACCCTCTTTTGGAAGCTCCCAGTGTACGATGTCAAAAACACTTTGATTCTATTAGAGAAGTGGGATTAATGCAGTTACTATGCCTATGATTTTGATTTCAGCTGAGTGTTAGAAGTGCCCCGTTTCACCTTAAAATATACAAATAATATGTTCAAATCAGCATGTAGTTCGATTACAGTTTTTACATAGTTGACAAAGGTTAAAAAAAAAAAAACATTTCTCCAACAATTAGAAGACGGACCAAAGAAATTTGCCATTACAGTAAAATGATTTAACCATTCAAAACACCGTCCTATTTGAAGAAGCTGTCCACGATAATTTAGGGATGTTCAGTTATTCTGGACTTATTGTCCATCCATTCAGTCCAGTTTACAAGAGATAAACACAGGTTACCATTCGCAGCCTGAAGTGGAGCCGCGTGCCTCTTGGTTCGGTCCTGCAGAGTTACTTAGGCTCTTCGGAAAGCTGGGAAATCTCAGCTTGTTGTAAATAAAGGTTACCGCGTCCGAGACACGTGTTCACCAGGCAAATCAAAAGGAGCCTCAGCTGGACTTTCATCCCCCAGATTGTTCTGTAATGCCCAGGAAGATTGTACTCAATCTATTTATAGGTGTCAGATCTCTGAAGAACCCCCCATGCTTTAATAACATCCAACCACATTCAACCTGCTCGCCTTCTCGTTCGGCCTTGGTTGTGGTCCCAGAGAAACACGGTCTAATGAAGAGCTCCTTCGAGTTGTCAAATGACACAGTGTAGGATCCATAAAACCTGTTTAAAACTCTAGGGAGAAACCAATGCTAGTAAAGTTGCCAATTAAACCTTGATACATGTATATTACATGCAGAACCTGCCATTTAGCATCTGATTCAAGCGATCCACACTCACTCTTCCTACCTCATCTGTGAGTATTTAGTCTAAGTAAGCCCTATTCTGAAATAATGCTTCAGAGATGATGCGATCTTAACAATAAACTTCTCAGCTAGAGGAATTAATGGCAACACATTACTTAATGCCATGTTTTTGGTTATTAACACATTCATAACAAATAATAATGCATTCATAAAGCACTATAAACATGACTAAATATTTATAAAAGGCATAACACATTATAGCCATGTATATTAAGCATTATGAAGCTGTCATCTGTAATGCACTATAGATACCTTCATAATGCGTTATAATGGTCGGTATAAGCATTAAGGATGCTTTGTACTGCAATATAAAGGTATCTATAGTGCATTACAGATGAGAACTTCATAAGGCATGTCTTTTTATAAATATTTATAGCCATGCTTATAATTCTTTATGAATGCATTATTTTGTATTATGAATGCATTTATAAATTACTAAAAAACATGTAAGTGCACCTGAATCTTTGCCATACTTCACCGCGAGGAATTGGGACTATTCACGTTGGTCATTATAAAATGCCTGTCATCAGGAGTTTTATGACGGACGATATCTGGCTTCTGTCTTTCTGTAAAGTAGCCTTAAGTAAATTGTTGCCGAATTAATTTTCCAGAGATGGAAGATCGTTAAGAAAACATGCAGAAATCAGACTTTTTCAGATTGTACAGCGTTTTTGTAAACACAATACAATCACCAGCCCATAGACCATTGGAATCTTTTTGCTATGGATGTTCAGCCCATTGCCAGTATAGTCCTTCTCTCATGGGCGTAATTTCCAGGGGGGTTAGGGGGGTCATGACCCCCCCCCAATAATCAGATCCAGCCAATATAACCCCCCCAATAATCACGTTTCCCCTGTAATGGGTGGAGACCTCGACCCCCCCAATGTTCCAGCCAAAGTTACGCCCTTGCGTTCTCTACATATTCCTGAGGACCTCAAACCTAAATGCCAACACGCTGGGAACATTTACTGTTAAAACGGCTGGTGTATTGAGGATGGCGGTGGGGACTTCCTAGTATAGTCGTTTCCTGTTTCCCAAAGAAGTGTCTCATTAAAATAGCAGTTAATGTTTCTGTTAACTTACTAGTCAACAGCTTACTGCTGCTCTTTTAGTGATGTTCTTTCTCTTTATGTATGTTTCATAGCCATTTACTTTCGTTCCACCTAGACGCTGTTCTTTCATCAGATTTCCTATTCATCTTCGGCTGCCTGGCACCAATTCATAATTTCTTCGGCGCCCCTAACACATAGACTGAGGTTTCTGTGAATCAATGCAGGTATTGATGAATACCAGATAAAAACCATTAGAGTCACCAGCAAAAGCTTTAATTCTCTAGTTAAATCGATTCAATTTTCACTGATCCATCTACATCAAGCGAGACTCGATGCTATTTTGTGTGTTACCTTAGTTGCCTCTAGAAAAAGACATAATTTATTACCGCGGAAAGGATCCTACCTCACACCTTTGTAAAAAGCGCACTGATGAAGCTTCGCTGGTCACTATCAACCCAGCAGTACCGTATAAAATATGAGACAGTTATTGTATTCCCAAAAAATGCTGACATTTTTGTTCAGTAGAATATAATGCTGAGAAATGAGAGGCTTCTCACCCTAAGGTGCTGGATCTCATATTAGCTGAAGGCCACTTTCAGACCGTCCTTGTAAACCACTGTTAGATGTGCTCAGCTATTAGATGTTAAATACATCTACAGGCAGGGGTTCCGCTAGAGATTTTGGGCCCCATGACAGCATATCATATCGGGCCCCAAACCCAGACCAGTCCATTAATGCTCCAAATTTTTTAGGGCCCCTTGAAACCATCCTACCTGTCCCTCTCTTTACAGCACCCAGGAGTGCTTTCAGAATATTAGTTATGTGAAACATGGACTTGCGTAGAAACATCATGGTTTGGTGATCAAAATCTCTGCTGCCCATGTTGGATGGTTAGACAACTGGTATCCCTCAAACATGCACAGTTTATTTGCACAGTCTATTTTTTCAAATAAATTTTGGTTGTTCCGTTTAGTAAATTACATTTGTTATCTGAATTGTTATATTATTTGTTATATTGCTGTTGATATTTGTTAATTCGCACATCTTACAATACAAATACAAAGGAATTTAAAGTTTTCCAAAAAAAAAAATGACTTCATACAGTTTTAAAAAAGTGTAGAGAAGATGGCAAGGAGAATTTTGCGTTACAAAGTGCTGTCTTTTCAGAATGCTCTTATAAGTGATACGTTCCAATGGAGATCCGACTTTTCAGATTCAGCATAGCTTTCTGAGATGGCAATGGTGATATCTCTCAAAAACAAAATAAGAAATGCGAGAAAACGTTGATATATTTGTACTTCAATTTATCCGTAATTAAGATAACTACACGTTGAACCGTATCACGAAATATTCCTGCATTACGTTTCTGAATTACATTTTAAAACAATAATAAAGAAGCAGAAATCTGGGGAAATAGTATTAGCTAATAAAAAAATCTAAATATAGTGCAATGTTTATGAATAAATACCCTAGCGCATAGACGTAAACCTTTAAAGTATATTTAAAAAGACATGAAAGTCTGCATTTTTCATGCAGACATTTGTTGTTGTTGCTGTAGCTGCATCGCCATCCGTTTGTTGCCTCTTTTTAACAGCATAACCCCCCCCCCCCCGACACACACACACACACACACACACACACGATAATAGGCATTTTGTTACACAGACAGCTGCTTTGGGGTCACGTGTCTTCCGGCTGCCGTCCCACGCGTGACCCTGCACCTCTGCACAGTCTATAAATAAAAAAAGACTCCAACCTGCCATTCTGTTTAATGTAAGCTTAACATAAACACCCCCCGTAGGGTATTTTATATACGGAACAAACCTAGCTGTTTTAAATAAAATTAAATAAAATCCTCAATACAGAATCTACAAGGGAGCATTTTTAACAACGTGTTTAGTCTTTTTGGCCAAGGTGTTTTCAGACACCAGCTGGTGCTGTTGCGACGCAGCGGCATAAGGTCGCTTTCGGTTTATCTACAGTATGTGCAAACCCTGGTTATTTCGTCTCACCAGCCAGTGCCGATCCCTTACCGATCAGGCTAGAAAATGAAAAGCACACTGCGGTTAATCTTAATTCGAAATGGCACATTTATTCAAAATCGTCATTATATCTGAAAGCTTTTCATCCTGAAGATAAACCCCCTCGTTATTAAAATATTCTCTTATTGCAGCTATGAGTTATGCTAATTTAATAATTTCACCTATCAAAGAAATGAATCGCACCGAGAATAAATCACTGTGTCACTATAAAGCTGCATTAAAGTCTATAATTTACCTATTTGGAAAATAAGCCCGTTTGGAACTGTGACGGACTGCCGCTGTTCCGAAAGTTTTGCTTTGAAGTGCGGCTATAAAGTGATTAATTGTGTCACCTTGGGTCGTTGCTGCATGGTGATTATCAGCGACAGGCTTTTCCAGGCATGCCGCTCCCAGCCTAAGAACAATCGATTCCGTGCAGCGGGAACTGCGGATGCTGTGCCGCCTCTGCCGCCTGCCCGGGACCGCGCACGGGGCGCCCGGCCCTTCGCCCACAGCATAGTCGCGCATTACTGTGGCAGCCGACTTTTCTTCCGTTTCATACAACGTGCCTAGAAAATTATTGTGTTGCCACTGACCTGTGCGCTCTGTGGCCAGCATCATGCATCCGTCCATATAAAAAGTAAACGCACTTTTCGTGACTATGGGTAAATCTGTTTGAATATTGATTAACATAAACATGAGCGTAAATTATAGGAGGGATGGTGGTGGGGGGGTGTTACCAAAACCAGCCAATCAACCCAAATTTATGCCCTTCATCATTAAAAACATAAGAAATTTACAAACGACAGGAGGCCATTTGGCCCATCATGCTCGTTTGGGGAGAACTTAACTAATAGCTCAGAGTTGTTATCTTATCTAGCTCTGATTTAAGGGAACCCAGGGTTTTAGCTTGCACTACACTAGCAGGAAGACTATTCCATACTAAAACTACAGGCTGTGTAAAGAAGTGCTTTCTCAAATGCAGTTTAAAATGTTCTCCCGCTAATTTCCACCTATGGCCACAATTAAGATGTAGTATTTAAACTAATTTGGCTGAACAGCTTCCAGACCTGTTAGAATCTTATATACCTGGATCATGTCCCCCCTTAATCTCCTTTGCTCGAGGCTAAACAGATTCAGCTCAGCTATCCTCTCCTCATAAGACATTCCTCTAAGACCAGGAATCATTCTTGTTACTTGTAAATTAGTATTCATGTTTCAATTGTTGCGTTTAAAGGATGCAATGAGGAGGTAAGACAGAATGCCTCTTGGGTAAAATGTCTTTTGCAGGATGCCTCTTGACTAAGGACAATTTAATGTTACAGAGTTTGGAGGACAGAGACAACATCTCTATGCACTGAAGAACTTGGGAAAAGGGTTTTATATGACAAATGGAGTTCAGCAGCCCAACATATCCAACCAGCACCGAGTAGGAATGTCAATAAGGGTCTGAAATCCACTCTGTATTAATTGGTGAAATGAAAACAGCCAAAAAAAATGATCTGAGCCATATGAGCCGGCAGTAATACTGTAATAATAAAATTTAGGCCTTTTGAATAGACAGGCCACCATATTAAGCTAACTGTTGCTAAACTGTCTGTATTCCCCCGTGGGGGGGCTGTCTACCTCACTTGCTCTCAAAGCGTGACAGGAACTTTCAAGTGATGCGTAAACCAATATGAATAAGGGGACAGGGAGGGCAAATGAAATGGCTCAGCATCGCACATCAATATGAAAATCAGCTTTTTCTGAGACATACCCCACGGCAGTACAACCAGCTCCCAGAATGAGTGATATTGGGGGTCATAAACTTAAGTAAGACCACGCAGCGTGGCCAATTCTGTTCTGCACTAACATATTTCCCTAAATGAATGCTGCCTCTCATATGCACAGCTGATATCCCAGTGTTCCAGATACAGGGTTAAAGCTTTAGAGCTTTGGCCGTCTTACCGTTTCAAAGGCCTACAGATGCTATAGATATAGGACACAACCACCCACAATCCACAATCTTTACCTTATTAACCTTATAAATAATAACTCAGGCAATAATTGTGTTCTAATATTCACTCTGGGCATTGATGTTTATTACTGAGATCTGGCCCAGTTGGTATCTTCTGGCTTGAAGGAGCCTAGGCTTTGTAGGGTGTGGTTCATTATGTTATTGCATTATACTTGTGGTAGGAATGTTGTTGGTTCAAATCCCAGGCTTTGTATAGTGATTTCACCATTGGGTCCCTGAGCAAGGCTATTAACCCCCACGTGCTCCAGGGACTGTCTGGCCCTCAACTGTAACTCATTTTGAATTAAAGTAACTGATAAATAAATAAAATATTGGCCACTTTTAGTAGTTGCCTAAAGGAAATCAGTTGTGATGGATGCTGGCAAAAACATTGTAATTTAAAGCAAAGCATAATGTGTCTGGTCTCTGCACCTCCCCTCTTCAGATGTCTGACTGTCTGTCTGTTGATCTTTGTTACTCAGTCTTTGGATGGAGGTACTCTAATTTCTCCCCCAAAACATCAGTTCATTTTTTCAAGTGCGTGCGTGTGTGTTTCCCCAAATGGTTTGACGATAAGACTGTAAGCTTAATTACACACTGCGATTTACAAAGGCTGCAAAATACCAAGGAAATTGATTCACACTCAAGGAATGTGAAACAATGGATTCCCAAAACCAGCGACGGATTTTATCTCAAAGCTGGCGGTTGGCTCTGCTCGAAATGCGGCGTCACTGAATGTTGTAATTACTGTCGAATGACTTACTGCGAGTCCTTGACCCAGTTGTGATTCCTTATCACAACAGCCTGCTCTGAGTCAAGATTACTTTTTAAACTTTACCAGAAGGTCCACAGGCTGGGGCAGGGGGGGGTTGGCTTATTCCGCTTCTCAGATGCTTGGAGGACACACAGCCCAAAGCCATTTAGGGAGCAATAACCCTTTTCCAAGAAGGGCCATCAAGCTGGCTTCCGCACAGCTTTTGGATTTCTTCTCCCCAGCCAGATGGCTCTGGAATTACACATTTTTTAATCTACGGCATGAACCGCTTTTGGCCCCAGGCACACATCTTAGAATATACTTCTTAGAGATTTCTTTTTGTTTCCCCTGAGGGCTACATTTATTGGTAAATATGCCCTTTAACGCCAGACAGCAAATGTGTCGCGACGATTTGCAATCTGAAAGGGGTCCTGAGCGTATTTCCGGTTCCCCGCTGAGCAGCCTCAGCCAAATGCTGGTTACATTCACTTCTCGCCGCTCTCTAACAATGGCTTTCTTTTGTTTTCCAGTCTTCCTGCCATTATCCGTACGGTGCGAATTCATATCTGCAGCATAATTGCGCGACATCCCTGAATAAACGAAATAATCTAGGACAACACACGAGAACCAATTCGCGTTTGTCCCTTCAAAGTATGTTGCATTCCTGAACCGCCGGTGCTCCGGAGCGTTTATTGGTTCTGTCTGTCCGTGCTGGGGGACGTCGATGCTCATGTACCGCTTCACGCTACCGGGACGCCTGCAAACTCTGCCGTGGGCGACACTGTGGGAGACCAGCCTGCCGAGCCTGAGCTGCTGCTCTCTGACAGATGTTTTTTAACTTACTCCGAATGGTAATGGCGATAGGCAGCGTGCAGGGATGATTACGACTGAGCTTCGTATTTAGGCTTTGCTTGCACCTCTGGACTCTACGAAACGGACTCGGGTGGATCGCCGAAGCCACGGGCAGATGTTCTTTTTGCCGTTTCTGTTATCAATGTTTATTATAATACAAAAATAATTGCTCTGCGGATTTCTTGTTTTGCCCATTTAAGGGAATATTTCGTAGAAGACAAATTCAGTTTTCCAGTTTTTTTTTTTTATGCATTTCTTTGCAGGTGTTTGGCTCCCACAGGCAGGAACGCTACTGGTTCCCCCATCTATACTGGAAGGGAAAAAAAGCTGCCAACGTTTTTCGAAAATGGGAGTAGAGATGCTGCGTGCCTCCTGCCGCTTTCAAACACGAGAGTGGGGTGACACTGTCGCAGGTTAATTAAAAAAGCCATTCCCATCAGCAGAGAATGAATGGCAGCGAGGGGTCCCCCTGCTGGCAGGCGTAGTTATCAGTTCTGGGCGCCTGCTTGGAGTGATTCGTCACTGTCACCCACCTGACCGCAGCCATGCTGTCTCAGCCCATGCTGTGACCTGGCAGCTAATGTAAAAATGGGAGGATCTGTCCGACTAGGATCCGTTCCCAGATCCTGGAGCTTTGGGAGGGGGGTGGTTTTGTTTAAATGGATGAAATGTCACTGGTCCCCCCATGGAATGTAGACTGGTGTCAGATGCTCTGATTGTTGGAGGAACACCAGTCCATCCATCATGGATCAATGGCAGAGGTGAACCCACGATGTCAGGCAGCTACAAATGTGTGCCACGCAGCTAAGGCACCATGAGCTGCTGTGATTTTTGCGGAAAGCGAACTGATGTCCTGAAAGCATTTTATAAGTCTTCTGTTCCGTATATATAATAAGGTGTTTTAATGCGGCAGGATACCCTCAGGATACCCACTTATCCTGGTCAGGGGGGGGGGGGGGGGGGGGCTAGTCTGGAGCTGTGCACAGGCCACAAGTCGGGGGTGCAACTTGGACAGGGTTGCATTTTAAATTCAACTTTTTAAAAATGGAAGTCAGGTTTTCAGTCTTCAGGAAATGAGGCTTAAAAGACAAACGCAACAAACTCACAATTCATTGTGAATTTTAAATTGATACATTACCTGTGGTTGTTCTAATATTGGTCTGTCTTCCGGAGGATTTCAGCCAGGACGGTCATTTCTCAACATTTGTAAAAGTGTTGATGCAGAGAACAGCTTCTGAGAGACTGAAAGTGCTGACAGGCCTAGATGATAATCAAAGTCGGATCGAGGGAATTTTGGTCCATTGGGGGGGAAGGGGGTGTTTTGGGGTGTGTCTGACTGTTTCTCTCCAAATCTTTTCAGTCTGACACTCTGGTGAGCAGGATCAACACTGTTTGATTACCTCGCTGCTCCCCTTCCTGATTCCTCATCTGCCCGGGATGTCCACAGTGCCAGCCAGTGAGGGGACGCCGCTCTGATGCCCTGTCCTGTGTGGGGCGCTCCCGATCCACAAGGCACTGGCACTGCAAAATGTCTCACTCCATCTTCTTGCTCTCTGCAGATCACATGCAAGGTTCATGTCATATAGATGAAACATCCATCCATTTTCTGTAATTGTTTGTCCTATTCATGCTCACAGCAGGTCTAGAGTCTGTGCCAGAAGCTGCGGGCACAAGGTGGGGACCAACCCAGGATGGGGCACTAATCCATCACAGGGCACTCACACAATCTGATAACTCCAATTAATCTCACCAAGTGTTTGGACTGTTGGGGGGAAATCAGGGCACCCGGAAGAAACCCCATGATGGCACGGGGAGAACATGCAAACATCACCCACATGGAGCCATGGTGGAGAAACGAACTCAGCACCAGAGGTGTGAGGAAACAGTGCTACCCACTGTGCCGCCGCAAATAATGCGCACTAATCTCAAGTCTTTATGAACTTACACCTCTCTTTTTAACAGCTGCTAAAAGTGTGTGATTTGTATTTGATTGCTAAGTCAGGGTAGGACGTTCCCTCAGTGAGCTGCGCTGTCACCTTGCAGACCCAGGGCTGGCTTTGAATTCCACCTCCTTCCTGTATGTGTGGAGTTTGCTTGTTCTCCTCACTTTTCGGGGTGCAGCTTTCCTCCTGCAATCCTAAAACCTGCCCTCAGGCTAAGCGGTGTCCCCGAAGCTCGCGCAGTGTGTGAGTGTGTCCTGTGATAGACCTCCGTCCCACTCTGGCGGGGGCCTTTGCTTTGTTTCAGGTGTCGTCTGGGATCAGCTCCAAATTCAAAATTGACCAATTCATTATTTTTGACATTTAGCACATATTAGACGTTTAAACCCCTGGAGATGAGAATCAAGGGAATGTTCCGGAATTTCTTTTGTATATCTAGGAATGTTTGGTAATCGCAGAGGTGCCCAGAAAAATACTACAGCTTTCCCAGTTGAATTAAGGAGAGATGGAGGTCTGGAGGTTGGAGTCTGACAGCATCATCTGTCCTGTCCTGACGAACCCTTTATGGACCCCTCATTATTCCAGTTTGCCGTACATTATGCCAGTATCTCCAGTAAGCACACCTTGGGGCTCTGATGTGTCTTCAACAGTGAAGATGCCATGTGTCCCGCCTGCTGGCGAGTGTCAGTGAGTGACCCCCCCCTTCGTCCCTGCGGACCCCCTCTGTAGGAATAGCACTGAGCTACGCTAAGCTCCAAGCACACACACCATCACACAGCAGCTCACCAAAAGCCATGCAGCATCTTTTGGCTGAGGTGCAGACGCCAAGATCGTCTTGGGGAAACTCAGCCATCTGTAGGCCGGAAAATTCCATCATTTGTACCTGCTTTTAATTTGTTAATTGCTAACAATAGGGTTGACTCATCCTTTATACGGGAATATATATTTATATATCGCCTTAGTCACGATTTTCCACATTCTTCAAATTTTCGACACGGCATCCGCATGATTAATTACGGTGTAATTAATTCAAGCTAGATTAGGAAGTGTTTAGTTACATTTGACCAATGAGGCGACAGCCAATTGCGAGGAAACAGAGCTGGCGTGTCTGCTGACTTTCTCCTAAGTCCCTCTTCAAAGCCTGAGCCTCAGGATGGAATTTGGATTATATATTTGGGGGGGGGGGTCATATTTGCCTAATGCAGGTATTGTTGTTAATGAAAAGGAGGACTGACACTTAGATGCAGAAATATTTATTAAAATTTTCGGCCAGCCAACCTCTGTCAGGATTGGACATCCATAACCCCCCCCACCCCCAAACCCCCCCCCCCATCTCTTTATCTGCCGTTTCTTCCCTGTTGGCCGAAGTCCAGCACGTGCTGCATCGGGCTTATTGTATCACATGAATGATCAAACGCAGCCATAATTGCAAGGAAATTAAATCTGAGAATGAAATCCACGCGACCTGCCTGTTTCTTTCAAGAACTCCACGCCACAACGGCCATATCTATTGTATGCAAATCCATAACCGTTCTCTTTTATTATTGTTCGGACAATATGCTCCCTTTTATTATTTTATTATATTAATATTACACTGAAAAACCTAATAAAGCCCTGTGCCGTGTCGATAACCCCAGTCAGAGGGACAGTCCGATTTTTTTCTCCCACTTTTTATTTGGTTTTACTTATGTTCTGCTTTTTAAACTTTTTTTTTATCAGTTTACTTACAAAATGACCATCCATTCAGATGGTATGCAGAGGAGAAAAACTTCCCAAAGAATCTCCAAAGAATTTTCCCAAACGGATCCTTTTTTACCCCATTGTTTAAACCCTGAGTGAATGGTTTTAAATTACTTTGTCTTTTATTGTTACGTACGTGTATCACAAAGTACAATAACTTTTGAATGATACAGTATGAACGCTGATTAGGTGTGGGTTCCATCTGAGTCTGAAATTGAGCAGGATGTGTGGCACAGTACGGTTTCTGGGACCCTGGAATCACTAAATCCGCCTGTGGTTGGATTAGAAGTCACCCCTATTTGTTTTGTCAGTGGCAGTATTGCTCTGGGTGTAATGGGGCTCGGCCAGTTTGTTTTTCACCCTGAAAAGAGATTTCTATACAGTAAACAAGGTGGACTGAAATTGGCCAGGACCATGTGCATTGTTAGAGGCCAGGTATTACCATGGGAACGTAGTAAAGGGGAGCCTTTATTTCGGCGGGTGCTGAGGCTGTGAATAGGGACCAGAGACCGCCTCCCCCTCTGCTATCACTGCACCGTGTGTGCGTGTCATGGTGCCCATTACTGTCCCCATCCTGCTTCGTGTCACCTTACCCCTCCATGTGAGGACGCACCGCCCCCCCCCCTTTCCTGGCCGACCCGGTTCCTGGGTATGTGCTCGCCGGCCTGAGACCTTAATCAGAGTTGTCACCAGCCCGCTGTCTTTGATTCCCAGAAGAACGCATGGAGAGGGGCGGCAGAGATGAAATAAACATCCGCGCAGTGGGCTGCCTGGCGGACAGGCCGCGCGCGGTCGCTTCCTTTTAACCTCGGCCTGGCAGCGGGGCACGAAATCACGCTGGCCCGTCACCGAGAATTACAATCAGCCGCTTTCCACCGACAATAAATACCTGACATTACACCTTTATCATTTTTTTTCCCCGTGACCCTCAAACATCAGCGGGGCCGCCATTAATACGGCACGGCCGGATGACGGATCGAGTCGCGGCTCGCTGGTTCATCCCCCGCGTGGCGGCCACTCCACGCCCATACATCAGCCCCTCCCCCGAGGACCCGGCCGGCGGCCCCCCAGCCCCCTTCTTTCCGTTACCCCACGCTTGCATCCAGCGCCTCGTTCTTTCTGCTGCTTTCCTCATGTAAATCATCCACATGCCAGCGGAAGGTAAACCCGCCCTTGCTGATAGATGTTGGGGCGTAAAACACGGCTTGCAGGCGTTTGTACCCTGTCCGGTGTCACCTGACACCTGAAGCCGCCGTGTGACCTGGGCTGGCTGCGGGAGCCAAGGCGGCAGTACAGGCAGCATAATGAATCTTCACATTTTTCTTGTGAAGCTCCTCATCTGGACAGCAAAAGGCGTATATGCATATAAACGTCCTCATTCCCAGGGTTAGGTTGTTATACTCAGCTGGATACCTTGAATTTATCATCGTACATGTTTTCAGTGTTTCCCAGACATTTTTCTATTTCTTGCAGCCCTTTTTCTTCCCTCCTGAAGGACCCAGTTCATTGACGGAATGATCTCTGGTAACTCTGCTCTGTGTGTGTGGAGCTGTGTCTGGTACGTTTCCTCAGAGTACTGAAAAACTAGTTAGGTCAACTGGTAAGACTAACTGGCTAAATTTGCTCCTTGTGATTCCTAGTGTAGGCTGTGGGCCCACTGAGACCCCGACCAGGATAGGAAATTTAAAAATTGATGGGTAGATGACATTTGATATCTATATTAGATATTTTTAAATAATATTTATATTGGTGGCCTTTCTGTCAAAACACACGCGACACTGGTGCAGAGGCAAGCATCTTACCAGAAGTGAGAAAACGTGTATGTGGGTGTTTTTTCCTTCCCGGAGTCCCTATCTCATATTACGCGATACTCCGGCGCAGAGCAAACACAGCTCAGCGCCACAGGTGACGGCGTGATGGAGATCATTCTCTCCCGTGGCATTTGCAGGTGCCAGGACTGATCCCGCTCGCGTGTCAGAGCCGCTCCGTTCAGTGTCGGCAGTGATCCGTCTTGTTGCCAGGATCATTAACTTCCTGGTGGAAGGACTGATGGGGGAGGAAAAGAGGGACTGTATGAGACTTTCTATCCAGTCAACACTTCCATTTTAATTAATCCAGTACCCTACAGAACTTTTTGTCCTTCTCATTTCCAGCAGGGATTTTATTTGTCGTCTTTAATGAATGTTGACAAATTAAATGCATTGATTGCTTACAAATGGATCTGAATGAAACTGTACATGTTTTGGTATCAATTTTTCTTTTTTGTTAAGTAGATGAGCCAATGACCTCTAACTGACATCATAATATGTGACCTTCACGATACAACCTCAAAAAAAAAAATCAATAGATGTTGTCCATGTTTAAAATCATCATCATTAAAGAGGTATGTTCCTTGTTGACAACAGCACTAAAAAAGCAAATGTTTCTGTTGCATCACAAAGAACATTACCATACAAAATGTTGCTATTGTAGGTATTCAGCATTCACAAGTCCTAACTGAAGTTCACCCTAACTTGTAAACTTGTGCTTGATTAACCGGATTTTAGCTGGTTTCTCTCCTCAGAGCTTTGCATCTGAAACCTCTTCTTATAACACTACAATATGAATTCTTACAAGGGAAGTAAATGGATTCCCAACCTTTGACCTTTCTCTATATCCAGCATTTATTGTTGTTGCCTGGTAACAGGTTATTACATTGCTGTAGCGTTTCCAGGCACGATTACAGGAGAGGGACTTTTATTGTGGTATTATTAGAATGGAAGTTTGAGATTAAAACATAATGCTTCAATCTTTCTTGACCTCATTGAGTACTGCACAACAAAAGCATCGCCTTTGCTTTTAATGGAAGTCTCCCTTCTCTCTGTTGTTGTATAGCCAGGAGTAAAGCCATCAGACACAGGAATGTCTAAAAGGTTTGTGTAATGGAAAAGGAAGATGTCCAGTTTCACCTCAGTTGTATTCAAACACTTTTCCTACTAGATTTAAGTTGCTTATGTTAAAAATAAATGTATCTATTTGATATAATATTCCTAAAGTGCCTTTATAATGCTTCTGAGCATTCTACTGTACTTACTAAAAAATACAATTAAAAATAAAAACATTATGGTGAAATTAAGTGACTAGTCCTTATTATCTGCCTCTCCCTTTGTAGTAAGTAGACATAAAAAAAGTTCAGAAAAGAGAGAGATTTTTTGCCCCCCTGGGAGCGTGAACCAGGCCTTATTCCGAGTCCTGACCCCACACTGGCCGGCAGCGTGGCGTTTCCCATCGGCATGCCGTCAGATTGCCGACAGGTGACACTAACGAGGCCGGGTACGAGCTGAGAGCAGGACCCCGTCAGGCTGCAGCCGGTCCATCTGCATGGTCGGTGTGCGTTAACGGGCGCTTACGCTCCCATGGCAACCGCCCGCTTATTATCCCCGTCTCCAGTGAAATACGGCGTATAAATAATCACAAATTAGGAAAAGCAGCCGAGAAAAGATTCCTCCAACCCTCAGATTGCTCTCTTTCCATTTCGGTTTGAAAGTGCGAAGCGCAGGGAGGCGGTTGCTCACGGTAACCGTGGATGTACAGCAGAAGGTTGGCGACCTTGTGTCCAGTCGTCAAACCGCTGTGTTCCCAAAATGAATACACCTGCACCGGGGATCTCTGAGTCCGCGGACAGCGTCTATGGACGATTGATTTCGCAGGAGTCCTCTGTGCATTTTGCCAGTCTTTAATAGGGTAATGAAAAAGCACAGGGAAGTAATAAGAATAATAATAAAATAAACACTGAACGCACTGGGAATTTCATCTTCCTTGTCCGCGCTTGATTAGTTTTACAGTGCTTTTGCTCCTTGGCTGCGACGGGAGCGTTTAGGTGAAACGCGGGGAGGCGGCGAGCCGCAGAAACGCAGAATGCCTACAGGGAACAACATCTTAATGTCAGAGGGAAATTAAAAGTGTTTCCCATTACACAGAGCTTGAGTTTGTATTCACTCCTTCACTGTGTAAAGTGTGAGACTGTACCCGGGTGACAAGGTCAGTCAATACTTATTAAATAAGAGGTGATTACTGACCTTTGAAGGCCAGAAGGAGAAGGGTCAGAGGGCGATAATTCACATTTTTATCTCTTTTGTTTTTTTTTTCTCCCCCCAATGAATCAGTGTTGCCATTTTGAACATTAAGGGTACTGCAAAGAGGCAAAGTGGTGTAACAGCATTGTGTGTGAGGAAACATGCTTTTACTGTTAATATCTAACTGGCATCCTGTCCAGGGTGTACCCAGCCTTGTGCCCTCTGCGGGTCCAGGCTCACAACACCACACCACCCCACCCCATCGGCCCAGACCAGAATCAGCAGATGGATGGATGGATGGATGGGTAGATGGATGTTAATGCTTAACTCAAACGGAACCTGAACTCATTCACAGCCATGAATTCTCAGTCTAAGTCAGATGCACAGTAATACACAGCCATAAACTTCAGAAAGAAAACTACTTCTGGCATTATAAAGTAAGGATATTTGACAGCGACACAGCTTTGCAGGGTCAGTATTTCACCTCTTTCCAAGGATGCAGGCCTTTCAATTTATCACCCAGAAAAGAGAAAATCTCTCAAGTCCAGACACATTTTAAAAAAAAAACAGCTCCAGTGTACATCAGTGAACAACTTCAGTTGAAATATTATTGCAGCGAAATGTAACGTAATTTAGGAATTAAATTTATTGTTATATGTTTTATATATATATCATACAAAAACACAAATGAAGGACTATTTTCCAGTTACATCTCTGAATGCTAATTTGGGCTTTTAGAGATTGTCTCTCACACATTTTGCATTCAACACCTATTCAGTATTGTAAACATTTAATAAGAAATCACTAAGGAGTCATCATTTTGTAGAGCGAATCTCAGGCCTTGGGTCTTATACTCCAGGGGGACAGTGTCGCTCTCTCATGTTCTATCCTCCCAAGTCACACATTGACTTTCAAAAAAATTTTAGTCACAGGAGCCTAAAGACACACAAGCTAGAGTTATCTTCAAGACACACTTCACAACACAAAGCAATTTTGAACCAGTAATGCTATGTCAATATCTCCTGACAGGAGACAAATGTTGTTATTATTTTGCAATTTCAACTTTTACTCGAGACCGAGGACGTAGAGAAGCACACTGTCGTGCGATTGTGTCAAGCGCCACGCAGACTCCCGAAGAGGAGCGACGAATTAGTTCTCGCCGACAGGGTAATGATAGATTCTACGGCACATCCTAAAACAATGTGGCTGGGGTTTTTTTTACAGACACAAACAGCACATGACCCACTGTGGGACAGTACCATTCGTTACCAGCTCTTTTAATTACTGACCTTTGCAAGGCTTGTTAACAATCATCTGCGTTTTGTTAGTTTTAGTTTACTGAATAAGTTCTATTTTGAGTGTGCGTGGGAGCAGTGGAAGTTCTTGATTTCTTGATTTTCAGATAATAAAAAATGGAATGCATTGTTTAATAGGCTCCAGACTCCTCGCGAGACTGAATAGGACAAGCGGTTTCAGAAAATGGATGGATGGATTGATGGATGGATGGATGGATGGATAGATTATTTAGTTCAAGCAAAGCAATATGATAATTTAACTTAAACTAGCTAGTTAATCATGGCTCCACAGATCATAATGTTTGTTTTATATATTTTTATTTTTACCTTCTTATAATATCTTATTAATACTTCTAATACACCCAAAAAGACTAGTTCTTTTGAAGTTCTATTAAAACTGACATAATTAAGGCTGTTCATCAATTTGAATCGGGTTGGCAGAGTGGTGCAGTGGTAAGTACTGTTATATCGCACCTGTGGGAACTGGGTTCAAGTCTCTACCATGGCTCCATGTGTGTGAAGTTTGCACTTCGGTCCAGTTAGGTCCAGTTTTCTCCCGCAGTCCAAAAACACACTAAGGTGAATCGGAGTTCCCCATTGTGTTTGCGAATGGCATGTGAGTGTCCCCAGGTCGGTGCCTTGTCCTGGGTTATTCCCTGGCGTGTGAGTGTCCCCAGGTCAGTGCCTTGTCCTGGGTTATTCCCTGGCGTGTGAGTGTCCCCAGGTCGTTGCCTTGTCCTGGGTTATTCCCTGGCGTGTGAGTGTCCCCAGGTCGGTGCCTTGTCCTGGGTTATTTCCTGGCGTGTGAGTGTCCCCAGGTTGGTGTCTTGTCCTGGGTTATTCCCTGTCTTGCACCCTTTGCTTCTGAGATTGGCTCTGGACTCCCAAGACCCTACATAGGACAAGCGGGTATAGAAAACAGATGAATCAATCGATATAAATGCGATCGCTCATTTTACAGAAATGAAATGAAAATATTAATTCTTCACCAGAGCTGGATTTTTTGGAATATTCATATTATTCTGTCCATTGCTAATTTTCAGCAGGCTGCAATTCAGAACGTATGTCACTGGTGTAGGGATGTCAGGTTAGCTTGGGGTCATCCGAATCGGCTGTTTCCTGGAAAAAGTGTGGAGGCGGTGCTGGGGAAGCTGGGAGAGGGCGGCTGTAAGCATTCACGTTGTGATTTAGATCAGGCCAATTACATTCGCTCCGGAGTGCGCCCCCCCCCCCCCCCCAACCCAACCCCACTGGCCATCTGTCTGGGGAATTCTGCCACAGTCAATTAGAATTGTCACTTCTAATCTGAGCTAGTTTCCTAGACGCTGGTCATTTCCCATTAGACTCATCTTCCCCGGGTTCCCGTGGTCCGATAGACATCTCCGCAGCTCAATGGAGGAGATGGAGAGGAGACAATAATTAAAGAGCTACCATTTACTCGCAGCCAGTCCTCTCAGAGATCTGAATCTGCAATTACCTTCCAGAAAATAGCACTGCCACGACAGGGCCAGCGTTAATAATGGCCCTCATCTCACTGCCAGTTCAGGAAATGCAGTGCTCAGTAGAAGCCGAACTGAAGATGCTTGTTTCTTTTTGCCAGTGTTAGAGTCCTCAGTACTCCAGTAGACGTTTATAAATGAGAAAAAGCAGCCATGTTGTACTGAGATAGATTTTTCGGTTTGTTTTAAATTATACCATGTCATGGACCACATGTTGTTCTTCACCTGAAACAGACAGGAAAAATAACTGAGTGCCGGGAGTAATTATCTGAAAGGTGATCAGCGATGCCTACCGTCGATCATCCGTTATCAAGCCTCGCGTTTAACCGTATGCTGTTTATTTGCAGTTTATTCTCGCGGTGTGTAATAATCACTAATAAGCATCAATCAGCTCTCTCTCTCCCTCTCCATCTTTTGTCTTCTCTAAAGCAGGCAAAGAATGACTACGGAGCTGTTTTTGCACGCTTCCCCTCTCCTCCCATGTGCCTCTAATCGAAAACTCTTCATCAAGTGCGAAAAGACCATTTGCACAGAAGGCAATTAAAGGCTTTAGTGCTTCTCGCCATCAGAACAGTAGTTTCGGAGCCCCCAGTCGACACGCAGAGCCAGTGCCTCACTGGTAAAGGCTCCTCCATGCACAGAAATGACATCAGTAATTTACCCCCAAATACTCCAGGTGGCATTTCTGAGCCAGGAACGCATCTGCATCAATCAACGTAAAATTATCCCGCATTTAATTTGCGGGGGCTTCGCCGAGCACCTGGTCATGAATGCGAAGGAGAAAATTAGCTGAAAAATGTACAGGCAAAACAGGCTTTAAACTGTTAGATCTAATGAACATTATCATAGACAACAATGGCTTTGTTTTTTTGCATGACATATTTTATCCCACAGCGTATACGCATAGGAGCACTGGATAAGTCAGTGAAATGTAAATATGATTGATACCAGTGCGCTGAAATGTAAAGCACTTAAAAAAAAATAATCTTCATGCAGATTAACCGCAACTCTGCCAAGTTAGATAAAGAGTATAGATGGGTGGCAATTTTCAGCCCATATCACATATTTTCAATTGGATTTCATTTCAGGATTTGCCGGGGCAATTCCAGAATATTGACCTTCTTGTTTGTATACCATTCTTTTGTAATATGTGCCGTGTGGTTTGGGTCAATGTCCTGTTAGTATATTAATCTTTATAAGATGACTCTAAACACAGATCTGTTGATAATTTAAACAGAATCTCCACCAGGATTCCACTGTATTTATCTCCATCCGTATTGTCCTCCATAGAAATGAGCTTCACAGTCTCCTGTCAAAAAACATCCCTACAGTGTGATGCTGTCTTCACCATGCAGCTTGGATATTGGATTATTCCAGAAGGTCTCAGGGCCTCTTGTATGGTTCCTGTTGACTTTGCTCAGAAGTGGCTTCCACCTTCCCGGACTCCCGAAAGAGCGTAGCTCTCAAGAGGTCAGGAACATGCTTCCAGTTTCAGCCAATATGATACGGACATAGCTACCCTCAGGTTCGCCTTGCCGACAATTAGCCTTCATGTGGTAAGTTAGTTAGTATCTGGAGTGTAATTTTTCATTTCTAAAAAATTAGGGGGCAAAAGGGATCAATAGTATGTGAAGTTGGTAATTGGTAACACTTTACATTAACTGCACCTTCATAATGCATTCATAAGAAGCATGTAAGTATACCTTAACATCCTAACATACATTCATAACAAACATTACATGTTATAATGTTTGTTATTATCAATCAATGTTTGTTAGTAATATATATTAAAGCTGTTAAGGGATATTAGGATGTTATGTTATACTTACATGTTCTTATGTTCTTATGCTGCTTTGGGATCTGGATTTAATTAGCGAATGGGCTGATACTTGGCAGATGAAATTTAACACAGATAAATGTAAGGTAATCCATGCAGGGAGCAGAAATATTAAGTACAGATATTTTATGGGTTCCACTGAAATAAAGGTAGCTGATTACGAGAAAGATCTCGGTATGTATGTTGATGCTTCCATGTCCCACTCTCGCCAGTGTGGGGAAGCAATAAAAAAGGCCAACAGAATGTTGGGTTATATCTCTAGGTGTGTGGAGTTTAAGTCAAAGGAGGTGATGTTACACTTATATAATTCCTTGGTAAGACCCCACCTAGAATACTGTGTGCAGGTTTGGTCACCATACCTCAAGAAGGACATTGCTGCCTTAGAAAAGGTGCAACGAAGAGCTACGAGAATGATTCCTGGTCTTATAGGAATGTCTTATGAGGAGAGGTTCGCGAAATTGAATCTGTTTAGCCTTGAGCAAAGGAGACTAAGGGGGGATATGATTCAGGTCTATAAGATTCTAACGGGTCTGGATGCTGTTCAGCCAAATAACTATTTCAATATTAGTCTAAATACTCGAACTCGTGGCCATAAGTGGAAATTAGCAGGAGAACATTTTAAAACAAATTTGAGGAAGCACTTCTTTGCACAGCGTGTAGTTAGAGTATGGAATAGTCTTCCTGCTAGTGTAGCGGAAGCTAAAACGATGGGTTCCTTTAAATCAGAGCTAGATAAGATTTTAACAACTCTGAGCTATTAGTTAAGTTCTCCCCAAATGAGCTTGATGGGCCGAATGGCCTCCTCTCGTTTGTAAATTTCTTATGTTCTTATGTTCTTATGATGCTTATGAATGTTCTATGAATGCATTATGAAGGTGCAATGAATGTTCTACGAATGCATTATAAAGGCATTATGAAGGCGCAGTTAATGTAAAGTGTTAGCAAACAATCTGCTTTAAAGATAAGTATGATTTTGATTCATTGTGCCTGAGCAGTTTCTTAAGCATGCATCGGCGCTTGGACATGGTCATAAAAAATATGTCTGTGTTAAATATACAGAAAACAAAGCACAAAGTTACACTGAGACACTCCATAGGTGCATGCCATTAAATTAACCTGACTTAATAATAAGACTTTGCAGCTGCTGTAAGCCTGAACTGTGATGCTGTGTTTTTTTTGACACCTTAGATAGAACGCGATAAATGTTCCTTTGGTCTGCTGCTGCGGCGAATGCTCAGATATACAAATCGAAGGAGTTTCCCAGTCTTGCTCAGCAGCAGGCTACAGGGTGCCTCCACATCTCAAGATAAGTCTGAAATTAACACCAGTGGAAATGACCTGCTGGGCACATGGAATAGTGAGCATGTCGAAATGGATATTTTACGGTATAATCCCATTACAGCCTTGCACTTTTAATTAATGAGGGAATCCAAGTGCTTAGATGTTGAATATTGCTAGGAGTCCTAAAAGTTGATGCCCACACTAATAATAGCCTGTCTGAATTTGCAGAAATAACACAGGGCAAGTCTTTACATGTCTGTACATGTTCTGCTGTGCTACATGTGACATTTTGTTAGCACCAGAAGTATTGCTACAGCTAATTGTACCCCAGCCCTGTGTGTCTGAGGTAAACTCCAGGCTGTGGATGGATGGATTGGATGGATGATATAGTTATTTCCTTTTTTGTGGAACCATCAAGAAACCTTCTTTTCTTCATTTACACATTTTTCTTCTTAATATGTATGTTTATTTCTTTTAAAATCCATGTTTCCCCTTTATAACAGTATAGATCCAGGTAGCAGTACCAGGTGGAAGATTAGAAATCAGTGTAATTAATTTAAGGCACATCAGTGTGGTCATGGGCATAAATTACGGGGGCGGGGGGGGGGGGTGTTGTAGCCCCCCCAATAAATCAAAACCAGATAATATAACCCCCCCAATAATCATGTTTCCCCTGTAATGGGTGGAGACCTCGACCCCCCCAATGTTCCAGCCAAAGTTATGCCCTCGAGTGAGGTACAGAGGCGTACTACAGTCAGTTGGAACATGGAGAGCCGCTGGGGGGGGGGGGGGGGGGTCATGTGACATCTTTTGGTTCCCTTTCTGTGAACCATGGACATGGACCTGGAATGCTCCTTGTGTTTTGTGATTTAGCTTTAGACTTAGACCACAGCCTTAAAGCCTCCGGAAGTCATCTTAATATACAACAGTATAGTAAAACAGAACAAAAGGCACATTGCATGTTACAGGTAGGATGCCGCACCGAAGCAGTAAAATCTATATTTAAGCCAAAGCATAGTGCTGCGAGCAGAGATAAGCGTGTCCTTAATGACCACGCGCATTGGCAGAGATAATAAGATGTGTAATGGATTGGCGCCCTTTTGCATATCTGAAGATCGATAGGGTCCCTCACACCGGGTGCAGCACAAAGTGCGAGCAAAAGATGCAAAGATCCCTTGAAGTGTACAAAACCACGCAATATGTGTTATATATTATCCTGGCAGGAGTCCCTGCCGCCCTTTTAATCCCGCTGCTGTTTGCCGTAGTGTGATTCAGTGCTCTTTGTTTGAGGAGAGGCTGGCAGACAGATTGTATCATCTCAGTGTAGATTTATTCTTCAGGACAGCTCTTGCGCTCCTGCTCTGCCTCGCCGGCTGCGGTTTTCGGCCAGCTGAAGGTGCCCTTCTCGCTTCGCACAGCACCGACACACCAGCTTGCCCTCTGACCTCCAAAAGCAGGAAATGACCTTTATAATCTCTTCCCCGATTCTCTGTCCTTGGCCTCCTAGTTTAGTCTCTCTGTAGGAGTCGTCTATCTGTCCTGGGAATTTCCCTGCGGATGCCAACCCCCACCCCCCACCCGACTCACGCAGCATTCATGCTGTTACCAAAAACCCAAATAAACCAAAAGCCAAAAACTCAATGCCGATATCCTGTCCAGTTCTATAATCCCCCTTCTGTCTCATAGTCACGACGAGGCCCCACTCTCAGCCTCCGAAGGTACCGCTCACACTTCGAAAGGCAATCTCCTTATACGGCCTTTAACTCTTATTCTATCTTAGGTCTATCTTTTCTTACAGGGCTGGGCAAGACTGGTGCCAAGAGAGTGACCAAATGGCAGCGCCCCCTGGTGGCAGGTATGGTACCTACATGATTACGTGACAAACATTTCAATAGATGTTTATCCTGGTGTTCATGTGCAGAACATTTGGCTTCATCCTCACGCCCCATCTGCCCCAAATTGAGAACGAAAACTGGAGCTTTTCCTCAGTGTCAGGGTGCCCCTCCTGCTGTCTCCCTTTGCTGAGAAATACAAATTTAGACGTACATAAAAAAGACATATTCTAAGCCTTCCTGTCACTAAGATAGATTAAAAGAGGAAGTCACCCCGGCCTGTCAAGCAACGGTCAGCCCAGCTGTTCCCTCACATGTGGGGCAAAAGAAAGGCACGATATCTCTGACTCTCTGCTTTAAGAGATGAAATGTACGCCAGTCACATCGCTGAAATACTCCTTCTGCTTCTTCATCCTCGCACATCAAGCCCTCCTTTCTTCTGACAAGAGACAGGAGACACGAGGCCGTGAAGAACCCGTAAATCGCAGCCCAAAAAAACCCGTAAAAGAATCTACGTAACTCAGATTACTTCCACTACATGTACTGTAAGTTTCTCACCGTAAATTCTCTAATAATTAAACCACCCATTTGTGTTCCCCCTTGAAAAGACTTAATCTGGAAAAAAATACCAAAAATGTACAAAACATGAACTGTGATTATCAGATGCTTTCATATGAATTTTTATTTCCCCAATATTTCAAACAAACCTTTTGAAAACACAAGCCTAGAAGCTGCCTTTGGTTTAAAGAGGTAAGGGTTCCTCTGAAAAAAGTCGAACAGGACTATAAACGTACAGTGCTAAACAAATGTTGATCTGATTATTACTTAGTATGCTCCCTTAAATCAAACTTCAAATGCAATTGAAAGCATAATGGTTAAACCTAAATTGACGGGAAGTACATTTAATTACTCCAGCATTTTATTGGAAAATTAACCAGAATACAAATTCTGCATTTCTGCTCAAATTAGCATCAAATTTCCATTTGAAGTGCTTCAGTTAATAACAGGGAGCCTCTGCACAATATCTGTCTTTACTTGGTGAAATGATATGAAGAATGACGATTGTCAGTGTCCAACAAGGCATGTGAACGGAATATCCTGTGTATATTCAGCACTGTCATTCAAAAATGTTAGCAGCTGTTTAAAGATGAATAACACTGGATAGTTGATTAGAAAGACTCTTATTATTTTAAATATGCATTAACCTTATGAAGCAAAACCAATGGTTTGTCCAGATCAGCATCAAAATGTGTAGCTGATCTTCTTTTGAGATTCTTGTTTTAACTGCTCTGCTGCAAAAAAATTAATAAATAATAAAGAAAATGAAAAATAAAAAGGCATGTTGGAATTACTACCTGCTACCAATAAGACTTCACTCTTTACGTCCAGATTGCTGTAACTTCTCACCAGACTGGGTCATGTGACTACATGTTGTTACATGGCTTTCAATGCCACAAAGAACCCATTACAGATGTTAACAGTTACTGTATGCCTCATGACAAATTTAAGACCACAGTCCTGGGAAATAAATGGGCAGACCGTTGTAAGGCTATAGACCACTGTCAACATTACACACGGGTTAGTTTACTTTGTTCGCTGGCTTTAGGTGACCCAACAAGACCTCCACTTCGTAGTGACATCTACAGAAAATCCTTCAGTATTGGAATTGACCTGGCTGTCTCCATGACAACAATGTAATCGTGGATTATATGTCTGTGCAGATAGAAAACTCTTTTTTTCAGACTGCATGTACGACTATCCAGCTATTAATCTACTGTATATTATGATTTTAGAAAACTTTATGCAAATATGTCACATAGAATTTCAGTTCTGTAGCCATTTTGGCACTTTAGTATTATAATAATAATAATAATAATAAAGTTTTATTTATATAGCGCCTTTCATACACTCAAGAACACTTTACAATTCGACAATAATTCATAATAGAGAAATGTGGCTAAAAAGTACTAATGTTGCTAATTAATTTTCTTGACTGTGTCCTCTATTTTTATCTACCTTCTCTTAAGTATCTGTGTTCATAGTGTCTAGGATTTTTAGAAATTTGAAAATTACGCTAGAATAACACTGAAAATTAAAAGTGAAAGTGTCCAAAAAAGTTCTACTAGCACCAGCTGAGAAGAATTCAGAGCTTAATCGGTGATGTCTCAAAAGTAACCTATTTTAATCATTTATAATTAGTTGATTCAGAGGATGCACAAAACAGCTCGTTACGGCGCTTTGTCAGTGTCCTGTCCAATTAACCCTCATGGATGCTTATTCAGACAAAAGCATTTATCTGTTTCAATTAACAGAAATATTAAGAGTACAGTTCAGACAGATTCTCCTTTACATCTCCTTGAGTCCTTTTTTGCTGAAATATGAATAGTCAATAAACAAAGAGAGAAAAGAACATGTCTTACTGTGGTAAAAACACATGTTTATAAAGTTCCACTGCGCATAGGGCAGAGAATTTCACATAATAATCCACAGAGCCCATTTCTATGATATGGAACCCAGAAATAAGCTTATTCACAGTGCCAGGATGCAGCCTCTGTCCCCTGGGGCGTCTCAGCCGAGGCTGGCAGGGTCACCAAGGGACAAACGGGAGGTCAGGGTGCTACCTCCGCTGAGTGTGAAGGTAACCTGAAAACAAAAATAACTTCCTGGATCCCTGGACCAAATCTTTTGTCGTTCCTCTGAGACTCAGCACAGTTCCATGTGTTATATCATCAGCTCACAAGGGTCACTTGCTAATGAGTTAAACTGGCACCGCACGCGGCCCTCAGGTCCCACGTGGGAAAAGACAGATTTGCAGGCCCCCGTAGTGGGAACCGGGGCCAGGTGGGGGGGAGGGTTGTGCTGGACATGAGTGTGTATTTATGTGTGACTCTTGACCTCTCCCCTATGCTTCATCTTACCTTTAAAGCAAGGAATTTTACCCATTCAGAGAGGCTTTCATTGATCTGAGGAACCAGACATGTTGGATTATTAAAGACTGAATATATTACGCTGATAATGTCCCCCCCCCCCCCACCCCGCACCCTTCTCTGACATTGTAATACATGACTAACATGAGTCATAAAGAGATTAAAGATGTCTTGTGTGCTGACAGGGGGGAGGGTGGCAATTTACTTCGGTCGAAATTATTATGCATGTAGCTTTTGCTGCATTCACTCTGGCGCCCTGAGCCTGCGCTGTTCGGCTGCATGACGGACCTGGGAATTCACACCTTAACAGGAGGCAGCTGGTTTGCAAGCAGTTAGCATTGGCAAACAGGAAGTAATGCAGTCATTAATAGTTTATGGAGCAACTTATAATTTTCTTTAAATATTCAACATATAAAATCCACACAACCTGGATAGGTGGAAACATTTTCATTTGTTATAAATATAGGTGGTGGAATGATTTTTAGAAGGTGATTCTTTTGTACAGCTACAGAATATACTGTATTTGGGAATAGTAGCGTTTCTGGTCTGGTCAGTGCTGCCCGGGTGCTATGAAAGACAGGATTTTAAGGTTCTTTCTTTTTAAATGAGCAAATGTACCACATGACATTCTTATATAGCTTAATAAGTGAGCTCTTATATTCAGTCAAAGCTGACCAACCAGGCGAAGTGACCTTTTGACATGTGCAAACCAGCCAATCCCTGGATAATGTTTTAAGAGACATTTTTAAAACTGTTTCTCAAACCAGTCCCTGGTAGGGAGCTGGGAGGTAGAAAAAATGTGGACAGCAGGGGAGGAATACGGGGGGAGGGGTGAACAACCCCAGGCCCTGCACTCTAGCCCCCCCCCCCGCTAATATCATTTACATAACAGTTTTGGTTAAAATATTATAATCTAAAATGTCTTAAATTTGGCCGATTGGTCCACCGGGACGATACCCCCCTCCACCTGATCGATGGATTTTACCAACATCATTCCCACCCCCCACCCTGACTGGTACGTTTCATTGCTGGCACCCCATGCTTTGATTAGCATATTATTGGTGTTCAATCATTTTTAAATCCCTCTCGTTTCACTTTCGGCTCCAAACAATAGCTTGATTGGCCCCCCAAGGGGGGGCCCAGAGAAGTTAGTCCATCTGGTGGACCGTCTGGGGGCCCCCAAGAAGCACACTGAGAAACAGTGCTTTAAAAGATAGCTGCTTGCAGGGAAATGTCATCCACTAACCATTAAAATTGAACTGTAGCTTTCACTTCCTTTATTTAATTCTGTTTCTCGGAGTTTAGATTTTACATCCCATTTGAATGGCTTCTTAACAGATGTTTAATGCATTGAGGACGGAAATTTGCATTGATAAATTATTTTAAAGTCTTTTGTGATGAAAAAGAAAAATGAAAACAGTGTTTCATTCAATTTTTAATATATTTTTAAACATGTAGCCAAAACTATTAGCTGTTCCCCGTGCCTAGTATGACTGAGGTACAGAAGGCTTATTGTTTCCAGGGCAGTGATTCACTAATGCTTCATGCTGGAAACTGCAAGCTCTCTGGTCAAGTTTTCAAATTTGATAAACAGCCAAAAATCATTTCTCTTTGGTCAATTGCTATTTTTAAAATATTATAAAGCCCTGTCTGACACAATTGGTGCCCATTTTAACACATAAAACTTCCTGTTTTCCCTGATCAATTCCTTTTTTCGGTCTAATTTAATACAGGAAACGTGTAGCCAGGAGCAAAGTCAACATGAAGCATTTGTGATTTTAATGGTGTCTAAAGAGCTTAAAAATTGACGGTGACACATTGTGTGACTGCATCACAAGTGTTGGAGATAGAAATCAGGTGCCTTATGCTGATAATTACAAGACTTAAATGTAAGCTTAACCTGAACCTTTCCATGGTTTTATGTGGAAGAATTGACCAGGCTTTGCCATATTTTTTGAATACGTCAGCTCTGAAATCAGTATTTTTTTTCATTCGAATGAGGTTTTTTTTTTGTTGAATGTTTGTGGGGTTTGTGAGTTTCCTCTATGTTTTCATGGGATCACTCATAGATCTCTGCAGTCCAGCTCCATAGACGTGCAGTTTAGGTGGAATGGCATCTCGGAATTGCCTCAGGAGTGTAACTGAGATGAACTGACATCCTGTTCAGGAAGAATCTCCACACATACACTGTAACCCTAAATTGGTAAGTCCATCCTTCCTTCAAAGGCTTAAAACTAATGGGTCATGAAAGTGGACGGCCTTGGATCCTACCCCAGGCACTAGGGAGGGGTATTCCCTGCATGGGAACCCTATAAATCACCTACCTGCAGAACGAGAATACTCAGAGGAAACTCACACAAAAGAAAATGGGCATACACTCGAACCCTCAACACCAGAGGTGCGAGGCAACAGTGCTAACGCACTGAGACACCGTGCCATGCTTTTCTAACCAATTACTGTATACTGGCAAGTGATTATTTGGAAGGAATGTGTAAAAGTTTGTTACAGTGTTTAAATTGAATTCTGGTATCCTCCTGAAGTATCCGCAGCGGCTTTGTCTGCAAATGACTGTGAAGGACAGATTTTTCATGCAGGCGAAATGCCTGATAGTAGCCTACGGGTGCTGGAAGCGCGGCACAGTCTGAGATTGACAGGGCACCTGGCGGGAGGCTGAGGGAGGACAGGAGAATCGCCACATCCCTCACCGCAGGCGGCCCCGGGGAGTGGGAATGGGGGTGCTGACACAGCAGTCCTTTTTGGGATCGGGCCAACTTGTCACATTCCCAAGCGGAACAGAACCAACGACTCTCTGCCGCCGCAGTGAGTCTCGGTGATGGTTGTAGGATGACATAACGGAGATCTGAGGCATGACGCGTGTCCCTCTTCTCTAAAAGCCCTTCAGCCTTATAAAATCTGTAAGTGTACAATGTGTAATCCAGCTGTATGGTACATCTGAGACAGCTCCTTGGTTTCTTATTTCCCACAATTCCCCTGCCGCCTTCTCATCACTGGCTCAGGTTCCTTGATAAGCCCGTCGCCGAGCTGACCAGCACAAACGCCTTTATCAACAGATGAAGGAGGCAGCTTTGACAATATATCATGACAAAGTCTCAGCACCTGGTCCAACTGACAAGCATTCCAGTGTTTTTGTGATTGGTGTGTATTTCTCCAGCTCAATTAATCTTTATATGTAGCCCCTGGAATGCCAGATTGAATAGAATTTGTAAAACCTGGGATCCAACGTATTTTGTTGCACAAATTAATTCAAGCATGGGTTATTTTTTATTATTCTTCACCTCCACAATTTATATTTGCTCTGAGATATATGTTAAATTATAAGCATGACAGGGGGAGTTGGGCAGCCAAAGATGCTATAAAAATAAAATGAACTGAATTGAAATTAAAATGAACTTTTTTGGATACTTTGCCATGCTGAAGATTAGATGGCTTTGGGTAAACTTTGGGCACATGAGTGTGAATTTGTTAGCTTTATTAAGAGCACAATCAGTAAATTAATTACATGCAACATTTGTCAAGAGAGCTGTCAAATAGCAGGGAATGTTATTGTAAATGTCAATAATTCAGTCTAAGAGTCTCAACGTTTCTTGATTATTGGAAATCTGCAGAGCTATTAGTGTAATGAGGAGTAACATGCTAGTTTACTTTATAATTAAGGAGTGTTGGCACATCATTAATGACCAGAAAGCAGAACTGCAAACTGTTTTACCTTTAGCTGGATAGACACATGAATCACCATTCGTTCATCCATTTTTCCTATCTATTCTTTAATATATATCAATCCTTCCTGGACATTAAACCTATTACAATTTCGGTCAATCGATCGGTTTCCATAACTGCTTATCTAGTGCGGTGAGCCTGGATCCCGAGTGCATAAGGCGGGAGGAAACAGACCCCCCATACCTAACCACATCTGTTTGGACTATGACAGGAAAGCAAAAGAAACACGAGGAGAGCATGCAAACCCCAGATATTATACAGGGATTCAGGGGTTTAGATCCTCAATACATATGGTGCGAGGTCACAATGCTAAGCACTGAACCATCATGCTACCGAAAAAGCTCATGTCCAGCAGGATATCTCAGCTAGGCTCCTCCCTCAGACCTGCCAGATAGTTCCAGGTCATTAAGTTACTGTGTACCAGCAATGAGCGAAATACCATCCATCTTCCAACCATTTATCCTAGTCAAGGTCATGGGGAGGCAGCACAAAATGCCAGTCCAGCATAGGGTTCACATACATACACAGTCCAGCATAGGGTTCACATACATACACAGTCCAGCATAGGGTTCACATACATACACAGTCCAGCAGAGGGTTCACATACATACAGAGTCCAGCATAGGGTTCACATACATATAGAGTCCAGCAGGGGTTCACATACATACACAGTCCAGCACAGGGTTCATATACATACACAGTCCAGCATAGGGTTCACATACATACACAGTCCAGCATAGGGTTCAAATACATACACAGTCCAGCATAGGGTTCGCATACATACACAGTCCAGCACAGGGTTCACATACATATAGAGTCCAGCATAGAGTGCACATACATACACAGTCCAGCATAGGGTTCACATACATACACAGTCCAGCATGGGGTTCACATACATACACAGTCCAGCACAGGGTTCACATACATATAGAGTCCAGCATAGGGTGCACATACATACACAGTCCAGCATAGGGTTCACATACATATACAGTCCAGCATAGGGTTCACATACAAATACAGTCCAGCACAGGATTCACATACATATAGAGTCCAGCATAGGGTTCACATACAAATACAGTCCAGCACAGGGTTCACATACATATAGCCATACATTATGATCAATTTAAAATGTCCCCACAAGGTCAACGTAACATGTCTGTGTCACATTGTGTGAACATTCGGCCCCCATAATGACTACACACAGCAGATGCGGAATTCAAACCCGTAACCCTGAAGGTGTGAGGCGACAATGCTACACGCCAAGCCACAGTACCACCCTGCAGGGCCACCCCCCTCCCCACTAATCAGCATTAATTCCTGTTCACATCAGTGACCTGTAATAATGAAAGAATTCAGCTCCAAGACTGGAAACAGCTAAATTGTGGGGGAAAATCCCAGAAAAAACAATCCTCAAGGTGCACATATAGAGAAATACCATAACTAAATTATAGTTACTTTTAATCTTTGCCTTTCATGGAAAAAAAATAATTAAAAACTGGCAATAAAAATAAGCATAGGATCTGCTCATGGGGGATTCGATTTAACAGCAACAATTCTTAATAATAAAGAACATAACTTTATAGGAAAACGGCTGCAGGGCAAAGCATGGTAAAAAGGATATTATCATAAATGTAACTGTGACATAAACACTCCAGTAATTAACCATATTCCACAATCTGCCACGTTAAAGTCATTCATGCGATTTCTACCTTTTTAACATTTAGCTCAACAGCTATGCAGCTTAACATGTGTTGCTAAGCAGTTGTTTCCTTGTTACCTATACAACGTAGTGATGTCCTACTGCTGGAAGAGTGTCCACAAATAGACACAGAGTTCTCTTATGGTTGCACACAAACAATACCCTGATTTTTTTTGGATGGACGGATGGATGGGTGGATGGATGGATGGATGACCCATTGAAATACTTGCCAACAGACATGTCAACTTAGAATGTACAGTTATAATTGCATTTTCAGTAACAAGTTGGCAGAAAGAAAAACTGATTTCTTAGCAAATGCATGACCCTCCACTGTTCTGTGCATTGTTTGTAACTCCTGCATTATATTTCATATTTTTATTGCTCTAGCATCTTTTTACATCCCAGTCCATGCTACGGAACTTCAAAAAGTGGAGTGAGACCAATACTTTGTTTGTCTCAGTAATTGATTAGTAGGGGAAACAACTTCAGGAGCCACGGAAGGCCAAAACAAAACCTCTAACTAAAAAAATGTTGCGGCTTAGCCTAACCCGAACAAAAGCTGAAAATAAAAATGCACAAAACTTCACTAACTCTCTAAGTAGCCAAAAATAGTGAGAAAATGAATCAAAACAAAATGGGATCACAGTCCCTACTTTCCCTTCCATGTCCAGTGTAGACGATATTTACAAATGTGTAAAAGCTATATACAAAAGTAATCTTAAAGCAAAGAAATCTGAAAGGGGCCAGGCAAAATCAAGCGTAAGACAGCAGCAAGGATCAGGCACAGTCAAACACAGAGTGTTTAGCAAGTACAGGGAACAAGGAGAGGCCAATGTAATGGCCTTCGTTCTTCACTGTCTGGACAAGTAAGGAAAAGATGAAACGTGAATCAGCCTATCAGAAATGTTCAGTATGGAATGTAGTAGTGGGCAGGACCAAAAATACAAAGGCGACCAACAGACACACGCACCCAGCAGGGCAAAGCACAACACCAGTTACACCTGGAGACATAACAATCTACAGATCTAGTATTTTTGTTATGTTCACATTAGATATGGGAACTATGTTTTGTTATAGTATAGGAACTACTTTTCTGGTATGCACCATAATAATTAACCGACAGACTGTCTAGCGTAGGAATACACAGAGTTAGAGAGCAGTGTATAGCCCTGCACTGAGAAGTGACATGTAATTCCAAGTAAAGGCATTGTTAACCTTACTTTGGTGTCTGCTGGACGTATGTTGTGAAAGCCAGAAACACAACAATTTTTTAGCAACATTTGTTAGTATTGTGTGATATTGTATGCTTTTATTCACAGAGGTCACCTGATCGTTAATATTAATACAATGAATTCTGTTCATATTTCTCTGACATGAAAACTGGTAAAACAATTCTGATGCAAATAAGCCATCACTGAAAAAAAATTATTTTAGGAAATTGTCTTTTCGATTTCAGTGGACATCTGTATGCAGCTTGATGACATAATCATGTTGTTCACATTCTGAATGACCATATGAAAATAAAACGTTTCAGATGTGAGTCAATGAACAGATTGTCCACTATTTTAGATCCAAACACCCAATCAGCTCAGTATTCATGCTTAATGGAGATTATGTCTTAAAAGCAATTAGTGTCTTATTCATTATTTTTTACTATTGTGATTGATATGATTGTGTCTCGCCTCTTTTCGTAAATGGACCTGATTTTCAAAGGGACAAATAGGGATACCTCTGTTTGGGATTTGGGGTATCCGTAGCTCTTCTGAATACTTGCAATACTACTGTTATTCTTTGGCTTGTTTACCAGATTACAGACAGCATTCAGGTTAACAATGTCCAACTTACAGACAGCTTGTACTTCCGAACAGACGACCATAAAGTCTGTTATATAGAATTTTGAGTTAAATACGATGGTTGGTAATAAAGAACACACATACTACTTTGTGACACTCGTGAAAATATTGCGCAGCTTCAGTAGTATGTCGGCTCAAGGTATAGTATATTATAGTACCATATGGAGTTACTTTTATTATTACTGTGTAATTATTATTATGTTCTGTATTATTATTGTCCCGACACAGCTACAAATTCGACTTAAAGACTGACTTAGAGAATGGATCAGGTGAGATGCCGTACTCAAGGCATTCCAACATCACCCTATCAAAACTGTGAAAAAATCCCATGTGACCTGATGGCCACTGGCCAAGCTCCTTAACCACCTCTTTGGAGCAGGTGAAGTGGTGGCCCTGAGGCTGGCAATCGGAAGGCTGCTGCTTCAAAACCTGTGAATGCCTGGAGTGTTTCTACTCTGTTGGGCCCTTGAGCAAAGCCCTTAACATACGGTTGATTTGTCCCGGGTATGATGTTAATCTACATCCAGCCCTGCAAGCAGGGCCTCCAACTTTCAGGGAAAATCTGGGGGTTGGTGGCAGGATTGGCACTCCAGCCACCAGAAAAAAACTTCACACTGTTCCATTCCATACTATTTGAACTACTGTGGTGCTGAGGTATCACCCACCCCATGGCTGCAGTTGGGTTCTCATCCCTGAGGTGGTTTGTTGTGTGGTGAGTGCAGCTATAGATCAATGTGCGCTCCTCACCACGCTCTGGGATACCACCTATGCTAACCTATCTAGTTAACTTTGGTTATAGTTACTCACGACCACCAGTAACAGAATATCCTCAACTGAACCTGGTCTACTGACTTTTTTTTTTCCATGAGAACAATAAGTTCCAAAAATAGAATTTTCATTTTCAGCTAAATTAGAGAAATAAGCATCTGTCGACTTAAAGGGAATTTGTTATCACAGTACTGCAGTGTGCCATTACAGAGTTTTATTGAGGAATAGCTTTTCTCAAAGATGCCTTACGTTTGCACTACAGAATCAAACAGTAAGGGATGGAAGAAAGAAAGAAAGAAAGAAAGAAAGAAAGAAAGAAAGAAAGCTGTTTAAGGTTTGAGAGTAAACACTACAAGGATGTATGGAGATGTTTTAGAATTTTTTTCATATTTCAGAAAACATAAAATGCCACAGACTCATAGTCATTTTAAAATTATTATTTAAAAAGAGACATAACTAAAATAAACTTATTGTTATGCAGGCCTAGGTCTGTTACAGGCACATTTTTCAAGCTGTCCCTTATAAGCCTGCACTTCAGTGTTAATTTAACACTCGGAGTGTTGATGAAAAGTGCACTTTTCATACAAACATTGTCAGTGTTATATAAATTAGTGGTGCTGCTTTTTGCAGCTGCCCGTGAAAACCTAACACTGTCTTTGAAATTTTCTTTCAACCCATTTATTTTCAACAGCTACTTATTAATCCGGGCCATTTCCAGTAGGAAAAGGGTGAAAGGCAGGAGCTCCCAGCCCATCAGAGGGTACTTGTATAATAAAACTAATATACCTTTAAATTGTGTTTGGAAGCCAACACAAGGTGTACACAGAAAGCTGGGACAAAATTTGAACCTGAGACCCAGGATGTTTGACAGTAGCTGCTGATCCCCACTGTTTTACTTTTAGCCATGGCAATGAAAATGTAATAATGTAGCTTGTCATGACTGATAAATGGCAATAATTTATAAAGTCAAAAGACAAGTCTTTTTGTTAGTGCTATACATAAATAAAATGTCATTGACAGTCTTCGCTCAGACATGCTTTATCCATCTAAAATATCACCTTAAATTATTCTGTCTTTGCTAAAATATGACTGAAGAATCCATCTTTCCAAGTCATCTTGGCAATGTACCAGGGTGACAACAATAGCAGCAACAGTCTCAGTTCTCGTTATCTATCAATGAAAAAAGTGAATCAAAGTTCACCCTTTGTAATACAATCGGAATAAATGTGCCGTCACATTATATCTGCTGAATACATGGGAGTAAATGAATGGGGGGGAAATACTATTGTTAGCATTACTGCAATTGAGTCATACAATCTTATATTTTTGCCATGAATAATGAGCCTACTTGCTTCAGACTCAAAACTGACAAGTTTGGACTAGTGCACATATAATATGATATTGTACTTGTGAACTGGTTAACATTTTATGAAAAAAGTTCTAAATATGTTTATATTCTGGTTTGTCTTGTTAGTAATGACAAACTTTTCATAATAATTATGATATTGTTTTCCATTGTTTTTCTTTCCGACGTCAGTGTGTATAGTGCCACAGTGTACACGTTTGGCCTTATTCCAGTGCACAGATACTAAGAACAATTTCTATGTACAGTTTCAACCACACAAGAAGTCCAAAGATGTTAGTAACAAAGGGAGAAGATGCTCTACACACATAAAACCAGGGTATAATTCTCTGGAGATATGCAAGCACAGAGCTACCAACTAAGCTACCATTCCTAAGGCTTCAGAAATTAGAGATAAGTAAACAATCTGGATTCATTTTAAGCGTGGGCAATTAAACATGAAATAGGAAAACCACAAAACCGCAACCCTATTTCCATCCTATTCCACCGTCTACAGAGCACCGTATCCAGTACGGGACCAAAGGAAGCCTATTGCAGGATGTACAGCAATGAGGCAAGAGAACAGCCTTAATGTTATGCCAGTCCATTGCAGGATACACACAAACATACACTAAGGCCACTGTCCCACCTGGATGCTTTCGTTTTTTCTTGTTTTTGGACATGGTCACTGTTCCATACCGCTATTTAATATTCATATATTCATTTGAAATTAGAGTTCATTTAAATAAGTTAAGATGTGTATATTAAACACCAAATACTAAAATCCTTATTGAGCATAGCTAATATTACGATTTATCACATAATCAATGCTGTATCAGATTTAACAAACTAAAAAACTAAAATATAAACAAATGTAGAAAATGTTAATTTAATAGGTCCGAGGTACACAAACGACTGATAGGGATAATCTACTTCATTAATTAATAATAATTTACTCAAAACACAGCCAATACATCCACAAATATCATTAATCACAAGCTAATTACGAATGCGCGAATTCAAAATACAAGTTCATCAATACCTTGGAATTACAGTGCTATATCTCACTATTACATTTTTACATATGCTTTCACGATTCAGAAACGGCTAACAAAATTAAAAGCACCCAGAAATCGTGTTGTTATACGAGGCAACGTGCCTTCTAATCGAAAAACCACGCAGAATTCCATCAGTCCCACTTGTGGTAAATGTATATTGGTATATATTAAAAAAACAAGGCGCCCGATTGAGTACTGGATACTTTTTAAGTTTTGTTATTGGATGGTATAATTACGGCGTCAACTGAACCGTTTAATTTGAAGTGATACTGGATTTTCCAGCAGCCGCAACTTTTTTAAAACATTTCCCCACAAGTTAAAACCCTTTGCCATTAAATATAAGTCTCTGGAATAATTAAAGTCATTGCATGGAAATAACTTATTTCCGTGAAAAAAATGCACATGCAGTATTAATTGCAGTATGCCGGCATCAGGAAGTTGGAGTGGCGCGCATGCGCAGTGCGCGGCGGAGGCAGGCTCGAGAGAGCCCCCGAAACTGCTATGGGCTTCGAGCTGTTTTGAGACAGAAGAAAAACACAATTTTTTATATTGGGGAGAATTTTTAAAAAAAGTTCTGTTTCCCCGAATTTGAAACAACACTGGGACGGGGTGAGCGGCACCAACGACCCCCCCGAGGGTCTGACTTTGCTGGAGGAGTAAAGGAAAGGTTCGTAGGTAAATGGTTTTATTATTATTTTCCTCCAACGGTGTGGGGTTTCTCACACAAAGAAGTGATGTCGGTGACGCCTGGGCGTTTTAAACGCCGCTGCCGGTTCTGTCTGCTCGTCTTAACGTGATATGAGATACTTTGAGAAACTCGGGTGAATTTTTTTGATAGGCCTTTTTTTCCTGGATGCGGTGCTCGTTATGGGCCGGGAGGGTCACTTAGGCCGAGCCGGTTCGCCTGAGTAAACCCCCCAGTCAGCGCTCGCGTTCCGCCTGCGGGCTGAGACGCCGGCCGGGGAAGCGGCCCGGAGCCCTAGCTGGGGTTTTCCCCATGCCGACTGGCCTGTGCCTCCGGTGTGACTGCTTCCCCCCCCACCGGCTCTGAATCGGACCGTGTGGGTACGTGTGTGGATGTATGCCCGGCCGGTGGGGGTATATCGCTTTACAGATGGGGTAACTGGGTAATTCCCTCTGTTTACCCAAAAAGTACCGCCTGCCTTCGCAAAATCATGCCGAAGTGGGGTCATTTGAGTTTATTGTCTATGCGAGTGAAAATGCGACACTTAAAAAGTTTCCCAAGTGATTCACGCCAACACCGTTTCGAAACTTTGTACCTAGTTAACTGACTGGCTAGTCTGGATCATCCCCAGGAGCTGACGTCTCATGCTTATGAGTATGCTCCTTATGTCCGATCGTGTAACACAGTTAGCTAAATCAGACACTTTAGCACTAAGTACTTTTAGATCGATGTTTGTTTTGTTACATTTTGGCACGATGCTGCCATATTACACATACACGCCTGTTACATACACACGTGTACTATGTTCGTCGGTGTACATGTTTGTCGTGTACCCTATATGTAATGAACCGGCTCATCTTCCCACATGAATTGCTACGTACCCTAATACAGTATCGTATCTTATCTGAATCTTATCTTATCTCTGAGTTCCGTGGCGAAGAGACCCCCCCCCCCCCCCAGGAATTCATCAGCGGATCGACATGTACTAACAGCGTTGAGTTCGGGACGTTTGCTGTGGTTGTAGCCAGGTCACGTCTACCGTCTTCAGGCGTTTGGGTTAGGCTTTTTTTGTGCGTTAGGTGCATTTCCGTTAATTTAACAGAGGAAACGAAATCGAGCTGGTTTCTGATATTCAACTGTCATGTTCTGATCTCTAACCTTTTTGTGGTATCAACCAGAACAGGGATTTTTTTTCTCTTATCTAATACAATATTAACTGTCTGTGTTCAATCCAGCAAGGAGTTTGATGCCACCTTTTCATGCACTAGATATTTATAACTAATCACTTGAAATATGGTGTTATTTGAAAAATGTGAACCCATAATTCAGTAAAGTACACAAGTTCTACCATTCCCCAAACTCAGTAGAAACATCCATTATGCTTTGTGCCTCATAATGCTTTGTAGCAACATCAGATGCCTAAATGGTAGATCTGTGCCCCTAATACAAAGGTCTGTAGCTAGACCGTAGGTATCTCATTTATCTTAACATGTGGTATATCTTGTATGACCTGTGTCAACAATAATAAAAAAACTTAATGCGGAACTAGAGCCAATTCAGATCTATTTATTTGCACTTCCCAGAAAGTATGTTAAATGTTTGAAATATTTATGGGAAAGTTTTTAGTGTCTAACAGGTGGAGTTTTTTTGTTGAGTGGTGCGCGATTTTGACACAGTGACCATATTTTCAAAAAATTGTCTTCATCCTCCCACCCATCTTCTAAATCCTGGTCCAGGTTTTGAGGTTCATGTGATTTCATTTTATAGTTTATGTTTGGCATTTAATGCAGTTGACAGATCCTTCTTGCTCATCTGAAATTTCTGAAAAATAAAAATGAAGATAAAAATGTTGCTTTTTCTTTAGGATGGGTTCAACAGAAGAGGCCAACAGACATGCTGTGATTATTTAGCCCGTCTGCCCTCCCGTCGTACCCTTTGGGTCGCTCCTTCCCCCCCCCCCCTCCCCCCCCCACCTTTCTGTCAGACTGCATAGGGGGATGTCAACAAGGATAGCATGAGATATATGCTCTTCATAAAATATTTTGTAAGTACAACACAATTTCATAAATTCATTTAATTAGAATTTCGAATTGTCTTCATAGGGTTTTACAGATTCCTTGCGTATTGGTTTTAATTTTACTTTGAAGTTACCATGAAGCATTTCAGCTTTTTTAATTATATAGAAGAGGCAACTCTGAACTGTTAAGTTTTGTATGTTCTTCATAAGAGATGATTAACTCTAGTCTGTAGTAAGTAAATACTTTAATTAGGTAACCTTTTCCCCACTTATTTAATTTTAACAGAAAACATTGTCCGTTGTGCCTGATGCTTATTTTTTTTTTGTATTAAATATGTATTATTAAAGGTTAACTTATTTCAAGCTAGGGGTTGGGTAGATATTTCTCCCCTGTTTAACCCGTTGGCTTTGTCGACATGCACTTCATCATTGAGTGAGGAGTAATGGTTAGGAAGAGAGGTTCTTCAGCTAACTTTATGCTTTGATTATAAACCAATGTCAGACATCGATGTTAAAACAGTGAGCATCGCTACCCTGGGGAATAGGTTTATTTTTCCCCGGCTCAAGGTCCCTTTATTCGGACGTGTCAAAACATGCTCTGCTCATTTATTTGTTTTTTTAATTTTTTTTCTTTCCCCTGAACTCACTACGGATGTTGAAATTGTCACTGGTAAGCAAAAGATGACTAATACTGTTAAGTGAAAACAGTCATCACAGCCTCCGTCGTGTGAAGAATTAATTATCGTCAGTTTTATTTTTGGTTGGCAGTTAGTAATGAAAATGTTGCACCTGGTGCTATATTGAGAATAGTTATTGTTTCTTACTGTATCCCCTGATTTGAATTGCTTGGTGTGAATCTGTCACCTGCCTTTCATTGTGCGGGCTCGTCTGAGGCCGTACACACAGGGCTGCTCAGTCCTAGAGAAGGAACAAATGGAATTTGGGGGGGGGGGCACTTCAGGATGTGCCCCGGCTTGTGCTGTTGCCCTCAGTTAGCTACGGAGCATGTGCAGACCTGCAGGGGACTTGCTGTGACTGATGACAAAAAACCTGTCTGTCAGGGCAAAAGGGAGTCCCAGAAAATGGTTTCACCCTCCCTCAGGTTTGCTTCCAGTTATGGCCAAAATTGCCGCCACCCCTTCTGAGAATTTACGTAATATTCCGTGGAATATTGTTGATTTAACACTACGTTAGTCTGGACAGTCTTTCTAGGAGCAAGCATCATGCAACTAGCTTTGAGATTCCCAGCCGCCCTCGTTACGCTCCCCTCTCCTCCTCGGAGGCTAATTTCTGAGATCCGATGCCGTTTTGCCCCCTAAATAGGGCCCTGATGAAAGTGAAGTGCGAGCCTGACCTGCCCGGTTGAGGCACGGTGTGAAATTGGCTCGGCTTGTTTATTTATTTATTTCCTGATAATGTCTCCGCTCCCTTCCTCCAGTAAGGTTAAGTGGTGAGATTTAAAGGGACGTCGGCTCTTCTGCCCTGGGGGGAGCTAAGCTGGCAATGGCAAAGGTCCCCACCCCTCCCCCGCCAGGGGAAATGGCCACCGGGCCCGTGGCTGAGAGCTGGTGCTACACGCAGGTAATTAGCTTATATTTGTTGTGTGTTGCAGAGTGTGCTTCTGCTTCTTCATTGTTGTATTTTTCACTTTACAAAATGATTAATACTGTACACATGCAATTTTAGGTTCATATGTACATGAAACGCCCATGTTTTGGGCTATATGATCAACTGTTTTAACCTTTTAACTTGAGCTGAAATTCACGGATGGGGTATTTTGTAAAGTTTTGCAAATGTTATGCAAGCTATACTATTTCGTTCCTATTGAAGTTCCTGGAGTGTAATTCAAACAATAATCCATGGAAGTCAGGTGCCTTTTGCAGTCCTCCTCTTGGGTCCTTGCTTTCCCTTTTTATATATTTTTCTTCTTGGATTAATGTCAGTGTGAGTCTAGAGGCTGCTGTGTGTTTTCCCCTGTTGAGTTACTCAGAGTTTGACCCATGCCTCTAGACGTCAAGTTCACATTATGAGAATTAAGGCTCCTTTGTTGTCTGAAAGTAATGCTTCTCCTGGCTTCACTCGTTCCAGCCATTAAGCCTCAATTACTGAATGTATTTTTAGCTATAGAAAAATGTAATGGTGTTACTTTGCTTATTTCCTGCCGTTTACACTAAACGTGATACGACCAAAATATTTTTATTAAACATATTTTAACTTAATTGCAACAAGGGGCAGCTGTCTTATAATACACCATCTCTCAATATGACTTCAGAACAATGCTCTTCTGAATTTGTTTCTCATATACTGTCTTGTTTTATTTAGTTGCAACAGTACTGATAAGAAACATTTCATAAGTTACGCCTAATGATGAGACATTTTATTAGTTTGTTTCGTTTATGCAGCTGTGTGAAATTTATTACAGAAACTGATTCTATTTCTTTAATATATAGGAGAATCTAAGAATATTTCTATGTATTGGCTGACTGCTGCCTCACCAGCAAGATGCCCAGTAGTAATTCTGTTAAATCTGATTATCTCAGGAAGACGTCCTCTTAAATGGTAATCATATAATGTGGACATATAATGTTTCGTTTCTCCAAATGCCCGATTGGGAGCGAAGTGCTGGAATTTACTCGGAATGTGGTGTTTTGTTAGGTGAAGGTAGTGAAGTTCTCCTACATGTGGACCATAAACAACTTCAGCTTTTGCCGAGAAGAAATGGGGGAGGTGCTGAAGAGTTCAACCTTCTCGTCTGGTCCAAATGACAAGATGAAATGGTAAGAGGTCCTGCTACGGACGTGACCCACCGCTGGGAAATTATCGGGGAAACTGAGAGCCCTGCACTGACTGCCAGTTTATAGGCAGTAAGATGGGTGTGAAATCCCAGGATGGCTTTTGGGCAAAGCCCAGCTCTGTCAGTCCTCTTTAGGAAGCGGAGAGGACAGAATCCGCTTAATTCCCACATCCTCGCTAAGCACACGGTACGGCACTTTCACTGTTTTTGTACATGGCTTACCTTCCTCGTCTGCTGGCCCCACGTGGGCATCCTTTAATCAAACTGGGCCTTGTGCGCGTTTCCCAGTGACCTGACGGATGTCCGTCACTGAACGTTTCACACTGTTCCCCTCTCCTTCTGGCAGGTGTCTGCGTGTGAACCCCAAAGGGCTCGATGACGAGAGCAAGGACTATTTGTCGCTATACCTGCTGCTCGTCAGCTGTCCGAAAAGCGAAGTAAGGGCGAAGTTCAAGTTCTCTTTGCTCAACGCGAAGAGAGAGGAAACTAAAGCCATGGGTGAGGACCTGCTGCATTGTGGGATGTCTGCATGGTGCGTTATGACACTTAAGCTTGTGGCAGCTGAACGTTACCTGGCGTTTATTTGGTCTCACTTTGTAATCTGTGTAATGGTATCAGAATGTTCTAGAACGTTCAATGAACCATGGCCTCAGTCTTGTAATATTGTGGTTTTTCTCCTACTGTGTTTTCTGCTATGGCCCACTGACCATATATGTTAATCTCATAAGAAGCGGGGTCCTTCAAATGTAACCGAACCGTGTCATTTCCAGAAAGCCAAAGAGCATACCGGTTTGTTCAAGGGAAGGACTGGGGATTCAAGAAGTTCATTAGGAGAGATTTTTTGCTTGACGAAGCAAACGGCCTCCTACCCGATGACAAACTCACGCTGTTCTGTGAGGTAATCGTACCCGCTTGTCAGCTATTCCTTCTCATGGTCTGTGAAACCGAAATATGTGTGATTCAAGAAAAAAAGATAGTTTCTTGTTCAGTCTCTCATTTTCCTCACTGAATATCACCTTTCATAGTCACTAACATTCATCATTTTGATTTTTCAGGCCAAAGTGTTTCATTCATACTTTATGTTGAAGCGGCCGACAGTCATTGTTACCTATCTAGTTTATGCATTTATGTATATGAATTTTCTTATACCTGTATTTATATATTATAGAATACCAGAAAATTGAAATAGAATTTACAAAAGTATTACTTCAGTTCCTGAAATTTAAACGGTTAAAATGGTAATGATATTTGAGCTAAAGGTAGTATTTTAAACAAAAATGAACGAAAAAAACATCGAGACTTCATTACATTTAAAACAGTGTTTCCCAACCCAATCCCCAGGGACCCAGAGATGGTCCACATTTTGGATCCATCCCAGCTCCCTGCCAGAATGTTCACATTTTTGCTTCCTCCCAGCTCCCAGTCGGAGCAAAAACATGGAATGTCTGCAGGAAACGCTCATTTTAAGAATTGTGTTTTTTGTGTATAATTGCAGTGTAACATCAAAACTGGAAATCTCACTTTGGTGGCGAGATAAGCAGGGGATAACTAATGATTATAGAAACTTTACATAAAATGGACAGTCGTTCTAATGTGTTCTATGTGTTACTGGTCTCAAGTAGATCTTAATTCTCCCTGGATTAAAACATCTCGTGAAATGAGCTGGAATTTCTTCTTGCACAATTAAACATTGATTTATCATTGTAGAAGGTTGTAAAAGATCTCCAAAGGAATATTTTCCTTCCATTATAGACAATATTAAATTAAAGCTGTCCCTAAATGGAAAATAAATGCTTCCTGGAATAAAAATATTGAAATTCCGAGTACAGGTTCACTTTTGTGAGCATCATCAGCATTTGTAGGCTAATTGGCAATTTTTTTTCTCTTGCCGGATGAAAATTGGACTGGAACATTTGCTTATTAGCTGTTTAATTTAAAATTTGATTGGTTGTGTTATAAGGGCAGCAGGGAGCCAGTTTGGTTACGTTCTGTGTTCGAGTCACGTTGGAAGTACCTGTTACTCCCTGGTTTCCTGGGTGTCTTCCTGTATGTTGGCCCAACTAGTACATTCTTCACTTTGGGAAGAGGCCATTTTGTGTAGTGCTTTCTGCAGCATTCTGTGTGCAGTGTAGTAAGTGTAGTAACTGTCCTAGGTGAGTGTAGTCCAGGACTCCGTGAACATCTCCGGCCAGTCCAACATGAACATGCTGAAGGTTCCGGAGTGCCAGCTGTCGGACGACCTCGGGAACCTTTGGGAATTCTCCCGTTTCACCGACTGCAGCCTTTACGTATGCGGGCAGGAGTTCAAGGCTCACAAATCCATATTAGCAGGTAAAGCCGTTTCCCTCGTCCACTTCCCACCATGCTGACTATCAGTATGGCTCTGATGTTGAGGAGTCTGCTCCTTTTATACATAGTTTGCGGCAGTTCTCATAACGTGGACCATAAGTATGACACCTTTTAATTCTCGCTGCTTAACAAATTCTCACTACAGCTGTCTGAGCTGATTGAGCTCTGAGCTATTATAATGTTTCATTTTTTCCGTTTTGTACCATTTCACAGCGAGATCGCCTGTTTTTAATGCCATGTTCGAGCACGAAATGGAGGAAAGTAAAAAAGTACGTATATCTCAAAGGACGTCTATGGTGAAGTGTACTGAGTGACCTGCACTAAATCCTTTCCTTTTCCTTTTTGAAATGACATGTGCACTGTGCATTCCCACAGAACCGCGTAGATATAAGCGACATTGAGCCTGATGTTTTCAAAGAGATGATGAGCTTCATTTACACAGGGAAAGCACCGAATCTGGAGAAAATGGCTGACAACTTGTTGGCTGCAGCAGACAAGGTTAGCTGTTTGTGACGTCCGTGTTTACTGGTCCTCTGGGTCGGATCGTGGCTTTAGAGAGCGATCTGGTCAAAGGGGAAGCTGAGGCAGCAGGAGTCTCGCTTTCATGTCGGTTCTTTATTAAAAATGTCTGCCTTGTTTTCCTGTGTCGCCTCCGAATAGCCCAGCTTAGTTAGATGTTGGGTTGACCATGGTAGGGTTTTAGTACTAGATGGTATAAAGGAAAAGTGGGTTTGTTCAGTACCTAAAACGCTCTATTGAGAATCATCCAAAATCGCTCTTAATTTTAGTCATAGAAGATGCAGCCATGGTAAAAATTCAGACCACAGCACAATTTTTTGCTTTTTATTTCTCACTTTATGGGTGTGTCTCTGAATATAAATATGCAAAATATATATGATATAATAGTAAAAACTACACCTTGGTTCTTCTCTGTTTCTTATTAATGAAGGGCTTCTTCCTTGCTTGTATGGGGCTTCGGTCCTGCTTCTAGGAGCCTGATGCGAACTGTCCTAGCAGTGAACCTCACACCTGCACTTAATGTTTCCTGTTCTTTTTGAAAGTCACTTGATGTCATCTTCCGATTCTTCATGATAAACTGTCGGATAAGTTGACGGTCATTAGAAAGTCACTTCTGCCCTTTGCCTGGCTGGTTTCTGGTCATTCCCAGCAGCTCCTTATTCTTGTGTACTGCTGTCTGAGAATTTTTGAACCTAGAAGCAAACTGCTGCTCAGTGTAGCCTTCTGCCAGCAGAACCAGAATTAAACCAGGATTTAAACATGCAGATTTGTTTTAAAAAAAGAGTGGTCTCAATTTTTTTCCATGACTGTATATACCAGAATGATGAGTTGGACTGTGATACAAGAACCTGTATTTCCAGAGCCCCCCCCCCCCCTCCTCACTCAATTTCTTGGCCAGGTTTTTTTAAGAAGCTTAATTCCAGTGACCTGAAAGTTCTTTTGATCTTCGATTTCCTGCGGTTTTCTGCCTGTCTGGCCGTTTCTTAAGAGGCGACCGGAGCGAGGTTACTGCGGGTGAAACTTATCGTCCTGTCTGGCGCTCCTCTCCCCTGCTGTCTCCACCCCCCCTGCCATCCCAGTACGCTCTGGAGAGGTTAAAGGTCATGTGTGAGGAAGCGCTGTGCAGCAGTCTCTCCGTGGAGAATGTGGCCGATGTCCTCATCCTCGCAGACCTGCACAGCGCAGAGCAGCTGAAGGCACAAGCCATAGATTTCATTAACAGGCAGGTATCGCGACGGGCGCTCTGTGGTGAATTTGTGCCACCTTTGTGGAGTGCGAGTTTGAACATTTTTCTTTTGTTTTTTCTGTTCTTATCATAGGTGCAGCGTCCTGCGACAGCTGGGCTGTAAAGATGGAAAAAACTGGAATAGCAAGTATGCAATTAGCTGATGTGTTTGACACACGATTAATAACAAACCCTTATCTCATCCGCCAAGATGCATTACAGTGCCTTTTTTTTTTTTTTTTTTTTTGGGAGCACAAATGGATAGGCTGGCTTCGTTCTTCACTGGCTTCCCTATCTCTGTATCAGCATTATTAATGAAATCTTTCCCGGATAACGTTGGGAAAAGGGATCAATTTCTGAATGGCGCACGGAGGAAATTGCAATGAGGCAACTTCTGTCTGTATCCCAGCATATGTCCGATAGCCTCATCGTCGACATGGCCATGGTTCAGGGGGAGTCCTATAGACATTTTCGGTTGTGGCCTCCCTAATGTCACCTGTTCACATGAATACACCAGACACTCAAGTACTCTGTTGGTTACAGAGCACAGCCTTCTAGCCATCTTGCGTATTTGTGTGAAAGGCAGGATTTGTTTTTGGAGAGAGAGAGAGTATATATAATATAATATAATATAAATATATATAAAAAATCACACACACACACACAGTGATCCCCGCTATATCGCAGATCGGCGATCGCACCCCCGCTATACCGCAGATTACTCCCCGACGTGTCTCAGCTCTCCAGGTATCGCGTCCCTTGCTTGCGGTCCGATTTGTTTTGTTTTCATTTCGTTTAAAGCCCTACAGTGGCTCCCAAACGTCCCGCATCTTCTAAGCCTTCTGATAGTGAGCCTGAGTGCCAGCGCCGTTCAGGAGAAGGTAAAAGTCCTGGATACGTTTCGGGAAGGAAAGCGTTACGCGGACGTTGCTCGCCGTTACGGCTTGAATGAATCGACGGTACGCTACATCAGGAAGGATGGAAAAAATATAAAAGAGCCATATAGGTTTTCATTTTTATATTTTTCATTACATATACAGAGATAGGTGTGTGTGTAATATATATATATATATAATATACACATTTCATATTGTCTTTCTATTATTGTTATGTTACTCATCCTTATCCCATCATCCACATATATGTGTTGTTTTAATAAGTTTACATGTTTAAAGCGTGTGGGAGGGGTATTTTAAAGCTTAAACTATAGAAAAAAAAATGTTTATATGGTTTTTCTATATTGCGGATTTTCACCTATCGCTGATGGGTCTGGAACGTAACTTCCGCGATCGGCGGGGGTCACTGTACTCACCTTTGGCGCTTCCCTACTGCCACCAAGTACCGCACCATACTCTAGCCAAACTGCAAAGAGAGAGTTTTCCATTGTGAATTATGTGCGCTGTACCGACAGCATACACGCGCTGACACGGTCTCGCTTTCTAGCAGGGCCAAAAGCGTGACAACAGCTGGTTGCATCGCCACCAGTCCTATTGGTCATAATGCATGGAGTCTAAAAAGAGCTGTTGATATGAGTCGATATGCATGGATTATCTGAAGGAAAAACGGCATGTTCTATAGATTATTCATTATTGGTAGTTTCGCACTGTAGTGCTCTACTACTGAGTGCTATAGAATGGCTGAGCTGAATGGATTTGTAACACAAACTTATGCAAGCTAATGCCAATTCCACTAGCATTTAACGCTAACATTACACAGTGATTCTCATATATGTGTTAGCGGAAATTAGCATATACTAAATCATGATGTGCAGTCTGAACAGTTATTAAATGTCTTAGGTTTTATGTCGCTGTCACTCTCTGAACCCGGCACCCCCTTTACTGAGCCTACCTTTCTGCAGTAGAATGCAGAAGTGAGCTGGAACCGTGCTCTAGTGCCTGTTCCCAGTATGGGTTGGGTACTGGCTGGATCCCATATGCCAGTGGAAAAACACAAAATTATATTATAGAATATGAATTTATGTGAGGTCTTTGTGTGTGCCTCTCTATGCCCTAAAAAAGGTCATTTTCTTCTTTCCAGTCATACGACGGACATAATGGAGACGGCCGGCTGGAAGTCAATGATCCAGTCGCACCCTCACCTGGTGGCCGAAGCCTTCCGCGCACTGGCCTCTGCGCAGTGTCCTCCTTTCAGTCTGCCCCGCAAGAGGCTGAAACAGTCTTGACCGCTTTTTTTTTTTTTTTAAAAGACTTTCCTGGGGGCAAACATGGGAAGCTTTGGACTGCTGTGTGAACCTCTTCCTGTTCCCCCACTACTTGATTCAGTTCAATTCAGTTTATTTTTATAGCAGAGTTGCCCCAAACTGGCTCACATATACATGTGTAATTCTGATTGATCTCTGGTTGACCACAAATGTGTAACGTTTAACTTGTTTATCAGACGGAATTGTTCAGTTTCACCCCTCAGCCTTTCTCAGTTTCAGTAATGTCAGATGGCCTTAAAACTTTATGCCATTTCTCCAGAGTTTATATTATGTCTTTATTTAACTGTGTGCCTGCCTTGTCAAGAGAGACCAGGCTTTCTCCAGATTGCACTAGTTCCCATAATGCAGTGTTTTTTTTTATCACAGAGTTCTATATGAATGCGTCATTGATTTAATGGGAGACACTGCATATGTCGAATGTTTAGCCCTGTTTGTTAGCTGACATTTTAAAAGTGCGAGCCTTCCCAGTGAAAGTCCATTTCCTCTTTTTACAGTTGAGATATGCCCCATATTGATGGCACCGTTTTCTCACAAAGGAAGCTTACCATCTTAAGTACAGGCGTGTGAGCATGAACCAGACCTATTGGATGGGAATACTTGAGTGACTTGCAGTATGAGAATTTTTGTAATGCGGATGTAAAGAAATTAACTGAATACTTTTTGTATTCTGGATCTGTTTTAAAAAATATTGGTAAAATATGAAGATTTTGTTAAGATTTTACTTGTAGTGGACTTCTTCGAGTTTGGAGTGTCATTTTTCACTTTCTCCTAATTAAATGCATCCAGGTAGTGCACATCACTTTGCAGAGCAAACATAGATGGCACAGACAGCTCTGCTACTCTTGCCTGTAAAAATATGGTCACAAATAGCTGGGTGGGACTAATTGTGACACAAAGTATTAAATAAGGTGAGGTTTAATGGCATTGTGTTCACGCACTTGTTTCTTAACTGTCGTTATGTTACCCACGGGTGATATATGTTGGAGGGAAAGACAAGTTACTTGCTTGGGAAACTCGAGTGAATACATTTTCGTCTTTTGAGACGGTGGGTATAGATAAGTCCACAGCATATTTTTCAGGAGCAACAGAATTCTGGCTACATTTATTCTGTTAGCAGTAATGTCAAGGAGTATCCTAAGGGTATAATTTTAACTTCCCTGCGATAATAAGGTACAGAGTGGGGAATTCGCACAGGCTGATTTAAACACACATTTAGAAAAAGGGACTGCAATGTATTCATTCAAAGAACCTATTAATGTTAATGATACATCTGCTGAATTATAACCGTGATCTGCTGGGATGTGACACCCCCTCCTCCAGGTAAGACGGTTAGCATCCCATAACCGTGATCTGCTGGGATGTGACGCCCCCTCCTCCAGGTAAGACGGTTAGCATCCCATAACCGTGATCTGCTGGGATGTGACGCCCCCTCCTCCGGGTAAGACTGTTACCATCCCATAACCGTGATCTGCTGGGATGTGACGCCCCCTCCTCCGGGTAAGGCGGTTAGCATCCCATAACCGTGATCTGCTGGGATGTGACGCCCCCTCCTCCAGGTAAGACGGTTAGCATCCCATAACCGTGATCTGCTGGGATGTGACGCCCCCTCCTCCAGGTAAGACGGTTAGCATCCCATAACCGTGATCTGCTGGGATGTGACGCCCCCTCCTCCAGGTAAGACGGTTAGCATCCCATAACCGTGATCTGCTGGGATGTGACGCCCCCTCCTCAAGGTAAGACGGTTAACATCCCATAACCGTGATCTGCTGGGATGTGACGCCCCCTCCTCCAGGTAAGACGGTTAGCATCCCATAACCGTGATCTGCTGGGATGTGACGCCCCCTCCTCCAGGTAAGACGGTTAGCATCCCATAACCGTGATCTGCTGGGATGTGACGCCCCCTCCTCCGGGTAAGACGGTTAGCATCCCATAACCGTGATCTGCTGGGATGTGACGCCCCCTCCTCCGGGTAAGACTGTTACCATCCCATAACCGTGATCTGCTGGGATGTGACGCCCCCTCCTCCGGGTAAGACTGTTACCATCCCATAACCGTGATCTGCTGGGATGTGACGCCCCCTCCTCCGGGTAAGGCGGTTAGCATCCCATAACCGTGATCTGCTGGGATGTGACGCCCCCTCCTCCGGGTAAGGCGGTTAGCATCCCATAACCGTGATCTGCTGGGATGTGACGCCCCCTCCTCCGGGTAAGACTGTTAGCATCCCATAACCGTGATCTGCTGGGATGTGACGCCCCCTCCTCTAGGTAAGACTGTTAGCATCCCATAACCGTGATTTGCTGGGATGTGACGCCCCCTCCTCCAGGTAAGGCGGTTAGCATCCCATAACCGTGATCTGCTGGGATGTGACGCCCCCTCCTCAAGGTAAGACGGTTAGCATCCCATAACCGTGATCTGCTGGGATGTGACGCCCCCTCCTCCGGGTAAGGCGGTTAGCATCCCATAACCGTGATCTGCTGGGATGTGACGCCCCCTCCTCCGGGTAAGGCGGTTAGCATCCCATAACCGTGATCTGCTGGGATGTGACGCCCCCTCCTCCGGGTAAGACTGTTAGCATCCCATAACCGTGATCTGCTGGGATGTGACGCCCCCTCCTCTAGGTAAGACTGTTAGCATCCCATAACCGTGATCTGCTGGGATGTGACGCCCCCTCCTCAAGGTAAGACGGTTAGCATCCCATAACCGTGATCTGCTGGGATGTGACGCCCCCTCCTCCAGGTAAGACGGTTAGCATCCCATAACCGTGATCTGCTGGGATGTGACGCCCCCTCCTCCAGGTAAGGCGGTTAGCATCCCATAACCGTGATCTGCTGGGATGTGACGCCCCCTCCTCCAGGTAAGACGGTTAGCATCCCATAACCGTGATCTGCTGGGATGTGACGCCCCCTCCTCCAGGTAAGACGGTTAGCATCCCATAACCGTGATCTGCTGGGATGTGACGCCCCCTCCTCCAGGTAAGACGGTTAGCATCCCATAACCGTGATCTGCTGGGATGTGACGCCCCCTCCTCCAGGTAAGGCGGTTAGCATCCCATAACCGTGATCTGCTGGGATGTGACGCCCCCTCCTCCAGGTAAGGCGGTTAGCATCCCATAACCGTGATCTGCTGGGATGTGACGCCCCCTCCTCCAGGTAAGACGGTTAGCATCCCATAACCGTGATCTGCTGGGATGTGACGCCCCCTCCTCCAGGTAAGACGGTTAGCATCCCATAACCGTGATCTGCTGGGATGTGACGCCCCCTCCTCCAGGTAAGGCGGTTAGCATCCCATAACCGTGATCTGCTGGGATGTGACGCCCCCTCCTCCAGGTAAGGCGGTTAGCATCCCATAACCGTGATCTGCTGGGATGTGACGCCCCCTCCTCCAGTAAAGACTGTTAGCATCCCATAACCGTGTAACTGCTGTAGTTATTTGCCTACTATTCTGGGACATTTTGCTAGATTCTGCAGACAGAAGTTGGTACATTTGTTTCAAAGTGGGAAGTTTTAGCTGAATTTTAAATGGGTTTGGGATGCTTGGAAACGAGTGGATGCCTTTGTGGATAATTTGGACTTAAATAGCACAGAACGTTCCATTTTAAGCTGCAAAAATCTGCTTGTTCTAACAGACTTCCATGGTACTGTTAACCATTTAAACTTACTGAGTCGCTGCTGCTTATCAGTGGGTCCTGTGTTGACTTAAGTTTAAGCAAAACTGCATGTAAACCCCATCAATGTATCAGCTGGCAACTAACAAACCTTCTTAATGGTTTAAAGTTGGCTGTTTTTACTTGGAGTTGAAGATTAAAGAAATTAATGAAGTAAATTTGATGACATTTACCAGGTTTGAGGCCCCCATCTTGTAGGTTTTAAATCGTAATTAAAAATTATCGCCTGACCGACAGCTGATACTCCAGAGGACTTGATTTACTCATGAAAATTATTCTGCCGTGGTAATTAAGAGCTGAGGCCGAGTGGAAACCAGTGCAGCCCACGGCACTCCAGTAAGTCTCATACCTTTTTCGAAGAGTGTGCCGAACCAGTGGGGAATGATGGAACTTTTAAATTAACCACTTTCCTGGTCGCCAAAACCCAGCCACTTATGTGCCATTTACACTGAATCGGCCCAACATTACGCCGGTCTTCACGCGAAAGAACCATTCCTAATTGCTTGCACCCGGGCACGTTCGGCTTAATGAACCCAGCTGTGGTCCCCACCTTCCTTGTTAGTTTTATCATAACTCAAAATCACCCTCAGTCAAAACGCAGAGGGGGTGGGAGAATATTAACCGGCACGTTTTGCCTAAGGCGGGTGCACCCTGTATGAACGGGCTCACCGGAGTTTTTCTCAGTGGCGTTTCACGAGCGCCGGCTTTATGGTGAAAATGTCGGGGTGCGTCGCATGAGGTAAACAGGGTGTCCGTGACCTCTGGAGCACGGCAGACCAGGAGCGTTGCTGAATTTCCCGCTCTGCCTCCACCATCGTCCACTGCACTTCTGCCCCCTGCCTGCATGTTAACTTATGTGGAATTTAATCTCAGCTATATTTACACCTAAATATGTGTTTTGTCATGACTGCCTCGCTTCTGAGCCCAGCACCCCGTGCAGGTATGTATGTCCCCCAATACACACCGACGCTGGTCTCATGTCCTATAGAACTTCTGTGTGCCCATCAGTGTATCTAACCAGTTCTAGACCCATAGTCTAGAACTTAGTGATTTATCCCATAACTTTGTATACATGATGTCCCCACCAGGGGCGGAGGAGGGATGTAATGGGGGGGGATTGCTGTGAATGTTGCATGAATGCCTGTTATCCAAAGGAACATTTTATTACAATTTGCCAGCCATGGTGGGGGCTTGGTAAATCTCTGCAGTGAGTCCCCTGCCATGACTGACCCTTGGGTGGATGTCCTGCCTCCATCTCTTCCATTGCTGGTGCCCCCCCCACTTGGCAAGTTTTTGTTGTGGGGGACTCCTCCCCCTCCATTCAGCGAATTTAACGGGGGGGGGACCTGGGAGTGGTGTCCCGTATTTCTTCAGGGGGCTAAAGTTCAGATCCTTGAATGACACATGTCTAAAAACCTCTGTAATCAGTATATGCTGTATACATTAATGCACCACTGAACAAAGAGCAATAAGAGTGTAGCTTCAGTATAAAGCTGAGATCTAATGCATGTCTCTGCCATTGTCAGCAGCTGCATCTTCATAAGACCATAGAAGTGATATCGGAGGTTTTTTCCTGCCCTCCTGACTAGTCAAAATCTGTTCAGAGGTATGACAGCACACTGGATAAACACAGTTTTTCCAAAATGGGTATTTAAAAAGAGATTTGCCTTAAATCATAACTGTTCGGCTGGGTCTGCTTAAAGCACACTAGCTAATGTTTTCACTAGGACTCACTCATCACTGTGGGTTCAACCATTTGTGTCAAGTATTCCCTTCTTCCCAGCTATCTCCAGCCACTTATCCTGGACTGGGGGAGATGGATCTGTTCCCTGGGAGCATGTGGATGCAGCCTGGCGGAGAGGCAGCCTGCATGACCCCGAGAAAACGTGCAGACTTCAGGGGCATGATTCAGACCTCTGTCCATGGAAGTGTGCGGTGAGTGATACCCTCTGTGCCTTCATACTTTAGTATGAAATACATATAATGGTGCTTTCGCCACTTCACTGACAAACCATGTGCATTATAAACCAGTTGATTCTTTAATTCCTAATGTATCACTACGCCCGCTTTCGTGCCTCTGTTCCAGCCGGCCCCGTACAATGCCACACATCTCCCTCCCTTTTCTTTTAGGCTTGTGCATCCGCCGTGGTCGTCCTCCACATGCTCTGATCTCCAAGCTCCAGGGATTGCTGGCTTGGAAAAGGAGCACTTGGTTGATAAGGTTTCTCTGATGTTGTTTATCAGCTCTCGGCATGTACGCTTAGAAGGAAGACAAACGACACAGAATGTATTTTAGAGTTAACTGCAGCGCGTTTGATTTCTATATGAATCCTCCCAGCTGTAAGATGACCAAGTATCTTTAACCCGCCTGAGAGGCCGCGGTTGAGAGTGGAATGTGGCTCAGCAAAGGGTGTAATTTGTCGATCACCATCAGCCAATGAGGGATTTTTTTTAGTGAGTGAAGGTTGGGTGAAATATATAATGCCCTACAAATACTGGCATTTGGTTGCATATTTTAGCTTTCAGTTGACTGTCAGTCATCATGTGCAAAAGGACTGAAGATGATCAGATGCCGGTGGTCACCATGTTACTGAGGTTGCGTGGGGGGGGGGGTGTAATGCAGTAGCTTCCCGTGGAAATAAGCAAATGAAAACTGCAAGCATCAAGGTGAGGTTTCAGATGACAAATACTATAGCAGGAGAAACCCTGGAATACAGAGAGTGCATTCAGTGTTGAGGGTATCGGTCTTTTTTTCCCTCCTCTTCAGCTCAGAAAATAAATTGCTATGAAATTTCTTTTGAGTACGACAAGGACCATTCAGAGACAGAATGATATTAATTTCATATTGAAATATCTCGACACACATATCCTTGGAGTAGCCCAGCAATCCTGCAATGATTTTTATATTGTAATATAGTATTTTTAGTTTTCTTTGGTTTGCATCGACTCAGGAGTTTATTAGGTAGAGTTTTTTTTGTTACAATGGTTATTTTTTGACACTCATTTTTAAAATGATTATGTATTTCCCAAATAGACACATGGAATATATATGATATATGAAATTTTGCATAAGGAGGAGGTGGTGCGTAGTACATTGGGTTGTGCTTTATGTCCAGAAGGGCATGGAGTCCATGCCGTGGCTGTACGTGTAATTATATCACCATTGGGCCTTTGAGTAAAGCCCCTTCACTGCAGCTCTTCCAGGGGAGCTGGATGATGTTTGACCCCCAGGCTTTTTTCACTTTTATCTTGCTTTGGACAAAAGCATCCGCTAAATCAGTGTTTGCCAATCCAGTCCCCAGGGACCCACAGACGGTCCATGTTTTTGCTCTCTCCCAGCTCCCTGCCAGACAGTCCACATTTCTGCTTGGGAGCTTGGTGGGAACAAAAACTTGGACCATCTGTGTATCCCCAAGGTCTGGGTTGAGAAACAATGTGCTAAATTAACATGTAAGTTTACATAAGATGCACAATGATTATTTATATTTATATTATTTCAATACATGCTTGCTTGCCTAGCCTGAACTCCTGTAATAGGATTTGTATCAGTGATGTCCTTTTACTTCAGCATAAGAAGATATAGATCAAACGGCAGCATCTCTACACATGTTTTACACTGGTGCTACATATGTAGTTTGGTGAAGAGCTTAATAGGAACACAGAACCAGAAATGTATCATGATCTCATTTAAGGGTGATTTTTATCTCTGATAAATACAGGCAGCATTTAAGCTCTCCCTGGCTCCCAAAAAACTTGCCTGACTTTCATGCCAAGCATACTAATCCTCATTAAAGTGAACATGTGGCGGGGGGGTGGCTGCGGCGATGGTGTGCCGTTCCAGCCTGTCTGTCTCAGAGGTTCCGGAGGACTTCCACACACCTTTTCTAGTGTGAGCAGAGAGCTGCTCCTGGCCCAGTCTGGGATGGATGGGATGGTGCTTCAGACTGGAGGAAGGAGGCATGTTGACACCCAAAGCCCAAAACAGCTGTTCTGTTAATACACTCATCTGGATTTATTTACCTGCAATCCCTAGCCGAACACTGACCCCACCCCCCCAATCCATCCATTTTCTGTAACCGCTTGTCCTGTTCAGGGTCGCGGGGGTCTGGATCTCGGAGCCTTTGGGGCCCCAGGCGGGGAGCAGCCCAGGATGGGGTGCCAATCCATCACAGAGCACACACACAATGCACACCTACCGGAAATTTGGCAACTTCAGCATGTTTTTGGACTTTGGGGGATGAAAGTGGTGTAACTAGAGGAAACCCCACGACAGCTCAGGGAGAACATGCAAACTCCACACCCATGGAGCCAGAGGTGTGAGGCAACAGTGCTGAACATCCACTAACCTTTTTATGGATGATGTGTCCCTAGTTAATCTGCCTTTTTCTTTGCAAAAAGCTCCTGAAATTTTGCATTTCGGAAGATGACCAAGAGTAAGGAGGTAATAGGGTTGGCTGCACTGTGGCTTTTAAATGCATTCCTACTTCATTTAAGTGGACTACATTTACATTTAATAATGTGCATTTTCATTTACTTATTTAACAGCTGCTTTTATCCAAAGCAGAGCACAATTGAGAATGCCAGTCCCTAGAGCAACTGCGGTTAAGGGTTTAGCTCACGGGCCCAACAGTGAAATCACTTTGCAGGCCACGGAATTTAAACGGACAAACTCCTGCTCAGGTGTATATAGTCTGAACCCGCTGATCCGCACACCGCTCCGCCATCAGGCCATCACTCTAATGGACCCTAATTCGGTGCGTTTTGTGGGAGCAGTTTCCCAAGCTCCTCCTTTTGGTTTCCCATAAGCCATCACTGGAAGTCTCAGAATCTTTGTATGCATATGTGACAGTGATGCAACTGAACCAAATTGGACAGGATCTCCATTTTTGTTTGGGTTTCTCTGTAGCGGCACCAGGAGACTGTTGTCCTAGGTAGGACTGAGATTACAGAGGAGCACCAGGCTCGCAGTTCACCGTGGTGATCCAATGAATGAATTAATGAATGATACATTTATATAGCGCCTTTCAAACACTCAAAATCCTTTACAAGGCTAATGGGGAGCCACTGCATAGCCCCCACCTGGATGATGTGATGGCAGCCATTCTGAGCCAGTACGCTCACCACACAGTAGTTAAGGAGGTGAAGGGACAGGAGAGAATTCAGTTAGATAAAGGGGGGCCAGATATGAAAGGGCCACAGTGGGCAGCTTGAGCCCAGGCATCGGGGTACCACCCCTACTCTTTTGAACGATGCTGCCCAGAGACCTTTTATGACCCCAGATAGTCAGGACCTTGGTTTTACATCTCATATGAAGGACGGCACCATTTTTACAGCACAGTGCTCCCATCACTGCACTGGGATCTATGCCGACCCCAGGATGGGCTAATCTGTGGGTCACAGCAACACCTCTTCCAGCAGCAACCCAGCTTTCCTTCCATCCAAGTACTGGCCATGTCCAAACCTGCTTAGCTTCAGGTGGATTACCTAGTCTAATCGGCAGGTGGTACAGCTGCGGCATGGTGCCCCACTGCAGATGAGAGGGGATGCCCAGCGGTGGGCATGACGTGTCCACAGTTGTAATGTTGTAAAGTCTGGTCATCACAAAGGTCAGACCCAACCAAATTATCCTTGCCAGGCCTTTGTCCCGCGTAAAAATGATGCGATGACCGCTTCTGTTTTCCGAACAAAATTTTAATCACAAAATAAACCCTTTTCAGAGTAAACAAAAATGTACACTATACATAGCCTATATAAAGCCTAAACATTTTCCAGAAATAACCAAATATACAGGTACATCTCAAAACAAGCCCATTTTTACAAATGCCTCGTTCGTGTAATTTTTAAGAATAAATTAAGCCAGAGTCATTAGTTGCAGAATAATTAACCAGGAATTTCATTCACCTACTACGGTAAACACCTTAAAAAACTATACATATGAATAACCACTAGCAAGGACCAAAGGTATGACGTCATTTAAATGACTGCAGAGAGTTAGAGTGATTTAGCAATAAAGTGCATAATACGCACAGTGATGTTTTATAAAGGTAAGAGCACACATGAAATGTAAAGCGTTTTACACGGGACCATAACACAAACAAGGATGCAGGTAAGGACACGGTAACATTGGATGGTTTCAGAGAGGGGGGAGCAAAGGATAATTCACACTTTACCTCATGGGACGGCTGGGGTTCTATCTTTTCAGCCACAGTAAATCAGTCAGAAAAAAGGAGAGTAAACAAAATATGAACGGCACGCTTGCGTACCTTCACATCGCCAAGGTTAATTTTACTTTCGGCCGCTGGTCTGCTCAGTCACGATATGCAAATTGCATTTCTCACTATAATTACTGTTAATTAAAAGCGCGGAAATGTCGAGCTCTGTGGCAAGACCATGACAAAGTTATATTTAGCGCTTGCCAGCTTCATTCCAGCCACCTGAGTAGCGGCTCAATTTTAAGAAGTTGTCTCCCGGCATGTGAAATTAAACTTTTGAATTCACGGCACGCTTCTCCGTTTAAAGTGAAAGTAAAACGCGTCCTAGGCTTATACCATGAAAGACACCGGGATGACAACGGGAGCAGGAAAACGCCATAAAGCTTACAGGGTGTATTTACAGAATATTATTCGTATTTGTTTTTCAGCACGGGCTGTACTGTGGTCTGAAAGTGCCTGGTATATGGAATATGGCTCTCAAAATACAATGATTTAGTTGCATACTAGTAGAAAAGTAGATTTACTGTCATACACATGCTCCCCCCCGCCGACAGACTCCGACACCCCCCAGCACAGACGAAGCACCTCCGTATAATTCTGCCACGGTACTGAAACCAAGCCAACTGAACCCCGTAAACTGCAAGCCTGTGCTCTGCTCGGTCTTGTCGGACAGCTCTAAGTAGGATTTTAATTTATATGTGGCTTGGGGGAAATTGAAGATTACTTGGAGTGATACTCGAAAGCATTCGGTAGCAGAGCTGCAGTCCGTTAAAGCCAAGTGCCTTCGGTCAAAATTGGAAGATTTCAAGTAAGCTTTTAAAGTCCTATTCAGGGGAGGGACAATGTTAAATTGTCACAGAATCAGCTGCACAATGTAAGCTAAAACAGTCTGCCTACCAGAAAACTGAAAGCAGGAAATATCTGACAATAAGGTCTGTCACAGGAAAAAAAAAAAATTCTGTGCACCTCCACTGCAAAAAAGACTATTAAGTTTTATTAACAACTCCAATCTGTTTTAAAAAAAAATGTAGATCCTAACTATACATCTAAAAATGAGGTTGATGGTGATGCGGTTGGCTGGCACAAAACCTGGAATTCGTCAGAAAGTCCACAGCATATCCTCTCCCTCAACATCTGGAGGAAACTTGATATTTGCTCATGACAGAGATGGAACACATGGTGTTTATGACTTTGCAGGGTCACCAGACAGGTCAGCTAAGGCCCCAGAGACCATCAGTGCTCCAAGAGACCCATAAACATGCAGAAGTGACTTCAGCCCGTAGAGAGATAAGGGGTGTCACTATGGTAATTGTAGTCAGGGCAAACCTTCTGTACCAGTTTGTAGTCAACGCTGAAGAAAGCGATGTAGATGCAAATGACCTTGAAGGGCTTTGAGCACAACCAGGAGTCGTGAAACTGGGTCTGTTCTTCATAGCAGGTCTTGGATGGGTCAAAGTTGCAAAATGCCGTCTTCTTGACCCGGTCTGTCTTCTTGTACTCGATGCGGCAGTTGAAGGCCCTTGTGTCCTTGGTCTCCAGTGTGGACTGCTGTGAGATCTCAAACTCCACCACCTTGGATGGGGGCACCAGGCTCACTGAAACATTGCCCTGGCCGGTGGAGTTGTGCCGGAAGTAGACGCTGAACGTGCCGTTGCCGTGGTCCACGATCTTGCCGGTGATCAGCAGGTTCAGCTTCACCGTCTTGATGTTTGAGTGGAAATCTCCCCAGCCGAACATTTTTTTGAACTTCCCTGTTTTTACGATGGGTCTCCGCTTGGCCCTGGCACGCGTTTCCCGTGTGTCCGTCTGATTGGACAGCCAGTCCCAGAGGTCCTCCATGTTGTCTAAATACGACACATCCCTGGCTGCCTGCTTGAGTCCAGAAGGGCTCTTGGCAAACAAGCGCAGAGGGTTTGCCATTCGGGGACTGGCGACGCTGGAAGGAAGATTCTGCTCATTTTCCCATTCGATAAGCTCTGTCGCTGGAGCCTGCACTCTGCTGCCAGTAACCTTTCGAAAGAAAACACAAACAGAGAGATTAATCAAGAAATTAAATTAAAACCAATGGCAGTGAATGTTTTCTCTCCAACAAGGCTTAGCAGGTTGAGAATGCCAATTTTTTCTCTTTAATTTTTAGAATGTTTAAAAATGACTAGATAATTAGAGCACAGAGGTAACAACACCATCCCACCAATTACACATCCATCTGTTTTCTGAAGCAGTTTATCCAGTCGTGGTCACAGACCTCATCACAAACGCCAGTCTTTTGATTTCAGTTTCTGCAGACCACTGCAGCTGAAGCAAAGCAATCGAAATGTTTGTTTAATGAGTCTGCATACGACTCCGATTTAAAGGAATTATTTTTCCGTCATCCCATCCGGGGTATCTCCTGACCTGCCCCTTGTGCCCCATGATGACTGGGATAGGCTCCAGGCCCTCCAGCAACCCTGGACAAGATAATTGGCTAGAAGATGGATGGATGAATGGATGGATGGATGGATGGATGCATGCATTTTCACTGTACAAATTATCATTTCTGAACAAAATTATACAGAAACATTAATTAAGTGACGTTTGATTTCCATACAAGAACTTTGCATATAATGGCACAATAACCAAGCCAGTCTTGGGCTGCCTGGATAAAGAAGAACAGATTTTATATGGAGAAGCAACATCGCCCTCCGCACACTGAGAGGTTAACGTACGCCTTGCAGCACCATCAGAGTGCTACGGGATTGATTCCTGGTCCACTTCAGATAAAGTCTTAATAATTCACCGCAATAAGCTTAGCTGGTACTTTATTTGTAATTAGCTGTGGAGACTTTTCAAAGGCTTGGTCGAGGGGATCATTTTCAGCTGCGGATGAGGAGCCTGCTGGTAATCGTATGGATAGGGCTGCACGCTCCATCTTCCTAATTATAATTTTTGCCGTAAGCATAACTGAAGCATATGTGTACACAGCTAACTAGATTCTCCCCACTAGCCATGCCTTCTGAGCGCTCTGATAGGTGCCACATTATTGCATTTGCATAATGCCATAAGTAAGCTTTTCTTTTTTTCTTTTTCTTTTTTTAAGAATTCTTTAGAATTTGTGTAACTATTCGCTAAGAGGGATGTAAACAGTGAAATTTAATGAGTTATAATGATGATGTGCATTTTGATAGACAGGCAGTCCTAGGAGCATATTAGGCACACAAATAAGACCCAGCTTAAGGGCACAATTTCATGCAGAGTCAGTTTATCTCCTGCATATTGTGAGACTGATGCATAATGTACAGAGTACTCAACCTCCATTTGAGAGAGACAGGACAGATCATGCTCACCACTGCTTCCGTTTCCCTGAGAAGATGACGGACAACTGAGGGAGCAGACTATTCGGAAATCACATTAGGTGTCTCATCATTATAAGAGTCAATTAAGAGGAAAATCAGCCAGTGATGGCTTTACAGTCGAGTTTATCAAGCGAAACACTCCCACAATCTCATTTATCAATACGGATTGGTACCTACCAATGTATCTGCTGAAAATGAAACTGCCTCTCTCAGAAACTAGTCTTTGCAAAATCCTCAGGTATGGTATGAATGTCCAATGAACTCATTAAATGCAAATGAAGATTTTTTTTTTTTCTTCACATAATGAACAACAACTGAGAAAATTGTACTGACATGTAGGTGGTATTGCGAAAAGAAATCATTCAAGCTCTATTTTTTGTTGCCTGGAGAAGAAAGACAATATCTGTCACTCTTGTAATTGCTTGATCCAGCATGATGCGGGTTTATTTATGCATTTGGGAAGCCATAGTTCTGAAAGAAGATCTTAAAAACAATCTGCAACGACATGGGAGAACATATTGAATACAGGTTAAATGCTGCAGGAATTGAAGCAGTAACTCTGTCTGTCTGATATTTATTCAGTCATCCTTTTCTTCTTTTCTAAGGAAAGTCGAGCACAACTGGCTTTCAGATGACTAATGCAGTAAGTGCCTGAATACCTGCATGGTGCTCTGGCCTCTCTGGAGACACAGACGGCATCGTGAAGTAGCATATGGTCCAGCAGAGGAGTCTGACACAGAGCTGCAGACTACGCATGAGGAACAGAATACCTATAGGACTATGACATGCATGGGTTGTGTTGCAGATGCATCATGGGCCTGTAGGAGGTGTGAGGGAGCAGCTGCTGGTGGAAGCCACACGTATCTGGTCCGATTAGACCACACACAGACACGAAAGGATCTTTAGTTCCACGAAACTGCAGTTAGGTCTACCTCTTAAGGTCACTACTTAATGAATAAGATCCCATTGGAGAGGCTGTGATTTAATTACATGTGATGTGCCAATTGTCATTCCATGGCGCCCGCAAGGAGCTTCAGTTTAGCAATTACAGCGGCGAGATGGGTGGCAGACAACTGAAGGCAGGATGAATCAGCCTCGACATTAGCCCGTAATGAGCATTATGTAATGGGCAGAGTTCCTGTCCCACGGGTGGACATATCTTTTACGGCTTGACGTAAAGGTAATTGCCACAGTGACTAGAACTAGGCTCCAGAACATTATTAAGCAGTCAGAGGCACCCGTCTGGTGGGGGGAGGGGGGGGAAGGATGCTGTTAAAAATCTCGCACCCCCAGGGAGTGCCTCGCTGAAGGGCGATTCGGAGCAGGCTTCCCGCTTTTACGCATCTTCCTGCTAGAGGTCAGAGAAATTCTCCCCATAAGTATCCTTCCTCTCATCAGCCCCTCACTCAGCCGTGCGCACAGACCTGCCCTCTTACCGGTAACATGGAGGTAAACGTGTACAGGATGGCACGCCCTGGTCTGCGTGTCAGTGTGCATACCACTGATCGCACAATCACCGGGGCCAAGATGTCATTGGAAGAAGCAAGATACTCAAATTAAACTATAAGGTGGCATCTTGGTCAACCTGGTCTGTTAATGGCAGTCTAGGGGTGCTAAATGGCAAGAAACAACTATCACCACCTATTTTAATATCAATGGATAATACTATGATTATAGGTAGTACTTCCCAGGATTTCTGAGAATGAATGACAATACCACCCCCCCGTACACTAGTATGTCAAGAAGCAGCTTTTGCCACTAAACACAATCGAATTAGATTTTTACAGTTAATCTCTGCTAAATAGGATTTATATGTAATTCTACAGTGAGGAAAAATATAGGTGCCACTTCACCATACTGAACGTTTTTGGGAAACATCAGAGTGATCTGTTCATGAGTCAACGTCTCCTTAGTTGGAGGGAATCCAAAAAAGTCAAGGTCCACTTTTGCTTCCATGGAGAAATGCTTTGCGACGTTTCTCAGGATAAAGGGAGCAAAACAATTAACCCGGCACATCAGTACTACCTCAGTGGTCACAGTAATTCGCAGGGCTGGTTTTTTTACATGGCTAATTTGCTTGCATTTTACAATGCAAAGTTATCTTCTATGCAGATTTCTTTAGTTTGATGCCTGGTTTTTCCTCACCTTCCGGCAAAACAGCCGACTGCTCAGGGACTGCTACATGCACCTTGGGTTTGCAGATTCAGAAAAATACCTCTTGCTTTCAAATTCTCTGACTTCTCTGAGAGCCTAGTCTTCAACAACTCAGAGACCCCAAACTTGAAACAGAGACCCCTGGCATTGGCAGCTCACGCCTGTTTCTCCCCAACATTCATCACTAACGAGGAGCTGGGCAGATAGGGGGAAGAGTCGGTAGGGGAAAAACCTCACGCGGGGCTGAGCACGGTTTGTTGCCAGCTTAACGGTGCTTAAAATCACCCCTTACCTGATTATCGGAACCTCATTAGGGAGACATGACAGCTTCCACCACGAGAACGAATCATCCGAGAAACCACAGTCTCAAAAAAAAAAAAAAAAAACCCGGAATTCGATCCGTCTCCCTCTCTGATGATGAGGAGTTCAGCTGCTGTTCTTCTGTAATGTTTACATTACAGTCTAAATAGACAATGAGCAGCTTCATCCTAAGTGCTAATTGTTACAGATTACTGCAACACAAGCATATATATTAGTCGGTAACCTATGTACAAAACAGACTGTGAAAGTGAACATGAGTCTGCTTGTACATTATGGCTGGCAGAATTAATTGCATTTTTCTTTGTAGCAAACAGAGGACTCTTCATCTTAATAGACACTTAAGTGCTCCTGTATATAATGTACTTCTTGTGTGCAGAGGTGTGGAGTGTGACTTGTCATGAACCCACTCCATGTGATTTCTGTCCGAGGGTTTGCATGCATTACGTGTCTAATATTGCCACACATGCTGGGTGCTGATTGGCTGTTAATGCTCACCACTCCTGCCAGCCTGGAGATCTGTCCAATCCTGTGCTCCACAGCCTAACAGCCTCACCTCTCGCCATCTCTATATGAATCCTTACTCCAATCGACTGTGGTGTTTTATAGAGACCAGATGTGTGAAAAGCAGAAAGTACTCATAAATATTGATTAAACTTGAAGCCACGTGTAATGTCTGACAATATCTTACTTCTGACCCATTTTACAATATTTTCCATTCTAATATGTCTTTTCATCTGCCATTATTATTGTTGGACTTTCAAGGATTAAGTGTGTTCAGTGACTTGATATTTCCACTCTGGAATCGGGTATAATTCAATTGCCAGAGTGTGTTTCTGCTTTGCTTTCAGTTCAGATTAAATGGCTTGTGAATAGTCTTTGCAAGTTTTAAAATATTAAATTCTTAAGATTTAAATATTAAATCTTAATTATTGTCTCATTTATTAAATTTTAACTTAGCCCAGACAGAAGTCCAATTTGACCAAGCAAAATGTGCTTATTTTTTGCTAGCTGCCGCACGCGCCCGCGTTTTGGAAGGTCGTGTTTCCTTTGAAGAAGAAAGAGAGGAGAAGCACTGGTGTCGCTCGCTTTCTGACGAGCAGGCAGGAACATCAGAGAGAATGTGCGGAGAGCGGACTGCACGGCATCAGAATGAGCTCAGTGTGGAGAGGCAACGAAACAGAAGGACTGAACAATAGGACAAGATTCAGACTGCTTATTCTCTGGTTGTCAAATCCCGTCTCGTGGATGAAAGTAATAGATTTAATTACTGGGGCAGATTGCTGTATAATGAATTAATATGAGGCGTGAATAGCCTGTCCTAGCATTAAACAGTAATTTCCGACAAAACTACCACCCCCACCCCAATCTGGGAACAAATACACATCTAGTCATTTGGTGCCAGATTGCTGGGCCAATTGTCAACAGATCAGAAGCTGTGAATTAAGCATGTTCTAGAACACAGCAGAAAAAATGTAACGGCTAAAAGCAACAGACTATACTATACCATACTACTATACTATACTATACCATACTACTATACTATACTATACCAAAGGAAACAAAATAATCCATTATTTGATTAAATTTACAATTGATGCTCGGTGTTCTGCAATTAAATCACGCCAGCTTGAGCCAGATATGAAGTGATACCTGACAGCGGAAGGCTCAGTCATTTCACGCAGGTGAAGTCCTCCATGTCCTTAGTGACTGATAAGTAGGACTCTATGGAAGCTCTGCTGCCACAGAAGGCCCTCACCTTGAGGTTGAGCATGAACGTCATCCCTAAGACCCTGCAACCCGGTGAGTGGTGGGAAAGTTCCTATTCGCCTAACGTGATTGGAGCGAAATGGACCAGTGATTTTCACTTGGATCCACCCTCCGTATCCATGACCTCATCGGGCAGAAGGGCGCTCACAGTCTCCTAGGTCACCAGCCCCAGTGTTCATATTCCATTATGTTATAAAATGGGGGAAAAAAAATCAATACACAAAAATTTATCTATGTGACGAAGATCGTCCATCTTTACCTGTTAGGTATTTTTTGCTGCCATTTTCCAAAATGCAGAGTGTGAGCTCCTGTGATTTCCCTCTAGGGTAAGAATTTTACAGGATGAGAACAAGCTGAGCAAACTCACTGCTAAACACTCACCAGAGATCAGGCAGCTGCATCTTGATGAGCTAACGCTGCTCACGCTAATGTAGAGAGCCCAAAGACAGCCCAAAGACAGCCCAAAGACAGCCCAAAGACAGCCCAAAGACAGCCCAAAGACAGCCCAAAGCCCATCTCCATGAACAACCTCATAGTTTTCAGCGGGAACAATGTGTGTTGATTGTTCTGAGAGCATCCGAAGTGCCAGCATTCATAAAATTTCACAATAATTATGTGTATTTTCATGCAATTCTGAGAACTACTAAAATTATAGTCGCATCACATAACATGTATTTGGGAAAATCGCATTCTGTGATTGACATGACCCAGAGCCAATTAAATTGAGGAAGGAACCGAGAAAACTGATCCAGCTTCTAGGGTAGGTATATCATGCTAACCAATTTGTAAATCAGGGAAATTTGAATGTGCTCCCCAAGTCCGATAAGAGCTGAAATCTACAGGAGTCTAGGTGCTCGAGAACCTGTGTACTGCCCTTTCTGTGCATTTACAAGTAATAGGAAGTTTCGCTAAACAGACAGCAAGCAGGTCTGTATGAAGCCAAGATGTCTTCAAAAATCAAAATAAATACACCCATTCATTTATTAAAAGCACAGATTAATATCCCTGTAACATCTGCATTCACCCATTTCATCAGAGCCTGGAGTAGAGAGTGTATCTTCACAGCTCATTGTTATTGCAGTCATTATCAGCTAGAACACTCATTTTCTAAATTCTGTGACTGGTTAATTAAGTGAAATTAAAGACCATCTGAATGCACCTGGATCGTTATAGCTGTACAGCACTCAATCCACATATTCTTTCAATCTTCGTCAACATGCATTTGATGCTTCGAAAGACTGATTTGTCTATCGGTGTTAATTGCACAAATCTGTTCCGGAAAAATGTTTGCATATTTTCACTGTTTTACAATAAGCTTCATTAAAACACTATGCATTTAGTTTGAAGATTATACGGTACAGGATTCATGCATCTAAACTACAGGGATATGACAGTCACATATATCAATCCATACATTCTGCTGCTATATATCTCATATAATCATTGAAGGTATTGGGACTATGACGACGACTGTTTCTATACTGATGTGTTTATAGGATTTCACAATGCTTTGATAGCCACAACTAAAATAGACAATATAGCCAATTTACTTACATTTTACCCTTATTACCAATCATCATGGAATTAATCAACAAAGATTTGTTTTCAACACTTAACAGAAGCAGCTCATATAACATTCCTTCCAGCTGCAGCTCTCACAGTGTTGCCTGGAACTTTGGATTAAAGAACCCAGTGTTCCCGCAATAGAACGTGACCCCAATATGAACACATAAATACCTGCCAAAAGGCAGAGAGAATCCAGACATGTTTTCATATTTAGATGGCAAGACCATCTTGCATTCATGGCCAATTAAGACTGGCAGGGCGCCCCCTGTCTTCCAGTCTCAGCCACTGCAGCCCTTTCAGCGGGCCGAGCCTATAGAGGAAGGTGAACGGGAAGCCTGGCCCGCGGCGGCCCTCTAGAATATAAACAGCGTTTTTATTGTCCAGGGTCCGGGGCTCAGAAAGCGACACGCTCTTATCACAGCCCGGCAGCTCTGTAATTCACAGCGATGATAAAGTACCAGAGCAGAAAAACCTTACAAGGCTGGCACAATCCCAAGGCCAAGCCGTTTATTTTTTTTATTTTTTTGACATAAGCTTCCTGAAAAACTAATCGATCAGCCTGTTCCATATTATCAGAAGTGTGGGATTAAGGCCATATTCTTAATCTCCCTCTGGTATATTTTTATTATTCTTTTCAGTGTTTGGGTTCCCTTTGCATATACAATAAAGAAACACACATATTAGGAAACTGAAAGGAACAGAAGTGAAGACAGAGCCTTTGGAGAAGGAATTAATGAAGTGGTACTTTGAAGACGGTCCCTAGACACCAACTGATGTCCTGCCTAACCCTACGGCACGCCAGGGTGATGTTACAGAAGATGGTTTATGGTCTCCCCCACCGGTAAGACACGCAGTAACCGTTGGTGAGAAAAAAGCGGGGACTTTCATACATAATCTATAATCAAAGCAACAGAGTCACAAGAGGGAGATCTACTGACAGCCAGTGGTCATCTTCCGTTAGGTGGATTGTCACATGGAGAGCCATTTGAGTGGTGTTTGAGTGGTTCCTCCCAATGTAAACAGTCCAGGCAGCTTGGAGGAGTTACCTCCCCCCTCCCCCCGGCCGCTGCTGTCCACTCTGCTGTGGTCTCTGCTCCGTTCGCTGCTCGCGTCACATGGCCGGGCGCTAATCCAAACTGCCCTGGGATCAGTGACGTGGAACAGAACGCCGCTAATCTGCACACCAGTGTGACCGGCCAGCCCCGGCTTCAGCGCGGGCTACATGTGGGTCTCAACACCAACATCAGGCAGAGTGGATGGTAAACTGCTTCCCCAGGATCCAACCAGAATTGAACTAAACGGTCTAATGGGCATTTCACGGCAACATTCTTCAAAATTACTGAAATAAAGCATGTAGTTAAAACAAAGGCAACTTGGTGACAGGAAACATTCACAGTATTGATAATAAACACCAGAAACAGCACAAAACACTCAAAAATGCTATAACTCTTATACAGTTATAATTATTAACTAGGCTCAATAATTTGCAACCAGTAAGCAAAATTAATTCCATCCATTTATTGATTATGCATCAATTATCAAAACCAGAGGTTTGACACATTTGGTGAATAGGTCTTGCATGGAAAAATTGCTTTTAAAAAGATTTTTTTTTAAATCAATCAAACTGACATGAAATAAGATGAAACACATCATTGAAACTATTTTCTTATAAGGAAGGAATGGGTTGACCAAAGCAAATACTGCCGGCACAGAGCTCTAATCAGCTACCAAGACGTTCCAGCTGCTTTGAATAAAAATGTTCAAGCAAATTGAGCAAGAACAGTCAATGCCCTGCACGCAAGATTTAGGAGGGCCATATGAGGTTTGTGATGTAATGGACAGATAGGGCTGAAAAGAGCGCCCCCTGGAGGTCTACCGTGGTGGCAGTAGCATAACACAGCCTCATCAAGGCAGGTCAGTGTGCTTTAGGGCAGGGGTGTCAAACTCCAGTCCTGGGGGGCCGGAGCCCAGCACAGTTTTTGGTTTACCTTCATTTAACACACCTGATTCAACTTCTTGTGCTAATTAGCCTACCACACAGCTCTTCAGCGGAATCATTTGTGGTGGAACAGGGAAAGAACTAAGCTACACAGGGCTCTGCCCCCCCAGGACTGGAGTTTGACACCCCTGCTTTAGGGGAACATGGATCCTCTGTGGCGAAGCGCCCGTGTTCCTTCCGAAAGAGAGCCCAGAAAAGAAGGAACGTCACAGTCTCTGCAATAAATATATTCACATAAATCTCAACCTGTACGGAGTACCTACAAGGAAATAGGGGAAAAAGACGACCTGGAATCGTGTACAACTCAGCCGAGAGAAGACAAAGCAGCGCCAATGTAGAGGAAATGAAGGGGGGGTCACTTTCATCCTTCATAGGATACCAAGCCAAGGGGAAAAGGGGCATTACTTGAAAGCATCTTTTGTACAGAGCATAAAATCTCTTTTCCTACCACAAACGCTTGATGCTTGAGAATGAAACAGTCTATACACTTCAACAGCACATCACACTAAAGATTTCTCCAGTACCAACAGATTCTGTTCCAGTCAGTGTCCTGTTCGTACAAAACCTTCCTCCAGTCAAATGGTGTTCACGCAGAGATCCACAAAGATCACCAGAAGTTTGCGCACGCCACAAAACAAGGCAGGACTCTCCAACGAAACGCATATTAAACGGGCAGCGTTTACACACTTCCAGGGTGACCCCATAGACGGCAAGCATCTCACGCCTAACCTCCTAAAGACAGAACACTTTGTTCTCTCGTATTTTTACATGCCTGTATGTAGGGATTTCAAGTATTTAGTCCAATATTTCAGAGGGGCAATTCTCCAGTTTAATTTTTTTCAGATTTCTTTCTCAGACACTTTTATTAGCATGTAAACGAAATGAGTTACAAGCAAATGCAACTCGTATTTTAAATGTGTCGATTTTACTACGGTTATACCTATTATTGATGCAATTTTAAACTTCACTATGAACATTTGATAATAATATAAAATAAAAATAAATATGTCCCAACGGGATGTCTCGAATATTGTTCTTCAAAACCAGGTAGTGGAAAAACGCAACAATGATGACCAACTTCGACTGACCACACTTTGTGGTTATTACAAATTATTAGTCATATAACTACAAAAAAAATCATATCTAACCGGAAAATAAAAAATTAAAGTCCCCACAAAGATAAGTGCGCTTTGTCTGCATATACTGAAATGTAATCTAATACTCCAGTTTATAGCTTAAGTTCAATTGCGAGCGCCTTCATATCAAACTAAAGCGTGTAGCCTATATAATTAATATTATTTTCACGAATAGTTTAAATGAATTCTTTTGAATCCCGACACTCTTGGATATTGGGTCTTAAATATGTTTTGTGCCAATGGATTCACTCGGGGATTTTTAAATTTCAATTTTACAATCAATTTTACAAAGAAGCGTATCAAAAATAGACTACTCCGCGTTTGTACGGATTAATTCGTAACTCTTAAGACACAATTTCAAAATATAAAAAGTTAACAGGGACAAAAATTATGTTCAGGATAGTAAGCAACTGCCTTAAAATACGAAACCCCCGTTTTCTAGAGTCAGAAAAATAACGTTGCCTTGATACCTCGTATAAAAAGCAGCATTACCCTCTATGAACCCGAACGCAGGCAGCAGCCCAGCGGGGATGTAACTCACCAGATGCATGCACCAAAAGATCAGGAACGAGTTCTGCCTTCTCATCTTTGCTGGCTTCCGTTAAACCACTTCTTTCGCTTGAGAAGGGCATAAATCCACTTTTGCAGATTTGGTAGTCCCCGCAAGCAGACACACCATATTGCTGTGGTTAACTGAATGAGGGGGAAACAGGTGAACAGAGTTGCTTTTTAGGGCAAATGAAAGCGAAGATAACAGCAGTAACCTAAGCCACATTTAAACTAAACACTGCTAATCATACTGTATGGGATTCCTTGCGCACAATCGTTTTATATACGTGGTTGGCGCAACCGACGATTTCTGATCAGGCTGTATTATTAATCCATTGTAACACATGTATATATAATTCAGAGCACCTTACCCTTTCATTTGCGCTACGGTATTGTCCTCCACTCGGCTGCGGAATTTTAAAATATTCAGACTCTTCGGCGAAGTCCCAAAGGATTCCGATAAGGCAGCAATAAACTTCTCTGATGCTCAGCTCATCCAGACGTGCAAACTCCAGTAAGAGTTTTGGGATTAACCTACCTAAAAACAGCCCGGCAGTGCTGAACAAAAGTGTCGATCTAATTTTCTTAGTCTGCCTTGATTAGGAAATGTAATCGCGTTGTTGGATGACTGGTCGACTCAAATCCTCTTAGCCCTTTACTGGCTCTCTGTCTCTTCAGACTTTTCCTAAGTGACGCTATAAAGCGATTACAGACGTGTACTTGTCTTGGGAAAATGTCTCATTTTGTCTTTAGCGTAAAAACAGTGGTTGATGTTAATACTGCATGGCTATTTTTATTTCGTGATCTGTACAGATTCGTACAGATGTTCAGTCCTTTCCCACAGTGCGAAGTGCGTCCGCCTGTCAGCGCCAGAACGAAAGGGTGCGACTTTGCAGAATGAATTATATACTTCTCCTTCTGAAGTTCGGCCAAGGACTTGTGCGCCTGTGATATGCTCGATTCCATGCCATTTATTTTTTTTTAAGCGAAAGCATACGTCAACTTTATTTTAACCCATTAAAGTCCAAATTTGCTTTCTCAACAATAACTTGTTTTTACAGATGCATTTTAGAGAAATCTGGTTTGCAAATTGTGCAGGACTTATAACATGTTCAGAAGAGAGATTACTGCTGTATTTTCAAAATGTGGGATTTGATTGGTTTACAATATGACTACTAAGTATGTATAGGCCTACCCAATTCCCGCATTTTTAAATATGCATTTCAGTGACTGTCATCTTTCATGAAAACACCATTTATAAAGAGCTGCAATAGAATAATTGAATTTTGACATCAAAGCTCCCAAATGGCCAGTAAATTTAAAAGGCTACACAATTAACACGATCTTCACATTTAGACGAAATTTCGATTTTTAATTTATGGTTCACTGCAAATCAATCCACCGCACAGTTATCTGCTATTCCCGAAGAATCCCTACAAACCGTAGCGTTCCTGAGCCAAGGCGGCAAAAACCCGTGATGAACTGGCGCCCCCGTGAGGTTAAACGTGTTCGTGCAGTAATTTAAGCGAATCTGCTTTGAGGGCTATGATGGTAAGATAATTAGGGCTTAAATGATTAATACAATACCTAACTCATTCTCTTACTTACAAATCGAATCAAACACCGTCGTTTATAACAATTACGAGGGTGCTTCTTTGTTTTAATTGCGACTGACAAGGCTCGTTTTAATTACCATATAATTACAGGACCATCCTCCTGGGCTTAAGGTTAGAGGAATCCGCATTTGTATGCGTGCATTGATTCTGTCAGCCTTTCTAATCTTAAATCTAACAAGAGGACCTCATATTAACAAAGAACAAAAAAATGCACAATATATTAGCAACAATGGATTCGTCAGTCAACCTGTCAATTGACAATCGCTTGGTTACCTTGCAGGCCTGACTTCCATACATGGCAAGAAATGCAAATCCGGCAGCTATGCAACGTCAATTTGGATTAGATCATTTACTGAACAGCATAACAAAACCCAGGCTATACTTGCAAACAAACAAGTGAGCTGAATTGTGTTAATTCTGAGAGAATGGCTGCCTTACTACGTACGTGACAAGGTCCTCTACTTACTGCCCTGTACTGGAAATCAAAGGTGCAAATGTTAGCCAAGGTTCAACAAAAAATATTCATAACTGACTGTCAAATTAGTCTAGTTTATTAAGACTGCCATCTCCCATTTCCACAGCAAAACAAATCCAGTACTATAAAAAGACAGCTTCATCAATCCAGGTTCTAACACAATTTGATCAGCATTTAATACACAAACCCGTGCTTAGGCAAAACCAATTAAACTTACTAAGACATGGAGTTGTGAAGTTCTTCTACAACAGTGCTTCTGCACTTTTGGAGCTCAGAGAGCATTGATCTAAAGCCCCCCTCTCCCACCCAGGAAAATTTTTTTGGGGACTTCTTACACGGCGAGGAGCTCTTAGTGCCCAACTGAGTGGCACTGCAGCCCAGAGACCCGCCACTCGGCTCCAGAGGCTCAGTCTTATCGAAGTCCAGCACCCGGCGAGCCCTGTCCAGCTCCTGTCCAATACCACTGTCAGCCACCCAGACACCCGCGTCCGAGCCGGTGGGCAGAGAGGCTGCAAGGGACTCCGATCCCTTCGACTGGCACGGCTTCCTCCTCCTGCTCCTCTTCTGAAGGCGTCTGCGCTTGGCCACTTGGAGCGTCTTCGGCCCCCTCACCTGCCGCCTGCTCTGGACCGGGACTGACTTGCACCTTGCCAGGTTCCTGAGATACACAGGACACCAGAACCTTAGAGATGCAAACAACTCCAAAATAGGTTTCAGAAAAAGGCAGGTTATAGTTAAAAAACCAAGTGGAACTCACCACCAAAACATAGAAATAACATAAAACAACATAAGGACTATATATCATACCTCTGTAGAAACACAGGGGGTCTTGAGCAAAACCTTTTTGTCCCTACAGGGTCTCCGTTGCTCAAGTTAGCCTTCCTTATTCGGCTTAAATGTGCCCACAACTTTCTGGAAATCAAACATTCAAACACTGAAGAGTGGGACACCATGATGCACAGGCTTGGTCCGCAATGTTATTTGAAGCTCAGTGACTCTGCTTGTAGACCAACAAATGCTACTTCACAACAGACGTACCCATAGGAAAGGTGACCGTGAAGCAGTAACTCTGACAAATGCATTGCCATTTGGAAATGATTCTGAACATACCCCTTGACATTGTGAAATCTTCTTGGGTGCCATCTTTTTTTCAGAACCCACATTTCACATGATAAGGAAGTAGGATCTGTGAATAGCAAAGGTGGTAAACGGGAATATTTTAAAATAAACCACATAAAATACGAAATGTTAACTGGAACACACATCTGAAGTACTCCTTTTTTTAACAAGGACTATGATGTCCAACAGGATATCAAAAAACTGGGATAATACACACAAAATTGGCAAATACATTGTGTTGGGAAAATGGAAACATTTTATTGTGTGTTCAAGCATAGCAGAAATTCTGTGATTTTTGTTTTTTTATGTAAAACTGCTGAACCAATCAGAAGCGGAAGCTCCTCCAGCAGTCTTTAGTTGTAAACAAAACAATTTATCTGCAAGCTCACCATAGTCAATGGTGTTTTTCCAGTTCTTCCTTTTCTTCATCTTTCTGAAGAGCTTCACACAGTCTTTGCAGAGCACTGCAGGACTGTGCTCCACAGCAAGGGAGGGGCCGGATGCAGTGGACCAGCATGACAGGGATTCACTAGAATCGTCCAGGTCTTCAACAGTCCCACCAAACTCAGCTCCCGCCCCTTGATCGCTGGATAAACAAACCACTGTCTTCCTGTCCGGGAATCCATCATTCTCCAGAATCCAGAGCGTGTTGTCTGTGCATCCGTCATCCTCCAGGAGACAGATGGAGTAAGCCTCATTGCTGCCCAGAGTGTCTGTTTGGGTGTCCTCGTCGCTGATGATGATGCTGCCGCTGCTGTTCTTGGTGCCGGCACTGCCCTCCATCATCTCCCCGTGCTCTGCATCCCTCCTGTTAGGGTACTGTCTCTCTGGCACCTCAGAAACATTCCTGCCACAGCTACCAAGCACGCCGTCGCATTTTCCACCCTGCGGAAAGCGTGAGGCTCCATGGGTCGATTCGCCAAAGGCAAGCTGAATTATCTGCTTGGGGGGACTGGTACCCACGCAGAGAGGCGGCCGAGGCCTGCGAGGCATGTGCACACGGTGACTTCCCCTGGTCGAGGCTGGTCAGCTCTGCAGCAGACTGGGACCAAACTAGAGTTCTGCTTCACTACAGAGCTGAATCTGTGGAGCAAGTGTAGCAGAAACAATGAACTACTGCACCAGAAGAGGACTGTAAGATTGTCATAACAAAACAAACTGGTTTTTATCCTACATCAGCATCATGCCTGTCCTCCAAAACATGGAATGGACTGTTGAAGCAGTTTTCATTTTTTTAAAAAGTGACCAACAGAGTGGATTCTGATTATTTCAGTTTTGAGAACAGTTGTCACTACCACCCTTTAGGGATCCATTAATAGTCAATAACAATACTCCCTGTGGTCGATCCTGTATTTCAAATTCACTGGCAACAAGAATCAAGATAAGGAAGTAAAACTATTTTAGTTATTTTTCCCCTCATTAGATGGGAATCCCAAGCAGTGAGCCAGGTAGCTGAAGACCCGAAAAGCTACGATACAGCTCGGGCTGCGACCGACGGCGACCGCCACCCCGCCCACTCCGGGCTTCCCCGAATGCTGTTTTGCTGAAGTCAGGCGTCGACCACGGGTCATGAAATACTGTTCCGTGTACCGAGACTTCCCTGACTCTTATGACATTTCCCAAATTAACATTCATTAAGCCAGCTGCTTGTAACAATAATAACAACAATAATAACAACAATAATAATAATAATAATAATAATAATAATAAAGCCTTCAGCTTTCGCGTTTTGGAGAAATTCCTGCTCTGGCATGCGTACTAAAAGCAACGTATTAGGCCTTCTTTCACACATAAATACAGCCAATAAACTACAAATTCGAGGAGAATAAAACCTTTTAATTATATAATTAACACATCTTCAAACGATATTCGTCAGCCTGCTCACAGTTAAACAAATCCTAACCACCCGAAGTTACAAACACGCTTATTAGTTGTATGGATAAACTATGTGGTTACCTACTTTGGTAAAATAAATAAAAGATAAGTTAATACACTTTAAAGATTGATGTCGGCTATTTAACGACAGTCGATACTGTTTCTACCACTCTCTCCTGTTAAGTTTTATCGATAAAAAGTGCAGAAAATAGGGTATCCGCAAATTAACAACTACTTACATTTAAAACTGCAGCATATTTTCCTCCATTTTTCCAAAGTCATTCCAATATCTGTTACAAACCTCGAAAACTGTACTTAAATTTGTTACAATTTAGTTTAAAATTCAGTTTGTACGTTTTTCAACAGTGACGTGAAAAACGCGCTGCACAATTTTTTTTAACCAATCACACGCAATTGATTCTTTTTCTATACATTTCTAAAGCTGTGGAAAACTAGCGCACCACGCACACCGCCCCCTACAGTTGTGGAGTATGAACAGGAGACGCGACGTTCATCATTCCTCTGGCTGCACTAGTATAAGGGTGAGAGTGAGGGTAAGGGTGAGGAATCTATTTAGTTGTAAATCTTCTCTCTTTACGTTACCTCTCTAGGTAAGCTCGTTCTGTCGCATGGCTTGTCCTACCACTATTACGCCGATGACATCCAGATCCACTTGACCTTCTTTCTTGAGTCCTGACGACACTACAATCTTAGCTCGGATTTCTGCATGACATCGCAGCCTGAACGAGGGACCATCGCGTCACTTTAATCTCCCCAAGACTGAGCATCTTGTCTCCCCTGCCGGCCCTACCATCCACCGTGACATTACTGTTCAGCTTGGATCATTCACACGGTCTCCATCAGCGTCTGCCAGGAACCTAGGGGTAATGATACACGAACAGCTGTCCTTTTCTGAGCACGTAACTGCAGATTTTGTTAAGGGACTGACAGGCACGAGTCTGGCACGGTGCTATCTGACACTATCATGAACAAGTAAGGGTGTGCAGAGACTTTTTCAGTCTCACACCTAGTCGAGCGCAGCTATCTGCTTGGGTACGCAGTGCCATTTCGGTACAGCAGTGAAACTATTTAATTTGTGTTTTATGACTGAATAGAAAAACCTGAGACAGTAAAAATTAATATGCAAAATAAAATAACATGCAAAAATAACACTGTTTCATAACAATCATAATGAACTCAATTCCGTGTTTCTGCTACGCAGTATGGTCACATAACTATAGCGATGAACACAAAAGTCCCTGTTCCAGAAAAAAAATTCTTGAGTCACAAAGTGCTGCTCCTATCGCTTAGCCGGGACACCCATTTTGCCTCTGCGCAATGAATCTTGGTATATGTTGGGCTACGAAGGATCCGTTTAGTGGGTCCTACGCGGAACGGGAAAAGAAGGACGCATTTCTAGACCAAATTTGGAGGAACTTTCCAAATGGGATGCCCTTGTCGCACAATTGTGACGCATTTGGAGTTTGAACGCAGCCTCGAAGGACGCAGCCCCTAAATTCGGACACAGTTTCTCAGTTGTTCACTGTAGGCGTATACGTTCAGTGGTTCACAGCCCGCCCTTACATGTCTCTCTGACTCTCACTGGCCATGGATGAGAAGGAAAGCAGTATTCACGTCATTTTTCTGAGAACAAGCGGAAAAAACAAAAAGAACGAATCTTTGCAAGGAAGTGAATGTTGGTGTGTAGTTCCTCCTGTAAGGGACTCGTTCCCCGCGAACGTCACACCATTAATGGCTATTTGGTGCCACGAGGAGTCTTACTCTGTTTTGTTCCTGTTTGGTACTCGACCGGAGTAAAGTTGGTGGGTTAGTGGGTTCGATATTCGCCACGCATTCACAGATCTTGTATTTACTGTGTTAAAACATTACAAAAATAGACAAGCCCCACATTCACAAATTCGTGTATGTTTGTGAAATTGCATACATATATTGCTTATTCAATTACTACATCCAATAAAATGTGAAAATGTGATATAATCTAGCTCTTGGTGTGCATTCATACGCTCACTTAGCTATAGACAGTCACTGACATATCAAAATGGTTTCAAAATGGAATAACAAGGAATTTAATAAAATAAATTTAAATATTAATTTAAACCAACATGTCCTTTACTTTTCTACATGGGGAATCCTAATGCTCCAAAGCCACAGAACCCATCAACTAATACATCAAAGCTCGTGGTCGAAAGACATGATTAGACCTATACACGTATTGTGCATTTTCGTACTTGTGAAACCTGTAGATAATTTGTGAAATTAACTTATATGCCTCATATTCATTATTTCCTATGCAGGTAGCATATAGATCATGATAATGCTCCAAAAACAAAGATCCCAGCAACTAAACTTCAGCTTGAGAACATGAATATTGGACATGAAACTTTTGATTAAAAAGTTGATACACAGGTCAGCCACGTGGTGGCAGTATGTCCATCACATCCTGTTAGTGGTAAAATTAAAATGTAATGATACCCCAGGGAGCACATTTGTTTGCCCAGCAGAATTACAAAAAAGGAGTAAGTATGAGCAAAACCGTACTCTTCAAAACTGACAAACAGATACATATAAAAAAAAAGGTATATTGCGTTAAGTGGCTTACTTTGTAGGGTGGGTGTTAATATCTCACTGTGTGTGTGTGTGTGTGTGTGTGTGTGTGTGTCCTCCCTGTGTCACACTGCTTTTTTCCCTCAATCCAAAGACATGCAGTTAGGCTAACTGCTGTCTCTGCCCTGCCTGTAGGGTGCGATAGTGCTCATGCACCCTGCTACGGACTGGCATCCTGGACCCCAGCCTTGTACTTTCAGTGTTTTTGAAAACATTTGGTCAGTGGATAAAATGTTAAAGTTGCCCATTTTAAGTGTCAGATTAAAAAAAGTTTAAAAAATTGCGCTCAGAAACAAGCGTATATTGATGAGCTCTCAACATATCTTCTTTGTTACTACACCTGGTCTGAATTTGAGTCTCCACATGAGTCCTTCCAGGAAAAAGGTGCATTTGAATCATCACCAGGAAACGTGAGTTTGTGGCATGAGGCGTGTAGTATTTCAGTTTCAGTCGAGAAAGTGGATGGCTTTAGTGTGCGGCTACAGGTAATACAGAACAAGAAACAAGCAATAGACATAGAGAAAAAGGACAAGCTAACTGAAAATGCTACTAGAAAACATACCTCACGCGTTGAGATGGGCAGGTTTCCATTTAAATATGTATAGATGTTTGTATTGTTTTTATGAATTGTATTACTTTAATGTGAACTGAATAGAATAGACTACTCCACTGTAATTTCAGCATCTGATTATTAGAGCACGGTGAGTGAGAGAGAAACTGTTTAAACGTTATTTGAACTTTGTACCCAAAAACTTTACAACAGCCCAATGCTTTGCTCTGAACGACAGAGGAATCACCTTCTCTGAAGCGTGGGTGACATTGTATACAGCAGCTAATCACACAGGAGACCACTAATCAAGGAGAAGGCTTACAGACAGCGTCAGGGAAAGATGACTGAGGCAGGGAAGCGCAAAGCCACAGCCGCCTCACAACCACTGCTGGCCTTCGTCCTCATCATCGTCGTCAGCTTGGCACAGGCTGGTCGTCTGCTGGTGGTGCCCGTGGATGGCAGCCACTGGACTGGTGTGAAGGCCGTGGCAGAGGAGTTGGGCAGGAGGGGACATTCGGTGGTGGTGGTGATCCCAGAAGTGAGCCTGCGGCTGGGGCCCAGCAAGCACTGCACCACCAAGGTCTTCCCGGTGTCCTACACTAAGAGCACGATTGACGCACTGCATTCCAAGCACGTGGAGATGTTTCGAGGAAACCAAACCTTCCTGCAGAGGGTGTTTGGCTTCTTGACGACCATCAGCAATGTCACCCAGTTAATGACGACCACAGTAGAGAACCTGCTGCACAACGAGGAGCTGATGTCATACTTGAGGGATCAGAACTTTGACGCTATGCTGACGGACCCCGTGATGCCGATTGGTGTGATCCTGGCAGAGTACCTTGGCCTCCCGAGCGTGTACATGCTCCGTGGCTTTCCCTGCGACCTCGATTCTGCAGCCACCGGCTGCCCCAGCCCACCCTCCTTTGTGCCACGGTTCTTCACCCGCAACACTGACCGCATGTCATTCGGTCAACGCCTGGGCAACACACTGCTCAGCATGCTGGAGCCCCTGCTCTGTAAAACGTTCTTCTGGTCCTTCGACGGCCTAGCATCGCGCATCCTCCAGAGAGATGTGACACTGGTGGACATGATGAGGGGCGCCTCCCTGTGGCTGATGAGGTATGACTTCACCTTTGAGTTTCCCCGACCCCTGATGCCCAACATGGTCCTGGTGGGAGGAATCAACTGTGCTGTGAGGAGCGCCCTGCCGAAGGTAAGGATGACGCAAGAAAGCAGTTCCATTCACTAAACGGGTCCACAGATGCCAAAAACAATTGCAGAGGACAGTACTAGTGATACCGAGATGGATGGATGGATGGATGGATGGATAGATAATGTATGAAACGTCGGTATGAATAAAACCACCCACTTTTGCAAAGTGGCTAATTTAAATTGACACTAATATCTGCAGTCACTGTCTGGCTGACAAAAGCAGCTCCATCAGTTTGGAAGCTAGTAGGCCTGCTAGTTAGTTAGTCAGCTAGTTGGTTAGCAAGCTCGTGATATCGCCACTTTGCTAGATGGTGGGGTCATGTACCAGAGCTCATAAAACGATATTACGTTAGTGAAATTTCTAGTGTAAACCACACGTCTTTGAGACTATGAAGTACGACGCTGGAAAGCTTAGGTGTTTTACAAAAGCAGCTGCATGTTGAACTAGTGTGAACTAGTGTAGTATTTCTAAGCCAACCAAAGTTATGATGTCACATCCTATGCTAGGACAAGATGCTACACTTGCAAAGAAAAAAGTTTTGTTGTTTAAATAGGTTCAGTAAATGGATAAACAAAAATATATATATGAATTTGGCAGTGCAGTTTCTACAGCAACCAAACCATTGTTGATTATTTGTAAAGATCAGACATATTTGTAAAGACAAAAGAGAATAGCATGCAGCAGGAGGTATTGTCTGACAACGAACAAACAGCATGATGATAGACAGCATAGAAAATAATATGAAACACGCCTACAAATATTATCCCTGATAAATGCTGACCTTAACTCCATCTGGCAAAGATAACCTTTCAAAATTTGAACCCTAACCTATATTTCAGTAGGACAGAGGGCTACCGCGACCTCGCTTGTGTACCTGTGTGGGCTCGATAAGGGAAGTTAATGATCAGCGATCTGGTGTGTGCAATCGCATGTAACAGAAACCCAAGCAGTAGGTCAGAGGTGGAACTCTCACTCACAGCTTTATCAATGGCCATGCGTTGTTTGCTGGATGGGATCCATCAAACATCCTGACCCAATGTAGCACTTCCTTGGTCAACCAAAGACATATTTCTGCATTTTCACTATGTCCTCAGTTACAGTCCATATTTCAGGGCTCTTTTTGCTGTATGAATCCGAGCTCGATCCCAGGTAACGCAACCAACCTTTCGTGGCCATCCTATTTCTTTCTTGCTTGCCGTCTTAGAGAGTCGTGCACTTCAGCTAACAGGGAGGGTGAGGTGGGGCAGCCAGACGCCAGACGCTCACCCTCCAAGTGGCGGCAGCGATTGCGGGGGTGCGCTTAACGGGGCAGCGTCTAGCTTCTGGTGAAGATGCACAGCTAAACTGCAACCTTCAAGCTGCTAAAGAGCTAAACCTGGATGATGAGCATCCAGCGATGCTCCTGCGATGCTCCTCACTGTGTCCCACTCGCTCCCACTGCACACTGATACCCAGCGCAGTGGCGACTGAGGGCTTCATCCCCTGTTAACCCAGAGTCACTGCCATCTGGGGTCCCTTTGTATTTAAGGTTCACAGATGGTCGGGTGAAAAAATGAGAGGTGTTAATGAGAGTCAGACAAACCAGGTTTATTGAATTAGAGGCTCATCACTGGATTTGCCACTGGAAGCCCACCTTTACAGAGACTGAGTTAGACATAAAGAGGGCTAGGGAGATTACCCAGTCTCTTTATGCAACACCAGCCGCATTTCTTACTTTTTGTGTCTGTATTTATCAGATTCAGAGTTCTTCAGGAGGACTAATGCTATAGCATTGCCTAATCTCTCTTCGACAACATGTTTGGAAAAGAGCTCAGTGAATATGAGGCATATAAGCTAATTTCACAAATTGTCTAAAGGTTTCACAAGTGCCAAAGTGCAAAATAAGTGTAGACCTAGTCATGTTCCTCAACCACAAGTTGAAAATGAGTTGCTAAATTCTGTGTTTAGGGTATTATGATGTGATGCAAAAGAACGATTAAAGCAAAGAATGATTAAAAAATGAGATATAATACTGATTTTTGGAGGCTTCTGCCAATTCGCATCCCTCCTGAATAAATAATTCCTTACAACAGGGTAACTCTACAGGCATTTTTTTCTCGTCAGGACCAACTTCCCCCGTTTCTCATGACAACAAAATAATTACAAGCATAAACATATAGCTTAATGTTTAGTATATTATAACAGCTTGTCATTGGTGATGTTATACTGTTTGAAATAGTAATAAAATAGGAATATATTGATCAGCGCATCACGTTTTGTTTAATCAAGGCTTGCAAGCTTTATAGCTCAAGTGATCCTGACGTCACTGTGCATTACTTATCTTGTAACTTTTTAATTTGGGTTTCCTCTGGTATCCCTCTGTCTTTCAAGGCAATGATGAAGGGATCCATGCTTTGGGCCCAAGGAAGAGATTAGCCAGGATGGGGCTCCAGCCCACTGCAGGACACACACACGATTCCCACCTACAGACAATTTGTCCAGTTCATGGGTAGAGCATGGTAACTCCATATATGTAGAGCTGGGGCAGAGACTCAAACCCTGGTCCTAGGGGTGTGAGGTAAGAGTGCTAACCAACATGTTCTGCAAACCAAACCTCTTTTAGTAATTAGTACTCAAGAAATGAGTAACGGATGGGCCTTGTTTTTAAATCAAGAGAAATACATTTTATTTGTTTTTATTTACATTCAAAATAGTTTATACACAAGTCAGCCACATGGTGGCAGTATGCCCACCACATCCTCCATCCATCCATTATCCATACTTCTTTATCCATCTGGGTCGCGGGGAAGCCGGAGCCAATCCCAGCATCATCGGACGAGAGGCAGGGTCCACCCTGGGCAGGCCGCCAGTCCACCACAGGGCCAACACAGACAAACAGCTGCACACACTCACACCTATGGGCAATTTAGAGTAGCCAGTCAACCTAATCTGCATGACTTTGGACTGTGGGAGGAAACCGGAGCACCCAGAGGAAACCCACGCATGCACGGGGAGAACATGCAAACTCCACACAGAAAGGCACCCTGAGTGACCTGTTAGTTGTAAAATTAAAATGTAATGATACCCCAGGGAGCACATTTGTTTGTCCAGCAGAATTACAGAAAAGAAATAAGTACGAGTAAAACTGTACTCTTCAGAACTGACAAACAGATAGATATAAAAAAAATATATCACGTGTGTGTGTGTGTGTGTGTGTGTGTGTCACACTGCTTTTTTCCCTCAATCCAAAGACATGCAGTTAGGCTAACTGCTGTCTCTGCCCTGCCTGTAGGGTGCGATAGTGCTCATGCACCCTGCTACGGACTGGCATCCTGGACCCCAGCCTTGTACTTTCAGTATTTTTGGAAATATTTGATGAGTGGTTAAAATGTAACATTTCCCCATTTTAAGTGTCAGGTAAACTATTTTAAATTTTAAATGAAAACGCTACTAGAAAAACATGCCTCATGTTGAGATGGACAGGTTTCCATTGAAATATGTATAGATGCTTGTATTGTTTGTATGTATGGTATCGTTTCAATGTGAACTGAATAGATGTCTATTCCAGTCATTTCAGCATGTGATTATTGGATGCTGAGTGAGACAGAATCGGTTTAACCCGTTGGAGCCCTATAATAATTAGGGACGGCCCGATCCACACTTTTTCCACTTACAATGTGATTACGATACACAACTGCCAATATCGATACAAGTGCTCTTTTTATCTTTAATATTTAAATATAATAAATACATATAATACATATTTATACCTTATATATTATTAATATTTTGCAACTAGTAAATAAAGAATAAAAATGTATGCCAAAAAATCTTTAATTATAGGCTGCTAGAAAAACACATACCGTACTGTTCCACCTCGTTTGTACATCTTGTTTTAAGCGTTTTTGAGTCATTTTGTAGTTCAATTCGAATATCTTCAAAACGATCATATGCAAGTGGCGAGTCCACAAAACAACCCTATGTAGCGACTCCCAAATCATAAATAACTTTTTGTCATATTACTCGCATTGCGCAGTTGCGTGCTTTTTGTTCAGTGGGATTTTCCACTGAACGCTGCTTTCACCTCTCAAAACTTTGTTTTTACAAAGATCGAAAATCGCTGTGCTAATAGTTGCTGTTAAAAGCGTAAAACACTTCCAGATCGTCACCCTCATATGGTATTTTTACGCCCTCCCCTACTGCGAAGGGAATGCGGAAGCGAATAAGCATTTCGTTTTGCGAGGCGCTTTTTAGTGTAATATGTTTGAAATATAAGCCTCATTTCGCACAAGATTACTCTGGAATACTTTAGCGAACAATGTTGCAACTTGGACAACTGGATCGGGTAAGTTCTCTCGATTCCAAAGATACACAATTCTTGTCTGTGCATTATACCTATTCAATGGGTGTGAATTAAATCAACGCATTTTGAGATAAACGTAATTTGAACTTTGTACCCAAAAACCTTACAACAGCCCTATGCTCTGTTCTGAACGACAGAGGAATCACCTTCTCTGAAGCGTGGGTGACATTGTATACAGCAGCTAATCACACGGGAGACCACTAATCAAGGAGAAGGCTTACAGACAGCGTCAGGGAAAGATGACTGAGGCAGGGATGCGCAAAGCCACAGCCGCCTCACAACCACTGCTGGCCTTCGTCCTCATCATCGTCGTCAGCTTGGCACAGGCTGGTCGTCTGCTGGTGGTGCCCGTGGATGGCAGCCACTGGACTGGTGTGAAGGCCGTGGCAGAGGAGTTGGGCCGGAGGGGACATTCGGTGGTGGTGGTGATCCCAGAAGCGAGCCTGCGGCTGGGGCCCAGCAAGCACTGCACCACCAAGGTCTTCCCGGTGTCCTTCACTAAGAGCACGATTGAGGCCATGCATTCTACGCACATGGAGATGTTTCGGGGAAACCAGACCTTCCTGCAGTGGGTATCTGTCTACTTGAAAACTATGAGCAATGTCATCCAGTTAATGACGACCACAGTAGAGAACCTGCTGCACAACGAGGAGCTGATATCGTACTTGAGGGATCAGAACTTTGATGCCCTCCTGACGGACCCCCTGATGCCGATTGGTGTGATCCTGGCAGAGTACCTTGGCCTCCCGAGCGTGTACATGCTCCGTGGCTTTCCCTGCGAGCTCTATCCCTCTGTCACCGGCTGCCCCAGCCCACCCTCCTTCGTGCCACGACTCTTAACCCACAGCACTGACCGCATGTCATTCGGTCAACGCCTGGGCAACACGCTGCTCAGCATGCTGGAGCCCCTGCTCTGTAAAGCGTATTTCTGGTCCTTCGACGGCCTAGCATCGCGCATCCTCCAGAGAGATGTGACCGTGGTGGACATGATGAGGGGCGCCTCCCTGCGGCTGATAAGGTATGACTTCACCTTTGAGTTTCCCCGACCCCTGATGCCCAACATGGTCCTGGTGGGAGGAATCAACTGTGCTGTGAGGAGCGCCCTGCCGAAGGTAAGGATGACGCAAGAAAGCAGTTCCATTCACTAAACGGGTCCACAGATGCCAAAAACAATTGCAGAGGACAGAACTAGTGATACCGAGATGGATGGATGGATGGATGGATAGATTGATTGATTGATTGATTGATTGATTTGACTTACCTACAGGCAGTCAAAAGGCGCCCATCCGCCACCCCCCTCAATGACTGTCTTCTGTATGGACTAACATAGGGAGCTCATTGCACTAAGACACTCAGTCTATAATAGGATGGCTGTGTCTTTTTTGTGTGTTTTATTCTCTTATGTATTACTTCTATGCTGCTAAACAGAGCTGCTAAACTGTTATTCACTATTTCTGTAATAGTGACAATAAAGATCTATCTTATCTTATCTAGATATATAGATAAATAGACAGATAATGTATGAAACGTCGGTATGAATAAAACCACCCACTTTTGCGAAGTGGCTAATTTAAATTGACACTAATATCTGCAGTCACTGTCCACAGATTCCAAAATAAGTTGGAGAGGACAGTACTTATGATACTGAAATGGACAGACGGGTAGATAGATAGACAGATAGATAGATATTGGACAGAGTAATTATTATTGTTATTATTTATTAATAATAATAATGATAATAATCATAAGAATAGTAATGGGGGCGGTGTGGTGGTGCAGTGGTTAGCGCTGCTGCCTCACAGCAAGAAGGTCCTGGGTTTGGTTGCGGGTCCTTTCTCTGTGGAGTTCGCACGCGCTCCCCGTGTTCATGCGGGCTTTCGCTGGGGGCTCCAGTTTCCTCCCACGGTCTGAAAGCGTGCAAGATAGGTTGATTCGTGAGTCTAAACTGGCTTTGCGAGTGTGCGCCCTGTGGTTTGCTGGCGACTGCCCAGGGTTGGTTCCCGTCTGCACCCGTTGTTCCCAGGATAGGCTCCGGTCCCCCCGCGACCCCTGTCTGTCTGTCATCCCCCACCAGGAGAGGGCAATCCACCCTATTCCAGTTGAGACCCATGGCCTTGGAACTAGAGGTGCTCATTCGCATCCCGGCTGCTTCACAATCAAACCACCTCATCGCAGGTAACAGCCCGAAGATGCCAAAAGGACCACATCATCCACAAAAAGCAATGATGCAATCCAGAGGCCCCTGAACCGGACCACCTCTGCTCCTCAGCTGCGCCCAGAAATTATGAACAGATTCGACAACAAAGGGCAGCCCTGGCAGAGTCCAACACCCACCAAGAATGAGTCTGACTTACTGCTGGTGATGTAAACCAAATTCTTGCTCCATTTATACAGGAACCTGATGGGCTGCAATGACAGACCCCGTATCCGATACTCTCAACGCACCCTGCACAGGACCCCCCGAGGGACAGAGTTATATGCCTTATCCAATTCCACAAAACGCAATGTAGACTTGTTGGGCAAACTCCCATGAACCTTTCAGTATCCCGATGAAGATGAAGAGCTGGTCCAGCATTCTGCAGCCTGGACAGAATCCACAGTGTTCCTCCTGGATCTGAGGTTCAACCAATGGGCGGACCCTCCTCGCCAGTACCACAGCATAGAGCTTGCTAGGGAAGCTGAGGAGTATGATTCCCCTGAAACTGGAACACAACCTCTGGTCTCCTGTCTTAAAGACTGGGACAACCCCAAAGTCTGCCAACCCCAAGGTACTGTTCCCAACCTCCACACAATGTTGAAGAGGCTTGTAACCCGAAACAGCCCAATAGTATCAAGAGCTTTCAACAACTCAGGACGAATATCCTCCACCCCTGGAGCCTTACGACCAAACAATTTTTTGAGTACTTCAGTGAAGTCAGCCCCTGTAATGTATAAGTCCTTCTCTGAGTCTTCCAGCTCTACTTCCTCCATGGTATGCGAATCAGTGGGATTCAGGAGGCCCTCAAAATACTCCATCAAATCTGCATTTGAGGTCAACAATCCTCCATCCCTGCTGTAAACAGCATGGGTACAACCCTGCTTCCCTCTTCTGAGTCATCTGATGGTTTGCCAGAATCTTTTCGAGGCAGACTGAAGGTCACTTTCCATGGCCTTCACCAAACTCCCCCTACACCCGAGTTTTTGCATCAGCACCTGCCAAAGCCGCTTTCCGCTGGCCTACCAGTACCTGTCAGGTGCCTCAGGAGTCCCACAAGCTAACCAAGCTTGGAAGACCTCCTTCTTCAGCCTGACAGCTCCCTTTACTGCTGGTGTCCACCACAGGGTTCAGGGTTCACCACCTCGTCAGGCACTAACAGCTCTACGGCCACAAATCCACACAGCCTTTTGCTAAATAATATGTTCTGGCATCTGTTATATCTCGGTGTTTCTGAGAACTTGTCGGATACGCGGTTGCATTGTAGAGGATGTCCTAAAGTGTAACTGCGTTGCAGTACGAGTTGACATTTCTGAGTTTTTTTGTTCACATACTGTTTGGTCATAGAGCACTTTATGATGAAGCTTTTAGTGGTTAAATAAATTGGTCGTGTTGCCTTGTGGTGCAGACACAGCTTTGAAATATATTCTGCAAATAGTTGTTCTTCTTGGTCCAATTCATTGAAACCAAAATGACTTCAAATAACTCATGTGCATTTACCTCTTTTGTCAACCAAAGGTCCCCGTCCTGCCATTTCGATCATGAATGCATTTTGATCTCTGTGCTGCAGGGAATTTACAAACAGCATTTAGGGAGGGGCTGAAATATTAGTGCACCGATCTGGATTTATTGCGCAAGATAAAATAGGGCTTCATTTCAATATTTGATACAAACAAATATCGTTTTTCTCGATTATAATTTTTTTCATAACCGTCGGAAGCCATAATTGTAATTCTGATTAATTCGATTAATTGCACAGCTCTACCGAGGCCCTTGTCTTCTACTGCCACCCCATCTGTACCTCCACAGCCCCTTCTGCGGGCAGTGGGCCCACGGAAGGGTGCATCCATGTAACCCTTTCAGGTTATGCCTGGTCGGGCCCCTTGGTGCAGGACCCCGGTCTCCCAATCTAGGCTGGGTTACAACTTTGTTAATGTTAACCATCATGAGGGTGTTCCGAATCGCAAGTCCAGTCACTCATATAGGACCAATTTGCCTTAGGAGACAACATAGCTCCTAGGATCACAGAGACACGCAAACCCCTCCACCACCATAAGGTGGCGATTCATGGAGGGACACATGATCTCGTGAACACAGTAAATCTAAAAGTATTCCATGGACCTTTTTCAAACTTCCAAGGAACATTGTACATGTCAGTGGTGCTCAAACTGTGGGGCACCAAATAATTACATTTTTGGAATGTGCTAAAAGAAAAGTGACAGCCATAGTCCTAGTCAGTAGGGGCACATGTTTTAATGTACAAATTATACATTATCCCGTGGGCTATGCATTCAGCCTTTTCATAGTAGATGGTTTTTATGATCTGGGAGGCAAGTGAGAAAGTTGGTTGTGCTTCGAAGTTGTTTTGGCCTGATAAATCTTGTTAAAATTTTCCCCCATAGCCTCTCCAATGCCTTCCTATAGAAAACAGCTTAACATTCAGGTTTTTGCTTTGCGGTGAGGCTGCTGTTAGGCATAATCACATTGGTCATATATAGAGCTTAGTGTTAGTAAAGTGGGATTTGGTATTTGTAGGTGTATGTTTTGTTACATTAATGTACGTTAAATTCTTTTCCTTATCATGAATCCTTATGGAGGACATTTAACGTATAAAACTTAAGATTTGCATTTGGTTTCAGTCTTGTAACTGAAGACGATTTTCATACAACGTGGAGTGAAATTTGGTTACACTTGATTGTTGTTTTGGTGCATTGATGCACATTAAGCTTTTCTCCTTATGAATAACACCACTGGAGAGGAAAACAGTTAATGCCCAAAATATAGGTTCTCCGTTAGGTTGTGGGTTTATTCAGTTTACAAAGGACAGTGTTGACAACCGCTAAAGGCCGCAAGATACATTAAGACACGTTAGGCTTTTTTTTGCGTTAAGCATTTTAGAATTCCTTAGGTGAGAGGAGTTGGGATTAGATTCGGGGGGGGGGGGGGGCATCCGGGGAATTTAGCACATTGTTGGCCTTCCAACAGCATCTATTTATTATAAATAATCATGTTGAAATAGGTCTGTCATTGGATACTTTACAGTGAAAAATAAATCTACGAAAACTAAAATGAGTCCCGTTTTGATTCAATACAAGATGTGATTTTCCCCATATTTTTGTGTCTGAACCGAAATTCAAATTAATCTGGACCATGCCCTCTCAGGCAGACAACTACACCATCGTAGAAAATAGTGGGCGGGACTCTGACACCTGAAATTACCCAGGGGGCTTCTGTCTATGTTCACGCACCTTTGCTCCCTGGTGCCATTTCGTGAGACCTTGTCTCCCTTTGCCGTGTGGAAATAAGGCCCCCGGCTGCTCACGCTATACCTTTATTCCAGTTGGTGAGGCTGCAGTTTGTGGTAGGGGAAAGGACCTGATTACCACACAAAACATGAGGCAATGCCCCCAGCAACCCCATGGCCCTCCTCAAACAATCGGCGGGTTATCTTGTCTCTTCCTGGTGAGTCTGGGCTGTTTGTACGCAGCCGCACCAACATCAAAAGGGTTTTTACGCAAGAGCAGTGTGTACTATGGCCATCTTACTATCAGTTCTTTTATAACATAGTCGCTTTATGGCAAAGTATAGTCACTATGAGGTCCGCTAGAAAAACAAAAACCTGCAGTGAAGTGATTTGCAAGCAAAGCATCTGACAAATGTCAACAAACAGTCATACTCACCTTTTTTGTCTGCAGACACATACTCTTGGCCATGAATCCTCTGTATGTGTCATTTTTATCAGATACTAAAGAATATACATAATTTACTAGAATTCAAATAAAGTAAATACATTGCAAATAAAAAAAAAAACTTTTGCATCCCAGTAATCAGGGAAAACTGTAGAGATCTTGAACCTGATACAATTCTTTTGTGAATTCTCTGCATTAAACAATGTTTGCCATGCAAACACAAAACTTTAAGGAAGTTTTGTGGTTTTCTGTGACCCAGTGTAATTTTAATCTCTCTCGTCATTAAGCTGTGTATGGGAAAATCCCACTGTGAAGCTGACTAGTTTACAGCTAGTATGCACCCATGCAAAGACACAGACTGCACTGAACGTATGCACACATACACGTGCACACATGCCCCCATGCACTCTCTCTCACGCACACGTACACACACACACACACACACACACACACACCCTCAGCCTGGAAGTACAGCCCCCTCTTCACCGCTCTGCCTGCCAGATTACGGAGAGGCACTCGTCCCACTCACAGACTTCGCTCTGCTGCTCCCAGGACCGAGAGCCATGACGGGGTTGAACTGGGTGGCCCTGTTTGCACTGCTGGGCTGGCTGGGCACCTGCGCTGTGGGGCCCGTGCAGGGGGGCAAGGTGCTGGTCATGCCCGTGGAAGGCAGCCACTGGCTGAGCATGCGGATGCTGGTCGCCGAGCTCTCACGCCGGGGCCATGAGACCGTGGTGCTGGTGCCCGAGACCAGCATCTTGATCGGGGACTCCACATACGGACGCACGGAGGTCTTCCATGTACCCTATAACAAGGAGGAGCTGGAAGACAACATGAACAAATTCCGGGACAACGCATTTGGCAAGCGTCCTCAGGCAATGGACCTCTTCGTCAATGTGGGACTCCTGCTGAACTTCACTGCCTTGCAAGTGAGGGGCTGCAAGGGGCTGCTGTACGATGAGCCGCTCATGCACAAGCTGCGGTCTGAGGGCTTCGATGTCGTTCTGACGGACCCCTTCCTGCCCTGCGGCACCATCCTGGCTAGTGTCCTCGACATCCCGGTGGTCTACTTCCTGCGCGGCTTACCTTGCGGTCTGGAATACCAGGCCATGCAGTGCCCCTCACCCCCCTCCTTCGTGCCACGCTTCTTCACAGGCAACACGGACGTGATGACCTTCCCTCAGCGCTTGAGGAACATGATCTCCACACTTATGGAGATACAACTGTGCCGCATGATCTACGCCAGCTTTGACGAGCTGGCCAGCGAGTACTTGGGCCGAGTCACCACCTACAGGGAGCTCATTGGCCATGGTGCCATCTGGCTGCTGAGGTACGACTTCACCTTCGAGTACCCCCGACCCCTCATGCCAAACATGGTCTTCATTGGAGGTATCAACTGTGCCAAGAGGAACAGCCTCCCCGCGGTGAGTCCCTTGAGATGACGACACTGGAACTCCAGCATGAGGCTTTTGTTTGGTCCCCCCCTGCCATTAAACCCACCCATTATGAATGTGTGAGCACCCCCAGTAGGTAAGAATTACAGCCCTTACTTCCGTGTCACTAGGCAACATTCCGACATGATCTGTAAAACACCGTAACAAATCCGACCTGGGAGAGCAGCTTTATTTGTCTGTTGCCCATCTCGTTGCTGCTCCAACAACGCACTGTTTCTATCATTACCCCAGAAAGGGCCGTGCTATTTTCCAGATCACTGCTTCACTGCATGCCAATCACCATGCTGCCCCCCCCCCCCCCAAAGGGTTTCAGGGGAAGGGGGATGCACATTTTTGCCCTGACAGGCTCAGTGTTTTTCCAGACACATGGGTAGGAGAAGGAGAAGGCGTACAAACTGGTATACATGCAATGGGGGCTGTGTGGAAATCCCTCTTTGCTGCCCCCACCCTTTCATCTGCCACACTTTTTCAAACAGGGAGTTGAATCGGAAGCGTTTTTGCGAGTGCACACATTTGTACAAGACCTCATGCCCTGTGCACACATCAAGGAACACTGTGTACTGGGCACTATGCAGCGGCTCTGTCATTTGCTAGGCGTTGACCACGGTTCATGAATTAGTGTGTCACGTGTCAGGGGTGGGTTTGTTGTTTCTGGGGTCCTACTGAAAAAGGCACTTCGGGACCCCGGGACCCCTGTCCCCCCTAGTGTAGTAACTGTTTATGGCCAGCAGGGGCCTCTAAACCTCAAGGGTCTCATGCAGACACATGGCTTGAGTGATGGCAAACATCACTGTTGCATGGGTGCAGGAAAATGCATGGCAAACATTGTTTAATGCAGAGTGCAAACAGCTGGTTTACAAAGTTGGTTTAAATGCATGATTTGAGTGTTAAACATCACTGTTGCATGCATGCAAATGCATGGTTTAATGCATGTGTGCAAATGCATGGTGAACATCTCTGTTGCATGCATGCATACTGTACTTTGAGTGGTGGTAAACATGTGTGAAAGGTTACTACCCTCAATTCCTATATGAACTTATTTATCAAGATGTTAGTCACAATCTTCTCAGACTTTCAATATTTAATTATTTAATGGATATAACAGTAAGTGTTTAAACAAAAGGGCTTGGAGGTTGTTTGCTACACTCCTTTTTAAAACAATCACATGCTACTGTTTGTTCTTCTATAGATACTTAAACTGCGACTGCGAGATGCATAATGCCCCTACTGTGCTGAAGTATAAACAAGAAACACAACCTACATTACTCATGATAGTAAAGTAGATAATGCCCTACACCAGGGTTCACCAATTTCACTCCTGGAGGGCTAGTCTCCCTGCTCAAACACACCTTATTCAGCTCACCAGCCAATTGTCAGGTTTAGTTTGTCTGAGCAGGGAAATCTGCAAACTGTGTTACAGACCGGCCCCCTAGGACCGGAACTGGAGAACCCTGCCCTACAATAAACCTTCTGTAACATATTTTACAAATGTATAGACCCATGACTTAAAACCTGTATAATGTTAAAATAAGCACAACCAAGTTTAACTAGGTGTCTCTTCAAATTATTACTGATTATTTAAGTCTAATTCCGTTTTACACCCATCTGTGGGAATAACAATGGTAATCTGTAATACTTGAGTATTTTTTCTGAAGGCAAACCCAAGTAAAGCCATTTCTTAATTGGCCCCTGCGTATGAAGAAGACACTCCAGCTCAATCTTGAAGCAAGGAAAGTATCGCGCCCCCTAATGAAAGTAACAGCATTTCATCGTCATGTGTCCACAGAGTGATTTCTCTATGTCTTGGATGTGCTATGGATGTGATCTTTCACTTACACTCTATTTTTCTAACTTGACACTAAAGGCCCTTTCAGTAAGTCATACTCAAGAAAGGGTTAAATGGACAGGCCTTGCTTGGAGATTGAGGGAAATTCATATTGAGTGGTTATGATCTACAAAACGTTTATACACACTTGAGGTGCACGGAGGCCGTATGTCTGTCACATCTTGTAGTGGTAGAATTAAAATAGAAATCTAATGATACCTCAGGGGGTGTATTGTTTTTGCCCAAAGACATGCAGTTAGGCTAATTGGTGTCTCTGCTCTGTCTGTAGGGTGTGTGTGTGTGTGTGTGTGTGTGTGTGTGTGTGTGTGTGTGTGTGTGTGTGTGTGTGCGTGCTCGCTCCCTGTTATAGACTGGCATCCTGTATTCCAGCCTTGTGCCCCATGCTGCCTGGACAGACTTCAGGCCCCCATGACTTTGTCCAGGTTAATTGGCTGGAAAATGAATGAGTGACTCACTGTACAGTGCAGGTGGTAGATTATATTTAAAAATCCCTGTTTGTTTAACATATTTCCGGCCTATTGGGAAACGGAATAAATGTTACATTTGCCCATTTTCAGTGTGAAACCAGTCATCAAACAAAGCTTAACCACAGAGATGAGACAGTTCTCAGCATCTCTCTGTAGTTCTGAAGTTGGACTGGAGTTGGTCTCAATTTGTGTAAGTAACAAGTGGATTTTAATTAAGGCCAGATACTGTGTTGTTTGTAGCTGTTATGCAACAGGTCATCTAGTTAATTTCCTGAAGCAATATCAGCAAGACAGACAGCAGGGGGCGTCTGGGTGTGTTGGGTGGGTGGTGTGGGATGCATCATTTTTTGGGTCCCTGTCATTTTCTGAGACTATTTATTTTTCTTACGTGGAAATAAGGCTGTTTCTTTCATGCATCGCTTAGAACCAAAGATCTTGTTACATAAAATAACCGTAAATGTTGAGGGAATGGTCTGAATGCTGCACAAAACCAGAGGCAATGGCTTCACTATCCCCACGATCCTCATCAAATGAGCAGCGGGTGATGGAAGAATGGAGGGAGATTGACAGTCGGATCGGTGCAACATCAGTAGTTATATAAACATATTTGTCAGCTGATGAGAGAGTTGAGTCAAAAGGTGAATTTATCAGTCAATCTATGTTCCTACCCTCACCTACGGTCATGAGCCTTTAGTAGTGACCAAAAGAATGAGACTGAGACTGAGGAAACAAGTGGTTGTGTGGGCAGGATGGGCGGGACCCTAACCCTGGAGCAGGTGTCCTCTCCCTTTCCAGGAGACCAAGAGGCGGGGACCCGGCCGGGATCTGTCATGCTGGGGTGGTGGTGGAGGAGGAGTCACTCCATGGGGAGTCACTGGGGAAGTCAGGGTAATTCCCGAGGGGTTCCATTCGAGCTCCTCCTCCATCTCCACTAAGGAGGGAGGAGCGGTGGTCTGGCAATCAGGGACCTTCTCGGGGACAGGGACTGGGGGCATGGGAGCCAGGGGCACGGTTTGGGGGATCAGGGACCTCCTTGGGGACGAGGGGCGGGGCACGGGAGCAGGATCCAGGGATTCAGGGGCAGGGACTGGAACAGGAATTCAGTGCCTGGGGAGCAGTGCTTGGGGGCAGTACCTTGCTCAGGGTGTTAATGAGAGTGAGACAAACCAGGCTTGCTGAATTAGACGTTCATGATTTTCAGAGCTGAGTTAAGGGTTAACAATGCAGTCGACTTATGATTCCGTTCTTATGACTTATGACTCAGAATAAGAATTGAATGTCAAATACGTTTAGTTACAGATAAAACAGGATCGTACATGGCTGTTATTATTTAGATTAAATATTTCACTTTAATTAAAACAAAGACCACAATTTAAAGTAGTCTCAACAAGGAAAACAAATACACGCGTACCGTGGAAATTTATGGATAAAATCCGTCAGAATACAAACAATATATTAACATCTCGGGTTGTCTGTAATAAACACAAATATCAACAAAATATGACTAATATTTAAGATAAACCACGTCGACACGCAAGGGTAGCAATCATTCTCATACATTATCGACGTGTGATGTAATGTTGATTTATGCCTGCCCCGTAGCACTAGGAAAAAGGGCAGAACATATGTTGTGAAATTTACCAGCGCTTATTAGTTTTTTATTCTGTGGAAGACGAAAGATCGATCTGCAGGCCAGATTTTATTTCAATCATGCCGCGGGTCATATAAGTAAAATATAAATAAAAGGCTGTCACGTTTTGATCGCGATAGATCTCCCAATAACTAACAAATAACCCCTGCTGCACCCCTAATCTGAGTCTGAGTTATTTATAAATAGCCTAGTTGTTGGAAATTTACCCATAGAAATTTCTTGATGCAGATCAGCTGCATTTTCTTCAGGGAGTGCTTTGTGTCTTTATTAGAGTTTTTCAGAAGCACTAATATTACGGCTACAGTGTTGCCTAATCTCTCTTGCACAAGCTGTGAAGCACGGAGCTTACAGGACTCACCCTCGCCAGCAAGCGGGACTAACTGATCGTCTCTGAAGCAACATGGTCAAGACAGACAAGTTGCAGACGCAACAGTTTAATAAAAATCACACACCCTACGAAACATTACAAATAGGCAACCATCACTAGCGCCAGACTTCATGATTTGCGCAATCATTGTGGTTTTCTATTTAATGTTGGTTTTACAGCCCTCGTACGCTCATGGGGAGCAAACCCTCGCCACAATTACTCTGAAAACTCATTAAATTTTTTCTTTAACCAAAAGAGAAGCAAAATCCTACAGCGACTGGCAGCGTTTTAGTGCTTAACCACGTCGTTCGTGCGAAGCTCCAGTCGAATGAAGTTAGCGGACATATATTTTGTTAGGACATAAACCTTTTGGGGCGTGGAACTGTGAATTTCGGGGCGATGCCACAGTTCAGTCTCTACACGATCTCGGGTATCCGTAATACAGAGCTTATAAACATGCATCCATGCATGTAGGAAAATAGTAGAAATAGTAGAATATTGACTCAGCAATAATGGGACAATCTTTATTTCTGATCGTCTACCGGTTGATTGTGAACGACAGGTCGATCTGTAAGATATTCTTAGTTTATGGCGATAGTGTGCTCCCGAGCGGACCCCCCCCCCCCCAGTTCAGCAAGAGATTTTTTAAAGTAGCTCTCATTGTAAAAAAAATGTTGGGTTGAAGACTATTCAATTCGAGTGAAAAAGGTAAACGTAATCCATTTGTTTTAAAATAGAAGTTTATATATAAACCAGATTGCCGTGTTGCCGCTGTTATTGCACCCCCCGGTGCCATTTCGTGATATTTTATCTCACTTTCCTGTGTGGAAATAAGGTTGTTTGTTTTTACGAGGCTCTCGGCTTCTCACGCCATACCTTTATTTGGAGTGGGTGGGGGATGGCTCCAGGGTAAGGAAAAGGGTTTGGATGCCGCACGACACATGAGGCAGTGTTGCCACCAAACAAACAACTGATCGCTGGGTTATTTTGTTCCTTCCTTGCGAGTCCGGAGATTATAGGGAAGTGAAGTTATTTGCGAGCAAAGCATCTGGCTGACGATCCGGATAGTCATACTTACTGTTTTGTTAGCAGACACATATAGTCTGGGTCGAGAATCCTCTATATGTGTCATTTTTTTATCAGATACTGGGGAATATACATGATTTATTAGGATACAAATAAAGTACACACATTGCATATTAACTTTTTTTTAAACATTTGCATCGCAGTATTTATGGAAAACTGTAGAGAATTTCTGCTTTCCTTCCTCCTTAAACTGTCTACGCGAAGCTGACTTGTTTACAGCTGTGTTGCCTTTTTGAGATTATGGTTTGCCTATGAACATGCACTGGGTGGTTGCATGCATACATGCAGAGATACAGACTGCGCTGCACATATGCACACATACACGCACACGTGCACACATGCCCTCATGCACTCTCTCTCACGCACACGTACACACACACACACACACACACACACACCCTCAGCCTGGAAGTACAGCCCCCTCTTCACCGCTCTGCCTGCCAGATTACGGAGAGGCACTCGTCCCACTCACAGACTTCGCTCTGCTGCTCCCAGGACCGAGAGCCATGACGGGGTTGAACTGGGTGGCCCTGTTTGCACTGCTGGGCTGGCTGGGCACCTGCGCTGTGGGGCCCGTGCAGGGGGGCAAGGTGCTGGTCATGCCCGTGGAAGGCAGCCACTGGCTGAGCATGCGGATGCTGGTCGCCGAGCTCTCACGCCGGGGCCATGACACCGTGGTGCTGGTGCCCGAGACCAGCATCTTGATCGGGGACTCCACATACGGACGCACGGAGGTCTTCCATGTACCCTATAACAAGGAGGAGCTGGAAGACAACATGAACAAATTCCGGGACAACGCATTTGGCAAGCGTCCTCAGGCAATGGACCTCTTCGTCAATGTGGGACTCCTGCTGAACTTCACTGCCTTGCAAGTGAGGGGCTGCAAGGGGCTGCTGTACGATGAGCCGCTCATGCACAAGCTGCGGTCTGAGGGCTTCGATGTCGTTCTGACGGACCCCTTCCTGCCCTGCGGCACCATCCTGGCTAGTGTCCTCGACATCCCGGTGGTCTACTTCCTGCGCGGCTTACCTTGCGGTCTGGAATACCAGGCCATGCAGTGCCCCTCACCCCCCTCCTTCGTGCCACGCTTCTTCACAGGCAACACGGACGTGATGACCTTCCCTCAGCGCTTGAGGAACATGATCTCCACACTTATGGAGATACAACTGTGCCGCGTGATCTACGCCAGCTTCGACGAGCTGGCCAGCGAGTACTTGGGCCGAGTCACCACCTACAGGGAGCTCATTGGCCATGGCGCCATCTGGCTGCTGAGGTACGACTTCACCTTCGAGTACCCCCGACCCCTCATGCCAAACATGGTCTTCATTGGAGGTATCAACTGTGCCAAGAGGAACAGCCTCCCCGCGGTGAGTCCCTCTAGACGACGACTCTGGAACTCCAGCACATGGCTTTCATTTGGCTCCCCCCAGCCATTGAACCCCCCCAATGTGAATGTGTGTGTGTGTGTGTGTGTGTGTGTCCCAGCAGGTAAGACCATTCTCCCTTCATTTTTACAGTCCTTACCTCCGCTTCACCAAGCGTTGTGCCGACGTGATCCATAAAGCCGTAAGAATGGGCCTTGATTTATTTGTTTGTTGCTGGTGTCGCTGCTGCTCCAACAAAGCACCGTTTCTTATATCGCCTCTGAACGGGTCGGGCCATTTTCATGATTATGGTTTCACTCTATGTCAGTCTCTATGCTGCCCTCCCCCCACCTCGCTGGAGTTTCAAGTTACATCCTATCCGGCCATACGTGACCCGGGAGCCGGGGGGGGGGGGATGGTGTGTGGAGAGTTTTGCCCTAACAGGCTCAATGTTTCCTCAAGTTGAGGAGGGGGTTGCAAACTGGTAAACATGCAATGGGGGCTGTGTGGAAATCCCTCTTTGCCTACCCACCGCCCTTTCATCTGCCACACTTTTTCAAACAGGGAGTGGAAGTGTTTTTGCTCGCCTTTGTTGCGAGCGCAGATGTTGGTAACAGACCTCATGTCACGCACACACATTCAGGAACATTGTGTACTGGGCACTGTGGAACAGCTCTGTCTAGTCAGCCTTGGACTAGTCCCAGTTCCTGGAGGAGATCCCCGGCCCAGCTGATCATTCCTCAAGGAAGTTTCTGACCGTTTGCACGTATTCCCCTTCGACGCCACCCAGATGGTCCGGACGGACCTGAGAAACAAAAGGCCGATGTTTCCACCCTGTGGGCTGTCTGTGGGAGGGGCAAGCGGGGTCGGCGAGGAAGCCCCAGGGTGTGACTCCACATTCGTGAGGCCCTCGGCTGCCCTTTGCGGGGCTGCTATCACACAGCCAGTGGTGATGTGGTATTTCTGCCTGTTCTCGGAATCCGCTTGTCAAAGCTTTTGTTTTATATGCCAAACAGACTTCCTGCTACATTCAGTACATTCCTGTTACATTACTGGTCTTAATGCTGAAACTTATGGTCCAAAATTTACTCCAGAAAAACCAAGTTTCACATTATATCTAGTTATGCCAGTGTTATTTATACATTCCTATACAGTATAGCATGCTATACTATATATAAACAACACTGTACTATGTAGAGGTGGATTGTTCAGATCCAGAAAGTAAAAATCCAGACCAAGATATTGTTTCCGCCAACCAGTTGAGTACTCAATGACTGTGACTCTTTATACTCCAATGGTTGGTTGAAACAAAATCTTTGGATTTTTACTTTCGGGACCTGAACCATCCACCTCTGGTACTGTGTAGAAAAAAACAGAATCGGCTTCCAGCAGAAAGGAACTAAGGACAAAGAAATGAAATACATAGATCATATTAGTAACAGGGGGTTTTGGTCACACTGAGTTCTACTGCTACTGTGAGTCCATTGTTCATCTCTGCTTCTCAGTATTTCAGCAAATCATATCTCTAACAGAAATGCATGTTTATTACGCATAGGAGGTTTTCTGTATTTGACAGTTTATTATGAGTTTTGTTTGTGGATCACAGAGCAAATTTTGGAACTACAGTATGTATTATAATTCCAAGACTGTACTCTCCTGCCCTCAGTAGCATTCACACAGAGAAGTAATCTCTCTCTCTCTCTGTCTCTTCCCCTCTCTTCTTCCTGTCCGTCCCCCACCCCTGCCCAGGACCTGGAGACCTTTGTGAATGGGTCTGGGGAGCATGGCTTTGTGGTCTTCACCCTGGGCTCCATGGTGTCCCAGATGCCTGAAGACAAGGCCCAGTGTTTCTTCGAGGCGTTCCGGCAGATTCCTCAGAGAGTAAGGAGAGCTCGGGGTGACCGTGGCCTTGGCGATGTCAGGGGAGGGTGACCCTACCATGTGGCCCCCATATGGCAGGATAGCTTCTGTATGTTGTGATGACCCACTCCATGACCCACAGCACAGACATTCCGCAGACATCAGCCTCGCAATCAATTAGTTGCAGCTCTTACCCTAAATAATCGATCATCTGTAAATTGTAGGCAGTGAAAAATTTTAAAATGGTCATATTTTCTAGTTTTTTTAGTGGCTCTCTTGATAAAATCACCCAAGTCGTATGCACACATGGTGCCCTTCCGTTGGCTAAAGCCTCTTGGGAAATCCATCTAAATCGGGCCACAGCAGTGGTGCTTAAAAAGCAAATTCCTGCAGAGCTCTTGCTTTTCTTTCGCTTCTCTTTTCTCCCTTGTTCTGCCCCCAATGTTCCAGCGTAAGTGCTGAGGATAATGCCCCCCCCCCCTTCACTCCTCAATTGCTGCCCCCCTCCTTTCTCCCTGCATTCCCCAGCAGGCTAATGAGCTCTGGTCTGCATCTGCAGGTCCTCTGGAGATACACCGGACCTGTTCCCACCAACGTCCCAGAGAACGTGAAGCTGATGAAGTGGCTCCCACAGAATGATCTCTTGGGTGGGGACTACTGCTCCTGCGCTGGTCTCCAAGCTGGCTTTTTTTGCTGGGGAGGAGAGGCCATAGGGGGCTGTTAGGGCATTAAACCATGGAGAGTTTCACACAGATTCCCTTCTGTTTTTATGTACTTAAATCGCTGGGACTTTATTAAGCCCAGGAAATCTGATGATTTCCGATATTAATGTTACTTTTGGGTGGCAGCCTGCCTTTAACAATCTGCGTCTCCCCTGTGTCTCTGCCTCTCTCTGAAGGCCACCCAAAGGCCAGGGCTTTTGTGACTCACGCAGGTACACATGGCATCTATGAGGGAATCTGCAACGCCGTTCCCATGGTGATGCTGCCGCTGTTCGGTGACCAGAGCGACAACGTGCAACGCATGGTGGTCCGGGGTGTTGGGGAGATGCTTAACATCTATGACATCACCGTGGAACAAATTGTGACGACACTCAACAAAGTCATCAACGATTCAAGGTGAGGGCTCAACCTGACCTAGATATGCAGCCCAAATGAACAAATGAAACATTCCGTTGTTTTAATTCCCACTGCAAAATAAACCATGAAGTGTTTTTATGAAGTAATCTATGTTAAATTAATTGTTATTTATTGCTAAAAATTGTAGTAATGATATAGGATTCATTTATGGAGTATTGCACACATTGTCTCTTCTACAGTTATAAGGACAAAATAATGAAGCTCTCTGCGGTGCACAAGGACCGGCCCGTAGAACCGCTGGACCTGGCAGTCTTTTGGACGGAATTTGTCATGCGACACAAAGGGGCAGACCACTTGAGGCCGGCAGCACATGATCTCAACTGGATCCAGTACCACTCCCTGGATGTCATCAGCTTGCTTGTCGTCATAATTGTCACTGTTGTCATAGTGATTGTTAAAAGCTGCAGATTCTGTATCAGGATGTGCTTCCGAGGGAAAAGCCAGAAGAGGAAGAAGGAGTGAGCATGCTCTAATGAATGTAAAGGAAAAAAAGACCCCTCAAGAGTGCATGGAGCGGGGGGGGGGGGGTGCTCAAAATACAAGAGGGAATTTCACAAGGCAACAATACATCTGTATGAACAACTCGTACCTCAATATCACCAGTGTGGTCTGCATGAGATCAACAGTGCTAAACACACGCTATTATTGAACCAGCATCGAGAAGCACAATAGTAGATGAGGTCAGATATTTTTAGGAAAGGATGTCCGACATTCAAGCTATTATGTTCTAATGACAGGAGATGTCAGAAGTTGGTTCCTTTGTTGAACTCTGTCACTGTCTGTTTTGAACAGATGCTTTTTCTCCTGGCAACATTTGATTTTTTCCCCCCCCGAAACTAACATATCGTTAGTTTTATAACAGCAACAGTGTAACTTCAAGAGGAAATACAATGCTGAAATGTCAAAACAAAAAAATAAACTAGAATTTTGGTAAAATTATCCTAAATAATCTAAACTAAATTTACTCCTCAAGCAATCATATTTTAAGCAAAGATGGAAATGATTGGGGCTGGGTGGGATATTGTGGTGCGTAATCTCCATTCCCGTCAGACGGCCGAATTAAGGTTGTTGAAGCTGCTGCTTCTGAGGGCTTAAGGGACCATGCAGACGACCTCCCGCTCTAACCACCCAGATGCCTTCCTGTAGCTGCTTATCAGTTAATTTTCATCAAGCACTGTGATTGAGAAAGAGATTTTTTTTCCCTCAGCCAGGCTGTCTAAAACACTGATGAATGATCGCTACAATAAATAACTTAAGGAAGACTGAGATCTTGATTGAATATATAAAGAATAACTTTTACACAGGAAAAAGAGATTAATCATGTTAAAGGCTAAGGCAGTATTAAATTATACTAGAGTGCACCACTAATTAATTACATTATTAATACATAACATAATTATTAGAAGCCATCAATATCCACACCTGCCAGTCATGTAGATGGCGTTCCTCTTGAATATTCAGTATGAAGATGGGTTAGGATTAGCATCGCCTTCTTCCATGCAGTTGGAAAAAGTGTCATTGCATTGTCACCACTTTTATCATCCCCTGCCAACACAGTAATACCACTTAGTGCCCAATATAAGTCACAAGATCCCTCTGCCACCTTGTCTAAGGCCTGCTTGCCAGGGGTGACACTGAAAGGAACTAAATACTTCAGCCAACATATTTCCCAGCATTCCTGGCGCATGCGGGAGTTTTTACTCTAACAAAGTATCACACCATGAGGAGAATGCAGTTACATTAGAACACTATGCAGGCCATTCAATGTAAACCATGTACAGTCATTATCGGGAACATAAGTCCTTGGCTTCCATCAGTTGCTATAAATGGACAATAGAACTTTGATTCTTTGTGCAATGACTCTACCGTGCCTTAACGTTTATAGGGATGGAGCCCTTGCCTAGGATCTAACCACACTGCTGCTCATTTAAATTAGTTGTTTGTTATTAGTTAATGTAGAATTTAAACTGAATCCTTCTTTAAACCAAATTGTCCAAAATGTTTATCTTAAATAAAAAAAAAACAAATCCTATCATTGAATAACATTTATTAAAGCAAAATATTCAAGCAAACCATTTATTTTAGAGAAAACAAATCCATTCTTTACATACCACACAGTTTAATCAGTATCTACCTGCATTACTGGACAGAGAATTTTTGTGTAATGTATTACAGACAGAAGGGAATGAAAAGGCATGATACATCTAATCCAATAGGAGGGCTGCATGTAAGAAAGTATGGTAACTATTTAATTAAAGCTGTCATCTATAATGCATTATAGATACCTTCATGGTGTATTATAATGGTTGGTATAAGAGTTAAAACATTACAGCATTTTCTATTAACAGTCATAAGGCATTATAGTGTTTATTATAATACTTCATAAACTCTAATGAAGCTCTCATCTATAATGCACTATAGATACATTCATAATGCATTACAATGGTCTGTATAAGAATTAAGGACGCTGTGTACTGCATTATGAAGGTATCTATAGTGCATTGTAGATGAGAGATTCATAAAGCATTCATAATGCTTAATAAACATGGTTATAATGTGTTATGCCTTTTTATAAATATTTGAGATCATGTTTATAATGCTTCACGAATGCATTATGCTTTATGAATGCGTTCATAGATTCTTATAGATATATCATACACACAGTTACCGAAAGTCTCATAACAGAATAACTTTCACTATTTTGAAGAGAAAATACCTTATCAAGACTCTGCATTCAATGCGACAATCTGTTCCTGAAAGTCTTAAAGTTTCACACCTTATATTTTATTAATACACGGGCTAACGTGTAACACAGGCTAGCTTTTGAGAAACAAAAGTTACAATATAAGTAAAAAATATTACTGGGTACTAGTACTGTGCATTAAATTAAAATATCAGCTATTGGACCTAACATAGAATCGCAGAAATCACTTTACAATTAATGAAACACATAGCGTAACCCAATCATTAGTCTATGAAGAAACACATAGGATCCCTTTAAAAGCTTAAAGATGAAGGAAAAAAGGCGACCCAAAAAACACATTTCAGCTTCTACTGGTGTCACATGGTGCACAGATGTGATAAGTGCACCCACTTAAATTAACGGATTACAGCTTAATTCCTACAATGTTACCATATTCCTACTATCAAATAAGCATTGCACACCTTTTCCTTAAAGTATCATTTATATTAAAGCAGATAATTATTATTACTTTAATGTGCAAAATGGCAGTAAAACAAGGAAAAACGTGATGTACAATAAGATACTAAATGAGTGCAGTGAAAACAAAGGGGAGGAGATTATAATTTAAGGAAAAAAGGTACATTATTACCAAACAGTACAATGATATAAATGGGTCTCACTGAAGATTTCCACTGGTTCAAATTTGCAGAGTTGCTTTGTAACTGGTCTGACTAGTTGACAATAGAACACCAATGAATTTCCAAATGCTACAGAATACGATATTACTTCAAACGTACTTTTGTAGTCTGCGACAATAGTCCGGCACCCATGTCGTATAAATGAGTCTTAAATATAAATTAGACTGCCATTTTATACCTCCACAGGTCGTCCATTAAATGGAGCCTCACTTAAATCTCTTTTAAGCTTTTATGGCAGGGCTTAGCAGTTAAGGAGTTGCACAAAACAGACATTTAATTAAGGTGTAATTCCACACGAAAAGCCTATTTCCTTAACACAACCAAAGCAAGTGCATTCTTTACTAAGTCAAGGTGCTTATTACAGACAAAAGGTGCAAACACTCAAATGTCCTGGACATTGGGAACAAATGACTAGTATTCCGACAGCAATGTGAATGTGTTCCTATTAAAATCGGGTTTAACTGGCAAAATTGCCTGAAAAAGCATTGAGAAAGAATCATTATAGAACACATTTCAGCATGAAACACATCGAGGTAAGCACACCTTTCGTCGCATACGGTTTTAACCAGGGGTGGGGAACCGGATCCATGGAGGGTCGATGCAAGTTTTTTACCTCTCAATCAGCCAATAACAGTGGGTCCCCAGGACTGGATTTGAGAGACGCTGCTTCCTTATTGGCTGATTGAGAGGTCATCCCAAAAACCTGCACCGGCCCTCCATGGATCCGGTTCCCCACCTCTGGTGTAAACCTTTGGCCCACACCGATAAACCACCTGTGCAATAAAGATGCTGTTCATCCTGATATGGTACATGATGGGTAGGTGACCCAAACCTAAAGTGCCTCTGTAGCACAGCCATCCAGGAGATACTGAATACACCCTTCGCTTTCCATACCACTAGGATCCAACTGGATCCGCACATCAGCGTCTCACTTTAGCAATTCCAGCTCCATGGAGTTGATTCAGAACTGCCAGTGCCGGAGATGCTACACTACACAGATGCAACGCCATAAGAAGTGTGCAAAAAAAGGTGCTCGTCTCACACGAGGAAAAGTGCAAACCTGCAACCTTTCATGAGAAAAGCCAGGTAATATTCACCTGGGGCAGGTGTGTCGTTTCTACGGCCCCACTTAGTTATTTCAACGATGAAATAAACAGCTAGTTAGTTGTCAGGAGACAGCAGCCAGCTTGCTGTTTTAGCAGAACATGCTGCTCTAGCATCACCTACATAAGGAACGTATTTAATATTTAGTGCAGTGAACGGAATCACCCTTAATGTTTTATTGCACCGACAACGGGAAGAATTTGGAATGTTTCGGATTATAATCAGTATGAGAATGGCGTGTGACCCGAGGCTGGCTGTCTTCCCAAGCAGCTCTTCCTCAGTGCTCTGTCCCAGGGCTTTGATGGCGTTCACTCAGGGTCGGCCATCTTGCCCTTCGCTTTGGCCCGAGCCCTGGATCGCGTGGTGACCTCGTTCTGGGGAGGCCGCGGGGACTGAAGGCCAGCCGGCTGGGCCGACGGAGACATCTTGAGGTCCCCGTCCTCTTCCTGCCCCTCCTCTTCCTCGGCACTGGCCGCTGCCACGGCCCCACTGTGCCGCTGATGCTGCCGACAGTGCTTCTCGAAGGTGGCCATCTTGGTGTAGGTCCTGTTGCACACCATGCAGTGGTAGGGCCGGCAGGCGCCGTCGTCCTGCAGGTGTGGCTGCAGGCAGGCAGAACGGGCGAAGGAGCGGCGGCACACGCCGCAGCGGAAGGCCTCCTGGCCGCTGTGGCTGGACGCCTCGTGGCGCCTGAGCGCCGCCGCTGAGCGGAAGGCGCGGTCGCAGTAGTCGCAGGCAAATCGGTGCTCTCCCGCCTCCAGTGCCTGATGGGACAGCAGGTGGGCAGCGCAGCGGAAGGCCTGGCCGCAGGCGCTGCAAGAGAAGGGCCGCTCGCCAGTGTGCAGCCGGTGGTGCACGATGAGGCCGGCCTTCTGCGTGAAGGCCTTGTCGCACTGCGTGCACTTGAAGGGCTTCTCGCCGGTGTGCAGCCGCCGGTGCGTCTTCAGATGCGAGGCGCGGCCGAAGCCCTTGCCACACTCGGGGCATTTGAAGGGCCGCTCGCCTGTGTGGATGGCCTTGTGGCGTACCAGGTGCGACGACTGCAGGAAGAGCTTTCCACACACGCTGCACTTGTACTTGCGCTCACCGCTGTGCGAGCGGAGGTGCAGCGCCAGGTGTGACGAGGAGATGAAGGTCTTGGTGCAGAGCAGGCAGCTGTGCGGACGCCTGCCCACGTTGGCGCGCCTGGGCAGGCTCGAGGAGAGGGCAGGCCGGCGGTCACGCGGCTCACGCCGCTGCGGTTCCTCCGCTTCCTCGTGGGACGCCGCGTGCTGCTCCAGCTCGGCTGAACCCAAGAAGCATCTCCCACACTCAGGGCACCTGTGGGGGCCGCCTGGGTCTTCCACCCCTCCATCTCCTGTCCCGGCCCCCTCTGGCTCCGGAAGCGAACCGTCAGGCCCCACACCAGCGAGCGGGGAACTGGCCTCACTCATGGCACAGGGCAGATGAACCTACATGTATCACTGGTTCCTCTGGAGTAAAACTGGTCCCCCAGAGATCCTGCTACTCCTATTCTTCATCCATGAAGGGTTTCAACATCCCTCCTGGGAAAAAAAAAACAAAAAAGGCTTCCTTAGGTGCAAGAACGGGAGCAACCTCACTGCATACAAACACTAACATATTTCAAACTGTGAAAGGCAAAAATATTCCTTTCTTAGTGGTTGTATCCCAAGAGCAAATGTAACTTAAATTAACAGTGCATTTTTAACAGATTTTTTTTAGATCAACAACTACATATTAGGAAAGGCTCAGTGTAGCAGTGCCTTCGGGAACGGTGCACCTCCACTGCCCCCTGGTGTTGGAAGACAGGAGTGAGTGAGTGAGTGAGTACTGATAACTACAGATAATGAATCTGTCATGGATCACTTAGACGCCACAGTAGCAAGTACTGTATATCTGTAAGACAGTCCATCAACTGTATCATACAATTCGGAAAAATATATTAATCTTGGTCAAAACTGTATTTCCTGTCACAGGGAGAAAAATGATATCGCGGAAACAGGCTGGCTGACAGTTATAGCGGTATGCCTGGGCAAGTCACTCAGCATTGCTCCCCCTACGCTTTCCCCTTTAAGTTAATGGCAGAAAACGCAGGTAACCCGTGTGTTGTCAAAAGCTGGGGACATTAGTAGAGACCATAGAGGAATAAGTTCAACAGGAAGGACCCATGCGCGATTTCGGAACCATTGCCAAAATCCGCGCACTGCAATCTAGAAGCGATCACCGAGAAAGAGGGACGGCGGCCATGATGGAGCCGTTCATAGCTCACCGGGTCCGGAAAGCATTTTCACACCGGGCGCGCGGAGCGGATCGCCGGCTTCAGGCGCGTCCCCGCGGCCGGGAATGGAGCGCAGCTCGCCGCCTCGCGCGAAGCATAGCAGCGGTCCGGCTACCGGCGGCGCCACAACGCAATTATCTGCTGTTAAAAAAACATGCAAAATACAGTAAAGCGACCGAAGTAGCGTTGGAAATACTTACTTTGCTTCGATTTTTAATATACATAAAATAATCACGCCCGCAATCACACTGCGTCCGGCCTGTCGGCTGACAGACAGCGGACGGATGAGGATGGGCGGTCCGCCGAGAGAAAGGCAGATGCGGAGAGGTGGAGTAAATGTGAGGAAAAAGGGAGGCAGCAAAGGAGAGATGCATGCATACATGACAGATAAGTATGTAGTCAAGGTGCATTTGTCCTTTTATTGCACCACCGTACTATACAAAACACGGATCCCATCCACAGGAAATTATCATTAAATTTTCTGGAAGGGTGGAGACGACTTCCGTTTTAAGCGATAAAAATCTTAAGAAATATAAACCACATCAAGTGTTCCAATATCCAGCTGGAAAGTTTTTTAAAAACTTGCCCCTTTAGAGATTTAAAATTTTAGGCACAATAAATTTGTCCAGATGTTTGCACAATTTGTTGAGTAAATTATGCGGAAATATCTAAACTTCAATGTAGTCCTTTGGCACGAAATAAAATTTTATTAAGGATATTTATTATTTGAATTCTCTAGTTTCGGATTATCACCAATAAACTTTTTTTGGTTGCCAGTAATCTGAGCTAAGCCGTGATCAAACTCAGTCATGGTTGTGATACATTATCAGTAATTGTATTGTTTATTACTTACATGAACAAGCCAGCTCGAAAATATACTGACGTTCAGTCGTTTCCCCTCGATCAGCATAAGTCTGACGCTCCTGGAGTCGGACCGCCGGTAGTCATTTAGATCACATTTAGATGTCAGGGACGGAGGCCCTGGGCCCTATCCCACGTAGCAAAGGGCACATGGTAAAGATACACCCTATACAGCACGGATCACCAACATGGTGCCCGCGGTCACTAGGATATGCCCCCAAGAGTCTTGGGCCAAGACCACATGAGTTGCCCGCGAACCTGTTCTAAAAATAGTACAACTCACCAGTGAGCAGCGTCTAAAATTTAATTTTATTCTGTTACTATTCTTCTTTAATCACATTTGCATTTATATGGATGACAATATCTTAAAAAAACATTTAAAACATGTTTATTATACTAAGCAAATTTGTTATTTAAGAAGAGTGCATCAAACTGGTAGCCCTTTAGTGGCTCAGAACCCGTGAAGTAGCTCGAGTTTCAAAAAGGTTGGTGACTCCTGCTGTACAGGATGCCAGTCTGTCAGACAAAATATCCACACACACACTATGGACGAATCTGAGATACGAAACAACTTAACTGTGGGGGGTACCAAGTCTAAATCCACACGAAACGAGGGCTACGGCGGACCCATGAGTTACGACCGGCCTGACATATGTACAGCTTGTGTAACGACCAAAATTTTAGTTTCGACCAAAGCCTTGAGTTACGACCTGAATGCAGGTGTTATGCCGAAAAAGGCATCCCTGCCTTAGAATGCATGCCGGTGTTCCGACGAGTTGAGCTTTTAATAGTTTTTTGGGGGTCAGGGGTTTTTTAGGGGTTAGGGTTAGGGTTTTAGGGGTGTTTTGGGGGTTAGGGTTAGGGTTTTAGAGGTTTTTTGGGGGTTAGGGTCAGAGTTTTATGGACTTTTTGGGGCTATTGATTAGCACTACGGTAGCCTTACTCGACAAAGTAGCTCAACTCGTTTCAGATCAGCGACCAATCGGTCATTTAGAGACAGGCATGCATTCTACGGCAGGGATGCCTTTTTCGGCATAACACCTGTCGAGGCCAAAACGTGTATCGCTTGTGCGGTTATAAACAAAGAGCCGAGATGCCCGAGAGGCATCTGTAAGCATCAGTCTGAGCCCAGATACGCCTGTTTGTGGACGTCATTTCGGTCAGTGCAGTGCTTTATATAATTAATTTAGCTAATCGCAATCAAAGTGGCCCCCAAAAAGCTAGAAAAGCAGCAAAGGAATGAAGAGAAGGTAAAGAAATCAATCGCAATCAAAAAGGAGGAAATTCTATAGATATTTGAATGGCGTTCATGTGACCGATCTGGCTAATATGTACAGCATGTCGAAATCCACCATCTCGACAATCTTACAAAGAAAAGATTTGTATCTTTGTAAATTTGTACAGATTTGGTGAGTACATTAGGGAAATTATTGGTGTTTCTGGTAAATTACGCACATTATAGAACCCTTTTTATTATGAAAAGGTTAGGTAAGGGGTGCATTATGAGGATTTCCATTATTTCTTATGGAAAAAATAGTCTTGACTTACGACCAACCCTTGCAAACGAAGGGTCCACTGTACATGAAAATTCCACAGAGAGCAGATGCGTGATTGAAACGCCAAACTCTGGAGGTGTGCGTTGACAACGCACCTACTCACATATTGTATAATAAAATTACGCACACCTTGCCTTAAACAAAAATGTCAATATAAACCATTTAATAAGCGTTCGGAATTTCCATGACATTGCACAGTCTCTTGGTTGTCTTATAAGAAAATCATTTTATTTTAAAACCATTTAATGTTCAGAACATATATCAAAGAAAAAGAATGGTATTATTGAGACTCTTCACATTGATGTCCACAATCTGAGCGTGCTCAGAAAACAACGAAGGAACCGAAGAGAGAAATAACTTTCTGAAGCTTCACCACAAAAGTCTCGTTTTCATCTTAAAATATTTTAATGTGCTTTCTGCCTTTCCTTCCTCCTTTGAAAAGCAGCAAGACTCAGTGTCCTCGTTTTAATTAAAAACAAAAAAAAAATCGTACAAGATTTGCTTTATTCCTCGCGTGTGTATTTACTCTCTTCCTCCCTGCTTATAAAACAAACCTAGAACATTTATTTAAAAGTCGGTTAGTGGGGGAGTCCATTCTGAGGCGATCGTCTGCCTTTCTCCAAGGAACTGCGGCCGCAGTCTGTTCTGGAATTTCCAGAAATGTTATAATCCCAAAATAACTTATACAAGATCTGTACATAAATTACAGTAGGCTTGCGGTTTCCAAGAGGTCCACACAAGCGGGGAGGGGGGGGGGGGCAAGCGTCAGAATCCAGTTGAGAGGCAGTCTTTGCATCACAGGTTCACCGGTGCCGGGTCGAGTTTGCCTGTAAAACTGCCCCAACCCCCCCCTGCGCTTCACAACATTTGCAGCTACACTTCGAAATGAATGCAAGAGTCATTGATGGCCTATGTCGTGTTATTTGTCTACCCTCTGGCCCCAGATAGATGGATTTACAGCTTGTTGTCGTGACGTAAACCACTGTAGGAAATTACCTGAAAGAAGTACATGTTTCTATGAGCGTGAAAAACGCCCTATCAGACAGAGCAGGGAGTTTAAAGCGAGCTTTTGGCCTCCGACTCCCATTGGAATAACAGAGTACATCCAACCTTGTATACATTCAGCAAAGAAGCCTTTTCCATCTCACTCACACCACCCAGATCTTTAAAAAAAAAAAAAAAACCCACCATCTATAGACGAGACATATCTATGGATTCACTTTACGAACACTTCCGTTCCTAAATCACCAACCCGATATGACACCTATTCAACACCTCGGCATTCTTCTGTAGAGAATGTGGATAAACAGAAAAAATAATAGACTAAATTGTGAGCTCATTAGTTAGATAGCATAGGCTTGACCCGAGATGCTCACTTGCATAAGACGTAGATCATTTTCACACAGGGAAACTCGGGGTACAGACACGGCGTGCCCCTCCCCCATAGTGGCACACCCCCGGGATTTTTATTGGAGGGGAGGGGTCAGGACCTAATGGTGCACCCACACCTCCCACACATCATCACAGCTGAATAGTGAACTTATCGATGAACTTCACAAACAGCTGGCTGAGCAAGTTAAGGCCTCATTTTAAAACACTGGGGGGGGGGGGGGGGAATCATAATCTTAAGCAACCCGATGTACAACTTCAAATGTAGGATTATGCTTATGCTGTTAGGCCTGACCATAAAAAAGCCTGAAATCATTTACAGGATCTCTAGGCTGTTCTACTTCCTGATATCTTGATAGCATATTACAGTCAATGATGGGGAAAAAATAAAATAAAATCAATCAACAATTGTATTCAGAAGTGACGAAAAATATTAAGAAGACATCCTGTCTTTAAAAAATAACACAGGCCATCATACAGGAATCCTTAGAAGTTTAAAACTCAAGCAGGAATGTGTTTTTTAAAAAAGAAAAATAAATGAGGAATTTCCTTAAATTTCAGAAATTTTGTGCTAGACATCAGTTTTAATTATCTGAATAATTTCTGAGCTAAATAAATATCTTAAGCTTTAATGCAGGCATGAGAAAGAGGCGTTAAGCCCCTCCCAATGAAATGAGGCACATTGACGAAACAGCGCCCCCTAGTGCCATCCCTCTAGCTTGACCACATCTGAGCTGCTGGAGCAAGGCGGTGGGGGGGTGGGCTGCAATGCTGGGACACGCAAGACGATTTACTCAATACTGACATTCAACCCAGTAAACAAAACCAGTACGCCTTAGCCAGCCCCTCACCTTGCCTTGACAAGGGGTCTTGTTTTGAAAGTGGGAATGGAAGGTTAGTAATACAAATGTTAACATACTGTATAACCAATAAGCCCTCCAAAATGGTTCTCCATATTTTCTGAGGGAAGAACAGACGTGGGGCAGAGTCCCACCCCCCACGTTCGCCTCTTCCCGCAGCGTGCAAAGCAGGCCTGCTCTCCCTCCTTTTCCTGGCGTCTCTGTCCAGGCGGGGATCACATGTTGTAGGCCACATAGATGGGGTCCAGCTGGTCGGCCAGGAAGCCGTCGCGCAGGTGCATGCGCTGCTTCTCGCCGCGCGAGTTGATGGGGATGACGCCCGGGTCCACCACCACCACCACACCCACGATCAGGTAGTGCTCCTCCAGCACCACGTTGGTCACCAGGGCCACCAGGTCCAGCGCCTCCTGCTCCGAGCCCTCCAGCTCCACCACCACCACCAGCAGGTTGGTCCAGGTGAACACGGCGCTGGGAGGTGTACATGAAGGGGGAAGGTTAGAGGGTAACTAGTGAGTCCGCCATTAAGACACGTATATGATGGATATTCTGCATTACAGCAGTTCAGCTTGAGTTCTCTACCCAGCCTCAAAGGTACATCAAGTGTGTCCATGTCAGCTCAAACCAGGACCATGCAAGGTACAAGTATTTAACCATCACGCTAACATCTGTCAATGACTTCTGTGCTTTGTAGACTCTTCTATACAGTATATTCTACATTATACCGGAACATGACGACCTACAAGCACAATACGCCTTAACTGCGGTCAATCATGGTGTTTAACCAGGCACTCCTTTCACTCACCACTCGGCGATGCTCTTGTGCGATCGAATGACGGACGTCTCGATGTCGATGGGGTGGTAGCGCATGCCGCGGAGCTCCAGGGTCTCATCCAGGGAGCCCACCACGTACAGCGCGTCGTGCCGTTCTGGAACACGTGCACACAGCACACGCTTTATGCACACGCGGTATGCCTGGTCACAGACCTTTAAGGCGTTAAAGATCACTAGCCATGGTCTTCGGATTACACCAGCACAACAAATTCCCTGTGCTGCACATGGCCAGTTATGAATCCCCCTCTTTGCTACTGCATATTGCTGCCGACTGACTAGTGCCCTGGAGTCGATCGCCGGTACGCACCTCCACTGGCGTCCGTGAGCTCGGTGCGGCGTAGGAAGCCCAGGTACCCCGTGCGCGCCCACACCGTCTGCGTGTCACCAAAACTCAGCCGGGTGTTGAAGTGGTCTGCGTGTAGGGCCTCCTCACCATACACAGTGTAGTAGCCTGTGGCATTGTGGGGGCTGCTCACCCAGACCTATCAACAGAAAGTGGGGGAGAGGAGATGCAGGATGTCCACCCTCCAGCCAGACCTCACATCTGCCCATCAAAACGTCACGGATATCAAAGACTATCCCCTTGGTGACTCACCTCCCCCAGGTGCGAATCGCCCAGAGGTCCCTTGGTCTCTGGATTGGCGATGATCACCTTTACCCCAGGCAAGATCTGTGTAATGTACAAATAACATTTATTTGATATTAATTATCCCATATTAGGATCCATTAGCATCAAGCTAACGTTCGACACGAGTAACGGTTCCTCAGCGTGTTTCTGCAGTTCTCCTTACCTTTCCAGACTCCATCAGAGGCAGGCTATGTGGAGATCCTCTCTCCACCAGACGCACCCTGGAAACAGAACCCCCCCCACCACACACAGTGTGTTAATGATGCCCAAGATAGATGACCCAGAGGCCCCTGGGTGGAGCGTACCAATGTGGGGTGGGGTGGGGGGGGTGCTCACCTGTCGTGCCGCAGGGCTCTCATATCCACATAGACTGTGGTGGGGTCCGGACCTGCTGTGCCCTGGAGGACAGGGGGAGGAAGGATGAGGCCAGAGGGCATTTGTAAGGACTGGCACCATTTTCAATACCTCCATGTAAGTCACAGACACCCCCTGCCCCCCTGCACCATCCAGAAGCCTGGCACAGCATGGCAGGTCAGAACTAAGATGGCAGGAAGCAGAAGGATACACAGATGGAAGGTTCCGGGTACTAACATGAAAACGGGGATCCTTCTTTGACAGCATGATGTCAAGAAGAGCACCCTAGGTCATGTGGTGGCTGGGGGGGGGGAGGGAGGTGAAGTGTGCCCGGGTGGGTGCAGGGCAGGGGCCAGAGGCCACCCAGACCTGCTGATGGAAGCCCGACCCGACCCGACCCCATGAGAACTATCCCACCATCTGAGATGTTCAGCAGCATCGGTCATGGATATGAGTCCAGCCAAAGGTTTGGAGAGGAAACAATCGCAGGTGGAAGAAACAAGCCAAAAAGAAAATGAACAGGAAAAATAAAATCAAATAAAATATAAAAATAAACACAACAAATGGACAGAGAAAGAGGCGACTTGGGGGTGGAGGCAGCCAACAGTTAGAAGGTCCCAGGCAGTGGGGGCTGCGTCAGCTTCACACTCGCCTGTTTTAAATCATAATAATCTGCTTGGAAGATCAGCATTATTCCAAAATTACTTTAAATTCAGCAGCGTGCTCTGAGCTTTTTATTATTATTAAACCCCAGTGCAAAGCTAGCAGAAGACCATCATTAACGATCGAATGCCCTCTTTATGTTAAAATAAAGCGCAGCAAGCTAGCACCATATATAATAATAATAAATAACAGTCCACACGAATTCTTTCAAATTTTCTTGCGCAACAAAATCTACTTTTTTTTTTAAGAGAATCGCGTTAATAAAGGAGCTCGTTATTACCTCGTTAAACTGAGTATAGGTAATTCTTTTCCCTACCAAAACAAATAAGTCAAACTAAAAAGGTTCAAGTTATTATAGCCTTGTGTTCCATTTATAATCTTTATTTTTAAGCAATTTTAAACCATTGACAGCAACGGATTACATTAGGAAGCGATAAACCAAGATGCTTCTGTAATTACAGCAGATTTATTTGCGCTTTTGTGGATCAAGAGCGCGCAGTGACTCTACCGCAGATCAGCAGCTGTGGTTGTTCTATAATCCAGCCGCCTTTAATTAGAAACGACGCTCTTTTGCGTATCACATGTCTGCGGTCGCAGAAACACAGAGAAACCTCACCGACTGAAGAATACTAAACGGATATTTTTACTCAGTAAGTAAAAATGACTATACATCGGTAAAACAATGAATAAGCAAACAGGCCAGCCTTTTGCAGTGAACAGCAGTCGGAGTTTCTCTCTCGCGCACACGCACCCGTACAAGTTGCACACGCACTCGTGCACTAGTACACACGCACCCCTTCCCCGCCCCGCTGCAGTCTCTCCCGAACGGCACACGGTACCTGCTCAGCCAGCTTCCCCAGCCTGTTGGGCTGACGAGAGGAGACAGGCCGGGGGAACCGCGAGAGGACAGGGGGTGGGGCACGCACAGACACGGCCACCGACCGACAGACATGGACCGGGACGGACATGGACACACACAAACAGAGGGATCGGAAAGAGGAAAAGAAAGGAAAAAAAATGAAAGAGCGACAACATCAGATCTGTGAAAAGGAAGCAGCAACCAGACAGGAAGAAGAATTCAGATGTTTGATTTTTACATGCTTACACATCCATATCCACTGTGTTCCATTTTACATGCAATATTATATTTTAAACACCAGGGGGAGCGACAGCGGTACACGATCATCTCTCGGGAAAAATCGCAAAAATCATTTTGTAAAGTATATTAATCACAGGACTTCCTACCATTCTTCTATGGCAGAACAATGTTTTCTTGTAGTATTCTGGAGCCACGTCTCAAATCCTTCTTAGTGTTTGTTTTCAAATGGATTATAGGAAAGTAGTACTGACATATTTGACATTACCCATAAGCCCATTCACACATCACCTCAGTTACTTTAGTGCAGTGTTTTAGTAAATTATTACACATCTGGCAAAACTAATAATATCAGCCATGAAGTACCTCAATCCTGATTGGTGGACTACGATTTCACCCGAATTCTCACTGGTCTGTTCCAAGGGGGACCAACAACATCAGGAAGCTGCAGAACTCCACCCAATCGACAATGAATTGGAACCTGCGCCCCCCCCTCCCCTGGCCCCTCCCATTCCAAGATCCTCCGCTCACCTGCAGGCAGATGGCGATGTTCACCCGGCAGCCGAAGGTGGTGCTGACGGCTCGGGGGGAGAGACCCAGATCCTTGAAGATCTTGGAGAAGGACTGGGTGAGGGAAATGCGGGGCCGCTCCTCTGCGACCACCATGCACGTCCGCACACAGGCCAGGCTGATGTTCCGCATCTGCACGGGGTAAGAGGGCAGACATTAACATTACGTTCATTTATGTAGTAGATGCTTTTGTCCAAAGGTGACGTACAAGTTATGAAAGCCTGGGTTCAGAAAGCAGGTCCGGCGGGAGCAGCCGGGGTTAAGCACCGCACCCAAAAGCTTTCAAGGTCCCTGACCTCCCCAGCTACACACTGCCCCATCTGCTAAAGATCTCAGACGTCAGGTCATGCATAGAGACCAGGAGCATGCATGCAAGTTAAATATAGAAAGTTCCACCCTGAAAACCACCAAAAACCGCTCTTTCCTTGGTCTGGCGTGTGGAACTTTCCACACAGCTGTAAATATTAAAAATGTGACGAGGACTATATGCAATAAAGGAAAGCTTAAAATAGAGACGGACCGAGCTGAAGTTGACGGTACGCTTCAGTAGAGCGCCGTGTGAAGGGGGGTCGCGCAGGTGGCTGACAAACAAGGAAGGTCGCTAAAATAAGCTTTTCACGCTAAACTGGGTGATTTTCTGGGTGTTTTTTTGCAATTCAAAAAATGTGGTAGCATATTAAATAAGTTCTAATTTTAAAAGCTCGGTAACCCCATAAAGAGTATCCTCTTTCAGCCAGTGCTCAATAACCCAAGTTACCCTATACGCTAAAGACAGCATTACTAACTACTAAACATAACTACTAACCTAACTCAAAAAAAAAATAACATTTTGTATTTGGAAGAGCAGAACAGGAAAAATGCTCAAAATGGATTAGGTCCACCTCACCCTATAAAAATATGACAGGTTTGTCGGAAATACCAAGCAGAGACTGGAGACAATGAAGCCCCCATGACCTCAGAGGACAGGCATATCCATCCATCCATCCATCCATCCATCCATCCATCCATCCATCCATCCATCCATCCATCCATCCATCCATCCATCCATCCATCCATCCATCCATCCATCCATCCATCCATCCATCCATCCATCCATCCATCCATCCATCCATCCAGCAACCACTTACCCTAGTCTGAGGAGTATTTTGTTATTTTTTTTTATAAAAAATAACAAAATAAGCATTTCTCCCTCACGCTTCATTCACCGAAAACTGGCTGTCCTTCTCAAGGAGGGACACTGGTGTCCTCACTCCCCAATATGGGACTGCCTGTCACAGGTATGTGAGGGGGGTGGCATTGGACTGCAGTAATGAACACAGAGCTGGCCAGCACACACACACTGAGCTGACATTAACATCATCATTATTCAGTGCTGTGGTGCTTTTAGACAATTCTACTGCAAAGCTTGCTGAGATGAACCACATTGAGCTGAATTGAAACTAATCTGACCTGGATTTCAACTGAGAAAGAGAGAGAAACACAGGGATCAACCAACCCCGGAAGACCACCATCCATCATTCAAAAAACCACCTGGAAGCAGACCGCCATCCGTCATTCAAACAAACCACCCGGATGCAGACCACCATCCGTCATTCAAAAAACAATTAAAACAAACCACCTGGAAGCAGACCACCATCCATCATTCAAACAAACCACCCGGATGCAGACCACCATCCGTCATTCAAAAAACAATTAAAACAAACCACCTGGAAGCAGACCCCCATCCGTCATTCAAAAAACCACCTGGAAGCAGACCACCATCCATTATTAAAACCACCTGGAAGCAGACCACCATCTACTTGGTCATTTGAAAGCCAGAGTTAGGGGGGGTGCAAATTAAAAGTGCCCATTTTGCAGAAAATCCACCCTGGGATCATCTAGGATTAACGTTCTCCTTGGAAGCAGCAGTATCAGCCTCCAGTAAGGAGTTTACACCGAGGGCGTGAAGACGGAGGGGGCAGGGAGGGTGACGCAGCAGCTGACTGACCTTGAGGGCCTCGGTCTGCAGGCCTAGGCCTTTGGTGCACATCTCCATGACAGAGTAGGAGCAGAAGGTCACTCGCACCTTGTAGTGACTAACGGCCCCCAGCCAGAGAGACACGTTGCTCTCCAGCTCCAGGGGCGGCACCAGGATGGACTGGTGTCCCGAGTACACGCTGCAGACAGGTGGGGAGGGGGCTTTGTTACTCAAAACACAAGACATTCTGTTTAACTGTACAGATTCAGGTTTAAAGAACCACAGTCTGGAACACCTCTTACACGACACACACAGGCACATACAAGGCAGCCTATCCTTGAGCACACACAGACACAGATGAGCACAGAGATGGGCACACAGATGGGCACACACAGACACAGACGGGCACGGTGCTAGACAGCTGTGACCCGTCTCTCTTTCTGTAGAAATAGGTTTCAGTTCTGCAACCCCGAAGTCCATATCGCTCTCTGAATACGGCCCCAGAGGCTAACACGTGCCAACTAGACATCACTGAAAGCCCAACGGGGGACAGGAAGCGAATGGCGGCTCACCTGCAGAGGCACCAGAGGGCGAAGCCCAGCCCGCAGTAGGGGTCCAGACAGATGGCGATCTGGCGGGATGGGTACAACTCACACTGCAGCTTAATGGAGCGACACAAAGCACTGGTGGCGGAGTGGGACATCTGGGGACAGAAGAGCGGCAACGTGAGTCACAGAGCTGTGCTGCGTCCGGACAGAGTCAGAGTCACAGCCAGGCTACACTTGGACACAATCAGAACCACAGTGCAGCTGGGCCCTCGGACAGGGAGACTGAGCAAGGTCAGATCCGGACAAAGTCAGAGTCTCAGGAGCTGGCTAGAGCATATGAACAATAAATATATTCAAATGGAAAAATAAACAGTTTATTGACTAAAATGGTTTATTCAACCGGGATTTTTCCATGACATACAGTATTTGGAGCTTCTAGGTGTCTGTTGTAACCAGACTGAAGACACGCTTTCCTTAAACGCACCGGCGAGAGAGCAGAGCGGGCAGGTAAAGCCACACCAACCTTCACTCCGGCCAGGATGCCAGTGGTGGACACGCTGAAGTCCAGGTAGGCCAGCATCTCTGGCGTGGGGGGCTTGTAGATGTGGGGGGGCCTCTTCCTCGGGAGGTCGTCTGGGACAGGCAGGGAGGTCATGAGTGACGGAGCTCTGTTCTTCCAGTGCAGTGCAGTGCGGTGAGGCGACGGCGGTACCTGTGTCCAGCACTGTAGGCCACGTTTTCACGTCTACAGCGGCCGCAGCCTCTTTGGATTTCAGCAGTTTCATTATTGCTTGCGTGGTGAGGATGCAGACAGACTTGCTGACCTGTCGGTGCACAGACCGGCCGGCGCTGATTTTCCCGTCCTCTTTTTAAACATTATTCTACACCCAACCCCCCCCATAACCCCCAAGGTCAAATAGAAAGAAAGCAGGCCGATCTAAAAGCTATGCTGTGGGTCAGCCTGCCCTCAAACGGCCGCATTTCCGCAGGGCCTGCGCGACTCCGTGTGCGTGTTTGCAGGAATGGCAAGTGGGTGGGGTAGTACCTCAACGATCATCTTGACGGTGGGCAGGGTGGTGGCCAGGTTCTGCGGGTGGGGGGGCCTGACGGTCACGGGCACACAGCCAGCGTACAGGCACCCGTAGAAGGTGGCGATGAGGTCGATTCCTGCGGTGGGAGGCAGAGGTGTGAGAGGGACAGCGTACAGTCATGCAAAAACAGTCGATGCTACACCCTGCTTGACTGACGCATTCGTCCAAATGCGTCCACAGTTATTAAATAACTTTGATCGAGGTGCACGGTTGCCACGGGGTTGTTTTCCATCAATTTTTGTCTGACACAACAAAATGTCGCATAAGATAATTGGACGTTAGTGGAGCAGTGTCAGCCTGTGGGGGATAGAGGAGGGAGGGGAGCGGGGGACCCACCGGGGGGATAGACAAGGGCCACGTGGTCCCCGGTGTTGAGCCGGCCCTTCTCCATGAGGGCCACGGCCACCCGCTCGGCACGCTTGTGGAGCTGCAGGCAGGAGGCGCTGCTGGCCACGGTGCCCTGCGTGGAACGGAGCGCGGCGTTAGACATGCTTTCGAGAAGCGACTCCGGCGACTGCGGCCGAGATGGTGGGGGCCTGTTTAATGAAGCTGCGTTAAACCATTAAAATCTGCTTCAGAGGAGGAACAGTCCTCTGCCACACAGAGACAAAGTCACATGCACAGACACATAGTGGACACAGAGCGAGAGGGACAAGAGGACGGGGGATAGAGCGAAAGGGACAAGAGGACGGGGGACAGAGCGAAAGGGACAAGAGGACGGGGGACAGAGCGAGAGGGACAAGAGGACGGGGGACAGAGCGAGAGGGACAAGAGGACGGGGGACAGAGCGAGAGGGACAAGAGGACGGGGGACAGAGCGAGAGGGACAAGAGGACGGGGGATAGAGCGAGAGGGACAAGAGGACGGGGGATAGAGCGAAAGGGACAAGAGGACGGGGGATAGAGCGAGAGGGACAAGAGGACGGGGGATAGAGCGAGAGGGACAAGAGGACGGGGGATAGAGCGAGAGGGACAAGAGGACGGGGGATAGAGCGAAAGGGACAAGAGGACGGGGGACAGAGCGAAAGGGACAAGAGGACGGGGGACAGAGCGAAAGGGACAAGAGGACGGGGGACAGAGCGAAAGGGACAAGAGGACGGGGGACAGAGCGAGAGGGACAAGAGGACGGGGGACAGAGCGAGAGGGACAAGAGGACGGGGGACAGAGCGAGAGGGACAAGAGGACGGGGGATAGAGCGAGAGGGACAAGAGGACGGGGGATAGAGCGAAAGGGACAAGAGGACGGGGGATAGAGCGAGAGGGACAAGAGGACGGGGGATAGAGCGAGAGGGACAAGAGGACGGGGGATAGAGCGAAAGGGACAAGAGAACTGTAGATGCACAGAGCAAGCGGATAGACAGAGAGGGACAGAACAATAGGGGAGGATTCAGCACCTTGGCGTTAAGCAGCAGAAACAGAGGATGGTCTGGGGTGGCCTGGGCTCTCCACTGCAGGACATCCTGCAGGTACAGGAACTGTGGGAGAAAAAGACCTACAGTCAGGATGACAGACCCACAAATGGCCAGGAGAGGGCATCATGCCTCATTAGGGACATCGGGAGGGACAGGCATTCATAGGGATGGGCTGGCAGAGATGGTGACATGGGGGGTGGGTGTGTACCTTACGTAATCCTCCATGGGGGGCGGGGGTAACATGCAGGGGTTGGTATGTACCTTACGTGCCTGGTCATTGTCCTCCAGCTGGGTCACGTCCCTACCGCACGCCTGGGCGATCCTCTTCCCGGCCACAAGGTTCCCCACTATCATAGAAGCGGGTCCCACCTCTGTCGGCACACAGCAGCACAAGCAAGCGGCTCAGGAGATGCCGGACATGCGGGCCCCACCCCAACCTTTATTTTGTGAGAGCTACTTTTAGAAAGAAATACTTTGGCAGAGCTGCCCCCCCGGTATGTTCTGATGACCGGGCTGGGGGGGGATTGGACTACAAATGTGTCTGCCGATCAGTCTGTCGACGGCGGTTGACTGGTAGGCGGCCAATGCCTTAGAGGATGATATTGGCAAAGAGATTTTCTCATTTCTGGGGAAAACGCTTCTCTTATAGCGACACGCTAACGCAGCAGGTGGGCAAATGATGGTGACAGCTGATCACATGGCCACCCCCCCCTCCCTCCCCCCTCCCCACCGCACCTGGCTGCTTCTGCCTGGGCTTGGGCAGGTTGGTGACACAGGTGTGGGGGCACATCAGCACGTTGCAGGGGTGCAGCGCCCCCTCCAGGAAGCGCTGCTTGGTCTCCGAGATGTGGATGCCCCCCAGCGGGGCCTTGGGCAGCGTGTTGGCCGGCACCAGTGCCAGGCAGTACACCCCCACCTGGTGGATGCTGTCGATGGCCTGATGGGACAGACGAGGGGGTCAAAGGTCACATGGAAACGGCATGGGGCGTATTTGTGAGTGACACTGCACTTTTCACTGTTCTTGCACCAATCCTATTACAACCCCAATCCCCTAGTATTTCTGGCTTTGTGCTATTTGCACTATTGTATGCTGCTATGCATGTATATTGTATTTATTCTTCATCATATGATTGAAATCAATTATTTCTTATACTTTTGAAAAGGTGTCAAAAATTTTGTCTGATCCATTTCTGGAGTTTTCTTCTGCTTTTTTGTGTTGTTCCAATGCAGTCAATAATATTTTTTGAGAAGTGGTGCATTTCTGCAGAAAATGCACAAGTGCCATTATTTTTGGCCATGACTAAAAGTGTTGTCAGTGTATGTACATGTGGCTCAATGTAGCCCTTGTGCTGCTATTTGACTCTCCCTGCCGGCCCCTGGAGGATGGGCTCCCCCTTTGAGTCTGGTTCCTCCCAAGGTTTCTTCCTTCTAGGGAGTTTTTCCTTGCCACTGTCGCCTATGGCTTACTCACTGGGGGCTTTGGGTGGGGATGCTGTAAAGCGCTTTGTGACGATGTAATGTTGTGATAACGCGCTATAAAAAAATAGATTTGTTGTTGTTATGTGTGTAAACAGGCATGTGTGTGCATGCATGTGTGTGTGCATGCATGTGTGCGTGCTGTGTGTGCATGCATGTGTGTGCGCGCATGTGTGCGTGCATGTGTTGTGTGTGCATGTGTGTGTGCTGTGTGCGCATGCATGTGTTGTGTGTGCATGTATGTGTGCATGTGTGTGCATGCATGTGTGTGTGCTGTGCGTGCATGCATGTGTGCGTGCATGCATGTGTGCGTGCATGCATGTGTGCGTGCATGCATGTGTGTGTGCTGTGTGTGCATGCATGTGTGCGTGCTGTGTGTGTGCATGCATGTGTGCGTGCTGTGTGTGTGCATGCATGTGTGCTGTGTGCGCATGCATGTGCTGTGTGTGCATGCATGTGTGTGCTGTGTGTGTGCATGCATGTGTGCGTGCTGTGTGTGTGCATGCATGTGTGCGTGCTGTGTGTGCATGCATGTGTGCGTGCTGTGTGTTGGCATGTAAGAGCACAGAGCAGCTCACTTGCAGCACACGGCTCATCCACTGGAAGCTGTCCTCCTCTGAGGCGTCCGGCCTCTGCTCAGCCACCACCACAATCCGCTCGTCATGGAGGACCGTCACCGAGAATACCGCAATCCTGTCAGACACGAGGACCTTAGACAGGGCCGTAGGCAACACCGCCCCCTAGAGGTAGCATCTTTAAAAATGGTGGGGGGGGGGCTCTACAAATGGCCTTCAAATTTATGTGTGCTCCCTGGGATTTGAACCCATGACCTTTGTGTTTGATTTCCCAAAATCCTCCTCTCACCTTCCCCGGTACACAAACTTCATAGGCTCTACTGCCAGCGCCGTGGCAACAACGTCGTCAGCATTGTGCCTCCGCCCACTGACCACCATCAGGCCGTCCATCTTCCCCACCACAAACACCAAGTTATCCTGGACCCGGGGAGACAGGGGGAGTCAGTGAGGGGGGACTGGCCCTTTGGAACAGAAAATCTCAAAGCCCAGTGTCGCCTACAGACTTACCGGTCCAACGAAGCCCAGGAGGGAGGTTCTCGTAAAGGGCCGGTCAGAGATGGGGGCCCCCGACGCAGCTACGGGGATGGTCTGTAGGGGTGGTCGGAGGTCAGAGGTCAGAGGGCGCTATCCACAGCAGCACCGGAGAAGGGGCTAACCGCTAAGGTCGGCCATGTTGAAACGCACCTCAAACACGTTCTTGGTCATGCCTGGCAAGCCGAAGTAGGAGACACCAGTGCTGCTCGAGCTCAGACAGATCTCACCCACCTCGTCGGTGTGGCACAGGTACGGCGTCCCCTCTATCCGCACTACACACACCAGGGCTACAGGGGGCGCACATGAGCAATTCCACGACAACCCATAAATGGTAATGACTAATCGCAAACAGAAATGCAAATGCATAAACAATTTTCTGTACACTAGATGACAGTAGCGGTCCACATACCACCAGGCATGACTTGGCCAACATCTTGCACAGTCAGAACCGAAAGCTTCTCCTCTGTGTCGACCCGAATGACGCCGTGGCTGAGCCCACTCATGGACAGAACCGCCTTTCCCGGGGGGGGCACGCCCATCTCTGGAGGTCTGGTCCAAAGCACAGATATGTATGAACACATACAGATTCACTGCGAGGTGTAGGAGGACTGTAAATATTTACACTGCACTACCATTTGTGCCATACTGCAGATTCTGACACTGGCTCTGCCAAGTGATAAACCGTGCTCTTCCGTCACTGCACCCACTTACCTGCGAATGGTGACAGTCATAGCTTCGGGGGAGCTGGCACAAGGGCAGATCACCTCTGGCCTGAGTCCACGAGACTGGAACACGTTGAGGAAGGCGTCACAGGACGAGATGGACCCTGCGGACACATGCGCACGCATTGAAGGTATAATCTTCACCGGATACCGTGGGCGATTTGTGGTCTTGTGACGTCACCACTCACAGGGGTTGGCCCCATCGGCGACGATGAGCATCCGCAGCGAGCTGAGGCTGATGTCACGCTGGTCTCGCTGGGCCAAGAGCGACCAGTGCATGTCCCTGGACTTTACCACCGCGACCCGTGCTGCGGAAGACGCACGTTGGAAGTCAGACAGCGGCAGCCAATGAGAGCGCGGCCACGTGGTGGCTCTCAACCAATGTCTAAAGACTTTAAGGAGCAGATTCTCACCCTTGTATGTGTGCACTTTCTGAATCCAGGAGAGGGGGTTCACCTTCATCAGGGAGTACGGGATGCTGATCACGTGCATCCGGTTCATTATACTCTGTCGGGCAAGCGGCACAGGTGAGCGACGAGCGTCATTCAAGGTAAAGGTCACCACGACTGGCACCAGAGCGAGAGCCACCAGAGGCCAGGTGGCAGGATTTATCTGGCTTATTTTGGGGGTGGGAGGGGGTCCACATTCAGGAAACACTGCAGTCTAACGAGTGTGCGACCGTATTTCTCAGCGACCCTGATAGACAGGACTATCCTTAAGAAATATCAGCATCTACACCCCTGAGGATTCTGTATGAGGCCAATCCTCAGGACTACTTTAGTGTACTGGTTTACTTTAACATGCTAATTTAAGTACACAAGCCACAGATGGAGATCAGGCAGGAACCAGTTTGCACAGGTCAGAACAAGATAACACTGTACCGCAAACGAGTTAATCAGTATCCCAGTGAGAAAGAGGGCGGCCCAGGCCGGGTACGCACCGTGAGAACCCCGTGCCACAGACCCGCGTCTCGCTTGAAATCCAGGACATTCGTGATAGTCTCGCCTGCAGGGGGGGGGGGGGACGGGACAAGTCAGTGGGAAGGGGTCCCCCTCTTCGCCGTCACCTTGAGGCCAAATCAGGCCTCCTGCACCTCCTCAAGAAACGAATCACTGCTCCCCATCTCCCCCAGAGAATGGGGTGTCGACCACTCACCCTCGGAGTAGCTGCAGGCCTGCGTGAGGGCGTGGCAGTGGGCCAGCATGGCGGCGTGCGAGACTGTGATACCCATGGTGCTGCCTTCCTTGCTCGTCTTGTACTGCATCGAGGCAGAGAGTGCGCAAGGGCGCCCCCTAGAGTCACACGCTTACGTAACAGCTTAACAGACCAGGCACAATATCATACTTGGTGGTAAGATGGCCCCACAACGATGTTTGGAATTATCTTGCCAGGCCTCCTAGATTTTATTTAGATTCCGGGCAGTGAAGTTACACCTTTTAACTGCAGGGTATTTCTATCCGGGAGGGGGGATCATATAGAAATAAACTGTATGGAAGGTAAACCTCCGAAAGCTGCAGAAGTGACTCACCTCGATGTAGGCCGTCTCGTTGCTGGCGTCCCGGATGGGGGGGTGCCAGTCCTTGTGGGGCTTCACCACGTGCTTCCCGTCCGTCACGAACCACAGCAACCGTGGCCAGCCTGAACACACACGCGTACACAGGCACACACACACATACACACACAAGTTCCATATTCAGCTGAAACTACAGTCCACAAAATCCTTTATAAACACAAAATATCTGTGTAAGTCAATAAAATATAAAAAGATCATGTAATGCAATATACAGCGCTTCTAAAATCACAATGAGGAAGCCTCACTCCCTAATTAAAAGGCTGCTGTTAAATTACAGCCCGGCGTGTAACACAAGCCCGTCACACCTACCTTTAAAGGTCACGACCTCTCCCGTTTGTGCTTTGGGGAGACCCTTCTGACAGGCGTCTGTGGTCAGGGCCAGGGCGACCCCGCAGCTGCCCAACAGGAATCCGATTTGCTGACTTCCTGCATCCTAGGGAGCCAATCAGAAGGGGCCTTATTACAAATACTGGCTTGTCTGGTCATCACTCGCAGCTACAGGGCCAATGCTAGCTCAGGCACTGCAATGCCGGCCTTCCCCAGTGTTCAGAAGTGCGTCATTCGGATCCAGTGCTGCCATTTACAGCAAAATATATCATACAGCAGACAGTTTGTACCTTGATCCTTGATGCCTCTTATGTGAAAACTGAAATGAAAGTTTGAGGGACACAGCTGTGTCCCCTGCACCTCAAGATGCCCTCTGTTTGAATCAGAAGCTCTTATGCTTTGGTTAGAGCCAGCAGCCTTTATTTATGTAAATCGATCTCACGGCTCCAGAGCGCGTCTCCTTGGCCAGACATCCTGTACCTCTTGTCCCCGAGTGTCACATGCTGCTTTCAGCGCCCGCTGTTCTTCAGCACTTTCTGGAACGGGCTAACTGATGTCCCGGCCAAAGGAGCTGGCGACGGGCCTCCGATTAATGCGTCCTTTCACCCCCTTAAACCCCCCCCCCCCCAAGTCCCCAGGCCCCAGCCTCCCCCGGTGCTCACCCAGCCAGGCAGCGCGGAACAAACGAAAAGGTCAGAACCCAGCGATTTTAAAGTCGCAGTGCTCAAGTCAGATAATTACCACATTCTTCCCAGCTCTCTCCCTAGAAATCAGGGCTGCAAACTGTACCTAATGAGGGGAGAAATAAACATTGACTCCCACCACTCTGGAGCCCCCTAAAATGCAGCCAGAATGGTACGATCCTGAGGTGAAATCTCCTTTTGATTTAGATGCGGGATCAACATCACTTTAAGATTGCTGGGGGGACACTTTGCTCCATAACTTTGCAATTAGACGATCCATTAATGTTGACAGTCATTAAAGAGCTGCAGAATCAGCACCACAAGTGCGCGCGGTGCCAAGCAAACCTCATCTGTATTCCCCACTGCTCCACATCAGACAAACAGACAGCAATAAACCGCATAAAGCTGGGCTCCTCCATTCTGCCATCACACTGACATTAAAAATCCATCCCTTTTCTTAATCATCCTTGCATTAACTATAAAAGTGAAATGATAGTGGGTGGAGCCTATCATAGTGGCAGAGTCCTTGCCAGACCACCAGGGGTCACTGCTGCACTTTTTCAGCAGCAATAGCAGGACCAATGCTGTTAGATTACCTTCCTTGTGAGGGGCACCTCAATGGGCACTGGGACCAGCTCTGCCAGTAAACAGCCATAGAATGCCACCATGAACATCACTGGGTCATTGTTGGGGAACACTAGCGCCACCTAAGGGAGAATCACAACCAGAACATTAGATTTGCTTGACTGGGTCCATAGCGTTGTAGCCTGATCTCCAGAGCCTGTGTGTGCTGGTGTGTTGGGGATGGGAGCAGGCGCTCACCCGGTCACCCGGCCGCAGGAGGGGCTCATTGCGAGAGCTCAGCTTGTTGAGGAGCGTGTATGCCAGCTTCTGACTACGTGTCCACAGCTTCCCTGAGGAGAAGCACAGGCGTGTGGAGACACGGATTCAAACAAGCATCCAACACTACCTCACCACGCCCCGCCCCACGCCCCGCCCCCCTGCCCCACACCCCGCCCCCCAGCCCTGCCCCGCCCCCCTGCCCCACACCCCCCAGTCTGCCAAAGACACACCCTCCTACCGTAAGTGATGGTGTACACAGCTTTGCCAGAGTTGTCCAGCGCAGTCAGGCAGGGGCTCTTGGGCTGGGTGGTGCCCCATCGCTGCAGAGACGCCAGCAGGGACGGGGGCCAGTTGGAGACGACACCCAGCGGCTCTCCTTCCAGGGGGCTCATTTGCGTACCCTCTGGCTTTGGCTGGTTGGGGTCTGGGTGCTGGACTGCAGGAGAAATGCAACATAAAGGAAGAGTTAAAGCAAGCTGACATGGTCCCAAATTTAGGCAGTGCAAACATCCTGAGAATGTCAAAGAGGGTCTCAGTGAAGGATGACGGAGAGGTGAGCCTGCTCCGGGGGGGGCCCACAGCCCCCCCCCCGCCCCCGCCCGAACTGATAACGAGACTGCCCACTACGGAAAATGCTAATCTGCTTCAATTAACATGGCAATCAGTGTAAACAATCTCCCACGTAGACAACGAGTGCTGCCCCCCAAGACTGACACCTATGAGTGCTCGCATGCGGGGGAGGGGCGCGCTGAGCGGGGGTGGCTCCGTGCCACAGTCTGGGTGACCGGAGGGAAGCCATTTGAATGTGCGTCAGCCGCAAACTGCTAGCATTCTAGCATTAGCATCTGTCGGAAAAGGCACGCGTTCAGTTTGCCCCTCTGTCTCTCCCTGCCCTCCTCGGTCAGCGGCTTCGAACCCTTAGCTACAGCGCTACCAGGACCGGAACAGGGACCGGAACCAGGAACGTGAAAGCTAACAGGAGCGGACGGACATCCTCTCTCAGGTCGAATGGTCGCATGCACAAGAGTGCGTGTTCCTGGCTTCGGCGAGGCTATAATCCCGCTCCTGCCCCCCCCCCCCCGACTCCTCCCCCCTCCCCACCCCCCACCTACCGTCCAGCAACTCCTCAAAGTCGTCGAGGAAGAACTCGCGCAGCGGCGGCCGTTTGGGCCTCTTCAGTGTGTTGAGCAGCTGTTGGATCTTCGACGACACGCGACTGTTCACCGGCACCCCTGGAGGTGGGATGGGTGTGGGGGGGGGGACCGAAAAAAAAGGGAGGGGGGGGGGGGGCAATGACGGAGAGGGAACAATTTGCTGAGCTGAATGAGCAAGATGGATAACAGGACCAGAATATCCCGACAGCCAGTCAAACGGAGGCTCAGGTGTGCCTCAGTCCGCAGGGGGATGACTAGGCGATGTTGCCAAGCAACAGTCTATCCCACAGCCAATCGTCTCTCGTCATTTCAGTAACCAATCAGAGGCTTGCAATACAACACAGCCACTATACTGTACAATACAGTGATATTTAACAGTGGAATGTATTAGTACAACATAACAGCATAAATAAAATAAATGTTATTCCTTCAGACCACAACGGGAGAACTACACGAAGGCATAAAACAGAAAAGGGATTTCAAATAAGAGTATATGTGCATACAAAAGCAAGTACATGCACAAAATGCTTAGCAATCCTAAGAGGACAGAGGGGAATATATGCAAAATGTACCATGAGATCCATTAAAAGGACATCAGTGTCAGCTGGGAGGTGTCCCTCAGACGGACCGGCGTGTCACAGGGGACCTGGGTCACAGCTGCTGTCTTGCTCGGATACTTACGACCCGTCAGCGCATGATAAGTCAATCCACTGGGGAGGGTCAAGGGTGAAGGTTGTACCCAGTGGTTTATGAAACGTTCCGTCCTTGTTAGTTAAATCACCATAGCCCCCCACCCCCAAAGTAATCAGAGTACACAGCCATGTTTCAGAGCAATGCTGCAGATTCTCCTTCCTGTCGCTAGAATGTTTCTATATCCCCGTCGATTTTCCCAGTGAAACAATTAACGTCCCCAATGGTCCGCAGAAATGATACCTGCCTACCAGTGAACTAAGAGCGATTTGCTGGAAAATTGAGCAACAGTCAAGCATTCGGAACAGCAATCTCCTTCGAACGACCGCCTCCCGCCACGCTCAGGCCTTACAGCCACCCGCCAGCACCGTCACGCCCCCCCACCTAATCCGGAAACATCTCCCCTTCCACATGAAGACTTGGGCTGCAGGAATCTGCATTACCTTCTGCTTATGACTGACTACCATCTACCAAGAATGAAAGGCAGGCACAGGGCGACCGTGCACTCACATCCGGATCTTTCTCCGTCTATGACGATGCAATTACCAGCAGTCATTAAAGGGGGGCGTGGCTCTCATTAGCATAAACACAATGCGAGGCCATGCGTTTTTTCAAACACTAATAAGGCATATCAGTCACACTGGATACATTCCTTTATTGTTCTTTTTCAACCTCTTAAGAACAAAGAGTCATTTCCACCACGATTAAGAGCCGCAGAAACACACAAACACACTCGCTGCCAAGAGCCCTGTCTAAAACCAGATGGCTATAAAACACAGCCAGTCATATGGAGAGCTCAGAGTAAGTTGTGGACCAAATTAAGTAGCATTTTTTTTAAGAATTCCTGGCTTGCGGTACTCACACCTGGCTGTTTCATATGTGCCATGGCTCCGTTATCGGTAGGAGTTTAATCCCAGAAGGCTTTGCAAGAACTGCGACTGGGAAGAAGGAAGGGCGTCACATAGTGCATTGTTGCTCTGGAAGGCTTGGTACTGAAACTCTGGTGACCGTAAAATCGCTTCTTTGTAGACGTGGGACTGTTTCACTGAAGACCTGCCTGGACCTGAAGGGTAACCACCTTATTTGACGGCCTCCCTGGGATGGGTGCAGGTCTGAACCTCAGGATAAGAATTACCGAGCTAAGCAGCGTGCCTTGACATTGGAGTCTTCGGTAGTAAGGTGAGTGAGTTCTGTTTATTTTGTAATAAATCCGGTCATCTGTCTGTCGCTGTTTTAGAGAAGGTCATAAGAGTATTGCAACCCTGAAATGTCTGTCACAAATCTATAAACATCAGGAGGTCAACCTGAAGCCAGCGCAAAATGTTAACGGAGTACAGCGTGCGGGGAGCTCGGAGGGACGGCGGGATCGCACAGACAGCAGCGGAGCCGGAAGAAGCGAACAGACACCAGACAGACACTAAGCGGAGAAAAGGGGAGTAAATACCATCGATCGCTAGGGACACCCCGGCAACATTCCCATCAGAGCCTGGAGTGAGAAAGACATGAGATTAAGACGCGGCCAGTCCGCACCCCTGCTCCCTGGTCCCAAAAACCGCATGGTCAGAACAGCAGGTCCGAGGTTCCCTCATAGGAGAGGAGGGGCAGGATGAGCAGAAATCAGCCGTGAAAGCGGGTATGTTTTTGGGTTTGGAAATCAAAGGTGGTGGGGGAATGGATTTCATACATCTGCCATGATCTAATCCTAAATCTGGTTATAGTTTAACTATTAATTTCCCCTCAGGAAACACAGGACAGTTCCAGGACCCCCCCCCCCGCTTGGTGGGCGGAGGTGGTGGAGCCACGGTCCCACAAACCCCGCCCATCCCTGCACAGCAGAACAGCATCTCGGAATCAGAGATGCCGAGTGCGTCGTTTGGTCGGCCCTGACTCCCGACATGGGCTCCAGTCTCCTGTCGCGGCATGACGTGCCGGAAACGAGGGCGATGACCTTGTTGCCACGGAGACATGGGCTCCTAGAGTGACCGTAAAGCCCCGGGACTCACCATCTGCGGTCTCCAGCAGGTTGGAGTTGTTGTAGCCCCTGGGGACCCCCCGGACCGAGGCAACCTGGGGACGCTCCACATGCACAGAGCGCTCTGATAGGCCTGTCACATCGGGCGGTGCTGAATGGTTGTCTGTTCAGGGGTGGGGCGTAGGGAAGTTAGAGGTCACACGGCGGGACTGATATTTAACACATCGACTTAGATCTATCAGTCTAAGGCTCTGATTCACAGATCTGAAACATCTGGTTGCAACAAAACGTCTTTTTCGATAAAAACAGACCCAAAACAGACATTCGAGTTCATTACAGTGTTCAGATACAGCCGCACCATTTGCAAATACAGACGGTAATATAGTGATGTCATCCCAACATTTCACCATGACATAAGTGTTGTGTCTTAACTCTGCCGGACAGCTGGTGCCAGTCCACGGGGGGGCGTTATTAAAACAAAGCGCCAGATTTGTTTCCTTCTGTGCGGGGAGTTCTGCGTTTGCATCCTGTGAGCCGGGTTCTAGCAAAGCCATGAACCGGCATCAGTGGCAACATGTAGAGCCCTGTATCGAACTCGGCGGAGCCCTGTGAGCAGCCAATCAGCTGCAATAGCCCTGAACTCCACTGTGCAACTACCCAGTCCAGTAGGAGGTGCTGCAGGCTGAGAAGCTTACAGATCTGGGTGGGGGGGGGGGGGGGGCGGTTGTGGCCCCAGGTCAGGGGGTGAGGGGGCGGTTGTGGCCCCAGGTCAGGGGGTGAGGGGGCGGACAGAGTGAGACTGTTACTAACCTAGCTGGGTGTGTGCCATGAGATCTGCCAGCACGGCGACGGCGGCTGTGTGGGGCCTTCCTCCTGGGTGGGATGAGGTGGAAGATGCGGAAGATGAAGTGGACGAGCCCTGGATGACCCTGTTAAACCAGTGCTCTACGCCGGGGTGGGGCTGGTACGGCGTGGAGGTGGCCAGCCGGCCCTGCCGGCGGAGTGAGCCCTCGTCTTCTGAAGCCGATGAGGTGTCTGTGTGGTCAAGGACAGGCAGCGTCACACGGGGGGGGTGGGGGGAGGGAAGGGTGGGGGGGAGGAAGAACAGCATATGGCCATGACAGAGTCATGCTTAGCCTCGATACTTCTAAGGCACTGCTAGAAGTTCTAAGACACTACTAACTGGTCCAAGACCATGCTTAACGATAATAAGGCATTGCTTAAAGGTACAAAAAGACTGCTTAAAGATCTAAAGCATTGATTAAAGGTTTTAAAAGGCAACTTAAAGGTTATATGGCACTGCTTAAAGTTTTTAAGGAACTGCTTGAAGGTTTTATGGCACTACTTAAAGGTTCTAAGGAACGGCTTAAAAGGTTCTAAGGAACGGCTTAAAAGGTTCTAAGGAACGGCTTAAAAGGTTCTAAGGAACGGCTTAAAGGTTCTAAGGAACAGCCTAAAGGTTCTATGGCACTGCTTAAAGTTTCTATGGCACTGCTTAAAGGTTCTATGGCACTGCTTAAAGTTTCTATGGCACTGCTTAAAGGTTCTATGGCACTGCTTAAAGGTTCTAAGGCACAGGGGCCAAATGGGCAGACATAATGAGGTGAAAAGATGGACACAAAACAGTGAAAATTGTGACAGAGCAGCAGAAGCATCCTAATAATAAGTGGGGTAGGTGCATGACATCAATACAGATACAAAAAGCAGGAATGCACTGGTGTGGAAGGAAGCCCTTTTCCTGAAGCATGTGAGGCAGCGTCCACAAGCTCACATACGACGCACTCAGGAAAAGCATCTGCTGCGTTATCTGAGCAGGCAGGGAAGGAGGCAGAGCCGCAGGGCAGGCGGCGGGGCGATGGCAGAGTCACGCTCCGGCTCTTAGAGCGCGGCTGGCGCCACATGGGCTGAAATGGCCAAAGCAATGAGACAAGCTGCCTTTTCTTCCCTGCAGTTCCCACCCAGACAATGTGGCGGCCACAGAGCCCAGCACAGCTTCAAAACCAAAGAAAAGACACAATGTTCTAGCTGATATACTTTAAGTGAATATCTCCAAATATGAATATGCTGATTTTATGGCATAGTTTTTGAACTTTTGATTGATGCAAGGGATTTTTCTGTAAATAATTATACTAAAATCTAAATTAAAGAAAATAAATAAATGAGCCTGTGCAGTGTTATCTGACGCATGATTGGTGTTAACTTCCCATGAGAACCTGAAATGTAAGAGCCTCACGCCGTGGGCAGCCTTGGGTCCGAGCACAGGTAGCCCTACCAATTCCGACCCTGCCCATCACAGAGAATGCATGACAAAGGAAATAATAAAATGTTACAGCATCAGAGAGACGTTTAGTGGGGCTGCAGGGGGGGGGACTCGTCATTACTACATGTCCATGGAGGTTCAAAAGTCGAAAGGTGCCCAGCCATTCCAGAATGGCCGGAAAGTTATGATATTTAAAAAGTTTCAAGAGAGAATGCTTGGAACCATCTTCCAAATGTCTCAGAGCGCCAGCTTCTTCCTTAAAGCACAGTGCAGTCGCAAAAAGTGTCCAGTTGTCTGACGAGCGCAGATGTTATTTTGGCAGGTTTGACACAAACCGTTCCAGACAATCTACTTATGTGGCTTCATTTCCCGGCCACTAAATGACATCACTGTCAAAACCCGTCTCAGACAGCCGGCCGGCACGCCAAGGCTGACAGCCCACGTAGAGATCCATCTTCACCGAAGACTTCCTCTCCACCTGCCGCCATAAGGGGCCGTTTAGGAAAATGCTGATGCGGGATTTTTAACTTTGGGGGGGGTGGGGGGGCAGCAGGTGGCCTACGGCGAAGGAACTACATCGGCCAGATGGGAGGAAGGCTTGTGACGTAGCTTGAGAAAGATGCAAATGCTAACGTATTTCGACAAACTAACCTGAAAGGAACAGGATGTCAAGGCTGAAAGGATTCACCCGAGAGCTAGTCAAGCAAATTGCCTGCCTTTAATGAGCAAGTGCCATGAGCGCATCTGTGTTTGCAAGTACGGTCCCAGAAGCAAGGTCTATACTAAGGATCACCCTGCACAGGTATTCAAGCCTCTCTTCCTGCTATAAAGCCGGAAAAGCGAAACAGCCCCGACGAGAAGGCGCTCTCGCTCAACAAGCCGGCAGAGTTCCCCCGTCGGACTTTATCCAGATTCACAGCCATAAAAGGCACCTGCTGTGTATCCAATGTGTTGCTTTTGTGTGTGTTTCCCGACATGCACTTTCACTCGATAACCTTCACACTGATGCACCAAAAAGTAAAGGATGGAGAGGAGAGAGAGAGAGAGAGAGAGAGAGAGAGGCAGACAGCTGAGCTCTCCGTTCTCGTTATCTAACCTGCAACTGCCCAAAGATTTAGAGACGCCTTCAGAAATGCATATTCATGTTACCACTGCAGCCGGTGACAGACAATTAGCAGAGATATTTCCTCAGAACCATTCTAACGCTGTCCGACCCCTCCAGCTACAGGAATGCGATCATTAGACCACTGTGCTGAAAATTCGTGCTTAAGGAACCGTAAAAACAACACACGAGAACCCTGGATGCCCCCCGCGGCTTCGGAGGAACAGCTTGGCGGAGCTGCGAGGCGCCACGGCCTGCAATAACGGCTGCGAAAGCGAGGCTAAAATTAGCCACGCTGCGGGGGCTTGTCGGCTCTCAGGGTAGAGGTGAGTGCCCCCCCCCGCCCCGCAGACTTGGGGACGAAGGCCCTCCCCCTTGTCCACTACACAGCCAAGACAAATGGCCACACAGCTCAGGACACCCAGCCGCGGGGGGCGGGTAAGGTGTATGACAATCCAAAAAGATACCAGCTCTGGACGACTGGCTTAGCACGTCCGCGTCTCCCCACACTACGGCTTTTGGAATCCCAACACCTGTGGCGACTGCATCTTGGGGCCAGCATTCCCGTCGCACGTTTACACGATCCGGTACGAAAGCTTCCTGAGGAATCCTTCCTGAACACTGTGCAGAGCTCAATGCAAACATGAGCCCCATCACATACAGACACTCAGGTAATAACCAGGGAGCCGGCGAACCTCGCTCAACTTACCCGCATTCCCATGGTAACCATTTGTCCTGCGCTTTGTGCCAGTAAGATTATAAAAGTCAATTTCGGTAAGACAGCCTTAAGCGCCCAAATAAACCCAGCGAGAAACCAGGTCAGATTCCAGTGAAGACAATCATCCTCACAGAATATGTTAACTTGAGTAATTAAGCCTGGATACAAACAGACACATCACACTTAAAGCGGAGCCTCTTGCAGATACACGGGGATGTAATGTGAGATTAACCCACCTGAAGGAAAAGCTTCTGCGTGTGTATGATTGCACACGTGGGGGGTGTACACCGACATGTGTGTACTAAGGGTGGGGGGTAGTTAATCCTGTTTGTTAACTGTGATAAATTGGATCACAATCTGGTGATTTCTGACAAACAAGCAGAACCTGAAAGCAGATTTAATCAGATGTATCTCACTGGCAGGAGGGAGTGGTCTTTATTAATATATTTTTTTAATTATTCAATGTGAAACTGCCCATTGACCCCCTAAGCTCTTTTAGGCCCACCCCCACCCCCCCAACAGGGACGGAAACACACGTCGCCACAAATGAATAAACAGGAAATAGTGTCTCAAACGCTTTCCACTTTTAAACAAGTTTTTTTCTTGCACTCAGCAGCAGAAGCGGGAATGACAATAAGCGCCTGACCTTCCTCAAAAGCTTTCCTTCTCTCCATTAGATGTGAAACGATATTTTTAGGCTTTTTGCCAGTCTATGCATTGGAGTTTCTCAGTGTTTTTTTCCCCTTGAAGCCAGAGCTGCCCCCCTCCCCACCCCCCCAGCGTAAAGGAAGGCCAGCTGGCTGCGTTTCGCTCACCTGGGGGGGTACATGCTTCCACGGAGGACTGCACTAACACGGACCTCCGTTTGGAAGGCATGGGCATCTTCCGTTCTTTGTACTTGGCCAAGGCTGCTTGTACGGCTTCCGTGTGCAGGTCTGCGGGGGGGGGGGGGAGAGACGGGAGGTGTGAGACAGGGCCGAACTGCTGCCTTCCATTTCAACTTGGAAGTTTCTAGTCGGACATTTCACCTACTTCAATTCAAGATGGCTGTACCCTCAAAACCAGCAAAAGTGAAGGCTGCAGTTACATACTGTTCATTAGCACTTATTTGTCTCATTAAATCTGTCGTACGCACAGTACTGTCCAACCACATCCTATCTAACTCTCATATATTCATATGGTCTTTGTATGCGGAAAATACCGCCAATGCATCGTTATTAATTGATATTGCTAACAATGAACCTTGCTAGAACTGATATTACTAAATGGCTTTGCGATTTGCTGTACTGGAACGAGATTAACTGGCATAGTCACGTCATTCCCAGCCCCGACTTCCCACCTCCGAGGTAAATGGAAGGCAGCATAACACAGAGGTCAGGGTTAGTGTACTGAGAGGGAGGAGACCAGAGGACCCCCCCTGATGGAGACAGGGTAAAGACGGCCGCTGGCATGTGCCACAGTCTCGGCCCGGTCCTGGTGCCTGCGGTGGCATCATTACCGGATCGGAATCGCTCATCCCTGGAGTTGTTGGGCCGTGACTTGTTCTGCTTGGAGCCAACGGGACACACTTGCGAGGTGGCCTGGATTCTGTTGTCGATCTGCAGAGAAGGGTCTACGCCTGAAAAACGAAGGGGGGGGGGGGGTCGTGTTCAGTATTCACAGCCACAGCCTAAAGTGAAGACAGAGACGCCCAGGAGACAGACAGCCAGCTCGGGGCGGGGGGGGGGGGGGGGGGTCTGCTCAGCAGACACACACATTCACGCTTTTTTCTTATTTACTCAGCCGAAGAGCACAGCCTCCATGGCTGGAACGGCAAAGGAAAAGAGAGGCATGTTACGCTCGTATTGACAACTGGCAGAGAGGAATCAGCCACAGGCTCACCAGCTGCCGGAATGAACAAAGGGCTACTGTATCAGCAACACAACACAGCCACTTGAGGCACCATGTCTCCCCCCCCCACCATAAACAACCACTTCTTACAGGGCAGAATTGCTGCCAGCCAGCTAGCCGCTAGCACAACGTACGGATAAACTTGAGGATAAACACAGACGGCATTTACGTTACGCTCTTATGTTTTGTGTACAGATATCACATCTGTGATCTGTCCCGACCTTCAAAGATTCAGCTGAGAAATCAACAACAAAACGTTCAATCCAAGCCATCGTCTTGGTGAGCTCAACACTTAACAGGACAGTTGAGGCTCCTAGACTGGCCTGGGCTGTGATCCACCACCCGACGAAAAGCCCTGACACCAGAGCCAAAGAGCTGGTATAACGCAGATCCATCCTTTTCGTCCTTGAGAGCAGTGAGGTTTTCACGGGCCACACGCAGCGGTGAATCACCACATTGACTCCCCAGATGAGAGTGTAACCACCTGATTCATAAATTAAACACGCATGATCCTAGCTGCTGAAATCCCCAGCAGATAAGGCTACTGAACAAGTGAAGCCAGCCAGAACTATGAGTCACAGCAGAGCAACATTGGCCTTGTCACTTTCAGGCTTTCATATTCTGGTAGTTATTTGTATTCCAGTAAGAACTCCAGACAGTCACAATGAGGAGTTTAAACTAATGATTATACATTCTAATGGTATTTTCCAGGAAACACATTGAAAATTAATTCTTCCTTTCTGTTTAACGCAAGTCTGATTCCCTCAAGTATGTTAAACAGAAATACACCCAGATTCATCCAGGCAACACAGACCTTCAGTTCCCATGGACCCATCTCACTAACTATGAATCTTTAAGACATTATTAAAGGCAGAAATCAATTTCAATAAATACTCACAATGAATAAAGACTGAGACAACATCTTCCACTTGAAACTTAGTTCAAAACTACCGTTTCTGCTTCACGTTTCTCCGGGCCGAGGAAAGGGGAACATCTGAGTTTAAGGCTAACTAGAAGACACCAACACCAAACGGATGTGAGAAGTGAAACAGGAAGTGGCTGATTACGCTTAGCATCATTAACAAAATAGCAGGGAAGACATATATATATAAAAAAACAAGTTACACCCGGACCTAAAAATCCGGTTTCACATTGGAACCTGCAAATGCCAGTTTAAAAAGTATTTAATTTGGATTCAATTCAACCAAACTGCACAGGTAGCCATCAACTTACGCCTGGGTTTTGTCCCGGAAATGAGGATGTAAGTCAGTCTCGATCAGTATAGGGGTCGAGTACACTGCATAGCATAAGATACAATACCACACACATTTAACTAAACCTCTGTGGTGGCAGTGTGATCAGTTTGTTTTGGTTCTTGCCGCATGCGGCACACGTAATAAAATATGTCCACTAACGTCCACTACATCTGCTTCGGGTATCTCTCAATAAATTGTTTTTAACGACTCTTGTGGGGCGTAAGCATTATTGGGCTCTTCTCGACAGATGACTGTACAGTCAGGCCTGCTACGACGCAACAAATGCGGTCCTGAAAAACCTCGCGTTCACTAAAATCGCCAACTAAAATTCACACATAAAAATGATAAAAATAGGGTGAGGGGAATGCGACTCCAAAACTTAGGAACTTATTAGCAACAAAATTAATTAAATAATAAACTGTGATACCAGTCTCATAAGAAGATCAGTAGCTACTTCAATCAAACGTGCAGAACTGACTAATGTGTCTGTTGATGTGTGTCAGAAGTAATAAACCACAGCCACCATGCGGCCGGACATGCACACGGCATAAATACACTGGACTGCAGTACGCGGAGGGGCACCATGCGGCCGGACATGCACACGGCATAAATGCACTGGACTGCAGTACGCGGAGGGGCACCATGCGGCCGGACATGCACACGGCATAAATGCACTGGACTGCAGTACGCGGAGGGGCACCATGCGGCCGGACATGCACACGGCATAAATGCACTGGACTGCAGTACGCGGAGGGGCACCATGCGGCCGGACATGCACACGGCATAAATGCACTGGACTGCAGTACGCGGAGGGGCACCATGCGGCCGGACATGCACACGGCATAAATGCAATGGACTGCAGGATGCGGAGGGGCACCATGCGGCCGGACATGCACACGGCATAAATGCAATGGACTGCAGGATGCGGAGGGGCACCATGCGGCCGGACATGCACACGGCATAAATGCAATGGACTGCAGGATGCGGAGGGGCACCATGCGGCCGGACATGCACATGGCATAAATGCAATGGACTGCAGGATGCGGAGGGGCACCATGCGGCCGGACATGCACATGGCATAAATGCAATGGACTGCAGGATGCGGAGGGGCACCATGCGGCCGGACATGCACATGGCATAAATGCAATGGACTGCAGGATGCGGAGGGGCACCATGCGGCCGGACATGCACATGGCATAAATGCAATGGACTGCAGGATGCGGAGGGGCACCATGCGGCCGGACATGCACATGGCATAAATGCAATGGACTGCAGGATGCGGAGGGGCACCATGCGGCCGGACATGCACACGGCATAAATGCAATGGACTGCAGGATGCGGAGGGGCACCATGCGGCCGGACATGCACACGGCATAAATGCAATGGACTGCAGGATGCGGAGGGGCACTGAAGGCAACATGGCTACAGATAGTCTACGAAAATAAATGTAATTATATTTAAAAAGGTTGTTGTGTTTTTATATGTTTTGTTAAATATTTTTATATTTTTAGACATGCGCAATGTGTGGAAGTTCAAAAAGTGTGATTGTGTGATTCACGGACAGGACATCGTTCACTCAGCTGGTTTTGCATGTAAGTAGTGTTTCTCACTAAAACCATATCGCATTATAGTTTGCGTAGCGCTTTTCTCTCCAACTGAAAAATTGTGCAAATAGAAATGTGATTTCACATTGTATTAGACTTGGATACTAATATATTAATCGTGTTAGAACAGATTTCAGTGTAAAACCATGCTTTGCAGCTGGAATGACTGTTTTCAAATTTTAATGGGGCCTCACGTTACACTGAATTAAGGATCCAAAAAATCTGAAGCGGGAGTAAATGACCAGCTGCAAAAACACCGAAAATAGCAAGACTACGAAGAAACCAGAGCCACAGTCATCACAGCAATTCGATGAATTCCACGAGGAAGTATGCTGTTGTTACTTCAGACCACTGCAAGAGAAAAAGGGGATCCATCCAGGTTTAAGGTCAACCAGAAGGACGAGCATCTCGAAGCAGCTGCAGACCGCTAAGACAGAAGACTGAACAAAGCAAGGGGAACCTGGAGATGGTCATTTACCGTAACCAGTCGCTCTTCTGCGTTAACAACCGCCCAATGGATCTGACGCATCACATCAAACTCTCGTCTGACGTATCACTGGACAACGGAGGCTAAGTCCTGAAAAAGGGTAATTTTAACTGCACTCTTGCGGCGAGTAAATGTGATCACCCTACAGTCCCATTGAAGGACAACGTTAATATGGAACCCCGAAATTCCGTCTCATGACAAACAGCATTCTGAGGTGCATCAAAGCCACTCAATTGAACATGATCCCATTCTTCAATAACCATGACCTGTGAGTGAACCTTTACAGCCTAGATACGAAAAACAAAAAATAATATACCAGTGAGAGAGAAGAATCCACTGACAAGTGAACACCTTTGTGATCATAGAAACGAACAACAAAAAGTCAGTCCTTCTTAAGTATGGCCCAACAGCAAGAGAAGCTTAATTCCAGAGGCTTAGGAACAAAACGAAATTACAGTGGTGTCTGTCTCCCTTTAAATAACTTACCTAGGAACCACCCTTACATTTGGTCTTCAAATTAATGGCTATCAGAGCAATCCCCACTGCAGGAGTGACAGTTAGGGTCAGAGTCAGTCGTTCATCAAGGCTTCCTGAGGATAGGTGTTCAGAAAGGAAGGGGAGGGGCTATAGCAAGAGGTGACCCATTGGCCTTTGCTACAAAGGCCAAAGTCATTACTCACTTTCCAAGGAGTTCCAATCTCATATCTGCATCATTAAGCAAGCATGCAAACACTCTTAAACCCTAAGGAGTTACAGAAAAAGTGTCTTCCCTTCAAATAAATTTTTTATTTGACACCTGTTTTTCACACCAGACACTCACACTGACCGCCGGTGCTCACGCAGCAGGCAGCGTTGAATGGTGCAGATGTGAGATCTTTGGGGAGGGGTAGCTGCACCCCACCCTTTCCAACGTTTCATTTGAGAAGCGAGTAGAAGCCGCCAGAAGATGGTGAGCGGCTGGGCACCGGTGCCAGGCAGAACCACGGTGCCCAGAGCTGCGTTCCCCGGCTTCTGCAGACAACGGAGGCTTCCGGACTGTTCTGGGAGCAGGGAGATGTTTACAAGGAAGCCCAAACCTCAAACCGCTTGGCGGGGCAGCAGCTTAACCAGATCAATACTGTCCCCTGCGTCAGCAAGTCTGAGGCTGCTGAACGTGACAGACGCACCCCAAACACCAAACCACATGGCGGTTATGTTATAACGACGTTTTACTGAAACGACTGTTGGGATCATTCACCAGCATTTCGATTAACTCCTTACCTACACATGCATCGATTACGACACAGATAGGGAGATACAAAAAGGTCACTTTGCAATTGTCCAGGGCGCCATACCCCTTCATGGCCCCTGATACATCTGCACCATCAACAGCAACATCCTCACGCATATTATTCAAACAGCTCGTCAACACAAAGGAATAGGTCAGACTTCCAGAGTTCCAGACTTCCAAACAGCAGATTGGCTCCTCTGTCTAGTTGCTGGGGAATAAAAATAATAAAAAAAACTACCTGACAGGGGTGGGGGGGGGGGACACACCAATCAGCAGGCAGCTGTCCCACAACGTGGTCATTTATTGGCCAGAGCAGTCACCATACCGTTCACACAAGGCTCAGTCCTACGATAATCACTGAATAGCTTATAAAGGCTGTCGCTTCAGCATTTACTGATGTTTGATTTATTTTTAACACCCCCCCTTATAAATGGTGAAGTTATTTTATTGTGTTTTGCAGGTGCTGGAGATGCATTACAATTGGTTTTGATTAAACTGACCTGGTCTCCTTCCAACACCATGAGAAGTCGGCTTGTTTCGGAGTGAACATGGCCTATGACAATCGCATCAAACCCTTTGCAGAAATATTAATGGCAACAGCAAATTATACAGCTATATTTATTACATTTATCCAGAGTTTTATCTGATGATGTTAATAATTTTCAGCTGATGGGCCTGTGTTCGTTTTAGCAAACACAGCACCAACTGAGAACTAGGAAGCCATCAGGAAAGGAATTAACCAAAATATCTAGGCTCAAGTCAACTGAAGTGGACACAGACTCATCATAATTCATTAAACGTTTACATTGCTAGAAAACTCGAACCTGCCCACAACTCTGGAATAAACCATGGTAATAATATGGTCTAGCTGATGTATGTCTGTGCATGAAGACCGTCATTAAACTACAGGTCAAAGCTTCGGTTTTCCCGGGTGACCGGCAATATGTTGAGGAACTGGAGAAAGAAATGGCATCTGTGAGCTTGTGCCCAGACAAGTCGCTCATAAAACACTAAAAACTATCTGAATGAGACCTCAGGAGACGAATAGTGGATGGAAAACCGTATTTGACAATAATAATAGGGCCACACCCAAAATGGGAAAAAAAACCCATTATTTAAATTACCTGCTGTTAATTCAGAGTTGGGAACGGTCCCAAACATTCAGCCAAAACCCTAATCCTTCATCAGCCTGACAAATACATGGATTACCTTCTGGTCAACATACAGTATCTGGATGATCTGATTGTCCTCTGAGGTTCCTCTCGGAGTGTCCCTTCAGGTCCCCGTCATTAGATAATTAAACAGAATAACATTTATCACAGCGCTTATCCAGCAGACGTCATACCTCAGATGGCATCCGATACAGTAAAAGTACCTCGAAGTCCCAATGGAACTTGCCATCTTCTCATATAAAAGACTGGGGTGTGTGTGTGTGTGGGGGGGGGGGGGGGGGTGGACAGCAGCAAGGACCAGGCAGAGAGACTTAGGCCCAGAAACAGAGCTGAAGCAGACAGACTCAGCTGCTGAATCTCACGCCGATGAAGGCGATATGGAGTTCTCTTTAAAGAAAGAAAACAATAGGCCCAGATACTTGAGAAAGCTCAGGGGCAAGGTATTTCCGTTGGACCGGCGTATACTCCTTACATTAAACCGAGACTTTCGCTGTTCCCAGGAATATAACCATTAATCCTCTCGCTTTCTGAGCAACGCTGCAGAAAAGACGGGACGTGACACGACCCTGTCGGCCTCTCAATCGTGACTAAGGGTACACATTTCCGCATCCAACCCCTCCTAGTACAATAACCGTTTGATAACTTTCCAGACCCCAAGACAAACCATGGGTGGATAAATGACCCCCCCAGGCTGTATGAAGGGATTATGTACATCAAGGGCTAAAGTTTCCTTTGCAGCAAACGCTAAAGAGTTTGGGTGAGTCACACGTTCACTAAAGTTAGGTCGATGCTCATTTTTATGGCGCCGCAGTAACATGTCCTAGACCTACAGGACAACAGAGATAGTATCCACAAAACAAAGCTTCTCCAACCAGTCCATGGGAATAACGCCAAACTGCAAGCTGCATCACGAGTTGAGAGACCGGAACCACTAATTGAACAGAAATTTCCACATGCGACTGAAGTTGTCCATCGCTAGACTCAAATGCTGTTGTCAAGTTAGCAAGACTCCGGCAGACACCTGAGGAGCACAAACGAAACTTAGCACCTCCGCTAGTATGACAAAGAGCATCACAAGGCAGCAGATTCCTAACAGCCTGTGCCGGATGGTGCTCCAGACAGACTCATCTGAGCCAAATGTAAGTTCCATGTCTTTCTATCTCAATAAAAGACAAAGATCCTTCAAAAAGCATGCACAAAGTGAGCAGAGAGCAGAGCAAACTCTGGGAAGGCTTGGGGCACAGTAACAGCTAGCTTGACAGTGTTACAGCAGAAAACATCTCTGTGACTCTGCACGTATGGTCCAGCTTGCTGACACTAAGATACTCAACAGCTGGTGCAACAGGTTAGGAAAAGGAGTCTAACAAAGCAGAAGGAATCACCCAAAGGTAAGTGCCTACCTTGTATCTGTGGGATATAGGGGGCCAGTAGCTTTCCTCGCTTCTTCTCATAGCCCTTCTGGGTGATGTCGCCTGGAAGGGAAAAGAGGGCAACAGTGAATCACAGAGGGTGGGTGAGCGTGTCAGTGGGCAGTTCCATCCTACGCTGCTCCAGACTACGCTGCTGCAGTCGCCATCCCAGCCTGGCACGGGCCGGCCCAGTACTCCCACCCGGCGTGGGCCATCCCTCAAATGGAAGGGGGTATGAGCTCACACCATTCTGACCCCTTGCCCAAAGCCCCAAACGGCACTGTCTGATGGTGTCCGAACAGCAGCAGCAACAATCCGTCACATCCCGCATATCCGCTTTTGGGCGTTGCCCTCAGCCAACCATGCAAAGCAGAGCCCCAAGCTAATCAAACACATCTCTCCGGAACATCTACCACTCGCCGGGCGCCCATGGCGTGGTCGGAACCGAGATACCGCCGTCCAGCCCATCTCCCAAAGTATCCGCGGCCCTCAACAAAGCTAGACCACCTCTGAAAGAAAAGGGCCCTTATACAACTCAGCAGCGATTAGCGAGCCACCAAAGGCCGATGGACTCAAACGCTTTTCAGATTTGATATTCATAAGATGATAAAACATTTCATAAACAGGCATTTGAAATACCATCTTTTTTTCGGGTCGTAACCAGTTTTATTCATTTTCCAGTCGTCAGGGCACCTAAGAGGCCCAGGTCACCGTCGAGTCCAACTGAAAACATCAAATAAAAAGACCGGTCTGAGAGACATATTATTATTAAAAACAATGATGGGTCCTTTAACACAAAAACAGACCTCGTTTCCCCCAAAAGCCTGACACAGCTAATATCTACTAGCTATATGGCCATTTATAAACATAGAAGGAAAACCGCATTTGGACGAGTCACCGTTTGAGTCAGCCAGGCTCCCAACCCACACTGGCACACAGATCATCATCAGGCCCCCGCGTTACATAGATCAGCCCATTCATCCAGATGGGCCCCCTCTTTCCTCCACACATCTCCGGGGCCCCCAGAGATTTTAGGGGTCACCCCTCTAGGCATTGCGTGCTTTGGCTTTAGTTCAATGTGGATCCGCCCAATTTGACATGCTAGTAAAGCCATAATTAGTGATTAAAACCAAGCATCCTATGCGACTCGTACCCCCGGCTATATTCCGCTGCCCCCATCGCACGTGCTGAGGGGGCGATAAGGTCATGAGGAGTTCATAAGGCACCGTTTCCCCATAAACAAAGAGTTTGCTGTCCCAGTAGAATCAGGCTCCTTCACTGGCCCCAGGAGCTCCAATCAACCATCAGGAGATCCAGCCCCTAAGTGCGTTGGAAGATGACAGACCATGGACACCCGTGGCAATTCTGGAGCAAATGTCCAAAATGGAGGTGGAGAAGCAAATCCACAAAGGATTCAGCACCAACCGAGCTACAACCAACCAAGAGGGCCCAAAAGGTGAGTCCCGCGGAGGTGGGGAGAAAGGGTGGACCGTCGAGTGATGGAACCAAAGGCCCACAGGTCACACAGAATCACATCGGGCTGTTTTTGGCAAAATGCAGCGATGGCAAAAGCCGTCACTGTGAATACAGGGGAGGAACCTGCCAGCAGGGTCAGGGACAGTGATCTGGCAGGACTGGATGCAAGCTGTGATGGTCAGCAAGTCTGCAACTGAAACACCCCCCACCCCGCCACAACACACCACCTCCCAGAGCATCCAATGGGACAGCGTGTTTGGGAGCCCAGGGGACAAAAGGCCCATAGTACAGGACCGGGCCAGGATGGGCCGGTGCCGGCTTTGTACCACGGCCCAGAGCACATGGTGCGACTCAGCCCCCGGGGACAATGGGGGTCGTTATCCGCCCCCACCCGCGGTGCCGTCCGTCAGGCCCGACGGCAAGCTTTCGGCACAGCTGCAGTCAGGGTGAGGGCACAGGGGTTAAGAAGATTCAGATTGCCCTTGCTGCTGTTTCTGCTACAAAGGGGCATGTTTTCCATCACGCTGAAACACAGACACAGTGTGGAGGCAACCCCCCCACCCGGGGGGGCCAAGGCAAAATAAAAATACAAACGCAACACACTACGCTAACGCGTTGAGGACAAGGCATCTCCAGTAAACAGCACACTCAACCTGGCCGAGCAGCTGGAAAAGGGACGGAGAAAAAAAATTGCTGACCCAGATACTCCTGCAATTGCCAGACAGTCATGGAGGATCACAGCTACTTCATAAAGAGATCCCTCACTGCTGTCCGGGAGAAGCCCAACACGGGGTCCCAGGTAAGAGTGAGGGGAGGGTTGGTGGGGTCTACAGTGGCCCGGAGGGTAGAGGAGCGGGAATCACACAGCCAAGGTGCCCCACGCTGCCTACTCTGCCCCCCTGCTGCCCTCCTGCCGACACAATTCACTCCCATCCCAGTGTAACACATTTCCTGTATCAAGCTCCTTACCCCAAACCAGACCATTAATTTATCACGTGGCCGGCTGGCACTGAAGACACAAGCCCCTCCCTGACAGATCACTCAAAGCCCCCCCCAGCTCCCAGTGTCACTAACAGGGCTGTAATTGACTAATAGCTATTGAGCTCCATCGCCCCAAATGTCACTAAACCTTTCAGGCAATGAGTCTGAAGGCCTCCGCTTCCTGTCCCCTCTCCCCCCAACCCCGACACGAAGGCACAATTCAGAACCGCGATTGAGGCATCATTAAGGCATCAGGCAAGTAAAAGTGCGGCCCAGACACCTGATGTGAGGCCACACGGCTCCCCACAGGGCAGCGGCTGCCGGTCTCACCCTCAGAGACCTTCAGAGCAACGCGTTCAGCCAAGACGGTCCAGCGCAGGCAGCTGCCATAACAGATTACACCGAAATCGGTCGGTCCGATTCCCCCGCAAGAACATCAGATGGTGCCGATAAGCAATAGAATAGAATAGGCCAGAGTGTCCCCCCCCCCCCCACACGACCCAACACGGCCAGCCCCCCCAGACATCTGACGAGTCCCATAACTGAGGGTCCGCCATAGTCCAAATACCGTGGTTGTGAGCTGGGGGGCTGCCTGGACCGGCTGGCGTACGGGACGCGGCTCTCCCATCTTCCGGCTCACCTCCCCTTTGTTCCCCGCGATAGGAGGCGACTCGCGGGAATGTTACGTGCGTCCTGCATGCTGTCACCCCCCTGTCCCCGTGACAAAGAGGCCGCGGAGGTTTGTGAGGCGGCGCAGTGATAAACGGCTTTTCTTTCTCCCTGGGAGTGAGAACCCTGGCTTTAAGGGTAGCCGTCTTTCAAAGCCCCCCCCCCCCCTCCCCCACACACACCCCTGTTTCTATAGCAGCAGAAAGCTCCCATTGGCCAGCGCAGTGACTCCCGTGCATTCCCACTAGGGATGCACGTTGCTCTGGGAGACCCGGCCAGCATCTCCCACGGCGGAGGGGATGCCGCTCTCCCGACTCCCGGTCAAACGGGGGCGCCGGCATTTTGGACATCACCCTGCACCCCTTCAGAAACTGCCGTTTGCCAACTGTGACAGGACCGGGTCCTGGGTGCTGCGTCCCAAACGCTGGGAGCCCAAAGCCCTGGCTGAGGTCAGCGGCTCTACCCAACATGTGGGACCAGTCCAGCTCCCCCCCACCCAACACGTGGGACCAGTTCAGCTCCCCCCCATCCAACACAGATTCGTTTTCTACAGTAATTTTAAGTGATGTAAATATAGACATGCGCCACTGCTTTGGAGAAAACTAACAATTATAAGAATAAATCAAGCAAAAAAAGACAATATTTTGAAGATAATTACAGGACCGCACATCTGAACAGCCTGTGGGACCAGCACCGCCCGCACACAGACTGGACCCCATCGCAGACCCGGCCTGTCACCTGTCCCGGACCCCTGTCCCATCACCGGCAATAAAAGACTAAAACAATAGTACCTCTTCATGAAGATCCGCTTTTCCTCAGTCTCCACGGAAACAATGAGGCCGAAGCAGCCCCTATAAAACATGGGGGAGCAGCGGCTCAGCGTTGGGGAGGCTCTGGGTCAAGGCAGCCGGCCGGGAGTCTCGCAGCCCGCGGGGGGGCGGCAGACAGCTTCGGCGTGCCGCTTTGCCTCGCTCCCCACACCTCTCCCTTTCTTCCCGTCCCCGGGATAGCCGAGCCCCAGCCAGTGCAATCAGGACGCCGCAGTCCGGCTGCCGTGAGCAGGTGCGAGATCCAGCGGCTCACGGAAGAAGCCCAGACGGCCCGCGAGATGTGCGGAGGCGCGGTGCTGTGACGGAGCTGGAACGGCAACACGCTTAAAGGGCGGCCGGCCGCTCAGGCAGGGTGGGGGGTGGGGGGGGCTGGAGGAGGCTGCCCCGTGTTAGCTGGGGGTGGGTTTCAGAGTGGAAAAAAAGGAGAATTTCTTTGTTCCTTTTTATAAAAATAAAAAGCTGTGAAGCCCCCTTCTCTCTCACACAATACCAGCCTCCCACAGCCCGTCGCTAACCTCCACCCCCCCCCCCAACCACCACCGCCGCCCCTCCCTCTGCCTCCCTCCCCGCCACCCCTCCCTCTGCCTCCCCCCCCGCCTGCCGAGTCTCTATACAAAAAGCGGCCACTGGGCTCAGAGATTAGCCTGTCAAAGTGAGCGTGAGACCGGCAATCCTGTTCTCCGGACACAATGCATGCACGTGTCTACGGACGGAGCATAGGGGGCGCCCTCACACACAGCGAACACCTTAAAAATGTGGGGGAAATGATACCATGATATACTGTAATGCGGGTCTCCCCCACCCAATAAAACACGGACTGGGGGAGAAAGGGAACCTGGGGGTTTGAGACCAAAGAGTGCGGCTGAACCCCCCCCCCCCAAAATGGTAACAAAGCACTATGAAGACACATGGAGAGATGGCCAGTCAGGAACAAATGACCCCCCACCAGCATCACGGCTCCTGTCCACTACGCCCGGAACGGTGCCGTTCTTTGACCCCCCGTCCCACCTCAGCTTCACCCGAGTCGCTCCTGCCAAGACCAGGCAGTCCGTACCGAGCACACAGACCAGGCGGTCCGTACCAAGCACACAGACCAGGCGGTCCGTACCAAACACACAGTCCAGGCAGTCCATACTGAACACACATTAATCACAGATGGTTACATTTAGCTACTTAGCAGATCTTTACTATCAATGGGGGATGGAACACAAGCAAACCAACTCAGACTAAACTCATTCATCCGGAAGCACTTAACCTCAGCTTAGATTTATTTTAATCGTTTCTGGCCCGAGTCACCGATGGACAACCCGAGTTATCCCTTGATCACGATACAATCTCTCTTTTATGAAGAGTGCTGGGGGGTCTTCAGATTCACCCCTAAGTTGTTTTTTGGCTGATTTGCAAATGGTGGCTATCAGGCACCAGCAGACGGGCGAAAGACAGCCTAGTGATTGAGCCATGTGGGGGATTATGGTGTCACACACACACACACACACACACACACACACACACACACACAGACAAACAAACAACCACACAAAACCCCAGTCTGACAGAGCATCACACCACAGACTGAACGTGAAAAACAAAATGCTATGCTGTGAGGGGTGCCGCCCCACCCCTCACCCTGGTCAGCGCCTGGAGGATTGGGGGGGGGGGGGGGGGTGAGGCAGGGGCACCATCAGGGAGCGACGGAGTGTGATGCAGGAGGAGGAGAAAAGGAATAAAGGGGAGGGAAAGAGAAAGAGAGCCAGCGACTTCAACCTGATAGGATGGACAGCAACGTACCACAGGAGAGGAGGCAGAGGAGGGAAAGCCGATCTGGAATGGGGTCAAGACCCACTGCCAAGGGGAGAGAGACTTAAGAGGGCTGACCAGCTGACGCGGGGGGGTTGTGAGCATGGCAGGCCTTACTGCTATGTCTACTCGTTAATAAAGTTTATCTCCTACTTCATATCTGCATTTCGGCGTTCCGGAACGGTGTGGTGGGGCTCGAGATGCACGTCAGACAAGGATGCCCCCCCGGTGGACAAGGCCATTATGCTCGTTATCAAGGACCCCCCCACCCCGTCCCGGTGCTCCCCGAACCTGCTGGGCTTCACACAGCTGGCATCTAAACAGCGCGGCCAATCACACGTCAGCGTGCCCATAATTACCCGTCCGGTCACAGCATGCGACCTGAGGGGGTGACCGTGGAGGGGGGGGGCTGACTGGCAGCCTCCCCCCCATTGATCAGCCACACCATACACAGGGTGCACACCGCATCGACACCCCCCCCCCCCCCCCCGCCTCACAGTCATGAGGGTGTACAGGGACGTGCGTGATGGACACGGAAGGACAGGGTGAGAAGGGGGGGGGGGCATAACTGGCTATGGCACAGCTGCCCCTCCCACTGACAGGCTGATGACCAGCGGACCCCCTCCCATACCATCTGCTAGGGCAGGAGACAGGAACGCCACTCTGTACACACACACACACACACACACACACACACACACACACACATATATATATATATATATATAGATACAGACACACACACACAAAGACACACACATCCAGGTAGCAAGATCAGAGGGACAGCTGCTGTGATATGATTCAAATGGAGGCAGGACAGCTGGGTGTGGAGATGAGAGAGCATGGGGGGGGACTTTTGGGTGCAGAGTACGGTAGGGGGTTCAACTAACGCAGCCTTTACCTCTGCACAGCACCACCTGCTGGGAGACAAGGGGAGAAACGGGCTCTGACAAGGGAACAAAGCCAGAGGGGAGCAGAGAGGAGCTGCTGGAGACATCAGGAAATAAACCCCAATGTGTGTCTGTCTGTGTGTGTGTGTGTGTGTGTCTGTGTGTGTGCGTGTCTGTGTGTGTGTGTGTGTGTGCGTCTGTGTCTGTGTGTCACTGCACGAGCCTACAGGGATGGGGGGAGCTCCTCTGCACCAGCTCTGTTATCACCTCGTCACCAAGGAGCCACCAGCACCCTGGAGCATCGCTCCATCCTACCAGGACCCGAGTGACGGTCTGATCCCCACGCCGTCACACACGCACCCCGCCACGCGGTGTCACCTCCATGCCGCCTGCGTCCAATTAGCCCAGCCATCTGAAAGCACCTTCCGCCCTTCAAAGAGCTGCTGACTGCGGCTGTGGCAGAGTGGTGGGGGGGGGGGGGGAGCTGGCGGCTCTCACATCAAAGCAGAGCGGGGATAACGCTCCCCCAGCTTCTCCGATGCGGCTCGGTGCGACGCGGTAGGGCAGGGATCGGCATGGAAGCCGAACATGCTGCGGGCCACCAGCAGAGGGGGCAAGAGCTGCACGCCAGGTCAGGAACGCCACGCCTCGTCCCAGCTCCTCCTTCCAGGCCACTCTGCTGCTGCGGCCCGCGTTGGGACCTTACCCACCTCAGCGTCCTCCTACTGCCGAACACCCGACAGCGGCAGTGGGGTGGGGTGGGGTAGCTTATTTGTAAACCTTATTTCTGAAAAAGAGGCCCATCTTCAGCCCCAGCTGAGCTGGAACTGCTCATTTAAGGGACAGGGCAATGAACAGCCCAGGACAAACATGAGGAACCCCCCCCCCCCCCAGCACCCCCACCCTGAGCCCAGTCACGCTGTGGTCACCATGCCTTTGGGAGGAGGGGGTGCGCTTGGAGAATTTTACCATTAATCTCCCGCTTTCTGCTTTCTCTGGTAGGAGGATTTTCCCTCCCCAACTGTCCGAGTCCATTTACCATATAAGGGTCACGCAGACGTTCATCTACGTAACGTTTCTGTGCCGCGCCGTTAAGATCGTCCTGTGAATCACAGTCTGACGGGCAGATGCAAGCATGGCGATTCTGTGGCCCGGATCCAGATGCTGACTCGGGGCGTCTGACACAGCACACCACAGTGTAACCCGTGACCACCACCCCCCCCCCCCGCCCCGACACAGAAACACGCACAGGAACATATTTCAGTGCTGACAGACGACACGATCGGCGTGAGGCTGTTTCAGGGAGATGAGAGTCTCCAGAAAGTGAGAGCATGCAGATTAACCGCCAAAGGAGGCTTGTAAACGACAGACGGGGGCAGGAACATAGGGTCACGCAAGGAGCGTGAGGGGGGGGGGGGGCGGGGGGAAGGGGCTGCTAAGGCAACAGGCTGTGCAGATCTTCTGCTAACAAAGGCCTGTTTCAGGTGCTTTTTATTTAAATGTGAAACCTGAACAACAGTCAGCTGCTGTCATTTGCATGTATGTGAGATAGCAGCGTGTTGGGCGGGGGGGGGGCACGGTCTCTGAAACCAAAACAGAGGAGCGGCGTGTTGCCAGGCCAGTAAACAGGCCGGTGACCCTGTGGGGGTCCCTTTAACCACTTGGGTTTACAGGCTGGTTCGGGATGCAGGAACTCAGCAGCACCACACAGGAGCTGGGGGGGGGGGAGCAGGAGCTTCACAATGGCCCCTCCAGGTACAAACGGGGGCATGTTTTTCATTCCCGAATGTTCTCTCACACACAGAGACGGAGACCGGAAGCGTGAGCTGCATTTTATGGGAGATGAACCTGGGAAGGATCTGGAGATCCGGGAATGGCCGATCGCATCCAGAATGAGGGCCGACTCTTTGAAGTCTGTAGGGGGTAAGAGGGGCGAACATGAATCACGACTAAATAGGCTTTATCGAGCCACACACATTGTTCTGGGCCCCCTGGGTGGGGGGCGGAGGGGGGGGGCACATCTGGGTCCGGCTGCCCGGCAGAAGGGATCAGATCGAGGCAGACAGCACACATTTGGGCCACGATTCTGATACACTCCGCCTGGGACAGGGACATTGCTCGTCTGTCACTCCCTCTGCCTCTAGGTCACATGGGCAAGGACAGCATCACTATGGCAACGAGGGCCCGCTTGCCAAACCAGGGAACAGTGGAGACGGGGAGCCGATTCGGGGCCATGAACGAGGGATAGAGGGCATCTTAAAATAGAGAAAGAGGAACAGAAAACGCCTTAAATAAAAAGAGGAAACCTGAAAGACCACAGCACAAAAGAAAGAGAGAAATAAAGAATGGAAAAAAGGGCTCTTGTGGTTCTGTGTTACACTAAAGTGATGCCGCTGCCCCCACCGCCAGTAGGTGGACCCGACCCCCCCCCCCCCCAACCAGAGCATCACCCCACGAAATGACAAGCAGAGAGGATGCTAAGGCAGGCGCCTCAGAGCTAAGGGGAACAGGCCTGGGGGGCAGGGGGGTATAGGGGAGGGAGGGGGGCTGGCACATGGACAGTTTCCCTGCCATCCTTCCCAGTTGCCGGGAGCTTCCCAGTCGGCCACGTGGAATGCTGGCCAGCAACACAGGAAGCAGCCTCCTTGTCTCACCTCCTTCCTGCCGGCTGGCATTCGTCGATAGGGTGGGGGGGCGGGTAAAGGGGGCTGGCTGCCCCTGTGGAGACCTGCCCCCCCCGACATAAACCAGACAGACTCGGACGACCAAAGCAGCAGAGAAGGCCCAGCCCAGTCGGGGCGGACATGCTTTGTGTATTTAAAACGGCGACACGGTGGCACAGGGCGAGTGGTACGGTCACGCTCCCGATCCGGAACACTGCCAGGCAGTGACACGTCTGTATACCCCCCCCACCTCAGGAACGCTGTGGGAATATGTGCCCAGGCCACACCGCAGGGGGGGCAGAGAAACCGGTTCCTCTGGACCGTCGGGCTCAGCGAGGACTGGAGCTGCCCCGCGGGGGGGCCGCACTCGCTGCCAGAGCCCCCGCTCCTCCCGAAAGCCGGAGCGCGTCGGAGACGGGAAGCTTCTATAAAAGGGAAACGCGGGTTGAATTCCATCTGGGTTCCGTAATTCCCGGCGGGACGGGAACGCCGCCTCTGCGCCGAGCGTGTGTGTGAGTGCTGTGGAGCGACTCCGCTGCCCCTTCCCATCACACGCCGGGGGGTGGGGGGGTGTTACCCTGAGATGTCTGGCTCTGCGCCACCCCATGAAGGCCCCCACTGCTGCTCAGCACACTGAGGTAAAATGTGACCGATTTCACTGGGGGCTGGGAGATCGGACAGCGGGGGAACAGAACTAGTTAGCGGAAGTCATGTGGGTGTTAATCGAAAACCCGGGGGACTGCGGCAGTGATGTCAAAACAGATCATCAAACCACAGGCTACCAAAAACCCAACATACTTAACAGTGCAAAATGTAAAGGGGCGGAGGAGCCAAATCGGACCACCGGCACGCAAGAGCAGCAGAGGAACAAGCCCCACCAGTGCCTATAGTAACGAATTCCAGTCCATCACGCGGACAGATGCAAAAAATGCACACGCATGCACAATAAGCAATTTAGAGTCACCAATTTCCATGGCCCAGAAAGCCTCCCTTTAATGGTATGATTACACCCCACAGAGAGCGCTCCCGCAGCGCACGCCTCCCCCAAACTCCCCCTCGTTAGCCCCATGTCCCATCCTGCCCCCCACTAACACACCCCCACACCCCGTTTAACGGGCTGCCGTTTCCCAGGCCGCAGACTGATCCGCATAATCCACGCAGCCGGACAGCAGACATACAGATAAAAATACAGCCGTGACTTCCAGAAGGATCCTGCGGGGATCATCGTAACCTAGGATTACGGGCACAAACTGCAGAGTTTTGTTTTTAAGACGGGGTGGGGGGTGGGGGAGAGGGGCAGGGGGTGGGCTGGGAGAGAAGACGACTCACTGATGAGAAATGCAGATCTGAGTGGATTTCCTGCAAGAGCTAAACTTTCCAGCCAGGAATCACCTATCAGTTATCTGTCACTGGGGGGTGGATCCCAGCCTGCCGAGGAAGTTACAGCCAAATGCTGTACAGAAAAACCAAGAAACTCCAGTAAAATAAAACGGAGACAATGAGGGTCAGTGTGGCAGGCAGGTGCTGACGTCACTCAGCTCCTGTTCACTCGGTTTCACTTCTGTCCTGTTTTTCACACAGAAATCACCGCGTAACGGCAGACGGGGAACGCCAGGACCTTCAGGGATGAACCGGCCACCAAACAATCGCGGATAAATCAAGATTTAACGTCAATGAGAACTCCGATTCAAAAATCGGGTAGCAAGAGCGAGGTCACACATTCCATCCATATTGCGCATACCTCAAGCTGTCTAATCAGCCGGGCGGATCTCTCCGGAAACCAAACTGGCACTGCGTACGAATCCATGCATCATATGGAGATGAAGTGACCATTTAGAAGCTCAAACTACAAGAGACCAAGTCAGTGAGGGGACGCTTTACAGGGTATCCTTCATCACGACAACATGGAAACAGACACCACAAGAATGAACGCGATCCGCTCTCTATACAGCTTTGAAACATTAATTCCCGTTTAAAAAGCCAGAATCTCATCCACGTCGAACGCCCGGCCAAGCGGACCAGCGACCGGGAGGAAATATTTTGTATGTTTAAACGGGGCAAGTGAGGAAATAAGCCACTCAGCACCGGTCGCATTCCAGCGAAGGAGGAAAAATATCGACACCGAGCCGCCCCACCGGGCGGAACAATGCACCATTACCTTATAAGGGCCCGGCGCGTTTAGGGCAGAAGGGGGCTGACAGGAACGGGCCAGGAAGCCACACGCCTTCTGGGTCGGGTCCTAATGACCGGCTCGACGTCGGCTGGGAGTCGTCTCAGAGACATAACATGGTGGGCCACCCCATCCTACACAAACACAAACATGCACACCCCCCCCCGCACCCCCCACTGGCTTGGGAGGCGTGCGGACCAGCGCCAGCACTGAGAGCCGGCAGGTGGACGGGCTATGCTGCTCCAGGAAAATGCTGACAAGACACGGAATTCTCCAGAACTGTGCCATCGTCGTTTCATACTTAGCAGCCATCTGGGGGGGGGGGGGGGGGGGGGGGGGATACAAGGGCAGCTGGGGATACAAGAGCAGGGATTCCCAACATCTGGCCAGAGGTTCTTCACGTCCTTCAAACCCCGTGGAGCTCGGGGGCCGTAAATGTTTGGTCCGCCCACCCAGATGACCCGGCGAGGAGTAAACGGCCAAGGCCAAGATGTAATCTTCTTAAAAGGGATGTGGGGGGGTGGGGGGGGTATAGAGAGAGGGCACACGAGGGAGGAGGGAGAGGCAACCAAACGTGGAGCACCCCACACACAGGGCCCTTTTAGATCGACAGGGGGGGGCACGGAATAGAGTCATGCAGGGCACAGCTGGGAGGGGGGCATGTAGGTGGCGTGGAAGTTAAGGAAAGTGACTTTTAACCTTGGGGGATGGGGGATGACTCACATACTAGAGAGTCAGCTTGAATATTACTGAGCAAAGTTCATCTGAACCGCCCCACAAATGTGTCTGTAAAGAAAATAAAAACACAAGACTATCTGACCACAGAGCAACTCGGGAAAGTCCCATTCAGTCAGTGCACGATGAAAGCAGATGGCTACACACACACACACACACACACACACGCACACACGCACACACGCACACACGCACACGTGCACAGGAACAGGTGTAGGAGCAGCCCCAACCAGGGAAGTGAGAGTGTGTGGGGAGATACGGGGTCAGTGTGCAGACAGCTGGACATGAACCCAGCCCTCTTCACTGCCTACTCAGCACTGGGGTGCATTTTTGCAAAGCTGAGCAATTCTCTTTAAGAATTTGTGCCTCCAGACACAAACTGGAGATACAAACAGAAACAAACAGTTATAAGGCCAACTGAGGGCAACAACTATGAATTGGCCGCAGTGCCACCGGTGACCGAACCCACGAGTCCGACATCTACGACGCCCCAGAAGCCCAAAAAGGGTTATGCTCCCCCTCCAGGAGACAGAGCAGCCATGTCTGCTATCTCACTGAAAACAAACCCAGAAGGGTGGAGGGACCAGAGAGCTATAAAAATGCGTCATGCTGCCATCGGACCTTTGGTACCTCCCACAGCGGCCTACCACTGCACTCGGGATCGATTGGACCGTCAGCAGCTTGCAGTTCAGAGTGCTGTTATTGCACGCATTCATTTTGCTTAGTTGCTTCTGTGAAAAGAATGATCTAAAATCAATCTTGAGTTGAAACCACGAGACTAATTATATGAGACTAATTGGAAACAGAGGCTCATCTCCAAAGTACAACAGCGGCACACAAGCGGGACACAGCTGTCTGACCACTGCCTTCGTTAGCGGATATGAGCGGGGGAACCGAGGCCAACGGAAGAGGAAACATTTACGTTCACTCATTTATGTGACACTTTTATCCGAAGGGACTTCCAGTAGACGGAAGGATTACAATTTGTGTGTGATCCCTGGGATTTGAACCCACGACGTTCGCATTTTTAGCACGATGTTCCACTTGTCGAGCTGCAGGAGCTTGGAACGGGAATGCCCAGTTATTGTCACGGAAAAGTGCGGCACCTCAGGGCACCTTGTGGAGGAAGACAGCAGAAAGATGAGAGACATAAGGTTGGTGTTAACGAGGGAGAAGACGACCAGCAGGTTGGGGGAACCAGAGGGTGACATCAGAGGTGGACTGTGACTGGAAAGGTCTGAGAAATGTTCTCCAGTTCAGCGGCTTAATCCTCCAGTGGGGGCTGCTCAGGCCGCGCAAACCAACCCCCTCCACCCCCCTGTCCCGGTGAACCCGGGCCCACAGTGCTTGGCCCCATGTTTGCTAAACAAGCTGAGCACCCAAAAGGACATCAGAAGGCAAAAACACACGAGGAGAGGCAGCTCACCAGCACGCCGTTTGTTTACTGATAGCAGAGGAGGAAAGAGAGGGGGAGGTGCAGAGGAGAGAATGCAGCAGGAGTGAGAGAGGAGCAAGACTGGGAGGTAGAGAGGGGGTTAACGGCAAGAAACGAATCGCATGACACAGCGGAGAACACTCCTACCCTATCTGTGAGGGTCTCCCGTTCTACTCAGGACCACCCAGGGTGTGTCTCTCTCTCTCTTTCTTTTTCTGTCTCTCTCACACACATACACACACACACACACCCGCCAGTAACAGGTGGAGCCAGTCAGCAACGTCTCACAGACCCTGTTATGAGTCGCCCTCACTTGTGCTTGACATGGCTGAGCCACACTGCATTCTGGGAGCAGGGAGAGTTCTCATGGATGCGAGACAATTTGCAGGAAAAAAAGAGAATGAAAAATTCAAGAGAGAAGCATGGGTCCTCTAGAAAAGCAAACCCACGCAGGAGGAGATGACCTGCATCCCAAGTCTCATGGCTGATGGTGCTGCCCTAACTAGCTGGATTTGGGACGGGACTATTTTGGGGCCCTGCAGCACAGGTTCTGGGTTTTGTTCCATAACTGCCACACCACCTGCTGGTCACACAGACATACAGCGATACAGACATAATATTTAAAGACAACTGGCTGCTTTTCAGCCCTGGAAGTAAAGGGCCGGTGTGGAGACCACCGCAGAGTCGTTAATAGAACAGGCATCCAGAAGCTGGACGGAAAACAGGAAAAATAAACAAGCAAGTAAATAAATATTCCCGGGAACAGTCTGACTCCAAAGTGGCAGGAAAGCCCGCAGGTACCCACAGCTTCACGAGAACAAACTCAGGAGTCTAGCGGGGGTTGGGGGGCCTGGCCGGTGTCACTGGGTCCTGCCTTCAGCAGGCACCGGCCAACTCAGACGCACCAGAAGATTATTTCACTGATGCAGAATTTCACACCACCATCACAGTACTCTAAAGTTGTTTTTTTTTTTTAATAATTCCTTTTTAACACAGTGCCAAGTTTGTGCCCCCCCCCTCCCTCCCCAAACTGGTGGTGCAGAATACCAATGAGGAGCTTTTCTACTTCCTGGTTCTCACTTAAATAATCGAGTTTGACATAACCAGGCCAGCTAGACACATTCTTTCTATCTGCACACCAGAGCTGAGGTGGCCTCCCAGAAAGGAACACATGCTGAACTCATGCATGTAACCACCCCCCCGCAGGGCCTAACCACTGCTAGGAGGGCCGTCATCTCTGGCAACAAGGTGGTGATGCAATGCACATATCCTCCAGCAGGGCGGCGCACCAACACAGTTGACCAACATATACAAATCACCTCATCTTCATATGTATATAATGCCTTTTATCCTGAACAACTTTCTGGGCCACTTGGAATAAGAGAAACCTAAACACACATTGGGAGAGCAGATGCCGTTTCCCCATGTGGTGATTAGGTCTAGGGCTGCTGGTCCAAACCGAAGATGGCGTTAGCTGTTACAGTGCAGAAGCTTGGAGGGTTGGTGCTCCAGATTCCCGGAATACCTCTGCAACCCAAAGCCAAACCTCTCAGCAATGCCCCCCCCCAAACACGAGCATCTCCGCTAACTGGGGTGCCGCCTGACCACAGGATCACGGCAGCAGCATTCCACAGAGCTGTCCGCCGCCACACCCCCACCCCGGCACACTGAGCCAAACTCAGGGCAGGAAAACCCCCCCCAGGACTTCAATTACTGTATGAAAAATAACAATTAATCACGCAGGGGCTGAGCGGATTTGCTCCGACGCGCCATTGGCTGGACATCATCTCTCCGTCGGTAAATAACCCTCCGCAGCACGAAGGATCACATTCCAGAGGGAGACGTGTCCCTCCCCAACAGCAGAGGCAGACTCCACAAGCTGCTGCTCACGCTTATTTACTCTGGTTGTGACCTCGCCCTCGGAACACAGACCTATTGTATTTCTCTAAGTGCACAACGGTGCCCCGACATTAGATGACAAACGGGGCAGCCAAACGGCAGACTGACAGCCAGCACTGGGGGGCATGATACCAGGCAGGGGGGCCCTGGACATACCACAAAAATGCATGGTATCTAAAATTATGAAAAGTCAATATCCATTTCAATTAATTTCCCCAAGGAGTTACTGTCAATCCTCCCAATTTAACCAGAAAGATTCCGGCTGGAACTCTGCTGACCACAGCCCAGAATCATGCGACTAACATTTTGGTGCTGATCAGACGCTTCCTACCGCGATGGTGAGGTGATGAGCTGGTTAAAATGCCCCGATTCGGCGTACTGGTGACATGCCCAAGCTCTGCCAAGGGGAGGCCAGTAGCCCATAGGACTGACAGTCAAACACAGATTGCTGCTTGCTGTCATGTCTGCCACCAGGCATGCCCAATGTCTGAGAACGGGAAGGGGGGGCATGGAAGCTTGGTCACAGTCCCAACTGTTGTACCCTTGGGCGAGGTATTTGACCAAAAAAATTCGCCTGTATAAACAGGGGACAAGGGAGCCTCACTTATGCTGACTAATCAGGCGTACGGACGGGTCACCAGCACCACGAGCTGTAACCAGGACGACAGCTGGCATTCCTCGGAGAGTCACATGGCCATGGTGGCCACGCCCACACTTCTGCTTCCCCGAGTACTTATGGGGGGGGGGGGGGGGGGGGGGGCAGCTTGCCGTGTAGGCCACTTACAGTGGCTTATCGCTGTCAAGAGGAAGCACACGAATGGCACAGGCTGCTGGGGAAAAACAGGAGCGCGCACAGGCCCCCATTGGTCCCGGGGGGGGGGGGGGCTCTTCCTTCCTGCTCCCCTCTGACCCCTTTGTGCCTGGGCTACAAATCCAGACGGGCCATTATACCAGCAACAACAGGGCTTCTGCTGCAGAGGCCTCCGTCTGTATTTTTAGAACTTACGTGTGCAAAGAGCAGGATGGTGCAAACCAGCATGCCTCCCACTCTACATACATGGAGAAATTATGGGATGCCTGAAGGTTTCGGCTCAAAGCTGGTAGCCGTCCCCCCTCTGTAATCTCTCTGTGACTCCAGAAAAGGGAGAAGGGAGCGGAGCCAGGGGCCGGTCAGAAAACAGGGATCCATATGGCCTGATTCAGTCACATACTGCAGTTACAGCACTCATGGTGGTCACTGCACACATCGCATGTGGAGCTGACAGTGCTCAGAGCAGTTACTGCACACAGAGCTGACAGTGCTCAGAGTGGTCACTGCACACACAGCTGACAGTGCCCAGAGCGGTCACTGCACACGGAGCTGACAGTGCTCAGAGCAGTCACTGCACACGGAGCTGACAGTGCTCAGAGCGGTCACTGCACACGGAGCTGATAATGTTCAGAGCAGACACTGCAAGCAGAGCTGACAGTGTTCAGAGCAGACACTGCAAGCAGAGCTAACAGTGCTCAGAGCAGTTACTGCACTCACTGCAGGCAGCTCTACTCAGACTGAATGACGCCCTACCATCATGAGACCATTCCAGTCCTTCGTTTTATGAATCTGCACTGGACGCATGGAACGGCACGACAGCGAGACTTTGAACGCGTCACTGCATCTTCAGAGGACCCCATGATGATGTTACAGCTGCCCAAAGCACCCCCCTTTCCCCGGGGGTGTTTTGTCGAGGGAGAGCTGTATGTCGAGGAGCGAGACTCTCCTCTGCTGGCAAGACCACAGGTTCAAAAACGAAAACAAAGAGGAACCCAGACTCACCTGACAGTAATGGGAGCCATGTTTTCCATACAACTCCTAGTAGGGGTGCTTTTAAGGTTAAAGGACAAAGATGTGAGAGTGACCTTTGCGTATTTTGTACGGGGGGGAGGGGGCTGTGCAGGTGGAGAGCGGGAGGCCTAGACCATGGGGGAGTGACTCCCCAGCTTCCAGAAAGGCCTTTCAGTAAAAAAGCACAAGTGGCCTGTTCTGACAGAGGCAATTAATCAGCCCTGCAGTGCAGCATGTGCCCTACATCAGCGCAGGCAGGAAGTAGGCTGCAAGGGTGATGGCTGCCACTAGGAGGTGCTATGGAGAAAGAGGAAACATGGGTGTCAAAACTGCTGCTACGGCAGCCAGACGGTTCATGTGAATGAAGTGGGGGGGGGGGACTGGTGAATAATGAATCATGCAAGATTTGGGGAGCAGACACCAGTCCTCACGCTCGGATCTGCCTGGATTCTTCTGAATCAGAGCGGAACCCACAAACGCGCCGCATGGCAAACCCTCCGCACCAGGCATGCCGACACAATGCCACTCATGGTGTGAACGCCTCAACCATGAAGCTGGAGGTATTACTGGAACTTTGAGTTTTGCTCTCGATCCCGGGAGCCAGAGCGTGACGGCGGTCCAAGAGCCGAACTGAACTGAACATATTCAGCTCGGCAAACTCCCTAACCCTGGGTGACTCAGGCAGTTTGAAATCCCAAACATGTATGACTCCTTGTTTACAGAAGCGTTTTTATTTGGTTAATCATAGGAGCCTGGGGGGGGGCGGGGCGGGGCAGGGGCACAACCACAGCACCACGCCCACCTGTCGGGCTCCGGTGGCAACATCACCACCTGACAGGCCTCGAAATTGCAGGCCAGCGCATTTTGCGAGAAGATGGAGCCCCGCCCTTAAGGTCGGAGTTGCGCGGGAAAAGACGGAAAACAGAGACGGGAATCCAGCACCCAGTGGGATCCAAAGGAAGACAAGCAAAGTAGAATGTGAAATGTTTTAAAAGCGTAAACATCAGGACGTGCGGTTAGAGGAAATGCAGGGCGGGATTCTGAGAACAAGCTGGTTCCTGCCCCTGTATGTCACCACACCGCACGAGCTCTCCTCATCTGCACCCCCTGGCTGGGCGTGGCCCCCCCATGCTGTCCATTTGGCCAGCAAGTCCATTTGGGAGCGAGTGGTGTGAGAAGCACAAATGGAATTCAGGCATGTAGAAGAGGAACGTGGGGGGGGGGGGGTATGTGAGATATGTGAGACCACTAGGCCTCAAGGGTAACAGAACCTCACCATACATCAGAACTACAGGCACGTACCCCACAGCGGACCCCCCATCCCACACCCAAGCGGCAGCCATTTCAGCTACATTTACATGTCACGGATTTAGCGGATGCTGTTGTCCAAAGCGACACATCGCAAACATAAATGCTGCAGAAGCAGGGGGGCGGCAGCACAGGAACAGCGGGAGAAGTACGGACAAACACGGGGCCCAGAAACGGAGCCATTCAGAAAGCAGAACCAACATGGGAAGCAATTCGGAAAGTAACCTGACGTGAACAAAACGCAGAAGAGCCACAGAGACCAGGCGAAGGGACCGTGCGGGATAAGCGCAGCGACCAAACTCATTCCGAAGAGGTCATGCTTGAAGAATGTTTTCTTCTGTGCTCCTGAACACGCCAGATGAATGCAAACACGGTGCAGTCATACATCTGGGGGGCAGGGAGCGTCTCAGCGGCTTAGAGCGCTGCGCCCGTAATCGGAAGGTCACCGGTTCAAATCCTAGGGTTGGAAAGAGCAATTTCATCTTTGGGCACTTGAATAAGGCCCCTAACCCCCAATTTAATCAGGGACTGGCTGTCTCTGAAGCAGTTTTTCCTCAAAAAATGTATGCCACTTTTGGATAAGAGTGCCCGTTAAATACATAATGTAAATATAAAAATGTGATTTAAGGGTGTGACATTTAACGGTGTAAATCTCATCATTCGTTGCTCATGGCTTTCTGGCCACGCCCAGCCCGGCCAGTCACAGTAGGGGGGTGGAGCCAGATCACTCTCAGCCTCACCCAATCAGTGACTCCGATGTTCCACAGTGATGGCTCACAGTGAGACATACGTGCTGGATACCCGGCTGGGGGGGGGGTGGGGGTGTGGTCTGCAGAGAGACGACGACCTATTAACACACTTCAGCAGCCTACTAGGACGTGTTCAGTGTTGATCTCAGACTCAAAGGGAGCAGGCAAGGGTCAGGACTCAAAATGGCCATCCTGGTCCAGGCAATTACAAAAGGCCCGGAAGGTTCCGGAAAGCATATACGCTGCGGCCCGCGGAATCTGCAGTTTCGCGTGTTTTCTTTGGAGAGGAGGGGTTTGAGAATGAGCGAGCAAGTACATGTGCTGCCACATTTCTAATGAAAGGGTTACAAAGCCAAGCGTTAGGCCCCGGCCCCCCCCCCCCCCTGGCCCCCGCACATCGCCACACTCATCCCGGGTCCTCTGAGGACACCCAGGACATTAATCAAATAGGCGTTTAATTAAGGAGGAGTGTCTGGCTGGAAAGACAGTCTATCCCGCAGAAACTTTAAGACCACAGGAAAAAGAAAACGTCACTTTGAGCAGCTACCATGCTGCACCAGGGCTTAAGGCATCCAAGGATTCATTCAGAGAAACCCACAAGGATCTTATAGCCTACGAAAAATCCTCCGGCAAAAATTCGCTCAGCTAAACGAGAGAAACTGGGGCAAATTATAAAACTCTGTCTGAAACACTAATTAGTTTACAGGCTCTTGGCTCCCAGTCAGCTCCAGTTCCAGCGTGTCCCGTCAATACTGGGGAAGCGGACGGTTCTGGGCCTCCCAAGCACCAGCAGCGCAACCCTCCTGATCGCATGTTGAAGGGGAGACACACACGAATATAGGAATAATTTTGCCCGTCTTGTGACAGATCCTCTTTGAATGAGCTGCCACTTTGGGTCTGGTTCCCCGCTGTTTCGTCCTTCTAGGGAGTTTTTCCTTGCCACTGTCACCCCTGGCTTGCTCACTGGAGGCACTGGGCAGGGACAATGTGAAGCGTTTCAGACAATGTACCATTGTGAAAAAACGTTACACAAAAAATGAAATTGGATTTAGTGGTTTAAAATTAAGTAGTCTTCTAAGCATCTCCTGATTCAGCACCAATCAGATAAACCGGTTTCTCTAGCCACGCCTCCCATAGCACCCAGGGGGTCAAAGGTGAACAGACCAGGAACGGCTGCTCCCCACCAGCCATTTACAGAAACTGTCGTACTTCTGTGCCAGGCACGGAGATGGCTCAAGCTCCGACACAAACAACTGTGACTTTTTTTTCTTAATCATTTCCCAATGATCTAAAAAACAAACAGCGCTTCAGATCATGACGAAGCCGCAGCAGGGAAACTGTTTTGGCTCACCGCGCCTGAAAAATCCACCCCCCCACTACGCAGTCGCCCTGGGGAGCGGCAAGACGAGTCATCTCTGGTCCACGGCCAGCGCGGTGTCCCACATGCCGCCCGGTGGGCCAAAACGCCGGGACCACCCATCACTTGATGCCTAATAACCCAATCAGATTCGACGTCTGGGTGGGTAGAGCCAATGGCATCTCTCAGAGAGTGGGACTGACCCTTATTGGTGAATAAGGGACAAGACTCGAAACCCAAAGTGTGTCCCGAAGTTGTCAGTGTAATCATGAATCTCTTTCTGGGCAATCCAACCATGGCAACCATCTTTTATAAATAAAACCTTGTTCGAATGAAGCAGTAAACTGTGCTGATTTAGGTGTTTCATTTGTAACCAATCTGTCACCAGCAGGCATATATGTTTCTCACCATGTGTAGTTATTCCAGTTAATCCTACAGAATCTCGATTAAAATGGAAATTACCCCGAGAGCACAGCTGCTGAGGAGAGGGGCTAGTTAGGGTGGTGCAGACCCCCTGCCTCTGTTCTCACTGGCTGACTGAGCAGTAACCCCCCCCCCCCCCCCTCCTCAATGAGCTCATTAGGGTCACTAAGGTCTCAGCGCAATTGGGATCTCTGCCTCCATTCACGGCTCATCATCTGAAGCGGCCCACAAATTACCTCAGTAACTGACTTCCCAGATCACTGGGAATGAGGCAACTGATATTCCGGACTCTCTCCCATGCAGACTGGCATTTGAGCCCCCCCCCCCTGCCGCCACCGCCACCACCGGGGAAAAACAGGCACAAAACACACATTCCCAAGCCACCATCAGGACCAGACCTCTCTGACCAAGGCTCAGTTTAAGCTGGAGGTCTCCCAGTTTGCGTAATTACAAATCCCGGAATCAGACTGGGAAAGATCAAAGCCCCAGAGGCCCCTCAAGTATCAGAGACTAGGAGGACACAGTAACCTGGGGGATCCCCAGCCACAGCATCAGGACCAGAGAGGTGACCCCCCACACGCAAAGCCACCACAACAGGAAGCTGGAGGGGCTCCTAACATCTGACCAGCAGCAGGAGCGTATTGAGGAGACTTCCTGTTTACTTACGACATCATTTCCTGTGGGCGCTCAGCTCATGTGTATTATGTCCCTGGAGGAGAATGGCGGCTGTCCCGTGTGAAACCGCATCATGGAGCAAAGGGGAAGAGGACAGATCAGGCAGATACACGAGCTCATCACCACGCGAGTGACTCAACCTGCTGACCAGCGACTGTAGTGCGAAAGGCTGCTTTCGTTATTGACTGTTGAGGCCCACTGGGTAGCAGCTGGATTGACCAGGCGGTCATGCACCCTAAAAACGTCCTCGTGCTGCTCCTGGCGGCAAACGGGGACGGTGTCAAATCCACAGCGATACCGTCAGACTTGGCTTCACGACCCCAACTCAACCTAATGCAGCCAGTGACGTTCCACAGTATCCAGATGCTCACCTTAATCATCTAATCAAGGGGTAGAATTAATCAAATATTTGGATTGGCTGGGGCTCCACAAAGGGAGGCTCTGGCCAAAAATCTTGACATTCATGATGGGGGGGGAGGGGTAAAAATCAGGCAATGCACAGCAGGTTGGAAAAGCAGACAGAAACACGCCGGCGTGCATGGGCAAGCCTGCGCACTGCGCCCATCGAGCGCTCGATCGGATCCACACTCCCCCGCCATGACGCGGTGCAGGTGCCCCTGAATAGCTGGAGGACACAGAGGCCTCGCTAGGGGTTGCCCCACAGTGCAGGGCAATTATGGGGCCAGGGGGACACCTGCCCAGTACCCAGGAAGCACGCGAGGCACCGTCAGATCTGCCACGTCACAGACAACTATCCTGTTGCCCCGTGTAGCAAGGCATCATGGGATACAGAATTTAGAATTCTCAGCTTTTTCAGCGGTTTGCGGGGAGGGGAAACAAACAAGAATCCTGACTCAGTGAAAGCAGCTAGGTGGCAGTACTGAGTCCCTTAGCCCAAGGGATGAGTGTATGAGAAAGCTAGCAGAGTGTGTGACTGAGGGAGGGATAGAAGGGGAAAAAAAGAAGAAACAGGAAGCAGACTGCAGCTCAGTCTGGGTCCTCGTTGCAGCTAATCTGGTCGGTCTGGCCCAAATGTCTGGCCGCAAACCCCCACCCCCCCAGACTGGCTCACCACGACTCCCCCCTCCCTGGTCCATCTGACAGCACCACACGCCACCATCCTGTCTGGCCGGCACAGAGCAACAAGCGGGGCTTCCCAAAGACCCCCTCCAGGAATGGCTTTCGGAGATGCAGGCCGGAGCCAATCAGGCAGCCTGCGGGGGGGGGTGGGCTGATCATGAGCAGCATTTGGCCATAAACCGGGTTTCTGTGAGACGACAGTTCCTGCCTCACCGTCTCAGTGACGCATCGGATCACCCTACTTACCACCACGGTAGAAACATCTTACGTTTCGTCCAAAGCAGCTCACCGTTTTCCTGACTTACAATTAAATAATTATCTGGAGCAAATCGGGTTAAGTGTCTTTACTCAACAGCTGAGCTCTTACTAGGACAACAATTGGTTTACAAGTATGTGTCTTTAACCACTGCGCCACCTGCTGCTTCCTTTCCTTCATAATCTAATCCTTCCACTGTGGGCACTGAAAGTGTTCGTCATCATCACCGGAGAACGGCGTTTGTAAACAAACTGCCCCTGTCATGCTTGCAAAGGCTCACGTTTAGTTTATGGACGTTTTCACGGGTAATTAATATCCGCACGCGGCTGGGGGGGGGGGGGAGGGGGGGCGAGGCGGGGCAGAGGTCCCTGCATGTGCAGCCTTGAGATACGTTTCTAATGCAATAACGCCAACAGGCCAACTCATTACAGACACGGTAACAGACACGCAGCTGACCTGCGAGTGCTGACCCCATCCTCGCCAGGGTCATGCTACTCAGGAAGGGTGCTGCCATGGCAACGACGCAAAACAAGCCACACACAATGGCGTGAACAGATTTAAAGGGGCAGCGCTTCCATCCTCATAGGAAGCCCAACAGATACGGGTCGTCGCAAGGCCACTCCGATGCCAAGAGCAAACACAAGGCCCATGTTTACATTCAACCAGCATCCCTAGATAAAATATTTGTAATCTATATTAAAATAACTCAATTGTTCCAATAAGGTGTGTACCTCAACATAGCAATGGTATCTAGACTTAGCTGCAGAGGAGGGGAGAAATATTTTTTCAAATAATAAATAAAATTCAGGAAGCTGTAAGAGGAGGGGGCTCCACATAATCACATGACTTTCCATTTCAAGTGACTCATTTTTAAAGTGACGGTGCTCAAATTCAGGAAGCTGGGGAACCAGCAAGGGAAGGAGAAGTGGAGAGTAGGATGGCAATCAGGTTGCCTCAGGTCGGGGGGGGGGGGGGGGATGGCAGGGGGTGGCGAGTGGCTCAGTGGGCTAAGCTTCTGTGCCAATGATCGGAAGGTTGCCAGTTCAAGCCCGGGCCTTGGCCTAGGCAGAGAGAAGAATTCCAATGCACTCGTACTTGTGCAAATGGCAAATAAAGGATTTCTAAATTTATGGACAGGCAGACACGTCAGCAGAGCCCAGCTCGTGCGGTCAGGCCTGCTTATCACACATACAGACACGCTCCCAGGATGCAAATAAACTCCCACAGAAAAAGGAACCATGCATGCATGTAGCTAAATCTGCACGGCTGCCATTTTTGGGTCACTAACGATCTCTGAACCCAAACCGCAAAAACTCACAAACACAGGGAAAATGCAACAAAACATGCTTTGCCCTTTTTTGTTCTAAATGGATACAGTCACCAAGAAAGGTGTTAGGTTTGTGAGGAAAATAACTGACCCAAGACGACTGCAAAACGTGTTCCCACAGAACAACAAAACCTACCCACACACATATACGCCAGTCTCACTGGTCAGTCCCCAAACACCCACACAGACACACACATTTCACAGCATCAAATCAAAGGGCACAGTCCAACACCTCAAACTGCACAACAAGAGAACTCCAGAAGGCTGTGCCCTGGAACTGCGGGGGGTAAGTGCACAGAACCAGCACCTGAAACCTCAATTTGCATGCTGCGTTCATTTGCGAGACTCGTTGGTCTACTGTAGCTGGAATGCGGCCAATTTGGTTGGTCACAAAGTCCTCTTTGTTCAAGTAATTAAAATAAAGGTAAATGATCCAGAGGAGGTTGGGATTAGCATCATCCCACTTGAGAAATCGCAAGGGGGCACTGAGAGGACAATGGGTATGACGCGAAAGGGCTAACGACTGGGATTTTGGTTAAACGGGGGGTGCCACAGTGGGTATCACTGCAGCCTCATGCCTGCTGAGCTTGGGTTCGATGCCTACCCGAGCTCCATGCGTGTAGTTTGCGTGTTCTACCTGTGTTCATTCCAGTTTCCTCCCACAGTACAAAAACACACAGTATGGTAAACTGGTGTCTAGAAATCTCCCTTAAGTCATGAGCCCGTGTCCCGTGATGGACTGGTCCATCCAGGGCGGTCCTGGCCATGTGGCCTGTGCTTCCTGGGATAGGCTCCAAGCCCAACCACAACGGCTACTGGATAAGCCATTATGGAAAAGAGATTAAAAGAAACATATGACTGAAAATGACCGAGTCTAAATGGAGTAAAACGTTTCACATTAACAGACGGAAAATACCGGAACAATCATCTCTGAATAACCTATCTCCCACCCCCGAATGCCAAGCAGAAAGGCCTGGAAAAGCAAGAGAGGTTTATTCTGAATCACGGCACAAGCAGCCCACAGGAAATCCAATCCTCTGACGCTCCTCGAACGCATCTTCATTCAGCGGCGTTCCTCCATCAGAGGTCGGCATGAACTTTCAAATGTCTCTCCCAAAACAGGAAGCATCGGCGATGACATCATCCATTTCCCACATATGATGTCATGGCTTCACATGATTTTCAAATGGCTCACATTTCACAGGGAGCGGCCTCACTTATTCTGATACCACTGATCACAACCATACATTTTTCAGCTCTTCAAGAATTGTTGTATTTCTTCCAGAAGGCATAGACATGTCAATAAGACAGTATTTTATTTTATTTTTTGGTTTTCCTCATAAAACGCCCCACTCTGTCCACAACGGGCTATCCAGAAACTTCTGGAACGAATGAGTCATCGGAAGAGTGGTCCTCATCAAAACCGAGGGCTTTGTTCTGTCCAGGACACTCCCGACGCCTGCAAGAACTTTATCAGAGGAACTGCGCTCCATGCGTGTGTTTGTGCGGGGGTGGGGGGCATTCAGGGTGAGGCCGTCTCCCTGTGCACAGTGAGGAAGCCGTAGGATTCGGAACCGGCGCGACCCGGCTTTCAGCTAGGACCCCCGCGTACTTCTGGAGATCTACAGATCTCTGGGCTCCGTCACAAGAGAGCAGGTGGGCTCGATGCAGGTTATTTCTGGTACCCAAAAAAGGTACAATATCTCCCCCACCACCCCCCCCCCGGACATTCCCACGGATTTTCCGGGCCTGATTCACTTTATCAGCACACAATTTCCCCAGTGCTGGTTTGCAGGGTTAGAAGATCTTGGCCTGCTGGTTCTGGAGGTTCATTTTTGCCTCGTTTAAAGAAAATGGAGAAAAGCCGCTCATCAAAAAGCACAGAGAGCAAACAAGCCGCTGGACATCCAGAGCCCGCATTCCTCCACGGCTTTCCCTGGAGAGGCCACACGGGAGACGCCGAGGATCTCCGTTTATTTCAGGCCTGAAGCCACCAGAACTCCCACTGATTATCAACACAGAAGCAGAGGCAGCAGCGGCCAGATTTACCGGCCCTCCTCCCGAAACAGAGGCCAGGGGATGGGGAGAGACAGGAAATTGCAATGGCAGGTATCCCAAAAGTCTGCTCTGACCTCCCCAGGTGCCCTTCCTGGCCTCAGGTGAGGGGGAAACCTGATCAGGATTCATTACACAATTACGGGGGGGTAACTTTGCCCAAGCGAGGCTTCTATTGCGGAGTCCAACTCGTAAAGCTGCAAGTCAATTGCTCCACATTCGGCTTGGTTTATAACGTCCAATAACTCAGAACCGACACCCAGAATTAGAAACCGAGTTCTTCTTCTGACAGACAAAACCAGACCAGAATTAAAAGCTGTTATCACACCGCTATCTGTTCCACTGTTCTGCATGCTGTCAAACATGCGGAGGCTGAAACAGGCCAGGCTGTCAAGGGACCGGGGGAACTGACTTCAAACAAAGTTATCACCTGGACAGAAACTAACCTCATCCGAAAACGAGGCCCTCGGGAGGACAAGGTATGGCTAAAAAAAAAAGCGGAATGTGACCACAATGCCGCCACTGCAAGATAAGCCTGTGAAGATGTCGCACTAAAGAAAGCTCGACAAGGCTTCCACGAGCCCAGAGACTCCTGGGAGGGCAAACGTATCCCAAAACCCCTACCAGCTCCACAAAGAAAACATTCAAGGCCCATGAAAAGACAGTAGGAAGCAGGTTGTATGTTCCCTGCCTTCACCTGAGAGACGTGATACTGACAATGCTAGCAACACGTAGCCCATAAACAGCTCTGGTGGGCAGTAATGCACAGTTAGGGTGACGATACACAGGGCATTTGCTGCTGGGCACTTTCCCATTGACATCAAGCAACATATTTCTACTCCAAAAACTTTGATCGGCTGTGAGCAAATTGTCATGATCATCCAGATATGGGCGAGTTGCCCTTTGTCTCATCTGGCTGGCAGTTGCCCAGCAACATTGCTCAAAAAGTTGCCCGGTGCATCATCACCCTTAGCGCTCCCTTACAAGAGTCACACCAGTCACAGCGATATGAATATCCCACACACCTGCTGAGAGACATCCCTGTAAACCGGGAAATGGGTCAGGCCTTGCTGCGGCCCCCCCATGCGGCACCAGCGGTGGGCCAGGGTGGGGTCAGGAAGCATCCCGAGATACGTAATGAATAATCCACCATCCCGCCCATATTTATGACCCATCGCTTGGGAGCATTATGAGTCAGTACTGGCTCTCGCCCGCCTAACCGGCTGCTTCCGCAGGCCCAGGCCGCAACCCCCCACCTGCCGCGGCTGTGAGGTTTCACAGGCAAAGCGGAGGGGGTGTCGCCAAACAACAGGGACGCGGCGCTTAAACGCGTCACACTACTGATGCCTTGGAGCGCCTTCCTCTGAAATGGGGTGACGGGAACCAGTTCCCACCTGGTAAAGGGGACAGCCTGCAGCAGGCACACATCAGCTTTTAAAGATGGTGGCCGGACTCGTCGTGCTCTAGAGCAATGTTTCCCGATCCGGTCCGCAGGGAACCCACAGACCGCGGACGTTTTCACTCCCTCCGAGCTCCCTGCCAGACAGTCCACATTTTGCTAGGAGCTGGGAGGGAGCAAAAACGTGGACCGTCAGGGGGGCCCCGGGGACTGGACCGGGAAACACTGCTGTAGGGGTTAGTAACACTAAAGTGAAAAAGAAACCCCATTTCAACTCATCCTTCCTCATGCAGCTGCATGCAAGATCAACACAAGTTCCCCAGTCACCATATTTTAGTCATTTAAAGACCATTACAGATACAGGGGGCTGACTACCCCCTTGGTCAAAAAAAGGACACCGATCTTCCATCTTTAGCCACACTCCCCCCCCGCCCGCCCGCCCGCCCACCCACTCGCACGGAGGCACTCCCTGCATTTTTCCCCACTGTAATTCCCCATCCACCCGCCCCCCCCGGGAAAACGCCAGCCGTCCGTTCGGTTCGCATTTTCTTTTATGGACGCCTGCTCCCACGCAGACATTCCACACAGACGTGCGAAATTCTCAGCCTTTTAAAAAGAGCAGTCAGAGGGAGGGGGGCCTCTGTTTTGTTCACAACATGTGTTCTGCAACTTCCGGCCCCCGCCTTATCAGACGACACCTCATGCACCGGGTGGGGGGGGGGGGGGCACTCTGCTGTTCTCGTTTCCCGTTACCCCTTCCTCAAATGCTGACCCCACCGACACGGGGGAGGGGGGGGGGGGCGGTGCCAATCGGCGCTGACACACGGAGCAAACTGCCAGCTGTGCATCACGCCGGCCAGAGGAAACACCACAAAGTACATGACCGACCTGCTGGCGGGTCAGCCAACAGAACAGCACGGGACGAAATCCAGAAAAAAGTATGATCGGATTCCCAGCTGGGGGGTCCGCACCCCAGGGGCTCCAGCGTCAGGTTCATTTCTCAGCTGGCTTTAACCGGCAGCATCCTGATGCCACGTGAAAGACAAGAGACGGCTTGTAACACCTCCATTCAAACGAAGTCTACGGGATGCACAACACGGGACAAGCATCCTCTGATGTCCAGTGGTACAACAGCATGACTCAGGAGGAGCCCGGAAATCCCACATTTCAGGTTTAACATCCGTGTTTAATCACTTAGCTACGCTTTCGCTATAGCTGGACATTTTTCTGAGGAAATGCAGGTTATGCCAGGACTTCATCTTGGGACTCGAACCAGAAACTGATCCGTCAGTCGCCCCGACACAAGCCGCTCCTCTCAAGGCCTCAGATGAAATGTCAGAGTGGCCCAGGCCATTAGAGCAGAAGAGTGCTGGGAAGGGGGGGGGGGGGGGGACTTCAAAGCTGCCCTGAAGATCAGATGCTCTGAATTTAGGGGAGTCGCGGCCTCCCAGCAGGAGATGCAGCCGTTCGATCCTCAGTACGGCACAGCAGCTAATAAACCGCAACCCGAATGGCAGATGGGAGCCTGCTGTCGCGGCCCCAGGCAATGATCGTAACCTCAGGTCCACCCGGAAACCCTCATCTGAAAGAGGTAAGTGAGCTCCTGTAAGCCACCAATCGAACGGGTGCCAACCTATGTAGCGATTACCGATGAATGAACGTGCCACCAGTATGGTGCTGGTTCGAGTCCCAGGAGAAGCCTCGCTGCTATGCTGCTGTCTGAAATATCTAGTAGCGTAAAACTAAATAAGAAAAGCAACACAGCACCCAGTGAGCGCTCCTCAGACGCCCAGGATGCCAGAGCGACACGTCAAATTCGGGCGGGTATCCTCCCCGCAGCTGATGCGGATTGTCACTGCCAGGATTATATCTGTCAGGCCCGATCTGACAATACTGGTGGGGAAGCCCCATCTAGCCAGTTCAGGCAGCTTGAGCCCCTCCAGCAACACAGAGGAACTTTAAATCCATCTATTCCAGAGCTGGAGTTTCAGCTTCCGGCCTGGTGTTGCAGACGCTAGGGAACGCTGGCCGACGCAGTGACTAAACAGATGGATTCAGCGGCTCTTTCAGCCCAGTGCTCCCAGGACAGGATGGTTGGGGCCCCACACTTAAACTTTACTGCTGAGGAGTGGCGTGGCCCCCGCCAAGAGATCTCGCGGGGCGACAGGGCGCAGGGACCCTCAGGAGCACGGCACATGAAGCCAGGGCTGATGGAGCAGCCGAGGGCTATCAAGGCAAAAAAGAGGACAGGATGTGACAAGCCTGGGTCAGGAAGAGGAAGCAGAATAAACAGGGACTAGACAACGGCTTACAGACACACACACACACACACACACACACACACATGGCTGTTGTTGGAACTGCCCGTTGCCCGTCATGACCCCTTGACCCCCTGTACTATCAAACTAAGCATCAGCGTGCATCTTTAAACGGAGGGACGGAGCTCGTAAACCAGGGCGACACGGAGATGAAGGTCAGGGGTGACCCGTGCCTCACGAAGTGAGGCACGGGACCTTGCCGCGCGACTGGGCTCTCCGGCTCTCCGGGGGTGCTGACGCGCGAGGAGAAGAACGGCATTGAAACCCAGCAATGTCATCCGGCTGCTATTCCTGTTCTGTTCTCTGTAGGAAACTCTGCCTGAACGACCCCCCCCCACCCCCCGGAGCTGAGAGAGACCAGTGATAGCAGCCATACTCAGGCCCCCAGTCCAATTAAAACGTGATGTGGATCATTACCAAACGTCCCCGTGCCCCACAGTTATCCGCAAACGTCCTGGAATGATGCCAGCGCATGTGCGTGTGTTTGGGTGGGTGAGACATCACCAGTGCTTTCTCACCCTCGAACGCCGCGTGGTCTTGACCCAGTTCCCGGGGCCTCGGCCTCACCCCACGTGTCCCAGTGGGCTTCTCACGGTTCCAACCCCCCGATCAAGCGACGGATTCACAGGGCGCCCGATCGGAGACGCTGACCTGACAGAGACACCGGCTGGACTCGAAATGAGCCATGAAGACGGGGGCTGGCTGCAAATACAGCTGCTGGGAGCCAGTCAAGCTAAAGCCTATTCTGATCACTCAATAACACCGCTGTAGTTCTGCAGACACCGACATCTATGGGACACCGAGTTCTTCCCGCAGATAGATCACCCACAGCCACATGGGTGATGTGTGGAAACAAGAGAGTGCATTTCGGGGGAATAAAGTGGCCGACAATCCAGAAAAGGACAATCATTCCAGTCTGACCAACCACTTCAAGTGTGTCAGTAGACATAGCAAAAGAAGGCAGTGTTGCGTTTGAAGTTTCAATCCGATATTATAAACCTGCATCAGTGACAGCATTTTAGGCCAGTTCAGGCTAGTGAAAAATTGTAAGCACCCTTGGGTGTACTGCTATGCTCAGCGACAAAAGAAAATTGTATTAATAATAACGAGAATAGTGCTAGTTTAAGGAAACGGAGACTGAATTGACACCCACCCTGCTGTTAATTCTAACCAGAGTAAGGGGAAGGAACACACTGAAAAATGGGCACCCACCATACATTTTTTCAGGGAAATTCTTTTGCAGCAAAATGTTAGTTTTGACTCAGAGAGGAGCAGGGCAGTGGCCCGCTGTAGTGTGTGGCGGGGGGGGGGGGGGGGGGGGTTGGGTGAAGCTCACGCTATTTACGTCAACTTCATCTCTCAGGAGTGAATCAAAAAAAGAAAAATGACGTGACCTTTCCTTTCTCGACAGAGAACCAAAACCCCGTTCGGTCTAAAATCTGACACCCTCATGTCTAAATAAAAACAAGCGCATATCACAGGCACGCAAGTCACCAAGCGGCAAACCACACAGACTCATTTCGTGTTTTTGTGTTTGTCGCTGCACACGTGGCAGTGCAAGACGCGCCACTTCCGCTACACCGGTGATGCACTCTGAGGGGCTCCTCTCTAGGGGGGGGGGTCACACGTGCACATCCGAGACGGCGCCCACATCTGCCCGTCTCCTGCTGAAGTGGAGCCCACCTGAACCGTTACCCCTCCATACTGAAGGGGGGGGTGGGGGTGGAGTGTTAAAACAAAGGGCAACTGGAGACTCACAAAAGGCAGGGAGGGTGCGACTCCACGAATCTGGGTCAAATCTTGACGAACAAAAGAGTCTATTTCAGGAAAATTAAAAGATACTGATAACCACCGCGGCCTCGCGTTTAACAAGCTAGGTGACGCTGATCTGTGATAAATGAGCAGAAATCACCCCTCCTCAAAATACCCAGGTCTTTTACAGCGCTGTCTTTCTACAAATCTTCGACATGGGAAAGAACAAGTAATCGCATGCCTGTGTGCATAACATTATACAGGATTAATAACTAAAAGCCCCCACAATGACGGTCCGATTGCGGGTCTGTTAAAATAATCTCCACTTTTAAAAACATTTTACGCCAAGAGAACTTTAGAATGCCAAAATAATGACTTCAAAGCCGTATGATAAAAACGCAAACATCACTAAGGTCTTGTTCACCAGTGAAAGTGTTTACAATAAGGATTTCCAAATAAAAGCACATGGTGAGCAGTGCTACACTGTTACACAATCTTTCTGGACTGACCCCGTGGATATAAGATTACCACACACCTCAGTATGCTCAAACCATTATAATGTCAGGGGAGGTCAAGAGCAGTTTCTGTGTGTAAGCCCAACTAACCGTGTCCTTTCTGTAACCTACATAAGAGGACTGCTGCTCTGTGGCCCTTATTCAAGAAACTTTTATAACTCAGTTGTTCTAAAGGGTACATCAAGAACAACTAATACAGCTTCCTAATTACTAACTGGACATGCAATCCCCCATCCCAAAAGAATAAAAGCAATCTCAATAGCTAAACCACCAATTTAAATTTATATAATTCAATACAAGCCTACATTGCTTGCAAATATCGAAGAGAAAATTGTGCCTAAATGTATATATGAATACACATGACCTTCGATGTTAAACGGTGCCGTTTGCAACACCCTAACAGGTCTAAATGCTTCCGATTGGCCAGCCTTTATAAGATTCAGTTATAAACTTGTAAAACACATAGTTTAGGTTTGCCGTTTGGATTAGAGCAGTAAAGGCAGCAGTCACCATGGCGGAACCGAGAATACAGGCCCTGGTGTCTGACAGCCCCAGCTGCACACCTATGGCTCATTTTAATGGCGCTGCGAGAAAACTACACCATGCATGACAAGATCTATCACCCTCTGACAAAGCAGGACTACCCCGCCGGACTGCGATCCGACTGCCAACAGTCCTGCACACATTAGGAGGCTCATTTTCATGCCGCGGCTTTAATCACGAGATCCTTCGTAAATGCATATGCAGTATCTAACAGCATACAAAACCTCTTTAATTTCTGTTAAAATAAGAGGAAGACGTCTGCACGCAATCTGTCCATGTCGCCAATCAAAGTTACACGTATTGGCAGCGATAACCAACACGGCATGTGTGCGGTCCAGGCAGCTGTCACAGCAGCGATACGTGCGGGCAAACCAAGGGAAAAGATACGTGCCATAGATGGGGATGTTTTACGAATTCCGATCTCACACCTAAAATCGTCGTAAACCACCTACTAGCAGCATATAAGATAAATCCGTGCGCCTATTGTGAATTGCGATGGATCGCTTCACACGAATCATGTTATTCGACTTAAGATGTGTAGCATATGCTCGTTTAAAATCTATATATCTGAGCACGCTGCACCGTAATTCCTTAGCATACACAAGACCGAGCGATTAAGGTGTAAGCCTGTCTGATTGTTGTATTGCAGCAGCACGTATTAAACTTCCAAGTTGTTAAGCGCCCGTGTCATCGGTACGTCCATAAAAAGCTCTGATGTGCGCATGCAATCCGGATGGAGATCATGTTTGCCTGGTGACCGGTGCCCGGTGCCGCCCGGCCAGTGCTCGCGAACCCACCTTCCGAGAGCTCCAGTTCGAGCTCGGCCAGCTTCTCCCGCACCTCCGCCGGCAGGGTCAGAGCCGTCGCGGGTGTCGGCTCAAGCATCATCATTAGTAATCCAGTGGAATTGCGCTCTGCCATGGTGCTCCGGCTGGGTCTGGATCTGCTTCAGTCCGGGGCTGAAGTGCTCGCGCAGGATCCGACTCGCCTCGTTTGGCTGACGAGCGATCGGCTGGCGGCGGCGGTTTATTGCATGCAGATGTAGGCAAAAGGTTTCGCAGTCCTTGCCTTACACTCGCTCCGTCTCCGACTCGGGGAAAGAAATGCAAACCTCCCCGCCTCCAATCTCCACTTCAAATACAAGCTCTCCGAGCCAATACGTTCCGGTGCCCTGCTTTCACGCGCTCTTCGTCCTTCTCCACCCTCGATTAAAAAAAATAAAACTCCATTCAACTCAGGGTACCATGTCCAAGCCTACAGTGCCGCCATTGCAGCACTACCGACAGCGGCACCAAGAATGGTGCGCGTGCACTGCAGGCGCGCGTGTCCGGCGGCCGGGAGAGCGCATTAACTTTAAAAGCGAGCAATCCGAGAACAATATCGCAAAAGAACAAAGAGGTCTATAAAATGCCAATCAAGATCCAGATTTGTCTACACTCTTGTTCCTGTAGCTTATTACAGATTTTTAGCCTCACTGGGCTACCCACATGTGCTCGGCGGGGCTCTGACGTGAAACACGTGAGGTTATTGAGTCGTATTTACACTCCAAGAAACATAGAATGTACTGAAAAAGGAATGACGTTTGCCAAGTGTGCAAGAGTTCAGTAAAGTGCATTTAACTAACAGAATTAGATTAATCTCATATTAAATGCAAATAAATAATCGCTATAGCATTTCATCTACCACAAAATAAACATGTATCAGAGTTTAAATACCACAACATACTGACAGTTCTACTTCATTACATGCATTCTTTAAAAAGATCTGATAATAGTTCAAGACACCAGGCTTGTTGCTTTGTTTTTCCCGGAAAAACAGAATCCGAAGGTATGATTTTCCAGCCTATTAAAGCAATGCACTGTCAATATCCGGCACAAAATTTAAGACTCAAGGAAGAATTTAGAGGCGCGTGAAGCCACACGACTACAAATCTAAGATCCCCATCTAGCGGCCAAACGCGGAACCACTGCGGTGGGTAACACCGCTATTCATGCAATAGGTTTTAAACATATTTCAGCGTTTGTATGAACAGTAATTAATATAGTACCCAGAAAAAGTTCAGACTTTTACACTATACAAATTGACTTTGGTTCCGGTCCCAAATACGAACGTAGACTGTACATCGTGATAGTGAAAACACGTTTTCAGGATTTTTTTTTACAAATGCACATATGTAACCTCCCATTTACATATGTGCTCAGACCCTTTACTATGACACTCCAGATTGAGCTTGGATGCATCCTGCTTCTTTCTAAACATCTTCACCTTGTAGTAAATTCACTTCACTGGACATGATTTATAATAGCACACACCTCTCTTAATGGGGTCCCTTGGTTCCTGGGTCATGGTAGTGGAAAAACTAAGCCATGAAGAAGGAACTGTCTGCAGACCACTGATATGTATTGACCTGGCTATGTATTGATCTGGGTGGAAAAAATACCAATGTTTTAAAGGTTCCCAGGAGCCTGGTAACCTCCATCACTGTCGAAGGGAAAACATTTGGAACTAAGACTAAAGCTGGTTAAATTGACTCATGGGAGTTTTACATACACAAAAATGTTCTGAGGGCAGAAGGAAAAATTATTGGTTCAGAGAGATAAGCAATCAGATTGTAGAGGAGGTGGGACTAAGACATCTGATTGGTTGAACACATTTCCTGTACGATGATTAGTTATCTCTCTGAACCAATCATTTTTCTCTCTGCCATTGCAACATTTTTGTGTAAGTGACACTCCCATGAGTGTTAAATTGGGTAATGGCAAGAAGGGCTGTGGTAAAGGAGGTGAACAAGAGCCCAACTGACTCATTAATGGAACATCAGAGCTCATGTGAAAAGATGGGGAAAACTGTTGGAAGGACAAACCTATCTGCAGCACCCAATTAAACAAGTCTCCATGTTAGTGGCTGATGGAAGCCATTCTTGAGTATGTGCATCTGACCATACATCACTAACGGATTCCTAGATTATCTGGTCTGAAGATGCGAAACTCCATGTGTGGGAGACCCAGGTACCACACATAATCTGGCTAATACATCTTTACAATGAAGCATGGTGCCGGCAGCATCATGCTGCTGAGATACTTCGCAGTGGAAGGGACTGATGTGGATTAGAGAATGACGAAGATAGAAACAGAGACGTCATTGAAGAAAACCTGCTGAAGACCGAACATGACCTTGGGCTTGGCTTCACCTTACGGCACGAGAACGATCCAAAGCACACAGCCAAGACAAGGCTGCGGTGGCTTCAGAACGACCCTCTGAATGTCCTTCAGAGGTCCATCCAAAATCGAGAGCGCTTGAGAGGATCTGCAAGGACGAATGGGGGACACGGCCCTGAATCCAGGAGTGCCCAGCTGGCTGAAGGTTGTCAGAAACAATCCTGCAGGTGTATTCCCTATTACAGGTGGTGCTACAAAGCATGAAAAATGTTTCTGTAGACTTGCATAATGGGAGAGTCCTACAGTTAGAGTTACCAGCTAATTATACAATTGAGAAATGTACATAGACTGAAATGGGTCTTCCTGCTTATCCAGTAGAGGGCCACAGAGAGCACAGAGCCCATACTAGGAAGAACAGGGCATGAGAGAGGAAACAAACCAGACACACACACACACACACACACACACACACACACACACACACACACACACAACAAGCAATTCAGAAATACCAATTCAACTTTTTTTAATTCACCTAAATTTTTGTAAAGTCCCATGTTCAACTCAATAAATAAAAGTTAAAAAAATTACTTGTTTGGTAACTGTAATTAATCTTAGCGTGTTTTTGGACTGAGGGGAGAAGCTAGAGTACTCAAAGGAAACATCACAGCTCTGCACACACAGAGCTAAGCCAAAAACTCGAACCCTGGCCCAAGAGAGGTGACCATGCTAACTACATGGATAATAAAAGATGATAAAAATAAAGATAATAAAAGTATGATGCAGTTTTCTGCATGTTAAATATATTTCACACACCTTAGGATGTGACTAGATTAGGAATTAGTGTTCACTTTACAAATGGTTGCTCGGATCTGCTTCAGGGCAGGAAGAGAGCCTTTCGTAGTGTATGCCGTAGACTGAGACTGTAGGCCTTCCCCACGTTGCACCGGTTGTACTCATAGATGACAGAGTTGACTTCTGTGTGAATGTCTAGAAGGTGACGCTTTCTGAAAAAGAACAATGGATTCACTCACACCAGGCCGAGGAATGAGAGAGCATCTTCTATTAGCACGATACAGCAGGGTGCAAAGACAGACAGCTGCAAAGCAAATAGCCAAAAGCTTTAAGGTCTGGTTATAAGATGGTGGCCTGCCAGTTGCACCCTAAAGCAAGATATTTATGGTCAACTGGCTCAGTGAAATGTCAAGCTTTATGAGCCTGTAAAATTGTAACAGGTAAAAGTGTCTTGGCCAAACAGCCACGGTGTTATAAAATGATAAACAGGGAGGCCGTACCTCTTCTGCCCGTTCAGCAAGGCAGCACACAGGGTGCGTAAATACACAGAACTGTGTGTGCCCTCCTCCAGCTGCCGGTGTTCAGTGCTGCAGTGGCTCCAGAAGACGTCCGCGCCCGAAGGCACGGACTCCATGTAGGCGGAGACAGAGGGCCCGTCAGTTTCCAGGTCGTCATCGTGGTGTTGCTGAAAGGCCGGTGCACCTGCGTCCACGGTGTAACTTTGGATGAAAAAGAGTTTCGGTTTTCCTGCCAGGCCTGGACAGGCCTCCGTGGAGAAGGACCGCTGGACAGCATCTAGGCTCAGACCCGGGCCAGTCTCCTCCGTGGCCAGGAGGCTGTTACCCTGACCACGGCTCAGGATGCAGCAGACGAAGGCATCAGATTCCTGGAGCTCACGGTGCCTCTGGGACACCATCCTCAGGATGGACCTGCTCTCAGCTACATTCGGCCACTTGTGCTGGATCGTACTGAAGTGCAGTCGCTCGAAAGCCTGCTCCAGCATGTCTGAGAAAAACATGCTTCCGTCATTTCGACGTTCCCAATTAGCACCTCCCATGCAATGCCAAAAGCTAGGAAAGAGACTTACCTCCGTCATGGCCTACGCAGTCTATGATCACGCATACACCTCGGGGGTTAGCCTGCATCCGGTAGGTCTGCAAGGGGTCCTGTGGTTCAGAGGGTGAGAGTGGACAGTGAGCACGCAAGGGGGTGGGCTGTGTGCAGATGGGGTCAAGAGAAGACCAACAAGGGCAGCTTCTCCCTCACATGAGGGGTATGAAGCCCAACTATCAGCGCTTTTCCACTGTCACCAAGAACCGAGCCGTACTGCGAACTGACGGTTTCCCGTTGTGAAGCATGCAAGCCGTACTGACCCGCACCCATGCTGACATGGTCCTACTTACTAGCAGGGCTGAAATCAGCACACAGCAAATCATGATGTACACTGCGTGAACAGTAAATAAGCATCTCTGTCACTCTCCAAACCCGGCGACACCTTTACCAAACCGACCCCTCTGCAGTGGAAAACCGACGCGTGCTGGAACTAGTCTCTCTTTGTGGTACGGCTCAGGCACAGGTATGCCAGTGGAAAAGCGTCATATGACAGTTCTTTTGCTGGGTCACAAGAATCCATGCAACAAATTAATTAATAAGAATACAAATAATGGAGAGAGCTGGGCGCCAGTCTCCCAAATTCGTTAATGTGATTTCCATTCACCAATGATAATTACCCAGTCTCTGATGGGTCGCAGCAAGTTCTGAAAGGGTCATGAGGCAGAACTGACCCTAAGCATTTTAAAACCAGCAAACGCCTATGCTGATCCACGATCAGATTTTCCATCCCCAGTCCTAGAACTAACCTATATAAATGGGTCTTGTGTCTGCAAATGCTTAGTGTAAAACTAGGAGCACTCAACCAATCCAAGAAGCCAAACCACAGATGTTTAATTTAAAATTCACTGGCACATCCAATCAGATTTGTGAGATAGGCATTGATTGGCGTAAATTGCAGAGTGCACTGCACGTTTGTTCACAGTGTTAATTTAAACCTATACTTGATATAGGGTCAGACTGAGCTGGGATGGTAAAAACTGGGTCATGGTGCAAAAAGGTTGAGAACCACTGTTTTATGACATGAGCACTAATGTGATTAGAGGAAGCGTATTAAAGGATATTTTTGAGAAGCGGTAAAGCCGATAGGTACAGATGTCAGTGTGAAAGGGAGGAAAAGGATGATTGCAGAAATCTACACACTCCTGCCACTCCGCAGAGGATCTGGTGGGTCAACACGATGGGTGTAAGCGTGCAAACACACACACACACGCTATCTAGGGATCAGCACGGGTTGGTATAAACCAGCAGAGTCACTAAAATAAAAGGTTTGAGCTCATTACCTGACAATACTGTCTTCCTGTTTCAGGAACTGACATTTTAACATTCTCTGGAGCTGAAATGGATAAACGCATATATAAAATTCTGCAACCAACAGACTGTAGTGAACCAGTGCTATGTGTACATCAAAGAATAACATGATAAGATGTCTGCTTATCCAGTCACATCACACTGACACAGAACCCAAGCCAATGCGGGTCATGGAAGTGGGGGGTGGGGGCTCACCGTTGGCTCTGATTGGTTGCAGACATGGGGCATGAAGCTTGGTGGCGGAGCTCTGTACCATCTGGCACTGTGAGAGCAAACATACTGAAAGTCAGAGCCTAAAGGAAACACCACCGTGGCACTTGGAACTCATGCATGTTGTATGTTTACATACACGGGCAATTCCCGGGCTGGGCTCTACCCTTGGGCTTGACATTCTAACATGTTGTGTCCCTGAACCTGGAAAAAAAACCATAAATAAGTAAAATCCTTTAACATTTTCAACATGATAACTAATTTCGGTTTTACTTACAAACTACAAGCGAAAGTAAAAATGTCACGCTCAGTTGGACCATTAGGTAAGCCCAGCTCAGAAAATTTAATCTGGGGAAAAACTACTGACCAAAGAAACAACAAAATCTGTCAGCAGGAGATTAAGGGTATTTCCATTACACCACACTATACACACTGCGTCCAGTGCAGATTTTCTATTTATCAAGAAAAAAGCACTCCGTGTATCATCACCACTGTATTAGAAACACAATAAATTATGAAATTTTTAATCCTGATCCACATTCCTCACCTTTCATCTGATACCGCTGGACCTTTTTGGCAAGATCTGCTCTGCGAATGTTCCTCAGACACTGTTCGATGAGCTCCAGCTTCTCACTGGAGACCTTGTTCAACTTCTCCAACTCAACCACCACGTCCAGAAAAGACTGCAACACGGCACAAGGACAGCTGCTCAGCACAGAGTAGTCACTGTCATAATCTGCCACATATTAACCTCAATCATCTTAAACAGGTTTATAAAAACTCCCCAAATGATCTAAAGCAAGAAGACCACTGTGACGTCAATTCAAAAATAAAAGCTAATCTTATTTCAAAATACCTCATCCCTGAAATTTTCAAGACAAAAAAAAAGCAGGTGATTGAAGTGTGATTTGCAATATAAAAACCCGTGACAGAATGACATAATTTAACTCATTTCCCTTTTCCAGTAGAAAAAAAAAAGTTTCGAAATGGAGCATTTCCCCAGCAGTACTCACTGAAGGACACCATCTGTGAACTCTTTCAGGTTGCTCGGGAAAGTAAAACTAAGTCTGTCTTACATACCATAGGAGTCAGATACTATTCAGATTCTTATGATTAAATAGTTCGTATTCCTTCTTATTCAATCACTCACACTACATAATACAGGGTATGTGGTATACTCAAAAAGCATAATGAGAAATCAGGATTCATGAGTTCAGCTGGGAGTTGGATTATGGGAAGGCTTTTGCCCATATGTTTAAGTTTAATTTTAATATGATTATGAGATGAGGTTAAAATTGCTTCCATTCCAAAGGAAAAAAGCATTAACCATTTAGGAAATAAAATCTGGCATAAAACAGCCCTCACTGAAGTGGTACAATCTGTTATTGGGTCTTACTGTAGCAGTCTCCTGTCTTCCCTTTGGCAGGATCTCACTCAGCAGGAATATAAGGGAACGCAAATCTTCTTTACCCAAATTCTCACTTAGATCTGCCATCAGCAATCTGAAATACAAAACATTATCTTATATTAATATAAATAACAATATATTGATAGCAATATAAATATTTTGTTTACTTGTCCATCTTAGCCATTAGTCTCCCTGTATTTTTTTAACTGTAATGGATTTTCTGAATCTATATGTATTTCCGCGAATTTGCGATATAAATACGTGGATATGAATTAAATAAATTCATTACTTGATTTAGAGGAACTGTTCTCGTTTGAAAGCGTTAAATAGCCTATATTAACCGCATGTGATTTCACTTGATCTACCTAAACCAGTGGCTCAATACGTTTCTTCTGTATTGACAATAAAAGTGGGCTGTTTACCTATAATCCGACACTACACAGCCGTTTTCCAGCAGCACTTCCACCTCCTGCCTGTTTCTTCCCAGTATCCTCTTTAAGATGTCAAAGCGTCCCATCTTTAGCATGAGCTCCAGCAGAATTAGCGGTCCCACCCGGACGTCGAGAGTCAGGGAGCTCAGCTTCCCCCGCAGGTCCTCCACGCAGCCTTCGGGCTCCAGATCTCCGCACAGATATGCCAGTTTACGGCGCTCCTCATGGTTCAGCTCTTCCACAACTCGATTGATTGTCTGGCACTGTTCGTCGGTCATTGCGGGTCCAAGAAGGTTAAAAGTACACGTTTCGGAGCTCCGGTAGCTTAGTCCTGCAAACATATATTCAAGTATTGTTTACAGTAATTTACATAAAAAATACAATTTATACAAAATAAAAGTACAACCGATTCCCTTAACCGGAGACACAGAATGACAGGCACATATATCAATCTAAATTAAGTTTCACGTACCTTACAAACATTTTCAGAAAGTCTATACGGGGTCTCCACTAAATAATTCCTACACGACACGGAAATGGGTGGAAACGGGAAACCCCAAATATACGTAGGGTTTCTACCTGCGCTTTCGCGGAAATGTCACACGCGTTTCTTTAAACGTTTAGTCACTTCCGAAGCGGAATATAGCTATTCGCGATTAAGATGAGAATCGACGGAGAAGCAGCTTTACTGGGTTTTACGATCATCGCAACCGCAAAATCGAATACCCGCCTAGTATAATTTACTGTTTAAATGTCAACAGCCCCGCGTATGGGCACATCTTATTAGAAATAGGCCTACATTAAATCATGTTAAATATTTAACTGAAAAACGGAAATAAAGACGCTATACCATATTTAGATTCTGGGCGAACGAGAGAAGTAAAACGAAGACATTTTCCTTGGTGGCCATGATGAAGATCCGGAGCCGCCCACAAAATGGACATTATTCCGCATAGGTTACATACCAGCTATAAACTTATCTTTTACGGTACAGCTGCGGAGTTATCGTATATATGCATGGCAACGTATTTCGATGAAAGTGGTATTTAATTAGCTTAGTTCGTTTTTAGGTAGCTGGATTAGTTGAATTAGTTGACGCTTATATTAAATGCGTCATCCGTTGCTTAGCAGACTTTTCACGATTTTGTCGACATTATCCAGCATACGCATTAAAAAATGTATTGAAACTGTTCTGGAGATTCGGGAGTTATTTTGCTGTTTTCAACCGTGATCTATTTAAAAATATGTATACATTTTAATTAAAATCCTTCCTTAATAACTCATTCGAAATATTGAAACACTTTTGCGCTCGAATCGGATGTGGCCGTAATACATGTTGTAAGTTGATAGACTTAAATACGAAACAGCTCCGTCATTTTATCAAAAGAGCAACCTTTGTGAAAGCCACGCCCCACAAAACATTTAATTGGACGTAATTTATTTCTTTCTATATGACCATGCACTGACAAAGCGTTAGATGTTGCAAATTCGCTTACGATCGGAATGTAGTTTTAATTGGTATGGGAACTTAAAGCTACTGGGGAGTAAAAGACGTAGACGTTGCGCATCCAGTTACAAACAATGCTTATAAACTTTTAAGGTTTTAATTTTGGAATGTAGAGAAAGAGGGTTTCATTTATTTCTTTTTAAATGTTACAAATACATCTTAAAATTCTTTCTTAGAAAATTATTATTATTTCTTGAATATTTGGTATGTTAGATATAAAAGTATATTATTGCTTAAGAATTTTTATTTACTATTACAGTGTAAATTATGGTTTAAAAATTTTTCTTTGTTGTTTATGCTTCTATCCGATTACATTGACATCTAATCATTCGGTCAGCGTCGTTCTCACCGCATTATCCAATAAAATATCCCAGTAAAAATGCAGACACGACTTTCGTGTCCTCAGTGTTTATTGTCTTCTGCTTAGCTGGTGCTGTAGCAAGTTCAGTAGCAGAACTTAATCCAAGGCAATTAAACGGGAAAGATTCTGACCAGAACGGAGTTGCGGAAGAAAAAAAAAGGAAAAAAAAATCACCAGGGTTATTCAAATCACGGTCCTCGAGGTCTGAGCACTGCTGGTTTTCCAGCCTTCCTTTACCTGTCAGTCAGGTGTGAAGCCTCTGACCAATCAGAATCAGTAATTATTAAACTATCTGGGAGGTCCAGATTTGAAGAACCCCGATTTACACTAAGAATTAATTGATTGGTTTTAATAGGGATATAAAAATGTTGAGTGTTCTAATACCTGCATTCATCTATCCATGCCCAAACAACCTTTTAAGTATTGCCTTCTCACCTATGAGTGCTAGGATAAATTTCTGACATTATTTTATACTTAATATTTTATACAATGACTTTTATAGATGCTTTTGTGCCAAATGATTGTAGGGAATGTAGGGAAAGCAGCATGTGAGTCAATCTATTTGAAGTAAAGACATTGCCAAAAAAAGAAGCTATTTGTTGAATTAAAATGGAATGAATGACCCATATAAACATACTGTACATGCTGTCAAGAAGTTGACTAGGCATCAGGGCAGTTAGTTTCCAATGAATGCCCAGGTACAAGTGTGTCAGCAATATTGGGAGCATAAGCTACATTTAACAAAGCACTACTATTCAATAAGCAGAAAGTGCGACATGAAGTGGTATCAGGCTAGTAGAGGTAATCCTGGAACAGCAGTTTCTTGATAGTGGAGAGGGAATCTGATGAACAGATGTGGTTCAGCATCTCATTTCATCAGGGAGCAATCACAGATAATCCCTCCACCCCTATTTATTTCCACTCTATTGTATATTTTTTCTCGTAATTATTCTCTTTCCACCCTGGGTCTGTGTGTGGTTTTCTCCAAACCTCCCCAACCCCACCCCAGTCCAAAAGCACGCTAAGGTTAATCGAAGTTGCCAAATTGTCCGTAAATGTGAACAAATGCATGAGCGGTTGTGCCAAACTACAAAACACAGATTTCGGAATCAAACACACAACCTTGCGATTGTGATGCTACAGTGCTAATCACAGATACATTGTGTCACCCGAACAAACAGCAAGGCACACAAAACTGAAGAAGGAAAAAAAAAAAAAAAACAAGTCTGATAGTGTAGTTGCATGTTAGCAGTAACCCCAAAGTGGTTAGACAATTTTCCTACATATTGTTCATATATTAAAGCAACAAACACTTGAGTTATTAATATTTATTACATTGAAATGACACATTCTGTACATCCGCCATGTGAAATCTGGCTCAGATGTAACAAGGGGTCTGTCTTCTCCCATGAACACTAGACAGGAGGGAGCAAAAAGGTGAAAGGTTATGTTTTTCTTAAATGAAGAGCATCTTGACAGGGGGATGCAAAGACAATGTCCCTTTGCGGCTCCATCGACCATCCTGTCACGCCTTGGCATTAGTGTTCGGACTTCCTGTGGGGGCCGGTGAGAGCATACTCCACACCAACAGCGGCCACGAATGCAGCAAAGCCCCACTTAAAGCCTCGAAATAAGACGTGCGAAAAGGTCACCGGTTTTGTAAAAGCTCCCAAGTAACGCCACGCCTCATTCCTGCAGGGCGGAGGGAGAGGAGGCAAACGTAAAACAAATGTTACATTTACTGGATGCTTCTCAAAAATAGACGTGTAGGTTCACAATTAAATCTAACATTACTGATCTATCATGACCTGGACAAGCCCACCAGATAAGGATATTATGGCACTGTTTTTTTTAACAAAAAAAGACCACCATAGTAACATGACCAGAGGATTTCCCAGTCAAGAAGAAGGTTCCTCTCTGTTGTAACATTGCCCAGGTACTTAACCTAAGATAATAAATTAAATTAAGCCCTAGAAAACCAGCCAAATGTAAAAGCTACACATAGACAAAGTAAATTATTATTCATAAGAAAAATAGGTTAAATAATTCAGAGGAACAAGGCCGTCGGTACTGTAGGCCAGGTCATACAGGACTCCCTCTCACCTGGCCCATGGGTCCCTCAGCCCCCTGCGTGCCAGTCTCTCCTGAGTGAATTCCATCGGGGTCCCCTCAACTTTCCACTGCTTATGGTCCGGCATAGACAGCTTCCCATGTCCATGATCGCCACCCATGGCTGCGAACAATAACAGAAACGGTGTCATGGTCCATTTTTATGTGCAGAGCTGTGCTATCAGCCTTTGAATTTTACTAACACCTGCGGAAACTATAACTGACTAGATTAAGTATAAACTGGCGCTGGCTTTCATACGTAAAGTACCCAAAGTTAACGGAATCAAACACGCAACCTTGCGGGTGTGAAGATACTGTGCTAATCACAAATACATTGTGTCACCTGAACAAACAGCAAGGTGTTCTTTTAGGAAACTTGACTTGTGAATAGTATGCAGAAATCTACCATTATACTATTAAGCAAGGCACCTGCATGAATTGGTAAGTGCGTGCTATAAAAGTAAATTAAACAATTTTACAATAAACATTTGTTATAACTTTATAGCCAGAGTCGGTGCAAATTTGTGGCAGAAACGTCAAAATCCCAGATGTAACAACCTTATTGTGTCATTCAGCAAAGTTGTCAATCAAGCAATGTACACGAAATGTTAAATGTTTGGCAAATTCAATTTTACTTAAGAGTGAGTAATACATTCGAAAACAGACTATACTCATACGATGTCAAAGCCACCCACAATCCTTCAACTAGCTAGGTAAAGGGTACCGCCTTCTAAATTATTGCACTAGGAAGTAACTAATGCGATTTGATGATACAAGAACATTACAACATTACACTAAATTCCACACTGCAAAGCGCAGCTAACGGGCCACCAATACTGTAAACCAGTAAGCAAGTATTAAAGAACAAATCCAATCTAGATAGCTACGAAGCTAGCAGCCGCTAATGAGGATGTCTTAGTTTATCTTTCGCATTCCTAAATCAAAACTTCGGTCATTTTCCTAATAGCTAGGGGCATCATATACATATCTGAAACAGTGATAATTAAATAACGCATAAAACAATAAAAAAACGTGCAGAAATAATACCTTGGTTTAGGAGCCTCAATGACCTTTACTAGCAAACACCTCACAATGTGTATTTTTTCCTCTCTTCTACGGTAGTCGACGAAGGCCAATTTGAAAAAAAAAAAACGAAACGCATTTCGAGATCCTTATATATGAAGCTCGCTAACAAAGAGTTAAACTTATTATTGAACCATTATTTTAGAAAGTGTTTTTAATTTTTTTGGCGGAATGTAAAATTGGTCTTAAAAGTCTTTCGATGCAGCATTCTGCTTTTAGATAAAAGGGAATACCTAAATGTGAAAAATTTGAACTATGAACCACATTATGTATAAAGAACTGCAGTCACATTGAATTTTAAAAATAACATTCACAGGGCCGTATAAAATAAGTAAATAAAGTAAGAAAAACAGATAATGAATTTTACAGGGCACATTTGATGTGAGACCAACATATCACGACATAAAAATAACTTTATGAATAAAATTAATTTGAAGATAAGCATAAATGTGCATTACAATCGAACTGGGCAAAAATTAAATACATCTGACCTGCACGTAACAAAAACAGGTTATCCAATTATGCATATTTGGATTATGGTTCACCCACAATGCCATATTATTGATACAAATATAAGCGTTGATATATTTCACTAATTGATCATGGTGACCCCCGTGATACTGTACACAGGCTATTTTGCGGTTTATGCTAAAATTCACTTGATCCTTATAAATACCTTGTAATAAATTAATTTTAATTTCATTACAATTGCATAACGTCAGTATAAAAGATTGTCTGCTTACATGACTGTAAAAGGAATAACTCAAACAACGTCGATAAATTGAAGATCCTTGATTGAGTGCGTCAGACTAAAGAAGATGCAAAAAGCAAAATATAGTAATATGTACAAGAGAACATCCCGTTCTGCTGTTGACATATATAGTCGTGATTGGACGTTACTGAGGTGAGGGGGACGTGTTATCATGTACTGCGCTCCCAAAGGCGTTAATATTAGTACTTCAAAAAATGCCACGCCGCTGACCAACCGTTTATATAGACGCACCACGATGCATTTTCTCCCTGGCGATAGCGAACATCACAGGTTGTACCTTTTAGTTTTTATATTACCTCATTGCCTCGCCACCTCCAGCAAGCGCCGCACCGCTTGAGTCACGTCCACCCGGCCAATTGAGTGGCTCGTTGGAGCCCCTAAGCCGCCCGCCCAATGGCAGCGTGCGATGGTGGAGCAGCGGGGCTGGCAGGAAGGAGGCTGCTACTGTATTGGAGAGCCGGGAATCACTCAGGCCGGACCCGGGGGTACTGACTAGAGGAAGGGGGTGGGGGGGCGATCGTGAAGTGAAACACATGCGAATTATTCCAGTGCACCGAGGACTAGGGATGTATGTTAGCTGTCCGGTTGGCCGCGCAGGAATGAGTTCATAGTGAAGTGGTGGCGATCAGTGTGGCGCCGGGTTCCCTGACGGCGCCTTGCTCGTCTCAAGGACTAGGGTTGTTTATTTTAAGGGACTATCCGGTTAGAAGACAGCCGGAGCTCTGCGGAGATTTCTCAGGTAAGTACAGCGCCGTGAAAGCTGGCTCTCCCGCTGAACTTTTGCAGTAAAAAATAACCGGCGATTTCTCATTTGGGGGAGGCTGCCTGCCCCGGCCGGGCGGATTCAGACTTTTACGTGGCGGCGGTGCTGCAAATTACGGTTTAGCCGACCTCGCTGCTCTGCTCCAACTGCCGTAACGTGTCGGTTTCCGTAAACGGCGTGCCCCCCCCTACCCCGACCACCACCATCGCTCTCTAGGGGGGATCGATAGGCAGGGTGCAATCGGCATGACGGGTCCGAGTTCCGTGCCCGCCAGACAGGCGTGATTCCGGGTGCAGGGACACGATCGCTCATACCCGGACAGCCTGCAGCCCCAGTGGAATTACCCCGTGATTTGACGGCAGCGGCCAGTGACCTGTACCGGATTGAGCATGGCGAATGGATTACGTAAACGCCCGGCCGGCTACCATCGGTCGATTTGTTGTCTCTAAGACCGCAGAAACCAACATCTGATGTAAATTGCAAAAGAGAAAGGGACATGTATCGGATGCGCTATAATGCAATGGTCTGTATACGCGGGTTTATTTATTCATTCATTTCTGTGTTTACCCCATTCCCCCACCCCCACCCGGCTGCTTTGCAGTGAAGCATCTTAACTGGCCAGGCAGCATACCCTGATCATATATATGACACACATATATAATACATATCATGTATATACAGACACACATATATAATAATTGTGTGTGTGTATGTGTGTGTGTGCATGCGCGCCCGTGCGGCATGTGTTTTGCGTCGCGCGGGGGTCTCGCCGGGGATGCGCGAGGGATGAGACCAAGCGCGAACGTCACGCCGCGAGGGCTGCGGATCCGCTGCCGATTGCCTGTGAAAACGGCCGCTGAACTCACCAGGAATCCCACGAATGTTAGAAGTGTGCTTGGGGCACCCAGAGTGGCAAAAATATTCGAGAGAGGTTATTTTTGTGCCTTGTAAGACTGTCACTAAAAGCTTCTTTTAGCAACACCCAGTGATAGAACTGGTTTGGACCTTTTAAATTTTAACTGTCTGTGCATGTGGATTTTGAGAAGTGCACCTGAATTTGAAATTATGTGTTATTATTGGATTATCTCCCTCAGTGGAGCCAGTCACGCATGCTGTGACGCTCACCCTATGACTTTCCTTCTCATCTTGGCGCTCTCCGCATCTCTTCTCTGGAAAGGCACGACTGGTGCGGACGGCAGCAGTATGGGATGCAGTCATTGGCTCTATCCCAAGAGGGAGCATTATGCTCCGCGCGCGGTTCCCGCGAGATGCTGTGTATTCGGTCCTGGATGATCGAGCCGCAAAGGGGGCAAGAATGGGTGACGTGGTCCAGGTTGGGCCCATTTCCAGGGACACACATGCCCCTGTGGTGTCGCTGTCGCAGATCAATTCCAGCCCTGACCTACTTAACGGCAAGGGGACCGGTTCGGGTTCCAATCAGTGGTACAGAGCAGCCTGGAATGGGACAGTCAGCCTGAGGGTTACGTTGCAGCCCCTAGATTCGCCCTGGGGTGCGTGTGGGATAGACCTCCTCCATTTATCCAGGCTCAAGATCTGTGGAGTGGCCTTGCTGAGTGGGCTGGATCGTGCATGCAACAGTGGGACCTCGAGTAGGCCCGTGACCTTCAATAAATGATCTGGACTCAGATGAAGATTTCCGTAGAGCCTTACCAATCGTGCCATTCTGTCCTGTTCGTGATACGGTCGCATGTCGGTCGGGATTCCGCCAGACTGCATGTGACTTGATAATTGGCGGGATCTCTGGCCTGGATAAGAGCTTACATCCTGCAGCAGATTTATTTGCTAATGCTCCAGCCTGGATTAAGTCTGACCTCTGACCTGTGCCCAGAACGGCGTTTTGCAGATTTCCAAAACTTGGTTAAAATGGAGACCAAATCCTGGTTCCTTTTCTGCCTGCATGGTTGTAACTTTTCAGATGAACAAAAAAGGGCTTTTTGTACCCATCTGCTGTCTCCACCGCAGTGTCAGGAACGTAAAAATGCAAATGCTGTTTGGATCAGGAATTTGGGTGTCTTAGCTCTGTGGATACACAGCCAAGCAAACAAATAAACCCAGTAACCAAGTCAAAGGACACCTTGCCAAGGGGTCAGGCTTTGTTCCAGTGAATGACTAGTTTGCAAACTTTATTTTACCTCCTGTAACCACATTTCTGCACCGACAAAGTGACAATATCTTCTGCACTAGTGGTTAGTCATTAACCCAGGTAGGCTCTCGCTCGCCCTGTGTCGGCTGCGCACAGCTGCACGCGGAGCACGGTTTTGTGCTCCGGGGCCGAGGTAAAGCGTAGTTTTCTAAAAATAAAAGATAATGCCATTCAAAGTGTGGAAATATTGTGAAAGCAGAGGAGCGCATGCGATGCGTGTTATGCAAGATGCCGTGATGCCGGCACTGCAAGCGAGCCAACTTTGCAGCCCTGCTCCTCATAAATTCCATCCACCCAGATGGGTAGAGATAAATACTGGAATATTTCACTGAATATTGCTGCCTCCCTTCTTTCAGACTCGCAGGTGGAAATGCCTGCCGATTCTGACTGGGACAGGTCAAGAGCCAGACTCAGATGCTGTCTGCCTACTCTCTGCTCACCTTATGTCGTCTTAATCATATGCCAGAAGCTCTTGCTTGTCAAGTGGATTCATGACACACTTGTCAAATGCTTTTTTCCCAGTAAAAGTGGTGGTGCTTTTATTCACGTCTACTTGGACCCTTCAGCCCACACCTCCACCATTAGGGCAGGGGGGCTGTTGACCGCCGTTTGGCGTGACCCTGGTGAGACGCTACAACAAAAGCCGATAAACACAGAGCTATTGTTTGAGGGGATCACACCTACTCTTACTGTCATTCTGTGACGGCCGTCTTGGTAAACAGGCGTCAACAAACTTCTGTTCCAGCAAGCAGACTTCGTCAGTATACTTCGTGACTAATGTATGAAGAGGTTGTGTCAATTTTTGGATTTTGCGGTTTATTCTGTGCTTAAACGATCAGTTTCTGCTCTATAGTCTGGCACACGGAGCTTTCAATCTTCCTGAAGCAAACGGGTCTTCATCTGATAGAAGAAAACCCGTGGCAGGTCCTTGGCCCTGCCCCCCCACCCTCCCCCCCCCCATTGAGACATGTTGCCATGATCCCTCCCTGTCCTGTCATTACCAAGTCCACTGTCTGCACACTCCCATTTCAGCATGGGGGGGGGGGTGTACCTGCTAATGTCTGTTGGTTGGAAGTATCTTGAGCCGTGCTGCTTTATTTCTGGTCGAGCTGTTTTAAAATACCAGACGTGTCTGTAGACTGGAAATAGTCCAGTTTTACCTGCTTGAGCTGCAAGTTTTAGTTACCTGAGGTCAGCAGAAGTTTATGTAGCGAGTGGGTTGGGAGGGACAAAGAGGAGACTATTCTTGGTGCTGGAGGCACACCCTCAGAGTAAATGTGTGATGGGAGTAGCGAGGAAGTAGTCGTGGCAGAGCAAAGAAAGACAGGATTCTTCAGGGTTTCACAGTAACAAAATGTCGCAAAAGGGTGCAGATAGGGAAATAATACCTTTACGACTAAAAATAACTTCTAGGTTTTCGTGTTTCCTGTCTGCTTTTATAACCTTGTAAATTCAGGGGCGTATAGTTGAGAGTCTTTGCTGTTGTTACAATACTTATATTTATATATGGCGTTAGCTTGGTTTCAGTTCCTTTCAAAAAATTATTTTATGCAAGGAAATTACTTATGCAGGAGAACTGGGTTTAGAGGCGACCGTTAGATTTGACTTATAAGACCTTTTGTTTTACTAGCAGATGATGAGTTACCCGATTCATCGATTCTCCCTTTGAATTCTGAGGGAAATGCTGCAGTTTCCCATGCAGACATAGGCCTGCTCATTGTCATTCCTCCACTTGATGGATTTCTCTCTATACACCTGCCAGAGCCACAGGGACCACTGCAGGGGTCTTGCCCATCATCTCAATCTGTGATCACACAACCGGTGTCAGGCCAGTGAGGAGAGAGTGTCTCGGGGGGTTGGGGGGGGGGGGAGGTGCTGTCTGTGTGCTTCCTTTTTAATGATTAGAAGCACACCAGGATCTCCATGCTGTCGCACTGTGAGCGGGAGGTGCATGGACCGCGGAAACAGCATGATATTTGAGGCCGTTCGACATCTATGCATGTGTCAGGGGGTTTCGCATGCGGGGTGCTGAATTAGTCAGTTCTAGGTTTTAAAGCGCGCAGAACAGGCTTTTGCCGCTGACTTGAGAGATGAAGCAGTGCAGATGTTTTAAACTGTCCACCTTTTAGAAATACGGAATCACCAAAAGTGAAATATAATGAAAAACATATATAGTATTTTTGGCATGTTCGCATCGAGTCTGCTAGAGGGGGCAGACTGTTCTTTAAAAGATCAGAATTAAGGGCTTGATAGCCGCAGTAGAATGGTGAATGGAGAGATGCACCGTTATGTCTACAACTAAAGGTGGCTTCCATTCATTGATAGTTTCCTGCAGAACTGAGTGTGTGCGGTTATCCTCAGCGTTGTTGGCTAGTCTTATCACATATCAAGAAAATGTTGTGACGTGTGGAATCAGAAATCACTGATCTCACTGCTATCCCAGCCCCCCCTCCCCCCCTTATATTTTCTGTCTGTGGTGCTCAGAAATTGCTACTGTGTCCTCTTGTTCTGTATCGTGAAAAAGTGCCTCTGACTCCTGTACAGGCTGACTCTCTGACTCCTGTACAGGCTGACTCTCTGACTCCTGTACAGGCTGACTCTCTGACTCCTGTACAGGCCGAGTCAGGGATGGCGAGTCATGTGACTGGAGTGTTAATACAATGAATCGTTTACTGACTACGCTCCGCTGCCACCTTAGCACAGGTGAAATGAGAGCAGCCCAGACTGGGTTGACAATGTCTTTCCCCTTGTGCATTTGGCACGCTCCAGATTTTGTATCGTAACATTCGTTTTTTTCCAGAGCCCTCTTGGGTAGCCGTGAAAACCCATGATCACTCGACACGATCAGTAGAGAAACTCTCCAGTCTCTCCAGATTAGGGATTGCTGACCAATTTTGAGCATTTGCTTAGTCTGTGTCAGCTGGTCTTTCCCGTGGGGAATTATTCCTGCAAAGCTGTTAACAGACACTGTATCACACAATGTGCTGTATTGACCAATCAGAACGAAATGGAGATCTTCTTAGATATTCTTATTAAATTCCCGCACAACCGGCCGATGGACTGTCACGGAACCAGGGTTTATTCTGCTAACAAATTCATTGGCAAATGATTTTCTGGATTCTGAAGTAAATAGATGGTCCTTTTTGAAGGTGGTCGGGTCGTTTTGGCTGGATTATGTCAATGAAGCTCTTCTCCCTTCGTCTTCCATGGTGCACCAGTATTTCCGTTTCTCCACAGATGGGAACCAGTATGAGCCGCTGGTGTGGTGAAGCCCATTTATGTACGAAGATGCCCTCCCCTGCCCCCCCCCCCCCCCCGTATCATGCTGTGGAGACTGTAATGAAAGTTGTAGCCTTCAGTGCCTGAGGCTCGGCCCCCAGATGGAAGTGGGCGGACGGCCTCTGCCGCGTGGAGGTTGGCGTGCTGCCTCCATGATGAGGGCACCCTTTGTGTTTGTGACCAGCCAACGAGCCTTGTTATCGTCGCCATTGTCGGAGATATCCTCGGAATCCCGGCTCCATTGTTTCCTGCACTCCTGCGGTGAATCACCTCTCCAAATAACTTTCTATAAACCCCCTCCTCCCTTTTCCTTATTGTCAGACCTTTTTCCACCCTAGTTCTTTATTTTCACATTCAGCTGTGACCTTAACTATCTCACAGAGCCAACGTCAAGGTCAGGAGGGGTGTGATCTTCATGTTCTTATAAAGGCATTGAAGTTGGTCTCAGGAGTGGAGAACGGGGCCGGTGATGTTCCCATGGCCAGTTCCGTGTCCGTACTGCCGCAACCATCCCTGGTTACCATGGAAATACTACGATTTACAGACTCTTGTGTTACCAAGGTCAAGGGTCAGAAATAAACCTTTTGAATCAAGGTAAAATGACTGGGAAAATACCTTCTAGAAACCATATATCTTTTACCCTCTTAGCTGTGGGGTCCACAGAACCATGTTTGGGTGCCTTTCTACTGTCACTCATGGACTTTCCGTTTGTTTGGTGTCTTAATTATTAAGTGTTTGAAATGTTGAAATATTATGTCTGTTTATATTTGAATTTTTGGTGTCTGACCTCCAACTGTGTCCTTGGCTGCATAGAGATGGTTTGTATGATGTCAGGGCATTGGGTTTTGGGGGGGCGGTGCCCTCTTCCAGTCAGTTCCATCTGCTTCCCTGCTCAGTGTGTTGTCTGTAGGGCGGTGATGTCACGGGCCGTTGCACCTTATACAGTGAAGGTTAGGTTAAGGGCAGAGCTCCCAGCAAGGTGTTAGCAGTGCTTCTTCCACCCCTCTTGCCGTTTTCTTCCCTCGGAGCCGTCGGGGATCTCAGAGCCCAGGGTTTTAATTAGCACACCATAGATTCATTGGCATTCTTGGGGGAAGTCCCTGATTCTGTGTGCTGCTTGGCTGCAAGCCGGCCGAAAGCCCGTGCGGCTGCCCTGTGCCTTTCCCCAGAATGTTGTGTATTGTAATGGTGAGATCCACTGGTTTTGATTCAAGCCAGAACCCTTCAGGTGAACAAAAGGTAAATATGCCAGTAATAAGCTGGGTAGTTCAGGGCCATCAATAATTCACTGGATTTACAGATTTTTTTTACTTGTACAGTTGCTTTGCAAGTGATTGTGTACAGAGTGACTTGTGCTTTACACGTGACCAGCTTGTGAGGTTAGTCACCGTCATCGGGGGCCATGGATAATTCATCTTGTCCAAGGTGCAGCAGTGCACGGATATGAACTTCACAGGTTTCTTCCTTGAAAACTGTGTCATGAAATACTTTAGTAGCCACTATCCCCTTGTTCCTGCAATCGTCTTTTCCCCAGTTCGCCTGGTGGAATTTACCTGAAATTTGCATTTGGGACCAGATACACAAGAGATCTTAGTGTCATCATCCTCAGTCACCTGCCATGTGGCTATGAGCCTCGAGGGCCTGCAAACGTTCAGTTTCAGGTGGATCCTCATCTTCTCCTGCACAGGGTGACAAGGAGTGTTTGTTGCTATACACATCAAACTGGCTCACACTCGTTTTGACTAGTTGTTGGTGGCCATGTTGTCTCTTACACATTATGGTCATTTACTGAGGAAGATGAATTTTCTTTGCAATTTCGGTGCACTGGCATAACAGAATAAAAAATGTACAGCTATGTATCACCACCCTCGTTAATCATCTGCTTGGATCCCTGTCTCCTCTGCTCCCAAGCCAAAGTCAAACCAAATGAACTCTTATCATAGGGTTGGTTGGGTTCCGCCCAGCTGGCTTGTTTGATGCCTCAATTCGGAGCGATACGATTTGGTGTGACTGTGTAAACATGCAGGCTGTTTTACCATCCGGCGCTGTTCTGCTTCGAGAGTAATGCTGTCTGAATGAGAGGGTGGGGGCACGCGCTCCTGCCTTGTGTCTGATTATAGCCTCCTACCTCTCCAGCCGGAAGGTTAATGGCCTATGACAAGTCAGTCAATCTGCTCTCCCTGGGGACTTAGCTTTCTGTCCCGACTTTCTCACTTATTTATCACCAGCTCCAGCCAGTTATGCTGCTCCTTCATGGACCATCCAATTTTATCTTTGTGTTACGTCTCGTTTTTAAAGATGTTGCTTTAAAAAAAGCCACCTCTGCTTCTCGCGCACAAAAAAAAAACAAGTTTGAAAAGAATGAATAAGTAAATTGAATGATAGGCCTAAAAGACTAAACATTTAGTGTTTGTAAATGATAATACCCCTTAAAATACTGTATCTGACAGAAAGAAAATTGTTTTTGTTTTCCTTTCTAACTGTGAACTCTGCTCTTTATTTTCTTGGTGTTTCCTTGGGTGCCGTATATGGTGCAGGGAGAGGGTGTCTCAACGCTGCCTGCTGGCCGTTGCATGATAGATGATAAGAGGTCATTTTGGCGAAGTCGTCTTGCTTGTGGCGTGACCCACTAAGCTGCCCTTTTTCGCTGACCTCCTTCCAGATGGAACTGGGCGGTAATGGTCACCACCCAGAAAAATAGCTGGTAAACTCCTCTCCCTCTTACACAATCGGGCAGTGTCTGAGGGTCTGTCCTCTCCAAAGGGTGGTTCAATGCCCTCTGATCGTTTGCAGGTTGCGGTAACCTTTGTTTGGCTTGACTCTTTTGCAAAGGTCTGTTCCGTCCACTTGATAATGAGCTGTCTTGTGTCGTGGTGAAGGGAGGCTCTCTTACGGCCAAAAAAAGCAACACCAAATAGTGTAACGGCCCGCCTTGTGATTCCCAGTGGGGTAAAAACTGGGAAAGCATGCATCTTAATGTGTGCTATTGACCACTGCACGGCCCACGCAGTAGTGCCTCCGCACGAAGAAGGCGGTGTTCTGCTTCCTTGGCATGTTCTCCACAATCAATGCATTTCGTTATTTTCCCCACCGTGGTGGTCTTCTGGCGCGGGCTGTCTATGGGGCTGAGTGTGCAGACCACACCCTACCACCCAGCATTGAGTTCTCAAAGAGCTGGGTCTTCTCAGTTGGGGCATGTAAGATGGAAGCTGAGGGTTCACGTACCTGGAAGAAGCCCGCTGTCAAACACTGGGCATTTTGGCAAGTCTACTTCATAAATGGGTAACCTTAGGTGTGGTTACTTCATGAAGACTTTCTAAACCTGCATACTTGGTTGACTTTAATTTCTATGGAGACTCAAGAACAACGTCAATTTTTATACGTGGATTTATTATTTTCAGTAGCAAAAACACACCTAGAATGACTGTAATTGTAATGACTGTAATTTGCCATGTTTACTGTGCACAGGATCTGGAGCAGTACGTTTTAAGGGCCCAATTAAATAAATGACTGGGTGGGCTGCAACCCGGTGTTTATGGAGGCTCAGCGGAAGCCCGTCGGGCGAGAGCCACTACGCGGAGTGCGGGAGTGCCCACGCTCAATGTCGCCAATCAGGACCGCCCAGGCTTCCTCTGATACGGTCAGTCTCCAGGGGCTGCTGACGTTTTCTGCGTCCAGAGAACAGGAAGCCATCGCATCCTGTGGTGAGGCGCCTCTTAGAGCGCCCCCTGTGGTCAAGAATGTCACCACGTTTTGTATCTGCAAAGCTAGTTTTCATTTCCGCTCCATGTGGCAAAGCGTTAATTCTGAGTTTATGATGCTATTTTAAATAGTAAAAGAAAATTGTTTTATTTTTTGCTATAATATTGTCTATAATTTTAAAGTTAATAATTTTTAGTAGAATACGGTAAGCAAAGCAGGCACATACATGGCCCACAGAGTATTGGGGTTTGGCGTGTGATATGTATGTATATATTTAAAATTCAGTGTTGTAAGTGAAAGTACATAATTCTGAGTTTTTATTGACATGCTGACGTTTATACCCTGATGGTGCATAAAGATTGTGTCACATCCTGCATTCCGTTCTCCTTGAAAGGATGTGAACAGTGTCAGGTAGTCCAAACATTTCCTGTGTCCACTGATGTCATGTGAGAAAAATGTATGTATGTGAGAAACGAATGCATATCTCACTGGTTAAAAATCTTTAGATCCTGCTAAAGAAATGTTTCCTTAAATAGATTTTCCCCTCCCACCTGCACAGTCAATTGCAGTCAGCTGAAACGAAAGTTATATATGTGTACTGCAATAGTCAGAATTGATTAATAGAAACCCTTATGCAACACATCATCAATTCAATTCACAAAGCACTTAAAAATTTAATTAGGACCGGCTCTCTTGTTAAAAATACTGCCTGTCGATGTGACGAACGGTCCCTCGTCGGGTGATTGGCGTGTGGAAACCGCTGACCAGCTGGTCCGCTTCTGGACGTCACCGGCTGCTCTAAGCACCTTGGCCTGCGTCAGCAGCTCCCAGGGGAAAACGGAACCAGTCGAGGGCGGCGTCGGGGTGGGTGGAACGGGACCAGGCTAGGGGATTCGCCATGTCTGTCGGAGTCTGCACGTGCCCCCTAAGCAAGGAGCAGGCAGCCCCCCCTCCCCACGAGGGAGGAGTGAGACCCCGAGATCCGACAGTTGAATGAGTCAGGCAGTGTGTGACACCCTGCCCCCCCCCACCCCAGCTCACCCTTCAGTATAGCTACAGTCTTCTGCTCTTAAAATGCTTCAACAGAGGTCTCCAACTCCGGTCCTGGAGAGCTGCTATCCAGTAGGTTTTCTATTTTACCCGGCTTCAGATGAGCCACACCTGATTTTGGGTAAATGCCAGGAACAGGTGTGGCTCATCCAGGTAGGACAGAAAACCTACTGGACAGTAGCTCTCCAGGACCGGAGTTTGCAGCTGCGGTGCTGATCCCGGGTATTCTGGCACATGCGATCACCTGGAGCCACATGCGTCACCCGGTCGCCCTGGTACCTCGTGCCATTGCGGCCCCCCCGACCCATCCGAGGCAGCAGATATTTTCTGCCTTCCATTGCAGACAGGACAAGAGCTTCTGCTGAATGAATAAATAGTAATGTTTAGCCTGGTCCGGAGGGCCGTGTCTCCGCTTTCTCCTTGTGGATGGGCTGGTTTTCATTCTGCTGGTGAGTGGGGGTGGGGGTCTGGTTTACCGGGACCTGTGCCACTCAATGATTGACGCCAGCCCTTGAAGGAAGGACCTTGAAGGAGGGTAAGATCCAGTGACTGCCAGTCCGGGGGCCAGCAGGGACTGGCCAATGTGAATCTTAAGGGGTCGTTTCATTGGTGTTTTTTGCTTTTATTTTTGTTTTATGAAGTATAGTTTAGCACTTGGTGGCTCGCAATGCTACTTTCCTGTTCCATATTCAGACCTGGCAGAGGCTACAGACCTCCATTCTTACACTGGGAGAAGACGCCATTACCCGACCGAGCCAAATACGGCAGTAAAAGGTTTGTGTGTCCCAGGTAATTTGATGTTGATCCCTTTACCCAGGAAGTACAGGTGGTGAGATTTGGGTAACAGGGGCGGTTGCCAGATTCTGCATCCGCTATTAAGACCAAAGTTAGGGAGCCGTCTGACTCCCTGTCTTAAGTTCAAGATGGTCTTGGGGGTTGAGAAGTCATAGTGGAGGTGTGAGGTGGTTCAGGGCTGGAGCTGTGTGAAGACCCTCGTCGTGGTGGCATCCGTTTTGGAAATGATCGGCTGTTCCCAAGTAACTCAAGTGACAGGCCAGTTAGTGCAGCTACTCTGAGGTGCTGTAGAAAAGGGTTGGCATTTCTTGATGACGGGAATTGGCCCGTTCTGTGCTAGCCTTCCGTTGACGTAAAAGAACTTTCCGGAAGGAATAAAGAAGGGTTATAGGAATGGCAGGCCGGGGATGGAGTTCTTCCTTTGAAACTTAAGTCATCTTCTGACTCGGCCCACAGGATGCCGTCGGTAACCGGATAAATGAGGTTTTGAAACCCATGATGGGTGAGATTACCGTCCACTGGCAGTTACTGACTGGGACCTGGCAAATTAACCAATGGGAAGAAGGCTGAACCTGTCAGACTGTAATCCTGCCTAGTGTGACTTTCCGCGGCTCTTCCTCCCGTTACCGTTGCGCAGTAGCACTAATTCCCGTTGGCTCACTCGATTATGACCGACTCTCCGTGGCAACGGGATATCTGTCATGGATGCCCCAGCGCCGGCTTGTTGTGTATGCCGGCTCCCGAGAGGGAGAAGCCCGATACACGACTGTGCGGAAGGGAGAGAGGCGGCTGGACTTGGCCTCACCTCGCTCGTACCCTGGTGCCGACGTCTTGACGACTGCTGATTCTCAGGAACACTGGTCCCTGTGTGGAAGGCTGAGCCTTCAGGGATCCATGCGTGGTGCCCAGTTTGCTTGTATTCAGGAGCATGCATACAGAAATATAATTTAAAATTTGTGCCTACCCATGTGATTTAAAATGTGTAGGTTCAAATTTATAAAGTTATAATTAAGAATTCTATAAAATTCTAAATATACATGTGCACGCCACACTGCAGTGGTGAAGCCTTTCCACTGGGCTTTAATGAATGACCACAAGATTGGAGGTACTGGACTGGGAGATACAGACTTTTAGGATGTTTCTCAAACTCAGAGGTGGGTAGTTCATGTCCAGAAAATAAAAATCCAGACCAAGGTTTTGTTTCAACCAACCATCTGAGTTTATTGAGTTGCAGTCACAAAGGCTTCAACTGGCTGGTTGAAACAAAAATCTTGGTCTGGATTTTTATTTTCTGCACCTGAACTACCCATCTGTACTCAAAGTCCTCTGTAAAATAACGTGGCCTTCTTGGGTGTCAAAGCCACCTAGGGAACTTTGGTGTCCCACCAAAGCAGAATCTGAACTGGGAGGCATCGTGACACACAGGCTGTGTCCAGCCCTTTACAAACTATACTTGTTTATTTTTGCCAATAAAAACACGACAGTCTGAGCAGGGCCGGCTATGTGAAGAGGCTTTGTGAGGCCAGCCTGGGTGTTGCTTCCTGTGGCCGGCTGGGGGGGGGGCACTACAAGCCAGGCCTTCATCATGCTCTTCAAACGAACGCTCCCCCAACATCCCACTTCAAACGGCTGGATGTCACTTTAAGATAAACTCGCGGGTCCTGTGCGGCCATGTAAACAGGCTCCTTTGTTTCCTGGCCGCCTTCTCCCTCAGCAGGTTAAACGAATGGCGTGTCTTGTGTGGCTTCTTGACTCTCGCCCTTCTGCGCACCTCGTACTCCGGCAACATTTGCAAGCGCTTTGCATGTCCGTCCGCAGTCCAGCCGGGTGAAGCTTCCTTAACCATGACAGCGGCGTTCATAAGTCAGCGCAAACCCAAAAAGAAGGGCGGATATGCCCTTACGTGTTCCGGTAAAAGACCTGGTGCCTTTGTGTTGAGCAGAGGCTGACGTTTGGTATTGTTATCAGAGAAAATCTTGACAGATTCCTGTAGATGCAAGTTGGTGATACGGTATTGCAGAGACTGTGTTTTAATGATTCAGGACATTATCAGGAAAATAAAACAAAACAAGTTCAAACTTGTTTGTCCCTCCTGGCTGGTGTTCTCCTACTGGTCCGACGCCCATGAGCTTCAGACAGACCCCTAGGTTCTGGAGAACTCTGTCAGTAAACAGGAAGTGCTGACAGGTCAGGACAGAAGTCTAGAGAAAGAGGACCTCAGGGAGACCATGCCCATTGTCCCAGGCCTTCAGAGGTATGCGTTGGCAGCACTTGCTTTTGATTTATTTTTTTTTCTCCTGTTTACGCCCCTGTCAGATCGCCTGTCCACACTCACAGTCACGTGATCCCACACGTCGGTGCTTTTGAGCGTTGGGTCCGATTGTGATGCCTTGGGGTCACTCGTGGGGTTGTGATGGTGTCGGCTTGGAGTTCTGACTAGTTTGATTGGTGCATCACAGCGTAGGATCTACAGTGAGAACTTCTTGAGGACCCTGTGTGTGTGTGTGTGTGTGTGTGTGTGTGTGTGTGTGTGTGTGTGTCACACTGATCATGTTTGCAGTCCGACAGGCCGCGCTATCCCACATACATTGAGAGCGCGTTGTTACAGCCCCCCCCAGTCCATTTACACTAAGGGTGGGGCCTCCTGCTTTTCTCCTTTCAGTGCAGGTGTCAGAGTTTTTTTTTTTTATTTATTTTTTTTAGCATTTTGTCATCCACCCGACACGACGCGTGCAACAGAGCACAGACTTGTGTCCCACTGTGTCCGTGTGCCTCTCTGCCTACCGTGACCGATGTTCGCTGAAGAAGAGACCATCTGTCATTGCCACCGAGTCCCCCCCCCATGCTGGTGCCCAGAGCTCCCGGTCACATCCTTCCGGAGACCTTGGGGTGGGGTGTGGCCTGGTCATGCGGCACCACCTCCATGTTAGCACTGCAGTGATCTGATTGGTTCTCTCCTTCTGTCATGCAGGTGATTGGCAGAGATCCACAGATGTGTGACAGCTCGGAGACCACGTACCTTCACTCTGCGGATATCTGAATTCCGGGAGAGCAGGGTGAGGATGCAGAATCTGGAACATTCTCTAATCTCAGCAGCAGTCCCTGCTTCTCAAGGGTTTCTATCATCTCAGCTACTTTTATAACATGAAGGCATATTAAACATGTCAGATTATCGACGCAGGTCTACTTAGAATACAGAAATACCAAAAATAAGAAAAGTATTTCTGGTAGCGAAACATGTTTTAAATTTGATGCTCCTTACTGGCTCCGTGAGGAGAACCTGCTTACAGAGGTTTTATCGCCATGGCGACAACACTGGGAGATTTCTGAGAACTTGACTTTTTTGACAGAGGGGGAGAGGGAATACAGGAATAAAACTGGGCGACGAGGGACAAAATGTGACACTTTTCGCTGGGCACATCGCAGGTGACGTCCCCTGTCTTCTGACTCACGGTCCTCAGTCAGCGGATTCGAGGGCTGGGGGGTGCCGTTCCCCGCCGTGATGTGACTGTCGTTTCCATGGCTCAGCCGTGTAGCGGATGGGATTTGGGAGAAACGCTGTCGGAGACGGTCACAAAAGACCTTCCCGTTCTGCCTGTCGTGGACATTTATACCCGCAGTGTCCCTCCGGCTGAGCTGCGGTGATATATTCGGTCCACATTCCCACTGGACGGTTTATAACCGGGTGATGAAGCTCCACATCCCTTCACCGGCTGAAGTCTGTGTGAAAGACACAAGCCTCTAAAAAGTTATCCTGCTAATGACCCTTAAATTGCTTGGGGGGGGGGGGGCATTTACACAAATGGCGGGGGAGGGATAGTGCCTGCCTGATGCTGTAGCATGGCATCAATCTCACGGGCATCTGTCGCCGTCGGTAATGCGGGTACCCCCCCCACCTTCCGCAATATAGTAGCAGAGGGCCTGTCTGTCGCTTACAAATGTTGATTTCACACCTGGGGGAGGGGTGCTCCATTCAAGGAGGGGAAAAGCTGAATAGGGATTTTTATTTGTGAAGGTGATGTTTTTTCAGAATTCTGATGTAAAATCCCAACTTTTACAGTTCAGAAATTTAATGTTTAACCTGCTTTCCAAGCCCAGAGTCTTTTATCCTTTGAAATGTTCATTTGTGAGACTGCTTTGCTCCGAGCTGCAGGAGAGCGCTAGAGCGGCGTGACTCGCCGTGTTGCCTGCAGCCAGACCGTCACGCATGCGGGAACCGGGCGCCTGGGGTCGCGGGCGGCTGGGGTCGCGGGCGGCTGGGGTCGCGGGGCTGGGGAATAATACATGAATAGGTCTGCCTTTCGACCCAACACAACAGGATGCTCACGTTTTGTCACGCAGCCTTTGATCAGCACAAAGGTCTGGCTGAGCGTTGTGGACTGCCTCGGGGTGCCTCAGGGTGGCCTTGGAGCACACTGGGGGGGGGGGGGGGAGCTTTGACCCCGACCCTGCTGGTGGTGGCCCAGCGGCAGGTAGCTGGAAGCTAATGACCTGGATTTGTGTCTGAAGGGCTGTAATTGTGACAGGAGACCACCCTCCCCTACCACACACCTAACCTGGATCTGTGAAGCGATCCATCTCTAAACCTGTAAAGCATGATATTGTGAGTTAGAGAGCTGACAGAAAGCTATCGGATCCTTGCTTAATTCTGCAAAAATGTAAAAAATGTATTGGTTTCATAACCAATGATGTCCATTGACCAGCAGTGTCTAATGTATCTGCACGTCTTCCGCACAGACATTTTCTTTTTTATTAAGCATCAGATTGTTTTGACCGGCTCATTCAGTTCTGTTCTTGCCATTTTGCTATTAGATATTGTAGCCATTGGCTCCCAAAGGGATACTAAACGCAAATGTTGGAAAGTAACACAAGTATGTCATTGCAACAGTGTTCCTAATTAAAAAGCACCCAATGAGACTGCTTGTCAATGAACTTATTAATTCAAAACAGCTATTGTAGAACTATAATTTGGGTTTCAATTTATTTAGACTTGAAATGAATGTTTTGCTTAAAACAGCCGGTTGTTTCTAATGTCATATATATTTTTTGTAGACGAATGAAGTGATGATTTTTGTTGTGACGTCCCGAGCAGTAACCCTCACAGCTGTGATGCGCTCACTGTGAACCGAAAGTGACTCGTGAGCGGTCCCTTCCAGGCGGCGGGAGCTGGACTCTGAAGATGATGCTGGGGTCCGAGCGAGGAGTGGTGGAGGAGTGGCTGTCGGAGTTCAAGGTGGGCGGCCGCCCCTTCCTGCAGAAACTCTGCTGCGCAGCAGTTATTTGTGTAACATTTTAAACTCAAAATAGCAGAAATGGGTGTGGTTTATGTTAGTCTGTGCCTCTTAATGACTCTGTATGTGTCCTGTGGTGCCCTGTAATGAACAGTTACGGCGCGTCGAAGGGCTGATGTTTAATGTTTAATTCCCTGGACAGTGCCTCCTAACTTGACCCTTAAATTACGTTACATTGTTGGTGTGACGTTATTGGTGCCCAGTGACTTGCAACCGCGATGTTTAACTGCGTCAGTAGTGAAAGGTAATCTGGCTGTTAGGGCCAACCTGGAGTTCTCTCATGAAGGCGTCAGCGTTCACCAAACAGGGAGGCTGACCTTGGGAAGGGTTTTGAGTCAAGTTGAGAAATCAGTGTTCCGCGGGTGGGTGGGGGTGTGGGGGTGTCCAGGGGCCAGCTGCAGCTGGAATGAGTTCCTGGCCACGTGAAAACAAAACCTAGAGACGCTGCGATTTCAGCATTTCTTTCGAAAGTTTTTTTTTTTTTTCTGGTTCATGGGTTTCCAGGAAAGCTGAAGCCGATCAGCTTCTAACCTAACCTCGCCCAAACGCCATTCCCACAGACGTTACCCGAAACGCAGATCTCCAGCTACGCCGGCAGCCTGCACCTGAAGAAGGCTCTGGTTCCAGCTCTTTACAGGGTCATCCAGGACCCCAACAATGAGGTGCGAGGTTCCCCCTGCCTCCTGTCTGTCAGCCTGCGAGGTTCCCCCTGCCACCTGTCTGTCAGCCTGCTAGGTTCCTCCTGTCTGTCAGCCTGCGAGGTTCCCCCTGCCTCCTGTCTGTCAGCCTGCGAGGTTCCCCCTGCCACCTGTCTGTCAGCCTGCGAGGTTCCCCCTGCCTCCTGTCTGTCAGCCTGCGAGGTTCCCCCTGCCACCTGTCTGTCAGCCTGCGAGGTTCCCCCTGCCTCCTGTCTGTCAGCCTGCGAGGTTCCCCCTGCCTCCTGTCTGTCAGCCTGCGAGGTTCCCCCTGCCTCCTGTCTGTCAGCCTGCGAGGTTCCCCCTTGCCTCCTGTCTGTCAGCCGGGTTGTTGGACACTGTGCCAGCGAAGGTCAGACACACACAGGCTTGACTCACAGACGCCATGATGGTTCTGGCAGTCAGGACGCGTTAGTTTGGTAACGGCTGCTGTATTTTATTTGGGAACAGGGTCTCTGACTCTTTCACGCTGTCCACGTTGTGACTCTTGGAGGCTGTAACTACTGGCAGGATTTGGAGAGCAGCCAGAGAGATGAGCAAACCATAACCTCCAGGCTGAGTAGGCAGACAGTATGCGGGTGTTCAGACAAGTTACGAGATCTTGCCCAGGAACCAGGCGATCAGGATGATTGCTGTTCCTTTAACATCACCTCACGACAGAGATGGTATTTGGCCATCTTGTCAGTACACTGGTTCTAAGTTCGTCCGTGCTCCACGCCCCCTCCCCCGACCTGCTCCGACCTCGGCACAGCGATACAGAGCGTTCAGGTTATTTTGGGTACGTGGTGTTCAGGCTCCTGTGGGAGGTGCTCTACCATATTCTGCCTTCAGGGTCGTAGGGTCTGACTGATTTGCAGTTTTAACTCTTGGACTTTTAATAACCTTTCATAAAGATGGATGTAAGAAAAAGAAACCCTTCCTGCCTTCCTGTCTGGCTGCCTGGCTGTCTGTCTGTCTGTCTGTCTGTCTGTCTGCCTGTCTGTCTGTCTGTCTGGCTGGCTGTCTGTCTGGCTGCCTGTCTGTCTGTCTGTCTGCCTGTTTGCCTGTCTGTGTGGCTGCCTGTCTGTCTGCCTATCTGTCTGTCTATCTGCCTTCCTGTCTGTCTGTCTGCCTTCTTGTCTATCTGCCTGTCTTCCTGTCTGTCTAGCTGCCTGCCTTCCTGTCTGCCTGCCTGCCTTCCTGTATGTCTGCCTGCCTGCCTGCCTGCCTGCCTGCCTGTCTGTCTGCCTGTCTGTCTGCCTGCCTGCCTGTCTGTCTGCCTGTCTCCCTCTCGTCAAGCAGGGCCATGCTGTTCAGCGTGCCATGTGCCCTTGCAGCCCTTACTGTCTGCCCCGAGGCTGTGTACAGAGAGGCCACGTCAGTCGTTTGAGCTCTCGGCTTGTGATTCTCGTCTCCCTCTCATGTAGGGCTTTACCTTGAGGGGCCACATCCCCAGCCCTGTCAAAGGCCCTTGCTGGCCACTGCTGTGCATAATCTTATTCTACCGCACCGGCCTCACTCTGATTGGCTCTTAGGAAATTGGTCTGTGTGGCATTAGGGGCAATTATGAGAATGTGCTCATTTGCTTGAAAGGCTCTTTCCCCAGTGCTGCCAGAACATCCCACCCCCACCTCGTATCTTCTCCCCAAGCTCTCTCTCTTTGATCATCCCGTCATTCTCTTCCTCTCCTCCTGGTGGCGCTCTGTCGCTGTGCCCAGTCAGATGATGGAGACATTAGATATTTGAAATCACAAGGAAACTCATGTCCTGCTGTAGCCCAGCGGGCCTTTTATAGACATCGCAGAGAGACGCAGCATCCGCCGCAGCCGACCGGCCTCTCTTCAGTATTCAGAGGCTGTAAGGGGGACATTAAAGACCCCATGGCACCTCTGAGTGAGATGGCCAGTCTGCCAGACGCTGCTTGGATGTTTCCTGCTAGAACCAAGATGAAAGGATAGTATAGGCTGGCGAGATCCATTAAGTGAAAGGGCTGTTTGATTATGGGATGTCTTCCATGTTAATGACATTATAGAGATGGGGTTGTCATGGAGCGTTTGTGCGTTTGTGTGTGTGTGTGTGTGTGTGTGTGTGTGTGTGTGTGTGTGTGGTGGGGGGGGGATTGTTATATATAAACATTGTGGGGACCACAATGAATTTTTCCTGTCCCCACAAGATCGTCATTGTTGGGATTAGTGTTTTGCCCATAGAATCGGATGGACGGTCTCCACGAAGATGTGAATACAAACGTGTGTGTGGGTATATGTGTGCTTGCCTGCACAGCACATTTCCTCATCTCTCGCTGTCCCCCCCCCCCCCCCCCCCAGCTCCTGGAGCCCGTCTGCCACCAGCTCTTCGAGCTCTACCGCAGCTCCGACGAGCGCCTCCGCCGCTTCACTCTGCAGTTCCTGCCCGAGCTGGTATGGGTGTACCTGCGTGCCACCGCCACCAGGGACCGCCACAGCAATGGCTGCATCGAGGCCCTGCTCCTGGGCATCTACAACCTGGTGCGTCTGCGGCACGACCCCCCCCCCCCTCAGGGGCTTGACGGTCACTGACTAACTGCTGTATGGGGGATGATGCGTGGGCCGTTTGTATGGGACAGCTGAAACCCCGACAGATGACATTACTGATGTTCTCCAAGCCAGAAGATGAAATGTCTACCTCCCCCTCCCCCCCCTACCTTGTTTCACAGGAGATTGTGGATAAGGAGGGAAATAGCAAACTGCTGTCCTTCACGATTCCATCCCTCTCCAAGCCGTCGATTTACCACGAGGTGAGTGGGAAGCAGACATGCAGTGCCGCCTGTGTTTGTACCCCAAGCTCAGCTGCTGGAGTCCTGTGTGCATTTTGCCCGTGTGCATCTTCCTGCCCCCCCCCAGTAACCCCCCCCCTTTTCACTGTGAGGCCCTGGCTGTGTATTTTGCGCATCTGCTCAATCTGAGGGAAACGCCAAACCGGATACCCTCACTGAAGGGTTTACCTCACTGGAAACCCGTTAAGTAACCAATGGAAAGTGCCTCTGACTGGAAATGCCAACCAGCTGGGTTTCGAAACCTACTTTCTTCCTTCTAGTGACGTTAATGGCCGTAATTATAATAGGAAGTAATATTTCTCACTGACTGACAGTTTTTAAGCTGCACGCGAGTCCCTGCTTTAGTCTGTGATGCTTCCTGCATGAATGGCGGAGGTGATGAATGCTGGTGATCCCATCTCCGCGCTCGGGGGACCTCGTCCTGCCCCCACTGTCCAGCTCCCCAAGGAGCCCATGACGGCCTACAGAGATGCCTCTGACCGCCAACCCCCCCTCATCTCCCCTCTGATCTCCTCGCTCCTTCTGTCCATCCTCTCTTTTATATCCAGTGTGTTCATCCGCTTCCCCCCCCCTTCAAACCCGCATCTGTTCCTGTCGGGTTTCCGATGAGTCATCCGACTGGGGGGACATGCAGGACAGACATGGGGTGCTTCCAAACAGTAGAACAAGCATGCTTGTGTGTGTGTGTGTGTGTGTGTGTGTGTGTGTGTGTGTGTCTGTGTGTGTGTGTCTGTGTCTGTGTGTGTGTGTGTGTGTGTGTGTGTGTGTGTGTGTGTGTGTGGTCCAGTTAAAAAACCAGCTATTTTGACATTGTGGGGACCATTTTTTTTAGGTCCCCACAAGGGGAAAATTCAATTTTATAAAAACTGACTGCAAGCAAAAAACTAAAAATGCAGTCTTCTGTTTTGTTTGGTTGCTTACGGTTAAGGTCAGGGCTGGATAGGGGTTACGGTTGTCATTGTTGGGATTAGGTCTTAAAAATGTCCCCACAAAGATATAATTACAAGCCTGTCTGTCTGGTGGATTAACTGAGGTCCAACTACACTGTTCACATACACACTCTTCGCTTTGTAAGGCTGAGAATTATTCGGGGGGGGGGGATTTCTAGACCCAGGCATCGATCGTAGTTGAATAGCACCAATTGACATCAGATTGCATCAGCATTTAGTCCCTGATGCCCATGCCGATTCCCCCCCCCCACCCCTCACCCCGACTTGTAGTCTACTTCAGTGACTCAGCCCCCACTGCACGCTGGCAGCAAAGGCTGAGGGCTGTCTGTGCATCCGTCTCCCCTAGCGACAGCCCTCCCGCATGCTGGCTCAGACAATGGCTGATGATGCCCTGCCCCCCAGCCTTGCTCCGCCCCCCAGCCTTGCTCCGCCCCGCTAACGTACCACTGCAGATCTCGATCTGCATTCCATCTTCATCACCTCTCCATCTCAGGTTACCTGCTCTGACCAGTCTGGGTGCTGCCAGCTTCCTGAGGCACACACACACACACACACACACAGGCACACACACAGACACACACACAGACACACACACAGACACACACACACAGACACACACACACACACACAGACACACACACACACACACGTTCACCACCCCCCCCGTGTCTTTCTTGCCCCTGCATTTGTTGTGCGTGTTTGTTTCTATCAAGAAGACACCGGGTTCCTGAACTCCGCTAACATCTGTGCTGACCGAAATGGTGGGCTGGTTTTTTCCGATGGTCTGTGCGGGTTGCTAGCACTGCAGCCATCTGGTTTGGGGGGGGGGGACAGTGCCTGGGAGGTGTACGCTAGGCAGGCAGGGTTAGTGTTGTGCATTGCCCCGATTGGGTGTACGCGATGATGCAATCAAACACCAGCCTCTGCAGCTAACCTTGTCTTCGTCTTTTCTCCCCCCCCCACCCCCGCCCGTCCTCCAGCCGTCCAGTTTGGGCTCCATAGCACTGACAGAGGGAGCACTCAGCCACCACGACCTCATCAGGGTGGTGTACAGCGGCCTGCACCCCCAGCGTGAGACCTTCACTGCCCAGAACAGGTCTCACCCTTACACACCCTTTCTTACTTCCAAAGACTCTTCCTTGTTTTTATCCCAACTGCCTATTAATAGCTTTGCCCCCCCCAGTAAAAAAGAATCAATGACATTCTTTGGAGGCCGATTCCTTCCCTTATTTACTTCTCCAGTCTCTTCTCAATGCCGTCACTTGTCAGCAAGGCCACCCACAGGCAGCTAAATGGACTCGTCTCTCTCACATTTGTTTTCTATTCTCCTTTTTAAGTTGCTCTTGCCAGCTCTCTGGCTCTGTGTGTGTGTGTGTGTGTGTGTGTGTGTGTGTGTGTGTGTTTATCTCTTCACGTCACACACAGAAAGTCCCTCCATCTCTTTCGGCTGCTGCATTTACACCACGACAGCTGTTTCTGCTATTTTCACGCTCCGTGGGGTTTCGTCACTGCCATCGAGTGAAAGAAGATGGGTTTGTGTCACGCGTGAGATATGCTGTGACTAGATAAGCCTAAGAGATTGTAGCTGCTAAACCATTAACTAAAGGTGATGAGTTTCTGCTCTTCAGTGCATCGTGCACATGCTGACTGTTGTGCTAACCTGACCGGTCGGCGTTAATGAAATGGCAAACGACTCATGGGGAATTAGGGGTCCGGGACCTTCCTCTTTCTATTCCCTCACCAAGGACTCTCAGCAAGGGCCAGAGAGGCAGCACTAAGCCAAAGCATGCCCTTGTAGCATTCCAGGACACGTATGTCATTGGTCTGGCATCGCTCAGATTTTTCCAGATAGTGTAATCTCAAAGGTATATGATGAAATGGCCTGAGATTCTCCAAGGTAACTGCAGGTTCCTCACTGGCTGAAGGTGTTCTTTTTCCTCCTGCTTGACAGATACTTAGGTAAACCCTATATGAGATGGAAAAAAAATATATACTTTAGGTAAACTACATTACCCAGAAGCACCTGAATCTCACAAACCACCTTTGAGTGAACTTCATTGGTAATTCTGCACAGATGGTCATTTAATACCCAGATTTTCTTTTTAATGAAGTGGTGACCTAATTGTTTTCTGTGTGGATGCAGGTTTGAGGTGCTGGCATTCCTCATGCTGTGCTACAACTCTGCTGTGGTCTACATGCCATGCTCCTCGTACCAGTCCGTTTGCAGGATGAGCTCACGGTGAGAACATATCTTCTGCCAAAGAAGGAAATGGGCCGGGAGACCGGACTGGATTCCTAGCTGTGACTGCTGTTATACTCTTGACGTTCTTTCTTTCTCGAAATGCCTCCAGCTGTTTCAACACACCCAGGTTAAAATCTCCCCGGTGTATTAATAGCGAGACGATAATTTGGTCTCGGTCAGAGGTTGGTGATCTGGGGATTTCCGTCCCCCCCCCCCCCCCCCCCCCCAGAGCTCAGAAACGGGCACCTCCCCACTGAGAGCAGGCAGACAACCTTCATCCACCGTGACATCTGTACTGACATCTGTAATGTCATGTGATCAGAATATGGCCTCTGGGGCTTAGACAGAAATATCTTTCCTGTGTGAAATGACTTCCTCTCATTGTTTCATAATGACACACCTAAAATGTTCATATTTTTTCACCTTTTCTACATGTGGAAAAAAACCCAGTATGACTGTGTCCCACAGCTGAAGAGGCCAGTGTCAGTTTTGCAGTGTTGCCCATCCTCACTCCTTCTCGCCTCCCCTGCTGCGCAGGTTGTGCGTGTGCGGGTTTCCAAGGCAACGGCAGAAGCTGTGGAGGGAACCGTGCGGCCGAGTAGTGCTGGACCCCGAGTTCATGGTGCAGATGCTTACCGCTGTCTATCACGCTATGTGAGTCTCCTATTGGCCGATTCTGGTCCCGCCTGCCATCCAGCAACCTGTTTGTCGTTGTTTTTGGTTTTTGTTGCATCACAAGGCATGGCATTCGAGGCAAGATTTTACTTTTCTCCCTATATTCAAGACCTCAAATTGGGTGATTTACAATAAATTGTCCCAAGTTACCTGAGCTTTAACAGGGAAACTGAAAACTGGACATGCATGTTCAGGCACATCAGGACACCATCAGCTTCCTCCATCCATCTCCAGAATGGAGAGGAATGCACCACATTGTCTGCCACAGGATTAGATTTGCATGGCAGCATGGGAGTAGAAGTTTGTTTACGTGTGGGAAGTCGATGCAAAGGAGATTAGGGCAGGCAGCTGTGGTGGGGGGGGCCGGGTGTTTTGTCTTGGGTTTTGTGGAATTTTACCAGAGGTCCTGCTTGGCCTTCCCCTTGGAGAGTCCCTAGTGAAAGAACAGGGGATTCACATGGGACTGAATCTAAGACATAATCAAACGAGTGCCTATCACTGTGTTAAAGTTGCGCCCGTGTGCATTTGCACCCCCTCTTATGTCGTTCCCTTGGTATCCAGATACAATGGAGAGTGGGATCTGGGGAAGGAGGCCCTGGATGACATTCTGTACCGGGCTCAGCTGGAGCTGTACTCCCAGCCGCTGCTGGTAAGGTGCCTGGATCACGCCACGACGCCCGCGGGAGAGACAGAGGTGCCATGCCAGTGGCTACTGGGCCTGGCCTGACCCCCATTCCTCCCGTGCCCCATCGCAGGTGGCCAATGCGATGAAGAGCTCGCTGCCCGCCACCGCGCCGGACGGCTCACGCGGCCGTAAGATCCTGCAGGTGGAGGTGACGCCTACCATCAGCCGGATCTCCCGCTCGGCCGTGACGGCGGCTTCAATACGGCGCCACCGCTGGAAGCGAGAGGGTAAGAGTGCCAATCTGTGCCACTCAGGTGCCAACCCCCCCCCCACGCCACCGTTCTCAGCACATCCGCAGTGCTGCCACCCCACACGCTGCCCCCGCAGGACGAGGTGGGTATGACAAGTGAAGAGACCAGGGGACGCATCGTCTGAGCTTCATGCTGTGGACGACCTACATTGTAGGAGCAGACGAATGAGCGAATCAGTAGATTTATATGAAAAAAATATATCTGAATGTATAAATGCCAACAATTTTGGTCTGATAAACCAGGCGAAAATGTAAAAGAGGTTTTTCAGTCAGCAGGACCCCCAATGTTGCTGTCACATGGATGTGTGGTGTTTGTCCTCGCCGTGTCACACGGTGTCTCGTTCTGTTTGTGTAACGTTTCTGTTGGTCGCTTGGGCTCTTTCTCCCCCCTCTGCTCCTGCTTCTCCTAATGCGTACAGATGGAGGGGGGGAGGGGGCCCCCACTCGCTTACGAATGGCATGTCCGCCTCGGGCACTAAGGCCCATGTCCTGTCCGGTTCTGTTGTGTTGACTCCCAGATTGTTTTGACCTCTCAAACGAGACGGAGTTCAGCATCTCCGTCACCCCCAGCCTCGACATCCCCTGGGAGCCGTCAGCCAATCCGGAGCAAGGAGAGAGGGGGAGTCACGGCGTGCCCCCGCTCACGCCTGAGGGTAGGCAGGAAGGGGGGAAGCTGTGATTGGTGGGGGACTATTGTTAGGATTGGCTCCTGTCCCCCCAGATGCCCCCTCCCCCGCTACCGTTACTCTCCCAGAGCATCACTAACTCCTCCAGATTCCCCATGCAAAAACTCACAAAATACAGCCCCCCTTTACCCCCCTTTTAAACACTTGCTGCTATCCCAGGTCCCAATGTCCTCTTAGCAGAAGGGTGAGTAGCGTGTTTCTGGGTGTGGTGTGGGGGCAGAGGGGAATGCTTGCATGAGTCCACAGTTTCTCCCAAGCGCATGTCCCTTCATTCTTTGGGAGCTCCACCCATATGCCTCACTGAGCGTGCTCCAGACACTTGGTCCTTGTGATTGGAAACCCTGTGGTACAGACCCAGCCAATCACAGCACGACAGACCTTTATTGTCACTGAAATCTTGCACGATCAGTTTTTCTCTGTATATTTTTTCTTCTGAGCTTTCGCAGTACCTAGCTCTATGATTGATTAGATAGTCGAAGGACTCCAGCGGTTGATGTATAGCCCCTTGAACGCAATCCCAGTTTCGGCACTCTGAGCGTCACTGGAACTATGTTACCTGCCAGTTTGTTTCGCAGCAGTGAAATGAACACGTCACTGGTCCGCAGTGCAATGGCAGGCAGTTATGGAAGCGCCCCCTACAGACAGGGCAGTCGTCAGCAGTGATGTGGCGCTCTTCTTGTTGGTCGTAGATGTGACACACATTGTGATGGCCATGAGTTCAGTGTCATGCAAAACAGGAAAAGCCAATCTGGGACCAACAAGTGAATTCGACCACAAGGCGATTAATATGCAGCTGGATGTTTGGCAAAAAATGGGAGCCTGCAAATGCATAACGACTTCGATTTCAAAACCTCTAAAGTGTTGAAAAGTGAACGCCGATAGTCAAGACGTTAGTCTATGAAGAAACACCACCCACTGTCTGTATACAGACAGTCTGTATATCAGTGGTACCACCACTGATAGAGAAACCACAACCTAGCGTATGTTGCTGAGGCTGTACCACTTGCAATGAGTGTCCAAAACACCCCCCCCCCTCATTGTCTGTCCAGAGATCACCCACAAATTCCACACACAACCATGACAAGCATGAACCCCACTCAAACCAGTCAGACTTCCTTTAATCAGTCTGTTTATCTTGGGGTAATTGCGATCAGCGTGCTCAGTGACTTAACTCCACCGCCAACCTGACCGCTTCTTACGCGTGCACGTTTGATCCAAGAGGAAGGAGACTCCCCCCCAAATCTGGAGATACTGGAGGACGCGGTCCACTCCAGTGCACCATCATCCACATTCTCCGCCTTTTCCATTCTGCATTCAGTGTCAGAATAGGTGCCTGTTGTCCTGAGAAGAGTACCCCCCCACACACACACACAGCAAGGGATACAGAGTCTCGGTAACGGGTTAGTCGGACTACATGAGGTCCGGTTTCACCAGTGAAAAGTGAAATTTGTCTGCCGGTTAGATTAGAACGAGCAATTGGGTGCCTCAGTAATGTAATGGTCACTCTTGGGGGAATTTCGGGGTCACCTGGGCCTTTCGGGAGCCGCAGAAGGCGTGTGGGCGTCTTGCCATCCCTGGATTGGGCAGTGGGCACTGCTTCTGGAGAGAGCAGGGTGCCACCTCCACCTTGGTAAGCCAGGTGGAATGTAATGAGATGCGGCAGGTATTCTCACACCCTGTGTTCGACCCCCCATGTTCACGTGGAGTCATGCCTGTTGGCTTTTTCGGGGGGGGCATTTTACCTGGTACTGCAGGTATTGTGTGTAAGCTCGTTGATGCCTCATCACATAGGGGTTTCTGGCTTAGTACCTACGACATTTGATCATTTAACCAGCACAGAAGTGACATTCGATCAACACGTCACACCCAGACGAAGGGAGGGTTTAAAGAGCAGTCGCCTTAGTGCCGTCGTCAAGCCGCTGATCCGGTCTGGCCGGTTGTTAGAGGATATCGATGTCTGTCAGCTGTTTCTGTAGAATACGTACCCACTGGCTGGGTTCTGTCACGAAAAGCCCTCCATCCCGTGCACTGCGCCCCCTGTCTGTTGGGCTGTCTTCTCCTGAGCCTGCCGTCCTCCTCTCTTTCCTTGCCCATCTCCTGTCGCCATTTCCCTCAGCATCTGTCCCCTGCCTGTCTGCTGGTCCGCCTCAGGGAAGGCCTATAGTCTGCTGGCCTGGATTCTCCCTCTCAGTGCTGCATGAGTGAGCACATTTTTCCCTTTAGGTTCTGTTGATGGCATCAAACTGACCATTTCCCCCGCTAGAGTCCATTTCTGCTTCTTTTATTCCGTTTGCCGCTTTCAGACTGAGATTTGAGGAGCGGATTTCTTTAAACACTTGTCTGCCTGTCTGTGTTTAATGTATTTCCTGTCTGTGTGTGGGTATGTGTATGTGTGTGTTTGATGTGCACAATTTATGTAACATTTGTTTTCTCAACTCTCAGGGATTATATCATGTTCCTTAAACACGTATCCAATTTTTTTTAAACAGTGAATAAGGGGATTATTTTATCTATTACTCATTTTTCATTTCCTCTTTCTATAAAGCTTTATAAGGTCTATTTACTAATAAATCGAAAGTGTTTTGCCTGTAGAATATAGTTTTTTGACATTTGAGCTTTGTACACCTAATTTAAGCCTGATGTAGGAAAATCAGAATGAGTGGAATCGATCACAGAAACCCGAAAACTATCAGAGCTTGACCCTGCTCTAGTTGCGGTGGGGATACAGGGTCAATGTTTTTGAGAGGCGCAGCGACAAACTCACCAGTTGCAATGCCCTCCTCATTTTGCATGTGCGGTTCTGATATCTGTCCCCAAATCAAATGGGCAGGTGTCCGAGAAGGGAGGCAGAAGGGACCATAATTGCGGGTGCGTTCACCTCCACTAAAGAAGCATGGCTGCCCTACAGGCTTCTGCCTTCTCTCACCTTACCATCATCTGTTTCTTCTTTGGTAATTTGTCCCCTGCTAGAGAGAGGCGGGCGCTCTGCTTACAATTGATATTTCTCGCTGGATAACATCATTAAGGAGTGAGTTTTCAGCTCTGCTGGGAGAGCTGGCACAGCGAAGTCTGTGACCCCGTGAGTCAGCCGGACTTGGGGTTCTGAAAATAAAAAGAGCTCAGCTTGTGATCTGCCTGACCTTGTCTGAGCAGGGAGTGTGTTGGTGACAGGAGGCTCAAATATCCACGGTTCACATCACGCAGAGCGGCTCGTACCAGCGTGAGAGCTGACAAACTCAAACGATCTCTGGAGAGTCTCCCCAAGTGCCCCGTGTAGGATGTAGCTTGAGTTGTTGAATATCACCATGGAGATTATTCCAGAAGCTTCTTCCGGGTCTTAGCGGTCATTCCTGGCGCGCCTTAATGACCCGTACAGACCTCATTGTCTCCCCCGCCGTCTCCAGCCCTCACACTCCCCCCCTCCCTCATTCTCTTCTCGCTCCCCGTTTCTCCTACATCAGCAGATGCGGATGGAGTAAGCGGCGGTGAGGAGTCCTTCACCCTGAACGACCCAGATGAGGGCTTCTCCTCCGGCGCGTCCAACAGCAGCCAGCCCAGTGGGACCAAGCTGAGCGGCGAGGGCGGGGCCACACGCAGCAGCAGCCTGAAGAAGGGCGTCACGGGATGGCTGTCCCGGGAGCGGGACAAGGAGCCGGGTCAGACGCGGCACAGGGACTCCTCTGCTGACTCACAGGTGGTGCTGCGGAGACACCAGCGGCGACCGTCACCCCCACCCGCCATCACGCTGGATGCCATCGAGCTGAGCCCAGTGCGGAAGCACCTGAGCTACCCCGCCTCGCAGGCATTGGTGCGGACCGCCAGTGCTTCCTCCAGCCGCTCCTTCGACTGCACGGACATGAGCTTGAACGGGGGCCGGCGTGGCGCTGCGGGGGCGGGACTGGAGGTGGGGCTGCTGGGCGGCACCCAGGCGGGGCTCTCTGCCAGCGTTGCCCATCATTTTTCCACCAGCAGTCTGCAAGAGGAGCGCCTGGCCAGACCTGGGGAGGCCCAGGACCTTCTGTCCCCGGGGGCTCCACTCACCAAGCAGTCTCGCTCGCCCAGCTTCAACATGCAGATCATTTCGCAGGTTTAGCAGTGAGGGGGCGGAGCTGGGGACAGGGGGAGGGGCCAGAGGGAGGGGCTATGCTCCGGTCCTCCCTTTTCTCCTACTCCTCCTGCTCCTACTCCTCCTTTTGTTCCTCCTGTTCCTCTGCTCTTCCTTGCCCTGTGGTGCCCAAGATCAGATCCACTCCACGTGCAGAAACTCAGGAGCTGACAGCAAGATGGGGAGTGGAACTGACAGCTCCCTCTTGTGGGGGGAGGACATGTGTCCGGCAGCAAAGCCCAGGGATGGTCTGTGACCTACAGATGTCTTTCCTCTATATCTTGGGGCTGTGGAGGATGGGGCACAAGCCCTGTGGAGGAAGTGAGTCCCCTGGTGCAGAGTGCCCCCTGTGACCAGGAAACCATCACTTCCCAGCATCCTCTCCTTCTGACCAAATGGAGCATTTCGTGTAATTACTGTTCTTTTATTTTAATTTATTTTATGGGTTTTTTTTGAGAGGGGGAGTATTGGGGCAGGATATGGTGAAAACCACGAATAGGTGACAGAACAGAATCTGACAACTTCATTCAATGAGTCAAGTGAGCTGCGGTTGCTGTTAATCACAGGAAAACATAAATATTAGTGGAATTGATGTTTTTGATTTGATTTTTCTCAAGACTTGTGATCTATATTTTGTATTCAGTCAGCAATAAGCTTACTGTCGTACATTTGGAAAAGAGAAGATCACTGTAGTTTTCATGCCTTCCCTGTTTCCCCTAGGGTGATGTGCAATCTACAATCTGAATTTTATTTTTAATTCAGTGTAATTTATATGGTATCCTTTTATTGTCCTGTTCAAGACTTGCATCCCAAAGACAATGCTTCCTAGTCTTGAATCTGTTGCTGTAATAGAAAACTCGGACCAAGGGAGAGACACACTGGTTTTTTGTTTCTCAGTGCAAACTTGATTTATTTTTCGTAATTTATATGATTCATGCATAGTCGTCTAATGTATATGAGATTTTATTTTACTAAACAGAAATCTGCTGACTGTAATTCAAAGAGAACGACACAAATTGAGGACGGAGACTGGAGTTTTACCTGCCGGAAAATTCCGGGGCTGCACAATGTTTTTGACCTGAAGTGGGATCTTGCAGGATCCTCGTGTTTTTGCCAGTGGTGCAGCTGCGGAGAAATCTGGTGGGAAAAATCAGGAATTATGGAACAAAACCAAAACCACAGGTCCCGGATTTCGCCGAGATGCTGGTGACTGAGGGAGAGACAGGCACACCCAAGGAATCTTCTATGAATTGCACCCAAGAGACTGTTAGTAGCCAAATGTGTGTATGTGAGAGCGAGAGAGAGAATTTTGGTGTTTTTTTGAAGCCTTACGGTGTTTTTGAGGCAAAGGAGATTATACTGGAGGAACTTTTTCTGCCTGGCTAGTTTTGGTGTGCTCACCGAACACCTGGCAACCACAATGCGCTCACCCCCCACCACGTGCCGTATAGCCTGAGTGTTTGTCCACCTTCTGTCTTGTGGTTTTATTCTTGTGACGTTGGCGCTTTAATAGCGTGTGGCAATAGAAAACACTGCAAAGTGGCCGACAGTTTTATCCCAATGATTAGCGTTAAGATATTAGTGTGAGCTGAGTTGCTGTTTTTTTTTTTTATTATTATTTATTTTTTATCCCCCGATGGACACCAAGCTGCAGGCCAGTAGAACCACAACCTCTGAAGCGCGTTCAGGCCGTCACTGTGGTCGCTTGTCGTCGTCTGCTGCTGTTGTAGTCTTTGCTAAATGCCATGGGGAAGTGCAGTCTTCACACAGGTGTGGTGGCATTTCCATTTAAGGGGAAATGCTTTTACGAAACCTGTAAGAGGTCTAGCCAAGAGGCAGATAGTGCAGGATGTGGAGTTCAGTCTGGTCACGTTATCTGCGATCTGGCCTTGCCGTTCTGTCAAGGCAGCGTTTGTCCTGCAGCAGTGAGATGATCTTTGATCCCGCTTTTGCCTATTTTGTCCGTTTGATTTTTCCCACAGACCTGAGCAGACACCTAGAAAAGGGGCACTTTCTTACTTCCATCTTGGTTAGCTTTGAAGCTGAACGTGCTTCAAAGTATCACACTTGTCAGGGTGAATCCTCCAATATAGGACAAGTACAGCTCTACAGCCTGTGAATACTGTCCTGGTCGGTTGCCCTTTGCTGACTGATGTGCCGATATGGTATCCTCTTGAGAGAAACTTGAATCTTTACCTTCTTAAGATATACAGCAATGTGTTTGATATGTTTTTGTCTGGCTGTGTATGTACACTAACGTCTAAGTGGTGCTTAATGACATATTACTGTTCTGTGTGCTTGTCTGTCTGCAAGAAAGCTTAGCACCAACATTTCACATAATCCCATTTTCCGGATCACGTGTGTTAAGATTCCACACTCGTAGTCTCGTTAGGTCTGTGTTTCATTTATTGCCGATTTAGTGACATGTGTGGGAGAAAGGAGTGGATGTGACTGCGAACAGTGTCCTCAGATTTGAATATTGCTGGACATTCTCATTGACATATTGTTGAATAACACAAAACCTCACAGTAATCACGGTTTCTCTTATAATTATTGTTTGTGGACTTTTCGGTGTCCATGTTTAATATGGGTTGTATCCCTGAATGGACTTTGACAGGGACGTAGGGGGTAAACATGATTTTTTTTTTTCTGGTGAGATGTAGAACAAAGGGAGTCTCTCACACACTGCTGAGGCTTTAGTGTGGCTGCTGTCAGACCCTCCCTTCTCCTGTATGTGGCTACATAGACCGACAAGTGTTTCCCAATCCGGTCCATGGGGACCCACAGCCAGTCCACGATTTTGCTCCCTCCTAGCTTCCTGCCAGACATGTTTTTGCTACAGCGACCTGGGAGGGAGCAAAAATGTGGCCTGGCTGTGGGTCCCCGAGGACCGGTTTGGGAAACACTGCTAAGTAGCCAGTTCATCCTGTTCAAAACATCACACCTGTCTGGCCTCCTTGTAGGGATCATCTTGTCTTGTAACAGATCCATCGTGGAGGCTTCCCCTTCCCGTGACCCTGTTTGTTGATAGTGTGAGAACGAAGCCCTCCCAGAATGCACTTTGTCTGATATGGCAGTTAAATGATTAATTCAGGGTTCCGTTTCCATGTCCTTAAAACTCAAGGTCTAATCAATGACCACCGCTGACAGACCAGAAACATGGGCCAGGGTTAGAATTCATATATATTTTTTTTACAACCAAAAAGGCTGTTTTTTGTTTTTCCTTTTGCTGCACAACCTCAGGAGGGAGTTAGGAAACGTATCTGGGCTTTGTCATGGTAAAAAATCCCAGTTATTTTATTCAGAAAATAAAACCTATTAATTCTATGCAACATTTTAAATTATTTACTGACTTTTCCTTTGGTGACTTTTTAACCATTTTGGGTCTCTGAGCTGACATTGGCAGGCATGCAGCTGCTGTACAGGAGACGCCTCGTGTTATGTGGACTGCTGGAGCCTCAAGAAGACGAAAGCGGGGGGGCGGGGGCACCTTCACAGCATTGCACTGCTGTAGCGGAAAGAGGGACAGTGTCACTTCCATCCATCTTCCCACGGCCGAGCGCTGTTGCCCTCTTCGTCATTGTGCGCCATATCCCTCTTGCGAGAGGTGCGTAGCTTTCCTCGTGCTGGTGGTGATGTCCGTCGTGAAAGACTCAAAACTCTGGTGACCCCGGAGGGTCAAACTGAGCTCATGCATGTAAAAGCCATTTCCTTTGTAGCTGTTACTCCATAATGGTTTGAAGCCATTGGCATATAAAATGAATAGAGTTAATGCATACAATCTTAAAGATTCTAGTGAACTTAAAAATGTGAAACATTGTATCATTGATGTTGTAAATGGAATAAAATTTAAATCCTTGTAAATATGAAAAAAATGTACAATATGAGACAATAAAAATCTGTCTGCAAGAGAGATATGTATCTGTAAAATGTTGAATAAATATTTGTGTTTATGGATTCTGTTCTAGTCTTTATTTGATCTATTGTAAAACTCCGAATCTTGTGGTTTTCCTGCATAAATTCGTTGGTGCTTCAAAATTAAGTCACAATTTAGTTTCTTTTCTTTGCTGAAAACTTTTTAATGGAAGGAGATATAGATATTTTTGTTAAGCATATACAAAAACCTTGCAACAACGGAGTTAGAAAATGAGTACAACACTCAGCTTTAGTAGAGCGATTTCAAGCAGTTTGCAAGCAAACATGCTAGATAAGTTGTGCGCTCAAACCAAGCTGATCTGTGTCAGTTTTCTATATGAACCCACATCTATAAGTAGCCACATCTTAAACCGCAGGCTGTCACAGCATTTAGGCTTTTTGTAATAACTGCTGTGCATAAACATCAGCTATTTAACTTCTTAGTACAAAGCATTAGTGCTGAGAGTAGATTATTACTTTATTAGCATCGTCCCAAAGCCCAACCCATCTGCTACAGCGTTGCTCCTTCATAATGCTAAAATGAAACAACAAAGGTTCACATGGTAACAGTTTCCAGTATTATGGTTATGTGGCCATAACCTGGGGAATAATTTTTAAAAGGGGCTGTGCTGCCATCTACTGGTCAGCCTTATGCCACTATCATTTTTGATTATCCTTAGCACACTAGTTTAATGGGACATGGAAAATGAGTAATAAACTGTACGAAGCCTTACATGTAACTTTAGGGACACGACGCAGAGCATGGTGGGGGTGGTGATGGGGAATCCTAACTAATGTGAACATTTGCAGCATTGCTGGCCAGAGGTAGCACTACCTCAGCAATATCCTTATACCTAAAAAAGGTATATAATATATATATATATATAAGGGTATAGAAGCCCTGTGCCCAAGTGCTAAAAAAAACAAAATACATTTTCCTCTATTTATAGAAAATAAATGTGTGACTATAAACATTTTAAACAAGCATGCCATTTTCCATAAATACTAACAAACCAAATTCAGTTTTGAGCAACACCTCAGGCGAACTACGGACCGTACACACTGGCAGAATTACCAAAACCGTAAAGCGGCTGACGCAGTACAGTTAATAAACAGAAGCAACATCTTGCTCGATCGTTGGTTTCCAGTAGTCGTTGGTCGTTACTGACGCGGAATCTGCATGGTAACTGAGCACAGTGATGGCAGGAGCAATGAAGTGATGATGTCACTCCTCTGGAATGCTGGCCTCCTGCACCGGGTAGCGTCCAGCCCAGCCAGTCTGTAATTGCTTCTTCAAAAAACAATGCTATCACACTCTGGAGGTGCTTTCAAGGTACTTAGATGAGATTGGGGAAGGCAATTAGTATTCATTTCCTCTCAAGGTTCCTGTCCAGCACAATGTGACAGAGAGCTGAGGCCCATAGTGGAGGGCGTTACCATTCCCTGCCTGTTACTGACTGGTTCCAGTTGTGTAAAACCAATCAAGTAACCAGCAGTTAATGCAAGCTATTATTCCCTCACAGTGGGTTTTGGAGTCTCGCTTGTCGCATCAGTACCTAGCACATTCTCACTATCGCCCCCTGCTGGTCACACCATCCCTGTGCGGCTCACTGTTGGATAACGTCAGCCATCGCGGCCTGGCAGTCGCGTCTTCGCAGCGAGCGCAGCCTGTTGTCCGTCGCCTTGCGGACAACCTGCAGCTCTTCGGGATCCAGCTCCTTCAGCAGCAGCAAGACTGCGTCCAGCACGTGCGGCTGCATGGGGAATGCGGCAGGTTGGGCGGCGAGGTGAAACAGGAGCCAGGCGCAGGAGGAAGCGTACAGAGGAGTTATTACATGGACAAGATATGCGGGTGATAAACTGCATAGCATGTGTTTGATTACTACACACATCTGAATATGCATATACACTCAGTGTGCAGGAAATGCAAGAATGCGCACTAATTACTTCTTAGTACAAAGTTAATGGATGCCGCTAACCCGTTTCCCCGTGTCCCGTGGGGAAGAGAAGGATGGAAATTTATCCCTGGGTATTGGTTTCATTCCCAGCTGCTCACGGATTTTACTGCAACAAGAAAAATTAAATTTCATCACAGAGATGTAATACTGATTAGCATTCACTGTTACAGGAAAGCAATTATAGCAAACTGATATAAACCAGCAACCATTTGTTCATAGCTCAAGGGGTGGAAATAATCCCAAAATTAACTGAAAGAGTCTTGGGTGCAGTAAACCCTCCAGCACATGATCACACATGTAGCGCAGTGTTTCCCAATCTGGTCCTTGGGGACCTGCAGACAGTCCATGTTTTTGCTCCTTCCCAAATCCCTGGGAGGGAGCAAAAATGTGCACTATCTGGCAGTGAGCTCGGAAGGAGCAAAAACGTGGACTGTCTGCAGGCCCCCAAGGACCGGATTGGGAAACACTGATGTAGAGCAAAAATGCAGTACAAGTGCCGAGCTGCCCCAACAGCCAAAGAGGGACGGGGGGGGGGGGCTCACTTGGTCTCCTCCATGCTGTAGTTGAGGGGGTCACTCTCGCTGTCAGCCTCTAACCCCCCATTGGCGGAGCAGGGTGCAGGTGCTGGGGGGGTGCTGATCTCCTCCCCTTCCTCGAGGGCCTGAGCCAGCTCCTCCTCCGTCACCACTGGGAAATACAAAGAAATGTGGGACCCACTTTGAACACTGGGAAACAGCGGAGGCGCTCAGGCTTTTTATACATACAATAAAATTACACAGCATTATTAATAATGTAATATTACCAATGGAAGTCAGAGAAACTGTAGTGATTTTAATTAGATAGATACTACTGTGAAGAATCAGTATGGTGCCATGACCTGACAACAACAAAACACCGCCCAGCACTCCAGTCCGGTCACCTTGGTTGTCCAGCTTGTGCAGACTGGGCAGGTTGCGCAGCACGGTGAGCCGGTACTTGGTAGGATCAGAACCACAACAGGGGTTTTCCGCCAGCCATAGCACGCGCAGCCGGGCCAGGTGCCGCAGGTAGGCCAGCTCCGCCAGACTCTGGATGCTGTTCCGTCGTAGGTAGAGCTCGCCTAGGCTCAGACAGCGGCTGACTGGCTCCAGGGAGCTGATCCTATTGGCACTGGATGCGGCGAAGATACGCAATCGTCAAGAAATTTGTAAAATTCTGTCCGCACAGCATGTTTAGGTGAACCAATGACTGAGTGACTGAAAACCATTTACAAAGCACTATGGTTCTTTTTTTTTTATATATATATATAGTTTTAGAATTTAGTGATCAGTGGTCATTGTTGACACACCACAGCACACAGTGCACAACAACGAAATGTGTCCTCTGCATTTAACCCATATGTGACATCGTGACATAGCAGGGGACAGTTAATTCAGCACCCAGGGAGCAGTGCTTGGGGGCGGGGTTAAATAGCCCAGTCAAAGGTAAACTGTCCCCATCAATGAAATGGCTTGTTTTCTCATGAAAGATGAAAAACATACCTGAGAGTCAGCACTTCAATATTGGGCATTTCCTTGAATATGGAGATCTGGAAAAAAATCAACATATAAAAATTCAATTCAATTACTTTTATTAACAGACTCAGGTCCATAGATACACAAAAAAGGACAGATAAATATGAAAACACATATGAAGAAAATCAAATACATACAAACATCTCAGCCAATACACACTGGATGCATAACGGGAACAACTTACGGGAAAAACCCTGTTAAACATGTGATCGTTGCTGATTGGAATATATGTTCATTAACATGAAAAAAGTATGGAAACAATATAGTAAACACAAAACACTTACATCTGTCAGATTACAGCCCCTGCAAGAAAGACGACAGAAAGTTACAGTACGACGTACTAACTAATAATTTAAAGAGTAAGACTGGGAGAACCGAAATTATTGAAAGATAGTTCGCACACAGATCAATAATTATAACCACAAAAATATTCGGTTACAGGGAAACATACCCAGTGCGCTGGAATACGGGACAGGCTTAAAGCTGCTAGATGATCCGTGTTCATACATTCATTATTTAACGGGGAACTACACGACTCGGCTCCAAATTACAGCTACTTCAAACCGTATTCCTTTCATTACACCAATCAGCCTTGTCCCCAATGTTAAACACGAGTCAATCGGTTAGTTAAAGGCTAATGAAAAATCGCCATACGATCGCATTAGCTAGCTTACTAGCCGACATGCTACCTCAGTGAATACGTACCAGCAGTTCAGCTTTTTAACACTGTCGAGGTCCGAGGCTTTAGCCCTCGCAAGCACTAACTTTCGAGTTAGTTTCATCCTAATAGCAACAGATATGTTTTGTAGTTGTTGTTTAGTTAAGCTACAGTATTTTACCTAATTAATCATAATTCCAGCCCCCTTTACTTACACGCATGTAATCGTGCGACTGTTTATAAGTGAGTGCGCATGCGCGCTTGTTTGACCACGTGGCCTACAAAGCGTCAGTAGCAACGGTATGGTTACCATTTAATTTACGCACAGATAGTACTTCAACATATGCAGTAATTAGAGAATAATATAATACAGATCATTGGTAGTTACATATTTATAAAGAATGAGTATTTTATATTTATGGAAAATGCCAGAAAATAATATGATCCGATTAACATTCAATATATACTCGGTTTTCCACAGTTTTAGTTAACGTAGAGTTAAGCTTAACATAAAGCACACCCAAAACAAATCTTTTTCAAAGCATTCTTGAAAAGTGCCATAACAAACATCCACGCACCTATCAAGGCATCTTCCATTACCTCTTGTCCAGTGTACGGTAGTTTGACATCTCTGATCTGATATTTCCTTCAATACTTCAATGTTTAGGGCCCACCTGCCTGCACCCAGGCATCTTGCATGCAGCAGAACCAGGGGCACATGACACTGCATGCATGCTTATGAATGCTGAAAGGTATGTAGCAACACCGGAATGCGGGCCGGGTGCAAGAATACACTGCAATACAGAAATATGAACTGATTCTTCATTCAGCCACAAAGCTGGGTGAATTTCAACAGGCACTTTAAACTGGCAACTGAGCAGAGAAACTGATACGAAAGCCATAAATCCCCTGTGTGATGCTAATTCAGTTTTGACTTGATAGTCTGGATTGGGAATTCAGCACTTAAACTTCAAACTGTGTTTTATTCTGTGGAGTAAATGCTAGGAGAGACCCTACAGGTGTCACTGGATACTTTAAATTTAAATTGTTGCTGTAATGTATCTGGCCGCCTGGAAACCGATGCCAAGGTAACGGATTTGGCTGTGGGAGAAAACAAGTTCAGCTAAACAGGTAAAAGGTGCCTTAAACCAATGTTGTCACATCAAAAAGTTTAGGCCACAGTAAGTGGATTTGCTGCTGAAAGGTGTAACCTTAGGCTTTAAAGAGAAAAGGTGCTAGTTTGGGCGTGATTTCGGTGACGGTTAGCACAGGTGATGGCAGCTCCATGGACCGTATCCAGAAGCACCATCATGCCTGAAAACGAGGGGGGCGCAGGCAGAGACACCAAACCAGGTATCTGCTACTGACACACCGCTGGCTTTATGGTCAAATCTGCACTTTGTAATGCTGCCACTGGCCCAGTTGTGATGGATACAGTGTAATTTCAGAAAAGTGCTTATGTTAAACGTTATGATGAGCAGACTGGATCTCATGGAGCAAGAATATTTGTGCTCTTCTCTATCATACAATTTATCCAATTTTTCTACTTGGAAAAACTGGATATGGGTCATTCTGTAATTGAGGGTACATTTCATGTCCATAGGATATATTTTAAAAGTAATTTTTGTGATACATGAACATATTTTAACAAATCATTCCATTATATCCTTTTAAAATCATATGTACTGTAAAAAATTAAATGAAATACTTGAAAAACACATTTTTTCAGCTGTCCAAGTTTGTGGAGCTCTATCTAAAGCTCTTCCAAAAACATGAAAAATTACTTATTCAAAAATCACAGCGTCACATGAATTGCGCCAGATTATGTAGTGGCCTCAGGAAGAACATTCTTCCTGAAGATAATTACTGCCCATGTCACTAAACACTATTGTACAATAATTACAAAAAAAAAACTGAGAACATCTAGTCCCTTATTTTGCACAGGATTTATGTTGCCTTATTATTTTTTTGTCTATTAAAAACTAAGTATTATAAACAACAGCAAAACTGTTCAATTGTTGCAATAAAAGTGAGGGACTTATTTGTGTCCTGGGAAAATGGCAAGAGTGTTTGCTCCAGAAGAGCAGCATCAGTGTTAGGCTTGGCGAGGTGCTGACATGTTTGTTAAAAGATCACCAGAAGTGGAGAGAGTTGAGAGAGCAAAGGAAAGTCAATAAAGCGGCCAGACCTAACTGAAAGACAGATATATAGGCAACGGTGTTACTGGAGAGGACAAGCAGCAGAGCAGAGCAAGGAGGAAGCAGGTAGACGGTCTTATTCACCCCCACAGTGTCCTGAGGCTGACTGAGAGACAGCTGCACAAACAGCGTCATTAAGAATAGATGCTTAGAATTGTCATGGATAACGTTTTCAAACATTAGGACCACAAGAAACAATATGATCTAAATGAACAATCATTAGTGAGGAATATGAGATTTGAGGAATTCTAGTTTATTAATGTTCAAATGCGATTTCAAGAAAAGATTCGAAAATACCCGATGAGCATTAATGGTTGGTAAGTCATCAAATTCCCTTTGAAGTGACTGGTTCAAAAAAATAAAGTGTTCTAAACTAGTCTTGAGTCTGTCTTGTAAGTGCATAACATTTAGCAGCTATTTCAAATGGTGTTACATTAAAATAACACATGCATCACTTAACTGTAACACTATGTTTGGATCAAATCTAAAATAAGCAATTGAGTCTATGTGATTGAATCAGTGAAGTAAATTAAATGATTTTGAAACTTATGTTATGCATGGAATACACAGCTCAATAGCTTAAATGTAACATTATTCCCTCTCAGCTCCTGGGGGGGAACGAAAATGTGGACTGGCTGCAGTTCCCTGAAAACCGGATTGGGAAACATAGCTTTACGTAATCAATGCAGTCTGAATAAAATATTAATTATTATTTTTAAGAATTCTTAGCTATATGCTGCTTTTTGCTTTTTGATGTCCTGTCAACTACGCTAGTTATGTCAACTATGCTTCCAGACTGTCAGATAAGTTTCAATCTAAAGTATATATATATATATATATATATATATATATATATATATATATATATATATAATTACCTCCTGAACAAATCAATATCTGAAAGGTTTTAGGAACAGTAGCATAAAACCCTGAAAAAATCCTTTCAAATGTACATGTAGATATTAGTTTTACATGATAAAATGTAGAAGCCATTGAATGCTGATATTGAAACAAGTGGAGTGTAATCTCTCTAATATTTTTTTTCCAGTTTCTTTCATAATTATAATGACACCTGTGGATAGACAGACATTACTTATCAGGAATGTTACGTATTTTAATTTGTGATTTACAGTATGTTTAAATGTTCATCAATGCCTGTTTTTTTAAATAGCATAGTCAGTATATCTGTTTTTAAAATTTATATAAAAAATTAGCATCCTATAAGACTGGCAAACAGTAAATATACGTAAATATACCCCACTATTGGGTGCCACGTAAGAATATATATGCATTTTGGGGCAAAATAACTGCCAAATGTACCCCAATAGAAAGACACATATTAATATGAATCCAGTACATTAGCAGTGTTTTGGACCAAATGCAGTTTTAATGGTTTTTGTTAATGCAGTGACACCCTCAGATGAAGGGTTTTCCAGTGGCCTTATTAAAGGCTCTATCTTTCCACTAAACACTCTGCCATTCACATGGAGGAAATGTCTTATTCTGAGTTCAGCCTGCATGCAGGTTGATTTTACCTCACTTTCCAGTGCAGGATAACGGCTTTTCTGAAATGCTGCCCAGATCTGAGACCAAGATACACCCAGTAGAGTCTAATGACCAACAGAGGGCGATCCACTTGAGCCGACCCCAGAGCCACGACGACAAGGTGGGCGTCTGCAAAAATTAAACTGGTTTATGGTTCCTAACTGGACCCCTGGGGCTGATGCAAACTGCTCATCTGCTATGTGCACTAAAACAGGAAAATCCCATGAGGGGACCCTTGACCAAGGACTAAAATTAGATGACTAAAAATATAAATATTATGAATACAGACCCTCCTCTACTTACAAACTTTCAACTTAGGAACTTTCAAACATACAAACAAAGAGAATTGTAAGTCCAAATTCTGTTCATCGGGCTCCCGTTTCCTTTCCGCAACATCGATTTTTTTTTCTGCACGCCAATTCCGCCTGGTACGACATCTGCCCGTTAATCCCGCCACACAACATTTCAAGTTGTGAACAGCCGTTCGGAACATATCTCATTCGTAAGTAGAGGAGCGTCTGTATATTAAAGGATTTAATTGGTGAAGTTATTACATCTAATGAGATAAATACATTCTGTATTTCAGTGAAGCACTATGAATGTCTGCCCAGTGGGTGGCGCTGTGGAGCTGGGGACTTAAGCCCCGCCTCTGCTCTGTGTGTATACCCTCCAGAGGTGGAAATTTCAGAAAGTAAAAATCCAGACCAAGTTTTTTTTTTTTTTTTCTTTCTTTCAACTGACCAGTGGAGTATAAATAGGTCTTCAGAAGGTTTTTGAAACAAAATCTTGGTCTGGATTTTTATTCTCTAGATCTTAAATTTCCACCTTTGATACCCTCCATGTCCTCCCCGTGATGCACAGGTTTATGCTGGGTACTCTGGTTCATGCAATTAAATTAACTGGAATCTCCAAATTGCCTGTAGTGTGCGACTGTTGGCGCATTTAGGATGCAACCCTGGCTGGTGCCCTTCACTGCCTGAAACTGGTTCTGGGATCCCCACAGCCCCGAACTGGAAGATGGATGGATAACAACTCACAATACAAAATGATTAAGATCCATAACATTAAAAAAAATAATAATGCACTTCTCACATAATCCTAAATACCACATTATAGAGAGAGTGGGGAGGGGGGTTCCCCCCTAATAGGGTCTGGCACATGACACCCAAGCAAAGCATGAGACTTGACCCCTGTTTCGCACACTGGGTAGAAATACAAGCAAATAAAAAATGCAGTTTGCCAGCTCACACGTTCACCGGCTCACGAGTAAAATGGCCAGTATGCCAGCTCAGGCCTGCTAACAGTCAATACTCAAATTTCCCTCTGCAGATCATAACACATAAATGAGTGCAATGACCTATAATATTAGATTGCATTGCATCATGGGAAGTGAAGTGCTTATGTCATCCAGTATTTTCTGGTCATCGAGGAAGCTGGGAACTGATTCGGCTCTGTGATGCTAGGGGTGGATTAAAATAGCCTGCTGGCCCACAAATAAGCAGCAGTCAGAACTCCCCTGCGCAGGCTGTGCTCTGGGCTGGCCGTGACATCACCATTGCTGCAGGAGTGGATGCAGTTGCTCACTGCAGAGCCCCCCCCCCCCCCATCAGCACAGCCTGGAATAGTATCCACAGACAGAGTGCGTGCAGTCGCCGTGACAATGGGGGACGTGATGGAGCCCAGCTTTGTGCAGACGCTCGCTGCCAGCGTGACTCGGACCGCCAAGTATCTGTCCCTCTCTCCCTCCTTCCAGCGGTGTGCCTTCATGGCTTGGATCAAGGAGAACATCCGGAAGAAGGAGTGCGCCTACTACACGGAGGACGGCAGGTAGGAGTGCAGGGCGGATCGCGTGCATGATCCGTGTGCACAGAGCTGCACTTTCGTGACGGGATGCGGCGTGTTTACACGTGAAAGTCCTCATCACACTGAGAAGGTGCTACATGCCTGATTAATCTCCTGTGAGATCGTACAGCACGCCCCTTTCCTTCCAGCTAACCATGAATATAAAAGGTAAATGCAACCCTTGGTCCTGCTCACATAAACCGGTCACAAATTACCTCGGTGACGTGGCAATTTTCTCTGAAAGATGGTGAAAAACATTTAAAATGTATTTTTAATAGTCATATTTATCATTGGGGCATCCGCTGTGTAACGCACACACAGTATAGGACTCATTTAACGCTGCTTTTTCAGACTGAGACGCACGGCTTCCTGGTTACAATATAATTATAAAAATCCCGAAGGAGCCTTCACTGCCTGCTGACAGTATTTAAATTCAATAAGAGTAGAACTTGGGTTTTAAGATGTAAAATATGGTTACACAATAAAAGCAGGCATGCAATCTTACTTTTTGTGTAATACACAATATTACAACATAGTGGCTCAAAGTTCTTGAGCTGACAGCGGATCTTGCTCTAGCTAAAGGCAGAACAGACACTTGCCGAATTATCCGCGTTGCGGAGGACCGGAAAGGTAAAGCTTTGCATAGGGCCCCTGAGAAGGTTGGGCCAGCCCTGCTTGGCGCCACGTCCCATTTCCACTGTGTATGAAGGCTGCTTGGGCTCCCGGTGTTGTGCAGGTTTCGTCTGGGTAACTACAGTCTCCTCCAGCAGCCACAACACATGCAGTCAGACACACTGGTGTTCCAAAGTTGCCCGTAGTGTTTGCCCTGTGATGGACTGGCATTTCACGCTGGGTGTTCCCCTGCCTTGTGCCCAGTGTTGTCTAGGACAGGCATGACAAGAGACAAAACAACTGGAACACTGATATCTGTAGGTTCCATCACAGTGTTAAATTACAAAGTCATTAATGCCCATAAAAGTAATGTGTTTCTAAGAATACATTCATTAAAGTACATTTTCTCCCCTTTTCTTAGTACTCAGATCGATTACCCTCCCCCCCACCTGCCCCGCCACATGCAATAGGCAGAGCACTCAACAGTAATGCTGTTTGGCTGCCTATTGACGGTTAAATGCGAGACCGACTCTGGTGGCGACTGCCTTGCTAATCACTGAACAAATGCAGATTTTATTGCCAACCTACCCAATGATGTTCAGTTGGGCTCAGCATAAATAAAACATCCATCCCGCAGCAAGACGTCCCGGACCAATGGGAGAAATATTTGTCAAATATTATTTAAGTGCTTATATAAAGAAAGACATCAATAAGGCATGTAGAGTTATATTTTTTACTGAAAAGTACGTCAATTCAAATAAAATAAGTCGCATCAGTAGACTGACGTGCGTAACGCCAAAATAAATAAATATTATGCAATTCTACGTTGTAACATGTAAACAATTTCCTTCAAATGTAGGTCCACATGTTCTCATATAAAGTAAAAGAGAATACAATTTTTTTGCAAACGAACAAAAAATACATGTAGGTCTATCTGGCCGTAAAGAATGAATGAATGAATGTGCAAAATAATGCAACTTTTAACTACGGCAGTGCGATGGGTTTGCCTGTAAACAGTTTACAGTGGAAGAACATCAGTAGTGATGGCACTGCTCTTGTCATTCCATCTTGCTGTGAAAAATCACCACTTTACACCACCTCTTTCGTGTGTTCACATTCAAACCCATCCTGAATTTGCAACTGGGGCGTGGTGTTTAGGGGGCCCACATGACGTGGGATTAATGAAATTTACCAGACCCGTGGGCATCACCTACATGCCCTACAACAGTGAACAGCCGCCTCACATCCCTGTATTTGAATTTGCTTAATAAGTACAATGGCTGTTTTCCGGGGCCATCCGGATGGCCTGATTGAAAAGGGTCGTTTACGGTAACCCTGTGATCAACCTGCCAGACAGCACACTATTACCCAGAATGACAAGCCGACGCTGCATTTTGGCCCGAAAGAAGCGGGCGGCCAATGGCGCTCCGTGATGCCTTACTGTTAGCGAGCCTCGCTGTCTCCTTCCTTCATAATTTCATAATTAATTACCTCCTTCTGCCGCAGACTTGAAATAAAAAAAAATGTGCATTCGCTAGAAGCCACCCCAGCAGTGGTCTCCTTGACCATCTCAGACTCATCGTCATTATTGTCATTAGATCTGCTTGGTTTCAGAGAAACCAAGGTTTGCTTGTTTGGCCACATCAGATTTCTCATGCTTGTTTCCCTTTGCTGTTATTGTGCGTGCTTTATCAGAGTGAATGAGGCGAACAATGGTTGTTTCGTTCTGCATATAGGCAAGCCTAAAGTCTACATGTTCATTAAAAAATGATGATTCATTCTTTTAAATAGAAGCACGTGAAAATTTTTGCCCGTTTTATGCAATTCACCAGACATTAAGACTGGAGAGATTTAAATTTGATGGACTTCAGCAGTTTTTCCTAGTTAAAATCTGATACTGCAGCCACTTATCTACTTGAGGGGTCAGCCTGCCTCAGGAAGTAGCACAGACAGAAGCCAGTCCATCACATGACACACGCATACACTGTTAATGCAACTGCATGTTTGTGGACTGCAGGAAGTAACTAAAGTACCCTGTGGAAACCTTAGCGAACCCCACACACAACAGGGGTGGGATTCAAACCCATAACCCTGTGGTGATGAGGTGACAGTGCTATAATCTGAGCTACCATGTTCCGAACAGCTTTTCTACTAATTATTGTTTAGTAATTTGCAGTCCTTCAGACACTCATTGTCTGTAATCCTGTGGTTCACCGATGCATTTTCTCCGACAGGGAGGGGGTCTGTAAGTGTGGCTACCCAAAGACTCACCATGTTGATGAGGCCATCAAACCGGAGGAGTTCCTGGGAGAATCATGGGACAAATACAGACACATTCGGGAGGCCCCCACTGACGCGTTCGGAGATATCAGCTTGGGCGGCCACAAAGCGGGAAAGGTACTCGGCCATTTGGTTCAGGAGCGTAATGCGAGTGGTGTCTCCTCCATCTCAGCCATTTGGTTCAGGAGCGTAACGCGAGTGGTGTCTCCTCCATCTCGGCCATTTGGTTCAGGAGCGTAACGCGAGTGGTGTCTCCTCCATCTCGGCCATTTGGTTCAGGAGCGTAATGCGAGTGGTGTCTCCTCCATCTCGGCCATTTGATCATACTGTAACTGCTGTTGCTCATGTGAGACAATAATGAAAGACAAACACGGATTCCCAACAAAGATCCTTTAGCCAAAAATCAATAGGTACTGTAAAGCCTTTTTCTTATACAAAGGTCATTCACTTCTCTCTCCTTGTGTGTGCGTTCCCGTGTACCTAGTACATCCGCGTCTCCACAGACACCTCCTCTGAGACCCTCTATGAGCTTTTGACAGAACACTGGAGACTCCGCCCACCTAACCTCCTCATCTCAGTCACGGGGGGAGCCAAGAACTTTTACATGAAGACCCGCCTGAAGGAGATGTTCCGCAGAGGGCTGATTAAGGTGGCCCAAACCACAGGTACTGCTTATTTTGTCCCCTTGTACCATACAGTTACACAGAGGGCTGATTAAGGTGGCCCAAACCACAGGTACTGCTTATTTTGTCCCCTTGTACCATACAGTTACACAGAGGGCTGATTAAGGTGGCCCAAACCACAGGTACTGCTTATTTTGTCCCCTTGTACCATACAGTTACACAGAGGGCTGATTAAGGTGGCCCAAACCACAGGTACTGCTTATTTTGTCCCCTTGTACCATACAGTTACACAGAGGGCTGATTAAGGTGGCCCAAACCACAGGTACTGCTTATTTTGTCCCCTTGTACCATACAGTTACACAGAGGGCTGATTAAGGTGGCCCAAACCACAGGTACTGCTTATTTTGTCCCCTTGTACCATACAGTTACACAGAGGGCTGATTAAGGTGGCCCAAACCACAGGTACTGCTTATTTTGTCCCCTTGTACCATACAGTTACACACACTGTATCAGAACCACAAAATGCCTCCATGATGAATGTGTGCTTGGATGATGCCTCAGATGGTTAGAAATGATGGTTTGAAATGGTGCTACTGAAACCAGCAGCATCTTGACATTGTCCTGCAACAGGAGAGAATAATCCGAAAGAATTTTCCAGAAAGCGTATCCTTGCCTGCCTACCGCAGTCCAGCTTCATTGATGTATTAGGAATCGACTCCTTGCCCACGAGTTGGCAGGAGGATGTGAATCGGAAGTGCGCACATCAGCAATACTCACCTTCCCGGTCGTCGTGGAATTATGGCAGACTGCACAGTCATGTGACTAGAGGTCACCCAGAGGTCATCAGCGTTTGGTGCCTCCTATCCACACATGGATGGTGTGTGGTCTCTGTCTCCTGTCTAGGGGCATGGATTGTGACGGGTGGGACCCACACAGGTGTGATGAAGCACGTGGGCATGGCCATGCGGGACTACACTTTGAGTAGCAGTGCTTTCGATGCCCAGGTTGTGGCCATCGGCGTGGTCACCTGGGGAGTCCTGCACAACCGGGAACCCCTGGTCCACCCTGAGGTAGGCCATGAAGCTTCATATACAACCTTCCTTAGCATGATGAGATCTCGCCCACGTTGGCAGAGCTTCACGTACCTTCATGTGCCCGCTCTCTTCCTCAGGGGTGCTTTCCTGCACACTACTCCCTGGACGAGCAGGGACAGGGCCGGCTCTCATGTCTAGATGTCAACCACTCACACTTCCTGTTGGTGGACGACGGCACACACGGCCAGTATGGGGCGGAGATCGCGCTTCGCAGCCGTCTGGAAAAGCTGATCTCCCAGCAGCCCCTTGGACAGAGAGCCGGTATGTACCAAACTTTCCATTCTCCTGAGCTTGTCTTCCGGATTTCTACTGCATCTTCTGGAACTTTTCACTGTTGCTGTATCACGCACGTCTTTGGTGATTTGTTTGTTGTGTTTTGTGTCTCATACAGATGGCGGGGTTAAGATCCCGGTTGTCTGTGTGGTGTTGGAGGGGGGGCCAGGCACACTCAACGTGAGGCTTTGACCCTTCATTCACATTCATAACCACTTTGTGTGCTCTTCATCCAGTTTAATGTTAAAAACCCCCGTGGGTGATGCATAATGTCTACACAGACTATCTACAACGCCATGCTCAATGGCACCCCCTCTGTGATCCTGGAAGGCTCCGGACGGGTGGCCGATGTCATCGCCCATGCGGCCAGACTACCCCTGTCTCAGGTCAACATCGCCCTCATCCGCAAGCTGATGAAAAGGTTTTTCAGTAAAGAGTATGAGAGCTTCTCTAGCCTCATGATCATCGAGTGGACCAAAAAGGTGAGCCATCGTCTATACCCAAAGGTGGACATTTCAGGTTCAAAAAGTCCAGACCAAGATTTTGTTTCAACCAACCAGTTGAGTACTCTGTGATTGAGACTCTTTATACTGAACTGGTTGGTTGAAACAAAATCTTGGTCTGGACTTTTACACTCTGGACCTGAAGTGTCCGTGAGACAGTCCTGTGGTCTGTCTGTCCATGAGGACGTACAGATGGTCCTCAGGCTCCTCGGGGCATGACCTGACACCCATCTTCCCCTTCAGATTCAGGATATCATCAGGATGCCCCACTTGCTGACGGTTTTCCGACTTGACGAGGAGAAGCACATTGATTTGGACGTGGCAATCCTGCAGGCCCTCTTGAAAGGTAATCCTTAGTATGATCACTATTACAGATCAAAGTCAAACCACCCAGCTCACACCCACATTTAAACATGCACTACAATAAATGGGAAGCTGAATTAAGAAAACATGCTGCGAGTTCCTGTGAAAGTGAACTGAAAAGAAGTAATTTCCCAGAGGGCTGCACTGCTTGGAAATTCCTTCCATCCATCCATCCATTATTATTAATGGATTTATTTATTTATTTATTTTTTATTTTATTTTATATTTTTATTTACTTCCTCAAAAGAAGGAGAGGGAGGGGGGGGGACAAAGGAGAAGGAGGGAAGAGAGAGAGAGGGAGAGAGAGGAATGGAAAGAAAACAGAAAAAACAAAAAAAAAACAAAAGAAAAACAAAAAAAAACAAAAAAACCAAGAAAAAAACAAAACAGATAATCTGCTTCCATGTCTGTTGAAAAGAGAAAGACAACATACAACATCTGTACTAATCACAACGACCATCAAACGTTAAATGTTGTTGAACAGCACACACAACCAGCCTTACAACCCATGCCCAGAAACAACAGCCGATCAAGACAGTGTGTGTCCGTGAGCACGTGTCCGTGAGCACCTGTGTGCACACCTGTGTGTCAGCGCGCTGGTGTTCCTAAGGTTTCTCCAAGTAATTGTCTAGTAGTGTGTGTGGGGAGCCACAGCCCCGCCCACCCAGGACATGAAGTCGACACGGGGGAGACCCGGGCCCCAGATATCCAGAGGCCCCCCAGGGCACGGGAACCCCAGGAGGACCAACGCAGGGACAATTGCAGCCCCCACCGAGAAAAGGGCAGAGGAGCGCTCCGGAGGGGGGCCATCCGGCAGCCACATCACAGGAGCCCCAGGGGGCCGTGGCGACGAGCACGCAGGCCCCGCCGGCGGCCGGCCACACCAGGGCAGACCGGACCCCGGGCCCAGAGATCCAAGGGACCCCCCACCCCCCAGCCAGGGCCCCGACAGAGCCGGAAGGGCCAGGCCCCGGCAGGCAACCGCCGAGAGTGAGCCAGCACACACCAGAGCATCCAGCCCCAGACATCGAGAGCCACCAACGCATCGGCGGCCGGGGGCCTCATCCACCAGCAGGGAGTGTGGCGGGGGGTAATAGAGCCTGAGATGTTATTTCAGGTGGAGTCTAAGACCCAACCTGACACATACGTATAGACAGACAGGCACACACATACACAAGCATACGTTCCCACCCTCATGCACACATAAACAAATATTCACCCATTCGCCCAACATGAAGACACAGAAATGAACGCCGTACACACACTCACACTCCCCATATATACTCTATACTCCGAGATCTAGGCACCACCGCCCCCAGAGGGGCAATCCGCCACCAGACCTCGGAGATGGATCCCTTTTTTCCTCTGGCATGGGGACAAGAAGACCACCCCGGACCCCACAGCAGCCGAGAAGCCCACCAGCCCAGACCCCGACCGGACGGCCAGCTCCTCCCAGCCCCCGGCCCCAGATGGTGAACAGAGAACGGGGGTGTGAAAAGACCCCATGCTTCCCTCCGCCCGCTCATATGTGGTGTTGGTGCGTGTTGTTCTAAAGTGCTTTAAAACAGGGGAAGGGCATGGTGCTAACCACCCTCTGCCAATCAGCAGCTGGTGTCAGCTCGGCCCCTCCCCAGAACCCTCAATGTCTATATGCAACTTAAAATTGAGAAGTGGGCACTGGCACCAGAGGTAAGGCTGAATGAACAGACCGACCTCTGGACGCCATTCCTTGTGCCCACCCCCAAGGCCCTAAATGTATGTGTCATGAGAGAGTAAGTAATGAGAGTGTCTAAGTTGTGATGTGTGATTGAGACACAGGTGGCCACGGGGGGACAGAGGAGGAATCCCCTGCATCCCAGCGACGCACCTGCACCTCAAAGCCCTATATGTGTGTTGGGGTGACGGAGCGGGAGGAGGGAAGCATTTAGGGATGGGGAGGAAAGGATCGGGGGGGGCAAAGTACCCCCCCTCTGGAGCCAGCCCCCCCGCTGACCCCCATAAGCACCCCCGTTCCCCGAAATCCACCCAGGGCGGGAGAGCCGAGGCCCATCCAGTCCGGGGGCCCAGAGCAGCGGCACCACCGGGCACCACAGAGCCCGGGGCAGCCAACCAGACCCCACCACAGAGGGAAAAACTACACCCACCCCACCATTCAGTCAACTCCCAGACTACATAAGACAACAGACACCCAGGTTTGGTCCATTCTCCTACTCTATTGGATTCCCCCCCACCCCCGCAGAGTGGATACCCCTAAGGCAGGGACCACCTGCGGGCAGATGGTAACAACCTCCCCACCAGCTAAAGAGGCCCCCAGCCCCTCCAATGCGCCGAAGGTCCCCGCGCCGGGGCCGGGCCCCAGTGCACGCGCCAGCCCACACCCCGGCGACCCACCCACCAGGACCCAAGCCCCCCCAGCCCAGCCGGAACCCCAGCCCGAAGGCAGAGCGCCCCCAGAACCCCAAGCCCGCCCCGGACCCACCCAGGAGCAGCACGGCCGCCAGGCTGGTACCCTACGTCCGCCGGCACAGGCTACCCCAGCAGCGCTGCATGCAGCCACCAGAAAGACGCCACCCAAGAGCCACCAAAGCCCCATCCAGGCCAGGACCGCAGTCCCAGCGCCGAACCCCCCCAGAAACCCCCCCCCCCCCCCCCCCAGGGAACCCCCAGACACCCCAAGCCCATAGGCCCCCCCCCACACCAACAACAAAGACCGAAGCGGGACAAACCTGCGACCCCCCACCGCCACTAGGTGATGGAGCTGATCAAAGGAGCCCAGAGAGATTGGTCTAATGTGGCGGCAGAAGCTGTATCAAGACTAATATGGTCCAGCAAACTCTCTCTATATTGGTTGATATTAAGGTTATTTTTATTTTTCCAGTTCATGAGGACAGTCTTCTTAGCAATGCATAAAGCAGTGAAAGCCATGTGGGTTGTGTTAATCTCGGTAGTGACACCATCTAAGTCACCCAACAAGCAGACTGAAGGAGAGGCTGGAATGATACATTTCAGACACTTTGATAAGTCCTCACAAATCCTGCGCCAAAACATCTGAACAGGTGGACAGAACCAAAGAGCATGGATGTAATTGTCAGGTGTATCCCCTTGACAGTGTGAGCAGTTGTTAGAAGATGTAAAACCCATCCTGAACATCCGATGCCCTGTATAGTGCACTCTATGCAGGATTTTGTATTGTATTAATTGTAAATTGGGACTTCTAATCAGTTCAAAGGTTTTTAAGCATGTCTTAGACCAGAAATTGTGGTTCCAGCTGATTGATAAATCTGCCTCCCATTTTGCAATAGGAAGGGATATTGAATCATCCATTTTAGAAAGTGTCCTGTATATTTTAGACAGTAATTTGGGGGTTTTGAGATTAAGGAATTCTGCCACCCTTGGTGGTATTTGTAATTTGATTTGAGTAGACTTGAATTTCCTTTTTACTATAGATTTAACTTGTTGATATTCTAAAAATCTATTCTTGTTAATCCCATGTCTTTTAACTAATAAGTCAAAGGGGATAAAGTCTATTTCTTCAAATATATGTTCCAAGTATTTAATACCTTTACAACTCCAATCCGGGAAATTTATGATATTATTGTTTAGTAGTATGTCAGGGTTGTTCCAGATGGGAGTACGTTTGCATGGGATTAATGAAGACTCAGTCATTTTAAGAAACTCCCACCATGCTGTCAGAGAAGAGCTGATACTGATGCTTTTGAAGCATTCATGTCGTTTAATGTTTGAGCTAATGAATGGTAGATCCGAAATGTCTATGTTATTGCATAGAGCCTGTTCTACGTCTAGCCAAGGTTCATCTAAGAAGGTATGTTTTAGCCATCCTGAGATGTTTTGAAGCCTGTTGGCTAAGAAGTAGTGGTGAAAGTTAGGCAGATCTAGTCCTCCTTTGTCCTTGGTCCTTTGCAGCGTTTTTAGGCTAATACGCGGTGGTTTATCTTTCCAAAGGAATTTAGAGATGGCGGAGTCCAGAGATCTAAACCAGTCAGGTGATGGTTTACTTGGAATCATTGCAAATAAATAATTAATTCTTGGTAACACCATCATTTTTATTGATGCAACCCGTCCCATGAGTGATATGGGCAGGGACTTCCATCTAACCAGCTCATCCTCTACCTTCTTTAAAAGTGGGATGTGGTTTAATTTAGTTAAGTCTGCCAGCCTAGGTGAAACATTAATACCTAAATATTTAATATCCCCAGATTGCAGTGGAGTGGAGGAAGAGTTCTGAAAGGAGCAGTTAATTGGAAGAACTGTAGATTTTAACCAGTTTATTGAATAATCTGAGACTCTTGAGAAAGAGTTTATTAATGTAATTACCTCAGAGAGAGTGGTTTGTGAATGCTGGAGAAAAAGTAACACATCATCCGCATAAAGACTGACCTTATGTTCCACATTCTTGCATTTGATGCCTTTAATCACTATAGCCTGTCTAATTGCTGCTGCTAGTGGTTCAATAAAAATTGCAAACAGTGAGGGGGAGAGAGGGCATCCCTGCCTGGTGCCCCTCTTGAGACAGAAGCTAGAGGATGTTTGGTCATTCGTCCTAACACATGCTGTTGGGGAACTATATAATATTTTTAACCAGTTTATGAAAGAGGTTCCAAAACCAAATTTGTGTAATGTTGCAAATAAAAAACTCCAACTAACTCTATCGAATGCTTTTTCTGCATCTAGAGACAATATTATGATTTGAAGGTTTTTATTGCACGAATAGTCTATCAGATTGAGTAATCTACGTGTGTTTGTTGATGAGTGCCTCCCTTTTATGAAACCAGTTTGGTCAGGATGAATTATGTGAGGGGTTATCTTCTCTATTCTTTTTGAGAGAGCTTTGCAGATTATTTTAAGGTCAACATTAATAAGTGATATTGGACGATAGCTGGTAGGCAATATAGGGTCTTTGCCTGGTTTTAGCAAGAGACTAATGTTGGCAGAATTCATATTTGGTGGTAGTCTACCATTTTCCTTGGTTTCCTGCAACATTCTGTAGAATGTTGGTGACAGAATTGTCCAGAATTCTTTATAGAATTCTACTGGAAATCCATCTGGGCCTGGAGCCTTATTATTGGGCATACTGTTCAAAGCTTCCTGGAGTTCACCTGGTGTCAGCAGAGAATCCAGTTCTATCGTTTGATTATCTGATAATTTCGGAAGGGTTATACTATCAAGAAACTGATCAATTTCGTCTTTAGATGGGTTTATCTGAGGTAAGTATAAAGATTTGTAAAAGTCCCTGAAAGTGTTGTTTATTCTTTCAGGGTCATATACTGTATCCCCAGTTGAGTCTTTAACAGCACATATAGTTGTTTTTTCTTTATTTATTTTTAACTGGTTAGCTAAAAATCTACCTGATTTATTACCATATTCATAATTTTGCCAGCGAAGTCTTTGTGCTAAGAATTGTGTTTTTTTATGAATAATTTCATTTAATTCTAATTTTGCTTTACATATTTTATTCAGCATTTCCTGTTCCTGGGATGATACATAAGCTTCTTCTAAGGATTTGATGTTTTCTTCTAATTCCTGAATATACTTGTTTTCTCTTTTCTTTTTATGTGATGAGAATGAGATTATTTTACCTCTCATCACAGCTTTGCCTGCTTCCCAGAGAACAGATGCTGATGTTCCAGGCAGGTCATTATAGTCTAAATATAAAGCCCACTCTTTTTTGAAATAGTTAATAAAATCTCCATCTTTAAGCAATGATGTATTAAATCTCCAGTTTCTAATTGGTGGAATGGCTTTCTTATTTATTAGGGTTAACGATACAGGAGCATGATCGCTGACAGCTATAGGGTGTATCTCAGTGTCTGAAATGTCACTCAGCAGTGAGCTACTGATTAGGAAATAATCCAGACGAGAGTAAGAGTGATGGACGTGTGAGAAGAAAGTATATTCCCTACGGTTGGGGTGAAGAGAACGCCATGCATCACGAAGACCATAGTCACTCATGTACTGCTTAACTATATTTATGGATTCCCAATTGCGCTGAGCAGCTGCACTGAGCCTGTCCATTTCTTTATTTAGTGCGAAATTGAGATCGCCCCCAAGAACGAGTGCGCTATCTAGGTGTTCAGAGAGTGCGGTAAAGAAAACGTGGAAGAATGAAGGGTTATCAACATTTGGACCATATATACTAACAATACATAACTTCTTGTTAAGTATAGACAATTTAATGATTATAAATCTACCTTCTGGATCTATAATTGTGTTGAGTAATGTGAAATTAACATTTTTATGTATTAAAATTGCTACTCCCCTTTGCCTAGAGTTATAACAGGCTGAGAACACATTAGGAAACTCAGGTGTTTTAAGTTCATCTGTAGCTGTGGCAGGTCTATGAGTCTCTTGTAATAAAACAACGTCTGCCTGTAGTTTTTTAAGCTGGCTAAATATTTTTAACCTCTTCTCTCTGGAGCCAGCTCCATGCACATTCCATGAGACAAACCTTAGTGTGCCCATAGACATGTGTGTGTAGCTAATATTGCACGAGCAAATGAGTCAGATACGAACGAGCGTGTGAGCGCTTGTGTGCGTGTGTATCCTATATGTCTGTGTGCACTATAAGGTCGGAGTGGTTGTGGTGAAGCTAAGTACATATGTACATTATCATGTCGTGCAGATGTGTAAAAATCGAGGGTGTTGTGTGTGATTGAGTAGAAATTTAAAGCAGGTGATCGGTGCAGGGAAAGCAGGGAGAAGTGAAAAAGACATACAAAGGGGCACGCGAGTAAGGGTGTAAGTAAGAAACATAGAAACGAAAACATTGTTAGGACTGAAGCGCTGCGGAGACTGACGGCAGTGTATTTGTTATGACATAACATTAAATTAGGGAATTAACATGTATAAGCTAGATTAAACAGAAGAGGATTTGGGAAAAGAAGAAAAATATAACAGGTTCTTATCTGGGGTGGCGTTAATATAACCAGGGAGTGATGTTAGGGTCGCGGTAGAGCTGTCCATCCACGTAGAGCCGATCCACGGCGATGACAGCTCGGGAGCCCTTCTGGATGGAGCTGCGTCGGATTGGGAACAGAACTTTGCGTCGCTCCAGAATCTCTTTGGGGAACTGGTCGTTTACGCCAAAGTCCGTTCCTTTCAGCTCCCTGCCGCGGCTCTTCACCTGCTGCTTCTGTTTGAAATTCCCGAATTTGGCCACAATAGGACGCGGTCTCAGGGCACCAGGCCTCTTAGCTCCCAGCCGATGGACTCTGTCAAAGCAGATGCTTTCCACAGTGTCCTCTGGAAGCTTCAGGTGGGTCTTGATAAATGTTTTAACCGTAATTTCTGCGTCCTCTTCAGCAGATTCCGGGATGCCTGAAAACACCAGGTTATCTCTCATACTACGGGCTTGGAGATCGATGACAGTCTCTTTTATTTTTTTATTTTCTTCTTTTAGATTGGTCACATTCTCAGTTAGAGACTTGACCGAGCCCCGTAGTGAGGCGTTTTCAGCAGCGAGTGTTTCCACCTGTTGCTGGCTGAATTCCAAAGACTCCCTCAGGGATGTGAACTCCTGATGCAAAATCTCGACCAGAGACAACCTCGCGTCGAAGCTGGACAATCGCTTGTCGATTGACTCCAATATGTCGGCGAAGTCTTTACTAGTCGGCGAAGTTGCTCCGGGGGAGTCTGCCGGGCGACTTCTTTTGGATGACGGCGTCTCGCTTTTTCCCGGGGAAGATGTATTGATGTTCTTCTTCATGACTGTAGTGTCGAAGTACCAGTCAATGTATTCTTCGAGTGATTCCAACTTCCCCTCGCTGTCCTCGCTCAGCTCGCTGTTCATTCAGATTTTCCGCCAAGTCTCCGGCGTCTGACGTCACTTACAGCATTTCCGGTCAGCTGATCGACTCTCATGTTTGATGGAATATTGTTCCATATAGTCCTTGAGTGTAAACACAATCAATGCAATCACAGTTAGCTTGGTTTTACTCCCTATGCAGTTATCTTGTCTTGGATGATGGAAAAAACTTTTTTTTCTTCCTATTTTCCTGCTTCTGTTTATCATTAACGAGCCTCCATGTCTGAGTTAGTCAGCCTCTTGTACGTTTGGAGCATGGATCCATGTTGTAATTTAGCCCAAGTGGTTTGCAGTGAAGCAGGCCATCCTGCCAGGATGTGTGTTCATGGAGCCTCACCCCCCCCCCCCCCCAAGCCTCCAGGAACTGCGACACCCCAGGGCATGAGAGCTGGGAGCAGCAGCTGGAGCTGGCGGTGGCGTGGAACCGTGTAGACATTGCCAAGAGTGAGATCTTCACTGAGGAAAGCCAGTGGAAGGTGAGCTTTTTACAACTACCAAAGTGGAGATGCCAACCACCAGGTTTTTGCCACATTCTTCTCCAAGAAGCCTGCTAAGATACTGCATGTGCTTCTCATGGGCATAGAGCGTAGAGAAGATACAGGTGCCATCCACACATGCCAGGGAGGAGCAAGCAATCTCTGAAACAGTAGGAGATTACACCAGTGTGGCAATGGGGTGTAGGATACTGGGAGGAGAAAACAAAACACACCAGTAAATAATGTTCACTGAATTTAGTAGTATCTGAAGGGAACATGTTTGTTTGACAACCTGCGACCTCAGGGTAGATCCTGTATTCTGTGGGCACATTGGCTGACAGCACTCCTGTTTCTCTTCAAGTCCACTGACCTTCATCGGGCCATGCTTTCGGCACTGGTGGGCCACAAACCGGACTTCGTGAAGCTGTTTCTGGCGAATAACGTCAGCCTGAGAGAGTTCCTGCATGAAGACACCCTGTGCGAGCTCTACGCCCACCTGGAGCCCGGCTGCCTGTTCCTGCAGAGGCTCAGAAGGCGCATGAAGGCTGAGAAGGGAAACAGGAGTCAGCTGGACCGTCTGGGCCGGAGCCAGGTGTCCCTCCGGCATGTTTCCGAGGAGGTGCACCACTTCTTGGGAAGTTTCACCCAGCCACTCTATTCCCTAAAGAACCCCTGCGCTGAAACTCCCGAGGAGGACGTCTGTGTGACAGTGAGAAGCCACGTAGCCTTAAGACGTAACTCGATACCTCGCTTGGAGTAGGAATGCTCGTTCAATTTCTGCTCATGTGTTTCTTCCTAAAGCTTCAGACCAAAGTGTCTGCAGACCTCCAGAGTTCATCCACCGCTGATGAAGAGAGGGAAGCAGAGGCACTCAGGGACCCCGGAAGAGACTTGTTCCTCTGGGCAATACTGCAGAACGACAAGGAGCTGGCTGAGATAGCGTGGGAGCAGGTAGGGAAGCGGGAAGGTTAAGGCTGACGGCTGGGAATATAAGATGTTTATAAACACAGCTGGTGACATCAGTCCTGGGGCTGCGTTTGTGGTATCTCAAATTGTGGCCAATGTATCGGAGTTCAATGTGCACTTTAAGATATATGTCATGGTTAATTAACAATATGGTGCAGGGTGTTGGGAGTCTAAAGACATGCAGTTATGTGAACTGTTGACTGGCCCATAATGTGTGACTGTGCCCTGCAATGGGCGGGCATCACGCCTAGAGTTTGCCCTTGCATTGCGCCCTATGCTGTGTGGAATAGACAGGGGTTCCGGAAGCACTGCGGCCATGTGACCCCCGGTGTCATTCCACCCGCCTGTAGTGCAGGGACAGCCTGACGGCGGCGCTAGCAGCTAGCCGGATCCTGAAGAGGATGGCCCTGGAGGAGGATCAAGTGGGTGACGAGGCGGAGGAGATGAGGAAGCTGGCCAATCATTACGAGAGGCAGGCCATTGGTACGTGAGACGCGCCGACCTATAAGAGCATCCCGATAAGCCACAGCAACATGACATCAGCACCGCTTGCCTAAAGTCCTCAGCTATTTTAGCACCAGCTGGCCCAGGTTCTTCCCCACAAACAAACAGTCCTGCTTCTGCCCGTAGGAGTGTTCAGCGAGTGCTACAGCTGGGACGAACAGCGGGCCCAGAAGCTTCTAATCCGCATCTCCCCTTCTTGGGGCAGGGCCACTTGTCTGCGTTTGGCTTTGGAAGCTGATGACAAGAGCTTTGTGGCCCATGTAGGGGTGCAGGTAGGGGCATTCAGAGCTTCTTAACTGTGCCGAAAGGATCATGAAGGACCCCTCTCATCCTGTGCATGATCTGTGTCAGCTGCTACCCTTTTAGGTAGACAACTCAGGTCGCTCATGACAAAAGCAGAACTATTCAAGGACAGCTTCTTCCCCAGCACTATCAGGCTGCTCTACATCGCCTCCTGCTGGTAGTCACACATCACAACATTTAAATGTTTCACCAGCAGAGACCCCAGACAATCTGTTTGGACACTTCATGCAATGCATGTTATATGCAGGGCTGCAGGTGCATGAGGCACATATAGCCTGCCCTTAATATTTAATTTTGCTTCATTCATCCACCCAGTAAACAGACCTTTATATTTAAATTACTAAGCCCCTATACTGTATGCATAGATAGAAGCCGTCTTAATTGTGCCTGTATCAACTTCTTGTATTGCACTACTCATATTCGCACAAATTACTGTATAACATGCCTGGCATTTACTACTCTCTTGTGTATCATGTGCCTTGTATTTACTCTATCTGCATTGTGATCTAATTGTTAGTTATCTATTGTCATAATGGCACAGCTTGCTACTGTGGGGGACAACACAAATTTATACCAGCTTTGGTCATGTGGCAATAAAGATTTTGATGGCACAGGCTGGGGGGGGGGGGGGGGGAGGGGGAGGGTGGTTCCTGATTGATCTGTCCTCCTACACCTTCCCTCCAGGCATTTCTGACCCAGACTTGGTGTGGAGAGCTAGCGATGAGCAATCCACTGTGGAAGGTGCTCTTGTGCATGGCCTTCCCTCTGCTTATCTACACTGGCTTCATCAGCTTTAGGTCAGGTTCGACTTCCTCCGCCCTTCTAACTCAGAAGCACTAATGCACGACTAAAAGATCTATAGAAAAGCAACATTATATGCTTTGGTAAATTGTTGCCACAAGGTGGCAGCATCAGACTTTATGTCTGGCATTAGAGACGTAGGAGAGAGATGAATGAGCAACATTACATTTATTTAGCGCTTTTATCCAAAGCAACGTTGAACTGAGAACGTTGGTTCTGAACAGTCCCTAGAGCAATTGGTGTTAACTGTTAAGGACCTTGGTCAAAGGCGCAATTGTGACACTGCTCCGTCAAACACGGGATCTGAACTAGCAAACTTAACAGGCACGGTCTGAAGTCACAGAGTCCCGACAAGCACAAGCACAGAAAACCCGAACTTGTGGTCAGAATCCTTACGGATTTTCGCAAATAGAAAAATGTTTGATGAAGGTGTTGTTACGTACTCCAAATGCATAAAACGTCCTACTGTATCTCATTTTCCATACAACACATTTACGATAAATTAATAAACAATTCAAAATGTTTTTATTACTGGATGGTATGTATATGCATATACACAGAGTGGGCATTGCGGTTTAATCGACTACCTTAAATTTATGGATGGACTTTCTTTCCCAGGCGTGACGAAGAAATCCTCAAGGCGTCTGAGCGGAAAAACAAGCTTAAAGACGCCGTAGCGGGCGCTCCGTCAGATACGGGGTGGAAAGCTCAGCTCCGGTGAGAGACGGCGGCAGTAGCTGATTAAACACATCAATCAGGCGCGTCCTGGGGCACCCGGCTGTTTCTAAGTGGCAGAGAGCGTCATTAATCTAGCTTCAGGCACCAAGGAGATTCAAGCACCCATTTGTAAGAACCATAGACGGTAACTAACGCAAATGGAGAAGGTGATAGGGTCTCTGTACGGTGTGTTTCTGCTCAGCACCCTGATCTAATGGAGAATATCAGCTTTCAGAGCTGTATTTCCACACAACGTGAATATGGGTTGTGACTGGCTGCAGTTTTGTATGTAGGCCTACCGTAAGTATGTTACTTTATATAACGATAAATGATAGCCTAACTGAAGAATTAGCAGATGGTGGTTGAATAATAATGTGCACGCACACCTCCGCTGAGGTATAGTCTGGTAACCCCTTTTCTCTTCTAAGCTTCCACTTAGATTTAGGTACCCAGAATGCCATACTACACGTTATCAAACAATTTACTATGTAACTTACCTCAGCAAGTGACTCCTAGTGATGCCAAATTAAGCTTCATGAACCATTTGCTGAATTTTTTAACCCCACTAGATGGTGCTCTTAGTTCACTATGGGGCAAGCTTTGAACCATTTTTGAACAGAGAGCACCATCTAGTCTAGTCAGAAAATACAGCAAATGGCTCAAGAAGCTTCATTTGGCATCACTAGTGACTCCAGTCTTTGACAGTTAAAAGTGAAGGAATTGTGAGGAAACATCTGTGAAATAGTGAAAGTGATTAGTTGCTGTTGTTGAAACGTCACGGCACACAGTGCACAACAATGAAATGTGTCCTTGGCATTTATGTGACATCCATTTTTTTAATTTTTTTTCCCCGTTTCAGACACGGGCAGGTCCACATGAACCTCAAGCCTCTGGACTGCATCTCCCGCCTGGCTGGCTTCGTTATGGCCCCCATGGTCAAGTTCTACTGGGGCATCGTGTCCTACTTCAGCTTCCTGGTGCTCTTTGGTTTTGTGCTGGTGGTTGACTTCCAGCTGACGCCCTCCTGGACGGAGCTGCTGCTGTACTTGTGGCTGATGTCGCTGGTGGTCGAGGAGGTGCGGCAGGTAAGCAGACCATCTACACACGTTCCGGTGAAGGAGTGGACCTGCAGACCCATATCCTGTAAGATTAGATAAAATCCACGGGGTGAAATCCGTTAAACTGTAGGCTAAAATCCAAGATAGGAGACTGCTAATTTCATTAGGTAAAATTATATTAATTTACACTGGACTTATTATATCGGTACTTTAGAATAAATTTTGTTTTGAATTATGATGATTTTAATGGTTTTATTGAAACAGAGTAGCACACAGGTGATGCAATTAATTTTGATTTTATTTGTATAACGCATTTTCACAACGTTACATTGTTTCAAAGCGCTTCATTTCATCCCGCCCAAGTTCCCAGTAAGCAAGCCAGAGGCAACAGTGGCAAGGAAAAGGTTCCTAGAAGGAAGAAACCTTGGGAGGAACCAGACTCACAGGGGGAGCACATCCTCCAGGGGCTGACAGAGGAAGTTAAATGAAAAAGATGGCAAAGCTCTAATTTACAGTCCAAATTTTAAGATTTGACTCTAAATGCAGAGGGCAGGCAGATGATGGCAGGCAGGTGCTGGGGCTGCATCTGACTGCAGGACAAATAGTGGTACAGCAGCAGGGCTGGCAGGAGAGACGTCACAGGCAGCAGGGCGAGCAGGAGAGACGTCACAGGCAACAGGGCAGGCAGGAGAGAGGTCACAGGCAGCAGGGCAGGCAGGAGAGACGTCACAGGCAGCGGGGCGGGCAGGAGAGACGTCACAGGCAGCAGGGCGGGCAGGAGAGACGTCACAGGCAGCGGGGCGGGCAGGAGAGACGTCACAGGCAGAGGGGCGGGCAGGAGAGACGTCACAGGCAGAGGGGCGGGCAGGAGAGACGTCACAGGCAGAGGGGCGGGCAGGAGAGACGTCACAGGCAGAGGGGCGGGCAGGAGAGACGTCACAGGCAGAGGGGCGGGCAGGAGAGACGTCACAGGCAGAGGGGCGGGCAGGAGAGACGTCACAGGCAGAGGGGCGGGCAGGAGAGACGTCACAGGCAGAGGGGCGGGCAGGAGAGACGTCACAGGCAGAGGGGCGGGCAGGAGAGACGTCACAGGCAGAGGGGCGGGCAGGAGAGACGTCACAGGCAGAGGGGCGGGCAGGAGAGACGTCACAGGCAGCGGGGCGGGCAGGAGAGACGTCACAGGCAGCGGGGCGGGCAGGAGAGACGTCACAGGCAGCGGGGCGGGCAGGAGAGACGTCACAGGCAGCGGGGCGGGCAGGAGAGACGTCACAGGCAGAGGGGCGGGTAGGAGAGACGTCACAGGCAGCGGGGCGGGCAGGAGAGACGTCACAGGCAGAGGGGCGGGTAGGAGAGACGTCACAGGCAGAGGGGCGGGTAGGAGAGACGTCACAGGCAGCGGGGCGGGCAGGAGAGACGTCACAGGCAGAGGGGCGGGTAGGAGAGACGTCACAGGCAGAGGGGCGGGTAGGAGACCCCTGCTTCTGGCAAATGGAAGTTTACAGCACGTTTTCTAACTGTACTGTTACCCTTCAAATTTAAGCTCTTCGATGATCCCGACGGGTCTGGTTTTCAGAAGAAGGTCAAGAGATACATCAATGACCTGTGGAACATTTTGGATGTGCTCTCCATTCTGCTCTTCACGTGTGGGTTTATTTTCAGGTAGTGAATGATTATCCTGGACTATAATGGGTGAGGCGTGAACGTTAACTTCATATGCCGGTACCACTTACAATAAGGTTCCATTTTGCCACTTATAAGTGGTAGTAACTCATTAATAAAAAGAAAATTGATATCTTATTAATAATTGTCTACTAATGATTTACAAAGTGTTACAACCTAATTAGTAGCCTGATTATAAACCATTCATTACCCCTTCATAAGGGTAGTCTTACTGTAAAGTGGCGTCCATATGTCATGTGGTTGACGTGTCCAGCTCTTACTAAAAGAGGAGTTACAATAAGAGCATCCTAATACCAAGAGGCTGGACATATGCTGCCTTTTCACTCCTACTGTACATCATGTTCTGTCATATTACCTTGTTTGTTCCACAGGCTGATCACGGCCACATTCTATGCAGGGAAGGTCGTCCTGTGCATCGATTTTATCATCTTCTGCCTCCGCTTGATGGCCATCTTCACCATCAGCAAAACACTGGGCCCCAAGATCATAATTGTCCGGAGGATGGTGGGTAGACGGTGCACTGAGGAACTGTGGAAGTTGTGGTTTAGGTGATACCGATTGTGTAAGAAAGGAACTGTAATGAAGAATATAAGAAAAGAAAAAAATAAAATTAGAATGATCTCAATCCCGTGGGAAGTCTCCAGTTTAGTGATTCAAAGGGGTCCCCCTGCAAAATTTCTCACATATATATCCTGCTTACCAGGGGTGTGTTTCCCCAAAGCATAGTTGCTAACTATGCTAACTATGTTAGCAACTTGCATAGTTGGAATCATGCATCTAAATGGAAGTTGCTAACTGCAGCTTTTGGGAAACATTTCCCAGACCAAACATGATGCAGCTGCCCACCTTTCTATCTCTCTCTCTCTCGGCCCCTCACAGATGATGGATTTGTTCTTCTTCATGTTCCTGCTGAGCATATGGGTAGTGGCCTTTGGAGTGGCCAAGCAGGGCATCCTGATCCAAAACGAGGACCGGCTTGAATGGATCATGCGGGGCGTGCTCTACGAACCCTACCTCATCATTTTCGGAAACGTCCCCACCGACATTGACCGTGAGTGAGACAGGTCACAGGGTCCATCAAAGAAAGACCATGTATTTACGCACATGGGCAGGAGATTAATTTATGGACCATGCAGCCCCACAAACCAGGAATTATAGCGAGAATCACAATCCTGGATAATAATAATTAATAATGATTACTATTCTTAAAAAGGAAAAAGTTCTTTCTGTGTGACATATATACACTCTACACATAGTATTGAGGATAAAGACACTTTTGAGCCAACCACTTTCAGGCTACTTTAACCACAGTGACACCTACTGGCAAGTGTAAGAACTGCGGCCCAGCCACACCAAGCTGTTGTTTCACTGAGAGGCTGGATTCTGTGGCTTTTAGGAGTACAGTTTAGCATGGACAGCTGCACCCTCAATGGCAGCGACCCCCTCAAGCCACGGTGCCCAGTGCTAGCCACTGACCAGACCCCAGTCTTCCCAGAGTGGCTCACCATCATCCTCCTCTGCGTGTACCTGCTGTTTGCCAACATCTTGCTGCTCAATCTGCTCATTGCTATTTTCAAGTGAGTTCTCCAGTCAAGACATACATTTCATTTTCAGGTAGTAAGCACCCTCTCTCTATTGGCCACCTCACCCATACCCCATGCCCTGAGGGGTATGTTCTGGTCACATGACCCATGGTATAAACCTATCCCAGTACTTAAATGGATTTTAGTGATAAAATCCTATGTCTGGATTTTAGTGATAAAATCGGTATCCCATTACCACAATAAACAAAACTGAAACCTTTTTTTTCTGCCGCTTGATGATTTAATTAATTTAAAACTAGTTTCTTGTCATGTAATTATAACAAATGCTTCTAACAAACACCTTGACTAGCAAATCACTTACATGCTGGTTTTACTTGGTGATAATCTCTGCCCCTCTCCGCCTGTTCAGTTACACCTTCCAGGAAGTACAGGACAACACAGACTGCTTCTGGAAATTCCAGCGCTATGAGCTTATCAAGGAGTACCACAGTCGCCCAGCTTACCCCCCTCCTTTCATTCTCCTGAGTCACCTGTACCTCCTCGTCACTCGCTTCCTGCTCTGCCGTCCATCCAAGAACAAGCACAGGCAGTTCAGTGAGTGGTTTCCTGCACCCCCCCTCGGTAACCCAAGCCCGATACAATTTGGATTCCCGAGGGTGACCCCTTTCCCCCGTCCCTCTGCTTCCCCTCCATCCTCAGAGCAGCAGCTTTCCCGGTTCGAGGAGGAGGAGATGCTGTCCTGGGAAGCCCTCATGCAGGAGAACTTCCTAGCCAAGAGTCGGCAGGAGCAGAGTCAGAGTGTGGAGTATCGTGTCCAGGACACCTCTGAGAAGTACTTACTGTTGATTTGTCTAATTAAATATGAATAGTGTTCGGTTTGGGAATTGCTGCTTCACATATTTAACAGAGACCCTAGGTGACCTGCCTCCACCATATATAAGCTGGGCTGCTGGATTTGTTGTGATAATTTTGACATCTAAAATAAAATAGTATTTTCCATTAATCTCCCAGCTGCTTATCTAATAAAGGGTTATGGGGACACATGGGCAAAAGGCAGGGTGCAGCCACACGCACGCACGCACGCACACACGCACGCAGGCACACACAGACAGACAGAGGTTTGTCATTATAGCTTTGTGGGGACTCTTTATCCATTTATATGGGCATAACCCTAATCCCTACTATGACAACCTTAACCCCTACCTAACCTTAACCATAAGTAATCAAACACGAGACCTTTGGCATTTTTAGTTGGTTGATTGCAGTCACTGATTTTTATAACAATGAGTCCCCACAATGTCAAACATTAAAGTCAGGAAAAACTATTTATTTTGTAAATATTACACTTATTTTATTGTCTTCCAACTGTGTGTGTCATGTGGCTCTTTTGGTCCAATCATGATCAAGTGATCATGCCTGCAGTAAAAGCTAGGTTAGTTCCATAAGCTCAAGATGGGGTGACCCAAATACTTTGTGGTTAATAAGACCCAGAAATATTTTCCCCATGTTTTTTATACACCCGCCCCCCCCCCCCAAAAAAAAAAAAATGAGGTAGAAACCGAAATATGGCTCAAGGATCAAGGTCTGAACTGAACCGTGGATTTGGAGAATCGTTAAACCCCTAAAAAGAGCTGACTTTCAAACACGGAGAGAACTAATTTTCTGAACCAAATTCCCAGTTTTCATTCCTCTCTGGAGTTTCTGCACCCTAAGCTGTGGTATTTGCTTTTAAAGTAATTTTGCTTTTCTGTGTAATATTCTGCCTGACTGCTGAGCTGTACCAGTCTGTGTCGATTCCTCCCCTGCTATAACCAGACCCCTGACGTGTGACCCGTAGGGTGGGGAATCTCGTGGGAATGCTGGAAGTGAACCACAACCGAGACACTGACTCCATGACGAAGAGGCTGGCTCGTCTGGAGGAGCAGGTGCATCTCTGGTGGATCCCGCCTATTCCACCAAGCACCATGTTATGTGTTGTGTAGCTGTGGGGCACCTTGTATTTATAACCTGAATCTATAACCCTTTATGTTTATGAGTACTCACTGGAATGTCCTTACCCTCTCCATGTATCTGAGTAATCACTGGACTGCCCCTACCTCTTCATGTATCTGAGTACTAACTGCACAGTTCCTACTCTCTCCATGTATCTGAGTACTAACTGCACAGTTTCTACTCTCTCCATGTATCTGAGTACTAACTGCACAGTTCCTACTCTCTCCATGTATCTGAGTAGTCACCACTGTCTCTACCTTCTCCATATATCTGAATGTTCACTGCACAGTCCCTATCTTGTCTCAGTATCTGAGCACTCACTGGACTGTCCCTAACTTCTCCATGTATCTGAGTACTCACTGCACTGTCCCTCCCTTCTCCATATATCTGAATGTTCACTGCACAGTTCCTACCTTGTCTATGTACTGTATCTGAGCGCTCACTGGACTGTCCCAAACTTCTCCATGTGTCTGAGTACTCACTGCTCTTTCCCTGCCCTGTCTATGCATCTCAGTACTCGCTGCACTGTCTATACCCTTTCCATGTATTAAGTATTTACTGCACTGCCTCTCCTTGTAGCTATCTTCATTTAGCACTGCACCTGTCCCCCACCCCCCAAATGAATGCTCAGTTCTTGTGTTTAATGTGTAATGCTGCCTGTCTCACAAGCCCATCTAGATCTCGTGGGTCTCATTCTGCCGCGCTGCAGGTCTCACGGTCGGTCAAGGCGCTTTCTTGGATAATGAATGCACTGAGGTCACAGGGCTACGCATCTGAAGAGGAAGTGCCTTCACTCAGTGAGTCCCTGCCAGTCACTTTAGTGCTCTTTATATTCCCATAAGCATTAATACTTCATTATGCTTGTGCCTCTGCGCTGGTACTAAAAAAAATATCAAAGTTCAGGTATCAAATTTGCTGTGGGAAAATCCTCTCTAATGTTCCTCATTCCCCCTCCTCCCCCGGACCATCCTCTTCCCCAGCCTCGCAGCGGAGCCACATGGAGACAGACCCAGAGCCAGCGAACAAGCCCACCGCCGAAGGGGCTCCGTGCCACATCAAGGCGCGGCATCTCCACTACCCTGGTAGCCAGGTCACCCGCTTCCCCGTGCCCGAGGAGAAAGTCCCGTGGGAGGTGCCCGCCGCCGCCCTCTGATACCCACATGGTTGGACGAAGGCCCAGTGATGCTCCTCTGCTGGAGGCTTTATGGAGGTGTTACTTCTCCTTCACTTGCAGGTGGAGTTCACGCTGTACAATCCTCCTGTTTACAGCACCCAGAGGACCACGGACAGCCGAAGGAAGGGAACACCGCCAGCTGGAGAGTAAGTGCTGGTTGTGTGGGTCTGTGAAGCTCTTCTGTCTCAAGAAACCATCTGTTACCGAGAGACTCCCCTCTGCAGCCAATAGGAAGAGGGTAGAATGACATATTAAATGCTACTCCAGCCTACACCTGATGGTGGCCATGGATCAACCATGAAGTTGGGGATTTGTGTCCGTGTCCAGGAGGTGGTTGGGTCACATCCCGTGGCTGATAGAATAATCATATCACCAGTGTTCCCATTAACCCCCACTACTCCAGGAACACTGGTTGACCCCCACTTTCTGATCTTCACTTTGGATAAAAGCATCTATAATTGCCTATGTAAATGTTACTCTTTGGTAAAACTTAAGAAGACTGCTTTTCTGATCAGTGACTGCAGCATTTGTCTTTTTTCTTGCCTGTTTCCACAGCTCTGACGTCGCTAACTTACAAAAGTACAGGTTAGTATCAGACTTGAGCTTGGCTGAGCATCGCGGCAATCCGCCTTCACGGCGGCCAGAATTTTACCCAATGTCTGCTTCCAGGAACCCGGGAGGAAGGACTGGGCTGATGGGGAGAGGCTGTCTGGACCAACTGGGCCCAAACCAGATCCATGACCCAGTGATCACACGGTAAAAGGGGAGCTCACGTGCAACCATGAGCTCACGGCGGGTAAAAGGGGCCTTCAGGGGGCAGATGTGTGTGACGCATTGCCTCCGATGTTCAAGCTGGTGGGATGGAGACAGCCCCACGTTGGAGTTCCTGGCCGTGTGGGAGGAGTCCGAGGGACGCTGGGCGATACCAGGGGTGAGTCTGACCCGCTCATCCTGCAACCTCAGACCACCTGCTGAAATGAATGACTCACTAGATCAGACTTTGATCCAGCTCAGGCTAAAATGCTGTGTGCAAGAGCCTAAGTCACAGAAGCAGCCAATCCTCTTTTTTTCCACCAATACCTCTATGCGTTTTACGTAAGGTAACTCTAGAGGTGTGAAAATGTTAAGTTTCCAGCTTCAAGGACACCCTTGTAAAGCACTCGGGTATATACAGTGCAGGCATTTGGTCACGGCCTAAAAAGATTGTTCTGGTTGAGAATGTGAGGTTGTTCAGTTGTGCCAAGCGCAATATGGTATTTCCTTCAGGGACTGGTACATTCAGACGAGATCCTGCCAGAGAGGCTGGAGAGGATTCTGGGTAAGAAGCTGTGCGACAAGATCAAAGTGCGAATGGCAGAGGACACCCGCCTGCAAACGGTAAACTCAGATTCGCCCACGTGGCTTCAGTCATGACCACAACATTCACGATATTACTACTCCTTTGACATGCATCTAGGATGAGACACGTTCCAGTCAATACCAACAAAGAGAAAGGGTAGCAGTAAGTAATGTGTGCGATTGTGCACATGCATGTACACCTTCTGCGTTTTGAGGACATGGCCTAAAGAAGCCAGTCTTTACTGTGTGTCTAAGGACACACCTACTTCCTTGAATGCAGACCCAAGTGAAAAGACATGCAAAAACTGATCTCGATCCACGGGTATATCTATCTTGAGCAGAAGAAACAGACATTGAGAACGATTAGTGAGTTATTATGGCCTGTATCACTGCTGATATACATGGCTTGTCTCGTCTTGAATGCCTTGGAAGCTCCAAACATTGTAACACATCACGAGCAGCTATTAATTTATATACATTTTTTTATAAGCCTTTGCATAATCTTTTTACACAGAGCCCCTTCATGACCCAAAATGCCTAAAAAAGCTTTAGATTCATGCGCATAACATCAGGCTAAGACCAACTGTCACTGCAAACCAGAGCGGAAACCCCACAGGAAGGGAACGGAGGAGAAAACTCCTGGTACTTTTTAGAGCTAAAAACCTCTAAGGTGTCAACAGCCAACTTGCTGGGTGCCCAGGGGACAGTGTGACCCTCTCAATAGCAGTAGAATGGTGCTATAATTCTGTATCAGGTGTACAAGGGATACGTGGATGACGACAGGAACACGGACAACGCCTGGGTGGAAACGACTGCCTTCAATATACACTTGGGAAGCAGCGCGTTGCTGGACGAGATGAATCAAACGGTGAGAGCCAGTCTGATGCATCACCTTCAACCAGACAGACAGGCCAACTCACAAGCAGTCAAAGTCTCAGAAGGTCACAGCTTGCAGATTAAGTGATAGATGGTAACTGAAGATAATTAGACTGGGTTCCCTGGCTTTGTGTGTGTGTGTGTGTGTGTGTGTGAGTGTGTGTGTATGTGTGTGTGTGGAGTTTGGATGTTCTTCTAGTGTTCATGCAGGTTATGAAAAATGAGTGTCCCTAAGTGGCCCTCAGTATCTGAGTATGTGCCCGGTAGTGGACTCGCCCCCCCCCCCCACTGAGCTCTCCTGGGATAGGCAGGAATAGGCTCACTGCGACCCTGTACTAGATAAGTGGTTATGGTAGGCCAAAGAGGAAGCTGTACGCTAACGCCCCCTGCTGTTTCCCTCAGGTTCAGCGCAGATTGGTGACGAAGGAGTCCGTGTGGTGGAGGGAAGTGAGCAGCACCGCGCTCATGTGCGCCCACCATAAAGAAGTCCTCCGCCGTGTTGCCGAGCTTCACCAGGGGGCGCCCTGACCGCCTGTCCGTCACACACAGCACTGCCACGTCGCACACTAACGTTCATTGCTTGCGGCCGTAAGTCAGTGGGTGTGTGGCCGTGTGCCTTTCAGTACGCCCCAGTACTCAACCCCCACCCTTCCCAGAAAACTAAAGAACAGCATACTCCATCCAAAAGACCTTGCCTGTCATCTTCCACCGTGTTACCTCGACTGTGCTGCGATTGTTCTAGATGACATCATCCCTACATGGGTAATGGTGTGATTTACACTGAAAGGCAGCCAGCCCCCTTTTAGCCCGAATACAAGGCCCACAGGGAAAATTGGTTCTGAAGACCCAGTGTTATGTTTAGAAGCTTTCATCATATATGCAATGACGTCTCCATACCCAGAAAAGCTGAACTATTATAGTGCTTTTCTGCCACACCAGGTACTGTACTTTGGTATGGTACTTTCTGTACTTTACCTTTTCCATTGGTTTCCAGCCGAGTACCAGCACCAAAAGTTCCAGTACCCAAAGTACCACACCAGCTGGGGTATGGGGTACTCTTTTGGTACTTTGGTGAGGGGCATGCAAACGCTTTCTTTGCCGATTGGTTATGCAAATAGCCTGCCACTGAAACACAATACAAACACCATCTTGAAAGAAGTCACGAACTTAGAAAACAACGATAAATGACGTTGACAAATGAAGAGACCCAAGTTTTAAATGCACTCAGGTCAGAAGAATCAGAAGAAGATCTAGATGGCATGACAAGAAATAAAGAAGTATTTGGTATAATATACTAGGGCTACACAATATTGGGGAAAAAAATAAAATATCGTAATATGACTTTGTTGTAATAAATATTGGGATATTTATAAAGCAAATAAGGAATTCAAAATACATTTCTCATAAACACGTCAAGGAGTGATTTAAACAGCAAGGATGAAAATGATTATTATGATTATTTTTTTTAAACATAGGTAATCTGGAAAAGGAACATTAAAAAAGGTCATTAAAATTGCAATGCTTGCTAAGTTTTGTTTCCCATGACTAAAAAACCTGTTTTAGTGAAAACTAAACCCCCCCGTGCTATAATGTCCAGACAGTATGAAGATATGAAAAAGCATGGTCTCAGTCTAGCTGTCGTGGTCCTTGCAATGTGGGGACTGCATATGCATAACATGTGATGTTAGAATTAATATCACACATCTCCCAGCCCTATAGTATTATAATATACCATAGCCTTTTTTTCAAATTCAGCACAAAACACCTGCCTCGCGTTGTAATGTCGTTAGCAATGGGACCAGTTTTTATGCCAGTGGAAAACCAACACTTTGAAGTACTATATTAGTTTGGTACCTGGTGCAGTGGAACAGCACCTTTAAACATTGGTGTACACTGGTGCCACTTGTGTGATAATCCTGTCAAACAACATTCTACTATGTTGGAGGAAGATATTCAGATTAATTCAGCCCTCGAATTTTGGGTTCGGTAGGGTTTTAAGGAATAGATTTTCAATGAATGAATGAATGAATGACATTAATACAGCCATCTTCAAGACACCCAAAGCGCTTTACAGAACCAATGGGGAGCCGCTTCAACCCCCACCACTGTGTAGCCCCCACCTGGATGATGCGACAGCAGCCATTCTGCATCATTTTAATCAACACCTGCCCAAGATCACAAAACTAGCTGACTTACTGCCTGGATCATGACTCCAATAAAATAGTTAAATCCAAGGCTGAGGAAAACCCTGTCTGCAAGACTCCAAATAAACACCAACACAGTACTAAATGCATCTTTTACATTATCTAAGTATTATAGCAGACAACTGAATCCATACAAAGCATCTAGCAGTTCAGGTCCAGAAAGTACAAATCCAGACCAAGATTTTGCTTCAACCAACCAGTAGAGCATAAAGTGTCACAGACACAGAGTACTCAACTGGTTGGTTGAAGCAAAATCTTGGTCTGGATTTTTACTTTCTGGACCTGAACTTTCCACCTCTGGGCAGAACTCAGTTTAGGTTGTAACCTGGCGCAAGTGCCAAAAGGCAAAGCATCTGGTGCAATTAAGACCAGGAACCTGCTGGTTTGCTGCAGTTTCAAGCTGTGTTTATAACTCAGAAAGAGCACAATGACTTTCATTTCCCAGTGTGGGATTATACTGTCAGTTTGCGTGAGCTCTTTATGTGCCAGTGCCACCCGTAACCTGTCCTGCTCACTTTATGTCACTTCAAAAGCCTGCAGCTTAGTGGTTGGTTATTTTCCAAATACAGAAGGTCAATGGTGACCAACATTTTGTTTCAACCAACCAGATGAGTGTAAAGAATCACAGTCACAGAGTACTCAACTAGTTAATTGAAACTAATTGAAATCTTGGTCTGGGCTTTTTGGACCTGATAACCAGGGTTATTACAGCACCTATAGCAGCTAATGGAGGGGCACATATGATCGATTTTTTAATGTTTACACCATTTCACATAAGGTGCACCCATTTTTATACTTTTGCCTTATATATATATATATGTTACTTTTGAGGAAGTTATATAGTGAATAGACATAATCTGTTTGTATACAAATACAGTAATTAACATCGCCTATTGTTTTTGTATCACTGGAAAAATGTTTGGATATTGACCACTTAAGAATCACATTCGTGTGAGTTTTTATAATCCATCTGTCTCCCAAGCATTTATCCTGGTCAGGGTTATGGGGGCTGGGGCTTATGTCAGACAGCACAGGGCACACGGATGGGGTATGCCACTGACTGTTCTTGTAATCTTACTGATAATATATGCATACACAGATATATTCAGCTTATGGTTATCCTGTTCGGGACAGTGTGCTCTGTGCTCCTTTGTAGTAGACCCCACGTGCTGTGCTATTTGTCTCACCTGTATGTCACTTTCGACAAAAGCCTCTGCTAAATTAATAACTATAAATGCTGTAGCCAGATGAATTTAACCAATTTACACACATGTAACTTAAAACCACAAATATCTTCAGCATTCCTCACGTCAAAACATCCCCAAGGTACTCTGGTACATCATAGTATGATCAACCTCGACTGATTTGATCATGACGGATCCCGGGATTACAATGGTGATGGTACAACTATAAATAGTACCAGGGGAAAACGTGGAAATACGATGTTTGCTGTTTGTTATTGTGCTCTAGGTTTCATGTACAACCTGCTAATCCTGTTCAAGCAGCTTCATAGTCCGGATTCTGGAGGATTAACACAACCACTGCTCGTGTGCCACATGTAGGCTTATTGCGTACGAAGTTCCACAGTAAAGTGTGTCGTGTTTACATTTACATTGTTCCTGTGTCTTTGTTGTACATAAATGAAATACAGATTGTGTGTATATTCCAGCAGAAATAAAAACGAGCTTTCATCCAGGTTGACTATCAATTCTGGGGTGTTCCGGTTTCTAAAATATAAATACCCTATATTTAAAGTATCAATATCCGTTATACATCCATTTTTTGTATTACTATATCAAATTAAATGTTGTTAAATGTTGTTTTAGCTCTAGTCCAATTTTATCTCATATAATCCAACATAATGTAATGTAATTTAGGCTATCTTGGTTCTCACATTAAACCAAATTATTAAACTGCCATAAAAACGTATTATTTTACCCATATAAAAAAGAACGGTCCCTCAGTATATTTTAAAGTATATATTCTGTCACAAAAAAAAATGGTTCGTCAATAACTTTGGATACACGACTGAAGCAGCCGGCTATACCTCCCGGGGTACCCTGCTAAGGGGGTCCTTATATGTCGAATAATAAGAATACATACGGATAAGGCTTCCAGCACAGCCATGCAGGTCCCGCTAATGCGCGCGCCCCAGCACCCCGCAAGCCGCGCACGCGGCTCACCTGACCAGCATCCGTCAGCCGGCTACAGGTGAAGGCCACGCCCACCCCGGAAGTGACGCGGACGCTCACGAGCTCGGGATTAGACCACAGGATTAGAATCAGACCGGACGGCCGAAGCCCAGCTGAGCGTCGTATCCATGAGACGGTACTGCTATTTGACATTTCGTTTTATTATCCCCGATTATTTACGTACGAAAGCAGGCGCGGACTTTATGTGTGCTTGTTTTTGCGGTGTGTATGAGTGGTTTTGTTACTAGCGAGGTAATAGCGCAGCTCGATGGTGCTGGTTTGCAGGACACTATGTCGCGGCTCCTGCGCTGCAGCCGCGGGGACCTTCGGATGTCCGCCGCTTTGACGTGGGTATGTATTGCAGGGGGATGCGGTTAAATTTAACAGCCCGAAACAGGTTTTAAAAATGGGTTGCGTAGTTATGCAACAGAATCTGGGTGGATTTTGGCAGCCTCTCCTCCCGGGATGAGTTTGCGGTCGTTTCGGTTTTGAAGCCGGATTTGATTATTAGATCATTAGCGATATACTTGTTTTTTTATTCGAAATGCTATTGCAGATGTATTATTTCTTTTGATAAGGTGCAGCCAACGATTCATTGAACATCAATGGCTGAATTTGTTTATTTGTTCACAATATGGAGAGCTGGACATGTCGTTACAAAGCGAAAGGTGACTTTTGCATATTCCTGGCTATATCCATCTCCGGTTCCGTCCAGTCATTTTATGTTGCGGTCATTATATAACAAAATCGGGTAGCAGATTATTTATTTTCTACGCAATGCAATACCGAAGCAAAACAACTGCATAACAATTTGATGATCTTAATGATGTTAACGACTGAGTGCACTTCTATTTTGTAATTTTCAATCAAATTATAGTCGGATTCGAAAAGAGAGCAGGAAAGGGCAGTTGTCTGAACATGGCCAAGGCAATTCAGGATTCGTTAATTGCCTTAATGTAGTTGATGTGCTCTGAAATTATTTTTATGTCTTGTAGATCCGATTTTTTTCCAAACAGTAGTGATGCGTTGGCATCACTGTGCTGCGTTAGTTGATGTATGTTATTAGCATCCCTTACATATTCCTTATTTGATCAACACCGGCATTCTGTATAGTATTGGAAGGTAATATTTAGTGATATCAAGCACTGTAGGATTTGCGTGATTTCGCATGTGCAGCTTAATCCTCAAAATTTTGTGCCTTTTGTTATGGCTTCAAGGAATCATTTTAGGGCCATATATTATGAACTGTTCCCACAATTGAAAGGAAACAATAGGCTACCTTTTAAGTAAATAGGTTAAATTAAGGAGAGCGCAGTATTTTGTGCAACTAAAATGAACTCGTTAGTGATATTTTTTGAGACCCCCTTTTCCAGTGAGGACCACACATGTGATGCTTTTAGCAGCAAATAACGTGTTACTTTGGACAGCATTAAGCAGATGAGTTTCCCAATCTTATGGCCCCAGGGGAGTCTCTCGTAAGGGTCATGGCCCTTAGGCTGTGTAACCCATATGTGAGACAGTTTGCTCAGATGGGGAATAATATGCATTTCTCTGGCCACAGACGTGCGCCAAAATGCCTCTTTTAAACCAGGTTAAATAATGTCCAGAATCTTATTTCAGCGTTTTGAAGTTCCAGGAAACTCCATTGCTATGGGTTACGTTGTTCACCGTTACTAATTGATGAAGAGAGGGGCACGATTCCAGGCCTGAGCTTTCAGTTTTGCTCAGATTTCATGCTATGACTCTGGAGTTGGGTTGGGCTATTGTTGGGGGAATCTTCAGAGTTTGATAGCTTGCATGAGGTACTTGTTACCAACTGCCTCTCCATTGCCAGGCTGCAGACCAGGTTTAAAGACCAGTAAGGCCAAAGTGAGCCTTTGGAACATTGTGTGTTCAGACTCCCTTCAAGCATGTATTCCAAGACCCAGGATCAGAATTTGGGATCAAAGCCTATCCCATTCACCTTTATGGTGGCTGCTTCTCACAATAGCCACCCCTTAATTCAGGTTTAGTTAGTAATTGTTAGCTGTGTCCATGCTAGTGAACAAAGGGAGCTTGACCCCAAACCCTCAGCTTGCTTCTGTGGACCTTCCATGAGATACTGGGTGACAGGCAGTTGGGCAAATTAGCCAGATGTGGCATGTTGAATATTATTCTGGAATAATGTGCAAGAAACTCTTGCAGCTAATCCAGCATTGGATCAGTATGATTTTAACACGATTCTTCCTGACAGATATTGCCTTGTATACATTTTCTATAATCCCAACCCAGTCTAACTGCAAGAGATATGTGGTAATCTTGGTTCTTGTTTTACCTGCCATGAGACTAACTGGTCTTCAGTGATCTCAGTTCGGTGTGGTGTGCTGCCCGCCCACAAACCTGTGTTTTCTCAGTCTAACGGGCATATTTGCACTGGGACCTTGAACTGGATTTTTTTACATTGGGGTCATAAATATCCTTTAAATAACTTTGCCACCAGAACATAATCGAACGAACTGCAGAGCAGCGTTAAGGACCTCTTACTTCTTAGGAATGTGGGCCATTAAGAACTGCTTACAGTGGTAACTCATTAGCATCGTTGCGCCAGCAAAGTCAAGTATTCAGCAGAAACCCTTTCAGAACCAAAGACTGTACCATCTGTGCCAGCCTTGCCTTGAGCCAATCGAAGAAGAATTGGAAGTAGGTGTTGTCAGTCAACCTGTAGGGAGTTTCGGGTGTTGATGCCGTCCACTGGCGAAAGTGAATATGAGAAGGAGGAACCAGCTCAACCTGTCCACAGAATGCTGGGATTAACCACCTGCCCTGGTTTCTGTAGGAAGGTTCCAGCTGCCTAACAGCGTGCTGAAAAATCTTTGCTGCGAGAAGATGGACAGAAAGCGGTTGGTATCATGTTCACTTACGATGCACCTGATACCATGGATAAGCATTAGTTCCATCTCAGAATCTGTCACCCTGCAAATTAGGACTGTTATCTTTGATCCTCAATAGCCTGTGGTATATGGTACCTAAAGTACTTTGCTGTATAGTTTGAGTTTGGTTGCTATATGCTTTTGGCGTTGAATGACGTGCTGCCTTTCAGTGAGGGATCAGCTTACAGAACAGTGGAATAAAGGTCAGCAGTCAGGTACAAAATGACGCTTGGTACAATGGTTTGATCTTTCAGTCCACTGGTGTGAACATTTTGACTGGGGGGGAGGGGCATCTATGTGATGGAGAACTGGGGGTAATGGAAAGGTCGGTGGGCCATGCAGTGCTGACATGGGGAAGGAAGCCATGTTCAGATGAAAGTATAGCATGTTGGGAGCAGGACAATATATAGCTAATACCCTATTGGAAAGATGATACAATATTTTTATCCTTGCAACGTCCGAGTTAACAGGATTCTGACAGTACACCATGCACACTTCTTATACTCTGTATTATTGTGGTGTTCATGTAAGAGTAATTTGCGAAACTGTTGTGTGGTCTTACATTTTCCTGTGGCATGCGGATGGCATGCCGACTTCACTGTCTCAGCTGGGACAGTTTTGTTATCATTCCACAGTCAAACCATTGACTGTGCTGGTCCGAGCTTCAGTCTGAATTTTTGAGGTTTGCATGCAAGGTAGCTTGTCACTGGGTTGTCTTCCCAAGAATGGATCCCTCCTATATCCTCAAGGTTTCAAACACCAGACCAAACTGGGATGTGAGGATGGGTCTTTACATGCTTTTGTGTATCCTGGGGGATTGCTAGAAGCACGCTCTAGGAAGTATTGGGATTAGGAAGTGCTTGTGTGTTCTGCTTGTCCTCCCAGGACTTGCGTGTCCCTCACTGTGGTGGCCAAGGGACGCTTACCAAGACTGCTCCACAGCTCCATGCAGTCAGCACTCACTGTGCAGCGAGGGGACATCAAGGATTTCGGGTGGACCAAACGTGCCAGTTTGAACCCATGAATGAATGGCAGCTGAGTTCCCAAATGCCCAGGGGTCACAAAGCCTTGTTTCACTGTTGCAGGATGATGTACTGACAAGCGATGAGGGACTCTTGGGGTTAATTTGCAATTGAGAACCGGAAGTCAATAATGGCTAATGCTGTCCTGACCGTATAACCCAATTCTCCTATTAGCCTTACTCTATGGCTGGAACCCCTATAATCATAGTCCTTCATGGTGATGTGTGGGTGCTGCTCTGGTCCTTTGTGTTTTAAATGGGAAATGGACAGGTGGGTGGTGTTGGACGCCTTTGGCCATGATGCTGGTGCCTCTGTCGTACCCGTTTCTTGCTCCAGTTGCTGCCTGATGAAAAGGTGTTGGCCTTTGTTGCCTACTAGAAATTCTTACTCGCTTACTCACAAGGTCCCTGCAGTTGAAGCCCTGATAGGGAGTCATGTGATTAAGGGGCATGACTTCAGTGTTCTCATAACGCCCCGTTTCTTTAGCTGCCTGCTTCTCCAGAATCCTGCCCATCTGTTGTATTTTGCCAGCTAAAGGATGTGCACTTACTGTTACACATTACAGCTTTGGAAACAGCAGCTTTCGGGGTGGTCCTCTCCTGCAATCACTCTCTGAAAGCTATGCCACTCTCGTGGTCATACGAGTGTCTGGGAACGGTAAGCACTGCTCATGGCCAGGCCAGGCTGATGGCAGCTGTCTCTTGCCCAGTCGCAGGGGTGGTTGGGGGTGCAAGACACAGGAGCTGTCAGTGTATGTGTTTGGCTTCTGGTGAAATAGTGATGAGGCAGTGTAATGGAGCCAAGGCGGTATGTCTTACAGCAGGAGCCTGGAGAAAGGGCCGAATTAGGCACTGTCTACAGGAAGTCCTCTCCTAGCGCGCGTACACACACACACACACACACACACACACACACACACACACACACACACACACAAACTCTCTGGTCATGTGATCCCAACATGGAGCCATTTACACGATGTGGGGAGTTTCATCAGAGCTTGCGTGTCTCCTCCTGGTTACCTCTCATGCTCCCTGGTTACATGGCCTGGACGGCAGGTTACTGCTGGTGAAATGAATCTTGCTGGTAAAGATGCTGGGAAGATGGGAGTGGCCAGCTGCCTTTGTTCCTGGCCCACTGTTCCTCCGCATCCCGTTTCAGTGGGAGCTACCGGCTGGATCCGCCTCTCACCATGAATAAGTTATGGTGGTCTCGCCTGTGGATGTCGGAAAGAGCCTGTGCACATCTGTCTCCCCCCTCCACCCACCTCATTTTCTGCCAGCCGTGACTCTGGACCTTTTGCCGGAGCCTCTGCCCCCCTCCGACCAGCCCCCCCTTCCAGCTTAAATTGTCTACCTCAAAAAGAATGTTTGTGTAATTTGTCTGTTTTCTCTGTGCTTGTTTCCTCTTGCATTCCAATAACATACAACAAGGCAAATTCTGAGATGCCAGTTGCCTGGCGCATGTGTGTCTGTGCCCAGTGATGGGTTGGCACTCTGTCCATGGTCTGCTCTGCCTTGTGCACTGTGCCTTCTGGGACAGACTCCAGTCCCAGCATGACCCTGAACTGGGTAAGCGCTTACGGACAGTTCAGTGGATGCATGCACTGATGGTACAGGATGCGCAGCCGTTTCCATCCAGCTCCATTCCTCCTGCAACGAGTGTCTTGAAAGTAGCTCTGGATGAAAAAAAAAATATTAGCTCACGATTTTAGCAAGTATTAGGATGTGACAAATAACCAGTTGCGCTCTGGTTTAAGCTGGAAAGGTTTTGGGCACTGAACATATACATGTGGTGATTGCAGGTCTTTTTTTTTTTGAGGATTTTGGGGTTTAAGCAAAATAAAGTGGGGTGGGGGGTGGGGGGGCTTGGGTGATCAACGGGCAGAAAAATGATACAGGCATTAGGCCTACTAAATGGGACACAGTTGAGTATGTCCTGACCTGTCTAGAGGAAACTGCCTATCAGTGTCACAAATGGCAGATGATGGAAGAGGCTTGTCACTTGTCTTCTTATTGGCCTGGTATGGTCATGGCCTTCCCAGTTCACAAGACATTGGATGGGGTTGAAAAGTTCACCTTGTCCTGGATTGACATGAGTACAATTTTAGAGGAGAGCGAGTTGTTTTGTTTTTTAGCGCGCGGTCTAGTGTTTTGCCTCTTGTTTTCTTTCGTTGCTCTGGCCCCAGCCTTTCCTGGAACAGTCTGGCTGTTTGTTTGCACTCAGCTGACCTTTGGACCTGCAGGATGGTGTTGAGCCAGGTATGTTCCCTGCTGAAGTTGACGGCGCCGGGCTGAAGGTCTCCATCGGTTCCGGATACAGGGCCGCTCAACCGAAACCCGACGGCTTTGCCTCCCCTTGGTCGCTGGGAACTGCATTTTTTTTCAAGCTCTTTTTACAGCCTCAGGGAAGGGAACTGGCCACGTCTGTGGGGCCTCCATCTCCACGTTTATCTGAGTAAAGGCCGGAGAATCGGCATGCCTGGGCGGAGGCAGGTAGGCGCGGTGCATAAGGCTAATCAGCTCTCACACCAGATGTTTTTTCCAGCATTTAATTATTAATACGCCGACATTTTCATCCAGAGTGGCTTTTCAGGCTAGATGTCATACTTCACCGGGTTGGGTAGTTTTACCCTGCTCAGGATACAAAAGCAGGGCCTTTTTTGGGGTTAACCTTTTCATCTGTGTTCTTAGCTCTCTGTGTGTGACGACCCGAAGGCGGATTGAGCTTTTGCGTTTTTGCAGCCGTTTATGCATGTGGGCATGTGGGTTATTCGAACTCCTGGCCAAAGGACATTATGGAGATACTGCCACGAAACAAACAAAGCTTGGATTTGCATAACAAAAAAGATTAAAAGTGTGATTTAAAAAAAAAAATGAGACCGAAATTGAGTCCATGGAAATGCCCCCTACATGTGTAAGTGTGTGTGTGATTTCTGCTGTAGGCCACCTGCCGCTCGCATTGCCTGCGGTGCTGATTTGCCACGCTCTCTTCTCAGCGGTGGTACCAAATCCAGGGGATGGGTCTCCCTCGGCCTTAGGAGAGGAGCATCTGTTCTTAGCTTCCTAGAACACCCCCCCCCCACCCCCCCACCCCCCACCAGCTCGGTCTCATCTTGGTGGCTGCTCAGCAGGGGTCTCCATGTGTAGGTCTGTGTCCCTGCTTTTGTTTGGCTAGATTTATGTTTCCAGAGCGGGGCGTCAAGCTCTGTTCCTGCTGCTATTTTGCTTTATTAATCACCAGATCACTTCCAGTATTTTTTTTTTCTTTTAATTCTGTATTTATGCTGTTTTTTTTTCTTTCTTCTTTTCTTCTTCAAAGTTCACGAGATTTAAAGAAAGCAGCTATTTCGTGGATTGGCCAGGAAATAAACTCTGAAAGCGTGTCTATTTTTGGAGAAAGGTCTTCAGACCAATTAAGGCAGGATAATGGGTAGGAATGAGGCCCAGCGGCCGCAGGGCCTGCCAGAAGCCTGCCTTTGTCTCTTTCTGGAATCAAGCTCTGCTGACAGGGTCCAACAACGCGTCACCCTCCCGGTTTTGGCTGCCCGACGAGACGTGTGAGCATGGGGAGGGGGGGGGGTGAAATTCAGTGACAACAAAACGGCCTTTTGTGCATAATGTCACAGCAGCGCACGGTGTGTTGTCACGGGGATGTGTTAGCTCTGCAGCGCTGTGTCACTGCAGTGGGAAGTGCGCGTGTCCCTTTGGGGCTGCGGACAGGCCTGGGATCAGTCTGGGAGAACGGACTGGTTTGTCTTTGCCTGCTTTTCAGTAAGGGACCGTTAAATCAAAAAAGTTGGGGTTTGGGGTTTGGAGAGACCAAAATGGGGACTTAAGTGACAGTAAAACTAAAAAATCACCTGAAACTTTAATAAAATTGATATTAAAGCTGGGAACTGGGTGAATTCTAACTAATTGTTCAGTACTGTTTATATTTTTTTGCATGGTTAAATTTTTCTCCCTACAATTCCCAGCTTTGGGTCATCTGCTGCTTGGGAGCAAGCCCTAATTACATCACGCGTCGTATGTTACATGGCAATGATGGTGAACGCATTTCTGTCGGTGTGGCTGATGCGCCGCTCTGGCCAGCGTTAGCCTCCCACGGATTTTCGCATACTGTCGTCATCCTGTGAGCACGGCCCCCCCAAACTGAAGGTTCTGCCTGGAATTACAGCACCTACAACAACATCGATGGGGATCTTGACTTGGGAAGAAAAACGGCACGGTTTAATGCAGTCACAGTTATTTAGTCTACACAGCTTGAATGTATTTAATGAGCTAATTTCATCTGTCACTAATTATAAACTTCTCTGCCAAGTTATTAATAGCCTGCAAATAAATCAAACACAAATGAAGGAGGACGTGAGTTCCTTGGAGATGTGTGAGGCACACTGGTGTAGTTATAGTTTAAGTCCAGTTAAATTCATTCCTCTTCTCCACATAGAACGCAGCTGCTTTCTGCCCAGTGACCTCCGCCCTTGTAAGGGCCACAGGAGAGTCAGGTGTCCCTTTCCGAAAAATCTTCTGAGCTCTGGCCCCTTGCCACCGGTTCCTTTCCTGGCCAGTGACCATGACCCTCTGTCACTGTGCCTCCCCAGCAGTGCCTTTGTGGGCCTGACATGGTGGCGTTCTTGGAGATGTCTATGACGACCGGCTCCGTCACACTCCAAAAAAACAAATGTATACAATTCTATTTGTCTTGCTTTATACAAAATAGCAACGGGGTCTTGTGAATCAGCCCCCTCCTCTTTCGCATGGGGGGTGTTTCTCTCGAATTGGGGGTCCCTTTGCTACACAGTATGTCCTGAGCTGGAAGCACAGGCTGCATTGGCTCAGACTCTCAGGGGACCTGGCAGGAGCCCTGGCCTTCTGTGTCTCCATCCTGCTTCTCTGTCTCCATCCTGCTTCTCTGTCTCCATCCTGCTTCTCTGTCTCCTCCTGTTTCTTCCACGTTCCTCCATGAATAACCTCTTGATCAAGGTTCTTTAGTGTGTGCTGGGGGCCCATGGTGTATAGAGATTAGGCCCTCTCTACAGTGTGTGTGTGTGTGTGTGTGTGTGTGTGTGTGTGTGTGGCGAGGTGGGGGTGGCACTTGGTGGGATTTCTGGTTTTCGAACAGCTGAGCCCGTCTTCCAGTTCAGCATAAAGCGATTTAATCTGATCCTCGGATGCAGATAGAGTATCTCCGTGACCAATTGGGGCCAGTCAGTGTGTGTGGGGAGGTGGGTGTTAATGCTCCGATGTTTGGCCAGCACCCGCCCCCCTTCCCCCCACTCTTTGTCCATTTCACACCTCCCCCGTTCTGTTCCTCTGTGGGAGAGCCCCTGATGCAGAGAAGCGTCACGGCGGACCATGCGACCGCGGCAGGTGGGCGGCTCTGACGTGTTCCGCTGGCGTACGTCACGTGATGCATATTTCCGAGCACGCTGGGACTGCCGGCCAGCCCAGGAGAGTGACGGGATGGACTGAAAGTGTCCTTCTGATTTATTTTTCTCGTCATACGATGGCGCAGGGAAGCTGCCGATCCCGGCCGTCAACACAGAAACAGGTAAAAGGCATTGAGGCTGCGGTCAGATGCTGACCCTGCCCCCGGTGGGCGGAGCCTCTCCTGGCTCCGCCCTCCCTGCTGCACTCGGCCCTCTCGCGGACCAGCTGGTTCATTCATGAAAAGTATGACGTGAGCGCTGCGTGGATCCGTCCTCTCTCTCGCTCTCTCTCTCTCTCTCTCTCTCTCGCTGGCTCGTTCGCTCCCTCTCTGCGCTCAGACGCGGCCGGCTCTCAGCAGGAAGAACCTGCCCTGCTCTGTCCTCCTCCTCCTCCTCCCGTCCTGGGCCGTCGCCGTGGCTTCACTGCTCCGCCGCGACCGTGCGTCTGGGCTCCGTCGGCCGTGAGTAATGCAGCGCGCCTGTCCCGCTGCCGGGGGTGTCTGAGCGGAGCCAACACGTGTGTCTGTGTGTGGGTGTGTGTTTGGCTTGTGACTCCTGTCTTTAATGGCTGTCAGATGGTGTCAGTGCACTGTGTGTGTGCACGCTTGTGCGTGTGTGTATGCATGCATGCTATTTTAAGCTTCAGTCAAGTCACTGGTGTTTCTGTCGGTAGCTGTCCTCTGAAGGATGGGGGGGCGGGATGTTAGCTGTTCTGGGGAGGTATGGGGGGGCATTTTGCTGCTGCTGCCAGCTGATCCACGTCAAGAGCAGTAATGTTCTAGGGTGCGCTGATTCCTTTTGTCTGGATTGCAGACACATTACTTTGAGTCCCCCCCCCCCCCTTTCCAGCTGGGCCCAGTCAGTCATGGGGGGGGGGGGGCAGTAGGCTCATTTGCATGAGCCCTTTCCTCGGCACGTCAACCGGGTCGCACCGGAGACCTGACCTGTGTGATTTCCATCGGAACAGGACATTGCTGGGCTGGGGGATTGCCTTTGTGTGTGTCTACCTATATCCATCCATCTGTCCATCCATGCCCTTATCCATCCATCCGGGCCACTCTTGGACCGTCTGCCAGCCCCTGCTGGCTAATGGAGGCCCAGCATTGATTTCCAAGCACTTGCCCAGCTAAGGTTTCCCAAGCTGAACGTTTGGGCAGAAGCACCCCCCTGCCCCACCCCCGCCCAGCTCATTGGAGCTCCACGTCCCAGCGTGGCGTGGTGTGGCGTGGCCTGCCCCCCTGTTATGACTGTGCTTCACGCATCTCTGTAAAGCCCCCGGATCCCCCCTCCCCCCTGCGAGGGGGACCGACAGGCAGTGCCATTCAGGGGGGGCTGCCGTCTCCTCCTCCCTCTCTTGTGTCCTTTGTTGTTGCTCTGTGTTTTTTTTTTTTTTTTAAAAACCTTTTAAAGCTGCAGCAGCGCCTCTTCCAGCTCCCCTCTCCTTCCCACGTCTTGCTCTCCCCCACCCCCCAGGTCCATCTCTCTGCTCTCCTTTCCCAGGTCCATCTCTCTCCTCTCCTCCCCCAGGTCCATCTCTCTCCTCTCCTCCCCCAGGTCCATCTCTCTCCTCTCCTTTCCTCTCCCAGGTCCATCTCTCTCCTTTCCTCTCCCAGGTCCATCTCTCTCCTCTCCTCTCCTCTCCTCTCCCAGGTCCATCTCTCTCCTCTCCCAGGTCCATCTCTCTCCTCTCCTCCCCCAGGTCCATCTCTCTCCTCTCCTCCCCCAGGTCCATCTCTCTCTTCTCCTCTCCCCCCCTCCCCCAGGTCCATCTCTCTCCTCTCCTCCCCCAGGTCCATCTCTCTCCTCTCCCCCCCTCCCCCAGGTCCATCTCTCTCCTCTCCTCCCCCAGGTCCATCTCTCTCCTCTCCCCCCCTCCCCCAGGTCCATCTCTCTCCTCTCCTCCCCCAGGTCCATCTCTCTCCTCTCCTTTCCTCTCCCAGGTCCATCTCTCTCCTCTCCTCTCCTCTCCCAGGTCCTTCTCTCTCCTCTCCTCTCCTCTCTCCTCTCCTCTCCCAGGTCCATCTCTCTCCTCTCCTTTCCTCTCCCAGGTCCATCTCTCTCCTCTCCTCTCCTCTCCCAGGTCCTTCTCTCTCCTCTCCTCTCCTTTCCTCTCCTCTCCTTTCCTCTCTTCCAGCTTCATCTGTTTTCTTCCCCCTTGCTTCATCCTTCCTTCCCTCCCTCCATTCCCTCTGTTTGATTTTGTCGCTGGCCACCCTCCCCTATGCAGTGTGCTGTTTTTGGGGCTCCCTCACACCCCCGCGCTCTGTGGGATCCAGCCGTCTGCCGGTGAGGCCCGGCACTTGGGGAGCGTGACGTCTCTGCGCCGGGTGCTATTTTTATCTTTGTTTCTTCAGCACGGAGCCGTGCGTCAGCAAGTGCGCGTGTATGTCTGCAGTGTGTGTGTGTGTGTATGTGTTTCGCCGCTTTACCCTTGCACAAGTGTAGAGGTGCGTGTGCAGTGTGGTGACGAACCACACCCACTAGTCTCCTGCCTCCAGCCCATTGGTTCAGCCACCTCTGCCGTGAGCAGCGTCATTGCATTTAAAGATGCATTGCAGGATGGCAGCGTGTGTGTGTGTGTGTGTGTGTGTGTGTGTGTGTGTGTGTGTGTGTGTGTGTGTGTGTGTGTGTGTGTGTGTATCGGGCTGTCTCTTCCTAAAGTGGCTTTTTTTGTGTGTGCACACTTGGTTAAACTGTGGGGGCATCTGGAACGTGGACTTGCCTCACACTCTGGTTCTAGCCACACTCTGGTTCTAGCCACACTCTGGTTCTAGCCATCCTGGATGCATTCGGTGTCGACATCCTAAGCGTGTCATCGGGGCCGCTAAGAGGCCCCGGGCCTTGCTGCAGAGTCGGCGCGGTAACGCCTGACTGACTTTGTTTGGCATTCTGCGTGCTGGGCGATAGAGCGGCTCCGAGGAAGAGACTCCATGACGACAGTGAACAGAATGAAAGCCCTGAGCTTCATCTCACCACCCTGGTCCTGACACTCAATGCAGGGGAGTGGCTCTCAGTCAGGGCAGGGTGCTTACATACCGCACCCCTACATAACCCTAACCCTGTCAGCCGGGGTCGCCTATGGGTCATGCAGATCAGGACCTCTAAGTTTCAGGGACTCCAAAAGTGCTCCGGATACCACATGTGTCAGCGCTCCACCGGGAGCTGGGAAGCCTCGTCGATTCTGTTTTTATTTATTTTATTTTTTTTTGCAAGTTATTGCTCAGGATGCCCTCAGCAGCCTGCAGACCAGCCAGCCTTGAAGGTCCTGTCTATGTTTTATGTGCATCTTCTAGCTGGAAAGAGGAGACTGTTCACTCTCACTCCTACTGGTTCCTGTAGGAACTGGGATGTTTCTGACACTTTTTTCAGGTCTGAAATATTCAGTAAGTTTTGTATGAGTCTTAAACACTTATTGGAGATCATAGTCTGTAGATCTGATGCCAGTACAGGGATGGTCTGTGTCCGGAAGACTTGTTCAGAATTTGTTGGCCTGTCGGACGTTTACTGTGGTCTTTGTGACATGATGGAGACATGTTTCACAAAACTCCAGTGGGGGACTCGCCCTTCCATGCACCCCGGGTCTGCACCCAGACAGCGCTGTGTCAGAGGCGCGCGCTTGCCGGAGCGGGGGGTAGGGTGGGGGTCAGACATGTGCCAGAAGGTCGGGGCCAGGCCTAATGCATTGTGGGATACAGTGGGAGTTAAATTGGCCCTTTGTCACAACAGCAGCTGTTTGTTTGGGAGTGGGCACCCTCAGGGTACCCGGCAGGACCTCTGATAATGAGACCTACAGCCGTGGGGGGGTTGGGTGGTTGGGGGGTGGGTGGGGGTAAGGGGCGGGGCCTCCTTTGTGTGTTTACATCCACTTTCAACCAATTTTATTTGCTGTGAGATATATTTATAAAACCACATGTAATGGTGAAAAGAAAATGCAGATAAGTACAGCAGAAAGGGAAAAGGTCTGCACAAAATGGGAATATCAGCAGCAGAAAGGGAAAAGGTCTGCGCAGAATGGGGATATCAGCAGCAGAAAGGGAAAAGGTCTGCACAAAATGGGAATATCAGCAGCAGAAAGGGAAAAGGTCTGCGCAGAATGGGGATATCAGCAGCAGAAAGCATCGACAGTGGAATCGGCCAATCAGAGGGACTTCTCGCGTGTATTCGCCCGTGCAGGTTTTGCGTCAAGGCTGGAAGGGCCTCAAACACAAATGTGCCTGTGCAGCGTGGCGTGTCTCTGCTGGTGTCCGATCCGGGCTTTTCCACCGCTGCCGTGAGCCCAGTCTGAGGTGCTTTTCCCAGTGAATTTCCCATCTGGGTTAGATCGTCACGTGCGTCGCGCTTTTAATTAAAGGAAAAATCTGCATGGCAGATTAAATTGTCTGATGGAGTAATTAAGAGTGGTGATGGGTGTAAAAACAGTGGAAACGCCCCCCCGGTGCGGGCAAAGCCATTGTGCCCGGTGAGGCTTGCCAAAGCCGACGGGTTGGACCACAACAGCTGTGCGCCGGGGGACTCTGGCTCACAGCCAGCCGGGCCATGCTGGATTTAATGGGAGCACTGGGATTGCACCTGCCATCAGATGGCCTTGGGCAGGGCCTTTGTCGTAGGAACCTGATCTACTTCCCAGCAGATCGGGATAGTGACAGTGCGGCTGGAGGGGTGACTCGGTCGGGTCACAAGGCCGCGTGTAGGAATGAGAGTTCAGCCCTCGGCTGTCCTTTCGCTCTCTGCCTTTCTTTAATTCTCTCTGTCCATTCTTCCATCCTGTGTTTCCTCTCACTTGACCCCCCCCCACCCCCCCTCCCCAGCTCTCATTAATCTTGGACCTCGTAGGTTTTCCGCCCTTTTGATCAGTTCTTGGCCACGTTCCTTGAGGGAGAGGGTGGGGGGCGTTTGCTCTAGCGCAGGCCTCTGGCCCCTTCAAATGGCGATCAGTGGGCTGTAAGGGACACCACTGGGGCGATTGGTTTGTTGATAAGGCCCAGACATTATTTATGGGAAAACAGGCGCTGGCTCCATCAATAATTCACCCTGGCCTCTGGATTAAAGTTAGCCGACTGCGCGGAACCTGCCGTGGACATGGGTCAGGCCCCTGTCCTAAACTCCTTAGCCATGAATGGCAGAGCAGAAGGGAAACTGACAATCTCAGTTAATTAAGACTTTGAAGGTTGCAGGTTCAAATCCCAGAATGGGGGGAGCACTGTTGAACCTTCAGGCAGCTATATGAAACTTAGGGGTGTAGTGTGCACAGCCTGGTTAAGGAGATGGAGTCTTAACCAGGGGGTTGTTGGTTTTGGTCCCTGAATATGCCTTTGTTGAACTTATTTGCGATGTCCGTAAGGTAGAAAGTCCCAGTAAAAAGCCGGGCTGTAGATATGTGTGAAATGTGTAGGTCCAAGCAGTGTCTCCTGGGTAGAAGTGTCAGATATCCTGTTGCACGTAAGTTATTTATTACAAAGTGTTTGCCTGGCTCCTTAATAAGCTCGTTAATTAAACATGTAATGTGGCCTCTGTTCCGGGGTGGGGCTGTCGCTTGCTTAGTGCCTGGATGCGATTCACCAGGGAACTTGCTCCTGGACACACAGACTCGTGCACAGGAGGGGGGGGGGGGTTGTGGGTTGCCAGGTTCTGGTTGTGGAATGTTGCACCTTGCAGGTGCGAATGTAGCTGGAATAGACCTTTTGGTGACATCCACATGTGTCCTATTAAATGCTGTGTTCATATATAAACAGGTGGCAATGAGCTGCTTTGTTCCCCTAAATAATGAGGAGGCCTTGTTTAGTAGCAGACCTGGTCCACAGCCGCAAGCTGCCAGTTAGTTTCAAACACTGGGCAGTGGGCACTCTGCCATCATCTGGGGTTTCATAGTCTTTTCTTAGCACGACATGTTCTTTTGTCACCTGCATTGCTCTTTATCTCTCCATCAGGCACCGATGGGTGGATTTGTACAACCTAAAAATCATGAAATCTTAAAATTCCACTTTAAAGGTGGATCATTTCGACAAAGTAGTGGCCCTCTGTGCGTGGCATAAATCAGGGCCCTTGCTTTTCAGTAGCGCCTGGGTCATCGGCGTGGGATGTGTCTTGGCCGTAATAGTCGGGCCGACTCGTGTGAAACCTCATTTGAGGCAATGGCCTGTAAACGCATGGATTTAGGACAGGAACCTGGCTGGTGAAGACCTTGGTGAAGCTGGCATCTTGCCTCAGGGTGAGCCGCACTGCAGGGTCCCCCCCCCCCCGGTGAGTGCCATGTGGACACACATCAGTGATCAGCCATTAAACCCTGTTGGGGATAAGACAATCCTGTCGAGAAAGGGACTCCCAAATGGCCCTCAATTGCTGAAAATATAAAGGGGTTCGTCCCAGGAAAAGAGTAAAGGCAGACTGAAGCTCGTGGAATTTCTGGCTTTATTGCTGTGAGGGCAGCATGAGGCTGTAGCAGAAATTGAAGGTCAGCTTTGAAATGGGACGAAAAGAAATCTTGGGTACAATGCAAGTCAATGCAACAAACTGGAACTTGGATTGTTATGAAATGTCTGTCACGCAGCATTTATCAGGAATAAATTCAGAAACGAGGGTAGGTACTTCTGTGGGGCCATTGTCCTTATTCACTTCCTGCTCCCCAAATGAGGAAACTGCTTATTGCGTATCTACTCATTGCAGGAATTAATATACATGAATGACGTACGGGTTCTGCTTTTCAGAGATGAGAGGCGTCTTTAAAACGCTCTGTTGCTGCGTTGGCCGCAGAATCTTTAAACGTAGGTGGCTAAATTTACCCCAGAATGAATTACTGTACACAGGACGAAGCAATCTGCTAGAAATGCGAGTTTCAGCACTGATTTATGAGCGACGTATTTGCTGGACAGCTTAATGGTTTGTGTCCCTGTCCTTGATGCTTGCTGATGCCGTTTGTGGGTCATAACCCTACCAGGTTGAGGGAATTTGCGATGGTGAAGTGAAATGTTTCCTCTCTAAAGCTGCCGTCTCCTCGCCGTGCTGTGGGGTACTGCCTGTCCCAGGATAGGGGGAGATGTCGTTGGACCCTTGAAAAGATGCCAGGCAACTCGGACGGCTAAAAGCGCGTAAATAAATGAATCTGAGAGCCGGCATGTCGCTGTAATCCTGCCCTGCGTAGCTCTGCTCGGGTGGAATTACCAGCTTGCCGCCCCTGCCCAGCTATTTATCCGTTACCTGGACGGGCTTGCACCCCCCTCCCCCAGCACACTCTCGGCAGCCTGCAGCAGGCCAGTGCTGCATTATTGATGCTCTGCTGGCAGTCGGCTCTCTCTCACAGGGCTCTGGTTTCTGCTGTGCCCCCCCCTCCCGCTGGCCTGATTGCCCGCAGGGTCGCTGGTTTCAGTGCCACTTTGCCTGTTCTGCTCATGGTGGCTTATTCAGTGATGCACCCATATGCTAAACTGCCCGATACATTTTTGTCTAATGTTACCGACGCTGATGACCTCTGACCTCTGGGGAGGGGGCGTTCTGGCACGTGCTGGCACAGATCAGCAAAATTACATTTAATTCTGTGGGAAACAAAAGGTGGATCTGCGGGCCTGATTCAATGATGAATTATAAATGCGTTGAAGGTCGCGTAAATCTGTGTCAAAGGCCGAGGTTTCTTCAAAGTAGTGAATAAGCCAAGAAAATCCCTCAAATGTTGTTGAAGTTTAAACACCAACTTTCCATGAATATTGGCCAATGCCGATGGTGTGGCTGATATATCGTGCATCCCTGTTACATGGGAAGCGTTTTCGCCCAGCCTGAAGCCCTCTGGGATTGTTGGCGTGCGCAGGTGCCACATGCCGTCAGCGTGACTCCTGCTGGCCCCACCAGTCGGCCGTCTAGGGCGAGTGCCCCCGGGCCTCTGATCACGACGCGCCGTCCGCTCCGTGCTTCTCTCCGCCACTCAGGTTTCTGTTTTCATCAGCACCTGCCAACCTGGCCTCACCCTGTGTGACCTCCAGCCCAGCGCAGGTTTCCTTTAGTACCTTCTGTGAATATTCATATATTTTCAGATCATTTTTAGATCTCTGTGCCTGTCATGGCTGTGCCAGTTATTTCCCACAACAGAGATGGTTCTCTCTCGGGTCCTCGTCTCACTCGCCCATTTTTCTGGTCCCACCCGAAGCTGTGTTATCTTGTCCCGGTTTTCTCGCCCACGCCCTGTTCCTGCATCCCAGCAAGCACGCCTGGGATATCAGCTGCATGTGGTTTGCGGTTTGGCTGCTTGTATGAGAGCATGTTCGCATCCTGTGAAGAACCTCTTTATACCTGCTCTCCACCGGAGGCACCTTCCGGCCTTGGCGGTTCTGGGCGGGAGCGCGTGTCCGTGGTGCTGCTCCGCCCCCTTAGTGTTGACCGAGGCTTTTCTCTCCACCCATTTCTGCAGGTGTCGCCCAACTGAGCCCAGACAGGAAGCTGTGTTTGGAATAGCCCCGCCCCCCTCTCACTCCCTTACGGCGGGCGGCCCACCCACATGCACGGCACCATGGGTAGCTCCCCTGAGGTACTCTCCTGGACCTCCTGCCCCAGCCTGCTGGTGGGGAAGCTGAAGGAAGAGCTGAAGCTGACCGTGGTGGGGGATGCCATGAAGAAGGCGGGCTCAGGTGGGGGTGCCCAGACCCAAACCCAAACTCAGACCCCAAACCCGATCCCGGCTCCGCCGCAGATCATCGCCGATCTCGTACCGCCAGTTCCGCCACCCCCGTCCTCGTCACCGCCTCCCGCCCCCATCACGCTGCTGCAGCCGCCTGGTCCAGAGGAGGAGGCAGGGCTGGGGGGCAGCAGCCCGCCGGCCTTGGCGCTCAGCGAGGACTCGTCCCGCGAGCAGAGGCACTTCGACAACAGCGTGCTGCAGCTGCGCGAACAGGAGGACGGCGAGTCGCCCGGCGGGGGCTGCGGAGACGGCGACGGGATGGGTGATGGCGCTAGTGAGGGCGGGTACCCGGATGGTCACCATGGCGACGGGGCCGGCCACCACCCTCGGGAAGACATCAAGCTGCACTTCCAGAGGGCGGGCGGCGGCGGGAACGGGGGCAGTGGCTTCCTAGAGGGGCTCTTCGGCTGCCTGCGGCCTGTCTGGAACATCATTGGGAAGACCTACTCCACCGACTACAAGCTGCAGCAGCAGGGTAGGTACAAGAGTGCAACCCCATGTCAAAGCCAGTAGGGCGGCGCCGCAGACCCCCAGATCTCCCCAGTCAGAGCAACGCACTCCCTGCGACTCTGTACCTGTAGGGCTAAGCAAATCACTAAACATGGCTTCCTATCCCATGCACCCCCCCCCCCCAGCCCAGCGCCCCCTTTTCCCGTTGCCTGGGGCTTTTTAGTGGGATACGGCTGAAATTCCACCCCGGCTGGGTGGATCGACAGGCCCTCAGCAGGCTCTCTATTACCCCGGGACACTGATACTCTGCCAGGACATGGAATGTCATTCGATGTTCAGCATTGTAGCTGGAGACTGACTCTTGCTCCAGGGAAAGCACTGCCCACGTGGATCGGGGTGGGGGGTGTCTGAACTATGCTCCCCTCCCAGTGAAATCCATGCCTGTCTGCTATCTGGAAGCGCCATGACCGGCAGGTCAAGTGGTGTTGACAGTATACTGGTCAGCCTGGGCTCACCTGCTTGTAAAAGGACAAGGTCTCTCACGGGAATTAGAACTTTCTTGAATGTTCTGGCGTTATTTTTTTTAGCCTGTTGCTTTTTCAATCGTCCCGTAGCTCTGGCTTCGTCTCGGATTAATGGCCGAGTCGCCGTGAATGGGCAGGTGTGGTCTAAGATCTCCAATTGGTACCGCCCCCCCCCCCCCCAGACATGTGGGAGGTCCCGTTTGAGGAGATCTCAGAGCTGCAGTGGCTGGGCAGTGGGGCGCAGGGAGCAGTCTTCCTGGGGAAGTTCCACTCCGAGGAGGTGGCCATCAAGAAGGTGCGCGAGCAGAAGGAGACCGACATCAAGCACCTGCGAAAGCTCAAGCACCCCAACATCATCAGCTTCAAGTAGGTCCCCGTCTGTGGCACATTCACGCCAGCTTGCCTGGTATAGACCACCCTGCCAGGGCAGTCATCTGAATGTGCAGTTTTCTTATGCATGACCCTTAGGTGCCTTAATTCTCACGTCTCCTTCTCCCTGACGTTCGCCCACCTGCCCACAGGGGCGTGTGCACCCAGGCACCTTGCTACTGCATCATCATGGAGTACTGCGCCCAGGGCCAGCTGTACGAGGTGCTGAGAGCGGGCCGCAAGATCACCCCCCGCCTCCTGGTGGACTGGGCCTCAGGGATCGCCAGTGGCATGAACTACCTGCACCTCCACAAGATCATCCACAGAGACCTCAAATCCCCAAAGTGAGCGAGAGATCCGGCGGGTCAGAAATGGGTTGACGTGGCACGCCCGCGTTTAACAGGCTGGGCTCACTATGGCACCCTCGGCCATATCTGTGACCTTTACGTGACTATGGAACTTAAGCTGTTGGGTAATATTTGACAGGTCATGGCAGATGGGTGGGAACGATTAAATCGATAACGGAGATGAGCAGGTCTGCCAGGCGCTCTTATGCTGATGTGCAATTTGGTCTGATAACTGAAGAGCAGTGTTTTCCAGTCCAGTCTTTGGAGACCCACAGATAGTCCACGTTTTTGCTCCTACCGGGAGCTGGGAGGGAGCAAATACATGGACCGACAGTGGACCCCCAAGGACCGGAGTGGGAAACACTGCTGTAGAGGGTTTCATTTTTTTCCCCACTCTGTGAGTACAGAGAGCAGCCAGCTGTCGACACAAGGAAGCATTTGTGGTTTGCTTTCCACTCTGCTACTTTACTCGGCTGTCACTGGCTTTCAGAGAAGCAGTTAAGGATCTATTTTAAAATGAAACACAAGCCATACTTTTAGGGTGATATCTGCTACAGAGCAACTGGAAAGTGAAAGTAAAGCTGTCAGCTGTAAAATGTAAAGCATTTCAAATGATTGATTTTGTATCTGTACGTGTTTGTGCTGTTGCTGCTGCAGAGGGTCAGAGTTGTATGCTCTGCAGAGATCTGGCCTGCAGAATTGGTCTTTATGTGGAGTGTTTTATTCTATCCCAGTGTACTGGTCACCCACAACGACACTGTGAAAATCTCCGACTTCGGGACCTCCAAAGAGCTCAGTGACAAGAGCACCAAGATGTCCTTTGCAGGGACGGTGGCCTGGATGGCACCGGAGGTGATCCGCAACGAACCGGTGTCCGAGAAGGTGGACATCTGGTGAGTGAGGCCGGCCCATGCTCTCCTCGCGTTTGGAACGCAGTGAGACGGTGTCACTGGCTCTGAATGACACAGGACTCTGGTTGCCTATTGAGCCTACGGTTGCACAGCTGGTGTTCTGTAGACCATTAGTGTAAAAACTGCTTTGCAGTCCCTGGAATGACTGAAGTTCTGTTGGGAAGGTTTATTTAATCTTCGCTGCATTTATTACTTGGCAAGTGGTCTCACAGAAGAACTTTAGTGAGGCCATTTTCCAAGCATGGTATTCCTCTGTCCTAGGGCAGTTCAGGTCCTTTCTCAAGGTCACAGCAGGAGTTCTTCACTGTGTTAGTCGCTGACCATGAAATGCAGGTTAATGATGCAGCCAGATAAAATATATCATATACAGACACACACAAATGTGTGTGTGTGTGTGTGTGTGTGTGTGTGTGTAATAGTGTAATATAGGGGTGAAACTGTGGTAAGTTGCATACTGATGATGACGGTGGTAGATGGTGATGATGTCAATATCGTTAATAGTTTGTGGGATTACTTGGTGATGATGTTGGTAGTTGATATTCGGCCATCGCATTATGCCTTGTGCCCCCTCCAGGTCATTCGGGGTGGTGCTGTGGGAGCTCCTGACAGGGGAGATTCCATACAAAGATGTGGACTCCTCGGCCATCATCTGGGGTGTGGGCAGTAACAGCCTGCATCTCCCAGTGCCCTCTACTTGCCCCGATGGCTTCAAGATCCTCATGAAGCAGACCTGGTGAGGAGAATGTTCGACTGCCTCTGTCGTACCCGCGTGCTTCGGCATGACCTCCTCCAACCTCATCTGCCATGGCGTCCTGCTTTGCCCCCCCCCCCCCCCCGCAGGCAGGGGAAGCCCAGAAACCGACCCTCCTTTCGGCAGATCCTCCTGCACCTCGACATTGCTTCTGCCGACGTGCTTGGGGCACCTCAGGAGACCTACTTCAAGTCCCAGGTGAGGGCACCACTGTGACTTTCTGGCAAATCTCCCAGAGGTGGTGAGGACAGAGCACTAGGGTGTGTTTACCTTACGCTTACAGGGTATTTCAGAATGCCCTGGAATAGCTTAAATTGCCCCCAATAAATAGTCATGCGGCCATCTAACCATTTTACGACCAGATTAACTAGGTATGGTTCACAGTCCAGTAGATATTTGTTGTGTAAGAAACAACTGCTTCCATTGGATAATGGCTCAGCTACAATGATCGCGTGTGTGCGAGCATGCATGTTATGTATATATTACATTGTGGGGACCAAATGTCCTTGTTATTTTGATGCTGAAGGGAACGTGTTTTCTGATCTCACAAGGGGAAGCTCAACTTTCTAAAAATCTGTGATTGCAATGAAAAAACCAATAGTGCCAAAAATCTTGTATTTTGTTCAGTTATGGTTAAGGTTAGGGCTGGGTAGGGGTTAAGGTTGTCATTGTTGGGATTACGGCTTTTCCTATATAAATGAATGGACAGTTCCATAATCCTATGAACACAAATGTGTGTGTGTGTGTGTGTCTCCCAGGCTGAATGGCGAGAGGAAGTAAAGAAGCACTTTGAGAAGATCAAGAGTGAGGGTACGTGTATCCATCGGCTGGATGAGGAACTGATTCGGCGGCGGCGGGACGAGCTCCGGTGAGAGTCAGCAGCTGTCCGCCCCAGGATCGGGCCCCACCTCCATCTTGCCTGGTGTTTGACCTTCCCCCTCCTGCCCCTTGCAGACACGCCCTGGACATCCGGGAGCACTATGAGAAGAAGCTAGAGAGGGCCAACAACTTGTACATGGAGCTGAGTGCCATCATGCTGCAGCTGGAGGTTCGCGAGAAGGAGCTAATGAAGTAAGCCTCCACACTCCATCTTCTCTCCCCCCCGACGTTTTCCTTACTGAGCCTAGGATCTCCCAGAGACCTCCCAGTCATGGAGCGATCCAGTGCTACAGCTTACAGGCTCATGCATCTAACCTGAGACCAGCCAATGTCCCAGCCTTAAGAGACTAACCTGTCATCTCTGGAATCCCCTGAATGAATGGAAATTAAATGTGAAATGTGCCTTTTGTCACTTGAGTTTTTGACGAGGTCATCCTTGTTCCAGAATTATTCCACTTCTGTCTTTTAATGCTCTGATTTAGAATTTTTAGGCAAATGCTGTGTTGATGATTTTAAAGTGGGTAAATCGAGCAGGTCCAGTGAATCCTTGCTATAGGTGCATGAATGGTATGTGAGTGTGATATTGCCCTGTGATGGGTTGGTGCCCCATCCTGAGTTGTTCCCTGGGTCTGGAGCCTCCAGATAGGCTCCAGACCCCCTGTGACCCTGAATAGGACAGGAGGTTACAGAAGATGGATGGACGGACGGATGGAGAAACACACATGATTTTTCACAATGAACTTTTTAGTCATTAGAAAACATCACAAATTTGTTTAGCTAAAAAACATGGTCTAATAGCGGAGTTATTAAGTTATACCCTAATCCTTTCTGGAACAGCACAAAATTAAGGGCCCTCAGTCATTAAATTATTAACATCCCACATTATGTGCACAGTATAATTTTCACAGCTCACTGTTGGCAAGAAAAATGGTTGCCAGTCTTGTTAGGACATTTTGTTTCACTAGATTAGCCATTCCAACAGACGAATTGGTGTAATACTGTCCTTTTGTACCCGTGCTAGCAAGTACTCCACTCTGCCCCCTGCAGGAGAGAACAGGCAGTGGAGAAAAAGTATCCTGGAACATACAAACGGCACCTGGTTCGGCCCATCGTGAGGACCAACGCTGTGGAGAAGCTAATCAAGAAAAAAGGCAGCGTGTCCCACAAGACGGGGGTCCAGACAGCCAAAAGGTCAGAGGTTGCTAAAAGGCGGAATTGATTCCAGAGCCTGTCATTACCGCACTTTTAAATGATTGTTTTATTTATCGCAAACCACTCTGACTTTTGACCTTCTGCAGGCCGGACCTGCTTCGCTCTGACGGAATATCCAGTGTGGAGACGCTTCCCTCCCCCTCGCCGCTGTCGGGCAGCCCCCGGATGTCCACTCCTCCGGGCAAGGCCAGGTATCGCAGCAAGCCTCGGCACCGGCGCGCCAACAGTAAGGGCAGCCACAGCGAGATCTCCGCGGTCTTGCGGGGCGGAGCCTTGGCCCCAGAGGAACAGCAGCCCCTGCAGGCACCGGCTGAGGGGCCCCGTCTGCCGCTGCCGGGCCGCGAGGACGCCGCAGCCAACTGCGCCAACAACCTGCGCTACTTCGGCCCAGCGGCTGCCCTGCGCAGCCCGTGCTCAGACCACCCGCGCCAGCGCATCTCTATCGCCGGCTCCGGGCCTGACCTGCTCTCCACCACCGCGGAAGCCGATTCAGGACGCCAGGGCCCCAGCACCGGGCCTCTGTGTCCACGTTGCCAGACGCACCCCTTCCCTGGCTGCTCGCACTGCCCCGGTGTGGCCTCCTTCCCCAGCCACCCCCAGCTGCCCCACTATTCCCTGCTGAGTACTGGCGAGGGGTCTCCCCCCGCTACCCCCAGCTGCCACGCCCCCATGACAGCCCCCGAGCATGAACCCCAGGATGAGGGAGTGCGGCAGGAGCCAGAGTCCCCCACGAACCGCTCGCCCCTGGGACTGCCCCGCACTCTGAGGCCCCTCAGGAAGGTGAGCGGTGGGATTACACCCACAGAGCAGCTCAAGTCGGGCAAACAAGGAAATGGGAACAAAAATTTGTGATGTCAGAAAAATCTCTCATTCGTCAGCATAGTAAAAGCAAGACATTCAGTAAGCTGACCCAAAAATGTATGTAAATCGAGTTCAGACAGTTAACATGCTGCATTATCACATAGGTAGTTAGTTAGCAGAGAACTTTGGCTGTGCATCTGCTGCACTCATTGACGCAGCATCGCTGATGACCCGCATGTACTTCCAGGGCAGCGACGAGTCTTCCGAAGAAGAGGAGGGGGAGGTGGACAGCGAGGTGGAGTTTCCACGGAGACAGAGGTAACCGGCGGCCTTTAAGCGGTCAGATAGTCAGCTTAGTCACCCTGAACCTGATTGGCGCATGACTGAACATGCAAAGCTGGGTCAGCTGGGACAAAATGATTTGAAGGTTCCTGTATGGAGGGACCTTTGTGGACCACTCTATCCAGCAGGACTCGGGTGTCAGATATCCATGATGTCCAGGTGTTTTTGTGAGAAGCAAATAAAAATCCTACGTCAGTTTTGTCTAGAGAGAGAACTGAATACTTAAATGAAAAGGGGCGTTTGGTCCTGATGTTCTTTGCATTGTCGGACAGAGATGGCCGCCCATCATTCATTCACTCATTTATTAATCCTTATTTTACCAGGCAAAGCATTAAGAACCGTTTCTTATTTACAGTGACGCTGGTGTCCTCCCTAATGTCTCGTGGATTCCACACCCCTCCAGGCCTCACCGCTGCATGAGCAGCTTCCAGTCCTACTCCACCTTCAGCTCGGAGAACCTGTCGGTGTCGGACGGCGAAGAGGGCAACACGAGCGACCACTCGCACAGCGGGCCTCTGGAGCAGCTCAGCGGCAGCCAGGAGGAGCAGCTGGACGAGCTGCTGTCGCAGACGCCCGACATCCCCATCGACATCTCCAACCAGTCCGACGGCCTCTCTGACAAGGAGTGTGCCGTCCGCCGGGTCAAGACCCAGATCTCCCTGGGCAAGCTGTGTGCCGACGAGCACAGCTATGAGGTCGGTCCCCATCACCCCCTCTCTTTCCTCCTAGTTTCTCGCGGCAGTTTCCCATTTCCTATAGATCACCCTTTCAACCTCCTCTGTTTGCTGCCAGTGTGTTTTGTAAGGAAAATTGTCTCATACGCTAATGTTACAATACACATCAAATACAAACTGCATAAAGACTGTATTTCACAAAGGAGTAACTGTAGACCCGCTGATGTCATGTATAAGCTGAGTATTATCGCTAGGATCTGTAATTTACCATCTTCGCCTCTAGATGGCGACATTGTGAATTTATCGCAACTCATGCCAGTTAACTTAAGGGCTATTTAACGTGTAATGTTATACAGCTGCTAATAGACGCCAGATTCTAGTTCACGTGTGTGGTGTTGCCGGCTTTTGGCTTGGTGGTGCTGTTGTGTCTGGGGTTCTTGCCGCCACCCGTGCTCACTGGACCCCCACCCTCTCTTCAGAACCCGCTACACTTCAGGGAGTCGGACTGCGACTCCTCCGAAGCCGAGTGCTCCGACTGCACCGTGAGGAACAACAAGCCCAGCGGCACCTCCACCTGGTGAGAGCCCCGGTGTGGACAAGCCTCGCCAGCCCCCGCCCCCACCCCCACAGATAAACGGCAATAAGAGGAAGCTGTCATCCCCTGGCAAGGACTGCTGTAGCATCCATGTGCTCTCAGCCCCACCTTCACTCTGCACTGCTCAGCAGCCCAAAGCAGGGACCCCCATTTGTTAATACCACTGTAGTTAGTGTAACATTCACAGTATATTTTTGAGTTGAATGACGAAAAACAACAAAAGGACACTGTTTAAAAAAAAAAAAGAAAAGAAAACTGTAACCAAACTTTGTATAGCGTGGAGTATGTTTGCTGAGAATGCAGCGTGGTTCGGGTCAGCTGACCCGGCAGGGTGGTGTGTCTGTGATGATATCACTGGGTCTGGGGTCCTGCCCCCACCATTCACAACCTCCCACTCCGGCCCTCCGACGAGGAGTCGCTGTGCCACCTCAGGACTCGCCTCCGCCTGACCAGTACAGTGCAGACCATTCCAGTATAGGACCAAAGGTGAGCACTTTCAAACACCCCCCCCTTCCCCCTCGTTAGCCAGCGCGATCCTCTCGACCAGGAATACCTGCCAGTTATCATTTTGTGGGTTTGCAGAGTCCCTCTCCAGGAGGAAGGTTGGGTTGGGGGGCGTACAGTGCGGCTTGAACACCAGCATGAACTACCCCCTCCTGGCCAAACCGCTCCCAGCGGAACCTTCCAGACTTCTCGCCCCAGCATGTCTGCTCAGCCTGTGACGCTAGACTACCTAAAGAGCATGTGTCCTGTTGTCAGGGAAACGGATAAGCAGATTCAGACCCAGCGTGTATTTAAAAAAACAAACCGCAGTTTCAACTAGCTGAGCTTAAATAGGCCGGATCAAAGGAAACTCTTTCGCCTTTGCTGCTGTCCAGTACGTTTGTTATTCTGTGAAGGTACCTGTTTTTGGGGGAACACGAACAAAAACCAAACCAGTGTTTTAATTTCTCTCCATCTGTCACTTTCCTGTTCCCCTGCTTGTTGATCTCCTCTGTATGTGATCAGATTGGGACTCTTATTGATCCTCCAGTTGTGGACTTTAGGCTGTGGCTTAATTCTAAGCTTTCACTCTTTAAAAAAAATTTTTTAAAAAGAGTGTTGCTTTCTTCAGTGTTTGAACAAAATTAGGTCTGAAGTAGCTTCTTTTCAAGATGCGGTACCCATTAGTCCAGGAACCCTGTCTTTCTGCCTTGTCTCATTCCGTTCTGTGCAGAAGTAATGTTTTGTTTGTTTAATCCGGGGAGTGACCAGGACAGGTGCCCCCATGTGTGTTTGTGTGGGTCATGGGCGTCAGAGAGCAATAATGTAGCTCCGGCTTGGACTGGGGGAGCTGGGGATCGCACGCTCAGGGCTGTCTAGCAGGCTGGACAGACGCATCGTCCATTTTATTGGAGACGAGTGACGAGCAGCTCTTTATTTAATACTTTTTATTTGTTGGACTTAATGTGAGGCAACACTGCCGTTTGCCTTTCAGATGCTCAGGTGTCCGACGACTGCTTTTCGCGGGGAAGCCCGCAGTGTCTGACGGTCCACCGAATGGTGACGTTCTTCTGGGCTCACATTGCACTATCGCCATCAGCTACGGTCTGAAGTTAAGGTTCAGAGCCTGGGCTCGATCGGGATAATTTCCGTTTGTCTTGTTTTTTTTTCCCGGTACTACCCCCCCAGCTTTCTGTTTATCGAGGAGGGGGTACTGCATCTTTCCCTTGACCGCTGTCATCATGTCTGTGTTCCTCTTCGCTCCTGTAAGCATCTGTAGTATTGAGGTCCCCGCAGCCAGTCAGAACTTAAGGAAAAGCTTCTGGAGCTTGCAGATGTGAGGAGAAGGATTGTGAGTACCATTATGGCTAAATCCATCACTCATATTTCCTACCAGTTTCTCACCTCTGAAATCTTCTCAGACTTGTGGGTATGTCTATTTCACGGCAAGGATTTGTTGGTATGAACAAGGCCATAGAAAACAAACTTTGGTTCTGTGAGCTGCAGTATGGGCACTCACAGTCCCCCTCTGTGTTATAGCACGGGTGATCCTACGTGCTGATATTTATGACCAACAGCCACAACTTGTACCATGTGACTTGTAAGAAGGGCTAGCTGGCCGCTAAGTCCCCCCCCTACTTCCTTATCACCCCCCGTTGAGTGACTGATTTGGTGAGCTGAACAGTGGGCGGTGTCTTGTTCAGAATGATTGTTCTCTGAGTGTGACCTTCTGCTGTGGCAGTAGGCCATTTGAGGTGTTACCTGACCCCCCCCCGCCACTGTTTACAAGGTTTCAAAGGATTTTTGTTCCAAACCAATCACTGGAAAATCATCAGGTGGTGTTTGGAGTGAAGGACAATGTATTAGGGGCGGAAATGCTGTAACATCTTGTAAATTATGATTGATTTTAATGTGTTCGTTTAATTTAAGCTTTGTGTTTTTTTTTGTAGCTGGCCTACATGATCATTAAATTAATTTATGTTTTGATGTAAAACCTGTTTTATCGTAGATCAGGATGTTAATATCTGGCAGCTTTTTCCCGCAACCTGTCAGCAGTAAGACTCCATTCCCGAGTGGATGAGGCAGGCCTGTTGAGAGTGAAAGCAGCTGTTGGTGTCAATCTGACAGGGCCTGCAGATCAGCTGCAGCTAGTCCTGGGTGTCTCTCACCCCAGTACGGGTCTCCCATCGGTGATTGCCCTGGTAGAGCAACGTTATCGCCCACACAAGCAGGTAATGCTTGCTGAGCTGGGGAATGAAAGCGGTTGCTGATGACCCAGGCTGGCCACTCACACTCACGCACTCTTAATTAAACTTAGACAGCCTTCTGCTGCTCTGCTTTACTTTAGGCTGATGCTCAGCTCTGCTCTTCATGGGCAATGGATGCTGTACAAGGTCTCCCTCAGTATGGCTCTTTACTAGCTAGTATTTGCCCACTGGAGAATGAATGGCAGCAAACAGATCTAGGCAGACATCACACCCCACCTGAGAATCATAAGATATTGGTGTGGGATGAAAGCCCATAAGATAGAAGGTAGAGCCTGGATTATTAGAGAGACCAGAGGTCCCATTGCCTTGAGTCCCACCATGGACCTTCAAGGACTCTTCTCTTAAGTTCTGTCACACATCCCAGCAGCTGCTTTCACCCAATTCCTGTCAAAACGTGGGAACTGTCTTGAGGAACTGATGAACCTACCCCGCTCAGGAGGATTCTCCTGGCTGTCCCACCCAATCCGCTCCTCCTGTTACTCGTTGTATTCCCCCTTCTCTTACTCCCGATTGGCTTCCCGATGAACCAATCCTGATAATATCCTCTAGTAGCCAGTGTACAGTGCAACGGGGGAACTAGGAGGAATAAGAGAATCAGCAAACAACTGCATGGAATAAAAGCTGATGTACTGTACTGAAAATGACTGTTTCCTCCTCCTTTGCAGTTCTGAGTCTTTGCACGCCGATCTAACATCATATCTCTGTATCCATGGATTTACACAGAACAAGGCCACCTCGCCACTGCAGCCAACACAGAGCCCGCCTCTTGTGTTTCTCATCGAATGAAATAAAAGTTTGGGCTTCGACACATCCAGTCATTGGACAGAAAAAGATCTAGGGACGGGGGCATTGAGGTCACTGCTTGCCCAGTTATTTAGGTCAGCTGTGGTAGTATGGTGCCTGTGCATGACAGTGTAGCCCATGACCTAAATCCACATCCGTGACAGGCCAGCAGGATGTATGGCGGCAATCCTTTCCTGCCCCATTAATGAAGAACAATGTGCTCTAAACATCTGCCTCACTCAATTTATGTCCAACCTGGCCGTTTTCAAAGCTTTGATCTATTTCAAATATATTTACCTGGTGGCCTGTCTCTGGTCGCAAGGCGCTCCATCAAGACAGGATGTGCTTTGTCCTTCCCTTTGTTTTCAGGCTGACTGTTTCTGGGATGGACCATCTATTGTTTTATTTTGACAAATGGGCAAGAGCTTCATCAAATCTGGTGGATGTAAAAATTGTCAGGGATTATTTGGGACGTGCAGGCCTGTGGGAAGATGTACTGCAACTAGCAAAACAAACATGGCTGAGAGAGTGACAACCACCCACACTAGAAAGTGACACACTTAAATTTCAGTGCAAGAACTAAGTCCTGAACTTCTTATAAAACCATTTGAAAGAATTGGTGACCATGGGAATGTGCAAAATCTGCAGATACAGCAAACAGAGTCCCCCCTCTGTTATACTCAGCAGCAAGTGATAGGGTACTGATAACAGCCACCACACCCATGCAAAGTACTACTGCTCATGTTTGATATTCTCTGCTTCTTGGCATAAGGAAGTTGTTTTTGTGCATTTACAGAATTTCGCATTTGGGACCAAAACAACCGGACACAAGTCGGTTTGGGCATGTCTCGATATTGTAGTTGTCCATCACACATGCATTACTCACAATCAAGGGGGGGGGGGGGTCTCCACCCACGTGATAAGTTCCATGGGGTTGATTATGGGGGGGGGGATTACATCCCCCTCATAATTTATTTTACGCCTATGCTCACAATAAATTATGCATACTGTACTACAAGTTGGATATGGACAGTGGGTCATTATACGGCTGACGGCGCTGCTCATTCTCCTGCACCTGTTACACTAAGCGATGTACCCGCTAGCGTCCTGCTACCTCCGCTTTCAGGCGTCTCACCACCAGCGTATATTATTTACTACAGATCCTGGACGTGACTCGGATCACCCATAACAACGTAAGACTCTACATAAATCAATGTACAAACGAGAATAATATTAAATAATCATCAGAACATCACAATATCTTGCGTGTGCGCTTTGGGGGGTTAACGTGATATTGACTTGTTGCAAGAGGTGCTGGGGGTCAGACCGCACCGTCGGGGGGCGGCGTGGAAGCGGAACTCGCTGCGGGATGAGCGACGTGCTTGAGCGGGGATCCGCTGCTGCTCATTAACACTGGAGGCGGGGCGTCCGCGGTCATTATCGAGGGGAAGCTTGGCGGCGTCCGGCTGTCCATTGGACCAGGAAACCGTCAGCATTGTGGCTCAAGTCTGCTTCGGGGTAAACACGCTGCAATTTCTGCACTTCTTCGGTTTGCTTTTTTAACATACCCGCTCGGCCAGTCTGTCTGCTGCCGCCATGAAGCATTGTGAATTGGAGAAGCGCCAGAGGACCGGGACAGGCAAAGCCATCGCCGTGTTGACCAGCGGAGGAGATGCACAAGGTACTGGCCAAACTTTGCGTTGAACGAGCACCTTAAGCGGGCTGCAGCGTTTCGCGGGGGTCGGTGGCTAATAAAGTATGTGAGAAGAGCGATAGCGTCAGGATCTTTGAGTCCCAGATTCACGGAATTTTCTGACACATGCACGGTTTCTTTAGCAAAAAAGAAAAATTAAACCAAAAGTCCAACCCAACAAATATGTCCAGATATGTCCAAGGTACAGCAACCGTTAACTTTGTATTCTTCAGAGAGAACGTGTGCAGCCGGCTCATTGTAGTGGCGTCTTGGGCGCAGCTCTTGCTTGGGGGGGTAGATGATTGTATCAGAGTAATTGTAGTAAAACCGCGGACGTTATAACAAGTGCGTTTGATTTCGAAAAATGTTGTAATAAGGTTTTACTATACATGGGCTTTGATATTTAAAAAAATATAAATTGGCTTCTTGGTTCTAAAAAATACATGAAATTCATTCATATTTAAAAGCTAGAATTTATCCTAGGATCTCTCATCAAAAGTAGTGACCTTGAGCTTTGATATAAAAATTTGAGATGAAATATATTTTTCCGGTATATCATAATGCGCAGTTCTCTGCACTAAGTAATTATACGCCCTGGTTATAACAGGCTGTCAGAAAACTGAGAGCCAATAAGCAATAAAAAGCGTTAACAAGATAGCGTGTTAAATGGCGTAATATTATAACGATAACAACAGGGTCGCCAACTTTGGTCAGCTGGCTGGAGTGAGATTTTCATTTCGAGACAAGTCTGCACACTCGTGCACACGTGTTTACATGTATGTAACAGTTTTATTGCCTGAGTTTGCAAAGTGATGTAGCGAATTTTAGGTTCATAAATGAATATTATAATTTGCCATAGAATTCTTGCCTAAGCGTGTGTGTCACATCAAATGCAGGCAGCCCTGTATAAAGGGAGTGATTTTAAATAAAACCAGGGTCCAGCACATAAACATCAAATGCTAAGTATCTTGAAGAACAGACATTTACTTTAGGGCTCCATTATTACTTGGATTACATCATGCTGGGCAGCTGGTCTTCTTTGTAGGAGTTGGGTGAGAACCAGTGTGCAGTCAGGGATTCGGAGCAGTTCTATTATATTTTTGTTCTGCCATCATAGGCATGAATGCAGCAGTTCGAGCAGTGACTCGGATGGGCATATATGTTGGAGCCAAGGTGTACCTTATCTATGAGGTATGTTTATTTTCCTGAACTCTGAAAGTGCTCTACTTGCCTATTACCTTGTAATATTGAAAAATGAAAATGGTTGCGCAGTGCTCCAGAAAATACTTGAATTTGTATAACACCCTTATGCCGTGAAGGCAAGTCTGTGTCATTTATAACTTTCCACATGTCCAATACCAATGCTGATTGAAATCGACTTTTCCTTCCCCAGGGCTATCAGGGACTGGTTGACGGGGGTGACCACATCAAACTATCCAACTGGCAAAGTGTGTCTGACATCATCCAACAGGTGAGGTTATCTGAAGCCTCCCCCACCCCTCCTTGCTTCAGGGGCAAACACAGCGACAATCATGCCAGTTGATAATATTTAGGCTTTGATAAGGATGTGCTAAGGGGACACAGGCTGTTGGTGTCCATGGTGATATGTCGGCTTTGCCTATGACCGTCCTTCCACACTCAGCACAAATCCCTCTTCATCCGTTTTATATGCGAGGATTAAGCCATCGCATCTGGGCCCCGAAAGGGCACCGTAAGGAATGATTGGTGTTCGATAATTCAGCGTTTAGAGTTGGAAATCACCTTTTTTTGTAGGGTGGGGGTGGAGGTGGGGGGGGTAGCAATGTAGAACAAAATTGTTTCCTTCAGTGATGCAGGGAATTAATTTAAATGTGAGGAATTTCTTGCATGAAGCTTCTTGATACTTCCTGGTTTGGTGCAATCTTCCTACCCTGCCAACCAGTAACTATGGAGATGGGGGGGGGGGTCCAGTTCATAGAGGCCGCCCAACCATCCACCACCACAGCCTTTGGAATCATTGTGTATGTCTGGTGACCTTGCTCTGACTGCATGCGCCCCCCTCAGGGAGGCACGGTGATTGGCAGCGCCCGCTGCAAGGACTTCACCAAGCGGGAGGGGCGCCAGAAAGCCGCCTACAACCTGGTGCAGCGTGGCATCACCAACCTGTGCGTGTGCGGAGGTGACGGTAGCCTGACCGGGGCCGATGTCTTCCGCAGGGAGTGGCCAGAGCTGCTGGCGGACCTTGTTCGTGAGGGTAAGGGCCTCTTCCACTTCAGCGTTTCAGCCATGTTCGCTGACGATGGTTCAGGGACCGGCTGTTGTACCTTGCGTTTCCTTGGTGTGTGTCAGAGAGGATCACAGAGGAGCTGGCCCAGCAGCACGCCCACCTGAACATCGTGGGCCTGGTGGGCTCCATCGACAACGACTTCTGCGGCACGGACATGACCATCGGCGCCGATTCAGCCCTGCACCGCATCATGGAGGTCATTGATGCCATCAGCACCACAGCACAGAGGTCCGGATACTCCAGGATCAGGGTTGCCTTTCCCTCATTTATAGGGTTTACTTAATCAATAGATAATGAACAAAGATAAATGACAAACTGACAGTAAACAATTTTCTCCAAGATGGGCTTTGTTAAAAACGCTTGTATAAATAGCTCTTTTTCCTTTTTTAAAAATTTACTTGTTAGTGCATTAGTATGCCTGAGCAAGGTGAGTGAGTCAGGGTTTCGTACAGAGTCCCTTGGCGACGGTGAAAGAGGAGTCCTGTGTGGAGGCTTCTGGGCAGTTTTCCCATCGTTCCCAGAGGAGAACCCATCCTTAATACCATCCATCACCACAGGGACTCCTCTGCTTAGTGTCGTTTGGCTGCAATCGTCAGCAAAGCGTTGCCAGAAAATTTCGCCGTCATGTAGAAACCTGTTTTTCTTCCCTGCTTTCCATAGACTGCTATTTTATAGACTAAAAAGCAACGTTCGCCTCAGGAGGCGTCGCTGAATGGCCTTGGTGACTTGCACTAGGCCGAGGCCGTTGGCTGTCAGGCGGCCCACATTGAAATGCTCGCGTTGTTTGTGCTCCGCAGCCATCAGCGGACGTTTGTTCTGGAGGTCATGGGCCGGCATTGTGGGTGAGTGCGCGCTGGCTTGCTCTCTCTCTCCCTCCCTCCCTCCCTCCCTCCCTCTCTCCCTCCCTCCCTCTCCTCTCTTATTGGGTGAAAGTGTTTAGAATGCCTGACGCATCTCCTTGGCACTGCGTTGGCTTCTCTCTGATAATTCCACATGTGATACGGGTTTAATGAGTTGGTTTCCACTGTTTACTAAGCTTTTGGTTTTGTTGACCTTTTACTGTCTCCTAATTGCTGACTCTGATCCTCAGTTTTTTACATTTACTGAGGTATATAAACCTGACTGCTAACTGCATCTCTGGCTGCATTTATTGCTTGTCCCCATATTTGAATATCAGCTGATTCAAGCCTATTTATGGATTAACCGGAATGATGGCTTGATTATCCCCCCTCGGCGGTGTTCAGGTACCTGGCCACGGTGTCGGCGCTGGCATCCGGTGCAGACTGGGTCTTCATCCCAGAAGCCCCACCAGAAGATGGCTGGGAGGAGCACTTCTGTGCCCGGCTGGGCGAGGTGAGGCCGGGCCCATCCACTGGCGGGGGCCCAGTGGAGCAGATGGACTCACGTGTGATATGTCCACTTAGAGCCGCAGCAAGGGATCCAGGCTGAACATCGTGATCGTCGCCGAAGGGGCCATCGACAGACACGGCCAGCTCATATCCTCCAGCTACGTGAAAGATGTAAGCTAGTTAAAACTCTGCCTGTGCAGAGGAAGGCATTGGGAGCAGTAGTGTAACTAGTGCCTTACAAGCATGGCCATGCAGGTCTTACACCCACTGTCTAAAGGGATCGCTTGCAATAGAAAAGCTGTCTGTTTGCACTTCTGCATTTATTTATCTTTTTGATGGGGCGGACAGTGATGTAAAGCAAGTCTCACACTGTGAGGGTGAAAACCGCTGGATGAGAAGCCGCACTGTAGTGCAGAGGCTGGCAAGTGGCCACTGTCACGGAGGCTGTGACCTAAACCAGCCCCTGCTGCTCGACTCTGCGCCTGTGGGATTAGCTGTAACACAGGAAACCTGGCCAATGTCTCCTATGTCAAGCTGGTGGTGAAGCGGCTGGGATATGACACGCGGGTGACTGTGCTGGGTCACGTCCAGAGGGGAGGCACACCTTCCGCCTTCGACCGCGTGCTGGTGAGTCAGTCTCGGCCCTCTCTGGAACGGTTTGCGGGATGCCCGCATTCCCTTAGTGATCCAGATTGCTCTGGAGGTTTTCAACCTTAAACCTCAACCTTGACACAGCAGGAAACTCACACAGCAAACTCAGAGGATTGGAATATGTACTGACAATCCCTGATTGGTTCATCCTACTTTCGTTTGGGTAATCTGTGTGGTGATTGACAGCACACAGTAATCTCACCTTCCTGGGTCTCAAAGCCTCATTTCTCCTCATCAGTGCCAGGCACACAGAAGGCCAACACGTTGAACAAAATTTATTTAAATGTAAGAAATTTCTTGTATGAAGCTTGGTGATATTTCTTGATTTAGTGCAATCTCTCCCCCCCCCCCTTTCCACCCTCACAGAGCAGTAAAATGGGCATGGAGGCTGTGGTGGCCCTTCTGGAAGCCACCCCAGATACCGAGGCCTGCGTCATCGGCCTCTCGGGCAACCAGGCCATGAGGCTGCCCCTCATGGAGTGTGTGCAGATGGTATGACCCAAATGGCATGACCAATGTGATGCATGCGGTAAAGGAGGCAGGGAGTCACCTGACCTGCATGGGTTTCCCTATCTGTAGACCAAGGAGGTGCAGAAGGCCATGAATGAGAAGAGGTTTGAGGAAGCCATTCAGCTGCGTGGGAAGTGAGTGATGTAATGGTCGCTATCTACCATCCAACTGTCGATTGACGATGATACACCACAGATTGCGCAACAATGAAATGTGTCCTCTGACAAAACCTATATGTAACCCATATGTGACATCGTGACACGGCAGTGAGCAGCTATTATTTACTGCCTGGGGAGCAGTGCATGTGGGCGCTACTTTGCTCAGGGTACTTTAATCATACCTTGCTAGTAGGGATTTGAACCAGCAACCTTTTGATTACAAGCATGCTTCCCTAACCATTAGTCCACTGCTGCCCGGCATCTGCAGTGTTGTGGTGTTTACATGTGTTTTCAGTGGGTTCTGTTATTGTCTCAGGAGCTTTGAGAACAACTGGAACACTTACAAGCTGCTGGCCCACCAGAAGCCTTCCCAGTCACAGGTAGGTAGCACTGTCCGTGTGCGCCCGCTCTCCATACATGGGCCAGGTGTGGCTTTCATCTGCGTGTACTCGACTTTGTGGATGTTGACCCCCCCCCCCCCAGAATAACTTCTCCTTGGCGATCCTAAACGTGGGAGCCCCGGCAGCAGGGATGAACGCGGCGGTGAGGTCGGCAGTGAGGATGGGACTTGCCAAGGGCCACAAGGTCTACACTATCAATGATGGCTTTGGAGGCCTGGCCACAGGGCTGGTGAGGTTTCCCTCGGGGAGTGGGGGGGGCGGGGTTGTGTACAGAATGGGGCTGTTCCTTATGGAATGGGGTGGGGGGTACGGGGTGGGAGGTGAACTACACACCATATTCATTTTAATGTTGTCCAAGGGTAAAGGTGATGGGAAATTTGATACATTTATTTTATTAAAGTATTATTGCAAATACTAGGGTAATACATTTGTGTGTAGTTCTAGTACTTTACATATAATGTCAGCTGGTGGGTCTTATTTGTTGGAGATTTAATGATTTTTTTTTTTTTTATATATATATATTTTTTTGATTGAACTAAGTTCCTGACACACATACATTGTTAACGCAAGACCATGGTGTCCATTCGGAAAGCATTTTTATTTATCTGCTGTCTTTTCAAAGATCAACCCGGTGAGCTGGCATGATGTAGCAGGCTGGACCGGACAAGGAGGCTCACTTCTAGGGACTAAACGGTACGACGGCCTTAAGGGGGAGGGGCGGCTGGTTAGCTTGGTCAGCAAGTTTGCAGCCAGCAGCTACAGCTAATCGGCCTCTGTTGACTGGCAAGGTGACAGTTCGGCCAGTCAGTGCCATCCCTGATGTAAGCGAGCAGAGGATTTTGATATGAGGTAACGCTGCTGCTTTGGGTCTGGCCTGTCTCCTAGAACCCTTCCTAATTCCTGCATGGAGGAGATAGTGAACAACATCCGCAAGTACAACATCCAGTCGCTGCTGGTCATTGGAGGGTTTGAGGTGAGAGGCTGACCCTGGGCTGGGGCAATATGCCTGCAGGAATGGACATGCCGTCCTCTTCTGTTACGCTCGTGAAGTCAGAGTTGTAGTATTTGATGCCCTTAGCAGGTGAGTAGTCTAAAACCACCTTGATCTCCCCCCACCCAGGCATATGAGGGGGTGCTGCAGCTGGTGGAAGCCAGGGGTCGCTATGACGAGCTCTGTATCGTCATGTGTGTCATCCCCGCCACCATCAGCAACAACGTGCCGGGCACGGACTTCAGCCTGGGGTCCGACACCGCTGTCAATGCTGCCATGGAGGTGAGGGTGTGGCCCGTGCTGGAGCACACTCAATGCTTTACGTGGGTCTGCTAGCCTGTGCCCGCACCTCAGTGAGCCTCAGCAGGCAGCTGGTGTCACTGGATTACCCGTGTCAGGATGACGTGTTTTCCTTGTTGCATTGATTTGCATTTTTCCCCACAACCACTAATGAGTATAGATGAGTATAAATATTTGGCCGGACACAGGCTTTTCTGTATATGGACATTTACTTGCGGTCACTATTTGGTAATTAGTTTGGAAGTGCACCTAAAATATTAATGAGAGGCTAATGGTGACACCCAAAAGTCAGTGATATGGGCATATCCTTATGTTAAATTTGGTTAGCAGAGCGCGCCGCATACCACTGTTTTGGTACATCATGGAAGTGATAAACACTGAAGTGGTGGTGAAGACAGGGACAGCTCAGCAGCCGCAACATCTTTTGAAAGAGGAGATATTGTAGATAGAGGTAACAAAAGATGTCGGGTGTGGCTGTACTTTTTGCAGTTTAAAGTCAAACACATTCATTAAACATAACGATACGCCGAATTTATACAGATATATATAAAATTTGTTCTCAAAATTTTAGGCGCATTACTAATCTACTTGCCAAATTGTGGCTGCAAGCAAACATCTATATGGTATTGAAAAGCCGACGTTTGGACAAATGTTTCTGCTTATTATCCGAAGCCCTGATGATTATTGTGCAGGCAGCATATAATCGTGATTTGATATCATTTAGCCCTACACTAACCCTTCTGGAATATTCCACAGAGCTGTGACAAAATCAAGCAATCGGCTTCGGGCACGAAGAGGCGGGTGTTCGTGGTGGAGACCATGGGCGGATTCTGTGGCTACCTGGCCACTGTCACTGGAATCGCCGTGGGAGCAGACGCTGCATATATCTTTGAGGAGCCCTTCAACATCCACGACCTGGAGGTGAACCTGGGCGTTCCCGAGAGTCATGTGACTGAAGTGGTACCAGTGCCGTGCACGCCCAAGCTGCAGGCGTTTCTGGTAACCAAATTCTTGCTCTGACAGGCTAATGTGGAGCACCTCAGGGAGAAAATGAAGACTGACATTCAGCGTGGTCTGGTGCTCAGGTGAGCTGCCGACCAATTTGGTTCATCTGAAAGAAGAGGTGGGGTGCATGCGTGTGCCCCATTTAGTGGGTTTCTGCTCTCTGCAGGTAGCTGCATGTTCTTAGGAGCTGCCAAAATCTCCCGGTCTGGCCGTTAAGCTTGGCAGACCAGTGATACTGAACTACATACAGATGTCATTGAATCTCTGAGCACAGAGCTGCCTTACAGCTGGGCACGCTTAAACCTTAATACCCAGCAGTGCCTGACAACTCACTAGACCAGGGGTGGGCAATCTTATCCGCAAAGGGCCGGTGTGTGTGCGGGTTTTCGCTGCAACTCCCTAATTAGATTACTAATAAGAGGACTGATTGGCTGAAGAGTCCTCACACCTGGGTTTGAACAGCTGACCTACAGGTGATCCCAAAAACCTGCCTACACACCGGCCCTTTGCAGATAAGATTGCCCACCCCTGCACTTGACACACAAGAGCTGTCTAATGCCATAGTACTATATCACCACATTTTGTAGAAGGTTTTGTCTATCTGGTCTCTGTAGTGAAGTGATTCTTGCTTTTCCCATCTGCCACCAGGAATGAGAAGTCCAATCCACAATACACCACTGAATTCTTACACAATCTGTACTCTGCTGAGGGAAAAGGCATCTTTGACTGCAGGGTGAATGTGCTCGGACATCTTCAGCAGGTATAGGGGGTGTCAGTGAGTGGCCTGTTTGTGGTGCTGTGTATTTTATGTGAGGCACCTGTCAGATGAAGAAATACTCCCAAGTTTGGACAGGTTGTTGCATATACCCTAGTGTTAACATGGGATTACTGGTGCGATTTGTAGAAGCTTCCAGGCATTGTTAATAAGTAGAACATGACTTCACTACCACTGTACTTGTGACCTTTGCCTTCAAGGGAGGGGCCCCCACACCATTTGACAGAAACTATGGCACCAAGCTAGGCGTGAAGGCCGTGCTGTGGATAACTGAGATGATGGAGAAGAAATACAGGCAGGGTAGGTGGAAACAGGCAATTTTCCATAACTTTGAGAGCCTTCAGTAATGACAAGGCTAAAGGGCACTGTCTCTCTCCAGGACGCGTGTTTGCCAACTCACTGGACACAGCCTGCGTGATCGGGATGACCAAGAAAGTCCTATCCTTCAGCCCAGTGACGGATCTCAAGGAACACACAGACTTTGAGTGAGGACTAGTCTAAAACATCAATCTCATGACCACGCTCCCTAAAGCATAGTTCATAACTTCACTTCTCCACATATCGTTAATGGTCCACAGATGATCGTGAGTGCAGACTCTTCTGTACATACATTTATCTGTGTGTGTAGATGGTTGCTGTTGGTGCATGTGTACTGCAGAGAGATTCCACCAGACCGGTAGAGGGCAGATATCATTATCTTGGTCTGAATGAATTCTCTTTTTTGACCAGTTTATGGGTGATTTTTATTTTCCCCATTCTATGAATTTGTGTACTGGGATACATCTTTGTGCTCCTTCAGTGTTAAGTAATATATAGGCAGGTACCACTGCAGTTCCTCACACAACTGCTCATCAAAACCGTCCACAACTACTCCTCTTCTGCTCTTTCTTGGTTGATCTGTTCTCTGTGAAAGTCAGTGCTGCCACCTACTGGAAATGCTCAATGATCTTGCACATGTGCAGTCAGCTCTCACTGACGCCCAAAAAGTCTACTAGACCCAAATCTGGGCAGCACACATACAGTCCACAGGGATACCCCTGATGATGACATTTACGTCACTTGTCCTTGTGTACGGACCGTGACGGCACACACAAGTAAGGTATGAATTGGGCTTAATGCCATAATGTAATATGACGGAAATGTATTTATTATAGTGGTTGAGTCTGCCCTGTGCATGCGGGTGGGGGTTACATGGTCCCCCTATAATGCACGGGTTTTGTCCTACAGTTTAAAGTGCAGTTAGGCAAACTGGTGTCTTCAGTCACTTAGATGTTTGTGTAGTGGTCTGTGCACTATGGTGGACTGGCATCTTCTCCAGGATGTTTTCCCAGCCAATGCACTATACTGCCTGGGATTAATTCCAGGCCCCCTCCCACAATCCTGTACTGCAGTAGTTTTTGGACTATGAATGAACGACAGATTTTATTTTTAAGGGCTCGTTCAGTTTTATAGTATCATACATGAAAGCACCTTTTCACATACAACAGTCAGCATGTCTGATTCCTTAACTGCTGCATCCCTACCTGCCCCCACAGGCACAGGATGCCCAAGGAGCAGTGGTGGCTGAACCTGCGTCTGATGCTGAAGATGCTGGCCAAGTATCAAACCAGTTTCAAAGAGTATGTCATCGGGGAGGTTGAGCACGTGACCCGCCGCTCTCTCAGCATAGAGACGGGGTTCTGAGGATTGGGCCTCAGCTGTGGGCAGCCGCCTAGTGCCCTAGCAGAACCACTGGTTCTCCAAATCACTCCCTGTCAAACCAGTACAATAATACCCCTCTACCCCTGTTGATTGTGCCTAAACATGATAAACTTCACATAGGCTTAGCCCCAAAGCATTCCTATCCTGATTTCCCTGTCTTTAAATAATCAATTTGCACAGAAATAAGGGGTTTCCTTCATATCATGTACAAAGTGTAGTATTTTGTATCTAAAACACTAACAAAATACCTCTAGAAAACCTCTCACACAGGAATATTTACTTAAAAGGGTAAAGCTTGACATACTGTTAGTCTCTCGCTTTACGGTATTTTTCTGAGCCAGTTTGGACTAATGAAATGTGAATTGCTTCACGTTGTCGTGTGATGCTGTATTTTGTCTAATTGTCTAACTGAAATTCATATAGTGAATGTTTATTTTTAAGGTTTTAAGGGACAAAAATCTCAAGTAGGATATAGTCCTCATAAAATATTGGAAATATTATGAAATGGTGTCAGACCAAAAAGAAACAGAATCTAATATTTGCAGTTGAAATAACTTGTACTCGTCTTTATTAATGTATTACAGTGAAGAAAAAATTAAAGGTAGGTTACATCTTTAGTAACTATCTTAATTTTCTTTATAATCCATGGAACATGTTGCTTTTTCATTTGCGCTTCTCTTACGTGGTACTCATGAAAGGGGTCCAGTGTTATCCTGATGAGAGTGTCATCAAAACATAGAAATGCATTCTTAGTTAATGCCCTGTGTTAGGTTGCAATAAATAAACGACTCAAAACTGATCCGTGGAGTACTTCTCACTGGCCTGTAGTAGTGTTTAATCTGCATGTAATGTGTATAATTATGTGCTATGGTGTGCGTTATCAAGACTAGCGCTTTTATTACCGATGTCGGTTTTTAAATGTTGTAATAGTTTAAACTGATGAAATGCTTTACCGTGTCATATTGAGAAATCCTAATAAATGCAAACTGGGTGAAAGGGAAATTTCTGAAATGAAACGCTAAGAGGTTGTCCTCCACCATCCCACAATGCCTCTGTAAAGTCAGTCCAAAGTCCAAACTGCGCATACCGCCACCTGCTGGTCGAATAAGCGCTCTTTAAGTCATCTACTGATCTTACCAAAATAATTATACGGTTATTTGTATATAATTTTATCTTAACTGTACACATTTTTGTATGAACATGAAAATGTCAATGGGTTGGTGAGCATTACCACTGTATCGCAAGATTGGATTTGGATCTGAATTTTTCCGGCAGAATAACCAATCTCACACTATATATAGATTTTCCTTGATATCTTTTCAGTTTATAATTTAAAACCACAAGGGCATGACTTTGGTTTGATCATAGGGGGGCGGGGTTGAGGTCCCCACCCATTCATCATGACAATATGATTATATGAGGAGTGATACTTCTGGTTCTTGAGTGGTTAAAACACCCCCCCATACTTTCAGTCAGTCATGACAAGTGGACAGAACAGTATTTAAAAAGCAGAGAAGTCAAGCCATTCCAATATCAAAAACTTTCGCCACAACAAAAGTATACAAAAAAGGATTTAGTGCCCGGCTGATGTATAGCTCAACGGACTACGGATCTGTCTGATCCGCCGATCTCCGTTCCACAGAGGCGTCCCTTTAACCCCCCTTTCCACATTCGCTCGGTAGCTGCTTGAGTCACGTGACGCGCCGCCTTCTATCCGGCGGTATCAACATGGCAGCGTGCGGTGTGTTTAAACCAGGACTGTTCAGTAACAAAGTTGCGATAGTCACAGGAGGCGGGACGGGCATCGGCAAGGCGATCACTTCGGAGTTATTGCATTTAGGTAAGCATGTATGCACTGGGGGGGAAAAGTGCTGCTCATTTGTTTTTAGTTGTCTGCATTTACATTACTGAACTGAAGTCTTAGCTGTTTTGTGTGACAAGGGTCGGTGACAGAGAACGCGACCTTTAATCCAGAAACGCCTTCCTTCACATGTCTTAATAAACTCCAGCAGCACAAAACAGTAGTCAAAACTAGACCCTTTCGGTTGCTTGTATTACGAAAAGGGTCCCGATCTCTTCTGCTAATTGCGGAAGAAGTAATACAAAACCCTAACCGTCGTCTCTAAATTGTCCATGACGTGTGATTAAATGTGCACGAATGCGTGCGCTTGTGCTCCGTGGTGGATTGCCATTCCATCGGTCTTGTTCCCCTACCCTGTGCCATGTGTTTCCTGGGATAGGTTGCGACCCAGAACCTACTAAATAAGCTGATGTGAGATAGATACATAAAACATTCATATGATACTTGTTTACTTACCAGTTTGAAGCATATAGGTTTCATTCGTAATTATTCGACAGCTTTTTCAAATGTCACTCAGGTTCATCTAGGTTGCCGGTCTTTATTTCCAGGATGCAGAGTGGTTATTTCTTCTAGGAAGCTGGAGCGTTTGCAGATGGCTGCCGAAGAGCTGACAGGGAGAATCCCACCAGACAATCCAGCGAAAGTGACAGCTATGCAGTGTAATATCCGTAACGAAGATGAGGTGAATATTGTCTGTGCCCATTCGCTGGGGGGTGGGGGGTTATTCTGTTCACATATTCAGTGGTGAGGGATCTCCCTGACGTGTGCTGCCTCTTTCAGGTGAAGAATTTAATTGTATCCACTTTGAAACTTCATGGCAAAATTGACTTCTTGGTCAACAACGGAGGGGGGCAATTCTCTAGTCCAGTAGAATACATGAATGCAAAGGGCTGGAAGGCCGTCATCGACACCAACCTGACGGGAACTTTCTACTGCTGTCAGGAAGGTCAGCACGTGAATTTTTGGCATTTCTACTTTTTGTGGACAGTTGCCAACATCTAGTTGTGGGTTTTCCTATCGCTATTTTTCGAATTCCAGACTAGTCTTCCTTTTCATTAAATGATTTCTTTACACTATTTACAGATACAATATTTAGTTTATCGAGTACGGTAAAAGGATAGATAAAACTCAGATTACGTCCCTTTTTAGTTGAAGTTAAGCGGCTTTCACGATATTCCCCGATACAGGCCCGGTTGGGCAATCGCGAGACACTTCTCTTCCCGACTAAACTAAATCTCGCGCCCCTACACGAGGCCAGAAAAAGCCCGGCAATTTTGTAGTTTTCTTAAAGAGACATTACCCGCATTGTTTCCAAATGCAGAATATTAAATGCAGGTAAACTAAGTAAGGCAAACATGGAATTAATGCAATATATACACGAACTAAATTAAACATTTTTTAAAATTCAAAATGTTTATAAAATTAAACCATTGGCTAAATATGCCATCTACACTATTTACGGTTTCTATGATGACATTGGATTGGAAAATAACTGCTTGATCTGAAACTATTTCATGCTGAGCAAGCTGTTATACATATAGTTCAGAAGAAATATGTCTTGAAGAAGAATGATGCTTGCGGAGCTGTATTGGATCTCCATATTCCCTTATTTCTACAGTATATAAGGCCTGGATGAAAGAGCATGGTGGAGCAATTGTCAACATCATTGCTGACATGTGGAAGGGTTTCCCTGGGATGGCGTAAGTTTCTAATGGAAAACAGTACTGACCAGATCCAAAAGTTTGACTTTGCCTTTGATATTGACCTCTGCCGTACCTATGACTTGGGACTCTAGACACACAGGAGCAGCGAGAGCAGCTGTGGACAATTTGACCAAGAGCCTGGCCATCGAGTGGGCAGCCAGTGGCGTGAGGGTGAACTCTATAGCACCGGTGAGTGGGTGTGGTTTGTGCCGCGTCTCGGCGTGGTGAAGATTCCGTGTGGCACTGCTGGGAGAAACAAGAGGCAGGTTTCCCCAACGGACACAAAGGGTTCCTCAGTGTCGACTTTTCATTACGTTGCCGGAAGATGGCAGCCCAAAGAAAAAGGTAAAGTTATTTAGCTCAAATCTGTGTTTCTCTTAGGGAACAATCATTTCTAAAACCGCAATGGCTAACTACAAAGAAGCTGGTCCGACTTTGTTTAAGATGTCTGTAGCCTTCAGTCCAGCCAAGAGAGTAGGAGTTCCGGAAGAGGTGAGTTCCAAGTTGTACCATCCCGTTATTGTTGTGTGTGTGGAACTATATTTGTTTTGTACGATACATTTAATATCCACTACATTTGCTTAAGGCACATGATGGTGAAAGTCTTGTAACTACTTTATGGCAGTTAACGCGAGTTGTTTGTCAACTGGATAGTATTGTAGTAGCACTGGCTCAGCACTGCATCTCAGCACTGCATTTATGACCCCTCCATCCTCGTGTTCTCCTCAATAGGTCTCCCCAGCTGTGTGCTTCCTGCTTTCACCGGCGGCTTCCTACATCACCGGGGCAACACTGAGGGTGGATGCTGGACAGAGCCTCTACCACTCCATGTGGAATATTCCCGGTAAGCAGAGCCCAGGCCCAGGTCAGGGGCAGTGATTTGTACTACTGGAACGTTCTGCAGTACATACAAAGCTAACATTTCCCTAAACCCCCTCAGGATGTTAATGATGCACAAACGATTAATATGTAATTTAGAAAGACAGCAATGTGATGGATGGGTATAATAATGATTCGTACAGTTAGAGAATTATCAAAGCCATTGTGGTGATCACCTATCAGAAAATATAAAGAATGGGATCAACCAGCATTTGAAGGCATTGTTAAATATGACTGCATCTCTGTATGAGTCCAGCTTCTGTACCCACTCACTACTCACTAAGGCTGGCACGGGATCTCAGGCTCCCAGGGGCTGAAAGGTTTGTTTTGTGCTTCAGATCACAATGCCTGGCCTGATGCACCGGAGGGGGAAAACACTGAAACTCTGAGGGAGATTATGAGCGAGAAATCCAAGCTGTGAGCTCTGGAGCTGAAGTCCCTCACCTCAGAAAGGACAGACCTGCAGCCATAAAACTCATCACAGTAATCTTGAACTGATTTACCATAAATTCATCTGTGTCCCATGACCGCTTATACAGTACAGGGTCATAGTGGCGTTACTATGGGTCTGGAGATACTCACCCACAACAGGTAGTTTACGGAAGACGATCCCAGTGTCTTTGGGTTGTGGAAGGAAGCTGGAAATACCAAGAGAAATTTTGGGAAGATCATACTCCACACGCCACAATCGAACTCACAACCTCAGAGGCATGAGTCTACTGTGCTAACCAATAAGTTGCCTTTCCACTATTAATGCATTCTTTAATTTTGTTTGTTTTCAACATAAATAAAGAGAATTACCTGAAAACATACTTTATGTGTGTTGTGTGCTGTGCATTGTTTTTGCATGGTAAGTTCATTCCGCAAAAGGAGGGTTGTAAATCATTCTGAGGATCTTTTTCAATCAAATGTATCCTGCCTTGAATTTTAGCATGTTGACATTATCTGTGCACATGGTGTTGGGTGTAATTTTTCATGACATACCAAGTACTGGAGGGGACGGTGTATGAACAGGATTTATAAATATCTGCTCCCTAAATACGTGCTTTTGTGCTTATCTCTGGGCAGACAGATCCCCCAGCCTCGATGTGGATCGCATAGCCCTGTAACAGAAGGCCATTATCCTCATCCGATTGGGTAGCAGAGGCTGGAGACCGGAGGGCGGGGTGATCCGTACCTAAGGATCCGGCTGAGGAGCGCTGTAGTACGGCGAGCCGGAGCTGCACGTCTGAGCGCTTCCTGGAAAGGAGGCGTCTGACGCTTCTCGTTAACGGAGTCTTAAGTGAAATAAAAATGCACTATAAAGTAACCAAATGGGTTCACCATGTCTGCTGTTTGCCCGGTGTTTTCAAGGTAAGAGTGCTCCATGCAGTCATTGTGCATTAATTTCCATTCGCGTAGACAAAAGGACGCGAATTGGGTGTGATTTAAAGGGGCGCAGTCAGCTGGTTCAGAATCGGCTCCCCTTGTTTCATCAAACGTCAGTCCATTAGTGACACTGCAAGGGCTGCTTCATTCTTCATGTGAGGTTTTATTTTGTGTAGATATATTGTAGTTATAAACACTTTCGTCCTAAAATTCTCAGCTTTGGGACATGATCCAATACTGCACACTACGATTTTTTCCGTTTTTTAATGTTGATGGCAGAAATGTGTTTTGTGTAATATTTGACGTGAAGGGGCTTTTCACCATGCCACGGCATGTTCTCGTATGTGCCTGCAGAGGATACGGTAATAGAAAATAAAAACTAAACGCTTTCCCCCGGCTCTTTATTTTTTGATGAAGAATACACTGTGGGACCGTTGTGCTTCTTAGAGAAGATGGATGTTTCGCACAAGACGACAGTTAATCCCGAATGTGCATTTTGGTGGTGTAAATGTTTTTGGTGGGGCTGTTCCTTGTGTCTTTATGTGCTGATTGGGGTGACAATCAAAACGGGGAGCCGCGACTGACAAGCCGGAGGCATGAGCGACGCCGCCCTGATTCTTGCAGTTCCACGTCCTTGCCTTTCCTAACACTGAGCAACCCTTTAACTTAGACTTTAAAGCATTGTACATCAGTTTATTATCATCATCATCTTTTTTTCTGGTGAGCCTTTTACCCATTTAAACCTCTGTGGGTTATTGGTGTAAGTGTGTGTGTGTGTGTGTGTGTGTGTGTGTGTGTGTGTGTGTTCATAAACCTTTTTCCACAATCGGATATTATAACAAAAGCAGTTTGGATATCAGTGGCCTAATGTATTTGGGTTCCTGTTCATTGTTCATGTTGCAAGATACGGGCGGAGTTTTATGCTCGGATGTCGTGCATCTGGTTTTTCACCAGGGTGCCAACCTGTGACCTAGAGTTCTTTGGTTCGAATCCCAGGAAGGACATCATAGTGTAATATTGAATACAGTACTAAACCACTATAGTAAAACACATTCTGCTGCACCATAAACCCGAAGCTAACTATATTATCAGCCAAAAAACACTAATAATATTTTTTACCCCCCCCTCCCCCACCTTGTTCAAGCAGAATGAAGACTGGCAGTGAGTTCCCCACCCAAAGCCAGCACTAGTTAGTAGCCCTGAACCAGCAGAGCCGAAGGTGATCTGATGTGAAATGGCTGAGCCTAACCTCAGCATAGAGCAGGTGGAGCCTGCAGATCCAGATAGCCCACAGACAGACTCGCAGTCGAGGTCCGAGGCCGCGGCCTGCCCAGCGGACGAGGACACGGGGACTGCCACGCGGAGGAAGAGGAGGAAGAAGGAGCCCCGGCCTGAGTCCATAATCGTATACCGCTCCGAGGTGGAGAGGGTCCCCACAGAGGAGCAGGGTGGGGAGGAAGGGGCAGAGAAAAGCTCAGAGGAGGGTGCTAAATTCCTCACCACATCCAGCGAGGAAGGTGAGCTGTCTGCGGCGGTGCCTGATTTTTCTGGTCCCTGCACTTGGTACGGCCCAAACTCCCATTAACAATTAGTTCGCCTTGCAGTGACTCCGTCTCCAGTGAAAACCTAATTAAAGCAGCTGCAAGACTCATTACAGGGAACTTCTTGCTTTTTGAAGAAGCTGACAGAAATGGTCCTTGTTCCCCTAACCACTGCTATAGTGTTCAGTCCTACAGGTTTTTTTTTTTTTTTTGATGAAAACCTCCTGTAAATGGCCGGGCCTGCAGTAAAACCTCCAGCTATAAACGGGAGGTGTTACTTAAGATATAGAGATAGATGCCTGTGCTCACAGACAGGCTGCCTGCATTGTTTAAGCTGTTATCCATCCAGCCATTCATACATTCTCCTTAAATGGTCATCCAGTGCAGGATCGCAGTGAGCCTGGAGCCTGCCCAGGAAGGACAGGGGACACCCTGGAAGGGGTAGCAGTCTGTCACAGGAAATACACTCACAGTCACCATAATCCATAATCCGTAAAGGCACATAGGTCAGCAGTGGGAGGAAGACATTCATCTTCCAGTACAAAGCCATTGTGCCACCTAGTATCATTACTATCATAATGATTATTATGATCATTAAGTAGTAGTAATACTCACCCATTACTGTACCAAGAGTAACTTAGTTTTGTTTTAGGTCTTGATTTTATGGTATGAAATTGAAACATTAGCATAATGACTTTGGTTTCTTTGCCGTTATATTATCTGATAGCTGCAGTATATTTGTGCATCTATGTGCGTAGGTGGATGTTTTACATACCGCTTACGTATATGAAGAAGCCTCCTGTCTCCCTTTTCCCAAGGTGGCTGGAGTGTGCCCCCTGACAGCCGCTACGTCACCCTGACCGGCACCATCACGCGAGGGAAGAAGAAAGGTCAGATGGTCGACATCCACGTGACGCTGACGGAGAAGGAGCTTCGCGAGCTGGCCAAGTCCAAAGAGCGTCTGGATGCTGAATGTGAGGGAACTGGCGAGGCCAAGCCCTCCTGCAGCCTGGGCCTTGGGCACGGGCCCCACGTGTTGCTGTGGAGTCTGTCCTGCGCCCCTGTGGTCTTTCTCCTCTCCTTCGTCACCTCTTTCTACTACGGCACGCTCACCTGGTACAACGTCTTCCTGGTATACAACGAGGAGCGGACTTTCTGCCACAAGATCACCGTGTGCCCGTTCCTCATCATCTTCTACCCCGTGCTGATCATGGCCGTCTCGGTGTCGCTGGGGCTCTACTCCGCCGTGGTGCAGGTGTCCTGGGCCTTCGGCCGCTGGTGGCTGGCCGTGCGTGACCTGGAGAAGGGCTTCTGCGGCTGGGCGTGTGGGAAACTGGGTCTGGAGGACTGCTCCCCATACAGTGTTGTGGAGCTTCTGGACTCCGACACTCTGTCTGGAAGCGTTCAGGGTAAACCAACCGGAGAGAACCTGCAGACGACCTCCGTGTGACTACGTGAACCAGCCTGGGCACCCTGGGTGGAATTTTTTTAATTTTTTTTCGTGTCCCAAGAGAGTTTCTTTCTGCACTGTTCTCTGTGTCACCCCTGGTGGTCCATCCAGTCTGGGGAAAAAATAACTTTCCGTTACTCAGAACCTGAACTGCTATCAGAACTCTACGGGGGAGCAGATCTTAAATATCTCCTCAAACTGCCTTCTCCATCTTTTGGTGTGGGTTCATTCATTGTTCTCCTCTGTTCCCGATGGCAGCCATCACTGTTAGAAGGTGAGTCTGCCCTTCAGAATTTGAAAAGGGTATTTTTTTGTAACGTTTCTTTATCTCCTATGGAAATTAAGATAATGATTTAATCCTGATTTTATTAGACCGATTTTAAGACTGATACAATCTGCAGTATTGTGTCACTGGGGACCCCCCCCCACGGCTTTCTGCTGAAAAGGTGCTCGTGGATGCAGTCTCTCCTAGCTGTTAGCCCCCATTGTTTTATTTAAGCTATTTATTTACCTTATTTCACTAGCCGGCTGGTGAAGGAGGGTTTTGGTTCTGGTTCTAGGCAGGGACCCTAGTATAGCTTGGCCAGAACTCCCTCTCTCTCTCCCCCGTCCATGCAAATTGAAACCCGTTTTTGAGGTCGGACAATGTGCACATTCATTGGAAGTGACTGTCAGGCTGAGAGCAGAGGTGCACTTCTTCCGAGAACGGAAGCGGCACTGAATGCGTCACCCTCTCTGTATCTGCATAGATCTTTTTTTGTTTTCATTCATAAAAGCACCTTTTTTTACAGCGGGGATGGACCTTGGCGATTAATCTGCCTAGTGACCCTAAATCTTCTGATACTCGTGTGTGCACATTTTTTTTTGTTGTTTTTTAAATAAATTTACACCAAGTGAGTTAAGACTATAATGTAATGATCAATCTGTTTCTGAAGGTCAGTCATGTTTCATTTACCATTATGCTCTATGCATCATAAATCTGTTTTTATTTGTATCTCTTATTTCACCAATTCGTTCACTTATTTACTGTATTAGGTATGTACAGCCATGTATAGCCTTGTTCCATTTATTTTTCCCTTTTGATTCTGTTGTCATATTAAATGTGATAAATGGTGGCTGTTCACACTGCTGCACTGTGACCCACATCCTGATGGCTAGCTGGTGCAAACCATTACACTCTGACTGCCACATGTTAACCGAAAGCGTACGACACGTAATTGTATGAATGAAACCCATTCTCTTCTGCTTGTGGCTGGGTGGACAACACCTGACACCTGTCATATCCAATTCATTTGTTTTATTTTTAAACAAAACCCACCAGCGAGTCAGATGTGCAGATTTGCTTAACTATTACAGAGGATGGATACATGAAACACCAAGCACAAGGATGTTAAAGGATTTTAACTCATTAAAACAATTTAATGTTTCAGTTAACACTGCATTTGGATTTTATTTTATATTGATTTGGCTGTATTTCATGAAATGTATGCTTGCAGAATCATAGTGATTAGCAGCAATGGACCAGCATGCATTTGTGTTTACCCATAATGCGCAGTGTCCAGCAGCTTTTGTAAGACCTGCCCACTTGATGCATCGACACACATCTTTGCTTTGGGAATCACTATGTTGGTCATTCTTTGCTGGGAACTTCCTGAGTCATAGATTTTTTTATTAGTCATAGCTTTAGGTTTGGTCTGGGTTTGAATTTGTATTAGAGGACTTTAAACTCTTATTATTACCCAGAATGCAACATCTGCAGTTGGTGCTGGATTCTATTTAAGTGTGATGCGATTCTATGTTTGCTGTGTACACACAGTATTTACAACCACATCAGATTCTGGCGCACATCAGCACAATAGCTTTGAAATCTGTTCAAAATTTTGGTTTAATGTAGTTTTGTTTAACATTACCATTAAAAAGAATTAGGTAGGCCTGGCTATTTACACCAAACCTAGTCTTTCTCTCTTCTGGAACATTCTATGGCACACTGGTAGTCTCTCAGCTTCAGGTGGACCCATCCATGTACATGAGATGGCAAGCATTAAGCCGTCTGTGAAGGTGCAGAGTCCCCATATCTGCTTGTATCCTGAGACTGTTTCCTTGGTTTCTGCTGTTTTTGAAATGTTTTCTTTATCTCATATTATCTTTGATCCTGACTGTGGTCGCCTGGTGCTATATTCCTTCGTTGTCAAGATAACATTTAGAAGGTCTAGGAATCGTAATATTTGATGCATTGTCCTTTAATTTAACATTCTCTCCTGAGCCAATCCTGGGGAAATAGAAGTTGTGCGCTGGCTGTTTTTCCACGATTTTCCTAATCTCTTCAGGTATCGCCGTCTTCTGTAGTCAGGACCAAATGCTGCATTCCACAGGGGGGTACACTTACAGTATAACTGACCTGGTGAGCATTGGCTGCCCTTTCATTTGCGCTCCTGAATCTCACTGTATTTACAAAGCGTTTCACTTTGTAGGATTACATTTTGAAGCACGGGTTGAGCTCTCTATATTCATTTATGTTTTTATACATTGAAAAGAGTTACTACACATTATTTTTATGGTCACTGATCCAAAAATGTCACATTTAATAATTCAGAAGCTCATACTGATGTGATGTCCATGATAATAGTACAAGATGCAACCCGCTGGATAATTTGCAGCCAGCCCATGAATCTGATGTGAAGGTAACATAAAATATAGTCAGAGATCTCATTCTGAAGAAACTTGTTTCTCCGATTTGCTAAAGCAGTGGTCTCCAATATTTTTTACTGTGCAAGCCACTTTTAGAAGGAAATCAATCTGGGGAGATACTCGTTTCACCTCGTGTTTTGCTGATTGGGAGGGGTCCCTCTTGGATGATTTTTTTGTATAATTGACTGGGAATGTCTGGGATTGACTGGTTTGGGAACACTGTAGCAAAGTGTCGGTCCATCCATTCACCTTCCAACAGCGTAACCGACTGAAGGTTTGCAGAACCTTCAGCTCATCCTGAGAAACTCAGCCAGCCAGAAGTGATGATTTAAAAGTGGTTTACTCACAAGGAAAATGTTATTCTCTTAGAATGATTTAAACTTTGTTTTAGCTATAAAAACTGTCCATAATGAGTTCAAGATTTCACACAAAAAAAAATCAAGGAATGTGAGGTGTGGTCCCTGTTCGTGACATTCTGGAATGTTCTCTGAGATGCAGAAATTCAGACTGGTGTGAGGAATTTAAACAATATGTTTATTGTTTGTTATTGTTCGTTGTTCTTGCTGCCACTTAGCAGGGACATTGAAATTAAACATGGATTTACAAATGACTGCACACAGATTCATAGATTTGTCTTGGGTGTATTTCATTTGTAAAATTAAAATTCACCTCGAAGGAGCCACAGCATAGTTTTGAAAAAAAAAGTGTGTTGTTATTTATTCGATACCACAAAACACTGTGTTAATATCATTGTTTTTATTGAACATACACCTGAAGCCTGAGGTTAAAAAATTACTTGATCCCTTCAGGGACCAAGAGAATCATTACAACACCTTAAACACATTAAAACTCATGCGTATTGTTTTGTGTTTGTTTGTCCGATGTCCAGACTCCATTACATTTTGCGAAACATAAAAATGTGTTTACAGGAAATATGCCTTTTTTGTGACTAGTACCTCTCAGTGCATTAATACATTTTACACTTTTAAATGTTTAAATCCTGAATCCAGACAGCAGTGATTTCAGGTCTGCTGTACGGTTTCTACATTTTGACTCTCCCGTTTTCACAATTCTGTACGGATATCTTCACTTCTTTTAGCCCCAAACAAATCAGTTGAAAGTTAAAAGGACTGTTTTTATGCTGCATTATGGTTTCCCTACCACTTCTCTGGGATGTGCAAGGTGCAGATAGTACAGATTTTGCAGATTCTACCCAAGCTGATCTGTGACTGACTGAACTGAGCCAAATGCAGTCCTTTCTGCCCAAACACCCCCCCCCCCAAACTGACTTTGCCTGCAATATCCAGACCACTAATCACCAGCCAGTCTACCCCTGACTAATGGACTGTAATATGTACCTTACAATTAAAAATTTTATACCGTACAGCTATATTTTCCCAGCAGCGGTCAGCTTTGGGAATACCATTTCCTGCATTGGCTTATTTGGAATTTTCTTCATTTCCTCAGGAAAATCTACCTTTAAGCACTTGTGAAAATGCAATACACTACATAAGTGAACAGATTTAAAGACACTGCGTGACTATTTTGGCAGAATGCTGCTGTTTTTATTATACTGTTCTGAAACTTGAAGATGGCATAAGAACCTAAATCCAGAGTGGACTTTCCGGTCCAAACTAGAACATTTAAAAACGTGTAAATCTGGAAAGGAAAAACAAAAAGATACATACACACACCCCCTCGCACTTTAGCACCTTAATTGAAATACATTTTTTTTATTAATCCCAGGAAGATAAAAAAAAAAGTGACTGACTGTAACTTAGAATCATGTCACGATAAGACACTCAGAAAACATTGGCTGGATATTTTTTGTTTCTAGAACTTTCTTTTTGTAATTCCTGCCCTGATTTCTCCTCCTCTCCCTTGCACTAACATACCCACCGGATGAAGCGTTCGAAGAAGCTTGGCTTGTTGAGTACCGCATAGTCGTGGCCCCTGAAAATTGCCGACCTGTCGCCTAGCGCGAGCTTCTGTAGGACGGCATTGTCCACATCGTTGCCAATCGCCACTACGGTGGGCACTACGTCCTGCTTCCGCATGCTGCTGAGAGCCTCGTCCAAGCCCTCAGTAGATGTGTAGCCGTCGGTGATGAAGACGAAGGAGAGCTCGGCATTGCGCCGCACTTGCTGGACCCGCTGGTGCGAGATGATGTTGTCAATGGCATATGTGATGGCCGCACTTACGTTAGAGGAAGAATCCATATAGGTCATGCGGCTGAGGGCATCTGCGATCTCGTCGGCGTTGCGCATCAGCCGGAAGACGGAACGTTGCGTGCGATCGTCGCCGTAATGCAGCAGCGCCAGGCGGGCGTGCATCGCATCCGAGTCACCGTGCGCCAGCACTAGCCGGCGTGCCACACTCTCCAAGAACTCGCGCACCTTCCGGAAGTCCTCGTGGTCCATCCGCTCCGAGCCATCCAGCATGAAGATGAGGTCAACGGGGCGCTGGATACAGCTGGCCACAGATGGTTCTGAGGGGATAAAGCCCAACTTAGTTTCATGGCACCGATGACCGACGCTGGCAATCGCTAAAGATCGGGAGCAAACTCTACTGAAGTCCACCAAAGACCAGGTCAAAACTGCCATCCGCATTTGACCAGACAGCTGAAAATCTCTAATGGTCTCATCTGTTTACCGATCGCCTCGTGATCCCGAAGTCTTCATGGTCTTTCAATATCCGAAATAATCTGACTGCAGAAAATTTGCTCAACGATTTATTGCTTAATACTCTACAAGAGGGGTGCAGGAAAAAAATGGTACGAACGCAAGAAAAATTTGCAGCGGCATGTTTCACAGTACAAGAAACTGGAAACCTGTCTTCCGCAGTCGTTTTCCAGGGGAGATAAGGCACATGACTGTAACTTACAGTATATGGTATGTGAGCTATGGTGCTGCATGCACGCTTCAAAATCCTTACAAAACCGTCCAAACATATACAGAGTTCAGCTTCACTTCAGGCCTCACAATATTCTTTACAGCTTTACATTATATTAGGAACAATTTTATACATATATATTTATAACCAATATATAATTAGGTTTATATATCCAATAATAACGCTCATCATCTGACCTCAGACAAAAGTGGTTCATTTAAAGGGATTTTCTTAATTTCATCTAGTTCTCACTAACAGCTAATTAATGACCATATGTGGTACAACAACAGAGTGAGCTTTTGTTTACCACGTTTAATGAGATTTTGAAATTGGCCAAATATAGCTGAACACCATTTCTGAATGGCCATAAACTCCAGGGCCGAGACTGGAAGTCTTAATGTACTTCCCAAAACCCAAGACCAGACGTTTCTCGGTCTTTTCTTGAAATGTAATAACCTTCACATCAATGACAATTTCCTGTAGTTGTTTTCCATGCGAAGTGTTCATACACATCATTGCTATGTCAGCAGTATTATACACCAGAAGGTTTATAATACCGTTGGACCACTGGAAGCTGAGGGCACCTGCAGGACACATCTGGTAATAAATGCTCATTCCCAGACACCAGAAGCCAGGAGACAGCGGGCACAGCACATGCGGCATTTGGGAATGTGCAAAATCAGCTCGTTACGGTTAAATTCACATTTATCCATTATTCTTTATATGATATGCAGTTGGGCATGCAGTTCATGCTTGCAGTCCACACTTCTCCAGTTCTAGGTGTGTTTGTCTTAAGCTGGCCCAGAGAAAATATACTGAGGTTATTTCATGGGGGGGAGGGAAGTTGGGGGGAGAAGTGGCTCTATGAGGGCTTTGTGACTTGGCTTGGTCTGTCCGTCTAACACAATCCCAGCGCTTTGTCGGGGTCGCCCATGATGTCGGTGTACACCGCCCTGAACGACTCAATGAACAGCTTGGTCCACTGCTCCCTCTCGTCTCCCGAGGCAAACTTGGCGCGCTCCGCCGTGTATGCCAGGGTGGCCACGGCCAAGGGGTACTGCTGCTCGTCCTTCCGGGAGCGGAGCAGGTGAGAGACGCCGCGGAGCGTGGTGGGGACGGGGTTGCCGAACCCCTCCTCTGACACGGCTTCGAACGGCAGGTAGCCGTTCCGAGGGGGGGCCACATCTGAAAGTGAGCGGCAAGAACAATAGTGTAAAACGTGCCCCCCAGGAAGGCCGTTTGACCGCGCGTTCCGTTCCGGGACACGTTGTGGGCGGGGGGGGCAATGGCAGTAGGGATCAGGGCACTTAGGGAGATGGGCTCATCACTCGGAGATTCCGGATGTGATCCTCAGGAGGGGCTCGGACATGTAACCATTAACCAACCACGTAAACAGAAGCTGCTGTGTATACTGGGCCAAAGTTTCAGTTGATTTGGAGTTAGTGAAATGATCAGCTGCCTGATACTATATATGGAAAAACAGCATGAGACTGCATTTCTGACGTTTGCCTGCGATGTGAGGTAAACAAGGTGCATCGGCGTGTCAGTCTGAAGCAGAAATGCACCACGCGGTCGTCATTACACACATGAATGGGTGACTTCACTGTGGTCCATAAGCTGACAACATGCACAAGTTTAAAGACGAAGGAATCTGTCCCTTGTTATATTATGTTTATAAATGATATTATATTTTAATCTGGCAGTTCACCATTTTTGGAGGTGACTTCCACAGGATCTATCCTGCACAAAAGTCAACAACATCCAGCAACATGTGGGTCTGAACTGGGTAATATAGCATGTTTGTCCTCCATCCCTCGTGTCATCCCTCAGGTTCCATTTATTCTGATAATTATCCAACAAATTATCAAGGCTGCCCTATATATAATATTTACCTGACAATATTAATGATAACAATGAGCTGCATTTATCTAGTTTTTAAAATACCTTAAGCGATTTATATTTTTTTGAAGGATAAGTCACCCTGAACCCCCGAAGTTAGACACTCGTCGTTATACATGTCAGCCATTTTGAATTAGAATAGTCGGAACATTCTGCCATTTTGTGTGAGGAGGTGAGGAATTATGAAGCCACTGGATATTAGGTTTTCTGACTGGGTCTGGACACCAGGATTCACACCTCTAGTCTTCCCAAAAGTGAAAGTGAAGCCCTCCTCCATACTGTGTCCACTTCCCTGTATCGCCGTTCTGTCACCTCTTATCAGGTCACCCTGGAGACACTAGAGGAATCAATTATATTGTATCTAACATGTCTTTCTTGTCATCACTTTAATTCTATTTTACAATTGGCTCTCCGAAACCCCGCCTCATCCCAGCCTGGGCCAATCATATCCCACGTATTCATTGACCTTCTTCCATGACAGAATCTCATAGGTTCTCCAACACACATGTGGCGAGGATAGCGGTGCATAATGGCACATCCCCCACTGCATGAAATTAGAAGATCGTCTGTGCCTCAGAGCCCCCCAAGCTGAGGTCAATTAAAATCACTGAATCTCTTGATACTAGTTAAAACCCCACAATCTATGCCTGACATCCTACACCATTGGAGCTAATGATCACGATCAGCAGATGACCTAGCCTTAATTGACTAGATGCAGTGACTGCTTGTTTCTGATACCTAGTGCGAGTCTTTGCTATCACCGAATTCTCCTGTGCGTTTCTTGACGGACACTTGATTTAACCCATCGCTACTTTTAACTGCAAGAATTAGTGATTCCTAGGGCGGTGTAACCATCTATGAGAAACCTTTCTGTGGAGGGTCCCCCATGAAGCCGGGCTTAGTGGTCCGCATGTGGAGGCCTTCAGACTGATCGGAGCATAGATGTGGGATTCTCAGCTCTCATATTCTCCGTTTCTGAACAAAGTTGTGCAGCTCCGGCTGCAGAACCTAAACTAAACTAACTAAAGTAATTTCATGGCTCCCCCCAGAAAAGCAACATGCATCCATCAGTCTTACCTGTTTTGCATGGCAGGTCAGGACACACAATTACAGGATCTAGGATGGAAAAATATATTATATTTTAAGTTATATATAGCATGGTAGCTAAGTGGTTAACAGTCTCCAAGGCTGTCAGATTCTTGTTTGAGTGTGTGTGTGTGGAAGTTATGTATATATTACATTGTGGGGACTTGGTCCCCATAATGTGATAAAGCTTGTAGATTGTGGGGACCTTTTTTTTTGGTCCCAACAAGGGGAAACTCAAATTTACAATCATCTGTGAATGCAATCAAAAAACGACAGGGTAGGGGTTAAGGCTGTCATTATTGGGATTAGGGTTTTTCCACAGAAATGAATGCAGAGTCCCCACAAAGACATGAATAAAAACATGCATGTGTGTGGTGGGGCTGCATGTACTCTTAATGATTGTTTTGGTTTTCTCTAGGTACTCTGATTTCTACCCACAGTCCAAAACCATGGTCAGGTAATAAACAGTAATGGAGTACAGTAGTCCCCACCCCCCGTACCCTTGGTTTTAGTAACCGCGATTTACCAGTCCAAAAAAATATTGTAAAGTTCCAGAAATAAACGGTTTATAAGTTTCAAACCACACACCAAGCGATTACATTTTCAACCGGAGGTGAAAAATGGATAGATAAGCTATATTAATATCTCATTATATATCAATAAATTCATATTCCAGATTTTTTGGAATGCTGTTTTGGGAAGTTTCACTATCTGAATAATGGCCCTATTATATTTGAGGTAAATGGTTGTACAAACTATGGTTTAAACATCTTAGAAATAGTGGTAAACCAAATCACAGAAGAACTGGCTTTTTATTTCTGGATTGAATGGTTTAACCTGATTTGTTCATAGAGGTCATGGAAAGAAGGTGTTTGGCTGGAAGTTCCTGAGGTGCCTGTTATAGCTCAGGAACTGCGGGAAGCTTCTCACCAGGACAAAGCACGGTCTCCATCTGGTCAATGAAGCTTTCGGCCAACAGCTCAGTGAAGCTGGGCAAGCGGTTGACCCGGTTTGGTCTGTTGCAAGCGATGGACCCCAGAGTCTCAGGCACCTCTGTCTGATTAAAGGTGTCACTGATTCCAATGGCGTTGACGTCTACGAGGGGATCACTGCAGAGGTATTGTAGATGGCTGTCATCATCACGGGGGTCATAGCGGCCGTCTGTGATCACCACTGCCATCACTCTGGCCTTGGTGCGACGGCTGCCTCGGATCAGCTGCTCATAGGCGAACTTCAGAGCAGATGCTGTCCAGGTACCACCGGCAATCCATTCTAGTTTCTTCACTTCCTCTTTGAAGGCGGACAAGGAGTCGACTCGAGCATCATCGAGTCGGATGGCCTGGAAGGTACCGTTGTGGCTGAACTGCACCACACCCACACGGACACCTAACAGGGACCAACAGGAAGCCAGGGGCACCAGTGAAGAACATACATGCATGGTACCTGTAGAAATGTACACATGTAACCAGACTGGGAGCCTTACCTTTGTTGGAGTTGGGGTCCTTTTCAATGGAACCCAGTCTGCTAATGGTGTTGATGACAAATTTTTTCTCCAGGTTGAAGTTGGACAGCCCCACACTTTCGGAGCTGTCGATCACAAAGACAATGTCCATGGCTCCACAGTGCTTCTCACAGTCTGGGAAGGGACAGAAATACTGTCGTCTTGAGGACCTGAGCTGTCCGCTCACTTACACTTCATGTGTCTTTCCAATAGCACCACTGAAATTGGTCTGCGGTGGTTTCAGAAGTGTGAGCTAGCTGTGCAAAGGGCACTCCAGCCTAGCAAAGATACTCACCGCAGCATCCACACGTTTCTCTCACGTAGGACATGACGTCGCATTCCTAAAAAGGAGTCAAACCTATTTATTAGTAGGGGATTCGCTAAGTGTCGCTTGACAGTAATCTTTTTAAATCTAAAAATCTTGAAGCATGAAGCTTTTTACGTACATTAAGCCCCGGTTCACCATACGGTCCAGGATCTCCCTGGAAATACATAGAGGTCCATCACATCAGAGGAACACATGGTGTGTGAACATGATGTTGGCATATTGGTTGCTAGAAGCGTGCCATGTTCACTGTGCCATACAGTCAGCAAGCGCCCACAGTCAGCTCTTACTTACGATTGTTTTATTTCATCATAGGCAATTCTCAAAATCGATAGAAAAACTGGGGAAATTTAAACTTTAAATTTAAACTGGGGAAAGTTTTTTTGCAGCCTGCAGGACTTACATCGGCACCAGGATCACCTCTAGGTCCTCTTGGCCCAGGTTCTCCATTAGGACCAGGCTCACCCTAGAAAATAGCAGTAGAGATTTTCAGGATGGGGGGGCACTCTACCAGAAACCCTTCTTCCACTGTAATTTCCCATTTCCCAGTAGGTGCAATTTCCCACAGTTGGCTTTGCCTCATGCTAAAGTGAGGCATCTTAAAGTGAGGCCACTCACCGGTGTTCCAGGTGGCCCCTTCACTCCAGCTTCTCCCTTTTGACCACATTCTCCACGGCTTCCCCTCAGTCCTGGCTTTCCCTTCTCCCCTCGATCTCCCTGAATGCATCAAAACCTCAACTGTTACTTCCTGTCATTCACACATTGATTAGCACTCAGCAAATTTGCCTGGAAGTCTATCATTCCATCAAGCATTAGTCAACTAAAACAAGTGCTAACGATCTTACCGATGTCCCCCTTGGTCCAGGGTAACTGTAGCCAGGTCTTCCAGAGTCACCCTAAAAATACAGTATTAAGTAGCCATTAGACATTTACACACTTGTATTTATGACCCAAGATAATAACTGTACTCTGATTCTACCTTTGGTCCTTCTTGGCCAGGTTCTCCTCTAGGTCCAGGGTCACCTTGTTCTCCACGGGAACCCTGAGAATGAGAATACAGTTACATACATTCATTCCAAAAACAGACAACGATATGTTAGATGTCAAAATCATTGTGCTGTGACAATGAAAACCCTATTGAAATGTCGTAGTATTAGATTCTAACTTTTAGTATTCTTGGGGAGAGACTTATCTTGGTCAGCATCAACATCAGTCCCCATGCATAGTGGCCATTTTCAGACATGACACTCACCAGAGATCTTTTTTTTTTGGTATCATTATGAAATAGTTTACTCTATCTGTGTTTGAGCTTTTGTCAGAGTCACTCTCTCACTTGTTCCTTACATTTCTCCCAGATACTCCCAGCTCCCCCGAAGGACCTCTTGGTCCCGGAAGACCATTATCCCCCTGTGAAAGACAACAAGCAGTTCATCACAGTCAGAGAAGCCACTGTTAGACATGGATGTTCAAACCCTCCCAGCAGTCCTCCACATTCATGGTGCACCGGAGACTTGCAGAGATATATTGGTTATACATCTTAATGTGTCAGGCCCATAGGTAAAAAGCCTGTAAGTCTAAAAGGTGACATTCGGTTTCCTATTGCTTAGCCATTGGGTGACCTGCCGCTTCTCTCTGCACATGTAGGCTGTTCGGTCCCACCTGCTGACTTTGCCTTCGTACAGTTATACACTTGGTGCTAGGTTAGCAAAGCTACAGATCGCTCCCCCCTACTCACCCCCCCCCCCCCCCCCAAAGGCTGCCACTTCTTACCTTGGCTCCCTTGTTTCCCGTTTCACCCTGAAGGCCTCTTGGACCCTCAGGCCCACCTTCACCCTGGGAAATGAGAGATCCAAACGAGTCAGTTTCATGTTAGAGACGTGCCCCTGTGCGCTGCCCAGGGAAACCCCAGCCGTGAGCTACACATAAAATCTCCATCAAAGGCACATAATCGTTGTCAGATGCCCAAAGGCTATTTGGGATATCAGAGCACCCCCCCCCCCCTCCTCAATATTCTATTTTAAGTTACCAACTGGGGATGGGGGGGCTAGCGATGCTAAAAGGTGCCAAAGGCGAGGGTGGGAGGTGCCAGGGGGTGGGCGACAGTACATTCTGCTGTCCGGATCCATTTGGCCAACATGTACTGACAAGCAGAATTTCATGATTGGTATTTTACTGGTATATTCTGCCGAATTTCTATGTTTCTATGCATTAACCTCTCAATTACTTCTTAACTATTTACAGTTAAGTGAAGATCCTTGTTATATTTGATATTTCCCTACTGATGGCAATATATTAAGAAAAAGACTATTTCCCGATGAATGCTGTTTTTACTCCGACCTGAAACTGCAGCATACGTCCAAATTCCAACAAATTCAAGGCACAATGCCCCACCATCTGGCGAGGGGCTAAAATGTATCACACGCCTTCTGTCATTGAGGTTCACTGTGCAACGTAAAGCACTTCGTAAAGAATGCCCCCCTGCTCACTTCCACTGACAGCCCTGTAGACGTCACTGCAGAGAGAGTAACCCAGCTGTCTTGTTCAAACGATGGAATTCAGATTAGGTGACTCTAGATTTTTCTTCGGGGGGTGCAAGGTGAGAGGGCCCAACCAGTCATTTATTACAGGCTACACCAAAATGAGCTATATGTAAAAATAGGAAATATATTTACAGTTAATTATTATACATCAACAAGATGGATACAAGTCACATTTTCAAATATAACTTTAACAATATAATTTACTTATACTGGCGTCAATATGTCCAAATAGAATTTTCATCTGACCAGTAGGGGGTGCAATTGCACCCCCAGCACCCCCCCGAGTAAAATCACCTAAATAAGCCAAAATAACGCCTCATAAAACATTTGTGGTATTTTTTGACCTCACTAGACAATGCTCTTGCCTTGCTTTGGGGCATACTTTAAGCTTTTTTTTTAGTGGACAGCACCATCTAGTGGGGACAAAAAATATAGCAAATGGTTAAAGAAGCGCAGTTTGCCATCACTAGACCAATGCAGCACAGGGTGATCTATGAAACTCCCGACCACTTTTAACACATTCATTTGAGTTAATCTTATTCAACTGAAAATGCGTTTTGCTCACCTTTTCCCCTTTTGGACCTGGACGGCCTTGTCCTCCTTTAGCCCCCGGGTTACCCCTTCTACCCTAATGAGAACACACGGATAAAAATTAGCTCTGGCTGCATTTAATATTTGCAATCCGAATATAATATTGATTTTGAAAAAGCATATTTTGAAAGCCATCATACAGGTTCTCCTTTAGGTCCAGGATCTCCAGGTGATCCCTAAATAAAAAGAGGTCAGCCATAGTTAGTAGCAGAACGACATCTGCAAGCCATCAAGGTTAATGATTAAACAACAGTGGTGGCCTGTATTGACTAAAAGGCCCGGTGAGGACTTGGGTGCTCACTTTAGTTCCTTTATCTCCAGGTTGACCAGGTTGTCCTGAAGTTCCTCTCTCACCCTGTGGCAGAGCGACACTTGTGTCAACAATGGAAATGCTATCAAACCTGATTTGTTGTTCATGGCTTGCCCCGCAGAAATCCCAACATCAGCACGGGGGATGTATTGAAAAAGTCTATATATATATATATATATGTATGTATACACATGCAATAATCATAAATATACATTTAATATTACACTTCCTAATGCACCTTTTGTCCAGGGTCTCCGGCTGGACCAGAAGGTCCTGATCGCCCAGGACGACCACGGTCTCCCTGAAAAAAAATTATGTTCAATTTAGTCATTAAACACACCAACCAAAAAGATTAGAGTACATATTTACACATGCTTCCTTTTCATACTTGACAGTCCACCAAGCTACGCTACTTCAGAATGAGACTCTGATGGAGACATATCTGGCATAGAGATGCTGGATTTTCATCAAACCTTCTCTCCGACGCTTCCAGGTGGTCCATCAGCACCCACATCGCCAGGGTAGCCTCGAGGTCCCTGTGAAAGGTACAACAAACTTGAGGGCTTCAAGCAAATATAATAAATGGATAAAATGAAACAAAAGCTTTGTGTACACCGCCTTCAAGCAAATATAATAAAAGGATAAAATTAAACAAACACTTTGTGTACACACCGGCTCTCCGGGGTCCCCTTTACAACCAGGACCTCCAATGCGCCCAGGTTTACCCTGTACAGGGAAAAACAACACGATACAGTCATATTATCTCCTAGGAGTAACCAGAGCTGTGATACAGAGGGTTGATCTGGGAAAAAGCTGAGCAAAGCCTGAACATGCACATTAACGTTTCACCTTTTGTCCATCAGTTCCGTTGAATCCTGCGTCTCCAAGCACACCCTAATTAGTGGAAAGATGTTTTGAAAATTAAACATCAGTTTCCAGTTCTGGAGCACTTAGCTGAGTTGCTAATGACTTACTGACCTAATAATAAAATCATGTTTAGGCAATCTTAAAATGTTATGATGGGTTTACCTTACTGCCTTGAAATCCCATGTCACCCTATAATATAAAAAAAAGATAAAACATTAAGTTATTACTATACAAGGACTTTCCCATTGTCATCAGCATTGTTGGTGTCTGTAGGCATTATCCCATTTGCCTTGCATCGTCCCTAATGGGTTTTGTATATGCTTCTATGAGCCATAAGGCATTTGGTGCTCTCTGAGCTGAATCTGATCTCGTGCCAGCTTGGGCTGCCCCAAGCTCTCTAGCATCTTCTCCTGGCATTTGTACAGACTCTCCCCCTATTCTACAAACATACTCATCAGTTGGACTAAAGAATCTATAGTAAAAAACGGTTTTTATTGTCCAAATGTGGGAATGCCTAGTGGCCGACTGCTTCTGATACACTCTTGTGATTGTAGTAAGTTAATACTGTATCTGGACAGATGGGTGTTCCCCTACATTAGATGTGTCCTAAAGTTTTATTTGACATATAAGAACAACCATTACCTTTTCACCGTTAGGACCAGTGCCACCCTAAAACACAAAAAAAAGAGTTGATGCATGAAAATTTGATATATTTTGTGAAATTATTAATGGATTTGGTTTCTGAGGTTTAAGGCAAAGACAATCTGCTAACCTTTGGTCCAGGGTATCCAATAGGACCTTCTATACCAGGGTCACCCTATTGGAAAGATGATGAGAAATCAGAAGGTAGGAATTATGAAAAGCTTTGACTAGATTTTTTCAGTTGTGGTTATCCTACTGAAAATGTCACCCAGAATGTCCTAAAACACTGTCCATTGGCTTATGTGTCCAGGCCATCTACCTCTCGACCTTTTTCGCCCTTGGGACCAGCGTCACCGGTGGCTCCTTTTGTCCCCTGAAATCAACACATCAACAAAAAAAACAAAGCTTAGGACCAGGATCCCAGTACCACTTACTGAAAAAGGTGCTCTCTTTTCAAAACATACTTACTTTTTGACCTCTGTGACCTTTCGGACCAGGAGGACCCACATTCTCCAAGCATTTTAATTTGTAGCACTAGACAATTTATGGGCAGAAGGAAGAACACAGACGGAATGGCATGAACATCACCAGGCAGTCATGCAGGTGCTTCCATTTTCTATGTTTTGTGGCATGCAGAATATAAGTGCATAAGTCCTTGAATAAATCCCTTAGATGCACACTTTGTAAGTTAGTTTATTAACTTATCCATGTCCTGAAACTTATATTTTTCGGAAAATGTATTTCTGAAAATTGCGTCATAATGTGGAAGCCAGATCTGTTTATGACAGCGTCACTGTATACCCTGATCGTCACTGAGGGTGACATTGCATCACTATGATCGTCACTATTACGTATATTCTCTTTTTTATGTGACATGTGCTACACCCTCACTGGGGAGCGAGGTGTTCCCATCATGCATCTTACCTGCTCATAGGCTTTATGTTTCTGTTGAGAGAAAAAACAAAACACACCACAGTATTGAGTTGGGGGCGGGGGGGGGGGGGGTAGTGGGGGATGGGTCACCTATGCTCACACCAGACTGACTACAGCATAACACTAAACGCAAGAGCCACAAACAGCTGAGTTATTCCAGTGTTTTCATCCAAATTTGGACCCAGACGCAGGAATCTATATTGCACTAAAATGCTTATAATAACCCCACGTTGGATTTAAATAAATCTTTCTACATAGTTTACTCAACCGGACGTAAGTCACTTTTAGCCCTGTATCCTTCGTTACAATACCCACAGGTCTGCCAGGAGCAGGATTTCAGAAAAGGACACCTAAAAACACATCACATAAACAATTCAAAGACTCTTGCCATTTTTGCAAATAAATAGTTCCACTTAATGTCCATGAGTAAGTATCAAACAGACGCAACTATAAAAATGAGTTACTATTCAAAATGATGAAAAAAGAACAGCAACGGGTTAAAGAGTATCTGATTTTTTTTTTAAGTTGTACTATTATTATTATTCCATTAACTTATTATTTATTATTCTACTCTATTATTCTATTTTAAACTTGTTGCACCATCTCTAGGAGTCACGAGACACTTCTCAACATATGAATACCTGAGTATACGACTGACAAGAAAGTTGAAGTTAACTGAATTTGCTCATGACTCTTACTAACATCAGAATTATTTTACATTTCAGCATAATTTAACATCTGTGCATAAACACGTTCATTCTACATACATATATACATACCTTCATTCATTGTTTCATACTGTACAGTATAAGCATGTTGTATTGGTTTATTTGTAAAGTAAGCCACTAAAAAAGTAAATGAGGGTTCTTACCATTTTTTTGATGATGGTGTCACTAACTTCAGTGGCGATACGGCCCTCGGAGGTGACAGCCACGTAATGGTCACGGTACAGCTCCACGGGGCTGCTTGCGATTTCCCGCATTCCATTCTCGTCCACGTTCTTCGTGGCTGCCACAGAAAACAGCTGAATCTTATGGTCTTTTGCACGCTCAGCTGCCGCCTTGATCCCATTACAGGGGTTGCCCGTGACGTGTCCGTCCGTAATGACCACAGCAAACTGCACTGTGTTGTTCGCCCTCCGTTTGGACATAATACTGGTCATTTTGTCTAGGGCACAATCGATATAGGTGCCGTTCCCCAGGTACCTGATTTGTTCAAGTTTTGTGATGAATTCGGCTTTGTTAGTGATGTCGCTGATGATCTCCTGGGTATGGGAGAAATGTAGACCTCCCACTGACCACATCATCTGCACCGAACCCTTGTAATCTCCGTCTGAGAGCTTGTTGACGAAATCTTTCACAAAATCTTGGATCATTCTAACCAGGCTTCCGGGTGGGCGCTCCAGCAGAGCAATAGTCTCAGAGGTGTCAATGACAAAGTACAAATTGATGGGGCATTCAGTACTTTCTGGAAGAAGAGAAGAAGCAAAATGACAGACAGTCAGATACCGTTAGCTTACCATGAACACTGGAACTGTGATGTGTTATACGTACAGTAGAAATCAAACTCGCTGTTTTAATCCTGTACAGAAAAAAACTATTCAATCCCTACAATGGCTTACTAGCCTCCACCATACAATATATATCATGCCTTATTCCTATCTGCCGGTGCGTCTGGCCTCCACCTTACACTGTATATCCTGCCTTATTCCTATCTGCCGGTGCGTCTGGCCTCCACCTTACACTGTATATCCTGCCTTATTCCTATCTGCCGGTGCGTCTGGCCTCCACCTTACACTGTATATCCTGCCTTATTCCTATCTGCCGGTGCGTCTGGCCTCCACCTTACACTGTATATCCTGCCTTATTCCTATCTGCCGGTGCGTCTGGCCTCCACCTTACACTGTATATCCTGCCTTATTCCTGTCTGTAGGTGTGTCTGGCCTCCACCTTACACTGTATATCCTGCCTTATTCCTGTCTGTAGGTGTGTCTGGTCTCCACCTTACACTGTATATCCTGCCTTATTCCTATCTGCCGGTGCGTCTGGCCTCCACCTTACACTGTATATCCTGCCTTATTCCTATCTGCCGGTGCGTCTGGCCTCCACCTTACACTGTATATCCTGCCTTATTCCTGTCTGTAGGTGCGTCTGGCCTCCACCTTACACTGTATATCCTGCCTTATTCCTGTCTGTAGGTGTGTCTGGTCTCCACCTTACACTGTATATCCTGCCTTATTCCTGTCTGTAGGTGCGTCTGGCCTCCACCTTACACTGTATATCCTGCCTTATTCCTGTCTGTAGGTGCGTCTGGCCTCCACCTTACACTGTATATCCTGCCTTATTCCTGTCTGTAGGTGTGTCTGGTCTCCACCTTACACTGTATATCCTGCCTTATTCCTGTCTGTAGGTGCGTCTGGCCTCCACCTTACACTGTATATCCTGCCTTATTCCTGTCTGTAGGTGCGTCTGGCCTCCACCTTACACTGTATATCCTGCCTTATTCCAGTCTGTACAGTAGGTGCGTCTGGCCTCCACCTTACACTGTATATCCTGCCTTATTCCTGTCTGTAGGTGTGTCTGGTCTCCACCTTACACTGTATATCCTGCCTTATTCCTGTCTGTAGGTGCGTCTGGCCTCCACCTTACACTATATATCCTGCCTTATTCCTGTCTGCAGGTGCGTCTGGCCTCCACCTTACACTGTATATCCTGCCTTATTCCTGTCTGTAGGTGCGTCTGGCCTCCACCTTACACTGTATATCCTGCCTTATTCCTGTCTGCAGGTGCGTCTGGCCTCCACCTTACACTGTATATCCTGCCTTATTCCTATCTGCCGGTGCGTCTGGCCTCCACCTTACACTGTATATCCTGCCTTATTCCTATCTGCCGGTGCGTCTGGCCTCCACCTTACACTGTATATCCTGCCTTATTCCTATCTGCCGGTGTGTCTGGCCTCCACCTTACACTGTATATCCTGCCTTATTCCTGTCTGTAGGTGCGTCTGGCCTCCACCTTACACTGTATATCCTGCCTTATTCCTATCTGTAGGTGTGTCTGGTCTCCACCTTACACTGTATATCCTGCCTTATTCCTGTCTGTAGGTGCGTCTGGCCTCCACCTTACACTGTATATCCTGTCTTATTCCTGTCTGTAGGTGCGTCTGGCCTCCACCTTACACTGTATATCCTGCCTTATTCCTGTTTGTAGGTGCGTCTGGCCTCCACCTTACACTGTATATCCTGCCTTATTCCTGTCTGTAGGTGCGTCTGGCCTCCACCTTACACTGTATATCCTGTCTTATTCCTGTCTGTAGGTGCGTCTGGCCTCCACCTTACACTGTATATCCTGCCTTATTCCTGTCTGTAGGTGCGTCTGGCCTCCACCTTACACTGTATATCCTGTCTTATTCCTGTCTGTAGGTGCGTCTGGCCTCCACCTTACACTGTATATCCTGCCTTATTCCTGTCTGTAGGTGCGTCTGGCCTCCACCTTACACTGTATATCCGGCCTTATTCCTGTTTGTAGGTGCGTCTGGCCTCCACCTTACACTGTATATCCTGTCTTATTCCTATCTGCCGGTGCATTAGGCCTCCACCCCGCACAGTATACCCTGCCTTTATCCACATACCTTTTAGGTTATTCCATGTTCCTAGTAGGATGTGTGAAACTTAATGCACGTTTCACACATTGCTCCAAAATTGCGAAACACATTTACCTCAAGAAACCCATATGATGGCATTCTATACATTTTACTCACCTTTGCGTATAAAAATACAGCTATTGAATTCACAGCAACAACTGAAGCGACAAGTAGATATCACTTCCCTATCTGTGCATTGTAATTAAGAAGGTGTAATGAAGTTTCAGTCACAATACCATCACCATTCCCTTTGACCAAACTTGTGCTGAACACAGACTTAATGCATCGCAAGACCATTACTCACCAAAGCATTTTGGAGCAGACAGCCCATGTGCGGCCAATGCCATCAAGAGGCACGAAGCGATGGCTATGTACTGCATTTTATCTCATCTGACCTGCAGCAAAACAGGGTTTCATTAAGTTGACAAATAGTGAAAGACCTCTATTTAGTCACTAGGGGGTACTAACAGAACCATCGCCGGAACATCCTCATTCTTAATTATTTACTCTTAATTTGGTTATAATTTTGTTCTATAGAAAAGAGAATGGAACCATATAAGAAAAGGAGCTATAGACATTTACTGTCCAAATAGTAAAAAAAAAAAAAGATCCATCAATCCTCAGAGCTCAGGCTTTAATAATACAAGTGAAGAGAAGTACTCTGCTTCATTGCTATTAAATAAACACACCCATAAACACACCACACACACACATACATACATACATACACAGTCAACAAGCAGAAAATCGGCTCTGTAACTAATCTCTTTTCGCTCGGATGCGGGTCAATTCTTGTATGCCAGTGGAATAGCGTCAATAAAGTTCCAATGAGTGTATAATCAAGAGATAACGCACAAAAAGGATTGGCGACCTCTGGTGGCCATTGGTGTCCACTTACATTTGTCGAGTCAAGTTTCTCATTTATTATAAAATACCGCGGCTATGAGAACATTTTATGTTTTATCTGAAGACTTTAAACACTTCGCTAAATTACAATATCTCCATCAAATATTTGGGAAAAAAAATATACTGACTTCACATTATCACAGTCCATCTTGGTGTCGGTCTATTTATCTAAGCCATTGAGTTCGGCTGCTCACGTAGAATTCAATAATTCCAAAATAATTAAATCCACTTATATTTAACCTGCTTGTTGTTTTGCTCTATAAATCCCTAATCTATAGGTAGTCATCGTTCTGCATTGACAGAAAGATTCAGTTAGAGCAGTATTTTAACAGAACTGAACCCCGCACACCTCTCCTAAGAACGAATTAACGCTTGAAGATCGTACATGGTTGTGTTTAAACCACTCATAATAGGAAAGTTTTTGGCTATGGAATAAGAAGTACAGGAAGAAAATGTCCCGTGCCCCGCCATCTTGTCTTTTAGCATTTATTTGATTGCTTCATTTTCTTTCTTAAGTATCACACACGAGCGCGTCCCTATTTTTCTTGAACGTATTGTGGCACCTCGGTGGCATTCAAACGTGATCACGTTTAAGGTTAGGTGGTTACAAACCTTCTGGGATGCATCGCCATCATATAGGTAACTCACACACATATATTACCATTAGTACCAACGTGATAATTATTTCGACAGTACTTTTAAAAACAGGGAATTCAAACGAGTTGATAGTTATAAAGATGATTTTTTTCTATGATGTACAATAATTTACAGGAAAAAATGACTGCAACTAATGCTCTTTATTGGTAATTAAGTCATCTGCAGCGTACTGCTACTAATTGTACAGCAACGCCTATATTAACCGTGGTATTAGAATTTCGAACCGTATATTCCAGAATATAGAAATCGAGAAATACATTTGCAAGTAACATTACATTAAAAAAATAAAAATCGGGTCAAATCATTACATGTAAACTATATTTCTGAAGAATACATCAACATTAATCATATGGGCAAAGATGAAAACAACTTAATACACGAACGATACTAGACATACTATCGCAATAAAACCTCCATATACTGCCAGATCAATTAACAACGTTTTTTTATTCCTGTTATCAACCTTTAGACACGAACTGTCTAAAGATTGAATTATTCATCCAAAATGCAAAAAAAGAACCAATGAAAAATCTACTACAGATGTCACACCTATCATATTTTCCAGCAGACTGTAAATATCATATGCAAAACAAAGTTACATTTCAAAATAAGTTACAGTAGAGAACGCGTTTACCTGCAATTGATAAAGAGAAAGAGAGGTTCCCAATCAGCAAGTTGGAGACTAACTGGGTTTATACATTCCTACAAAAAAAAAGGAATTAAGTGGAAAGTCCAGAAAAACGGAGTCAAGAAGTGGCAGGAGCGTCTAGCAGTAAGACCCTCTTTGCGCCTCTCCAACAGACTAAACTTTGCTTAGAGGTAGATCCTCCTCCCAAAATTTCCCAGTTTTTAACGACGTTAGATTGGGATATTCCGATTCTCCCCACAAGGCGACGCTGTGTACCCGCGTCTTTCATAGACATTGGTAGTCATCAGTAATGCATGTATTAATCGCAAATGAAGCCGTAAGAAGAACCTCCCGAAGAGTTTAAACGTGCTAAAACATGTGTTCGAAATGTTTAAATGTGTTCGAAAACTTTCTGGAATATGGGGAAGTAAATAAGAAGAAACCGAAGGTGTCACTAATAGGCCTATGGATCGTTTTGTCAAAAATAACGCCTCAGAGAGATGACTGGGAACACATCTTTGTTAGTATGCACGACTTTGGGAAACAAGTTTGTCTGACAGGATATTGAAACCATATGCATAAGCACTGAGGTCTGTGCAACAACAAAGAAGGAAAATTAGCTTGTTTGTTCGGAAAAGGCGGAAGACTCACTCAGGGCACTTGTTAGTCCCCTATAATTGACTCAGGTGCACGGAAAGCCGTGCAGCATCTTATAGCCAGGTGTCTGGCTGGGGCTCCGTCCCACGTTGCTGTGATTCCTGAGTTTATGGGGCTGCATATCGTTCTCCACACACAGTGGGATGTGTCATCAGTGCAAAGGAGCTCCACTGTTCCAGGTACTTGGAAAAGGGTGGTGGTTATCTCCGAGACCATCGTGTGTTTACGTTCTGTTGCTTAACAGATGATTTTATCCAAAGCAACCGACTTTTAATTTTATTAACACATTTATACAGCTGGAGGTTTTTACTACAGTTTATCCAGCTTAAGTACAGCAGGTCCAGTCTTGGGCTCATAATCTGTCTTCCAGTTACAAATAAACCGTACCCACAAACAATCCATACGTCATGTTGTGTTTAGGAGAAATTTTTGAGCAATTCAAGACCCCGGAGTTCTGCTTACTAACAATGAACTTCCTTTTGATATTTGTATCTCAGAAAAGATCAGAGGTAAACAAATGGATCCTTCTAATGTGTTATGGTGACTCTTGAGAATGTGGTTCCCAGCCCCTGTAGATATTTTTATTCTCTACATGTTTTAATTTTAATAGGAGTTCCCCATTTATGTCTTAAAAAAAGTGTGATCACACAAGCCCGATGGTTAGCTGGGAATAGTGACTTTACACAAAGAATGTCAACATCTAGAATAGAAAATGACATCGCCCAGGACATCAGCTCGACTTGCAAAGAATACAGAGAGAGAAAGTATATTTAGTTTTCCAGTTGTAAGAGCAATATGTTCATGTTCCTAAGAGAACACAGTACAAAACAGGCCTTTGTAATATGCCAGTCCCCACTGACTCAGAGCAGGAATTATTTTCCATATTACTGAGTCATCAAAGAGAAAACAGAGACCAACAGGAATGTCTGATTAATAAAATCCATACTACTCCATGCCCAATATATGTGCATAAAATAAGCAATGGTATATTCCAGTGAGCATTAGATTAAATCCCTGAGTTTGCTTCAGCATGTAAAACATATAAAATACTAACAGCTCTCATGGAGAATGTGGGCGGTCAGATTGTAAAAATCTGCCCTTTGGTAAAGAAAACTGCCTTCATCACTGGAAACACTGCTATCCGTCTTTTTTTTGTTCAAATATTTCACCTTACTATAATTTTAACTGTATGTTTTGTTTTATAATTCCTGCCTGATGCAGTAAGAACACGGTATGTGGGATGAGGTTCTCTACATCGGGTTCCATGCCAAACATGAGTGGATATACAGTGATTCTGTGTTGGCCTAAGAAAGCAGAATCCTTATCGATCCCGGTCATTATAATTGTGCAGAATTTACAGGCACTTCAGCAGTGGGACAAAGACGCGACTTACGGCAGACTGCAGACCCGAAGACTAAGATCGTTGGAGAGCTGAACATGACAGCAATGAACATCACGACTCAAATCCTGTGGAAACTCTCAAAGACTTTTGTCTGAATGTCACCCAGCCAGGAATTTGAATGGCTGATAAAATCTGTGAAGACGTTGCGGAAATTACAGCAAGCTGGTGTGCCATGATGGAATGGAAGTAGCCAAACAGACTGGCAGAAATAATCGCTGCCAGTTGGGCCTCCAGTAAACAGAGAGGTCAGAGGTCAGACCACCAGTCATCCAATCAGCATGTTGCAGTTTTTTTATTCATCTGTAAAGGTCAGAACAAAGGTCAACAAAAAGTAATATTTGAGTTTATTCTTGTATTGGAGGGTTTTGATTTCACATAATATATTAAATGAAAATCTGTATAGTATATATTAGTGGAAAGCAAAAAGAAGAACTGTGTTTGTATTGCAGATGATACATGTGGGCTAACAGAGTGCCAATGATTACTCTCCAAATTAAATATTATTTTACATTTCTAAGTAGTTTCATTATGTTGTTTTTTGCTGTTAGAAATTATACCATATAAATACATTAAAGCATTAATATGCTGAAATTGTTTCCTATTTAAATTCTGTCTTGAATGACTGACTGGTAAATATAGATAGAGTTTCATCTCATACATTGAAGATATTAATCTGCCAGTTTATCTGTCTTACTCTCAGTTCCATGGGCTGATTAATATGTTTTATACATCATATCCATCAGTCCGTCTTCTAACCAGTTATCCAGTATGATCTCGGACAGCCTGGAACCAACTCCTGAAAGCATAAAGTGGGGGAGCACACTGGATTTGATCACAGTCCATCGCAGGAGACTCACACACACACACACACACACACACACACGCACTATGGGCATTTTAGACACACCAATTCACCTAACCAGATGTTCCTGGACTGCTGGAGGAAATTAGAGTTGCCTGGGAAACCCATGTAAACACAAGGGAAAACATGCAAACGTCCCCCGCAGAAGTGGGGCAGGATCCAAACCCTCTGGAGGTGTAAAGCTGCTCACTACATGACAGTAACAAAACAAAAATAATCCAGATGATTGTGCATTTTATAGTATGACCAGTGCTGGACAGTTTAAGGTTCTACCAAACAGTAGGCAGTTTGGAAAGGTCTGAATGCAGGGAAGTGAGGCCAAGGTTCCACCCAGTGCTGCTGGAAGAGGCCCGGTCAGACCCGCCAGGAAACAAAAGCGGAGCAGATGTGCAGGCCGCCTCAGCTTCATGCCCCTCTTACCCCCTTGCCTGATAGTGGCGTCGATGCCAACGTGAGCAGCAGACTTCCAGGCTGGCTGCTTGGGCGTCCAGTAGCTTCTCAAAGTGATACTGGACAGTAATAAATAGATTAACTACATCTTAATGGATGAAGAAGGTGCAAAGAAAAGGACAGGAAAAATAAAGAAGCCTTCTGACCCACACAGTTGAGAAATCCTTCTGAATGCATGTTTCATAACTGAAAATTTATTCCGTATTTTTTTCCAACACCCCCCCATAATAAAACAAGGGATGGGTTTCCAAGGAAAAGCAGGTCATTGAGTTACATTACAGTACATATTGGGCATCTCGTAATCTTCCAGATGTGTACATGCGCTTGGCTTTCATGCACGCTGGGCATGCAGATGCAGGCTTGTCTGTTCAAGCTGTCCTCTGGACCGTAGAGGGCATCTCAGGTGGCTTTCTGCCCCACAGGGGATGATTCCAAGGGCCTCTGCGTTTGGAACACAACTGTATTGGTCTGGGGTGGGGGTCCAATATGATATGCTTTCCTGAGGACTGAAATCTGTAGTGGGGTCTCTGTTGCCCACTGTACCCCTCATGCAGCCCATACCCAGCAGAGATGTGTGGGCCTAGCATATAAATGCTTACATGCTGTGCATGAGTCATCTGGCTCTAATTGGTACCAGCTCCCCTTTGGGTTTGGCGGGGGGGGGGGGGGGGACTTACCTTGGGATTTGGTCTGAATGGGGATTTCTGAGGAAGCAAAGCTTTATTTTCTTGTCTTTCCAATTCATTTTGATTTTACTTTGAATTTCAGATGAATTTTAATGTCCGACTAATAAAATTTTTCTCTTTATTGATTTTCATTTTAATTTCCGATTAATTTTATCTCAACATTTTGATAAATTAGATGAGGAGCTGTGTTGTGAAAATCATGAGACCTTGGCTTGGATAAACAAAGCCCCCCCCCCCCCCACCAACTCCCCTTCTAACCAGGGTGTCTGCATTTTACAGTAACTATTTCTAATATCCATTTGGAAGAAATTACAACACCGAGCAGGACTCTCCCCCCTCTAGAGAGAGAGAGAGAGAGGGAGCGAGGGAGAGGGAGAGAGAGAACAGGTTGCTGGGTTACTGTGCCATGGAACCGCTGGCTGTTTAGGTAAATCTGCGGGGCTCGTACACTTAATGTAAGCCTCCGTTTGGCCATTACAAACATCTGCATGAAGACGAATGGGAGCAGCGTCTCTGAAAGGTCACAGATGCAGTGCTGACTGGAGGAATCCTAGCCCTTAAAAAGGGAAAACGTACAAACCGTAACTGTGAGCAGTCGCCGGGCCCCAAGCGTGACTCACGACACTGGAATGCCCTGCTTCTCTCTGCCTCTCCAGACTCCTCTCCAGTCCCACGGTCTGGACGGACAGGGGGGGGGAGGTTCGCAGCCATGAATCAGTACTGAGGCAGGATCCGGATTAGCGGATCGGATACTGGAAGGCTGTGCGCTGTGGTTCCAGTGCCATAATCATCCTTCACAGACCCTCAACCATCATAAAAAGTTTCATTTTGTTCAAAATGTCCACTAAGCAACAAAGCGTTAGTTCTGTGAGCTCTGGCACCGCTAAAGGCACTGACCCATGCGCTGGGGGGTCTTACGGGACCCCCAGACGACAGAGTGACTTACATGCCGCATTTTTATGGCAGAACAAGCCTGCAGGAAATTAGAGAGAAAAGCTTTCATATGGTTTTGGCTGCATCACTCCATAAAAGGATAAAGTGAGTTAGTTTAATGAAAATCAACAAAAATGATTTTTTAAATATTGGAGCTTAGTATGTGTATAAGTACAGCGAATACCCAGCAGTCCTGGCTCATTGTCATGGTGGACAGAATCACAGGATATGAAGATCAGAGGGTAGCATGGTGCACCTTTGTGGTTTGTAGTGCTGTAATATAGGCTATATATCAGGGGTATTAAATAGGAGCATTCCAGGTCCTCCCAGCTGCCAAATTTCAAAGCTCACCCCCCCCCCCCCCCACCCCCAGCCTTGGAAAATTTTATTGGGACCAGCGGACCTTAGATTTGTGTTGCTGATGGAATTTGGCTCCTTGGGGAAAAATTGATTGGCCCACTGTGGAGTACTGTATACTACAGGCAAACCGGGCAGCATGCAAACACTGCCACTTCACTCTCTAACCCTAAGAAGCGTAAATTAAACCCAGGAGCGTCTCTCCCCCCCCCCCCCCCCCGATACTTCCCCCATCCCCAAGCATTTGATTCATGTTTTGCAGGTGTGTAGAGGGGCTTCTTCCCTGCCCTAGCCCCTCCCCCATAACATCCATCCCAGTGTTTCACAAATCCAAAACCACTTACCCAACGAGCGTCTCCCACCACACACACCAGGGGATACCAGTCAACTGCAAGTACACAAGCACATACTTAGGACTGATAGATACTTTTATTAATCCCAAAGGGGATTTAGGAATACATAAGTTCCACTGAGATATAAACTCGTATCACTGTGCTAACCATTACACCATGGAACTGGGAAATGCAGCCCATTCTGCACTCAGGGACTGTGTAGTGACTCCAGTTAAACACATTGTCATGAGGAGATTATGCAACTCCCACACATACACACACAGTGGGAGAGAAATATATCTGATAAACCTACAACCCTGTAGATGGAAACATGTGATTCCACAACAGGATGAATTTCATTACTGGCTCTGGCCGGGTTCTGATTTTTCCAGGTCGCCACTGGCTCCCTATGTTCATTTTCCTCTTTGTGAGTCATGGATCATATTTATTTTCAACAAGTGGCTGTGTCACAAGCTCTTTGCAACACCATCAGTATTGGGGGGGCATTTTATTCTCCCCCTGTCAAAACACACCCCCTCACTGAGGCGGATTACGTCACTCCCCCCCACCCCCGGGTACCTGCCTTAAAACCAAGTACCACAAGTCAAAGACAGGCTCCTCATTCAAAAGAGCCTTCTTTCTGTGTGAGGAAAAATAGCCTCAGTGGGTGTTTTTCTCCGGAATGTTCCCTGTGAAAAAACACCTTCTGCTAGTGCAGTGACCAGTTGGTTCCATACAATCATATGTGTATAGAACACATAGACCGAGAACACTTAGGAGATGTACATCTCAGAAACCCCTGTACATTAGCATCTTTCTGCTGCTGTGCCAAACAGCCACTCTGACTTCATTGTCATTGTATCAGCTTTTTCAACTGGCTGAATTCAGCTGAGTAACTTTCAGCATTCCTGCGTCCAGCTGCTGGAAGGTTTTAATGACATTAACGGCAGACGAAAACCTTCTGTTACGACCCCCGTTTCTGAGTTAGAAGTTAATAAAATGTAATACAGTATCTAATAAGTCAGCTGTAAGATTTTGTTGTTGCGCTGCTTGGGTGGAATTGTGAAAGAAAGGGGGTTTAATGTCGAACACTGTCTTCTGTTCACTGGGCACCAATATTACCCTCCCAGTGTTCTGTGAGTTGGCCTAATTGTGTAAAACAGAGTGTATTTTTTCTAAAAAAAAGAACATTTTTGGTGTTTTCTATCCACCCATTGTTTTCTATCATTGTTGAGATGCAGATGCTCCATGATTGTGGTTTGCCATTAATTCCCGCTTGTGGAGTTAATGTTCCACATGTCAGTGGACTGGGAGGACCACAGAGTGTTGCTTCAGTGCACCCCCAAAAGCAGGAAGAGGAGGTGGAGCAGTAGGAATACAGCTCCCCTTCGTCCAGCAAAGCTTTACTTGAGTATCTGTGTGAGAATGTCATCTGTGTTGTGCTCCTTCCCGACAGTGCACTCAGAGTTTTTAATGTTTGCGCTGTTCCCTACGTGATCCCCGTGTCTGTTAAGGATCAGTGCTAAAAACAACACTTTACAAGTCGCTTTTCCCAGGAAAATGTTGCACATCTGCAGTTGAATGAGTCATGATTCTCAAAACTAAAAATGGGTTTGGAGACAATCGCAGAAATGTCTGCAGAAGTGCCGCCACAGACATGGGACTGTACCCATGATGCACTGGTGAACTTCCATTTACTCCATAGCGTAGACCCTAACCTCAGGATAAGATGGATGCTGGCATGCTTCCAATCAGAAGGTACCACACACATAGTGTTAGGAATACCTTCAGCAAGGGAGTTAATTACATTACCCCATTCATCCTATTCAGGATCACAGTGGGGTCCAGAACCTATCCTGAGGGCCATGGGTGCGAGGCAAGGAAAAACTCTGGCGGAGACGTGAACCCAAGTTCCAGATGGGCAAGGCAACAGTGCTAACCATTGCACCACCATGATGCCCTTATTGTATTGCCATAAAGATTATTTTTCATTTACATATTAAGTAGAAGCTTTTGTCCAAAGCAACATAAGAAAGCTAGGTCAGCCAGCATAAGAGGAGCAGCTGGGGTGAGTGTTATTGGGTCCAACTGGTCTGTGATTACTCACATGAGTGATCACCTTCCATGAGATTTGAACTCACCACCTTCTGGCCATAAATTTCTAACCTGCTGAGCTTCACCGAATTAATGACCAAGACAAGATACATCAGAATTAATTGCATTAGAGGCCGAAGCAGAAAGTGTTGTGCAGTGTTCACGAGAGCAAGACCGAGATGAGAAAACTACAGTCTGTATTGTCAAAAAAGAGTTTAGCCTGATGTAAACTATTAAGGATTCCAAGTCTGTCTCCTGAGTCGAAAGATACAAAACAATAATGCTGCATCCAGCTGCAAGACAGATGTTTTTGAAGGTCCAAAGTAAATGATCCTAAATGAACATTTGGGAGCGGTGTGAGTTTAAAGTTATGCTGAGTGTCCACTTCAGTTAACTTAACTTAGCTGCTCTGAATTGTGAGGACGAACACACATACAGTATAACCACACACACACACACACACACACGCACACACATACAAAAACATGGACTGCGATGAGAAGCTCTCGCATTCTTTCCTACTCTTGTCTTTAGAGGAGCCTTGATTCATGATAAATACAGTAGTTGGTGAACAACCTCACTTAACACAAACCCACACAGTACTGCACACAGGAGACTCCTGTCTATTTGGCATGTTTAGAAACGCTACCATGGTGAAGAAGAAAGTTGGATCTAATACTCAGTTTCCCTCGGTCAGCCGCAGACCTGCCTTAACCCGGCTGTGTTGGCTCAGAGAGCTCTGGAAGGGAGTTAGTGTATTAATCTGTAATTTCACTCATTTTGCCTAAACATAACGCCAGTCAGAGGGCTCTACAAAATCGTGATAGCCTGGGTCTGCCGGGCACTATGATATTTTCGTTATACTGCAGCATTTTTGTTCAGCAAAATTTATCAAATGTAATCTTATCACGAAACATAACTAAAACAAACAAACGAACAAATCTTTGGCATGAATGAATGAATGAACGAAGGAACAGATGAACAAACGAACAAACAAATAAATTGTTGGCAGAAATGAATCCTTATCATAAATAACTCCATCCATCCAACTTCTACCGCTTTTCTGAGTTGGTTCGCGGAGCCAGCGGTCTAAGCAGGGAAACCCAGACTTCCGTCTCCCCGGCCACTTCATCCAGCTCCTCTGGGAGGATCCCGAGGCGTTCCCAGGTCAACCAAGAAACATAGCATGTCCTGGGTCTTCCCTGGGGCCTCCTCCCAATGGGACATGCCCAGAACACCTCACCAGGGAGGCGTCCAGGAGGCATCCTGACCAGATGCCTGAGCCACCTCATCTGGCTCCTCTCGATGCGGCTCTACTCTCCCAAATGACCGAGCTCCTCACCCTATCTCTAAGGGAGAGCCCAGCCACCCTGCGGAGGAAACTCATTTCGGCCGCTTGTATTCGTGATCTCATTCTTTCGGTCATTACCCACAGCTAATGACCATAGGTGAGGGTAGGAATGTAGATCGACTGGTAAATCGAGAGCTTTGCCTTTTGGCTCAGCTCCTTCTTCACCATGACAGACCGATGCAGCGCCCGCATCACTGCTGATGATCCACCTGCGATCACCCGCTCCATCCTTCTCTCACTCATGAACAAAGACCCCGAGATGCTTAAACTACTTCACTTGGGGAAGGACCCCCTCCCCGACCCGGAGAGAGCACTCCACCTATATCTATCAAGTAATTCTAGAAGTTGTAGAGTTTGGGGGAAGTGGCAGGAGTAGGGATTAGATGGGAGAAGGGGTAACGGGACTGTGCAAGGAACACATTGTTGTCGTTTTGACAGCATTTTCTCTAGTCACATATTTGAGATCTTTATTGGGTTTATTTACTGTCTATCCATCTTCTAACTGCATATCCTGGTCAGGATCTTGGAAAGAGTTTTGCATCATTAAATGTGTTTTTTTATGACAGATCAGCCTCCATCTGTTTTACGCAGCTGAATAATTCTATGTGGGTACCTTCCTAAGGGTATAAAGGGTTCTCTCACCCAAGATGGGACTAGTATTGTATTTCCATGGGTTCAGTATGTGGTGCTGAATCTACTGGGACTACATGTGAGTTATCTGTATAATTATTTGTGTGGCAGATGTGAACTTACCTGCACACTCATCGTTTATGAAGCCTTCAGTGATGTGTCCTTTATCTGGTACGGACAAGCATTTACATCCAGTGTTCTGATGAACACAGACTTCCGTTAGGACTTGGCCCGTGATTGGGATTTGGAGTGCTGCCCTCAAAATGTCATGCTACATCCTGAGATATGGCACATGCCAGCAGAACCTGAAATGGATGGGCCCATGACTTCATCACAATGTGCAGTCACATCCTGGACTGGCACAGTCTGAGTGTTGATATATGAGACTTCCTTTTCTGAAGGTCCTACCTGTAAACAAACACTCAAACCATATTATGAGGCTTCTTCCTGCCCTAAGGCTCTGGTGAAAAGTGGGCTCAGTTAGATGCACATCAATGATGTGTGTGTGTGTGTGTGTGTGTGTGTGGGGGGTGGGGGGGGGGGAGTAAGAGTGCAGTCATGGACAGCTCGGGTTTCACAAGGTAGCCTTTATTGCTAGAACATCCAACCACAGCTCCACTGCTGAATCCAATACATGAAGTGCAGAGCAACGGACGAAACACCTGGTGGTGATTTCAGGTCTGGAGGTACAATTCAAAGCATCATTTTTGGTCTTTTCATAAAAAACTGAAGCCTGAGAGTACATTTTTAGCACCACTGATATATCAAAAAATACTGAATTTAATGTTACAAAGTGTTCTTTTAATTCTTCTTTTAAATTGTGGGGTAAACCACAGGCAAATAGACAAATGCATTAATAACATTTCTGATAGTTCTACAGATTACAGTTCTGCAATATTTAGTGACCAAAAATCTCTTCTTAGAGTAAAAAAATAAAACACTTAAGTAGTTTAACAACCAGTCTATATACTGTAGCTAACAACCAATTGTTGACATTTTATTGATATTTTAACCCCCAATTCCGATCATGTTCTTCTCTAAATTAATCTATGACCGGTATGTGCTGTTGGATCATGCAACCCTCTCTAACCCTCAGCTAAACCAAAGCGTGGTGAGTTAGCACCGTATTGTCATCCACCCAAACTGTGACGTGCAGCACCCTCTCAGCATCACTGACACCCTTAATGACAGAGGTATGAGCATCCGGTCTTCTGTAAAATTATAAATGACTGCTCCGTCACTGTGAGCAGAAAAACATATGAACGTTCTAGAGAAATTACGATATAAATGAAAAACATAGCGTGTGGTTTTTACAGCTCCCCTGCCTCACTCGCACTCCCAAAGTTGTGTCCCTCAACTAACAACTATTTATCCCCTATTTATCCAGGGAAATCCTCCTAGAGACAGTCATGTGAAAGACACCCTTTAGTAAGGACGGGTAGTCGGTGACTCTGAAGAGATGTCGGTGATAGGAGGCGACGTCCCGCTGGTCTGCTGTGGACAGGTCACGCAGGAGTTGCTCGTTCACCAGATCGCCAGCAGACAGCACGAATATCTCAATGCCCGACCTCTTCACTTCCCCAAGCTTGCTCTTGATGTTGGCCTGTGTGATCTTCGGGGATCGTCCGTTGGACAGCAGCAGTAGCTTCTTTCTAGTTACGCTGCGGGTTTTGAACGTCTCGACAGAGAAGTCAAGGGCTTCCCCGATATTCGTGCCCTCGTTTAGGTAATGGGCCAAGTCGATCTGTTCGGCCACCTGTGCGTAGTTTGTGGAGAAGGGGGCCACCCGCACAGCATTGTTGCTGTACTGAGCCACGGACACCTGGACCCGATGCTCGGTCTTCGATGTGAGGAATTGCTTCGCGAGCCTCTTCACAAATTCCTGGGTCATCCCAAAGTTTTTGGACCCCACACTGGCAGAGCTGTCCATCATTATCAAGATGTCGGTGTTTCCCGGGAAAGAAACTGGAATGTGAAGGAAACAGATGGTTGACTTGCTTTAAGAAGGACAGAGCATACACCTTGGATGTATATGGATCGGTGACTTCAGACAGACTTACTTTCACATTTGTATGTCGGGCACTTCTTTCCTGTAAAAGAGAAATGTCCACAAATGTCACCAATGAGCATAAGATATTGGAACATTTTGAGTTTAGTGAACCAAAACGAGTAAAATCCGATGGGCTCATTCTAATTCAAATGTGCCAGTACTCTCTGTTCACGCTTTAAGTCACGGCACGTTCCGGAATTCACCAATCGCCTCTTTCATTCTCACATTCCAAGCTACCCATTCTTTCCAGTGATAGCACTACATTTTTGGGGAAAATCATTGACAACAATTTTCATTTGGCTCAATTTTACAGAACGGGGCAAAGCGACTTATTGATCCACACGGAGTCACCCGAAGTTTTGACACAGATGTCACTGGAGTCGAAACACACCCACACTAAACTGCATGTGTGACGAGAACGTCAGCTTATTAGATGTCGGGGGAATGGGACTTTCTCCTGCTGGGTGGAGGAACACCCTACTTAATATACAAGACGTCTGAAACAGGCCTACATCTGTTTGAAAAATACAAATTTTACAAGAGGCAGGCCTTGTAAGGTACTTCTGCGTTATATTTGGGCTTTTCTTTGTATTTTTCACATTTTCCATTAAATAACGATGGAAAAATAGCTGAAATTTCGAATTAATTAATTAGGTACCACTTTACAATAAGGCTCCCTTCTGCCACTTTTAAACGGTAGTAACTCATTAATAAAAAGAAAACTATTGTAACTTGTTTATAATTGTCTATTCATGATGTAAATAGTTGCTACCTAATTAATAACCTGATTGTAAAGCATTCATAAACCCTTCTTAAGGGTAGTCATATTGTAAAGTGGTACCATTAATCAAAAAGAGATAATATATTCTTTACCATTCCTAAATAAAGATTTTTCATCTGGACATTTTGATAACACTAAAGCGTACCTGAACATATCTTTGTCGTCACATTGCGCAAGAACCCATCCTGAAGCAGTTGTTCGAAGTTATTGATCGTGATGGGATCACTGCCGGCGTCCACGTTCCCGTTTCCAGGACACGACAGCTCCTGAATCTGCTCTGGGTTCTGCTCCCTCCCGAAGTTATCCTGAACACCAATCCCCTCCACCTGCCAGGGTATACGCAGGACGGCTCAGGTGACGAGGGCCACGGGCGCTACACAAACGCTCCAGACGCTGTCTGCTCCCCGCTTCCTACCTTGACGCCGCTGTTGCACAGAACATTAAGCGGGATGTTATCCCTGCTAATATCCGAGCGGCCATCAGTCAGGACCACAGCCCGGACTTCTTTCGTCTTCATCAGCTTGACGACATCATCCAGGGTGACTTTCAGGGCCTGCCCAGTGAATGTGGCCTGAGCCAGCCACTTCATATTCATCACCGATCTGGACACACAGAAAAAGGGAAAAAGGTCACCATCTGTTACTGGGACCTTTTTTTGGTAGGTTTACTAGCAACTTTCCAGCCTGTTTGCCAGAACATTCTATGGTGACCGTACTCTTTAAATGCCAAGAGGGTAGTGATGCCGGATTGGCCGAGAATCAACTTCTCCTGGGCCTTGTCTCCACTGTACTGCACCACAGCCACTTCGGACTCCCTGCCGTCGAACTGGGGGATCAGAGGAGAGAAGCCGTCAAGCCTGATCACCAGGTGGATGCACAATCCCCACACCGCAAGTGTCATTGCACCAGCAAGGTCACTCACATTGATTTGTTGGTCTGACACCAGTCGATCAAGGACCGCCACGATGAACCTCTTGGAAAGGAGGAAATTTTGGCGGCCGATGCTCTCTGAGCTGTCCACCACGAAGATGAGACTCAGCGGGCCACACTTGCACTCTGACAAAGACCAACAATGGCACAGTTAGTTGGCAGGGGACCATCAACTTGACAACAAAAGGCGGGCTATTGATACGATTTGATACTGATAGAATCAGAACCAGAACACGTGACTTAGCAGTGAGAGATATGAAAATATATTTACTTACCACAGCAAGCTGCAGGAAAAGAAAAATGCATTTGTAAACACAGCTCTGTAAATTCTATACCATACATTCTATACCATTCTATACTACACACACATAAAGTCAGGGTATAAAAGTGAGTACTTACAACACATCTTCCTGATAATATCCAAAATTTCACAGTCCTGCAAATCAATGCAGAAACTGTCATGCATTTGAAACTGCTAATTGTTTACACAGCAGGATTCCTGCACAATTTGTCCTACCTGATTTATCGAACATTTTTTCTGCTATTCTATTTGATCTTTTTCTCAACGTGTAAACATGCAGCAATCTTACAGGTCTCAAACCACACACCAGAGCTCAACTCACGAGTCATGAGTGAAATCCTTAGTAATAAACATTTTGTGGGGCCTAAATGGAACTGAGCTGTGGACTCAAGAGTAAAATCACCAAAATTCTAAATTCTGCTCAGTTCGATTTCATTTGAACTTACATCCATTCCGGGATGTCCCTCTTGCCCAGGTTGGCCCTAAAACAAGGAATAAAACTATCACAAAGGGGGAATTCGACAGCTAGGCCTCATGCTCCTTAGTGACGCTAATCACCCAGGAGAGCAAGGCAGACCTTTCTTTGGGAAAAGCATCCATGTGATTTCTGTTATTTAATCTGCGTGAATCCCAGCCTCCCAGCCAAGCTGAGGACTACTCTGTACACAAACGACCAGGGCTTTATTTCCAGCATTTTCCCGCCTGACTCTCCTTAGAACTCAAGCACTTGACTGTGAGAACATTACTATGAACTCAACCGGCCTCCAAGTTTGCAAGAGATCCTGTCGCTCACAACGGTTCCATCACAGCAATGACATCCGACCACAAACGTGTCCTCATGAGTCGTTAGATCTCAGTCGGGATCCAGGTTACTCAACGAGCCTGTCACTGAAATGCAATGTTTACTGCGCTGCTAGAATAACTTCAAGCTATGGACTCTGTCTTTTTCTGGAGATGGTTATAGGTCCCTACTGAATTCATTTCAGGTTTTTTTCTCCTGTCCTGCTGCTCCACTGTGTAATTCATCATCTGGGCTTCACATCTTACATATTTTGTCAAACTGCTTACATTCGCTTCTAATAGATTATAACCTTAACAATGTCCACTTTTCTCCAATATAAATATGTAATCAAAAGTGTTTAATTCTAAAACTTTCCCATTAGACTTCTCAGAAAAATGGATAAATACTCACAGGCTTCCCTTCCGGTCCTCTGTACCCTTTTGCTCCTTTAGGTCCAGGATTTCCGGGCAAGTTATTCTGAGGTAAACAGAGCAGAAAACATCCAGCGATTAATTTAATTTCAACTGAGGGTGGAGTCAGATCCCTGGGCAGGAACTGAGCATGAACTGATGAGGAAAACATGAGGGAATGACCCAGGAAAATGCAAGATATGCTGCTTGATTTGGGCGACATTGGCTGCGAAGCAGAAAAATAAAACGGCATCAATACCGCACCTTTTATTACTTAAGTGCTTAGTTCAACGCTTTGTGAAACGTCATATGAGAGACTCTAGCCCAACAGTGGCTGTTCCAGTTTCCAGATATTTACAGATATTTTGTCAGACGCTGTCTTGTCTAAACGCTGATGAGATGTACATTAGGCAAACTGTTAGGTTTTCGCAGCTGTTTGAGGCAGCTGGAGTGTCTGCCTGCCTGCCTGTGCATGCCGAGTTACTTCAGGTTGACAAAGTGATCCCAGATCCCAGCCAGCTCTCCCATCCCACTGAAGACACCATTTTTTGATGCCAAGTTCCAGCTTTGCGTGTTGACCTGAGTGGCTTGTAAATTCTGTGAGCTTTTAACAGGGCCAGATGACAACCTTTCACCCTGCATGGAGAAGCAACTGGGCATAAAGAAGCTCAACCTGGCAGACCACTTTTGACTTCCTGACACTGTACTGCATCTGTAGTAGTGTGGAACAAAAGGATCGCCCCTCTGACGCGAGGCTGTGCTTCTTGACCCATAAAAAAGTGACCCTGGCCAGTGTGTGACTCAGTGGGCTAAGCCTTTGCGCTTGTATTCAGAAGGTTGCTGGTTCAAACCCAACCTCAGCTCATCTGCAGGTCCTTAACCCGCCAGCTCCCTGGGTGTAGTAAACAAGTGGCTGCCCTTCACTGACAGCTAATTCTACAAAGAGCAAGTTGGGGGAGGCATAAAAACAATTTCCCTACAGGGAGCAATAAAGTCTTAATTATTATTAACATCAGACTGCAGAGTTAAGTCTTCCAACTCAGAAGAACAAAATGTAACCAAATGCCGAGACAACACTGACGAAACTGTCTGGATCTTGCATGGGGGTGAAAGATCCCTTATTCTACACCTTCCATCCTGAAGATTACTTTTATTTTTTTTTCCATGAGTGGTTCAAAAATCAATAGAGTTCACGTGCCACGAGCCAGGCTAGGACTGGAGTTCGACACAGAATTAAAAAATGTCCAACACCCTTCTTGAAAAAGTACTATGGAACACTATCGAGGTCAGAGCTCTGACTTTCACGTACTCCGACTTCAAGGGTGCTGTGACGTCAGACAACATGCCTGCCTCCACAGGCACGATTACCGTGGACGATAAAAAATCAAGTGAAGGTCATATAGAGGGATTTTTCCTGATTACATTGCAATAAAGATACTGTAATTAAAACTAAAACTGATTATGTATGTGTAGTGAGGATGGCCGACAGGGGTAAACTCTGCCCTCGTAGAGTATTTAAAGATGGCGGCCGACACGGTACACGTGTTTTTGATTGGATACAGACTAACCTTGTCCGTTTGTTTGACTGAAATTGCGGTAATCATTTTGAAAACTTAGTTAGTAAGGGCTTTTATGTGTGGGTCTTTATGTTTGGAACAAAGGTATTGTTGTTGTGTTTTTTCTTTTCTTTTTTTAAAAGTTTTTTTTGTGTATATTGTGTAATCCATTCCTTTTTAAAATAAAACACCTTGTTATACAGCACAGTCTCTTCACTTAACTGAAAGATATATTTGCTAAGGGAAAGTCTAATATTGCTAAGTATTTAGCTGCATGGATAGCTTTAGCAGTCCATAGCTGACACTTCTCTGTTCACAGAGATTAATGTGTGATTAATCAACCTCTCAGGGTTGTCATGCTTAAGCAATTGCATACTCAAAGTCAGTTTATAATTCCTAGACTTATAAAATTATATTATTACTTAATATAATAATCATTGGGTAATTCAAGTCGAGAGAGTAAAAGTCCAGACCGAGATTTCGTTTCAACCAGCCAACTGAGTACTCAACTGTGACTATGACTCTTTATGCTCAACTGGTTGGTTGAAACAAAATCTTTGTCTGGACTTTTACTCTCTCGACCTGAATTACCCAACTCTGATAGTAATTTATTGTATGATAAAATGATATTACTAAGTCAGCCATGCTGATGTTTGTAGCTCGGAACTTGGGCTTTTTGAACTTGGGAACTCTGACCTCCGACTTGGCTGGAATGCAGCCATACGCCATATGAGAACAAATAAACTAGAGCTTATTGTTGGCTAGAACCACAAATGTTATAGAAAACAACAGGACATCAGAATTTGTGCCTTAAACACTAAAAGTGAAATACTGTACAATGAACTGGCCTGAAAGTAAATCACAAACTCAGACATCTGTTGAAATACGGGAAGCGTTGGAGGCTATGATAAAGAACATTTTATGTCCTACGCACAGCAGCCACATAATTGTAATTAATTATAGTAAAAAGTATAATTACAACATTATCCCAATCTGTATACAAGGAGACACACACCACTACTGAGTCAAGCCAGTGACATGTGACTCACAGTATGTCTATGTACTCGGCTGATGCACACGGATTCAGCATTACAGCTGGACTCCATCATCACCTGTGTTTACTGGAAGAAACCCGCCATTTAATCTCCATGTCTCTCGTCGACAGACCCAGTAGATGAAAGACTGCAATGAAGCCTTTGTGGTGTGTTCAGTCTCTCGGGGTGGGGGTCAAATCCTGATTTTTCTTTTTTTTTGTCTATGGTCTGATGCAAATTTAAGATAATTTATTCTATAGACAATTCATTCCCTCACATTTCATGTACATCACATCTGTAGGCAAACTGGTATGATCTGATGCAGTCATAATGATCTTGAGTTACCCCTGCATTCACTTTCCACTATCTAATTTAACACTTAAATGGATTAGAAGTATTTGGCCATAGCGGAACAATATATTCCCTTGACCATAATCTTGTCTTTTTTTAATTGCCAGGAGGAGGCAAATTACCAAGGGAGACAAATTTAACTGAGTGCCCCCCATAGCTGGGACCACCCCGGGAAGCTGACATATCACAGCCCTGATAAAGGTCCAGACTTCTGATGTTCCGCGATTTGAACGTCACACACAGCTTTAAGACAGGATTTCTGTCGGGTCCTGCGGTTCAACCGTGACATTCATCTTTCCTCATGCCTTATAAAGGTCATGCCTCGGCTCGGAAGGCCAACGTGGTGCGGGATGGGCCTCGCCGTCCATGAATCTCAGGCGATAATTCAGGGGATTATCTAGTCCACATCAAAAGCCTCTTGAGCATAAAAGGTAAAAAAAGAACAATATCTTCTGGACTGTTTATTGAGCCAGTGCTGGCAATAAAATCGCCCCAATAAGTAAGTCTGTGGTTTTTAACATAAATAATTTCACTTTATAATTCACAAACAATGTCTGCAGTGTAATCGTTGGACATTTTCCCTGCTTCCAGATTGAAAGATTGCCAGGATGAGAGCTATAAACAGCTGGGCAGAGGAGAATGGCTACAGGGACAAGCAGGAGTCCCTAATTAAAACAAGGATGACACTGGCCCAGTAACAAATGCATGTCAGGGTCTAATGCTAAGCAGGCATGACTATGGGGTCGGGGGGACCGGACCATGCCCCATGCGCTCAGCTTCCATTTCATACCTTGGCACGTTTATAATATAAAGTTGGGGGCTGGTTAGACTGAGTGAATGAAAGTGACACCGCGAGGTGACTGTTTCTAAGATGCTAGAAGCATCATGTCTGACGCCAACAATCATGTCACATTCAAAATCGCTTCAATTTAAGCCTCTTAGCAAATGAACCTCTGTATGTACGCTGTATGTATTCCATTGTAGCCATCGTCCATAAACTTGTACCCTGATGCATATCCACTACTGAACTCCTGATTTGCCAACTCGCGTTCTGCATACTTTGGAAATTCTGTTTAATAAGAAACCAGTACAAAAAAAGTTCTACTTTTAGGAAAGCATTGTAGCTTTTAGAAGGGGGAAAAATGAACGAAAATGGTGAAACATGCAGGGCTGGTTTCTCGTCTGTTTCCATGTGACCCTTATTTCCTCGTCCCCATGACAACAAAACGTAGACAGCTGCAGGAGTTCAAAACACAACGCTGCTCCCTTCAGCACAGCTCCAGATGAGAGCGATACAAACAAATCTGCATGCTTACGTACTGTATATGTCTGCAGCCCTGTGAGATTTTCTCCGGCACTTGACTTCAGTGCTTCATGGGCTAATCAGCCCTAATTTGTTTTAAATGAATGAAAATCAAGAGGGGACTCACATCTGGCCCAGGGTCACCTGGATCTCCGTCATCTCCTTTAGGTCCTGGGGTTCCTTTAGATCCCTGAGTGAAAAAGTGGAGAAAGTCTACATTCTTTGCTCATTAGCCGTACTGGTTTCTATCATCCAGTAGTGATGATATTGTCATTGCTCCAAGGCTTTATCTGTTTGTCTCCCAGAATCCCATAAAATCATTATAATTTATCTCTAGCTGTAATGCCTGAGCGGAGGAAAGCAAAGGTATACCGGCTCTCCTGGGTCTCCTCTGGGGCCAGGGTAACCCTGTGAGGAAAACAGAGGGATGTCAATGTCTCAGCAGTGTGGGGGATTATGGGAGATGCGCTCCTTTGATACACCGTCATGCTGTCAGGTAGGTATTTAGGTAACCTGGAAGCCAGGGCAGCCCTGAGTGCCATTTCCTACTTCTCCTACTTCACCCTGTGAAAGGAGAAAAGGACACATTAGCAATGTGACCTGCTTAGTCTGTTTAGACACACGTACAGTCTGTGAAATGATGTCACCAAATAGGTAATGTGCTGTGTACTTGATTTTCTTGGCACAATTATTAGGAAGAAGATGTTCTGGAATTAATCTTGAAGACTCTTATCTTACCTCTACAAATGGGAGTGTGCTTAATGGATTTCCATGGCATGGGCCCAAGTGCTCTGATATGCATAAATTATACCTGGTTGTTAAAATTTATGGAGTTTGTGCAGGAAAATGTCAAGCTGGCATATTGCGAACGTGCTGTGATCCAAGTTCTTAAATAATCCAGACCAAATATATACAAATGCAATATATTCATATGGATACATTAGGGGGGGCGGCATGGTGGTGCAGTGGTTAGCACTGTCCTGGGTTTGAGTCTCCGCTTGGGTCACATGTGTGTGGAGTTTGCATGTTCTCCCCGTGTCGTCGTGGGGTTTCCTCTGGGTACTCCGGTTTCCCCCCACAGTCCAAAGAAATGCTAAGGCTAATTGGAGTTGCTAAATTGCCCTTAGGTGTGCATGTGTGAGTATGCCCTGCAATGGGCTGGCCCCCCATCCAGGGTTGTTCCCTGCCTCATGCCCATTGCTTCCAGGATAGGCTCCAGACCCCCCACAACCCAGTAGGATAAGCAGGTTGGACAGTGGATGGATGGATATGTTAGGCTGCAAACCTGAAGTGGAAAAACTATTAGGAAAGCAGGATGGACATGGACAGCTGATCTGAGGGAATTGATCAGAGTACTGATATGTAATGAGTCATTGAGAATCCTCTCTTGTTGCTGAAGCCAAATGAATGATTGTTACATTTATATAGTCATTTTCAAGCTAACCAAAGCACTTCACAGAACCAATGGGGAGCCACTTCAATCACCACCACTGTGTAACACCCACCTGGATGATGCAATGCCAGCCATTCTGTGCCAGTATGCTCACCACACAGTAGCTAAGGTGGTGATGGGGCAGGAGATAATCTGCCAGTTATATAGAGGGGATCATCCGATACGGCCAAAGGGGGCAATCTTAGCCAGGACATTGGGTTACCACCCCTACTCCTTTGAATAATGCCCAGGGATCTTTTATAACCTCAGAAAGTCAGGACCTAAGTTTTACACCTGACCATAGGGACAGCACCATTTTTACAGCACAGTGACTCCATCACTGCACTAGGGTATTGTGATCCACATTGGACACAGGATGGGTTAGCCTGTTGGCCACAGCACCACTGCTTCCAGCAGCAACTCACTTTCCTAGCTGGTCACCCATTCAAGTACTGGACAGCACCAGACCTGCTTAGCTTTAGATAGATTTCCTGTTCTGAAGTGCAGGTGGAATGACTTACCTTTACGCCAAACACCCCCCTGTCACCTGGAGACCCTTTAAGCCCCCGTGGCCCCCTTACTCCCTGAGGAACACAAAGAAAGGAACTGCAGTCAGAAGGATGAATATGCAGAGATTACAGGGATCAACATAAACACTGCTGCCCCTCTGTGGTGTGTGAGGTCAACCTGCTGATTGGTATTGGGACATTGATTCATTCATTTATGGCAGTGTTTCCCAATCCAGAGCTGGTCCATGTTTTTGCTCCCTCCAAGCTCCTTGCCAGACAGTCCACATTTTTGCTCCCTCCCAGCTCTGGGAGCAAAAACATGGACTGTCTATGGGTCCCAGAGGAGCAGATTTGGAAACACTAATCTATATTATTACCATATATTCTTATGTGCAGATATTCCTATAACAGATTTACAGCTAGACAGCCTGTCAAGTTAAAAGTGGGGGTTGACATAATGAGCACAAAGACTAACCTCAGTTCCGGGCAGGCCTTCATCTCCTCTGTATCCCGCGGCACCAGGGCGGCCCTTTTCACCCTAAACATGAGATATGTATTTGTGAAAATGTTTACCATCCACGGAACTCTCTGGCAGCCCATCAATGTGCCCTAAGTTGCCTGGGATAGGTCCTAAACCCCCCAGCACTGGAAAAGCAACTGGAAGACGGATGGATATCAGACACAATTCAGAGAAACGTAAATGCCCGTTATGGAAACACAGTGGGGGACAATGCTACAATTAATTGTTTAGTGGTTTCCTGGGGGGGTGTCTGAGTTAAGGCAAGGAAATCTCAGGGGTTACAGCAAACAATGCAGCTTCAGAATGTAGGCATTCTGGACTGAGGCTGCACTTCTGGAATTTTCTGAATCTGCAGTCAGTTTGCAAACCAGAAAATGAAAAAGACAGCTAACTGGTGCATTGCTCTGGGCCATAAAATAAGCTTTGTTCTGTCAAACAGTCCAAAGAAATGTCTTCTCTATCCCATGGAGAAATCTGTAACATAGAAGAATCAACTAAGCACCAAAGAACTTCTGGCTCAGCTGTAGGATTTCTTCAGAATTTCTAGAGAACTACCATAGAAAATCCAACTTGGATGCTTCGCAGTGCACTGCATTGCTTCCCGCCACCCCACCCCCCCCCCCCCCCCCCCCCCAACTCTAACTGGAAACAAATGTGTGCTAAGGAGAACAATAAAACATGGCAGGAACTCTGACTCTGTGTTCCAGCTTAGTATTTTTCTTAAATAAAATCTGTCATTTAAATCCGCTAAAACCAAGTCCATGGTCTTTATGTAGTTCCTAGTAAAGCACCATAGGTTGGGATGGCAATAACCACAAGATAATGATATCATTATGTGCCTCGGGTTTAAAGCAAAACATATGGAATTCTCTCATTTTATTTTAAAAGGATTTTTAATAAGGAATACTGTCACAAAGCTTCATAGAGCTCTGGGTCTGAGGTCCTGGAGAGTAAGCCTGAGGTGACAATGACAAGAAAGAATTCTGCTCATGGAAGTTTTACTTGCGTAAAAATGTTCTGAGGGCAGAAAGAAAAATGATTGGTCAGAGAGGTAACCAATCAGATTGTAGAGGAGGCGGGACCAAGTAACTAGAGGAGGCAGGGCCAAGATATCTTGGTTGGTTGATCCTGCCTCCAATAGACACTTGGACCCACCTCCTCTACAACCTGACTGGTCAACTGTCTAAACCAATCAATTTTCCTTCTGCCCTCAGAACATTTTTATGTAAGTAAACTTTCCATGAGGAAAAGCTCCATTCTTGGCTAGACGGCCTTAAGTGATACATGATTAGAATGTCAAAGAGGTGGGTGTAGGTGTAGGGGGGGCATATCTTCTAGACAGCACGTACCCAAGCCTGACCAACGAGCGGAAGCTGGGCTGTAGAGAACTTGGCTGCTATCAGGAGATGGGCTGCTTTAACAATGTGCTCAACAACCAGCATTCCATCTCTTAACTGCATCTGGCATTTTCACTAAAAAAATTCCGCTCTTTTCAGCCCTGTAGCTTTCTTGTAGAGATCTTTAACCCACATATTAAGCAAGGTATCCTCAAGCTGTGAGCTAATACAACAGGAAGATGGAAAGGCCCGTCAGCCACTGTGATCCAGAGCTGTAAAGACATGGCTCTCCAATGCTGGCTTTGCATCCCACCCTACTGCACAATCCATAGGTCAACAAGTAGCATACTGTGTGAAAAGCAGCAAGGTTGTGGGTCCAAATCGCAGGGAGCAGGCATTCTCCTCCCTCTCCTGTAAGTCACGTTGGATAACAGCAGCTGATAAATAGAGCTTAAAGCAAATGACCGGCCGTCACGCAATGAGAACAGATTTTCGTTCTGAGAAATGGCATTAATTGCCCTTTGGTTTCTCTTACCGGATCTCCATTACCACCAGAAGGACCCTCCCGACCCGGTTCACCACGAGGTCCTAAATCGCCCTATGGGAAGAGCAGGAAGATTATATCATTGGCCAATGCGCATTCACATATGCGATTTTTAAAATAACTGTGATATTCTGAAAATATCACAAAAAATAACTTTCACGGGGTGACTCACGGGGTCTCCACGGGGCCCCCGATTGCCGCGGGCTCCCTGCTCGCCATTCTCTCCTACTAGACCCTGGCAACAAGCATACCCACAGGAAGTATATTAAAAGGAGTAGCACAACAGAAAAGCAATCAGGGAGATCCTCATATGCTGCAATGAACACCCACCGTTACGTTGCTCTACAGCCACAAATATCAAAAAATCGCAACTAATCTAGTAGGAAATGATTAATATTGCAGCATTACCGGTTCCCCACGGGGTCCATCCCGGCCCGAGGGTCCCTGAAAGAGACACCAAACAATTAAGTCGAGGAAGACATTGATCAATGCAGGCACCTGGCAGTCTAGATGCAACTGATGTAAACCCTCCAGAAGACATATTTAGCAGACACAGACAGTCTATTACAGAAGACACAGATACATTCAAACCTAGAACTGACATCTCTAGATGTCTGCTATAATGTTTCTGCACTTGCTGAGCCACTCTGCATCACCCCTTATCACACAGCTCCCTGCTGAACAGCTGGCTTTCATTGCACAGGTGACAAGATCAGGCGCAAACAAATGAAATTAAGGAACTTACATCATCTCCTCTCTCTCCCTTGTCTCCGTTTTGGCCCTTCGGTCCCCTGTTGCCCTGTTAAAATGAAACAGATAAAATGTGGACACATCTGAAAGAAAAAACTTTGAACGAAGCGGTTTTATCAGATGAAAGTATCAGACCTCCCCTCCTCATGACATCACCTGCCCTCCCTCCTCACTTCCTGCACCAGGCCTCCCCTCCTCATGACATCACCCGTCCTCCCTCCTCACATCCTGCACCAGGCCACCCCTCCTCATGACATCACCCGCCCTCCCTCCTCACGTCCTGGACCAGGCCTCCCCTCCTCATGACATCACCCGCCCTCCCTCCTTACTTCCTGGACCAGGCCTCCCCTCCTCATGACATCACCTGCCCTCCCTCCTCACTTCCTGCACCAGGCCTCCCCTCCTCATGACATCACCCGTCCTCCCTCCTCACTTCCTGCACCAGGCCTCCCCTCCTCATGACATCACCCGCCCTCCCTCCTCACTTCCTGCACCAGGCCTCCCCTCCTCATGACATCACCCGTCCTCCCTCCTCACTTCCTGCACCAGGCCTCCCCTCCTCATGACATCACCCGCCCTCCCTCCTCACTTCCTGCACCAGGCCTCCCCTCCTCATGACATCACCCGTCCTCCCTCCTCACGTCCTGCACCAGGCCTCCCCTCCTCGTGACATCACCCGTCCTCCTTCCTCACTTCCTGGACCGGGCCTCCCCTCCTCGTGACATCACCCGTCCTCCCTCCTCATGTCCTGCACCAGGCCTCCCTTCCTCATGACATCACCCGCCCTCCCTCCTCACTTCCTGGACCAGGCCTCCCCTCCTCATGACATCACCCGCCCTCCCTCCTCACTTCCTGGACCAGGCCTCCCCTCCTCATGACATCACCTGTCCTCCCTCCTCACTTCCTGGACCAGGCCTCCCTTCCTCATGACATCACCCGCCCTCCCTCCTCACTTCCTGGACCGGGCCTCCCCTCCTCATGACATCACCTGCCCTCCCTCCTCACTTCCTGGACCGGGCCTCCCCTCCTCATGACATCACCTGCCCTCCCTCCTCACTTCCTGGACAGCCACACGCTGTGCCCCTTTACCTTAAGGCCAAGCTGGCCACTGGGGCCTTGCCTTCCTGGCCCCCCATCCTCTCCTGGATCTCCCTGGAGGCAATAAAGCAGGTGATTAGTCCACTTAGCCACTTGACTCTTTGTTCAGAGCAGTGTTGGGGAATACAGCGGCTCAGCTTTCCAAACAGGCGATATGATTTAATGTCCCTATGGAGAAATGTCCTTACTTTTGGTCCTCTGGTACCAGATGGCCCAGGGTCTCCTTTTGGACCTAGTTCTCCTGGAAATCCCTGTAGCACAAAACAGACGATACTTTAACTGAATGAAAATGAAGAGAACAATGACAATAAACGGCACATTTATCTTACTAAATCTAATCCTTAGCAGCACCAGATGAACTCCAAAGAAGCCTTCTTAGTGCACAAGGTCAAGAGGTACAAAATGAAAACTTGAAAATCTACCATGGTCATTGGTTTTTTGAGGTGTCAAGGTAACCTAGAAGACCTAGAAGATTAACTGTTCTGTATGAAGGCCAAGATATTTGTTACTTTTAACACTGTGCCTAGTTTCCACAGATCTTCAGCGCTGCAAAATGTCAGATGTAAGTGTAAGTATAAACGTCTTCTGGGCTCTAACGTTCAATCCCGGATGCATTCCCCAGGGCGTTGCTGCATTCCACTACCATCTCCCATGCGAATCGCAAATACAGAAGAACACAGCTTTACTCCAGTTCTAACATATAAAAGCTAAACTGAATTTCATCAGTGAAGATAATAGCATAGACTAAATAATAACAGAGTCTCTTGACAACTATGAGGCTTATTTTTTTTTAAAAAAAAGCTTCAGAAAAAAAAAACATCAAAAAGGTGCAGCGCCCCCTTCAGGATGTCAGCAATAACCACAGTTACAGTGACCTGTCTGAGTCCACAGACAAATGGACTACAGGGTCTGTTTATACAAAGTGCTACATATATAAACACATTGGTGAGTAGCATAAACACTTGGGAGGGGGCATTTTACACAGAGTTGACTTACATCACCGCCTTGCTCTCCTTTGCAGCCCGGCAACCCCGATAATCCAGCTTCACCCTATAAAGAGAAGAGATCATGAACACAGACCCCAGATAGCTCCCTCCCCCATCACTCTGAGTTGCTGTCCTCCATCTTTTTTGTTTATGTAAGACATTTCCATTATTTAGCCTTCTGTAGCAGCCAGACCCTGGTCTACTGCGGATAGTTAAACACAATCACTGGATTAGTTTTTTGGAGTCTTTTAGGATATTTCGCAAACAGATGTTAGTTTTCAACCTCGTGCCAGCATAGCTAACATCCAGTGCTTCACCCACTGCATCTTACATGCAAAGCATGACGCTCACATTATCTGCTATGGTGATGCCCTAATCACTGAATAAAATGTCCACCTTGTGCAGAAATGTATTCGGCAGGCAAATTCATGTAGCCCTGATGCACACAAGCTGAGGTTCTCACCTTAAGCCCATCTACACCATCGAGACCATGGTGTCCTTTGTGTCCCTAGAGAAGACATGGAGAGGATTGAAATGATACAGGAGAGAGGAGGAACAGACAGGTCTGCAGAGACACAGCGGGTCTAAGACAACCCAAGTTGAAATTCTCATAAGGACATCACTCACCTTGTATCCTTTGAAACCCCGATTTCCCTTGATGAGAATGATGAAGAAACCATTAGCAGAGAGTCAGTCTTCATAGAAATGTCAAACAATGGCATCAGATAACACTGTCCAATAATATATTGATGGTAAAGCTGGGTTTTTACTAAGGCTGGGCGGTATGTCCTAAAAATTATACCACATTTTCACAGTTTCACAGTATCGATATTTATCATGATATTCTAAAATTCGTACATAGAAAATAGTAAAATATGGCGGGTGGTTACATTTTTTCTGATTACGATGACCAAATTGTTTTAGTAATAGTTATGGAGCATGTAACAGGTATGATGATAAATTACAGCAACAACAGACTCATATCTTGATGGAACTTTTAAAACGGTACATTATAACTGTTAATTACGCAAGAAATCAAGCATTTCGGCTATACCACGATAATATATTCTACACAACATTGTAATTGATGACGATATGAATGTCCGTAATCACTATACGATATTTTACTGATGTATCGCCTTAATTTTTACATTGCAGTGATGATACTTCTGTGAGTCATTCCATCAATGATTCATGCACCGTTCAGAGAGCACATTAGTCTGCATCTCTGTGAGCATCGCAGGAGATAATGCAGTGAAAACAGGCCCTACCGGGATACCCTTGATTCCTTTGTCACCCTGCAAAAGAGCAATAAGCAAGCAATAAGCAGCTATTACGCCATACCAACCAGAGCCGGACCGAGGAAACGCGCAAGACCCTTACATCAAAGTCCATTCGCGTGGGTCACATCTGGCCTTCAGCACAAACCTATTTCTCATTTAAATTTCTCTTTAATAAGAAGAATCTAGTGGATAATATCAGATAAAATCAGATTTATCTGAGTTTATCAGCCCAGTGGATACCAAAGCGCACTTATCTTCAGATACAGTGTATCTTTTGTATAATCATAGTACAGTTTTGTTTTCAGGAATAATGTTTACTACAAACTTCACATTTACAAATGTAATTTACACATAGTAAATATTTCAACCAAACAGCCACAAAGTTTGGGTCATCCTGTTATTACCTAAATAAATAAGCCTAGGTTGGCCCACAAATTCAGTTGTGGTTTTTAATGTGGATCTTTGAAACAAGGCTGCCTACCTTCATCCCCTGGTAACCTGCAGGTCCTGGGTCACCTGTTCGTCCCTGTCAGGACATAAGTGAAGGTGTCAGAACACACTGCAGTTGGTCAGGCCGTGATACATTACACTATGCAGGCGTACGCTCTCCCCACTAGGTGTCTGCATTACTGGCCGATGCCTGCGGGGGCACCCCACTCACACCATTAATCTCCTGACTTTAACAGTAATAATCAGGTCATTTTCGGCTCTTTATCACACACGTTCGAGGTCCTTTGATAAAGAGTAAGTATGTAAATTGAATGCATTTATATAGCGCCTTTCACAGACTGGCGTCACAAAGCACCTTACAAGAAAGAATATAATAAAATTCAGAAAGCAAAACTACCCTAAAGCCATCCTAAACCAATGCGTCTTGAGCTTACACTTAAACAATTCAACAGATTCCACCAATCTCACAGGTGAGTGGACTGCCTTCTTGAAATAGTTGCTGTTTCCTTGACTCCTTCTGTTGGTCACAGGTGTTGGGGGGAAGTGTAACATCCATCCATCCATCTTGGATGGATGGTCATCTACTGTACTTACGGTTCCCTCAGAATGAGCATGGTGGTGGGTCTGGACCACTTACCACAGAACCAATGTCTCCTTTTTCTCCTGGAATCCCAGGCCTGCCAATCTCACCCTGCCAAAGAAATATCAGCATGCAGTTTCAGTTACAGTGGCACACGCTACGCCCCACCACAGAGCGACCACTGCTGCTGCCTACATCCTCTCGGGTACCACTGTTAATATGAACTACATTCCGCATTTGACGGCGCATATCAGCTTCAGAGGGACTCACCTTGAGTCCAATGTCTCCATCAGGCCCTGGAGGACCACTTTCAGCCTAAAGGAAATAAATAAATAAAAACGGGATAGCACCTAACTTTCCTGAGTGGAATATATTTCTGATGACCTAATAGAAGTTGTTAATACTTTTCGCAATCATGTAAATGGACACTCCTACGTGAATATGAATTCAGGAATCAAAGAAATTTGTATTTCCTATATGGGGTGAAAAAAAACCCCCACAAAACCGAGGAGAGACTTACATGACATTCGGCAGTGCAGCACTGCAGAGATGCAGAGGAAATGACAGTTAGCATTGTAGCACTGTGAGCACTGCAAACTGCATTAAAACATTTTAATTAGGTTATTACAGATTATACACCGAATGAGGAAACCCTACCGCATCCTCTGTGTCATTTGTCTGGGGAAAAAAAGCGAGAAACAAGGCAGAAAATCAGCGCAGGTTTGTCATGTCACAAACAAGGAGAAAAAGGTCTCTGTGACATCTAAAATGACCTTGTGCCGACTCGGCCACTCAGCTTAAGTGACACTCATTTACTCACAATCATCCTCATGATGCTGCTGATGACCCGCCTCCGGTTTTGTTCCGTCGTGTCCGCGGCCAAGAAATCCTGCCTGTACTGTTGGCTCGTGGCGATCGTCAACAATCTCTTGTCCTTTAAGTTGAAAACAAAAAAACAAAACGATATGCATCACCTGCGTACTGAGACCTCATGGCTCATGCAGGCTGACAGGTGGCATCGGAATAAGCCTGAAGGTTTCTCCAACCCCTCGGAACACACCGCTTCATTGGGGATGATGGCCACGGAGAACACTTTGATGCCCAGCTGTCGAGCCTCATTAGCGGCATCCTGCAGACCCCCGCAGGGCTCTTTGTACCCGTCAGTGGGGTGTCCGTCTGTCACCACGATCATGTACTTCATCTCGTGGCTGGTAGAGCCTCTAGAGAACAATCAGAAACACGGCATCCGCTTTGGAGTTCAGCACCACCTGGGTAAAACTCTAAACTCTTGAATCAGAAGAAGAGGACCATGTAGGTATCAGATGAGATATACGGATAGCTGTAGCTGTAGCTTTGCTACATCCTAAGTCAGTGATTCCCAACCGGGTTCACCAGGACCCCAAGACGGTCCACATTTTTGCTCCCTCCCAGCTCCCAAAACATGGACTGCCTGGGGATCCCCAAAGACACCTCCAGGGTTGGGGGTTTGAATCCCACGTGTGCTCTATCTGTGGAGTTTGCTTGCTCTCCCTGTGTCATCGTGGGTTACAGACCAGTACTTTGGTATTGTGCAGGCTAAAAGCTCACTGGTGTCCAGACAGCATGACTGTGTGTGTCCTGGGGACGGGATGTATCTGGGCTTTGTGCCCCTGTGCAGCCTGAATCAGGCCCCAGGTGACTCTGATCAGCGTAAGTGGGTAGGTGATAGATGGATCTCAACTGACATCACAGCCTCAGGCTTTCTGCCCTGGGTGACACTAGTCTGCTCACAGTCATCTTCATGATGCTGGCGATGACCTGCCTTCTCATTTGCGGTCGCCACTGTCTATACTGTGGATTTGTAGCAATTATCAGCAGTCAAAGACAATGTTTAAAGCGATTCATCTGGTAGCTAATGTACATTTGATAAGAAAAAACACAATTTAATATTAGAACATTTTATTGTGTCAGCAGTGACACAATAAAATATAAATGAATATTTCTTGTCCTTCAAAAAGTTACTAGTATCTTGTTGAAGAACACCGCTTGAGTTCCCAAACCTCTCCTCAGGGGCACCCCAGCCATTCCATGTACACGTCAAATTTCACCACCAACTCAAATAATCAATCAATCAAACAATCAAATTAATTAAATTAGTTAACTTAATGAGATATTGATTAGCCATACAAGGTGTGCTAGTAATCGAGTGAAAAAACAAAGGGGTGTATTGGGTGGTCACTACAAATACTTTGGTGACTTTGAAATGGTTTTGAAATGGTTAAGCTGACGCACTTGGATAGACATCATGGTTTTACACCAACACGTGGATCATTGTCATTTTATTTGCCTAAGACCTTTGCACAGTACTGTATATGTGTGTGTAACTTTGTATAGATGTATGACCACATCTGCGTTCTGGTGCACGTTGACCCCTCACCCGCTGAGCAGCTGGCTGATGCCCTCCTTCATGGCACAGTCGGTGTAGGTGCCCTTGCCGAAGTAAGAGATGGCGTTGACTTTGCTGGTCATCTCGGCTCGGTGCTGAATCACGTCTGCCAGCTCCTGGATGACCTCAATCTCGTCACTGTAGTGCAGCACCCCGGCGTTCCACTGCAGGTCACGGTCACATGGCTGGCGGCTGACCAATCGCAACAAGAAGGCCATTTTAAACATTTGATTTAATACGTTAAGTATGTTAAGTATGGTATTACTACTTCCAGGTAAGCAATTACTGTTGTATTCCAGCTGATAAAATATGTTTTATAATCCATCTTACAATATACAGCCTCACCTCAGGTTATAATGGGGTTACGTTCCAATAAACCTACCGTAAGTTGAAAATATCATAAGCCGAAAATGCATTTTAATACAGTACACTTAACAAACATCATAGCCTAGCCTAGCCTACCTTAAACATGTTTAGAACATTTACATTAGCCTACAGTTGGGCAAATTCATGAACACAAAGCCTATTTTATAATAAAAGTGTTGAATATCTCATGCAATTTGTTGAATAATGAAAGTGAAAAACATTTACACCATCGAAATATCGTAACACGGATCATCATAAACCGCTGAACGTCTGTATATTGAAGTATGTACATACTGTATGTTTGTACTGTAGGCATGTATGTACTTATGTATGTAAATATGTATGCCTCAGCTCAGACTTTGCCTGCAAAACAAGGTTTCTCATTAATTCCTGCTTGGAGAAGTGAAAGTATACACACATGCTTTTCAGCCCATTGATGAAGTGTACAGTGAAGTCTTTGATCTGGCTGATGTAGTAGTCTGGGTGAGAAGCCCTCAGTGCAATGCTTTCAGATGTATCCAGGACAAAATAAAGGTCCACAGGGCAATCTGGGGGAAAAACATTAATATTCTGTTTTATTTAGAAGAAGCTTTTATCCAAAGCAACATTTATTTTTGTAGCAGGGTCAGAAAATCCCAGGAGCAACTGAAGCCATGCTGAAGGGCTCACTGTGAAAGTACTTTGCCCAACCTGGGATGCGAACCAGCAACCATCTGACTACAGGCACAATCTGCTAACCTGCTGAGCCACATGCCACCTTCATGGTTATTTTCCCTTAATAAATTCAAGCTCCGATTACATTTAAAATGGGATGTTTCTTCAGAAAAATGCATGGATGTTAATGAGCAAGGACAGTTCACCATTAGAAAAATGTGCATGGTAGATATTAACCAGTGACCTGTCTAGACCATTTCAACTGGGATGGCTACACTGGGGCTAGTGGATCAGCTGGGGGTGCAGATGCATTTGACCTTGTCCTCCAAGTATTACCTACACTAGACTACCAGCATTAAGAAGCAAAAGACAATTTTCAAAAAAGTTATTTATGCAATGCTTTGCAGTTATCTTATAGTTTTTAAAAATATAAAACTCACTCTGATTTCTCATTTAGACTTGATTCTCCAAGCTTGAGTATTTTTTCTAAAAATGTGCTTATATATATATATATATATATATATATATATATACGCAAATAACACCCCCTGCTCCCCCCCTGAAATTAAGTAATTAAATTCTAACATCCCATGATTCTCTGCAGTCTAACAGAGAAGAAGCAGGTCAAACACTGAATCCTACACCACATAATATCATTGCTTGCAGGGTCAACAGCGACAACAAATGGAAACTGGGCTAATTTCCTAAATTTTGTCTACTGTCGTCTTTGAGACATGTGACTTCATTCTGACACTCTGCTTCCTGTACAAATTTGAGCATTGGATGGACATAGACATGGTCACACCAATTTTCTTTGTGGATTGGGGGAGACTGAGGGGGTGTGATGAGGGAGGGAAAACAATAACGGATAATTTCCAGTTCTAATTTAAAATTGCACATAATCGGCACATAATTCCACAGGTCTGGTGCAGCCGTATAAACCTTTTCATTGTTTCACTAATCTGTCATTGGGGGGCACTAAAGTTGCCGCATTTAAAATATTATTTTTGTAATACTTCTAAGTTTAAAAGATCACCTGTATGCGGGTTAAATTTGTTGGAAGACTCAGTGCAAGTGTTTAATTCTTGACGATTTTTGTCTTTTCATTAATATTTCTTTCATACTTCAATATGAAAGTCTTTTGCCGTAAAGTTCTTGTTCTCAACTTAAATAAAGAAATTGGCGCTGAGCTCTGGCGACTGAAATGCTTTAAACCGTAAAGCAAAAGAATTGGGCCTTAATCATTTAGCCTATTATAAGCAAGTGTAAGCATATAGACACGCCACAGAACAACTACAACAATAAGAACAACAACAACAATAACGGACCATTTTAATAACCCTTAATTGTCATTGACAATAGGATAATAAAGACGCATTAACGGTACTCAACAACTTTAGTGTAACAAACGGCTGTTTCCCGTACAGGAAAAACAACCACTGTCGGTAAGATTTGTTCTAATGGGTCCCGTCTTACAAATTTTAACGTTTTTCCAAGCGTGTCTGACTGGGCTTAAGGCCGCTGGGGTCCATCTCAGTGGAAGTCACGTATCAGATGGACACAGTCATTTAGATGACATCTAAATAACAGTCACGATTTATACTATCGGACCTCGAATCTTACCGAGGGAGTCTGTTATGCATTCCGTCATATTATAGGGCAGTAGCTGTTTGTTTCTTCACTTACTTTTACAATCTCCTTTAATGATAATTTAAGAAAATCCCCAGATCATGCAACAACTGTTTTGATAGTTTTGCTATTAATAACCGTTCTTATTTTGTTTTCCGTGTTAAATGATGTCACTGTCAAATCAATCTCACCCCAAATATAAAACCAGTTGATGCGTCAGATAATGGGATCATGAAATAAGGAACTGCATTTTCAAAGCAATTAAAAATAACAGTAATAACTGAACACTGACAGCGTTTATTAGAACATTTTTTTTTTTAGAATTGTGACCCAAACGGTCTAGAATATCATCGCCTTACCTCTCCCCCCTCTCTTTAAATCATCCTGAGCTGCCGACCCTGCCCATAAAGGGAAAAGCCAGAAAAGAACAAAGTTTGCAGAAAAAAGCATCCTTCCTTTATTAGTGTTCATCTACGAAGCGTATGCATTAAAACAAATGCAGATTGGAAGCCGACGCTTCGAAAAAGAAATTAAAAATAAATTTGCTTTTGGAAAGAAACTGCAATCGTTTTGTGGAAACTCTCCCCAAGAGAAGCACTGAGAGGTTGGAGAGAGGGACTGCGCAGTCAGAGAGGAAAGAGGGCTGGATGAAAAACTAAATCGCAAGGGGTGGAGGAGGAGTCGATATCCGAAGGACAGATTTTTATATCTAAAAACTTTAGTGCATTCTTCAAGCTGTGATTTACACAATGTGTTTTCCGCTTTGTAACTTTTGTTGGATATTCTTATTTTATGTAATATAATTTCCGGTTAATCACGATCTGCAACATTGTATCTCCGTAGGGGAGACCAGGTGTGGGTGTCACTGCAGTTGGTTGTTACAATAAACACCTTTTAGTATGCTACAGTTGCACAGCTAAACAAATCCAGCATTACTCTATTACTCTTTTTGTGTTCAAAATCATTTCGTTTTATACTGTATCAAAATTTTTATTCTAACAAATATACTGGATTCTGCTATTCTAAGAAACAAAACAACTGCTGCTTAAGTAGTGTTTAATCCCAAATACTGAGTTCTTTCTGTCACTTGTTACAGCATAGAACTGATTTGTCATTTTCGTGCGCGTGGCTTTTTACATAATTATATTCAGCTCAGCTCAGTATTTATTTCACACGTCCAACCATCCGTCCATTTTCTAACCGATTATGCTGGTCGGCGTCGTAGAATGTCAGTATGTCGCAGGGCACATACTGTACACGCCCACATTGTCACATACAATCATCAGTTATGCGCAATTTAGAGAGGCCAGTTAGCTTACATAAGTCTACTTTTTGTGTCTCTACGTAGTAATGTTCATTGGATCTTCCTCTGAGCGTATAAATTACTCGTAACGAATTAAGTCTCATATTTAAATCATTCATACAATCATCTGTATGTATAGTTACAAACATATTGAACAATTACTCAGCGGTTCGCTGTAACTCTTTTCAGTCAAACTTCTACACAAAACTCGCTTTTCCCCCACTTTGCCTATTTAAAGATATATAGAGCTTGTTATAACACGCCATTTCAGTGAAAAAAGAGGACCTTTGGGCAAATGAAGTGCGATTTCTTTGGAGGATGTTGCTTTTTCGGTTACCAGGCTTATAACCCCTGGCAAATCAAATAACTCAAAGCACACCAACATTCAATTACTTTGCCAACTGAACAGGCGGACACACATTTAATGGAAAACAACACCAACAATAAAATCGTTTTAGGTACATCTACACAAAAATAAGCCGTAAACGTTAGCGTGCTGATATTACGGCTAATGTTTTTGCTTGGGTTGGAAGGATGACCTTATTTATGATGAATCCAGCATGGCGGAGTGTCAGCGGTCTGACCACCCATCTTCCAGTACTGTTTATGGATTTTGGATCACGGTTATAAGGTGGGCACGTATGTACATAGACGTTAAGACGTCTGAACGCCATACCTTTGGCCTTGGGCTGGGTATTGGAATACGTGAAGTAAATCATGCAGTCGTGGGCAGAATATGCAAAATCCACAAACACGGTGTGCTTGAATACGTTGTTTTTTTTCCGTAAACGCCCCATCGTGAGTAACATTTACCATGATGAGCAACATTATGACGGATAAAACAGAGCCAACCCTATTTCGGTGTCTGGTCTTGGCCGGGACTAGGGCTCCCTCCCTCCCCAGGCCCTGTAGCACCGTCATTTGAGGGCTGCGGTGCATCTGGGGCCAGAGCCAGACCAACATTGTGACCCTACATTCTTGAAAGAAAAAAAAAACAGACAAAAACGAAGTGTAGCCTGCACAAACAGCTCAGACAGCGTACTGAAAAACTGTCTTATGTCTTTGATGGAGAAACAGCACCATCTGCAGTCCACGCTCCGGAACTCCTAGAGCAGTGGTCTCCAACCTATTTATTTATTTAACAATGCAAGCCAGATCTGCAAGGGAAATAGTTTGGGATCTACTGAGTCGCTACACATATTTTGCTCTTCGGGTGGGGGTTGCTGGATGTCTGTATTGCCGATTGACCTGTCGATCCCGACAGAGGATGGTTATGCATAGTAATCTGGGGTGATCCGTTGTTCGAGTGCATTGACTATCTCTGCTGTTTAGTGAAGAATGCAAAGGAAACAGAGTAAATGACTGTAAACGTCACAAAAATGAAATCTGTGATATATGTGTTTATTTTGAAATAGTTCTTGTGCCTATTCCTGCTTTTTTCAGGAAACATCTTGGTCTGATTTTTTTTCAGTATGACTTTAACATGTCCTGAGAGAGTTTTATGGTACATCTGCCAGTTATTAAGTATATTCCTTTGGAACTGTAATAGGCACAGCTAACATGTGACAGCCAATTTTGACGGTAAATCTTCAGGCCAGTGAATTACCCCATGTGTCATACGTCACCGTTGATACCCTGGTGTCTCAGAAAGAGGCAATTCAGACAATAACCACAAATTTACATCTGCCGCTTGTCGCTGTGAAACTTTCCAAGAGGGTGATTTTCCATGGATATTCAGATTTTTCTGCCTAGAGGCAAGAACGACTTAGAGTCGCAAGAACGACTACGGGAATGAACTAAGCAGAAGGATAATGTGTGTGACTCTCCTGACAGCTGGTCACTGCCTTGGGGTCTCAGTGACAGCCATGTGTCATTGCAGAGGATGGTCAGAACTCAGTTGAAGCCTCACAATCTTGGCTCTAGGGAAGGACTGTGATATTCTACCTGCCCTGCAGCACTGTGTAACTTCCAGGCAATTTTTAGCTTCTGAAAGTAAAATATCAACAGCATTGCGTCATCTTCTGCTTCTCTGGGTCTCAGCCTTTGGAGTGCAGGTCCCACAGGACGTTCTCCAAAGAAGGGCTGGCGAGAGAGTGGGAGGGTCGTCCCCAGTGCCTGGTGGCGAGATCCACCGTGTGAGTGACGTATGATGATGGTGCAGCAATGCACTTGGGCATGGAGATGTGGCAGTTCAGTGAGAATGTCCATGGTAGAAATGAGCCTGAAATGAGAGAATTACGGCGATAAAGTTAAGATTTATTTTTACTTTGAAACCTGATTAATAACAGGGGTACTTGGACGGAGTTTACTGGGATCTGGCCACTGAAGTTACTCCGAATTTCCATAGAACGTATTCAACTTTTATTCTTTAGAAAAACAGAGATATGGGAGAAGATGAAAAACATCTGGATATAATATGTGCTGCCTTCACCCCCAGAGCTAGGGAATGCCTTGGCTGCATTTCAGAAGGCAGAGCTGTCCTTCGCAGCGAAGGGAGCCGTCACCTTCGGGGAGGTGAAACACATGCGTGACTTTTGCTCCTTGAGCATAGCAAAGCATGCTGGGACCATGCTACAACCTTTGACCTTTTCCATGGAAATCTGGGGGCCCAAGTGCAGTCCTCACACATAATCTTCGGCCGGAGGGCCAAGTAAATAGTTGACTTTCCCTGCTAGGAATGGAAAAAGGAGTGCAAACATACTTATAAACACATGTACTCGAATGCAGGGTACAGCCTCATCAAATCTACATTTTCCCTAAAACAATCCTGTCAAATGCATATAAACTGCAAGATGATGATGTGTGTTCTATGCTACGGTTTATCTTTGTGTATATATGCTTATACATGTATAGCACTGACTACTATTACCAAGCAAACAAAAGGGAAGTATGCTAAATGTTTATGGGAGAGTTATATACAAAATTCATATACGTAAAGTGGTTGTGTAGAGCAAGCGTCTGGGCTATGTAATGATAATTTATGCACTTACTCTTCCTGGGTGGTCATTCTTTTTAGTGGATGAACCTGATTTTTGGCCAGCAGTATGTTCATAAAAATAAGTCAGTAAATTCTAAGTGCAATGGTCAGACTCGCAGGTTTAAAAACTGTCAGAACTGACTGTAATCTCAGTGTCTTTCAGGCACTGAACACGGATCCATTCACGTCACACGCCAATGACTTCAAAGAGAACCATTTCAGTGGACGTGGAATTTAAAATTTTTTTTTTAGATTTCATAATGTTGCACTAGCTTGAGAGAAACTCCACAAAAAGTCAGTTTAGGGGCATTACTATTTAGGCAGTTAAATGCCTGCAGGTTTTTGCTAAAATTCAGTGTTATCATAGGAAATAGCCCAACCTGGCTTTCATAAATTGTGGATTAACAGTGGGTTTCCACATAATTAAAATATTTCCTTAGATGAGATTACTCAAGCCCTAAATTATGTGTACTAATGATTTAATTCACAAAGGCTCCATCGGTACATTTTATGGACTGGGGAGTAAGATGGAACATCTGCTGTTCAGAAGTGCATTGTGATGTTCTGCATCCATCCATCCATCCATCCATCCATCTATCCATCTTCTTACCTCTTATTCAGTGCAGGGCTGTATAGGACATCTGAAGATCACCCCTAGAAGGCCCCTTGCATCATAACTGCCTTTTGGTCCAGGACAGTATATTCCTGTCTTAAGGGAGACGGTCTTAAGGGATTGTTGCTGTTCACCATCTCAACTGTTGTATAAAATACGCATGTTTATGAGACCAGCACAAACTAGAATGTGCCTTATCTGGAACAATCAATGGGTGTGTGCAGGAAACTCGAGCAAGGGGAGCTAATTTAATGCTGCTGGAACCAAATTGTGATGTTAACTGGTTCCACTGCCTTGTGTTCACTGGAGGTGGGTTGAGTGACATTGCAAAGCCTTTCATGCCTGGGATCCACTGTAGTCTGAAGATGCCAGTCGTGGTGATTTAATTAGATGATTGCTTTGTTTTATACTCTTACTAAGTCGCATTTGAGGGGCACTCGATACCCAACTGAGGTACCCGGGTACCCAGATCTAATTTTGTGCCGTATTAAGCTGAGGACTGGGAAGATGACTCTGTGGTGCCATCTGTCCCGCATCCTCCACTTTGAATCTCCGAATGAGTAATGGAGTCCGTGTTTGAAAGAAGCCCACATCTGGGGCTGCAGCTGGGGTAAGGGATGGGATGGAAGCGAGCGAGCAGACACTTTCCATAAACTGTTTGAAGAAAAGGAAAACACACAGAGAGGCAACAGCTGATGCATTAGAAAGAAATCATGCTGGAATTAGTGCTCTCGTCTCTGATTTGTGGGCTCAGTCCTGTGTTTAATGGTTTGGAGATGTTGAGCTGCCATACGTCAACACCCTTGCAGGAAAAATTGCCCAGGCCTCAGCAGTCATTCTCATCAGACCCCCCCCCCCCATTACAATAACCCATTCAAGTAAGAAGACATAGCAACAGCAAAGCTGGGCAAATACATTTATACCATAGGGGACATGATCCCAGCTGTCCACAGTTACCAGGAAGAAGGAAATAGCTTTCAGTCAAAAGAAATGCAGCTGTCCTCTATGCTGTGTCAGCCCAGGTCTGGCCAGAAATCTGCTCTTCGCGGTAACTAATGCCTCAAGCAGATGTGCAGGCACTGCAAAGGTGCATGTTTACATCTTGCGCACATGGAAATCTGGCACATATTCAGCACCGCTCTGCGGATTCAGGAGATGGTAGGACCAGCTGAGAGTTTATAGGGTCCTTTCTCCATACCCAAGCTACATATGTCCTGTGATACTTTATCCAGGGTGTTTAACACAGCTGTGAATCATGGCCAAACTTAACATCCGTGTTACAGGCAGTAGCGTTGCATGCATCGATCTGTGGACTAGGGCGATCATCCCGCAGTGAGTTTGATTCAAAAAGCTTTGATGACCAGAACTTAGGTCTCATCATTTCGGCTTTCATGCCTCCCATTTCGCTTCTTGTTCAGCAGGGAAAATCAAAATGCTTCTTCTTAGTAAATAACAGGACATTCTGCCTCCTGCTTATCTAAGATTAACAATGTTTAGATGTTGGGAGGCATGCTTGGAGAGCAGAATGCAGGCCACCCTGTAATTCCTGGAACAAGTTTATAAAAGTTTCTAGTCTCCGTCAATGGGGTGTTCAGCCTGTGTAGCGGGTCTGCCAGCTGGTGTAAGGGGCTCCCTCTAGTATCTGTATGAATATCTGGACCTATGTTTTTGATCAGGCATTACCTCAGGCTACTTAAACACTCCTTAACTAAACCTGCTAGAACTGCTGTTTATTTTGGCGCCTGCTTTTCTTCACGTATTTGTCATACATCAGTATCATATGCTTCTCCCACTTATTGTGTGCCAGTACAGCTCTGACCAGCTATATGCCCAGTAAATCACTCAGTTTTTGCTGAAATTGCACCTACATTATTTTTTTGTTAGTGGGTCCCTGTATCACGAAGCCAGATTTCTTGCTTAGCCGAATAACTTGCCAGATTTAAGGTAGTCCGGGCTAAATGTAAGTGAACAAAGATAAAGTCCATTTGAACTGGGGCACCTTAAATCTGACAAGTTATCTGGCTAAGCAAGAAATCCTGATTTGTGATACAGGAGGTTAAGGGGCCAGTTACCCTTGCACTCAGAGAGGTCTCCTGTTTAACTATCAAAGCAACTTCCTCTCTTCCTTAGTCATCTGGCTTTGTTCTCAGCTCCAACATGGAGTTAATATTGCATAACTTATATGGTATCATGGCTGAGAGGACAATATTATGATTTATTATGGCTGAGGATTTTAATCCCTCCACAAGTCTGTGCATGTGGAGCTTGCATGTCCTTTTGATGTTCGTGTTTGTTTCCTCCCACTGTAAAGAAATAAAATGCGATTAGGTTAATTGCAAACTGTTGCTCTACTGCTCGTCCCTTCAGCCATGTCTGGAACGGCGATATTCTCAGACTTCCATGGAACTAGATTGGAGAAACATCTGGAGGCTTCCTCCTCTGTGATCGCTTTGAAGCAGTCAACAGAATACTTTTACCTGGCCAAAGACTCATGGCAGTGATTTTGGAAGCCTCTGATGCTTTGTTGGGCTTTTCAGAATTTCTTCAGAATCCTGCTGTATTCAGAACTATTTGGAACAAAGTTGCTCGTACCACCCCCAATCTGTCTGATGTCCCTGGTGCTCCGGCTGACCACCTCCGCAAACCCAAACAGCAACCTCACCATGGCTGCTGGCCATGTTGTGGATCATCACACGGGGAGCAGAAGTCCAGCCCCATAGAAGGAACCTCAGCAGAGACACAATGAGGTCTCCACATGACATGAAGATAATTAAATTGTTGTCACATATAGACAGGAGTCGCTGCATAAACTCACTGTGATTTCCTGCTTTAAACTCTTGCCATAGCAAGAGAATGGTGTGGATCTGTTTTCATTCTGTATCACCTCGAGACTTCTTAAAATGTGCTTGCTCCAGCTTCTTCCTGTGACCTACCCTGATCAGATGTCTAATTATTCATAACTGATTGTTTTGAATTCTTTTGTTGTGGTTCTTCAGCCAAAACGTTTAAGAGAAAATTCAGGCAACATGGAAACTTTGCAGAGTTAGAAATTAAATATCCAGTGTTTCTCCAAAGAAATAAAAACAGATTTTTGAACAGTAAAAATTTCCTGTGGTGTCTCTTTGTTGGAATGATATGGCCCGAGGGCTGTAGCCTCAGGATATGGCAACAGTCTTCAGTTTCAATTTGTATTTATAGTTGTGTAATTTGTGTTCCCCTCCCAGCTCTACCAACTACAGTAGCATCACTGGGTACTTTTTAGCATTAACATGGACAATTGGGAAATCACTGAGGGAATAGGATGTTCCCCTCCCAGAAAACAACAACAGAATATCAAGATGCCTCTTTTCTACTTTTAAATCTCATTTTATCCAGCCAACTAGCACATTTTTATGGACTGAGAAAAAACCCCAGGCATCCTGGGGCGCTGTGCATCCTGGGGCGCAGTGCATCCTGGGGCGCAGTGCATCCTGGGGCGCTGTGCATCCTGGGGGGCAGTGCATCCTGGGGGGCAGTGCATCCTGGGGGGCAGTGCATCCTGGGGGGCAGTGCATCCTGGGACAGGCTCACGTCCCAAGACTGGCAGCTAATATTACTGTTTGTCACTTTTATGTTTTTTTCTCTGGGCTCATTTGGGAGCTCAGGAAGGTTGGAAAATGAAGGATTTCTCATACCCAGCTTAGTCAGGAAGCTTACATGCAAGGGATGACTTTGGTTGACCTGCGTTGGGTAGTGCATGTTCACAGGAGGCATTTAGTTTGGTCCACAAGCTTTGGGTTTCCCTGGAGTGGTTCTTCTCCCACGCAGCCTCAGGGGAACAGGAAACACTTCCGGGGAGCTGGGGGGGGTTCACCACAAGTATCACCTTCCTTCATTGGCAGTGCAAATTTCCCCAACGAGGGGTCATTACACAACAAGCTAACGTCACACTTCACATCGCCAGATCCCGTTATCACCAGACGAGGGCTAAAGTGTGTTTGCTAAACCCAATGCAATGAACTTTAACTGCAACACTCAACTTCATATGTCTCTTCCACATACGACATTCTTTCTGCTTTTTGATCCTTATCTTCAAACAGTGGTTATTTATGGATGTAGTATGATGTGTTCTGTACTTCATTAGCCTTGTAATATGCAGTTCCAAAGTCAACACAGTAAATGGCTCTTGTCCAAATTAGCTCTTCAAATAAAACCAAACATGAGTGAATTTTGTAAACAATGCAAATTGATTTTGTTGGATATTTTGTGGAGCAGATCACTGCTTTTTGTTCTAGACTTCCTTAACCCAACCACATGCCTCATTGATACTAAGAACAAGACAGACCTCTAGTGGTGGGCACCACTTACTGCAAGGCATTGAGGAATGCCTTTACAGTAGCTCTATAATTTATTCTTCAAATTCCTAAGAATTCCTTCATAAATCCCTATGCTTGCTTGTAAATGCTCTTGGATCCAAGTACACACACAACCATAACACACACACACATAAGTTTGTAATTATATCTTTGTGGGGACTCTCCATTCACTTCTGTGGGGAAAACTCTAATCCCACCATGACAACTTTAACCCCTACCCAGCCCTAACCTTAACCATAAGTAACCAAAACAACATGAGACTTTTGGCATTTTTACTTTTTTGATTGCATTCACAGGTCTTTGTGGGGACCAGAAAAATGGTCCCCACAACATCAAAATAACAGGTTTTTATTACATTGTGGGGGACATTTGGAGCCCCACAATGTAATGTAAACCTAATCCACACACACATGCACACACACTTGTGTTACCAGAAAGACACATGAATGTTGCACACATGAACACAAGACCCAAAGAAACACTCAAAAGAGAGAAATGTAGATATTTTTTAGTCCATATCGCTGTAGCAAAAAGAGGGAGTTGTGTCCAAAATAACTTTAATATGCAGAGAACGTGAGTGTGAACTATGGACTTTGGAGAGGTTGGTGCTCGCTCTTCTCCAGCCTGTCAGCCTTTTGTGATTTTAATCTTTTGATAAAATAAATGAGGGTGTTTTTCTTGGCCGTTCTTGATGCCTGAGGTACTTCGTCCTGGACAAACACGCCTCCGTGCCAACAGGGGGAGCGTTTGCAGCGCTCAGCCTTCTCAGCCGTCGCTCTCACTGCGGGACCTACGCGCTTGTCTTCACGTTCTCTTTACGCACAGTGGGTGTGCGGCGGCATTTATCTGTTTATCGACGCCTCGGAGCCAGCTAAGCGGAAAGCAGCGCACCGGGAGTCCAATTAGAGTGAAACAACGCTGGGGTCAGGCTCCTTACGAGCAGGGAGAGCTGGAGAGCTGGGGGGCGAATCGAGCGATCCTCACCTTCTCCCTGCTGCGTTTTCTCCTTGGCTTTAACTGCACCGTGGGAGAGGTGACCTGAGTCCTGAGGTGTCCCGCCGAATCCCCCCTCGCATAGACGGAAAGAAAGAATGAGTGTAGGACTCGGAAGGAGGAGGGCTTCACGCTAACCTGACATCTAAAATAAACTACAGCTCTTCCAGCCTCGGTGACCTGCAGAGACGAAATATTAACTCAAAGAAAACTGCTGAATGTGTCGCATTTTCAATAGAGAAAAGCACTCAGAACAAACAGGATATCCGGGTTAAAAACTAGATCATGTACAGAACCGGAAAGCCATGGAGAACAATTAGCTTAGAGTCCTGGATCGCGATACTGGTGGCCTGATCCCACCGTCTTACAAGGAGAGCGAATCAAACGCCGTCGCTGAACACGATGCCCACGGATCACGGCTCCAAGGCACTCGGTTCGCCCTGCCCCGGTCACATGACCTCTCAACAAGTCCAGGTAGCGCCACAGCCTTCAAATGCAATTCAAGCTTTTATGTTTACACCAGCAGCAGAGCAAGACGGACTGAGGGCCATAAGTTTGACCAACTTATGAGGCAGCAAAGCATTATTTTCCAGCACCTTTGGGAGGGAAGTTAAAACATGCTGAATGAGGCAGAAGTAGTAAGTGGCACCCTTTATTATGGGGATTTGTCTGCAGACGTTTTTCCTGTTTTAGAATAATAGCTCTTCCATCTCTCCATCTTAGGAGATGTTACAGTGCAGTGTGACACTTCTGGCTTTGCTTTAGGAATCTGCAGACATAAACCAGAATGACGAGTAGCGATGCAAATGAAAAGCCAGCAATTCAGATGCTCAAAGGGATGCCAAATTAAAAGGAGCCTTTTGGAATATCCCAATGAACAAAGGAACCAGCGGTGTATTGAACGTATGGCCTGGAGAGCCAAGGAAAACAATAGCATTCAATGACGGGGAAATGAGTATAAGGTTAACTCTTACATGCCCCTACAATACAATGTTACTATGAGAAGTCACCTGACATGGTCCTTTGGGGTCAATTTGACCCCAGGATAGGCGTGAGCATCAAAACCCCATGGCAGGTTATGATGAAGTCATGGACAACCTGAGAATACAAAGGCAGAAATATAAGCCAAATGATGCATTATTACCCACATACAGTAACATCCACCCTCTCAACTAAAGCTTTATAGAGAAATAAGGCCAAAATACACCTCTACCGGAGAAATGGAAATCACTGTGGGTGATCCAGAGAGCGTGAAGCTCAGCGGAGGTGGGATCTCACTGCGGGTGCACATGAATGCCTCTGGAAGCAGCTCCCCCATCTTTATCGATGATGTAACCGTTGACGGCATGACAGAATGACTCCAGAAGGTCACAGGAACATCTTGTCGGCCTAAATGCCAGAAGAAGCCCCACTGTCCGTCTGGTCAGAATGACAGAGAACCCTTTGCCAGAAGAGTGGATGAGTTCATTGGGGGAAAAGAAGCGGAAAATCTTAGCTTGGTCAGTCTCCCAATTTAACTCCAACTGAGTATGAACCCCCCCCACCCAATACAAACAACAAAAATGCCTTAATGCAAAACTAGCCTTAATATCTCAAGACAGTGATGTAAACAGGGCGCAGCTGAACTCCGCAGTCAGGAGTCTTTTTTAAACTTTCATTGCACATAAAGACTTGTACGTACAACAATGCCTCCCTCTCCCCACAGTCCCTGGGGTGATTATGCCAGTCTTTATCAGGCTGACGGCGATTCTCCTCGCCCGCAAAGACAAGTCGGTAAGAGACTGCAGAACCTGTAGGGGAGGCAGTGTGCGGATGTGTGTGAGTAAGTGACAAGGGCTGTAAAGAAAGAATCGGAGTACGGTTTTACCTCAGGTGTGCAAAGGAATTATTGAATAATTCTGTGGAGAGCAGGATTCCTGAAGATCAGACATGAAGAGACCCACACAAAGGTGAAAGAAGTCACATTAAATGGAGAGCAGACTTCAGACCTTCAAAATATCCCTTATACAGATTAAAAACCAAGCCTGCTGGACCCGCCCCCCCCACAGCAAGCTGCAAGATCGGGTCATTGGCTGACGTAGCTTTCGATCTCCTTTTGACTTTGAACGAAATTGAAGCGGACAGACGTGAGCAAAACAGCCAAAACCCAGGGTGAGAGGAGGACTGTGAAGGAGCAGGAGAGCAGAGGGACCTGGAAAGGAGGGGGGGTGAAGGAGAGGAGCGGGTGGGGGCAGGTTCAGCGGGGGCACGCGGCAGAGGAGTCAGCACTGGCAGGCTCAGACGTGAAGCTGGCACTTGTGTTCAGAACTAGCAGAAAATGGTAGGGGGGCGCTTCAGGAATGGGGGGTTGGCAGAGGACATGGAGTCAGATTGGCAGGGCATTGGGAATGGGAGAGGGGCAGTAGGTGACGTGGGGGGGGGGGGGGGGGGGGTTCAGAGAGAGGAGACAGGCTGAAATGTAAATGTGACCAAATCACAATTTGTGGGTGGCTGTTTTACCGGGACAGCAGTCAGGGTGGAAAGGAGAAAAGATCAGGTGGGGGGGGGGCAGGAAGTGGGAGGCACAGGAAATCCCACCAAAGGAGCAGCTGACACAGAGGCCAGCGAGGGGGGAGAACTGAGCACGACAGCGGGTTCGGAACGGTGGCGCAGGACTGACGTCATCAGCAGGAGCTGAGGAGGTGGGGGAGGGGCAGGCGGCCTGCCACGGGCCGAGCAGGGAGACACAAGCAGAAAGAGATGTGCAGATAACGTGGGACCCAAGTGACTTATTTATGGGCGTCCATTGAGATGCCCGTTAGAAATCTTCCTCTGCTACTTTTGAATGGTACCGTGAATCCAGGCCACAGCACCATCTGCTGCTTATAAGCAGTCCAAGCAACAATGGAACCGTCATTGGTTAAAAATCTGCCTTAGGTCAGTTTATGTGGTTATTAAAAGAGGTGACAGATTCAACCCTGAAAGTCACACAGTCCACACAGCCTCCCCCCCCTCCCAACCCGCCAGTCACAGCAGTCCCATGAACCTTTGCATAGTTACCCATCAGCCCTCTTACGAAACCATGTCCGAGTTCCCTCCACAGTTGGCCTGGACAAGGCCACAAGAGCGCCTTACGGTGGAGAGATGAAGCGGGATGGCGCGACCGGGAAAATACTTTTTTTTTTAAATCAAAATTGAGTGTCGGGGACAGAGCCAAGCACGTCTGGGAAATTCCGGCAAATTCAGAGGCAAATTCCGGCTATTACCCGACAGATTGTGCACCATCGAATGACACTTTTTGGGGAGAGGGTAGACTGAGCAGGGAGAGAGAGAGAGAGGCAGGCAGCCAAGGGGAGTAGGGGGTGAAGACGACAAGGAATCTGCTTGATGACGAGCCCCCCCCCCCCCCCCCCCCCATCTCAGGGTGCGTGTTTCCTATAAACACTCATTCACAGCTTTACAATAGGACAAAATACCTCACTGTCCTTCAGTCAACATTGAGAAAAATACTCAGAAATTAGCAGCTCTTTTCCTAATGCCGGGAAGTATGGTGTTGACTAAAAGGACCAGAGCTGCGGTTAACTGGTAACCATCCCATCTCGTGTCCTCGCAGCAAAAAAAGTTTGGTCTCTTAATCAAAACAATCTAAGAAAAACACTGAGGCAGGAAACTGGTCACTTTGGTTAAAGGCATTTTCATTCCAATAAAAGTCACTATTGGAATAAACTGAATAATGATGGGTGTGTTTGCTGGTTTATTTGAACATTAATCTGTCAAGCTTAGCACTGTCGTCCCTGTAAAGCACGTAATTACACTGTCGCTGTGTGTGATGATGCTGAAGGACTGTGCAAGTTCACACAGGTTCTGAATGCTAGTATTGACAAGGGACAATGCTATAAATATGTGTGTGATCCTTAGGGATGGAGAAGAGCAGCCTTCCAAGGGCATGATGGGATGGTTCACCATGTCCTGACAAACACTGACCCACATCTCATTTAGTTACTTTGCTGGTTAAATCAGGCAATGATTGACAGGAAACCAGAACTCCACTAAACAGTGTGCTTTCAAAGACAAGCACTGATACAATACATCCAAAATTGCATATTTACACAGTACATACGTTAGAACCCTACTACCTGACTTTTAATGTTATGCGTAGTGTGAATGCATGAGAACATTATGCATGTACTCAGACATATTATGGTTGCTTTCTTGCATATTGATGTTTGCACATAGAAGTTAAAAATTGTTAAAAATATGAATATATATATATATAAACACACACACACACACACACATATATTTGAGTCAACTTATGTAACATTTTCTATGTAAAACGGTTCTGAGGAAGTGATGTTTTTCACCTCTGGCTGCAGCTCCAGACGCCTTGTGGTACAGTATAGCGTAACATCCATCACACTTCGAAATTTCAGAGTATACTACATCATCCATGTACCGTTCGCCTGCTGTCTCATCCATACCGAGGATTCGGATTCGGACATACTGATCACCTCGCATATTATACTCCTACAGCAAACAAGTATGTCATTTCAGCTGCACCCAAAGTCTTTGGTAAAAAGACAACGTACATTTTAAACCCCCACCAAACACATTACAGTTTTGTTGCATCATAACTTATTATTTTTGCGGCCATGTCTGTTAGAAGGTCAGAGACGGCCAGGTGTCTGCCTGATACCTGCAACCCCCCCCCCCCCCCCCGCCCCCTTTACCGGAGTGCAGGTTGGTCAGCCAGGCCACATAATCTCCCCCATGGAGCATCTGTGATGGGGGGGGTCTATCTTGGCGGCCTCCATCCTGGCTGTATTAAGCTAGTTGGCATGGTCGCACCCGAGCTGTCTGGCCAGAGAGGGACTGGGGGTCATAAACCTCACCCAGCATGGAGACTCACTCCATTTCAGGACAGGTCACATGTCCATTACTCTGCAGGCCAGCAGACGATCAAATAACATTCTGACCCCAGTTTAGACTTCGCATTTACCCTTAACGTTTTTTGTGGAAGGGTACGATACAATCACAATACAAAAGCTGTTTTGCTATTCCACCCAGCTAACCAGATAATCCCTGTGGTTCTGCTGAGGTTTGGCAGGTATGACCCAGTCCATGGTTTGAAGGATGATGTGAGGAAATTGAAAAACTTTACTGGTCATTCGTTTTTGTGTGTTTTTCTGCAGAATGACTTATAGTGGTACCACATATATAAAATATATGAATCTGATTATTTGTCATTGCTGACACACCATAGCACACAACAACAAAATGCATCCTCTGCATTTAACCATTATGTGACATCATGTCATAGCAGAGGGCAGCTAATTTAGCACTCGGGGAGCAGTACCTCCCTCTCACTTCCCTAAGCACTAGGCCATCACTGCCCTGCCAATCAACAGCATATTTATTCACAGGAACAAATTAGTTAAAGCTGATGCACTAGGTGAGGCTTGAACCCATAACCTCACCATTACTCTGCTGGACACTGCCATATAAGTACCACACATTGTGCCACTGAGAAGAGCGGCCTATACGTCTAATGGTAAGAGCTCCACATGATGGCATTACCATCAGCCATCAGAAGTGAACTCAATAAGTAACGTGGAAGGAGTCTACAAGACATTATATTAAGTTTTATTACACAGACCACTTCCTTCCACCACACCTCAGTCATTTATAGGCATAAAAACTTTGATCTTCAAGGAGAACAGTTCCACATTAATGTATGCTGTCTACAGAAACTGTAACTCCATTTTCTGATATCTGGCATATAAAGACAGGAAATCATTACCGGTTTTCAAAGGTTCTGCCACAAATCTGTCAGAGAACAAAGCCTGCTAACCGACAGGCCTGGTTATCTTTCCTGAAGTACTGGGACCGTGACAGTTTGTTCAGGTGCTGCAGTAACCTAGAGAATTTAAAAAAAAAAACACACATTCATCCAGAGCTCCAAGCAAACGACAAAAATACGGGACCTGTGTGTAGCTGGAACCAGCAAGAACCAACCGATGTAACAGCCTGTAGGACTGGGAAATAAAATCTCAACCCTTCAAATAGTGACAGAGAATTGAGCTGGAGCCGAAATAATTTAACTCGACTAAGTCTGTTAGAGTTTGCTTTTGTCTGACCTAGATGAGGCGTGACCAGCACTTTGGGAAAGGATAAAGAGCAAATCACCAGCAGAGTCTTACAACACATCCGTGAACAACTTTTATTAAATAAAACTGGATTAAAATCTGCGGTGTTCTGCTGATTTTGCTCCAAGGTGCTGCTAAAAATACCGAACCTGAAGCATATATGATAAGATGCAAGGAGCTAATTCTCTGAGAACTTCCCGTGACCCTCAATCCTCTCTGCATGCTGCGGTATCTTCGCTGAGATCAGGAATTTGATGGATTTATCAATCCTCCAGCAAGCACGAAGCCACCTGATATATTGCCACAGGCGATTTTGCTCCTCAGAGGAGCGGATGGGCCAATGACATCAAATTCTGAGCAACCACATGGTCCGTGATGTAATCCATCAGTGCGTGCCCACGACTCATGTTTCATCGTTTTTTTTTTTTTTTTTGGCATGATTTAATAGCCTCTGTGTGTCTTAGGAGGGGATCACCAAAAGAAATGGCTCACCCGCCTGCCTGGGAGCGTGAGGGGGCACAGGGACTCCCCAAAACACCTCCAACGTGCCATGCTGCTGCAGATTGCCAAGAAGGCCTGTAAAAGATCTTTCTCTCTTCCAATCTTCCACATTCCTTCAGATCAGCAGGGTCTTTGAGAAGACAAACCACACAACAGAGACATATGAACCCAAGGGAGGGGTTAGCCATTCAGACACACTCACAAGAGAACCCGAGGCTTCACTGTTCATGTAAGGTCCTCAGGACCACGGATGGGCTCTGCCCCGAGGATTATTGGCACCTCAGAACTGATTCATGGGAACAAGGCCACAAACGCAGACCATCTTGGAACCAGTTCTGATGATGACAAAGGAAATACGAGCAGGTGACAGGAGATTAAACGTCTTAGTAGAGCAGTGGAGGCAGATTTAGGTTCATTCATGTCAGCTGAGAGAAACCTGTTGTTGGAACTTGAACGCCTCTTAACTCGACCAACTCTGATGTCAAACGAGTCTGTTGAATTTTCTTCAACTTGTACCTCGAGCGAAATGTTGGAACTCGACCGTTTCTGCGTGGGTTTAGATGCGTTCAGCTCTTCCAATTAGGACCCCGAACAGGTTGGTTGAAAAAAAATTAACCGCAACTCAACCAAAAACTCGGAAAATGACAAAACAAAATGGACCTGCTAAAAGTTGTACAGATTGAGACGCGCCTCGGATGGGCTGACACAAAGGCAAACGGACCTACTGGGATGCTGATGCCTATGAATCGCTCTCAGTCTCACAGTACCTCTCAACCGAGTTCGACGAGTGAAAGCTGTGTTCCTGTGTTTGGTCCGATTTTTTTTGTGCTTTATCTACAGTACATTTAGTGATACAGTAATTCTGCCCCCTATGAAAGTGAGCAATGACAGCAGCAAACATAAGAGGAAAGCAATGAGAGTAACTTTACAACTTAAAAAGGAAATTATAGGGAGACTTGAAGGTGATGCACGTGTGTCTGCTTCCGCTTTGCTGTATGGGATTGTCATTTATCTCATGCTTATCGCTTTTCTATATGTGCTTTTTTATGTGTGCATTAGTTTTTATATTGATTGTTAATGCTTTTTATCATTAGGTAGACAGGTAATCATTTGAGGTCTGGAATGGATTAAATTCATTTATATCATTTCTTATGGGGACATTTGACTTGGACCAAATCATAACTCGACCAGCTTTCTGGATTGAATTAAGTTCATGTTCCAAGGTACCACTGTATATTAAATTTGTAAATCTTCTCTTTTTGTAACAATTCATATGTTCGAACAAGTCAACTATCTCCCATGAGTAAAACCATGCATAGCACACTATGGGTCAACCCTGCAACATGAGTAGATGTGAATGCAATACCAGGGACGACAACAAGGGACCACAAAGAGGATGGAGGTCAACGGCATAGATGTGTGACCAGAAGGTTGCTTGATCGAATCCCAGACTCTGCACAGCTCGGGAATCCCTTGAGCCAAACTGCTGGACTGTATACATTGCTACATGCGTGGATAAAGACGTGAAATGTGCTATAACAGGTCATAAAAGTCTTTAGTAAGCAACTCCTATAAGCAGAGATGCGAGATATTAGGAAATGGCTAGTTGTGTTATCAGCATATTGGCTCAGGATGGAGGCAGCTTAACTCAGAAACAGTGCTTGGGAACATCTTGCCCCCCACTTTGTGCCCCACGGTTCCTGGGAAAGGCTCCAGATTTACTTCGGCCCTGTACTGGATAAGCACTTATGTTGGACCTACTGTATGAATGCCGAAAAGGCTTGAAACATCTGACAACGGGCTTTTAATGTTGTTTTTAAACTGGGATTCTAACGGATTTGTCGAATCTGTAGAGTGTGGAGTGAATTTTTTTATTCTAGCAGCATTTCCGAAAAGCAGCTGGTCCTGCTGCAGTGCCGTAGCCCACAAGGGCCTGGCTTCCGGGACGACCTTCGGTGAGCAGCCCATGGGTAGAGCATGCAGGCCACACAACAGCACCCCCAAGGGGACGAGGCGTGCGTCACGCCGAGAGGCTCGCCGCGCCGCTGATCCACACTCCCTAAACCGCTTAGAGCGGCCCAGACGGAAAGCCCAGCACCATAAACACGGGGTGGTGACAAATCTCACAGCCCTTATTGCCATATGTTGTTTTTCGTTTATTCGTTTTTGCTCGACTCCTGCATTCCTGACTGACAGTGTTTATGTTTGCTGTAACCGAGACAGGTGAATTATAAATATATACACACACATACTGTACACACACACACACACATAGAGCTTTGTGCACAGGTCTAAAACGCAGTTATGAGAAAAGGCAGCACTTCCTTTAATTTGTTATTTTAATTTTTCACATACGACTGTGATGCTCCCCTCTGGGGCTGGAAGGTGTGAGCAGAATGCAGTCCGATTCTGGCACCCGGCAGCAGCAAAGGAATCCCACGTGTCGCCTTTGCAGACAATTAAGGTGCTTTTTTTAACGTTTGCCATGACTGGAAACATTCTTTTCAGAAGAGCGTAAAATAGGATTCTTGGGATGGTCTGACGATGCAGGAGCAGGGTGGACGTTTGGGTTGCTGGATTGCCCTGACATCATCAAGGAATTGGGGCTGGAAGGTTTTTATAGTGCTTATTAAGCACAGGGGCAAGCTGCTTCTGGCTGGCGGTACCGGAAGGTCGCCGTGGTGACAGCCCGGCCAATCCTTTGTTAAAGCTAAAATCCCGCCTGAATTTGACTTGAATCCCTGAATCTTGGTTTTGTGCTCTTTTTGTCGTTGGCGACACGTGTGCAGAAGGATTCACACGCGTATCCGTTTTTATGGCAGTGAAATTGCTGCGGAGAGCTTTAGGAAAATCCCGCACGTGCAACCATCTAGATATCCCAGGAATTCTCAATTTTATTCAATCACTGACGACAGGGAACCCAGAAAACTCTAACCCCCTCCCCACCTACCCCATCACCATCCTGATGTTGTCCTACTCCCTCCTGCCACAAGGTGGTGCTGTTTCTCTGGTGGAAATGCCTTTCTTCATGAGAGTGGGCTCCCACTTCACTGACCCACCTTTGTTTGCCTTGAATGCCCTCCCCCCCCCACCATTGTGCTAAGTGCTAAGGCCTCGAGGCTCCTCACACGGTTGTCACCCTCATGACCAGTTCTCGGTTGCCACTGTTGGCTTGGCCCCGGCTCTCCTGCTGCCTCAGGTGACTGAGTAGATGTAAGATGTTGTACGCACAGTGGTGGTCGGGCAAGGAGGGAGGACCGTTGCTCTGGTCCGAGGAGTCCTGGGAGGTCAAGCCGACGGGATTGGCCGTTGCCCTGGGCGTAGGCGTACCCACAGGAGCCATGGCGGCATTCATGAGGGAGGAGGTGGAGGCAGAGACCATGTGGCCGGTCTCACTGCTGCCCCTCTGGGTTGGCAGGAACAAGGTCCTAGTGCTGGTGCAAGCCTTCTGGTCTTCGCAGTCCTTGATCTTGTCATAGTTTAACACCTTCCACTGCTGGTTCACAGCCTGCCAGCGGTTGAAGATGCGGTACACCGATGGGCCTTCATGGATAATCAGCGCTGAGGGGCGAGTACAAGCAGGGGAGGCAGCAATCACTCACACATTCCAGGGCTGAATGAGCACAAGGATAAACTACAAACCTCAGCTGCTCTTCTTCTCTAGTGTCAAAGTCATGACAAGGAACCTTAAACCTTATCGCTGTAACAATTAGCAAACACAATTACACAATTAAAACACAATTAGCAAAGAAAAATCAATGGTTTTCAAATACGAGTCATCACCTGGCTCGAGATGATGATGTCATAAACAAGGGACTGTCTCCCAGACAACGGTTTTATGAGCGCCGAGGGACAGCCTGCACAAACCCATAACTCTCCCACTTCTTGAGTGTATTGTCTTGAGATGGGACTCCCAGCCGCACCCAGCATGTGACTGACAGCTGAGGTGTGCGGACTGCCCATTGTGAGTGGGGGGGGGGGCTTGTTTGAGTATTCACAGCACGTGGGGGTTGTCCTAGGAACCCTCATTATGTGTCTTTAAAATTGCCTTTCGGTTCTCTGCACCGCACCTCCCAGTGGGGGGAGACTGAATGCGTGCGATGGAGGCTGTGAGTCCGTGATTACATTCGCCGTCTCCGCCAAGCTTTGCCAAAGCCAGCATCTCAGCACCGACCGGCGCGTCTTCTCGCCCAAAACGCGCTGCGGCTCTCCGCGTGAAAATAGATGAATTTTCTCACGGATTTTTCCCCCCTTCGTTTTCCTGTAAAATAGGCTCACAACGATACTGAGGTGCCCGCAAAGATAATAATTATACAGGAAGGGAAGTAATTAAATGCTGAAGTCTGGTGTCAGCATGGAAGGATGCAGCTTCATAGTTTACTGGGCCTTTCAGATCCCATCGATGCAGAAAATCTAATCTATTCTTTCCTGTCTCTTCCTCTCTCTCTCCCTCCCACTCTTTCTTTCACTCCCTCCCTCTCTCTTTCTCTCTCTCTCCCTCTCACTCTTTCTTTCACTCCCTCCCTCTCTCTTTCTCCCTTTCATTCTTTCTTTCACTCCCTCTGTCTTTCCCTCCTTCTTTGTCTCTTTCTCTCTCCCACATTCCCTCTGGGGGCAGGTAGGACCTCCATACTGCAAATCCCCCCCCCCCCCCCACTACCTCGCCATACTCCTCCCAGTGGTCCTCCTTCCTGCCCCCAGAGGACACTCCCCTACCTCCCCAGGGCAACTCACTCCCACCTTCCATATGCATCTGATACTGTATGTTTGGTTGCCCATTGAAGTTAGAATTTTGACTCCAGGGTTTCTGAAACAAACGAATCACTGCCACTTAGCTGGTCAGCACTGGCACAACATCTACAGTAAACACACAATAACCTCATTGTTTTAAAAAAAAACTTGAAAGACCCCTTTGTCTTGAAGTTGTCAGTATGTTCTAGTATGTTTGTTTTTTAGTGGAAATCAGTCAACAGTTAGAAGACCTAAAGCTATGAGTAGCTGCATCGCCCACAACCGTCCTGGAAGTGACTTCGATAGTAGGCTGTACATTTTCAGGGTCACTCGACTCAGGGAAGGATGACAGAGCTGCAGAAGAAACTTCGCCGCCCCTAATCTGTTTTCACAAGCTGACCTCTTTGTTGGCCCTTTTTACGGGAAGCCGACGGAGGTCTGCTCTAAATCCTGGTGCTCGTGCTCGGGTCAGACCATGCTCCTTAATGACCATCTTTATCGCTGCCATTATTTTTATGAGGTTTTCATTGCGGTTTCCTTTACCGTTATTGATTCGCTAGCTCTCCGACTCGAGCCGACTGTGAAACCTATAGTGCAAAATCTGCGGTTTTCTCAGTTTTTGTTCCTTCTCCTGACACACGTGGCTCCTGCATGTACAGCTGCACAGGGAGACATGTGGTGTTTAACTGAGAGCAACATCTGCTTTCTGAAAGCGAAGAGAACCGAAATGGTCAGGCATCGCTCACCATTGATCTGCCAACGTAGCGCAGCTCCCAGAAGGCAGTGCGTGAGTGAGGGCCGATCCTGATTAAACTCATCTGTTTCGTGTTTGTTAGATAACAAGCTGATTAGGGTGGCATTTAGTATTGACACAGGGCAAGTGTTTATCTGAGAAATGGCACAGTGTGGGGGCGGCTCTATAACTGATTCTGGGGGCAATTCCGGGGTCACCGGTTAGCGGATCAAACTGACCAATTGGGGTGATTTGTTTGCCCGCCCATGAGGGATTTGGTCGAGTAAATTAGTATGCAGGTCTAACTGTGTTCGCCCAGGGTGTTGTGGTTGATATACAGATTAAAAATCCATTCTGAAATATCGCTCTTGTTAAAACAGAAGTATGTTAATTTTTTAGAATGTTCCAATTTCCATACTAATTTCTAAACAGGGCTGATGCTAAGCGCTGTGTCAGTGCTGGTCTCGCAAATACTCCAGTTGTGCCTCCCTGTGCTGCCCAAAAACTGGGTGAACTGGTATCTCTAAATTGCCCATAATGTGTCTATGTGTGAGAGTCAGGCATTCTGTCCAGAGTGTCTCATTGCCTTGTGGCCAGAGCTTCCCAGGACAGGTTCCAGGCAAACCTTGACCCTGTACTAGATAAGAGGTACACAAAAATAATTGGCTGAATTATCCTACAAATTTTGCTTGTTGCTGGTCTAACATGAATGTTTATTAGGCAGTAACTCTGCAGTCAAACATCTGAGCGCAAAAAAGACACAGAAAATATGATTCAAACGTGATTCCATCTTGAGGTGATCGGCCTCTGCTTGCCCCACCTCGCCCCAGCTCACCCCACAGGCCCCCGGCGCCACCGCTCACCGATGCAGACGACGTCCATGAAGCCGTACATGCCGTAGCAGATCTGGAAGAGCAGGTCCTGCCGCTGCCACTTAGCCGAGGGACTGAGCGAGGACCAGATGAGCCAGGAGACACTGGCGATGAGGAAGAGGGAGCCCAACAGGGCTGCCGCCATCTGCACCTTCTCGATCACTGTCAGGGAGATGGCCTGCCACTGCGGGCGAGAGACAGGCGGTCAGCCACAGGCGGGGGTGTACACGGGAGGGCATGGGCCACTCACAGGCTGATCAATATCTGGTAAGATGCTGCGTTCCGTTTGAACTTGGAACTCTGTGATTCTGAGTTACTACTCAGAAATTTCAACTGGAACAAATGCTGAAGACGGAATTCTGACTTGGAAAGTCGTAGGAACCTCTGCAACCCAGAATTCAAGATGGCTGCGCCCTTTATCAATGGAAGTGAGTACTGTAGTTAGATATTGTTTATTAGCACTTATTTCTTATTAATAGCTCATTAAATCAGTTGTACACACGGTACTGTCCAACCGCTGTCTGTGTGTTTATGGTGCGGTCACAGAACCGTTACGATGTTCGTGGTGCAGTCACAGAGCCGTTACGATGTTCGTGGTGCGGTCATAGAGCCGCTACGATGTTTGTGGTGCGGTCACAGAGCCGTTACGATGTTCGTGGTGCGGTCACAGAGCCGTTACGATGTTCGTGGTGCGGTCACAGAGACGTTACGATGTTCGTGGTGCGGTCATAGAGCCGTTAAGATGTTCGTGGTGCGGTCATAGAGACGTTACGATGTTCGTGGTGCGGTCATAGAGACGTTACGATGTTCGTGGTGCGGTCATAGAGCCGTTACGATGTTCGTGGTGCGGTCATAGAGCCGTTACGATGTTCGTGGTGCGGTCACAGAGCCGTTACGATGTTCGTGGTGCGGTCACAGAGCCGTTACGATGTTCGTGGTGCGGTCACAGAACCGTTACGATGTTCGTGGTGCGGTCATAGAGCCGTTACGATGTTCGTGGTGCGGTCATAGAGCCGTTACGATGTTCGTGGTGCGGTCATAGAGCCATTACGATGTTCGTGGTGCGGTCATAGAGCCATTACGATGTTCGTGGTGCGGTCATAGAGCCATTACGATGTTCGTGGTGTGGTCATAGAGCCGTTACAATGTTTGTGGTGCGGTCATAGAGCCATTACGATGTTCGTGGTGCAGTCATAGAGACGTTACGATGTTCGTGGTGTGGTCATAGAGCCATTACGATGTTTGTGGTGCGGTCACACATGAGACCTGACTTCCTCTCACTTCATACTGAAGTTTAATAGGGTTGGTGTCACTAAACGACACATCCCTGTTACCTTAAGCACTACTCTACCTGAAGTGGGTTCTTGGTGCTGATGGCGATGACCTGATATTTGTAGTAGCACAATTCACAGCTCCAGGAGCCCCTCTCACTGATCCACTTGATGAGACAGGGCTGATGGGTGCACCGCACTGACCCGCTGCAGCGGCACGGGCTCAGCAGCTCCCCCTGCAGGACACAGGGGAAACAACAATGAGACAGCTGCAGCTCCGCTCCTGGGGAACGGTCAGTCAAATTCAGTGACCCACTATTAATCAACAGAAACCATCTGTTATAGGCAGATTAAATGAGATTTACAATCGCAGCCTAAGGAAACACATTAGGACGCCCATATTCTGCTGTGGAATTCTGAGTTTCTACAGGGCACGCTGAAGGAACATCGCTACCGAAGAGTGGCATTTCCAGAAGCTTCCTTCACATATCTGTAATCTCTCAGAGCTAGGGCTGGGCAATCAATCAAATTTTTATGTCAATGATTTTGGCACCCAACAATTACCAAACAAAAGCTCGGAATCCGTGCCACGCATGACAGACGCTAGCACACGTGTACATGCACCCACACACGCTACATCATACCACTTCATACTGCCTACAAGTGTTCACAAACACCTCAGGGCAAAAGATGAAGGCTGTGAGGAAAGGGAACTGGACAGCAACCAATTAACACCACTGGCTAAACGCATCTCCCGTGCCCCCTCACTTAACACCCCTGCACACCAACAAACAGGCTTCACGCCACCCCCCCACCGCCACACGACCTGGCCGCCTCCTCAGGACCCAGATCCCTTCACCGCTGGACCTCGGAGTCACATACAGCAAACGGCCACGTGACAGTGGCTTTACAGGGAGGCCGGACCGGCAGAGAGCTGTTTGAGAGCAGATCTGACAGCAAACAGATTCAGGGCACGCTGGGCCACATTCCACCAGCTGTCCAGGAGACGTACGCTGGCCTTTAAGCCACATCTCTTAAGCCACATCTCTCTGTGCACGCACATGTGCACACACAGACAGGGTAGGCACACAATAGTCACATCCAGGATTCGTAAAAAAAAATCAAAAAGAAAAAGAGAAACAGGTTAGGTATGGATTTTTCTTAATGATCCTTGACGGAACAGGCCAAATCTGTCTTTGTGAGCTTGCATGGATGCGGCTGACAGACACCAGATATCATTCTGCACGGGGCTATTCTGCCTGATTTTACATAAGCCTCTGAGAGGCTCCGCCTCCTTTATATTCCTATGTTTTTGTTTTTTTTTATGAGCCATTCAAACTTATCAGTACCTCAGTGGCAAAACCTTCTACTGCATACCTCTGGAACAGAGTCTTCTGGGAGTTTTGGCTGCAAGTCAATAAGCCAAAGTGGGGTAACCGCATACACACGTCTTTCGTACACGGACGTGTTGTCTGCCGCGCGCCGATAAAACGGCGTCCCTTTCTGATGAAGTTCATTGCCTCGCGAGTGACGTCTTTTCATCCGTCAGACTGATAGTGCCTGGGCTGTCATTGAGTGGGAAAAGGACAGCGGCCATTAATTTGGTTAAAGGACATTGTGGATCTTTAATGTGTAATTTTGTTTATCTCCCTCTAATGTTCTATCCTTTTTGGGTAGTGGTGGCTTGATGTTTAGGGAAGCGCACTTGTAATCGAAAGACTGCAGGTTGACCAGCAAGGCACCACTGAGGTACCCTGAGCAAGGTACCGCCCCCAAGCACTGCTCCCCGGACGCTGAATTAGCTGCCCCCTGCTATGTCACGAAAGTCACATATGGGTTAAATGCAGAGGACATATTTCGTTGTCGCGCACTGTGTGCTGTGCTGTGGTGTGTTAACAATGACCACTGATCACCTAATTCTATTTACCATAGTGCTCTACAAGGGGCTTTCAAACGATCCCAGCCAGATGCAGTTTACAGGAAAATCTTCTATGCTTTTCTATTGCTTGGAAACTGGCTAAAATGCATTTTGGAAAACTGCGTCTGTCTCTGCTTACGATGTTTGTTTGTGTGTCAGCTCGAAGACAGATAGACAGCTGGACAGACGGGAAGACAGACAGATGGACAAACAGGAGAACAGACCCGAGAACAGAGAGATGGACAGACAGATGGGCAGAGAGATGGGCAGTAAGGATGACAGGCAGATGGAGAGACGGGAGGACAGACAGGTGGATAATGGGAGGAAAGACCAGTGGACAGAGAGATGGACAGACAAGAGGACAGAGTTGGACATAAAGATAGACCGGCAGGAGGACAGAGAGATGGACAGACAAGAGGACAGAGTTGGACATAAAGATAGACCGGCAGGAGGACAGAGAGATGGACAGACTGGAGGACAAACAGGAGGACAGACAGATGAGCAGTTGGGAGGACAGTGAGGGAACAGCCCCATACATGCTCACTTCGTGTGAGTGAGCGCCCTCACAAGGCAGGCCATTTAGGGGTTGTAATCGATGCGGGGCAGCGGTTGTCAGGGTGTGTGGAGACCCACAGTGATTGGCTAAGGAGGCTGCTGGGCTACATTTACAGACCCTCCCCGAAGCCAGGCTGACCTTTGGCTGAGAAGCACCACTGGCTGCTCTGGGCTTTGCACGAGGTGCCGTCGACTCCCTCGGGCTTGCAAACTGGAGGCAGGTGGCACCGTGGGAAGCCCGATGGTTAAGGGCACGGGGCGGGCGAGGCTGCCGCTCGGCTCCCGGTGGGGGCTTCCTGTCTCGCTCTCTGACAGACGCACTTAACCCCATTCAGTTTGAAACACCCAGCTGTATAAATCTGTGAAGAACTGGCCGCGTGTCAAAATAAGACATTAAATACAGAGCGGGGGGGCAGCAGCTCATTTCAGGACACACTGTGACAGAGAGGTTCCCGGGGTAAAAATAGACCAAAGTGCAGGTAGAAATTTTGATCAAGAAGGACCCTTCTGGGCGCAGGCCTGTCACAACACATCACATCATGGAAGCTGGAGTAATAGTAATAGCGGCATTATAACTGGGAGACTCAGACGCAAACGATTCAGTGGCAGGAAGTGACATCACAGCAAACCAATCAGTGGCTGAATCATGTGGGCCAGATACGTGGGTTAGCTGCAGGGTTTTATGCACCATGCTAATGCTGTGTGGGCTAATAGGCTGTCAGACACAGGGTCGCATAAGCTGACAGTCAGGCTGCATCTGGGGCACTAACTTTAAGGCAGTGACCTTTGACCCCTGAACCCTGTAGCTGTTGGCCTAAAGACTCTGTGGCAGCAGGGGGGCTGTAATTTTGGGGTTTGGGGCGTCATCATTCACGCCTTCTCCGAGGGGGGGGGCCATCAAGTCGCGGCCTGTGTTGCAGTCTGGCAGGAAAAACGCAGGAATCATGCCTCAAACCCCCTGTTTACGCAGACAACCACCGCGTTGGCTCACAGCGGCAAGCCGTTTTCTCGCTGGATATACAGAATCATAATTATACTAACTTGCATTCAAGGTGCCAAATGGCCTCTAACTGAAAAAGGTTCTTTTTTTCCCTACCCACTAAAGAGCGAGTCCAGCAGAGACTCACAAGGCCTTGGACGGGATTACTGGCTGCTGGAGGTTATTGGGTTTGTTGTGTGCTACTTAACACAGTCCGCAGAGACTTTTGCTATCTGCAGTGGGGGAGTTTCCGTGCCAAATTAGCCTTAATTACCACAATAAAGAGCACTGCTGTATAGTTTGTACATCGTAATGCTTTCCTTTTGGAAGCATTAACAGAGTCCAGACACCAGTATGAACAATAACAATGCACTTTAATACAAAGAGGTGGAGGTAACATTACCATTTTCCAGATGCAACTCATAAAGACAGAGCACAACACTGCTCAGTGTTAGGTATATAGAAGGAGGAGCCATTCATCTTAAAGGAACAGTACGCTTTGATCCTTATAACATGCATTTGTGACATTTCTATCCCCGAGTGAGGAACTGATCTAAACTCACCCCCCACCCACCCCCCTCTGGCCCATTTTCATCCAGATCCACAAATTGATTTGTTAGCAGATCTGGCTAGCACAACTGGACAATGTTTTGACAGAAGTCTGACCCTTAACCTGAATCTATTCCTTTGATCTATGTGACTCTCTGATTATTATTAATGACATGACATATAATGGGAGACTTGGATTTTCCCATGATAGAACACACTGGAGCATATGGCAGAGTGTCATGGAGACTCTACAATTCTAAGCTTACACATCTAATATTGGAAATTTATATAGAATCCATCCATCTTTTTCACCTAGTAAACGTTACGGTAAAATTCATACAAATGACCTTAAAATACTGCTGGTAGTGCAGAACAGGCCCTAGCGTTCTGCAAATGCAGGCTCCGGAATCGCTGCCATCCCCACATTCCGCTTTGATTTTTGGTTTTTCTCAAGATCCCGTGTCTTCTTGGAAACCCCTGCAGTTTTCTCACTTTCAGCCTCTGCCACAACAGACCGGAGGTGGCCGGAATGTTCCGGTTCACCTCACAAAGCAGAGAAGGGGCCCGTCGGACGGAAAGCGATGCGAGGACGCACCAAAGCAGGACATGTAATCTTGGTAAACAGCCCAGAGTGTAGATAAAAATAAATCAGATTTTCCATCCGTTAGCATATGAAGGGCAAGAGAAATGATTTCGTCCCATTCCGCAACATGACAGTGTGAATCTGAAGCGCATTTGATACACTTTTCTGGCCGCCGAGGTTGTCGTGTTAATACTTCTTTTGCTCCTTTAAACAAGCAACACAGCTGTAGCACCTTTACCGCGACTTTGAAAAGGTTATGACATTTTGCTTGATGAAAAGATCTATGGAAGGATCTGAGGGGCAACTTTCTGCTGTGAATGCACTAGCCGCTCTGGGATTCCTCGTCTGCTGCCAGAACCTCCAGCATCCAACCTCGAAGCTCCACGCAGGAAGTCTGGGTGGTCTGGCTGGAGATGGAAGAGTATTATCTAGCATTCTCTGTAACAGCTGTTTCCAACCCAGTTCCTACCTTGGCAGATTCTTACAGCTCCATTTGAACTGCTAACACAGTAATTAGATTAATAATTAGCTCAACCAAGCGCATAAGTGTCGGGTATGGCTAAAGTAGACTGCCAGCCTTCACATGCAGACTCCACAAGGTCATAGTGCTGATGGAAGGCCGCCACTGATGCATTCTGGGATCCAGGTAATGTACAATCACAGAGAAAAGCCCTGCTGCTCGCAGGGGACATAGCGAGCTGAAGAAGAATCATGTCACACAGAGATCCCTTTGAAGGGCAGCCAATGACAGACACTTTCTCCAAGGAATGGAAAGCAGGCAGGTGTACGACCTTATACACATTCAAAACAACCGTGCGTGGGCCGCAGCACCTCATTTCCATGTGAATGAAAAGCGATTTATCGACATTTATCCAGAGACCTGCAGTTGCTGACCCCCCCCCCAACAAAAAACCCCCACCAAAAAACAAAATCTATTTCTTGCCTAGTGGTGACTGTTGGCAGGATCTGGTCCCCAAGCGGGTCTGTCTGCTACAGGAAAGAGAAAAGTCTCACCGTACAGCTAATGACACGACGCTGCCTGTCCCGGCACCACTGGGAGAGCTGGGCGGTGACTTTGACACAAATCCGCCCGCTTCCCTTTACAAGAAAGAAGGGGAGACGGAGCGGAGGATCTACCGGCCTGATCCACCACAGCACTTCCCCGAAACCTGCTGCTTGGGAATGACAAGAAATCACAAAGTCTGTTTGCCTTCACTGCAGTATCTTTGCAAATTTCTTTGCCTTTTCGCATCCATAACGGCAGGCTCCTGGTTCTTTATGAGGTCACAGCAGAAACAATCGGTTTAGAGCGGGTGTTTTCAAACTAAGGTCCTCGACACTCTAGGAACTCGAAATCCCCAGCTGCAGAGGGTCTGCAGAGACATTTTGTAAATTGATGAAATACTGGTATTACCATCCACTGTATAAAACACTAAACATATTAGAAAGGGGATCCAACTCGCATCATATATTCTTCAAAGGGTCCAATGCCCTGATACAGTTTTATTTGGCATCCCTGGTTTAAGAAAAACTCTGATTTTGAGCATTAAAAGTATCCTGAATCAAAATTAACCCTATTATCTGAATAAAACAGAGACAAAGAGAAAATATCTGGTATGCAACATGAAGGATTAAGATTGACTAAAAATGAGCAGCGGTCTACATAGCATCCACGTTATTTCATATAAGCAATCCAAGCGCGACTAAATATGCTTTTAATATTCAATATGCTGATTGGCAGCCACAGTAATACATATATTTTGGGATTAAGCAAGAAGACTGTTGTGTGGTCCGGTAAGCAAGAGTACAATTCTTCTGGGAATTTAAATTTGTGACGAAGGGGTTTTAAAAAGCTCCCATAATTCAATGCGGCTTGAACATGAAATACTGTGACACCCCAAGCAGTGCATCTCTCGCTGGCTCTCCTTCACCTATCCACACCAGGGTCACAAGCAGGAATAATCTGCCGCTTAATCCCCCCCTCCCGCCTCGATCTATCGATTGAAGGATGTCAGGATGTCATCTTTAGTGCAGGTGAGCCAGCACGGGATCTGGATTCTTGGATTTTACCCAAAGTCCTTCTTATGCAGGATCACACACTGAAAAAATCAACTCACCGGGTACGTTTTTTTATTCAGAATTAGTGATTCTAATCGTTATGATGTGTGACCTCTGAGGCAAACATTAAACCTTTTTTTGGGTTATAGACACCATAGTTAGATGTAAGGGCGTCACACTAAGAATGCAAAGGATCGGAGATACGGTGCCTCATTCAGCTTAGGTGCCTCTGAAAAGGTCCTTAGGCATTGGCGGGAGGTAACCTTCCCAGCTTTTTACAGGGAAGTCTTAAAACTTAAAACTTTCTCCCCCACCTAACACACAAATGGACCCTAACAGAAAGTCTACCGAAGATAGAGGGGGCGCCACCAAGGGAAGGAGCCTGTCTGTTGGATTACACCGGGATTTGCTGCATGTGGCTTCTTCCTCTCCGGAATGTTCCCCGGCTCTGCGTGGAGAAGCGACTGGTCCCCGCTGGCCCATCTGTTTAAACACCTAATTTTCATTATGTTCTGAGGACCATGAATCTCTCAGGCAACACTGGAACCGAATGGAGGCAAAATGAACGGAGCCTTTGTTAACTGTCTCTCCTAAATGATGAAGTGCAGTTATTCTGTTCCCTGTAATTGGTTTATGGGGCTCAAAAAAACAAAACAAAAAAATCACATGGATAACATGAAGGGGTATTTGAGATGACTGACAAAGGTTTTTAAGTGTCCGGGGCCTGTTCTTTTCTGTTGGTGCACAATGGCGGAATCAAACTCAGGTCATAGTTGGTGTCCAGACTGTAACAGTGTATAACTTATTTATGCAAATGCATATATAGTACACATCCCACAGTATACAAATCATTGTGAAAAAATCTGTGTCCTTCTAAACATAACAAAAAACATAAGATAACTGAATCAGTCCAGACCAAAAAACAATTAAACAGGACAATGGGACAGCTTGTGGGATAAGTTTGTGGGGGTGGTCAAACCTCTCATTACTCGTTTGACACTTCAAACAGGCTCCATGGGATATTTCTGTTTCAAAGATAAGTATCGGCATGGCAACAACTGGGCATCTATTGCAGAGCATTGCAAACTGTTTCCAGATGCAGTTCAGGTTCACTTTTGTGGAAAGTGTTTATCAGGGGGGCTGATAAGGATCACCTGCTTGGAACTGCTGTGTGGCTGGAAGTTTCAGTCATTTGTCTTCCGGAACGGCAGAAGACAAAGCCAGCGGGGAAGACAGAAAAGGGGAACATTTGTATTGACCTCTTGTTGTAGCCATATTCCCCTCAACGACACATGCTGTCAGCAGGTGAAATTTTGCTTCTTCCCACAAAGGGAAGAAGGGAGTCTGGTTATATTCAGCCCAACTGCCAAGGATTTCACCCATAACTTTCACTAAATAATTTAGTTAGAGGTGACTTATAATAACGCCCGGAGGGTTAGAGTGAAAAATTCCGTCAGTTTGACAGCCTCGGTTTGTGATGATAAATATTACATCACATAATGTATCCACACTTACTATCCGATGCACACAAATATTTCCCATAATAATATTCATAAAAAACGAGCTCCCCCCAGACTTATAGCGTGTTCGTTGCAAGTGTTTCATATCCCAATATTGCAGCGTGAACCGTGTACATACCTGTTCGGGTCCCTGAAAACAGATCCTGCATAAGGGAGTCCTAACGCCGCTGTCAGTACAACTGGTAAGGGAAAGTCGCTCCTCCGACTTCTCCTTAGCTAAGTCGTCCGATGAGCTGCTGCAGTCTAAGGTCGCCGATCGCTCGGCTGCGCTGCTGGACCAGCCCTCCGCTCCACCGCTCGCGTCGTCCGCCGTGGCGCCCCCTGCCGGAGGTGCAGTCCAGCCATCGGCCTGAGGGGCATTTATCAAAGTGTTGTTGTTGTCGGCGACTCCGTTCGCATGGGTCTCCGTGTCCGGTGCGCTCATAGGTAAAAATGAAGGCTGCGACGCCGGTGGGCCAGGTGGCCTAAGCAGGAAAACCTTGAGGTCGCTGAACAAGACGCAACAGCGGCTCTTCACTATGCCCTGGTGGCGCAGCATCTGTCTGTGACTCAACAATCCCCAGCACCATACAATGACACCGACTATCAACAACATGTGCCCTTTTGTTGATAATGTACGCCTGTGAGCTTAGATGGTCCGGCTTTATGTTTCAGTCACTGTGAAACGTAGATAGCGTCTAAAATAAAAGTCGTGAGAGATGCACCCAGTATTCCACCAACTACTTAGTTTGTAAAATGTTCCGTGCGCCGTTTTTGCGTTTGAATGCGTAATCGCATGTATGTGTTCAAACGTGAATTTTGTTGCAATGCAACAGACTGTTTAAAATGGGAAGGGGGCAAAATACAGCAGCAACTAAACACTAATGTTCCTTTGCCATCTCTCTCTGGTCGAAGGAAACACATGTTATTATCAGCGGTCTTTCACTATTGAAAACTCTAGCGAGCTTTGCGGCACAGATAAACCAATAAACAATTATAGGAGCGGGGTCTCCTGTGATTTACCAAGACATCGACTCCTTATTTCAATGCTTACAACAATCAATTGTCCGTGACTGTTCTAAAGTCAGGAATACAATTATGACAAGAGTCCCAGGCAGGATTTCCGAGGAAAGATTTACAACCATACAGCCAATATATTGCCGGTTCAAAAAAAAAGAACAGCACAAAAAGAATAAACTGTTGTAATTGAAAGCAAATGCCAAACCCCTACGGAATAAACTCTACAAATGTGACCCGGCGGTATTGCCTTATCTTACAACAGATAACCCGACAACGCACGTCTCTAAACTAGTATCCTCCCATCTTGTGCATCCAGTAGTTTTCATCGCATATTTACAAATCCATCGACACAAAAGCCATATTTTTTCACATTGTGCTTTGCATGCTTCCCGTTTTTCGCTTGTTGTATTTCCAAAAAACACAGTGACAAGGCTCCACGGTTTCGTAACGGTCTTGAGCTTTAAAGGACGCAATACCGTCAGATTCCTTGTAAAATTAACACCAGCTTCTTCCCAGCTGTAAGACAGAAAAAAGTGTTAGTCTTTAAATTGTCATTAATGCTTTAGTTTTTTTTTAACTGGGTTTGGGGGTAAATTCGCTCTCCAATGGCCAAACAACACCCCAGTCCCATTCAGCAGGGTGCAATATTAATTTCTTTTTCGCTCCACTGTCAACAGCAACCTCCCCAGTACCGGTCGATCACGGTCGATTTTATATTCCTTAATTTTACACGATCATCAGTTCACCTTTTTACTCCGAATAATCCCGTGGGTTCTTTCTGGAAAACAGACAAATCTTAACAAATCCAGGTCCGATGCATTTGACACAGAGTTGCTTTGGGCTTCCAGGGTGTAAAATCATTTTCACCATATCTCCGTCCTACTCACTGCATTCCTGCGTTTAACGGACGAGACGTCGCTCGGTTATCGGTGTAATTCCGCCTGATCCGAGAAGGGAACTGGGCTGGCCCCGTGGAGGAGACTGTGCAGGCTGGGCGTACGTGTGATTTGCGGTTTCTGGCCAGTGCTGCAGCTTCAGCACCATTATTTCTGGGACAGCTCCCAACCAACGGAGCGTCACACAATGGGAGTGATGTAGGCGAGGGCGAGCGATGCCACGTCGGAACCCGGCTGAGCAGAGACGCTCCGCGATGATGCGTCCGCGCACTGGCCCACTTTTAAACCGACTGCCACTTCTGAGAGCAGTGCAGCATTAGATGATGCCAAATAATATATGCAATGGTCTGTTTTATGCATTTTATGCTAAAGTGTGTGCCAATAGGTCTAAGGTAGTTTGTGGACCTATAATCATGTTTGGGTTTATAAGGATTGTTCCCTTTGTGTTTATATGTGATTTCAAGTAGCCTTCAACCACGTTTGACATTTGATTTTTTTTTGTTTCCTAGCGCACTTCCTGGGGAAGATTAGTGTTCCATTCTGTTCCAACTTTTAATTAAATAGATTCTAGTGTAATTAATCAGGCCTGATTTAGTCGTTCAGCATTTCCTCCGGATGATTTCACTTATATTATGATTATTCATTTTAGGAGGTGGGATAAAAGCAAATGTTATTGTTTGTTTAATTAATTGCATCTTGTTTGTGGCCCTTAAGATAAACACCATATTAAACTTATGATTAATGAATGATTAACATATGAATAACTGATTAAACGGGGTAGTATACAGCATACGTTAAGCCATCTTAATTGATAGGGAGCACAACTAACCAAGCGTTTTAGTACATTTTTAATAATATAAATATAAACTTTATGAAGAAATACAAACCTGTACATTTCTTTAACAACCTATCATGTATATTAAGGCAGTTAAACAGAATGAAAAGCTATACATACGTAAAGGTTAGGAAACCGGTTCATGTACTACAGTGTGTTCGTATAGCCCAGTACGATGTTTTTTATATTTAGAACTTTCCGGAAAGATTTATTAATAACCCGCAGCTGTGTCGGTGCCTGTCAGTCAGTGGGCAGCTTTGGTGCAGATCACGCCGTATTTATTCCTGCTGTTTAACGGAACAGACAAAGAGTGTCTCGTGCTCCTTCGGAAACATACTGCATACAGCTCTTGGTTGGTTAAGGACATGGCACGTGCTAGAGCGCATGTGTGCAAATGCAGCTTCACACATAAGAACGAAGTGCGCAGATAAGCATGTTTTTCTGCTGTAAGTATGTTTCCCCATTTACCGATTTTGCTATTACTAATGAGCGATAACCCCAAGGAAAGAAATGATAAAAAGTGGATTGTGCTTAAAAGTTTAACCTATAAAGTAACGCATACGTGTTTTAAAGTAGACGCAAATGTAGCGTCTGTGGAGTGCTTGTTTTTCAGGAGATCCATATTGTATATTCTCTAAATTCGTCTTCACAAACCTTGAAAAACCTATACACAAACATACACAGATAAATGGGACACATACTATAGTTTACTATATGCTATGTTTTATTGTTATCTGACACCACACACCTGAATTCACCCCCTCCCCCCACCTGCCATCTAACATCCTGTTCCCGCAATTCAGGCCGGATCTAACTATACTTGCTACATCTGGCTTGGATTATTGCTGCCTGTGATGTGATCTGTCAGATGACAAAGTGTATTTCCACCCACCCGTTTGCTCTGCACCGAGTATCATCTGAGCTCCGATCAATAGCATGGCAGCTATATCGGCAATGCTTATGATACCAGACTGCTCAGCATGTACTGCGTGGCTGCCTGACAACGCACTCGTATTAATGACTCGTATGTCTGCAGATGTGTGTGGTCGCGTGTAGGAGGAGGTGACCTGCATCTTTTGGGAATTGTGGCTAATTTTGCCACTTCCACGCAGATCAGATTTCAGGTCAGGCTCTGAGGAAAAGTACTTCAACAATACTACTCAGAGGCCAGAGATGAAATACTCTCAGTTTTATAACAAAGTCTGATTTGCTCAACCGCACTTTAGCATGTCCGTCAATGCCGTTGTTGGGGATCTCCTCTCATGTGCAATACCCCTCCTAACGGAAAGGGGGTGCTTTTTAAAACAAATTTGAGGAAGCACTTCTTTACACAGCGTGTAGTCAGAGTATGGAATAGTCTTCCTGCTATTGTAGTGGAAGCTAAAACCATGGGTTCCTTTAAATCAGAGCTAGATAAGATTTTAACAACTCTGAGATATTAGCTAAGTTCTCCCCAAACGAGCTTGATGGGCCGAATGGCCTCCTCTCGTTTGTAAATTTCTTATGTTCTTATGTTCTTATGTTCTTAAGTCAGCTTTCTGAGTATAGTTCTTCATCATAGGATTCGGAAGCCTTTGATCTTTAATATCAGATCTTTGATCTTTAATCTCTATATCTTCTGACCTGTGACTTGTCCACTCTGTCTGCATGGGCCCCACACATTCTTCAGTCAAGATCATGATCACACATGGATGGGCAATGCTTTAGTGACAGAGCATCCTTTCAACTTTCTACAAGTTTACAAGGATGCCAACACAAATTACCAGTGATAATCAGCTCAGTTCAACATACATTCACAATCCCAAAGCCCATTAGGAACATCACCCCTTTAAAACTTCAATTAGTAGAAGTTTGTTGATTTATTAGGTACAGCTATTAATAAGCTTGCCATTAGTTTAACAATGTCCCTTTTCCTTTATCTACAGACGCTCTCCGGGTTATGATGGGGTTATGTTCCAACAAACCTATCGTAAGATGAAAATATTGTAAGGCGAAGATGCATTTTAATATACCTACCTAACCTAACAAACATCATAGCCTAGCCTACCTTAAACATGCGGAGAACACTTACTGTACATTAGCCTACAGTTGGGCAAATTTTTGAATAATCATACCCATCGTAAGTCAAAATATCGCACCATGGACCATTGTAACTCAGGCAACGTCTGTATTACCTTTTGCAAAGGTCAGTTAGCCTAAGTGTTTTAGCTACTAAATTTCCTCAACTTGCTAAAAGCATGTGATTTTTCTGGGCATGTGTACGCTGACAGCTGGTTAACTTGATATTATTTTGACTGACCTTTCAGACATCTGACAGGATAAACTCACTTTTCATCTACTCACATTTTTTTCATGCTTCTTGGTTTCATTAGCCACGTTACTAACAATGAGAACATTTATGCAGAGCCAGATGGACGTCTGGCGTAGCTGATTATATAACATTGAATGTATAAACTTCCATATGTTGTGGAATAGTGAAAAGCGGAGAGCTGGGATGTCGCTGGCATTGCCCCTGGATATGTCTTATTACAGCCTCAGTGGAAGGGAGAATCCAAAATAGTCTGTGCTTGGCTGAAATCTCCTCAAAATAAACTGGATTTTAACCCATGTAGGTGCCATCTCGGCCCTTTTGTTACGCCTCTAAAAATTATAAGGCAGGAAAACTATTTTAGGTTTGCAGAGTCTGGGGGATAATAGGTTTGGGCCGGCTAAGACGTAGCGCTCTTTGCTTATGAGCATGATTAAGTGTGCTGAGCTGGGGAATCAGCCCGCCACACCAGGGACCCCACAGTGGCGACCCAGTGACAGTCTTAGCCAACCCTGACACAGGAAGATGCACATCCATTAAACATTCAATGAAAGACTTGTTTTAGGTTATTAAAACAGATGGTACTTTTTACCTTAGCATTACCATTTGTCTTCTTTAATTTATGAAGTTATAAAGTATTCAAATCTTCTGTGTGCTCAACACTTCTTTTAATTTTGCCTCCCTTCCACCCTTCTGTCTTCCCCTGCCCTTGATTGCTGTGCCGTCTCTAATACATTCATGTCACTCTCATCTTGGTGGATTGACCTTGCTGTGTGTCTGTGAGTGCCAGTGTGTGTCTGTGAGTGAAATCTCCCCAGCGCTCCCACAGCCAGAGCACAGCAGCAGGTCCTGCCTGCGGATGCTATTCTGAGGACAGTAGTACCAGCATGACTTCCTAAGACCTGTGTACTGGGGTATCCCCCTGTCATCGCCCATGACTGGTGCTGCCAGGTACCCATATGTTGCCCCAAACCCCGTATTCACCTTATTTCAGTTCCTTCCAAGTTTGCAACAGCACTTTAATCTGCAATGTGCGCTCTTCCCCGAAGCCTGCCTATGGCTGCCTCATAGGCAGGGACAGTGCTCCTCTGATTTGCACCCTGCCAAGCTGTTGGTTCTCCGTTCACACCCCAGGTCACATGATGCTGTGTGGGAGACCTGAGCTGCTGATTGGAGGAGCCGCGCATCTCATGCCGCTGCCAGCTCGCTTCCTGTAGGCGTCTTGATGGGTCTGTAGGAGGCCCTTATGTAGGGGCCAGCAAAGGTTCACTGGCTGACTTAAACCCCCCCCCCCCACACACACACCACCCCACCCACCCACTGTGGTGAAACAGTGTCAGTTATGAACCCTAGTCTGATCTGGATGAATGCCTTGGCTGGTCTACTCAGGAGCCCCTAGATAAACAGAATCACATATTACAGTCTGTTTAATGTCTTTGGCATGTATTTCGAAGAGGCGGATGTACACACATTCTAGTACATACCAAATATCTACAGCTCATTTTAGCATATTAGGTTGCAGTTAGAATTAGGTTCTATGATAAATACATACAGTGTAGATCTATTTTTTTGGAGAACATATACACCGAATCACATATTAAACTATGTAAATATAGGCATCTTTTTTGTAAATTTTTTTCTTGTTTTCAATAAACAATTAAAAAGATTTCCCTTCTTACTCTGATATGTAAGATGTGATAACTCTCTTTTCCGACCGAAAGTTTCTGTATGATAATCATTTTGGACATTAACTACTGTACTACTAATTTCTGTGAGCTTAATGGAATTCACTGTGCCTCTTCATATTGTGACAGAGAGTAAAAGTGAACCATTCTGTTACAAATCAGCCTCAGACAGTTTACAGTTTAGTCCAGATGGCCATTGTTGAATCCTTCAGGAAATGCAATTTTTAAAGGCACAGCAGGAAACATTAGATTTAATGCACCAGTCCTACCATCTCTAAGGAGTCATTTTCAGTATAAATTAAAAGGTTCTTATAGTTGTGAAATGTGTGCTTTACCAAAAAATATCGAATTCCTTCAATTGACTTCAGAGCTTGTAATTAAACGCTGATGCAGCATGTTACTGTGTGATACAAATTATCTGATTTCCTGTCCCTGGGAAAGGTTCTCAAGGCTTCCAACAAGTCCCACAAAGGGCAGATAGAGCTCTTCTGTTAAACAGATGAATTCCTACGAGGCACACCCCCCCCCCCCACCCCCGCAAGCTGCAGTCCGCAAATCAGTTTTGGACTCCGAAAATGAACCCATTAAGCCAAATCTCTGGATGCTCGCAGCTGGGTGCGGGAGGGGGGAGGGCAAGGCCCAAGGCAGAGGAGTGGGACCCAGATCTCCCCGAGCGTGAAACGTCCGGACGAGCGTAGTTACACGGAAAGGTAGCTCGTTCCCTCGATCTGGCGAGTCTCAGGCACTCGAGACGGGGATGGGGGATGGGTGGGGTGAGTAAGGAGGCGAGAGCGGCGGAGCGGAGCCGCAGAGACGTGTCGGGGATCTGAATCACGGGAGCACTCGATCTCCCGGGGTGGATGTGCGAGAACAGCGAGTTCACCGCTAACTACGCTCATGACAGCGTGGGGTCAGGGCGCAGAGCAGCGCCGTGAAAATCATGCAGCTTAATATCCATACCAAGGGCATCCCAGAATGAGGCCGATGCTTCACCCTGCGTGAACAATAAAGGATTAATAAACAATGAAACGCGGCGTGCTGTATATTATATATTCACCATTCAGTTTTACTGGGACCCAGTCTATTACATGACCAGTCAACATTCTACAATTCTGTTTTCACTGCAGTGATATACTTCTTTAAATCATGCAGCTGTTTTGATTATCTATTTTTTTCGTTATGTTTATAAATCGCAGGCATGGCAAAGTGAAATATCTGGTAAATGTCAGTTTGCGCTGGAGCACCATAGGTGACGGTGGCTGTGAATGTGACCCTCGGCGCGCGATAAACGGGGCCGGTCCTTTAAATGCCACCAGATGGCTGTCGGGTTGCGCCGGGCTGCCTCCTGTCAGCCGAGCCGATTACTATGTTTGGTTTGTTTCCCCGCTGACAGAATAAAGGCTTGGGTCATTTGGGAGGCAGACCTGACTGTAGAGAGCATGCCCGCCAGAGACTCTGGGATTCCCTACCCATGCCACTCGATCATGTGATCCTCTGTGACGTTCCTGTGACAATCCTCCCAAATCCAACTTAATGACAAGCAGCCCAAAAGCAAGTAAAACAGGTGGACACTTTCACTCATTGATATGATTGGATATTTACCACGGTGGTTTGGAATAGGTGGCTTTCTCCAGAGGATACGTCTCCGACCAACAGCCCCCAGATGGGAGTTTAATCTTTTAGTTAGTCCAGCTGTTGAACCACTTCATTGCCCTCACCGCGTTTCACAAATGGCCAGATTTAAAAGTCAATTACTTTCAATATTATACTATTGCATCTCTTATCTCACTCACTGCTGAAAGACGGCAATGCGATTCCGATCTCCTAGATCTTTCCAAAATGGCCAAAACCACTCAAGGCGACTTGGACTTAAAAGGGATCCTCGCTTTATTTTTGGTTGTTTGGCATTTTTGGAAAATGTGAAAAATGTGGTTTGGTGAGAAAATAATCACTTTATTGTGAAAATGTTCGGCCAAAATGACAATGAAATCATTTGAAATTGAAGAAATAATTGTATTTTTGATATGCTTTTTATATAACAGTATAAGGTTTGGATAAAGTCTTGATTTTCAACTGGGTTGGCTCAAGAACATGCTCACATGCGCTTCAATATTTATTGGTTTCAGGGATGAGGATGCTGGCTTGGATCAGGTGTGGTACAGTATAGCTCTGTGGCAATCAGTGCTCTTCAACCAAGGCTCTCCAACCACTTTGAAATCATGCAATTCAGTGAGATGTGCTGTGAGATTATACCATATAAAAGTGAGCTGTGATGCGAGATCATTCTGACTTGCAGTGAGCTCACCGAGATGCATTATTCTGCATAACTCATGGTCTTCTGATAGGCATTATAATGGAGACTCGGAGATACCCTCTCTCCCAGAAAGTCATTTAAAAGGGGATTAGCATGTACCTCCCAGAGCAATGGCAAGGGATTTGAAAACTGCTGCTTCATTAGTAACTCTCTGAATTGCCTCTGAAATTGGAGGGAAATCGTGTGTCCTGTGCAGTCAGCCCAGTGCTGGCATGCGGTGGCTCGAACTGTCCAAAAGAGGACACTGAGGTCACAAGAAAATGTCTGGTGACGGACCCCGTAACCCGCTTACCCTGTGTTTTTAAACACCGCCATAAAAATCAACTAAAACTGATGTGTCGGGTCACGGCGTGAGGATCTACTGATGGAAGAGCAAGGAGCTCAGCAGGATTCCACCAAACATTAGAAAACCCCATTAAGCCCCATTAAGAAGAGCATGCAAAATGGTAATTAAAACCCCACAAAATAAATGCACCATGGATTAATGGGTAACAGTTTGTGAAGTTTGTATGCTACGCCCGTGTCAGGATGGGTTTTATCCACCTAGTCTGGCTTCTTCCCATAGTCCAAAAACAAGGTGAATTTGTGCTTTGAAATTGTCCTAAGATATGTGTGTGTGTCCTGCAATGGACTGGACTCTTCTCCAGGCTGTCTCTTGCCTCTGCTCCCACTGGAAATTGCCCCAAACACTTGCAACTTCATCCCGTAAGACTGTCATAGGATTCCCTTGAATTTTCTCAGCCCAGCTGACCTGATTTAAGACAAGCCGATTAGTCCAAACAGGGCCAGCTGGCTTTTATTAACTGAGGCGCCCGTTGACAGAAGATTGCTGATAAGTCGTCACCTGAAAGCAAAAAGTCGCCTCAGCACAGCCGCTTTCCATTGTTGTGCCCTTTGACCCCTGCGTGTGATTGGATAGGTATAGATAGCACCCTGTGTTACATCATAATGGTCTGTCAGCTGTTATCCTGTAGGACAAACACAAAGAAGAATATACCTATGCAGGGAATGGAATCACAGCCCCCCAGGGCAGGTTCATCTCACCGATTAGTCATGCCAACAGCAGAAAGTCCTACACAGTACACCACCCGCTGCCTTCCCTTAATTTATATTTTACAAGTCTCATGAATGATAGTTTGGCTTTGGTTTGCCGGTGCTTTCAGGCCCTCTGATTCTGCCTTTGCCTCCTTCTCAATCTCCCTCTTTCTTTCTACTCCTCTTTCTCGGCTGCTTTTCTGTGCCACCATTAGACCTCTCTCTGCCCGCTCACTTCTTTAATGCTTGATTGATTTAGCTGAAATGACCCGGCCTCCTCATATCCTTCCCCATCTGAAGCGTTTGTTTATGTTGATGTAACAGAGTGACACATGGAGATCTCTCCATAAACCCCAGGAGCCTGAACTCCCCGAGTTTGCATCATCACGCAGACCAACAAAGGCCTGGCCAACAAAGGACATCTCTCAATTTTCTCAGACTACAGATCCCTGCCACCCAGACAGCGGCTCTCTGCTCCCTCCCCCTCCCCCAGAGAGGGGATATATGTCATCTCGCAGACACTGGATCCCTGCCATCTTCCCCATATAGTGGATTCCTGTCACACCCACCAGACAGTGATCATCTGTCACCACCAGTGCTAAATAAGGACAACTAAGCCCACAGAAAATGTCCTAATTTGTGATCACAATACTGACACAGATATGCAGGCACTCCAAGTTAGTATTTTTATTTTCCTGATATTTATTTTCCTTTATTTTGTTTTCCTTCCTGCCTCGAGCATCTTTAACATAAACATGCCCATTTTCCTGCACTCATCCTGCTGATTACTGCAGTGATCAGATTCCTGGATGAGAATTAAAGTGCTCAGAGTTGACCTGTTGCTCCCAAGCCTGTGTTTTCACCACCACGCCCTCTACTGTCTCTATATCACAAAAACATGCATTCTGTATGTCAGCATTCATGTCATACAGACTGACATTCTCCACGTTACCAGACCTCAAGGTTCAGAATTGTTGCTCTTCATTTGTTATCGGCGTCCTTGCGCCAATTGACATACTGGAGTAGCAGCTAAAACAGGGACGGAATGACGCTGAAACAACGCAATAAATCAAGTCATGCAGATCCCCTTAAGTTGATTAATGAGGTTGTAGCATGAATCGGATCATTCTCTCCAGGTCTGCTCTGTAGGTGACAAATTGACTACATTTGTAAGGTAGTGCGAAAAAAAAATCCACAGGAGATGGTGAAAATGTAAAATCTTACGTGACTTGCATGTAAATGAAAACGCGTTTATAAATGAAACGCAAAGTGCAGTTTTAAACAGTTAAAGTTCTCTGTAGCTATTCTTTGAAAAACGCCGGCGTGACCGGATTACCGTGGGCCTGCAGACGTTCTCTGGAAAGTGCCACACCACCAGCAGCTTCTGGGCACGGTGGCCAGCGAAGGTCCATCTGCTTCAATGCATTCCAATTTTTAAAAATAAACATTTCTTGAAAAATTTCCACAGCCCTCAGGGTATGGGACTGATTATATTTGTTTCTTTTTTGTTTGTTTTACCTTTTGCTTTTTGGGAGAACCCGTTTGCCCAGAAATATTGCAGCTTGTTGTCTCATTTAGGGAAGCTTAGCGCGTTGCTTCTGTTACTTGGACAGCCCCGCATCGCATTCGGGGTGACACTCTGGAGCGGGGGGGGGGGGGGCGTGGCGAGCTCTCAGCGCCGAGTGACATATCAATGGAGCCTCAGAATTGTACGCTGGTCTGATTGTGTCAGCCTGCAAACCTGCATCAGTTCAGCCAACAAACGTGTCAAACGTGGACAAGCCCATAAACACAAGATTATCTTTCTTGGGGGATAATTAAAGATATAAAGAAGTTATTTCAACATTAGGTATGATAACAAGCAAAGAGGCTGCCTCACAGAGGAGGCAGAGAGCAGGATTTCTATTTATATGTTTCAGTTTGAGTTTATATATCCTATTCATTTAGCTTGCCTGTGAATTGGCATTTCACTCAGAAATTACATAACAGCAAACCAAACCCAAACAACATGGGGGTGTTCACCATTAGGAAGAGCACACTGAGAGCAGTGTGCATGGGTGTGTGTGTACACGCTTTTCCCTGTTTCTGTGACCCTTGTGTTCTGTGCCATTTCTCACCCACCCTTACCGGGGGCTGTATGGCCTTGATGCTCCCCAGGGAATATGCGCTACGTAACCATGATGAATAACTGACAGACCTCTAAAGGCACCCCAGACAAATTGCCGCAATGCAGAGGTGCAAGACAGCAGGGGGCGTGGTGGTTAAGGAGGGCTCATGGAAATTTTACTTGCACAAAAAAGTTCTGATGGTGAATGAAAAAAAATAATTGGTTCACAGAGATAACCAATCAGATTGTAGAGGAGGTGAATCCAAGCAACTAGAGCAGGCGGGACTAAAACATCTGATTGCTTGGTCTCTGTGAACCAATCATTTTTCGTTCTGTCCTCAGAACATTTTTGTGTAAGTAAAACTCCCACGAGCTTAAGGAGATGGGCTTGTAGCTGGTGAGAAATGTCATGCTGGGGGGGTTGGAATTATTTCACACAGTCAGTCCTTGACTGGTTTAACCCGCTTCTCATTAGTTGCTTTATTTGTTCCCAGAGAGTTTAACCTACATAACAAGAGATATAGAGGCTTGCTTTTCATGTCTGTGTTTGTAATCAGTCCCTGGGAGAGGAGGTTTCTGTTGGCTGCCTGACTCTGAGACGTGTGTAACCTGACCGTTGACCAAAAAACTCAATCTAGCTCAAAAACCCGTCCCTAAAAATAGATATAAAGCAATAATATGATACCGTAGATGCCACTTCACATAAATCCATCTGCGAAACACTCCCACTGACTGTAAAAACCAACATGCAGGGGAGCTAAAGCATGTCTGGTCCAAGCAGAAGAGATCCTCATTGGCGTAAAACAATCAATGGAGCCATTTTTAAATGGAATTACTTTTGAATGACAGCCATCACTGGCGTGGTGAAAATGACGTGACAGTAACTGGCACAATATTAATAATGTCTCTGTGTAGGTATATATTTCAATCCTTTTCCCTTGGAGGGATTTTAATTAGATAAATGAAAAATTGCCTACATGACAAGCATCTGGAAGTAGCAGGGATTAATGTCTGGCCTTTTCTGACCTGCACGCTTGAACACTCGCTTAAATGGTTTTTTTAAGAAGAGTGGATGGCCCAAACAGAGCAGAACAGCAGATGATTATACAAATATTACTAAAGTCACATATTGTGTATACCCTACTAACCCATTTTAAATTCAATTAATAGATGAGATTTTATTAAGTGTAGCAGATTATCAAAGCAAATAGTTTCAAACGCATTTTGTGATGATTTTTTAGGGAGAATGGAAACGAGAGAAAAAAATCAGAGTGTTATCAGCATCAGGGAAATGTGAAGATCATTTACCAACCAGTTCAAAGCAGACGGCTCAAGTGTTTAGATTTTAAAATACTGTCTACCACAGTACAAATGACAAATGCAATTTTGCATCCAAAAAATCTTTGTCACTGGTAGTAAAAATGAGTTATATTCATATCTATGATAAGGAGCGTTATGTTGTTACGCTATATTAATATTTAGGGTGTAAGGATTGATTATTCTAAATTTATGCCCATAATGTGTTGGACTTTGTCCTCTGCTAGAGCAGAGGATTGTGGGTAAGAATCCATAGAATGCAGCACTGTAACACCCTGGTCACAGTCCAGCAACGCGGAACTGTACATCTCTCTGGCTTCTCAGCACCATCCCACAATCCCTTGCTTCTGAAAACAGCAGATTCCACAGAACAAAAGACTCATTTTCCTCCTGCTCCCCCAGACCTGGCATTCTTTCCGCAGGACAGGTGCAGAGCCAGCATCCCAAAAATGAAATGTCATCCTCAGAGATAACAAGCATTGCATCAGTCGTTCATCCATCGCAGTTCTTTATAAGCATTTCCCTAAGCGTGGGCGTTCAGCATGGTGCACCCCACGGACGAAGTATTAATAATCTATTGGCACTTAGTCACATTTTTTGATCAATGGTGAACATTCCAGTCCCTTAACTCCAAACCATTCTGCAAAAAAACAGCTAAAATGGCACATTGATGTGTAACAGTATATTATATGTGACATCATTCTGCAGCGTGGTGTAAAATGTCCAGCGTGTGCTTCTGCCTGGTGATATTATATAAGCGCAGATGAAGATGATCCGATGCTCCGTCTTGCCGCTTCCGCCTCCTGCCACTCCCCGCTTGCTCGTGGGGGTCCGGGTTTTCTCTCGGCCCGGCCGGCCAGCTCGCTCTTCTTCCTGCTGCTGGGGGTGGCCTGTGGGATGGGAGGGGCAGATGGGCTCTCTGTCAGGGTCTGTTGAGAGCACGCGGGCATGCTGCTTGCTTTGTGCATTGTGCTTAGGGATAAAGGGACTGTTAGATGACTGCTTCCCCTTGGGTTTCCGGGGTACTCTACAGGTTCTTATACCTATAATTGAAACAGAAAATGATGATAATAGTTACACAACTGAATGGATGAATATTAGCAAGCCCTGAAATCGAGTCAATTTTTGTGGTTTCTTTTTTATGACACCTAAAAAGATTTGTACCTTTGCTTGTCACTGGGGCTGTACCCTCAAGGGTCTGTCAGTTGTACCTTTAGCTATTGGTAATTACATCTTTTAAGGTACAGAAACTGACTCTGAGGAACATTTCTGTACCATAGACGGTACATTAATGCTGTTTGTACCTTGGGAATGTTCCTCAGAGTTCATTTCTGTACCATGAAAGGTACAATACAAGGGTACAGCCCCACAAGCGAAGGTATACAGTTTTACCCGTATTTCTGAGAGTGTGGGTGTAAAATGAGGTCAAGTCAAGTCAAGGCATTTATTTATGCAGCACACTGAAATACAACAGGAGTTCACCCAGAGTGCTTTCCAGTTTAGAAAGAGCTAATTGACAAATACTGCGTGCTTAGTAAAATATAGAAATTAAATAACATGAAAACATACATACAGGAAATAAGAAAATGTAATAAACACCGTCCCCCAGCGGCATCAGGTTTGGGGGTGCTGCCTACACCCTGTGACGTAAATGGAGTCCATGTTTCAGAGAGTGTTAGCTGGAGAGCTGTGCCGTACACGGTGACGACTCCCAGGCGCGGCCATCGCTGCCTCCTCACTCACACCGGAGCTGAAAGCCTCCATGTTGTATCTAATCCTACATGTCACACGACCTGACTTCTAAGGGCCGGCCCTGCCTGCCTGGGCCATGTGGTGAGGAGGCCCACAGTGCCGCAGGAGCATCTCCGCTCGCTTTGATCCATTCCATGCCCCCACCATCATGCCCCCACCATCATGCCCCCACCATCATGCCCCCCGGCGCCTTCATGGTCCGTCTGTCGCTCTCGGTTTGCACAAGCCAGGTGTGCAAAGGGTCAACAGCAGATCTCGTGGGGATCCGAACCCCCAAGCTGGAATGGCTGTTGTGCCCTGTCTGTTACTGAATCCTGGCTTCCCCACGTGGGCGAGGGCATGGCATAGTGGATTAAGATGCCGCAGCTGTCATCAGAAGGTCGCTGGTTTAAATCCTGAGGTGGGCAGACTGATTTCACCTTTGGGTCCCTGATCGAGGCCCCTAACCCTCATTGTCCCCATTGGGACTGTCTGCACCTTCCTTCCCAATGGTTCATCATTTTGGATAAAAGCATCTCCTATGCGTAAGAGTTCTGGGTTATTTTTGTAATGTAAACAGTAATGGCGTGCAAACAGATAATCACTTCTGCAAAGACGCTGCAAAATTACTGTTTTTCCTATGAGTTTCCTTATTCCCTCCTGTATTTGTTGTCAACGTTTGACACTATTCATGAATATCATGGCTAGACGTTTCAGCAAGGGATGCCTGCTCCTAATTGGCTCACCTCCTAATGAGCCACGCCCACCTTTCCTAAGTCCATACTGTGGAGAATTTGACTTATTGATGTCTCCGTTCAAACACTCTTGATTGCAGCCATTTTCCAGTTTGACAGAAAGACAAAAAAAAATCTGTACTAAGCTATGCTGGGTCCCTGATCGAGGCCCCTAACCCTCATTGTCCCCATTGGGACTGTCTGCACCTTCCTTCCCAATGGTTCATCTGTAACTGAATCTGTAACTGACACAGAAAGATTCTGCCCTTTTTTCCAGAATAGGTGACATGTATGACAGTTTGCTCCATTTGTATTTGCACCAGTAAAACACAAAGAATGCAATACAGAACCTGAACTTAAGGTGGCAGCATCGGGCTTGGTCACACAGGAAGAGCACTTGGGCTTCGGAATCCCAAGCAGCCTGACTGTAGTGCTGTTACTGTATGTTGCCATTAGAAGCTAGAGGGCGCCGCAGACACCAGATTTAATGAAGGTAGGTCAGGGAAGTGTGTGCAAACGGTAAAGTAATTGATTATTTAGAAAACTTGCAGTTGTACGTTTTTTTTTGATCATGCTTATCTACAGTTTTAAACCAAAAAAATTATCCATATGAGTGGAGCATTATTTTTTAAGGATTGAAAATCACCACGTTGTGTTTAATCTTGCTGCATTATTATTTTTGCAAGTGGACATTCGTATTGTTGTCAGTGTGTGTGTGTGTGTGTGCCCTTCTCAAGGACCTCATCAATATCCCCCCTGGGTTCTGACATCCGAAACCCTCTGCTCCCAAACTCAGTGCATCAGCCACTGCGCCACCTTCTGGTCTAAGCATTCACAGGCACACAGACCCACAAAGGGAATGAGAGATGAAGGAATTTTGACTGGCTCCCATTCATGTTGCCATGGCAACATTTCAAGCCAGTCACATGGTGGAAGACATAACATCTGCTTTTTGAACGTGGCATCATATGAAGCCCAGGAGGCCAAACAGAGCAAAGGGCCCAGTTTTCAGAACATAAATTACTACCAGAAATGAATTTAGCTGTGACTACGAGTTATTTACTACCCGCTGGAACCTGTCCAGAATAAAGGCATATTGAGAATAAAATAATAATAGTTTAAATATTATAGTACAGTTCACGTTCCTTACCCTCTGTGATAATTCTAAGGGCAGTTGGTATTTTATGTTTTATTAGTCGGCCAAGTCTTCTATACGGCGTGCTGATCCTGACTGTCACTGAAGTCCAGACCTCACACACCTCAAAGAATATCCCATACAACACCGAGGGCCTATTTGACAGGCGCACCAAACTACGTGACTGATCCCAGTCCTTTATTTATCAATGGCTGTGAAACTCACACCTGAACTCCATTTAGGGGAATGTAAACTCAGCCCTGACGTCTATAATCACACACAAAGGGTCCAATAAACCACATGTCAGATTGCCAGCCTCAGAGTGACTCCTTTGTTTTTGTGGCGATCAGCCGAATCCCACTGTGACCAAGTCTGCAAAGAAAGCGTATTTTCAGCCTTTACCTTTCTGTTTTGCATTAGTCATTAACAATCAGGCTAGGGTGTTCCCAGTGATAAAAACAGTGACAATAAAATGGAGCAACAGGGGGCAGTATTGCACCACAATACAGAGCACCGTTCTGCTATACTAATGTCCACATTCTGCTGTATCACAACATGACCAACTTGCTGACTTTCAGGCTTGCGGGTGACTATTGTTTTTAGCACTTGGCACTAAACTTGTGTCCCGGGGAATTATGGGACCAAATCCCGACTTCCTGGTTCATGACACGAGTGCTGCCTTCAATGAGTATTGCCTGCAAGATTTTCCATTTTCTGTAATGAAAGGAGGTCATTTTTAATAATTCACTGCAATTCGTTTGCAGATAGCGCCATGAGTGACCTTAGCGAAGGCGTCCGTCAGAGAGGCTAATCCGAAACGGTCCAGAGGCTCGATTTACACCATCCTCTGCCACCAGCACCATTAGCTGGCAGGAAATGTCATTCAGTTAATCGAACGGCACAGGAGCAAAAAAACATCTTTTCATCAGAGCGGTCCGCTTCGGTCGTATGAATCCAGATTTAATGGAATGCTCATTTATATGCTCCATTGATTGGTCTACCATGTCTCTTTTGTATGGTGACATTTAGAAAGTGTTTTTTTGTAATATAAATTCATTTTATGCATTCAGAATTTCATTATGGGTGGCTAGATTGACTTCTGTGAATTGTAATCCAATATTTGTTGCTGCAGGTTAATGCTCTTTAACTTAATTTGTCCACTTAACAGCCTTTTTTCCTTCCTCCATCTATTCCTATGTGTTCTTGTCTCCCACCTTCTGTCTTGTTTTCTTCTCTCCTTCTTCTCTCCCCTGCTTTCTATTTCATTCCTCCTCTCTTGTCTTTTCTCTTCTCTTCTCCTCTCCCTTTCCCTCACATTCATCTCCTCCTGTTATTCTCACCTTTCTTGTCCTGTCCTCTTTCCTGTCTCCCCTGCTTTCTCTTATTCCTCTTATTCCTCCTCTCCTTTCTTCTCTTCTGTTCTTCTCTTCTCTCTTCCCTGCTTCCCTTTTCATCCATCTCTCTCCTCTTGTCATCTCTCCTCTTCTATATTTCCTTTGCATTGTCTTTTTTTTTCTTGCCTCTCCTCTTTCCACCTTTTCCTCTCCCCTGCTTTTCTTCTCATTCCTCCTTTCTCCTCTCATCTCCTCTCCCCTGCTTTCTTGTATCCCTCTTTTCCTAATCCCTCTCTCTCAGATATTCTCTATTTGGCTTCTTCTTCCTTGCCTCAGTGTTTAGTGAGGAAGATGCCCAGGAGATGAGGAAGACGCAGCTAGCCGGTGGGCCGGGGCGAACCACAGGTACCATCCACGAGCTTCTGTGAAGCCACCGCAACAGATGGTTCTACCGCAACACGATTTCCGGGTATCCGTCATCACCTTGATCCATCACTGATTTTCCTCTCTGCTTCTCTGTAAGCTGTCCTGCGATTCTTTGTCCACCCAGCCATCATTCCCGGCCATCGACACTCTGCCAACCTAACACGAGCCCTTTTTGGAGCCCAAATTGTGTGTTTAGCCAGCTGTTCACTTGTCACACCTCCACCAGGACAAGCATCCATCCATCATAAACATGTCCATTACTCACACCTCCAACCCCCACCCTACACTAAAGGAGAGACCCCTTAATTATAACCTTATTACAGTAAAACCATCTACCCTGCTCCATACAGTAAGTTGAGAGGTTCAGTTTGCATCCCCTTGCTCTATTTGCACTGCCTCTGTCCTTGGTGCTGCAGAACTCCCTGAGAATCTGCTTTGGTACCTGGCTGCAAGAGCCGACTGACCAGCTACATCAACAGTACTCAGCCGATTGTGTCTACAGTGTCTGTTCAATGTTTTCACGCTCCTTGCACAATACAATAATTTTGACAACCAATAAGAATGAATGATGATGTAATGATTAATAATTAGTATCCAGTGGATAACTTCATGATTAAATGTAGGGTTTGTTGGATTAATACTAATTGACATTGAGTTAACTGACAATTGATCTATATTCATTTATAATGTGAATTTTATTTCACCTAAGACTTCACAGATATGTCACTCCTTTTGTCTTTTGGGCTGTAATTGGATTGAAACCAACTCTCTAGGTGCCGGTGACTTTCCCCAAGGGCAAAGGAAAAGATTTTTTCCTCCTGAACATAATTCTCATTCAGATTCCAGCTCGCATTTGGGTCTTGCATAAAAGTAATAACATTCTCACCTGGGATTTCAGATGACAGATGAGCTCACCAGCTCTCAGTGGCAATTAAGCCCAAATGCATCGCATCCAGTCGCCCGTCCTCATGCCGGTGTTTCAGTCAAGATAATCCTGGAGGCCTCGTACTTACTGAGTAAATGTGTGATTTTTCCGAGAGACTAAAGTCTCATTTAAAGAGAACCCTAACCCCCTCTCTTAAAACCAGGCCATGATTGACAGTTAGTTAGTTTCTTCTTATGTATTTCTTTATTTAATCCATTCTGAACACTGGGCCCTTGATCGGGAGGCTTTGCAAGTCTAGCACTTGCTTAGCATAAAGTAAAATGTCACATTCATTATGTTTCCGGCCCTGTGTCCTTGTCCTCAGGACATCTGAGAGTGGCTTTGACTGTGACATCATCTATTTTTTATTTAGTGAGGACTGGATGGAGAACTTAGAGCCTCCTCAAATGGCTCTGGTTCTTAGTCGTCCTACTAAGCTAAATGCTACCAGGTCTTAGCATAGTTAGCATGTAAAAAAGCATTTTATTGGCTCAATAGGACTGGATCTCAAAACTCTAGTCATAGTCTAGTTATATATAACCATAACATTATGTGTATGCTCTGGCTTACTTTATCTTCCTGTGCACATAGTTGACCTTTTTAAAATGAGACATTAAAATCAAGGTTGCTGTGACATCAACTTGGGTCAGGATGGCGAACTGAACCACATACACCTGGCCGTGAATAATGGGTTTATACAATGATCGACGAAGGTGAGTCAGGTGTAACCCATGTGATGGAAGGGAAAGTACCTGATCTATGAACTCAAGCAGTATTTTCATGGTGTTCTCCCCAATGGTGACGGAACCGAGCCCAAACGCGTTTCATAATTTGGTAATCGCTCTGTGTGAGATTGCTTGACCCCTACGCTCCATGTGTTTTCGGGCCGGACCTGATTTCAAGCCACAGGAGGCCAGTATCGATCTGCCTGCAGCACAGCCTCATCCCTGCGCCTTGCCGACTCTCCTTCTGTATTCGATTCATTTCCCAGGAAGGTGATTAAACCCGCAGCTCATCTTCTGAGCTTCTCATCTTCAATGCGAGTTTGCGAGTAAGGTCTTGCGTCTTGTTTCTTTTTAATTGCCTTTTCTGTCTTTCGAAAGGAGCTTGATGGAAGGCTGCGCTTCAGCGCTGGGGGGGGGGGGGGGGTCGTCGAATCTGAATGCCTGGTTTGCTCCGACTCTGATGCCACAACTGTACATTCAGCAAACAGCAGAAGCTGAAGGATGATAGGCCTGGCTTTCCCAGCATGCATCTGGGCTCCGCTAACACCACCTTACCCCAGAGTATGCAGATGGGGCTGGGACGGTGGCCACCACCACCATCATGCTAAAGAGCATTTTGAGTTGACTGGAAGCAGAACGTGTAGGTAAGCAAGCTGTTGGGTGCCTCAGCTTCACCACCCCCAAGGACAATAGTCCAGGACAATGAGAGCCATCGAAGCGCAAAAGGCTGTGGAATTATCCCATATATTCACTTTCCAGTTAATGACAGATGGTCTAAAAAACACAGTTCTGGCCCGTCGGCCTCAGGGACTGTCCGAGTCCTTCAGAGGGAGTCCACATTTCATTATCTACCCCATCTCCTCTTTCCCATCTTGTTCTTCAGAAATATGTCTTCAGAAGCATCTTTGTGGCTGAATTATTTATTCCCAGCTAATGGCAATTCCAGCCCTTTCCCAGACATTCGTCCAGTATGGGCTCTCCGTCTTGCACTGTGGAGTCACGCTTTCCTGCCATTAGGCATGAAGGTCCCATTAGGATTCAGAGCAGTTGTCTCTGGGGCGACCATTCGCACCTTGCTGAATTTTCGGGACCTAAGATCCAGTGCACACTCTGAAATAAAGTAAACTCTATTTGCATTGTAGTAATGTGGCTCCCATCTGGATCCCCACTATTAATTATCCAGTTGGAATGTGTTCATTGCCATTCAAAGTCTACTTTGAAGTGAAGGAGTTTAATTTTCAGTGTGAGATATGGCGGCAGTTTCAGAAGTAAATTTCGGAACTGTTTCAATAACAATCTGGGAAAGGTCTGTTTGCGAAGATCAGCTTTTCGGGGCTGGTTTTGTGACACTGCTGTGTATTTGAGGGATATTTAAGACTTGGCTGGGGGAACTCGCTTGCTGTAGTTAAAATAAACGTATGCGAGCCGTTTGCCTGTCAGATGTGCAGAGGCTAAATTCAGAAACACAGACGACAGGGGAAACGGCAGGAGCAAATGGTTCCAGAGGAGTTCATCTTTCCGTATGTCTCCCCTCTCGGTGTTTGTCTTTGTGCCTGGCATAACCTCTGCCAAGCTTTTAAAATGGCTCCTAAACCCATTCCCATAAATCCATTCATGATTGTTTTAATTGACTGTTCTTCAGTCCTACGACATTGGCCTGTCATTTCCGAACACTTACACTCAACAGAGGGCATTTACATACCTGCTCGGCATTGAAATAATAAAAAAATGCGCAGCGAACATTGAAAAATATTAAATGTGAAACAGTGCAATAAAACACAGAGCGTGGTAGGGGGGAGGGATTCGGTAGGGGAGGGGATAAAATCTATGCACTAGCCAGTGGTTCCAAATATTCTTTGCCAGGAGAATATCCTGCAGTTACTGGAGGAAACCAGTGGGGAGGCATGATTGGACCCCTTCCCTTTAATGAACAAGGCTGCACTATAAACCAGAAGCCAAACCAAACCAAATATACAATATTAACTACATTGCATAAACCATTAAAAAAAAAAACAGTCAACGACAAAGAACCCTGGAGGTTAACCTAGAAATACAGCCAAGCAACGGGCTGCTTCAGAAACCGCCCTGATTCGCTAAGGTCTCCGTCAGCTTTCAGGTCTAGGTGCCCACTGGGCCTTGAAAAATGAAACATGAAGTCATCCTTGAAAACAAGATCCGGTGATACCATGTGTCCGACACGTGCGGGGCAGAGAACTTCTAAAAGACGCCTGAAAGTTGAACAGCGTGCTGGGGAATCTGGCACCGATGCTGACCTTCTATCCAAAGGGGGGGGGGGGGCATTTAAAGGGGAAAACAAATGAATAAACCAATGACTCAGCAGTAAACTGAGTGTGAATGAAGCAGCAGTTAAGCTTTTGATTTCAAACCTGACTCATTTTACCTTCTGGTTATGCAGACTTAAGAAAGGCATAATTCTACTCTATTGTCTCGAAAGTACATAACTCCCCAAATTTATGTATAAGGCCTATTTTTTATTTCATTGTTCTGTACCTGCTCCATTCTGACTCCAATTTACCTGACAGTACCATGGAAAACCACAGCAAGCGATACATTTAATGCCCCAAACTTCTTGAAGACTTCCTTTGTAGTCCCGCTGTGGCCCGATGTACGGACAAGGACCATAGCAAAATGCAGCTTCTGCTGCTCCTGCCACTGCCAGCATGGCTCCACCTATCTGTAAATCGTGGGAGAGACCTGATGGTGTAGAGCAGGGGTGTCCAATCTTATCCGCAAAGGGCCGGTGTGTATGCAGGTTTTTGGGATAACCTGTAGGTCAGCTGTTCAAACCCAGGTGTGAGGACTCTTCAGCCAATCAGTCCTCTAATTAGTAATCTAATTAGGGAGTTGCAGCGAAAATCCGCACACACACCGGCCCTTTGCGGATAAGATTGGACACCCCTGGTGTAGAGGATGGAGATACTGGGGAAACTTCACCTCCACCCAGCCTTCCCTCGGTGGTTTTTACTCCATCCCCCCAGCCGTCTTCAACCAGAGGTCAACCCAACCTTCTCCTTGCCCCAAGACAGAGATTGTTTTTCGCCTTTACACTCCCGGATTGACGTCATCATAAGCCTTCATAAAAATCCTTCATACAAACATCAGGACAGTCACTCGAAGCAGACAAAGTGGAATTTTGCATTAGTCACAAATAAGGTTTGAAGTGAGGCTTTATTTGCACAATGCTTTACTTTGCATGCCCAATCATGTTCTCCATGAGACACATGTACAGGTGAAAGCAGGCTTGGGGGGGGACACAGCACAGCACAGCACAGGGTCAGGCAGCGTGCAGCACCCCCTGGAGCTGGGGGATAAGGCCCTTGCTATTCTGTACAGGCCAGGGTTCAAACTGGTAATCATCTGATAACGGGTACAGAGGTTTAGCCAGAAGAGCTACTATCTCACCAGTCGTTTAACTCACCACTCGTGTATCCAAACAGAAGCCTGGATCGAGTGTGAGTATGTCCCTTCCAGCACACGGTGTGGGCCAAACACGCCTCCTCAGAAAACGGAGACCCACCAACTCCGCAAATGGGTCTTCTCAAGCACCAACACCCCCCCCCCCCACCCCATCCTGCTTTGAAGTATACACTCACCAAAGTCTGCTCAAAAGCCAACCCAGGAAAGGATTTGGTAGGTGTCTCAACAGCCAGCTGTGCTTGGCACCTTGTGGAAGGAAGTCAGACATCTTGTGATGCCGCGCTCCGACTGGACCACAGTGCTTCCTGGAAAGATGGCGGATTTTACTGATGATGAGAATTTCAGACTTTAACCTGAGGATGATAACATGATTTATGTTTATATATTTATGCCTATTTCTATAACAGGATAAGTACTGAAGCTACAGCCATCAGCTACTTGTTCATGATTGCAACAGCAGGGAACTTTCCGGATCCTGAATTCACGATATTCCGTCCCAGCTTCTGGTGGCTCAGAAGGTGTTCCAGTCTGGATGTCACCTGCTGCCACCTGCTGTACTACTTTGGGTTTCAAGTGGAAAGCAAAAAAAATCTACGATTGTCCCTTAAAATAGTAAAAATGGGTCAGAGGAACCCATTTCAGTTTTACATTTTTTGACGGATGGAAATTAAGAGCACAAGGCAGCGGTTAAGGGCTTCAGACTTAATTTTCACTGGTCAGGTTCCCATAGGATCTCCACTGTTATACCTTTGAGTATGATTTTCAGTCTGACAGCCACTAACAATCATCCATCCATCTTCGAACCGCTTCTCCTGTTCAGGGATGCTGGATGGGCTTCGAGCTGATCCCAGGAAGCACAGGGCACAAACCAGGGAGACACTCTGCATGGGATACCGTTCCATCATAGGGAAGACACGCTGGGAATGAGCAATTCAGGGATTTTAATGTTTCTGGGCTGTGAGAGGAAACTGGAGGAAAGCTGCACACACACAGGGACAGCATACCAACCCTACACAAAGACACACACAGGGACAGCATACCAACCCTACACAAAGACACGCACAGGGACAGCATACCAACTCTACACAAAGACACACACACAGGGGCAGCATACCGACTCTACACAAAGACACACACAGGGACAGCATACCCACTCTACACAAAGACACACAGAGGGACAGCATACCAACTCTACACAAAGACACACACACAGGGACAGCATACCGACTCTACACAAAGACACACACACAGGGGCAGTATACCAACCCTACACAAAGACACACACAGGGACAGCATACCAACTCTACACAAAGACACACACAGGGACAGCATACCAACTCTACACAAAGACACACACAGGGACAGCATACCGACTCTACACAAAGACACACACAGGGACAGCATACCAACTCTACACAAAGACACACACACAGGGACAGCATACCGACTCTACACAAAGACACACACACAGGGGCAGTATACCAACCCTACACAAAGACACACACAGGGACAGCATACCAACTCTACACAAAGACACACACAGGGACAGCATACCAACTCTACACAAAGACACACACAGGGACAGCATACCGACTCTACACAAAGACACACACAGGGACAGCATACCAACTCTACACAAAGACACACACACAGGGACAGCATACCAACTCTACACAAAGACACACACAGGGACAGCATACCAGCTCTACACAAAGACACACAGACAGGGACAGCATACCAACTCTACACAAAGACACACACAGGGACAGCATACCAACTCTACACAAAGACACACACAGGGACAGCATACCAACTCTACACAAAGACACACACAGGGACAGCATACCAACTCTACACAAAGACACACACAGGGACAGCATACCAACTCTACACAAAGACACACACAGGGACAGCATACCAACTCTACGCAAAGACACACACAGGGACAGCATACCAACTCTACACAAAGACACATACAGGGACAGCATACCAACTCTACGCAAAGACACACACAAGGACAGCATACCAACTCTACACAAAGACACATACAGGGACAGCATACCAACTCTACGCAAAGACACACACAAGGACAGCATACCAACTCTACACAAAGACACACACACAGGGACAGCATACCAACTCTACACAAAGACACATACAGGGACAGCATACCAACTCTACGCAAAGACACACACAAGGACAGCATGCCAACTCTACACAAAGACACACACACAGGGACAGCATACCAACTCTACACAAAGACACACACAGGGACAGCATACCAACTCTACACAAAGACACACAGAGGGACAGCATACCAACTCTACACAAAGACACACACAGGGACAGCATACCAACTCTACACAAAGACACACACAGGGACAGCATACCAACTCTACACAAAGACACACACAGGGACAGCATACCGACTCTATGCAAAGACACACACACAAGGACAGCATACCAACTCTACACAAAGACACACACACAGGGACAGCATACCAACTCTACACAAAGACACACACAGGGACAGCATACCAACTCTACACAAAGACACACAGAGGGACAGCATACCAACTCTACACAAAGACACACACAGGGACAGCATACCAACTCTACACAAAGACACACACAGGGACAGCATACCAACTCTACACAAAGACACACACACAGGGACAGCATACCAGCTCTACACAAAGACACACAGAGGGACAGCATACCAACTCTACGCAAAGACACACACAGGGACAGCATACCGACTCTATGCAAAGACACACACACAGGGACAGCATACCAACTCTACACAAAGACACACACACAGGGACAGCATACCAACTCTACACAAAGACACACACAGGGACAGCATACCAACTCTACGCAAAGACACACACAGGGACAGCATACCAGCTCTACACAAAGATACACACAGGGACAGCATACCAACTCTACACAGACACCCTAACTTCAACCATAAGTTAAATACTCCCAGCATCCTAGTTCTTTGTACTTGCATATGCCCTTAAAATGATGTTGAATAACAACTTACGAACATTTCAAGTTACAAACGGCCGCTCAGAACGTATCTCGTTCGTATGTAGAGGAGCGTCTGTATTTATAAAATTGAGCTTCCCCTTGTGGGGACTAAAAAAATGGTCCCTGCGACGTCAAAATGAGAGGTTTTTGTCACATTGTGGGGACATTTAGTTCCCAGAACATAATTCATAGAAGATTCAAACCTCCAGTGTTGAAGATGGGAGGCAGGATCAGTACCCACTAAACCTCTATGCTGTATATAGGCATCCATATTTAACTGTATTTCATTTTTTGTAATGAAAGAGAACAATGCTTACAAACTTTCCAAACACAGTATTAAAAAATAGCTCCCGTTTTAAATTGTTTTCTTTCTCTCAAAAAAGCTTCATAGAAAGAATTCTTTTCATTTCCAGTGATTCTCTTACCACTGTGGCGTAACTTATATTCTCTGTTCAAAGGTCAAAGCTTATTGGATTAGAACAAGCAGGGTCATGGGGTCAGGTGCCCGAAGGCGGACATCCAAGGCAAATGATCATGGCCCCACTGAAGTGTACCAACAAGCAGCCGAGGGAGAGGTGCACAGGGCACAGGGCAGTGGGCACAGGGCAGTGGGCACAGGGCAGTGGGCACAGGGCAGTGGAGGTCTATGCTTAGAGAGGGCAGATTACGAGTGAACGTGTCACATGATGCAATTGGGGAGAGAATAACTCAGAACACCAGGGTGTCTGTTTGCATGTGTCACACAGAAACTACCCCTTTGATCAATCTGCAGACATCAGACACACACATACACATCTATCCATCCTGCAGGAACACAGGGCCATAGAAATTACAGAGTTTTTAATATGAAGATCAGGGTATGAGGAAGGGGAACACCTTGGCCGGAATGGCTGTCCCTCACTGGGACACACACACATGTACACATACACACACACACACATGCGGACACACACAGACGCATGCGGACACACACAGACGCATGCGGACACACACAGACGCACGCAGACACACACACACAAGCGCATTTTATTAAATTTAGACATGCCAGTTTACTCACCACATATTTTTGGGCTGTGTGAGGAAACCCACATAGCCATGGTGAGAGATCTGAGTAGCAGGCTCTGGAGGCGTGACCACCCACATGCAAACATGTGTACTGTAACACATAAATACACACAGGTAGCTCATACATGGAGTAAATACCGCGGAACACCGCAAAAGTTACAAATACCTCCCCCTGTCCTCCGAGACCCCCAACGGATCAGGCTGTCAGCATAATAGACCCCCATTTCTTTATCTTAATTAAACTACATTATTACAATTCTTATCGTTTGAATACATTCATTACCTTTCATCCCTCTGACAGGACATGGGCACAGAATGAACGCTGTGGGGGGTGAACCGCGGATGCACTTTAGGGATTCGGCCACGACCGAATGACCTGCAGGGAGAGAGGTCGTGGGCCAGAGGTCAGGGGTCAGCTGGTGAGCTGCCCTTCATCACCCTCACTGATGAATTCCGTGTTGAGCCGGGGTTGGGATGGTGTTGGGTTCTGTGAAGCCCCATGATGCCTACTAATGAGCGGAAGGATGTGGGGGTTGGGATGGGAAACAGTGGGCGGCGGTAATAAAGACCCCTAATTAACCTTTGCGTACCCCAGCACCCATGTCAACCTATCAGCCAATCACATGTGACGATGTGCAAGAAAACAGGCTGAATATACCCCAGGTATGCAACAAGTGGTATAGCCTCAGGAACGAGGACATGTACTAATCCTTATGGGCAACAGCTGGAGGTCAGTGGTCAAAATGGAACAAACGTTACCCATGGACCTTGAGTGGATCCTGTGTGAGTGTGTTAAGGTACCCTGGCACGGGGGAGGAGAGCCTTTACTCCTCCGTGTTCAGAGTGTACTGTTCATTAGCAGGGAGCCTGAACTCCATCTCAGTGTCCACCTGGAACCTTCAACCTGAGCCTGAACTGATCCCCCAGCTCCCCCAGGCCATCATCACACATCGATCATGTCGGGCGGCACCCAGCTCTGCCCCCCCATGCAGGAAGGGGGGAGGGGGGCAGCCGCCCGAATGTTGATCTCCGGGGATCGTTTCTCTCAGATGTTATGTGGATACAAAGAGCTGTGTGCCTTATCCTCGACTGAGCCTCTGAACGGCCAGCTGAATTATTTTAATTTTAACAAGTCTGCGCCTGCTAAGAAAGGTTATGGCTTAACAGAAACACAGTGTAGGGAAACATGGTAAAGCCTGCTCACAGTTAATGTGGGGTAGAACACAGACGAAAGGGCGATGCCGGCGATTGACTTGCTTTCAAACCACATTATATTGCAGTCTTGCCACCCTGAGTCATGAGGGACGAGCAAAATATACTTAATTTGTTTAGGCTCAGTGAAAGGAGGATGATTGGGAATTTTGTGGTTTTAATATGGTCTTAAAGAGGTTCAGCGTTTGGGAAGGAACTGTTGGGTAAACGATAGAATTTGCTCTGCCTCAAGCTTCCAGTGAACCCAGGGGACAGAGGGGGGTCAGCGAACCCAGGGGACAGAAGGGGGGGCAGCAAACCCAGGGGACAGAGGGGGGGCCAGCGAGCCCAGGGGACAGAGGGGGGGCCAGTTTCCACAGCGGCTCTCAGAAATGTTTTCTCGCATGGTCAAACCTCTGAGAGTTCGTTTTACCTTCAAGTGTTCTTAAGGTGTCAAGTGGAGCCCGTGCTCATGCAGTCTCCTATTTCAAGAGGAACATCAGTCCCGGAAAGGTGCCGCCCCCAGCGGGGAGCACTGTGCAGCCAGGCAGCGGATGGAGTCCCACTGCCACCCTTGTTGGAGCCACACTGGGTGACTTTGAGGCGAAATCAGAGGTGGGCAGTTCAGGTCCAGAAAGTAAGAATTCAGACCAAGATTTCGTTTCAACCACCCAGTTGAGTATCTGTGACTGTGACTCTTTATGGATGGAACTATCCACCTCTGGGAGCAACCTGGACTCTGCGCCTACAATACCGAACTAAGCGACACATTCCCAGGGGCCTGCCCCCTAGTGGTAAACCAAAGGTTTACGGTAATAACACATTCTGCCATCTGTGAACTGCCTTTGCTCGTTACTGAAAGAGATCATTGCTGCCAAGGGGGCGTGACGGAGCGCCGAGCCAGCTGTCCGTCTCCAGGGCTGTAATATCTGAGCTTATTTATTCCACTAATTATGATTTATGTTCACCACCCAAATGTGTCAGAACTTCTCTGCAAATCATTGCCTTGTTTCCCAGCCATCTCAAACCCCCAACCAGCCTCTGACAGCAGACCTCTAGTCATTTGGTAAGCCTCTTACATAGTTTCGCCAGCATCTGCCGGGGCTTGACAGTCCATCCATCCACCCATCCATCTATCCGTTTTCTGTAACCGCTTGTCCCATTCAATGGGACATGGAGAGAACATGCAAGCTTCACACATGGAACCCTGACGGAGACCTGAGGTTCCACGTGTGCGAAGCGACAGCGCTAACTAAAAAAACAGCAGGAGACGCCTGAGTTTAGCATGTAGTGTTACCACAACCTGCCGATGCTGCGATTTCCCTGCATTGTAAAAGACTGCTGTCTTCGTCAAAACGTGTGTGTTTCCCTGAGTGTAACCTGCAGCTTCTGAGGTAAATGTATAGTTATCACTGCCTTTGCCCCCTAGAGTCAGCATTCAGGTATTAGCAATAATAGCACTATTACAGACGGGGAGAGCAGCCATAAATAATTTCTGCACATCTGTTTTTGTGACAAAAAACGAGTTGTTTTCCTCCCTAAAATGTTTCTAGGATTGATATCAGTGAGAGGCACTGGGGCCCAACTAGTGAGAGATGCCGGTGAGTCAGACTGGTGAGAGATACTGGTGCCTGATAATGGGAAGTGACACTGGTGAGCCAGGCGGTTTGAGAGATATTGACGGCTGACACTGGTGAGAGTTACTGGTGAGAGTTACTGGTGAGAGTTACTGGTGAGAGTTACTGGTCAGTGTCATCGGTGAGAGTTACTGGGGCCTGACACTGGTTAGTTACTCATATCACAACTGGGGGGTTTAGTAAACAATTCTGCAGCACAGCTCCCCCCCAGTAGGGCTGACGGTTTGATATCCATCAGTTTCCTCAGCCTTTGCACCCAGGCTGAACTGACATGCTTCAAGGTTCATTTGTCCGACATGATGCCTGCAGACCTTCCTGCAACACCATTTCACCTCACATCGGTCACATCCGGCTGACCACCAGCCCGGTGTGACTCAGAGGGCCATGGCATTCACATTGGGGTGGCGACACCCCTAGACCGGTAATGAACCCCGGGGTGGGACGAGGAGGATGTCGTCCGATGCGGCTCCACCTACCTGCGAATCGGCCCCCAAAAGCAAGCATGTGACCATCTGCCTGTTAGCGGCCCATCCTGATTAGCAAGGTCACAGCGAAGTCACGTCACCCCGACCGCACATGGCCATCCTCAGTAAGGATGTACACCACGAGACCTTCCATTCAGCCCAGACACGAAGAACGGTGCTTTTCAAAGATTATTGCCAAAGTCCTATAGGAAGCAGGTTTTTCTTCGTGCTGCGGGCTGTTATTCAGGAATTGCAGGAGTTACAGTTTTCAATTAACTAACCAAGCTTCACTGTGGTTCTTCTGTCTCGTGATTTTCACCATCCCTAGAGTTGTCTGTTGCTGGAGACCTCTCTCCTGACCTGCCTGTCACACAAGCCAATTGGAAGCATTATTCCTGCATTCCCACTCAGTCTTTCAGGGTAGCGGGAAGCCAGAGAGCTCCCTGATTTCAGCTCTATCTGCTCAGTCATCCCCAGCGATGATGATAACGGAGGTTTAGTGTGGAGGAAGCGGAGTGGCCCTGTACAGCAGTGTTCAGACGCAGAATCAAAACACAGACTGGCTTTAATTATGCATAATTAGTTTAATTACCCTTTAAATGAGGAGATAAACATATTTACAGGTATCTCAGCTTGTGGTGGAGGAGGGGGGAGGTATTACAAATGATAGGCTTCAGATTTGCAGAGGTGGAGATTTCAGGTCCAGAGAGTACAAATCCAGACCAGGATTTTGTTTCAACCAACCAGTTGAGTACTCTGTGACTATGACTCTTTATACTCAACTGGTTGGTTGAAACAAAATCCTGGTCTGGATTTGTACTCTCTGGACCTGAAATCTCCACCTCTGCAGATTTGAAAGGGAACCAAAGGCTAAGGATCCCATACAGTACACATTTCCGCCCTTTGCCCATTCCACCCTTTAGCAGACTAACAACTATAGTGGAGTATAAATCATTTCACAGGCTGCTCTAACATTTTTGTGCCATTTGTTCTTCCAGCATAAACATTTCTGTGAGTAGTTTTTAATGGACTTTTCCATACGGATGTCACGCCTCAAAAATTCACATTTTGCTATCTGGCATCCGACCATCTTTTGTACCACTGATCCACTGCATAAATATGAAGTGCTTACCTGTTCTTTCTGTTTTGAGAAAGCTATGTACCACATTTTTGCACCATGGGCTGTGTTAGCATTGTTGGGCCAGTACGAATTACGAGTGCACATATATTATATATTATGCCACCCTGGCTATAGGACGATTCCTTGATATAGTGCTCACGCAGTTTGTTCAACGAGCTCCTCTCAAAGACTGAGAATGAATGCACTTCTCTCAAACAGCAGAAGTGCATCAAGATCTAAATCTCCAGCATTGAGGTGAAGGGGAACATCAAAGAGTTGCATTTTATTTATGTTTTTTTGTGGACGTTGTCTCAAGAATTTACACCACAGACCCAAACAGATTGAAGGCAGTACTATTTATGGGAAAACCATTTATAAGAGCTTACTATACCACTAAGGAAAAATAAGAATTTTTGTCGGCTGTATATAATATTCCTGTTTTGACTGTCCGGGAATCTCATTTTGCCCCCCCCCCCCCCCCCACATCGTCTGAGGTTTTTGGGGAATCTCTTGCGAGATCGTGATTGGCAATTACGGCTCTTATCTTGGAAGGTTTCCTCCTGGATTCCCCTGCAATCAATCCTCCGGTCTCCGTGAAACAAGTATGTACAACAGGTCTAAAATAAAGGCACAAACCGTGCGCAGAAGGAGGCAGGAATGGAGGGATAATGACAGAAAGATGAGATTGCTGAAGTGGAGGAGAAGAAGGCTTTCTTTCAAACTGGATGGCAGATGATAGTTCTGAAAATGCGTTGGGGGGGGGAATAAAACACTGTAGAACGCAGTAACTACTATAAGCATGTGAAAGAATTGTCCATTTTTTGTTCTCAGTGTTTTGAGCATGAATTATTTGTACAGGGGCTCTTCCTAGGTGTCAGGATTATAGACCAGTTGGGTTCGAGGTGGATGGACTGTCTGTCAGGGCTTGGGTAGTAAACAAGCAATCACCCAGCTAAGTGGCAGTGACTTATTGGAAAGACTTGGAGTGATTAAGAATGTCAGTTAACCGGCCAGTCAGTAAAAAGAGGTCATTTACACCAGAGTGGCAGGTATTTGTTGTCACGTGTGGGAACACTGGCCGCATACGGAGACAGCTTATTATGGGCTGCACTGGAGTAAAAGCAGTCGCACGCAAACTGGGCTGAAAGGTAAAGTGGGGCAGCAGGACATGAACTGAGAATTGAAGCATCGAAATTTCTTTCCTGCAATACAGGAGAACGATTATTTATTCACAGCCAGACCCCAATCGCAAAAAAAAAGAAAGGACGCAACCAGAGATGATTTTACAGAGGCTGTGGGACACAGATGAGCTCATAGCTGGAAGCTTATGGTGTCGGATAATGGATAGTGAACGGGGTCTGTGATCACGGCGCTCCTTCTTTAAACACCAGAGGTGCAGCATTCAATTACGGGGAACGTTAGCCTCGAATTCCTGCAATTCCGAATGACGTAAGACTGGATGAGGCACTCTGCCGTGCTGGTGGAGAAAACTGCAGCAACTGGATAATGTATGGAAGGCAGAGGCGATTCCCAGTCTGATTGTTTTTGCTCTAGACGGTTCTAGCACGCCGCATTGCCCACAGCCTCACGAGGCAGAAGCGTAGGAGATGTCCGTTGGCATGGGTACCCGTGGGAGTTTTCAAGATGCCGCTTGTTGTATGTTTTTGTGTCCCCGTTCGATAAGCATGCTTGCATGTCGCGGCCTGACACTCTCGGTGCTGTCGTGACGTCCCGGTGCACGCGCTCTCACGCGCTCGGTGCCGGGTTGGGGTTACGTCTCATGCCTCGCCAGCAGGGCAGCTCTCCATTGTACCAGGAGAGAGATGAAAGCCACGCCGCCTGATGAAAGGAGCAGGCCGGGGCCCTTTGTGTCAGGGCCAAGGTGCCACAGCTGCTCGCTGCCCCCTCGCTGCCCCCTCGCTGCCCTCCCACCGAACCACCGGGGGAGCCAGCATGTCCAAACAAACGGGACCTTTACTCTGTCGGGGGGAAATTAACATCCAGAGGTTTAGGCGATGGGTGGCCCGCTTGCCAACAAGAGCGACAAACCCTACAGACAGAGGTGACCAGAGCTCTAGTGCTTTTAAACTCGGGTCACTCTATGGGGGGAGTTCTTTCCGCTTTTGGTATTTTTCCTACAATACTCTGCCAGCCAGCCGACCATCCCAGTCACTGGGCACTATTTTAGTGTGTTTCTGATGGCCAGAAACACACTAAAATAGATAAAAGCACCAAGACATCATTACAAGCAGCCCTTTAGTACAAAGGATTGTCTTATGTGAGTCAGTTTGACAAAAAAAAAGCCCTTAATTGCGGAAGGCTGGACCTGTCTCATTTCCCTTTGCCAGGCACTATCTGGTCTTTTTCTGCAGTGTCACGTGGGTGGCTGTTTGTGTGACAGGGGGTGGGCATTTGTGGGGTGCGTGGCAGAGCGGAAGCGCCCGTGATTGAGCGCGGACCCCCCCAAGGGAGACGGACGTGTGGCCCTTTTATCTCCAGCAGCGACTGAGAGACGTAATAGCAGTTGTCTGCATCTCGCTGAAAAAAGCCACAGTCTTTGTCCGAATCCATTAACGAAATTGCTGTGTCTGATGAAAGCATCTTTACCGGCTAATGCTGGGCTGCATCTGGGTGCCGGAGCACGAACCCCGAGATGCTAATGTGACCCCTGAGCCACACGTGCATGTGTTTATAAAACGACAAAAGCATGCTGGCATTTCTGAGCAATGCTTTCACGCGGTCTGACAGCTTAAACCTTCAGCAGTCCACTGTTGTTTTGCCGATGATTGTTTAAGGCCGAGGCACTTTAAAGGAACTAAAATGGCAAGATCCTGTTTGGGAGACTGAGGATGTAGTTTGTTCATGCCAACAGATAGGTTGTGACCCTTACAAGACCTGGGAAAGGAACCTTTGAAAGGTTCCACACCAAAACACAGTCTGTGGAATTGTGGCTCATTTAAAGGACTAAGACTGGGGTATTGCACACTGGGTGAGAGCAGGGGATTGTGGGATTGATGGATCAGGGGCTGCCTGGTGGACATGGTGGCAGCGCGGTGCCACTCTTCATTATCCTGCCCCAGAAAGCCCTCCTTTTCCAGGTCTGTGGCGCTCTTGCCGAAAAATCTTGATGGGCCTTCAATGGCTTGAGCAGGGGGCCAAACAGACGGGTATATCCAGCACGAGCCCATCAGCGCAAGCTTCCCAAACCCAGCTGAAAAACGCTATATTTTTAGCAACCATTTGGACAAGCCAGAGCCTAGGTAATGGGGGTCAGTGGCTTAGAAAGGAGCCTCTGTTTAGACTACAGAGGTTAGGGAGATGCGAAATTCCCGACAAGGACAGAACTCAGACAATGAAACAAATCCCAGATATGGATCAGGAAGCAGGGAACTCTATCAGAAAGCATGAAATGGAAGTGGAATCAGGGAGGCAGACGTGCAGGTTTGTTATGCCTTTTGTCCTTTCGGTTTGGGGAGATTCCACTCAAAACCAAATCTAATCATCTTCAATGATCCCTTATTCAATATGGGGTTAAGTTAGCTCCCTTCAAGATGCAGGCCACTTATATCTATATTTATTGTATGTAGTTTTCCCAGTTTGCCTTGTTGCTCTTGCCAAACATCTGGGTTATCGGTATTTTTGCTTGATGATGCAGTGACTGCCATGAAGTTCTCACATCCACGCTTCGCTGCACCTGCAAGCCTGCAGGTTCCTTCACACTGTGGTCCCCAGAGACAGCGGAAAGGAGAACAGCTTGCAGAAGCACGCTGTGATCACAGCCCGACGGCAAGCCTTACAAGTTTTCAGAAATCAAATGAAAGGCAGCTTTGGTGTTAGAGGTTCAAGAAGGTTTGAGATCTATAACGAGATGGAGTGAATAACGAGGGAATGACCATTCAGCTATTAGAAGAACATCTTAAGTCAGTGTTTCCCAATCCGGTCCTTTGGGACCGACAGACAGTCCACGTTTTTGCTCCCTCCCAGCTCCCTGCCAGACAGTCCACATTTTTGCTCCCTCCCAGCTCCCTGCCAGACAGTCCACATTTTTGCTCCCTCCCAGCTCCCTGCCAGACAGTCCACATTTTTGCTCCCTCCCAGCTCCCGGCCAGACAGTCCACATTTTTGCTCCCTCCCAGCTCCCTGTCAGACAGTCCACATTTTTGCAGGGACCTGAGAGGGAGCAAAAACACAGAGTGCCTGCGGGGCCCCAAGGACCGGATTGGGAAACACTCCCTTAAGTGGTTGTTTGTTTATAAGGGAAATAAGTCTCTTAAGAGGTTTTTGGATGGAACTGAAATATCATCGATTAGGAATAAACTGAGCTGTGAAGAGGGACGCTCCAGATCTCAGCTACCAGAAACTGCCAATGACTTTTCAGCCATGGAGACACAAAGATGATTTTAACCAGGTTCATGCAGCGTTGATTGTACTTGTGGAAGTGCCCCGCCTACCCAGAGAGAGTACAACAGCTCTGTGCCACACTCACTGGACAATCAGACCGCAGTCGGAGGCGGGAGGATTTTCCAATCAGGGAGAGTCTCAACCTCATCAGCCGGAGTGCTAATCCCACACACGGTCCTCATCAGCTCTCATCGCTGCCCCCCCGGCAATTTACCGCCATTTTATTCCATCACAGAAGATTGTAGCATAACTACTCCCACACACAAAGCCTGTGCCCTCGAGGTCCACTAGGTGACTGATTGCTCTGAGTGAGAGAACAGACAAATATCCCCCCACGGTCCACCTATTCACGCAGTGGACGGCATGTGGCCCGGGCGCACCCCAGCCTCCCCTCCGAGGTCTCGCTAGAGCTGGCAGAACCCGCTGATGTGAAACAAAGTGAGCTTATTAACTCTCACAGGAAGTGATGTGCTAGGGTTGGCCCTTTTTACCGGTTTTGTGCCTGTTGTTTTTTCGAATCGTTAAGTTTCATGCTACTGTGAGGTGTGTATTTTTGGGTCTACTTGCTACTGCTTTTGAGCAGGTGTTTTGTACAAGTTCTGGTTTTTATTTTGGCACGTTTGTTAGGGGAATACAGTTTTTATTTTTATCTGGTCCTCGTGCGCGTCCACTCAGCGGTTGATTTTTATATATATATATATTTTTTTTTTGGTGTCCGATTAAAAAGTTGTAACCCGCTGATATTTGAGCCCATTGTTCCTCACTGGATATGTGCCTTCAGTCAGCTAAACACCCCACACTTTAAACTAGTTTTGTTCCAGACAGCATTTTCACTTCGCTTGAGGGGGTATAAGTAACTTAGAATCTGAATTACTACTCAAATAAAAATCATGAACAAATACAGTAACTGCAGGTAATACACAAACCATTATGAGTGATTAACGGTGAATGAACATGAGATCAGTATGTAACTAACACTGAATTTCTGGTTAATTAATACATTAAGTAAAAATATATTACTACATTGTGCCTCGGGGTTACTGCATGTTAAAATGCAGTACATACTTTGAAAAAGTTCAGATAGAGTTACATGATTATGTAGGTTATGTGGGGTTCAAATATTAGTAAACAGGTCTCACACCTCCAAGGTTGTCGGGTCAGATCCTATTTCGTGCCTCCGGTGTTTGCATGTTTTTTTCTGTTTGTGTAGGTTTCCTCCTGTAGGGCAAAAGCATATGGTCATAGGTGAGCTGGTCTTTAAATCACCCGCACTGTTCTTTAAGGAACTGGTATCCCATCCAGGGTGTCCCCCGCCCCGTGCCCTGAGCTGCCTGGGATAGGTTCTAAGCTCACCACGACCCCGTACTTGGATAGGTGATTATACAAGGCAGATGGATCTGTGATGGATCTGCACACCCTGCACCAGTCTGCAGAAACTCCCCTGACCAGTTCGACCCGTCGCTTGGCATATAGTGCGACAAGCCAAAATCAGGGACGCCAAAATCAGAAGCACCCTCTGTTTAAAAGTATCCCTCGGAAGATTCGTCAGCAGTGAGCATTTACGGGTATTATGTAATTTTTGCATGCTTGTTTAATTCTCTCACCCCAACAGTTGTTCCTGTCATTCCCACACAGTTTCACTTTGCCCCTTTCACATCTTAATAATGCCTCAGGCTGTGGCCCTCCTGGGAGACATGAGTGACCAAGGTGTCCTGGGGATTTGAACCTACAACCTTCTGGCACCATGCACATAAAACAGCATGTACCGCAGCTGAGCAAGGTCTGATGGAGCCTGGGGCAGGGTGGGGGGCGAAGCAGGGAAGGGTGTTGGGCGATGACAAGAGCTAAACTAATCTTCCGCTAGAGTTCGGGCTCCAACTGCAGTTCACTGTCACAAGATAACAATTAAAATAACATCTGCAAGAGGTTGTCAGGTTTATTTCTACCCTAATTCCACACTGGTCACGCTGCTTGAATTAACCAATTTAATTATGCTTCTTTCATTGAATTTAGTTGTAGGAATATGTGTGAAAATCAGTCTGCTTGTTATGACTGAGATAGTGCCAGCCAGCTAAAGGTGATTCATCAATCTGGCTCTGTGAACTGAGCACAGCATATGGATACATGAGGCTGCATATATCTTTGTATCAATTTGTCAAAACAATAATGACCTTAACGTACGTTCAGGTGGACTGAAGATTTCATAATTTAAAATCATCATTATGAAAATATATTGTTATTGTAACAATCTGTATTCTGCTGCAGAATAATGAAAATTAAAATGATTTTGTATCCTTTGAGATAAGAAAGGACACACACTGTACCCCTTCAAATGAATGCTAGTAATTACATTGATTGGCTACAATTAAGTTTCAGTTTTTCGACTCAATTAGACAATGACGCACACAGCAGAACCGCAATTGCCCTAGGGAGGACTGACATTTAGGATGAAAAAGGCACAATCGAGACCCAAAATTGTCTATAGATCTCTAACATTAACCTTCACTGCCCTTAAATTTCTCCTGCCCTTTGTGTCCAGCCTTCAAAACGAGGGTTTTTATTAATGCCTAATATGCATTTGTAATAGCAAACGTACCAGCGCTATCAATTTCGTAACAGACTGAATTGTAGAATACACATTTCCTGAATGTACACTGTGAAAAGTACTATTTCAAAAACTCTATCCTTAGCAATGTAATGTTGGTCCTGTCATGACTGTCGCACCATGTGTCCAGGAGGAACGTTACTTCATTTCTCTGTGTTCTGTACACAGCTGAGATGACAGTAAAGCAGCTCGAGGCACTTCGGCCTTCATTCAGGTCCATATAAGTCCCATAGGCATCCAAGAGACACCGCTGACTGCTTGCATTACTAGCCAATAAAATAACATTTTGCATATAAATGATGAGAATGATGAGGCAGCATGGCGGTGCAGTGGTCAAGTCTCTGCCAGGGTTCCATGTGCATGGAGTTTGCATGTTCTTCCTGTGTTGTGGGGTTTCCTCCAGGTACTCTGGTTCCCCCCCTACACAGTCTGAAAACATACTGAGGTTAGTTGGCAATACCAAATTGCCTGTCGGTGTGCATGCGTGTGTGTGAATGACGTGTGACTGTGCCTCGCAAAGGGTTGGCACCCCATCCTGGGTTGTTCCCTGCCTTGCGCCTGTAGCCCGCCCCCCACCCCCCCCCCCCCCCCCGCCATGATGGAGGGACGATGAGAATAAAGTCATTAAAATGCTCGGGTAGTGAATGAGAAGATGACAGCATTGTGGTGACACTTACCACAGACATGCATGACGTCACGGCCCATCATGTGACAAGAGGCATCTTCACACCCCCGATCCGAGTTGGTGAAAGACACACCATTCAAAGAGGCCCAGAATTATGCCATTTTCCATTTTATAAATATATAATGAGTTGCAACTTCATTCTTATAAATAATTTACTTGTACAAATGAATGCATTCGGTCTTTGTGGACATTTGCGGCCGTGTTTGTGGCTTTTATTGTTTCTCTGCCTAATTAATTTTAATTGAGTCATCTGGAGACTCAGACACATTTAAAACATTGGCTATAAAAGCTTAACCCAGCCCTTCTTAATGCTTGTAGATTTTTAATATTTAAATCCTCAGATATTTAAATCCTCCATATATCACACTTGTTGCCTGGCCAGTGTGAATTTAGTAATGTATTAATGTCCCGGTCCAGTGAGGATGAGGGCAGGGTATTCTCGCACCGACAGGGCTGTGGGTTTAAATCCCACCCCTACTTTGTATGTGTGTTCTGTCTGTTTCAAACATTTCCAGTTAGGCAAATTGGTGTCTCTAAATTGGTTGTTGCGTGCATATGTGCTGTGATGGTCTGGCCTCCCATCTTGTGCTGCCTGGGAATCTGGCATATGCTGCTGGCTGACAGTGACCCTGCAGAGGAGTGCTTCCCAATCCGGTCCTCGGCGACCCACAGTCGGTCCATGTTTTTGCTCCCTCCGAGCTCCCTGCCAGACTGTCCACATTTTTGCTCCGAGACACAGACCGTCTGCGGGTCCCCGAGGCCCAGATTGGGAAACGCTGCTGCAGTGGATAAACACGTAAATAGAGGCAGTGCAGCCTCTCTGTGGCTCTTTCTTTCATGCTGAATGTTTTTTCCAGGGGTGGCAGCTCCAAACAACCTTTAGAGTCAGGCAGTCAATTACCCATAATCTTACCTCTGAAGACATCTGCAAATGTATCATCTTAAATTACTGGATAAATGATAAGAGCGTCATTGTGATTGTAATGGTTATAGCATAGAAATTTGCAGTGGGTTAATGACAGAATGGTGAATTTTAGCCAAAAACGGATTACTTTTAACCACACTGACATTCAGCACCACCATCGCTAATATGTTGACATTTAGTATGATTTAAATTTGTGATACCTTCAGATACAGGCTTCTGAGATAGCTTAGAAGGTAAGAAATGAAAAAGGAAAAAATAAAATAAAAAAGCTGAATTATCTTTAAATGGATTTGGAGTTATCTGCTGCCCAGCGTGTAATTGGTTTTGTGTTATTCTTATCACACTGTCAGATAGGCGCTAATTGAAAAACCATCTTATTAGCTCAGACAGTCAGGAGAGAATATCAGGACCGAGGTTTTGAAGGTCTGGTTTCTGATCTTCCTCACAAAGATACAGATGACTGCTGGACTTCTCCACCACGTACAGAATCGACTTCTGATATTGCTCGTAATTCCTGACTTTATTTATCATTTTTGTTGTTTCTTTCAGACCTCTAGGGATTTTTTTCTGGAGCTACGTTTTACATTAATGCAGTTACAATGTTGACATTACCCCAACTAGACAAGCTTGACAACTGCGGTTAGATTTTTAAAAATTATTATTTATCATTTTATTTTTATGAGAATTTTCACACCTATAAAATATGTAGCTGAAATTAGCACCATTCTACACCATATGAGTAGTAATCAAACACAACAGTCTGAAGTGCTAATGTATTTCCTGATCATCTTAACATTCTCACATACATACTCTAAAGACACTCATGCCCCGTCCCGGGTGCCGTTCCCCCATTGGGGAGTCAGGCCGGGTGGCCGTCCGGCTCCGTCCCGGGTGCCGTTCCCCCATTGGGGAGTCAGGCCAGGTGGCCGTCCGGCCCCGTCCCGGGTGCCGTTCCCCCATTGGGGAGCAGTTCTCGCTGGCCATCCCATTTGATGTTCCCCTAGCGTGTTTCCCAACCCCCTACGTTGCTGTGTGACTGTATACGCGTGCGGCTCAGACACAGATGTCCCTCCCGTTACGAGCCCAAGGCTGGCCTGAGGTCACTCTCACCTTTTGTCTACTTTGGTTTTATTTTCTCCCTTAGTTTCTGATATGGATAATTTATGTTTTCGCTTTTGTGTCATTGTTTATGGTTTCCCTGCTTGTGCTTGTTTATTTATGTTCTGTTTTACTTGTGTTCCTAGTCTCTCCTAGTGTTGATAGCCCTCAGTGTTTGTTAATGTTTCCTAGTCTCTAGTGCCTGTTAATAGTGACTGGTTGATTTGGTTATGGTTCTCACCTGTCCTGTGTCATGTTGTTAGTAGTTTATTTAAGTGGCTGCTCTTGCTCTGTTTCTCAGTGGTTCATTGTGGCTGTTTGCTTTTTGTTAGCTGTGTTCAGTTATGTTACTTCCTATGTCATTAGTTTTTTTACTCCTTGTTTATTTCTCACGTGTCTTCTTAGTTTTAGTGTTAATTTTTCTTGTGGTTAGTTTCACTCATTTTGCCAGTTTTGTTTTGACCCCTCGTGTTCCCTTTGATTTCCAGTTCTCCCATTCTGTTCTGTTTTGTTAAATAAACCCCTTTGTTGAGAGCTACTAAGTGGATCGTCTCTCCCTTGTCATGACCCGCCATAACAAAACATATAATGAAAAATAAAGGTATTCAGAAAAGGGAATTTCATTCATGAAGACAGTGATGATTCTGTCCTTGCTGTGTGTTCGGGCTCCTCTGAAGAACACATGAGCGCGTTATATCGAAAGCCCTCTGAAAAACAAAACCTGTGTCAACACGCCCTGACACGCCGAGTGGAGTCCATGTTCCGGCTCGCACACACATACGCACGATGTGACGCTCACGTGAAAGTCTCCCAGGTGATTTTTGAGGAGGCAGTCAGTAATAAAGGAGACCAGCGTGTCCAGGAGACCTATCAATGGAGTTTAATACACAGGCTGCTCAGTGGACCCTGACACCTTTATTGACTCGCTTGGAGAGACGAATGAAGCACTTTGAGGAAGTGCCGAGTATCTGAGCTTTCCAAGCCACTGACAGGAAGCATGAGGCAAGCACCACACTATCATACTATTACTGTGCAGTACTGTATCACTATACAGCACACTATGACAGTACAGTACACAGTGCATCATAACTACATTACTACAATCACTGTACTCCGCAGTATCATTGTGCCACATATTCTAGTTCCCACACAGCAACCCTCCAGAGTGCACCCTGAGTGTAGAACACACTGTGACTGCAAAACACATCCTGACTGCAGAGCACACTTGAACTTTAGAACATGCTGTGACTGTGGAACATTCCGTGGCTGTAAAGCAAGCTTGGGCTGTGGAACACACTCTGCAGAAAAAGTTCTAACTGCACAACACAGTCTGACCCTAGAACCCCCTCTGACTGAAGATCACCGGAATCCCACACGGGATCCCTCCACAGTACACTCTGAGTGTAGAACACACTGTGACTGCAGGACAGACTTGAACTGTAGAACACGCTGTGGCTGTAGGGCAAGCTCAGGCTGTAGAACATGCTACGACTGTAGAGCAAGCTGTGGCAATACATGTGGAACACGCTCTGATTGTAGAACAAACTCTCCCTGTAGAACACTGAGAGCACTGTCTGACTGTAGAACATACTGTGGCTGAAGCACACAATATGCCTGTAGAAAATGTTGAGTGGTGAATCCTCTCTGACTGCAGGGCACGTTCTCAGTGTAGAGCATAATGTGGCTGTAGAACATTCTGTGGCTATAAAACATGTTCTGACTGTAGAACATACTATTGTAGTAGAACACACTCTGTAGAATTGCTGTCATTGTGCAGAACGTTGTAACAATGACATGTGAAAAGATGATGTTAGAAGGAGACGCGGGTCTTCACCTGTTCAAACGCTGCCAGATGGGCAGCATTGAAATGGGCTCATCTTGCAGCTAGGAGAGCATTTTTCTCTGCTATTACATTGGGTGGTAACATATGAAGCAGATTGACACGACCACCCCTCACCATCTCACTCTTTTACCTTCCAGCTCCCAGTGTCCTCAGTCATTTGGTTTCTTTTATAAACTGATGTCTGAAGAAAATATGAGAAAGTTTCTCAAAAAGTGTTATAATAAAACCAGTGGTTTTGGTAAACTTTTATTGTTTAATGGAAAACGAAGATTTTTGGTTTGATGAAGACCTAGCATATGTATGCTAGCACTGGGGTGTGAGCTACCACATATACCAAAACGTGTATATTTATCCGAACATGAAAGGACCCCGAATTAATCGATTAAGTCATTCGATTATTTAATGACTGAGGAATCGTTAAGTACGGAATTGGAAAGTGATGTCGCCCAGTCTCCCCTCAGTTTTTGATTGTTTGGGGTAACTTTGTGTGGGATGGGTAGACTGGGTAGTAATTTTACTTTGACTTATTTTGTATGCAGCGGAATTATATGGCGAATGGAGGTGTTCCCCATTTGAAGAGACTGATATAGTCTTGATTTCGTTGTTTGTAAACCCGCGAATAGGTATGAAAAGTTATCCTCACGGTGCGTGTTTACGCCCACGCTTGTACTCCTCATTTGCTGTTCCACTAAAATGATTTTATTTCAATATCGAAATTAATCAAATTACAATTTTAATATCTGCAGTTCCAGTTCTTAACTTCAACAAATGCGAGATAAATCAAATCTCCGAGTTTGATCTTGTGGCGGAAATTGCAAAACATCGGGAAGAACGATTTAATGATAACATCATTAGAAAGATCCAGTGCATTTTTTATTAAATGCTTTTACCCCGCGGTTACACACGTCCGTATTATTTTTTATTATTACCTGGTTTAAAATCATTTAGGACAATTTAGACCACCTTGTTGTTTTGTTTACGCGATTCCTTCCCTGCACCTGTGCAGGGAAGGAATCCATGTTTACGATACAAAAGAAAGATTTATTAGCGCCTTATTATGACCATGAGCACGTTATTTTGTGCGAGCCGCGCCAGCTGTTATCGCCACTGCACGGCTGTTCTGCCTGAGACCCGCTTGTAGAGAAGGTTAGCCTTAAAACAGTGTCCTGCAGAGAGGAAATGACAAGGGAGGCCCATAACACGGCAGGTAACAATGTTCTTTTTTTCTGCCGTATCTTGAGCTGGCTCTAAATATATTTCTTCAAAAAAAATGTACTTAATGGGTTTCAAAATGAATTCGCAGTATATTTTTTTGTCTTATTTTATTTGTTTCTATCTATTGGGGTCTTAGCTTGAAATAATTCAGCACAGGTAGTACCACATTAACGATCTAATGATGAAATACATCGATGTTTAACGGTCTACAGTTTTTTTTTGTTACTCACTACCTGCACTCATGAAGGTAGCTTCTCCTTAAACGTAAACTGCCCCCCCCCCATCCAGGGTGTACTCCTAGCTCGTGCCCTGTGATGCCCATGGGATGTGGTCCAAACCCACCATGACCCTATCTATGGTAAGAGGCTTGCAGATAGGTATATGTAAAGATGAGATCCAAACCTATGACCTGCCTTCAAGCATGTGACTTTATTATTTATGTGATTCACATGTGGCATCCTGAGCAAGTCAAGGACATGTCCATGGTCTACACTCTCCATTCAGACCAGGACTGAATGGAAACAGCCTGCAGAAAGGCCTTTATGGTTTGGATTTGGCTATTGCCCTCCAGCAGAGAGAGAGAGAGAGGGCGAGAGAGAGAGAGAGAGAGAGAGAGAGAGGAACGAGATGTCCTTTCGCTTAATGAATGTCTTTCTCAAGGCCGGTTCCATCTCCCAGTTTGACTCATTTGCAGTGGCTGTAGAGTCTCCAGTGACCTCCAGTGGGACTGCAGTGTCTGTCAAGCCTCGAGTGCAGGGCATGATTTGTGTCTGAATTCCTCTTTCTGAATAACACCCCCATTCCCCCCTCCACCATCACCTCTCTGAAATGTACTGAAGCTATGGAGCAGGAATAACTCACTGTGGTCAGAGCCGGTTATGCCTTAGCAGAGGAGTCCGTGGACCTGGTGCCTCTCACAGGCTTGCGTGTCTGTTGAAGCTTCCGGCTCCATTGACGTTTTGCTAATCTGATCGGACTCCATAACGAAACGGTGCATCTGTCCATTGATCTAACTATGGTGCATATACACCCATGGGGGAGGGGGCTTATGCCCTGTGCAGTATTTTACAGATTATTTGTTTACACTGTATTTATTCATTGTCCACGTACGTCTGTGTTATGCTCAGTGATTCCAGACGCATGAATGTGATGAATTTGGTTACCTTAATGGTCCAACAGTAGCTCACCACTAAAGATCTAACTAGATTCCACAAAGCAGCTCTCCTCCTGGGATTCCTATGGCACTAATTAAGTTACGGGATTTACAACATCCCAGACACAAGGTCACACGCCTGACCTTCTCTCACTCTGGAGATGTGTGCAGGTTTTTGCTTGGACTGCCAAGCAACCGTAGAGGACATTTCCCTGACCAACCTGCAAGCCAGCCAAGAAACCCCAGGTGTGGGAAGGGGCGGCAGTTTCTGATGCCAGGGGTGAAGTTGGCAGGATCCCCAGCACAGATCTCCCCAGCTCCACTTTGTGTTCTGCAGGTGAACCTTGCACGTACATCCATGTTTACTGAATTTTTAGCTTCTCACCATTGTATGCGCAGTTCATCCACAGCTTTAAGCCATTTGAGATACAGTATTAGTGGTTCAACAGAAAAAAAATCACTCTTTTTGATGTGTCAGTCATTTTTCTAGTGTTCCATTCCTACTGGTAGAGTACAGCGGGTTGGTCACAAATGTTCCACCAGATACCATCCACTTTACATCACAGTTTTTCCAGGGCAGGACACTGAAGGTCTCAAGTCTGTCTGCGGAAGCAGAGGCCACAAGGGGGCGCCCTGTATGGGATGCCAGTCTATCACATACAGGAATTTAGAAACCTTTAAGTCATATGAACCATATGTCCTGGGAAAGAATTTAATATTTTTTGCTATTAGCCAGCTAGGCTAGTTCACATAAAAATGTAGTCCATCGTGCAAGTTTTTCACTAGCCAGTGGGCCAGTGTTTGGTTTTTTTGTCCTCTCCCTTTGGCTAAATGATTCACCTCAGGTGAGCAGGCAAACTCTATTTCCAGCCCTGCATATCCAGGCAGAGTGGTGGCTCTGAGGCTGGGGATCTGTGCCAGCAACTGGAAGGTTGCTGCTTCAAATCCCATGAATGCCTCGAGTGACTCTACTCTGTTGGGCCCTTGAGCAAGGCCCTTAACCTGCAACTGCTTCATCCTGGATATGACATTAATCAGCATCCAGCCCCATAAGGAGGCCCCCCAACTTCCAGGGAAATTTGGGGGTTGGTGGCAGGATTGGCACTGCAGCCACTGGAAAAACACTCACACTGGTCCATTTGGGCTGTTGTGGTGCTGAGGTATCACCTGCTGCATGGCTGCCATTGGGTTCTCATCCCTGAGGTGGTGTGGTGGGTGTGACAATATACTGTAATCAGTGCACACTCCTTACCTCTCCCCTCATATCCCTGCTGAAAAAAACAGCTAAAGCTTGTTGACCATGTTTTTGTTTGATGGTTTAGTTTGTCATACCAGCTTATGATGGTCATTTTAGCTAGTTTAGCTGGTCATACCAACATGCCCAGTTTGAAAGGCTAGCCACACCAATATAACCAACTGGTGACCCACTCAGCTAAACCATCAAAGAGCAGCGAGAGCTAGGACATGCCCATCTCAGACCATCTCAGACCATCTCAGACCATCTTGGACCATCTTAGACCATCTTAGACCAGCTAAAACCAGCTACCAGCATTAGCTGGAACCTGGAGTACCAGGAGAAAATCCACATGAATATGGGAAGAATATGGTAAGAGAGGAAGGTACCACATGCCCAGCCACCTGCCACCCACCACATACCATCTCAGGAGAGTGTGTCATGTGACTAGAGCTCCTTCTCCGGCTCCTCTGGTTCCGCCTTCCCAACAGTTTGTCATTCACAGCCCATGTCTGCTGAGCTCTGAGAGACAACTGGAAAGTCATACCCCGGGCGGGCCAGTGTGTGCTTTGGTGTTGTACTCCTCTCATGTCTGATAAATTAGCCATCGGTTCCACAGTGTAAATAGCCAGCTTCAAAGAGCCTAACTTGCATTTTACATATATAAATAAACCCTCGCATGCATATTGATATGGTGCCGATTCTTTGAAGCCCCTCAGAGGTGCCGTCTGACTGCCGGATTCCTTGAAGGAGGTACGACTGCAGGGGGCTCCATTCTGTTGTTTTATGAATCCCCCAATCCCACATCGGCCAGCTGCGCCCAGAGGTTTTTATAGTGAGTGATTAGCCCCGTTGAGCAATTAGCGAGGGTCACATGGCCCCGAGAGTCACACCTGCTGAGAAGCAGGGGGGGGGGACAGAGTTCCACTCCGCGCAGAGCACCCCCCTGGTGCCATTCTCACTCGTTAATAAAACCAGCACGTTCATTGAGACACGGACCTGTGTGCGAGGAAGATGAGGGGGTGGGGTTCCATGGTTTGAAGTCTGAGGTTCCCCCCCCCCCCCACATGACATTTGAGTTTTAGCTCTTGGGGGGAATTTTCCACGTGGACATGGAGGCGCGGAGAACTTCAAAGCTTTGCCTGCGCACACCTATCAATGGACTTCTGATTGTTCATTCCAAAGTTTAATATCTTAGCGCTGTTTCATTACCCTTCGGGGTAATTTGATATAGCTGTGTCAAATATGTCTGTAGACAAAACTTTAATTTCATTGTGAATTCTTGCCTGATTCTCTATACCACACCATCTCTTATCTGTTTATTTATACCAAATCTATGTGTACCAAACCTCTTATCTGGTTGTGTGCACCACACCTGTGTGTACCAAACCTTCTCCTGTTTATGTATACCAAACCTTCTCTTGTTTGTTTATGTGTACCAATCCGTCTCCTGTTTATTTATACCAAACCTACTCATGTTTATGTATACCAAACCTTCTCTTGTTTGTTTATGTATACCAAACCTTCTGCTGTTTGTTCATGTGTACCAAACATTCTCCTGTTAGTTTGCATGTGCCAAACCCTTTCCTGTTTGTTTCTGAGTACCAGATGTTCTCCTGTCCATTTTTATGTACTGACCCTTCTCTTGTTTATGTGTACCAAACTTTCTTCATTTGTTTATGTGTACCAAACCTTCTCCTATCTGCACCTGCCTGCTTCAGAGTGATTGCTTTGGAGTGTTTGATCATTATTAATACCTGCTTGTTTGTCAGTCTAAGCCGGGTAAGAACTTTGCATATTAATCAGCACTTTAAGGTCCCAAATGACCATCCTGCTTTTGCGTTCCTTTTGTCTGTGTCCACAGATGGTAGCCTTGATTGATGCCTGCTCTCTGTTGGCTTTGTGTGAAACAACACAGTAAGAGGAATAATCATCTGCAGGTGCAACCTACACCACTGTCAACACACATAAAGCATGCTAATGGCTAGTCCCCCATTGCTCTGGGAATGGCCTCTGAACTAGCCCCCCCCAGCTTGGCTCCACCCTTTATGAGCTGGCCCTACAGAACAGCCCCTCCTTGGGGCGTTCCTGCAAACCTAACCGGACCAGAACTGCAACTGAATTTGCAGAAAAATTAAGATGACCTTCAGCCCCTGTGCTGAAATCAAAGTCTCTGTGTTTCCATGGTTACACCGTTAAACTTCCCAGCAGTCAAAAGCCTAATTTTCCATTTCTTATGGTAATTTGGTATCAAAAGGAGGGAGGGGGGTGTTACAATAATATTCCTCGCACCATGCCGACACCCAGAAGCAGCTAGAATGAAACACGGCCCCACGTATTTTCGTATTTTCAAACTTGACCTTGACAATCAGACCAGCAGTCAGAATGACGTTTTGTTTTTCTCTTCACACAGACATTGAGGTTTTGTAAAAGAATTTTCTTTCACAGTCACAGAGATTTGTGTCCTGGCCACTGGTGGCAGATTCCAAACTGACTCCTAACACGCGCTGTGGGTTCGGCTCCACGTTCGGCGCATATTTTTCTGCCGTTCTGCGAATTAAGATCAGCCCCATGGCTACCCCTGCACTGCTTCCTCCTGGCCGTTCCAGGATCCCTTGTAGACATGCAAAGTGATTCGGCAGTACAGGCATGCTTTTGGGCCAATAACGCCACCAGATGACAGGTCCAAACAGACGGACATACGGCCATAGTGAAGAAAGTACAGAATGCTGAAAAAATGACGCGAGAAGGTTCTGCAGAAATGTCTCTACTGGAATCCCATACGCAGGTAAAACTGGAGATTGAAATTAAGTGAAGATGGGTGAAAAATGATAGAGATGGGGGGGATGTAAAAGTGAAATGAATGATTTTTTGGTTGGATGCTTTAGATGTTTTTTACCCATCTTTGTCATCAGGAGTTGAATCACGACAGGCTTTACATTGCTGGGGAGTTTATGGTTGTATGAATAATCCTGCTGATGTATAGCAGACAGATTGAGATGGGGGGGGGGGGGGGGGTGGGGGACAGAATGTCCTGTGGCCCAAACATCATGCAGCACAGGGTCTGCAGATAAAACTGCAATATCATGCAAGTGGGAGCAGAGTGTCCATACAGCAGGAGTTCAGTCACAGCCAGGAGGGCGTTCTCCACCTCGGGGTGGGGGGGAGCGTAGGTTTAGGGATCTGGCTAGGGCGGGGCAGAGAGAGGCGGGTACCAGCTGAGACAGAGACTGATGCCCTCTGCTGGTGAGCAGGAGCTTAACACCTCAAAGCCAGAGCTGAGACTAAACCCTGAATAAGGGAAGGTTTGAGAGGACCCCTAAATCACTGCTGGGGGGGAGTTCATTACCCCACACCCCTCCCTGTGGTGCTAGCTGGTCACTTACTGTTCTCCTGCAGTGGGTCAATGTGACAGGAAGCACCAGTAAGGGCTTCCTCCAAAGGTCTCCGACAGCAGTTCAGGTCCAGAGAGTAAAAATCCAGATCAAGATTTAGTTTGAACCCATCAGTTGAGTATAAAGAATCACAGTGACAGAGTACTTAACTGGTTGGTTGAAACAAAATCTTAGTCTGAATTTTTACTTTCTGGACCTGAACTGCCCACCTCTGGCTACGTTAGCGTTTGGTGAAGCTCTGGAAATTAACGCTTGGCACTCGTGAAACACGCCGCAGAAATCACGGCTGTGAAAGCGAAAAAGAGAAAGCAGAATAGAGGGGGTTTCTGGTTCCTGCCTGGAAGTGAGCTGTCATGTGACAATGGAAAGGGAGGGAAATATCTCTGTGTTGATTAAAATAAATAAATAAATGAAGCCGTGTTTAAATAAGTAGCTCTTTAGTGCTTAGAGGTCTGGCGTCAGATAATGGGCACTGAGGCCCTGTGCGGCTGCAGGAACAGTGTCAGAGGAGAATGCCCCACCAATTTTACACTCACTCATCTTCCCTTTCGGCTCCTAGACCTGAGCCTGTGCTGAAGCCAGATGGAAAGGAGTCAGTGTCCCATTTCCCACAGTCAGGATGGACTCAGTGATCCCTCGATTACCTCGCATTTGGCTGTTTACCATCACATTCGTACAAATCCCCATGGAAAAACGAACATCTTACAGGGATGTATTTAATGAGGAGAAAATTTGGGCTGTGTCACCCTCATTAGCTAAGTTTGCAAGACGGAACAGTGCTGAACTGAACAGAATCCACCTTTTATCATAGTCAGCTAGAGGTAGCCCAAGATGTGCAGAAGTGTGTCTGTTCAGTTTGCATAAAATAAGCTTCCAGTCCAGCAGAGCATGAAAGAAAATGACAGAACCCCAGCTGAAGGCTGTTTCTCTCTGTGTCTGTCTCGTCGTGTTCCGGCGCGTCAGCCGAGTCCCCAGAAACCGGGGCTCACCTCTCCGGACTCGTGCACCCCCCACGCAACTCAAAAGCCACTTCAGTTCAAGGAGTGATTTCCTTTCATCGGGCGATGACGTAGATGCGCACGGCGTCCCCCATCTCGCAGGTCGGGTCACGGCGTTTCAATAGCGATTAAAATTCATGCCGGCGCTCCTGCATGCGATGCGGAGGGCTTCCTTTAAACTGTCTTCAAGGGAGCAGCTGGCATCAGAAGCCCCATGTCGGTCTCTCCAGGCTCTGATGGAAGTCCCGTGGGCGGAGCCTCCGTGCCGGCAGGAGCAGGGACAGCTGTGCCGCTTGTTACTGTGACATCTAGCAATAGAGGAAAGCGGAGGCCTTCGACATAAACGTGGCTCTGTTAGCGCCGGGGTCCAGCATCCCGCTTACAGTGGTATTTCTGATATTCTGCAGCCCGGTACAGGAAAGTAGGTTGGGACTTGTCCCTGGAAGGACAGGGCCGGTGGCAGGAGAGACAGTGGACACACAGGCACACACTACTGCCAGATTCATCCAGCTGTGTGCTTATGGTCGGCAGGAGGAAACCAGAGAAAAATGCATGATATCCCCCCCACCACCAATCTTCAAGTTTAAATCGGGATTTTAATAGAAGATTGTTAATTAACCTATAGCAAGTGTGAATTTTTAACTTATTTTTGGGCATCCCTGTGCATTTGTGTAATTTTCTGGAGTAGATGAGCCCCCTTTGGCCTCCTTAGGCGAACGGGAAACGTTCATTTTCATTAAGTGTTTCCCAGAGGAGTCTGTCGTGTTAACATAATTAAACACAGCTCCGGCAAGCCCACACTTGATTAAGGGAAAGTTCGGCCTGTCGCAGCTTTTAAAAAATTGATATCTGTAATAATTTGCTTCTTTAAATAGGACATACTTCACAGTGCGGAGAAAGAGAAGTTGGGGGCCTTTAAGCACTTGCAGGTGTGTTGCATTCTGGGTAGGTTTGATTGGCTGTCTGAGGCATCGATCGTGGATGTTATGTTGCCCGCCCTGACTGTCAAATCCCGTAAAGGTGCGATCCACTGGGCTTCAGGATGTGTGTCTGTCTTGCATACAAATTCTCAGACATCTTCACTGCTCTGTGATTGATTTTTCCCCCCTAACAGATTTTCTCAATGTTTCCGTCTCCTGGGTGGCCTTGGCATTTTGGGAAATCCAAAGCGGACAGCAAGCTACCCTCAGCTTCTCATGCTAGCAAAGATGCTATTTAAGGCATGGTGTTAACGGCGGTTCCTGTATATTACTGGGTGAATTTGGCGCCGCCCTACTGTTGTGACTGGGTATAGGCTCAAGGTGGCTGTTACATTCTTGACTTTTCAGACATAGAGGCTGGGTGGATTTACTTCCCGTCATGAGCGTGTGTCCGTGTGAAAACATGCACACCGCTATGCCTCTGTATAAACCAAGATATATTAGACCTTGTTGGATGGCCGCTGTCATTGTTTCCATGGACCAACAGGGTGCTTGCAGCCTCTAATGAGGCCATTATCAGGTGTATCTGGAGGTGGTCATGGGAGTGTCAAATGGGGGGGGGGGGGTTAACCAGCTGTGGGTCACCTAAGTGGTGTCTGCACTCTCAGGAGATTTTTGTTTGAACATTGTTGCCATGACAGGAATAAATTATTCAGGGGTTTCTGAGTCGATCCGTCCCAGTCCTCCGGCATAAGGGTCAGAGGGAGGCCTTGACGGGTCTTGATTTGACAGCTAATTCTGACCTGTCCAGGGGCATGAAGTGAGGGACTGGGCCCAGTGATGCAGCTCTGCGCTTAGCACATGCCAGCACTTGGTGACAAATACGGTGACGGGGGCGCCCCAGTAGACAGCCCCCGGAAGAGTACACCGGGCATGGATGGACGGTGCGGCCGAAGGAGCAGATCAGGAGACTCCTGACCTGGGGTCTGTGGTGGCCCACCGTTTGTCTTCTTGTCGATTCTGCAAGCCGTCTACAAGCTCAGTGCAGCACACGGTGCAAACATGCGAATGGCGAGGAACTAGGGCAGCCCTTGTTATGAGGCGCGTGCGGGCAGAGGGCCGCAACCCCAGCGTGTGGCCAAAAGCTTTCAGGATGGCCCCTCTGAGCTGCCTTCAGGCGAAATCAGCCGGCGTGAAGCCGGATAGCGGCCCTGGGCTTTCTGAGCCTGCGGAGCGGCCCACTTGGCCATCCAGCCACAGTGTGTCAGTATGCCTGTTGGCAGGACAGGCCTCTCCGAAGAGGGAAGCACCTCATACGCGAGACGTGCCCGTGCCGCTTTCCACTGGGACCCGTTACAACCTTGGCCGATAATGTCTTTTTAATTTCATTTCTCAGGGAAGGAATTTTCTGCCTGGGGGGGGGGGGCATAACATCCGGCAGCGTCTGTCCTCCAGTCCTCCATATGGAGTTGCGTTCTGTGTGCGACAGCTTGAGCTCTCCAAAGACCAGCGCCTCCGACACGTTTGTGCCCCGCCAGGCCATGCAGGCTTTGAGCCGGGCCGCCTGATCGAGCTGGGAGTCCCGCTCTCCTCGCCCACCTCCTGTGTGCCAGCAGAGGCCCAGATGTGACAGTCTTCCTCTCACCAATTCTCTCTCTCCCTCCCTTCCCATCAGTGTCCATCTCCCACTCCCTCTCTACGCAGTTTATTATGAATTTTTGTTTTTTACAGATGGTGGGCAATTGTGCCCCCCCTACCTCTCTCTCCCTCTCCCTCTCCCCTTCTCTCTCTCTCTCTCCCTCCCTCGCTATCTGTCCGTCTCCCCTTCTCGCTCTCCCTCTTTCTCTGTCTCCCTCTCGCTCCCCCTCTCTCTTTTCCTCTTACTCCCTCCGTCTCTCTTCTTCCTCTCTCCCTCTTATTCCTTCCATTTCTCCCTCTCTCTCTGTCCTTCCTCTCTCCCTCTCATTCCTTCCATTTCTCCCTCTCTCTCTCTCCTTCCTCTCTCCCTCTCATTCCTTCCATCTCTCCCTCTCTCCTCTCTCTCCTTCTTATTCCTTCCATCTCTCCCTGTCTCTCTCTCTCTCTCTCTCTTTCCCTCTCTCTCCCTCTGTATTGTGCCCTTAGCTCTCCTCCTGCACCCCTCCCCACCTCTAAGTGCGATAAGCATTACAGCCAGGGTTGGCTGGGGCCCCCATGCCGTTTCGGTGAGTGTGTCTGACCGGAAAATTGGCTGTTAGCAGAGCTCTGTGGGTTCGGCTGGGCTCTGACGGGGGGAGATCAATCGCGCGCGGAGATTCATGCAGATGCTCATGGCGATGCACACACACCGAAACACGCTCTCTAAGGCGTGAAACAGAGACACAAAAGCACACCTGCATAAACACACACTGCCACTCAGTTTAGATAGTAGCATAACATTCATTTTTCTTTTCATTTTTCATGTCACAATCGAGTGCTGGTCGAATGGAAGCCTCTTTTGGCCGCTGCAGTTTTCAGGTCACCAAACACAACATATGTGGTGGAGCTCGCTGACCTGCGGCGAATTTAGCCGTGGCAGAAAGCTGATTGGTTCCCGGCGCTGGGGCTCACAGGTCATTAATCTCGGCTAATCCGACCCCTTTACCAGAAGGTTTTGGGTCGGTTTCCCTGCAGGTCACACCTGTTACTCTTTGGATCTTGAAACCCTGATCGACAGAGACAATCCCAAGAGACGTATGGCACCTATGCTGGAGGTACACCGAGAACATCAGAAGGGATGAATCTGTCCTTTCCACTGAATGCGAAGCTTAAGGGAAATGGTGATGACCAAACCAACCATTACATGGACTCCGGGTTCCAATTGGCAGACGAACAACAATAATCATGGTGGGGCAGCTCTCAACACGGTGCACTTTGTGTCTGGCATCACCTACAGGACTGCCTTTCATTCCAGCTCCAGCGAAAGGTCGTTTGGAGGACAGCAGGACTATCTACAGGACGTCCAGCAGTGGCAGCACCGGAGAAGCTTGGAATGTTGAAAGGAACCGCCTGGGTTATTTGCTAAAAAATAGCTAAATTCAGGAACATATGCTACGTCCGTCTGTTCCTGATCAGGCATCGAAGGGCCTACTTGGTGTCACAACTGCTTCCACTACTGCTTAAAGTACATGGAGAACTCAACACTAGATTAGACATATTCGATAAACATGGCAGCACAGCCTCTCAGTGGATGGCACTGTCATCTCCCACCTCCAGGGTCGGGGGTTCGAATACTGCCCCCTGCTGTGTGTTTGTGGAGAATGCAAGTTCTCTCTGTGTAAAGCACCTTTTCAGAGTATGATGCCAAAGAATATTGAGCTACCTCACCGTTCCCCCAGTCTTCGCCAGGGGATGTACGTCTCAGTCATCTGCATTTTCACTACCCTGGCTAACAAAAATAATTCTTTTACAATTATTTAACATTTCAGTTTAGTTCCTCAGATGCCACCGATATGCTCTTGATCTATATTTTCCTGGGCGAATAAAGCCTAAGCACCTTCCTTTTGGGTGCGATAGTGGGGTCACCCCTGGGAGCCTTTAACTGCCATGCCACCTGCTGTACACATTAAGCATTTCATCAGAATGGCCCCAGTACAGTATAAATGGGCTCAGTTAGCAGCACTGATCCAGTGGCCTAAATTAGCATGCTACCCAGGGAATATGCCCCACAATGCTTCACTCCCCTTTTTGCTGCTTGGGATGTGGTTCTGAGTCAGCAAACTGTCACTAAAATCGTCAGGTACGTGGCATTCGTCGTTCCCCTGGTTCATTTTGTCCTGCCGGCCATATTTACACCCCAAACGCCCCGCATCTACAGCACCGGCCGCAAGTCTTCCCGTCCGGGCACCATTGCTACTGTGCTGCCAGATACAGCGGATGTTAATCTCAGTCATAAATGAATTTGGGCAAAATTGGCTTCCTTCCTTGGAGACGTCGAAATTTATCTGGAATTGCTAAAAGTCAGTAAATACGTAACGCTCTCCGGGAAGATTCTCCCCGTAATTGCTTTTTCGGATGGAAAATGCGGCACCGATTGGATGTGGCGCTAATTGAGACAGAGCCCCGCACCCTTCCTGCGCTCGAAAAACCATTGTGACTTGAGTCCAATTAAAACGAATTACACTGTGCATTACTGGGGAGAATGGGCGGCGGCAGGATTAGCCAGATCGCTGCCTTCCGTTAATGGCGTGGAGTCTTTGGGGCAGCCTCTCGTCGGACTCGTTTATCCTCTGTCAGCTCTGACACATCTCCTCCGGGGATGAGGTGGCGGATATCGGGGAGCCAGAGTGACGGTGAGTGACAGTAAGTGGCACCTTTCCTGAGAGAGGCAGCAAGGACACTGGGGGTTCCAGTTAAACGCAGTGGGGCATAATTTATGCTGTGCTGCGGGTGTGCGAGGCGGACTCATAAACCGCAGTGGGGTGTAATCTGTGCTGTGTCGTGGGTGTGCGAGGCGGACTCATAAACCGCAGTGGGGCGTAATCTGTGCTGTGTCGTGGGTGTGCGAGGCGGACTCATAAACCGCAGTGGGGCGTAATCTGTGCTGTGCTGCGGGTGTGCAAGACGGACTCATAAACCGCAGTAGGGCGTAATCTGTGCTGTGTCGTGGGTGTGCGAGGCGAACTCATAAACCGCAGTGGGGCGTAATCTGTGCTGTGTCGCGGGTGTGCGAGGCGGACTCATAAACCGCAGTGGGGCGTAATCTGTGCTGTGCTGCGGGTGTGCGAGGCGGACTCATAAACCGCAGTGGGGCGTAATCTGTGCTGTGTCGCGGGTGTGCGAGGCGGACTCATAAACCGCAGTGGGGCGTAATCTGTGCTGTGCTGCGGGTGTGCGAGGCGGACTCATAAACCGCAGTGGGGCGTAATCTGTGCTGTGCTGCGGGTGTGCGAGGCGGACTCATAAACCGCAGTGGGGCGTAATCTGTGCTGTGCTGCGGGTGTGCGAGGCGGACTCATAAACCGCAGTGGGGCGTAATCTGTGCTGTGCTGCGGGTGTGCGAGGCGGACTCATAAACCGCAGTGGGGCGTAATCTGTGCTGTGCTGCGGGTGTGCGAGGCGGACTCATAAACCGCAGTGGGGCGTAATCTGTGCTGTGCTGCGGGTGTGCAAGACGGACTCATAAACTGCAGTAGGGCGTAATCTGTGCTGTGTCGTGGGTGTGCGAGGCGGACTCATAAACCGCAGTGGGGCGTAATCTGTGCTGTGTCGTGGGTGTGCGAGGCAGACTCATAAACCGCAGTGGGGCGTAATCTGTGCTGTGCTGCGGGTGTGCAAGGCAGACTAATGAATCACAGTGGGGCGTAATCTGTGCTGTGCTGCGGGTGTGCAAGGCAGACTAATGAATCACAGTGGGGCGTAATCTGTGCTGTGCTGCGGGTGTGCAAGGCGGACTAATGATCCACAGTGGGGCGTAATCTGTGCTGTGCTGCGGGTGTGCAAGGCAGACTAATGAATCACAGTGGGGCGTAATCTGTGCTGTGCTGCGGGTGTGCGAGGCGGACTCATGAAATGCAGTGGGGCGTGATCTGTGTTGTGGGTGTGCGAGGCGGACTCATGAACCGCAGTGGGGCGTGATCTGTGCTGTGCTGCGGGTGTGCGAGGCGGACTCATGAACCGCAGTGGGGCATGATCTGCGCTGTGGATGTGCGAGGCGGACTCATGAATCGCAGTGGGGTGTGATCTGTGCTGTGCTGCGGGTGTATGAGGCAGACTCATGAAATGCAGTGGACTCATGACCCTCATTCGCCCTGCCTGTGGCACCCTGCAGCTCAGTTACACTTCACTTTTCATTTATCTTTTGGGGGTTGGGGGGGGGGGCTGCTCAGGATAGGTCATGTCACGGTATGTCACTGGAACACGGGAAAATAAAATGAACCAATCATGAGGAGAAACACAGCCTTCTGATTTTGAAGCAGATTTTACCCAAAAACTGGGAGATACCTGGCAAACGCACCCCCCCCCCCCCCCCAGCATAACCATCATTATTTTCTGGAAGCGCAGTAGCGCTGGCAATATTTTGTTTCATTGGCTCACACACACAGAAATAATCTCAGTATTCAGTCTAGGCAGAATCCCCAAGAACACATCATCGACCGCTAATGCGATCAAGTGCCCAGTGTTTACCTGTTTTTTAAAAGTTTCTGTGTGAGGTACCCATCACACACACACACACACGCACACACACACACACACACGCACTCCATCTCTGTGCCCTCATTCCTCTACATCCTCCCCCCCTCCCGAAGCTTCTCTGCAATTCTCATTATCTCACCACTGGCGCTTACCAGAATCCCAGGCAAGCTCCACATCCCCCCTCCCCCCCCCCCATTAATTATGTGGGGGGGGGCATCCTGACCCCCACCAAGGTCGCCCAGTTCAACTTTTGACACTGCATTTTTGAAGACCTGTGGGCATCGCAGGGAAAAGTTGTGGACGTGTCAAAAAAAAAAAAAACAATTTTCTGTATGCAGGCCCACTGTTTCCGGCGCTCTCATGGAATACTAACCCCCAGCCCTGAACACTGTAGCCTAAGCGTGAAGTGAATGAGGATCAGTCACCATGGAAGCCTGGAGACTGAGTAATGCTGAGATCAGTCGGAGGCACCTTCACTACCCAAATATGAATCCCAATTATCGATTCCGCAGATAGTGAGACAAAAACAGCCTTTTCCTCGACCAAAAGAACATCAGTGGGATGATGCACCTGACGCTCCTGAAACTTTCAAAGGAGACAAACCTGAGGTTAAAGCAGCCGTACGGGATTACATCATTACGGGAAGAGTTCCTTCATTATTCATCTCAGGGCCTAGAGTTACCTAGGAGGGGGATCACACATCTCAAATAAGGGGCAGTATCTTTCAGAGACTGAGAAAGGAACCTTAAGCAACTGCATGAAAAACTACAATTGAAAGTTAAACTGGAATGGATGAAAAAAGTGGATATTGGGAGGGGCTAAAAGCAGAGCCCCATAGCAGGACGGGAGCCGGACAACATCAGGGTTATTTACATTCTCGACGGGGGCTTCGCACCTGCGTACTTCTGCAGAGGCGGCTGTTTCTAAGCCAAATGGATCACGAGCCAGGCTGCGGCATCACGCTGCCAGCATGGCACCAGCGTTACGCGTTCACGTCGGCTCCTGCAGGCAATGCCAGGTCCCCGTGCCCCCTGCCAGCCTGACGGGGGGGCAGCCATCGCCAAGCGTGACATCGCATCTGCCGTGAGCGGGACACGTTTTTGCTTCTCCCTCCAAGTTCCCTCCGGCAGCACCTCGCATTGCTATGTCAGATAAACGATCTGGCACCTGTGACATTAATCCCCTCGCTGCTCCCATTCGGGCCATGGGGTTACCCGTACCCACACACATACACGCAGATACAGACAAACATGCCCATGTATCTACCTAGTCTGTTATTCCACCCTCTGTATGCCATGAATCATGTAGGACAGATAGCACCAGTGTGAAAAGCAATCAATCTCACCTCAGGCAACTGACAAGCCACAGTTGCCTTATATAGTCATGGGCGGGGCTTATGAAGTGACCAACAAGGACATCCCTGGCTATGTTAAGCCCCACCCACCTCCTACAATTGGAGATTACAGTTACTATTAAGCATTAAGTATTAAATAATTCATATTCATTTTACCAGTAACATCCCACAACAAACTGGAGTTATATTAAAGTTTTACAAAGAAACAACTAAAATTATTAAACTAATTGTTGTGTATAGCTTTCATTAAGAAGAGGGTTTTGTACCATAGTTTCCTGGGTATAATATTAGAGAATTATGTAGAAAACAATGACCTGATATCAGAATGAATATTTAGGTGTCAGTGGAAGTGCACAACCTCACAAGCGCAGAAGTAAATATAAGCCATAGCTGTGATGGGTGATGGCAGAGGGGCCGTGAGCACAGAGAAAGGGTGTGTGTGTGTGTGTGTGTGTGTGTGTGTGTGCGCGCGGGGGAAAGAGTGTATGACTGCCTAAGCACAAATGCATGTGTAGACGAATGTTGCCTGTCAGAAAATAGACCACAGAGCTGGGGGGGGGGGGGTTATATGCTTGCCTACATGCTCTGCTCTCTTTTTTTGGTTATTTTTCAGAATATGTTCCCACAGACACACTATGGCCTTCTAAGAGATAAACAGTACGGAAGATGGATGGATGGAGTCTGAAGATCGAAGCCCTCCTTGTTAAGTTCATCTGATATTTTTTTTAAAAGCAGAGGCTCGTTAGCCTGTTTGCGTATGTGCGTATGGACGTCCGCGCGTGTGTCTTCCTGCACCCATCTCCCAGCTCACATGACATGCCCAGTGCTGACCGAGCAGCCCTTTGCAGTGCAGAGCCCAGTGTGACAATGTCAGTGCCAGACAGTCAGAGACAGTGTGACCGGTGGGTGGCGAGGAAACACTGCGAAAAGCTTCTTTAAGGGAGGCAAAACCTGCAGCTCATTACCCTGACGAAACAGCTGCACATACACTGCACATCTAAAATAGCCTCCAGCACTGAGGAGACCCATTCACACACACACACATCCTACCCGGCACCTCCTGGGTTAAACTCCATCACACACACTTAACAATGGCTGAAATGACCTATTTACGGAAACTCATAGCGTCACTCTCTCATGAGCGCCATGACATCTAATGAAAAAGGAGTAAAGCACAGAAGAGCGGTCAGAGCATCCAGGCTGAGAAACGCCTCAGATTCTGCATTATTTCCAGCGGCGTCGCTTAAATAATGCATCTCGCATCTGGCTTTCAGTGGCAGGCGGCAGACTTTACTTCTCAGAGAGGAGTGACTGGACCCTAAGAGCACTGAGGATTTTGCCTGCCATCCGCTGCTGCCGGACCGGGCCCCCGACTGCAGGAAATCCCAGGATTGGGCGGCCCAAGGTGACTCGTGAAAAATAGCACCTGGTCCCCGAGCAAGTTAGCCTTGCCTCATGCTTCGTCGGATGACATTAAGTCTCCCAAAGCCGTGACAAACAGGGAATCGGGAGACACTGTGCGCCCTGATGCGTGTGATGAGCTGAATTAGCCAGAAGGGGGCACTTTGCCTGCTGGAGGAGGTATAACAGTGGTGAAGAGTAAAGTAAGGAGGTAGATCAGTATAACTCTTCATTCCTCATGTATATGTCTTTAATAGACCCCCTTGTGCTTACCAGCTACCAGCTGAAACATTAAGGCTGCCCATGGTCAGTTCCCTAGGGGCTCTGCTGTTGTACCTTCACTCCACATCCTAAACATGACTTGCTTCAATAAACATCCACCTGTTATTGCTGCAGGTTGCCCTGGAAGTGTGGATGAGCAGATATGGAACGTGAGATGGGATGTTGGCAGGGTGTTCTGCAAACCAAATCTGTGGCTAGGCTCCGTTTCAGAGCCACACACAAGACGCAAGAAAAGTACACAGGCACAGATGCTAATGATCTTGAAACTTCATGTAACTATTATACAGTCAAACACGTCCAGCTAACCTTGCTTACTGCCGCTGAGGTGCGAGTCGTGAATGTCAAGGTGTGACAGTTAGCGGTAGAAGATGGGAATGACGAGAGGATGGGTTAGGGGATTAAGAGATGATGTAGGAAGCTCACTCTTTGGCCACATTACCCTGACCGAAGGTTTACTGCAAGTCCCACAATGTACTATTCACAGTCAATCTATGCACGTTATTGGTTGACTGCTTGCATTTTTTACAAAATGGTGGGTAGGCACATGCACACAACTCAGGAAGCGTGTGGTTCTGATCCCGCTCAGCAGGCCTGGCTCTCCACACCATCTTCCCTGCCCCATCTTCCTCAGAAACATTCCACTGATGACTGTGGGGGGGGGGGGGGGGGGGCACTCGTTCTGGTCTTTTTTTCCTGTGCATGAATTAACAGTATTTTCCCGCAGGACAACAACATTTGAAAGCAGGAGCCCTATGTTCAAAAACAAGTACAAGAAGCCAGACCCCCCCCCACAAACACAGCTATTTAATTACTACTTTGCTTTGAGGTCGAATCTGATCATTGGCCCGGTACCTAATCTCAAATGACAACCTCAAAGCCAACAGCAGGTCCCAAAAATAACCAGAAAAAACACATGGATGGTCTTCAAAAATCATACTTCCCTCAAGAGCTGAGGATCTGATCTGTAGCATTATTAGCTGTGGTTTGTTTCTCTGTGTGTGTGGGTCATGTATATGTTATATTGGGGGACCAAATGTCCCCACAATGTAATAAAAACCAGTTATTTTGACGTTGCAGGGACTTTTTGTGTGTGTGTGTGTGTGTGTGTGTGGATTAGGTTTATATTACATTTTTCAGGTCCTGAAAAAGATCTTTGAATGCAATCAAAAACTAAAAATGCCAAGTCTCGTATTTAGTTTGGTTACTTATGGTTAGGGTTATGGCTGGGTAGGGGTTACGGCCATCATGTTGGGATTAGTTTTCCTTGTAGAAATGAATGAAGAGTCTCTACAAAGATATAATTACAAACCTCTGTGTGGAGGGGCGGGTAATGCAGGAGATGGGATGATGGCCATATAACATACAATCTTTCCACACAAGACATTTCCAAGGCATACCTGTGACGTATCTGGTGGGCGGGACTATGAGCTGTGGTGTGCGGTGAGACATTAATTCCACCCTTTTGTTTCATCCTCCCTATTTTCCGTGTCAGTTGGTCCGTTCCTAGAGCCAAAATGGCCGCTCTAGCGGCTTTGCCTATCCAGCCTGTTACATTGGAATAGTCTTAATGAATTCCCCTTTTCCATCTGCTCAGTCCCCTGGCGCTGCAGGTCTGCTCATGATCCCAGCAGATGACTGCCATATCTGGACCTGAGGCCCACACATATGGGCTCTTCACTGTGCATCTGCAGGATGCAGGGGGGGCGTTATGGAGGCAGAGGAAGCGCCTGAACGCTCCTAATCACAGCGTCCTCTGCAGGAAGGAGGAGAAACCAGACCCCATGGTGCTTGACAGCAGCTCAGCAGCCAGGGGACCATCTCACAGGATCCAGCAGCCTGCGAGGACACGCAGAGTCACCACGCGCTTAGTGATGCGTTTCGGGGGTCGTCACGGTGGGACTGACCCCATAGATATTAGCCTGCACCACGCGCTGAGATATGAGACGTCTGCGTTACATTACGAGGTGGGGGGGCCCCCAGCGGTTGGCATGATGCAGTGACGGTCCCTCATTTCATTTATGAGGTTTTCATTACCTGGAAAAACGATGCTGTTGATAAGCTGTGGTCCGAACTCTCCTTAGTCTGCTAAAAAAAAACAAAGTAATCCATGTCAATATATAAATATAAATAATAATAATAAATATAAATATAAATCCATGTCATAAAATTATCATATTATTACATTGTGGGCATATTTATTGCAAGGAATTTTTGTTCATTGTAGTCCTCTGTCATATTTCAGTTATGGGGGGGTATGTACAGGATGGTGGCTCACACATCTTGGGCTGGGGTTCAAATTATCTGTGTGGGGTCAGGTTCATCATCCCGTGTCTTGCAGTTTCCGTCTGTGGTCCAAAAACCCAGCCACAGTCTGCGAGAATGTGCCCTGTGATGGACTGGCGTCCCAGAGTTTGATTGGCTCCCGGCTCCCTACAGTAGTGTTTCAGTGTTTCCCAACCCGGGCCCTGGGGACCCACAGACGGTCCACATTTTTGCTCCCAGCCAGACATTCCACATTTTTGCTCCCGGTAGGAGCTGGGAAGAAACAAAATCATGGACCGTCTGTTCGTCCCGGAGGACCGGGTTGGGAAACACTGCCTTAACTGGTTGTACCGCACACTGAGAGCAAGGCAAAAATCTGCCAGCAGAGCAGCAAACATTTTATGCTGCCTGTTAGCCTGAAGGCCTGTCTGAAATGTTGTGCACAGTATGAGCCAATAGGTTGCGTGCGCTGTCAATCGATCAAGGGAAAACATCGAACAATCGACACAAATAATTAAAACAAAAGAAGGAACTAGGAAGCAGGAAAATAAACAAGCTGGTGGAAATGAGATTAGTGGGGAAATGGACACTGCCTGTGCGACAGCCTTGAAGAGAAGCCGCTGGAGCAGGATTCCTGTTAAATAATAGCTGTAATTGTACAGCTCTGATTATAATTGTAAAGGACTAGCGGTGCTACATGGAAAGGCTTTGTGCCTCCGTGGTAAAACGAAGCCCATGGGAGACCGTGGCCAAGAGCTTCTCCCAGGATTCTGTAGGACTCAGCCAGGCTTCAAGGTGAGAGAACGTGTCCAGAGTGGCTCTGAATCTGGCAGACAGTCAGAGGAGGGAAGGTGAGATACAGGAGGAAGACGGTGACGTGTTTGGGTTGGAGTCACCGTCAGCGGGACGCTGTGCTGTTTGGAGAGGCTCCAGGGAGCAGGTCGACAGCTGAGTGATACGGGAACCTAAAGGGGAGACGAGTAGCACACAGAGCAGAGCCTCCGCATTCAGCCAAGCGAACAGCACCAGCTCAGCTTCTGTAAGCAAGGAGCACCTCACCTGTAATGCCGGCATTAAATGGCAGATCCCCGTCAACAATACTTTATTTCAGCATCAGAACTACTGTAACTAGTTCTGTGATGTACTGGAATTGTAGGCCAGGGTGTCTCCTGTCTCATGCCCTATGCTTCTGTGGAGGAGCTGGATGGATGGATGGATGGATGGATGGATTACATACAGCCTCTCCTCAGGTTACGATGGGGTTACGTTCTGAGAAACCTATTATAAGGCAAAAATGCATTTTAAGCAGGACACCTAACCTAACAAACATCGTAGCCTAGCCTAGCCGACCTTAAACATGCTTAGAACACTTACATTAGCCTACAGTTGCGCAAAAGCATTAACACAAAGCCTATTTTATAATAAAGTGTTGAATATCTTGTGTAATTTATTTAATAATGTACTGAAAGTGAAAAACATTTCCCCATTGTAAAGTCAAAATATCGTAATAGGCACCATCGTAACCTGAAGAGCGCCTGTACTGGGATCACTATAACGTGAATTCCTGTGCAGTATAATATTTTGTTGATTCGTTGTCAATTTTGCAACTTTACTCAAGTAAAAAATATATATTGTTGTTTTTCCACCCAGAATGGATTGTCTGAGCATCTCCGAGGACTGGACTGAGAAACACTGGTTTAAGCTATAGATGTTGAATTTTTAAGGAGACCTTTGCTATTTCCAAAATACGTTAAGTGCTTTTTCTTTCCACATCTTCCAGAGGTTTGCTTTATGCCTGAGTTTCGCTCATTATAAGAACAGGCGTGGTGAAAAATCGATCGAATTTTACCACCGAGGGCCAGGAAATCCATCAAGTCGGTTGACTGTTTCAGCCGCAGGAAGAAGTGTGGGAGTATGTTTAGAGAGTCTGCGAGCTGGTGGCAGGAGCCGCGTGTCCGAAGCGGTAATGTTTCGACAAGATAGGATTATTAGGGGGGACAGAAACATCAATAAAGTGTAGGCCTTAATACATTTCGGACAAAACGGAGATCAGGATGCGATTTCAGTAGCACTATGCCGGGCCGTCGTCCCACACCTGACCTTAATCTCACACCTGCTCTCTGCTGTGTCACACCAGCCCTTTGAAGATGAAGGTGAAAAGGCTTTTAGAGCACTTAAACTGAGCAATGCAACGTCATATCACCCCCTCCCCAGGGGTTAAGCTGTACTGGACCTTGAAACACTCTTTCTCTGTTATTTTCCCTGCTTTGATGGATAGTTTCCCAAATGCTGTCCTTCTTCAAAAGCCTGCGCTGAATCAGTGCCCATCCTGCCATAATGGGCAGAGAGCAGAGCCTGTCCTCCATGTTGTCTCGCCTGCCATAGTGTCTTAAGAAATACAGCTCTAGGAAAAATTAAGAGACCACTCCACATTTTTTTTAAAATTCTGCATTTTTAAATCTTGGTTTAATCCTGGTTCTGCCGGCAGAAGGCTACACTGTGAGGCAGAGGCTACACTGCGAGGCAGAGGCTACACTGCGAGGCAGAGGCTACACTGCGAGGCAGAGGCTACAATGTGAGGCAGGCTGCTTCCAGGCTCAAAGGTTCTGAAACAGCAGTGGACAAGAACAAGGTGAAGCAGGAAACCTGCCAGGCAGAGGGCAGCAGCAACTTTCTAACGCCGGAGATGACTGTCAGCTTATACAACAGTGCCTCATAAATCGGAGGATGACCTCAAATGGGAAACATTGATTGGTGTGAAGTGCACTGCTGGGACAATTCATAACAGTCTCCTAGAAGCAGGACTGAAATGCCAATGGTGGCTATATCCTGGACAGCTGGATACACAGTAAAAATCCAGACTCACCCTATTCAGTCACATTTTGGCCACGGCCTCAGGACGGGAAGATAAATTGCATAAATTGCCCCCCTTATGTATATGATACCATAATTCCTTAACTACAAGCCATTTTCAGTTTCTGGTCTGAGTTCTAGCTGCATGTTTTCAGGTTTTTGCTAATTCAGCTTTTTATTAATGAAATGTGTGCATTGAAGTGCTTTCATGTTCAAACACATTATTTCAAACGTGCTTTTCAGTTCATGCTCACTTTAAAATGAACTTATTTTACTCTATTTGGGAATGAATTCTGTATTATTTTTATTTTATGTCACAATCTCCTCCATCATATTCAGATCTCGACCGTATGCTTCAGATCATCTCCAGCTTCCGGTTTGTCTAATCAGTCTGTGCTCTTTGCATCCAGAAGGAGAAAAAAATGTCGCTAACGTTCCTCCGGCTTGTTTGTATTGCGATGTTTCCATGACCGAAAGGGCAAAAATCCAACAAATTCACCGGTACCAAGGGTCCATAATCCAGGAGAGTTTTTCTGTAGACATTGTGTCAGCTTGCAGCTGTCTACACCAGCCCGGCAATCAGCAGAGGTACACACAAACACGCCAATTACCCGCTATGGGGTAAGGCGTTTCCACAGCGACGCTGCAGAAACAGCCAGACCCCCCTCCCCCCCCCAACCGGGGCCCGTCCTGAGTGACTGCGACTCTGATGCCACAGGCAGAACACGCCAGCTACATCTATTAAGCCAAATATTTTGCTTTTTAATTAGCTGGGGTCTTATTAAAATTACAGACAAGATCACTTTTTTGTAGGAATACCAATCCACCCCCCAAAACCCCATCAAAGGACAGGGATGAGACTCCGTCTTGTGTCAATCTGCAGTAGATTCCTGAAATTGCGGCCCCCGAACACTCGTGCTCCCAGAGAGCCCTCCTATTTTACAAACGTACCTTAGCACGCGCTGAACGGCGCCCCTAGTGACCACAGTGCAGCCGTGCGCTCCCATGTGCAAAGGCCTCTACAACAAGCCTAATTACGTGATTTAAGTGCTGCACAAAATAACTTATCTGCCTCCGCAGCTCTATCAGTGCGGGGCCAGTGGAAAAACCCTGATACACGATCTGCAGGCCTTTCTCGTACTTTTATACTTTTAGGGAGAATTAAAAATGCTGAATTATGCTCTGGTTTTTTTTTATCTGTGATTCTTAGTTATAGCCAGAGTTGTGCTGAATCATCCCTATTCCACAATAGGTGGTAAATCTATTAGTTCTTTATTTGCTTGCACACAGAGGCTCTTGGGGGGCAAACATTTAAGATAATCCACTTTTGTAGAAGAAATAGTAATTATACTATGCCAGCCTGATACACCAGCCGCAGGTCTCCCCTTGATCTCAAGGTCCCCGCGCCTAACCGACCCCCCCCCCCCCCCCCGTGTCCTTTTTGCTCGTGTGCCCAGGCTTCAGACATGGGCTGATCCAGTGTGTCTAACTGCCCCCTATTGGTTGAGCAGTTGGCCTTCTGGGTGATGGAATGAACCGCTAAGCGAATCACGCGTCGAGATTCCGTCCAAATTGCCAGAGGGAGGGGAGGGCGGGGCACAATAATCTGTAAATGCATTCGCACTAAGTTTCTAATGAAGAGCCTCTCCACACATCAGCCCCCAGATCTCCTGGAAACGCAGACCGCACGTCTGAAGATAGCACGAGGATTCCTCCCAGCTCCATCCCAAGGTGAACCCAATATCACGCCGGTTCATGTAAACAACTCCACAGGACACAAGTCAGTGCAGGGGATCTCATTACATCATTACCATCAAAATATATGCAGAATGTTGGTGAAATTCACCTGTCGTTATTATGCAACCCTCAGCTCATCCATCCATCATTAGTCTTTATCACGCTGGTTTTGCTTGTGGAAGCACAGGGACACATTACAGACGTATATTGCAGCGGGAAGCCTGTTTGTCATCATTAAAATGCCTTATCATTGCTATAGTTACAGTTATTATGATAGTAATTGCCCTACAGTGGGCTGGCATCCCATCCAGAGTGTTTTCTGCCTTGTTCCCAGTGCTGCCTAGGATAGACCCCAGGCCACTCCTAAAGTCCTGTACTGGAGAAGTGGCTGGAAGATGGATTAATGGATGGATGGATGGATGGATGGATGGATGGACGGATGGGTGGATGGACAATAATTATTTCAGTAATTGTTTTAGATATTCTGTTATGAAATGCAGTTTTTTTGGTGGGGGTCACTGCTTGGGGATTATATTACAATATGAGAGGCAGATGGAGATGCTCGGTTTAACTGCCCTGTTTGAAATCACTCATGGAAATAGGCACTGTGTATTTAATTTATGGATGTTGCCACAAGAGCCCCACTGTTTTACACCACAGGGACACCAGCTGTCTTTCTGGGAGAGTCAAGCATGATTTAGCATCCAACTCCCTCAAAGTTAGGCCTTAAATTGTGAATTTTTAATTTGACGTCTGTTTGTTTGGCCTGCAGGTTTCGCAAACAAACCATCTCCGATCTCACCTGATGCTGGATACCTCAGTAACATGGCTGTGCAGAATCTCAGCTTCAGCTGCACGGACGTTTTTCATTGGCCAAGCACTGGCTTCCTTTGCTGGTGTCCAGCTCCTCTTCCCGTCGGTTTCCTTCATCTTCTCCATCTCTGGCAGCAGCGTCCTTCTGCTGGCATGTTGATTCAAGCATGATAAGAATTTTACAATTAAAGCGAAGCACAGAAACTATCCAGTGGTTTAAAGACATATGTTTTCAGAGACTTATCGTACTAAAAAATGATGCGAGGGAAATGACAGCCTTGTCAGACAGCGCTCAGTACAGCTTCTAGAAGGAGTCGGGTTATTGCTAAAGTACACAGTAATTTTTACTAAAACCGCAACACTCCCTGCCACTTTGCAGTTCACATCTGGGACATTTCACTGCACTACAATTATATTTTCCAAGATGGCTGAACGATGACCTGCAAAAGGGTCTGGTGAACAATAAACTATCTGGATTCTGCACCTGTTTGGGATTTAAAGGCTGTCCAGCTGAGCTAATGAGCTTTTTGCCCAAACTGACGCACGACGGGGGGGGGGGGCGCGTCTTGCCATTACAGCCCCTGAACACCATCACCCTCTTTTCAACACACAAAATCATTTTAAGAGCCGTAATTCCCAGCAATTAGCAGCTGAGCCATTACTAATGAGGAACTAATAACCATTATTGCCCCGTTGCCAAAGAAAGCCTTTTGGGCAGAACATTCACTCTGAGAGGGCTTTGGATGACATACCGCTGATGTCACTGATCATGTGACACTTTCACTTCTTTACATCACACATGTTATACAGTGATGACTTCTCACCGTGGTTGCCACGGGTTTCATTCACATGGATGGCACACTGACAATTCCAAACACGATTTCAAGAGACCGGGCTCCCATGTTTACCTTTTTACTGGTTACATCCCAAAACAAGTACCCTCTGCAAATCCTCTACGTGAAAAAGGATTCACTCCCTCCGCATAATGTCTTTTGGGCATTTGAGCCAATTTTTTGTGTTGCTAACCCTTTTCCAGTAGTGTGTGTGTGTGTGTGTGTGTGTGTGTGTGTGTCTTGAACTGCCATTTGAGAGCAGCCCTAGCAGGAATCACTGAACGTTGTGTACCAGACAGGGTCTCAGCAACTTTCCACATCCTTAAAGGTACAAAAAAATGGCTTTTCTCTCTGGGCATCCCTCTTACAGCCTCCCCCTGCAGATGGGGACCGGAGCACCTCCGTGTTTCTTAAACGGCAGGTTTTTTCTTCTGAGTTACTTTACTGCCGCCCTGAAGATGAATTATAGCGTGGAGTCTCAGTGAGTAACACAATTTACAGCTTCTGGCAGTAATTACTGCCATACAATAGGTCTGCTGTATACTACGGCTGAAATTCAAAACAGAAATAGCACATAAGCTTATGAGCTTATAAGTGTATAAGTGACAAATGGCTCGCCTGATTTTATTTCTGTTGCTCCTTAAAACTGGGCATTATCTCGTTAAATACAAGTCCAGCTGTTACTGCTGCTGTCTGCCATTTTAGCAGCTGTTTTCTCTGATACGTTCCGGTCCCTGTGAAACCAAAAACCAGAGTCATCCGGTGCTGATGTGGGAAACGAAATAATTGATGCTTGCCACAAATGCAGGGATGGCTCTTGGGAGTTTTACTTACACACAAAATGTTCCGAGGGCAGAAGGAAAAATGATTGGTTCAGAGAGATAACCAATGAAATTGTAGAGGAGGTGGGTCCAAGCAACTAAAGGAGGCAGGACCAAGACATCTGATTGGACCCACCTCCTCTACTATCTGATAGGTTATCTCTCTGAACCAATTATTTTTCCATATTCCCTCAGAACACGTTTGTGTAAGTAAAACTCCCATGAGTGATGGGATGTGGGCTTTGAAACACAGTGGGCGGGGCCGTCACAAGCTACCGACAAAATAGCCAACAGAAAATGGACTAAGCTATTCTGTTACTGACAGCCTACAATAACATCGCCCATTGTGCTGATCAAAACCATTTGCAATAGCTGCACACAGCAATCAATCTCTCACCCTTACAACACCCATAAAGTACTCTTCTAAGGTGCTACACCAGGTTATGCAAATTTTCAGTGAAGCTTGGCATTTTTCATGAAAGAAACGCTGAATCTTAATAAACCTGGGAAAATCATTAAATACGAGTGTCAGACTTTTACTAAAGAGACATAGCTGGACACGTTTCTCCATCCATCACCAAAGTTTCGAGTCTAAGAAAACCACAGCTAATGCGTTAGCCGCCTGTCAAAATGGCATGTAATTGGTTTATTTAAATCAGCCACCGAATAAATAAACGCATGAATTAATAAAGCTGCCTGTCCTTCTTTACCGAATTAACCCAGCACTCTGTGGTTCTGAAATGTTAATGGTTAGGGGCCGGGGGCATCGAAACCTGCCAGTCGATGTTTTGACAGCATTAATTTTCCCGCTGCTTTATGGGCGGTGAAATTACCGTGTTCATTTTTATACAATGGGAAAATAGGAGGAAAAAAAGCACGGGTGAAAGCACTGACCTCACAGTACCGCAGAAGTACATTAATGAGTCTTGTGGGTATACTCTTTGTGTTTTTGCCTGTTGGAAGTTCTTCACGCAGAATCGGCTAACTTTGTATGGATGTTGCGATGGACCCTAGAGTTAGGAGTGAAATGCAAGACTGGGAGCCTAAATAAATCTGAGAGGGAGCATTTTCTGACAGCCCTGAATCTTAGGAGGCACCCTTGATGGTTAGGGAAGTCACACAAGTCCCCAAGCACACGCCACCACGTTACGTCACCATAATGTAGATCGGCAACAGCCCTCCTGCACCCGAGAACTGTGTCCCCGGCGCGAAGCCCCCCCCCCCCGTGCCATGCTGAAGCTCTTGCCAGGTATGGGTGATCCATCACTCGGCTGTTGCTGCCAAGATTAACGACAAACAGCGGCCCCTGTCACTCCCACCTGCTGTCCCTAGGGGGCGCCCCTGATTGTTCATTAGGGCCAGCTGGGCACAGGTGCAGCAGACTGGAACGACTATTAAAAATGGATCCACTCAGCGGGGAGGGAGGCGGGAGACGGGAGGCGGTTAGCTGAAAAGGTGCTTTGATGCTTATTTGCCTCTGCTTCCAGGATTGCAGTCATTGAAACACCATATAAAAGTCTCAAAAAACAAGCAGCACCCCGATTCAGAGTGCCTGAGCCGACACGACTTGACACCACGGTCCCACAGCACATCAGTCACCCTCGGGAAGAATCGATAACGGATGACCTCATCAGGCCGAGTTCGGTTCAGCCTGGACAAACCACTGCCAGTGTAGCTGAGATGCCATCAAATTCTGAAGCCTAGGGCCACGTCACGCTCCTCTGCCCCGCGACAGCGGCCTCTGCGTGTCACGGAGGCTGCCGAACTTTGAGCAGACAGACCCTGCCCCCTGCGTGCAGAAAATGAAGGGTTTTGGGGTCCCACGGTCCGATGGTAGGAGAGTTAGAGAGACAGGCACATGGGCAGAGAGGCGAAGCCCACAATCAGTGCTGTGCAAAGCCGCACGCTGAGCCAGTCATCCAGCGTCACCCGCTCGCTGCCCTTCTATGCCTAATTACAGGGCTGCGGTTGGCATTAAGTTACAGTCAGTCAAACATGTGTTCACAATGTTGGCAGCATCACAGCCTAAGTCAGCAAGATCACAGAACCGATATCGAAGTATGAATTAGCCCGCGTTTATTCTTGCGCTGTAGTCGGCCATCTTGGCAGCCATTTTGCCTGGCCTGTATGTAGGCCACGACAGCTTTGCTTTGTTCTTCCTGCTCATCCCTAGCCAGCTCCCCCGTACATCCAGGAGAGCCATGTCTGCGACAAGATTAGTCACGCAACCATAGTTCCCCCACCCCTCCGGGGTAATGTGCTGCAGCCCCAGTGCTGGGCTCTACTGGCTCAAACCACTGTGACCGGAGCTGCCTGACCTGGGGGGTTTCAGATCTTCTCTTTAATGCTTTTACATTCTACTCCCCCTGAGAAACAACACAGATTATGTACTTAACTTTTTCCCTTTCTTGCACCAGCGTTAAAAATGCATCCACTGTGTGTGGCATTAAAAGCATATTGCATAAGCTGCTAAATATACCTCACCTGGGCACTGACTGTTCCCGTTCCAGCTTCTCACACGAGCTGCCACCGTCCTCGCCTCATCGCCCGGGTTACGCACACAGCAGTCCGCAATCGCACCGCCGCCATGTGGTGGCCTTTGTAAGGAGGCGCTGTGGGACACCATGATGACAGGCAGGATGATGAGAGATTAAATGAATAATAGATCAAATAAATTAATGGATCGATGAATGACTTATTGATTGTTTGACTGGTTGGTCAATTATTTGGTTGGTAGGTTGATTGATTGATTGGTCAGTTAGTTGGTAGGTTGGTTGATTGATTGATTGATTGGTCAGTTAGTAGATTGGTAGGTTGATTGGTTGATTGACTGATTGATTGATTGGTTAATACAGCATCTTCTGCTTCTCTCATCACAAAGATTGTTTCAGCATCTCACTTGTACCTCGCCATCATGTCGCATGCCTTTATTTCCGAAAAGTAAAAGCACTCTCCAGCAAATCCCTAAAATACCTCGTTCAGTGGTGCTGGTCGCCCCCTCACTTCTCACGCCCCATTGTCTTGGCTTTCAGTGGTATCTTATGGATACAGTGGCATGGGGTGCAGATTAAACAGAACCAAAGTGGGCACAACGTTTTTTTTAATCTACGTTTGGAGAATTAACCACAAGAGGGTGAAGGGCATGCTGTTGTGTGTGTGTGTGTGTGTGTGTGTGGTTGTGTGCTCACCCCCCTCCCAGCCCAACCATTAGTTAAGACTCCATAGACTATGGACCCCCCCCACAGAAGACTCCTGTTGGGTTGAAACATCTCTGAACAGCTGGTCCATTGTTTTCTACTCTGATTCAGTGGCCATTTTAATGAGCGCCAGCCTGCTTTGCTTTCATCTTCAGCCTGAAAATTGTCTGCTGGCATCCAGGAGTCAGGTACTAAAGCTCGATGAAAGAAAAGCTTCAGTGAACAGGAGGAGGATGGACCTACATTATGGGTCTCGTGGACCGTGAACAGATTCCACATGGGGCAGCACAGAAGTACAGACCACGGATGCTGGGAGGACTTCCTATAGGGGGCAGTAGAGAAAGTGGTGCCACAGAGTGGCACCATTGGTGAAAGAGAGACAGCACACACAGAGTGCAGGGTGCAAATAACAGGAAGTCCTTAAGGTGGAATTGCAGAGAACGAGGACCGGAAGCTCCATCAGTGCTACAAAGACCAGGAAGTGAAATGGGAAATGTAGGAGTACTAGTACATGTTTAGGTGGAAATACCCACCATTGACAGGAACTGGTCAGGGGCTTCCTCAGCCTGTGTCAGGAAAACACCTGCTTTAACTCTGGGGGCTGTTGTGTCATTTATAACCATCATTAGTTCCTGGGTCCTGCATCCATGCGACTGGTGTTTATATTGAAATGGCTGCTAGCTTTACATCCTTTGGCCTGTTTGGACATGTGTGTCAGTCTTTAACTTGATATTTTCATATCAGGATTTAAGTCAACAGCTTTCAATCAGGCACTTTCCTGATTCTTCATCTTTTATTTTCTGCTGTTTTTCACATTTTTCTGCATCACACACATAAATCAATGCTAGTCAAGCATTACTGCAATTATGCATTTTATATCTTGGCACCTTGTTGCTTAATTGGATCCATCAGTTAAATAAATGTAATTTTAAAATTAAACATCGCCTTCCCTGGTGGGAGGGCACCGAAATTAGCCCAAATCAGAAATGACCAGGTCCTATTATAACAACTTATCAAAAAGGTCATTGAGTGGTTCTAACTCACTGAAAGACCATTAGGCAATTGAATAAATTAACCTTAAATTAACGACTCATTAATTATCAGCTCGATAGTTCTTGAACTGCTGAGGTATAGGCTTATAAATCTGCAGTGAGCGACGGCAGCAGACTGTCACGGAGCTCTGTGGCTGGGCGATGATGAGGTAGGTCAGCTCTCTGACACCGAAATGTCAGGAAAATGCAAATTTTCAGCATGATTACAGCAGGTGGTTAAAAAAAAAGTCACAACAACAGGCTTGCGGCTCCTGCAGTCTCTTCTCTGAGACGTAGGGGGCACCGCAGAGGACACGGAAGTGGGACCGTGGACGACCCACCAAAGTGCTCGGCGCTATCTACGCGTCTGCTCACCCAACGGCTCCCTCAGCTCATCTCCCTGTGCCCTCATTGCCGAATCAGCTGCTTAGCTCATCTAAGCTCCTTCCCATAATGACTTACCAGCTCACACTTTTCAAAATGACCCATTTTTCCTGCTATGTTCTTATTCTCAAGGATTGAGCACCTTGGTTACAGTTCTAGTGCCTTAATTACTGTGCGGTAGGCCGCCCCAGCTGAGAGTCTGCTTTTTCAGAAGGTCCCACTGCTGTCACCCGTGGCACGTCACCGCTGGGTGACTGCGCTGAGCACAGGGGGAAAGGTGCTGTCTGGGTTAACAGGAGCAGGAACATTAACAGAGACTTACTCTTAGACTGTGGATCAGCCTAATTTTTCTGTTGAAAGAGGACCGTGTTGCCAGTAAAGGATAACTTTTCTATACAGGAGACATGCTTTTGCGCATTTCCCTGCCTCTCAGCCAGCTGGGATGAGAGGTCGTGAGTATTGTGGAATGCAAGATGGCTGCCAGAGAAGAAGGGGGGCGGGGTTTAAAGCACCCAGCCAATCACATGGTGCCCAGGCTCCAGACAGTGGGGAGGATTCAGCACACGCTCTCACTCTACAACGGGGGCACGGGTGGGTCAGCGGCAAAGGCAGGGAGCCGCTCTGTAAAGCAGCACGTGGAATGCTTTCATGCCCCCCCCCCCCCCCAAACATCCACCTACATAAATTCATTATACTTTGCAAGCCTTTTACAGAATATTTCAAAATCTTTCGGGCACATGGGCCAGTTCGGCAGCATTGAATGCTGGGCCTGTGTCTTCCCAGTGGGCCTCATTTGCGTGTGAGGAGATTGAAAAACACAGGAAGAAAGCGAGCGGAGCCGGAGGAGCCACTGCCTTCCGCGTCTTATGTCCGACGCCAGGGAAAACAGAGCCTCCCGCACACATCTTTCGGCACTTTCCTCTCGCTTCCACGCTAACAGGCGGCCGCATTGACTTTCGTGGCTGTGGAATAACGTGCTTCGGCAGCCGCGTGTCTCATTTAGCCCTTCCTGGGACGGCCGCACACAATAACGTAGCGTGTCACACGGAAAGGGGGAAACGGGAAGTGAGATCTCTGGCTTTAGGACAGCGCTTACTCGTTCCTTAGTTTAATTTCTCTCCTTCATATGCTTATAAAAGAGGGCTTGAGGACCAAAATTCAGGCAACGCAGCTACTGTAGGATTAGGAAGAAAACTGAATCGCATCCTTAAATATCCATGTTTTTAAGAAGTTTTAAAAAGCCAGAGAACCAGCCATTTCAATGAAGTTGGGAGGGGGCGACCCTGCCCTCCGCAGTATAAATAAGTATGTAAATCTTTGCAGTCAAAATGGGATGGGAGGAGTTATAGCCCCTCTAATACTAGCTACTCGTCTTAGAAACTGTTATCAGAACAGACTTTTATTTACAAATGAGGTATGAAACGCAGGTGGTGTGGGGCCCGGTCCCTTGGCATCTCGAGCCGTCAGGTGTCACAGAGCCGTGTTTCGGAGCCCCAGCTGGCGGGGGGGGGGGGCTGTTTCCTGAGCTGCGGGGATGCAATCCCCCCCCCCCCCCCTCCACCAACACACAATGCAGGGAGGAAGTGTAGGGGGTAGAGAGTGTGAGAGAGGAAATGAAGGTGGGGGGTGAGTCTCAGGAGGGCGAGTGGGGGGGTTTGGGGTGTTCATTACAGCCACCTGTCTCTCGTCCCCTGCTGTGCGAACAAACCGGCGTTTTCTGCATTTCTGGGCACTCGTTAGCCAGACGGAATCTCAAAGTCGTGACCCAAATCACCACACAAGTGTAACGATTTTCCTGCTAGATGGTCCTGTTGTATTTTTTCCCTACATTTCAGTCACACCTGAATAGGACACATCCCCCCCCCCCCCCCACTAAGCTGTTTCCTGCCCAGACTTGAATCACGGTTCATGTCACCATCTTGACAGTTTCTGAGCCACATTAAGGTACGTTTAAGTCCTGCTAAAACATCTCAGACACCATTGTAATTATGAGTAACCAGAGCTGTTGTATGAAGTATGGTTTAGGATAGTAATATTTTTAATGAGAGCTGAATAATAAAGTTGATAAATGATAATTGCCACTTTGCTGGAGTGTATTTGACCTTGAAGGTGCTGACTTTCGACAAATGCTGACCTTTAGACAAATGTAACGACCCTGTGACATGAGGCCATATGCCAGCCGCGAGGCGCTAAGCTCAGTATCCCGCCCCCAAGATGGCCGCCGTCAGTGGTGCTGTCGCTGTGATCTGTGAGCACAGTCTGCCAGCCCCGGCACTGGACCTCGTCGCTCTCCACAGGAAGTCAAACTTGAGCGGCGGACAGCTGCGCCCGGCGGACAGTTCACACGGGCTTCCTGCCGCGGAGGAGTCGCCAGGATGACGAACGAGCTCTGCTGCCGGCCTCGCTTCCAGGGGGCGACCCTGCCCTCCGCCAGCCAGAGCCGCTCCATCACCGCGTCAGGAAAACCGCTACCAAAATAGCCACGATCCGGCAGCCCCGGGGGGGACTCGGGTCAATAAGACCCGCCCACAGCAGCCTCACAGGCCCTCCCAAATGACGGCAGCTCTCACTGGTGACATGGCTCGTGATTCACAGAGCTCACCCCAAAAATAGGAAATCCAAAGAGACACCTTCCGTGGACATGGTGGGGGGAGTGGAAAAAAAACACAGGAGAATGGGATTATGGGATATCACTCACCTTAATGTTTCTCCCAAAAGCGGTAATAAATTAAATCAAATATGAGTGAGTGCGTAATAAGTCCCCAGAAGAGTCTGGCAGCCTGTCTGCCAGTGGCGGCCAGACGGAAGGAAAAATGAGCTGATGTGCAAATAAATTGAGAGCGTAGATCTACTGCTGAGAGCTGAGCTAGATCTGCCCTGTTTGTTCTCCAGGCTACATTACGGCAGAACACATGTTTTTTTTTTTCCTTAATCCTAGGAGACTTGTCCTTTTAGGTCCTTTCAGGCCACCGTTGACAGTTCTGTGCTTTTCTGCTTTTTTAATGAGGATAATCTGCCCGCCAAAATTATGGCACGTGCAAATGCTTAGGGATGGATGAGAGAGACAAACCGCTTCAGCCCAAGACATATAGAGCACCATGAAGCCGGCAGAGGCCGGCTTAATCTTTGCTGCAGGATGGACATAGGTGGAGGGGTAGTGTGTTGAGGGCAGGGATTTAATAAGGTTCATAGGGCACGAGCGAAGCAGCTGAACCAGCCAATCCCGTTGGGTCTCCCTCAGTTAATTAACATGTTGTAATGTTAGGAAAACGGGGGGTTTGGCCACCATCTTTATTAATTAAAATGTAACTGGACGCTGACAGAAAGGAGGAGGGGGCTGGGAACCAGCGGGCTGCCGACACAGGGAGCCGCTTCCACGCAAGCCGCCCTGCATCCCTGCCCAATGGCGGGGAGGGGGGGGGGCTGCTGCATTGAGCTCAGCTGGCACACCATTCACATCTTGGAGGGAGGGGGAAAGAGGAGCAGTTTTGTCTTTATTAGGGTTACAGGCCGGGGGCCATTTTCTGTCAATATAAGCTGTTTGGCTTTCTGGCGATAACCTGTGGAGATCAGGTGGGGAGGGGGGGTAATGTGTCGAGGAGGGGAAGGATGGGTTGCAGAAGAGGAGATGTTGGGGGGGAGACTCTGGGATTTGAGTAACTAGTTTTTGTAGCGATCTCAAAGGTGCCTCCACTGTCCCCAGCAAGATCAGCACCACCCAGCCACCAAGGGTCTGTGAGATCGAGGCGCCCAGAACCAGCTGCTCAACTTCCAGCTGGACCGCCGGCAAACCCCCCCCCCCCCCCCAGAGAAGGGGCCATCTGCAGGAGCAGAGCGGAGGAGGCGGAGACAGGGATTGGGAAAAAGGTGGCCAGGGAGAAACCCTCATATTCTGGGCTTATCAGTGCCCGAGTGAACGTGTGAGGATGGGGGAGCAGAGGAACGGGGGAGGGGGGGCACTGACTTCACAAAGAGGCGCCTTCCTCCTGTTCAGACTGCCTCAGGCAGGAGATAGCTAGCCGTGCATGGGAGGCCAGCGGCCATAGCAGGCACCCCTGAAGACATCACCATGAGGACCAGCGGGCTGAGGCAGGAGCCACCCCACCAAGATGGCCTGTTTTCCGTGAGGGGGGTGGGTTTGTCCGCATGGCGGGGGTGAAATTTATTAATGTGAGATTTTCATTTGCATTAATAAGTGAGCAATTAATTTGGTGACATCGTGTGATTTGAAGCAGGCTGTTTTAAAAATATTGTTGGAAAAGAACAGGATGTGTGTCAGAAGACAAGAAGGTCGAAGAGGCTGTTTGGACAAAAGGAGGTCAGAAGCGTGTAGACGGGCTTGTAAAAGACTATGGCTCTGTACAAGCACGAGGTCCCCCTCCTGTGCCGACTGGGGAGCCCCCCCTGCAAGAAGAAGGTGCCTTATAAAATTATTCAGGGTTGCCAAAGCTCATGCATATGGCGTGACACTCCCGCTTTCAGACCCTGAGTAATTTGTCTGTCCAAAATCTAACTTCTACACTGCCCCCCCCACCCCAAAGAGTGAGGGAGCTACCCCACATCCCTCCATCCATCACCATAACCACTGCGCCACTGCACCGCCCGCTACCCCACAATATTTTGCAAATAGGGCCCTGTTGCACCTCCAAGTCAGCACTGTGTGTAGGGAGAGTCTTTCTCCCATCCTGCCTATTGCTCCATTCCTCTTTTCATCCCTTTTTTTCTGAGCCAAGCCAACATAGCACGATGTCAGCTTGGATCCACACATGTGTCACCCCAGGGCTGGAAACGAGGTGGAGGGAAGCTTGGTGGCCTTTTTCTCTTCTGAAGTCCGATTCCTCCACGAGTCGCTTAATCTGACATGTCGAGCTCATGGCCAGGAGATTGTCCCACCGCAACAGGAGAGCACCACCTCTTCCCTCTTCTGCCGGACCTGGAACTAGACCTGGACCTAGACCTGGACCTGGACCTGGACCTGGACTTGCACGAAACCATGAACCAGGAGCCTCACCAACACGTCTGGTTCAGCACCAATAGAAGCCTTGTTCCTCGGTTGTCTCCTTTGAAGTGAGAGCTTCTGTTCCCGTTGACATAGGAACTGAAATATTTATATCTGGCACACAAATGAATGAGCATAAAGATTAAAGGATGATTCAATAAATTCAGTTCAGTAAGTTCATTTTTCCTAATATTAACCTTGGCGATACTCTGTGGCTGATACGGAGAAGCCTTTGTGTTTGACATCCAGTTGCCAGTTTCAGAACATCCACGAAATCTGTTGTTTTAAGCAATACGTGTTTATAGGAAATTGAACATCATAGCTCCGAAATCTGACTGACAGAAGACTGACAATTTGCACGGCGTATAGTATAAACTGACATTTGGCATCATAGTGCACTGATTAGCCTGTAAACCTCATGCCTACAGGGCCGTGAATCCAGTTCCAGCCCCTCGACTGTATGTGTTGAGTTTACTCATTACCCCTGTGTTTCAGTGGGTTTTGGCTGGATTCTGGATGTCCAAACATATGTGGTTAACAGAATGAGGTTCCACATTGTCCCTAGTGTGTGTGATTGTATGTGTGAATCCCATCCAGGATGCCGCCCCTTGCTTACTGGGATACGGTCCAGGCTGACCAAGACTCCTAAAGGGATTCAGGGCTACAGATGATGGATGGCTGGATAAAATTTACTTAAAGTAGAACTGGAGAAGTCCCTGGTGAAGTCCCTGGTGAAGTCCCTGGTGAAGTCACAAGGTAAACACAGCACCGGTTTTCTGTAAGCTGTGTATTTAACACATTTTACTGTAGACATTTAATTCACTGGCAATAAACAAAACACACTTTAAATAAATTTTAAAATGAAATCCTCCCCACCCTGGGATTAAAGAATTAAAGAGGGACCTTCCTCTGCTTCTCCTCTTTGTGGTCGTCTTTGATGAAACCATCTAGCAAAAGGGAAGACAAACGTTTAAAAAACGGGAAGTGAAAGAGACTGAAAGACAAAGCGAGACATTGGCAGCTGTGGGTTGCGGGTGGCGTGCAGGCAGCGAGAGATGGAAGGAGGAATGGCTTCAATTTAAAGACGAAGACAATGACTGAGAGGAAGGGGTGAGGAAAGACACTATCTCAAAAACACCCATTATTCTTTAAACTAGTGTATCTGTTAAAGGAAATGATAGAGGAAATTTGATATATAGGGGCATATTTGGCGTAAGAGTCTGAAAGAGGTCAACAGCACCCTCGCTGGGGCTTGAGTACAAGTCCTGTGTCCCAGGAGATGGAGAGAAGGCCGTTCGGCCCTGAAACAGTCACTCTGACGCTGGTAGTACGCCCCCCCACTCCCCACACCCCCTCCAAATGAAGTCCGTCACGCTTCCTGTAATGTGGCTGAAACCAGCATGTCAATCAAAGATACAACCTGAGTTTGACAGCAACAGCTTTGTCCTTCTTCTTTATCGATGTGCGTTACATGGCAGAAAATAAACGTGGAAAGGTTTCTCTGGCCATGTAATGTTTTGGGGGGGGGGGGGGGGAGGTAAAATTTAATTAGTTTTTTTGTGCTCTTGGCTGTGTTGCATTGACAGAAAGGAGAAGCACCGTTAGCCATTTTCATGGAGAGAGTGCAAATGAAGGGAGAGCAGCAGGCTTTTTGCTAACTGCTCAGACAATGCTGGGGGGCTCGGAGGGGGGGGGGGGGGGGGAATCTTGTGCATGATATTACATGACAATAGGTGCAGAGAAGAGACACGGCGGATAAACACATGGCCGCTTGTTACAGGCCATGAGAGACACCGCTGATGCCCCAAACACAGCGCTTAAGCCGGACTGCCCCAGCGATTTAACCAACTGTGTAAATCTGTAGGTTTCTTTAGACAAAAGCATCCGGCAGGCATCCAAAAATGTAAATGGAGACAGATTTACTGCGCAGTCATGTTGTCTTGGAGCTGCTAGTTTTTGGGCCGTCGATCGTGCCTCACTGGCTTTAAGATATTTCAGTCATAAGACGTCCTCTCCTGTCTCGCGGTAAATAAAAATGAACTCTGGTTTCTCTATCGATCATCGATCTGAATGCCGGCTTCCAGAGTAATGCTAACAAAAGATTCACTTCTTGCTGTACAGAGTAACTGAAGCTGAAGAAATCATGCCGCGCTGCCACTGGGCAGCCGCAGGGGACGGTGGCCCGAGACTCTTATTTTGGCAGGAGAGCGTACATGATTTCAAGTGTTAACTAGTGCCATGTGTCAAAATGTTGTTGAGGATGATGCCGCCAAGGATAGCGATTGGTGAATATGAGCAGCAGAATGGAGTAGATCAGGGGTATTCTAACCGGGTCCTCGGGGACCCCCAGACAGTACACGTACACCTTCTTGAGGAAAGGGGGGGGGGGATAATATCCAGAATAATCTTCCCTTTGGATTAGATCCAAATTTATTGTCATTGTGCTGAGTACAGGTACCGAGCCAATTAAATGTTTTCAGCATTTAACTAGGTGCAAATAAAACATATACAAACACAATGTATATACAATAAATACATTATATTTTTATATACATAAATTACAATTAATTATTTCTGCATGGTTCTGTGCAGAAAATCTTATGGTGCAGACAGGAAGTACAGAGGGAATGCTGGGAAATATGACAAGATGCAATGATACAAGAGCTTTGCACATCCTTCTGGCGTCATACACAATTTAAGAGCATCCACACCCCTACCTACAGTGCTGAACGCACAGCTGATGGCAGCGTATGCTGGCTCATTACCATTCCTGACCAGCTCTCCCAACACAAGGCTGTCCTGTTCCCCGTGATAACGGGAGTGCTGTAAGGGAGAGCTGGGACTGCCTCACCCTTGTACACAACCCCCCCCCACCCCGCCCCGCTACCTCGCTCTGTCTCCCTCCCTGAATACTCTGAAACCAACACCCAGCCCCCACAGAACTCAATTCCATGCATTTTCCAGGCCTTGTGAGGGAAGGGGGAGGGGCCACAATGAAGCAGCAATGTTTTAACCAGTCTTTGTTTCCTGTTCTGGTCTGGGGTATTGTTCTCTCTGTAAATGGACAATTAGGTAGGGGAGCACAGGCTGCTGGGATGCCCTTCCTCCCAACAATGGCCCTTCAGTCGTCGATTTGTGCAGGACGGTCACGGCGTTACCATGCGCGTCCAGAGGGTCTCCGTTTGGCGAACCGCAAACTGGACGGTGGGAGACCAGATGGGCGCAGGCCCACGTTTTCGAAATTGCTGGCGACGGAACACTGGCGGCGGTCTTCCAGCGAGTCGTGGAGCCGTTAGGGGGGGGGGCTCCCCTGACCCCATTGCGGGCAGATTCGGCCACATTAAACGCAAGGACGACACAAACAGGGAGAATGTCAAACTGTGAATCCACGCTGTGCCACGAGGAATTCCTAGTCAGCTAGCGGACGGCTTTCTCCAAAAACAGCTTGCTCCCCCCCCCCCCCCCTTTTTTTAACACATATCGCTCTTTTGCACAGCGGTATATTTTCAATAGAGCTAATCAAGTGTCTTCCCAAATGCTACAGCAGCAGGACCCATATTAATCCACTGTGCTACCAGCTGTTGCTGTTTTGGAAAATATTACCCACACAGAGAGCTGTTACCTCGCGAGTTGCTAAACTTTGCCTCCACTGTGTCTTGCAAATTGCACATCACCCTATTAGCTCTCCGGCTCCCCTTGGCTGCTCCACACACAGCAATGAGACGGATACGTGGACTTTGCCGACATTCTTCTGGGCTCACATCAGAGGTGAGGTTCCCCAGGGTGCTGTGCTGAAGCTCCCATGTCATGCAGGAAGCTAAGGAACCAGGATCTCTTCGTAGTGGAGTCCACCACATCCCGGCCCACCACCCAGCCTGGCCATGAAGGCTATGGATGTTTTCAGTGATTTCATGCTCATGTCTGTTTGCTCAGCTCGTTTTTGGGTCTTGTTTAGATAGTCGGCTATGTCTGCCAGTCCTGCATCTACACACTGTGATGATTAGATGATTGCTCTAGCATGCGCTCTAAATGTGACACCGTGAAGCTTTTTATATAAGTGTGAGGCGGTGGGAGGTAGAGCGGTGGTACAGGGCTGGGTTTGGGGTGAGTTTGCGTTTCCATGGCAATTGATCACCAGCCCTGTGCCCATAGACTCATTAGTGTATGTAACCCAGATGGTGCGAATTAATCAGAACAACCTGTTGAGCATGAGTAGGGTTAGCAGAGTGGTGGCGGGGAGGATCTGGGTAGCTTAAGGCAATGTTCCCGTTGACATGGTAATGTTTGCCATGGAAGAGTTTGGCAAAAACTTTGTGTAAGCTGATCCGGCTGAATGGCTGAAATGAGTTGATGATATTTTGGTGACGTTGGTGAGATCGTACTGCCGCACCATTACTTCTCTGCCCATTTTTTCCACTCGAGTCATCACGCCCCTTGGCTTTTTTGCCCATTTGATTTCAGATCAGTAAATTGAAGCAGCCAGCACAGGGTGTGGGGGAGAGGACTTTCCATTACCGTGACCCTTGGAAACCTTCTAAAGAAGAACTCCAGTTTCATCTTTATTACTGGAGGGGCAGCATTAAGGGGCTTTTCTGTTTCAGATGCTTCTGAGATGCTGGGCGGTCACTACCCATCGGTGGGGGTCAAAGGGCCATCATTGGACATCCCAAACTCTGCAGTCCACTGTTCTCACATTGTTTTGAAGGGCAACTTGGCTACACCTGATCCCAAATCAGTCCCTCTAAAATATCCCAACTTGGGCAAATCGTCTTTTTTATTCAAAGCTGGACCTAAATACCTGCAAGTGTGACAGCTTTTAACACTGGAGGGACCACTAAACCGACTTTGTTATCTATACCAGGGATGGGTGACTTTAGTTAACTCTCATGTGCAAATGATCCCAAACCTGCAACAGCAAATGAGGCACAAAGGTTTGAGTAAACAATTGGCTCTTATTTAGAGTTACAAAGGGGACCAGAAGACAACTGATCATGTGACCTCAAGGCCCAGGATTGTCTCCATAAGAGCATTTGAGATCTGAGCGATGTTTTGGAGTTATAAGGGAAATGCTTATTGTGCATTAGAAAGCCTGGGGCAGCTACTGAAGCCACTTGCGGTGTTTTGCTCTCGTAAAATGAGATATTTCATGCCTACGCAGTGGCCTTGGAACTGGATTGAATTTAAGTCTGTCAGCTTTTATTTTTTTTTGGTGATTGATGTGGCACTTACCGATTTATCAGTATATATGCCTGTAAGTTTTGCTCCACGAGACAGAGTGAATGGAATGGGGACGTTATTGGGGGGGGGGTTAGGGGAGGTTTCAGTTAAGGAGGTTTCAGCAAAACAGCAGGGGAGAGCAAAAGACCACCGTTTAACAACAAACAACAGGGGTGTGATATTTAGGAATCGGGGCGTGTGTTCTAGGGGACCCGGGGGGGAAAACAGGAGCTAATTTAGTATCATCTACAATCTGGCACAGGTACGGCAAGTGAACATTCTGACTTTTACTTGCCCCTCATTACACCTCAAACTGAATATGTTTTATCATACATAAATATGACCAGTGTTGTACGGCTGCAATCATTTACTGTTCAATAGCTAAGCTAATGCTAGCCAATTCAAACTGTAAAACAGAATAATCAAATGTTCCAAAATTTAATGAAATAGAATATGTTGAGTACAGAATAGAAATATGGCACATAAATAGCAATGTGCCTCTGCTTTTTTTACAGGGCAGAATCACTGCTTTGCAAATTACCTTTCATGGGCCTTCAAGCAGTGGAAGAAATAGGCAAGTCTACTGTGGCATTTCAGACCAAACACAATCGATTTTCCTTGCCGGTGCAGGACACATTTAAACATCGCCTCTCGCTGTTTTCATTTGGGCGTGAGACAGCTGCAGGCCACAAAAGACGCCCATCCTAAGGACCGTGGACGGCCTCAAAAGTCAGTGTGTTTGGTACAGAACGGCACTTGGAAACATTCTGGAAAATGCATTTTCCCTCAGTCTAAATGTTCAAATTTGTGTTTTTATAATTCTTGACTGGTTCCAAAGCACTGAATGGATGAACACTTTCCACTGGTGGCAATGCCCGTAACAAGGTATTTTATAAGTACTCTATTTGAGAGAGCTTCCTGTAGTGTCACCTGCCTGTGATTGAAGCGCTAGAGCTTTCCAGATGGATTCAGCAGTTGTGAGAGGAGGAAATTTAAATGGATTCATTAATGGATTAATTAAGTGTTGTCAAAATCGGGCCCTGGAGCACTTAAGTCCCCGTTGGCCTTTTTGTCAAAGTCTTCATCTTCACGATGAACATCAAGCTATCAATAACCCTGATAATTTTGCCCTTATTAACGCCGATGGAGGTCCCTGCATTCCTCCGTTGATGACCTGTGTTTCGGGTCTCTTGAGTTTGGGCGATTTTGGACAGATTCCGGAATTCCCAGGCACAAGCCGCATGGTTCCTTGTGAGAATTCTAAGCCTCACGGCAACAGTGATGTTTCAACACAGCCAATAACTGCCTAAAATGAGTCTCAACTCAGAAATCAATTCCGCATTCAGGAAAAAATCCATCTTCTAAAGTTTATTTCGCATCATTTATTTTTGAAGGATCATTAGTATATGTCAATATATTAAAATGAGTATTACACAACAGTCGATAACTATTTTGCCCAAAGGCCTTTGTGGAATCCGTTAATTCTTTACCGTTTTTGTAAAACAGCTGACTTGCCTGAGGGAGGGTTATGATAAATCCCCCACAGACAAACTATTCAAATTTAATTAATAACTGCTTGTTGTTCGGAACTGCAAACCGATGTTACCCTCTTTAGGGGCAACCCTGGTGCCCTGCATTCGGCCTGCACTCATCTCCAGATTTGTGCAGTGCTTGTTCGTAGATGATTTCACATAATAGACCGGCAAGTTCTTCTGTAGAAGCTTATAAACATCTTTTGAGAAATTCCACCAAAGGCAAAGGACAAAAGAATCCTTGAGCCAGAAGTGTTGCGGTCTTCATTTCCAGGAGACCACCTGATAACTCATTTTTTTTCTATTTTATGATGAAAACAATTTTACTTTTTACAGGTGAAAGGTTTTCTTTTGAAGGGTAAGTAGGACGAGAGTGTTAAAATGATCAGAGCAGGTCTTTTCACTGAATGTTTTGATACAGAGTCAGAAGGAGGGGTGATGGTCTTCTGCCCTCAGTCCACGTAGGTGATGGTCTTCTGCCCTCAGTCCACGTAGGTGATGGTCTTCTGCCCTCAGTCCACGTAGGTGATGGTCTTCTGCCCTCAGTCCACGTAGGTGATGGTCTTCTGCCCTCAGTCCACGTAGGTGATGGTCTTCTGCCCTCAGTCCATGTAGGTGATGGTCTTCTGCCCTCAGTCCACGTAGGTGATGGTCTTCTGCCCTCAGTCCACGTAGGTGATTGTGCCGCATGGTGGTGGTGAAACAGCGTCAAACTGACAGAGAATGACGACGAATGCCGCTTATCCCAGATGCTAAGTGCTAACCGATATCAACGACTGCCGCCCGGCCATAAGTACCGCTCTCGAATAATTACTTTCAGATAACTCCAATAACCTCCTATAATTACTAGCCTCAAATACCAGCCAAATACTACTCCTCGATAAATACTGCTTTCTGCTTTAAGGATGTGGGATTTGTGTGACAGCTATTAAAAAAACCACGACCTCCCCACACACTCGAATCCACAGTGACTTCATAATTTTAATTTATTTGTTTATTTTTTGACGGCACTGTTGGCATGACTCAAAGTGCAGGGGGCCTGTCCATCATGTTATCAGTCCTGTGTGTTTCTTTAAAAACGACTGTGACAAATGGACCCTCTCTACCCTCCTCCTCCCTATCGCTGTCCTCCCACGTTATGAGTTATTCAGCTCAGACGGCCAAGCGGGCATGGGGTTCGCACCAGAGCGTATGGTTACCAAACAAAACAATAAGCTGTCAGCGCCCAGGCCACATGGACGTGACAGCTTCCTGTGCGAGAGGAAGTACGCGCGGAATATGTGGCTCCACGCTCCCCCACTATCGCTGGTCGCTAAATTGGGAAAAATACAAGGTTTGAATAATTTCCTTCCAAGCTAGTTATTCTCTGCATATATTCCCACCAAGGACGACCCAGCGGCGATCCAGGAAAATCTCTCACCGGCCACAAACCGTAGACCTGATTCCAGCAGCTGATCAAACGCTTAATGCTGATTCCCCCTCCCCGCCCGCCACAACCTCATTGTGATGATCCCACGCAGACTTCCTGTCCTTACCTGCGGTAGGCGGGTCGTTACACGTCCCGAAGCTGCGAGTGAATGATTTTTTCACAGAGGCCAGTGACAGTGGCGCCTGCGCAGACCCTGTAGCCAAAACTGCCTTTGGAAGGACACAGCTCTCTCACAGAGAAGCGGCAGGTTGGAAAAGAAAAAGCAATGAATATTTGACTGGGGGGTGGCGGGATGCTCACAGAGGCTGTGGTGCGTTTCAGCCTTATTAAAAACACACCCTCTGTACCCCCTCCTCTCACGCAGACACATTCCAGCTGCTTGAGCATCAGTCTGTGTTTTTTCCCTCTTTTTTTTTGTTTAATCACTTACTTATAGCTGATTTTCAGCCCCTGTCCCCTGGGCTCCGTGGTACAGCCGTGACAAAACAGGAAAATAAGTGTCGGCAATCCACCGTGAAGGTCTGTGCCGGCGGAATGGCTGTCAGGTCTGATGTGACATGTGACCCCCCCCCCCCCCACACACACTGCCCCCCAGTCTGTAAATATCCTGGTACACACAAAAAATAAGATACCATCCAGGCAGCTGAGCAGTCTGGGACCCTGAGGGACAAAATGGACTCTGTTAATCCTGCCTGTTTCCCTAATAAACTCTCGCTCTGATATGAGTAAATGTTGCCTCTTCTGAAGTCTGGTGTTGATTGCTGCAAAGCTGGTCCACACACCATCTTAAGTCCCAGTCCTCTCTCCAGTACTTCAGGCCTCCTTTGTGTTAAATATTTTAAAAAGGGGGGGGGGGGCTTTTATGTTTATAGTGTACCAATGGGCAAAAATTCCCGACTCAGGGGCAGATTAAATTAAAACCCTAACCTCGAGCTGTTATCTGTTTCCACACATTGGATTCCCCCCCCCCCCAAGACCCCCAACCCTACATCGCATTTATTGCTAAATAGATTTCAATTCCAGAATCTCCTATTAATGCTGCGTTAATCACATCAGCTTTTACATCTACAGAAAATAAGAATAATCCGCCTTTTATTCAAGAGTCTCAGCAATTAGTCGACATCAGAACATGTAAACAGAATAATAAAGTCTTACGGTGGCTGGTTACACTAAGCGTGGAGACGCACCTGCTCCAGTCCGCACGTTATGCCTGATATTATGCTTCATTTTTATCAATCTAAAAGAACAGCCTCATCAGGAAAAAAAAAAAACGTAATTAAACATCAGAGGCCTTTCCGGAAGCCCCTGTGTGAAACGCGCTTTATTTGCCTTTTATCAGAATGGATAAAAGCTAAATGGAACAGAACTGGGTCGCCTTTCTTTCATGTCGTGGGCTCCACCCTCCTGCAAGGTTACAGCCAGCAGCGTCCACCTGTAAAGTGCATTTATAGGTCACGTTTTGCAGGGATGTCTTCCCTCCTCAGTTTGAAGGTCATTAATTTATAAGGACATTCACCTGTCTGGTTTATTAGCTACTATCGCATCCCATAATACACACGATCCCAGTCTGTAATATCGTAAAATACTAGATATATAACCTAATGGGTCATTCGGTGACTGGTGTCAAACAGACATAGAAATTCACACACTTTCGTCACTATATCATTGTGCTTGATTAAAATCCTTTCCATGGACAAAAATTATGCCCATTCCATCCATCCATCTTTTTATAATTACTTACCAAGGAAGCACAGGGTACAAAAAATATATATTTATGAGATTGTAGGGATACTTGGTCCCCACAATGTAATATACATGTGACCACACACATAATCATCAGCAATTAAGAGAGGCCAATGTTTTAAGGTAAGATAAACAAGATATCCTCAAGGAACCCACACAGAGTGACCCCAGCAATTTCAGTATGTCCATCTGTAGATTAATCGCTTGGTTTTTATAATTCAGCTGAGATGAACCCAGGCCTAGACCAGACCATTTCAGACATTTTAACCGCTCCATTTAACATTTTCACCCTCTTGAGCAATCTTTTCACTGTCTGAGATTCTCTCTTCGTAACTCTGACTTCACATGTCAGTGATGTGAATCCCGGTCACACAGATTCCTGCTAATATTCGCCAGAAATATTCCGAGGCTTAAATGGCATTTTCCGTCACTCACCATGTTCCATCTCCAAATTCTTCTGCTCCCCGCTCACCTTGAAGCCAGGGCAGCAGCCCAAAGCAGGGGCTTAAATCCACCGGAAACAGCTCAGCATGTTTGCAAGTAAATTTGTTTTGCCTGGGGGAGGCCCAAATTAAATGTGAAACTGACAAAATCATTTCATTTTTGAAACCTGACTGACTCCGTGAAAACATTGCAGCACTCATTGAGAAATGTCATTTAAATTAAACTGGCGACCCTTGTCACCAGAGAACATGACTGATTAGTGAGTTTCTGTATTCTAACAGCAACTTCATGACTAAAACCATTAGAGCAGAGAGTATTAAACTGACACTTTTATTATTTATAATAATAATAATAATAATAATAATAATAATAATAATAATAATAAAAGGCTTCATTTATTTTTTCAGTCATGGGAATCATGGAACAGTACCGCAATACCGCAGAATATCTATTAGTGTCAGCAGTGTCTGCATATAAATGAATCGGGAAGCTACAGTTGATCTAGAATTCATTTTGACATCTTTTGAGTCTTTATATATGGAAAACCACAAGGAAGACAAGATGCTCAGAAGATTACAGCTGAGCCCCACAGCAAAGGCGCTTTATGATCTAGAGTGGATGTTTGTGTATGTTTCCATGTGTGAGATATTAGCAAGGGCTTCTGTGCTTCAAGGGTGTCAAGGTCACAGTGTCTGTTCAGTGTCTGCCCAGTGTCTGTCCAGTGTCTGCGCAGTGTCTGCACAGTAGCTGCCCAGTGGCTGACATACACTAAAGGCTCTCCAAGCCTCAGTTCCTGCCATCCAAAATTCCTCTGACTTGAAGGGTCCTTCAATCTGACAAACACGTTGTCTGCCTGTTAGATGGCTCCTACCTCCGACCTGACTCGCCTTCTACCTGGGTGGTCTCTGGTCGTCATGGCTACTCTCGTTTCACGGTACAGGTGGAGACTCTCCATGGAGTCTTTAGCGTGAGTGTGTACAGCACTGAGGAGCGCAAGGGATCGATGGTGAGCTTGCTGGGCAGGGAAGAGGCAGAAGGAAATTGATCCCCCTCCCGGTCCCCCAAAGGTGAGGTTCCTCTTGAAGTAAAGATCAAAGGGGGGGCTGTTTGCAGAGAGCCGAGGTTTTGGTGGAGGCGGGGCACATGGGTCCTCGGTCCGCACCTGAACGTGAGGCTGCTTCATGCCTCACCGCCTCCACCTCAGCAACAAATTCAGCGACAAACCGTGTAAAGCTGGGACTTGATTTAGTCTGGTTGCTCTTTCTGCCGTAATCGAGGACCACAGCTGGGGTCATGTTGGACATCTCACCAATGTGGCTGCCCCCCCCCCCCCCCCCAAGAAAGTTACCGTCAGACACACGGCATTGCCATTTGGAGCGCATAACCTTCATTCTACATCCACCGTACAAATTTTATTTACCTGATTAGATGTATCACAGATTAAGGGGATTTCACCTTGGCAGAATGCGTACTTCGCCGTAGCGCTACAATGCAATTTGGCATCAAACGTAATGTTACAACAGTTTAACGGGAGCAGTTATTAGTCTTATTATAATGCCAGATAATTAATTTGGTGGAAAGGCTGAGTCGTACATTGATAATGAATTAGCATGGTATCATATAGGATCTGCAGACTAAAAGGTTCATTAAAAGTACACAGCCTGCCAGTGTTTTCATGAGGACGGAAGCAGCAGAACATTTTCACACACGTACACCAGACAGTGAACTTCTGTAATATATTTCTTTATAAGAAAATAAGAGTACGAACAATAAGGATCATAAGAAAACTGGCTTTAGTAAAACCAATGCTGAGATGTGATGTATGTGTGCGTCTGTTAGCTTTGTATTTCTTTATATTATCCTGGAAAATGTTGTCCTCCTCTTTGTCCCACCAAGCAGGACAAGGAGATTGAGCTGAATGTGTTCCCCGGTCTCCTGCGGTCGGAGTTCTCAGTGTTCCTAGAGATCGGCCGTTCCAGAACACCCCTGAAGCTTTCTAGAACTCTGGGGACCAAGGTGCAAGTTGTGTGCTTGTGGATGTGAGGGTTTTGTGCTAAAACAGTAAGAAGAGACACTTCTCGGCCTCAATGGGCAGCGCTGGAGTAAACAGATTGCTTGCCTAAGAGCCTCACTGGGTTCCTTTCAACAGCCTCCTTCTTTGAATGACTCAGTCTTTTCAAAGAGGCTGCAGATGTTCCGGCTAGGATCCGGTAATGGCCACAAGGTGTGGAAGAACAACACAGCCCTCAAGCTGAAAAGACAGCACTGTGCTCGCACCACAGTGGTATAGAGTGTGCTTAAACAGGAAGGCATGTTCGCCGGCCTCGTGCCTGTGCTTGCGCTTGCGCTGTGCACTGGGCATTGACCTAGCCAGCGCTGAGATTGACCTGCAAAGGCGGGTGTTCTTAGGCTTCATTATTCTTTGATTGTCAAAAAAAAGGAATTCTTTTGTTCATCATTAAAAAGCTAATTTTGTCCAGATAATTATAAGTAAAGCAGGAATGATGTGCAGGTCACATCCAGATGAATTCAGATGTGAGTCTTTTGCAGGGATGTGGACGTCACACACTTCCGTTTTCTTGGTTCATCCAAAGAGCTCCCAGCTAGCGTACCATATACTGAAGGCAGGCTACTGAGGGGCTCACGGACTGTATGCTGGGCCCGTGTGCGCATGCGTGCGCGAGTGTGCATGCGTGCATGAGGGCGCTCTCTGTCAAGCGTAAAGCCCAACCACTGCTTGGGATGTGAGACCATGCTACAGGGTCTCTGTCGGAGAACCATGCTGGGGACTTTGGGTGGAGGGGCCAGGGGACACAGTGAAGCCCTCGGGTGGATGCCATGAGGCATTATTATGTAATACGGTGGGTGGAGGGACGGCCTACCAAAGCCAAGAGGTGCTGCTTCAATGCCAACGTGTAGTAATTATTTGTGCTCAGATTCTGCAGTCTCAGTCCCAAAACTATTGGTTCCAATAAATGAAAAGCGAAACCACAGTCAGACACGAGCCAGAGGGACACGGACCGTGACTGAGTTTCGGGGGGCAGGGGCGGGGTCTGTCACACAGTTGTTTCGATCTTTTCGATGATCTCCACCATGGACTTGGAAGGAGACAGCAGACTGCACTGGTCTTGGTCCCACAGGCTGCCGGGGTAGGAGTCTCCATCAGTGCTCAGCTCATCTTCCTCCTCTTCCTCCTCCTCTTCTGTGTCGTCGTCACACGACTCCATGTAGTGCAGGCCAAGCGCATTGATGCCAGAGTCCTCTGAGCTGGAAGGGGAAGAACAGTGGTCCATTTTGGGCCCGCTGACCTCGTCACCAGGGGCGGGCTTGGGTTCTCTAGCGGCTCGCTCTGGGGGTTGCTGGGGGGGCTCCTGTGGTGGGGGAGGGGCCGGTGTCGGAGGCGGGGGGCGCTGCACGTAACACATCTTGCCGTTGATGCGTTTGACCACATAGTCATCGATGAAGAGGTCAGCGATGATGCAGTACTTGGGTGACTCGGGGCAAGGCGGGACAGGGAAGAAGGGAGCGGTCCTGAGGAAGCGCTCGGCCAGGGAGACGGAGAGATTGATGGTGTCAGTGTAGTCAGAGGGAGTCGGGGGCACCGCCGTACTGGGCAGCTGGCACACACTGGTCATAGGCTGGTACACATATTTACCTGTAGGAGTAGAGAGAATTTACCATGCAGAATTCTGGCTGTATGCTACACAGTAATGATAAAACACAGCATAATGCTACACTGTATGTTTCTGTTTACAAAGATTCCTTTGTTCAGCCATCAGGATTTCAACCCTACAGCTATGCATCTGGACGCTTCCCCAAAAACGCGGAATCGATGGAACGTGACGAGAAACTTTTGGGCTTTGTGCCCATTAACCCAAAATCTCTGGGATTTTCCAGGAATCCCTGACATACCTGCAAGCCCCAACACTGTTGCAGTAGTACCCATGTTTTTGGAGGTACGCATTTTTGCAAGCGGATGTACATTTATCTCTGCTTTGGAAACTGATTGAGAGATCTGGGAGAACTGAAAACAAGGCCTGGATTTGGAATGGAGGTCCAGATTTTAGGAGCCTTTCTTTATTGCAATGTCACAATCAGAAAAGGACGGGATGTGAACAGGGCAAAACGGGACGCCATGAAAATTAGACACAAGACTGCAAGGGTTTGTGGGGCTGCTTATGTTTCCAGAATGAACTGTTTAGCCTGGTTTGACTGGTTGTGGTCTGACTGGTTCATTCACTCTGTGGTCTTTAAAGGAGATCTACAGGAGGTCGGATTTACCATATTTCCAATATGAACCACCTGTCTTTTCCACATTCTTCAAAAAAAATCCTATAAACCACATTGCTAGTTGAATTACAACTGCAGTATTTGTGTTTAATGGAGTCATGGCATGTTCCCATGTTGTGCCAGTGTGGTGACACAGGCCTTGCAGAAAACAAAAGATGGCTGCTGGACATGAGCTTGGCTACGTTTATCCTTCACCTGGACTCTGTGGGGGGGGGGGGGCACAGCTGGTCATCAGGAAGGGACGCTGACCCTCTTCCTCATCTGGCCCTCGCAGATGTGGAGGGCTGCCGGAACAGCTGCCACTCCGAGTGAGAACAGAGCCCGCGTTAGTCAATAAAAGCTTATTTGGCATCGCCGTTGCCAAAACCCTCCCCACCTGATTTTTAAACCTGTAAATAATCTTCCAGTCGATTTTCCAGGACAGGGTCGCGGGCAAAAACCCAAAAATATCTTACAGTGCCAGTGGGTCCATTTCTGTTTAGTTTTCTGAAGCAGAAAACTAAACTTTAGGAATGTGTGGCACAGGGGGTCTCTGGGTAACCCTGTCCCCTCCTCCTCTGGGCTTTGAATCGCACTCCTCTTCTCTGCGTGGGGCTTGCATGTATTGTCCATATCATGTGGGTTTTGGCCAACAATTCACAGATAAGTTAACTGGTGTCTCTAAATCAGCTGGAGTGTGTGTGTGTGCCCTGGACTGGCATCCTCTGCTGGCCGTGCCCCTGCCTTCGCCCTGTGCTGCCCACAACAGGCACCAGGGCTCTGACTCACGACCCCCAACTATTAGGTGACATGAATGAGGGTGCCAATCCTCCCAGGGTTCCTCAGGACACAACCACGGGTCATTTTCTGTTTCCTGTCCCTTTCCTTATTTAACAAATCCACGTAAATCACGCACGCACGCACCGTGAAGCGTCCTGCTACCGGCATCCCTGGTCGGCTGATGCCAGTCAGACTTTGAAAGCCCAGAAGGGGGCGCCGTGGCAGCGGGGAGGCGGCGAATCCGGCGGTGCAGCAAAGCCAGTGGCCGTCATGTGATCGTGAGTCTCTGTGGCACAGCCAATTAGCTCGGCGCGGCCGGAAGGACTGTGATAATTGCCGCCGTGCAGCTGCATGTGCATCTCATTAGTGCCTGAATTTCACATATAAATGTATGTATAAACAGCCCTTCACAATCCTGCAAGGTTAAGGCAAATGAACACGGTCGCCGGGCAGCTCATCGGCAAAAAGCCCTACCGCACAATGGCATCATTTTTTAAATGACCCAGTAACTACGGTGATGCCCTTCTCACAAACGACTTCTAATAATTAAAACAGACCACATGACTCGAACACAGACCGGGTGCCCTATTTGACAAGCAGATGCCAAAAGACTGACTGGGTTTGCTTGAGATGAAACAGCAGATATCCCAAGATCTGAATGGTATTCCTCTTTACGAAATACTTTCAGAATAGTCCATCCATACATCCATCATCTAAGCACTTAGGCTGAGCCGGGTCATGGTATCCTGAGTAGATTGTGCTTTTTAAATGGTTAATCCTCAGAATAACAATTAAATTAAATCCAGCAAACAATTAAATCCTGCAAAGACTTAAAATTTGTTACTTACTTCTTAAAATTTGTTACGCTGGCGATTATTTCCGACTGCTTATTTAATATTTAATAATAAAGCATAATATTCATTCATCATTACATGTTATGAAAGCATTAAAATTTAAATTCTCCATTATTATTTTTGTAAACAGTTGCGAAAAGAGTATTCAAAGGAAGTGATTTTTAAGACGCGTAAGATTTTTAAGATTGTGTCTAATTTTAGATTTTGCAGTTTTATTTTGCAATTATCTGGGTAGGTGTCAGTGGGTTTGTGGGTGTGTGACTTTGTGATTTAGCTTGGAAAAAAGGGACAGCTATTGCTGGGAGACACTTAACGCAGGGCTGGATGAGAGACCATCTCGGGGACAGCTATCACTGGGAGACACTTAACGCAGGGCTGGATGAGAGACCATCTCGGGGACAGCTATCACTGGGAGACACTTAACGTGGGGCTGGATGAGAGACCATCTTGGGGACAGCTATCACTGGGAGACACTTAACGTGGGGCTGGATGAGAGACCATCTCGGGGACAGCTATCACTGGGAGACACTTAACATGGGGCTGGATGAGAGACCATCTCAGGGACAGCTATCACTGGGAGACACTTAACGTGGGGCTGGATGAGAGACCATCTTGGGGACAGCTATCACTGGGAGACACTTAATGCGTGGCTGGATGAGAGACCATCTCGGGGACAGCTATCACTGGGAGACACTTAACGCAGGGCTGGATGAGAGACCATCTCAGGGACAGCTATTGCTGGGAGACACTTAACGCAGGGCTGGATGAGAGACCATCTCAGGGACAGCTATTGCTGGGAGACACTTAACGCGTGGCTGGATGAGAGACCATCTCGGGGATAGTTGCACTGGCTTCCAGCAGCCACTCAGAATGCAGTGACCTTCTCTGAGGTACGATGTGCAATTCATTCAGTCAATGGAAGCAGCACAACTGAAATTCTTTAAAAAATCAAACTACAGACCCCTGTGCTTTTTAGCAAAAAGGTTTTTCCTTGGTGCTCCAGCCAACTTGTCAAGTTGTAGCAGTAAAAGCCAGTGATAATGGAATCTGATTTTTAAAATATTACAGTGATTTCAAGCACCATAAGGTGAGACCATAAATTCAGGGCTTGTTTTGTTTATATGAGTCCAAATGTCCTGTAGCTGCTGCGACATCATGTTATAAACGTCTGTACTTTCAGTTCCACCGACAGCTTAAATGCTAGAGTTTTTCCCGATGATGCTACAACATTCGGATCTCTGCCAAATGATAGCTTAGCCATCTGAGTTCTACCCAATGATAGCCTAGAAGTCTGATTGCTTCCCAATGACAGCTTATAAGTAAAAGTCCTTAGCCAAAAGCATCATGGGAGATTTAGCAAAGAGCCTGAGAACCCTCCGCTCTGCCATTAGGAATCATTACTTGCTATTTCTCCATTTAATTACTTAATGAGAAGCAGCATGTTCCAACCCTCTGGACTCCACTGAGTTGCTGTATGTGAACATTGGCTAAACTTCTCCCCGAAAAGAGCACCAATTGGGCCACCAATTCCTGCCACCTGTGAGGAGCGGGGAAGAACAGAAGTCTTCGTTCAGGGCCACACACATCTCTAGAGTCAACGCCAAGTCAATGTCTGAAGGTCATGGATTCAAGTCTCATAAGATGTACAGGTGTTGTACCCTAGAGTGACGTGTATATCTTGGCTACTCCCTGAAATGAAAAAATAAAGCTGCAGGTTGCTTTAGAGAACGTTTCCTTGTGAAATGGTACGTGCTAAGATCTGATCCCTCATGCCACACATTTCAGGCAGTACCTTCTGAAGCAGCCAGTTCACTGCAAAGAAGGACAAATAAAGAAAGAGCCAGGTGTGATTATTCATTGGCCCGGTGCATTCTGGGGCCTTGAGGAGGCATAGGCCTTGCTCGTGAACATCCATGTCCACGACCATCTCGCCCTTTGCTCATTGGCCCTTCGGCGGGAGGTGCCATGCTGCAGCTCTCTCCCCTCTTCACTTACTTATCGGCGACCAAAAGAAACCGCGAGCATCCCAAACAGGTGGACACCCACTGACGCCACAGGACGAGCCTGTCACCAGACACGGCATATTGCCGGTGGCATTAAACACAGCTAATTATCTGTAACGAGCAGCTCTGGCTCGTCTCTCTCACCAGCTGTGCACGAGGGCACTAAATAAATCTCCCGTTTTTTCAGTTTCAATTCCTCCCTGCTCCCTACAATCCTCGGGGACCCTGAACAAAACAGGCACGACTTCACAGTGCCCCCCTCCCTCACCTCCCGAACACAGCTGTGGTCTAATCCACACTGCTGGCCTCTAATCGCCCCCCCACCCCTTATGATTTAAAGATGGCATCGCTCCAGTGCTCCCGGAAAGCAAACATGGCAGCCTTTGTTAGTGTGCACTGCACACAGCCTCATGCCCCCCTGACAACCTCCTAGACATGTCTCAAAAAAGCACAGAATTCAGATACTTCTTGCCCATTAAACTGAAGGCTGTTCCAATCCTATACAGATTAATTGGAAAACAAAGACATTTCTACTTGATGAGAATCTACTGAGAATCTTTCACAAGCGTGCTTGCTGCCTGGCAGAAGCCTGAGGGATCGGCTTTGCTGGGATGTAAAACCACATTGTTTGCAGTTGATTAACACAGACAGTGTTCTTTGGTGAATTACGACTTTCCGATCCGTTCATTCCGTCTCGGTCCTGGACAGGATTGGCGTGTAGGGGAACTGTGGGATTATACGCAGGGCTGCGACTCAGCCAGGGCATGAACTGCGAAACCCAGTGCTGTGAAACGTCTTCACCGAAATGCCGATGGAACCGAGAGACTAAAATCAAACAACCTTTACACATCTGACGGTTTCTGACTCTGACATAAACACATTCAGACTTAAAGCGACAGCACATGCAAATTTCACTGCTCCACGTCCATCCCCTGTACCTATGCCTGTATTTCAATGTCGATGGAGAAAAGGTGTACTGATGTCAATCTTTCAGAGCTCAGGACAGACTCTGGCCCCGCAGTGGTTCCACAGCTAGACCAGAAGAGACTGCACCAGGCCCGACTGGAAGCTGCTGTAAGTTCCTAGGGTTGTTGGGCCAGTCTTAGTGAGCTCAATGCCAATTTAATCATTTATATCCCACAATGCATCAGTTGACTTCAGGAGCCTGGCATGTGAAGCTTGCACTACTTCAAATTAACAGTAGTCTGAGGAAGTGAGATACACAAAAATACACACATATGCAAATCGAATCAGATTCCTGCCTGCATTGACTAATTCACCAGTGCATTTCCTGTTCCCCTTTAAAAGTTTTGAACACGATCCCTCCATTTTCCTGTGTCTGATGCAAACTGATTGTCTTCAAGCCGAGCTATAGCCAATTCCTTTTCGCGACGAGAAAGTGAATGTATTTACAATCCAAGGTAAACCGGCAAAAAAAACAGGACGGTTTGTCAATATCCAAATGGCTTGTGTCCAAACCATTTCCAACACTCATTCAGTGGGAAGGGACCTCATTCCAGGCATGAAGAAACTCTCCCCACTGATGTCAACATGCAGACGCTTGAGACAGAATAAATAACAGCATAATTAGCCTTGTGCCCCTGATTTGCATATGTCATGCTGAGTGTATTAATTATCTTCTAGAGTGGAACATTTCCACGGGTGGGGGCAATATTACCCAGCATTCCCAGCCCGGCATGTCCTACTGGTGACTGTTGGTCCAGGATTCACATTGTCTACCTCACCAGATTATCAGACACTGTAAATTTTAGAATGCCTGTTGTTACTCTCTCACTCTGCACGGCGGTGAAGGAGATGGAAGGGGTGAGGTCAGGGTAGGGGCGAAGGTGAGTGAGGGGACAGCTTTGTGAATGAGCCAGACATGGGCAATAAGATTCTCAGCTCCTGTTCGCAGAAAACTGAATTCCACCCATGACCCCTTGTGTTCAGAAGGGGACCCCATCCCAGCGACAGTAACCAGCACCTAAACGGCAGGGAGTGACGATGCATAATTTTATGATGGTCATTTTCAGAGTTTCCCCAACAATCATCAGGCAGTAATAACACTGAATCAACCACTTTGCCACAGAGTGATCTAAGCTGACCGCGATTTCATTTCAGAACTCGGTGAAACCCTAAAAATACACCAGCAGTGATTGATCATAAAACTTTAATACTTTGACTGAAAATACCAAGATTATACAGACAGTCAAGGTTATACAGCTTCTCTGCTGCCTGGCAGACAGTGCTCGAGAGCACCAAAGCCGCAAAGAGGATTTTTACGTCGTCACCCAGAGCATTAGCACATGAATATCAGCCAAATCTCAGCCGAGTCTGTCTCGTCAGACAGAGGCAGCGCTTTATGCGTGCTGCTTTCTAACACTCTGCCGTTCCGAAAGCCCAACGTCGGCTGAGCCGTGTCAAAGCTGCGTGTGGGGGGCGGCACACAGGATCGACAGGGTAATCACGCCAAGTGCTGCAGGGCCTGATTGGTTTAGCGCGAGAGGCTGAGATTAAGCTTGATGTGCTCTCATTGTGGGAGGCTGCACATCCTGCCCGTTCCAGTGGAAGTGAAAGCGTCGTCTGCATCTGCACGGAAATCACCAGCCCATGGAACGCTAACTTAACCGCCGGTTCCCCGTGACCGCCACACACACAGTCACGTGCCGTCAGATTTACCACAGGGGTCAAAAGGTGGTCTGTCACAGAATTAAAAAGCTCCAGACCCCCTTTGGTGACGCGTCCGACGATAACACGCATTTGACCTTTTCGGCCGTCACTACGGCGATCCAATCAGGCGCGCCAGCTGCGTCCGGCGGCTTCACGCGATTCGGTCCGCGTGACACGGCGTGACAGCGACTGTATAATCCGCTGTGATTCCACCCGTGTTTATGTGCTGCCTACACAGCACGGAATATTTCACCCTAACAATCACAGATACCTCCAGTTTGAGAGACCAAATACGAAGTTTTGGGCAAAGGCGCCAATATCCATCTCATAGCACCAGGGACTTTCATGTCAGGAGGCTATATCGGATTAATTCTGGGTGCTCTCCCTGAGCCCCCAGCTTCCTTGTTTTAAATTATGCTTCCCCAGTTGCATAATCACGCTTTCATGCCTTGTCTTGCAAAACACCCCCCCCCACCCCACAATCCCCTTGTGATCATGTGACCACAGCACAAGCCGCTATGGTGACTATGGATTTTGCATTGCAGAGCCCAGAGACGAGATGTGGAAGCCAGACCTGATAGATCAATACGATGTGAAGGACAGCTGGACAAGGGCAGGCGAGCATGTAACCTAGCAGGCCAAAAAAGCTGTGGGTTCGAATCAGTAGAGAAGATCCACCAACTTAAGTGAACCCTTGAGTCACTCTACCTTAATATCATCCTTAAATGTATAAGGAAAAAATGCTTAAGATTCTACAAAATGTTATTATCTTCTAATGATGTTCTGCTCAGTTATCAGCAAAAGTTTCAGCTTGCATCAGGCAGCAGGTGAACCTGAAATCAAGCACGTTCCCCCCCGGATGTGAAGCGAAAGTCGACGCGCGATGCGAGGCTCACGCCGCAGCCGCCCCCGAGAGTCATGCACACCTTTGCCATCTCCTCAGGAGCGGCACATGACTAAAGGCTCATGTTCTACAAAGAGATAGTCTCCCACTTTTGCGTCTGAGCTGATGCTCAAAACCAGCCCATTAATACGACTTAAACATTCAGCTTCGGCGAAGACGACCGAAGGGGGTGTCAAGCCCCCGTCAGAATGTTGAAGCACAGCAGGGCAAATTCCTGCCAACATTCCTAAACCTGTTCTATGCAGACCTTTGCAGTTCTTCTTTATAAAGCCAAGAGTGACGTATATATATATTACAGACCTCTCTGTTTCACCCCTCCCCCACTTCACAGGACACATAGCATATGAGACTGGACACTCGGGCAGAGAAAAAGACAGCTCACCCTGAACGGAGTCCTGCTTCTTGTTAAAGGTCTCCTATGCAGGAAATGACTGGGCATATCAGTTACAGACCCTCATGTGAAAGGCATGTCAGTCTGCAAAAAGCATCAGTTTCCCCAGCACTGAAATGCTGCTCACAGATGTCACACACACACAGCTCACGGCTCACGTGAGCAGGCCTAACGGCATGTATGATAAAGAATGAAATGGGGCTATGGGGAAAAAAAAAACATACGCCCTCTAGTGGTCCAAAGGGGGATTAAGTACTACATCCAAAATCACACACTGTCAAAAACACTAGAGCAAGCCTGTACCAGGGCTATCAACAAATACTGTATAGGTTGATAAATACGTGAAACTGAACCACTCTTTCGCAAGTATAATAAATGCTCGTTTTTCCTTCTGGGCTAGAACAACTAGTCTAGTAGCAAAAGTAAATGGTGCATAGAATACTCTGATAAGTATAGTCCGATCAAAGCGGATTCAGATTTGCTCGATTTTCCCAGATCGTCTGAAATTACTTAGAAATGCAGTACACAAGATAGATGATATTTAATTATTAGATAGACGAAATACTTATTAGAAGTCAGCATTACAATAAGCGGGAAAGAATGGCGTGAATATTGGGCAATTAAACTGAGTCGAATAAACTACTTTTCAGAGAAATTTCAGGCATTTTACGTTCCAGACAATGTCCTGTTCAAATTACACAGGACATAGCGGCCATCGCCATATCTAATATCGTCAGTAAGTTAATAGAGTTGTGTTTTGGAAAAGAAGATGTCAGGGCCTGAAAAGATGCACCCCCACCTCCATGCAATGCCGATCACTTCTGCTTTTACGGGAAGAGAGTCCGACGCCGGTAAAGTCCAGACACATGGGAATTTACCGTGGTATTTTTGTCCATGTATTATATCATTAGTCGATAATGCATACATACATAACTTTATAAGCGGACACAACACAAACAAAAATAAACCACCTATCTGCTCATAACCTGAGCTCACATTCCAACCAAAATGACCAATAAAGCCGGATTTAGCTATGCACGTTTTAGTAATGCTTCTGTAAATTATTATTCTCTCTCGTGGTGATGTGTAGCGATGCTGTTACTTTATCTATTATTATAATAATTGCTATAGTTGTTGTTATTGTTGTTGTTCCGTTGTTGATGGTAGAACTTCTTAAGATATATGTTTATATTTATAAGTAACATAAATACAGTCTAAAGCCAGTGTCCCCTTGATATCTGCATGTAATTCAGTTAGTTTAACGCCCCAATTCCTCGCTCGTTCGTGCTTTTATGAAAACAGCCAAGCTAAAGCGTATAACAATCCCGAATGACAGGTTACATTGGAGTGTTTCTTAGAAATCCGAGATTAGGAGCAGCTCGGTTAGCGGCACTTACAGTGGCACCAGCCCAAGTGGCAGCACCAGTGCAGCTTGAAGCACTTTCCGTGGCTGTGCGTGGCGCAGATAGACAGCCCGTCGCACGGCAGAAAGTCTGGTCTGCCGGCGCAGTTCTTGGCCAGCGCCTGCGCCTCGTCCAACTTATCGCTCTTTGGTGCCTTCGGTCCCCCAGACGCGGCCATCGCATGTAAATGCCGAAGAAGAAACCGCTCCAGAAGAGCGCATCCGCAAGTGGCCGGCGATCGCCTGGATGACGGACAACGAAAGGAATGCAGGCGTCAGCTCTGATGTCTCTGTGCATAACAAGACAGACGGGTTTTATGGTGAAAAGATCCCCAAGCAACTGCTGTTATGCCAAGAACGAAATATTTAACGTTCATATAAAACATGCAATCGACGCCAAATCATAAATATATGCTATACACACCATATACTAGCGCAAATTAAACATCTAACGTGCACCCTGTGAACTTTAAACATTTGATTATAATTCACCCTTTCCACGACGATGTCCTTTCTGATGTTGTCGATGCTTTTGTCTGTCGCTGCCCTTTCCGATCAACTTTATTATAACTCAGAGGAAGTCCCCGTGTCCGGTTACTCTGGAGGTCCTGCCCAGTCGCATAGGCGTGTGTCCATCAAGTAAATCGCAGCGATGCCCAGGCGCATATAGCGATGCTGGCGAGACGGACCGCACTCTTCTTCGCAAAAGTGTTTCCGCGCAAGAAATAATCGTCCGGCCTTAGAAACCTCGGGAAAAAATGGGATGGAGGGCTGGAGACAAAAGAGGAAAAACGTTCTGTTGCAATTCCAAGACGCCGAACGGCGAGGTTTTAGAAAACCGTGGAATCGCAGGAATTAAACACCAAAGAATCTGGATGAGATTTCAGATGTTTTGTAGTTACAGTACCGGCCACACCGTCTCCTTCACTTTCTGCTCCCCGTCTCTGGCTCGCGGAGAGATATACAGTCAGGGGTACTATTGCAGATGACGTTTTAAGTGTCTACAAGTTCACCGCCCCCCCCTCTCCCTTTGTCAGGCGCCGAGGGTTATTTACTAACGCCGCTGCAATGAGTGCATCTGCTCTTTCGGTCGATCGGTGAAATTGCAAAGCTGATGCAATATTAACGATCATCTGTTGGCACAAAGCAATATAACAGCTGTAATGACCCTCGGCTCCTCCGTGAGATGGAGGTTGCATGCACTCGCCCACTGAGGGCGTTGTTTTTACAGCAAAGCCTCTTCACCTTCCTGGATTTCAGGTTGGCATCCACCAAGTTGATGTAGATTATTATATTGGTCACATTTCGCGCGATTGGTGCGATCGTATTAGGTAGTGATTTTAAAGATGACTATGCTTAAAATAAAAGGGATTGCTGGAATATCTTGGCTACTGTAATTCTTGAGTTTATGAATAAACATCGTTTATAAACTGGAAATTTTGTTCAAAAGACATCAAAGTATTGAATATTTATTAACGGTGCCTAGAATAAAAATGACAGAAAATACCCTTTTTCTAAGCAGAAAAACAGTGGCTCCAAAACAATTCACCACTAAATTAACGTTGTATGTTAACGCCGACTTAATGAAATTTCCCATTTGTGACGGGAAAAGTAAGGGTGATTTCTAATCTGGAAGTGACTGCACCGGCTTCGTATCAGAAGGGACCCATATTTGGGAAACTTTTATTTAAAAAAATCTTTAATGACTAATCGTGAAAATAACCGTCAGCGTGTAAAGTGCACCGTTATGAATGGTAATCACAGGCCAAACAGTTCTGAGTAATATCCGGAACATCCCTATTGTCACTGATAACGAGCAGGCCATTCACAGGAAAACGGTTTAATCCTCAATAAAAATAATAATAACATGCACACTTTATGCAGATTATAGTGCAGAAATAATAGTGGTACACAGATAATTCTACTAATTATGTTCAGTCTTAAGGATTTTTATTGTAGTTATTTTTAGTTTTAATTTAACTGAAGTGTAGTTATCCTGGTCTTACGGTAGGCTTAGTCTAGCCCTGTAAACAACATTTTTAATCGTTTCACTTGTAATTAAGTTTGCGAAAGGAAAATGAGCCAGGCCTAGATAAATACGCAGCTCATTTGGTACTGAAGGTATCCGGAAAAAAAATCGAGGGTGATTAATGATTATCAGGAGAAATCATGGGTAGAATAATGATACGTTTGCTTCCATTAATTTAGCAGATGGCTATGTCCAAATCAACTTATACTGTTTAGGAGTACACATATAAAAATGCATTGAAACAAATTGATGTTCACTTAAACTATAACTCCTGGCAAGTTACACACAAACATATTGTGTCACGTGTTTTGCAGATTTCTGCTGTTTTCCTGATTCCATTTGTTTCTTCCCCTGGGCAAGAGATGGAGGCAAATGTCACAAGCACCGGAGCCGGGGTCTTCACTGAAGGTGACAATCTCCCTCAGCCAACACAGGCTGCCGACCTGTCTAGCCGGTGCCCTCTCGCTGTCCTGCATCGGGATGAAGCGCCGTCCGATCTCAAGGTCAGAACCTCCATCCCCTCGTTACACGTCCTGATGCTGAACTGACGCAACCGCGAGCCACGTCGGCTTTAGTCAAAGCACGGAGATACGTCACCTGAAGTGGGATGAGAACCGAAACGGGAAAGATGGTTATGTTATACGGATTGAATGCGACCAATTTGTCACAGTTGACATTTTACTGCCACTACGTCAGTATTTCAGGTCAAATAGAATAAAATCTATTGCATAAAATTTAATAGTAACACTTTACTCGAGGGGCCACAAGTCACCTAGTAACTCAGGGACTACTACTTCATGGCGAACGAACATGGAATCAGCATGTAACATTTAGTTTCTGGTTAATTAATACATTAAGTAAGAGTGTACTACTACATTATTTGTGCCTCGAAGTGTTGCTGAATTTATTAATTTTCACCAGGTATAGGCCTATGTGTTTTCAGGCATGTTTACCTTGTGTTGGATTGGAGTAACATCTTCCTCCAAGGTACTACATATTTATATATATATATATGTGTGTGTGTGTGTGTGTGTGTGTGTCTGTGTATCAATCCATTTTATGAAACCGCCTGTCCTATTCAGCATTGCAGGGGGGGACGGAACCTATCCCAGAGGCTACGGGTACCAACCCATCGCAGGGCACACTCACACACCATACACTCACACACCACACACTCACACACCACACACTCACACACCATACACTCCATACACTCACACACCACACACTCACACACCACACACTCACACACCATACACTCACACACCACACACTCACACACCATACACTCCATACACTCACACACCACACACTCACACACCACACACTCACACACCATACACTCACACACCACACACTCCATACACTCACACACCACACACTCACACACCACACACTCACACACCACACACTCACACACCATACACTCCATACACTCACACACCACACACTCACACACCACACACTCACACACCATACACTCACACACCACACACTCACACACCATACACTCCATACACTCACACACCACACACTCACACACCACACACTCACACACCATACACTCACACACCACACACTCCATACACTCACACACCACACACTCACACACCACACACTCACACACCACACACTCACACACCATACACTCCATACACTCACACACCACACACTCACACACCACACACTCACACACCACACACTCACACACTATACACTCACACATAATAAATAAAGCAGTGGTTCTCAACTCCAGTCCTGGGGACCTTCTGTTATTGGCTGATTGAGAGGCCATCCCAAAAACCTGCCCTCCATGGATCAGGTTCCCCATCCCTGACCTAGACTGTGGGAGGACACCCCATGATGGCACGGGGAGAGCATGTGAACGTCACACACATGGAACCGTGGTGAAGACTCGAACCTTATATATACACACACTGTATTATATAATATACAGTTGCCTTGCCATCCTATGCAGGGTGTTTTCATACCTTCTGCCCTGCGCATGTACACTATATGGACTAAAGTATTGCACCACCTGGTCATTACACTTACAGGAACCATTAATGAGGTCAGGCACTGATTTTGGATATAAAGGCCTGGCTTACAATCTCTGTTCTAGTTCATCCCAAAGGTGCTCCATGGGGTGGAGGTCATGGTCTGTGTGGGCCAGTCAAGTTTTTCTACACCAGACTCACCCAAGCATGTCTTTATGGACTTTGCTTTGTGTACTGGGGCACAGTCATGCTGGAACAGAAAAGGCCTGCCCTCAAATTGTTCCCACAAAGTTCTTCACTAGAACTAAGGGGTCTAACCCAACCCCTGACAAACAACCCCATACCCTTATCCATCCTCCACCAAATTTTAGTCGGCACAATGCAGTCAGGGAAGCATAATTTGTCACCCTACAGAACACATTTGCACTGCTCCAGAGTCCAGTGGCAGTGTGCTTTAGATCACTCCATCTGATGCTTGGCATTGTGCTTGGTGATGTGAGGCTTGCATGCAGCTGCTCAGCCATGGATGCCCATTCCATGAAGCTCCCGGCTCACGGTTTCGGCGACTTTTACGCTTTATGCGCCTCAGCACTCGGTGACCCCCGCTCCGTTACTTTCCGTGGTCTGTCACTTCGTGGCTGAGTTTCTGTTGTTCCTAAATGGTCCACTTTGCAATAATATCACTTACAGTTGACTGTGGAATATCTAGCAGGAAAGAAATATCACTAACTGTTTGTAAACTTGACTGCATGGCTGGGTGCTTGATTTTATACACCTGTGGCAGTGGGTCTGAATGGAACACCTGAATTCCATGGTAAGTGCATCACAGTGGCACATCCAGTAGCACTGTTGGTACACACCCTTAGGATTGTGGGTTTGAAGCCCCTCCCTTTCTGAGTGTCTTCAGAATTTCTGCAGGCGAATGATGAATGCATTATAGTGGCACAACCAGTAACACTGTTGGTACACACCCTGAGGGTTGTGGGTTCGATTCCCCTCCCTTTGTAAGTGTTTTCACTTACCCATTTTCGTGTGGAATTATCCTGGGTGCTTTTGGTGTCCTTCAGGGGAAATTCTAGGATTCGACCCATTCAATCTGAAGTAATACAGGATGCCACCCCAAATACTTGATGAGCAGGGGTGGGGGGGTCCCTTAGTACTTAGTATTCTTCAGGGGCACTGAGATAAAAAATAGGCTAGTTAAAGCCCCCATAAATAGGGTCTAGAACCACCTACGGTTTCTTTCCATAGTCCAAAGACAGCAGTTCAGGTTAAGTGGCGTCCCCCCTAGTGACTGCGAGTGCGCTCTGTGTCATAATGGTGCCCCGTCCAGCGTGTTGCCCGCCTTTCGTCCAGTCCTCCTCAGCAGGAGCTTCAAGCTCAGTAAAACCCTGCACCAGATAATCTGCTATGGAAGATAGATGGATGCATATAGATTATTGAAGCTATTAATTTAATAATGAATGTCCCCAAATTATTAAAATAATTAATAAAGCAGAAGATTAATTAATTTAGTGGGTTGGGCATATTTATTACAGCGATGCACTTTGCTGAATGATGGCGCGTATGAATGAGGCGTGGATTACAGAGACGGCTGTTTCCTGTACCGTAAAGGTGGGTGTTAAATTTAAAAGGCCTTTAATATTCTTGGACAAAGTCCCACAGAGCGCCTCCTAAAGCATGCCATTTCCCCAGAGACTGAGCAGCGATTGTTACGTCAGACACCATCTGGCCACCTGGTCAAAGTTTAAATGTTAAACGTAAGGGATGTCGAGAGACTACAGCACCCTAGGTGAGTGACTACCCATGGTGAGGATACTAACCCCCCGCTGAGCGCCACTGTTACTTGGGGGAGGGGTTAACGACAGCCCTCGGAGTCTGTCGCAAACACAGCTGCAGCTCTGCAGGGATTTATGCATTAAATGCATTGCTGTTCCCTGTAAATGAAAGAAGAAAACATCTGTCTGCTTATCCCCGTATTTAACAGCTTCTCTCACTATTTGTTGTTCGAGTTGCAAGTCATCACGAAATATTTATATTCATCACCTTTTTCTTTTTATTACAGGACTATGCTACCCATGGAGCGTTCAAGGATGTCAGCGACACACTCGCGGGACTCAATGGGCCTTTATTTCAGCCTCTGATTCTTTATACCGGTGCTGACAAAATACAATCCGGCCGAGCGGCCGTTCGGCTTTAACAGCGCTTCATTAAATCGCCGACATCAATAAGAGCGGCACAGCCTAGGATAAAGGCCGTGCCTCGTAACAGCCGTGCACAAATTTCAGGCCATAAAATGCAGTCGTCCGGGCACATGTGTCTAATGCATCATCCCAACAAGAAAATAAGGTTTGAGAGTGATGGTAGCCCTGATGCCAGAATAGTTAGGCCTCCTGTAAGAGCGAGATCTCAGGGTTTTTTCCAGGAATGGCCGGAAAATCCCACAATCCCCTGCTCAGGACAACAGTGGCAGAATCTCACACCGCGATGCTTCCTCTCATGGAACGACACGGACCTCATGCCTGAATGGATGGCAAAACCTCCGCCCTCGTTTGAGGGGCTTGTGTAATTGACCGTTTGTGATTACCGCTCGCCTGTGAGGAGCGAGGACCTGTGGCTGCCCCCTCATCTCTTCCCTGCTGGTTAGTATCGTATCAAAGCTATACATGAACAACAACATTATGTTTTCTCACTTAAAACATACAGATTTTGGCACAGGCCTGATTTTGTTTCCCACAAAAATGACTTGGAGAAACCTTGGGCACTCTCCCTCAGTATTTTTCATGAGGTATCTTTCAAACAGGAGTCTCGAAAACAGGGGTTCTAGATTTCAGTTACCCGGGAAACTCATGTCCTCCATCGCTTGAGTTGTCAAGGTAACGCACCCTGCATGGTGGCCCCAGCAGGAATCTGCCCCCCCCCCCCCCCCCCGTGCGCAGTAAATACGCCCTGCGTCAGGAGCGCATGCAGGTGGAGTGTGACAGAGTGTCCCCCTAGATGAACGACCTGCGTGGAGAACAGCCAGCCAAAAAAGTCGACCTTGTGCTTTGTCTGTGGATGGAGACGCTGCATGAGTCACCCTGATTGCTGTCCAGGTCACCTGCCGCTGGCCGACTCCTCCCTGCTTCACCTACTTCAGCCAAACTGTGGGAAACGCTGCAGGACAGACGAGTGAGGCAGCGACAAGGACGGCAGAGACGGCATCACCTTACGACGTGGACCAAAACCAGTTATAATCAATAATATAGAGCAGGGGTGTGAGTCCTAATCCAGGCAGGACAGAGAACAGGATCAAGCGGCACCAAGATGGGAGGAAGAGAAGAGGATTTTATGCAGGGTATAAAAAAATGGTGGAGAGGAATAAAATGAAAGACAGCCGTCTGCACGAAAGAAACACACAGGTGTGGGAAGGATTTCAGCTGGGTGAGCGCTTCACGCACTCCAGCCAGGCCGATTCCAGTCAAATAGCAAAATACTGCAAGGTCATTTTCCATGTGGGGTCGAAGAACCTTGTAATAACATTTACTGGACATGTTCCACTGGACCTGCTCTACAGAACACATTCACTGGACAGGTTCCACTGCACCTGCTCTACAGAGCACATTCACTGGACAGATTTCACTTGGCCTGCTCTATGGAGTACATTCACTGGACAGGTTCCGCTGGATCTACTCTACAGAGCGCATTCACTGGACATATTCCACTGGACCTGATCTGCAGAGCACATTCACTGGACATGTTCCACTGGACCTGCTCTGCAGAACACATTCACTGGATACGTTCCACTGGACCTGCTCTACAAAGCACATTCACTAGACACGATTCACTGCACCTACTCTAGAGAGCACATTCACTGGATATGTTCCACTGGACCTGCTCTACAAAGCACATTCACATTCCCCGGGTGCACCAGAACCATCCCTACCCCATCCCGTGTTCATGAACACAATAGTGCTGTGTAAAATTAAACATGTCCGTATTTGCTTTTAAACTTAATTATTAAATTACTCACTTGGCAAATTCCCCCAAACCTATTTATTTTGCATTATTCAGACCAAATTATTCAAACATTTTTATTCTGAAAAAGAAAATAACTTAGAATTCACCCAACATTATTGAAAGACTTTGCTTATGTCTTTTCCCTGTTTGACAGTGGGGCATATAGCAGCTGGTTTTACACCAGCCCTGTACAACCCAGGGTACACTGCCCCCTGTTGGTTTTGGGGTGAGAGCACTTCTAATTAATATAGCAGACAGGCCTATAAGAATATATAAGCCTATACAAACAATTTCATTAGTGTTAGCATGGTGTTACCATACATTTTATTACCATCCCCACGCGAATATTGAAAAGATCAGCTCCATTCCCACTTTTACCATGTGAATATTTTTTTTTTTTCCCCCATTCCCACAGATCTCGCGCAATCCTCTACTATAGAGCCCATTCACTGGACAGGTTCCACTGCACCTACTCTACAGAGTACATTCACTGAATACGTTCTACCAGACCTGTTCTAAAGAGCACACTGTATTAGAATCCAGCTCGTTCCGCCAAGCACACTCAACCGGTCGTGCTTTACTGTGATGATACTTCATCTGGACACGGTATGTTGGGCTTACCCCCAGGTCTGCTGCACAAAACATGTTTAACTGTTCATGTCACTTATGCTCAGCTGAACAAGATGCATTCTGGGATTTCTACCTTAGGCATTCCTTTCTGAGCCTACCCCCTGGATGTACCAATCGAATATTCATCCTCTGAGCATGGCGCACTGAGTTTGCACTGCTGAGGTTCTTCCCATAGCTGTTCCCTTCAGGAGATGTATGGGCAAGCCTGGGCAAAGAGGGGGCGCTTGTTAAACTCTCTCCCATTGGGCCTAAAGCAGATGGACACCATCACCCCTGAGAGAGCTGGGGGTCTGGATGGGGACAGATATCTTAATGTGGAGGAAATGGGACTTTGATGCTTGTGGTGGTCAAGGGAGAAGGGTAATTACGCCCACTGCAGGTCTCCGGCACTTATTTCTTCGGTCATTAGTGAAAACATTCAGATGCTCCTGCAGGATCAGATGACATCAGTGTCACAGAGCCCAGGTGGGTGGGGGGGAGGGTCCAGGCAGGTTTCAGCCAGTAACGCAGGTGGAGGTCCAATGAAACACTGAGGTGATGCTGGCAGTAAGGACCTCCACAGCTCTGCTGTTTTATTCATACAGGGTGAATCACGAGGCTGCACTCAATCACAAATGCAAATTGGCCAGCGTCCAGCGCAGAATGTGTTTACTGAAAACAATATGGACATCTAGACATCGATATTTCACGATGTTAAAATGTTGCTTGAAGATCCATCAGGTCCAGCTTTAGCTGTTTGATGTGAGCTCTCTTTCTGGAGTGATTCTTTTTTCCTGTTTAGGGTCTCTCCTCTTCAGGGGGCTCCTTGTGAGCCTTGTTTTCCTGGAAAAGTCCTCATTTCAGCTCATGTCCTCTATCTGAAAGGACAGGTCTTTTCAGATTCCATCCGGGGGTTTCCCTGGGTTATTCTCGGACTGCTTTTCTGGAGAATGGAAATCTCTGTTAGGCAGATTAATGGCCAGAGTTGTCTGGTTCATCACCAGTGGGCAGACACAGGTATGTGACACAAAGTGACATTTTTCCAAGATGAGGGATGCTTGTGTTGAAAACTGGTCAGTCTCCTTGATGCATTAACCATTCTGAACCCTCTGGGAAACATACCCAAGTCTCAGTTTCAAGTGTCAGTGTACAGCACTTCATCCTTTATGACTTAATAGCCTCTTAAAGCCGCAAAAACCAATTTCATGCAGTGGGATATTTTCACTGATGAACTTTGGGTGAACTCTCTTACAAGCACAACAGCGTTAGCAGAAACCGATGTCTCTCACCTGCTGTGTTTTTATGCACATTCAGTGGGTCCTTCTATTAAATATCTTCCAAGGACCCTGGAATCAGAATAACAGAAGAGGTAACCCAGGCTTGATTGGACTGGGGCTGTGGTGTTTTGGTTATGCAGAACTTGGAGTCACACACAAGGGTGACTGGATAGATGTCTCCGTAAACCTGTTCTAAAGTCCCTAATTTGACTCGCTGTCCGCCACTGACAAGATTACGGGGGACATCACTGACAGGCCGCTGCAGCCTTATGGAATTAGATCCATCGCTTAGCCTTGGGGACACAAAATTGGGTCATGGAGATGAGTCTTAAGGGGCCGTCGTCGTCAAAGGACGTTTTTTCAGTGATGTTGCCGCATTATTCTGTGCACGCGACCTCTTGCTGCAGCATGTCAGCTTCAGCCTATCGATGTCCAGGAGCTACAGCCTTCTCTCAGATACACTGACATCCAGCAGAGTCAGCCAGATTTAGATCGAAGGCGTCAAGCGGCCACATTAATTTCCCAAAGCCAGAGTGACTGATGTGCTGTAAACCCGGAAAGGATGGTTCTGGACCTGACACATGTGTTCCAGATATTGTGGCCCCTGGAAGAGAAAATAAATCTTAGATGGGACAAACGTGCTGTGCGTGTGTGTGTGTGTGTGTGTGTGTGTGCGTGTGTGTGTGTGTGTGTGTGTGGAGGCATGTACATGTGTATCTGGCTACGCGTTTGTGTGCCTCACCTATAAGGACCTGATAGGAAGATGCTATAGTCTTGGCCTCATTTTTGACATCAGGTCTACTTCAGCCATGTGGACAAGGACATATCAGAGCATGTCACAGGCTCTTTTTCTCCTATAAGGCCACTGCACCCATCAGATGTGCTACAATCAAGCAGCTCCATAAAAGGGGGATATACTTCCTGTCTCCTTGGGGATGCAGGCTTTTGCTTTGCTCGGTACACACTCCCACTTGTCATGTTCGGGCAGACCCATTTTTGTACAACAACATCCTTTGGGGGGAGGGGGAGGTCCTCCATCTTCCCAGGAGACCAATTACTTCATGTTTATCACGTAGGATGAACAGGCAGCCATCTCCCAACATCAGTGAAGGACGTGGTCCAGTGTTAGTGGTGGACTACAACTGGGACAAGCGACAACATAAATGAACCACACAAAGGAGATGCACAAATGAACACAGCGTAGTCCGTACCTCTCCACACACCCCCCCCCCTCACCCCCCCCACGCCTGGCACGGCAATGGGGGAGAGGTTTCTGCAAATCTCTCCGGCTCCTCACAGCTCGGATGTAGCCCTCGGAGTGCATTAGTTTTTTTATCCAGCCAGAAATCTCCCCCACCACCCCCTCCTCGTTGTCGCCTCTGCCGATGAGCCCTTATCTCTCATGTGAACGCTTTCATCACCCAGAATTCCACGGTGCAGCCGCCTTCAGGAGTATCACGTTGTTTATTGTAGCTTATGCTCTCTCTCTCTCTCTCTCTCTCTCTGTTTTGTTTCCCCTCCTTCCTTCACCTGAGATCAGCAGCTAAACTGCTAATGATGGAAGAACAAGAGCTGCTGGTGAAGAACAGCTGGGATTTCACTCTTAATTTGTATCGTATTACCAAGAATTTGAGACGTCTTCATTCTAGTTGATGCGCCAACAAGTAAACATGTAGCAAACTGGCACACTGGCTGCCTTTTTATTTCAGTCAAGTAACAGCTTACACGTTAACAGCGGACTATGTGGTGTGCACCCTTCGGAATATGCCACAGGCGCATTAGCGTTGACACATAAAGATGTTGACAGTGAGCGCTGTGGTAGGGTTTGACGTAAGGGCTCCTGGAAGCCCAAGAAGAAAATAATTCTGGCGGTAGCTGGGTAGAATCTTTTTCCACTGACGAAATGTACATCCGTTTATTTTTATTTTTGTGTCTGCCGTAACGACGGAGACACAGCTGCTTAAATGTGCGGAGAGGGTCCCATGAGATCTGTTGGTGTGTTGAGCTCAGCAGGGAGTGACATGAAGGACAGGGACAGGAACCGTGGGTGGGGCTGTATGTGTCCCCACCTTTCCCATCCCACACATCTCAAATTTCATTATTTCAGGGTGGAGGTGGTTGAAAGAGCAGAAAGGAGTATTCCAGCTTGTATGCATCATACACCCACTACCACCCAGTACCTCAGTACCAGCATCCCATCCTAAGTCAACATACTCTTCTTTGAGGGCCTTTGAGGGTGTATTTTCCAAAGAGATGCACTGCAAGGTCAGGAATCATGAGCATAGTATGGGATCACATAAGCTGTAGGCTAAGCTACTCTCCCAATCTGGCCAGACATGGTGCATTCCTTTAACAACCGCTGGACACCACCTGGTTAGTGAGAAATAACGGAAAGACCAATTGAGCCGTAGCGGCACATCCCCCTCCGCAGCACGGGCTTCTGCGGGGAGCTGGCGGCAGCCTCTTGATGAATCCCCATCTTTGATGATGAAGTGCGCTCTCGCTCTGCACTCTTCCTCATTAAAGATTAAACCCACAACCAGGAGGGAACAGCTTGTGCCCTTAAATGCTCCGAGATAATGAGCATCTCCAGGACGATCAGAGTCCAGTGCGCAGATGCCGTCTGCGGGTTCAAGGGAGGACTCGAGGTCTGTGCTGAGCGCGCTCGGGGAAAGGTCGACTGCAACAAAGGTGCAACCATAATTTTGCATCCCCTTCTATCTGTGAGGTCAGGCATCAGTCCTATTATACACGAACGACTAAACCAAGAACACAAACACTTCCTGTCAGATAAAAGCAGACGGGAAGCTGCCTCATTCTCCCAACATCCCGCTGGGTATATGAATGGCCCAATTAATACCGCCCCTTCACCACGCAGTACCATATACCACAGATTCAAGGAATCTAACGCTTACAGCGATTATAGTCTAAAGGAGGAGTTGCGTCATACGTAAGAACATCTCTGTCCCTATTCATGCTTTTAAATGCACTCAAAGTGATACAGTAGGAATGATGTTGACGGCAGCCTTGCACTTCTCCATACCAACGCCTCCCCGTCAATCAGGAAGCAGCACTTATCGTTATCATCTTTTTTCCCCATGCTTCCAGCTCAGAGCCGTCTTACTTCACTTCCCCACCTTCAGCCCCACCATTTTCCTTGTCTTCCCCCCACCTCTCTCTCCTCTTTATCCTCCCTTCCACCACCAGCTCCACTCCCTCCATACCCTCTCTGCCATCAGCTCTCCTGCATCCTTGATTTCTCCACCATCTACTTCACCTATAACTACTTCATTCCCTTACCATCCGCTCCCCTACCCTACTTCTTGTGACTTGACCACCACAACGATTTTCTCAATCATCTTACACGTGACGCTCAGTTTAACCACCATCGCTCATACTAATTGTTCAGGTTAGGGAGGGAAGGACTATTCATTTTTAGCAAGATCATGTATAATATATGTCACGTAAACCCCCCCCCCCCCCAATATATACTGTTCAATTTATTTTTAAATAATTGTTAAAACAACCACAAAAGCATTATGTATGTGTATGTGTATACCGAGAAGTCTTTAATGTGCAGGTCGTTTTTTTTTATTATTTTTATTTTACTTGCCAGATACGTATTTGTTTCAAGTGATGCAATGCGGACCCCTGGTGGTAAGATGTGGAAATTAAACTTTTTTTTAAAGTACTAACCACCAATGGCATTTGCAATCAGGAAACATGCGCGTGAAGTCTCACGTTTTACCCGTAAGATTCATGGTTTTCTGTCATTGCTGGGATCTTGCCGTATCGAGAAATCAAAACTAGTCGAAAGTTACGCGTTTTGTAAGGTGTGTCGGCGAGTCTGTTTACCTGAACGCGTTATTTTATAGTAGTAGTAATAATAACAAAAGTAATTGATGTGCACATAAGGAGTCTTTTGGTGACTTAGTTTTCACCGAAATGTGCGAGTTTCCGCCACCCAATTCCCCGTTTTCACTGCAATTAAGATGACATGTATGCAGGGTTGTCAACTTAAGTCAGCTGGCTGGCGTGAGATTTTCAATTCGAGAGAAGTCTGCACACACATTTCATGTATGTTTGAGTTATATTACCTTATAAATAGTCTGTAGGGTTTGCAAACTACCCCAATACTTTTGATGTAGCTAGTTTTATGTTTATAATGGAATAATATAGATTTGTCCTAAGATTTCTTTCGTGAGAGTGACAGTCTGAACGCGTGAGTTGGCAACCCCGTGTATAGAACCTTCTGGTACTCCGATTTGCTCTCACAGTCCAAAGACATGCAGTAGATTAGCTGGCGTCACAAAATTGCCCGCAACGTGCGTGCATCCTGTGACTAGTATGCCGTCCCTTAAAAAAGCCAAGTTTCTTAAAGGATAATGGCATAACCATGACAGAAACAATTCTGCCACATTATGATAACGTATAGTGAAATAAACATGAAATGTAATTTAGTATCTGATGCATTACTTTAGTTTCTAAATGTCTGGCTCCTGAGATTTTTTTTACTAGCTGTTGTATAATATCTTCTGATTTGTTTTTCTCCCACTGCTGTATTTCTCTTTATCTTCAAACTGTTGTAGCAAGTAAATTTCACCGGTGTGTGATCAATATGGTCTTATCGTATTTCAATCCGGAAAATTTAATCCAGTTTCTAAAACAAATAAAATGTTTTGCCGGTATAAATGTACAAATACTGTTTATATCTGTAAAGCATTAACAAACTCCCTATTAGCCCCTCCCAAAAAATGAATGCAAACGATAAAATATAAACCTTACAAACTTAAGCGTAACATTATTAGAAGGAGATACTGCAGATGCGCTTGGCGTGAAACCAGTTGGCCGGTTTCAGTCCAGCACTTATTTCTGTCCGCTCGCTCTGCGTCCTTGTTACATTAGTTCCGCCCGCACACCAACGAAATAACGACAGTGTTTTGGCCACCGGGCGCCAGCCCCCCGTTTGCATTTGGGAACGGGGACCATGCGCTCCGTTTTTGGTTTAGTTGCTGTGGTCGCGGCGGCTACTTTTTATCTTTATCTCCTGTCTAAGTTTCTTCCACCGGCACCAAGACACCTTCCAGGGGCAAATGAGGCAGAAGTGCCCGGGCAAACGGAGAAAGACGTAGAACCCGAAGAATACAGGTAGATACAGGCAATTATATATGAATTTCTGAGTGACGAATCCCACCTGACTAGCTTCTATTTGGTGTATAGTTAGATTATTTCAAACTGAGTGTGTAACTATGTATATACCTGCGTGTATAATGTATTGTAGATGCATTGGTCAACTTGGTATTACGTAAATATGTGTAGTTCATATTTTTTTTACTAAGTAATTTTATGAAACTGATATTGTTGCCCAAAAACATTAAGCAAATACTAGTCGCGTCCTTATTGGCTAATGTACCATGTGCGTTGGTACATTTTTTGTTAAGGTACGTGTCACAGTACTTAAGACCTCCGGCTGTGAGAAGGAAACGGAAGAATGGCGAATGGGCGTGGCTTGTGAAGAGCGTGAGCTAAGGGGCGGTGCTCTGGGGAGTGTGCTCTAGGAGGGCGTGGTTTGGGAAGAGCATCCTTAAGACGTCATCCATTGGAGTGGCGTTTTCGCCGATGACCCTAACAGGCGCCAGCTTAAAGCATTACTGTCCTCCTAATATCGACAGGAGGCAGTATGGTGTTATTTTACAATCGATCTGATATGACTCAAGACGTTTAGTCAGAATATTAATCTAGTTAATGATTGTTTTAAACTTTTTTCTTACACATTTCTAATTAAAATTATCTAGAAAGTATTTAAATATGAGTTGAGCTTATCTGTTTTTGTGTGGGGCCGTCATTAAATGCAGACGCAAACTTTGCCCTAATGAATCCATCCTGATGTTTGCTTTCGTATCTTAGCGTTGCTTTTATTTTAAAATGGTAGATTGTTGCCAACTCCTTCCCTGAGTGAATTCAGCCAGCTGCCCTTTGGGACAGGTCAAGGTTCATAGTGATGTGGCAGTGCGGTTATCTCCTGCCAGAGTGTTCCACATAAGGGCGTTCCACATGTTTCTGATTGGCACTTGGTGTATTAAGTGTGAATTGTATGCAGATATTTTATTTCTCTCTCTCTCTTTCTGGTATTTGAATCTACCCCAAATGCAAACAAATAGAATTAGAATTTAGTGATCAGTGGTCATTGTCAACACACCACAGCACACAGTGCGCAACAACGAAATGTGTCCTCTGCATTTGACCCATATGTGACTTTCGTGACATAGCAGGGGGCAGCTAATTCAGCACCCGGGGAGCAGTGCTTGGGGACGGTACCTTGCTCAGGGTACCTCAGTGGTGACTTGCTGGTGGGGGATTCGAACCTGCAATCTTTCAATTACAAGTGCGCTACCCTAACCATCAAGCCACCACTGCCCTTAATAACTGTCCTTAATGATACACTATATGGACAAACATATTGGGACACTTGGCCATTACACCTACAGGAACTTCTATGACATCCGATCCTAAATCCATAGGCATCAGTATGGAGTTGGTCCCCCTTTGCAGCTATAACAGCTGCCACTCTTCTGGGGAGGCTTCCCACAAGATTTTGGAGTGTGTCTGTGGGGAATATTTGCCCATTCATCCAGAAAAGCATTTATGAGGTCAGGCACTGATACTGGACCTAAAGGCCTTGCTTGGAATCTCTATTATAGTTCTTCCAAAGATGTTTGATGGGGTTGAGATCTGGGCTCTGTGCAGGCCAGTCAAGTTCTTCCACACCAAACTCACCCTACTATGTAATTATGGACCTTGCTTTGTGCACTGGGGCGCAGTCATGCTGGAACAGAAAGGGCCTTCCCCAAACTCTTTCTACAAAGTTGGAAGCATACAGTTGTCCAAAATGTCTTTATGCACGTCCCAATAATTTTGTCCATATAGTGTATATTAATTTCTATGATTTATTTTCCGTGGGCGGTGTGCAGCTCATTAATTTGGAGATCTGTACCTATGCCCAGATGGTCATGGCTGCCAGATGTCTCTGTTGGGGTCAGACCCATTATAGTAAGGCTTTTTGGGTGCTGGGTCGTCTGATGTGTGTATATAACACACACACACATACAGGTGCCCGTCGACTTGCGTGCTATTGCATAACATCCTATTGCATTTACGTCCGACATCCGTAGTAAATAATATACACTGAGGCCTGAAAGCAGACATAGTAGGACGAATTGGGTGTGTCGCTTAGTGAAACAGATGCAGGAGAGTGGGCAGCATCATCAGCCGTGTAACGACCCACTGTCGATATCTAACTAGTTAATGCACTATGCATATGGTAATGTATATATGAGGGATAGCTACAGTTGTGATCTAGCATCTAGCAGATATGCGACATACTGTACAATAAAATATTTCGGTGCAGCTTCAGGTTCCGTCTTCTTTCTCAGCTCCCATTGTTTGCTTCTGTCTGCGATTTTCGATCTCGTAGTGCAACATATATAGCATGCTCCAAGGATTGGCATTGCAACAATAAACATTTGACAGTGAGCTTGCACAGTAAAACAAAGTAATGTCTGACTTTCTTGTTTTTGCAAACATATATCCTGTTAAGGTTTAGTTATGACAGCCAGCATGGTTGACAGCCTGCATGTTTCCTGCATAACAGTTATGTGTGTTTATGATGCCATTCTTTTGTTTTGGGGCAGCTATGATGGGGAGGGAGCTATATAATATACATTTCCTTTTGTAAGTCAGTCCCCCACCAGTGCCAAAAGAAGAAATATATGCTTAGTATAGCAGGAAGCAGCGAAGGGATACTTTGAGATGTTCTGGGGCTGCAGCCAAATGCTCTCTGTTTACAGACGCGGGGAGGCTTCCAAGAAATAATTTATATAGACACGATTATATTCCCCATCACGGATCTTGTCATATTGCAGAAAGTGTAGCAGATCAGTGTACAATTTTCCTGCCTCGTGGTTGTGTGGCCTCTTGTTATCATTTCGGAGGGATGGATTGCAGGATCGGCACTGGTGCGAGGTCCCCAGGAGCAGGGCACCAAACATGGAGGTCAGGAAACGCAGCTCTACTGGAATCGAACGCCTGATGTTTATGTTGCATTGGGTCTGTGTATGTGTGACACACTTTAGGTTTCACCTGAATGCACAGCACTTGTTTTTTTTTTTTATTTTATTTTCTCTGCAGTTTCCTGTTAAGTGGCACTTTTCAGGAGACAGGTTAGCCTGGCCTTTTGCAGGGCCTCCTGGAGTATTTACTTTTATGACTGAACGGGAGTGTTTTCCCTGGTGTCGTCATCGCCGGCCCGAGAGCTGGGCTTTTTAGAATGTGACGTTTATCGGATTACAGTTTAACGAGGAGCCGCGAGTCGACATCTTCTCCAGCAAGAGAGCAGAAAATCCGGAGCCCAGCTAAGAAGCTGTGGTGTATGGCTCTCTCTCTCTCTCTCTCTCCTCTCTCTCCTCTCTCTCTCTCTCTCTCTCTCGCACACACAGCCTTTGTTGTTCCTGTGAGCCTGACTAAGGCGCAGAGTGACTGTCAATTTCACTGCTGTCTCGACACACAAAAAAAAAAATCCATGCTGAATAAAAATGCCACCAAATGAAATACGTTTTTCCCTCTGAGGGCTTTTGGAAAACCTCTCCACGCCTTGGATTCCTCTGTAATAAAGCAGTAAAATTCAAGCTAAATGAAAGTTATGGTTCTGTAATATTTATTTACTAGCTTAAGGGTTATGGTCTAGATCCGTGTGCTTTGCTTGCTTAGCTTCTGCGTGTCAGACCACATGGAGCAATTCAGCCTCGTGGGGAGAGGCTGAAGCTTTGTAGCCTTATCCCTGCTACTGGGTATTAGGGTTCCGTCCTGCTAATGAGGAAGTGGTGCGGTTACTTCCCAGCATGCCCTTCTTCCTGTCATCCCCAAACCAAGCTCAAGTGGGCCACCTCGGCGACGGGTGTCTGTTCAAACTGCCCAAATGAAAACGTTGCAAGCTTGTTGCTTTTTTGGGTTGGGTTTACTGTGCATACGAGGAACAGTTTCGGGAAATTAGATTGTTGGAGTTATCCTGAAGGATTATATTGTGATGGACCTCACTGACCATCTCGGGGGCGCGGGGTGCTCTGTCGCTCTGCTTTGTAGGTGAGGGAGAAGGACACTCTGTAGGACACAGCATGGGTAGGGGTTGTGTTGATTGACTGAAGTCATGTATAGTTTAGTCACTGCTGTTGTTGAAACTCTGGGTGTCTGGAATTTCCAAATTGCAGCCTGGATCCAGGAGAAACTCAACTGTACCGATTTATTTTATTTATTTTTTTCCCTGGTTGAATTGACCATGACAATTTGCCATCTCTCACTACCTGGCTTTGACATTCTTTCCACCAAATTCCCTAGTTCCCTCCCCGGGATTAAACTGTGCTGTGATTGACGCTTCATGTTAACCGTGAAGCAGCCCTGAAGTTAGCCTGCCATCTGCTGGACAGGAGTAGAATCACATAGAGTGAGATCCCATAATCGTACTCGCCTGCCCTGCCAGGTTTAGGAACATTGCTCCCGTCTGTCTGCTTTTAATGGGGAGACTGAATCTAATCAGGTTAAAACCATAAATTCAGCTTGTAATTTCTTACAATAATTATTCTCACACATATTAAGCAGCAGCATCACCTAAAATCTTTTTGAGAAAGTGATTCAAAATCATTAAGAACATAAGAATTAAATATTTTTCTTGTGGCTTTTTACACATTTATTTTGAATCTGCTGCAGCTGTGCAAAGCAGAAATATACCCATCTTAATGCCAGCTTTCCATCTGTACTTTGACACCAATTATATGACTAGAAATTTCTTTTGTTGCTTAGCAACTTACATCCCTACACCTTTTATGCAATTTAACACTGTTGCATAGTGACTAACGCCGGCCTCGCTCCCCCTCCCCGACCCTGCCCCACCCCGCATTCCCACAGCCTGCGGTTCCCCTCAGACTTGGATGAGCTGCGGGTGCAGGCAGGCCTCCTACGGTTCTACCGGACGGAGCACGCCGGCTATGTGTGGCTGCTCTTCTGCAGCGCCTACCTCTACAAGCAGGCCTTCGCCATCCCCGGCTCCTCCTTCCTGGTGAGTGTCTGTGGTGCCCCGCACCCCCTGGAGTGCCCAGCAGGCGGCCTACTGGCTAAGGAGCACAAAATGTTTCTAAACCTCAGACTTCGTTTTCCTCCAGTATCTAGGGGTGTGTGCCCATCCTGATATAAATACACAGCCTGCGTCGCCAGGAGATAAAGATTCCACTGTGGTCTTATTACGTTTTAACTGTGAACCGTCAGACTGATGTACAGAAACATCACGATGTGCTCTGCGGTGCGTTCTCAATTAACCTGAGTATGAAATGTTGATTTTAAAGTAGCACCACATATCCTCAGGTATAAAAAAAACATTGCACAAAAATTAACACAAATCACTTAGATGTGCTGTTATATGCATATACAGCATCTCCCCAGGTTACGATGGGGTTAGGTTCCGATAAACCTGTCATAAGGTGAAAATGCATTATAATACAGGACACCTAACCTAACCTAACATCATAGCCTAGCCTAGCCGACCTTAAACATGCTTGGAACACTTACATTATCCTACAATTGGGGAAAAGCATTAACACAAAGCCTATTTTCTAATAAAGCTGTTGAATATTTTGTGTAATTTATTGAATAATGTACTAAAAGTGAAAAAGCATTTATCTATCGTAACATGGAGCATCGTAACCCAGGGAGTGTCTTTATATATATTTTTTAATCGAGCGGCAGTTGTTTAGAATATACTACATTTGAAATGTGTGTAAACCGCAGAGGGTCATTGCTTTAGTGTGATTGGTGTGAGTGCTCAGGAGCATCCGTCGTCATGGTAACCATGCTGCCCCCAGAATATCCTGGCGGGGGCTCTGTTCGGACCATGGGAGGGCCTCCTCCTGGCGTGTGTGCTCACCACCTTCGGCTCCGCACTCTGCTTCCTCCTGTCCCGTGTCTTTGGGAGGCGTCACGTCGTACGGCTGTTCCCGGACAAGGTGGCCCTACTGCAGGCCAAGGTTGGTCAGAGCACAGTGCTCTCAGTGTCTGCTGGGTGCAGTGTGTTTATGTACCTTTCCGTTTTCAGTTTAATAGTTGTTTGGACTTGGAACTGCTGTACCAGGTTTGCCCACTGGGCGGCAGTATTGCAGCAGCTTAGTGTCTCATGTATCCTTAATTCTTTCCTGTGAAATATTTATGAATGACGTTGTAGGGCTTAGGATAATGAACCCCTGGGTGAGGTGTCTATCTGAATGAACTGAAGATAGAAAAGTCCCTGTAAATGGAACAGCTGTAAAATATATTTTAAGGTTTTTTTTTTTTAAATGGAATTATAATTCATGATGTAAATACGTCGTTTCTGTTTCGAGGTGGAGGAGAACCGGAGCAGCTTGCTCTTTTTCCTGCTTTTCCTAAGGTTTTTCCCCATGACTCCCAATTGGTTCCTCAATATGGCATCCCCGGTCCTCAACATTCCTATTGGCTTGTTCATTCTCTCCGTCTTCATCGGTGAGTGTAGCATCCCGGTCCTCAACATTCCTATTGGCTTGTTCATTCTCTCCATCTTCATTGGTGAGTGTAGCATGACGACACAGACGGGTCACAGGAGCCTTTCCCCGATTTGTCTCCTTCTCACCCTAATGAACCCCAAGCACATTCGCCCTTTGCTGGAACCTCTATGACGGAGCAGGATTACTTGCTTAGTCGGATAACTCGTCAGATTTAAGGTACACAACTGGTCAAACATTTGTGAACACCGCAAGTTTTTATCACTTTTCCGTTTATTTCAGAAACTGCAGATTTTTTTTCTTGTTAAGCATTGGAAAGTTGAGAAAACAACTTTAAATGAAAAGATAAGTCAAATAAAACAAGTGTGCTTTGTAACATGGAAAGGTTATGTAACTGCATGTCTGACATCCTATTAACTGGTTGTGTGGTGATGGCAGAGTCATCTTGTTTCATCCCATGAAATAGAGCAGTATTTAATGTCCCCAAAAGAATGCCTTGAATTTTCTCTGCTGTTATAACAGATTACTTTGATAAATCAAAGGTATGACATTTTCTTGCTAATAAAGATACTCAAATGGTAAACATACTGCAAATTAATTTTTAGCAAAGAATATTGAGTGTATTTTTAGTAAATGCCAAGTGAGCAAATGTAGAAAATCTCAGTGTGTGGAAAAACGTTTGGTAGTGTAGTCTGGGCTAAGTGAACAAAGATAAAGTCCATTTAAACTGGGGTACCGTAAATCTGTCAAGTTATCCAGTTAAGCAAGAAATCCTGCTTCCTGATACAGCCCCCTGGTGCTATGTTTTGATTTTTAATGTGTTTTGATGAATATTGATGTCTTTGGTCAGAGATCAATCCCAGTTTTCTTCTGGATCTGGTTTGCTATGCCCTCCAGCCAGCAGAGGGCAGTGTATGCACTGCAATGACTTGATGACTTATCCATATGCTCTAAAGCAGCCTTTTGGTCCTGTGTAGAGTCCCTCAACTTATACCCCCTCCTGCCCCCCACAGGTCTTCTCCCCTACAACTTCATCTGTGTACGCACAGGTTCTATCCTCTCCGAGATCTCCTCTCTGGACCACATCTTCACCTGGACCACGGCGCTGCAGCTGCTCGCTCTGGCCTGTGTGGCTCTGCTCCCGGGCGCCCTGCTCCGCCGCTGGGGCCCCCGCCGCCTGGCACTCGAGGGCCTTGAACGCAACGGCACGGGCACCCGCCAGAAGAGCGAGTGACCGGCGTGTTTCCAGCGGTCGCGCATGGCACTGGCCGGCTACGGTTTGCATCCCTCCCGGAACAGTCGGGCCCAAAGATGTATGTGCATGCAGACTGCTGGCATTTCACGAACAGCTGCGAGGGAGTGGATTTGTGTTTTTGTCCTGACTTGTTAATTTTATCATCTTTTTATTGGTCAGTAGGGGGGGAGGTATTCTTGATGGGGGTGCTGGCTGCATCCCATTCTCAGGAGGGGGAGGGTGGTGTCCCTGGGGGACCATGGAGATGAGGGATTAAGAAGAGCTGTGGTGACTGCAAGGCTGGAATGGGCCTGAGGCATTAAGTCCCAGCGGGGGACATGCTGTTATACCCTTGGTGGATTTGGTACATGTCGTGCTTGATTAAGGTCCTGCTTCTCACAGCTTCACTGAGCAAAGATGCACTAGAGCTGTTGTATACCAAAGGAGAGTCACTGTGCATGACGGGGATGAACCGTGTGTGTGTGTGTGCGTGTGTGTGTGCGCGTGCGTGCGTGCGTGCGCGTGCGTGCGTGCGTGCGTGTGTGTGTGTGTGTGTGTGTGTGTGCGTGTGTGCGTGCATGCAGTTTTTGGGGGGGGGGGGTCAGTTACACAGTCTAAATCCAGATTCAGTCCAGATTCCCAGTCACTTCCTGTCTACTGAAAGCGCTGTCAGAATCCATCGTTTTTTTAAAGAGCATTTTTGTGTTTGGTGTTAAATCCCTCACATGGTCAACGTTTGGCCCCCAGTTTAAGGCCTGCAATACTGCTTTTTTAGAAAGTATGTGAGGATGTCGAGAGCAAACCTCAACAGGTCCCATGTCTGTAGTTTTCAGTCTGCTGGCCTTTGCACAGCTAGGTTCAGGACCAGTGTGTAAGACCATGTGTGTCGTGGGCACCAACGCAAAGCAGGGCATTTCGTGTGTCGTGTGTGTTTGCTTGTGCTGTACAGGGGTTTGAGGAATTTCCTATATCTGGACACTTCCTGTGTTGGATATTTGCTGTGGTTCCCCATGACTTTCCAGTAGCGGCCCATGTTTTCCGGATTGTTCTGAAGGCCAGTGATGAAGTGCCTTAATAATCTTCCTGGCTTCTCCAGCCACCCCCCCCCCAAAGACAGGCAATATTCCATCATTATAAATAAAAGCCTTTTGTTTGAGTGGATTGGAGGTTTATTGCTGGTCAGAGGATGTGGCCTCCTGCCCGCCCCACCCTCTGTGGGTTGGTGGTGCTGTCCGTCAGTCAAACTATGGTAATGGTTCTGGTACCATGTGACCAGCTGCAGTACTTGAGCCCATGCCTGCTCTGCTGCCAGTGGCAAACTGGGCCAAACTTGGACCTGCAGCACCTGGAATGCTTCCAGCTACATTTCTGGACCAGGCCGTCTCCCAGCACCACATCCCATCCAGCTGCATTTCTGGACCAGGCCGCCTCCTGGCACCACATCCCATCACACGCTTACTGGTCCGCATTCCGGAACCAATGAACTATCCAATCAGGGTGCAGAACTGCCGGCGTGTTCAGATCACTGGCTCAGATGCGACGGCATCCCGTGAGGGTGCCCCCGCTCGCTGCAGAGGTCTTCTTGTGTGGACGGATGGGGAGGAGCCTGATCTTCAGATTTATCACAGAGAGATTTATCACACATGGGTGTTCATTACAATTCATGTAGCCCTGAGTGGTGGGGGCTCTATGGAGGGGGCTCTTGTTACCTATTCCCTATCCACTTCTCATAAGCGCTGATGGAGGCCACAGGTGTTTGCTAATAGCAACGTGGAGCAGAAGGACTGTGGGGTAACGAGGCCGCTTCTCACACACCTTCGCCCCCAAATGCGTCTTCGTCAGCTTCTGGCCAGGAACACTGATCATTAGTCTTCCTGTGTCACTCGTAACTCTGGACGTAATTCTGGGTAAATTGTGGGCTGGAGCGGTTTATTGGTTATTTAAGCAGCGACACAGGTGCCATTCGCTTGTAAACTGGCCCTTTTGTGGGGAGTTATCATTTAGCAGTTTGTCCAACGTGAATCATCAGACAGGCCTTTTGCTGTTCAAGCTGTCTTACTGGGATTGTTTTTGGCTGAGAATGGTTCTTTTTTTTCCAGAAAGATTAAAAATGAAACAGTTTGGGTGCATTTTCTTGCTTTTTTTGAACTAACCAAAACTGTGAAATCAATATAAAGGAGAATAGTACTTACTTTAATCAACTCCACCTAAAATACACTGTTACATTATGAATGTCACCTGGTCAGACACCCCTATCACCAGGTGAAACACTTATTTACACTTTAGCGTTGTCACAGCTGCCACTGAGCTGGGTCACATGATCACGGTCACATGATCACGGCCCCTCTCAGCGGCTGCGTTTGAGGGCAGCGCCGCACTCGTGACTAATCAAAGAAGAGTGTTTCTCCATCATCCACCAGGCCTGAACCGAGGGGTGGCGGGTAACATACTTAGTGACCACACACCCCACCCCCAACCCACGTTATTCTGGCTCAAACTGTGCCGTTTACTTTGTGTATTATAATTAAGGAGAGAACCTGATTCAAAATTCATGTGGGGAAAATCAGGGAAAGAAATTCCAAATTTTTTTAATACAGAAACAAGAGGCATGGTGGTGTGGTTAGTACTGTGGCCTCACACCTCTGGGACCAGGGTTCGAGTCTCTGCTATGACCCTGTATGCCCCCCCCCCCCCGTCCAAAAACATGCGGAGGTTAATTGATGTTACCCAATTGCCCATAGGTGTGAGAGTGTGCCCTGCTTTGGGTTGGTGCCCCAGCCGGGGTTGTTCCCTGCCTTGCGCCCGTCTTCTCTGGGATCGGCTCTGGACCCTGGTGACTGTGAAATAGGATAAGTGGTTTTAGGAAATGATGGATGAAAATCACACCAGCAAGGAAAAACTCAGCAGGTCACACAAATGAATCTTTTTGAAGACTTTCTTTATTGCTCATGTCCAGGTTGGTCGGCAGTACAGTTCACCCAGTTTAAAAAAAAAAAAAAAAAAAAGTGTGACTTGTCATGGATCAACTGTCAATACAGCACTAACTCATCTAATTTTAGCCCAGGCGGCACTTAAAAGTGGTAAACTGGGAGATTCTGATTTTTAAAGATTAATGAAATAAAACCGAACGAACGACTAAAACCCCAGTGGTGAAATCGCCCCTTGGCAGATGAAGCGGCCTAATCTAGGGTGATGCGTGTGGAAGGAGATACGTCATTTACAACCGGACACTTCATGCAGCTTCAATTCTCCTCACTTCATTTTCATAGTAAAACAGGGGAAAACATGATTGGGCGGCCTCATGCTTGGACAGTCGGGGGAGGTAACCTCCAGCCCCAATTACCGCCCCCCCCCCAGTAAGAACATGTCTACACTTGGCCCCCATGCTTAACAGCCACAGCCCTCCACGACACCAAACGAACACAGGACAGCTTCCCATCACAGCGACCGGGACACGCTCAGGTCAGCTCAGGCCCCATGGCCGCATCATGGCTACTGGTGTCTGAGGGGGGAGGGGGGGGGCTGACATACAAGAATTCGTGCATTTTCAGGACCCAACCCCCACTTTTGTCTGTGGTGAAGTGACTGACCAAGAAACCTCTAAGCGGTCAGTAACGAGGTGTGGGTGTTGGTCACATGCATATGGGGCGGGGGGGGGGGGGGGGGGGTCTTCAGTGTACAGGCTCTTACACAAGGAAGGAAGATCAAATGCATACGGCCACCTGACCTCAAATCTTCCTTGACCATGTGCCTCTTGTTCTGACAAGTCATCTCAGTCTCAACTCCAACTCCAATCCACACACACACCCGTTACCCACGGGCACACTCGCATTAGAGACTCTATCTGCTACGACTTTCAAACACTGCAAATCCACCCCCTCTCCCCACAGCCTGGACACTTCTTCAGGTGTTCAAATGAAATACTTTGGGGAAATAAAAACAGAGAGAGAGAACTGCTACTTTCCCTTCATGCTACAATATATGAGTACCAAAGACATAAATGATTTTGCTTAACCAGGAACCCAACACACTACCCAAAGGGTTCCACATGTATCCAAGATGGCATCTCAGATACTCTTGGTGGAAAGCCTGTACTGAGAAAAAAAATATTTATTTTAAACAATAATCAGAAACTGTGGAAAGGGTTAAAAAAATCACAAGAGAAAAGTCAATCGCAATGCTTGTTCATAGTGTCGACAATTTTGTCTTAAAAGGACAAATCGCCCCGGTACGATTTCTCAGGAGTGCCACGTTGAACCACGAGCCCTCTTACTCACACTGGAATGAGCCCCAAAACAGCTACGCAACTGTCTGCAAGAAGTCAGACATCTTCAGCCGATGTCGGCCCATGGGGGCACGTGACACTCTGCTCCGAGTCTCACGATGAAACAGCACCAACTCCCCTCTCCGAACGCCGCTGGAGGAGGTCACTGGCCCCGAGGCTGCCCCTCCATGCTATCTGGTTTTAGAACCAGCAGGGAAAACTGTACAGAATTTCTGTAACCAAAGGAGAGGAGCCACAGCGACCCGGAAATGTTGGCATCAGAAGGTTGAGCCTGCTGGAGCCCCCCCCCCCCCTCCAGCCAGGTGGCCTTGATACACAAAAGCAGCTTTAACAGAGTTTTTGTCCCCAAAACTCTGACATTTCTAGAGGTGGGAGAGTCTTACAGCCAATGTGTCCAATTCAGGGTCAAAAGACACTAATGTTAAGTGCTCACGTCCATCTGAAAGGAGAGCAGCATCAGGGTTGTGGTAAGAGACAAACGATGCCCTGTCCTTTGGTGCACCGTGGTTCACCCCTGCTTTGGGATGATGGTCTTCAGAGATCCTCCCCAATCATCCCTGATCGTCCCTGACCTCCCCCCCCCCCAACCCCGAACATTTTGAATGGAAAACCAGAACTAACGAGAAAGCTTGCATAGCCAATGAGGTTTCTCGTATGAAACCGAAATGCTAAATCGGCGAGGAGTGATTGATCAGAAGTGAGAGCCTTTATTCACCATGTCTCCTCCCCCCACCCCCCCCCCCCCCCCCGTTCGAAATGCTTCTTCTTAAAAAGCAGAGGGACCCGAGATTTAGAGAAGGCAGATTCTGACTCAGGATGGAGGCAAATCCCCACCATTGCAGACAACTGACCAGAGCATCACTTGGTTTACCTATTTACAACAGAGTGGACTCCACAGAGTGGGACACCAGGAAAATCAGATCCCACCTCCTTCTTTTCTAAACTTGGCATTTCGCCCTACAATTGGTTAAGTCACTTAAGTAAAGCCAGCTGTGGATTCTGAGAGGTTGGTGGAACAGTGTGGGAGGTCGAGAGTGACACCTGTGTCAGAGGTCCAGAAATCAACATCTCCGGCACAGAAGAGGGTCACTGGAAAGATCCCGGTCACTGGAAAGATCCCACTCTCTCTCCCCAGAAAGCTGGCACAAAACAGCAGTAGCTGGGCTACAGACAAAACAGATCGACGCGTTAGTGAGTCTATTGTACAAGTTTACAGAGATAAAGGTCATTTCCTCATACACATTGACAGCCAACGGATCAGCCGAAAAAGAAACTAAAAATGCAATGAAGGCAAGAGCATCACACTGTTTAGGGTCCTACCTGTGTGCTTAGGTACCGTTTTCATACATTAATCCTATCATAAGTACATAGCATCTGAAACGTAACTAGGAAGAGCAGGATGGCTCTTGCTCACACTGGTTTGCACCTACGTTTAGCACTGCTTGCAGGAAAGGCCAGGTGTTTGCAGTCTAGTGGTACAAATGCATGTTATACATGGTTCTTAAAGCAGAGTTTCCTGGGATTATGACATCGGCGCAGTCTTTTAGAACCACTTCTGGCGGGTATGTACCCTTCAATCCCAATTATTCCAGTCTACAAGCGTCTTTCTTTGATGACAACTGTAACGGATGTACGAGTAAGACGGGGTGGGGCCGCCGGGGAGAATCACACGTTCAATCCAACCCCCCCCCCCCCCCAACTGTGGAATTAGATTTGAAAGTTTTAGACTTTTTTTTTTCCCCCCAACGTTCTTTGTTTATTTAGAAAAATAAAAAATGCTTAAAATTATCAGCATTCAAAGGCATACAAATTCTGGTGGGGGGGGGGGGGGGGGGATCATAGAATGGGCTGAGGTACCAGGTGCCTGAGGTAGATCACAAATACTGACGTGCGAACGATCCACATACTGCTTTAGAAGAACCCCGCCACTCGCTTGAGGCTACCCTTGTTCTCAATTCATTGCTTACTTTAGCATTTTTCATAGTTTTCAGGAAAAAACAAAACAAAATAAAAACAACGTCCCTTCAATATAATATGGCAGTGTTCTACCACACATCATAAAAAAAAATTACTTGTTCTCTTCTCAAACTTCGAAAAAATAGATTCATAAATATCTCTCTCTCTCTCTTATATATATGTATGTATATACATATACATATACACACACACAGAGGCCAGAGGGCCTGCGCGATCTGGGGAGACTGAAGCTTCAGTGATGAAGGAGATGAGCAAAGTTCCCCAGGACAGGTTTACAATTAAGGCCGCAGGGTTACCAGACATCAGCGAGAGCACAAAAAGAAAAATTAAAAGTATAATCCATTAACCTGGGTGTCCAGCAAGACACCGAGCCAGCTGATTGGGCAAAACGAAGCTAAGAGCAAGAGCGCCGCCCCCCCCCCCCCCCCCCCCGCTGGCCAATCAGATCACCGGACATGGCAGGCAGGGACCGCTCCGAAAAGGCTGCATATTATACATTCACAGCTGTCACACCCTCACCCCAACCCCGATTTTAAAGCCGGACGCCTTCACTTGCGCCCCAACCATTTCCCCACCCCACCCCCCTCCCCCCCCCCACGTACATGGCGCTCCAACGCTGAATCACACTACGCAGCAAAGGCAGTAAGGTGGAAGATGTGGCACAATCAGTTCAGGACTATCTTTTGAGACAAAGGTTCAGCGAACAAATTGAAATGTATAACTTTCAGGGGTGAGGGGGTCGGTACGATTACATTCCGTCCCCTTCAGGGAGCCAGTCTGGAATCTACTTCCAACAAACTGCTTTCACTGGACAACAAATATAATGATATATACGTACATATATACATACATATATATATAAATATGTGTGTGTGTGTGTGTATATACACACATACAAGCATAACATTACATATTATATATACGTACATACATATACATATATATGTGTGACTGGTACCGTCTAATTTTTTAAAAGATCTTTTTGAAATTCTAATAATTCTCACGGAATTAGTCGAACTGATTGCTTTTGAAATCATTAAGCTTGTCTGAGAACAAAACAGCGACACTAAAGGAGCAAGCAGGGTGACTGGGGCACAGCGTCCATGCACTGGTTTGAGTGTTTGTTAGGGATGCTGTCCCCTGTGTTGGCACACACGTGCACACACACACACACACACGCACACGCACACGCGCACAGACACGCGCACGGACACGCACACGCAGGCTGAGTCACATACTCCGGACGACCCGCTGTGACGTCCCGCTTCACCTGCTAGTCGATTTCGTTCTTCCTCCTCTTCCTCCTCCGACAGACGGACAGCCCATCGAGTGCCCCCGTTCACGCAAACAAGCTGCACGTCGAGTCTACACAGCCGAACTCCAGCTACTCAAAGGTAACTCCTGTTATCCTCATAGCTCACATTTTATTGTGACTAATACACTAGTAATACTGCTAAGGATACGGACACTTGCGATCTCAATGCCGAAACTGCAGAAATGTGCTCCTTAACCACGACCCAACTCCGCCCGTGCCACAAAACGACAGCCTCGGCCACTACATGTCAATGTACGTGTTCATTAATACCGCTTCTTCGCTAGGTTTACTGTATGTTAGTCCAACTACAGGGATGCCGTTACTACAGGGCAACTATTTTTTTCATATTTAACCAGAAAGACTGATGGTGCCCTTGACTCTGCCATAAAAAAAATTAAAAACCTCTCTCTTCCCTATGTGTTTTAGAAATGCAATATTCAGTTTAACATGTTCGTCATAGTATCCTAGTATCCGCTCCGCTCTGTGCTGGATTTGCTTTGGGTTACATTTCCCCCAGTGAAGTTCTTTGGTTTGGTTCCCCATGCTGCTGGTCTGCCTCATCCGTCCCCATCTGCCTCGCCTCCTCTGTCTCTCTCAGGTTGGAAGGGCTACATTCGTTGGCTGATGCTCGCTGGCGCCGCCCTGGTGGTCACTTGGAGGGGTTCGGTGTGGGCGCTCCCTGCTGGTGCTTTTGCTCCTGTTGTTTCACCTGCTGTATAATCTCCCTGATCTTTCGCTGTGCAGTCTGGGGACGAGAGGCAAGGGTGTGAGACCAGGAACTCGCATAGGGATAGCCAAGTCCCCAACCACTCCATTAAGTAGCACCACAATTTTCCCTTTGACTGGAATAACTACTCTAATTACTTAAGAATGGATTTTTGCAGAAGACTTCATTTAAGAACATCTAAGGTTCTCCTGACACCTATGCTGGAAAAATTCATGCTGATAAATACTATTAAAATCCTGTTCAGTCACCACATCATTTCAAATATACAGCTCTGGAAAAAATTAAGACACCAAGAGGTAGCAAACTGCTGCTCAGTGTAGCCTTCTGCCAGCAGAACCAGAATTAAACCAGGATTTAAACATGCAGATTAAAAAAAAAAATCCAGAGCTGTATATTATACACGGTAATAGAGTAATGATGAATCACTATGATAATTAAAAAACTAATAATAATTTTAGCAACTCACTTCTGAAATGAATGAAGACGACAGAAATGTGTATATGTTTAGGATTGTGGGGTCCTGTGGCCTGTACTACGAAGCGGGGTTACTGGCTTATCGGGGTAACTTGTCGGATTTAAGGTACCACGGTTTAAATGGACTTCATATTCGTTCACTTACATTTTGCCCAGACTACCTTAAATCTGACAACTTACCCTGATAAGCCAGTAACCCCGCTTTGTAGTACAGGCCACTGGTGTTATTCTTAATCAATTTCCACCAAGATAATAAAAATATTCTGATTCTGATATGCAGTTATACAAACAAAAATACATATTTTCTTTGTCATCACCATACCTGCACCAAGACCTGTCATAAATAGATTCAGACATAAAAAAACACCTGTATCACACCCCCATGAGCGAAGCTCGACAGTATCTTCCAGCCAACATCAGAATAGACATTCTGACTGAAAACATTATCAACAGATGATCACTGTTCCTGTTTTCCGCAGAAGAGCAGAACCCGATGAGGCAGTACAAACCATCTACATGCACGCATCTAACCATAATCAAATAAAACGTGCTCGTATGTGAACTCTCCCAAAATGCACAAAATGTTGGCAATGGGATCCTGCTGAGATGAGAGATTTGGCGTATGGAGTCACATAATCCGTTCACTAGCATGATAAGTCAGACAGCCCCAAAACAACAACAAAAACAAAAGCAGAGGCAGGCTTGGGTCTACTCCATAGCATCCTGAGCTTCAGAAGTAAGCAGTAATCTTGTCACATTTTACACAGCAAATGTCTGATGTTTCTACGACCAGAGGGCATTTTTAAATGTGAAATGTGTCTGTGTTGTCATGGGAGATGAAAGCAAAAACAGGAGAGATTGCAGACTTTCTGTAACCAGGTCTTCCTCTGGCTTTGCATCTATTGGACACTTGAGTATCAGGTGAGCTAAGCTACACTACTAGCTTGTCACCATCATTTACAACTTGAGATCCGATAAAAGCGGACTGACAAGGTCAGATCTGATCGTCGAGGCTGAGTGCGGCATACCTGGCTGGCAAAGAAGTGCCCAATAATTTTCACGAAGACCTCATCGTTCTCATCAGGAGTTTGGTCCCGTGGCACTATGACCTCGGCGCTCGTGAGATTCTGTAGCTCGTTGACCTGTAAGGGGCGACAGAGAGCACTCAAAAGGCTGCCGGCACATACTGGACAGAGAGGCCGGCGCCCCAGCGGGCCCTGTGGCCGTACTGGGTCTTTCTAACACACCGTTTTGCCACCCTTGCCGATGACCCGTCCTGCAGCGGATGAGGGAACCTTAATATGAGTCTCCAGTTTGACCTCTTCTTTCGCCGTGAAGAAGTTTTCCTCCTTCAGTTTCCCGAATATCCTACCTTGAGCCTGCGGATGAAGAAATCAAAAAACAAGATCAGGACACCCTGACAGTCCGCCAAGACACCCTGAGTCTGGAAACATGCAAACGCTGAGGCGAGAGGGACGGGCTTCACCTTGAACTGAGCTTCAGGCGGCCCAGTTATGATGACCATTCGCTCCGTGACATCAGGACTCTCTGCTGGCGCAATCTGGAAGGAGAGATCCACGACATCAACCAAAGTCTGATCATGGGCCGTGGATGCGCTGACAGGCTACCATACTGCAAACCCGCCCCCCGGGCCTCGAAGGGACAGTTTGGTGATGGGGATGCCAACTGGATTCCTGGACTCTTAGTCACTTGTCAACAGAGAAGGTTCACGAGGCTCCCGTTGAAATGGCTGACTGTGAGTCGATGACGGCCCTAGACTACGGTCACAGATGTCCTTGTGACTCAGCGTTGGTCACGCCACTGGACGGTCTGGAAACTACCCATGAGCCACGGAGCACAATTCAGCTGAGAGGGGGGTAAATTGATTCTTTGAACCAGAGTGGCATGAGCAGGTGCCACCGCGAGGCCACGGGGCGCCCAGTTCCAACACCACGCTCACGGCTAAACATCCGTAATGGCATCAGCACAGAAAGTCCCCGACAGAACGATGATGTAAGACCTCAGAACGACGCAGGCTGGCCAGAACCATCTGAGGCGCAGACACCATCTGTGCGGCGGAACTGGCAATAGGGCCAGGGGCCTCCACCCCCCGGACAGGAACGGGCAGAGGGGCCGGCGGGGGCTGTTCACCTTGATGGAGGCACCGGCAAAGCGCGCCAGCTGCTTGATGTGCTGGCCTTTCTTGCCGATGAGTGCGCCGACGGCCTGAGTTGGAATAAAGAGGTAGACCACCTCCTGTTCAGGAGCCTGTGGGGAGAAGGGGCAGTTGGTCAAGGGTCACAAGGGCAGAGGTCAACCAATCAAGGCAGACTGTCGCAGGCACATGACTAATATGGGCCAATCACTGGGAAGATGTTCATAAATATGAACATGTAGGTAAACCTGGGACAAAGAAGTCCATTTTTGGCTTGTGTTGCTGAACCTATTTATTAAAAGTGAAAAAAACAAACTTATAATAAAAAGGGCTGCTGAGGGGATTGCTTAGAAGTCGCTTGGGAGGTGTATGAACCTGGCCGGCCCTGACCGCGCTTAAACTTACTAAGTGCTGGTGGGATATGGTGCTGCCAGGAGGGACCCCATATAGACCACCCAGGTGTGACGAGTGACTCTGCAGGCACAGAGAGCACATGGTCAGGTGGGAGACCGGCCAGCCTCCCGGCGAATCACAGCTCAGCTTTCCAGCAAGGGGGGGGGGGGCAGCAAGTAGGTAAAGAACAAAGTGTGAAGTGCACCCAGTCCAGGTGCAGGGGCCCTATGGCGCAGCCACCTGCAGCATGCAGACGGTACTCACTAAAAAGGGGCTGTAGCCAGTAGGGGGCAGCGGCGCCGCTCCACGAGGGCTGGCCGCCGACGGGAGCACCGACAGGCCTGAGGAGAAGATGCCCAAGGCGTTCAGGTTGAGCCCGGGGATCAGGCTGGCTTGTTGCTGCGGCGGAAGGAGAAGAGCCACTTATCTATGGAGGCCTGCCTACCCATCACTGTTGACTTCACAACATGGGCAGATCCAACCTCTTTCGTTGTCTTTGACGGTCATTCCGGGATCATGTAACACCCCATCCCGACCACTAGGGGGCGACATCTGCTCGTTTAACTGTCCAAGGTAAAAGGACGAGACACTCTACCCCCCCCATCCCCCCATCCCAAAATAATTTAGCTCGACTGAAATGTCAACAGATTTGACAGGTCCTTAACTTCACTCCCTGAAACAACTTTACGAAACAGGTGCTTCATAGAAGAGTGATTCAGGTTGTTCGGGGGTGGGGTTATTCAACGCAATGAGGACTCGAATGCAGGCTATCGGAGGACCGGGCGAGACGAGTCACCACATTCCTACCGACTCATTCACAGCATTTCACGGCAATACAAAGTGGGAAGAGGAATGTTACAGACTCGGCAAAGCAGGTCGCCGTGAACGTTCACTGCAGCGCGCGGGCCACAGGAAATGGAAGCGGGACGTACGTTTACAGCAGCAATGTCGTTGTCATAGGCCTCCCTCAGCTTCTTCATGATGTCCGCCTCGGCCTTGCAGCACGCCTCTATGTCACCCTTCACCGTAATGGTCCGCTCTGGGTTGTAGATGGTCAGATCCTGTAAACTGCGAGGCGGGAGTCCATTAGCGGCAAAGACTGGACCTCAAGAGCCAATGGTCCTGAGGAAGAAGGCCATTCGAAGAAGGTGAATAACTGATTATGAGCGTGAGAACATGGGATGGTGTCACGCTCACAAAGGGACCCAGATGTAGTACATGTTTAAGTCCCATCTGATAAAAACATGGATGACTAAACATGAGCGTAAAACTAGATTCACAGAGATAAAGAGCCGCTTTCCGAGTCCATCAGCACCTACCCACTGGACCCCAACTGGAACATCCTAATTCCCAGCTGCCTCAAAATAAACGAGGAACATGACTCACAGGACACCGGAAACAAACGCGGGCCTTGAAAGAACAAACACCCCCCCCTCCCCAATTTAGCAGAAAACTGAGTCACTGTGGGAATGGAGCAGCATCACGTTACGGGGGCGGGGGCAGGAAGAGGGGGGAGGTCGTTAGTCACAGGAGTCCCGTTAAACAGACATCGCGGAGAAGCGCGAGTAAACACAAGGGGGCTGACGGAGGGGGCAGTCGAATGGCATGTGTGTCACAAGTAACACAGCTAATGAGAGCGAGACCTACCGGCTGCAATAGTACCGCGTGAGAAATTAATCCAGCGTGGGGGGGTTGAGTTAAAAGGGACTGAATGTCGCTGAAAATTTAAATACTCCAAGACCCATTACTATAAAATATAGCTGCCTGTTAATGAAGCAATGCAAGCTGTCATTACAGGGCTTATAACGGTCAAACCCCTAGCGTACACGACTACCTGGGGAGGGGCACGCAATGCTCCTAGCGGCCACACGGAGGCAGGCTTCTGCGAGAGGCGCCCAGCCGGGACACTTACGAGGAGATGGTGATTTTGGTCCCTGTCTCCTGCTCGATCTTCTTCAGATGCCGGCCCTCTTTGCCAATCAGCCTCCCCACCAGGCTGTTGTGGGCCAGGATCTTCAGAGGGATCTCTTCAGCTCTGTTGAGGGACACAATATTTAAGCGCACGAAAGCAGGAGCGACCAGGAGCGTGTGCAGCGCCGTGTGTGTGGTGGAGGCGGGGCTCCGACACTCACGCCTTGGTTTCATTGGCTTCTTTCTGCATGATGTCCAGGATCATTTGGCAGGCGGAGGAACAGCCTTCTGGGGTCGAGTGTATGGTAATGGGCTTCTCTGCAGCCCCAGCATTCTCCTTCCGGTGGATGTCCACCCTGTTGTGGGGAGGCGGGGGTGACACTCAGTCAAAACTGCCGGCCCCAGGGCCCCGAGAACAGGTGGCTCTGTTTCATTGCTGCGGCTCCCAGAGGTTCAGCGAGGTCCCTAATGGCCTAAGGACTAATGACAGTCCTCCACATCATCGCACCTAGTGGGAGTTTTGAGAGCAGGACGAAAAATGATTGGTTCAGAGAGATAACCAATCAGATTGTAGAGGAGGCGGGACATCGGAATGGTTCTGCCTCCTCTAGTTGCTTGGACCCACCTCCTCCACAATCTGAGTGGTTATCCCTGAGCCAATCATTATTTGTTCTGCCCTCAGAACATTTGTGTGAAAGTAAAATTCCCATAAGCAACACTGCACTACATGTGTGTGGGGAGATGGCTGGAGCTGCCCACTCATTCAGGAGGCGGGATTATCAAGGAGCCAGCCAATGGGAACGCGAGACCTGGAGGCCACACCCACTCACTTGGACTGCGTCTGCTTGGTGACGTTCTTAATGGTGAGGCCCTCCTTGCCAATGATGGCGCCAACGTACTGCGTGGGCACCAGAATGCGAAGTGGAAAGTCATGCTGCTTGAGCCGGGCCCCCCGGATCCGCCCGACGGGCTCGGCTGCTGGGCATTCTGGTCCCGCGACGAGCGGCCGCCACTGCGTGTGCGCGAGCCTCGGGGGGCCGCCGCTGGCGGGGGGGGCACCGCATCCGCGTCCAGGATATACGACACCCGGAAGGAGTAGTCCTCAAACTGGTGGCCCGTCAGCTTCTCGATAGCCCTGATGACACACACACACACACACACACACACACACACACATACACAGGGCAGGTCACACGCACAGGGCAGGTCACACGCATGGCGACACATACAGACAAAAACCCAAACGCAAAACCTCGACCAATAGAACGGGTGAATCTGTCACATGATGTGAGAAACACATCTGCAGGAAGGACCCAGATGGGGGCGTCCCTGGTCCCAAGCAGCCAGCAGGTGGCGGGTGACTTACGCCTTGGCCTCGTCCCTGGTGGAGTAGGTGACGTTCACAACGGCGGTCTCCGTGTCAGTGTTAACTGAGAGGAGGGTTTAAAGAACAGGAAGAACACGGGTCAGTCCCCCACCCTCAGGGACGCGGCGGGCGGGTTTCCGACGGGACCGCAGGCGGGCAGACAGGCAGTCCCACAAAAAAGGCAGACTCTTGTGGGGGGGGGGGGGGGGGGGGGGGGGACACACTTACGGGAATCCAGACAGAACAGACAACAGCTTTCCACAGATCACTGCGTGGCTTGGGACAGGGGGTGGAAGCTGATGGATGTGCATCATTCATTCACGGTAAGCCCCCCCCCCCCCCTTCATCCAAGGATGAGCTAAAATGATTTTCTTACCTATACTTTTCCTAAAACATGCAATAATGCCGAAAGCACTAAAATCAGAGACTCAGCTGTCAGCGAAGAACAGTGAAGCAGCATGATGCATGTCACAGACGGACAGACCTCACACACAGACCTCACGCGCACACAGGGAGGTGTCTTCTCAGACATCTGCATTCTCCCTTTAATTACCCCCCCAACCCCCCAGAAATAACGTGCCACATTTTTCTGGAAGGTGGCCACCCACCCCCCCACCCCACTTCAATCCCCCCCGTCTCCCTACATGGGCTCCCAGGATGCAGGCTGCCGCACCCTCCCGCTTCCGAGGTTGAGGATGACAGCACTCTCCTACAGACGGAAGGCCTTCCCTCAATCATCCCCCCCACCCCACCCACACACATACACACACACACACACAGGCTGATACGGCAAGCAGGAAATCATTAAGGGCCATCAGGCAAACATTAAGACCACACGCAGACACACACACACACACACACACACACCGGGTTAGAGTCACAGGGTTCACACATTACCTTGTTCCACGTTCTCCACTGATCCGTACTGCGCTAACAGGCTGTCCAAGACCTGCAGAGCGGAGAGAGCACGAGTCAACACACACAAACACACACACACGTACACGTACACGTACACATACACGTACACATACACGTACACGTGCTTCCTGTTCACACGACAGTGATCCCAAAATCCCCTTTTCTGCACGTTCCATATTTCACGGAGAAGATAAGCTGACTACCCCCCCCCACCCCACCCTGGCGTTTAAAAGTCTCGAGAGCGTGTTTACATCTATTAAGAGCTCCGGTTACTACAAAACTCTTAACCTTGTGTTCTGAAAAATAACAACAACAACGATAACAAAAGAGCAGTTAGCGCAGCAGTGAGCCTTCCGGGAAAAGGAGCCGCGGTGCGGGCGGCAAGCTCTGCCAGCAATGCCACAACTGCATCCTGGGAAGGGGGGCCACAATCACCTCCAGGGTTGCTTGGTAGCCCCCCCCCCAGCAAACTCCATTTTGAGCCATTTAAATAGCACTTCGTGGACCAGCGAGCCTCAGCTTATGCCACAGCATGAGGACTAGAAGCTACACATCTGGAGGAGCTAAGTGTTAGGCTCTTTGCTTCTTGTACCCCCCCCAACCCCCCCGCCCCCCCCCCCCCCAGGATGGTCATGGGCTGAATCCTGCAGGCACACACTTCCAAACTCCAGGGCGTAACTTGCAGCACGCTCCGCTAACAAGACACACAGAAGCCAACACGCAAGCATTCAGCCCGACAGCCGCTCAAACACCTACCTCCCACTGCAGGTGAGGGGGAATGTTCCGGATCTGGATCTTCCGGCTCCTGTAAAGTCGAGAAAGGCGGTGAGCGTTAACCAAGCTTTTCCCTGTGTGATCCCCAAAAGATCGAGAGGAAAAAAAAAATACAGATAAAAAAAATCGGTGCTGTAAAAATCAGCTTTAACAAGAGTGGAGCACAAGGTCATATTCACTCTCGTGATCGGTACCTGTCATTATAACATTACCTACAAGGTAACCATCCCTCAAACATGGTCAACAGCATCTACAGAAACACCTACAGCACTGTCAGTGAGGTTTGTCTCTGAAACATTAGCCTCACTCTCCCCACAACAATGTCCCTCCCATCCATGGTGGTCAGTGTTTGGACCAGGTGAGGAGATGAAGGCAACATGCTCTGCTGTTCTTCTAACCACTGTCCAACGGGGGCGCCGTCTAGCCAATAGACGGGAGCTTTGAAATGATAATCCCTATTATTTGTGAAGACGACCCAGCTATTGTGCCCAGTGTGTATGTGTGTGTGTGTATGTGTGTGCGCGCGTGCGAGCAAATGATCGTTTGTTTGGTTAAGCCTCTTTGAGACACTGGGAAGGCCCCGGCTGTTCCCCAGCCAATCAGGACACTCAGCAAGCAAAGGGGCGGGGCTGGCACGTGCGTGCCCCTTCTTCACCGGACCGGCTCCCAGGACGCTGTTATCAGGACATGGGACTGCTAGCACCTTAGAGTTGTGTCACCGTGAGCGACGGTGGGTGTTACTGGGGATGCTAACTGCTAAACTCATTTTAGTGCCGATATGGGGGGGGGGGGGGGGGGGCACGCCACACACTCATCCGCAGTCTCTACCCCACGTCAGACGCATCGGTTCACCACCTGAGGAAGAAGCGTCTGCGGCTGCCGCTTTAATCCCCTAATCAGCCGGTCCCTCCACACGCGGCGCCGTCTGGTCACGCTTGTTATACAGTAGTTACAGCAACACTAAATTTCCATGTAAACAATTTCACACACAGGAACTTGCCAGGCAGAACATTTCGGAACAAATATATATATATATATATATATATATATATATATATATATATATATATATATATATATATATATATATATATATATATATATATATAAATCAACCCACAAAAAACACGGCTCCACCTCAGACAACGCAACACCTTTTGCGAGGTGAGTATCAGTAGAGTCCCCCCCCCCCCGCTGTCATAATTCCTGGCAGGAGATGCACTGATTGCAAACACTGTATGGTAACACCCTTATTTGAATAACCCAAACCCTCAATCCCTCAAACGATGTGACATTGCCTCCATTATTTCCCTAGTTCCACCACCCTTAAGGACAAAGCCTGTAATCCCCCCCCACCAGTCACCCTGGGGCATTCCGCCTCCCCCACCCTGCTTCCTACGGGCCATTCATACGCAATGTTTTCCCTAAAATTCAGCAAGAGCCTCCACTCTCCTATCACGCTAAAAAACGTCATGTCATGCTTCATTCTGTAAGGCCTGACCTCCCTCCCTGCACACAGACTCAGTATAGTGCGCTAAGTGAGTAACTGTAATCGGCGTCGGACTACCAAATCAGATCACTGCATGCTCTATGCTCACTGTCACACTGGGCATTTTGGCGTAGCTGCGTTGGGCGAGGTCGCCGGCCCCCACCCCAGCGGACATCAGACGGGTCGGACGGCATCCGGGAATAAATAAGCAATATTCAGGCCGCTCGTTTTCGACAACGACCCCTTAAGCTCTTTGTGTGTTGACCACTATGGTCATTAGCACCAGTAGGACTAGGGTGTGAGTCTCAGTGGCCAGGTGACCTTGGCTTGGGTCTTACGGCCCTGGACCAGCGTATGATACCAGAAGCACACAGACGCACTCAGACTCCATCAATGTGTGTCGGAAGTGTGTAAAAAATCAAGCTGGTTCTGTGTTTGTGTGTGTGTGTGTCTGCATAACCAGTGTTACACACTTACAAACTATCCTGCCTCATTTTCACCAACACAGCAGCACACCACGAGATTCCACAGTGACATCACCTGGAAGGCCATCTGAGGGGCCTTTGGGAAGACAGACGCACCGTACAGCGGGGAGACTCGTGCTGGCGGGATGCGTTAAGCTCCGGGGGCAGCGCAGGATAAAATCCGAAAATTTTTGACCGATTCGAATCTGGCACCGGAGCCTGGAGGTGCAATTAAAAGCCAATCAGACAAAGCAGTACGAAGCAGTAGGCCTCTGGAAGAGCCTCCCACATCCCGCGCAGCAGAGGCCTGCTGAGCTGAAGGCCTGATTCGTTACAAAGCGCTGAACCTGACACTTTAAACGCAAAAAAGATCGCAGCAATCAGGGCCCTGCCTGCGTCCCGTTTTGTCTGACTGAGTCTTGAGAGAAACCCGGTTCTTCGAGTGGTTGAACGCCAAGCCACAAGCAACGATTCTGTCAGTGACAGGTAATCTGGGACCAAACCCGCCCGCCCAGGATTAGCGACACCCTTCGGCATGTTGACATTCTCATACTGCAGCCATGACACATGTTTTCTAGAAGCATCTATGGATTCACACAAGAGTGACAATACTAACCCCAACCGTCTGGGATTGCTGTACAGGTAACACCGGCTCGGCCACATCGAATCGATCGGGCCTCAGTTTTGGGCCGAACCAGCAATACATCTAAGCTATAGAGTGAGTCCATCAACCCCTCCAGGGGAATAAAAGGGAGGATCCATTTCAGGGGTGTGTGCAGAGACACACAGGGGGTGTCTGCAAAAAAAGCACATGTGTAGGGAGTATCAGTGCCAAAAAAGGATACTTTAGCACCTGAGAAGACCCCAATAGAAATTGAAATTCAACTAGGGCACCTCCCTGAGCCTTTGTACAAACGGCTCCACCGGCCTCTGCCCGTTTCACAAAAGGCGGGGGGCCGAGGCGGCAGCGGGGGCCGAGGCGGCAGCGGGGACCGAGGCGGCAGCGGGGACCGAGGCGGCAGCGGGGACCGAGGCGGCAGCGGGGCCAGAACCTACCCATCTACCCCCAAACAGGACACAAGGACACCGCTCAGCTAACCTTCAACAGAGGATCCTGCAATCTGTAATGCATATAGGTAGTAGAACTTCTTTACTAATGCTGGGCTGCAGAATTTCTTTAAGTACCGAAGGGCCATAAAAAAAGGACACCTAAGCTTTGCATGTGACAAATGAAACGCGGGGTAAAACCCGCTGTAGTTACAATGGCAGGAAGACAAAAACACGGGGACAACTGGAGAGGTGACGGTGTCAGCGAAGCTCATTCCCACATTCGTGACGTAAAAGGACACAGGGACAGGCACAAGGATAGAGAAAAGCAGGGATGTGAAACACAGCAATATGCCACCTGACTCTATGATGGCGAGAATGGAGACCGACCAGTAGGAAGCGTGACTGGCAGCGACGCTCGTGCCATCACCCGCGCCGAGTCAGTCAGGGCCGGTCCGAACTGGCAGGGCGCGCTATGCTCGAGGGTGGAGATGCCAGGGGCATCGGTAATCTGAATTTACCCTGATCCTCGCTAAGCCCTTAAGCCCCATGAGATCTCCAGGAGAGAGAGAGCCCCACACAGCACACAGGGAGCCGCGCCGGGTGCCGACTGGGAAGGACACGTCGTGCCCACATGCGAGACTCGACCCGTCAAGGGGATACCATCCAGGATAAGCAGAAGATGGATGGATTTTCAAGATCTCCAGCTCTCCAAATACCCATGCGGGTCTCTCTCATACACACACACACCTCACACCACTGCTCCCCCTTTTGGCCAGGAGTGCTCATCTCCCTCAGTGTAACCATATGAATTTAACTAGCGGGGAGAATCAGGCACCTCATTGGCTAAGAGTCCCGCCCATGATGCACATCCCATTAATTCTGAATGAGAGCCTTCCCGGCCTGCTGAGATTTATTTATTTAAACCGGGCACAATTAAAAGCTACAAAATGGTGCCTGTGCCTCGGACGAGGGAGTACGCATCCAGAGATCGTGCCGCAACTTGTATTCAGGTCCTCGGGGGGGAGGTTTAAGCGTTACCTATTTATCAGCTAAACCAATGTCCTGCGGAGACCGCCTGTGAGGCACCGGCCTCATCTCAGCATCTCCCTGCGCTGACTTCACTAACCACTGCCAGCTCCGAGCTGCCATTTCTGTGGGTCATGCTTCACTCCTGGAGGTCTTTCTTCCATGGGAAGCGTGTCAGACTGCAGGGGGTCCCCACCCAAAAGTAAGCCCCCCTTCTGTAAGGTGTATCGAGGCTGCCCTCAGCGCCTGGCCTCCCCATCTCCGCTCGGGTAGGGGGGAATTTCAAAGGCAGCAGCAGTGTTCCAGAGAAGGGGCGAGAGAGGCGAGGGGCTGAACAGTCAGGAGCGTGAGGCTGCAGTACAGTTTGCTGTCACCTGGAGGCGCTGTGGATTTATAGCGCGCAGTCAGGACGCGAGCTCTGTCACAATAAAAAAAGGGGATTTTCCTGGCTCGCTCCTGACCCGGCTAAAGGGCGGGGCAGGGTGCGTACCGATCAGCGCAGACCCGCCCTAGGGACCCGGCTCAAACCGCAGCGATCGCAAAACCCAAACATGCCACACACAGCACCCTCCACGGGGAAGCAGCAGCCCAGCTCTGGGGGAATCCCTTGTGTAGATGGGGACACCCTTTTTGGGTGGGGGGGGGGGACAGAAGAAAAACAAAGCGACATGCAACACAGCACTGACGTGTGTTTCATACCATATAACAGGGTCAAGGGAGTACACTCGTATACAAACAGAAAATCCGATAGACGACCGCTGCCTGCAAGACTGACATCAGCAGCCCCCGCCAATCCTTCCTTAATAAAAAGTATGAATGAACCGTCCCCCGCTTGTCCAGGTCAGGAGGTGGGGGCCAGAGAAGGTTCCACATAAAAACCCAAACAATCTCCCGCTACTGGAATCCCCAGCTGGGCTGCGAGAGTGACGCGGGGACACCCCCCCCCCTCCCCGTGGCACGGGATGAGGAGGTGGAGGTGGAGGCCGACCCGCGTGTCACACACTCTCCGGCCAGGTAGAGCAGCTCCCCTCGAACGAGGCACAAGCCAGCCACCGGCGGAGGTAGCGCACAACACAGGGCGAGGCAGCCAGCCGAAAAGCCCCAGCCGTCGATTCACCTCGGCAAAAAACCAAGCGGGAGGGACTTCGGGGAGCACGCGGACGCTGGGACCGTCCCCTAACAAGCGGGCGACCACCCACTAGCCGCTAAACCCCGAATGGGGAACCCGCGCCGAGCGCCAGAGTCTGAGCCGCCGCCTGAGAGCGGCACTGCGCTGGCAGTGCTCAAACACCAGCACTGCACTGGCACTGCTCCTCCCCTCAGCTGACCCAGCCAATCACAGCCCAGCTGTGTCGCAGCCAATGGGAAAGAACTAAAGTTGTGCGTTATAGGCACAAAACATAATCTCATGTCGATGAACACAGAGGGGAAATAAACAGCTGTTTTAGCTATTATTATATGAAGCCCAATGTGAGACAAAACAAGCTTTGTACTGTCTAGTAAATTGACCTGTGTATTCTGTAATTAGACAATCAAGAAAATAAATCTGTTAATAATAAGAATAATAGGAGACTCAGTAAAAGCTTAATTACTGCTGCATTAAGGCATGATTAGCAACAGTAAGGCAGACAGGCTGAAATGGTCAGGAGTGAGGATGTGGACTGGAACCATCTACTCCAGCTGACACACAACCAGCAACCGCAAAGACAATTGGAGACATCAGATACTCGACAGGTATTAACTGTACTCACTCACTGGAATGACTTAAAGGAAGCAAAGAAGCAGCCAATGGAAGAGAGCTAAACCTGACTGACAGGTGAGAAAGACCGCCCCCCCCCCACGGGGTTCAGACCCATCACTGTCCACCATTGAACCTCCTCTGCAGAGAGTTCTTTGGAAAGACATGACGAGCTTTCTGAACTGGTAAAAAAAAATAAAAAACAGAACAGGAACCGAAACCTTATCATAGATGTGAAATGCTAACTGCGTCACCAATTCAGGGTGATGTTGAGGCGCAGGCACCCTGCTAACAACGGCCCCTCACCCCCCCGCAGCCCCGACAGGAACGCAGGGCTCTGGACCCCCCAGGAAAGGGCGGCAGGCCGCAGTGACACGACCTTATCCAGCTTCTGGGCAAAAGCTCCTACGCCTTTAAGTGTGTTTCCAAGCCCCTTAGCTCAGGACTACATGCGAGTGCAACGGAAAGGCACAAGTGTGCTGCTAATCTGGTGCCGCACGCATGCTCATGACGCCCTCGTGGACCCGCCGGGGCTGGATATGAATGGATATGATGATATAAGCACATGACAGGGGGGCTAGCAGGGGCAGGGGGATTCTTAGCTTACCGCCGTGCCGACAGCAGGCGGGGTAGGGGGAGCAGGGTCACCCATACACCCCCACCCACCTCAATTTGTGTACAAAAAGTCCAGTATTCAGCAACACGACCCGAAAGGGGCTAATCACTTTACTGAGAAGATTAGGCCAATAAGAGAGCCCCGCCCCCAAAAATCCCAGCATCCCTTTGTCCACGTGACGCCCATGCAGCTGAGGCGGCTTTATCTCTAGCAGGACTTTGTCCTCGGCCCGACGGCGTAAATCCCTCCCCCCGCAGCTGGAAGGGAAGCCGTGCCTTGGGCTCCAAGGAAGACACCCAGGCCTCCGCAAGCACACGCACACAGCAACCAGGCGAGACACCCCCTTCCTGAGCGTGCTCAGTGTGGGACGTGCGGTAAAGGGCATGGCAGCACACACACGAGATAAACACAGAGGGTCGCAATGGGACAGAGGGGACTGGGGCGCCCCCATGTGGCAGCACATGGAAGAGCAATGGCCCACCCACCCACTGGCTAACACTGACAGGTCCGCCGTCTGCAACCAAAGCATTATTTCCACGTCACAAAAAAATAAAAAATTCGGCCAATCGGGGAGACAGAGAGGCCTGAAAACACTCCCTGGCTCAGTACCTCCCACACAGTAACCTCTGCACCACTACCACGTCTACTTACACGATAGCAACCGTGGCAACAGTAATAATGAGCCAGCAGGCCGAGAGTGGCGCGATAGCGTGACTGAGCCGCGGCCCCGACCCCAGGTGCGAGTGGGAGACGCCGCCTTTGTTTCCAGGGGCCTTGAGTCCCGTCTCCTCAGAACAAAAGCCGCAAGCCGAGTGGTGACGATTCACCGAGAGAGGCAGCACACGGAGCCTCACGGCGCGTCCGGAAAACCTCGCCTGCGAGGGTCACGGGACATTCCAGCCGTGGACACATCAGTGGCACTGACCACACACTGATGGGGGGGGGGGGGGGGAATGAGGCTTTACACATCTAACGAATGTGCAAAGGGGTCCAGGCATTCTGTCAGCAGCGCACATGTGTCACAGAGCATGACAGTGAGTGAGCGCGCCGTTGAGGTGTCCAGTTTCATTGCCCCGCCCCCCCCCGCCCCCACACTGCATCGCAGGCAGGGCGGCAGGGCCTAACCTCCAACTGGCGACCCATAACACTAGTCTCAGTGTCGAGTGACTACAGGGGGCGCCACTGATGGACACGGTGACGGGTGACACGCATACTCACATATATGCACACAGATGTGGGGGGGGGGGGGGCACAGGGCTGAGGATCTCCAAAATAGTGTGACGGATTGGACACCATAGAACAGGAAAGCCCAAGATAGACAGAACGGAGAAGGAGAGGAGGGAAGAGAAGGGGAGTCAGAAGAGAGGGAATGAGAGAGTCATGAGGCAGCAGAGTGGCACGGGATCCCATGCTGGCGCCGTGGCCAGACCTTGGCAGCGCCACTGCTTGGCACAGGACTGGCACTGGTGTCCTTTGGCTGAGCGTGCCCCCCCCCCCGACAGCGACGCTGCCGCCAGCTGTGCGCTGCAGGTGTGTTTGTTGTGTGTGTGGGGGGGGGGGGGGTGGCAAAACGCCACCCATGGTGCACAGCTACCGTGCCAAACCCTAGTGAACACCCGATGCCTCAAGATCGTTCAGATACAGACAGCTAATCTCCCCCCCCCAGCCATCCACCCGGAGCCGTGGCCCTGCCCTGCTATGCCGTGAGAGGCACCCCGTGCCCCAGAGCAGGCCGGGCTCACTGTGCTTCCCGTCATTCCAGTTCTGACATCCCGCTGATGTCACCAGCACCGCCGTCAGTCCTCTACGCTCCTGTGACAACTCAAGGCTCTTCCAGAAAGGCAGGGCCCCAGCCACCCGGCAGAGGCTCCCCCAGCCAACTCCACAGCTGCCCCACCCCCAGCCAGGGCGCCGCACGGCCGCCATCAAATATTTAAGATGCGGAAAGGAGTGGGAGAGAGGGGCGGAGGCTGAGCCAGCCCGCCACGTCACATGACACCGCCAACGGCCATTTGCAGCACTGCGTTCCACTGTGGTAACCAGGCACGCTCTGTCACTGTAGCGATGCGGCCAGATGCCTGTTCACACGACACGCCTGTACAAATACCTGTTCTTCTATGCTGTAAAAACATAGCATTTTTTTGTGAATAAAGAGACTTGCTTTTAATTCTTCTGGCTGCAGACACTTCCAGTGTAAGTCTCTTACAGACCTGTGAGAAGAATGTAACAGTTGCAGAGGTCAAAAGGCCATCGCCCCAATCCCCACTCATTCAAAAGGCCTTCCCACCTGTCCATCACCCAAAAAGACCTCCCGCCAACACCTAATTGGCCCTCCCCCAAAACAACCTCCCTCCAATCACCTAATAGGCCCTACCCCAGTCACCCAAAAGACCCTCCCTCCCACCCATCAACCAGAAGGCCCTCCCTCCCCCACAACCATCCGAAAGACCCTCCCGTCCTTGGTGTCTGCGGGACTTCAACATTAAAAAGAAAGAAAAACAAAACAAAAAAATGGAATAACAGGTATCCTAGCAACACTCCTGAAGCACCAGTGCGTCTCAGGACCGGGCGAGAGGCTCACCAAGGCGGACGGGTATGCAGGGACCACGCAGAGGCTCACCAAGGCGGACGGGTATGCAGGGACCACGCAGAGGCTCACCAAGGCGGACGGGTATGCAGGGACCACGCAGAGGCTCACCAAGGCGGACAGGTATGCAGGGACCACGCAGAGGTCAGAGCGCAAGGAGTAAACGCAGGGAAGCCCGAGGCAGCGAACACAGGGCTCACAGACAGAACCCTGGCTTGCAAACCCGACAATCCTCCCCCCAGGTCCACGGGGCACCATGGCAACCTCTATTACCCGAAAACGGCGCTTAATCACATAGGTCCGGCATGAAGAAGAGCGGTTTGCTGCTTAGGGGCCCCCGACAGATTAACCTCACGAGTCAGCATATGCCGACACGAGGGCACCTCACAAACAAATAACCGTCAACATAAACAAGAAACAGTCAGAACCACAGTGAAACGCAAAGGAAACATAAACGGCTGCATTCTGCCTGCACATCTCCTATGCCGCCTTACTGTAAGACACGTGACTTAAAGGGAAATTTAAAAAAATGAAAGAAAAAAAACAGGCGGGTCAGGGCGATGCTATCGCGGCACATACTCGTCAGCCGGGTTTCCTCTTTTTGGGTTTGTGAGGCGTTTGTGTGTAGGGGCGGGGGGAGGGGGGTGACTTCCACCTTCCACACATTTCTAAATGCCTAAAATGGCTATGAATGAACCCCCCCTCGCGCCACACACAGAGTGACTCAGTGACGACACAGCGGACGTCTGACGTGTGTGTCAGCATTTGCACGCTGCCCAGCCCTTGTGTCGCCACCAGCCTTGGTGAAAACAGACAGTGTTTGCAGCTCCTGCTACTTCATACCATGTTACGTTTCATATTTCACCAAAATGCCATAATTTACCCCTAATCTGTCGTCTTCATTAAACAGTTATAATCTTACTGGCCCAAATCTGAGTTATCACAGAAATTAGCGGACTGTGATCAGCAATACAATTGGGCCAGTGTTCCCCAATCAGATCTGTGGGTCCGCAATTAATGGGAGTGGCCCCCACCTCCCCGCATCGCCTCCTGCCATTTTATCTTTTTATTTTCCCCGCTTTCCGGGCTGGGCAGGTTGCGTTGAAGAAAGGAGATGTTTAGCTGAAGCCCATCGTTTTCTGAAGGCACCGATTGGCCGGCCCTCATAACGTGAGCAGTGAGGCCTGCATGGGGGGGGGGGAGGGCAGGGGGCCTAGCCGTGTGAAAGACGCGCCCGGAGATCGGCTCCAGCGCCCTCGCTTTTCAGCCCCAACAATGAACAATTGGCGGGTGGGAACCAATGTTTGTGAGCAATGGGAGCAGGGGGGAAGGCACTGGAGGATGAACGGACTTCCTGCCGGAGGCCGCACAGCTTGCAGTGTCCCCGCCCTCCAAATGCAGGCTGCAGGTGACCTCCCCCAACCCATGTAAGACACAAATAGGATTAATTAGAGTGGATCCCTCCCTCAGCCCGTCACTAAAGCTTTATTTTCCCCAGTTAGTGACTTCGGAGACACGAGGCTGCATAGATGACACCGGCATCTCTGCATTCAGGCCGCTCTCTCCCAGAAACAGAGCCGTCATTATGGAAGGAGCGTCAACCCTACTCATGAATCAAATCGCATCCATTTACTTAAAGAGAATACACCCCCAAGTCCCTCAAACGGACAAAATCAGTATTTTTCTGTTTCCAACACACAAAATGAGGATTTTTGTTTCAAACATACAAAAAATTAGAATTTTTCTGTTGAACACTTTCACTTACTCTGCTGTACCTTACAGACTGTAGCAGCAATCCAGCAAATTCACCAAAGGCTTGGAACAAACCACTGAAAATTACTTTAGGGGGGTACATTTTTGTCATAGATGTAGGCTCCCTCACGCTTCTGGGAATACTTCAGATTTACTCATTGGTATTAAAAGCCACAAGTTCTCCAGCCAAAACAAGGCAGCCCCTCTACTCCCATGTGAGTGTCAGAAACTGCAAGCCCAAGACCCACTGCGGCAAACATATCCATCTGCATGGAAATGGAACATCGCACCGCTGAGCTTGTTGCAGTGTGTGGGGGTGTGCTGGAGAGGCACCTCTGGGCTTCAAGGTACAGAACCAAATTGAACCACACTGGACCTGAGCAGAACCTGGAAGAAGATGGGAGCAGCCACACCTGAAATTCACTATGCTACCCATGCATTTATGCTGTCGACACATTCACACTACGCGTCTTTTATTCCTGCACTAAATAAAGACACAATCGTTTAATGAAGACAGCGATACACAAAGAAGGACAAAAGCCAAACAAAGACCACCGCTTTTAAAAAGCGAGACCGCTGACAGCATGAGTGGACAGTTCGGCCGACGAAGAGTAGACCAGCGACGAGCAGTGACTGGCATCGCCGCTGCTTATCCTGCAGCATCACGGCGACGGGAAACCACAGGCAGCCCTTAGCTGTGACAGCGTGGCGGAGAACGGCCACTCCTCGTGAAATATTCACGCCTTTGATAAGTGTCACGGGCACGAGGCGCGGCGTGCGAGCGTGACACAGTGAATGTCAACACGGCCTAATGATAATGAGAGCCGGGGAGACGGAGTAAGCAGCAGAGGATCTCGCTCGACGCTGAACACGGGGGAGGGGGGACTCAGTCAACAACACGAGTCAAAAGGGAAGTGAAACTCTGTGCCCCCCCCCCTCCGTCTTCACATGGGAATCCCGCCGTGCCCGTGTGGCCCCTCCCACTGCCTGTGGCATGTGGCGACTCGTCACGGCAGTGTCACCGACGGCCATTAAGCCTGAAACACCGGTTCTGTGACGCTGACGCCGTTCACACCCTAACCTCGTGCAGCGTTACGATTCGGACGTTTTTCGGCTCTTTCAGAGGCAGCTGTACGAGGCGCTGAGGCCCAAGCATCATGCAAACATGCTGCTTTTTTATTCTTTGCCTTAAAAATAATGGTTTGAGTGTCAGCACAGGTCTGACCCCCCAGGCTCACTCCCCTCTGTGACGGGGCCTAGCTCCCCGGCGTCTACGGCTCCCCGTTTCACCGGGAGCACATGATGTTCCCGCACTATTCACTCCCCCCCCCCCGCTCCACCCAAAGGCTTCGGTGGGGTTGCCACAGCAACCGGTCAAATCCCTAACTTGAGCGATGGAGAGCGATGAAAAGCCTCTCTACCTGGTCACCGGGTAGCGGAAGGGTGGGGGGGGGGCTCTTTCGGCAGCCCAGCAGGAATCAGATCCAGGGACGTGTCTGAATCTAATGGAGCTCAGGCATGTTAGCCCCGGGGGGGGGGAGGGGGGTGGGGGTCTGTCCTGGAGATGGTACTGCTAGGGGTTACACATCTCACACGTACCCTATAAACGACAGGCAGGTTGCAGGGAAAGCGAAACTGGGATTGACCTGGAAGGGTGACAGATTCCTCACGCTCTGGAGTGCTCTTGGGGGGGGGGGGCATATATGACCATGGAAGAAGCAGTACCGCCAAGCCCCCCAGCGATGACAGGAACACCCACTTGTACCCGGTTTCCGCAGCAATGTCTGAGATGTAATTACGACACACGCAAACAAGCACAAACACATGCGTCGGTGTGCGGATGCACTGCAGCCACCTAGCAACCAAACAGCAGACACATGGGTGAGCCAGACGCCCGGAGCCGCTGGCCCGTGCGTCCCTCGCATACTTCTAACGTTATGCACGTGTGGCCCCAGGACACCCCGCCTCCAGCTCCTCACGCCGGCACGGGGTGGGGATGTGACCACGGCGAGCCCCGGCGCAGGGCTGCTGCGCTGAACCGCCACCACGATGGAACGGACGACCCTGCTCTGAAAGACCGAACGATCCCACATCCCGCACGCCCAAAAGATCACGTCACTTCCTAAAGTCAACAGCTAGGAAAAGTATTTAACAGGACAAACACGCTGCACCTGACTCACCGACGCAAACAAAAACACTGTTTTGTACAGACACACGCAAAGAAAATAAAAAATTAAGTTACACAATGTCATGGCCCGAAACAATCTGATGGGAGGCAACATGTACAAACAAAGGAAAATCTGCTTTACCGCCTTATTACCTGAGAAACAAACAGGAGGGGATGAGAAGGTGAGAAGGATTCGTCCTCAGGACGTCTGAGAGGGCGGGATTTACCCTTCCAGCAGATCGGAGCGTGGATTTCAGGTGGGCTTTGAGCAGGGACACCCTCACTGTGGGCTCATGCCTTGGAGTGTCCCAAAGCAGTGGTTCGATACCCCCGCCCCCCTCAACAGCCCCACCCCTCAAGCCAGCTCACCGTCGCCAACAAAACCAAACTAAGGCACCTAACAGCCATAGACTCCAGGTCGCCGGATTACACCACCCTCGCCGTTAATCTCCACGGCGACCACGTACACCCGCGCCACAGAACGGCCCTGTTAAACGGAACCGGGCCCAACGGCGGCAAGAACCAGGAAGACAGGTTTCATGCATCAAGCAGCGTGCGGCAAAAACCACACACATCCCTCCCATGCAACTCAAACCCAGGGTCCTTCAGGTCAAGAGGCAACATGCCTCTCGTCTTTATGGCAGGAGGGGGCCCCCTGCTGGGCCCCCCCCCACAGGTGAATACTGACATACAGCAAAGAACAGCCTCACTCACACACAAATATAGAGAAGTGTGGCCAGAGTGAGGGAGCAGCAGACCGCTGATACAGTAACCTGCAGAGCTGTGGTCCATACAGGCCCCTGCGGTCCTTCAGGGGGTCCGCCCCCCCACACCAGGGACACACAGTAACTCCACTACAATATCTATACTAATATAAAGGCTACTGGCTTCACAAGCTAAAATAAAGGCAGAATAGCCGAGCCAAGCCAATCCTCCTAACAGCAGCAATACGGACATGTCCTTTGTCATGTTAACTAGACAAAGGGACACGGCGAAATAAACATTTTCTTAAAAAGCTTGGGGTTTTGGTGTTCGGAAGGTCAGCCATTCACGCGCCACGTCACTGTTAAATGCAGCTAGTATTCGTTTAGGAATTTCAACAATCGCAGATCGTGCCCCACACATGGCAGGTGATGACGGCCGGTCTGCCCTGTTGCCAGAGCTCTCCTTACTGGTCAGCGATCAACCAGCAAGCTTTAGCATCCACACAAGAACGTCCGCCCCATAAGGCAGCACTGGGGAGAGCCTCGATTTGTCGCCCACGGCGGTGGGGGGGCCGGGGGGGCACAGGCCATTGGAATCCTCCCGGAACGGCTCCTGAATCTCTTACATGCCTTGCATTTCTAGGCGCGTGCAGTCGCCGTTTACCCAAGCTGCACGCCTGACGTGAGGGGAGCGGCTCGCATTCCGAGTGCGGCGGTGTCACTTCCGTCACCACGACGCAGCTCGGTGTAGCTCTGACATCATCCTGACGTCTCAATGCCACGTAGAACAGAAAAGATCAAAATCGACAGCCTGGGCCAACTTTAAAGACCCGCGGCTTCGGCCTCAGAGCTCGATCAGCATGGGGGGGGGGGGTCACGGCAGACTGGGACTCCACGTGGATGTCGGAGAGCAGGCGGGTCACACTGCGCTCACCGGGGGGGGGGGGGAACAAGAGGCCCAGAACCTGATGGGATCCTTCTGCCATGGAACAGACAGCTCATCTGTGATCAAGCTCCAGTGTAAAAAAAAAAATAATAATTTAAAAAAAGCTCATGTCATAGGACTGTTTTTTAAAAGGACAGTTAATGAGCAAAAACTAGAATAATCATTAAAGCTAACTCAGATAGGCCCACCAGACTCTGAGCGGGCTCCGATTTAAAGGGACCCCCACGTTCGCCGTGCCGACTCGCCTCCTGCTGGAGGACAGAGACCCTGCAGCTCTGCAGATCACTTCCTGGCCGCCAAGCCATCGCAACTCCAGCAGAACCGAGCTCCATGTCCAACATCCACCGTCAGCCGTGCCGTGCCGCGCCAGAGGCCGCGGCAAGGCTCACAGCGCCCATGCCGGCAAGGGCCCGGGTACAAATCATTCAAAAATGAAACTACATGCAGTTACTGCTCAGGGGCCCCGGCTGTGTCAGGAACAGCAGTAGGACGCTGCATTCAGACTAGTGTCTTACGGCGTTACTGCTACAGACCGGCATTGATGGATGCTATGCTGCACAGGTCTATATGAGTGTCCACGATCGGATAAGGACCCCCCCCCGCCATCAACACGACTCAAACAGAGATCGTCTGGTATTCTGCTCCCCCCTCCACCCAGCTGCATTCTGGGAAAGGGGGAGGGAACGGAAGAAGATTCCCCATTTCCTAAAGTCAAAGTTTTCACTTTCATTGTTCCAATCACCTTGAGGTCTCCTTCCCAAACACAGAACACCTCCGCCAGTCTCCGTGTCCCTCACAATGCCTGCATTTCCCACCTCCTTTTCCTAATCAAATACAGGATATTCTTAAATCCTCGTCAAATATTAAAAAACTAAATACCTGACACTAACAAGGACTGAATCCCCATGGCTTCAAATTTAAAATGATAAAAAGGAAAGCTCACTTGAAGAAAATGCAAACATTAAATCAACGTCTGACAAATCATTAGGGTATCCGCATTTAAAAGAAATCAATTATGGCTTAGGAAACTGACAAAAACCAAGCTTCAAGCAAAAGAATATGGATTTTACATCTCGACAAGAGAATAAAAAAAAAATCAAACAAGTGGTGCCACAAAGAAACATCACAACAGCGACTCAGCAAACTTCATCTGATGAATCTCCTCTGGTTTAATCACCCCAAAAGTAAGTCTTTCTGGAAGCAGAAAAATTTGTTAAGCTAAATTCCAGAAATGCAAATAGCATTATGGACACTAGCAGGTATTTCTGAGATGGAAAATGTTAGTTTAATTCAACTGTTAATCAAATAACAGACTGATGTTTCATATATTTTCAAAAAAATGGCACTGATGATCAATCTTTTGCCTTCAGAATCTACCTTTGATGAAACGGCTCCATTTAAGTTTTCAGAAACACCAATGGAAGCGTTTCCACGCCACAAATAACATTTCCACAGAATAACTGTACGAGTGAAGGGTTTCAAAACAAAGAGAGAAATAAATCAATTTAAGAGATTTAATCTACAATTAGGATCATAACATTTGTTTCTCTTTAAACCTGCATTTAAGCTGACAGCAATTAAATTATGTAATTTAATCACAAATCTATAAAAACCAAACTCAAATGTGGTGACTGAGGAGTGACACATGGTAAACTCTTATCAGAACTTATTACACTAGTTCAGAGCAAAAAACCACTATCTATTTCGCATTTCTCCTGCAAAATAATATTTTAAACTAAATATTCACATACATTCATTGTTCAGAACATTATTTGCAGCATACTAATGATCTAAAGTTTCACAAAGCATTTATTTTTTGTAATAGCAGATGTTTGTAAATGATCACTTGTTTCAAGTAAATGATTAAAGGTAAAAAGTAATTATAAATATTTAAAATGTCACAAGTCATATTTAAACACGAACTTTCCATACATACGATCTTGTAGGTTTATTTTGTAAACTTTTAATAGTAATTATTCAAGCATGCTATTAAACAAAATAATAAACTAATGTACTAATAAACAAAAAAGCGACACTGTATGAACCAGTCCACTACAATTTTACTACACACATCTATTCATATTTTAATACTCCAACATTCTGGAAAAGTAAATAAATTTGTTTGTACACAGTTTTTTTAATTTTTTTATGGTCAAAGAAATCGAAAATGACACTGCTTTATAAAATTAAAAATTGTGCTACTAAAAAAAATGTGAAAATAAATAAAAATCTCAGACAATGAAAATGGGGGGGGGGCTGAAATGGTGTGCCCCACCACTGCTGGCAGCTTTAGTGTTTTTCCCCCCCCCCCACTAATCCAGTGTCAGCTCTTTCACCAAATGTCACTATTAACAGTCTCAGAATATAAAAACAACCACAAAATGATAATATGCAACAATTTTTATCTGAGAAAATTGTAAAAATAAACCACATCAGACCCAGTAATAAGCTCACAATTAACAGGCATGTCATGACGAAACTATCACAGGAGTTAAAAATAAACTAAAGAACCTTCCTTAGGACCTTTTAAGGCTAATTCACCAGCTTTTACAGAAATCTCTCTTGTTTAACAAATTAATTTTGCATTTCCAGATACTTTTCTGACATGCAAAGCACTATGCAACAGAAAACATCTCCTTTTCCAAAAACCCTAATGGGCAATTTTACATGATTTCACTCCTGTTAGACTCCTGTCACAGTCATACACAAAACATGGTGAAAAAGTAACAATGAAAACTACAATTAAACACACAGAGATGTAAAAGCAGGGGAAAGCCGAGCATTTCTGACGTTTTCATGATGCTTAATCCTGGATGAATCTTGTACCTCCACCAAACCAACCACCACCCTCGAGATACTTCACTCCATTAGCCTTTTCTATTCTAGTCTTTACTCCGGTCTTGAAAGTACTTCATTCAGCGCTAAATCTAGCTAGTCATTATTTTTTGACTCAGACCCCCCTGTTGTAAACACTCAGGAGAGCATCACAAAGACACGGGACCACAACACAGTTCTGCTTATCTGCAACCCCCCCCCCCCCCCCCCCCCGCCCCAACCATCTCCTCAAACAATCCAAGTTGAGCAGTAGGCTACACATCCAAATAAATCAGAGGAGGTTGTTTTCCTAACTAGAGCAGCAAAACATTAAAACCAAAGTGCATCATGGCTGCAGTTTTAATAACAAAACATCTTTTGGTCAGAATAAGACTAAACACTTTATAAAACATTTTTTAAGTACTTTAAAGGGACATCACACATTAAGTACATATGCAGTACAACTTTTTCAAAGCTATAAACTGCACCTATGTCTACGTTCTGCGTCATGTTTCCAAACTTTTATTAAACTTAATCCTTCATGTGTGTGCAAATAGCACCTCAAGGCACACAAGGTATATTGGGTAGGTCACCTTGCTAATTTATATGAAAGGTGTGTTATTAAAATCTACCTAATTACCACAAGACAACATACATGTTATTTTGCCTTCTTAAATCATGCAAAGCAAACACAACTGTCATGATTACAGTGTCACACACAGTCACTTCAAGAAGAGCAATAATTACTAAAAAATTATGGCAACATTACAGTATTCCATCGTATCTTCCTTCTTCAAACAATTTACCTTATTTTTAGTAGTAATATTTTTATACAATATTTTAAAACTCATTTACAACAATGCAGCTAACATTATGCAATTTATTTAAAATTTCATATTGTTCCATATGTGCAACCTGGCCACTGCCATACTAAAATCTGAAATATCTTCACTAGAGGAACACATAACAGAAATAACCTGGATTGCTGAATTAGTGGTGTTTCTCGGCTGATTCTAAGAACATTTTGTTCACAAGAAGCTAAAACTCTAATATGTTTCTAAATAGGGGAAAATATTTTACTTTCAGGGTGGAACATTATGGAATCTTCCTAAAAGGTAGCAAACAAACACTTCAATAATTCCTCCAACTCAAAAAATATACTAAGAATCCATAAAATCAAATATATATATAAACAAAAAGTGAATTATTTTCTACATCTTCCACTGAAGTGTCTTAAGATGCAAGTGCATTAAAAGGCACATTAATAAATGTGGACACCCAAACATTTCAGAATACCTGGATTAAATGTATAAATTATGTTTAATCAAACAATATAATTTGTGTAAAACACCTCAGCATTCAAAAGAAACACTCCCAATTTCATTATGAAAAGTAAATAACCAATTCTATAACCAGGGGACCACATCTGCACAATTTAACTGAATACCTGTGAATTTGCAGACACTTTATAACTGTCCTTTAAAAGCTTCATACCCTGAACTTAAATGGATTACAGATGACTGGTTTAAAACATGTTTAACTATATGTAAATTTACTGCAAACAGTTCAGGACAATGCAAACGTCTTTTCAGGAAAGTTACTGCGAGAGAAGAATGGAAAAAGAACCACATTTTGTAATAAACAGCACAAATTACACAAGCAGTTTTACCTAATCAAGGTACACAAATAAATGTCAATGAACTGCACACAACTGACACCTGCATACCTCTATATAGAAATACAGAAATTAATTTCATATAATTATATTAAATATTTTATATTACACAGTATTTTATAAAACATAGATAAATGTTTAAGTATACCTTAAAATATCTAAATTACTACCTAACTGCCATCACAAAAACGTTCACTGATCATTACTGCCACGATCATGACGCAGTGTCCTGCTAATTAATAATTGCCCATGTTTTTTTTTAACCTAACAGTAAATTTGGAAATTTAACACGCGTCCACTCTTTAAACGTCGTGACGCTGAATTTAAAATATTTCTAAAGGAATTCGTTATATGCTGCTTTTGCTCGACAAAAAAAAATGTGTAATCAAGGGGAGCAATTTTATTCAGTTAGTTAACTTTCTGGAATTCTTTTTTTGTCAATCATCAAAATTGCCAATTGCCAGAAGACTCGTTTGCTCTTTCGCGCCCGTTGCCATTGTAACTTGAATTTTTTTGGGAGGTGTATGAAACGGAATTCCATGCACGCCAGTGAATGTACATACGACAGCTTCCTTGTTCCAAACGTAATGTAGACCACCTCCTTAAGCTGTATGGACCACGCATCACCAATGAGAGAGCCCCACGCACACGTTCTGCATGCTTACTGCGGAGGTCCGTCTCCATGTCAGGGGGCGACTGTACTACTACGGCTGCCATGCTTTATTTGAAATCTGGGCTCTGCCCATTTCAAAAAGCATTACGATACACACACCGAATATATACAATCAGACAATCACTGTTAATCGGGAATCGAATCTTTTATAATAGCAATATCCCGAATATCTTTGTTGGCTGCTCGTTTCGCATTAATGCAGAATGCTTTCCTGTGAAGTATTCCGCCATTCGGTTTCATTTTAAAGGGTCGTGTGGATGAGGCCTAGTTTTGCAGCGCTCTCTCAGCGTTCCCATTAAACGCTCGGTATTTCTTTATGTGACATTATAGATTGCGGAAGCGTGGCTAGTTGACGGAATTGGGCGACGTGGAGCCCCCGCACCGCCGACCCTCCCCTCGTACTACTCGAACGTGGCTGAAACACATGTAGACTATATAGCGGCGGTCACGTGCTCGCAGGCCCCGCATTTTCACTGCGGGGTCACGCAGCCTTAAGCTTAAAGCGGATATCCTTCTTCCCCGCGTGCCCGCCTTTTTGTAATGGACAAAACAACTGCAATGCTTATACTTGGAAACAATGTGGATGTTCACGGTGGGAATTAAAATCGTATTTAAACACTTACATATTTTCAACCATCTACTATTTTACCGTCAACAGACAGCTCGAACAACGCCTATTCTGCAGTGCAATCCCATAATCCTTTATCAGCAAAGCTACTAATATGGTAAACATCTCGTATTTCAATCCTTTACATTTCTTACATTGTAACTCCTAATCATTCAGGCACACACGTATTTGCGTTCCGCGAGCCATTCTAACGGTTAATGCATTTTCTTGTCTGTTAACCTAGTTAATGCAGAACTATAAATTAGGCCTTCTCACGCAAAGGGCCTACAATCGTTGGAAAAGCTATCTAAAAATAATAATATGGGAAATAGAGGGTACAAACAGTTTATAAAGGAAGGTCATGGTGATTGTAGCGGAATCAAATTTCTATACGTATACCAATATAGCCTGCACGTTAAACTAAGTCAAGCACTTTACAGTGTGCTTTATTATTGTAGATGCATTCGTCATGAGTAATCTTTAGATCTCCCAAATTAAAGAGACATATTAATGAGTTTCTTACACCACAAACGGACAAAAAAATAAGGAAGTAACTTAGAACAAACGAGTCACACTCCCTTTGTATTCCAAAACATATTCTCTATTAGTAAAATAACAGTAACAATTATGTAAATATGCACGAGACGTTAAAGCAGGAAGTATTTGTTTTAGTTTGGACTCATTCTAAAATGTAATTGTTTACCATAGCATAAATGTACATAAACATGTAGAACGTTAAAAACAGTCAAGTCTGTTTTAATAGCGACAATTTTCGACATTGTAGATAAATAAAGGTGAGAAAACCGTGGGCTTTGTACACCACACGTTGCTGTTTTAAAATGATAGCATTATTCACAAAACCACAAAAACGTGCCCATCACAACAGCGTGCCCCCCGTCTTCCATCGCCATTGAGTTTTGGGGCATACGTAGAGTGACATGATATAGATATTTTAAAACGAAATACAGAATTACCTTTGTTTTTTCGGAACAGAGTAGTCTACCTCAATCACCTTGCCGTGTAATTCAACTTTTCCTGTGAAGAGGAAAAATAAATATGTGATTACCTAGCCAAGAATATCAATATTACAACTCAGCGTGGGAACGCTATAAAACGATGTGCCCGTAAGATATTTTAATATTATTATTTACATTTCTATTGACACGTTTTAATCAATCTGTTTAAGAACACTGGACAATTTAAAGAGATTTTCTGGAACATTTTAAAATTTAAAAATAACCATAAACGAGTTTCCGGGTTTTTAATGGCCATGGAAGAACAATGGATTGCCCTCAATTAATGGACACGTTTATGTTATTTCTTTTATTAATTACACTTTAGAAAATCGGCGCCAAAAGAGCTTGATGAGCTCATATTTAAAAACTCACAATGATGAAGAGGCAGCCATGCTCTCCACTCCCACAAACCACTTAGCGAGCTGAGGGGACAGTATTATTTTAACACTAAATATTGTGAGGAAGACCTAAGGTAAGACTTCCTAAAAAGGATATGCTTTTATTTATCTCGGAGGTACGGCTTCCCCGCCTGTTGATAAGGCTGAGCTTTAATTGAACAGCGTGCGAGAGGCTACACTGCATTTTGCCTTTACGCTGCGATTGAGTTGAAGTGGCCTGGTGCAGCTCGGAACTGGAGTATCACCTCGTTCCCCCTGCTACCTGTTTATCAGCACTTTCCTCCGGACCCCCATCACCTACCCTCAGGACACCTCGTAAAAACCTACCCGGGCATCTTAGGAACATGGATTTGACACATTCTTTACGGTTACTTTCGTCGGCTCTTTTCAATAAAATCAAAACAAAAAATAACTGAAAAATAATTATGTCTACCCGGGCATCAGACCATCCCATAAATGTCTACGGGTGATTGCGAAGTAGACCTTTCAGCAGATACAAATAGCATTATACCTCCGGGTTTTGACCGTTAAATGCATTGCATGCGCTCTTCTTGTCCGTTGTATTACCGAAGAGTATTCTGGTGAGTGGATGTGATCTTTAATTTGCTCCATTTTAGATGACCGTATGGGAGTTACTATCTCAACTCGGGCACTGATGTAACACTGCGCGCTCGGCGTCCCAAGCGAAATCCTGCGAAGATCTCCACACTGTTACTTGAATTTCCTTTTCAAAGAAATGTTTTGATGATTTCATCTTTTGATACCATGTGCTACGTACCAAGACTGAGTGATCTCTGAAGTGTACAGTACACTTACCTGACAAAGTCTCGATGGCTTTAATGGCCCAGTTTTGGTCGGGGAAATCAACGAAGGCATAGCCGGATTTTAGCAGAACCTGGTCGGCTAAGGGAAGCTTTCTTTCACCAAAGAGCTGCTTCAAGTCCTCAACGGTGACCGAAGGGCTCAGATTCCCGATGTATAGTTTGTTCATGATCCAAAAGGGAATCCCGATATGAAATAAGACGGGAAGAAAAATCTAGAGGACGAAATAGAAAAAAAAATACAAAATAAAAGAAAAAAATAAAAGAGGAAAAACCCTGCAAAAAGCAGTTATCACCCCCCAAGTCCAGTCCACCCCCGGTTCCAACTCTGCTCCTGGTCAAACACTTTTGACTGGGGTAGAAAAAAAGTGTCGTTACGACGCTACCCTGAAGCCAGCAAGCACCGCCTCTAAATAAAATCTGCCTTTAAAATATCAGAAATTTTGTTTGTAGCCTGGATGTGCTGTGCACGACAGCATCTGTGCTCCGAACGAACTGGCGTGTAGGTGCCAAGTGGCACCAAGATCACCCTCCGGGTAAATTAATCAAAGAGAGGGGGGGTTGTCGGAGTCAGCGAGGTCGTTCATTCAGCCCCCTTAAATAGTACCAGTAGTGTTGTGTTATTGGTAAGCTGCGTTAAAGCGCACGGTGGTCATAATATTTAGTAAATGAAAACAAACCATAATGACACCTCTCTCCCCTCCCACGAAAGACGTGCTTTCAATATTGCCTACATAGAAGCAGGTCATTTGTTGAGGGAGGGGGGTTGGGTGGGGGGCGTGGAATTATAGCCTTTAATCCAAAATTTATTTTACTCAACGATTGCAGGTACTCGTGAATGACAACCTGAATCTCGTACTCGTCTAAGAAAGCGCAGGCGTTTCATTTCAGTAATTGATACAGCGGGACCCAAAAACGACAAACGCGCACCGGGGTCGCGCTACACCGGCGATGGCCTCTCGTTTGTTATCGCTGCGTCTATCTCGCTTTCTCAGTAGTTTGGAAGGCTGGATTGATTGAAGGGTAAAGAGGTTGGATTTCCCGTATGACTGAGTCTTCGGACATCCACTCCCAGAAGCCGAATACGGCCGAATTTACCCGAAAGGGGGGCGGGAACACGCCCCCACACATGGCAGTAGACCTGGCAAGCGGCAGGAGGAACTTCAACGCTTGCGAAGAGTCCATTTAGAGTGTGTAACAAAATGGACAAGGATCTGATCATGGTAAACATGGGAACTGCCTAACCCCAACATTTGTCCTTCATTTATTTGCTCTAAATTAAATTTTCGAAATTACAGACCGCATTTAGGTATATATGGGATTTATTTTCTTATAAAACAAAAAAGTAAGCTTTTAACGTCGACGGCGCAGCAAATGGCACGTAACATCAATTGTTTAGGTTATAAACGTTGCATTATTCTAAGAAAATCCTACATATAAATATTATAGAGGGGTTACACCCAGGCACACAATACTGCCCTTAATCGAAGTTATTGCGTAAGCGATTTGCCAGCAGTTGTTCGTCTACCTGCACGATAAATATAAAGATTTAATTTCAAGCAGCGCTTAAAGTAAACAGTTCGCGCTCACGTTTATTTCTCAAGGAAGAAGTATGATGCAGCTGAATATCATGTTCCGCAAAACCACCAGCGTAATACAAAAACACGCGTCGTGGGCCTACACTGCGAATTCCTTTGTTAGGCACTAAGCAGCCGTCGGACATGGTATCAACTTAACAGCGTTGCCCTCGACGCAACCATTACAGGAAGCGATCGTCGGCGTGACGGGGTTTTACGAAGCCCTGTTTTAAACATGGTAGTGAAACCAGGTTTAATTTGCCGCCACATTACAGTTCATATGACAGACCTTGTTATTCTAGTCCGATCTACACTTACCGATGGAATGTCTAAACTTTACAGACTGAAGGCATTTAATTTCTCGGGGAGATTTCGGGATAAACTGAATTAATTGAATTATGTAAATTGTTAAAGTGTAGCTGCGACCTTGTACGTAGAAAAGCTAAACAATTTCTCGTCGAGAGCCCAAATTTACTATTGCGTACGTAGATAGGTTAATACATGTTTTGAAAACCCTGCACCGCTGACAAACGTGTTATTGTCTACGTTTTCAGCGGACATAAAAACATAAAACACAATACCATATGAAATCTAAAATAGGTATGAAACACTGCTTCATGGACCCTTACTTAGACCTGCCCTTGCTCCTTACACAAATCAACAACAAACGCACAGTTGCAACAACGCCATGTTCAGAATACAGTCGTCACACTGCATATCAGTTTCCACTTTTAAAATCTCACCGCTCGCTCACATTTTGAACAAAACGTGTTTGTTCAAGGAGAACCTTGTATTCAAGTAACAATTTTCAAATATTGAACCACAATTAATTTGCATTAAGACATGAAGAGCTGGTCATATGGTCACGGGACATTATATAAGTAAGATACAATGTAATTTGTACATAATATTTTTTAATTAAAAAATGAACCTAAAATAATGCCACATAATTTATCAAGTCAGCATTACGTTAAATGTAAAAGTGGAAAATTAAATAGATGAGAAAAAATGATTGAAAATTTAAAAATCAAATATTGTCAAGTATATGTGGTCTTGTTTCGCCACGATCTGCTTAGCATCAGAACGCGGTAGACATTACCTGTATGTTTTCAATAATAACGTTCTGGTGCCGAGGGATATTTGCCGTCTAAATAGAGCGAAATCGTAAAACCTCTATATTCTTTGTTTCGTCGCTTGTAAACTTAATTTTTCATTTGTGTTATGGACATCTTCCCATTGTGATGTGCCGCACAGAAGAGAAAGAATATTAACAAAAGTATCACTTTTTAATTAAAAGTTTAATTTTGTCAATTAAGTTCTGTTTCTGCGAGTTTTGAATTGTAAACACCATCTCACAAAAGGGTTGATATACAGACCTTCTAAAAATGAAATATCTAACTATATTGTCATGCACATTACCAATCTATAGTAATTATATTTTAGCAGGGTGGAATATAAGATGGGGAATATCCTGATATCCACAATGAACTCTCGGAACCTCGAGTATCTCCCGAGCATATTTGAAAATAGATTGCAGTATAAAGGAACGAACTGTGCTGGAGTGAAAACTTAAAAAGTGCGACACCTGCTGTTGATCAGGAGCTACAACACCGTTTTAAATCAAAGCCGAGTGATAATCTTTTGACTTGTATGTGATAATGCCTTGGTAATGTTTCACAAACGATCTTACGAAATGCAACGAGTAAGAAGGGGACAAAAACTCCCATAGTGTTATTTGTCCTTGGCTGTTTTCATAAACCATCTCATGTTTTAGTGCGGTGGCGCAGATTAGGAGACATAAAAACGGCCCCACCCAACAGGCTTCCACGCGCCTAACAATTGAAATTGTTGCGCGCTGCCGAGTCCATGAACTGCGGACCATTTTTGGTGATAGCTAAACTTCACTACCTTGTAAAACTAAAGCATTTTAGCCCGGAAGAATAAAAACCAAAATCTAAAAATAAAAATACCAATGAGTTGTCATTTAGTAATTTGGTGGCGCCATGTCCCGATGCATGTGGTTTTACAATTGCATTAGTGCGAGGAAAAGAAAAAAAAAAAAAAAGTGAAACAGCTTACGACAATAAAATAAACTTGATTTAACAACTAAACTGTAAACATCTTCGGGAGGGAAGGTTACACCCCTCCCCTCAGTACAGTTAACACACTTAAACGTTTAATTTATCGTTTTATGCTCATAACATTTGATTCTACCGTCTACCGCATTTAGCGCTCTTCAACTAGATTACGGTTTTCTCCGCTTCTTTCCCTTTCAGAAAACGGAACACAAAATGCACCAATGGTTTGTGCCAGGTTTGTACAGCGAAGTATGTAGCAGTTGTCAGGCAAACGGTTTGCTCGCTTTGCAACCGCCACTCGGCCACCGAACTAACCTCGACACACGCCACCAATGAAGACGTAGAGATGGCAGAGCAGGGTGTGCGTATTCCCACACAACAGTGTTGCCTTTTATGGTCGGAAGACTTCCTCACCTAGCTGATTCTTACACCCAGAGCTTACAGCAAAGCAGGACTTTGATGGGACTCAACATTTCAAAATGGTGGCCGTAACAGTTGCCTCTGCTCAATAGGTTGCATACATCATACTTCAGTCAAGGTGATGTTACTTTCCAGCTTCAGGTCCCAGTTGAACCAGGGCAACAAAACGGTGATCTGACATGGCTGCTTGCGACAAACCCTTAACTGTTAAATGATCAGACTTACATTGAGGAGAGAATATTGGGCATTTAGAATCTTCCAGCAAGTTCATCCCCAGCGTGCACAAAAGAAAACTGCCTTGTGAGCTGTGCAGGTAAGCCATAACAAACGTACACCACACAGCATTCACCAGAATGACAGGCAAAGCTGGGGGTGAGGGGGGGTGGAGAGACCGATCAAGGACAAGGCATTGTGTGAATAGGCAGTTTATTGCTCGAATACTGCCGAATTAAAAGCAGAACACACAGTACAGAATCAGAGCTGTGGAAATGTACCCCAGCCCAAAGGAACCACTTCCTATATACAAACCTGGTTTGTGTACATCTACAAATAAATGAGAAAGAAAAAAAAAAACAAACATGGAAGCAGTCAACACGACGCGTTCAAAATGCACAAAGGGGAAAAAAAAAAGCACGCACACACACACACACACACACACAACACAATCTCATCTACAATTTGGGGCATCAGTGGCAGCCAGAACTTCTGATAGGGACAAACAGACTATGACAAAACGTATAGCCCCCCCTCCCCTTCCCAAACCAAAACGTCTGTGACCGCTGTCAGGACAAACAAGGGCTGCTTGTGATGTGAACTCTTTTCAGTAATGACCTGTGGAAAGAAAGAAAGCTATGAGGACTGCGACACAGGCTGACGTCCACACAGTCAACACTTCACGAGCAGAACCTCAACATCTTATTCGCATTCAGTATTGGCATATGGTGGCAATCTGGGGTGTTAGGAGGCACTTACGGGGCGAGTAGGAGCGCGACCTCGACCGGGACCTGTACGCCCCACGACTGTAGTATGGAGACGGGGACCTGCGTCTGAAAAGAGACTAAGCTTCAGGTCTTGGCTTACTAAATAGCATAAACAGGCATGTTTAAGCAGATTAGCCCCTGTACCACAACAGCTGAACAGCAAAGGCCGCTTTAAATGGAAAGGCAATGCTAATACACAAAATACTACAAAAAGTAAACAGTAGTCCCAAGTAAAAAGTCATTAGCATCGCACTGCCTACAGGACAAATCAGATTCGAAACACAACTGGATAGGATAGGTCATGGGCACACACCTGTACGACCTGTAGTAGTCCCGGTCCTCGTAGCGATCATAGCCCCGTTCGTACCCTCTGTCATAGTAATCACGTGAAGAACGACGGAAGCTGGGTCCGCCTCCAGCCCCACCACTACAGAGAGCACAACCACGTCAAAGCGATGGGGGTGACACAAGAGGTCAGCGTGCCAAGAATCCCGTACGCTGCAGAAGCACTATTTTAGAGTCCGGGATCACTCACTAGGTTGGCCGTCCCATGTAGATCCCAGGGGTTGGAGTGTGAGGCCTCTTTGTAATGGAGTAGTCGACTCTGATCCGACGGCCATCCAGCTCCATTCCGTTTGCACGCTCCTTGGCCTGACGGCACACAGACCATAAGAAACTCATCCCCAGAAACCCTCAGCTAAACAGCAGCCTGAAGAATCAGCCTCGTAAAACCAAGAAACGTATGTGGCAGGGGAACAGCATGTTGCACAAAGTGATCCTAAGCCTATGGGGACTTGGGTCTTGAAATGTTTGCCAGCCATGGAAAGAGAGACAACATTCTAATCAGTGAGCTAGAGAAGCAGGAAGTACTTCTACGGAGAGCTATTTCGAGATTGTCTGGTGTTGTTCCCCAGACAGACAAGCATGAATCAGGGAAACTTGCCCTGTATCCTGAACACAGACTTAACCACACTGTTTGTAAACAAAACATATTCAGAATGCTGACATTAACAACTTAGGCTTTTTTTTTATTTTATTAAATGACCAAGTCACTAAAACATTTTACATGCACAATTTATCTCCAGGTTGTAGTCCTCATATGTTCCAGAGTAGACAAAGTGTCCGCAGCAGACTACAATACCCAAGCACCCTTCCAGCTGAGCTCTTACCTCTTTGGAGTCGTCCTTGTTTTCAAAGTAAACGAAGGCGAAGCCCCTGGAGCGGCGAGACTGCTGATCATACACGATGCTGACGCTGGCCAGGGGGCCGTACTTGGAGAACACCTCCCTCAGGTCTCGCTCGGTGGTGTACAGGCTGAGACCAAACACACCCAAGCAGCAGTTCGGGTCCGGATTGGCCTGAAGACAGAGCAGAACAAGGCCCAATTCCTTCAGCATGGACACAGCCACAGGGCGGAACAGAAAAGCTCCAAACGCTGACCAACTACCTCCCATAGACCAAAAATTGGCTGCTTCTACCTTGTCCGCCATTCAAACAAAAGCAGCCATATCACAGGGGGAGCCCCGTCAAACATTTGACCCCACAAATCTGTCATGCTGACGAAACCACAGACACTCTTAGGTCACTCTGCACACTAAGAGCCTTTTCCAGCAACATCAACCATGAGGGGTGTTTGCTCAGTGTAAGTCGGTACAGTCTAAACACACTGTTCACAACAATCAAACAAATCCATCACAGTAGATACTAATAATGTGTTTTAAGTCATTCTAACAGCACTGACTGGCTGCTCAGTGAAGAGGCCAAAAAAAAATCCAGAGCAGATAAAGGACTAGGGACAGGTGTGGGAAATTATTCCAACTAAGACTTCAGGTTCGCAACACAGCCCAGCAGAATAATCATACAGTAATGCTTGTTTTGTAACCATGGCTATAGAACAAACAACAGATTGTTAGACATTTGGGTCAGCGCAATGCCACCATTTTCTTGCAACAGCAAATGAGATTAAGGATTTGGTTTCTCCCCATTTTGAATTAATAAATTTTTGCAATTTTAAATTTTAAAAACATATTAATAAAATCTAGATAGTTGCCTTCTGGGTTTGTAGGCAAGATCTGAGTACTTTACATCTCACAGCATAATGACAAACTCCCCTCACTTGTTACATAATACTATGCATCATGCTGCTGGTAATGTGCAACGCCAATAAAGCCAGCAGCGCAGTAAAAGCTAAGCGACGTTTCCATTACCAAAGCTATATCCCGATGTCATCAGCCCTCATTAACCCAGAGATGCACTCTGATGCTGCTCGCTAATGGGGATGAGCCCCTTTGACCTCCACTCCTGTACTTCCTAAAAACATCAGGGTGAAGACCAGCTTTGCCTCTCAAAGTTCACGACTCACGGCCAAGCCTAAGCTTCCAGCCGTGGCCCCCTGTGAATTCGGAATCAAGAATTACGGCGTTAACGGTGAGGTTTTTAGTATAGGAAGTTCTGCATACCACTTCCTACAGTGTTAAGCACCAGGTCAGAGACCACAGAAATCTGAAGATCATCCACACCAAGAATACAGCAGGGAGAAAAAATAATTCAAAGGCACTGCACAACCATAACTTTGCATAGATCTGAAACAGCCTTAGAGAAATAGATGAAACGGATTTCTCCCTGGAATCAATAAAGTTTCTCATAACACGGGACTGGTGCATAAACTGACAGGTGGAAACTCTGGAGGATTTTAATCAAGAATCATAGATTTTCAGTCATGTATCTTTATTCAAACTTATCTCCTGGTGAAAGCCAGCAATTGGAGTTAAACTTCAACAGTATATAATATTTAGTGTAAAAAAAAAAATAACCTAAGTTTACACAAAGTGTACAGCAGCCATATTTAGCTCCCCAGTAAGACCAAGCAGAGTGCAACTCCCACTCTTAGCCAGAGCACCCCACAGCAGAACTCGCACCCAAGGCGTCGGGGCCCTACCCTATTGCCAATGTGCCGCCGGCGGTTGGACATGGGCGAGCGGCTGTGGCTTCGGCGCCGGCGGTAGTCGCCGCTGCGGGAGCGGCTCCTTGAGCGGTGCCGGCGGGAACGCGAGCGGGACCGGGAGTGCGTATAATGCCTGCGGGAGCTCCGGTAAGAGCGGGACCTGCGGCAGGCGAGAGAGAGCGAGGTCTCACTATAGAGAGAATGAGTAAACACCACAGACCTGAGAACTATCATGCTCTATTAACATTACAGATGCAAATTCAAGCAGATCTAGAATTTCATCCACTTACCAAGCTGACCATGGCAGGTAAGTACCGTGCACATTCCCAAAATCAAGGAGAACATCCCCCCATTTCAGCATGGCTAAGAGATAAGCCCCTAAGACAGTGTGCCTGTAAGTGATCACTGCAAGTAGCCAGGAAATAATTATCCTCCCATCCCCCGCCATCCTAACTAATAAGACAGCAAATACCCAATTTTAGGCATTAAACCCTGTGCCTGGCCGCTTGTATAGACACCCGGATCTTTAGAACAATCCCAAAACAGTTACATCCCAAATATACATTAATCCAAATTAAGGTCTTGGACGAAAAAAAAAGGGGGGGGGGGGGGGGGGCACGCACCTGGATTTGGACCTGGAGCGGGAACGGGACTTGGACCTGGAGTGATGGGAGCCCTCTTTGGACGGTGCCGGAGACTGGGCGGGAGACCGACTGGCCGACTTACCCGACCCACGTGGACTTGCACTCCGAGAAGCCGAGCGAGATTCCTAGATCAATCACAGCCAGGTTATCATGGCGGGAAGAGACTGGATCGAGCAAGGCTAGCTGCAAAGTAAAACTACTTCAACACATCGCTGTCGATCTGATTCAGGTTTATCCCAAACAGCTAATAAAAAAAACCAACCAAGTACATGTGGTTTTCAAATAAAAAATATATGCAATTAAAGAAGATATACTCTGGGTAAAAAGATTATCTCTTCAAAAAAAAAACACCATGAGAATCTATGTAGAAAAAAAAGTTCAATTTAAAAAGGTAGATTAATTTACAAGTGGGATTCACTCAACCACTAGCTTAGTACAGAGCAATCCTCCATAAAAAAAAATCTGGACAATACAGATAAATGCATGCACGCTTATGAATGGAAATCATACTATGACATAAACAGACTAGTAGTTACTTAGCGCAGTGATCTTATCCCCGATTACTTCTGATCTTAACTTCATAACTTCATAACTTCATAACACATCTCTTCTTCTTTCTTCAGTTTCAAATTTCTGACTTCTTTCCTCTTCCCCCATCTCACACTGCCAATACACTCTACATGTGGAGACTTCTTTGCTCCTCAATTAGCATGCATTCTTAAAATTCAGCTTCACACATCTGAGCTCCAAATTATTCTTATTAAACTTGACATTTGACTTCTTCCGCATTTTCCTTCTTCCAACCTTAACCTTAACAAAAAAGAAAAGGATGAAGAATATATAAAAACTACAGTCAGAAAACAAAACAAGAGGCAGTTGTCCTTAAACCCCTGTACATCCTTGAATTAAAAAGTAGAACTAGAAAATTGGCAGATGTGATATTATGCAAATCCCATATAACACTGCAATAAGCTAGAGGTTTTATGTCAAACTTTGAAGCGTGATGTAGTCTTGCATCTAAATGTGAGCCATTTGTGTCATGCCAAAATCGACAGTATTAGTCCAGAAGTTTAAACATACCGACATATTCCCTAGCATGACGCTACTAAATGCTGGACCAAGGCACTGCTATAGTCAGTTAAGGAAAGTTGAAAGGGAATATCTGAGATCTATGAAAGATCGACTGAGGATGGAGAGGCCATGAAGCAAAGTACAGGCCTTCATCTACGTTGGGTTATCAGGACTTTCTGGTCTGCCAGCTTCCAGATGACGTTACAGTAAGCGAACAGCGTTAATGGGGTGGTGGGGGGATCAGGGGAATGTCTAAGGTATTTGTGGGCGTCGCCTACATCAAAAAAAAAGCAAACCGACCTAAATGGTGCTCATGCATTGATGCAGCTGTTTGCAGAGTTCTACCGGACCAGTGAGATTGATTTTAGCTGAAACAGCAGATTTAAGCCTTAAATCTGAGCGGCTTCAATGAAAGCACCAAGTGCTGAATACACTGGGAATCCATCGGATCATTAATAACCCAGAAGATCCGGCAGAGGCGGTGGCACTCAGCATGGTGGTGCAGTACCTCGCTGAAGGACTCCACGGTGGCCATTACACAGTTCCTTGCTCCCGCTCGCAAACCTCCACCTCAAGACCGCATAACTACGCCCCAAGATTTCAAGATGCAAGATTATTTAAGAATGTGTTTACATCTGCAGCCACCTACGCAAACTAGACGTAGAAGGATGTTACCTATGAAGCCATTCGGACTAGTAGTTATAATGGGTCGCCTTACCGCTTCTACCTACTGCTTGTTTGGAACTTCGGCCTATACACCTTCAGATTGATTGTCGTTATTTACATAGCATGGTCCTTCAGCTAGTTCATTTCAGTGATTTATATCACTTAAATCAAATGCTATGATTACGCCTCAAAACAGATAACCAACACATACGATACTTGAATTGTAAAAACGTTCGACTTGCACGGTTTAAGGCAAAAACTGTGCCACTAGCGCAGCCCCCCGCAATGCTAACAGTTAGCTTTCTTTCATTACCGACATGAGGCAGAAAACGTGATCGCTTCTGCAAAGCGGATCGCTAAAAGTGGAGCAAAAACATAGATAAACACATCAAAAATTATCATGACCTATCTATTTGCCGCAAACTACCAATACAAATCTGAGATACAAACGACACCCAAACAAACGGCGTTTTAGCAAAGCGGCTTCGCTTCGGAGACGCTGGTGTTGAACGAGACCGACATGGCAGCCGAAAAGACGACGGCCAAAGGAAAAAAAATCTCACGCACTGGTCACATTCCTCACAGACATCCTCCATAAATATAGTGCTTAAGAGCAGTTAAATATTTCGCCTTACGTACTCGTTCGACAAAATCCTTCTCGTTGTCGCTCATGTCTTCGGTTGCCGTTAATTTCTTAACTACCTAGTAAAATAAAAGCAGACGAGTGCGGCTAAACGCGTCTCCTCGCCTTTTTCCCTACCACTGGCGGCAAACGGAGACGGAAATGACGTGTATGAATTGGTCGGATACAGCGATTGAGAGCGGGCCTTCGTGCTGTTTGTACGGTGCCGTTATGTCTTGCACCTCTTAATTGTTCAGTACGGTATATTAAAATGCTTATAGAGGGTGCATCACCTCTGAAACATTATCAGCAAAAGCAAATAAACGAGTGCGATATTCACTATATCCAGTTCAATTAGTACAGCCTGCATTTGCTCCATGGTAAAGAAAGAGTTTAGCTTTAACAAATGAAAACGCATTTTCATTTACACGTGACAAGAATGAGAAGTACAACAAATGTAACTAAATATAGCTTTTGAATGTTATATTTGAATAAACCGATGACACTTATTTTGCCGTTATTGAAATCATTCCGTCGCCAATCCGATACCCTTTTTTTCTAAACGAAATAACTGGAAATTGATGCAGTAATTACAGGGAAAATAGAGTGGAATAGAAGTGGAAAGACAGAACGAAGTACAACAATAAAATATAATACGTCTACAACCATTTCTTTTTTATTATGTCAATAATAGTAATCCAGCAGCTGTACCACCTGCAGTTCAGAGAGGGTAATCCACCTGAAGCTAACTAGCTTTGGATCTTGCGTGTACTTGGATGGGAGACCAGCTATAAAAACAGGGTTGCTGCTGGATGAGGTGTGGAAATGGCCAACAGGCTAGCCCATCCTGTGGCCATTGTGGATCCCAATGCCCCAGTTCAGTGATGGGGACACTGTGCTGTGAAAAGGGTGTCATCCTTCATATGAGATGTAAAAGTCCTGACTCTCTGATGTCATAAAAGATCCATGGGCATCTTTTGAAAGAGTAGGGGTGGTACCCCGATGCCCCAGCTAAAGCTACCCCCTGTGGCCATTTCAGATCTGGCCTCCTAATTATCCCCTATATCTAACTGAATTATATCTAGTCCCTTAACCACCTTAGCTACTGTGTGGTGAGTGTATTGGTGCAGAATGGCTGCTGTTGCATCATCCAGCTGGGTATTACATAGTGGTGGTAGTTGAAGTGGCTCCCCATTGGTTCTGTAATGCACTTTGGGTGTTTGAAAAAGTGCTATATAATTGTAACTTTCATTCATTCAATCAACTGATATGTTCAAGATAACAATTCAAGTGATCACAATCCTTATTTATAACATACGACTATGCTGTAGTCGTCAAATCGTTGCATTTGGTGTTTTGGCTGGAGAGCCGATAATCACCTTACACAAGCCTAGGAGTACTGGTCAGGATAAGAAGTGCCATCAGTTTTACTATAGCCTTTAAAGTCAATTTATGCTAAGGGGAACAACTGATCATGAAGCAGACATATCTATTTCGGAGGCTGAACTGTTGGGTGCCAATGCGTGCAGGCTACAATCTGTACAATCTTTCTGTCAACCTTTATGCAAGGCCAAGCCAAATTTTCCCACTGCAGAAAACAATCCCCATGTGCTTCAAACTCTTTTTGGTTCTCTTTCAGCATATGGCTTATTGCAGATTAACAAATCCCTCTTTCCTGGTCAGGACACCATCAGCATGTGAGATTATTGTGCAAAGCCCTTTCCTGTTTATTTATTTTTTCTACAGTTGCATTTAACATAGTCTGTGCTGAATACCCCTGCTGGAGCCATAATTATGAATAATGAAAGGTACTCAGTGGTGCTTTTACATTGCTAGATGCACTCTGACTCCAGACGGCTGCAGCTCTGGATCTGTGCCATTTAACTGAAGGACTAGCCATCCCTCTACCCAATCAAGACCTAAACATTTATAATTAATTTGTGCAGTATAAATATACTATATCATGGAAGAGTCTCATAAATTTAAAACGTTTGTTTTTGCCTGTCTCAACTGTACACATTGTATGTGAAATTTGAACTCCCAATAACACATAAAATTAAACTTAAAATAAAAATTAAAAGTATCATTAAGAACAAAAAAATTCACAAACTACCATCCACACACAAATCCCCCTAGAATTCAACTGCTGATTGCTTCGTGGCATTTATTGCAATTTCTCAGTCAAATCAAAATACAGCAGAGGTGGACAAATGCAAAATTTATGTAACAAAGTATGAATGTATTTGTATAAAAATAACTTAGTTTAATGATATTCTTGCACAAATCCATAGGTTGCTGACAACATAACGGCAGGCTGAACTGCTCAGTGTTAGGTGAAAGGAAATTAAATGGAAAACACAATATTCAAAAAATATAAAATAAATAATTTACTACCTCTAAGGAAAAAAATATCAAATGTCAACTAATTGTTGACTGCTGTTAACTGCACATAATCAAGAGCTCCAGAGAGATGATGGCGAATACTGAGCCCTACTGACATGCAGCCATGACAACGGGCAAAAAGGGCAGTTTGAACACATAGGTTGGTAATCAAGAGGCATTTATATCCACATTGAGTCAAATACAAAAAGTGTTTCATTTCAAAGTAATAACTACAACTACACAGTACTGAAAAATAAACTATATACATGTAGTACATGTGGATATCTATGTGCAGTTAAGTTAAGGCACATTAACCCAAGAAGGGGACAAAGCACAAAGATTCATTTCTACTGCCCAATGGCTTAACCAAAAGCATTTCCAAATTTCCAGCGCTGTTGAGTGCATTTGTCCTAGTATGTCAGGTACCATTATACAGCACAGTGCCATTAACTCATTTCACATTTGGGAACTTTGATGGGGGAAAAACTAAAACTGTGCAAAGACTTCAAGCTGTTGGCCGACAAGGGCATACAATCCCAATGTCCAGTGTAGGAGACAGACTAGAAAATCATAGGCTCCATCTGTTTTATACATCTTTGCAAGATTCCTGTCACCTCCAGAAGAACCCAAACTGTATAATGGTGACTAAATTTATTAAAACTTGCAACAAACTTAACCTCCCAAAATAAATGATAGCTTATGTACTGCCAAATGTTCACAAAGTTCATGTGCAATTTTAAAGAGGACACTAAGCAAGCAGCCAGTCTGGCGAGCTTTGGTCACTTTAAACGGTGTCACAACTGACACTTAGCCAGAAGCAGTTTCCATGGAGACAGCTCTTCACAACAGCCTCTTGTTCAGGATCTCCCAGATCATCTTCCTTCGGAAGTATGGCATGTGACTCTGAAGGACATTTAGAAGAGATTAACTCAAGTCGGAAGGGGAAAAAAAAAAAGTACATTCACCAAAACAAAGGTGCTGAATAAACATTAAAATGGGGCACAAAATAATACCTGAGTAAAAGTTAAAGGCCTGCCCTGAGCAATATAATCAGCATATTTACAGGCAAAGACTCCACAGTCACTACCATTGTTCTGCTGAGGAATCTCCTGCAGACAAAATAGGAACATGTGAGCACCACAGAAGACAATCAGCAAAGACAGCCAAAACAAAGGCAATCACCTGTCTCACGTTAAAGCACCACACTAACCTTGGCTTTTAAGCTGGCTACCACCCATCTGGGGACGTCAAGGTCTTTGTTCTTCCTGGTTTTATATTCCTCCTTCAAATAAAGTCTAAGGAAGAAAACCAGACCCACTGATTACTGAGCAAAGCGACAGGACAGCAAACTGAGTCTACGTTTAACTCATCACCCGTTTCACCAAAAACATTGTACACTTACAGCAAAAGGTTACAGATGTCATCATGTCTCTGGCCCATAGAGTCATAATATTTCACAGACCTTGCTTTGAGGTCCATCACCTAGATATTGCAGACAAAAACCCCAAAACAGACAATGGCTTCTCTCAATTTGTAACTGTGCTATGAACATTTTTCCTCATTTATGTAAAGCAACATTCACTCACGGCAAGAGACCAGTGGACTCCCAGGTGCAATGGCACAATTATGACCTCATACTGGAAGAGGTCCACAGCCTTGGTCCATCGGTGCACTGCAGCATGACCCCCTCCGTGTAGTTTTTGAAAGAAGAACGTGCTGAAGGCATAAACTTTCCTACAATTTCCCTGCTCATTGCGGCACATCAACAGGTTCATGTAGAAGTTGATTATCTGGAAGAAATATATTCAGTTTGGTTCAAAGCAGCAAATGACTTGTTGAGGAATGATACCATAGGTTGCAGTTGATTTTGGGGAAAGTATAACCTTCTGAAATAACTTACTCGTTTTTTAAGCATGCCAGCAAGGTAGTGGACATTAAAAACAAACATTAAGTAATATACAGATTTATACAGTTACAGAAAAGAAAAAAAATTAGGATGTACGAGATGACTTGGCTGCATTTTTTGCTAGGCTTCAGGTTGACTGTGCTTTCATATTACCTTTATAATGCATACGTAGAACATTAAGTGCATCTTACATCTATAAGCGGCTTGGAAGCATACTTTACCATAACATACCTTAACATTAATAACAAACATTACATGAAAACAACAAACATAATGGCTCAATGTTGGGTATTAATGTTGAGCTCCATCGGCACTACATGCTGAGACTGAAATGCCAGTCCCAAGAAGAGACCATATTATGATCGTGCTGCAGTATAATGTCTTCTGATGGTATTTTTCAGATGTAATGCTAATCGGGTAAAGTTTACAATACAATTTGCCAGCTGGGGGGGGGGTTGGTCCTTCATGAGATATTTGAGATATATAATGACATTTTTGTTGCTAAGATTTCAAAATACTGCAGTGTACCAAATTACGGTAATTTCGCCACATCACAATATTAAGTTCTGCAAAGACCAATAAGACCCGAGTTCTTGGGGCAAGTTTTCGTATTTATGAAAATCGTAGAAAATATTAAAAGTCAGGTAAATACAACAATAACTACAAAATCAGAAACAAGGTCAATAATAGATTTATTAATTCCTGATCAACCACCAGAAACCAGTCTTGGGGCAATCCGCATCTGAGCAAGACAGCATCTCTTTGGGAAATAAAGTCCCAATGATCAAGGTATTACGGTATTTAACTTCATTCTAATTAGCCAAAGATTAAAATAATTAACATGAGAGAGTTAGAGAGAGAGAGAGGAGAGATAGAGAGGAGAGAGAGAGAAAGAGAGAGAGGAGAGAGAGAGAGAGAGACTTTACCTCGTCATTAAGCCAACTGCCTTCCTGCAGAGTGGCCAGGTCCCTCTGAGTGATTCTGAGTTTAAAAGCACTGCTAAGAACCAAATTGGGGTCACGCTGCTCCAGAGCCCAACTCACGTCCTGTTGCATTTCCTGGTCAGTAAGACAGAGCTCCATAATTAATCACTTACACAAATTTCTGAAGGCACTGAAATTCCTGTTTGGAACACAGGCATAGAATTTATGTCTGACAGTTCACTACACCAACAGGTAATGCTTTAGAGGACCTGGACTGTCTGAAGACCCCAGAACACACCTTGGTCAGCCTAGGGAACTCCTCCTGCCCACAACAGCTGTCGTGAGCTGGCTGCACGGCCTTGATGGCCGAACATGTGGGAGCTACAGACTCTACAATGTTCAGCCGAGCCGCAACCTCATCGGACAGGTCCACATCCACTGGCTTCTTCTGACAAGAAAACGCAGCAGTGTGAAACAGTACCCACATACAGCAACACCATGACCAAAATTTTAATTTAAATATTTGGATTTTAAGATATATGCTGATGGTTTTTCAAGTCCAGAGAAATGAAACAGTAATTGAACTGATTACCACATGCAGCTAAGGATGAGCTACCTATAAGCAATATTATTAGGAAAGAACAGTTCTCAACGTGTTGTGCAGATATATTCTCACAAACTGGTTGGTAATTAGTCTAATTCTTCTGCTGGAATCACAATGTGACGCCACAGGATTGGTTGTTTGGACCAGCCATGATATGCAAGTTTACCCCCATTCTTTCGGCCTCACCAACAACCTCAGCACCATGACACAAGATTAAACTGGTTTATTCAACAAAATAATTAGTGCAGCTTATTAGACAAATCAAGTTATGGGTCACTTCAGTTTGTCAGTATCGGCAAAAATCTAATTTTACCATCTAGAGGTAAACCTAGATCATCTGTTTATCCAAATGGACAGTACACAATGCAACAGTTCATAAATCTGAGAAGTTTAAAATAAACACTGCACAGTAACTTAGACTAAAGTTCAAACAGTGCAGGTGGGTGTCCTTTATACCACGGTGCAATGTGTTTGAACGGGAAAAACACTTATAGTTCTGAATGACGTTTTTGAAACCCACAGCCAACTGGGAAACCTTTCTTGACATCACCACTATTAACTAGGACACCTTTTGCCATCCAGCAGAGGTGAGGTAATGAAGTGATTTTGCATGCACTGGTATGCAAGTTACAGCTGAGCCAGTTAGTGACGTGGGCAGTAGTTAGGCAAACCATTTTCAGATTTGGCACATACCAGCTATGAGATCTTTTTTTAATCCATTACCTCATGACTGATAAGAAGATAGCAGCAGAAATGAAATCAACAATAAAACTGGTCTGAAACTAATGCATGTACATTGCTGCAATACAAGACATTTTACAGTAGTTGGGATTGACCTGCCACCAGCTTCATCGGGGGATCAGTTGGCTGGACAGACATTCTAAATACAGCCATCTGGGTGAATTATCTTCAGTAAAAGGACATTTCTTTGAGGTTAATGTACTGCAGCTTCTGCAAATCCCTTATGCATCCATTTCCATGACTAGCGACACATGAAGCACAATAACATAATAAAACCTTATTTTGCTACTTGAACAACATTAAACGTGAAATATGTTGAATACCAAATGTTCTTTGGGGTACTAGAATCCACATGTCTGCTTTCATAGTTATTAGTCCATGATGCCAAGCTCCCTGAGAATCGGCCTTCACGCTAGCCAGCAAGCACAGCTTGTGTGGACTGGGACGTGCTTACCGCTTCCTGCTTTACTGCTGTTGTGAGCACGGATGGAGCGCCGAACGGCTTCTCACGCTGCCTGAGTATCGTATCTTCAGCTTGCACACGGATTGGGATGTGGCTGCCTTTGCTCTGCGGTGGGGAACAAAAAACAGGCAGGAGAAAACCCACCACATGACAATAATACTGGATATGTATCTTGGCAAACAAAACCTGTATAGAACCCCTTAATAAGGACTCCTATGAATTCCTTACCATCTCTTTCATGGGCTGGGGTTCTGTGATCCTATTTTCCTTTCTGGAAGCACAAAAACTTTTGTGAGCAACTTACACACTGAAGGGAAAATGTTGCATTGGTGGAGTCCAAATGAAGAAAAAGTGAATTACGCATTTGGTCCTGTGGAGTGGGCATCTCTCCATATTGATATATTAGTGTTCACTGTAAGTAAAAAAAAAAAAAAAAAAAAAGTATCAATTTTCCTACAGTTTTGAGATTTTGCAATCTTTATTACTGAACAATGGTAAAATGATCTGTGTTTGACGTAGATAACTATTACAGCCATTTCCGTTAACCGGCATTAAAGCTGTATAATGGCTTAATTTACCTCTCATTGAGCCAGGCCTGGAAGGAATGGTGTCACGGGTCTTGCTGAAAACAGCTGGTTTGTGAGTCTCTTTTAAGAAAGGTTTTCTGACGACCAAACAAAATTATGAAAACTTAACTAGAGACAGCAAATTCATTCATTTCTCAGTAAAGGGCACTAACTGTCTGTTCTATGGTGTATTGCACAAGGCTGCCCCAACATTAAAACTTAAATGGGCATGCACATCCAGCAGACTTGGGTACTGTAGGAATTATGCAGAAAAACACTGCATTAGCCTATACTCACACTGGTGGTCTCATTCGTGCAAAGGGCAGGGGTTTATTCCATGCATTTTCCTCTGAAGCCATCTCCACAAGAAGTCTGTAGTGCTCTTTGTCACTTGCTTTCCAAGACTGAAAAGAAAAACAAAGACAGATTACAGGGAAGGATATATTTGAACAAATACTTCCATTAATGGTTTTCCCAGTGTGACTTTATCACTGAGAAAAACTGAAAACACGATTTTAAAAAAGCCTCTTAAGATCATTATAAAAAAAGCACAAAAGTTGCCACTTCAGACACAATAAGACACCCAACCCCACCTCCTCTACAGTAAGACAATGCCTGTGGTTATGACTTTGTGGGACAGTGGCAGGAACATTCAAGTTTGATGATGTCATGCTGCTGTGGACCGGCCGGGGGGGCAGGAGCTGAAGAGACCGCTGGCGGTCTTTGTCTTTGATCCTCTCTGAATGTAGCCCAGTCCCACTGCAGAAAGAGATGTTATTATCTTAAGCTAGAAAAAAATTGTATAAAAGTGTATAAGCTTGTACTAAAGTATTAGTAGTACCAAAATGGTTCAGCACACTCGTAAAATCTTACTTGTGTTTCCTGACCAAAGGTGGAGGGAGGCCACTGTATCCCACTTCACTGGGTTTCTCTGGGTAAAAATACAGCATTTTAAGAGACAATTTAAAACCATAATATTTATTTATGCTAGAATAACATAAGCAATGGCTGATCAAATCAAACACGAGGCACTGATGTATTCTTTACCCATATCAATCTCCATATAGCTTATCCATGTGCCCAAACTGTGGCTTTGGATTTCATCGACTCCCAAAGGCTCATCAGGAGGAACCTGCGAAATATGAAATCTCGCATTTCACATGGTTTTCGCCAAAAGACTTTCCCTAAATAATATGTTGACACAAAGATTTTCTGGTAACAAAATAAGAAAACCAGCAAAAAGAGGTCTGTTAGAAAGTGCATCTATTCCCTAGTCTTAGGATGACAATCACACTTTTCTAATCTTACAGACAACCTTAATGCCCACAAACCTGCTTTGGAATTCTTATTCAAAAAAGCATAATCCACAACAAAATAACCTCGGATATACTGACTTATCCGTGAACACATGCAGAACAAAAATTAGAAAGTCAGCCAACCAAACATGCCTGGTCTCCAGCATAGGCAGTAGTGTTCTCACGGGGAATCATAAATGGGTTTTGCAACCGCATTAGTCCAGCAACTCCTGAGATGGTCTTCTTCACAATGCTGACCACTACATCTGAAGCAAGACAGAAAGGACAGTTTAATGCAATCCACAGTTCCATCTCTCTTTCACAGAATAAAAAACCTCCGATGGGATTTCCCTCGCACCAGCCTGAAATCCTTTTACCAACCAAATGATCAATAAGTAATTTAAAAACTCGGCATGCAACGTAGTTCCAACATGAATTAAACTAACAGATATACCAACATTCCACAGGAGTGCCTACAAGCCACACCGTAGAAGCAGAAAGTATTTCCCCTACCCAACGTGCTGTAAAAAGTGACAGAACTATAGCTGAACACTGAATTAGCCAAGTTATTAAACAGAGACAAGCCTTCTGAATACCTCGTCTCGCCCTTTTTATCTCGCCGTACTCGGTTCTGGCATCAGCTGAGTGCACACTGCAAATAAAAAAAGAGATGGCAAATGAATAAAAAATTAACGTAGCCTTAACAGGTTGCATTTACGTCGCCTGGACAGTAAGCAAAAGAAAGAGCCTAAACGTAAACGCGCAATAAATACTTCCATCAATCCCCCATTAAAGTATATATATTTCGTAACTTTTCATAGACGGGTGAATATTTGAAGCAGCCAGCGAACTTCAGAAACAAACGTCACAACTATCAACAACGTTAGCTAACTACACAGCAGCGTTTCGGCGAAGGCGGCGGCACACCGACCTCTGGTAGTTCCGCTTAGCCGGTCTTATGTGCTTCCCCGGGCGTCGGGAGTCAGGAGTGTCCGCCGCCGACAGCTGCGAGCTGCCGTTCCTAGGCCAGCCGGCGGACTTCTGCCCAGTACGCGGCACAAACAGCGACGATATGCCGTCAACTATCCATTCGTACATCCCAGACAGCCAGGAGAAAAGAGGTGCCGGTTGGTATGTCAGGGCCAGCTCTGTGTGACGTTCCGACAGAGAAGCTTCGCGACGGACGTACAGAAAAAGCAACGGACGACAACACCAGAGCTCGAGGGCGTACGTCACGTATGCAAATGAGCCGTGCGGCCTCCGTACAGCCGCCGTAGGTGGCGGGCCGCGCATGTCTGTTGTTGCACAACAACAATAACCCGAACGGAACGTCATGGGAACGTGTTAAAAGAACCCTTATAAAACCAAACTTGAAATGCGTTCACAGAACACGACAGTTAAACAGTTAGGTTAAGTTACACACATTAATGAAACCAAGCACGAGAAACTGTCAGGGAACCTTCCAAGAAATTTAAGCGCACTTTAAAAGTACTTTTGCATATTTTTAAAATGGTACATTATGTTTGAAAATGTTTAGTGTGCTTAAGCATACTTGAACTAATTAGTATACTTGTTTGCAAGTACAGTGTGGTATGTTTTGTATACAGTGGACCCTCGAGTTACAATCGGCCTGACATACAAACAAGTTAGGTTACGACCAAAAGTTTAGTTTCAACCAAAGTCTTGAGTTACGACCCGAATGCCGGTCAAGGCCAAAAGGTGTATCCGCTTGTGCAGTTATAAACACAGAGCCAAGATGCCCGAGAGGCGTCTATAAGCGACCGACTTGAGTTACAACCAGCCCTCATGAATGAATTGAGTTCATAAGTCAAGGGTCCACTGTACTTAAAAAAAAAACACATTAAATGTAAATATGGTTTAGTGTACTTAATCATACTCAAACTGAACTATAATTGTTTGCAAGTACAACTTGGTGTATTTTTTTCAAAAGTACATTTTAAACAAACTTTATTTTGAATGTACACTATATTGCCAAAAGTACTGGGACACCCCTCCAAATCATTGGATTCAGGTGTTCCAATCACTTCCATAGGCACATGTGTGTAAAATCGTGCACCTAGGCATGCAGACTGCTTCTACAAAAAAGAATGGGTCACTTTCAGGAACTCAGTGAATTCAAACATGGTACCATGATATGATGCCACCTGTGCAATAAGTCCATTTGTGAAATTTCCTCGTTACTAAATATTCCACAGTCATCTGTTAGTGGTATTATAACAAATTGGGAACAACAGTGACTCAGCCACGAAGTGGTAGGCCACGTAAAATCACAGAGCAGGGACAACGCAGGCTGAGTCGCACAGTGTGAAGAAGTCGCCAAGTGTCTGCAGAGTCAATATTTACAGACTTCCAGACTTCATGTGACCTTCAGATTAGCTCAAGAACTGTGCATAGAAAACTTCATGGAATGGGTTTCCATGGCCAAGCAGTTGCATCCAAGCCTTACATCACCAAGTGCAATGCAAAGCGTCAGATGCAGTGGTGTAAAGCACAGCGCCACTGGACTCTAGAGCAGTGGAGATGTGTTCTCTGAAGTGAAGAATCACGCTTCTCTGTCTGGCAGTCCGATGGACGAGTCTGGGTTTGCCGGTTGCCAGGCGAATGGTACCTGTCTGACTGCATTGTGCCAAGTGTAAAGTTTGGTGGAGGGGAATTATGGTGTGGGGTCGTTTTTCAGGGGTTGGGCTTGGCCCCATAGTACCAGTGAAAGGAACTCTTAATGCTGCAGCACTCAAAGCCATTTTGGACAGTTTCATTCTCCCAACTTTGTGGGAACAGTTGGGGATGGTCCCTTCCTGTTCTAACATGACTGCGCACCAGTGTACAAAGCAAGGTCCATAAGGACATGGATGAGCGAGTCTGGTGTGGAGGAACTTGACTGGTCTGCACAGAGCCCTGACCTCAACCTAATCAAACACCTTTGGGATGAATTAGAGCAGAGACTGCGAGCCAGGCCTTCCTGTCCAATATCAGTGCCTGACCTCACAAATGCTCTCCTGGAAGAATGGTCAAAAATTCCCATAAACACACTCCTAAACCTTGTGGACAACCTTCCCAGAAGAGTTGAAGCTGCTATAGCTGCAATGGGTGGATCAATTCCATATTAAAGTCTATGTATAAAGAATGGGATGTCATTAAAGTTTATGTGTGTGTAACGACAGGTGTCCCGATACTTTTGGCAATATAGTGTATTAAATGTTTACGGCACGAAGAACATGGGTCTGTTACTCCAGCAGTATTTTGGTTTAAACATAACATTTTATGGGTTTTTTATTGTTGATGATGATGTAAATGATTGGCCTAATGGAGTTAAGTTTGGAGTATGTAGAAACAATATTCTTACAAAGTGGTGTTATTGTTGTCTTACAAACAATTTCACATCTGCGCACTGCTCCCAGCAACAGTGAAATGTAAATATGTTGGGGGGGAAGGGGGGTATGGTGACCAAGAAAGCCAAATGCATTTTCAAATAAAGAAATGCACATCTAATTAAAAAACTTACTGCAAAACAGCAAAGGATATTATTCAGGATCATAAAGCATGTGCATAAAATATAACTTATCGTAGTTTTGCTACTGCATCTTGGTGGCTCGTTTTTTGGCAGTTTATCATAAGCTTTGATAAATCTATATTTGTCATTGAGAGAAAATGACTTTCCTTTTCCCGCCATGTTTTCTGTGAACGCAGCATTAGCCTCTGGTAGCAGATGGGCTACAGCAAGGCAAAGTATGGCGATCAAAGTAAAGTAAAAAAAATACTGTAGTTTTAATTTTTCCCATATGTTGTCATGTTTAAAAAGACCCAAAATGAATACTATAAGCAGGCTACTTGATTACTTTAAGCGAATTATTGAAAAAGCATTTGTACAGGAATGATTCTGTCCCAAGCTTTTTGATCCATATTAGCGGTTGATCATATAACCGGTTTCCACTGTAACTTTACTTTTCACCTGTAAGTTATCGCCATTGGCTCCATTGAAAAGTACGTCTGAAAAAGTGTCCTCCGGAAACACTTCCTTTGTGTTGTGGTATTTGTAGTGTGTTTGCAGGTTCGTTATGAACTTGAATAATATGCTTTGTTGCTTCGCAGCGCATTTTCCTGTTAGACGTGCCTTTCTTAATTTTGAATTGCATTGGGCTTTCTTGCCCCCGCAGTGGGGTGGGGGCACGACATGGACTCGACAAAAAAAAATTGTCTCTTTAATTGACATGCTCTTTAAAGAAAATGAGGCCAGGACAAATGACTCTGTCAGGATCAGCACCCATCCAACCCTGACCTTCACGTCTCCTCCCTGTTTGGCCAGCAGGTGTCGCTGGTCATCCTGTTCTCCACCCTGTCTCTTGCCCTCCAACCCCAGTGTGCTCTCCTGATTCCCTGGCCCACTGCAATGGGTCAATGGGTTGAGGGTGTGGATTTGGGACTGCAATCCCCCAGTTGTGGGTTTAATGTTGGCTAATGATCAGCCTTATCTCTTTCTTTGTATTTGAGTTTCTGTTCCCCTGTGTTTTGTTTCCCTTGGAGTTTCCTGTTCTAGGTTTGCCCTCCTTGTGTTCTGTTCCGGTTTTATGTTGTACTTTGTTTTCTTGTCTATTTTCCTAGTGTAGTATTTCCCTTTGTTTCCTTAGTTTCAGGTCTCTAGTTCCCAGAGATGGGCATAAATACATAGAAATGTATTTAAAATAAAAATACAAAATACTGAGTGGAAAAATGTATTTAAATACAAATACAAAATACTGTGTAAAAAAATGTATTTAAATACAAATACAGTATTTTGTATTTTTAAAGTACACAAAATACATGTGAAATTGGCCATCAAGTGCAGGCATCCCTATTTAGGCTGAAATATATCTGGACATATTCTGAAACAAAAACATTTAGATGTGTACTACCGATTTACAGAATTATATAACGAGGCACATTGTCGGCATTCCTATGGAAGCCCGTTTCCGCCACCGGAGAAAAAAATTATATAAAATTAAAGTCGAAATTTCGACTTAGTTATCTCGTTATTTCGAGTGTTACGCTTCTCGTTACTCCGGTGGCGGAAACGGGCTTCCATACATTCCACTCTGTCACGGAGTGTGCGCACAAAAAAAAAAAAACTTTACCTGGCAACGTGCAAGTGTAAATATGAATCTCCTTTCGCGCTTCAAACAGCAAAGTACAACTGAACCAAGTACATCACACTATATTATTCATTCATTCATGCTTCTTCATCCACCCCAACGTTCCAATAATTCCTGCTGCCCCACTAAACACTGCAAGGATTTATTTGCTCTAAATGACCTAGGCCTATGTAAACGATTTTGAAAAGTTTAATCAATTCACACTTTATATCATCGCTGCCTAAGATATATAAAGTTCTGTCATATCACCCAGCCCTAACATGCAGTAATGTTTTAAACACATTTCACTAGCTAGTTGATAGATTTTTTTAAAAAAAACTATCAAAACTGATTGGCTAACAGGCAGCTAACGCTATTTTCCTCCTACACGTGTCGGTGCTTTTTTATTCTTCCATGTTTACTGAAGGCAAATCTGAATGATGCACCATTTTAACTTTAATCAACACGGAATTGATCAGGATGACACCCTAACCTTATGCAGAATACTGAGTAAAGTCGCTGATCCAATGCTGACTCTGCTGCAGGCAGCTCACGTGCATGAGTGTTAAGGTTGGGGGAGGGGTGTGTCTGAACTAAATCAGCACCCAGATAAAGAGGTTGATTGGCACAAAGTATTTTATGTATTTTGAAAGTACAAAATGCTCATCTTAAATGTATTTAAATACAAATTACATTAGATTTTTCCCAAAGGCTTTACAATACAAAATACAAAATAGTATTTTGTATTTCAAATACGTATTTTAAATACATTTATCTAAAATACTGCCCATCCCTGCTAGTTCCTTAGTTCTGTGTTCATTAGTGTTAGTCTTGAGCCGCTAGGTGGATCGTCACCTTTTCCCGTGTCTGTGGTAAGACAACTTTCATGCAGAGAGTAAATTAAAAGCAGTATGTTTGTGATAAAATGGGAGGGGGGAGGCAATATGAATAATTTAGTGCCGCTAAACCTGCTCCACACATGAGAAATGAAATTATATTGTGGGCTAAGTCTGAATCTGATTAAAATCTCACCCTGTTATTATCTTAGTGGTTATTTCGCAGATAAACCTAGTAACCCCGCCCCCTAAGAGAAGACGGATAAAGAACGACGGCTGTATGAATGGAATGGAGCCCCAGGATGCAGCTCCCTGCAAGCCTTTATTCCCATCACTAACTTAAATAACTTTCAATGATTATGAATAAAGTCAAACAGTAAAAATACTGAGTGCGAAAGCCCCAAAAAATACCGCGGTATAACATCTGGATGGTAAGACAGTATTCAAAGTCGGATACTGCCCAAGTGGATGGTGCTGCAGCGGAAAAACTCCTTCATGGTCAATTTTACTGCAGCCGAATAGCGGAACAACAGATTTCCGGGACATTATGCATCATTTGCGGGTGTCAGGGGGCTGCTGTCAATTTGTGGGAGACTCAGGAAACTTCCAGAAGTGGTGGGACGTCTGCATCCACAGTCACAGATCCAGACACATGTGAGTGACATTTGCTGAGTGGTCGGTGTCTATTTTCTGTCGTCTTCGTCTCACTTTTCACATCAGAGGCCCAGAGGGAATGTGTGATGTTAACTGTGCACACCTGCGCTTAAAAAGAAACGCACAAAAGGAGAAACATGTAACATTCTGCAGTTTGTGAAGTGTGTGTGTTTTAGCAGTCAGATAATGCACAGTTACTGTTCTTCTTGTTAGCAACTAAAAGAGATGTTGGCTTATATATCGATATAGTGTTAAGGTACAAAGACAGTAGTCTGAATGGAAAAACCAACTCCAATCGCCAACTCACCAACACATAACAAATAACCAGACACTACTCTTTGGGTTATAGTTAACAAAATTTTTCCAACCAGTACTACGGGGACTTACGTATTTAGAGGTGACAGCATGAAGGACCAGTCATGTGATGCAATGTTGGATGAAAGGTCCCTCCCTGTCCTGCCGGTGACATCACTGGAGAGGCCAGGGGACAGCCAATGGGAGGTAACGGTACTGCAGGAATGCTGTAGTGATGGTGGTGATGAACTGAATCTCCTCTGGGCTTCTCTGTCTTTACAATGACAGAGGACCTCAAGCTATTATATAAATTTGTGTAGTGGGGCATTTGGCACGATGTTACCATTTCTTACTTACCAAGGGCAGTCATTGTGTAATTCAGTGGTTTATAATCTAACAAAGACAGCTTGCCTCTCCCAAGAAATGCAGAACTTTGTCAGAAATGGGTACTGACTCCCTGAATGCTTAGAAATCATCTAGTGAAACAGCAGGCACTCAGACACTACCAGCCACGCTGAAGAAGCTGAAAATTTCATGAACATGTTGCAAGTGCTTTTAAGTAAACTCAGTCTGAAGCTCAGTTCTCAGCCAGCAAATACCTGGATACCATATAACTCAATGCATGATTTCAGAATGCAGTTGAGGAGGTTGATGATTATTATTTAATATCATCAAGTCGGTGTTGACTACTAGTGACCATATACTCAGAATATATCCGGAATGTTCTGTCTTCTTCGAAGTCCACCAGGCTTCCAAATGGCATTTTGATTTCGTGATGTGATGAATGTTACCATTACTAAAATGCACGTCACTGTCTTTTAAAAGAAAATATTCTTTTTGCATATTAAACATTTCTTTATTGGGAAAAGAGTCATATCACCGTGCTTTTTAAATAGACACCAGTTCCGAGTTTACCCAAAAAAAAACAGGATTTACTGACCTGGCCCGGATGAGTGAGGTGTTGGCGAGCTGGCGCTTGACCAGCGCCCCCTGGAGGTGGGAGTGCTCCAAGAGGGATGGCCTTCAGCATCATGTTGTGCATAATGATCTGGTGCATCTGTGCATTCTGCATGAGCATCAGCTCCATCATGTCTGAAAGAGACGGCGCACTTTCAAATCACTCGTACACCCAAAACGCCATCCATCACCTCTGACAGGTATGTGGAAAAAAAACACATAAAGTTTGAATTCAGCATATTAAAAACATAATATAGGTATTTATAATATAAGTATTATACAGTTTGGAGCATCGATGCAAAAATATAGGGGAAAAAGAGGGGGAAAGGGGTAGGTCCAGAATGAACGGAAGGCAGTGTAGAAATTTGAGTATATCTGCTATAGAAGTGCTATAGAAGTTGCTACTCTGGATATAGAGCCAGAATTACCTTCTTTGATGCTTCCTGACTTGCTGGATGAAAATGGCAGCGGGGGTGGCACTTGTGCGATGATAGGCTGCTGTTGTGGGAGCTGCTGAATTATGGTTGTCGGCTGCTGTGGAATCTGTAAGAGGGACCAGGGAGCCTAAAAGGTTATTTACAGATATTACTGGTGTCTTCAGAATGCTGTAATTAATGCCACAGTATGATGGAGAAGCAGCAGGTGGTTAAACAGACCATTCAAGGTGGGCAGAACCCATTAATTATGGGTTACTCAGAATCTATGGAGGTGATGAATGATTTGGATGACATTTTTCTGAATGAATAATGGTTAATGTGTGTGCTTTGCTACTTTCAAGCATCTATAGCTTTCAGAAGAATCAATAGTTCACTCTGATTTGTGTTGATTTCCATAAATAAAGCCAAACAAGGTCACGCTTCCCTAATAAGCATGCCAATCGCTCGCTACCTGCTGAAGGACCCGGGGCAGCTGAGCAGTATGGGATGGTTGCGTGACTGCGGCTGGCGGGGGGAGACACACGTGGCTGTGTGGCGGCAGGGGGGGCAGGGCATTCTGCCTGGACCACCCACGTGTCCCGCCCCAGGTGTGGGGGCGCCGCAGGTCTTCTGATATGTGCTCCTCCTGCCGGACACGTGCACAGGCGCACAAGAAGAGTCACACGCAAAGAAAAACCCACAAGCACATGTCGAGGTTTCAACAGCCAGTCGGGGTTAATTCATGAGATACTGCGACACACAAAAAGTAAACGTGATGCTTGAAATAGTTCAGAAGGCAAACAGGACTTGTTTCTAATCAGTGTCTTTTGTTCGATTGTTTGATTGCTTAACGTATTTTGTATACATGTATTCTCTTTGTCAAGCTAAAGTTTAATTCGTGTAAAAAAAAATAAAGAAGAATGCAATAACGTTGTTGTGGCATGTTGCTTAGCAATGTCTGTCAGGAAAGCCTTTTCTTCTGCGGGCATGTGACTCAGGTGCCATAAAGACATTGAGTGTAAAATAACAAAAGCTCTTCCGTCTGGAGTGACTTCATCTTGCGGTGTCTATTAGAGTACCCTCATCCTCTGCAGTAAGTTCCTCTTTCTCTTTAATGCCCTGTGCAGTGCGAGATCCTGATCCTCACAGCTCCCTGTGCCAAAACGAGAAAGTGCTCGCATTTAGATAGGCTTCGAAGTATTCTGATATCATCTGTATTCATCTCTGCATTCAACCATGTTTAGAAAAACACCCTGTCATTCATCAAGAGCTATTCCAATTCAGGAGGGATATGAAAGGTGACTCAGCATTGGCTCACAGATCAATGAGGTCAGTTCTGTCCAGCTAAAGTTACAACCAGAGGTTCACTTTCAATAATGGGTTGGAATATTTCCACATTGACTGGACATTGAATGTATACGTATGTCTAGAAAAGCTGTTTACAAAGGTTCAACTCACTGCACTTAATTTGCACAAAACATACCGTGGCTGTAAAAGGACAATGTAGTATATAAAAAATGTATTTATGAGACCAAACATGAATAAATATACTTCCAAATAATGTCGACTTAGAGGTTTGAAACTCTGCAATCTCTTACGTGTGGAGAGGGGTGACTCTGCTCTTCTATCAATATGGTTCCTTTCATTTTGCAGCTTCTGTGAAAGACAACGGACTAGGGGCTGAAAATGTCAAAGCATTACAAAGAATTACGAGGAATCTGTTTTTAAAAAGAGGCTCAGTAACCGTAGCAACCCAGGCAAAATTGATAATTTTATATTTCTCTGTAGCCCAGAACCACATCAATATTGGGACACTTATCTACGTTTTTTTTACTAGAAAGTGGACAATTTTCTTAAAATCAATTTAATCTATTTTATTTTGCTTTTCTTATTTTTACAGATATGACTTAACATCCTGACCACTATGCATCTTGTCCTCTGTCTCAGAGACACACTCACTCTCTCCATGAGTCTCAGTCTTAGCTTGGTCATCTGATCCAGCATGGGGTCGTCCATGGCGCTGGTCAAGATGGAATCAGGCTGCAGTCCCAGTGTGGTTTGAAACCAAGTAGACTTTGGTCCAAATCCTTCTGGAGCGTTGGGTCACCTGTGACACATCTGCTGGCTTTTTCCTTTACCTGTAACGTGTGTGAGAGTGGAGCACAGGGGCTGGGACCATAGTCCAGAGCCACCCGTTGCTCTCTGTCTGATTTGGTGTCACTCTGCTTGTGTTTCAATCATTGTTTCCAGGCCAAGCCTAGTCATGCCACGCCCACTCGTTACTATAGCCACGAGGCCCACAAACAACCAATCTCTGAGCAAGACAAAGTTACCAGTGAATACCTGTTGTACTTAGGCAAGCTCAAAGTAAGATTTATTCCTCTTTACATAATTGCGCTTGAGTTTTTTAGGCTCCACAAACATAGATACATATCGTGGCCTACAGAGGGCGCTAAAGCCCAGTTTAATGGACAGCAGCTGCTTAGGGAATTTTAGCTGTTCAGGTGCCATACAGAACTACTGCCCCTTATTGGATGCAAGGTTATAGGGAATGCATGGCCGGATGGTTTTATACAATAATAGTAAATTTACATATATTTCTATATAGTCCATAATCCAGTATTTCAAAATGTCCATTGGTATGGTCAATATTTTGCCGCATTTTAACACATATTGCACAGCTTTGCAACCTTGTTCAGTTGTACAGCATCAAGCTCCCTCTTATAAACCTTCATGTCCATGTCTTTAACCACCACACTCTCTAAACGTGACATAATCATTGTTTAAGATAGCCTACCCTTATTAAATCTCAAACTTTTTATATAGAATATCAGTCACAATGCATCACCGTATAATAGGTGAATATGTGTAGAAACCATGTTATTAACATCACTGCTATTGTAATTAATTGTATTGTATTTATTTGGAGAAAATCTGCATTTTACTTTGTACAGATTTTTTTTTAACCGTGATTCTGTATACAGAGATCGAGACAGAGCAGTAACAAAGCCTATTAACCTTAGGTGGTTTCATTGATTTTTATTAACAATATTTGTTACCATCTCCATTTAACGCCCCTAAAATCTGCATCAAGTGAAAACACAAACACAGTTGCATTGTGCACATGCAAGGGAAATTATTAGGTAAGTTATTTCTGGTCATTGCTCGCTAGAGGTTCCCTTCATTTTTTCCCATTTAACTTGTATGAAAGAGGAGAAAATAACAACCGCCTTGATGAATAGTCACTATGACAACGTCTCTCTGAGAGTGGAGGGTCTCTGGTCCAGCCCAAGATATGTAGCAGTTGAAGCTTGGCTGCATGTTGGTTTCACTTGACTGGCGAACGCAAACCCTGAACCTTTCTCCTCGGGCTGCAAGTGCTTGACTCCTGGCTGTCTTTTTGTAACATGGGTGGGGAGTATTAGTATGCACTTGCCTGTCTGTCTGTGGGAATGGGAATCCCAGAGAGGGCCAAAGATTCACCCACGGAGGCGGCTTTCAAGAGAGATGCGTATAACGGGCTGTGCTGCAAACCTACTAATCTGCTTCTGAGAAGTGATACCTAGGAAGCGGAATTAAACATGGCCGCCAACCGTACCGTAAGTCCTGGACTACAAGACACCAGAAAAGTGCCTGGCGACCTCAGCTCTCATGCCCTTGGACCCTGGGAAGAAGCCCTCAAAAGATGTGCACCCGAAAGCCGCTGAGGATGGTGGGAAATTGTAGCAGCAACAACAAGTGATGACTGGCTAGGAGAAGGAGAAGTTTTGGATATAGTCCTTGTGGAGAATCTTTTGAGAATATTAGGGATGATAACTTTATTGTGTTTAGGGAAAAGTCTGCGCTACAGTTTATGCTGGGCTGGGATTCCTTCTGCGTCATAAAAACCTTAATTATCAGCTGTGGATTTTGTTGGGATGCATTGTGGTTCCACACTCTTCTCCTTATAGATTGTACACATGGTACCTGTAAATTTTTAACGTCTTGGGAGTATTGTTTTCCTGATACTCTTTCAGGTATCCTATGAGCCTTTGTCCCCTCCCTCCTTCACGCACCCTGGGTGACATGCTGCTTCTCTGGGCTTGCTATTTGTTCCTGTTGTATCTTTCCCTCTACCTCTCCTTCAGCTTTCTGTTCTGCTTGCTGACGTTAGACAGCGAAAGGCAGAAAGTGACAGCGAGAATCCGCCGGAAAAGACGGCGCAGGGGAAGAACACGGCTCTCCATGCGAATGACCTTCCAGCACAAGAGCGCCAGCTAGAGGTCTAGGTGTATCTAGAATATGTAGCTTTTTTTTTAAGAGCAGAGCATTCACAAAGGTACTTTTTAGTATTTTTTTTAGCATTTTTTTTAGTAATGTATCATTCATTTTATTTTTATGCAATGACTGTTTTCAGTCCATTGAAGGGAATTCTGTTTTCTGTCTGTTTTTCTGACATTTTACATATACAGCACAAACAGTCAAGTCTTTATTATTGGTCTGGTTAGCATACTATTGATTAAGTTCAGGTTTCTTCAGATTGCTCCCTGTGTGGCTGAATGTTCTATTATCCAAATATTGATTTTAAAATCATGCTGTCAAATCACTCCAGCAAAGGAGAAATTGCAATTTGAAATACAATCATGTATGACATCTTCTCTAACGGTTACTGTTTTTAACCTGGTCTGCTTGTATTTTATGGTGAACCGAAAGCTGGATCAGTGACTCAGTCCTCTAGAACACTGTGTGTACGGTGAATTATAGAGAATGATAGTTTAGCTGTTTGGCAAAATTCAAACCTTTTGAACTATTATTTCCATCCGTAGGAGCAGATGAATGTGACTGTGACCCTTTTATTTTAATTGGGTAATGTCACTAATTTCAAGGCACTTAAAAATCCAGACGCTTGAGTCTAAGTGCTTGTATTAAAAGGCAACAACTTTACATTATTCTTACCATGAAAGCAGTGTGAGATTGCTGACTTCTGTAGATCTGGAGTCCAGTGATCCTTTCAGAGGATCTCTGAAGAATATCAGCCTGGTAAACATCCCTGAGTGTGATCAGTAGTGGAGTGTGTCAGATGCTGTGGAGCGTGTTTAAAAGGCTGAAGCTATCAGTCTCAGTTAAATTCAGTCTAGATAAATCATGTTTTGTTTTAGATAGTACCAGCTCATACTTTAGTGTGTGGACACTGTTCTGTGGTCCAACATGCAAGCTGAACGTTAGGAGCACCAGCTGCTTCTGCTCAGGATGCCTTCAAACTTAGCAAACTGTCGCCGCCATGGCGATATGCCCAGAAGCTGATCTTTTTATATTACCTAAAAGATACAGGTTTACAGGCATAAATGTTAACCATAGTTACAATAAAGAAGAAAAGCAAATCACTATACACACAAGTACGTAGTGTCACCAGAAAAAGGGAAGAAAATAAAGGTTGCTGTTTTTACTCAAGATCAATCCAGATACTCTTCCTGAAAAGAAGAGATGGTCTTCACAGCATTATTGTTGGATTTCAGCCTTAATAATGAATCATATACAAATTTTAAATCAATGTAGAGCAGCCTAAAATTGGGCCTGGTTGACATGATCTTTGATTTATGCATATGGAATTTTGCTAAAAGAGTTTGTACCTTAAGGACATTTAGTGAAGAAGAACCAGTATTCCAAGCCAGGACTAATATTGTTACATCAGTAAAACTCACAAATTTATGATATGTCATAAGTATTAGCAGAGCTTTCCATACATAATTCCCTTGAATGCAAAATGAATGAGTAATTGTTTCTGGTTCCAGATTACAAAAAGAACACTTCACAGAAATATCACATTTAAATTTATTAAGCATGGTGTTGCAAGGGTAGTATTCATGTACGATTTTAAGATGGATTTCTGTTATAATCCAATTCCAGTGTCTGAAACTGCTTTTCCTGTTCAGGGTTGGGGGGGTCCAGAGCCTATCCCAGAGCCTATGGGTGAAAGGTGGGGAACGACCCAGGATGGGGCGCTAACCCATCTCACGGCACACTCACACACCATTCACTCACACCTATGGGCAATTTGGTAACTCCAATAAAGCTCAGCATGTTTTTGGACATGGGGGGGAACCAGAATACCCCGAGGAAACCCCATGACGGCACTATTAAGTCCAGAATAAACATTATGCTTAGATGCCAATTTCCAGGCTTCCATTGCAAGCTCGACAGGTAGTTTGCTGAATTTAAAATCACAAGAATGTACAAATTTTAACCCTCCATATATTTCAAATATAAGACGTGGGATATAAAACCATATAATATTTTCTCCAGGTAAACAATGCTTTATCCAGTTGGACCTTTGATTATATCATGTCCTGCCTAATCCCTGGCCTGGCTTTAACTAGCCATGCCTGGTGCTCATTTAGTCTTGTGTATGGTTCCTGCCAGGTGCCTCCTCTTTGTTCCCTCATTAGTCCTGTATTTAAGTCCAGTCTTCCCCAGGTCTGTCATTGATGTTCCCCTGCTTCCCCCCCCTCCCCCCCACGCAGTCCTGTTTATTTTCTGTTATTGTTACTTTTGTTAGAATAAATCCCTTTTATTTTCAATCTCGTTTGCTCATGCCTCCTCTGTTCCCTTCAATATGACAGATTAAAGTCTAATGCATTGAAGTGTCCCTCTGATTTACCTCTATGATCTCTCTCTTGACATATTCTGCTTTGTTTTTCCTTATAAATTTGAATAAAAGAGAGTCAATTGTTGGACATGTCTTGGAATCAACATAGAGAAACAATGCTGGATACACCAGTATGGATACGCCCTCAGTCTTGGAAAGCCGAATGCAGCCTTCTATTGTTAGGGCTCTTTGAAGTCAACAATGAAATATATTCCTAAATGGTTTTTTTTTTTTTGTGAAAAGTTTTCCACTTCCCATGACCCTGAAAAGGATAAGCAGTTTCAGAAATTGGATGGATGGATGGATGGAAGTTTTCCACTGTTCTATCAGAGCATGTCTTACTTGTCAAAGTGCCGAGGTATCGAGCTGTCTGTTTAACCCTTATTCCACATGTTTGGGAAACATCCAAGTCATGTACAGTCATAATCTCACTCTAAGCCTGATAGACTGAAAGTGCAGATGCGGCCGAAAATGTAAAACTTTCACTAGAATGGGAACCTGCTCAATATTTTTAAAAACAGTCATCGGCTAACTAATGATGATGGAACACTCTGTTATTTGCATCCCACTAGTATTAGACCAGATACACAACCTAAAGATTAAGAACCTCAGCTGCTAATAAAAACAAATGGGGAAAGAGGACAGCCTTGTCTAATGGGGAAAGAGGACAGCCTTGTCTAATGGGGAAAGAGGACAGCCTTGTCTTATGCATGTTAATTACAAATCTTAGAGAAGTACCCTTGTACAAGCCTACATTACTATTTGTACTCTTATAAAAAAGCCTGCATAATATTTAAGAAATTATATAAAAAACCATGAACTCGTGTTCTGTGTCAAAGGCTTTAAAAATCTAAAAATAATATAATAGCCACTTTGTTGACCAGTTCTGGGAAATCTGAAATATCTAATATAAGACGTATGATATTACAGGTATTTCTCCCTTTCATAAACCCAGACTGAGAACAGGAATGGAAGCTGATTGTCTGTGTGTTTCCAGCCAATCGCCTTATTTCTCTTTCTCTTTTGGTGTGTAATTGGTTTTTAGTCATGTACTGTAGTCTATAGGTTTTGTCTATAGGTCTTGTATAGTCCAATAATTAACCTTAGTTTTCTAACGAAACCCTTGCTCTCTTCATTAGACAGTTCCAGAAATGGGTCATGCTAACATGTCATTGCATGTTGGACTTGCATAACTGTGTACATAAGAAATAAAATCTTCCATCAAGAGAGTCATAGATACAGGGAAAAAGATCATTCTTCTAATCCTTCCACTGAGCAATGCTTTTCTTTTACTGATATTATTTTGGTTCATTTTTATATTTAAATATCAAGTTTAATGTAATTTATGTTTTGATTTATCCTTCAATTTGTTAATCACTGGATCCTTCACACCAAGGCAAAAGAATGACACGTTTCCCTGAAGGCTCTGATGCTTTCGGTCTTCCAACGCTGCCCCTTGAATTTGCACATAGACAAAGTCCATTTAAACTGCAGGACCTTACATCTGACTAAGTTATCCGGCTAAGCAAGAACCCCTGCTTCATGATACAGGCCCCAGACCATGAAGACGTCACAAAACAGTACAGAACATACACACACAAGTATCTATTCACCAACATGATGGATGACAGCCTTCGCTTGGTGTGGATGCTACAGTTTGATGTCATCTACGACCCTCCTTTTCTTGGTTGGGGGGGGGCGTGGCATTTGTTAGTTTGACAGCCCAGTCATTTCAGTATTATGGCTATTGCATGTCCCTTGTTTTAGCAAGTCTCAATACCAACAGACAGGTTACTGCGTTGTGGGGCAGCGAAATGTCATTCATGACTGCCCTGCTCACCTCTCATTGGTTGATACAATGCTTGTGTGTTCTTCTGGTGTGACCTTCTGGTTTGTTACATCAAGAAGAGCAGGAAAAGAATTTATAAATGGGTATGGTAGGTTGTGACAGGGGATTTAAAGCAGAGTCCCAATACCACCTATCCATCCATCAAATTTATTTATGATTATTTGTCATTGTTGACACACCACAGCACACAGTGCACAACAACGAAATGTGTCCTCTGCATTTAACCCATATGTGACTTTCGTGACATAGCAGGGGGCATTATTTTTTTAAATAATCTTGGTAGTTTTAGGTAGTTCTTGGTCTTCACTTTTTAAGTGGGTTACTTTTAGCCAGAATGAAACTGAATGAAATGTAAATGTTGTTTTGTAACAGAACAGACAGGAACAAGAAGGGAAGGGTAATGGAGGGTTTTATTGACTGACACCATGTCTTAACATTGCTCTACATCTAATGATTGGAACCTCAGCTTTGACCCTCACTCTCCATGGTCACCATGACCTAGGATGCCTTCTGAACCCCCTGCTCACAAATCTGTAGGGAAACAGAGAGAAATTGCAAACTAGTGAAAACCTTACAAATGACTCATTCTCAGACTTAATGGCTGGAGTTGCAGGATGGAACACCGAATGCCTTGTGATCTCCCAAGAATCATAAATTCTTCTAGACATTTTCCACCTAAATCTGAGCCTATAATAATCATACATGGATTTTTTTATTAATGACCTGACAATAGAATTTTCCAAAATAAAATAAAACATAATCAACAGCAAGTTTGATCTTGGCTTGATTTTTCAGGGAACATGCCGGAACGATGAAGACACATTGTCACTGATCCATGTCTACGTGACACACAACACTCACCGCATTTGTAGAGTTTGTTGATCTTGAACTTGTCCAGTTCGCTGGGGGCGAACCTTTGGCCGAGCTGGGCACCTAGGTTGCCCTTTGCAATGATGGTGGGGTCTCCATCCTCAGAGTAGGCATACCTTCATCAACAGATAACCTTCATCAAAATTCTGCTCCAATTAATGCATCCAAAAAGCACCAATAGATTATAATCCATTTTACAATAGGCATTCCATTCCCTTAACCCAAAAACCTACATCTCTACTTACTTTCCAAAGTGCATGATGGAAGCATAGTCATATGGGGTGTCCAGATTGTTCGTTTTGTACTTCTCAAATTTCTGCACATGCTCTGTTGGAAATTCACGAGATAGGTGCTTGAAAGTACTGTATGAGTACATAAGAACATAAGAACATAAGAACTATACAAACGAGAGGAGGCCATTCGGCCCATCGAGCTCGCTTGGGGAGAACTTAACTAATAGCTCAGAGTTGTTAAAATCTTATCTAGCTCTGATTTAAAGGAACCCAAGGATTCAGCTTGCACTACGTTATCAGGAAGACTATTCCATACTCTGACTACACGCTGTGTAAAGAAGTGCTTCCTTAAATCCAATTTGAAATGTTCTCCCGCTAATTTCCACCTATGGCCACGAGTTCTTGTATTTGAACTAATGCTGAAGTAACTATTCGGTTGAACAGCATCCAAACCTGTTAGAATCTTATAGACCTGGATCATGTCCCCCCTCAGTCTCCTTTGCTTGAGGCTGAACAGATTTAGCTCAAATAACCTTTCCTCGTATGACATTCCTCTAAGACCAGGAATCATTCTTGTGGCCCTACGCTGCACCTTTTCTAAGGCCGCTATGTCCTTTTTAAGATATGGTGACCAAACCTGCACACAATATTCAAGGTGAGGTCTCACCAAGGAATTGTATAATCTTAGCATTACCTCCCTTGACTTTAACTCCACACACCTGGAGATATACCCCAACATCCTATTAGCCTTTTTTATTGCTTCCCCGTACTGGCGAGAATGAGACATGGAAGCATCAACATACACACCAAGGTCTTTCTCATAATCAGCTACCTTTATTTCATTAGGTCCCAAAAAATACTTATACTTATTATTTCTGCTCCCTTCATGGAGTACCTTACATTTGTCTATGTTAAATTTCATCTGCCAGGTGTCAGCCCAGTCACTAATTAAATTAAGATCCCGCTGTAGCTGCTGAGCCGCTAGTTCAGTATCTGCTACGCCACCCACCTTGGTGTCATCTGCAAATTTCACCAGTTTACTGTATATATTGGTGTCTATATCATTTATGTAAATTAGGAACAATAGTGGTCCTAAAATTGAACCCTGCGGTACCCCACTATGAACGCAGGCCCACTGTGACATTGAGCCTCTTATAACTACTCGCTGCTTCCTATCCGTTAACCAGTTATCAATCCAGGTCACTACAGTTCCTAAAATACCTGTCGCTTTGAGTTTAAGTGAGAGCCTCTTGTGGGGGACAACATCAAAAGCCTTTTGGAAATCTAAGTAGATGACATCATAGGCCTTCTTATCATCAACTTCCTGAGTAGCTTCCTCAAAAAACTCCAACAGATTTGTTAAACAGGATCTACCTCTCCTAAATCCATGCTGGATTAATCAGATGTAGGTCTGTGAATGGTGATTGTTTTCTTCCTTACCTTTCCAGATGTTACCCCACAGGATAGTGACGTACTTGTCACGGTCGGCGCGTGACTGCTCGTGCACAAAGCCCAGGGCGTGCATGAGCTCGTGACTCGTCACCCCCGTTGTAACACATTCCGGGGCCTGTAAGGAGACAATCTGTGGCCCACCGTGAAATCCCAGGTACGACCAGCATCTGTAACACACAACACACACACATGCACAGTCAAGGCATATTGGGTATAGTTCACCATTGCACATGAAACTTTTTGAAGGTTCTTGAATTTCTTTCTTTGAAAAAACAGCCACAATTATCCTCGGAGGAAAATATTGGCATCTCAGTTCCAGAATGCAATAGCATTATTTGGTAACTGACCCTGACTTGGGCTGGATATCCAGATAGTCGTTCTGGTGTGTCTGGGGCACAAAGCGAATACAGGTGCCATTCTCAATGGCCTCCATTCCTTCCTGGATTGTCATAAGGTCCAGGTCATCTGTGGTGAGGGGATGGAGGAACATGGAAGATTAAGGAACTAAACATTCACATTTCACTATGTGAATTTCTGCACAAAGACCCAAGGAGAACCAGAAGACACTGCTGATTCCAGTTGGAAAGCTGGCAGTGACACTCACTGTACTCTGGGGACAGTGTGTAAGCGATGTACACGTTCCCGTCCACTGACTTGGGCCACAAGCAGCTCCGGGCAAAGCAGCTCCTGGAGCCTCTCTTGTTGGACACAGCAATGTCACCCTCCCTGAAGCCACTGCCCTCTGCTGGGGTGGATGTGCGGTGCAGGACAGGGGACACACATTAATATACTGAGATGCTACCTGCCTGAGTTAAATTTATAAGGAACATCTCATTTTAGGTGTAGATGTAATGCAAGACATTCAAACTGTTCTTACCTTGATATTCATTTGCCCTCATGATTTTGTCCATCGCTGTCATCTCATTTTGAGGCATGAACTCTTCTATAAAAGTAAAAACAATTAATTTCACACACACACACGCCCATATATTCATATAATGCTTGAACGTGGTGACCTTATTCATATGAAATGTGCATTGATTGCACACATTTGACAAACCTGACAGTTCCCGTTGGAACCTCTTCTTGCTGCTGTTTGTCCCCGGAATATTCTTTAAGGATAAGGAAACAAACCATGCATATAACATAGTGCCACAAACATACATATTTAAGGTGAAGTGTAAGCTAGTTAAGCACTGATCAGACTTACCTGAAGAGGAACGGCCCAGGTGTGAGCCACCACACACAGGATAAGGACGATCAATGTCGGGGTCATTTCGGATCTCCAGCCAGGTATCTGTCTCACCCTGCTGCAGTTCTCCCATCCCTTTTATTCTCTACCCAGCACTCCATGTAAACGGTCATCAATAGTCAAATGGGTAGGTAGAAATGGCCAACCCAGTACTTGACAGCATCCAACACTTTGCCAGATTAGCTATTGCTGCAAATGACGTTGACCAGTGTAGAAAGCAGCGCCCTCAGCTATCCTCTGCACCATGCTAACAGACTGTGACAACAAGCTGCAGCGGTGGCCGTAGGGTACACTACAATCTATGGCTTATGTTGGTACCTTCAATGTCACAACCTGGTTTTATGGTACTCTAATGGTCATAGCGCTGCACTCCAGGATCTCTGCTTTTTTTCCTCTAATAATGGTTGTGTCCAGTTCGAATAATATTTGTTTTCACATTGTATATATTTTCAATAAATCGTAAGTGAGGTTCACCATGGCAAATACAAACAAATTCTGTGCACATCAACTGTAATTAGGGAATTTGACGCTTTAAAGGTAATACTAGAGTCTAGTGTCTCATTCAGGCAATTGACGCTGTGTTATTACATATTTTTCTATAATTTCGTCAGTTGGGAAGAAAAAAAAATCGGTGATACATGCAAAGCGGAAAACGAGAACCGCCCGAACAGGGACTTGAACCCTGGACCCTCAGATTAAAAGTCTGATGCTCTACCGACTGAGCTATCCGGGCTCTGACACAAGCGTTGGATTTCCTTCTTATCAAACTAATTTATATATATAAAAACAACATAATTTTTATTGTATAACTATAATACTTCATTCAGAAATCATTATTTGTCATAACATAACACAATTCTAATAACAATGGTAGTAATACTGTAACGATTACTTAGCTTTATAAACCACGCGAATTTGTGTATTTTTACAATAGCTTTAATTATTTGCAAGCCGTTGAAGACTTATATTCAGAAACGTATTATTTGATGACGACATTGTTAATTTATGTTGCCCGCACTGAGGAGTAGCTCGCTAATTTAGTAACCGATAATCATTCGTATGCATCGTGTTCAGGGGTCAACATCACGGCAAATTCTGGCGGACATTGTCATCAAAATGCTTTTTTTATACCATGGCCATCGTATTTAAAAACGTACCCTACATAGCTTTTCTCTAACCTTTTTTTGTCTTGCCATGGGCACATTTTTCCGTGTACAAATAGGTTGACCATCCATGATCATTTTCCTAAAGCACATTTTAGCTATTTGCTGATAAATATGCGACATTCTCTACGCCAGAGCTAAGCATCATCGAGCAGCACCGCAAATGCAGCTTGAACTACAGTAGCGTAACCAATTCATTCCATACGAATCTGTCAAATAAAATATGTAATTATATATTCCATTATACATATTCTATATAACAAAACTGTCTCGCACTTTTGGATACAGACTCTTTCATACATGTCTGCCTATCTGCATTATACACAATGACGTTGGTGGAAAAAGCTGGTAATGAAAACAACGAGCCATCAAAAGAGTTGGGGTCTCCTAAAACTTGCCGAGCGGGGACTGGGGATCGAGTCCTTTGAAATAAATGATGCCGACAGAATACAGAACGGCACATCGTCATGAGGTTTCAGGGCATGCCATTCCGAGAAACTGTGACGTGACACCTATATACTACTTTCAACATGCGTATAAAGGAGAGCCCCCCCCCCACCCCCACCCCGAATTAAAATAAAGTTTCTAATTAAAAAAGTAACGCAGATCCCGTCGTCCCAGAGTAGGATTGTTGTTTATTATTTTTATTTTTTATGTATGTATTTTTTATTTTAACTAGGAATACAAGTACACGACACTAAGCATAATCATATAAGAGTAGGATTGTTAATTCTATACGAAGCGTGAACGCGCAAAATAATGACGTTCGTGTAACAACTCATTCTTAAATGTAATTCAAAGTATGCGCGTTTATATTTCACTTTAAAATATATAGATTGTTAACAGAAGCTTTATTCTGCCTTATGTCTAATGAATGTGTAGTTGAAATTATGTTGTTGTTTCAGGGACGGATTACTGACCGGGCCAGCGGGGCCGCTGCCCAGGGGCCCTTGGGGTGCAGGGGGCCCGTGGGGTCCCCAGCCCAAAACAATTTGCAACTCTTATCAACAATGTATTTTCGTTTGTCTATTTTAGAGGGCCTACATTCTTTGATCCTCTGCCTACAAGGGCCCCTGACCCTATAGGGCCTCTGGTGGAAACATGGAGGGAGGGCGTTTGGCTGCCAAGGGCCCTTGAATTGTGGTGGTTGTGGTGCTGGTGGTGGTGGTTGGGGGCCTCGCGAACGTTTTGCCTAGGGGTCCACACAACCCATAATCCGTCCCTGGTTGTTTACACTTTGTAGAAGAAAAATAAAAATAGAAACACACCACAGTGAATATCGACATGACCGTTTCCTTCGTCGCCAGTCCCTGCTTGGATGACGTAGAGATAATTAAATACTTTGCATTATTACATCGTAACTGCTCCCGTCTTATGTAGGGTACGGGACCTAGAAGACTCAGCTGCCGAGGATGGAGGAGATCGGAAGTGAAGCACTGCGTGAGCACTAAGGAGGGGCTCCAGGGCCAAATGCCCAGCAATCACAGGGGACGCCTGGAAGTACATCCGACAAAACAGCACAGGATGAGGCCATGCGAGTCACCTTCTCACCCGAACCCGCCGTACAGACAAGGAAGCCAGGAAGCAAGTGGTACGAAAGATGTTTCCGGTCATCCTGGGCGCATGAGGCCAGCAAAGAAAAGTAAAACTCATTTCAAAAAAGGAAAATATAGTACTATGAAATATATAAAGTATTTTGCTGTCAAGTTAATAAAAATATAAATATTCAGCCATCCATCATAATTCTGGAGCCTAGCACCAGTTAGAAGTCCGTTGTAGGGAAATAAAGGTAGCAGTAAATATTTATTATAGAAATATGTATTCATGGCAACACTAACACTATATAATATTAATTTGTATTAAATAGGATGTCATCATCTGACTGAGGGTCACCCTGGACACAAGGGCCAGTCTTTAGCTTGGAGGGGGGGGGGCAGATGCCCAGTCCAGGGGTTTCCCAAAACAGGTGCAAGATATAATCCATACAGTGTTCCTGGTCTGGGCCTATTTGAAAGTTACCCAGGAGTAACCAGACTACTCTGCCTGGAACAAGTGTACTGGGACTCACGGAACCCAGCTGGGCGCAAAATGGCTACATGTCGCCATCTTCTGGACTTAAGGTAGAGGTCAAGTGCATAGCCATTTAGGGTAATGCGCAGACACGTCACACTTTAATAAAGACAAAGTAATTAAAAGGGTCTGCTTAGTAAACTTACAATTTATTAATGGATTTACAGCTGTACAAAACGAGTAATATAAATAATTCAAATCTATAAAAAAACAACAAATGCATATATGCGCAGTTCTGTTGGAACTGACATTTGATGCCTTAAAAGCGTATTTGAATCAGGCTGATGGGAATCACTAACTGCCAAGGTTGCAGCCGCGCGTTTCATCTGGAAAATAAATGGGTTTCGCCACAACGGGAACCTTAAAAAGCGGGGGTTTTCACAGAAAGGCCTTTGAACACTCATTTTAAGCAGTTTAGGAAAAGCATGAAAAAACACAAACCTAAGAGTAGTCCAGATAGTCGTAAGCCTACAAGACGACAGTATTTTTCGAACAGTTCCCATATACACAACTCATGAAATTATTTAATTGTTCCCATTTTCCCATAATTCCTTGTAACTTTGTAGAATATTTATTACTTTGTGTGCTTATGCTTCTCGTTGTATTTGCTCGGTTCTCTCCACACAATAGCTATACCACAGAACTTCTTTAGGTATTTTAAATGTCCTAATTAAATACCCCAGATATCATGACAAGTAGGCTGGGCTTAATGTGCCGCACAACAGCTTCTTGTTATCTATCTAAATTACATGAAGTACATTTTTATTGAAATGTGGCAAACAGAAAATATAAAGTCTGTTTTTAGGGATGACCTTATGCACTTTTTTACCACGATGCATTATGATCATATGGTTTGATTGCAACAATTATGGCTAATCTGGGTTTGCCAGTTTTTGTTTTATATGTGAAAATGTGTTGGGGTGGATTCATACAATTCAGTTTAGCTCAGTGACTTGAGTTTGCAGTGAGCATTTTGTATTTTTGTGTTTGTTTCTCTGGAATATATTTTTGTTACTTGTATAAATACTTGCACACCCTCTATAAATGTTGTTTCTTACAATGAAAAACCTGAAAGATATTTAGAGAAAAATGAGCGAATGTGCATTCTGCTAGCAACATGTGTCTCCATAAAACACCATGACCTGCCTGACAGTCTTAGTATTTTAAATAGAGATGCAAACAAAGCTATCAATATGAAACAACTTTAAGTTGAATAAATAACTGTAGTGGTTTTCAAATCAGCACTATCTTTAAAATTTGGAGAAATAATGACACAGGCCCACAAACAACAGCAAAATCAGTCTAAGATCAGCGGACTAATATGAACAGTACATGCTGAATTCACAAGGTTTTTTATGAACATTATATATTTTTACAATTATTTGCCATTGGCAAAGTTTGTCTTCATGTCATTCCTGACCTTCCCTGCTGTCCTTTTTTGAAAATAAAAATCTTTCCAGAGATATTTCATCAAAGTGCAAAAAAGCGGGACAAACACACCAGTCAGTGAGAATAACTAGTAGTAAGGAGTTTCGTCAGTGTGACAGAGCGCCAGCTGGTAAAATGCACACACGCACACACACGTGCACACACGCAAACACAGACACGCACACACACACGGACACGCGCACACAGACACACACACAAACGCACACACACACACACACACAGACACACACACACATACCTCCACATAAACCTCCCCTGCACCTGACTCTCCATCATGTCAAAGGTAAAGGTCCCATCCTACATTACTGACAGTATTTAAATCCTACATTCACCAGAATCTGCAGTCTACTGTGCTGTTTCTTTAAATATTTATGTTATATGTTTTTTTTGTAATGTTTTCAGGACATCCGGTCAAAGCTCCTTCACTAAAGAGGGCAGCATTAAAAATTGCACAGCCGTTCGTGTGGGAGAAGTTTCTGGGTTGCAGGTTAACAGATCTCATTGCGCTCTCCTCTGACCCTTTCCAAGGTCTTAAAAAAAATGGTCAGTTTCCTCTTCCTCTTGGCTAAAACGGCCGGGCATTAATCCAGGTAGGTGTGGTACTGGCCTTCTGCTTCTCCACAGGATGTTTTATTATGATGTAAAGTCTGTCTCATGAGGCTAGAGAATGTCGCACACAGAGAGGCACTGCGACATCCTTGGTTCAGTGCAAGCGTTTGTCTCAGGTGAAGCTCCATGTGTCAGTTCTGGGGAAGGGCGCAGAACCCATGAGCAACAATCAGTGATGTATATGGGTTATGTCACCTGTAATGACAGAGGGACAACCAAGGCTTACAAAACCGAGCTTAAATTAACGTTATTTTGGTATTTACCTGTCCTTGTGGTAAATAGTCCAGTATAAAAGTCACAGATATAAAATTCAGAAGCTCACGATGGGTGGTGTTGGGTTTAACTGCCTGGTTTAAGCTATTGTCAATCAATAAGGTAACCAATAGGAACTAGTTTAATGCACATGGTGATGACGAAGCTCAATAACCCCACCCACTGAAGCGTTCCCATTCTGTAAGCATATTCCATGGTTTGAACTAGAACTGGTGACCATTGCTAGATCTGATTTAAGTGTCACCTTGGGCCCATTTTCCCAGTCCCCCCCCCCCTGCGGCACAGACCTTCTGGATGTGTGGTGGCAGCTCATCCTCCTCCGGTACCGGGTCGTGGTGCCGGCCTGCTTGGGCCTCCTCGGCCCAGCCGCCCATGGGTATCCGGGGAAGCCTCGGCGCCGACCGGAGGCCCCCGCTCACAGACTCTGAGGGACGAGACAGCAGGGCTATCGCACTTCTGAGGCAAGATTCCTCTCCAAGGATCCAAAATGCAATCAATTCCCTTTGAAACATCTACTGTCTACAGCCCCTGGCCCCAAATACCTGCTTGGTTCACTGATTTTAATAACAGCTGTTAATTAATTAGGCTTCAGCAAGCTTTTGGATGGTTCTGGATGCCACCACCACAATGAACTGTCTAAGCAGTTGTACTTGTGGGAAAAGCATCCAAACTCCACACACAGAGCCGGTCATGATGATGCCACTAAACGAAAGTGACGCCCAAACACTTTTTTAAAAGAGCCATGAAAAAGTAAGAACTAATTAATGAGGAAGCGGGAATGACAACTAGCATAACTTGCATGGCTGAGGACTGCTATCCTGGAGTCGTTTCAAGATAGGTGATTGCCAGATCAATTAATTATATCACTATTCGCTGCCTTTTATCTACAAGAAGGGGAAGGAGGGGGCCATACCAGTGGTTCCACCATAGCGGCGCTGACCGGTGTTGTGCAGCATCGCCCCCTCTTGGTGGGGTGTGGTAGCACAAGGGAAGGTGTTGGACCGGGGAAAGTTGCGCAGTCCTTCATTGTCGTCGGGAGCACCCTCGCTGCTCTCGTCGCTGTCCCGCCTGTGCCACGTGTGACGGGACAGCTGCCCCCGTGACTGCTGCTTGTGGAGCTGCGTGTCACAGCAGAGGGAACGTACATACGTGGCACAGCTTCAGGTACGGTTCGTCTGGGCGATCGGTGCAGCTCTTGAGCAAAGCAGTGCATTGTGGGAGTCCATACCTCATGGATGTAGAGGGCGTGGATGCTCATTTCAGTGGATGCATATTCTGATAGGACCATGCTGTTCAGCTGGCCCTCCCAGGCGCTGCTGCCAGAGCTTGCAGTGCGGGCATCAGCTCTGTGCAACCAAGAGAAGATGAGAGAAATCAAAATGGGAAACAAAATAATTCCTCTACTGGGGCACAAAGTAATTAAGTATCTGCAGTGATAACTAAAAACTCCATACTGACAACTATTGTACTGGCTAAAGCTTTCTGTCTTTCCCTGCCCCACAGATCAAGGTAGATGGTTAAAAGATGCAGGGATGGATGGATAGATGTATGGATGGATGTCTTTGATAGAAATAGAGGAAAAGTCCCTAAACTCATAGCATTAAAATCAAATGAGACATTTTGCTGTGTGTCAGGAATGCAAAGCTCTCACCCGGACCCGGCCATGGCCCTGCCCCCCACCAGGCCGGCGCCGTCACCACGGGGCAGGCGGGTGGAGGCGAAGCTGCCTCGCAGGTGCTGGCTGCCACTGAGAGGAGAGAAAGAGCGCAGGGCGGAGGTCCCCTCCATGAGGCCCACGTCCACCGCGTGGTTGCTCACCGAAGCGTCCCGGCCCAGATGGAGAGACCCCAGAGGGGGGGGGCCGGCGAGGAGGTTGGCGATCAGGCTGTGGGGCTGAAGCAAGATGTAAGAGGCGTGGTTACCATCAGGGAGAGCCTGACAGCTTATTGCAGGAATAGCTGCGACAGAGCTTGTGTTTAAACAGAGGGTGGATACTACTATATATATGGCATAACAGTGACCAATAGCCTAAAGCGGGAGGCATCATCAGCCAATCAAGAGACAGCAGCGACCTCCACCCGCCACCCCCCAAAAGCACCCCACCCTCCGCACCTCCGACTCAGACTGCGTGGAGGTGAGGATGTGGTTCTCGTGGAGGACGCCCTGCTGGCCACAGGCAGCCTCCCGCTGCACCTTCTCCTTCAGCTGGCTGATGAAGGTCGTGCTCTCGCGGGGCGGCTGCCAGCGAGGGTTGGTGATGGCAAAGTGCATGAGCGACAGCTCGGTCTTGCCGTCCTCTGCCTGCTGGTAGATGGAGGCCTCCGTTCTCCCCGCCGACATCCACTGCCAGGCGGAATGAGACTCTCTCAATAGGGTAACCATGGCAACCAGCAAAAATAGACACTTTGATTGTACCTTAATGGATCTGAACTATTAGGTCGATGTTGAGCACCCAATTTAAGTGCATTCTGAAGACTGTAAAAAAAATACACCTCTTAGGAAGTGATTATTAATTACAGTACAGCATAAGTCAAGTGCTGAAAGTAGTGCAGCAGAGCTGTGTAAGGAAACGTAGTTTATAGTTCATAATTTACAGCTGAGTCTGAGTAAAGCGTGCCGCCGTGGCCTCACCGCGGGGTGCCCATGTTGACGGACGTCCATCTGGGCGAAGGAGCACGTGTCGCCCACGCCCACCACCTCCACGGTGAAGTTGCGGAAGAAGTCGATGATCTCCAGGGACTTGCGGCGGAGGCAGAAGATGAGGATGAAGGGTGTGATCACAGGACTTAGAAGCTCCTCCAGGATGAACACCTGCATGGGCGAAAGTGCTAAGTGCCAAACTCTAGACGCTAAATTCAGAGAAAATGATAATTCCAGCGCTAACAATCTCATATGAATGTGAGATCACATCCATAAGTAACAAATAAGGAGTGGCCTGAACCTGCTTTAATATTTTTTTTTCTTTGCTTTAATCAGATGGTAATTCCAGAATTGTGACTTTATAAAACATCTCTGATATCTCCAGGAGGGCTGTGGACCTCAGGTTAAAAACTCCTGCTCAAATTGTTGGAATTTTCTTGGCATATTGAATGAGTGACTCACAGCCTTGTACTGGAAGAGCTGGGCAAACTCATCCCTGGTCTCATAGCGGTGGGCGTTGCCTTGCCAGTGGTCCGGCATGTAGTGGATGTGTGCCAGAATGACTTTGAGCAGCTGCTCTGGGCAGAAGACCAGATGTTTGTCTGGGATGAAGGAGCTACAGAGGAGGGCGAGAGGCTGGACATGAAACAAAGGGCTCCCACACACCTGAACATCTCAGCAGATCAAGAACAACACAGAGCAGGAAAGAAAATAAGCATTTATGAAGGCACCTATTGTGACGCTTGGCCACACCTATAGTACCAGTCAAAAGTCTGGACACACCTACCCATAGAAAGGTTTATTTGTACTATTGTCTACATTTTAGAATAATTATAAAGACATAAAAACTATAGAATAACATATATGGAATTATGCATTAACCAACAAAAGTGTTAAAAAAATGTTGGGGGGGGGGGCTCTGTGGGTTCGGATTCAGAAGGTTGTTGGTTCAAATCCCGGAGTCGGCAGAGTGATCCCAGCATTGGGCCCCTGAGCAAGGCCCTTAACCCCAATTGCTCCAGACTGGCTGACCCTACTATCTCCTCTACACCAGTTCCATGAGGTGGCCTCCTGGGATGCTTTTCCAGCTGTCCTGAAGGAGGTCCCACATATACTGATGCTTTCTTGGTCAGAAATTTCAACTGGAACGCCCCCTGAAGTCGGAGGATTCTACACAACCCTGACCTCAGAATTCAAGATGGTTGCGCCCTTCATCAACAGAAGCTAAAGCTGTAGTTATATACTGTTTATTAATGCTTAAGTCTTATATGTGGCTCATTAAATCGGTCGTACACACAGTACTGTCCAGCCTCTATCTGTGGACATGTTGCTACAGTGTTTTTATGAGTGAAATACCGCACAATGTGTTGTTATCAGCTGATATTGCTACCAATGGCTAATGGCTAGAACTGGAGCAGGTTTCAGAAAACAGGATTTCTTGCTTAGCCAGATAATTTAAGGTAGTTTGGGCTAAACGGAAGTGAATAAAGATAAATGCCATTTATACTGGGGTACCTTAAATCTGACAAGTTATCCGGCTCAGCAAGAAATCCTGTTTTTCGAAACAGGTCCCTGGTATTGCTAAATGGCTTTCCGAATTGCTGTACTGGAACGTGGTTAACTCATATGTGTGACATCATTCCCAGTTCCAACTTCCGACCTCCAAGAATAATGGAACAACAGCACAAGCACTCACTGGCCGCTTTTCCTTCACCCTCTGGTCAAACTCCTCCAAAACCATTTATACTCTGCTTAGGTCAGGTGGTCTGGTCATATCATGTGACACTATCACTCTCCTTTATAGGTAACTTGGCATGTCCAAACTTTTGACTGGCATCGTACATTTCCTAAACCACTTTTGGCCAGTTGCGGTCCTCACCGGCAGACAGTGATGCAGACCCCCAGGAGGGTGATGCTGGTGAGGACGTGCTCTACAGCCAGAACGTCCTCGTCGTAGATGGTGAGGGCGATGAGCACCGCCAGGATGGAGCCGGCGAAGAAGACGACGTTCTTGGCGACCACCGTGAGCAGCGGCGACATGAAGCAGTTCATGTACTTGGAAGAGGCCTTGTAGCCCTTGCTGAGGCGGGACATGAGCTCGTGGTCCAGCTCGTTGAAGTGCCGCAAGTAGAAGCGGCCGTAGAGCGACCAGCAGCGGGCTCCCAGGCTGCCCGGCTCTCGCTTGATCACCTCCGTGTAGCTGAAGAAGGCGTAGAGGATCTGCCAGATGAGGATTACGGGGCACAGCAGCAGGTTGGCGATGCCGATCCACAGGATGCGTGAGCTCAGTCTGTCGGCCAGCTCCAGCCGGCTGCCGCCCCGCTTGTACTCCGTCTTCAGGCTCCACTCGTTCTCGAAAAGCGAGCTGGGGCCCCAAAAGAAGATCAGCTCAAAGTTGTACTTGAGCCCACGTGTGTAAAAGACGACGTCACCTAGGAAGGGCAGGCGGGAGCGGATGGGCAGCAGGGACTTGTTGATCATGGCCACCATGTAGTTCTTGAACCGCAGTATGCGATGGTAGATGTCCAACTCCGTTAGCTCCTTCTTGTGGATGCAGATCTGGTGCTCCTTCTGGATCTCCACGATGCGTGCCTGCACCTCCTGCCATGTAAAGTACGGGAGGTCGGCCTGTGGTGGGAGAGTAAATCAGATCATTCATGTCCCAGTAGTTCATGTTTTGTTGCTCATTGTTGACAAAAACTTTGCCAACGGTAAGAACATCTGAGAATGACCACATGGGTAATTTGCGGGGACGTATGTGTGTACGGCCCTTTTTCCTCTTGTATGAGATGCTGAGTCCTTTTCGATCCCCCCACCCGCCTACAATTCGCAAATTTAACCAAGGGGGATCACCCCCCAAGTCGAACGTCTGCCCTTCTCTGCAAGTCCTTGGTTATTTGAAACAAAATGAAAGGTGGGAGAAAAAAATGTGACATGGGACGCCGGAGAGGCGAAGAGAGACATCTCTCACCATAGACAACTTCAGAGCGTTGATGTAGAAGGAGCGGATCTCCCAATAGCAGCAGATGTTGTATATGAATTTGACAAGTCGGTGGAGCCAGAAGACTCCGGAGATGACGAGGATGAAGATGACAAACACGTTGTCGCGAATCCTGGGAGAGCGAAATTTAAATATATGAGGAGTTTGAGGTATAAAAAGAAAGAACAAAGATAGGAGAGACTTTCTCTGGGATTGCGTGAGCTCACCTGGCACTACAGACGTCCACAGGCAGAAAAGCATCTGGAAGTGTCACCTTCGCCGAGTCAGTGTGGTTCACCAATTTGTTGGCAAACAAGATGTCGTAGTCCACGCAATTTGCCAAAAACACAGTGAAAGCAACGACAAATACCAATTGCCTGCAGAATGAGAATAAAAAGGCCCAAATTTAGGGTTATTACTTCCTCCCAGAGAGGTTGTAAAGTCACACTAACATTCTACAAGAAGAAAACAAAGGACCCCAAAATGGAAGTCAGCGTTCTATATTTACACAGAAAAAGGACTGGATCACTTCCACAGAGCATTACCATCTTCTTCATGAGCTGGACTTAGCGTCAAATATCTGCCATACTTACACAAGCTCAAATATTTCCCCCAGCAGCATACATGTGAAGCCATTTTTCTGATGCAAATTATATATGTGAGGAAGGTTAAGTCAAGAACACTTGTCAGCCAGTTACAGTCATCGCGACATAACTAGCTACTCCCTTTCACTGATATAGTCTGAGCCAAAAATGTATACTGCAGTTTCATATCTACCAAACAGACATGCAGACAACCTTAATAATTAATTAGTAAAAAAATGTTTTGGATAAGACGGTCTTTGACAACTGAAAGGATATTCTCTGGAAGAAAAGGTCCAGATTCTCTATATGATGCCACTGGGCTGAAGAATTGAAACACAGGATAAAAGCAGAAGTTAGCAGAGGAGAGGCATTATACAAAATGTGGAAAAAATACGTTAATTATATTCTAGTGCTTTAATTGGGAAAAACAGGTGCTGGTACCCCCTTGTTATTCAGTACCAGCAGATACTAAGAGGTGCCAGCGCTCTGAGGAGAAAAGCAATGAGGTGCTGGCACCGCATACCGCTGAGTACTGGCCCACTTCAAGCACTGTAATAATCTAATTAATTACAGTATTTGAACGTACTACGCCTAGATAACGTCGAAGTCCCAAACAGCACCACCTACCGTCAGAAGCTGAGTAAAGCATAACTTAGGAAAGAAAATTACGGCGATGTAGCCGCGACCTGGACGGGAAAAGCGGGTATGGAAAATGGATGGATGGATGGAAAAGCCAAACCACTATGCACTGTTGTAGCTCTTTCCAGCGAAACTGGGTAACTTTACAAAAATAGGAAAACCACAGGAGGTTAAGATGGGGGTGAATGGGGGGTGCGGTTAAAAAAGGAGTCTCACATTTAGATCCCTCTGGCACATGTACCAGCAGGTTCTCCTCTCCGGGCGGGGAGTCATTGTAGGAGGCCTCCAGACGTTGGTATTCTGTGTCAAAGTGAGCCATGCCGTAGCACCCTCCAGCATCCTCCGTCACACGATCCCGGCAGATGACCGCACAAATCAGACGGCAGTGAAGGATGAGCTTTGGAAACGGAAACAAGTGGGCGGAGGGTCGCTTTCCAAACACCGGTGAGGCATGCCCAGAAAGCAAAAGCAAAAAACTCCAACTTCCAATAATAAGTCTGCGCTGTCAGCTTTCATCGCCTATTGCCTTTAATCAGCGAAGAATATTAGTAAGGCCTTACAAATCCGTGCAGAAGTAAGCACGTACACGCGATCATCAAAAGTCAGACATTTAGTCCAGCAGATCAGCAATAAGATCTCTTGTGTGGAGAATGTGGTTTCCTTTCTTAGCAGCTTATGCGAGCACTGTTTACGCTGTATACAGATGCGTACATTTTGAATGGGGTCAAAGAGGAGACTCGTCGTTTTACCTGCTCGCGTTTCTTTACATGCAAAAGTGGCGCAACGTATAGGCTGATAACGAGCAGCATAAACCGCAGCGGGTCGACTACCAAGCACTACGCTGCATTCACGTGAAATATATATAAAATTCATGGCTATGAGAACTACCTGTTTTGCGCAGCAAGTTCTTGCGTAATGCTTGGGACAGCGGATTTGTATTAATATGTCATATTCCTATAAGCCAAGGGTTCACACTGAAGATAAAATGACGTACAGAAACCTTTTACAAATTTTAAAGGAACACGGCCTCCAACAGATATATACTCACACCGAATAAAGATGGAATTCAAAGACTTATTTCTCGTTCATCGCTTACAAAGATTATTTTAAGGCTCATACTACATCTTACTCTCCTCTGTTAGCTATTTCGATCGCAAATCTTACCTATATATGTGCAAATCTTACACATACAACTACTGTCCGTCTATACACATGAAAACTGCGTCGACGTTAAAATATAGCTAATTTGCTGTATCAATTGTTATATTTAACGCCTGAATCTAATGCATTAAAGTGTATTTGGGACATTCAGGCGTATGCTTTGGAAGACATTCACAGCGCTTGAAACTTACGCGGGGTAATGCGTTTAGTTTTGCAAATCCATTGTAAATAGTATGGTGCAGCGATCATTTCCCTCAACATAAATCAAATACTTTGATACAATATTCGGCGTTATAAGAAAATGTGAACTGGCTCAACCATAATGTTCTTACCTTGGCGATCACTGCAAATGGAGATAATTCAGATATGGTAAGTTAACTAGCTTGTTTTGCTTTTGTCACCCATCTTGGAGTCTCGTTTTGCTTTCATTTCTGTACATTCACTAGACTGTCATCGGTGTAAATGACATCTCATTTGGCCAATCATAAGCGGCCCGATTTACAAAAAAATATGTGGACGACCAATCAGAAAGGGACGTTGGTTCTGTTTTTATAGCTGTCAGTAGCACAGCGCAAAACGCATTTACTGTCAAAATTTCTAACCCTTTGTCTTCGGACGTCACCATTATTATTAACGATGTCATAATGCATAAAATGTATATGTTGCATGAAAAAATGTGTGTTTACATGTGTGGGCCTCAAACCTTGGAAGTTTGTTTGTCTATCCAAGAACTCTTAAAGTCAGGGGAATATGATTCATAACAGATACCATACAGCAAATAGCAAAATATATAACTATTAAATAAAACTACAGATATAATTAGTATGAGAAGAAGCTCTTTTAAAAGAAGTAAATTAGATATATATCACAAAATACATAAATAATTGTAGATATAAAATAATCGATTTAAAATAATTTATTTTACAAAGGGCTGATGGCACAAGAATAGGAATGAATAAATGTGTTATGCCGATTTTATATTTATGTCAAGAAGACATCAAATTATAACAATTTATAATAGTTCTGATAGGAGACTAGTCGGAAGATGTGTTTAAAAATAGATTTTTTTGTATATGATTTTGCGCCAAATACTGCAACGCTTTATGAGTACTGCAGGCTTCCGTAGCGGATCAGCGTTCTCATGCTCATTTTTCTGAAGGCGAAGAATTTACTTCAACTGGAACACAGTAAGTGCAATATGGCAGGGTTGTGCTTACTGTTCTTTGACAAAACGTTTTAAAAGCTATACTTATTTTGGCTTTGTCGTGCTAGGCAGCAACATAGTAAATTCATCTGATTGCCATGATTATGGGTATAGTGGTGTTGAAGCATGGGTTTGACTATTTCCGATACGTTCTTTTGAGTTTAATTTGATAGCAAACAGTCATTATTGTTGACAATGTAACTACATCACAACAAAAATATAGACGGCTTTATCCTTGAGAAGCTATCTTAGCTAACTAGGTGGCATACACGTGGCATTAATTTATGCTGATTAGAGCACTTTGGAATCCATACTTTCAGTCATGCTCTTTGTAGTTGTTATAAGACAATAATGAAAGTTTTAAGCCTAACTGCATAACCCGTTGATCGCGATCGACTGGTCGATCTCGAGATGGTTAATGGATAATTCAGTATTTCATTGGTGGCCAGCCGGTCGATCGCGATCGGCAAAATGTTCCAAGGGGACCTCCGCCCCCTCTGTCGGGGCAAAATACAGCTTTGGAAAAGATTAAGAGACCACTCCATATTTTTAAGAATCTGCATTGTTAAATCCTGATTTAATCCTGGTTCTGCTGACAGAACGCTACACTGGGCAGCAGGTTCCTTCCAGGCTCAAAGTTTCTATGACATCAGTACGCATGAACAAAACGAAGCAGGAGACACTGGGAACGACCAGAAACCAGCCAGGTAGAGGGTAGAGATGACTGTCAGCCAGAGATGACTGTCCATCCATCCATCCATTATCTACCGCTTGTCCGGGGTTCGGGTCGCGGGGGTAGCAGCTTCAGGAGAGACACCCAGACCTCCCTCTCCCCAGCTACCTCTACCAGCTCCTCGGGGAGGACACCGAGGCGTTCCCAGGCTAGCCGAGAGATATAATCCCTCCAGCGAGTCCTGGGTCTGCCCCGGGGCCTCCTCCCTGTAGGACATGCACGGAAAACCTCTCCGGGTAGCCGCCCAGGAGGCATCCGCACCAGATGTCCAAACGACCTCAACTGGCTCCTTTCGACGTGAAGAAGCAGCGGTTCTACTCTGAGGCCCTCCCGGATATCCGAACTTCTCACCCTATCTCTAAGGGAGAGCCCAGACACCCTGCGGAGAAACCTCATTTCGGCCGCTTGTATTCGTGATCTCGTTCTTTCGGTCATTACCCATAGCTGATGACCATAGGTGAGGGTATGACTGTCAGCTTATCCAATTGTGCCTCATTAATTGGAGGATGACCTCAAGTGACCTTCAAAAAGAATGAGAAACATTAAGTGGTGTTAAGTGCACTGCTAGGACAGTTCATAACAGGCTTCTAGAAGCGGGACTGAAGACCCATAAGGCAAGGAAGAAGACCTGTATCAGTAAGAGGAGTTTACAAAAAAAATCTATATTTTACCCAGAAGCATACCTATAAATTGTGAAATTGAAAAAAAATTCTGTGGTCTCTTAATTTTTTCCAGAGCTGAATATCGTCACCATTCTGTAGCTCGTTGGGGAATTTTCTATGTAAAAGTAGCTCTCACTTTAAAAAAAAGGTTGTGTACCCCTGGTCTAATTGCTGAAAATCACAGTAACGGCAGCACGCCGAGGCGAAAAGCGATGCCGTAATATCCAGCCTTGTGGTTTGTATTTTTCTGTTTTCTAAGGTGCGTCGATCTACACAATGACGGCACTTCCAGAGCACCGCTCTGTGTTTGACTGCTTTCAGGACACGACTCTCCTTCAGGGTTTGGAGGAGGTGACGACAGTTCAGGTCGTTACCCCTCTGCCCACCGGAACGGGGTCTCACCGGCAAGGTGCGAGTTGGGCTACTTGGAGCTGATCCCAATCGCCGCTTTCTTTTACGCCTTTTCACATTTCCGCTCCTGCTGTGCCATGGGAAATGTTAGATGTCTCTTGAAGCAGGACTCCATTAGCAGCGGTCACAGTAACCTGTTTATAAATTTTGTCTCACTCAGCAGGGGTAAGCTCCTTAGACAGAAGCCCTCATGGAGAGGTGTCCGACAAAATGTTCTGCTCTGCTTGTCAGTGTCCCTTTGACAGTCGGGAGGAACAGGTGAGGGTCTGCACCGGGATGGCTTACGGCAAGCCGCAAAATATCCAGAAGCAATATTGTTATATATTTATATGTTCTCAAATCTTTGTGCAAAGTGATAGTTGCAGTTGTACTCTGTGTATGAAGCAGGATATTTTGACGGAAGCTGTTCAGTTGAGTACCTGCCTTGTTTGAAGGGTGCATTTGTTTTTATTAAGTTGTTTCCTACTTTGTGATTATTTGTGATAAAATATTAGGTAATGCATTCCACTGCATAGCTGTAGTTGCTTTTTTGACGAAGGTACTACGGAGATTGTGTTTCACTGTGAAGGTTTGTGTTCTGATTGGCAGACGGAGCACTATAAGCTGGACTGGCACCGTTTTAACCTGAGACAGAGACTGGCGGGCCGCAGCCCCGTCACAGTGGAGGACTTTGAGAGGAAGACGGGGACAGGTGAGGGACAGGACGGGGGGGGCCCATGAGGGGCAGTATAGTTACGCAGTAGCTCTATCTGGGACGGCCACCCCATTGGCTGCTGGCAGGCGGCTTCCCAGTGTCTACCTCTGCTGTCCCCACAGGCGATGTGTCCAGCATCTCTGGCTCAGACTCTGAGGAAGATGCTTCTGACAGTGACTGGGGTCTCCGTGGCGACGAGGACTCAGCCCCGGCGGAGGCAGAGAGCCCATCCGAGACTGAGGCCCGCTGTGGCCGCCTGGCCTGCAAGGCGCTTTTCCGGAACTTGCACGGACAGTATCTGTCGGTGTTTCGCTGCGTGCTGTGCAGCAAAAAGGTGCGTTTCCAGTGGGTCCTGGGGGGCTTCGATTAGGGCAGGGGTGGCCAATCTTATCCGCAAAGGGCCGGTGTGTATGAGGGTTTTCGCTGCAACTCCATAATCAAATTACTAATTAGAGGACTGATTGGCTGAAGAGTCCTCACACCTGGGTTTGAACAGCTGACCTACAGGTTATCCCAAAAACCTGCCTATACACCGGCCCTTTGCGGGTAAGATTGGCCACCCCTGGTTTAGGGCATATGGAGGGTCAGCTCTGGCCTTTGTGTTCCAGACGGACTCGAGCGAGGTAGACCTCACAGCCTCCCTTCTGAACATCAGCTGCAAGTCAGTCTGGGTCATTCTCATGACGGGAGGGGGGCACTTTGCTGGGGCCGTTTTTCAAGGGTGAGTTAAGCCTGTCGGTGTTCATCTTCCCTTATCTCGTGTGCGAGCCCTCACGCTTGCTATCCTCTGGTAAAGGAAGGAGATCCTGCAGCACAAGACCTTCCACCGGTACACGGTTCGAGCCAAGCGGGGCACGGCCCAGGGGCTGCGGGATTCTCAGAACCACAGCCACGCGCCCAGGTCGGCTGGCGCGGCTCTGCGGCGGTACAATGAGGCTGCGCTCGTGAAGGTAGAAATAATCTTGGAACTGTCCCACACAGACCACTGTCCATGCAGTTCAGGAGATGTTGAACTATCCACTGGTCAAGTCCTATTGCTTGAGAGAGAGCAGCCAGCCATCTTATTATGGGAAAATGTTAGTTTCATTTGACTGCATGATGTTAGCACTGGGCTTTCATGACAGGATGTCCCGTTTAACCTTTGACCTTTGTGACCTCCGCTTCCCAGGATGTGCAGGACCTACTAGAGGGCTGGTCCGAGCATCTCCGCGAGGCCAGTGTCATCTTCCTGCGCGTTCCCAGCTACAGCAGGACGATGTTCTTTGGAGGTCGTCAGGCCCCCCTGGACAAGAGCGACCCTCGTGTCCGCACGGTTCCGTTTGCTACCCGTCGGGCCACCTTCTGCGAGATCAGGCGGGTGCATGACTGCCTTTCCACGCTGCACATCTACGGTAAGGCTGCATGCTCCTCTGGCCCAACGGTCTTAAGGTAGAGACGAACGATGATCTTGGGCAGCACTGATGACCAATATTTAAACTTGGCAACTATACTAAGAAGAGATCTATACTATACTATACTATACTATACTAAGAAGAGATCTCAAATATTGGCCCTTGAGACGGTTTTAATTAATTTTTTTTTATTAATTTAAAAGCTTCTCCCCTGGAAGAGTTTAGCTGGTTATCAATTTCAATGTTATGAAAAAATATTTCCAATATTTGTATCAAAATTTCCATGTTGGTGTCACTGCTCTGCTCTCGTACATGAGAGGCGTTACTGAGACATGCCACTAAACCAAGCGCTCACCTCTAACCTTTTGGTTATTGTATTAATAATTATTAAGAATTAATTTTTACATTTTTATGTGTAATAACTGCAACATTAGGAGCGGTAGATGTGGTCTCTCACTGCTGCTAAACAGCGATGTAGCAAACATCATGATAATCTCCCATTTCAAACACTCTAGCAATTTACAAACCTGGCACCCAGCCAAGCTGCCGCCTGTATTCCTAGATTGTGGTCTGATTTTAAAGTTCTGTCATAAGGCTCAAGAAGCTGTTCCACACAAGCCATCTTTCCCATTCTATGCTGTTGTGTCACTTCGGCTCACCTCACATGCAGCTGTTCTCTCATTGGCTGCGCATCAGAGAGGTCGGCGGCTGAATCTGGTGCAGTGGTGTGTGTTACGTCAAACTTTGAGTGTGGTGTCAAAATGGAAAGTCTGAGTGGAATATGTCGCTCAGTGTAGCGTGACGCGAGGTTACATGTCAACACTCAGCTCCCTATAGAGCAGTGTTTCCCAATTTGGCCCTCGGGGACCCCCAGACAGTCCACATTTTTGCTCCCTCCCAGCTCCCTGCCAGACAGTCCACATTTTTGCTCCCTCCCAGCTCCCTGCCAGACAGTCCACATTTTTGCTCCCTCCCAGCTCCCTGCCAGACAGTCCACATTTTTGCTCCCTCCCAGCTCCCTGCCAGACAGTCCACATTTTTGCTCCCTCCCAGCTCACTGCCAGACAGTCCACATTTTTGCTCCCTCCCAGCTCCCTGCCAGACAGTCCACATTTTTGCTCCCTCCCAGCTCCCTGCCAGACAGTCCACATTTTTGCTCCCTCCCAGCTCTCAGCTGCCACTAGGAGGCAGTTTAGCTTAGCTCCGTGGTTCTCAAACTAGGGCATGCGGAGGGATCTCCTTGCTTGATTGTTTATTTCAGTTGTGCTGGGAGCAGACGGTCTGGGGGTCCCCGAGGACTGGGTCGCAAAATTCTGCCATAGACAATAACGGAACTTGGCGAGCCACTTGAAGCCCTCTCTTATGACATGTTGTTTTCTGACACAGGGAAAGACACTAAAGTCTCCACCATATTCAGTCCTCAGAAGAAGGTGAAGAAGACCCCCAGACCAGTCCCTCAGACAGATCTGGAGATACAGGTCGCAGGTCAGCCCCCCAGGCATCTTGGTGCTGGTTTCACATGCTCTGCACTCTGTGAATTCCTATATGTTTCCCAGGATTGCATAACACTCTCGGCACAATTCTGTACATTTTTTCTGGAAGTGTGCAGAATGTGAATATTGATCGCTGTATTTACACACCGGTCTCTCACTCTACCAGAATTACTCGCCTTGTAACGCCCCGGGTGTCTTACAGCGCCCCCAGTGACGGACGAGGAGGACACCTCGGGAGAGGGGAGCTCTGAGGTGGCTCTAGAGATGGTGGAGGAGACCCTGGGGACCCTGGACCTCAGGGAGAGCGAGATGTACCCCTGCAGGAGGCGTCGGAGGAGGAAAAAGGAGACTCACAAACCCCAGGGGCTAGGTGACTGAGCTGGGGCACAGCAGGGCGCCCCCTTCTGTCGGCTTTAATTCGAGATCAGTTTTATTTAACTTTTCAGCGTTTTACATCCAACGAGCTTCTTAAGCATAAACCAATTTGTGCATTTTTATACATTTCAGTGGCACACTAAAGAGATTTTAAAAAGTCTTAAGAAGTATTAAGAAATATAATTGATTTTCTTTATCTAGATCATTGTCTCCTAATCCTGTCCTCGGGAACCACCAGACAGTCCATGATTTTGCTCCCTCCCAGCTCCCTGCCAGACAGTATACATTTTTGCTCCCTTCCAGCTCCTGGTAGGAGCAAAAACATTGCCTGTCCTGGGGTCCCCTAGGACCAGATTGGGAAGCACTGATCTAGGGCATTGAATGTCCTGCCCAATGAATGATTCTGTGTCCAGATTTGGGGAGCGGGGAGCCTGAGGGGCAGCGTGAGGATTGTGTTCAGGACCACGCTGACAGCCAGGAGGCGGGCGAGGTGGAGGCGTGCAGGAGGAGGCCCAGGAGGACCAAGAAGGCACAGCCCGTAGAGGAAGGTGAGCCATTAGCCTGTCTGCTAATAGGTGGCCAGTAGGTAATGCATGCATTTTTCAACAGATTGTCAGGTTAACCGGACATCCCCTCTGTGACCTGGGGGCATGTTTACAGGCCATTAGCCTGCTTCCACAAGGACAAAACATCCACTGACACATGCACCAAGGGCAACTTATACATGGGTCCAAAAAGATGTTCAAATATCTGGAGGAAACCCAGAGATTATGGACAGAATGAACAGGTTTGGATTTGAATCTGCAACCTTGGAGTTGTGAGCCAGAGATGCTCCCTGCCAATTGGGAGAGAGCAAAAACGTGGACCGTCTGGTGGTCCCCGAGGACTGGGTTGAGAAACCTTGATCTAAAGTTTGGATTAATGGCTGTGCCCTTGCTCTCTGTTGCCCACCGTAGACGCACGAGGTGGGCTGCAGGGGAGCTGGGAATACAGCCTGAGGGACACCCTCTTCACGGCCTGTAAGGTGGGGGACCTGGACACCCTGCGGCGCCTCCTGCAGCCCACACGTGGGAGCGGCCAGGAGCAGGATGACCGCTGGCTGCCGAAAGGCTTGTCTCCAGTAGGGGGTGCTCTCATCCCAGTCCAGCCCGCATTCCTCAACATGGAGATTGACGACACTGGGTTCACGCTGCTGCACGTGGCCTCTGCGGCCGGCCAGAGGGGGGCGATCAAGCTGCTGATGGATGCCGGCAGTGACCCAGCGTGCAGGTACCCCCCCTCCTCCCGATAGAGAAATATAAAGGTAATTTTTATAGCTGTAAAGCTTGCTAGGGACTTTTGGCAGCCACCTGGCTTCCCCAGCTAATGGTAGGAGATATACGGCTCTGAAAGTCACTGTGCGATTAGCACGCCATGTCAGCGGCCATCTGCTTCAGCTCCCGGGAAACGGAACGCCGGATGGTTGGCGGGTCGAGGCCGACAGCGGATCTGTAAGACCATCCTGTGGGCTCGAGTCAGGGTCGCCCCCCCCTCCCATCTATCTTCTGACTTCATCTGTACTCGGACAACGTGAATCACTGTCGGCGATCTCTGACGTTACCGAGGTCATGCTGATCTGGGATCGTGTCCCTGGATGATTTTTTTTTTTTAGGTCTGCAGTGCTTAGGAATAACGCCTCACACGTTCAGGGTTGCTGGTTTGAATCCCAGTCCTGGGTGTGTTGTGTGGTACTCTGGTTTCCTTCCTCAGTCAAAGAGACATGCAGCTATGCTGATGCACGTATGTGTGTGTGTGTGCGCGTGTGCGCGTGCGTGCGTGTGCCCTACATCCTGTCCTTTACTGTCTCCTTTTCACACAGAGACATAAAGGGACGGACACCATACAATGTGGCACCTGAGAAGGACACCCGAAACGCGTTTCGCAAGTACATGGCGGAGAACCCCGACAAGTACGACTACGACAAGGCGCAGGTAGGCCGTCGCTGGGGTCACGCCGGAAGCACACGTGGCCGATAGCGGATGCGATTGGCGTGTGCGTCTATCCAAGATCCCAGGGCCGCTGACGGCGGAGATCGAGACGAAGAAGGCTGAGAAGAAGCGGGCGCAGAAGGCAGCGAGGAAGCAACGCGAGAAGGACCAGAAGGAGGAGAAGAGGAGGGAGGAGGCAGAGCAGGAGGAGAAGAGGAGGTTTGCGGCGCTGAGTGACCGGGAGAAGGTAGCGTTACGGGGGAACCGGCCGTGCCTGGGTGGGCCAGCTAGTGCCCTCCCCCCAGCCTGACCTTTGACCTCTCTCTCCATGATGCAGAGGGCCCTCGCGGCAGAGAAGAGGCTGCAGCAGCAGATGGCCACGATGGGGAGCAGTTTCTCCACTATCCGGTAAGGCGGCCCCGAATCCTGCTCCTTCTTTCTTCATTCGTCTTCCTTTTTTTTAAAAAAAAATCTATCTTCATTTTCATCCTCATCTCATTATTCAGCTTCATCTCTCCTTTTCCCGGAGTGGTTTCCAGCGCCTCCCCCGGCTTATCTGACTGGTCCCTCCCTGCTTGCTCTCTACTTTCTAGCCGGTTTCTTTTCATCTTTCTCGCTCCCCGTTCCCTGAATGGTTTCTCCCACCTCCCCCTGCTTTATGATTGGTCTCTCCCTGCTCCCTCTCCGCCCTCTGACGGTGCTTTTCCTATGCGGCAGGCGCTGCTGGCAGTGTGGTGAATCTCTGATGGGGAAGGTCCCTTTCCAGTACCTGGATTTCTCCTTCTGCACTCCTCGCTGCGTCCAAGAACACCGGAAGGCCCAGGCGTTAAACCCCAAGCCTTAACCTCTGACCTTTATCCACTCAGCTGTCAGCTCATCACACCTTCCTCAGTGGCTACTCCACCAGAGAGAACCGCTTGACCAGCAGGTGGCGCCATATTTTATGGTCTTGGAAATATGCTGCTCATGGAGATAATTTATAGATGATTGGATCTGATTATTACACAGACATGAACAGAGCTGTGATTAGCTGCCATGTTTCAGTGGCTTATTTTAATCCCTGTTCATTGAATTGGAATAAACTTCTTGAGAGATCTGTCTTAATTATGTCAGCCCAGAGATGTCCATGAAGTGTCTATATTTGCATTTGAAATTTAAAAAAAATCCTTCTAACCTTGTGTATTAATATAATATTCAGACCTGGAATCACTGAATCTCAAAAAAACAAAGGAGTCGTAACTGGCTCAGTGGCTCCACCTTGAGGTGGATGCGGAACTACAATGAGGAATCAGTCATTACATAACCACTCTTGGATTTTCACACCAGTCCATATGACCTTAGGGATCATGTGAAGTCTGTGCCAGATATATCTGTGTATCTGTGATTTTTTTTGTGACGGTTTTCATTCTTTGTTGCACTGCTGATTAAAACGTTCCATGGTACGTACTGTGTGATCGCATGAAGTGTGCATGGAGCCTCGCTTCCCGTTCTGACACGCTGAAGGGTCTGAATGATGTGCAGGTTCAAAGCCGCCTTTCTGTCATTAGCAGCCGCAGTGTGACACGCTGTAATAATCATGCTAAGTGCTTTCTGCTTTTATGCAGTGTTTCCTGGAAATGCCACATTTAAATACTTATGCATAGAATACACTGGTCCTGGTGGTACAGATGACAAAGGTCATAGGTCAAAAGTCCCTCTTCACTCACTTCTGCTTCTTTTGCAGAAATGCTACCTTGATTCTCATCCAGAAATCACACTTTTAATTCCCTATTAAGGACAGCCTTGTAGTTTGAGGTTAGGCATGGAAAAAAAGCTTGTTTACCACTGACTTACTTCCATGTCTGAACTCGGATGTTTTGTTCTGTTTAAAAAGTAGTTTGTCAGTAATTGATGAGAGTAGATAACACTCCAAGAAAAAGTCGTAGGAGGTTATTGAAATGCAGTTGGACAGGCTCTCTAGTGGTGAACTGGTAAAAAAAATAATTATTAAGTTTTAACTACAATAGTGTGTAGCATCACATTTTAGAGGCTACAAGTCAATACAAAATAATCTGGATTCAGGCTGTATTCATGTGGGGAAATTCTCTGCCTTTTGGTGAGATTGTTGCCAGGGATACAGGGGAGTCTGCGATTGATTAGATATTCCTGTCATGTAGACAGAAAACTTAAGAAAGATAAACAAATGTACTGGAAAGTGGAATATCAGATGAGTCTTCCAATGTGTCTTTTAGGTTTGGGGTGGGGCTCGCTTGCTACTGATTGGCTTTCACACCTACACATGTCCCACAACGATTTTTCATGTCCTTCAGCAAATGGCAGCTGGGAGCTGTGGAGGCAGTGATCAGATGGTTGGAGTCAGGACATGGAGCATGCATTTTTAGTCTTTGTTTTTAATATTTAATTATCAATATTTTAAATATGAGTATGACTCGGTGTGTGCATATGTTTGCCCTAAAATGAACTGGCATCCTTTCCAGATTAATCCCGAATGTGTACACAGTGCTGCCAAAGACAATTGTTTGGAAGATGGTTGGATATACTAGAGGAAATTTTTAATCTCTTAATGTGGTTTTAAATGAATTCACTTCTATCATAACCAAGAGCCTCCATGTTTAGAATATTGATGAACCAAATCTGACGTTGTGAAATCAAAGGCTGGGGTTGGTCCTTTCCCGGTATTGATCTGCAGAAATAATACTTGCTGTTGAGATAACCTGCAAGGAATGCGACCATTGAGGGGATTGCTTCACCTAGTGGAATAATGGGGAATTACAACATGTAGACCTGTCAGAACTCAGAACCTTTTTTCACTAGAAACCGCATCTTTTCCGGTACCCTGTGCAGATGTTTAAACACACGGGTCTCTCGCACTTTGTTCCACTGAGGTCTTCTACACAGATTATCCAAGCTCAGTTCTATCTCTTGGACAGCATACTTTCCCAAAGTGCACTGTTTTCTAGATCCATGTCCTCCTGCTGTCCATAATGTGTGACATTTGGTATCCTGCACTTGGGGGCCTCCATGATGTAACTTGCCTTCTGAATACAGACCAACGTCAGTCTAATTCTAGGAACCATAAATAAAGATGGACGCTTGGCTTGATACCGTATATCCTCAAATACTCTCAATAGAAATGCACAAGCTACCACCTTGTGGCGAGTGGTGGTATTGCATGACTCAAACATGTTAAGCCACTTCAGTATTTATAGTCATTTGCTTCGAATACTTAGTCAAAATGCATAAAAAATACAAACAATATATTTTTAAAAATTCAGAGATCTTGAATATTCAGAGAAGCTGGTCTTTACCAAAAGCTTTTATCCAAATCATCCTTAAATGCAATAAGTTAAAATGTATGCATTTTACCCTGTAGAATATATTTTTGCTCCAGGGATTTGAGCATCCATCCATCCATCCATCTTCCAAAGTCTCTAATCCAAATCCAAATCTGTATCTTGGTGCGCTTCTTTATATCATATATCAATACAACTGATGAAAAGTGTACACAGTTTTATATTTAGAGTCCCATTGTGCAGACAGGCAGTTTTCCTACCATCAAAGTTCTAACAGACTAAAAGGAGTTCATGTGATCTCCCTATAATGCCCAAAATCACCCCCCTACCAGAGCTCACCCCGAGCCCTGGGCTGGAGATTAGCACTTGATCAGAATCCAGAGCCATGCAGGAGATTATTAATCAGCATTCTCTACTGGAAAACTGGCTTCTTTTTTTCTGGTGCTGCTTCACCATAAGACACTAACCGTGTAAAGTGAGCCACTTAGGAATACCCATACAGTCTACAATCTTACAGAGCTCCGGTGTTCAGAATGCGTAAAGTTTGATGAGTAAAGTATAAATAAGCTTACAGATGAAACGGTGTGTTCTGGAAAACAGATATAGCAAATGATGTGTAGTTTGGAAAGGATTTATGCAGAACTACAGATTTCTTTGATACAATACTGAACAAATTGAACATCAAAGAAATCACAGCATCCCGTACTGGTTATCGCTGTTTTCATGGATTAGTGGATTTCATGGATTATCTGTTTAGACCTGAGCGAGTCGGCGGTACAGTCAGCGGCACATTTCAGCGCCAAGTCGGGCGTTTTGGTGACATTGTGGTGACAGTAACGGAACTACTACCAGCAAGCATGTAATGGCGACGATGATGTCACAGCAATCAAGGACACGGGGCTGATTGCCCAGGGTCGCGATGAGTGGACAGATTGTGATAATCCCATGCTGAAAAAATGGCCGTTGAGATCCGACTGAGGCGAGAGCCGCGTGACGGTAAATCGGTTCACCGGATTCTGTGAGCAAGCCGGCTACTGGAAACGAGAATTTGGGTTCGTTCGGCTTAATCGGCTAATAAATATCAGCAGAAATGAGGTATGCTAATTACACAATTTCGCAGATCTTATTTGCGGGATGAAAGGCACACTTAGTCCTTTTTCTCAAAAGTATGAAAAGTACAACTCTGTGCATAATTCATAATAAAAAGAGACCACTTTCAAATACAGATTAAGCCATATTATGAGCAACAACAGTTGATTGATTCAACAGGGATTCCAGAAAGTTCTGGCACCCATTGGTGGCTGGTTTAGCTGCCAGCAGTCAATCATGTCAGGTTGCTACCATGGCAGCTATACACTGTCTAGAGATCTGTCATCTCCATGACGGGGAGGAGGGCACAGGCGAATCAAGTCCTCCCCCCTGAGTGTCTAATTAAATTGGCAGCCCTCTGCCCCTGCTGCCCCCCTAGGGCTTCCCTTGAGCTCCCCCCCACCCCCTAATATTTTAGCCTCTGGAATGAGATCAAAAGCACCACAGAATCTGGAGTTCCGTCTGTAACTGGAGGAGCTGAGCTACCGGTGCCTGGGCGACATGGGGCCGATCGGCGGCCACAGGTGCGAGTCTCGGGTGCATCCCATCATGCAGCAGGATCCATACATGAGTTCCCAGCTGTGAGGAACATGCCGGCCTCTTCCACACACACGCTATCCAAACCACAACTGTAGAACATATCAGGCTTTGAGCTTCTGTTCGCTTCTCAGATACTCTCTTATCACAAAGGGAGGGCTCCAGATCTGTGTCAGCGCATGATACTAACTCATTAATCCCCATTGATGTGTGACTAATTAGATTCCAGCAGAACAATATGGTGTCGCAGGGTCTAGGTGAACTTTAGCCAGAGCCGTGAGAGGAGTCTCAGGTGCTCAGGAGCTCAGTGTCAGCTGCTATGTGTTGTTGCCATTGTTGTGGGGGGAGCTGCTTTCCCTCCCCAGTCAGTCCCCCAACCCCTTACTCCAGCCTGCAACCCCCCCCCCCCACCCACCCGCCTTCTCTGAGGGTCTCCTGCCAGGAAGAGGCTCCCTCACTCGTAAATAATTAATAGAACCCAAGTTTACCACACAATTACCTCTCTCCCATTGGTGTGTTTTTATCTAGCAGACGTAATTAAGACACCCTCCAGATAAGGCTGCTTACTTACAGGCCCTTTTGTCTTTTCGTTCCTTCTTCTCAAATTCACTTTATAGTGCCACAGAGCACATTTTTAATACACTATTCTCTTTAATCGTGATAAAAGCACCTTTGTCATTCCTTTCTTTCTGATTCTGATGGTGAATTTTGCATTCCAGGAGCAGAAATCTATAGTTCTTCCATTTCATTTCTTATAGTTACCCTTGTGTCTAATTTCATGAAATAGTCAGGAAGGCTCTCATCCTGATTTGAAAGGGAATATGTGTAAAATAATTGGGTCTGTGTGGGTGTGTCTTTCTATCAGGCTCTTTTAGTCTGAGAAAGGTTTCTTTTCTTATTCATTACGGTAGGATTACAAGTCCTACAGACCACACAGGTGAGGTTCTATACCAGTCAGGACTCAGCAAACCCCTCTTGAATACCCAACATTCCCAATTTGTCTCAGCAACAACAACTAAGTTAATATTCACAAGGTTTGTGAAGCTGGTGTCACTTGTCTTTCATGTCATGAACAAACAGAAGCGTCGTTCTCTGGACACGCTAACTGTGGATTTTGGTCCCAACTCATTAACAGTCACTCTGCTCTAAGTTGCTTACAATGTACTTCAATAAATGAAATTTGATTACTAGATAAATGACGATCCACTCGTTTTTCATAACCGCGCATCCAGTGCAAGGTCACAGTTAGCTTGGACCCCACCCAAGAAGTGCAGGATGGGAGCGAGGATGTACCTTGGAAAAGATGCCAAGCCTTTGCAGGGCAAATGTTATTATTAGCATTGTGTTTAATGGCATGGAGTTAGCAAAAAAGCTTTTGGAGTTCGCAGACTAGACACAAAACCTGCCAAATGTAGAGAAAACAGACACGCACTCTGACAATGCAGGCTGAAACACAAACGCCTTTACATGCTTTGTTGTTGCAGTTATTGTGGAAAATACATTTCCTGTAGTGCCATGTCATTTCATATGGTAAGGGTGGCTACATAAGAGCAGGCCTCAATGAACTCAGCATCCGTTCCTCTTTCCCCTAAAAAAAATCCTGCGCGACTCACAAAGGAGACCCAAGTCAGGACGAAAACAGATCAAAAGTAAACAGATTGCAAACGAACTTCTCCTGGAAGGTTTTCCTGTGACACCCTTAAAGGGAAATTCCTCACTGCATTGTTTGTTTTTTCAATAAACAACCATGGAAAAGAAAATGATGTGGAACGAGGGGAAGAACGACATGCTGAGGAATGTACAAAGCTGCTTGGGGTCCATCAAACTCCAACTTCCATCCAATAGCTGCCTGCCACATGTGGGTAGACTGTGGCACCTGTTTTCTTCTCTGCATGCCCATTCAGACCCCCCCCCCAGCACCACCCTCAAGCATCAGGGCTGAAAATGTCCACAAACACTGGCCAACAGGTCGTGCACCTTAAATGGCTGTTAGTGATGGCTATTTCGGTCGAGGATGGAAAATTGTTCAAATGATATAAATGTGTACAGGAAATCCAGATTTTTCTTGGTGGCCACAGTCTGCCCGTGGAGCTGGTGGCACAATTAATATCAAGTAAAGTTAAATCAATCAGAATTTATTTACAGAGCACATTTAACACAACAGAGGTAGACCAAAGTGGTGCATGAAATCGGACAAATCTAAGACAAATAGGAATTAAGAACAAAAACACAATAAAAGCTGAAAAAAGTTCATGAAGCATGAGAAATCGATCAGTAAGAATAAGATACAAAAAAATTCCAGGAATGTTATTAGGAATGTGCTTCTCCCCCGATTAGGCTGACAGGATGATGGATGGCGTTTTGGACAAAGCACCTGTACCACAAGAATAAGCAAATACACAGGCTGACGGGACAGTCGAAGATCTTTGTTTTCTCAGGAGGTGAGTGTGCTCTGGCAGCCCCAGGGGATGTGGATGCACGAGGGTCTTAAGGTGAAATAAAGTCTTTGCTCCGAACTAAAATTAATATATTATTGCTGAATGCTTATGACTGCCGAAATGAAATGTACATTTGTTTTTATGCAGCGTTAATTTCAACCAGTATAACAGAAGGGTGTCCTTTCGTTCTTATATGCTTTAAACTGATGTTAATGAGTTCACAGATAGATCTGAGCTTAAGTCCCGTCAGCTGCACACTCGGACACTTGTGCGTTCATCCCATCAGACAGAAAGATGGAGCTCAGAACTCAGGTAAACATCGATGCAGCTCACGAAGAACCTTCCGCAATCTCCCCCGGCTCCCCGGTCCCAAAAGAGGCCATCCCGCATGGGTATCCCATTCAGGTTGCCATGCTGAGAGGTGATATAGTATTTGGCTGAGTGCATATTGTGTATATCACCACCACTGCTTTGATTATTACATTTCATGTCAAGCTCTGCAAAGATAAGGATTTATGACAGCTTATTGAATAGGGTCTGGCAGTGTGGCCTGTTCAGGGAGTGAGGTAATCCCCCTGGTTTGTGCATCAGCAGCTGGGGGGCAGGTGATGAGCGTTTTTCATGCCTTTGGGGTACTGTATGCTAGTGATGAGGGAGAATGACGTTTCAAACGCCATGTGTACCTTCACTCGCCGCCTGGTTTAACAATGGCTCCAACAAAGCCATGGGGAGTGGATTACTGACGGACAGCTTGCAATAGTCTCACCTAACTTTTACCATGACCACCCCAACATTTGAATGGCCCTAACGATCATTAGCATGGCATTATGTGAAGACGGGCCTGGTTCGGTCTCGTTCTCCTCTTTGACTGAATGCGTGTACTTAAAACAGCAGAGACATAGAGGCCTGACTGATTGGTTGGTCTCGACACCTTGCCACTCAAAATATGTGCGTCCTTGACAGCAAAGCCAGCTCTGACGACTAATGAGTCCTGGGCGCTTTGTCTCCCAGTCTCCCGAGTCTCCTGAAAGGGAGAATTTTGCCTGATATTCCGCTGACCCTAAATTTAATTGCTGTCTCATTGCCAAGAGCATGAGACGACACGTCTACCAGCCATGAACAAAGTGTGTCGCGTTATCTGCGTTGCTATGCTGACAAATAGTGGAGATATACTGGGGTTCAGCTGCGGCCACCCGGCACCCTCTCTGTCACTGATTACCCAGAGGCACTAGCTTTTCCAGTGCTTGTCGCGTTCCTTTGTTCCTGTAGGGTGAGAGAGCTGAGGGCTGGGACTGATACGTGTGAATGGGGATCCGTCATTGAAACAGGCATATTAAACGGCCTATCGAGAAATCAGATCTTCGACAACACTTTTGTTCCTCTAGCACAATCTGAAGGAAGACACTGCCCCAGGACCCACCACCTGCATTAATACCATCCAGGGTCAGCTACTGGTTTACCTTTTTATTTAATTAGCTGATGCTATTTCCAAAGCAAGTATGGGTTAAGGGTCTGGCTCAAAGGCCCAGCAGTGATATGATCCCCCAGCTGATTAGGGGTCTCAATCCGCTGATCTTTCGGTCACTGGCACAGAGTTCGAATCCGCTGAGCTGCACACCAACCACACAAAGGAGGGCTGTGTTGATTGTGTGAGGCAACATATGACCAAGATAGGGCGCTCAAACCGCAATGCTAAAATATCTCTAACCAGAGTCGCACAATGAACTTCTGAGCTGCAGTATCTCTACGCCGCACTGAGCCCAAAGGCCACCAGCTACTGGAAACATAGCATCCTTAAAAAACTCACTCACCTGCTCTTTAACATCTTCATCAAGCCATCAAGGATCAGCTGGTTATTCAACTCAGAGCAGAGGTGGAAAGTTCAGGTCTGCAATGTATAAATCCAGACCAAGATTTAGTTTTCTCTTTGGATTTGCTGGTTGTCCGTTAGCATGTTAGGGATGAGAGACTGCATCCCTTACAGGGGACAAGAAAACCATAGATTTCAGTCTTCTAACTTTAAAGCTTATATTACATTTCCTAAAATATTCAGATGGTGAAAAAGGCGAAAAGCAGTTTGTCATTATTCAGGGCACTTAACAATCAATAAACATCTCGGATAAACCATCTGCAAGCACCTGGTCCTCAGAAAGGAAAGTATATTGATGGTGGGGGGGGGGGGGGGGGTCAATGATCCAACATGGATTATGGTCCATAGAGATATGAACCAAGTAGGTTGCAGGTTTCAGATTATGGGATGTTTTTTGAGGACTTTTATTGTTTTAACTAAAAAAGGTGATGCAATTATGTCACTATCTGTCAAAATGAAAAGAATATGTAACATTTACAAATGTATTTATCTGTTTGCTTACGATAGAGGATGAGTAGGTCCTAATGAGCAACTCGGTGTAGAACAGTGGGTTTTTTTTGGTGTGAAGGATATTTTCATTGTGTTCTGTAAAGGTTTCCTTCAAACGTACTGTGGTTTTTAAATATTCTCTCTAAATTGCCCTGTGATCCTGTCCAGTGTGTCCACTGCGTGGCTTCATAGATGTTGAAGATGGATGGATTATTTGTACACTGATCTCTGTGGATCCCCACTTCATTGATTTATTGGGGCTTTCCAGTGAACAGAGAATCGGTAGTTTTGTTGTTTGATTCTGGAGGCCTCTCTGATGGACGTTGAGTTTCTGATGGTCTTGAGTGTGGGGAGGTCTGGCCACCTGCTGGCTGTGGCGGGTCGGCACAGAGCTGCCGGTCTCTGGGCACTGGGGAGAGGAGGTTCGCCTTCTCCACACGCTTGTGCATTCAGGGCCAGCCCCCGTGCTGCTGTGCAGAGAAGAGGGCAGAGTCTCTAAGCGCTCATTACCGCCTCCTCAGTCGCAGGCGCATTTATCTTATTTCTGCTGTCTTATCTATTGTGGTCGGGATTAAAAATCTAATCTTGGCTGCTGAATTGTCCTCTGTGGTACTGATGACGTCGTCTGCAGGCCAGCCGGCGCCGGGATGCTTCGGGATGCTTCTGATGCCCATGTCAGGGTATTGCACTTTTCTGCCGCGTTTTCCTGTTCATGAATGTTTGTCAGATGCAGGATTACACTGACGTTTGGGAAATCCCCCAGTTATGAATATGAGAATGCCCAGAGGCCTCCCGCGAATCCTGTTTCACCGCAGACAGAACAACTGGTCTTTTAATCCCTGGTGGATACTTGAGGAGTATGAGGAGATTGAGAGTTTATCCCAAATACTTGACCATCCTTGTTAGTAGAGTGTCAGTTTCTAAAGCTTTTCCTGGAAAATAACCCGAGCAAATTTATTATCGAGCCAAAGTGACAAATAATATAAAAATTAAGCAATTAAGATGATGCACCTGAAAAAAAATATTAGGAGTTCCAGAAGAACGCTCCAATCATTTTTATGCTGGTCCAGAGCCTATACTGAGATGTACAGGGTGCCACACCACGCCAATTTGTCTCTCTCATGCATTCAGTATTGCTGCATTAACAGGAATCACCTACTGAAGGCTGATGTGGTGATATCTATTGCCCACCTAGTAAAGTAGCTTATTTGCAGCAATGGATAGGCTGGTTGCAGAATGTAAAAATCCAAACCAAGATTTTGTTCCAACCAACCACTTGAGTACTCTGAGACAGTGACTCTTTATACTCAACTGGATGGTTGAAACTAAATCTTGGTCTGGATTTTTACTTTCTGGACCTGAACTATCCACCTCTGTCCATTTACCACCTATTAACCACTTTAGCATTTACAGTCATGGTAATCCAGAACAAATTCTCATCCCATCCTTGATGAAGGTCACCTAAGAGTGGTTAGGAATTCTACTGCATGTGTCAGGGCACCTCTTCCTAAAGACCTACTGAAGCCTTTTGTACAGGTTTTTCTTGGGAACATGTCCTGAGCACTATGACCAACTGTGGGATACAGAGGACCAGGGAAACGGAATCATGGGTACATCACCTCAGTGACAGCACCACATAAATCATCCCGTTATTAGATTTGCATCCTCCGGAGTGAATCGTACCATTGATCCAGAGGACTCAGAAGCCTCTAATGTCTCCTAATGGGATGGCCTGGGGTCTGGGGACAGATTAAATGGTGTATTGTGTGTTTAAGCCACAACGAAATTTGAAATTCATGGGGGGGTGGGGTTGTTCTTTATTCATGTTAATTTTGTTTTTTTGGAATTTATTATTTTTAGTATCAATTTTATTACACTCTTGTATACTTCAGATTCATTAGATATCTAGTATAATATATTCCCTATCTAAACAGCACTGTCTCTGCTATACTCGTGGGCATCGTTATCCCTGAGTATTTTAATCCGAGCCCCGAGTATTTTTGCCCAGATGCTAATCTCCTTGAAAAAAAAAAAGTCAAGCCTCAGGTAAACTTGACTTAGCCTCTGATCTTTTCAATGGCTAGAAAGATTCCCTTTGGGGGGGTTAGGGCTGAAGGTGCCTGGGTGGCCCCCCCTTTCGCCCGAACGATTGAAACTGCCCCCGTTTTGAGGTTCTGGGTGCCTCAGCATCTGCTGACCATCTCAGCATCTGCTGGCAGTCCAAGCCTGTTTTTATAACACCTGCTGTCCCAACGCAGACAGAAGTTACTGGGGGGGGCAAGAAGATAATTGCTGACGTATCCAAGGTATTTTTGGTGGATTAAATCAAATATATAAATTGCTTTAAACCTGATATTCCAGGGATTTAAATCCTTTTCCCTGTGACTTTGGACCTTCCAACGCAGTTATATTGGGATCCTACCTTTAATCTCTCAAGAGCCAGGGCCTTCAGAAAGATTGAAAGTAACTGGGTCAAAGTCTGCCACTGCCTGAGGTGGAGGGTGTCCAAGAACGGGAATGATGGGTAATTCTGTCACATCCTGCCGGTTCAGTGAGACAGCCCCCGGCACGTGTTCCATTGTTACCCTGCCTCAGATTTTGCTCCCTGCTGACCAGCCTTCACTTGCCATTGCTGTCCTACCCCTCCCACATCAGCTCTCTCGCTTCAGAAACCTCTGCGTCTGCCCCCTCCATTCCTGCACAGATGATCTACTGATATTCACCATGTGCCCTGTAATGGACTGGCATCCCCTCCATGGTGAAGCCCAGCCTACTTCCCTAGACTGCGTAAGATAGGCTCCAGCCCCCCTGCAGCCCTGACCAGGATACTGTAAGTGGTTAGAATAGGAGTAGGGAACCTGATCCATGGGAAGCCGGTGCGGGTTTTTGGTATGACCTCTCAATCAGCCAGTAACAGTGGGTCCCCAGGACTTGAGAACCACTGCTTTATTATTGGCTGATTGAGAGGTCATCCCAAAAACCCACACCCACAGCTGGCCCTCCATGGATCAGGCCCGCCACCATTGGGTTAGGAGATGGATGGATGGATGGATGTACTTAATTTATTGGGGGCATAATGCACTTAGCCTCTTCACTTTCCCTTAAATTACATCAAGTCTTCAAATCAAACAAAATTCTTCACTGTTTTTTATTGTGGTTATTTTCTGACCTGATGGGGAACATAAAAATATGAATAATCCGAATCATTAGTGAGCAGTGAGTGTTTATGCTGAGCCACTACCAATAAGACACCCTGTCCTGGAAGTGAGGTGGCTGTCTGTCTGTTTCTTTTTGACACATGGGTACGATCGTTTTTTTTTCTTAATAGAATAAGGCAGTCCCTCCGTCACGCTTACCTTATTTTTCCTTGCTAAAGTGCCTTCTACACGCAAATGTGGGCTGATTGCCTACTCCATCCATTTATCGTTTTTTCATGTCCTTCAGGAGTGACATTTCTGCTGCCATGGAAACGCCGTTGGAGTCTTACGCCTTTTCTCAAACCGAGCAAGTGAGCCGCAGAACTGAATATTTCCTTATATAACACTTTTCTCTAATGCTGGAGCGTGAAATCCGACTGAATTATATTCGGCGTTGAAAACAAAGTCGATACTGTTGCGGAAGATATTTGAAATGATTGATGTAGTGCATTTTAAGTAAATTATTCTCTAAATTGTCTTAACATACCTGGAAACTCTTCTATTAGCCTACTTGTAGGGACTAGTGTGCTAAGAACGAAACATGAACGTCATAGCTATAAAAAAAAAACAGCATTACTAAAATGTTGCTAAAATTGTGTAAAGAAATATACATAATCCTGTCATAAGATGATGTTAATGTTGCGTGGGGGGCGGTGGGAGCGGCCGGGGCGGGGTTTTTACGTGAATCTCCGCCCTTTTATACTAAACCTTCAGTGAACCGGTTCTAAGTAATACACGCTGGATCTACAGTGGTGCACTGTTAATGAAAAGGTGCGGGAAAGGAGGTTTGCTGTGGACTAACGAATGTGTTCATTTTTCTTCGGTCGCCACAGGGATAAGAAGACAGCGGTCACGCAAATTGCGGTTGTCCTCTTATAAAGTGCAGCGTTCTGCAACTCGCCCTATTTCTTAGGCTGCCGATCCAACTGAAGGGAATGCGGATGGCAAGCCGTCTGTGTTAGGGTCGTGAATGGAAAGCGCCTGCAAGCTGCACTGTAATATCACCATTCAGCGCAAAAACCTTGGTATTGTTACCGTGTGATTACCGGAGCGACAGCCCTTTGGAAGCGGAACAGCTGGGAATGGATGCCTTCTTTGCTGAGGTACAGTATGGTTTATATTTTATATAATTTATTTATTCCGTGTACAGCAAACCGTGACAATCGTGCATTCAAATCAAGAAGCACAAACTCAGTTCTAACACAAGTGGTTAACGATTTGCAGCTGGTTAACGTGTGTTCCGAAAACGTGGGGCTAAAAATTTAAGTATTGATTGGTTTCTATCACACGCATTTTCGTGCTACCTTCCGTTTTTAAGAAGTGAGAATGTGAAGTCACACCTTGGGCGACAGTTGTCGTCTGTGTCTAACGGTCACCGGATCAGCTGGATCGGATAAACGCGTGTATATGAAAACGCACCCGGCTTGCTTATAGAAATATGCGCTAGATCTGTCGTTTTGGGTGACTGGGATTGGGGGGTATCGGCGGTCCCATCCGTGCGCTATCGCTCCAGTAGCCCCCTGTAAGGCGTACGTTATGCATCTTGGCGTGGCCAGGTGATCTGGATTGTCCGCATAGTTGGTAGCATGCAGGAGCATGCGGATCTCTGGGTGACAGGCTGTGGGATGCCAGCATCCGTGATCGAGGATCTGCAAACATGTATCATGCGTGTGCCCGCTTAGCGATGGATGAGCAGCACGCGCCTTACGGAAAGGACGCGGCTGTTTTCCTCCCAGCAAAATGCATGCAATCGTGTCTTATAATAAAAAATCAGCAGAGCACACATAGCCGCCCAAGGTGACTTTTTCTTGGCGCCAAGTTTATAACATTTATGGTTTAGAATAGCCAGCAGCGATTAATATTTGCATTAGATTATAGCAAAAGCTGACAGCATTTCTTTACTCGCAAATTCAATATTTTTCCCGTATCAGCCGAGAATTTTGATGACACTGGTATGGGCCGTTTATTCCCCTGAGGAAAGGAGAGAAAACAAAGCCACACGTAGCGCCAGGTCGTCATTTTACTGATTCTGCACACACGGGATTGGGCCTCACCAGACATCACACCAACATTATTTTGATCATTAACATGATTTTAAAAATGGCACACCTTGTTTGCCACTATCCATGCAAGGGAACTTCATGATTCTGGCTGGTAAGGGCGGGTCCTGTCATGATGTCAGATGAAGGTGCACCTAAACGTTTTGAGGCTCAAGTTCAAGATGGTTGTTCACTTGAATGCAGTCCAGTCTCCAACCCCCCCCCCCCCCCCCCCCCCCCCCGCCAGGGCACTGATGGGTCCCTATTTAATCACCTCCCTTAGACACCCTCCTTTGCCTGGAGGGCTCTCTGCCACTTTCTGGGGAGGGCTGAGGAGTTGGTTAGGGTCAGTCTTCGTACTACTCACAAAATTAAACCCTCTAACTGGGGTAGCTTACACTGAACCATGTGTGATGTAAGATGTTTGGCAGTAATAATTTATGTTAGGGGCTCTAATCCATTCACGTATAGCGAGTCGGTGAATTAATTTATTTGGGTGACAGTTAATCCACGCTGCTTGCAGAGAGCAGTGTGTAACTGTCAGTTCCTTGACTGGTCTGTGATCAGTGATATGTTTCCTCAGTTTTTATTAACGTCCTCCTTGACAGAGTACCTGTTTGTCCAGCTCCCGCCCCTGGACACGGTGGGAATTCTGGGGTCCGCATTATGGCCATTGCTATGCTATGGTCGTTTCATGCCAGCATTGGTTTCCTGCCAGTACTGGTTTCCTGCCGTCGCTCCCCCGACACCTCCACGACCCACCTTGGTGACGGAGGTGCAGGGATTTGTGTCTTGGCTGAGCTCACACACCCTAAAAAAAACACCCCGTCTGCGCGATTGCGGAATGTCAGCCTCGAGGACAGCCTGCAGGTTTCCCCGTTCACCTGGGTCCTAGTGTCCACCAATGTGAACTTACTGCGTACGGATCCACTGGCCACCAGTGCCAGACGGGGCGTAGACGTTGAGGTGGCAATCGATCAATATGTTTTATTATCACTTTCACTCGCGGCAGTGCTATGCATTTCATTACGCTTCTTCTTTAATCAAGTGCAAGGTATCTTAAGCAGAAAGAAAGGCATCTACAAAGCTAATAGGCTTCCTGGGAGAATCTTTAGAAGCTTTACCTTTTAGTGCCTGTGCAGCAGACTTAATGAGGATTAAATTATATAATCTAAGTGACTGATGTTTTGGGGGCATATGTAAGCAGGTGGTGAGTTCACAGCTCTAGTGAATATTCAGACGTTATAATTCAGATGCAACTTCCAGTAAAAGTGAAGCGACAGTAAGATTGGATGCTCTGAGGAGGCAGTGAAACTCGGAGGCAGGGTCACTGCTTGTGGAAACGAAAAGGAGTTTGTATCTTTCTGGTTTTGCAGCTTTTTTTTTTAGTTTTGCCTCTGAAGAGGCAGCCAGGCCCATTGTCCCGTGAGGACATCTGTGGTCGGGGAGGAACAGGGGGGCTTCAGTCTGTGACCCTGGCAGGCGTGTGGTCTGGCAGCACAGGTCCAAAGCTGCATGGTGCTGAACAGAGAGAGGATGGCCGTTACTTTGGACCCTGCCTCCCCAAACCCGCCCAGCCTTCTTCAGAGGCGAGGAGGCACAGCCTGCACTTTGTGTGGATGCCCGGAGTTGGAGAGACGGCGGGGGGACAGTTATGAGTTGGTGGGGACTGGGGGGGGGGTGGGGAAGTGGCCGAGTGGATGTTTAGCTTTAGGTCTCTGACTGTCTTAATCCTACCTAAACAGTCTCGCCGTGTGGCCTTTGAAAGGCAGGTGTGAAATGATGTGAAACCACTGGAAAGCCACACCCACCTCTTGAAAGCCACGCCCACCCCATGGAAAGCCACGCCCACCCAAACTCATCCGTTCATTGGGACATGGATGCCTATGATATCATCCTCTGATCAAGAGTCCCCTCCCCTAATCATGCTAGAAGGCTTGAAAACATATGCTGGGTGGGACTACTACATGCTGCCAATGACCAACATCTTAAACCAACGGCAACCAATAAAGTTCAAGTTCAAAGGTTAATTCCACCCTCCATGGGTTTCAAATCCTTGTTTTATTTTTTCAGACCTTGGCTCCATTTTCTGATCATTTGGGGGGAGCAGACTGCTGGCATAGAAGAAGGTACCCAAAGCCATGTGTCCACACTGACTGATCTGCTCCTGCCCGTCTGGGCATTTTTCTGTCACTAGAGGGCAGCAGGCAGTTTAGGGCAAGGTCATAAGTTATGTTCACTCCAGCTGGTTGCCTGTTGCCTCTCCCCATCAGGGACACTGCTATTTTATGCTTGGGCAGGCCGATTACACGGTGAAATCCAATTAAACCTTCCACATTGGGCTGTTTCACAGCTGTGGGGTAGATTTAGGGTAGATTGTGGTCTCTCTATTGACCTCTATTATGCTTTATGCTACATACTGTGTTAGACGCTATTACACAAGCTATACTTTTGGAGTTCCCAGTCACAGGTTGGTAGTCGGTTTGATTCACTGCTTTGGCTTTTTACACCAGTCTTCCTTCTTGGGGGTACATTCTTTGCCGTTTAATTAAAAATAGCTTAATTTGGCTGGAATGTGTGTGGGTGGTGCAGTGTCCTGCCCTCCAGTTGTCCTTTTGACGTTGGGTAGTGTATGTGGCTTCCACCCAAGGTGCAAATGAATAAACCGAATGTAAAACCAAGCAAACGAAAGGCCATTGTAGTACCTCTTTACTCTCACCTTGAACTCCATCTTTCCTCAAAACTGGAATTGAAAAAGTTAGCCAAATATAGCCACTATTTGCTTCCCCTGCTTCCAGGGATCCCTATTCTGGTACTTAGCATAGTAGTATGACTTTTTATCACTTCTAGGAGCAAAGCGCTTTTAATGTCCTCTGCTCGCTGGAATGATGTCAGGAAGAAAGAGCCTCTTTAGGTCTGTCAGCAGGTAACTGGGATTAAGAAAATGCCGGAAAGGGAAGAGAGGATGTGCGAGTTGGACGTAAAGCTCACCCTCTCTGATGTGCAGTGCCAGTCAACGTGTTAGATGACACAGGCAACTGCCTAGAACACCAATTTCTGAGGGGGCGCTGACTTAGCAATGGTCCCTCTATGCCCTGCAACTGGAAGGTTGCTTGTTCAAGCCTCAACCTTAGCAGAATAGTTACATCTCCTTTGGACCCTTGAGCAAGGCCTTTAATCTGCCCGTAATGCTCTAGGGTGCCGGGTAAATGAGCTGACCCTTGCACTTGGACCCCAAGCTGTATGTGTCAAAGGAGAGCATGCTGGGATATATGCAAAGAAGCACTCCAATGTTCTTGTGCAAATGGTAAATGGTAAATAAAGCATCATTTAATGTCAGGTGTGTAGACTTCAGTGTGTCTGGGGCTTCGCTCTATTGTCTGTGCTGACTTGCTGGGTGAATCAGCTCAGTGCTGGTCTCTGAGGACCTGCTTTCCCTTCCAAAGGTTGCTTGCCTCAGCTGGATTAAAGTAGCCCTTGGATGGCAGAGTGCTGCTTGCACCCTGGTCAGCAGGCTGTGACCCCCCCCCCAGGAGAACAATGCAGCACCGTCATAATTATGCTGCAGAGAGAAATGCAGCAATGTTTGCCCCCCCTGTGTCCAAGCTGCTTCTTCCTGCAGTCCGAACGTGCAATTTTGGCACCTGCAAGATCGCCTGTTTTGAGTAAATGCACTATGCTGGCTGGAGTAAATGATTTTTATCCAAAGTGATACACAAACCATATGGATTCAATCGTCTTTAAGTTTAAATGCTTTTGTCACAACAGAAACCTGGATCTTACCTTAACCACTATTCCACCTGCTGCTCTATATCCCGATCGCATGCCTTCTGGGACTTTTCCAGCTAATCCATCCAGAATAGCTGTTATTGTGTCCTGCTCTGCCGGCTCGGGGATTGATGGGTTCCTGGCTGAAGAGAGTGGGCTTGCACAGTGAAGAGTGAAGATAATCCTCTTCTCCACAGCACTCTGTCAGTGAGTTATTGAGGGACCCAAAAAAAACACCCGAATCCCATGTTACCACTTTGCAATATATGTGGTTCGGTCATTTGCTGAGAAATGGCTTTTATTTCCATAGTGTCGAGTTTAAACATCACCCTGACAACTCTGCCATTTCCCACCATTTCTGATGGTCAATATTCTTTGTTTAATTCAGAATCAGCACAGGAGGCCCGTCTTTGTGCACCTGCATTTGTAGCTGATATTTGAGGTTTTATTTACCTCTTTACCTGCCCAACACTAGAAAAACCGTGACTGACCGTATTTGCAGCTGAGAATTGACTTCCACTCCTCATGCTTTCTGGGGTAAAATAGGACCCCCCCCCCCACTGGAGTTTTCTGGAATGTGATATGAAGTTTATGGCTTTCGAAAAACAATATGGAAGGTCGGGCTAGGCAATTCATCAAATTTTTATTTCAATTACGATCTTGGTTTCCAGTGGTTATCAAAATTAATCGAGAGAAGACAATTATTGTGCCGCATTTTGTCTCGCACTGATGCTTGATTATAAGTCCAGCGCATAAATCCATCCACTTTTTATTTGTTTCTCAGCTGAATTATTTTTAGAGTCCAAGTACATCCACTGTTTAAAACTCAAGATTTTTTTTAAGTTAATTAAATGCATGATATTTCCAAAGTCCATGAGTAATCGTGTTTTATCACTGTGATCGCAATATTGACCAAAATAGTCATGATTTTGTTTTTTGCCATAATAGAGCAGCCCTAATGGAAGGTGCACAGACTAAACCATCATTCATAACTGCATTTCTAAAGTGTGGTTGGTGTGAATGCAAAGCATATGCCTGGAAGCCCAAAGAATTTGTCTAGTACAGGGCACTCACACATGGGCAGTTTGGAGTTGTGAGCCCTCCTACGTCACAGGTCTTTGGACTGCAGGACTCATAGGAGAAATATACACATAAATTATAAACCTGGAGGAAGAGACAATAGCTTTATTCACTGAGCCACCAATCAAACTTGAAAGCCCTTTTCAAAGTACAGACATCGGTCCCTTGACTTGTTGACTTTCGCTAATAAGATTGCAGACAACTGACTTGCTTTGTATGCATCACCATCCCTCCAAACAGCCTCAATACTTTTTCAGAGGCGCAATTCCTCAGTTCCTGGTCAAAGGTAGGGCAGATGTCTACTCACAAATGGACTGCAGGCCATTCGTCACCTAGGAGTGTCCCCCAGCCTCTTACACAGTGAAAGATGGATCACCCGTACTGGCCTATTATTGAAGGCAGTGCAGTCACGTTTATTCCTTTCTGTGAGATGCCAAAAAATCCTGCTTGTCTCATCAAGATTTAGGTTCGCCTGGCTGCTTTAGGGAGGGACGATTTATCATCTTGCGCTGTGTTAATGAGCTGGTGCCCAACAGGAATCCTGGATTACTGCAAAGGGCTATGACCGCTGAATGTTTTCAGGAGGAGCCTTTGTACCATCAGGGGTTAGTTTCATGGACCACAACCATAGGGAGTGCATGGCTGTTTCAGACATGGCTGATTATGCTTGGCACAGGCCATTGTTTTTCTTGGGATAATAGACGAATCGCCAGTAAATCACAGCTGAACCTAGCATTAGCTTAGCGGATGTCCAGAGTTTGTGCTGTTGTAGTTTATCAAGGGCGTAGCACTAAAAGGGCGACGTTTGCGAATCCCACTAATTAGAGGAAAGGGACAGACCTCTCAGAGTGAACAATGGGAGGTGTCAGGCAGTCAGTGTCCATATTTTCTTTTATATCTTTGGGTTGAAATGACAGCAACATGTTAGCACGCGCTCAACAGGAAGTGGGACTGAAAGATGCCTGTTTGTCAGGCTAAAATGCTGTTGATGGAACCTCAAAAGGTTTTTTTACACAGACGGGGAGAGCTCACCTTGGGTCCTCTTTTATTTGACCTACTTAGCACACAACTTCTTTTGTGTGTGAATAATTGATTTGAACAAATCACATCAGGGAGGTTTGTACTCTGAAGGAACTCAGTCCGGATGTTTTACCCGATGCTTCTTCAAGTCGACTTTTTTTTTTCTTTCTAAAACAGATGAGCACAATTATTTTGTGCTTATCCTTCCAGTAAAGAGTGAAACTCTCTGGGAACCTCCTTGGTACCATTTCTAGTTATTTTATGTGAGAAACTGTCCCTGTTGGCCAACTCTGTGGGGCCATCTGTAGCTAGTTGGATGAGCGCCTGATCTACGAGTCGGAGAGTTGGCTTTGAAAACGGCATCGGAACTGTTTGGGAAGGTGATGAGCGGAAGAAAAGATCTTAGTGAGCCCGCAACACAAAGCAGGTGACAGAACTGGGTTATGGGAGACATTTTGAGGTACGATTGTTCTGGGGTTGGTGGCAGAGTAGGTAGTACTGATGCTGGGAGATATTTAAGTCTTGAAGATATGAAAGGCAGTGACATAAAAAGCATGAACTAGCAGAAAGTTCCTCTGCTCTTACTGCGCAACTGCAAGGTGAGGGAAGAAGGTTTTTTTTTCTAGAGAATTCTTGCTATGTTGCTGAGCACTGCTGGGGTGTCCTGGTTCCGGAGGTTTCTAACTGAATTGGAGCAAGAGCTCATATACAAAGCTGGGCTGGAGGTTCTATGTTTAAATTACTGGAGGCAAATTTGTGTGAAAGACTGGAGGCATGAAAATCTGGTAAAACTCTTAGTGCATAATGCTTAGGTCAGCGATTGTCAAGCTCCTCAGGGAGAGGAATGGGGATTTTTGACAGTTAGGTAGATTGGATCCGGTGATGTAAATCTTCAGTGGAGCCATAACATGGTTCTGTGAATTTAGGGACGCGTGCTTTATTCCTGAAGCTGACGGGGTTTTTTTCAAAGGAGCATGATTCATATTTCACTGCATAGTAAGTCTGTGGTTTAAAGGCATTCAAGGGGTTGTCATAAAGAGTTTTGAGATCGTATGAGTGGTTTGAGAGTGATGCCCTGATGAGGAAATTTCGGCTGATATATTTGTGGCTAATATTACAGATAGCGATATTCGGCAGCAGTGAAGCTCACCGATCGGGATCGGGCGGCTTTGCCTGCAGTGAAACATGCTGATGTTGCTGGTGCTGATTACTGGAATGTTGATACATTGTTTTTTATCCCCAGTGGAAAATGAAAGATCGATCTGCAGGCCAGATTTCAGAATGAAATAAAAACGTGTCACGTGCCCTGTGAAGCCATCTTGTGGGCCGTATCTAGCTGGCAGGCCAGTACTTTGAGACCTTTGAGACCTCGTCTAAGTGGTGAACGACCCGACAAAATCCCTCGTTCTCCGCTATGGAAAATACCTACAGAGATTATTTGCTGCAGAGGGGGGTCAGAGTGTATCATTGTCAAAAATACTGACCAGTACAGTCATTTTGAGAGTTTTGCAGAGGTGTCAGAATCACTGGCTTTCCATACCTCTCAGTAACAATGATCTCATCCTCATGATTCACCAGCTCCTGTGTGTGTCTGGACCCTTCTGTGTAATGAGGAGGTACAGGATGGTGTAGCCCTGTGACCCTCATCGGATGGGCCCTTTGTTGGAGTTAGATGGTGCTGAAAACACAAATTGCGGCCTGTAGCGACATTAAAAATAAACACCTGCATGCACGCATTGCAAGAGTGGGAGCTGCAGTGGCGCATGCCTTCTATTCATGGCGATAAATGGTCTAATTACAAGTTACTCTAATGACATGTTTGAAAGAAACAACATAAAGTTGCCTTTGTGCGTCATAGCAATGAGATTCATCCTAAAAAATACATGTGCTCATTACAATTGTGGCCCCTGGATAATCTGTCAGTTTCATTAAGATCTCATTTGCTCTGAATACCTGTGATTTTTCACATGCTTTCCTGTTTCCATGGTAGCAACAGCAACAGACCCATTTATCTGGTGGTGTCACTGATGGATTATGGTTGGTTCCCTGGTTCTGAAGCCTCTTTTTTCCCTTATATTTACTGTGGTAACTACAGTTCCTCAGCCAAATACACAGAGCATTAAAATATCATCTGCTCTGTTTATGTCCTGGTGCTGGTCCTTACTTTCCATCCCCGCATCCATTCATCTCCTAACCGCTTCTCCTGGTCATGGGGGGGTCTGGAGACTGTGTGACATCGGGCACAGGGCTGGGGTACCTGGACTCATTTTTGTCTCAGTATGGATCTTTCACTCTTTAAGCAGAATAAAAAGGTGTTATTCACCCTGCCGTTTATTCAATTCAGTAACACAAATGATAATAATTATTTCATTTTTGTGGTTAATGCACATAGTGCTTATGTGATTCATTTTCTGGCATTCATTTAAGGGCTTTGAGCAACCCACCCCACCCCCCCACTCCCTCTCCCCCAGGAGCACTAGATAAATGGTTGACCTTGCACTCGCACCACAAGCTTCACTCTCACCTGAACATCTCAAAGTAGAGAAGATGGGATATGCAAGAACACAAGCTTTTCCAGTGTACAAATGGTGTGTAAAGTTACATTCCTTGACATGAATCGGAATTCATGGAAAACTGCTGAGTTAAAGATTTTAATTTAAATATCTCAATGTACTAATGTTGGTGTGAAACGTGGGGGAGGCATGGTGGTGCATTGGCTAGCATTCTTGCCTTATTCCTCTGGGACATGGGTTCAGGTCTCTGCCAGGGATCTGTGGAGTTTGCATGTTCTCCCCATGGGTTGTTCCCTGTCTTGTGCCTGTAGCTTCCTGGATAGGCTGTGGACCTCCTGTGACCCTGAATGAGGCAAGCGGTTTCAGAAGATGGATGGTATTAAAAGCAGAACATGCTAATTACTAGAGGATATTGGGTGATTAGAAAAACCTCATTGTAAACATCACTTGATGGACAAGTGAAGTCTTTTAGAAAAACCAGTGGGGGCATGTCCCTGTATTCCAGTTGATAAATATTGTGTATGCAATTAAGTGCAGATTGAAACGGGCACCATTTTGGGGTGGAACTCCAAGGCATCTTCTCGACATTCCACCTCTCCCCTGGCTCTGTTCGGTCCGCCTGATCCTGCAGAGGTGGCAGTAAATCCCAGAGGTTTAGTCACAGGTTTAGTGGGTGTTTGCTGATTTAACTTGGGTGCTGCTCCTTCAGCTGTGCTGCCCTCCTTGAGTCTCTTCAGACCCCTAATGACAGCCTGCAATGCACACGGCTGTCAATTATGGGTCAACAAAGTGTGTAGAGCAGTGTCTCCCAATCTGGTCCTCGGGGACCCGCAGACAGTCCATGTTTTTGCTCCCTCCCAGCTCCCTGCCAGATAGTATCTATTTTTGCTTCCTATCTCGTTCCTCCCACAAATTCCTGAATGAGTTCCCATCTCCAAAGGATGACACAAGGAACCAAACCAAAGCCAACTCCTTCAGGATGGCAGGAAAAAAATCTGGAAGTAGAACTGGCTGGAATCAGCCTTAGTTTCATTATCTCGTTTGTTCCTTAGATAACTATGCAAACCGTGAATGCATGTGTGCCACATGGGACCTTCTGAGATCCTCCAAGACCATGATCAGGAAGCATGGGAGGATGGGTTAAAGACCACAAGATGGGAGAGGGCAGCCTGCCCTGTTGACCTTTCCCTCCCAGGATTCCCGAACTTAGCGACACCAACGCATCCTCATTGATACTTTGGCTGGTCCTTTGATGCCTGGGAGTTAGTCTGGTACTGTAACATAACACTGGGACAGTGTTCTTAGCCTTTGGCTGCCTGCGATATTATGGCTGATTGTACCTGTTTCTGATTGTTTAATTGTGTTAGAGAGATGCTGGCATTGAGCAGTAAATGAGTCCAATCCTGGGGGATTTTTTCTTCTAAATTTCACTGCCAGCCATGGAGTTCAGTGTAATTCCAGTGCCACTGGGCTGGGCTCTTCCCCTGGGATCTGCAGTGTGGAATGATTAGCAGTCATTCCATTTTGTGGGAAAAAAAATGTATTATTTAGTGAGGTTTTTGAAGTTGGGATTGTGAGTGTTGATTGCTTCCCAGATGCTCAAAGTGTCTCTGTGTTTCAGGAACTGTGTGTCCATCTGCATTTAGCTCGTGTCATTTAACAGGCACTTACCCATAGTAACTCTACGTATTCGTACAGATGGACATTTTATTGCCTGCAGTTCGGCTTTAGTCTCAGGCTGCAGCACCAGATCCCTCTCGTGCAACTTGAACCGAAATCATTTTTGGTTCCAGCTGCTGAAGCTGTTATCCCGAGCAGCTTGCATGACCATGAGCATCAGGAAATGTGAGTGCATTTTAGTTTCAACTGACACCTCCCCGCCCCCCATCCGCCCCTGCCCCCCATCCGCCCCCCCCTGCCCCCGCGAGGTCGGTCTTTACTGCTGGATGGTGTATATCTCCTTCCAAGGCTTGCTAGCCCTTATTCCGCTGAGGTTCGCTTGCAGAGTTTAGCCCGCTTGCCAGATAATTTCCGCAGCTAGGCTTTGTTGATGGCCATCTGCTAGCCACTCTGAAGAAAAGGTCACAGGAACCAGGAGCTGAGATGGGGAGCTGTGAGTTATGGCCTCACTGGCTGTGGGACTCTGTGTGATTCTGTCTGACCCTCAGTTTAATTTGCACATTCAGATGCGTGGCTCTGATGTGATTGACCTCTGTGGAGATTAAGAAACCTGCTAGTCACAATATATCCAGGCAGTGGGAATTTATTTAATGAATGCTGGTGTGTGTGTGTGTGTGTGTGTGTGTGTGTGTGTGTGTGAGTTATGTATACATAACACTGTGGGGAAAAAATGTCCCCACAATGTGATAAACCAATTGTGACTGCAATCAAAAAACTAAAAATGAAAAAAAGACTTGTTTTGTTTGGTTACCTATGGTTAAGGTTAGGGCTGGGTGGGGGTTAAGGTTGTCATTACCAGGATTAGAGTTTTTTCCCATAGAAATGAATGGATGGTGTGTGTGTGTGTGTGTGTGTGCGAGCGGGTTTACCTATCCTTATGGAGACATAATGTCCCCATAACGTGATAAATATCCGTTTTTTTCCCCTTATGGGGACCGGTTTCCTGGTCCCCATAAGGGAAAACTCTATTTTATAAAAATCGGTGACTGCTATGAAAAAACTAAAAATGCAAAAACTCTTGTATTTTGTTAGGTTACTTATGGTTATGGTTAGGGCAGGGTAGGGGTTAAGGTTGTCATAGTTAGCGTTAGCATTTTTCCCATTGAAATGAATGAGCGGTCCCCATAAGGATATGTTTACCCTACATGTGCGTGTGTGTGTGTGTGTGAATAGGCAGAATGGGCCCCATGGAGAGACAGCTCGCAGTCCACGTGCCAACATCGCTGAGCCCCCCCCTGCACGCTTACCCCCCCAACCCCGCACGCTGACCCCCCCCCCCACTCTGACCCCTCCCCCCCCGTGCAGGCTGACCCCCACCGCAGGCTGAGAGGTGGGCTAATGCACCATCCTCCTTCTTGTTTTTGTTTTTTTTTTGCGCCTAGGATTTTTTATTTCCCCCCTGGGACTGCCATCCATTAGCTAATTTCTCATCATGGCTTCTCCATCACTAATTCATCCATGTATCCACCAAAATGTCCCAGCAATCATGTGACATGATGACTCCACCTAACAACGGACATGCACGCCGTGGGGGGTGTATCACCACCGCGCTGCCGCTCTGTCCAGTAGCTAATATGCTAAAATCATGGACATTTCATAGCTGCATTCAGTCAGCTGCAGAGCCGCCCCAGTCACCCTGTCCTGGGTGGGATTTGTGGGATGGAGGGACAGTCCGGGGCTTTTGGGTTACTGCATTCTCAGGAAATGAGTGAGCAGTGGGATGTTCTCGGTGCCGCACAGAGCGCAGTTAACTGGCGACAGGGGAAATGACTTTACTGAGGGCTTGTTATGGGGGCCCTGATCTGGCGTAGAGGTGAACTGACCTCCAAGGCATAAAATATTCAACAACCCAAAGGGAACAGGGAAGTTTATTTGAAAAGAAGGAGAAAAAAATGAAATCTGGACTGACAGGCCTTTCTGCTGAATCACACTCACCTGTATTTAAACAAATCATTTAAACAGGTACACTCTCTAGGCATTCAAAAACCAACAATCTGACAACGAGAAATGACATTAATGAGAGGTTGACATGCTTTATGTGCCATTTGCACAAGTACATTGGAATGCTTCTTTTTTGAAACCCTATCGTGCTCTGCTTTGACACACACAGACACACACACAGACACACACACACACATAGAGACACACACACACACGCACGCACACACACACATATACAGAGTAGGGTCAGGCCACTTATCCATCACCTGGAGAATTTCAGAGGATTTGTTTCATGCTTAAGGGCCCAACAGGGATGCGAACCAGCAACCTTCTGATCAGAGGCACAGAGGAGTTACCAACCTTCCCAAGTCACACACTCTACGTTTAGCCAGTATGGGTGGCAGTTTGTTTGACCTCATACCACTAGTGCTTGGTTTGGAGTAACATAAGATAACAGCCGATTGCTCAGACGTCGCCTCTGGTGAAAACAGTACCGGAGGACTTTGTCGCATAGAATGACGGCCATCAGAGGAATGGCATGCCGTCGGGTGAAATTTCGTGTTGTAGAGCTGTATATGGGGATTGGATTTCAAAGCTGATGGTCTTTGTGGGTCAGACACAAGGGGACCAGCCCACACCTGGACGGCACTGAGATGGGGGTCACTGTGGTCACGGCCCAGCCTCAGCTACGCTACACCACAGCAGGTCCGCCTGGCCTTACCTCCCTCACCACGCTGCCTTCTGGTGTCGTAAGCCAAGCCGAGAGATGGGATCACAGGGGCTTTGATCTGCAGCCTCTCTATCAACATGACTCGACTGCTCCCCTCCCCTCCAAGGTCTCTCCAGATGTTTTCAGAAGACTCAGGATTAGTTGTGATACCTCCCACACCCTGCATGAATGGTAATCTGTGGTGTCCTGGGTCCAGGGGTCAACAACCTTTTTCACAGTGAGGGCTACTTCTACAAAAAAATACCCTGGGCAACTACCAGTGGGGGGGGGGGGGGGGGGGGGGGCTGGGAACAGTAAAATTAATTATTCTTTCATGGCCACTGTACAGCACATATAGAAATACATGTTTGTACTCAACATACAAAAACATGAAATACACCAGATTCCTGGTAAGTGGGTTACTAACCATTGTCAGACATTCTGCATCAGGCGTATTCATTTCAGAGAGGAAGATAACAGACAGCCGGGATGGGCTGGGATGCTGGCTAGGCTTGGGTGGTATGGTGGTATTATGGTATTACCGCGGTATTTTTATTCAGTTCATCCCCCCCCCCCACCTGGACTGTGTTATAATGTCTGGAAGGTGGTTTACCGCCACTGAATACCGCTGACAATTTCAGACCCCCAGAAATTTTGGGAGGGACGATATATCTGTAATTTTTATCAGTGTCGAATGTAATCCAAGCAAAAAAACAAAAAAATAACGCAACTCATACTGACGCAACGTCCGTGTGCTAAGATAGCTAGTGACTTGAGAACGCAGAGTGAAGCGTGCAGAGTGAAGCGTGCAGAGTGAAGCGTGCAGAGTGAAGGGGACGGTCTGACTGGCTGGCGGCCACTGCTGCAGTCCTGGGAGACATCCCTCTGTTTGTAATCGCGTGGGAGAACTCGGGATGGGGGGGCTTCTGTTCGTCGGTGGGTGTGGCCTGATGTGAGCAGGGGTGCGTGGGAATGATGTCATCGTGGTAACTATGGAGAATATTCCCATACAGCATAATGCTGAGACTGGTGTGTAATGCACGTGGTAAATAATCCTTGCTGGGGGGGGGGGGGTTAGCATTTTCACAAAGCTGAAAATAAGAATAAATGAATAAAATAGCTGCCAGTCACATAAGCTTGTAAGCAAAATTGTTGTTGGTCATAGGATAGGAGATAGATACCTCAACCCAAATGCTTGTCCAGCATAAGAAGTCTTCAACATGTTATTGTTGGGGTTGAATCAGAAGGGTGGTTCTTTAGTAACACCTCTACTCCTGGAGGGGTGACATTGGTGATCACCTGTGTTTGAGTTCTTTGCGTGGTCATTGTAATGTGATTAGCCGTGGGTGCCTTAGCCGCAGACAGAGTTCAGGAAACGAGTTTCTGTGAAAACGGAGCAGGGAAAGTTGACGGCACAGCAATCCAGGACTCTGCCCCCTCACGTTGGACAACCCCGGGTCCGTCCTTCGGCTGCTGCTGGTCGGTCTTTCCAGCGTTGTGCCCCGAAGCCCGAGAGCGTGGAGATGGGTCACCAGTCTAATTGGATCAAGTAATGCGATGACAGACTCTGTCGATTAGCTTCCGCTTGTTCAGGGCATTTCGAAGGCTCAAGTGGCCCGGGGACATAGAGGGCAGTGCGGAAAAGACACCTGAATATTTAGGAGAGGCATTTTTTAGCAAGGTGATGGTAATTCAAGACAGCTTCTCCAGCTTTCTGGGTGTGCCACATAGTGTCAGTGGCCAGGAAACGCTCTTCAGATACCCTCAGTCCTTTTATTTCACGCAAGGTCCTTTCTGAAGGGATCACCTTCAGCCGGCTTTGACAGCGACTCCCCCGAAGCGGGCGTGCTCGTGGCAGCCATTATTACCAGCGTAGCCCCTGCTCTCCCTCCCCCAGAACACAGGGGACAGGGACAAGGAGCTGTTCCCTTGGGGCAGAACAGCGCTGGTCAGATGTCACATTTAGTGACAGGGAGCCCTGGAGGTGCCAGCTCAAGGCGCTTTTTCAGCAATGGAGATGGGGGTGATTTTAACGTGGTTATCTCTTTGTAGCATGGCAGCGTTGGATCTGCTTGAGGGTTTAAGGGGGTCGGGGTGAAGTCATGAGTGAGGGCTTTCATCTCCCAGCAGGTCTCAGCATTTTCCTTCCCACAATCCCCTGCAGCCACTGGCTTCTACTTACGGGCCTGTGTCGTACTTCACAGTCACAAGTTCAAAAAATCCCACAGAAAAAGGGTGCAAATACGCTGTTAAAATTAGTTTCCTGAACCCCCCCCCCCCACTCCACTGCCTACGTGTTCCACTTCCTTATTCCACACAGCTTCAGACACTGGCTGTGTGGGTCTTGGTTCCCCGTCTGTTATTCTTTGCATGGAATTTTGGGCAGAGATCTCTCCAATGGGCCATGTGAGACGGACATGCAGGGTCTGCAAATCGCAGCTAACCCATGTGTCCATGTGTAGAGGTGAAGGCCACATCTTTAAAAGCAAGGGGCTCTGGGTAAGATTTACCTTTTTTTTAGCTGATGCCTTATAGTCATTTTACTGGCGAAGGAATTGAAACTCAAGAGTACAAAACCCTTATAATACAAGTCTGTGTCCTTAATTACTAGGCTACCTGCCATTCCGTTCTGTGAAATGCTCACCTTTAATTTAGGTCACCTCAAATCCAAAACCAGAGGATCTGCCGCTGTCTTGTTACAGGAACTGAGACTGGACAAGTACAAGTTTGAGGCTAATTTTAATTAACCACCAAACCCGCAAACACCCAAAACTCCCTCTTGGGGAAGCATCCCAGATGTTCTGCCCTGAGTACATCTGAGGATCTCAAGAAGAGCACGTGGTGCTGTAGAAAGCTATGCCAGCACATGAGAAGATAAAAGGCAAAGTCCCTTGTTCAAACAGAGGGATTTGAACCTGCAACCTTCTGGTCACAATGGTTTTTAACCTTCACAGAGTCCCACATAGACAATTGTCACATTTTCATCTGCTTTTTCATGACTAAACAGCTTACCGGTTTAGTCATTCAAAATCTCCTCCACGAAATTCCTTCCTTGTGTCAATCAGCTGTATAACTGATAATGCAATTGTGAGTCTCAAGTTAGCTCGACAGCGGCAGCAACCGATTGCATTAATAAAATACGTTTCTAAATACTGCTGGAATGTGGATCTTTTCAGGGAAGCCCTGCATTTCCTTATTTGAACTGTTTCTTCGGTAGATTCTGGCCCAACTTAACACACTGTGGTAACATCAGTTTGTCGTCTAGTATGAAGTCAGAAACACTTCAACAGAAGCTGGACTGAAATGGTAACTTCCTTCCTGGGTCAGGCCAACTCGGGAAGTCTAAGCAGAATGTGCCTGAACCTGAAAGACCACTTTGTTACTGTTTCTGACCAAAAGCCTAAGCCTAATGGATTTGTTGTACGTCCTTTCACATGATGTCCACAGTCAATATTCCTTCATCAACACTCAGTTCTGATGCTGCAGAATGACTTCAACGGGACAGAGAATTCTGTGAGTTGAGTATTTATGCTTTTCTGGCAGCAGCTGAGGTCCCTGGATCCATGAAGGGCAAATTCAGAATTATGATTACTGTGCTCGCTGTCTACTTGCATTACAATAACATACGGGTATGGCCCTCATTTCAGTTCATTTTTGCGCAGGTGTTTAAATTTGTGCGAGTGGGTGTCCTTACTCTGTTGTGCCTTGAGTTGGCAAGGAGTGGGAAACCTTGTGTTTTCACTAAGAGGGGCAGAAGGATGGAGCAGACCTGACCCTGATCTCACCCTCATGTTTAAATCGCTGCTTTTCCTCGCCGTCTTTCCATTCCACTGCAGCCTGATTAACCCACGAGAAGCAGCCACTGGCTGCAGCGGCTCACGGGGGTGGATTACACTTCAAAGTGAGCCCTCTTAAAGAAATGAAGGCACTGGGTTTTGCCCCCACTACAGCTCTGAAGCACTGCCCATCCCACTACTGTAAAGCTAGAAAAATATTCGACCCCCACGACCATTTGTCCAAGCCTGCAATAGAGAAACCCTTCGGCGAGAATGATGGATAAGATATCATTTGATTGTCTGGCTTCTCATCATTACTGATGTGTTAAGCGAACTACAGAATATAGCTTGTAGTGTTTGCCATACCCCTCCCCGTGGCCCCCCCCCGTGCCGTTTAATAATGAGGATCGTTCTCCATGAGCTCTGACCTTGCATTGGGTTTCCTCATCATATTGATCCCCCCATTCTAATGTTCTGAGTGGGTGAAAAATTTGGGCAACATTTTCGCTTTCCTGCTATGGGGGATGGGAGGTTGCCAAATGTAGCGGATGGCCCAAGTCATGCCTCACTCGTGGCAGCTAGGTGGCATCGGCGAGCCCCATTAAGAATCAGCCACTGATTTCTGTTGTTCTATAGCGGTGCAGCTGGGCAGTTTGTTGTCATGCAGTCACACAGCATTTATAATACCAGACAGCAACAGGACAGGGAACGGGAACCACAGCGGTAGTTACAAGCAGCGGCAGATTAACGAGTTCAGGGGCAATCAGGCTCATAACTCGGCAATCGGGCTAGTAAAATCGTATATATATAGGAAATAGTCTGCGCATACGCATACCAAAAAATACACAATGGTATAAAATCCCGCAAAAACAGGTGCATGTGGGATTGGTCTCCCCATTCAGTTTTAACCAATCACCAACTCCAAACAAATAAACAACCAATAAAGGATCACTTAAATAAATAAATATATAATAACAATAATAAAAACAAAACTAGATGACCAATGTGCCCCCCCCTGATCACTCTGACCCCATGGCTGCTGAAGCCTATTCATTAATCATTGGTTCCTCTGCCTCTTTGCTGCAGGGAGCTCGCGTCTGGGTGCGGGACAAGGATCAGCTCCTGGCCTCCACGGTCAATTCCTGCGACGATGGCTCGCTCGTCCTCACCACGGACTACGGGGAGGTAAGATCTTGCGTCTTCCTTGCTCTCCACAGCTGTCAGATATTTCCTGTCGATTGTTGACAGCCAAGGGTTTCCATATGATACGCAAATGAGTTCTTCAGTAAGGAGTCAATCTGACATAATAGCATGAGACTGGATGGTCAGCGGATAGCATGAGGCTGGATGGTCAGCGGATAGCATGAGACGGATGGTCAGCGGATAGCATGAGACGGATGGTCAGCGGATAGCATGAGACTGGATGGTCAGCGGATAGCATGAGGCTGGATGGTCAGCGGATAGCATGAGACTGGATGGTCAGCGGATAGCATGAGACGGATGGTCAGCGGATAGCATGAGACTGGATGGTCAGCGGATAGCATGAGACTGGATGGTCAGCGGATAGCATGAGGCTGGATGGTCAGCGGATAGCATGAGGCTGGATGGTCAGCGGATAGCATGAGACGGATGGTCAGCGGATAGCATGAGGCTGGATGGTCAGCGGATAGCATGAGACTGGATGGTCAGCGGATAGCATGAGGCTGGATGGTCAGCGGATAGCATGAGGCTGGATGGTCAGCGGATAGCATGAGACGGATGGTCAGCGGATAGCATGAGGCTGGATGGTCAGCGGATAGCATGAGACTGGATGGTCAGCGGATAGCATGAGACGGATGGTCAGCGGATAGCATGAGACGGATGGTCAGCGGATAGCATGAGGCTGGATGGTCAGCGGATAGCATGAGGCTGGATGGTCAGCGGATAGCATGAGACGGATGGTCAGCGGATAGCATGAGGCTGGATGGTCAGCGGATAGCATGAGGCTGGATGGTCAGCGGATAGCATGAGGCTGGATGGTCAGCGGATAGCATGAGACTGGATGGTCAGCGGATAGCATGAGGCTGGATGGTCAGCGGATAGCATGAGACGGATGGTCAGCGGATAGCATGAGGCTGGATGGTCAGCGGATAGCATGAGGCTGGATGGTCAGCGGATAGCATGAGGCTGGATGGTCAGCGGATAGCATGAGACTGGATGGTCAGCAGATAGCATGAGACGGATGGTCAGCGGATAGCATGAGACGGATGGTCAGCGGATAGCATGAGGCTGGATGGTCAGCGGATAGCATGAGGCTGGATGGTCAGCGGATAGCATGAGACGGATGGTCAGCGGATAGCATGAGACGGATGGTCAGCGGATAGCATGAGGCTGGATGGTCAGCGGATAGCATGAGGCTGGATGGTCAGCGGATAGCATGAGACGGATGGTCAGCGGATAGCATGAGGCTGGATGGTCAGCGGATAGCATGAGGCTGGATGGTCAGCGGATAGCATGAGGCTGGATGGTCAGCGGATAGCATGAGGCTGGATGGTCAGCGGATAGCATGAGGCTGGATGGTCAGCGGATAGCATGAGGCTGGATGGTCAGCGGATAGCATGAGACTGGATGGTCAGCGGATAGCATGAGGCTGGATGGTCAGCGGATAGCATGAGGCTGGATGGTCAGCGGATAGCATGAGACTGGATGGTCAGCGGATAGCATGAGGCTGGATGGTCAGCGTGGCCGGTGAGGGGTACGTGTGGCATTAGTAGTTGGGTTTGTACAGTAACTGTGTGTCTGTGGGGGTGAATACAGTCTCCTCTTTCTTCTACCCTCCCTTGCCGCCTGGGACATACAGGCCCCATGAGAAGCACAGAACCAGGGTGTTGAATGAGCCAAATGCTGTGGCCTTGCTTATCTCTCTGACATTGAGCAAGACCTTTGTGTCTGGAGGAAATCCCGAGCCAAGCACACAGGCGGGGGACAAAGATGGCCATGGGAGAGAGGAAACAGAGAGACATAGAGTGAGGAAGAAAGGGAGGGAAATAGAAGGAAAGAGACTGAGCGATAAAGGGAGGGAGAAGAGGACATAGGAGCCAGGAAGGAGAGAAAGACGGGACAGATTTTTAATTGTGTAAATCGATCAATAGAGCAACAAAAGAAAGCATCTCGCTCAGAGATGACTGTCGCATTGCCAAATAATTTTTAAAAACGGAAGCGGTCGGAAATGACTTTCTTGTCAAGATTTGCTTTGATTTTTCAAACTGCAGGGAGTCTAACTGTAACTCGATTCAAAGGACTGTCTTTGGAAATTGATGCTCAGTACTGACAGATTTTCGCCAGTTACTTTTATTTCCATTTTGATCACTATCTCACTTGCATCAGTCTAATGACTTACTGCTAATGATGAGAGTGCTGTCTTACATGATGAGTGATCGGGGAGAGGGCTTCAGAGAGCTTTATGTAGCTATTTTGTATGTTCATCTGCCCAGTTGACGCTTTTTAAACCCTTAATAAACATTACCAAAGGATTCTTCATACATCGGGTTATCAGTTGCCATGGAAACACATAAAATCATTAAAACTAAACTGCCCATCATTTCCTGGTGTTTCTTCTTGCTCTTGCATTGATCACAGCAATGCATTCCTGCATCTCTCTCTCGCTGTCTGTCAAATGCCGTTATGTCTGTAGTGTGCGCAGGTGTTTAAACCGTGTGATCTGAGCCCCATACACATTTGTAGAGCTTTCTGTGGAATTACCCCCCGCCTCCATGTCTGTTCACGGACATTTATTGGAGATATATGGCTCCTAGACCTTTAAACCATGGCTTTGAACTTGGTGCAGGGCCATATCTTACACAAGACAACTGCGTACCGCACCTGCCCCCTGTTGTGTCTGGGCCGTTTGGCCTAAAACTCCTCCATCCCATCTCGCTTTCTCACACTCAGTTGGTTGTTCTGCTTCTGCAGAGTGCTTTCTTTCTCTGCCAGATTCTTCTTCTGTCCTCTGATTCAACTGTGGATCGTGGACTTATCATGTCATTTCCAGGGCAGCGTGGGTTGTGGAAAACAAACCTCTGCCACAGATGGGGCTGGATACTTTAACCCTCAATGGGTCCTTGTCAGAAAGTTACGTTCCAGGTCCTTGGGGTTCAAGTTGCACCCCTATCCATTGGCATATATAATTCAATGGTACCAAGCTCAAATTCAATTAACTAAAGTTAAGATACATTTATTAGTTAACTGCATGATGCTTGCACAGCTTACGCAGTGAGATAGTGCAGTTAAAGGGGTTGCGGCAGTGTGGGGGGGGGGGGGGGCAGCAGAGGGGACTGGTCATATAATGCACATTCCGACTGTATCCTCTTGCAGAATGTGTCGAAGAGCTTCAGCTGTGGAATACCTAGCCATGGTGTTATATCTTTTCTAACAGTTGAAATGCAAACAAAACAAAATGGCTGACTTTTTTTTATATCCGAAAATGTTCTAGAATATAATAACATAAAAAATTATAGTAGCAATTATCACTAATTAACTGAATTTGTCGATCATATCAATGTCATAAATTAACCCTAAAAAGGGTTATGTAATAGCAACTGGACTTTGTTTTTCATAGAAGACGTTTTGCACTCCATCCAGAGTGCTTTCTCAATTCTGACTGACTGGCATAGCAGGTTGATGAACCCTGTGGAATCCTCAAGTTGTTAGCACTAGATGGTCACTTGTGGGTTGTTGTTGTTCCTCCTGGCTTTCATGTGTTTCACTGATACCACCTGAGGCCGAGCGTGAACGACTTTGGAAGCGTCTTGGCAAAGTTGAAAGAACTGCATTGTAGGTGGACCGGGAGGACAACTGCTTCAAATGAACGACCGTCGTTGAACAGAGGAGGTGGCCTAAGACGTCTATCACCTACCTACAATGCAGTTCTTTCAACTTTGCCCAGACGCTTCCACAGTCGTTCACGCTCAGCCTCAGGTGGTATCAGTGAAACACATGAAAGCCAGGGGGAACAACAACAACCCACAGGTGACCATCTAGTGCTAACGACTTGAGGATTCTACAGGGTTCATCAACCTGCTATGCCAACCAGTCAGTCAGAATTGAGAAAGCACTCTGGATGGAGTGCAACACTTCTTCTATGAAAAACAAAGTCCAGTTGCTATTGCATAACCCTTTTTTAGGATAACCATGACCTGGATAACTGAGAATCTCCACAGACATCTGTCATAAATTAAGTTTTTTTTGGGGTGCATTTTGCACCCCCGAAGAAAGTATGCCAGCGATAATTGACGTCAACACTTTTTCTATCATTTTCTGCATGACGGTATGTAAAACTGGTGCACTTACAATGTCCTAGAGGATAACTGCTGTAATTTTAATAACAACATGGTAGTAGCCATAGAAATGGGCAGGGGGTGCAGAACGCACCCCAAGGAACCATTGAGGGTTAAGCCTCAGGCTAATATTAGTTTCCCTGATGTGCTTCACTGTCATGGGCAAGGACCTGCTGCACCCATTTCAGTGTATTGTGATGTAGCCGCCACACTCAGGAAACTCCCAGGTTCGATTTCCTGATGAAGGCCTGAAGGTGGTACAGGGGCAGGTTTGTGCCTTTGTGTTTCAGTGGCAGGGCGACCAAGCACCTGAATCCCTAATACTGGCACTGTGAGTCATGTGACCCCTGTCACCATAGCTCATGTGTCATCATCAGCATCATTGTCATCATCATTATCATTGCCATCTTTACAATGACTTAGATATAATATTTACCAAGAACACACCTCGGTGTACATATCTGTTTAGTGCTTTTCATGTTTTGATGGAAATTGCTTTGAATTATGACTAAATAAAACTTTTGATGATAGGGAAGCCTGCCGACATCCTGCTATTTTGATATAAATCTTTGTCTCTATGTTTTGCTTATTTACCAGATTCTTTAGCCAAAGGGACATGCAGGGTCCAACAGTCCCTGGAGCAATTGGGGATTACAGGCCTTGCTCTGAGGCCCGATGGTGAAATCACACTGCCAAGTCTGGGATTTGATCCAGCGACCTTCTGATCACTGACAGAGCATCCTACCCTGCTCAGCCGCACGTTTGCAAGCTGCAATGCCTTTGGGGTAGAATGGATGTATTCCACCACTGTTTCTTCCCCAGTGTTTGCAGTTTGAGGTGTGACACATTCACTGTATGGTCACATGTTGTGCCTTGGCATCTGTTTGATATTCAGCTCCTACTGGATAGGCTTGTTATGAAGGATGGGAGTTACGATGGTGCTCTTGCTTCTGTCTTGCTGTCTGCTCTCCGCTGGCCCTCTGGTCACGGCCAGCCTCCTTTGCCGCTAGACTGTGCCACCCCTCAGCCCTGCTACGAGCTAGTGTGGTGCGGTGTTGCCATGGAAACGGCTGCGGTGTTGCCGCAGCAGCGGAGACAAGTGTCTCTCATTAATCCACAGCCGCATGGACGTGTGAGCAGCGTATGGCCGGCTGCTAGCGCGCCAGCCTGGAATCTGCCTCCTCTAGGTGCAGTGGTGCACCGCGGAAGCATGGGGGGGGGGTGCCAAAGAAGGAGGATTTGGGATGGCTTTCCAGACTGGCAGGTTTGCAAAGGGATGTCTGCTGGGGGCACGATGGGTGTGGATGTTCGGGGCCCACAGGTGTGGCTCTAACTGAGCTCTAATCAAGCACGCAGCCGGTGTGTGGGGTGGTGCTGAGTCATGTGACAAGAGCAGCATTGACATCTCGCGACCCCTTTGACCCTGAGCACGATATGTGATCACCACATTGATTATTCTGAGGTCTAATTAGAGACGAGGAGAACAATCACGGCTGGGTTGACACTGTATCTATCATGAGAATGAATTCATTTTGGTCCCAAAGGTCAGGACCATATAAAATATCCATAGCATGTAGCTATAAATGATAGGGCACCAGTTAAAGTGCCTCAGACGTGGCCTGGAGCTTATTGTCCTCCAGCGAAAGCCTCAGCCTGTGACCTGCACACTTGCTCTGTGGCTCCTGAGGCGATTTACAGTCTCATGTTACAAAATGGTGGCGAAGAAGCCATGACATCTTGCTATATCCTTCAGAACACTCTCAGCTATGCATTCCTCTGTCTCTCTCTCTCTCTCGTTCTTTTGTTGTGCAGAGAGTGAGGCTGCACTGGAAATATAGGGAATGATGGAAGCAAACTCTGCACCCCAGCCGGTTGATATAGAGATGGCTTTTGGTGGGAACGGGTTGCCTTCATGGAATCCTACTGCCACACATGAAGAGGCTAATTAGCAATTTTCCCAGAAACCTTGGGGAGTCAACAAGTGGCTCTAGGCTGGGTGGCGGCCTTTGGCCCAGGAGTGGAATTCTGCAAGTCTTCAGCGTGCCCTTGGTGCTCAGAGGCAGTGGTCACACGGGAGGTCACATGATATGAGAATTGTGGATGTAGCCCCGGGGCCTTGGGCACTGCAGCAGGAGAAACCGGGGGGAGATCTGAGAGCCTTGGCAGTGTGAGGCAGCACTGATGGAGCTCTCATGGAGGAGCTTCTGCAGCAGGAGAAACCTGGGGGAGATCTGAGAGCCTTGGCAGTGTGAGGCAGCACTGATGGAGCTCTCATGGAGGAGCTTCTGCGTGCATCTGTGCTGAAGGAGGGTACAAGTCAGTTCACCGTCCCCCTAAACCAGTGTTTCCCAATCCCAATGGGGGGGGGGCAATCTTATGCAAAAAGGGCCACTGCATATGTGGGTTTACATCACTAATTAGAGGACTGATTGGCTGAAGAGTCCTCACACCTGGCTTTGAACAGCTGGTCTACAGGTGATCCCAAAAACCTGCACACACACCAGCCCTTTGCAGATAAGATTGCCCCCCACCCCTGATTTACCAGCTTACATAGAGACCTTTACAGCAGTATTTCTGGGCATTTCATACTGAGGTTATCTAGACTGAGCTTCCATTGAACGCCCAGGTACCATTGTAAGCAGTATAGGAGCAGGAGATGCACAATAACTTCTAATAAAGCAAGAACCTAAAAAGACTATTCAAGGACTATATGTGCAACATACTGTAAGAACATTTAAGACATCCATCCCATCCATCCATCCACCTATCCATCCATACATCCACCCATCTATCCATCCATCTCCCATCCATCCCATCCATCCACCCATCCATTCGCCCATCTATCCATCCATCTCCCATCCATCCATCCATCTGCCTATCCATCCATACATCCATCTATCCGCCATCCATCTATCCATCCATCCGCCATCCATCCATCCATCTTTCAATCATTTATCCTGCTTAGGTTCGTGGGCGTCCTAAAGCTTATCCAATTCTGCATAGGGCTCAAGACCAGGCTACAGCCTGGACAGGATTCTGATGTGGTCACTACCAGAAAATAGAGAAATAGGGAACTGGTTTCCACAGGATTCCCAAACATATTTACACATGTACATATATTCAGTGAACAGCTGCTGATACTGGTGTGAACATTTAGGTGATATTCTCTGCTGGTTCTGTGTACTTAGGGGTATGAGTCACCAAGACTCCTCCCCTTTACCATGCTTTTGGTGAATCTCCATATCTCGGCTGCTCCTGTCTCTGTTTTCATATTCACTAATGTGACATCAGCTGCTCCAGTTCAGTGTCTTCAGTAAACCTTGAGATGTGAGCCAGGAGATGCCCGGACCCCTTATGCTGGCCTAACACCAAACGGCCCAAGACATTTCACCAGTGTCTACAATTTCCCAGTGTCAGAAGAAAATCATGAAATTTTTGCTAGAGTTGTGGCACTCTCCTGTCTTCTTGATTGCTCGGTGTAAGGTGGTCGGGAAAGTTGTCATTTTCACGTCTTGAAGTTTGGATAAAATCAATCATATTTAATATTATCATAGGTTTTCGCTTTTGGCTCATGCAAATAGTGACGTGGACATTGTCAACATCCAGACAGGAAGCAGGAAAGTGGGAAGAGGATGTCAGGTAGGGTAGACAGACACGGAGGATAGACAGACTTTGCTGTCCTTGCTCATGCAACAAGGGTTGTGTCCACATTCTATGGTGTCTCCTCTTTTTACTGTTTTATCACAGCAAACCACTGCTCACACGAACAGCTGTGGCCAAGCGTTGGTTCTGTTTCTACTCCATTCTTCTGCGGTTTTTCTCTTCCTGTAAATTTCCACCAGAAGCATGATGGGAAATAATCTCAAATGGAATCTAGCTGCAAATAGTAACCCTGCAAGATCCTCAAAATCATAATCCGTGACAAAAAAACTCTGTGACTAATGACGCATTGTCTTTAGAAGTAAGAGGTTGTCAGACTTTGACAAGTCATTTCAGAGTCTTTTCAAAGTCTTGTAGTGTATTGTTAGCATTAGCAGAGAGATCAGTGACTAATTTATATGGGAGCACAAATCCCAGTTGCATTGCCTCCCATCCTGGAAATTGATTCTTCATGGAAGGGTTTCTGAAATCCCCCTACAAGATTGAATTTGCCGTACATGATGATGTCTCCAGTGAAATGTTCAAAGAATGTACTCTCTTTTGATTTAAATTATGCTGAGTGACTTCCTACATCAAAGGTCTGATTTCTGATAGTAATTATCTGGTTGTGTGCATCTGCATTTGCATGTGTGGGTGTGCACATATGCATACATCTGGATACACAATGGCATCACACAGGCCCAGACCGTTATGACTTATACACTAGAATCCATAAGTATATTACCTGCAAAATACCAGTTTATTGGTTTGCAGGTTCAGGCTCTAGGAAGACTTCAGCATGTTTTTATATTATTCTGTATCTACGCTCCCCCAGTATTTATAGTTTGGTATTTGTTGTTTCTCTACTGTTCCTTGTGTGCCGCTCCATGACAGTGAGGCGGCAATAAAGTGACTCGACTTTACTCGGTCCATCGACTCATCTCCAGTCTTCAGTTTCTTCATTATTAAAATATTATGCCATGTTTCTTATGCTTGGCTATTATCCAAAGCAAATTGTGCAACCAGATGTTCTTGCCAAAGCATTCTATATTATACTGATGGTTATAAACAAAGCCCCTGAGATTTCTACCCACAGCATTTCATCTAAAAGTCCTTAATCCCTTTGCTGCTATTGTCACACATTTGTGCTCATCACTGTTTATGAGACCACTTAAAGGACCTCGTTTTGGGGTGACTGATGGTCATGCTCTGCCTGCAGAATGAGATAATTGCATGAAACTAGCCGTTACTTTGTACTCGGTCTTCTTACTGTGAGCTATGCGTCTTGTACAAATCAAATGAAGCTTTCTGCTTCATTTGATTTTGCTTTGAGGAAATGTCATTTACCTAAATTGACCTTTAGTGCGTCAGTGACCTTTGTGATTCAGAAAACACTGGCATATTTCGAGGAGCTTTTTAATGATGATTTGAAGTAGATTGTCTGAAAGTGTGTGCGATTATTTGAGCGTTAGTTCACAAACACTGTTAGAACTTTGCAACTCTTGTGGAATTTAATTGGTGATTGTGAGGAGACACAAAAGATAGACGCTGGTGCAGATCAGTAAGGAAAGCATGATCTTTACTTCCAAAAGTTTCACACAGCCGGTATCACAGTTGCCGAAGCTTTCAAAAGAGGGCGAAGGTGATACATGGTGATTGGGGTAGAGGCGGCAATTGTGATCCGTGATCCATACAAAAGGTGGGTGATCGGCATCGGTCAGCAGCGGGCAGAGGCAGTAATCGAAATCCAGGGTGCAGGCACAAGTTGGGCAAACGGCGTCGGTCGGAGGTGATGGGCTAGGCATAGCTCGGGGGCTATGGAACGAAACCGAGGTCAGTACACGAGGAGACAGGCGCGGGTATGAATGCTCAAACTCAGGTAGAACCATGAAGATCTGGCAATGGTGAGTCAGACCTCACAGAAGATAGCGGACAGCTGGGAGAGGCGTGGCTCTGAGAAGGAGCCACTGGGCCGATCGTGGAAAAGAGCGAGTCCTGACGATGGGACGTCCTCGAAGGGGAGTGAGGAAGGCGAGGAACGTCTGGGGTGATCTGTGACAGGTGATGACTAAAGTGAACAGAACAGAGTGTGAAATGTAAAAGATTTGGGAGATGAGGTGTGGTTCTGAGATACAGTACCAAATCCAAAGGTTTATTCCAAGAATATATTCCATATTGTTTGTGAACATATCATGAAATTATCTGACTTTATTATCTGACTATATATTTATCTACTTAACTGAAGTATTAATTCTACAACTAAATTTGTTCTTGATATGAATCAGAGCAGGAAAAGTCAGTCACTGTATTTTTGATAGAATGTAGAAGAAAGAATGCAGAGTTTGGAACACAAAATTTGAAATGTAGATTTTGGCATGTAGAGAATGAAACAGAAGATTGAATCAAATATGATGGATATAATACAGGAATGTAAGGAAAGGGGAGAGAGAGGAGCATTATGAGTGAGCGATTTAAGATGTATGGCTTTCATTTGAGGCCGGGTGCATGTGTGGGCTGGACAATGCTGGGCCTTTTTGCAAATCTCCACGCACAGTCAACTGGTATTGGGTGGGAAGACCACAACCTCCGTTTGTTCAGTGCAGTATTGATTCTTGTGCTTAATTGCCAGAGAATCAATGTAACGATGGATGTCCGCTGATAAATTTGCATGTCCTGGTGTAAGGGAATGTGTTGGGGAATGTCCTGGAAGTTAATGTGAATGTCAGGGACTGATGGAATGATCTCGATGTAATAAGTGTATTTGTATTTTAGTATCGATTCGTTCCTGGCTATTCTGTGTGGTTGACAATCTTATGATTGAGTATAGACCTCCCCTAATTCACTTTTTGGTGACATTACTACAGTAAACAGCGACTTCTCATTGTGCAGTCTTTTTGATCTGTGAGGGTGTAATGGCTGATTTCATTATCATCAGTTAGCAAAAATGTTAGTAGAAGATTGAAGAGGAACTTGGACTAGAACCACATGACCCAAGCATTCCTGTCTGTGTCCCTCACATTCAGATGAAGATGAAGATGGCCCATCACTTAGCAACCAGGGGTGGCAGCACAATTGTTTAGCTCAACACCAGACTGTTTTGAGATTAATGGTTCGGAAGGGGTTATGTTTTCATGTGACTGAGACATGCTTCTCAAACCTGATTAATTCTGGGAGAATCCAGCAGTTAATTCATTTGACATTTAACACAATGTTAGGTGCACTTGATTAAGTTATTTTATTACATTTAAGTTCCTTCAAAGCACAATGTGTTACTTGTCAGTGTAGTATCTTGGTGTACATTGTTATTATGTTGCTTTTATGGATATAATTTTTCCTTTGGCAACTCCAAGAGGCCTTTTCAGAAGCTTTTTCAAGTTTTGCACATGACAAAATATCATAATGGCTGGAAAAAGATAGGGAATGAAATCACTGTTAGAAGAGGTAGCATGGAATAAGTAAGTTCTAAATCGAAGTCCAGTGCTGACCTACATGTGGAAAATGAGGCCTGTATTTATTCCTGGGGTCTTGAAATTGGGACACTCTTTTCGGTTCCAAGTTGAGATCTGCTCTAAACTTGGAGAGACTCCACAGACTTATGGATACATGTAAACATTTTATATTTCCCACTTACCTCCCTAACAGATTTTTCCAGAGCTTTTGCATAGCTGTAAAGGTATCGGAGTTTGGCTGTAGGATCTTAGTTGAAGAGTATGAACTCAATCCCTCTTCTCGCTTTAAAAGCAGGGGAGGGAGCATCATGCCACGTGTGTGACTTGAAAGTATTGTGCTGATACACAAAGGTAAATAATATTTAATTATACGAAAAATTTTGCGGAAATGTAGAGGAATTGTACAATTGCTTGCAATTCCCAGTGTGAGCTCTGGTTGAGGATGTCAGCTGGGCTTCATTAATTACAACTGCTGTCACTGAGGTATCTATAAAAAGAAACGACACGTGTAATGAATGCAGAGCCTAGTGCCTTCACAGGAAGAAAAAGTGTTTTTTTAGATTGTTCTTCTCTGATCTTAACCACACAGTGCACCAGTTACCTCCGTCATAGTTGCATGCTTTGTGCCAGAAAAAAACCGTTGAAGAAGGATCAAGGTTTTTTATCATCAAATGTACATAACCCATAAATAACTCTATCGTAAACAAACACTCAGCATATACATGTGCAAGAGGAGAATCTGGACAATAAAGTTTCAGTTGAGGTGTATGGTGTTAACCACACAGTGTACTAGTTACCTAGATCACAATTACAGTTTAATGAATGCACAGCCTAGTACAGTACATCAGTAGAATAAATGGTGTGTTGTAGAATGTTCTCCTCTGGTCTTCCCTGCGGTGCCCTTTTTATCTCCATCATGGTCACAAACGATGAAGTGCTGCAGGGTGAGGTGAAGGAGCTGTCTCATATAATCTGGCAGCTGGAGAAGAACCGCAATGGCCAGTATGAAATCTCACATGCTCATCATCTCAGCGTCCGTCTTATGGTGTGAAGAGCCCTTTGATTCCACTGAATTTGCCGCCTTTTTTTGTGACCCCGTTAAGTCAGGTGTAACTTATTGGGGTGTCATGAGTGGGGCCCTGACCACTACAGAGGTGGGTCTCACTGTGTGGTGTCCCAAGCAGCTCTCACGCAAACACACTATCACACACAGACACTGACAGGAATGCGTAATATACATGATCGTTAGCTGTAAATGAGCGCACAAGCCAAAAAAAGCCAGCACAAAGCCACTAGATGCACAACTGCACAAATAAAAGTGAGCTTACAGACACAACCAGGGAATGCAAACACGCGCAGAAGCTCAGAAAGCGATAGACATACAGTATGCACACACAAACGCGAATGAATGTATGCACATGGGCGTGTACATATAACAGCCAGATGGGACTGGTGGTAAATTCATTGCATGGAATCATTTAAAAACCTGTTACTGGAGCTAGACATTCTGGGGCCAGTAGTGGGCTGTTTATCTGTCTCTCTGTAATGGGTCCACTCGCAGTGTAATGGGGAAAATCAATGTTCTGGCATCCCTCTGCATCCCAGCCGAAAACCTCTGGGTCCTAGTGCCCCCATGTGCACGGGTTAACTGACACCTACTCTTCACGCATGCTGCATCCAACCTAGACAGGTCACCATTCATGCACCCCGTCCAACATGCAACCCTTCCTGGAGGCCTTCATGCACACACAAAAGCAGAGAATGGTCTTTGGATATATTCACCTGGAGACTAGGGAGCTGCTCAGTGACTGGCATGAGTCACGATCCCCATGTTTGGCGTGTTGGGGGGGGGGGGGTGCAGAGACATGCACTGGCGTATAATGGGAGGAAAGCTGCGGGGGGGGGGGGGGATGGGCTACTGTCTCACGCCTTCATCTCAGCGGCTTTAAGTCTGAGAGGCAGCACTGGAAGCACTGGAAGGCAGTTGGCAGGTGCCTTAGGTGAGAGCTCCCCCAGCAGGGCAAATAAGCAACTCCCCCAGGGAAAAGAACCTTTTAGCTTGACGACCACACATGGCCTGTAGACATAACATACTTATCCTCTTGCTGCCTTTCACTTTGGCGGCATGGGAATGGAGTTACTGGCCAGGCGTGAGGGTCTCGTCTTCACTGCATTTGTTTGAACCTACTTCCCAGTAAATCTGTGGCCTGACGGTCTGTTTCGCACATAACACTGCAGCACAGGGGTCTGACGTATGTGGACGGCAGCTTTTGACATTTGTAGGCGGCACATTCTTACAGGTATTTCCAGGGAACATGGGCTGTACATGTGTTTAAGTCAAACCGAGGGCAAAGGAGCGTGTTCTGTTTCCAGATGGTAAACAAACATATGCTACCTGGCCCCCTGGGGAACCGGCAAATCAGTGCCTTGATACTACAGGGCCAACATGGGTTAGGGGATACACAGACCCACTGACCGACGTCCCACTGAAATCCCCAGCTCCTGTTGTCTTTCTGACAGCACCAAAAACGCTCAGGAACATGAATCGTTAGCTCACGTGAATTTGACATCTGCACCATTGCAGCCTTGCAACTGAAAGGGGACTGGATGGCATCGCGGCTAACAGAGAACTTGTCGCTAACATAGTAGCAGCTTAGCGGCTAACTTTAGCCGTCCTCTCAGATCTTTAGAAGGCCTGCTGTTCTAACATAGTAGCAGCGTAACGGCAAACCGGAGCTCGTACTCCATCTCATCGGAAGTGGACTGCCGTTAAAGTCGAAGTAGCATTGAGGTTAATGGCTGCTGTCACTTCAGGTCCTTAGAAGGGATCTGCTGTTAATGCAGTTATAACGTATACAACAACCATCCTTGTACTTCAGTGGATTAAAACCAGCTTCCTGATAAGACAAGCTAGGTGAATGACTGCATAAAGGAATCAACTAAGGAAGTAAATAATCAAATAAAATGCAGTGAGAGACTCATGCCCAGTACTGGCTGTCCTGTGTGCTCCTCTTTGTTTTTTGTGTGTTCTTGTGTGTTCCCCTTTCGTGTGAATGTGTTTAGCTATCTTCTGTGGACAGTACAGACATTGGGGACCTTTCTCACAAGACAAACACTTAGCTTTTTAGTTTAAAAAGCAAAATTATGTGTTTCAGTGGTAATAATAATAATTGATACTTTATTAATCCCCTTGTTGTCTGTATGCCACCCTCAGCTTGCTCTTTGTAGAGTGAGTTGTCTGTAAGGGGCAACCACCCGTAGCGGTGCCCAGGGAGCTGGGGGTTACGGGCCTTGCTGAAGGACCCGCAGACATGCTGAGGCTGGATTTGAATCAGTGACTTTGTGATTACAGACATGCTGGCTTAGCCCACTGAGCCACACGCTGTCCCCAGAGTTTGGGAATTTGGGAATTTGAGTTTGCAAAAGCTAATGTACAGCATTATGTTGGCTATGCGTGTGCCGGTAGCATTCATTGGTCCGTCCCACAGCAATATGTCGGCTATGCGTGTGCCGGTAGCATTCATTGGTCCGTCCCACAGCAATATGTCGGCTATGCGTGTGCCGGTAGCATTCATTGGTCCGTCCCACTTATGTTTGTATAGTCATGGACATTCTGATTTTGCTGAGTTCGACGCGTCCCTTGGTCAACAAGGGAGGGGCCTGTGTTTCACTTCTTTACCCAATCACAGTTTTCATCGTATGACATCACTGCATTAATTAAAACCAGTGTTTTCTGTGAGGTGGGAAGGTGCAGAGATTTCTAAAGTACTTGTTTTATGGTGCATGCCTTTTGTTAAGGGGCATGTCATGGATCAATGTAGACAAAACATGGGAATATGCTCGCCTGCATGGGCTGTATGGAGCAGTGTAAGGGTATGAACTTATTTAATAATGATGATAGGGTCAATAACAATATTAATAATAATAATAATAGTAGCAAGAGTTGAACCCGCAACCCTGTGATCACAAGCACAGAGGTCTACCCTGCTGAGCCATACCCTACCACAGGCCTGATAGTTGAACGGCTGTAAGCCTTGCATTTGAAAATGAAAAAGAAAATGACCAGTGTAGTGATGTCATACAGTGAAGACTGTGATTGGCCATGCTGGCTCTCCACACCACTGAGTCATGGTCCTCCTCTGTGCATCCCAGGTGCTCTACCTGCCGCTGGGGGAGGTCAGCAGGGAGAAGGTCTACCCCATGCACCAGAGCAGCGTAGACGGGGTGGAGGACATGTCCGCCTTGGCGGAGCTGCACGAGGCCGCCATCATGCACAACCTCCATCTGCGCTACCGCAAGGACTGCATCTACGTAAGGTCCCGCCCCCTCCGCCCTGCCCCCACCCACACCAACACCAATACTGACTGAATGAATGTTACATTTGTATAGCGCTTTTCGAAATGCCCAAAGCGCTTTACAGAACCAATGGGGAGCGACTTCAGCCACCACCACTGTGTAGCTCCCACCTGGATGATGAGACGGCAGCCGTTCTGCACCAGTACACTGACCACACAGTAGCTAAGGTGGTGGAGGGGCAGGAGAGAATCCATCAGTTAGCAGGGGATGATTAGGAGGCCACATCTGTAAGGGCCACAGTGGGCAATTTAGGCAGGGCATCAGGGTGCCACCCCTACTCTTTCAAAGGATGCCCAAGGATCTTTTATGACCTCAGAGAGTCAAAGGATGGTGCTATTTATGCAGCACTGTTTCCCCGTCACTGCACTGGGGCTTTGGGCTCCCCTAGTTGGCCACAGCAACACCTCATCCAGCAGGTTATATTCCTGGGGGGGTTTATTTAGGAGTCAGTCGTAGGAAATATTCCACACAAACTCCATGTGTACAGTCCCTGACTGTAGAGAGTGTGTCCTGAATGAATGCGGGGGGGGGGGGGGGAGCGAGGGCAGGAGCCTAAAACTGGCCCAAACTTTAATCCGAATGCTGCTCAATGGGGGGCTACTGACTCAGTTCCACCTCAGCATGTGTGGAGTTTAACACCCCCTCAAATATATTTATGTGCACGAATACACCCTTGGATCAGCAGAGACCAGCTACAACAATACCAGTTGTCTTCTGGAACCTTCTATAGCGACCTACCGGTAACCTCTTTATGTGCGCCTTCCTCTTCTATGTTAACAGTGAAGCTCTCCCGTTAGTGGGCATTTAAGAGCTTGAAAGAAGGCTCTAGAATGAATAACGTGCATATTCATGATACAGACATTGTTCATTCTGAAAGCTTGTGCGTTACATGTGTGTGACATCGCTAACCGCTAACAGGCTGCTATCCTGTTGTTATTTCCACATGAATGCCCACACCCAGATCGAGCCGTGTGTCGTGTCATTGGGGTGGGGCTATAAACTGTGACTCTGCCTTTCAGGGTGTCTGTCAGTGTAATACATTCTGACATCAGCCGCTTACACCTGCACCGTTGATTGGTTTTTACTGCAGGAGCCGCCGCTGAATAGGTGCTGCTCTGTCTGCGTAATGAACCACAATACCTGCTAATTTCATTCCATGGTAAAACATCTGAGCTACACATTAGTGGTTACCGGAGATTCGAATGAATGTATCAGTTGCAGCCGAACACTGAGCAGAGTTCAACATGCGGCTACATAGTGGCTCTACTGCCCTCCTGTGGCTAAATGTAAAACTACAGTATTTGGTCCATCCCAGAGGACTGCAGTAGCTAAGAGGTCTATGTGAAAGCGTTTGCGAACACAGACTGACAGAAGTACCACTCATTTTCCTTGGAGTCTATACGCTCCTCCAGACATTATAGGATCAGGTTTCTTCACAGTCATGTGATTGTATAACACAATCCCCAGAAACATAAACCAGCCCACTGTCTAGGAGATGAGCGAGAGGCAACAGAGATGTTGCATAGGGAAAATAATTAAGAAATGAAGTATTCAAAGTGACAGAAAGGGGTAAAAAAAAATGATGTGTTATCAGTTGGTGGTGATGATTTTAAATACGGTCTGATTGATGTGCGTGCATGTAGAGTCTCTGATTGGTTAATGTAGATAATATATGTATGAGTCATGTTTACAAACCACATGCACGTGCAGGTTTCTAGTTAAGGCTGTCAGTTCTTTGTGCCAGTCTGTTATACCTTTAGAGACAGTATTTCCTCAATTTTCCATTAAAACAGCATTTTTACCTTATCAACAAAACAATGAATTCAGGAGTCCAAAAGCTTTTAATTTGACTTTTTCATGGGTCCAAGAACTGGTCCTGGTCTTTCACTTCACACCCTTGAGGTTACAGTCATAAAAATGAAACAAACTGTCTCCTATTCCTGCCCTGACCCCAGACCAACATCGGCTCCATCCTGGCAGCAGTGAACCCCTACAAGCAGATCAGCGGGCTGTATGCCCCAGCCGCCGTGGACCTTTACAGCCGGCACCACTTGGGGGAGCTCCCGCCTCACATCTTCGCCGTGGCCAATGAGTGCTACCGCTGCTTGTGGAAGAGGCACGACAGCCAATGTGTGCTCATCAGGTGAGCCGGCCACTAGGCGGCCACACCTTTTATGGACGTCCCATGTCCATAGAGCAGAGCTATTCAAATCACAGCCCTCACGGTGCGAGCACTGCCTTCCTTTACATGTGACCCAGGTGTAAAGCCTCTGTAGCCAATCAGAATCAGTCATCATAAGGCCTGGATTTGTAATCAAGGTCCAGATTTCTAGAGCCCTGCCACAGAGGGTCTGTTGCATATGAAGGATGATGAAGGAGGTGGAGCTTATTGAACCACATGGGGTCAGATCTTCCAGGTTCTTTTGACAGACATATTTTGTTCATGTGTTTTAAATACAGGAAGATCGCTGGGATCGCGAAACTGGAGGTCTTGATGTCCCCGCGGAGGAGGGGACTGTTGTTATGTCTTATATGGCTTCTGTGGAATAACCACACCTATAAAGAAAACAGAGAAAAAGAGCCACAAAGGCAATTAATAATGTGAAGTTTTGCCAGGTGGAGTGTTGGATCCATATTCCCCGCTCGTACCCATGTGCCTGAACCTAGCAGGCCTACCTGTCCACCTCACTGCGGTTTCCGTCAGCTCTCTCTCGCCGGTCAGTCTGAAGGACGTTTGAGGGGCGCTCCTTGGGTGTGGGTGCCCGCCCCTGTCTGTCATGCTGACAGATGCCTGGCGAGTGCTTGATTGGACAAGATGCCCCGGTGCCTGGGCAGCCCGCCAAACCAGCTCCCTCCAAGAGTAAACTTGCAACTATTTAATATTTCCCAAATGATAAATGAGTAATAAAACTGCCCAGGGTGCCTTTGGTCCGGAGCTGGAGGAGCGAGAAGGTCTGTGAGAGCAGCTGGTAAGGTGTTGGTGAAGGACATGCAATTATCCGAAATGTTGCAAGGCTCTGGAGGCTTCTGCTGATGTAACATTGTTAATATTATAATAACAACATTGTTATAAGAATATTCTACTGTATGTGAGACAAGTTAAGGTGGTTTTGGAAAAAGTATCATCTAAGCAAACAGTAGTAAACCAATGTAGCGTCAGTGCTGGGAGTGTGTTTTGAATGCTTGTGGGGGTGTCGTCCTTCACCCCTGTACCCCCCCCCCCCCCCCCAGCGGAGAGAGCGGCGCTGGCAAGACCGAGAGCACCAAACTCATCCTGCAGTTCCTGTCCGTCATGAGCCAGAACTCGACCGGGACGCCGGACTCCGAGAGGTCCACCCGCGTGGAAGAGGCCATCGTGCAGAGCAGGTGGGCGTCTGCAAACACACACACACACACACACACACACACACACACACACACACACACCACATCTCCGGTTACCATCTGCCTCATGTTTACCCGCAGCCCCATCATGGAGGCCTTCGGCAACGCCAAGACCGTCTACAACAATAACTCCAGCCGCTTCGGCAAGTTCATACAGCTGCACTTTGGGCAGAGCGGGGACATCCAGGGCGGCAGCATCGTGGACTGTATCCTAAGGAGCCCCTTTGCTTTGAGCCTGTCTGCATCGGAGGCGCTGGTCCCTCCGTGGATGTCGGCGTAGCCCCTGCTCCTCCTTGGGACTCCCTCATTACCAGCACCTCCCCGGTACCTGCCAGGCGGTGTTCTAAGATGTAGGGTGGCTTTCTGTGACCTCCTCCTTTTCTAGTGTTTCCTTGACTTCCTTCTTACAGATTTGCTTGAAAAGGTAACCTTGCCTGCTCCCCCCGTCCCCAGTTGCTTTTTTAACTCATCTACCTTGAGTTTGTCCCATCGTTCCTGTGATGTTGAAAATGACTGTGCTGAAAATGGCCCGGCACACTAAGAGCTATGACATGCTGCTGGTCCAGCACACACACAGACACACACAGACACTCACACACAGACACTCACGCACACAGAGACACACACAGAGACACACACACAGACACCAGGAGACCAGCAGGCTCTGTGTTGTTCTGGTAACCGTTTGATGTAAATCGTAGAACCGCGTGGTGCGGCAGAACCCCGGGGAGAGGAACTATCATATCTTCTATGCCCTGCTTGCCGGCACTAACAAGAATCAGAGGGGTGAGTGATAGGCACAGTGCCCTCTGCTGGAATATATTTTTAATTAATCAGATTGTTCATAGGGTTCAAGTCCTTTCAGAATGTTGTCAGAATGTTTGCCACATACTGAATAATAAACCATCTATCTGTCATATGAATATGAATCATATGAGTGCATACAGACAAAATTCTTTCATCATTCATTCAAAGATGCAAGCTAAGATGTTTTATTGGCCATTTGTAACAAGCGCATTGGAACAATGAAACATAAATCAATACCGAATAAACAAATGGTCTTGGTATAGTTATATATGTGCATGGGAATGCAGAGTAATTACAGCGAGCACCCAGCCTGTAGAGTTTAAACCAGAAGCACAGGTGTCTATCATCTGTGTCTTCTCCATCCAGAGGACACCATACCTCCTCCTGGCATTCTGATGATGACAGATGCTTTTGAGGCTGCCAGGAAGCAGGTATAAATGTGGAGAGGGTGGCAATGTATTGCTCATGGGAGTCTTGCTTATACAATAATGTTCTGAGGGCAGAACAGAAAATGATTGGTTCAGAGAGATAATCAATCAGATGTAACCAATCAGATGTAAGCAATCAGATATCTTGGTCCCACCTCCTCTGCAATCTGATTTGTTATCTCTCTGAACTAATCATTTTTCATTCTGCCCTCAGAACATTTTTGTGTAAGTAAAACTCCCACAAGCCAACATACTGCCCCTCTGTTAACCAAGCCCTGCGGTGACCCACGTCTCTACTTGTGTGTTTCCCTCGACCAGAACTGTACTTCCTGGAGGATCCTGAGTGCTACTACTACCTAAGCCAGGCGGGATGCCTGAAGGACAAGAGCCTGGACGATAAGCAGCTGTTCGACAGCGTCATGGTGAGGGTGGCACTCGGGAGCCAAAATGGTGCCCATCTGTGGCCCGTGCTCTCAATGCGAGGGTCATATATTCACGCCCACTGTGGTTCCTTTCCCCCATTGGTTGTAGAAAGGACCAAGGAAGACACATCTCTTTTTTTCTATGTGCCGGGCACCACTGTGTTCCTCCACCAGAGGGCGTCGCTTAATGAAGGACAAAATGTTGCTTCATGAATCATTCATGAGTCATATTTTTGACCCCACTAGATGAAGCTCTCTGCTTAGAAAAGGGGACAAAGCATGCCCCAAAGCAAGCGAAGAGCACCATCTAGTGGGGTCAGAAAATATAGCAAATGGTTCTTGAGGTGTCATTTTGTCCATCACTAGTGTCGGTAGCTGATGATAGTCAGAAGTTGATATACGAAATAACAGAGGTGAAGCTAACAGGAAGATGTGTTTGGGCTGTGTGGTCCCTCACTGTGCCGCTGTAGGAGGCCTTGAAGGTTATGGAATTCACGGAGGAGGAGATACGGGATGTCTTCAAACTGCTGTCGGGCGTGCTGCAGATGGGAAACATAGAGTTCATGACAGCAGGAGGGGCTCAGATCACGACCATGGGAGGTAAGGAGCCTGCTGGTTCTTCACTGACCCAAGTGCTCTTACTCAGGGACGTCCAGATGTCCAGAGATCTCTGCACTCAGACCATGTCCATCTCTGTCATTTTACAGTCATTTCTAATGATGGCCATTATGTATTTTCTGATCCCCCCTGGTTGGTTGTCTCTGTTCAAAGAAGGGCTCAAGATATGCCCCCCAAAACAAACCAAGGGCACCATCTCTTGAGGTCTAAAGATACAGCAAATGCTTCATGAAGCTTTGTTTGGCCATCACTACTCATATCTACAGATGTACTGTATTTTGCCGTGTATTTGACTCTACAGCAAGCGTTCCAATGCCTCGCATTTCCATTTGTCCCCAGTGATCGACATCGTGAGTGACCTGCTGGGTCTGGACTCTTTCCAGCTGTCGGAGGTCCTGACCCAACGCTCCATAATCCTGCGCGGGGAGGAGATCTGCTCGCCCCTGACCATAGAGCAGGTACAGGCCACCATCGACAGCGTGTCAAGTCCCAGCAGAGCCTCATATTCTCCGGCCTTGGCGTTTCCCAAATGCTTTTTTCATTTTCTCATGCCAAACAGAACAGAGAACAGAGTACCTGATATTTCTGTGCATGACTATGCACTGTTTCCATTTTCTGTTATCTCATCTTTCTGTGGTAATGAATTACAGCAATAATGGTGGTCACCTATGGGGGAACTGTAAAGAATGTTCACTGTTCACCACTAGAGGGAGTCTAACACTGAAAATCAGACAGATGGCGATCTTGTTCTGTTTTTATAAAACCTCACAGTCTATTCACAGTAATTTTCCTGGGGTGAATCATCATCCTTCGTCTTACCTTTGTCTCATTCACAAGGGCAGCGTGAAAAGATTTGGTGTCATGCTGACACTAAACCATCCACCTACAGAATTTTGATATTCTGCCCCTTCATTGTGTAAATTACTGGAAGAGCGCAGAACTCACCCCAAGAACGTTTGCATCACACACGCGCACACACACGCGCACACACACACACATTTGAATTCATATCTTTGTGTCGACCATCCATTCATTTCTATAGGAAAAACCATAATCCCAACAATGACAACCTTAACCCCCACCCAGCCCTAACCTTAACCATAAGTAGCCAAACTAAATACAAGACTTTTGCAATCAAAAAACTAAACATGCCACAGATTTTTCTAAAATTGAGATTTATATTGTGGAGACCTGAAAAATGTCCCCACAAACTAAAAAGTAACATTACATTTGGTTGCCACAATGCGGTAAATACACTCCCCGCCACAGACACACAAACCCATACACATACACACACACACACATGGTAATAAGAACACCCTCTCTGGCCAGCTCTCCCTTAACAGAGTACATTATTCCAGTCGGGCTCCCTCGTAAAGCAGCCCCAGGCCGCTCTGACTCAGCCTGGGGACAGGCAGGCATCCCCCCCAGCCTCTCCTCAAGCTCCTGAGGCCACGCAAACCCAGCACACAATGCCCTGTGCTCTGACTCAGCCTGGGGACAGGCAGGCATCCCCCCCAGCCTCTCCTCAGGCGCCTAAGGCCACGCAAACCCAGCACACAATGCCCTGTGCTCTGACTCAGCCTGGGGACAGGCAGGCATCCCCCCCAGCCTCTCCTCAGGCGCCTAAGGCCACGCAAACCCAGCACACAATGCCCTGTGCTCTGACTCAGCCTGGGGACAGGCAGGCATCCCCCCCAGCCTCTCCTCAAGCTCCTGAGGCCACGCAAACCCAGCACACAATGCCCTGTGCTCTGACTCAGCCTGGGGACAGGCAGGCATCCCCCCCAGCCTCTCCTCAAGCTCCTGAGGCCACGCAAACCCAGCACACAATGCCCTGTGCTCTGACTCAGCCTGGGGACAGGCAGGCATCCCCCCCCAGCCTCTCCTCAAGCTCCTGAGGCCACGCAAATCCAGCACACAATGCCCTGTGCTCTGACTCAGCCTGGGGACAGGCAGGCATCCCCCCCAGCCTCTCCTCAAGCTCCTGAGGCCACGCAAACCCAGCACACAATGCCCTGTGCTCTGACTCAGCCTGGGGACAGGCAGGCATCCCCCCCAGCCTCTCCTCAGGCGCCTAAGGCCACGCAAACCCAGCACACAATGCCCTATGCTCTGACTCAGCCTGGGGACAGGCAGGCATCCCCCCCAGCCTCTCCTCAGGCGCCTAAGGCCACGCAAACCCAGCACACAATGCCCTGTGCTCTGAATGACTCTGCAGCTTTATTCTACTTCCTCCTTCCCAGTAACAATGGCCTGAATCTCTCGAGTCCGACGGCCATTTCCTGTCACCATAAATGCATTTTTAACTAATCTGTATTTTATCTTTGCAAAGTTACAATCAGGCTGTCGTCCTTGACAAAGCGCTGAAGGTTGACTCCTGTCCATTGCATCTCCCAGCCTCTCCTCCTGTTCTAAAACATCCCTCTCATAGCGGCACAATCTTACAGCACCCAGAGCGACGGGCGGGTGGGACACTGATACCGTACACTAAGTAAACATCAGAGGGTGCAGCGAGGGGGGGGGTCATGGTACAGGCACACACCTGGTTTATCTGCCTAATTCCAGCCACACTCTTGTGATTGGCAGGCTGTGGACTCACGCGACTCTGTCGCCATGGCGCTATACTCCCAATGCTTCTCCTGGATCATCATGAAGATCAATCAGAAGATCAGGGGGAAGGACAACTTCAAGTCCATTGGAATCCTGGACATCTTTGGCTTTGAGAACTTCAAGGTGTGGATCTTCATCTGGGAACAAAGTTATGAACTGAGAAGATATTACAGCTGATGAGCTTTGAAATAAGCTTAAAATGATTTGTTTTGGTGGTCTTCTGGGAAACCATCTACTGAGACCGTAGATAATGTAAAGATTTACAGATTTACAATGCTCATAAACAGTCTTGGGACATTGGCTTAACTCAATAAAAATATTGCCAATATATTGGTTTTATAACAAAATCATTACTTTATTTGTTTAAAAAAAAATACAGAAACAATCAGTAGTTTTAAGTAAAACTTTCATTTCAAGTACTAATGCATCAATATCCAAGTAATAGTTCTTAAAGAGCTGTTCTGAGTTAAAAAGTTCATGGACACGCAGCGTCATTGCCTGCATTTTAATTAGTAACGCCTTCGCAATAATGTTTAATGTCCCTTTGGGAGTCAGTGACTACAGCTGCAATTAATGGCAAAATGGCAAGAACAGAACTGAATGAGTCAGTCAAAAAAATTACGACAATAAAAAGAAAATGTCTGTGCGGAATATATGTGCAGATATGTTAAACATTACTTGTCAGTGGAGTGCAATAAATATGTAACATTTTTACAGAATTAAGCAAGCGCCCCAAGACTTTCTGTGAGCCCTGTAGAGTATAGAAATAAGCAGTACTCTATACTGTAGAGTATAGAAATAAGCAGTACTCTATACTGTAGAGTATAGAAATAAGCAGTACTCTATACTGTAGAGTATAGAAAACCAGCACCTGTAAGGTCCCGAATCTGCTACCCCATTGTAGGTGAACCGCTTTGAGCAATTCAACATCAACTATGCCAATGAGAAGTTGCAGGAGTACTTCAACAAGCACATCTTCTCCTTGGAGCAACTGGAATACAACAGGTAGGCCCACGGCCACCATATCGGGAGTGAATTTTACTTCCTGTTTTTACATCGGTTAGACCTGCATTTTCGATGTGACTGGAGTTTCCTTGTATTGAACAAGAAAACGAAAAGCCTGCTGTTTTGTACTGTTTGCGCTGTGACATTTTCTGAAGTCCACTGAAGGACTAGATATGTGACGGTCTGAACTGAAGCGTTCCTGCGGTGTGTCCGCACGGGTCAGGGCGTGACCCCCAGGGCTCTAATGCACTGGGGGGTGAGGAGATGGGAGCCCCCCCCTCCCCGGGGGTTTGCCCCGGAGCATGGAGCCTCAGCCTGAATGGGACATTTCTTTTCCAGACAGTTGTTTTCTTGTCTTTTGAGTCTGCTTGCTTGAACCCCTAGCAAGCTGGTCACGGCTCATTTAGTCACATGAATTGCGAAACAAGACCGGCCTTGTGAACCTTCCCCATTGTCTGTGCGTCTGTGCATGTGTGTGTCGGTAGCGGGGGCGCCGTGGGTGCGTGTGCGTGCGAGTGCGTGCGGTGATTATGTTTTGGGCATGACCCTGTATGTGGTTGCGTGTGTAATTGCACTCTTGCGTGTGCAACTGTGCAGTGTGTGTTGGCATGTGCATCTTGTGCATATGTGCGCGTCACCTCATCTAAGCAAAGGACTCTCATACTTCCCCGAAACAGGGAGGGGATCCATTGGGATGCCATAGACTGGATGGACAATGCAGAGTGTCTGGACCTCATAGAGAAGGTAATAGTCTGGGCATCTTGAACCAGCTCTGACTGTAGCACCAACCATAGTACTAACATGGAGATGCAGACAGGAATTCACAAGAGATCAGATGAATGACAGGCGACCTTGGATGACCTGCATGTCGCTCTGCTCTGTTTATGTGGCTGGTGGTGATCCAGGCTCCTGTATCTCTGCTTTGGCCTTCAGAAACTGGGCATGCTGGCTCTGATCAACGAGGAGAGTCGCTTCCCCAAAGGAACCGACTACACGCTGTTGGAGAAGCTGCATAGCCGGCATGCTGTAAGTCTGTGTGAACGCGGCACACAGTGCGGGCAGCGAAACCCAGGGGCCGACGCACATATCATGGACACGCCATAAAGCAGGACACACACGTCATGGACACGCCATAAAGCAGGACACACACGTCATGGACACGCCATAAAGCAGGACACACACGTCATGGACACGCCATAAAGCAGGACACACACGTCATGAACACGCCATAAAGCAGGACACACACGTCATGAACACGCCATAAAGCAGGACACACACATCATGAACACGTCACAAATTATGTTAGGTTTAGTCTCAGGTGGGTTTTTTCCTCATGAGCCCCTGAGTGAATCTCTTGCGCCACACGGAGCAGCTGTTTGGTGCCCAGCCTACGCCCCCCGCCCCCCCCGCTGCTGGCACACAGATACACCATGAGACACCCTATGCTCCTTCCCCTCTGTTCAAGAGCAGTGTCCATGCAACACCTACAGAGAGATGAAGGCACCAAGTTGACATATGTGACCTTTAGCCTGAGCTTTAGCATGATCATTAGCGTAGCTGTTAGCGTGAGCTTTGGGTTGCCCGTTAGCGTGAGCCTTAGCATGACCATTAGTATAACTGTTAGTGTGAGCCTTAGCATGACCATTAGCTGTTAGCGTGAGCTTTGGGTTGCCCGTTAGCGTGAGCCTTAGCCTTAGTGTGAGCCTTAGTATTTTTCTTAGCATGACCCTTACCGTGAGCCTTAGCCTGGATAGCAGTTAAGGCTTCTGCCCTGAGCTGTTTTTGTAATCATTTCTTTTCTTTCGCACCATCCCCAATTCAGTCAGTTACCACCTCCCCCTTTTTGCAAATTGTACCATGATTGCAAAGGTGGGGGGCACAGGAGATACGTTAGATATAAAGGGCCGGGCTGATACATGAGGTGCGTGATGTAAACAGGCCGTGACCCAGCCTGCAGTGCTGTCAGCAGTGAGGCCGCACTGCACCGTACCTCTGAGCATCCCAGCACAAAATGGCGGCAGTCTGTATGTACTTCTGTGTGAGGCAGTGTGTTCGATGTCTTTGCAGACTAACCCCTACTATGTCAAGCCCAGAGTGACGGATCACCAGTTTGGCATCAAACACTACGCTGGAGAGGTAAGTGTGTTTAACTGTATTCTGGTCTTCCACTCAGTACCTGTTAATCTCAGTGTATTAGTCTATAAATATCTAATACTTTTATTACATTATCACAAATGACGCGGTTGAAGCTGTATTATTTTGGGCATATTATGAGACGACCCAGTTGGCCACAATTAGGTGGATGGACTCGATTACAATGAAGAAGCCATCAGGAAACCTGAAGACAGAATGTTCTGGAGAAATGCTGTGCATGGACACCAGGAATCAGCATTATTTGCACCTAAACATTATTTAGCACCAAATCGTAATAACAAAAGATACAGATGATGTTGCCTTTTCTTTGATGGCTTAGCCTAGCGTGCTGTGTGGTGCTCATCCTGAAGGACTGGAAAGCTGCCTTTGCTTGGTAACGTGACCCTCCATCCTATCAGTGCAGCAAGGCCCTCGGTGGGGAGTCGCAGACACAGCTCAGAATGAAATTTTAGCTCGGCAGACGTCCAGACAGAGTAGGAGGGGAGATTTGATACGACCTGGTCACATCGGCCGGGATGAGGAACGGGGGGCAGTGACCAGAGGGCAGCTGCAGACAGCAGGGGTGGGAGTGCGGGGCCACAGACAGGGCTGAGTCACTGCTCTGTTATGTGGATGGTCCCTCGAACCCGTTAATGGTGGTGAGTCACTGACACGCACACAGGCATTGGTTTCCTGAGCATTGTTCCCACGTCGGTGATAGGAGAGCACCTGTAACTGATCCCTGCTCTCGCCCACTGCTGGGAAGGGGGGCAGGTGGAGCTCCTGTGGGGTCACTAGGCCTCAGGGTCACTTCAGAGGGCGGGGAGCAGGGGCCCGGAAACAGGGGCAGGGAGCAGGGGCCCGGAAACAGGGGCAGGGAGCTGGGGCCTGGGAGCAGGAGCGGGGAGCAGGGGCCCGGAAACAGGGGCAGGGAGCAGGAGCAGGGAGCAGGGGCCCGGAAACAGGGGCAGGGAGCAGGAGCAGGGAGCAGGGGCCCGGAAACAGGGGCAGGGAGCTGGGGCCTGGGAGCAGGAGTGGGGAGCAGGGGCCCGGAAACAGGGGCAGGGGCTTGGGAGCTGGAATGGGGAGCAGGGGCCCGGAAACAGGGGCAGGGAGCAGGAGCGGGGAGCAGGGGCCCGGAAACAGGGGCAGGGGCTTGGGAGCAGGAATGGGGAGCAGGGGCCCGGAAACAGGGGCAGGGAGCAGGAGCGGGGAGCAGGGGCCCGGAAACAGGGGCAGGGAGCTGGGGCCTGGGAGCAGGAGCGGGGAGCAGGGGCCCGGAAACAGGGATGGGGCACTTGACACCACCTGGAGCATCGCCCACTCACCTGCTACGTAAAGGAGACAAGAAATTAAAGGTCAGCAGAGGACAAGACGTCTGCGGTGTGATGAAATGCCTCATTCACCTCTTCAGGGGTCCCTGAAGCTGCCAGGAATGTCCTTATTCGTGAAGATCTGTGTTCTGTGTTCTGAAGGTGACCCTGTGTGACCTCCAGTCTCATGCTCACAGTCTTTAAGCTGGATGAGCTCAGCGACATAGAGTGGATCTATGTGTGTGCGATGGACCCTGAGGGCCAAGGCTCCCCCAGCCAGTGTGAACTGAATACAATGAGAACATACTGAGTACTGTCAGAATATACTGAGTACTGTCAGAACATACTGATACTGTTAGAGTATACTGAGTACTGTTAGAATATACTGATACTGTTAGAACATACTGATACTGTTAGAGTATACTGAGTACTGTTAGAATATACTGAGTACTGTCAGAACATACTGAGTACTGTCAGAACATACTGAGTACTGTCAGAATATACTGAGTACTGTTAGAATATACTGAGTACTGTTAGAATATAGCCAGTACACCTGCGATTAACCTTGTCAGGGTATAAATGTCACTGTCCCCTACACCCCACAGCCAGTGACCCCAGCGCTAGATTAACAAGCTCTTTGTCTCACTGGACACTTCCTTGTTCCAGCTGGTGCCGGATCAGTCATTCCACGCACGGCGGGCCACAGCCGACCGTGCTTTTAATTAGCAGCAGCGAGCTTTAGAAGTCGGTGGGGGTCGTTAATGATTGCTTTCATCTGCAGCCGAGTAGCTTGGTGTTCTCCCACACGCAGAAACACCTACTGTATATCACATCTGCCCTCCACTCTCCTCCTGGCCACAGAGTTACAGTTAACAGGCCAGTCATCCAGTTGATTCTTCACAGTCCAGTAAACCGGTCTTGACCCACAGAGGCCTCTGCGAAGTCCCCCACAGGGTTGACCCTGGAGAACACTAGGAGAGCTAGAGCTGAAAAGTATGAGTCTGAAAGCCTGCATCGCAGTAACCAGAGGGTCAGGGTCAGAAAGTATAAATCCAGACCAAGATTTTATTTCAACCAATCGGTTGAGAATAAAGAGTCACAGTCACAGGGTACTCAACTGGTTGGTTGAAACAAAACTTTGGTCTGGATTTGTACTTTCCGGACCTGAACTTCCCACCTCTGGCAGTAATAATGGAGTTGATCTTACCCTGTGAAAGCTGTGTGCCAGAGTCTGTGATGAGACAGCTGATGTCATGGTGACGTCTCAGAAGGTTCAGCTGCTTCCATTGCTGAATTCAAGCCAGCTGAAAACACGCAGCATGAAGAACCTTTGCCCGTGTCCAGGGAGCCCATACTGTAGCATAGAGCTGATCTCCACCTGACACTGAGCTGGTTTGGCTCAGGGAAGGACTGAGTCAGTGCAACATTTGCTGTGCTGGTGAGTGGCGATGATAAACTAGCCCCCCCCCCCCCCCCCCATCCCCTGGACAGGTCCTGTATGATGCGCGTGGGATCCTGGAGAAGAACAGGGACACCTTCAGGGATGACATCTTAACTATGCTGAAGGACAGTAGGTGAGTCCCTCTGTCCTCTCTGAACCCCCCCCCCCCCCACCATCACGTAAAACATGCACGTGTGTGCGTGTTCTTGTGAACCTGCACTTGTGTCTTTCAGGCTGGACTTTATCTATGACCTCTTTGAGCGAGTTGGCAGCCGAAACGCCGATGAGACTCTGAAGATGGGAACCGCCAGGCGCAAGCCAACCGTCAGCTCCCAGTTCAGGGTGAGTGCTGCAGAGGATTGTGGGAAGGCATGCCCCGGTACACTTCGCGGGATTGAAACCCGTAATGGGTGGGATGTACCATGTGCAGTCAATCGCTGTCGGGTTAAACCTAAATGGAAGTAATTAAGTACACAGATGTGGGCTGAACCTGCCTGAGAGTCCCAGGCGGCACATGGTTGAAAGCCTAATTTCTACGTTCCTCTGCCGGGAAAAATATTCAGCTTTGCCTTGATACCGAGAAACAGCCTGAATGCTGCAGCCTTCGCAGCAGTTGGAGCTTAACTGGTCTCTGCTAGATCAGCCGAATCGTTCGTTTGGACTTCAGAGGCTGTCGTGGATCAGAGAGCGATTGATTACACGGTGGGGGTGGGACAGTGCACTCCAAGCTATCCTCCTCGTGTGCCTGCCTGCTTTCTGGGGGCTGCATCTCTCTCGCTGCCGTGTGAAGGACTCGGCTCAACACCCCGTCCTGCTTCCCATAATCCCCCGGAGCTGCCCCCAGGGCCAGGCGTACCAGGATAAAGGGAGCTGGTGACAGGCGGTCTGGGGCTGAGTGTCAGGCCGCTACACCCCCCCCCCCCCCCCGCCCTCTAGCTGCCTCGGGAGGGTGGGGGGCGGCATCCAGCTCTCCAAATGTAAAGCTCGTACCCTGACTCTGCGTGCCGCCAGCGACACTTGACTCTGTTGTTTGTTTCCCAGGATTCCCTGCACTCCCTGATGGGGACCCTCAGTGCCTCCAACCCCTTCTTTGTCCGCTGCATCAAACCCAACATGGAGAAGGTGGGTGTAATCAGTCAATAAGAGGCCCTCAAGCATCTCTGGCTGCTTGGACCATTTTAATGAAATACAAATTGGGCATGTGAGGCGGCACGGTGATCTCACACATGCAGGGTTGGTGGTTCCTCTCTCACCTCGGATCTCTGGAGTTTGTATGATCTCCCCGTCTTGTGGAGGCAATGTACCAAAAACGTGCAATTAGGTGAACTGGCGTCACTAATTTACTCATAGTGTGTGATTGTTTATGTGTGAGTGCATGTGCCCTGCGATGGACTGGCGTCCTGTCCAGTGAGTTTAATTTTTAAAGATGAGGCCCCCCGGTGATGCTCCCCCGATCTCTGAAGCACTGCCTTTGTGAAGAGAAAGGATTGTGGCCCAGGGCGCAGAGAAACATCGAGAGGCTGTATTTTATCCCATTTCCAAAAAGGCCGCAATAATGCTGGGAAGGACAGAATGTTCCAGATTCCGTGAAAGGAACCTCTTTGTGCCCCCGCTCCCCTCCACCCCCGTGCGGCCTGATTTCCACCACATTCCTGCCGCCTGCACTGCAGTTCGGAGGTCATGGCTGCCCGCTGCTGCCGCAGAAAAGCCAGCGTTTTGCCCTCAGAGCTGCGGGGGGGGAATGTTAAGATAACACACAAGCGACACGGACACAGTCTCATAAGCCCCTCCCGCAACCCTCTGGCCCGGCGCTGATGTCCGTCGCCGTCTTTTGTGCACGTCGTCCCATTCTGTGACACATTCATGCGGCTCAGAGTTTGCGTGGGCGACAGGACGTTAACAAAATTACGGTATTTCTCTCAGGCTGGGACTCCACTTTGCATGCCGAGTGCATTTGTCCAGAGCGAACCGAACTCTTATGTGAAGTAGACAGCATTTGTCATTTGTGAAAAGTTTGGCAAATGTGCGCAGGACTGCCTTAAAAACACACCAGCATCCAGGCTTGCGGCTTTAAGGCAGACTGTGGCTTGACTAGGTAGAGATTCCTGGTCTGGGTTCCTTTCACACACACACAAACACACACACACACAGGCATTAACAGTTAAACAATGACTGCAGTGTAGTTGGGACTTTACTGCTCCATTCTACAGACTGAATCACTGGACCTACCAAACACTAATTAAACAAATCCAATTAAAGGAAACAATGAGGCTCATTAGCTCAGTGCTGCCTGTGTAACAGCCCCCTCACACGTTGTCTCTCAGCATGGTGCTCCAGCGCTGGGTGTTTGGGTCCTGGACCTCGACCTTAAATGGGGGGCTCCGGTTTCTGCCGTCACCCGCAGACCTTCGGCACGCCAGACTGGCGTTAATCCCTGGGAATGAGACTCATCCTTCTGTGTCGCTACCCAGCTGTGCTGCCCAGCCACCCCCCCGTCATCACCCCCATCACCACCCCCCCGTCACCACCCCCCGTCCCGCCGACCCCCACGGAGCTGAGAATAGCCTCATCTGAAATGTTACCCACCTCAGGGCACTGTGGTATCAGACACTGGGACATTTGGTACCTGGACCACAGAGACACACACACACACACACCCACTCACACACACACAAACGCACACACACCGGGTGATTAATTCTGATGGGATGGGCTTTCAGCCACACTTGTGATCTTTGGAAGTAGCACAGTCAGAGACTTTGGCCCCCAGGAAAGCATCATATTGGGCTCCCAACCCAGACCAATGCTCTAAATTGTTTAGGGCCCCTGTCACTGAGGGGCCCTTGGAATCGTCTTAATGCCCCCTTTACTATGCCTTTTCACTGATCTGATCTGATGCGACCTCTTTGTAGGATGTTAAAGTCTCTCTTCATGATACAGCAGTTCACCCAAACAAAAAGGCTCTTTAACATGGAGTCCTGCACCCATTTGGTTGAACCTCCATTAAGCCTTAATAATGCAGTGCGTCTCTTGCAGTACATGTGCTAATCGTACAGATATCTGTTGGATTTTTCTAGTCAATTTGTGTAAAATTATCTGGTTTCCGCTTTAGAACCCAAATAAATTTGACCCGGAAGTGGTTCTGAATCAGCTGCGGTATTCTGGGATGTTGGAAACGGTGAAGATCCGTCGCGCTGGATTCCCGGTGCGCCGCACCTTTAAGGATTTCTTCGGCAGGTGAGAGACTGTGGCGTTTCCCCCAAAACCACCACACGGTCACTGGTTCGTTATTTATGCATGTGGACAGCTACACTGAACATCGAAGCTGCCTGCTTCGTGCTTCATGTGGGAATGCCAAATTGTCTGTGCTGCCCCCCCCCCCCCCCACCAGGTATAAGATCATCTGGATGAAGCCAGCGACGGGCGACAACAAAAAGAAGTGCACAGATCTGCTGATGTCACATGACAGCGCCAAGAAGGAGTGGCAGCTGGGGAAGACGAAGGTGAGGCTTCGTATGGATCACCTGCCCATCCACCTCCTTTTTATCCAATGGAACACAGAGCACTTACTCTAAAGGTACTATGATGCCTTCAGCGAGTTACCCTCAGCTGCGGTTCGGTTTTGGAAAGGATCTCTTTGACAGGGAAAGTACAATTTGGAACATCTGATATCCTTCCGATGTCATGTTCAAGCTAGTATAGTGTTGGAATAATGTTATCGGAATTGTATGGATCTCTTCCAGATCATTTTGGTATATAAGCACATTTAAAGCTGTGTTATCCTGTGACAGCTTAGTGGAAAAAGGCTCCACGAAACATCGCCTCTTTTGCTTTGGACTCCTTCCTTTTTCCTAATACAATGTGGTTTTGTGACATTAAAACAATAATTATGATTCATTTTTGGCCCCCCAAGACCGACCGGAAGGGGAAATTAATGACTCTGGAAATTAGATTTCTGAGAGGCCTTCTGACAAGTTCAGAGCCTCGTGGTCTTGGTCTTACTGTTTACTTCGCTCTGGCTAAGAGCAGCAGAATCCTGGGTGCTGGGTAACATATCGACACTACAGCGAATGTCAGGAAACTTTCGGCATTCGTTATATTGAAACCACAACTTGTTCTGACTATTTACCTTCTTAAATCCTTGGAGTAACCTCATGCCCTTGCAAAGGGACTCTCCAAAATTGGGGTCTCCATGACCCTTCCTTGGATTCAGACCTAACTCCACACTGGGAATGTCTTAGAGATGCACCCGTTGCTCAGGAGCGGCATCAAACCAGACCCGCCCTGCCGGACAGACGCAGGACTCATGTCGGTAAGACGTGAGGGGGCGGTTTTGGCGAGACACAGCGCTGCAACACTCCCTGAGTTGTTAGGGGCCTAACGAGGTTCAGCTGCAGACGGTGGGTCAGCGGCATCAATGGGCTGTAAGCCTCTGGCCTGTGGCCCTGGGAGCCGCTGGCTGACACACATCCGCTCGTTCGCCCCCCCCCCCCCCCGTTTCCAGTGCATTGTCTTCATGCCGTTTCGTGTTTTTTTTTTTTTTTCTTAGTGCTGCAGGCATTGATCAAGCCTCGTAACAATTTAATAGGGGTCATGGCGGTGAGTAAGACTGGCAGTGAAATTTCTCCTGGTCCATTCAGCACGCATCTCACCATGTGTCAGCGAGGAGCCGGAGCTGAGGCACTGAGGGCCTTTTGTGTGGGATTGGCTGGGGGGGGGGGGCTCTCTCCATGGCAGCCAGGGGAGGAACCTGTTTGCCCCATTCCTGTTCGTTTCTTTGCCTTTCTCCCTGCGGTGTCCTTCTCACGCGACATGCTGTCCAATGTGCCTCCAGGAGAGGGGAAGTGTTGCTGGGAGGGGGGTCACAGAACCATCCTATTTTACAGCCGCTCTCTGTCCTCGGTGACCGACCCCCCTGTTTAAAAAGAACGCTCAGAAATCATTCGTCGTCTTGGAGACGGCAATGTGGAAATAAAGCGTAAATGACTAACCGCGGACACGCCCCCTCTGTGGCACACCGCGTTACAGATTAGCTGGTGGCCTTCAGGGGATCAGCTCTGCAAACGGCCAGCTCAAGGCCGTAAGGTGGCTCAACACTCCAGACGAAATTGACGCCGTTTTAGCAATACGAGATTATATGAGCGCTAATCACCACGGTGATCGCCGTTTCGACTCAGGATCACCAAGGCAAACTTTTTCGTTTGTCCTGCTCACAGCCGCTGTCCACGATCGCCTGGTATAAATGTGATGCCATGGGGCTGGTCAGCAGGACTAATCAAGCAGCTCCCAGCATGCTTTGCACTGCACTGCACTTTAAAGGGTGTAAAATAATGTGCGTTTTCATGTATTTCTGTTAATAGTAAATTTCGTGCACTACTAGTCATGTTTTTGCATGCACTGAGATTTTCTACATTTGCATGCTACTCACTTAATATTACTAAAAATGCACTCAATATTCTTTGTTAACAAATTTGTAGTATGTTCACCATTTGAGTACCTTTGTTAGTAAGAAAATGTCATAACTTTGATTAATCAAAGTAACCTCCTCTAGTAGTTAACAGCAGAGAAGAGTCCAGTGATTGTTTCTACAAGGAACATTAATTACTGCTCTGCAACTAGTATATTTATAGATACTTTTTATCAATTGTCTTTTACACCTCCCTCATCTTCCTCTTTGTAGATGAAGCCGTCTGTGAAGGGCAGCTATGTACTCCAGCACCCCAGGAGCTGGGGGTTAAGGGCCTTACTCAAGGACCCGCAAACGTGCTGAGGCTGGGTTTAAACCGGTGACCTTCTGATTACAGACACACAGGCTTAGCCCACTGAGCCACACGTTGCCCCTTTAATAATCCTGTAATCCAGCACAGCCTAGAATTTGACTCTGCCATCACCACACAACCAGTGAATAGGATGTCAGACATGCACTGCTACATACTCTTTCTGTGTTATAAGGGATTTTTTTTTTTACTTACATTTTCATTGATAGTTGTTCACTCAACTTTCCAGTGCTTAACAGGAATAAAAAATCTGCAGTTTATGAAATGGAATGGAAAAGTCTTAAGTGGCGTGCAAAAACTTCTGACTGGTATTGTAACCATGTAAAATTTGCCATGGAATGCATGTGTTTCATTAGATTGTAACCGTGATTAGTTTGTTGGCTTCCTGGTCTGTGTCGCTGCTAGTATTAAACCAAAAATGGCTGTAAATAAGGAGAGCAGCTTCCAATTTAAACGAGCTGCCTGTTCCTTTATTAAAACGACTCGCCACAGTACGTTTATTTGCACTCCGTTTGCGGGTCGGCTCCCCCCTCTAGAGTTGTGGCGTGACACGGAGGGAAGTTGCTGGTGGTGTCGTTTTATGTATGCGACAGATCGTTCTCACCGATGTGTTCCATTTCGTTTTGTGCAGATGTCATTTGAGGTATACGGGCACATTTAAGGTCTGCAAACGAGGCCGTGTCTCCTGTCTCTAGGTCCTGGGAGCTAGATGAGCCCAGACGTCCTGTATTCGGTGAGCAGCTTCTAGACATGGTTGTTGGGAGTGCCCCCAAGCGTACCCCACCCCCCTAAGATTACCCCAACCGTGTGCCCGTTAAACAGTGGTGATGGATAAAGGGTGATGGATGGGTGGATGAACAGCTGATTAGGTCCTTTAAAAGCTGCTCAACAATGTAATAATCTACTGGTAATAAAAAAGATGAAACCTCAGCCAACAGTAGACATAAGCAGGAATGGTTAACCAAACGCATGCGCACATACAGGCATGGCTAAGCAGGTAAACACCGGCAGTCCCTAAGCCTAACCCTAACCCTAACCCTAAGCCTAACCCTAACCCACATATGAAAGAAAACTCAGACCCACAGGCGCAGAACGTCTCACAAATCTGCGAAACTGCATCAAAGACACAAACGCAAACCTCTAGTGTGTTCATAGACAGGTGTGAGTCAAAACAAAAAGGCAGATTCACAAATCACACAAAAGCAAACACTCACACATACACTGTCGCACATTGACTAGGTCACACGCGGGCGCACAAACACTCACACACACACAGATTTGTAATTATATATTTGTGGGGAATCCCCGTTCGTTTCTATGGGGAAAACTCTAATCCCAACATGACGAGCTTAACCCCTACCCAGCCCTAACCTTAACCATGATTGCATTCACAGGTCTTTGTGGGGACCTGAAAAATGGTCCCTACAACGTCAAAATAACATGTTTTTATTACATTGTGGGGGACATTTGGTCCCCACAATGTAATATAAACATAATCCACACACACCCACGCACACACACGGACGCTCACTCCCAGTGCAGATCATGCTCTGCCGATATCTCAGCAGTAAAATAGCCCCATTGTTCTGCTCTGGGGTCAGTGCCCCATGGCCGTCCTTTGTTTCCAGCCCCCGGCAGCTCGCAGGGAAGCACAAGGTCAGCAGATTTAACCCTTTTGCCGACAGGGTGGACGCTGGACCGCCGGTCATGCCCCCCCCCCCCCCCTCACATGACCCGCTGCCAGAGGGCAGCTCCGCATTATTAAAGAGCAAGTCGTCACGGTCACACCTGCAGTGGAACCAGCTGTATTGCTGTCCTCCCGTCTAATTGCTCTACTTCCTCTTCCTATGTTCCCACTTCCTGTTCCTATGTTCCCACTTCCTGTCGGAACCCGAACACCCCGAACATCCGAGTCTCAAACTCCATGGCGCTAGTCAAGAAGCAGCCGCTAAGAACCAGAAGCTCCTGGTTTCTCTCGAAATGGAAGAACCGACCCCCTTTGATACTGAGGGAGTTCCATTATTTATTTTCTGGAATTTGCTTGTGGATTGCGATAAAAAGCTGAGAAACGTTAATTATGTGGACATTTTGGCCGCAAGGCTCACGGAGGAACTGATATGAACTTTTTTGTTTATCTAGGACGGGTTCCACGCTCGGTTTGATTTGAAATAGTATCGTTTATCCTGCTGGACCCCCTCATGACGCAGGAGTGACCTCATGGTGTGACCGTGGACCTCTGTCAGGATGTAATGTGACGTTAAGGTGATCTCAGAATGTCACCCCCTCCCCCCCCATGAGTGTCCTGCCTGTGTCTCTGCACGTATGTGTGACTGATTAAGTGGGACATGCAGAACTGAGGAAGGGAGGTAGGGTTGAGGTGTGTGTTGTGGGGGGTGGGGGGATGTTATCCTTTTGTCGAAGCAGTCTGTATGTAATTATATCCACAGCGATTGTGTACAGAGGAAGCACAGTCCCAGGACGGGGAGGTGGGGTCGCGTGGGATGGGGGCCCTGCAGTGGATGGGGGGGGGGGGTACACGTCAGCGCTTACGGGAACATCTGGGCCGGCTGTGGGGGGGGGGGGATTGGGCAGCCCAGACGATAAGTGGCCCTGAAAGCATTACCCCGGCGAGAGAGAGCAGCTGGATGGGGACGTGGCGGCGAGGCGCTGTCGCTGAGGGCCGGGTTCTTGTCGCGGTGCGTGCAGTCTGCCCCGTGAGGGGCGTGTCTGTCTTTACAGCACCTCGTCGCACTTTCAGAGATCCCTGCGGATCCCAGTCCACAGGGATTGTGCTGGAGAGTCAGGCAGGTCAGAGTTAATGAGGAAGCCTGTGTGTGCATGTGTGTGTGTGTGTGTGCGTGTGTGTGTGTGTGTGTGTGCGTGTGAGAGCCCGCGAGAGAGTGTGGATCCGCTCTGGCACTCCCATCTCCCTGAGAGCGAGGGGGGGGCGTGGCCTGCCATTTGGACTGAGGCCAGCCCTGCCCCCTCCCGCCCAGCCCGCTGCATGTGTCTCCTGGCCCAGCCTCACCCCCAGCGCTCAGAGAGGCAGCGCCGCAGCGGCACCAGAGGTGGTCAGACGAGGCTGTAGCGCCATGACGCTGGGCGGCCGCGCTCTCACCTGCGCGCCCCCAAGTGTCGGGGAGGAAACGGCCAGCGACGCTGACCCCCCTTCCACTGTCGCCCCCCACCCCTCTCCCCGACCCCCTCCCCTCCCGGCACGGACTGGTGTGCTGCAGGTGTTCCTGAAGGAGGTGCTGGAGCAGAGGCTGGAGAAGGAGCGGGAGGAGGTACGGCGGAGAGCGGGCATGGTGATCCGAGCCCACATACTCAGCTATGTGGCGAGGTGAGTGCGGCAATGTGTGTGTGTGTGTGTGTGTGTGTGTCTGCATGGCTCAGAATCTGCATGTCTCTGTGTGTTTAGATATGTGTGTGTATGTACGTGTATAAGTGTGTGTGCATGTGTGTATTTCTGTCCACATTTCGGTCAGTAGACCTCTTTAGTGTGTTCAGGTGCCTTCATGGCTGTTTGTGTTCCTGAGCGAGCGCATGTGAACCCATACTCTCAGGTGTGTGTTTGTGTTGTGTGTGTCCCTGTATGTGACCGTCAGTGTGCTTTCGAGCTCTGGGTGCATTAGACTTTTCCCAAGTGGGCGTTTCGTAGCGCGTGTCTGTGAGCGTGTTACGTATCTCTTGTGAGCATGTGCAGAAGTGTCAGTGTATCTTTGTGACCTGTGAGCGTTTCTGCGCGTGTGTGGTTAATGAGGTCATCTCGTGAGCCATCATCGTGTGCCTGTGCCAGAGTGCCGCTTGAGAGCATTCATGGCTCCTAGGGGGGGGGGGGGGGGCTTTCACAAATACCTGTTAGTCCTGTTGGGCTTCCCAGATGGCCGTCCTGAGTGTTGCCTGCACAGCTCTGTGGGTCAGATGGGTCGCAGCACATGGGGGGGGGGGCAACACTGCCAATGGCTCAAGCGCCGAGTGATAATGGTTACCCCTGGTTGGGGGTGGGGGGGGGGTGTTATGTGTGGAGACCCTTGAATTTTACACTGGGACAGTGTTCTTTTTCTGTTTACTTTGTTACTTATTTTGTTTCAAAATTTCTGCCTGCAATACCAATATTAATGTAAAAAAAATTAGTATCATATTGCAGCCAAATAATTCTTAAGCACTTTGAGGATGCCTTGTTTGGAAAAACTTTACGCAGAAAGCATTTAGATTGCATGAAATGACATTAGAGGCATGAACTGCCGGGGGGGGGGGGTGCTGCTGGAAGTTCACCCCTCATCAGCGAGGGAATGGTCAGCACACATGGCCCCCCCAGATCTGCTTTATTCTCGGGCAGCCGGGTTCCAGTCAGAGACAGGGCATCTAGCACAGTTACTTCCCCAAGAGGCTACGCACCATCACTGGGCGGGGTCCTCTGGAGGTGGGAGGGCAGAGGGGCGGGGTCATGTGTGAATGTTAATGAGGTGCCGGCCAATCAGGAGCGACAAATTCTGATTTCGAGCCCAATGAGGCGGGGCCTACAGCGCTGCAGGGGTTGCATGTTTTTTTTTCTTAAACCAGAAAAAGGGAAATAAATGCCATATCAGATCAGAGATTACAACATTTGTTAAGAAGACGTGGCCTCCAGGTGGCCTTCATAACCTTAGCTTAGCTGGAGTGGGAGCTGGTCCCGCTTCCACCGCCCGGGTTTGACCTCTGGACCTTTATCTGTAATGTAACAAAATCCTTATCTTAATGTAAAAAATTATTAAACAGCAATTAAAAAGCAAAGCTGACTTATGATGCCCATAATCCTGGATACTGGAGTTTGCTTGAAGTTGAGGGTCATAATGCGATATTTTAAGCCCTTCTCCAAGTTTCAGTAGTGCCAATGGGTGAAATTATATGCCGTTCTGGATAAAAATGGCCTAATCAACGGCGAACAATGATAAATTAATAATAGAAATGTTATGACTCTCCCAGTTACCTTAACCAATGCACCCTCTGCAGGAAGCACTACAGGAAGGTCCTGTCCAGCATCGTCACCATCCAGAAGAACTACCGTGCGCACTTCTGGCAGCGCGTCTTCCTGCGGCTGCGTTGGGCTGCGCTCGTCTTCCAGAAGCACCGGCGAGGGCAGCTGGCCCGGGGGCTGTGCCGTCGCCTGCGCCAGGAAAAGGAGGAGGCGGAGAGGAGGAGGCGCGCAGAGGCGGAGAAGCTGCAGCAGGAGGAGCAGGCCCTGAAAAGGGCGCAGGAGGCCAGCCAGGGGCTCCAGAGTGCCGGAGACAGCGGGTGGGCTGGAGGCTTCACTGAATACTGCATGTCTGCATTGTCTTATTCCCCACGTGACGGGTAGCATTAAACCCCATGGAGAACCTCTCCGAGCTGGAAGTTTGTGAGAAGTCGCGATTAACTTTGCTTTGATTAACGTGGCTGTGAGTTTAACTTTCACTTCAGTTTAACCTTCGCCATCAACTGAAAAATTGATTCCACCTGGTCAATCCCGCTGTTCTGGGTCTTGTAACGGCCATCCTATTCCGCTCCCGGCTGGCGGTCCACCCTCCCACTCCAAGTTTTTCCACAGCCTTGCGATTTTCCTTCAGAGAGTCTGTGACACCTTTCCGCTCGCGTCCCGTCTTCTGAAAGTGTTTTTTTTTTTTTTTTCCCTCTCAGCCCTGAAGCGGACAAAGGCCCCCTCTGTCCCCAGGTAACGTCACTGTGCCTTTTCATGTTTAGTCAGCTGAATTATCACACCGAGCTGGCTGGCCTCACCAGTCACCTGCCCACACGCCCCTGACAGACTGCTGTGGATGGGTTAGGATACACTGTGATTCTAACCAGTTTGATCTGGGTTTCCTCCCCTCCCCACACCCGCAGGTGGAGGTGCGCTCATTCTATAGCCGGATCCCCTCCGGCACCTCTGACGAGGAGCGCCGCCAGATGGAGGAGATCCTCGACCTGGAGCGAGAGATCGCGCGGCTGCAGAGGCAGCGGGAGGACGGCATGTCGCAGCTGTGCGCCACCTCCCGGGCCGAGCTGGAACAGCGACGGGACGCAGAGCTGCGCCGGCTGCGCAGGGAGGCCTCACGGGCTGCCACCCAGTTCCTAGAGATGCTGGACTTCGGAAGCCTGGGTCTGGCCGCCTGCAGTGAGGAGGACCACACATCTGGTCCGATCCCTGGAGCAAAGACGGACGAGGCTCCCAATGCCGGGGATGTGCGTGTCTCTCTTCCCGATTTACCGGCCCCCATCGACAGCCTCGTGGATCAGGACATGTTGTTCAACTTGCCCCCTCCCCCACCCGACTTTGCAGAGGGACTCGTACCCGTTCCTCCTGCTGCCCCCTCGGAACTCCCCGACATTGCCCCCGGCCCTGCAGGTGCCTCGGACTTCCCGCCTCCCCCAGCCCCGCCCTTGCCTCCCCCAGCCCCGCCCTTGCCTCCCCCAGTGTCCAGTGAGTCCCCCAAGGAGGAAGACGACGGGGGTGACTACGAGACCATCGACCAGGCCTCAACAGAGGAACCGATCTACCACAACCCACCAGACGCGGAGTCCGACTATGACCACGATGAGTTTGAGGAGGCCCAGGGCAGCTCCGGGGATGCTGGCAGCACCAACGACGGTCACCTGACGGACGAGGAAGTGCTTCGCAAGTCCACCTGCACCAACCACAGCCAGGACTCCTATCGCGGCAGCTCGGACTCTGTGAGTTCAACCGCTGTTTGATTAGCAGCCAGTAATGCGGGTTGTGCATTTTGAGCAAAGCATGACTACCTGGTGAGATTTCACTGTAACGTGAGAGACCGTGTGCCCGAGTGACCCGGGTGACAGGCGTCTCCACTGTAATCCTCCTGCCTCAAGCTGCCAGTTATTCTTTCTGTTCACCTCACTGCCTGACACACTGGTTTGGTCTGGCATACCATTTCTCCTCCCCCCCCCAAAAAAAGCCCAATATGTTATAACTTTGGGCATGTCCAGAACACTCAGTCTTCTAGAAGCAGGAACCACTGTCGTTGTTAATGCCATCATCTGTAGCCACTGGGTCTGTCGGCACGTCGGCCCGTCAGAATGGTGCCAGTATGTAGGCAGTGAGAGTGTGGGGGAGTCTTCTGGGTCTCTGTCTGTCACTCTGTGACAGGGATTAGGAGAAAAATTGTTGATTTAGCACAAAATGATAGATGCTGAGACAATGGTACGCCCCCCCATTCTATCTCCACCCACTTAAAACCCCCCCCAACGAAAGAATCCGGTTCACTCACCGCCCCTCTCAGAGAATGTGTGCCCCTTCCCGAATGCCTGGAATGCCTGTTGCTGCGAGGGGCACAGAGGCAGCCAAGGTGGGTGGGTCAGGCTGTTACTGACATTCTGGGCGCAGTGCAGGGAGGCCTGCAGTGCAGGGAGGCCTGCAGTGCAGGGAGTGCAGACACAGCCAAAGTAGACTACTGCCCCTCATCCCTGACCACAGAGTGACCAGGGGCCAGCTGGGCTGTATAGTATAGGGGGGAGGTGGGCTGTGTAGTATATGGGCCGGCTGGGCTGTGTAGTATAGGGGCAGGCTGGGCTGTGTAGTATAGGGGGGAGGTGGGCTGTGTAGTATAGGGGCCGGCTGGGCTGTGTAGTATAGGGGGGAGGTGGGCTGTGTAGTATAGGGGCCGGCTGGGCTGTGTAGTATAGGGGCAGGCTGGGCTGTGTAGTATAGGGGGGAGGTGGGCTGTGTAGTATAGGGGCCGGCTGGGCTGTGTAGTATAGGGGCCGGCTGGGCTGTGTAGTATAGGGGCAGGCTGGGCTGTGTAGTATAGGGGCCGGCTGGGCTGTGTAGTATAGGGGCAGGCTGGGCTGTGTAGTATATGGGTTGGCTGGGCTGTGTAGTATATGGGCCGGCTGGGCTGTATAGTATATGGGCCGGCTGGGCTGTATAGTATATGGGCCGGCTGGGCTGTGTAGTATAGGGGCCGGCTGGGCTGTGTAGTATAGGGGCAGGCTGGGCTGTGTAGTATAGGGGCCGGCTGGGCTGTGTAGTATAGGGGCCGGCTGGGCTGTGTAGTATAGGGGCCGGCTGGGCTGTGTAGTATAGGGGCAGGCTGGGCTGTGTAGTATATGGGTCGGCTGGGCTGTGTAGTATATGGGCCGGCTGGGCTGTGTAGTATATGGGCCGGCTGGGCTGTGTAGTATATGGGTCGGCTGGGCTGTGTAGTATATGGGCTGGCTGGGCTGTATAGTATATGGTTCACCAGCACTTTGCAGCAACAATGAACAGCAGCTGACCTGTTGTTTTTTTCACGTTCATTTGTTAATTTAATTAATTAACTTGTTGCTGTTCCTCTGTTGAAATAGTTACTTCCTTTAAAGTTCCTTTCAGTATTTAAAGAATATTTTAACTCTATACTGCTTAACAGGCAGAGAATCCTTATTTATACAGATTGAATGTATTTGCTGAAGCATCCATTTTCCCGCTCATTGCTGTGTTTCTATGTGATCCAGTATCTGAGATCGGCAGATTTATGTTGGACACAGACATGAATGTTCGGAGCAGGCAATTCAACATGTGGAACCAGCCACTGTGTCGTGTGCATTTCAGACCTCAGGGTTTCTTCGTGGCCCTCAGAGCCACCTGCTGGGGTTTAATATCATCATCTATTGCTTTATTGACAGTTTATTGACAGCGACGATGACAATGACGGGGGTGTGGACACGGACGAGGAGGTGTCCAACGGGAGGGTGAACCTGCTGAACGGAAACGGGCCCCCGTACTTCCACAGCTACCTGTACATGAAGGGTGAGAATGGTCGGCCCCCTCAAACGCCCGGACCTCCTTCGTTACCATGGAAACGAGGGAGTCACATTCCAGGCTTACAGGCATTGCAGAATCACACATAGTAACACATATCATTTTAACTGCATTGCAATCTCAGGTACGTTAGAAACAGTCTATAATTGGTGTTCAGTATATATGTATTTAAATAGCAATTTATGTTTCAGACTATCTGTTATCAAATAATATTAATATTGTAATATTGTTGTTCCTACCCGCATGACCTTGCTGGGTTATCACAGTCGTTCTATTTAGAAGGCGGCTATTTTGATGGAGAGAGGCCTGTGTCTGTGCTGTCTGTGCCACGCTGTGCCCCCCCCCCCCCCCAGGAATTCTTCCAAAGTGTTAAAAAAAAAAGCCAGTGAATGTTGTCAGTAGCAGGTTTGGTATCAGCACTGTTGTCCATTAACTCATTATGTCAACAGTGAGAGACTGAACCCCATGACTGGATGGATTGCTAAAGGAAGGTTAGGCACAGTCACATACAGAGTCATAGTCATACACTGCCATACGGAGTCATATACAGAGTCATGCATGTCCCAGCTTATGTGACGTACAGCTACACAAGCGACATACAAGCAGTGACCGGGAACAGCCACTAGACCATGTGTCACTCAGCCAGGTTTGTTGAGAGCTCTCTCCAGCCTGACCACATGACGCATGGCCACGATTCGTCAGCCGCAGGTGGGTCTGACCAACGCAACATCCCCTCCTCAGGCGGCCTGATGAACCCATGGAGACGCCGCTGGTGCGTGCTGAAGGACGAGACGTTCATGTGGTTCCGAGCCAAGCAGGAGTCCCTCAAGTCCGGCTGGCTGTATAAGAAGGGCGGCGGCCTGTCCACCTTGTCTCGGCGCAACTGGAAGATGCGCTGGTTCGTGCTGCGAGAGTCCAAGCTCATGTACTTCGAGAACGACAGCGAAGAGAAGCTGAAGGGGACCATTGATGTCCGCACAGCCAAGTAGGAACTGGCCGTGTGTGTGTGTGTGTGTGTGTGGGGGGGGGGGGGGTTCCCATCTCGTGGAACAGCTCTATTGTATTAAAAGAAAGAGACATTGTGGGGACATCGTCACAGGGCAACTTCTTTTTAGCCAAATGTCTACTTGTTGTGTCTGGCCTGTGACTGGGAATCCCCCAGAAACACAACTATAAACTGCATTCATTGTGTGTGTGTGTGTGTGTGTATTATGTATAGTTATATTACATTGTGGGGACCAAATGTACCCCCCAATGTGATAACCTGTTTTTTGACATTGTGGGGGACCATTTTTCAGGTCCCCACAAAGATCTGTGAATGCAATAAAAAAACTAAAAATGCCAACAGTCTCATATTTTGTTTGGTTACTTATGGTTAGGGCTGGGTAGGGGTTAAGGTCGTCATGTTGGGATTAAAGTTTTCATCATAGAAATGGATGGAGAGTCCCCACAGATATATAATTACAAAACTGTGTGTGTGTGTGTGTGTGTGTGTGTGTGTGCAAATGTCCACTTATGCTGCATACATGAGGCAATGTTTTGTCGGGGGCTGTGGCCTGACCCTGAGGGCCTTTGCAGGGAAATTGTGGATAACCACGAAAAGGAGAATGCTCTGAATATCGTGACGGAGGAGAGAACTTACCAAGTGTTCGCCGAGTCTCCGGAGGACGCCAGGTGGGTCCTCACTGCTACGTCTCTTATGTCTTATGTTTACCAACCAATCACTGTGCGCTTTATTTTTGAGAAAGATTGGCTAGTTGGGGTCATGACATTGAATGAATTCGGGGATGAAAAAAAAGGTTTTACTAAAAAGTAGATGTTTGCGCCACCTGGTGGAAGATTCTGATAATACACAGTACAGCCAATAAATAAGAGAAGCATATTTATCACAGACATGTTGGATTTACTTTGCTTGCTCCTGTTACACACAACACAGTGGCTGGTTCCACATGCTGAGTCGGGTCCGCAGCGCAACGCCGGAGCAACTTCTGGAGATGCAGCACGAACAGGCCAACCCCAAAAACGCTGTGGTCAGTGTCGCTTCCCACTCAGTCCGTCATGGCTGCCCAGTAAGCAGTAGCGCTGTCACTCTGTCTGGCACAACCTTGAATCATTCTTCTCCCTCATCTGTCTCCAGGGAACACTGGATGTTGGGCTGATAGATTCAGTCTGTGCCTCAGACAACCCTGACAGGTAAAAGTGCCTCTAGTGGTGAATTAGGCGAACTGCATGTCTAGTTGTTTTGCGGTATAGTGAGTGCTGTTTCTCTATGGTTTAGCTGTATTCCCTGAGACCAATGTGCCTGCAGGCCCAACTCCTTCGTGATCATCACAGCCAACCGGGTCATCCATTGCAACACGGACACACCGGAGGAGATGCACCACTGGATCAGCCTGCTGCAGAAGCCCAAGGGAGACTCCAAGGTCGACGGGCAGGAGTTCCTGGTCAGAGGTGAGAGTTTGGGTCAGCACCACAAGATGATGGGGGTGGGGATGGTTGGTGTGGCTCACACGCATGGAAAGCTAACAATAGAGAAGCTCTAGGTACCTACAAGACCCTCCCACATATTACAGGCTTTTTACTGTTTCCTGATGTGGACCTTTTTATTCACAGATGCGCTCACCTACTTACAACCCATCCTGACTTGCTTCTTAATGGCAATTCATTGCACTGATAGCAATTCAAGGCCCTCTTGCTCTGCTCCAAACTCTGCAAGAGGTTCTTACTAAACATGTCACTGTTTTTGCGTTACTGTACTTGCATTACTGTGTACAAACCAGATATCTTAAAGTCACATGCATTTGCCTGCGATTAGAGATGTAGGTCTGGATGAATTTCGGAGATAATAACATATTTCAAGGTTTGCTGGCTTTACCTTCCTAATAAACGTCTTAGACTTTGTGGACAAGATCTACTATAAGGCAAGGAGCTTTAAAGGTGATCCCTTTGGATGTGAGAGTCTCCTTCACAAAGATCTCTCTGGGATTTGATGTTCTCAGGTTGGCTGCACAAGGAGATGAAGTCTGGGGGCAAGAGCACCTCCCTCAAGCTGAAGAAGCGCTGGTTCGTGCTGAACAACAACTCCCTGGATTACTACAAGTCCTCTGAGAAGAGTGCCTCCAAGCTGGGCACACTGGTGCTGAACAGCCTCTGCTCCGTGGTGCAGCCAGAGGAGAAGGTCTTCAAGGAGACTGGTGAGCGCTCACTCGCGGAAGTTCTCAAGGAGGACCATGGACCTTCAGTGTGCAGAGGCTGCAAAGCTTCTGCATCTGTTTCAGAGGCAGTTTCTCAATAACTGCAATAATGGTGGTTATCCCTGGCCGACTAAAGTCATCATCCTGTGGGTTTTATAAAACCCTTTTAAAGTGCACTAAACATTTTCTTCCATTACATATTTTTTTAAGTTAAGGATTGACTGATTATCACCCAGTAGATCACTTGCTATAGGATGACTTTGATGCCTTTAGGGCAGTGTTTCCCAAACCAGTCCTCGGGGATCCACAGATAGCCGATGTTTTTGCTCCCATTCAGCAGCTGGGAGCGAGCAAAAATGTGTACTGTCTGACAGGGAGCTCAAACAGAGTGTTAACATGGACTGACTGTGAGTCCCCGAGGACCAAATTGGGAAACACTGCTTTAGAGGCTTCTAGAGTCCATCTAGAACCTGGTGTGGAATCTGACCATCCCCACTGTTTGTTCCAGGTTACTGGAATATTATTGTCCACGGGCGCAAGCACTCCTACCGTCTGTACAACAAGATGCTAAACGAAGCCATGAGGTGGGCTTCAGCCATACAGGGCGTCATTGACAGCAAGGTCCCCATCGAGACCCCCACGCAGCAGCTCATCCGGGACATCAAGGTACGGGTGGCCTCCTACCCAAGGCATCTTCTCGTTGCCATGCGAAATGACCAAATGTGGGAAAAATGTGACCTCTGCTCATGCGCTACGCGTCTCTGTTTCAGCCATGGAGGGACGTACCGCTGCATACACTGTTCTTGGATAGGGACACGTACGGTAGTTAAGTGAGGTATCCCAGAGTACACCTGGCCTACACTTGTTGTTTCTGGCCTGTGAAAGTGAACCCACATGTGCTCCTGCATAATTCAAGACTCGGGCTGCCTTATGCTCCGCCCACATCTCGCATCTGAGTGGCTGTCGAAGGATTCAGTTTTACTACAGCGCTGCGTCTTGTCGTGGATCAGTGGTGCCATGACTCAAGGCTACACAGCTGCCACAGTCATATCACTGATTTCCTGGGATTTTACTTACCTTTCCGCCTTTGAATCTTAAAACTGTTTCTGTCTAGGTTAAGTGTTGTGCGTTGTGTGTGTGTGAAGACCTCAGTGGTTCACCTGAAATGACATATGAAAACTCAGCCTTGCTTCCACATTCCCTCCCCCAGGAGACCAGCCTGAACCCGGAGGTGGTGGAGCAGACGTACAGGAGGAACCCAATCCTGAGATACACCCAGCACCCCCTGCACTCGCCACTGCTACCCCTGCCCTACGGGGAGGTCAACGTCACCCGTGAGTCTCCTCTCCTCTGTTCTCTGGGTGACAGGGTTCCTCAGCACCCCTGCAGAACTGACCCAGTGCTGTAGGAACCCTACACTGTCTATCAACAGCATGCCTCTGTAACACAACCCTGATCTGTAACGCCAAGCTCTACAGTCAGTCCTCCTACAACACAACTAATACGTTGCTGAAAAACCTCAATAAAATTGGGTACTTAAAATGCACACATCCAATGGGAAAAATAGTTATGGGACTGCAAGTGCAAATCTCTGGAACTTCCACCAAACAAAATGAATTAGTGATACCAGAGGCCAATAATGTAATTATATGCATTTTAAATAAGAAACGATAACAATAATTTAATAATTTATATCATATGGGTCTTATGAGTCTCGCAAGAATTTCTTAGTAATCACTCCAACCGAACATGTCAAACTCACTAAACTTGTTGTTTGCCACGAGTCAGTGATGCTACTGTATGTGATTGCAAAAAAGACACTTCATGAACCTTTTGCTGTATTTTTTGCCCCCACTAGATGGTGCTGTCTGTTCTAAAATGAGCGCAAAATATGCCCCCAAGCAAGTCAAGAGCGCCATCTAGTGGGGTCAAAAAATACCACAAATGGTGTCGTATTGGCCATCATTAGCTAGGAGTAGTGAGCCGCAGCCGGCTTGCGGCGGGACATGCACACAGCAGCAGCATAATGGATTACATATACAGTTGTTTTTGTGTGCTGTGTGTCTCAGTAAGACCATGTCACATTGTAGTTTGCAAAGTGCTTTTTTCTCCAACTGAAAATCACACAACTACAAATATTCCTCATTGTGCTGGACTTGGGTACAAATATATCAATCGCGTTAGAACAGATTCACAGCATGATACGCATTGCAGCAGTGCTGACTATGTATGTTTACAAAGTGTTTCTACAAGACAAATAACCATTTTTACAATTTGAATTTTTCAGTGGTTTAGCTTTTCAATAAACTCTCTCACCCTATCAATTAGTTATTCATACATACAATTTTTCCTTCTTCGTCTCCCAGTCCACAAGTCAAAGGGCTATGCCAGTCTACAGGACGAGGCCGTGAAGATCTTCAATTCCCTGCAGGAAATGGAGATCATGTCTGACCCCGTGCCCATCATCCAGGGTATCCTGCAGACCTGCCAGGACCTGCGAGAACTGCGTGACGAGGTCTACTGTCAGCTGATCAAACAGACCAATCACGTCCCCCAGCCCAACAGCCCCGGAAACCGTGCCCACTGGCACCTGCTCACGTGCATGAGCTGCACGTTCCTGCCCAACCGCGCCATCCTGCGCTACCTCAAGTTCCACCTGAAGAGGTAGGCGCCCATTCCCACTCACCGCCTCTGTCTGATAGGGCATTTTCCTCAGTTTGGAGTTCCTCTGTCTACATCTATGCCTTGGATCAGCAGTTCTCTTTTGAGGAATTCCAGACATCTCATGCCTTGCGTGATACACTGGGAACAGAAACCAGCCTGGGAAATGACATCTTCAGAATTATTTTTTTCTCTGGGGGGGAAGGGTATAAGGGTCACCATGAATCATTGCCTGATATATTGAGTCTACAAATTATCCAGCCCTTCATTAGTTAAATCAGATATTCTGTGGTAGTGGAATTCGTGGAATGAATGAGGATCCCCAAGGAGTGGTTTGGGAAGATCTGTTTTTTGGACTACCTTCCTCATCCACAGTAGGTGATCACAGTGTCTACATCCATGTGTGTTATTTCACAGGATCAGGGAACAGTTCCCAGGGACTGAGATTGAGAAGTACGCCCACTTTACTGGAGAGTCGCTGAAGAAGACCAAGTCCAGAGAATATGTGCCCTCTCAGGAGGAGGTCAGTGCACTGCAGACGCGGCAGGAGATGACCACCACGGTGTACTGCCACGGGGGAGGGTCCTGCAAGATCTCCATCAACTCCCACACCACTGCTGGAGAGGTGCTACTTCATCTCACACTAACACGCTTTCATCACATTTTTATTTGTTTGTTTGTTTATTGACATAAATTATTTATCATCATCCTGACGTCGCTCCTTCGGCGCCTCCAGGTGGTGGAGAAGCTCATCCGTGGTCTTGCCATGGAAGACAGCAGGAACATGTTCGCCCTGTTCGAGCACAGCAGCGTCACCGATAGGGCCGTGGAGAGTCGCGTCATAGTGGCTGACGTGCTGGCCAAGTTCGAGAGGTAGAGGGGCTGCACTTGGGGTGTTTCTACAGAGCCCTCGACGGCGACACTGAATCTGAACCAGCTCAAACAGTCCATTTGCATGTTCTGGACACACAGTTTCCATAAGGCAGTATGCAGCTCACAGCCTGCAGTCTGTCTGCTTATAAAAGTTGATATTTACCACGTTTTAAACCAGCAGTGGAAGCTGATCCTTCTGTCAACTGGTTGTAATCGGCTGAATCTGTGTTTCCTCAAGGCTGGCAGGGAGTGAGGAGGGGGAAGAGGTAGGCCAGTGCCGCCTTTATTTCAAACTCTACTGCTTCCTGGATGTGGAGAGCATGCCCAAGGAGGGAGTGGAGTTTGCCTTCATGTTTGAGCAGGTGAGCCCCCCCCCCCCCAGTCGTGTCTGATGGCAGCTAGTAGGCTGCTACACCAGCCCAGCAATGGGACAATAAGTATTTATTAATTACTATGGTTATCAAATATATATATATATGTTGTGTCTCTCTGTCATCACATTTGCGTTGTGAAACTCTTTCTTTTTTCTTTCTCTCTCTCTCTATCCCTCTCTGCCCTCCCTTTGGCCCCATCACCTTCTTCCTGTCTTTCTTTGTCCCTCTCTTTGTCCCCTATCTCTCTCTGCCCTCCTGTCCCTCTCCCCTCCTCATCCCCCATCTCTCTCCTCCTCCCTGATTCTCTGTCCCCCCTCCTTGTCTCCCCCTTTCTCTCTCTCTATCTCTCTTCCCTCTTGTCCCCCCTCCCTCCCTGATTCTCTGTCCCCCCTCCTTGACCCCATACCTCTTGACCCCCTCATTGTTCCCCATCTCTCTCTCCCCCTCCCTGTTTCTCTGTCCCCCCTCCTTGACACCTGTCCCTCTGCACTCCTCTTCCTCTGTCTAGGCCCATGAGAGCCTGATCAGTGGCCATTTCCCTGCGTCAGAGGAGACCCTGCAGCACCTGGCCGCCCTGCGCCTGCAGTACCTTCACGGCGACGTGGGTCGCGGCGGCTGGAGCCTGGAAACCATCTACCCCGTGGGGCGCCTGCGGGCCCGCATCCTGCAGTCAACCAAGGCGGGTGCGGGCAGCGGGGCGGCCGGGGCGGGGGCGGGAGCGCCCGGCGCGGCGGGGGCAGGCAGCCACACACTGGAGCGGCGGCGCACCAGCTTCCTGGATGGTACCCTGCGACGCAGCTTCAAGACGGGCTCGCTGCGTAAGCAGCGCATGGAGGACGAGCAGATGCTGGAGATGTGGGTGCGCGAGGAGACATCGGCCACGCGCGCCAGCATCGTGGAGAAGTGGGGGCGCCTGCAGGGGCTCCCCCAGCACCAGGCCATGCTGAAGTACATGGCCGTCGTCAAGGAGTGGCCCGGCTACGGCTCCACGCTCTTCGACGTGGAGGTGAGGGGCATGCAGCCAGTGATGGGGAGCAGCTAACTAAAATTAGCCACGCTACTAACTTAGCTACTTCTTTCAGTAGCTTATCAGTAGCACAGCTACTATTAAAACGCAATACCTTTTCTAGTACCTTAATAGCAATATAGCGTTGTTTAAAAATAAATAAATAAATAGATCACGACCTATGCGACTTATGACTGCTCGACTTAGCGACCGATACGAGGCTACAGATATGTGGCACCGTTTGCACCATGTCTGGTTGTGCGAGAGCTGCCCTGTGTGAGCGTATGACAGCTTCCACCACGACTGCCGGCAGCACGAGTGTCTCCGCGTGACACTCATTCATTCATCTCGTGCTCAGGATACTGTTCGCAGCGCTCACAGAACAGAATTCATTCATATCTGTTTGTGTAACAATAATGAACTAAGAAAATCATGATAGAAAGACTAAAAAACACCGAATACAGTGTGTGACTCAGTGGGCTAAGCCTGTGTGTCTGTAATCCAAAGGTCGGTGGTTCAAATCCCACTTCAGCATGTCTTTGGGTCCTTGAGCAAGGCTCTTAACCCCTAGCTCCCTGGGCGCAGCTATGGGTGGCTGCCCTTTGCAGACAACTCACTCTGCAACAAGCAAGTTGAGGGAGACATAAAAAGAGATTTTCCCCACAGGGATCAATGAAGTATAAATTATTATTATGACTTGAAGATAATATAGTTTTATTATGCAGTATTCTGTACCTATGATAATTTTTGCATATAAAATTAAGGGCAGTTGTCAAGTACTGTTGGTTTACACCAAACACAGAAGCTGTTTTTTTGAAGTCGTATGGTGATCTGACATTACATTGTTAAAAAATATAGATTTTCATTTCAACTTTTAACATCATGTTTCACATTTTTTTAATTAATTTATTCTAAGAGTATCCAACAGCACAAATATCAAGTATTACTCGATGATAACGCTTCGATGTAGTTAACTACTTTTTCTCTGTAGCTTGTAGTGTAGCCAACTACTATATTAAAACAGTAGCTTGGCTGTATCTTAGCTAATTTAATCATAATTAGCCTGTAGCTTGAAAAGCCACCGTTTACAAGTAGCTTCCCCAGCACTGATCAGTACCTGTTCTTGTGTGAAATTCCCCCAGTGTAAAGAAGGAGGATTCCCCCACGACCTGTGGCTGGGCGTGAGTGCAGAGAACGTGTCCGTGTACAAACGGGGGGAGCCCAAGCCTCTGGAGACGTTCCAGTACGAGCACATAGTTTTCTTCGGGGCACCGCAGCCCAGCACCTACAAGATCACTGTGGACGAGAGGGAGATGTTCTTCGAAACGCCACAGGTGAGGACCGGGTGTCACGTTCCCATTCCTGATCTTACACATTTTAGATACCCGTGCCGCAAGCGGCGTGTCAGGCATAGAAACGGAAGCCTAACTTTGTTTTTCCGGTGACACTCTTCTTTTGGGCCACGGCAGGTCGGAGAAATCGCCAAGATAATGAAGGCCTACATCAACATGATCGTGAAGAAGCGCTGCAGCGTCAGGTCCGTGACGAGCTGCGGCAGCACCTGGATCAGGTGATCCGTCAGGCCCAATCGGCGTCCGGCGTCCTCGCGGCGTGAGAACCCATGTACCAGCGGCTGGTGGGTCCAGGATGCTGACGTGTGTAAGCTGATGGGGAAGCTGACCCAAATACATAGAAGAGCCATTTCGTCTACTGTGAGCAAAACCCTATGGGGGAGCCGTGCTAGCCGTGTTAGCCGTGTTAGCCGTGCCACAGCGCACAGACTGCGGCAGGCCGTGAGCACTGTCCCTCATACAGATCGCTGTTGCTGTTTTTCAAAGTGAGCAAACTGAAATATCAAACAAATGGAGCACAAAAGCTTAACTAGTACACTCATTACCCAACTACTGCCAAAACTCAACGATGAGATACTGAAGCCATCTGCTCCTACTGGTCACCTGCACATTAATCAAGATGCCTCACTTGCCAGCCAGTCTTGGAAGCACAGTCATGTTTACAGTTGTACAGACTGAGCCCTGACTGTGACCCAACGGCCTTCGGTTCCCAGGGACAGCCCCAGGTTCCCCTTCCCGTGCTGCATGATCACATGTCCTTCCAGGGTTCTGGTATCAGGAGCTCACGTCCACTTGTGTCAATATATGCATCACCACTGCTGAGCCTCCATACGAATTTGTTTCGGGTTCAGCGCAGCGTGTGGCTGTTTCGTTAATGTTGACTTAAGTACAATTCCCACAGAACAGATCAAATAGGTTCAGCTGTACCTGCTTGTGTCGTGTGAAGAACGTGGTGTTTTTAGACTGTTACTTCTGCAAGGATATAATTGTACGTCAATGTCATAAGGAAAAAATGATGCGAGTCCGTTTCTCAGCTGTTACAAATACAACGAGCTTCTTTATGAGCGGGATGTGCGTGGTGGAGAAGCCCGATACCCTGTATGTGAAAAGCTGGAGTCAGCATCCCTGAAATCTCGATGCCTTAAACAGTCGTACTGTTTATCTCCCGTAAGTGACATTCCCTCAATGGGTTTGTTACTGCTTTAGTGAGCACAGAACACACGACCATGACAAGCAAGGCCCCAGACTTGTCCCTACCAATATTGTGGGTGTCCTGTGTGTTTTTATTGGGACGGGGGGTTTGGGCCTGATTAGGTCCCTACCAATGCTGAAACCAAACCTACACCCTTGGTGAAAAGCACATCTTGCCAGACAACTAATCTACAGTGACCATGCAGTAGGAACAGTTGTCCCTCCTCATTTCACTCTTCCTGGGCTATTCCACGCTGGCAAAGTGGCAGCCAACCTTTGCCACTTTGAACAAATTTGAGTAAAGACATTATAATCATACAGTATTGTTGCATTGCATAATTCACGATACGTATTTTAAAAAAAAAAACAAAAAAAAAAAAAACAAATATGTTTATAAAACATTTAAATATCTGCCATCTGATGAGTAGCGTATGCTTTCCTGTTAAGAAGTTTAAATTGTTCTGTTAGTGTGATGCAAGTTTTGTTTGGGAATTGGAAAAAAAATGGGGGGAAATGTGTTGTTAAAAGTCAAACAGACATAATGAGGATGTTTAAAATGTGTTTTAGAGTGTCTGGTGGTTTAGGGAAGATTGATTGGATGTAATGATGGGGATGGATATTTATTCTATATCTAAAGTGAATTGTATAAAGAAAGAAATGAGGGGGGGGGGGGGGTAAAATGGGCAGAGCATCCACCCTCACAGTAAAGATGGAGATTTTAGTGGGATCAGGAGCACCCCCTTGTGGCTCGTAGTGCCATTACCTGAGGATCCGGAGAAAGGTGCCCGGACCTGATGGACAGCACCTGCAGTCCTGCATCTTACTGCTGTTACACTACGGGCACCAGGCAGCTGCTGGCAGCCACGCCTGGACTGGAATGTATGCATTTACTATTGTTATTATCACCAATAATGTGCTTGTTAAAAAAAGAGAGCGAGAGAGTACGTAATTTTTTTGTAACTGGCTTTACAAAATGCTTTAATAAATTATTGGATTTAATCACCTTTCTGTCATCTGTGCTCATATTGTGTGAGAGAGTGTGTCGACCTAAGATGGCCTGGAATCCTATTCAGAGTTCATGATTGCTGAGAAAAGCTCAACCCAGTACGGTATCCTCCCCTCTCCATGGGTGACACGTTCCAAGACCTTCCGCAGACAGCTGAAATTACGGATAATAGCAACCCACCCACGCACCCTGTATGTACAGTGATTTTCCTGTACTTATATAGGGTAATTACGCAAAGCATCACCAACATTAAACACAGCAATAATAAAGTACATTGTACACTATTATATAGTACTAAACAGCATTGTATTCTCTTTGGAATGACAGATTATGGTGTTTTAGCCTAATTCTCAAGAGATGCAATGGAAAAATATCATGTATCTAGGGATGAAGGAACAATGAAAAAACATACTGTTACACATTTTACTATTTTTTTTTGGACCGCGAGGAACCATGGCTAACTGAAATCGTAGTTACTAAAACTGCGGATTGGGGGGGCGGGGGGGGGTATTAATGTATAGGAAGGTGTACCCAGTTGTGGAATATAGATAGATGGATAGATTGTTGTGGGCCTATATATTGTAACAACTTGAGTTAAGTTTGTAGTTGATGTTCAATTCTTATTATTGAGTAGGGTTACCATACATCCAGGTTTCCTCAGACACGTCCTCCATTTGGGCTCCTGTCCAGGCGTCTGGGCGGTTTTTCAAAAATCTGTGGTTTGTCTGGGTTTAGCGCTGCAACCCACACGAGCCAGTGTTGCAAGTTACAGTGGCGTACCAAACGAAGGAAAATGCGCTGATTTCCAGTATAAGGCAGCCACTCAGTATCATCACACAGTATTTGCAAGGCTCTACGTGTCACGCTGCTCACCAGTGACATCAACTTAATCATTGTCACTTGGACACTTTATTGTTTTCATGTGAAAAGTGAATCGCGTCATTTGCTTGAAATTTAACAAACTTTAGCTTTAGTTTTGTAACTTTTGTTGAAAAAGACTTTTATGCATGTATATTGTGTCAGTTGTCTGTAGATTGTAAAATGAGAGTTAACTGTAAGGTTAGCATACACCTGGGTTTCCCTGGATGTGAATTTTCTGTTTTACAGGGTGGTTAAGGAAAACTCATTAATATTCATGAGAAGTGCTACCTGATTGATCTTGATCCCCAAACACATCCTCTTTTCCTTCTCACCAAATGTGGAACTGTTATTGGGCATTTGGTTTAATGTAAATGGTGAATGGGGTTGTTTGCTGTTGCACTGTGGTGGGGCCCGAGTGGAGGTTTTAAAAAGAGGATGTACCATGGGTAAGGTGTGAGTTGAGTTGGAGTAGTGTGGTTTGTGGCCCTAACAGCAGCCCTTACGCAGTTAAATAAAGAATCCGGTGTTATAACCTCTGGTGTTGGCGGTTATCTTGACTGCGGGTCTTTACACTGCCGTCAGAAGCCTGCTTTTCGAGCCAACACAGTGCAAAACCCTGACGGAGGTCACGGCGAACTTTGCGATGGACGGAGACAGGCAGACATCTGCACGGAGGTGAAGCAGGAGTCTCCTGACTGTGTAATTGGCATGCCGGAGGCGTTTTGTGCTGTTCGCATGACAGGTACCCGTTGTACGTCATCTTCCTTTGACGAAGACCAGTTCCTATACTGAAAAAAGTATAGAGGACGGTAATAAATCCCCGGGTGTCGTTCTTGCCCCGCCCCAAATATCATGGATATATCAGTTATATCCTCGCCATACAGGACCAATCCCATGATTCATTGCGCCCCAAGTTTTTTCTTAGGAGGCAAGTTAGCAAGACCGCTCTTGCCAAGACCACAAGTATGATCCCTGTGTTGTTGGTATTGAGGAACACCCTCAAACGCATCGGCATCAGCGTCATGTCACTGCCCAAGTGGAGGTAAACAAAGATGGCAGCACCCAGTGCTTAGAATCGCTGGGCATTAAGGCAAGGGTAGCTGAGAGGCATAACTGGCTCAATTTGACATTTTAGCTTCTGCAGTTCATTGTTTGGAGGCAACAGAAGCTTTACAGCTGGCTCTTTCACTGATCGAGGGTGCGTTAGCATGCTTGCTGCCACTGAACCTGGACGAGAGGAGTGACTCCAGGACTCCGTTTGGTGCTTTACAGAGGCACTTCAGAGAATTTAATCGGAGAGACTCCATACACATTGAGTTTAAACATCACGCCAAGCAGGCAGGTCACTCCCTCTGCATCCTGGCTGACGAGATGGTGCCGACCCCATGACTTTGGGTGAGATGATGGAGTTGGCCATAGACAGCTGTATGTGTTACTTCTCCCTGGGTGCTGCAACAAGTAGTAGCCATTTCAGCCAGGTGTCCAACAAGAGCAAGCGGTGCTTCTGTGTGACCAGGGGCGAGCTGCCTGTTGTGGCGGCTGCTTCAGGTGATACTAGTGCTTGGACTTCAGGACCGAACATGCAGCCCTGCAGTAGCTGACGTCATTCCGAGAGCCAGAGCAGCAGGTGGTCCGGTGGCTAGAAGAGCTGCAAGCATTCAACTTTACTGCGGTTAATAAAACTGTTACATACATGTAAATGCGTGTGCAGGTTTGTCTCAAATTGAAAATCTCACTCCAGTCAATGAGACCGAAGTTGACAACCAGTAAACATTCAGGGGGCATGTTGTCAAATGTGTAATGCTTTTCCATTGTTCCTACGTCCTTTGAGGAGTATAAAAAGCATGATTTTCATTGCTCCGTCTTCCCTTTTTACATTTTTTTTTCGTTGCTCCGTCGTCTCTTGAGAAAAAGGCTAAAACGTAAGGATCCCTTTCATTCCAGAGTACAGTACTGTCCTGTAAAACATTATAAAATGTGCTTTATTATTACTGAATTTAATGTTGGTAATGTCTTACTGTGCGTAGAATATGAATTATCACATGTAAGCACATGAAAATCACGTTATATGTGGAGGCCGCGGATGGGTCGCCTATACCGTCCGCGATGAGACGTATGAAACGTATCACCCGATAAGACTTATATTCGCATATAATGTGTATTTATTTATCTGTTGGATAATTATTCTTTGCAAACTCATGTCTCATAGGGTATACGTGCCTCGGCTGAAGTGTAAGATATAAGCTCTGACCTTTAGCAACGTCACACTTACAAAGCCGAATGCTGTAATTTGTGTATACCGGGATTAATTTATATGATCCTTATATGTTACATACCATATAGTTTTCACATATTTCTGTTACTACTATTACTCCGTATAATGCACATGCATTTGGAATGCCTTATAAGTTTTGCGTTTTATGAATTTTTATAACGTTTCAAAAAGTATCTGGTAACTGATCGAGAGCAGCATCAAACTGCTCTGAGGGACGTGATTTTCCTTGCTTTTGCTTGACACGCCCTTGCTTGCAACACTGGCGTTTTATCCCACATTTTCAGTATATTACATATGCAATATTGCATGAGGTCACATGTTAAAATGCAGAAAGGCTGCATCCGTTTGGGCGCAGCTCAGCAGAAGTAGGGAAACGAGACTAGTTACAGTAACCGCTTGCAAACTGTACCGTCGAAGGAAAATCAGCCAAAGGTAGTGCAGAAAGTACTGCCATCTGATCCCCAACTGAACTATAAAAAGCCGGCTGTTTGTATAAACATGGTGGAGTTACGTATATTCGTCCCATTTGCGATTATGATTTTCTCTATGGTGATTTCACAGACATCAGCGAAATGTGAGTAATTTTCCTCCTTTTTTCAGTTTTTTTTCCATGATCCACGAAACGACCAAAATAAATAATTGAAACTGTTCCAGTTTGTCCCTTTGATTAACGAGTTCAACAAAACGGATACCGATTTCTTTCTTGTTGGCGATATACGTGTATGGCGTCGCCAGTGTTTTTCTTAATTTCATTATACCACGGCTAGGGCTTTTTTGCAGTTATCGTTTTTCTGGTGGAGCTGAATCGAGTTCCTGTTATGCTCCGATGTTACAGCTAATGCTTTCTGCCTTTAAGAAAAAGTTGATCAGTGCAAACTTCAACGCATCAGAACCGGCAATGCCGTGTTGTTGTTTTCGAATAAGAGATTATTAAAGGCCACACCTAGGTTTGGTTTTATTGAAACCCCATTGTGTAGTGACATTAGAATTGAAAGCACTTTATATGGTGTATAAACATAGCCAAGCGTGTTGATCGAATGTACGGAAGACGGAAAATAAGGATTGTACTGCTAAGACGGTACTATTTTCAGATAGGATTGATTAATGTTTTTTTGTTAATGAGCTTTGTGTAGCAGTCCATATGTCCATGTGTATATTAAATGTACCGTGACCTTGGCAACTAGCAGTCCTGGGAGCTTCCCTGATCTCACAGAAGGAACATGGATGGATCCGCTTATTCCCAAGTTATTTAACTCCTTCTACCCAGTTTCTTTTCGTTGGTAGGAAAGGAGACCATGTCAAGAACAAACATCTCATACATTACTAGTTCCTCTAATGTTGATGCGCATGTATTACAGTGGTTACCTGCTTAAAAAAACCCCACAGATTTTAATAGATACATCCATGACTCTTGGGATAATTTCCACGTGGTATAGTTATTCTTTTTTTTGTCATGTTTTTGAATGTGGTGTATATAGTATAATTGCATAATAAACCGGTATAAATGTAGTGTTATCCGAGATTGCCACATCGCCGACCTCCTAACGGCTCGCTTTTTGTTGTCAGCCTGTGAAATGTCCAACTCAACCTGTGAGGATTGTCTGAGGAATGTATCGGTGAGTGAGGAACATCAGCCGTCTTCATTGCTCCTGATCCACAGCAGAATCCACAAAGTTAAGGCGTCTCCCAGGACAACGGCACTGGATAGTCATGTGACCATTTCTGTTGTCGTTCATAAGGGACCAGAACGCTAATAAGCTGTTCCTCAGCTGTAAATATTTACATGATATTAAGAAAGTTCAGCGTAGAAACGCTGACGTATTCAGAAGTTGTTGAATGTTCAGGGCGTGTGTTTTGTTGTAGTGCCTTTGGTGCAGAACGACCATGACATGTGTCGTCTACCCAGTGAGGAGTGTCCTTCCACCTTCTAGCCTGTGTCCCCTGGCTCAGGCCCGATGGGGGCGCTGCTGGGGTAATGTATTTAAATGCTGCTCACCGGATTCACATGTGGGGTGGGTGCAAACTGACAGAGCGGTAGAATGATTAGCTCTTCCCTGAAATGTCACACACAAAACTCACTAGGAAGTTCAGCTGATTCTCTTTCCCTGGCAAATAATAAGTTATCAGAGACTGTTCTCACCATCTCCTGCAGCCATTCTGTGGTTCACATTTTTTTGTTTGTTTCTGTGTTACTATCAATCACTCTGAAAGTGTGTTTCGAATAGTGTACTGTATTTTAAAGCATGTACCTAATTTTGCAGGGAAATCCCCAAATAAATATAGATTATGCCGATTTTCACTTAGGGTGTGTGTAAAATTTGAGCACTACGCCCACACTGTTGTGAATTTGTGACTTTAATCAATGTATGACAGTATGTATGAAAGCCTTTCTGTTTTCCGCTTTCTTTCATTTTAGTCAACTTCCAAGCGCTGATCATCACTCTATCTGTGTTTGGTGGAATCATCCTGATTGGCATATTCGTCTGCTGCTGCTGCTGCTACTGCCGGTGTAAGAAGAGCAGGTGAGTATTAAACTCGACAGAGAGGAGAAGGGGACCTGAATCCCCCTAACTTGCCATCATGTGGGATCATGGCTAGAGGCGGTCAGGTGTGTTTTTGATTTTTTATTTTTTTCCCCTTCAGCATTTTTGGAGCATAGCTGTTGTTTCACATTTCATTTATTAGAGAGCTTTATTCAAAGTTTGCTATGCAAGGTATGGTTCTCATTGTCAGCTTGGATACACTTTCTATTAAACCCCATTACGAATTATAGAAGGAACTCATCATACCCGTATCCCATATCAGTGGTAGAATTCTCACCTGCTATGCAGGAGGCTCAGGTTCGATTCCCGGCCAATGCAATGAGGGGGACAGCATGGGGCTCAGAGGGCTGTGCCTGTAATCAGAAGGTCGCTGGTTCAAACCCAGCCTCGGCACGTCTGCAGGTCCTTGAGCGAGGCCCTTAACCCCCAGCTCCCTGGGTGCTGCTACGGGTGGCTGCCCTTTGCGGACAGCTTACTCTACGGAGAGCAAATTGAGGGAGGCGTAAAGACCATTACCCCACGGGGATCGATAAAGTATCTATTATTAATATCCTGTAACCAAGACCTCACTGGGTACTACAAGACCCCAAAGCTAGACCTTCCCCTGCTGATGTTCGGGCCTTTTTGGGTTCCTTCAGAACAATGGAGCCAGACCCTAAGGAGCAGCAGGAGGAGGAAAGGCGGAAGGCACGTCACGAGGAGAGGTGAGCCTCCTCTGGTCGCCATGGTAACTCAGAGATCTCCGGCCTCATACATGAGGATTATAAAACTTGCTGACCTTGAGTAGGTTTATCTTGGCAGATGTCCAGCTGACAGCCATTTTGTTCTGGAATTGAATGTGCTGCCAGTAATACCAGCAACTCTCATGGAAATCTGAATATGGGCGTATATTCAAACAATGTCTAGACAAAACAAAAACAAACATGTCGGCGAGAACAATGTCGCATACCTAGAACGACGCCGCCACTCTGTTCATTATGTGTAATACCACAAACGCAGAGCGCAGGATGTTTTTGATGCAGCAGGCACACATGCAAAGCGCAGATAAATGTATTGTGCCGAGTGCATGAGCCAAATTACTCTATTGGTTTAATACTAGCAGCAGCACAGACAGGGAAGCCAACAACTTACACGACATATTTGCAGTTTCAGTAACTGTGGATAGGAAAAAAAAATTGTAAGATGTGTAACAATGTGTTTTTTCATTGTTCATTTTCATTGCTCGATCATTCCTTGATGCATGATGTTTTTTCATTGCATCTGTTGAGAATTAGGCTAAAACACCAGAATGCCTTTATTTCGAGACAGCACTGTGCTGTATAATTTACAATGTACTTTATTATTACTTGTATTTAATGTTGGTAATGTCTTACTATGCATGACGTATCAATTACTATATGTAAATACATAAAAATCACGTTATATATGGGGTCTGCAGATGGTTTGCTTTTATCCATGGTTTCGGCTATCTGTGGTCGGTTTCGGAACGCATCACCGGACACTATTTAAAGTGTGTTGCGGTGCAAAGCATGCTGGTAGCTGCATAATTAGTCCTGCAGCATCACATTATATCAGCCAATCATGGACAGTGGGTGGCATCGGAATAAATGATAAGGTTCTCCTCAGGGCCTCTGCACAGGTGGTATGCCGAAACGGTGATCTCCACAGCGATCACTGCTCGTATGAAGTCATATTGTTAAAACGACATCGATTTCATCTGACGTCTACAGCTACACATACCTTTAGGCTGCAGAGCACTGATTGCATTTGAAACCCTCAAAGAAGAGTGGGGGTAGTCTGTTTTTTTTTTTAGGGATCTGTTTCACGTAACCATACAGATTTACAGTCCCCCAAATTACACAGCACAAAATATGAGATGCATCGCCGCTGGCGATTTAACCACCACTGCGACAGGGGAGTCCATCCATGCACTGATAATCCAGAACAAACACTGTAACAAACCAATAAGAGAAAAATGTTTGTGTAACAGATTAAGATTTCACTTGAGATTCTGACCAGTTGATTGTGTGACTGCAGGAAGGCGGAAATGAAGATGAGGCACGATGAGATCAGGATGAAATATGGTGAGTGGGATATTCTCCCCTTTTTAAGAACAAGGCCTCTATGTATCCCTATGTTTGAGGCACACCCTTCCTGTGCCACTGTCCTGTGTGTTTTCAGACCAACTTCGCCATGTTTACTGTATTACTAAACACCCGTAATGAATGGCTATAATACTGAATATGATAGGCTGATATCACCGTTATTGTGCATTCTGTATCTGAATTCACCAGGAAATATGACCGCTGCAGTACCTCCAGCTGTTTAGGATCCCAGTTTTCCAGAAAATATAAAATATAGTGATATTTCAAGCAGTTTTTATTTTCTTTTCATAATTCTCACACAATGCAAATTTGCTATCATTTAGACTGCTTCACATCTCCATAGCACTGAGGTTTCATGGAAAAAATATTATAAATTAAAAACTGTTTAAGGGGTACTGTTTTAATATATAGATATCAGAACATGGGAATGCCATAATTTAAACAAACTAATGGACAGTGTTCAACTGGGAAGTGAGCAGTTAGCCTTTAAGTTGGAAATCTCTTCAGAAAACTACAGTATATTCACAATAGATAGACCTGCAGATAGTCTGTTTAATGTGTATAATTGATATACCAACCAATCCATTGTGTTCAAAATATTTTTTATTTCTTTCAGGTCTGACGAAGGAAAACCCATATGCCCGGTTTGAGGACAATTAAGGTGCGTTGTATCTGTATCTGGCAGTGTGATTAAAAAGGCCTTGCATTTCCCTGACATCTGAATGTTGTTCCGGGTCTTTCACAGCCATTGAAGGAGCAGGAAAAAGATTGTGGCAGATTAAACATGTGTAACATCAGAATAATGCTGTTATCGAGAGAGAGAGAGAGAGAGAGATAGTTAGTTAGTTAGTTAGTTAGTTAGTTAGTTAGTAAATTACTTAGTAAATTACTTTAAGTACAGACAAAACAACTTTCCCAGAAATTTAGTTACAGCTGTAAAAATACCACCCTACTTTCTCAGAATTCCATGTATGATCTTTTTGTGAAAAACATAGATTTCATCATCTCTTTGAATTAGTTTTTTCAAACGGACACTCCACTGTGATGAATGTACAGAGTACTTTCTGGAAGAAGTGCTGACTAGTCTCCTGCCTCCACACTTCTGGTGAAGTGCCTCAAACCTACGATGACATCATTTTACGTCTGCCGCCACAAGTGCTGAATTTCTGCGGGATATGAATGTAAAGTGTAACTCATCATCAATTCCAGTCGTCGTATGGCTGATTCACAGGACTGGAAAATGGAAACAGAATGCTAAAGTGAAAAGCACAAATTCTGTCTCAGATGATTCTTTTTGCAGTTGTATATTTACACCAAGTAGTACAAGCAGATTTTTTTGTCACATTAATTACAGATTTAAACTATACTTCCTACTTCCTATCGTTATTATTCCCCAAATGATCAATGTGTCTGCCACCCCCAGTGGACATTGTAAGTTTATGTACTTTAGTTAATTGTTCGTTAATTTACTGTTTATTGTAATGAGGAAGTCATAACGCCAGGTCATAACTGTATCCTTACCAAGAACTCTTCATTGTTTACAAGAATTGTCAAAGCTGGGTGGTGTGGTGGTGAAGTGGTTCGCAGTTTAGTCTCTGGAGTTGGGGGGGGTGTTGTGTGTGTGTGTGTGTGTGTGTGTGTGTGTATGTATATATATATTCTGCCCCCAAAATCCACATAAACAAATTCTTCCTTTGTAACCACAAGTTTGTTTCAAATAGTTTGAACTATTTTAGAAACGTCTATATTTTAAAGGCTTTGTAATAAATTATATGATTTTAGAAGTAAATTGTATGTGTAAAAATGTATCAATGTCTTAATTTCCTTTCTTCGGATATTAGTATTCGTAATGTAGTAAATGTAGTATAATCCTCAAAACAAACTACATGTCTTAAGTATATATTTTTTCTTGTAATATGTTTTTTGCTTATAATAAGTATAATAGTGGCATTTGTTTCACATATACAGTCATCCTCTATAATTCATAAGACCTGACTGTCTTAATGTCAACATATATGTTTGTACTAATTTGCAGGGATCTAATAGCCGAACTGGTTTGTTTGTCTTTTGGTCTTACAGTTTACACATTGTCACAACTGAACGAAAAATTATATAAATAACGTATAATATTTTAAATAAATTATTTTATCTGTACACCCGGTGATATATGGATTATGTAACGCTCCATGTTTAGAGAACCAGAAAACTAAAACACGACGTATCGACTAAAACAAAGTTTGATACGATGTCAAATCATTAACAGTAATTTGTAGTAGTTATATCCTGCGCTTCCAAAATTCCGGGTGTACCATTCTCCTATTCACAACGCCATTTACCTGTTTTCAAGACGCTTGGATTCCGATTCCGCGCGACCAATTTATTGTGCGCGTTCACAAATCCACGCTCCCGAGAAAAACATACCACCTGACCCCGTAAAGGCCAATCAAATTGTGGGGAGCAGGCGCGTTCCCGATAGCTGCGAAGGAGACTAGGAGAGGTGGAAAGGTGCTTATCTTTATAAATTTGTTGCCTTCTCGCATCTAAATATCGTCACTCAGCGACATGTCTGAGGAGAAGCCAAAGGTAAGATATAAGTTTGCGTAAGGAGCGTGGGTAGTATTTTATTAGGTGAATTACATAACTGCCCGCAAGGGACTATATGTGCAAGCGCGGTGTTCGGCGATGGTCGTATTCCGCATTTGAGCGGCTGGAAGGAGAAGCGAAAGGTTCATCGGAATGCGAGTCTGCCGGCCGCTGACGGCGACGGCTGCGCCTTTTTAAACGCCGGATGAATGTTTCTAGCATCCCCTACGAGCGTGGGCGGATGAAGACTCCCGCGGAAACTGCGCCATTGTTTCTTTTTCCCGACGCGCCGTTTCCCCGGGATGCCGTTCGGCCGCCACCGTTGTGGGGCTTCTCTTTGTGGGCAGCGCGGCCCGCGCGCGCCGCCCGCGTCGACCGTACGCCGCGAGCGTAGCGAGCAGCCGCGCGGGAGGGGGGCCGCTGGGGCTGCCGCCATTTGGAAGGGAGGTGCGGAGCTGTCCCGATCGGTGGACATGGTGCACATAAACCGGCTGCTGATGTGTGGTGGAGCATTTACCTGTGCGTCGTGCTGGACGCGCCGATTTCCCCGGGCCATTAACCCTCACCCTGCTGTGATCTGTCAAACTCGGGGCTTGGCTGCCGCTTGTTGCCGCTACTGCGAGTATAGTGGCAATATGTTGCTTTCCCTTCGGGCTTAATTATTCCAAAACGGAACCGTTAGTTCAGTAAGAAATGGGTGCAGATTGCAAGCATCGAGCATCCAGTTAGTTTTCGTACAATTACGCATACAGGCGACGTTTTTTTTTATTTAAAATATAAAAGGAATATTAGTCTAGGTGGTGGCCAGTGATCTTCCGTTCACACTGCCTGCTGACATGACAGGTATACAGAAAGCAAATAAGTTACGTAACAGTTGGGTTACTGAACCAAAAATAATCCTCAAAAACGAAACAGCAATTTGGTTTCAGTTTCGTAAGCATCGTACCTCGTGTTGTCTACAGAAATACTGAATTTGCACGGTCTTTTTTTAGGAGGGTGTGAAGACTGAGAATGACCACATCAATCTGAAGGTGGCTGGCCAAGATGGATCAGTGGTCCAGTTCAAAATTAAACGGCACACCCCCCTCAGCAAACTAATGAAAGCTTACTGCGAAAGGCAGGTGAGTCCTCTACTGATATTTCGAGTCACACTACAGGTGTCCTGTATTGAATTCAGTGGCATGTAAGTGCTACCCAGGGGCTGTCATCTTTTAGGAATTTAAAGCCACAGAGAGGTGAAATTTTAACCTATAATGTGTTTCAGACTGACCCTTGTTGATCTTGTTTTGAAATCTGTCATCAAAGCTTACTGTTGCTGAATGTGATCCTTGAACACGGTTACATCATTAATATGGCCATTTTCAAATGGTATTTGTAATTATTATAACGGTGAATGTATGTAGATGCCTTCCTGCATTCTGAATTGTGCATTTTAATTGGTGAGTTTCATGTTTTTGTGTTTTTTTTTTCAGGGTTTGTCAATTAGGCAGATTAGGTTTAGGTTTGACGGGCAGCCAATCAATGAGACGGACACACCTGCACAGGTTAGTATGTGGTAAATGTTGATCACCAAAAAGTTGCTTTTTTTTAAAGATTTGGTATCAGATCAATGTTAACAAACACTAGTTTCAAATTTCTCTAAAACTAGTTTAATCAGTATAAATGTCATTTTTACAAATTGTAGTTGTGCTGTCGCTCCTTGTGTTTAAACACCTCTTTACAAAGATTAATTTTTAAAAATTTAATACTTGTGATACTGAAAAACTAATCAGCTTGATAACATTTTAACTAGGTTTAACTAGGTTTGTTTGGTAAATGTTTGCCCCAGCACTAAGGGAGAAGTAGTCTCTTTTTTTCTCTTTGTACCTCCTGTGTTTGACCTCAATGTGTGCTTGTTTTCAGCTGGAAATGGAGGACGAGGACACTATTGATGTATTTCAACAACAGACTGGGGGCTTCTGCTAAAAGCAAGGCTGCCATCCAGGAGAGCATCCACTCAGCTTTTATTTTATTATTATTGTTATTATTGTTATTATATATTTCCCCTTCAAATCCTGGGATTGTGTCCGGACCAAATATGAATCAGGCAGTATTCTTGATTATCGCAAGAGTAGAGCTTACTTCTGTTTTTAAATGTCTTCATGAAGAAAGGCTTATGCTTCCCTTGTTTTCCTGAACACAGGCGAGGATGATCTCAAATGTTTAAATACAAAACAATTTCTTGTGTGTTAATTTTTCAAATCAGCCTCTTGAAGGGCGGGAAAGGGGCAGTGAGGTGAATCCCTGACTGCAAAAATAGAGAATTCCCCCCTCCCCCCCCCCCTTGTTTTCTTTCTCAAATCAGAGGAGCTGTATTTCTGATCTGCATCACGTGTCTCTTTTCTGCTTTTTTCCTTTGGGGGGGGAAACCCGCCCATTGATCTTGTCATGTTTCTCTACTGATTTGTACATTGTTGTCATTTACTACTGTATACAATAAATATAGTTTGGTATGCAGGTTTTATGTTTCGGCCAATGACTTTTTGTTCAATGTTAAGCATGAAAGTGAGCTGGTAATAAATATGCTGAGTACCTCTGACCATGGGGAAAAAGCACTGTTACGTTTATAATTAAAAATAAATATTTATCATTACTTATAAAAAGCTCATGCAGTCTTGGTTTTGGTAATATGGTCATAGGACTGTGCTATTTTTAGCACGGAAAAGACTATTATTTATAAATGTCACGCTCTAACGTCGTAAGAAAGAATACATCACATAGAGGACGGATTTTTCTTGCCAAATGGATGGGTTTTAATGACAAACTATGCAAAATGAATGCAGGTTATGTTTTAAACAGCGAGAAAAGTACCCTGTCAGCCGCTGGCGGTGAAGTGACACGAAGTGCCTGCAGGTGGCGCGCTCGCTTTTCGCTACAGGTTTTATATAACCGGAAGAGGATCTTCCACCACGTTTGTGTTGTTAAACATTCGGATCTTTAGGTAGCTGGTTCTGGGAAGCCCTACCTACTCGTTAACCTGGGTTAAACTACTCAAGCGCATAGATAGTCTTTTATTTCGTTTCAGCCTCTCGTAGTTTTACGTTCATCACAGATGGCAGGTACAGCGTTAAAAAGACTGATGGCGGAATACAAGCGTGAGTGTTGCACCGCTGGCTGATCTCCCTGCCGTCCACCTGGGTCTGCTGGCTGCACAGGGCTGGCTTCCCGTCTGCTCTGCATGCTTATGAAACCCTTCGTATGCGACGCGTCGCAGCCTTAATCTCCCATGGACTCCCGTTATTTCTGAGTGTTTTAAGAGCTCCGTTTATTACAAGCAGGAGACTCGTTTTCGTAGGTTAATTTAAAAGCAGGGCGACACAAGTGGGAGCTGGTTTAGCTAACAGGTAGCTGCGTGGCCGTCTCTACTTACCTGCCTTATGAAGCATCTGGCTTACTTTACGTGACCATTCACACTGTAAAGCTGAAAATTCTGCCTCTGAATATTAAGAGCATGTAGCTCTTACATAAATCCTGTCCGCCAGGTCATCTTACCCCACGCCATTAGACTTAGTACCCTAGTTTTTGCCCAGCGAACCCACTTCACTGCCTGCTGTCCCCATGAAAGTGTTTTTTTTTTTTGTACGTTTAAGTGGTTCGTAGTGAAATGTGCTTTAATATACAATTTATGTAAGTAATATACAGTTATTTTAACAGTACTTCTCTCACACACAGAGCTGACCCTAAACCCACCCGAGGGCATTGTGGCAGGTAAGAAATTTAACATACTGTCACACCTTTGTCAGCAACCAGATTACTGACCATTTGAGTTGGTTGCCATAAGCGCTTTGAATGATATTTGAACATGAGGCCTTTCAAAAGTTAATAAGTTATAAATACACACACGTACAAGTTGTCCGACCTAATCATTGTAAGGGAAGAAATAGTTCAACTTGAATACACTTTACAGGGTAAATATGACTTGGGGTTTATACACAATGATGTATCCAGCCAATCACTATGCAGTGTCCCTCTGAAGCACAGTTCCCAGCCATCATAGTCCCCTCTGTCTTAATGTTTTAACCAAGCTCATATGTAACTTCTGTTGTGCAGGGGGGGTTAGATGAATTTCACAATGTTCAGTGAAATTTGTGTTGATAGAAGCAAACAAAACAATCTGCATTTAATTGTATCTAATCAGTCATTGTTTAATCCAATTCAGGTTGTTTGGGTGTTTTTTTTTTTTTTTAGATAATTTCTCCTTTCATGTTACAATTTATGAAACAAAAGAACTCAGTATCTAACTTGTTAGCCATTTAGTCTTTTTGTTTCAGTGCGAGATTTAAGCAAGAATGAAAATATTAGGGGCTCTTCAACTGACGTGCAGAGGAAAAAGCTGCTTGAACCATCATTTGTGCCAAGGATTATCAGTAATTGATGTTTAGCTGCTTTTTATAAACCCACAATACCCTTTTATGAATAAATAAGTGCACCTTACTTTGATTAAAAAAAGAAAAAAAAACATCTTTGGTTGACTAGTAATATTTTGATTTGAGGGGTATATTAGCCATATGCTAATTAGAAATATACTCGCGTATCTCTGTCAGGATTTTATGAGAGCTTTTGTTAGTTTGTTTACTGAAATATTTCAAATCTCCAAAGACGTGACCGTCATTTGGGTGGCTGCCTTCAGCCTGTTTAATCTGATGTGGCCTGTTCCCCCCCCCCCCCCCCCAGGGCCCATCAATGAAGAGAATTTCTTTGAATGGGAGGCTTTGATCATGTGAGTCCTGCTGATTTCTTTTCCTGGCTGAATACATGTTTTTTTTTTTTTTTTTTTTTTTAAACATTTGTTGTGATTTCCATCAAAGCTGGGTGTAACTCGCTGATCGGAGCTGGGTGTAACTCGCTGATCGGAGCTGGGTGTAACTCGCTGATCGGAGCTGGGTGTAACTCGCTGTCTCAGCTGACCTGTGCTGTGTGCTGTTGCCTTGTGGTCCTGTGGAAAAATTATGGCCACTCATTCAGTCGGTGCCTGCTCTGATGTGAGTGAGGGGAGCAGCTGGCATGCAATATGAGTGTGTTAGAGAAACATACAAGGAGGCCACGCCCATGACCTTGCAGAAGTCTTGCTGGGCGTTTCACATAGAAACAAAAAATATCAAAGTTGGATGGTATGGAGGACATTAACTCAGAGTATCCTTATGCTTAGTTGCACTGTAAAATGTGCCACTACACCACTGTTGTCTTTTACCTTGTTTAACCACAATATCTCCTCTTTCAAAATAATGTTGTGGTTGCTGAGCTGTCCCTGTCTTCACCGCCACTTCAGTCTTCATGGCTTCCGTTAACCAAATCTAATACACATAAGGATTTGCCAAATGTATACAGATTACCAACTTTTGAGTGTCACAGTACGTCTGTCATTAATACTTTAGGCATAGTACTAATCTGCTTATCAAATTGTGGGCGGAAGTAAAGATCCATACTGTACAGTGTGAAAAGATGGCATTCAGAGAGATTGGCATGTCTGTTATCTAAAGCCATTTGGTGGTAAGGCATGCCGGAGGGTAACTACTGTTTTGCATATTTCATTGTTTAAAAAAAAAAACAAAAACTGATACATGATGAACATATGGGGGGCTAGATGTAAAACGAAGTATCAGACAAAGTTACAGAAGGTAAATGTAACAGAAAAATAGCCTCAGGTCTTGTGGAATTAGTTTCTTCTGCTTATCAGTGTTTGCATTGTGCAGTTTGGATGCTGGTTTTTGCTTGTACATTTCGTTATTAATTGGGCCTTATTATCATCTGAATGAAACTAGCTGTGGTTTTACGTTGTTGGGCGCTATGATCAAAAATGATTATTTTTAAAAATTTCTTGTTTTATGGTATATCAGTTTTTTTTTTTTTGTTTAGTTCACCCTTTCCGTGGCAACCAGTGTTTACGTCAATGAAATATGTTTATGAATGTTTTAAAAAAGGTGTGCTTTTATTAATAAAAAGATACATTTAGCCTGATGGTGTAATTGATATGTTTTAGTAGATTATTAATGTATATTCTGCTCTATAGCAACATGTTTTGATTTATGCCTGTGTACTCATCTCTGTAAGAATTGTGACTAACATATTTTATTTGATTAATAATGTACATTTAGCTAAATAGTGACATGTTTTATTGATTATAACCGTATATTTAGCTTGGTAACAACATGTTTGCTTATCCAGTGCGATTTTAATAATTATTACCATAATAAATCGATATTAAGGATTTTGCTTTGCCGATATGCATTTCATTGCAGAGCTAATTATATTATACATAACCCAAATTTTCATGGACAGACTGAAGCAGTAGCTATTTATAGTATCAAGTATGAATGGTTATATATGGAGAATTGCTATTATACATTTATAGCTGTTACCTCTGCTTACCCTTCTTACTGTTGGGTGTTCAGTACACTCTGCACTGCGATCCCTAGTGCTTCTAGCAGCGAAGACTATTTTTTAATTTGCTGCTTATTGAAGCGTTATTGCCGATGTTAGACTTTGTGTTACGGCATGGCGGAATGTGAGAAATTCATACTGTACGGGTGATTAAACTCGGTATACCGGATGAATCGGGATGCTACCCAGGGGTAGCTCTACATTTCGGTATTTCTGAAACCCTTCAGAATGTATGAGAAAGGTGTGTTTCTCTTTTTAATTCCCATGAATGCTGCTTTCCGGCTTGTTACTGCCCTTGCCGTCTTGCTCGTTAGAAATAGAGGGTGTCATCGGGTCCTTGTGGTTGACTTGTCTTTTGGATGTGATGCACAGTCAGCTGACTGCTACAGTGCTCCCATTGCATAGCCTGAAATCTGCAGTATGAGGGGTCGGGTTGCCCGGGAAACAGTCTCCATGTCGGGATGATGTCATATGTCCAGCCGGAATCCTGCATCGTTGGGTTAACCCTTATGTAGCTGCGACCTGCTTCTTCCTCTTACACGTCCCCAGACTCTCTGCATTTCCTGTTGGTGCAGACTGGACCCCAGATGGCATAGTAGTGAAGATACTTCATTGGGTCCATTTTTAAACCTTATAAACAACCAACTACAGGGTATATTTGTGTCTGGTGGCAACAATTGATTACAGAGTAAATGACTGTAATAATAATTTTGTAATTAACCTCGTTGACAGAGTACAGATTAACGTTTGGGTGTCTGTTGGTAATCAGTAAGATGAGTATGTCTCTGTATGCACACATCTGCTCAGTGTTAATAATATTAAATGATGTCTTGTCCTCCTCCTCCTCAGCCCTGCCCTCATTCTGCGTTCTAGTTCATCGCTGCTGTGTTCTGTTGGGGGTGACTGAGGCCCAGAGCCTGATACCGAGCTTATTTTCTGTAAATTCGCTTCCTGGACGGACATGCTGTTTTCCTGCAGTATAGCAGGCTGATTTTGAGCACGGCTTCTGTCGTTGCATTCTCTGATGGTGTCTGTGACTCACGCCTAAGACACATCAAACTGACGTGGGCCCTGTCCTCCCTCCCCTCTGCCAGGGGCCCCGAGGACACATGCTTCGAGGGGGGGGTGTTCCCAGCCGTCCTCAGTTTCCCGTCGGATTACCCGCTGAGCCCCCCCAAGATGAGGTTCACCTGTGAGATGTTTCACCCCAATAGTGAGTACCCCCCCCCCCCCCCCAGGTCTCTCCCGGACTGCAGCTCTTGGTGCGGCACGCCTCTGGGTCTGTCCGTTCCACTTCACCAGCATGCCGATCTGAACCACACCCTGGTACTGTGAAAGAGGCACAATGTCATCAAGCTTCCCGCCGTCCCCCCCCCCCCCCCCCAGTGTCCTGCCGCCTCATTGGCTAATGAAGCGTCCAGGTTTCCTGTAAGCCTCCTAGCTCAGAATCCCGCGAAGACTCGACCATGGTTAGATTTAGAGATGTCGGGGGTGGGCTCCTTAATGTTTAGTGGCCCTTCTCCAGGCTCTGTATAGCTCCCCCTCCCCCCATGTTTTGTGCACTGACTGGGGCCTTAAATGGAATATGAGTGTTGGCTGCCAGCCCCCGGGGGCGCCTGTTTGTTTCTCTGTCGAATAGAGGCCGCCGTGTTCCCTGCCTTTCTCTCTGTCCTCGTACGGTGTCCTGGGGTTGCCTTGTTTGTCCCCGTTTCCCCCTCACTGGTTGGACAGGATTCCAATGCCTCAGTACCCCTGCCCACCCCTCCCCCAGCAGAGTAAAGGCCGCCATAGTAATAATGTGCATCACCAAGGTATTTGTGAATGAGGACAAAAGGGTGACTGGTTATTTTTTGTCAATTGAGGTGCACTGCTACCGGTCCCTTAAGAGGCTACATGTTCAGGCCGCACAGATATAGAGCATATCCTGTACGGAATGTTCTGGGCTTACACAGGTGAACTGTTATTGGTTCAGAGGTCTCATGCTTACCCCTGTGCTAAAAGAGACACCTTCCACCACAGCCGATGACGGAAGGCAGTCGGATGCCCCCTGCTGGTGGACCCCTGTCATTAATAGCATCTGTATGTATTGTGCACGGTGCATTGATTCTGCTGCTTTGATTATTTAAACAAGGAAAATCAATATTTCAAGGTGCAGCAACATATATACATGCAAAGTAGTGGGATTTTACAGCAGCTGATACCAGGACACAGATGCATCGTGGGTAATCCTGTCTCAGTCTTATAAACCCATAAACTTAAAGAAAAAGAAAATGTGGTGTTTTATTCTAGTCTAGAGGTTTTTTTGTGACGCTTAGACTTTAAGGTGTGTTGTGATCAGTGTTTCTAAGCCAGTCTGGCCTCACCCCCCCCCCCAGTCTACCCAGATGGCCGTGTGTGCATCTCCATCCTTCACGCCCCCGGAGATGACCCCATGGGCTACGAGAGCAGCGCCGAGCGCTGGAGCCCCGTGCAGAGCGTGGAGAAGATCCTGCTGTCTGTGGTCAGCATGCTGGCCGGTGAGTGGCTCTCGCTCCTGGCTGCCGCGTACAAACCAGGCCACGTGGTGTCAAGGGATCACGGCTGTCCAGACAGCTGCCCGTATCTCAACCTGACGTCCACCTAAAGGTCCTATTGCTGTATTGAACTTACCAGAAAATTATCATTCTGTTTAAATCCTGTCCACGTTTTCCTTCATTCGCAGCTCCCTGCCAGACAGTCCACATTTTTGCTCCCTTTCACCTTCAAGCAAAAACATGTACTGTCTGCGGGTCCTCGAGGACCAGATCGGGAAACACTGGTCTAGATAATTGTTTATTGGCTTTGATTTAAGGTGACATTTAAAATGATTTAAACACTTGGATTTTTTAGCAGAGCACTTCAGGTTCCGTGTACAGCAGCAGTGCCCCCTGGTGACTTGAACCATAACTGCCATTAATTAATATTATCCATACTTCATAAATACTGCCAGACTGTATTGGTTCATTAGATTCCTTTATCCAGAGTTGGTTATATGGGTGACCTCCTAACCCTCAGGTTATTATGAAGGGGGCATCTTTCCAGGGCTCGTTCACAGGCTGATCTGCTCTGCTTTGGGGTTCCACTCTGCTTTTAGAGCCCAACGACGAGAGCGGGGCCAACGTGGACGCTTCCAAGATGTGGCGTGAGGACCGAGCCCAGTTCTATGTCCTTGCCCAGCAAATCGTCCGCAAGTCCCTGGGCCTCTAACTGACCAAGCACCGTCTGCGTGGCTGTCATCTGTGGTCCTGGAGAGAAGGAAAGGAGAGAAGCCTGCAGAGATCCACCCCATTTCAGCAAAGCCCTCTCGTCTCTCATAGTCCTAATTCAGTGCTGGTCGTTGACCACCCGGGCGTGTTCCTGCAGCTCGTCGAAAATATAGATATACTGCCTTGCGTGTGTTCGCGTGACGTTTTGCCTCAAGCGTTTCGTTTTGGATGTTCTTCAACGTCTCTTTTCCTCTTCGTCGCCCTTTGAAGCACTTTAATTTCTCCAAAGGATGATTCGTAGCAATACCGGTGTCCAGAAAAGTCCTCAAGTACCAGCCGATTCCTGTCTCCGTTGCCCACTTGTCAGTTTTGAAGTTAGAGCGTTTGACAGGTAGACCCTCGTGTGTGTGTGTGTGTGTGTGTGTGTGTGTGTGTGTGTGTGTGTGTGTGTGTGTGTGTGTGTGTGTGTGTGTGTGTGTGTGTGTGTGTGTGTGTGTGTGTGTGTGTGTGTGTGGAAAGCGGACTCTGCTCCGCAGTTTGCTGTTCCTTCTGTCTGTTGCCTATCGGCACTGATGAGGTTCTTCCTCTCCTGGAAGCTGGGACTCCATAGTATACTCACCATACTCTTCTGTCCAAGTTGCTATGTTTTGGTGGGGAACAATTGATATATATATTTTTGTTTTAAAGATGAGAAAATATAGCTGATAAGATCTACTTCTATGTATTGTATATGGAAATGTGAAATAAAACTGTTACTTTTTAAAGACAAGGTATTCATTTTTGTCCCCTTCTAAATGGTCAGATATCTATGGCATAAAGTTCATTTAGCACCTCATGTCTAGATTGCAGTTTGCGTGGCATCAGGACCATAAGAGCTGCCCCCTCACCCACATGCTGGCTGCCTTCTTTACACACCAACTCCCTGTTAGAGCCTGTAATTATGGTACCGCTGCGTCTCTCTTCTGTGATGAAGGGGATCTGATTGGAATTTAACAGTAGGGATAATTTTGCAATGTTAATCCCATGAATCGCTGTGTGGGAGAATCACTGTCTTATTTGAATGAATTTCACATTTACTTGTAGAATTACCCTGTGTTTTGATTGCTTAAGCCCAAGACACTTTGATAGCACTTTTTTGTGGTTTGTGTGGCTCGAGGCTTCGTCACACAGTTGGGCTTTTGTCAGGCGTACAAACAGAAGCAACAAGAGATCCTCTGTGCTCCTTTGACGGTGCAAACTCACGGTCTTTATCCGTGCTGAACATCTTAAAAATTCATATTTGGGGCACAAGGCAGGAGCTGGTGAGCTGTGATGTTCAGGCAGACCACTGTACAAACACGCATATCTGCAACCTGAGCCATTTTAGGCAGGTGTGCCTGGGGGGGTGACAGAGGTATCTATAGGATCACAATGATAGTGGTGTACGTCAGCCTGGTAGGCAAAGCGTTATCGTTTATGAAAAGGCTGTTCCATTTCCCTCAAAATAAGTGGAGGTAGAGTAGAACATGAGATTAATCCGCTCGCATTTCAAGCCCTCTGGAATTTTGGGGTGTTTCTTGTTAAGGGGGGAAGGTATGTCCATCAAGCTTGTAGACATGAAGGGCTGGAGCTATGGACTGTGCTCCAGGCTTCGTCTTCTCGAGCTCCACAGCCCCATATCTGATTCCATGCTCCCTGGATGTCTCCATTTGCCGTCTCCTCTATGAGGTTCACATGACCCTTAGGGATGGATCATTTGTACATTTCTCTGGATTGGCCAGTTTTATTTCAGGTTTGGACCCTGAATGAGGAGACTGGGAGAGGTGGCATGGACTTGCTTGTGCTCACGTACACTCTGGTGATGGGTCCTAGGGAAGGTCTGAACTGAGGGGCTGGCAGTGAGGGCCGTCCAGGTCTTGCCTGACTAAAATGTGGTAGAGACGATTGATTCTGCGTTGTCCATCTTTCTCCATAATCTGCCCAGTGTTCAGTAAATGGTCACTTGTTGGGGTTTGAGCCCACCTGCTACCTGATACAGCGGCAGCATCTCTACTGTGTCACACCCCTGCGGTTACGTCATTAAGTGTGTCAACTATGCACCCTCAGCCAGTGATTTTCACCATTTTTGCACACTAATGATCAAATTACATACTGCCAAAAAAAAAGATAGTTTGTTCACAGTGCGAGAGACTCATGTAAGCTACACCTGTAAAGGTGGGTGCCAAAACACGGATCAGAGGAATTGCAGAGGAGTATTGGATTTGATAGTGAGGCACCCATTTCTGGCACGGCTTCAAAGTGAAGTGCACTACATTTTCCCAGCCTATAAGGAATAAAACTTCCTCATGAAGTTCATTTATCTCTCTCTCTCTCTCTCTCTCTCTCTTTCTTACTTGGGTTCAACTCCTCCTCCCCACAGCCAACTTGATCCCATTTAAATCTCATGGCGCCACTGCCTTTACAATACTTTGGGGGGAGACATCACAGGGACACTCACACTCAGACTCTGGAAGGGGGGGGGGGGGGTGCAGTGACCACAGGGCTACTGCAGGCCCCCGGCAGGACACAGCATTGGATTGTGGGATTGAAATTGAGCCAGGTGTTCCACCTTATCTGACAGAAGAAGAGGGTTATTCTTTGGAAAAAAGAGGCAAGGCAAACTGAACTCCATCTGATTTAGATTTATGCTTCACAGGTAGTTTAGATAATGAGTGTTGAAGGTCTGTCTGAATGAGAAACCTTGAGGAGTGAAGATGACCGCGGTCTCCTTGCTGCATCCCGTCTGTGGATGACACGGCCGCCAGTGTAAGTGTGACCTCTATTTTTCCTGCCTTCTGAGACTTTTTCATCTGTAGAAGGTTTCTGAAGGCGTGATGGTGACTTTGAGAGATGTTGCGCAACCTGTGGACGGTTTGAGGTTCCTGTGAACGGGGCAGCCTGAGAGGGATCTCTGATGTCGACTTCCCTGCTGGTCGCGCTGCTGCTCCTGGTGGGGATCGCCGAGGGCCGGGACGGGCCCCGGAGCCCATGTACAGGTACACCTGTCTCCCGTCGTGTCGTTCACCCGTGTCCGACGTGCACACCCGTCGTTACACACCTGCTCAGCTCTGATTGCCACACACGTACATGCAAGACGAAAGGCAGCATTCCAAACTGTCTCAGTGACTTTTACAAAACCATCCAGCAATATAAGAACAGCCAACAAAATTTAAAATAACGCTGTATAAAGCACATTATTTTACAGACAAGTCACAACCTGCAGGATTTGCTTTAACTGTTCACAAGTTACGATTAGGGCAGTTTGTTGGCACAGTAGTTATCACTGTTGCCTCACACTGGTTCTACGTCCCCGGCTGCCTGGGATAGGCTCCTGTCTCCCGGTCTCCCCGCTTAGGGTGCATGAAAGCGGGGCAAGACTTTCTTTGAAACTGCATTTGCTAACAAGCCAGACGAATCGAATTATGCGGAAGCTTCACCCCCACAAGAAATCTGGATCTCGGTGCTGTTTGTTTTTTTCAGACATCATTAGTCAGCAAAACAACAGGATATGGGGGGGGGGGGGGGGTAGCTAAACCTGCATTTCAGACTGGCAGCAGCTCCGTGCTCTAGAAGGATTCCAGGGGTGCAACCATTATCATCCATCAATCTGCTTTGTGACTGCCTCTCCTGGACAGGATCTCAGACACCTCAAGACCCGCGCCGATGAATGAATGCAGACAGGGCAGGTCCGCGGAGCCCCGAGACTCAGAGCTCAGCCATGGCGAACGCGGGTTTTAGTGACGAGAGCATCAGGCCCAGGATGAGGGTGACCACATCTCGGTGGACAAGAGCTCATGCCGACAGGCAATCTCTGCGGATGTCCTTTAATCTTTTTATTCCAGCCACTTTACATGAAAATGTATTTGCAGTGCATTTGCATTTTCAGAATAGATACTGTATCATTCCAGCATCAAAAACAGATGAATGAGACCCTCTATCTGAGGATCGCTTACTTTTCGCTTTGATGTTGCTTTCAGGTTCAAGGCATATAGGGAGCTTATTAATCTTTCCTCACTGACCTCATTAGACATCCATCCATCCATCCATCCATCTTCCAACCATTTACCTTAGTCAGAGCCTGGAATCTGTCGCGGTCAGCATAGGATACTGGCAGGGGTCCCTGCTGGACATGTACACGCGCCAGATGCCGATCCGTGGGAGCAAACGCACGCGACACAGAGAGAACATGCAAACCCCCAACCCTGTCACCATATTGCCCTGGTTAGCAGTCTGAAATGTCTCCCATAGCATCACATTTTAAAACTGAGCCTTGAATCATACTGCTGATGATGTATCTGCAAACCTGTGCTTTAATGCATTGAAATCTGAATTAATTGTGTTTGTTCATTGTGTTCGTTTACTTTATCTGGGAGACCGTACTGGCCACAACAGTATGACAGATGCATGGGTGGATCAATGTTCATTTTTATTTATTAGTTTAGACTGGTTTTGAAATAGGTAATTACTTTTGGTAAAGTGATACTTTAATTTTTCAGTTCATTACCTTCTCATTAAAAAAGTGGCATATTAATTTTTTATAGCATAAATCAAATCACATAATGTGCAATTAATCATACAAATCATTACATTAAATGATGTACAGAACTTTCTTCATTTGTCCAGTTTCGCTGTGCTTCCAGACTTTGCTAACCTGTGATTCCCTTCTGACACTGGGGCTGCACCCCTGAAGATCTGCTGCCTCTCGACTTGCTGTCCCGGGCCCTTCCTACTGCGGGTGGGGCCCTCCAGGGACTGTGCATCGTCCAGGATCAAGGGACCCGGGGCCTCCGGCTGCTGGCTCCGGCAGGTCACCGAGCCCTGAGCTTTCCTGCCTCACAGCTCTTCGTGAACTGTGACCTCTTCCCAGCAGAGTTCTCCATCGTGGTCACACTCAAGGTCTCCCATCCAGCTGCTCAGGTGAGACCTTAGAGCAGATGCAGGCCCTCACACCTTTTTCTGAGACACCAGATGTCCTTATGAAACATATTGAATTAAGCAGATGAACAGGTGTATTTCTGCTTTAAAAGTTCATATAATATGATGTTGAGGAGCAGATTGGATACAATCCTGCCTTCACACCAATAGGCAGTTTGAAAGGTCCAATTAACGTTAGCATTTTAGTACTTTTGAGGGGAAATCCCACAATGACATGAGTAGATTGTGCGTTCAGTAAAACACTGTACTTTTACTAAGTAACACATTCACATATAATTATTGTAGGAGCCTTTTTTCCTTGTGAGTCACTGGTCTTTTGTCATGTTATCGCACTGTTGGTCTCATAATCGCACTGTTGGCTTCGTAATTGCGCTGTTGGTCTTATATTCATGCTGTTGATCTCGTAATTAAGCTGTTGGCCTCGTAACCTCTTTTTTTTGGTCTCATAATCGCACTGTTGGTCTCGTAATCGCACTGTTGGTCTCGGAATCTCACTGTTGGTCTCATAATTGCACTGTTGGCTTCGTTATTCGGCTGTTGGCCTCGTAACCTCTCTTTTGGTTTCGTAATTGCTCTGTTGGTCTCGTAATCACACTGTTGGTCTTGTAATCGCACTCTTGGTCTCGGAATCGCACTCTTGTCTCGGAATCGCACTGTTGGTGTCATAATTGCACTGTTGGCTTCGTAATTGTGCTGTTAGTCTTGTATTCATGCTGTTGGCCTCATAACCTCTCTTTTGGTTTCGTAATTGCAGTGTTGGTTTCGTAATCACACTGTTGGTCTCGGAATCGCACTGTTGGATGTATGTTGTTTCCATTGTTTGCATCTTAATTATCCCATGGATGCTGATAGCATATGCCTGTCTGCATACCTATAAGCATTCAAAGACAACGTGGCCCAGGGCTGTCTGCATCTTGCGTTTGCTTCCAGAGAGGCGAGTACATCTTCTCACTGGTGGAGGAGGAGCTGGACCTGCTGCTGCTGGGTTTGCAAGTTGGGCAGGAGAAGCTCCAGTTGCTGGTCCAGGACGGTTCGGGCCAGCGTCGGATCACCGTGAGGGGTGTGCCGCTGGCGGACGGCCGCTGGCACACGCTCGTGCTGTCCGTGACAGGCCGCCATGCCACCGTCACCATGGATTGTGACACCCTCTTTGAGACGTGGGTGACTGCAGATGCACCAAAGTGGGGGTGGCGGGGGAGGTGGTGCAATACTGGGTCAATTTACTTTGAATTGATGTATGACGTCCTGCAGCATCAATGATGAGATCAGCAGCAGAGATTAGACAGGAGGCTGATATTTAGCGTGAAGATGCTGAGTGCTTTGAATACATCAGTAGCAGTGAGAGCTGGAGAGGACTGATGGGTGCGATGGCAGATCCCACAGAAAGAATGTCAGCTGTACCTTGGAAGTAGGTAGCTGGGCCAGTCGAGCACTTGGGCTAAAAATCCTCATAGTGTCTCTTTACTGGTGCCCTGGGATAAGCTTCTGATTCTGCAAGACCCAATGCTGGAGAAGCAGTTATGAAAGTGGATGGATGGATGGATGGATGAGTGTATATGAATACTGAATACATTTCTCTCTTCTTTTCATCACCCCCAGGTCTTACGACAGGCCGTTTCCCGTTGCTCTACGTACCACGGGTTCCATGTTCTACATTGGCAGCCGCAGAGCTCAGAGAGGGCTCTTCTCGGTAAGGCTCCGCTCTCCTGCCCCAGTCAGGGTGTCCAGGCTTGCTGGCTCACTCCCCACCCCCCCTCAGGGATTATTGCGCCAGCTGGTCCTGCTGCCCGGGTTGGATGCCGCGTCCCGGATATGCCCCGCGTCAGACCCCAGGCTGGCCGTCCTCTCAGTCCCACCCGCCCTGCTGGAGATCCCCGGTATTCCTCTAGGCGACGAAGCCTTGACGCATCCACATGGTAAGAAGGGGTCTGGACACAAAACTCCTCTCATAATATTAATGTAAAATCCTCTCAACCTTAAAGCCTCCTGTGCTGAGTTTAGCAGTTTCTTTTGAGCCGGACACAGTTGGGTTTGACATTTGGGCCGCTGATGTGCAGCGGTAATGATGCTTCTCTTTTGGGTGTCGTGTTTGAGCAGAAAGCATGCAGTGGTCTGGAGGGTGGGCCAGCATGACTCGGGGTCCTGTGGGGGGTGTACCTGTTAAAGTGCGGCCTCACCTAACTGCAGATTTAATGAATGAATTAGAACATAAAACATAAATGATTTGTCTGCCTGTTTGGGCAGCAGGTGACCTGCAGGTTAAAGCTCAGGGTGATATGCACCTGTGTTCTGGTTCATCCCTTTGAATGCTGGTTTTTATATCTTAACTTTTGCAGTCTATGAAGGCATATATATTGGAATAAAAGAATTATGCATGAGTAAAAAAATATAAACACAAGCTTAACTTTTTTTCTGTGAAATAAATTGATTTGTATATCAGTGTCAGATTATAATACTGAGACTGTATGACAGGAAAGAAACAGGAAACAGGAAATGGGCCAACTGCCCACATCCACTGGAGGAACTGGCACAGCTTGGGTGAGCTGCTTGCTGAGCAGCACAGTCAGGCGTAAACATCCCGGATAGGAGAACCTATTCTGGGGCTGGGCTGCTAAGATATTGCTGCTATGGAAATGTGGAGGTAGCTATAGCACTGTTTCCCAGTCCGGTCCTTGGGGACCTGAAGACGGTGCACGTTTTCTCTACTGTCTGGCTGGGAGGGAGCAAAAACGTGGACCGTCTGTGGGTCCCCAAGGACCGGATTGGGAAACACTGAGCTAGAGCAAACAGCTGGTGGGCAGTATGATCGCAGCTGACTGCTCTGCCAGCATGGCTTGGCTCAGGTCTCCCAGCCTGTTCACATTCGATTCACACTCATTCACATTCACTGAGCTTTTAGTTTTGGGGTTCATTACATAATCAGTAGCAAAGGTACAGATCGCTAACCTAAGTACCATGAGATATTAGCTAAGCAGAGCAGAAAAAAATAGCTTGTTTCAGTGATCTTGTATGTTTAAAGCCTTTAAAACCAAGTAACAAACAATTATTATATGTTATTGACTAAGTGAAACGAACAATTATTTGTTTTATTATGTTTCATCCGAATGTTCCCTTATCTGGCAGCAGGGTATCTGTGTATGCTGGTATTTGATCACAGATGTGCCTTGCAGATACGTGCACATCACAGACCTGCCTTACAGATACGTGCACATCACAGACCTGCCTTACAGACACATGCACATCACAGACCTGCCTTACAGACACATGCACATCACAGACGTGCCTTACAGACACATCACAGACGTGCCTTACAGACACATGCACATCACAGATGTGCCTTGCAGATATCTGCACTTATTTGCTTATCATTCAAAGCAGCTTATATATCTTACAGTTTGATATGTCCTGATAGGAGACAGAGCAGAAGTGAAGCTCATTTCAGGTGACTAGTTGGCTGTGTGCAGACCTCATCTGTAAAAAAAATACTGTTGTAGAAGATCCAGATGGAATACAGGGTATTCTGATGCATCGCCACCTGCTGGCACTTAATAAGAATAACGTGCTGTCATGCTGAGATTGTTTTTTTAGTTTTGTAATCCCCAGTTTCCCATAATTCCCTGGTGCTTTGAAAAGGTACCCTGTGAGAAGGCAGTTCAGATGATGATGATGAAACGTACAGAGGGAATTGTCTAAAACTGGCAGTGGTCCTAATTCAGTTATTATGAAATTATTATTCAGTTAAATTACTAAGTTCATTCCTCTAAATGTTTAAGTACCTTTATCAGGAGTGAGGAGCAGATGGGAGAAATTTCTGTCCATTCTCCACTATCCATTCTGCCCTTTCTCAGGTGCAGGAGCCCGTCTGACCCAGGGGTCGCGCCCCCCCTGCGCTGAATCAAAGCAGGCTCAGCTGTGGTTTGACACGGTGGATAACGGTCTCTTCCTGTGCGACGGACTAACCTGGGTGGACATGCTGCAGAGTGAGCAATCGTTACCTCAGTTCCCAGGCCCTAGGGCTCCGCCCACTGTCTGGATCCAATGAGCAGTTGTTACCTCTCTTCTGTGGCTGTACAGCTCTGTGCACCAGCAGAGTTGGATAGTTTAGGTCCAGATTGTAAAAATCCAGGCCAAGATGTTGTTTCAACCGACCACATGAGTATAAAGAGTCACAGTCACAGAGTACTCAACTCAACTGGTCTGGATTTTCACTTTTTGAACCTGAACTCTCCGCCCCTGCCCACCATCGTGCACCATCACAATGCACCCCAATTTGACTCTGTTGACTGTGTGCACCTCCATTCCTATTCCAATACCTACTATCCTAAACTAAAACAGTCCAATGACATACCATGATTTGTATGACTCTGCCACATGGTCCAGTGATTCCCTTTTCTCGCGGTCTTTCTCTGTATGGTCACCATTGGTTTTTTCATAATATTGGCCTGTTGATAAGAATTAAATGTCTTCTGGACTTCATCTGCTATTGATGGACCACTAGGCCCCTTGCTTTGAAGTTCTCGTCTAGACTCCATATCAGTAGCACATTACCACACGCCACACGAACACTGCAGCGTGACATAGGAGCTGCAGAAGAAAATCAGCAAGGCAGAATTCAATAAACAGCCAGAAAAAAAACACAATTCTGTAAGAAAACAAACATCAAACTCATTTGCTTGAGACTTCACTTTGTGTTTTGTGCTCAGAAAGGGAAAAGCTGGACTACCTGGAGGATCACCAGGACCTGCACACGCTCTCCGAGACGCTGGACATCGAGCTGTTCCACGTCCCCTCCCTGGGGCTTTTTGCTGCCATGGCTAACTGGGAGTCCAGCTTCGGCTCCCGTATATACAAGTGGACGGACGGGAAATTCCAGCTGTACCAGAACATCAGCACCTCAGAAGCACTGGCCTGGAAATTCTTCACCGTGGATGACAAGGTGAGACACTTTGGGGACATTTGTATGAAAAGTCCCTAAAAGGCTGGGATAAACCTAGAACACGAACACGACATCCCTCTGCTGTTAGAAAGCAGGGACACTCCAAGGCTTTGAGACGCAGCGGTGCAATGGGGCTTAATAACTGCAGAAGATATAAAAATTGTTCACTTGGATTGGAACATCCGGTTCAATACTTGGACCCTTGGGTTATATGATTTTTCAGTCTTTCTGTTGGCACCTATATTGCCTCTCTAACAAATGAAACATCCCTGCGGCTCCATTGTCACCAAGAGGCCTCTAAAAGCACTAGGCATTCCTGATTGAATTACGCAGGAAGCTCTGCAAAAATACTTACCCGAGAAGAATTCATTTTGCCAGGGAGGGCTAGCAGACACGAACCTGCTTATGGACACAGGTACCAAAGCTAGAGGCTGCTGCCTCAAGACTTGGTAGAGCTACCACACGAGGACTTTGAGGCGAGGCTAATTAGTCTAATAAATATCTGCTACCTTGGATACAACTGTCAGCTAAGTCACTACCGATGTAAGGAATTCACACATGCAGGATTACACTGGAAGATATCTGAGCCCTGAGCTCGTTGTCAAGTGAGGCACGCACATATGAATTTCCATTTAAAGAGGCTGACTCATTCCTGCCTCAGATGTTCCTGGCAGCGGCCATTTCCAAAGAACGGGACCAGGGGGGGCGAGAGCTCTCTGTCATCTACAAGTGGAGCCCACAGAGGCTCCAGTTTCTGCTGTACCAGTCCCTGGAGACACACAGCGCCCGCGACTGGGAGGCCTTCCACATCGGGGGAGAGGTCTTCCTCGCGGTGGCCAATCTCAGACAAGGTACAGATGCACAGACAACATTTGAAAAAGTGAACTTCCTTCCAGGCCATTAAGAGATGATCTTTTAACAGTCTGGTGTGTTCATACCTTTAAAATGTATGCCAGAGCTATTCAGAATGATATTGTGTGACCAAAAAGTAATCATGCTTTCAAATATATTCTCCCTGCCCACAGGGATCAATTATTATTATTATTATTATTTATTATTCATTATTATCATTTTTTTTCAGGGAACAACAACCACAACATTGACAGCGTGATCTACAAGTGGAACCCGAGTACAGAGGCGTTTGAGGTCAACCAGACCATCCAGACTTCCGGGGCCTATGACTGGGAATTCTTCACTGTAGGACCCTACCACTTCCTGGTGGTGGCCAACACCTTCAATGGTGTGTCTACACACATTGAGTCCATGATCTACATCTGGCTGGGCGGCATCTTTCAACCCTTTCAGGCCATTACGGTGAGATCTATCACATGACCCATGTTTTTGCTACCAGGAAGCTGAAGTACTGGAAAAAGAGAAATTCAAAGAATGCAAAGACCATTATGGTGTCATTATAGTCCTTATCCAGGTTCCATCACATAGGTGAACATAATAGGTTGTGCAAGTAATGAGGAACAAGCATATCTGTCCAAGAATTGTGAACCATGCCATGTAGAACATTATGGGGTTTCCCAATAAATTTGGGGCTACACTGATTGCTTGGTGTTACATATGAACAATTCTCAGTTTGTTTTTGTCTAGATTTGAGTTACAGAAATATAATTTTTACTCATGCCTACAATGTGCATGGAACTTATATGTTATGTCATGGAAGTAAATTCAACCACATGTCCTGACCTTTTGTGCAGACTCTGGGCGCAACAGACTGGGAGATGTTCCGGATTGGAAGCCGGGTCTTCCTGGCAGTGGCCAACAGTCAGAAACTGTGTCACTTATAACATTGAGAAAAACAAATACTTAGAATATCTTCAACTTAAATCAATAATACACAATAGATGGTGCCGTAAGCAATTAGATCTGGAGCTTTCACCTAAAATAGCAAACTTCTTAATAACTCCAACTAAAAAACTACTGTCTAGGATTTACGTGCATCTAGCAGAATCTGATACAACGCTCTCACTCCCTACCCACAAATGGGAAAGGGATTTACTTATCAATCAAGACACTAACTTCTGGAGGCAAATTTGCTTGAATACCTTTCGAATGAATCGGAACTCCAACCTGCAGCTTTTACAATACAAAATTTTACACAGAACACACTACACAGGGCAGAGGATGTTCCAGATGGGTATCAGAGATACTGACATATGCCTAACTTGTAAGACGGATGCACCAGATAATTACCTGCATGCTTTCTGGTATTGCACACCGGTCAACGAATTCTGGCAAAGGATTTGTGAAGACTTATCGACACACCTAGGGCATCCCATCCCACCCTCCCCCTCACTCTGCCTGCTTGGGGACCTCACTGACACTAATATGGACATGAATAAATCTTGCATGCTTCTCACAGTACTAACCATTGCTAAGAAAACAATCCTTCTGAACTGGAAGTCAAAAGAGAATTTAAACATAAATCTGTTCAAAAATCTACTCTGGGATTATGTTTCCATGGAGAGGATGTCTGCCTGTAAGAAAAATCAATGGATCGATTTTGAAGACAGTTGGACTCCAATAATGAATTTTTTAACGTAATGTCGTCAGGGGTGGTGGGGCCTTGCCGTCACCGTCCCGGGTTGGGGGCTGGGGGTGGGGGGGCTGGGTTGTTGGGGTCCTCTGGTGTTTCTCTTGGCTGAGGGCGCGTGGTCAGTGTCTCTGGGTGGCCGCTGGCCTGGCCTGGTGGGGGCGGTGCGGGGGGTGGGGGGGTTCTGCCCCCGCGGGGTGGGTGGCGCGCTGGGGGGGGATCGGGGGGTGGGGCCTCTTGGTTCCGCCTGGGCCGCTGCGCTGGGGTGCGTGGGTTTGGGGGCGTGGGCTCTATCTGCTGGGGCCGCTGCTCCGGCTCCCGGGCGGGTGGTCGCCCGCATGCTGGGGGGCCTGGTCTGCCCGGGCCCGTTGCCTGGTGGGGACGGGTCGTTGTCTGCCGTTGGCGATTCCGGCGCGGGGCCCTCGGGCGCTGTGGGGTGGTTTGGGGGGGGCGGTGGGGGGAGCCTCTGCCTCGCCTGGGGGGGGGCCTGGGGTGGCCGGGGGGCGGGGGTCACCCCGCCTGGCTGGTCCGGCTCCCCGTTTGCCGGGGGGGTCTGGGGTTGTCCCGTCCTTGGCCGCTAGCTGGGGTCTCATCGGGCGTGGTGGGGTGGGTCTCTCCCGGTCTGCGCCTGGGGGGGGGGGGGGCGTTCCCTGCTGCTGGGCTGCCTGTGCCGCCCCTGAACACCTCGGTTGGCCGTCCCTGCCGGCTGTGCGGGGTCAGGGATGGGGACTAATCGGGGCCAGTCGGGGATCTGGCCCCGGTGCCGGGGGGGGCCCACTCCTGGCACGCCCTTATTGCTCCCCTGGGTCCAACACCACATTTCACACAACACTAGGGCCTGGAGGGGCGGTGGGGAGGTGCGCCGAGACACTGCCCCTCAATTTTTACTTACATGTTAGACACCACATGACACTAGGGCTGAGGAGGTGGGTTGAGGCAGGTGGGGCTCTGCCGTCTGCCAGCGGTGGGGTGCCCATGCCTCAACTGCTCGCCCACTTTTTGCACCTTAGTCATATACGCAGTCCATATTACATTAGGGCCTTGGGGGTGCGGGGAGGGGGATGGGGGACTCTGCCATCTGCCAGTGGTGGGGCCCTCATACCCGAACTGCACCCACTAATTTTAATGCATAGTAGACATAAACACACAACTCTCTCACACATGTACATGCACACTTCACACCAACATGGGTCAGGGAGGGGATGGGGGCTGAGGGGCCCCCCCTAACTCTCTGTCTCTGGCCTTGTGCTGGTGGGGTGGCCCGCCGGGGGGAAGACCCATCATGGGGGGGTTCGGGTGGCCCTGGCGGGTATGGGAGGCCTCCTCTCTTGGGCCGCAGGCCGGGTGGTGCTTGGCTCTGCTGCGCCGTGGTGGGGCCCTGGCGGGCGGTCCGGGGAATCTTGGGACGCTCTGGGCCCTGCTAGGCGGATTGGGGGGTTCGGTCTGGGCTGGGCGTGGTGTCTGCCGCTCCCCGGTCGCCGCGGGTCCGCTCCCGGGTCGGGGGGGGGCTCTTTGTATGGGCCCCCCTTGGATCATCCTGCAGTGTTGGGGGGGGGGCGTGCCGGGTCGCTGCGGTGGGCGGCGGCCCGTCCTCCCGGGGGACGGGCTGGGGGGGCTGGGGCTCCCCCGGTGTGTGCGGGGCCGTCCGCCGGGGGGTGGGGGGGGTGGTCCCGGTGGGTGGGGCCCTTCGGCCCTGGACCCGCCTGCCCCGGTGGGTTGGTTGCGGGTGGGGCTGGGGGGCTCGCCGCCCGTCCTCCCTCTGCGGGCCTCCCTGTGCGGGGGTTGGCGCCCCCTTAGTCCCTCGCGGGCTCCCTCTCGGGTTGGGCGGGTGGTTGTCTCTGGGATGCGTGGCTGTGGGCCCTTGTGCCGGGGGGGCAGTAGGGTGGCTTCGGTTGCCTGGTTCTCCTGCCTTCGCCTTGGGCCTGGGGGGGGGGGGGGTGCTGCCGCCTCCCCTGACGGCATTAAATGCCAGCACATCCAATGACAAATCAGGTCACACCTACACTTGCACATGCATACAAGACTGGTTGAGCGTATGTTTTTTAGGGTATGTTATAGATTTAGGAATTGAAATATACATATATAACGGTACGATTACGTGTGTGTATGCTACATATATATAATACCGATTTGTATTAATTATTATTAGTATCACTGATGTTGTTATAATTCTTGTTGTTTGATGAGTGTTATGTTTCTTATGGTTGTTTGTATTCTGTATTCCCCTATACTTCATCTTTTTTCCATCCCGCCTACATTATTAGTGTTATTATTTCTGTATACCTTTTTTTTTTTTTTTTTTCTTTTCTCTCTCCCCCTCTCCCCATGGTGATTGATGTCTGTTATTGTTACGCTGTTGTTTTTGTACCCCCCCTGTTTTTCTCCTTTTCCACGGTACTGGTGAGTTCGGAGCGGCCACAATCTTTACTCTTGAATGTAATGTAAAATAAAGTTGTCCTCCGAAGAGGGGGGGTGGTGGTGGGCAATAAAAAAAAAAAAAAAAAAAAAAAAAAAAGAAACTGTGTCAGGAAGGTCCAAGTGTGTATGCCCTCAACTCCACCATCTATGAGCTTGACATGACCATGAAAATGTTCCTCAGGTTTCAGGACATAGGAACCTACAGGTGAGCTACCAGAGGAAATGGAAATCTATTTTCACCTGTTAAAACATGTGGCTGCTATTAAACCATTAGCAGGTCCAGTATTCTTTGAAACTGCACTATATTTGTTTTGAGAAATATGTTTTAACACCCAAATGCCCCGGGTTGCCGCACATTAGTGCAGTGGACTGGGAATTCTTTACAGTGGGAGATGAAAAATTCTTAGTTGTGGCCAATTCCTTCAATGGACAATTCCATTCCCTGAACAGTGTAATATACAGGTAGGGGCCATGGTTAATTTTTCTATTAAAAATACAGTATTTGATATTCAACCATCCATCTTTTGTAAGCACACATTCGGTATAACATGGTAGTGAGCCTGGAACCTATCCCAGGAAGCTTTGGGCACCAGGCAGAAGGCACTCTGGAAAAATGGCAGTCTATTATTTGATATCGAAGAAGTTTTTTTTTTGTGGGATAATATATTATGTTGGCAGGTGGCAAGGTTATGAGGGCTTTGTTCCCGTTCACCGACTTCCAACCATCGGCTGCAAGGACTGGGAATTCTTCAAGTCCACAGAGGACTCCTATCTCATCTACTCCAGCGCCACGGAGCCCCTCTCCAAGGTCCTCAGGCTGAAGACCTTCTGATAGCCCGTGCCGCCAGGGAGTCCTGATCACGAAATTAAACCGAATGTAGGATACGTCTGATTTCTGGGCCTCTTATTATATAATTACCTTAAAAAATGTTTATTGTGGTAATAAAAAACATATACTGTATACAGTGATTTCAATCAAATAAAAGAATCGTACCTATTACACCATGCCTTCATGTGCCTCTTTCTCTTTATAAAACCAGGTATGCTTAGTCCTAGCTTTCAGAGGTTCACGCTAAGCTAACCTATTGGCAGATATTGTGTGTACAAGAAGTGACAACTAATAAAAATTGGTTACAACTCGATAATCTTAAATTATGCCATCACAGGCAAAGATACAAAACTGCGATTAAAACATCGATTAAACGTCACTCGACATTTCTGCCTGCGCTCCAACTAAACACGCCACCCTCTGGCGAGAATATGTAACTGACAATGCCAAGCGAATGGAAGTTGAATTGATGACATTTATTTTGTTTTCCTTTATTCTGGATGCCTGGTGCAGACTATGAATATGATATATTATACATTGTAGCTACTGGCGTAGTAACATGTTGTAGTACAGTTTATACATCGTGCCTTTTATACAGACAGGCTTTTAAGAACTACCAGTACCGTCATACACGAAGTAGTGCGACGTCATGTGGTAAATGTAGTTTTTATATACGATCCGGATGGCGAAACATACATGAAGCTGTGGAAAGTAAACTTCACGTACCACAATGCACCAGGCATCGACATGACTTGTAAAAACATGGCCACCTACTGTACAGCGTTGTTAAGTCTATTTATGTTTCGTATTTAGATAGCTAACGACTGCTGTGACAGAAACGAAAGTATAAAGTACGCTCGGTTGAAATAAAAGTTGCATGCCAGACGATGATAAGGTAGCAAACTACATTTATTTTGGGTTGGGTGGCATTAGATTGATAATTACTTGGCCACCTGGTTAGATGGCAATCTGTATTTTGTTTTATAGTGACGTGGTAGACAACTTACAGTAGTTTTATTTTAAAAACCTGGCCAGCACTAAAGATGCTTTCTCCCATTAAACCAATATATTCAGGGTTGAGCCAGAGGGCTACGAACCGAGAGCTGGGGAAGACAAAGATGAGATAGCAAGAGGAAAAGGTTCACTTCCTATTCGTCAGTTGTATTTCAGTTAGTGGCTTCCACTTCATATTTCTCCGCGAAAAGAAGAACCGCGATTAAAGCGAGACAGCATGTTTGGAAATCTTTTTGAAGAAGACGAGGAAGGTTTTAGTCCTGTCACTGTCGATAAGAGGGTTGACAAAGGGAAAGACGCCGAGCCCCCACCGGCCAGAGGGACCGTAAATCTCAGCGGTATCAGGAACCAGGGTGGTACCTGTTATCTTAACTCTTTGCTGCAGACTCTCCTTTTCACTCCGGAGTTCAGAGGTGAGGATACGGCCATATGTGCTGAGCAGGTCTGACAATGGTGAAAATCAGCCCGATTGTTGTCGGTTTTTTTATTTTTATTTTATTTTTTTAAAAGAAAATTTCACTAAGACATTTAAAGAAGAACTGACAGTTTAATTGTAAGAAAACATCGCAGAAAGCCATTGCATTTAATTCATTTAAATATTAACAAATCCTTGGATTTATTTTGTAATTTGTATGTTAATATCTTTAGAGGAGCTGTTCAGATTGGGACCAGATGAACTAGGCTGCCTGGAGGATAAGGACAAACCAGAAGCCAAGGTAGGGTCCGAACCCGAAGGAAGGTTATGATACACGGGGCAAATTTTTGACCAGTGTTGCTGACCAGTGTTGCTTGGGGACTGTCCCATTGTGCAACAAATTTTTATTTGAAAAACTTGGCAGTTAAAATAAATTGGCAGTGGGCAACTTTTTGCGATCATCAAGGGGTGAGTTTCTTGAAACCTTCTTAACACTACGTCTTTCGTACGTTCTATCTTTTAATATCTATCTTTTTAATTTAAGAAGGCTTCGGGAAACTCACCCCAGATCCAGATGATCGAGTTGCACTTCGTCACACCTGGCTGGCAATTGCCCAGCAACATTGCTCAAAAATGTGCCCTGTGAATCATCACCTGGACAGTTGTTCCCATCCCACACTGCGCGGTGGGAGTTTGCATAGAATGTGAACAATAAAACGTGAAGCTGTCTGTGGTGGCATTAGGTGGGTACGTCTGTCCCTAGGTGCGGGTCATTCCGCTGGAGCTGCAGAGGTTGTTTGCTGAGCTGCTGCTATTGGACCAGCAGACGGCCTCCACGGCCCAGCTGACCGATAGCTTCGGATGGACCAGTAGAGAGGTACTGGACCGCTGCGCTGTGCCCGCTAACGAGATGCGCCTTTGCAGGCCACTGTGGGTGGGATTTACCAACATGCTCAAAGACTGCCATGTTTAGCACAGTGATCACTGGAAGGGAAGTCAGTTAATTCTATCAGCAGCTGTTAGCGTGCAGTAATTCCACCCCTGCCTGTGGGTGGCTTGAAAGCGGTCAGGGCAGTCATCGGCTGAGTGATTAGGGACCTGGCAGTGATACGGTGTGATAAAGAGCAACCATGGGACTAGGAAACCAGATCATGTGACATACCAGAGACCCCACAACATTCCCCTCCCCAGGAGAGCAGTCAGCACGATGTGCAGGAGCTCAACCGCATCCTGTTCAGTGCCCTGGAGAGCTCCCTGGTGGGAACGTCTGGGAGCGACCTCATTCACCGTCTGTACCACGGCGTTGTGGTCAACCAGATTGTGTGCAAGGAATGTGGCAACGTCAGTGAGAGAGAGGTATGTGCACGTGTGGCACGAGGGGTACGGCAAGTGTGACGTCTCTCATACTTTGCTTTGGAAAAAAGCATCTGATGGGGCCAGATAAATAACTCTAAATGAAAATGTTTTGTTAGGAGGACTATCTGGACCTGACAGTGTCAGTTTCGGGGCTGGGTGGCCTGGAGGAGGCGCTGTGGAGCATGTTTGTCGAAGAGGAGGTCTTTGATGGAAACAACCTGTACCGTTGCAGTCGCTGCAATGTCCTGGTCAAGGCTACCAAGGTTAGTCATCTCAGAAGCTCTTTTGATGTGCTGCTCAGGGTGTAGGTACCACTGGAGTATACTTTCAGCCGCTGACCTGGTGACAGGAAGACGTATTTAACCTGGACTCTTCAGTTATGTAACAGGATTAATTAAGAACACAGTTAACAGCGCTTTTCCACTGGAATACCGGAACCGAGCCGCACCCGAGCCGCACCGCAAAGAGAGACTAGCTACAGCGCGGTTCCAGCTCACTTTGGTTTTCCACTGCAGAAGGGCCCGGCTCGGTAAAGGCGTCGCCGGGTTTGGAGAGTGACAGAGACGCTTATTTACTGTTCGCACGGTGTACGTCATGATTTACTGTGCGCTGATTTCCTAATTTTCTACCACATCTATGAGAATCGCTGTGTTATGTTAGCATCAAACGCTAGCAGAATTACCAATCGCTTGCATGAATTTGCATTACAAATCCATTCCAATCAGCTATTCTATAACTACTTTTTTAATTAGGAGTCGGGAAATTTTCAAGTTTTGAGTTTTTGCGAATGCCTTGCGATGTGTGATATTACTAACAAAGAATAATATACAGTATAGAGCAGGGCTCTTCAAATCTGGACCTCAATTCCAAATCCAGGCCTTGTTTTCAGTTCTCCCAGGTAGTTAGTTTAATAATTACTGATTCTGATTGGTCAGAGGCTTCACACCTGGCTCACAGGTAAAAGAAAGCTGGAAAACCAGCAGTGCTCGGACGTCGAGGACCGTGATTTGAATAATAGGGGTATAGAATATACCCTTTTTTCCTTTAGACAATCCACACGTAGAACACTGGTATCTTGGTGCATTTCAACCAATCAGGTGGTGGTGACGCAAATGGCTTGGTTTGGTCACTCTTTCTAGCAGGGCCGTGTTAGCTTGGGTACGGCTCGGGTACGGCCCGGTTACGGCTCTGGGTATGGCTCAGTTCTTGGTGGCAGTGGAAAAGCGCCAATAGTGAACTATTGAAGCTGTAGGTTGCAGGCTAACGCTGTGCCAGTGGTTCAGGCCTCTAGCTAAGCAGGATGTTCTACAAGCCCGATCCCCACCTCAGCCCTGTCCGTCCGCAGTCCGCCAAGCTACGGAAGCTGCCCCCTTTCCTGACCGTGTCCCTGCTGAGGTTCAGCTTCGACTTCGCCAAGTGCGAGCGCTTCAAGGAGACCGGCCGCTACACCTTTCCCCTCAGCGCCAACCTGAAGCCCTTCTGTGAACAGGTGCCCGTCTCGACCTCCCAGTGAGCCCCCTGCACTTCCCACGCCAGCCTGGCCGTGCACAGGGTGCCCTCATGTACCGCTGAAATGGGCCACTGGATTAAACAGCATTTCCCATATGGTTGATGTCATCACTAATGCAGCTATGATATTGTTTTTGTGTCAGTCGTCCCCCTGATAAAGGGAATGACAGAGCAAGGTTTTCAACTGTGGACACCTGGCTGGTGTGAGATTTTCAGTTCGAGACAAGTCTGCTCACACATGCACTTACATTCATATGTATGTAGCAGTTTTATGATCCCTGTAAATATTCTGTAGAGTTTGCAAACTACCCCCCAACACTTTTGATGTAGCTAATTTTAGGTTTATAATGGAATAATATCGATTTGCCGTAAGGCCTCTTGCATGAGCGTGAGAGTCGGAGAGCGTGAGTGTGAGCTGGCGAATCTGCACGTGTCGCACGTAACCGGCCAGCAAGGAGTGCGACTCACCTTCGATTTTGAGGCTCTGTCGTTCTTGCCGATGCTTAAAAGATTATTATCAGTAAACGCCATGAGCTGTTTCATGAGGTAGATGTGATTTGACCCCAGGGAGGGCTGTTGCTGTTGCAGTGGGTAAAGCGTCATTCTGGTCTCCTCACACAGGCAGAGCAGCCAGACTCTGAATACACATACGAGCTCTTCTCCGTGATCATACACAAGGGCGGCTGCCATGGGGGTCACTACCACGTCTACATCAAGGACATCGACGAGCTGGGCCACTGGGAGATGCCGGTGAGGCTCTGCGCGGTGGGAAGGGGAACGCTTCCCCAGGGATTTCTGGGATGGCGTCCTTTTAATAGTTTATAATTCCTTGCTTGTATGTGAACCCCATGGGATTTAGGAGGAGGAGCCCAAACCCAAGTTTCCAAAGGCTCAGGCGAAGGTGTCAGAACCGGTGCTGGTCCACGAGGACCCCTTATCAGTCCTTACCACTATACTGTCTCAGGTAGGACCAGAGTGTGCCCACGCCACTTCTGTCTGCAGGTCAACACCAACATCGCCGTGCTTGTTGAGATTTACAGAAACATCCTTTCTGGACAGGAAGCATCCCGGACTGTCCTTGTGGACCAGCTAGGCCAGAAACTTCTGGACAAAATCGGGATTTCTTGGAACAAGAAGTTCCGCAAACAGCATGGTCCCATTGGGAAGGTCAGTGGGAGGACTGGTGTATTTTTTTTCCAGAAAATTCCCTATGCATCTTTTGTTTTTTTTACATTAATTCTTCCTTCCCAGATACCCCAGCTCTCTCCCAGTGCTGTGCTTTCTCTCTCCCAGTTTCTGCAGAGCCAGTCGGATGTGTTCTTACTGGTCTCTAATGGCACACGGGTTACCCTCAAAGCCACCACCCCCACCGTGGCAGGGGGGGACGCAGCCCCAGAGAGCCAGGCTGCGGAGGAAGGGCCTGGGGCCAGCGATGGCCCCCACTGGTTTGACCTGAATGACTCCACTGTGACACCCATCCATGAGAGGGACATCCAGAAGCAGTTCCAGGGCAAAGAGAGTGCCTATATGCTGTTTTACCGGAAGGCGGGGCTTCTGCGGCCTCAGGAAGGTGTGGGGGGTTTGTGTGACTGTGACTGTCAGTCCTACACTGTGATGTGGCTCCTTGCTTATAACGGGATGTAAATTATGTTATGGTACAGAATCATTATGAAATCTGTTAGCCCAGTATTTTTCTCAGTACTTATCCACGGTCGTCACCGATATTGTCCCCATGTAGGTAAACCCTTCCTTTCCAGTTGATAAAAAAAAAGTCCCAGTTTTGTTTCCAGCACCTCCCTGTCACTGCTTTGTGTCTTAAACCGTAAATCCGACCGGCTTCCTGTCACATTCGGCGTGTCTGAAACGTGGCCTGAGGGCATCGGGATGTGGCTGTTTGATTTGCGGGTCGTTTCTCTCGTTGCCGAGCAGCCAAGCAGAACCGTGGTTACACGGTGCCCCCCCACCTGCTCCAGATGGCCCAGGAGGAGAACGTCACGCTGCAGCAGCGGCGGTGGGTCTGTGCGGCTGCCGTATACGCTGACGAGGATGCGTGCGTACACCTGAGAGACGAGCTTAGAGGAAGAATCGTCTTCATTATGATAAAAAATGGACGTATCTGCTTTGGTCTTTTCGTAAGATAATAGACAATATCTTTGGATAAAATGGTATTGCAGCTTTTTTAGTGAGTATAAAAAAGCTACTTTAATGGCAAAATGTGAAATCGAAATGCATCAGATTGAGAATCTGTGTCCCTGGGTGGGTCCTGCTTTTAGGGGACACTCACAGATGTGCGTTTCTCCTTCCCATCATTAAACTTACACGGCTGCTGCCCCCCCCCCGTCCTTTCCCTCAGGGAGGAGTACGACGCCTCCGCCAATACCGTCCAGGTGCGGCTACACCTGGCGCCACAATACCGTTTGGAGAACGGGGCCCTGCAGCCCAAAGCAGCGGCCGAGGACACGGTCACCCTCAGCTTCGACCGCCGCCGGACCGTGGGCGACTTCCGGCTGGCTGTCTACCAGGTGAGGCACGACCCGTCCGGCCGCTGCCGGCTTCAGCCGGGCCGCCGCGTTTCTGACGCACGACCCGCATGATGTTCAGATGCAGGACCTCTGGGAGGGGGACATGGCCCTGACTGTGGCCCGGAAGCTTCCAGCCGGCCTGCACCTCTACAACACCCTCACAGGTAGGCCGAGGTTTCCGGAGCGTTCCAGCTGTGTGGTCTTTGTCTCCCAGTGAGGATGTTACCTGCCTTGCAGATGACGCTCAGTCTCTGTACGCTGTGGGCGTGTCCGATGGCTCCGACCTCTTCGTCTGGAACGGCAGGGAGGTGAGCGGCTCTCACATTTCTGTGCCGTCAATGGCGTCGTCCGGTGTCACGTGGGGGGGCGGGTCCTAATGTGATGGGCGTGGCTTCCCCAGGTGAGCGGCGCGCCCCTGCGGATGGGCTGCGAGTGGGAGCCCGTGCTGCTCACTCTGCTGCGCGCCTGCGACGAGGCAGCCGGAGACGGGGGGGTCGCCGGCAGCTCGGCGCTGATGCCAGAGCCGCGGGGCTTTCCCGGCGGGGCCACGCTGGGGGCACTTCGCCAAGCCGTGGGGCCCGAGGACACCCTGCTGTGCAGGGAGGAGAGCCGGCCAGGCTGCGAGGGCGGGGGAGGGAGTGGCTGGAGAGTGTTCCCCCCCGCCGACATGCAGCGGACGCTGAAGGAGCTGGCGCTGAAGGATGGGGACTCGCTGCTGGTGCTGGAGCCACAGGTGTTTGACACGAGGTAATGGGGGGGGGCTGGTCTGCCTGATTCAGGGACTTATACAAGAACCACACTGGAGGCAGGATGATGGACTACTGTCAATCACTGATTGGTTTAACCCAGGAAAGTTAACCAATAGGACGCATGTCAAGTCACTTCTTTTCATGAAAATGTTCATTCAGCTCTAAATAAAGAGTGTTATGTAACACTGTGTCTCGCTGAGGTTTCCCTTAATCCCAGGTTCTGAATGACTCAATATTTTATCGTATGTAACAGCTCTCCTGCTTTTTAACATTTTAATGGTCTCTGACGCGACTTTTTGATGTCGCTATTAGGTCAGTGGTAGATGGGCTCAAAAACATGTAAATGCTTGACTACATGTATTTTTTGTCTGGAAGGCAGACATTAGTGAATATCAGGGACTCCTGAAGGCTGCTCTAAGCTGTGTGTGTGTGTGTGTGTGTGTGTCTGTCTGTCCTTCTCTGTGTGTCTGTGTGACCCCGCCCTTCTACAGCCTCTTCAGCCTCACTGGTGACACTGTAACCGTGACGACCCCCTCGGACTGCCGCTGGCTGCAGGTGGAGTCCCATCTTTGTGCGGCGAGGGGGGCGCAGGGCGAGGGCGGCGAGGATGAGGGGGCGAGGAAGCAGGCGAAGATCTCAGCCTCTGGAAGCACGGTGAGTCCTGGGGACACCTGGCCGGGCTCGGGGGGGCGCCACTGCATCGCGATGCCATCTGCCGCTCTCGTTGCCCCCAGCTCCTGTCAGAAGTCAAGCTGAGTGCCATCGAGGAGCTGAAGCTGCAGGATCAGTTTAAAGGTGAGACCACCCCCTCCCCGTGTGCTGTGACGTGACGTGACGCTTCTGTTAACCCTGTGCCTGAGCCCGTGTGCCTCCCCCCAGGAGTGCCGTGCTGCCTACGACAGGCAGACCGAACTGGGAAACTGCTGCCCCCAGGTACAGTCGCATGCCAGCATGCTGTTTCTGTCATGTGATACGTGCCCCCCCCCCCATGCTCTGCCCCGCTGGCATGTCACACGCTGATCTCTCCCCCCGCAGTGCGGGAGGACATGACCGTGCGTGAGGCCGGCATCAAGCTCATGACCTCGCTGGTCCTCTGCCCCGGAGCCGCGCCGGGACCCCACCAGGTCAGCGGTGCTGCTCTGGCGCGGGTGTGGGGGACCGTCTCCGGCCGGCAGTCTGCTCTGTGGATTTCAGCCGAACCCCTCCCCCATTCCTATCTCTCTCTGTTTTTCAGCTGTTCCTTTATTTCACCGTCAGTCCTCCCGTCGGCACCGAGGCTGAGATGGAGATTATTGTGGAAGAAACGATCACCGTGAAGGAGGTCAGCAGGGCTTGTGTGTGCGCACGTGTGTGAGTGTGTGTGTGTGCGTGCACGTGTGTGCGTGTCTGCATGCATGTGTGTGAGTGTCTGTGTGTGTGCATGCACGTGTGTGCATGTCTGTGTGTGTGCATGCACGTGTGAGCTAGTCTGTGTGTGCGTGCATGTGTCTGTGTGTCTGCATGCACTTTTGGTTTGAAAGCGGTTGATATTACATTGCTTAAACGTTGAGACGGACACTAAAGGGCTTCTTCTCTGGTTGCAGTGCCTGAGGCTGATGTTGAACGCTGCTGGTCTGGAAGGTGAAGGTCATTTTGTTTTAAAGCCAATTGCTCACAGCACTTTAGTGGCGCCCTCTTGTGGCCGGTACCCCCCCCCCGCTGACCACTCTGGCCCTCTGCCCAGGCGAATGCTGGCACCTGAGGAAGATGGACTGGTGCGAGGAGCTGGGGGATGCGCTCACGGACGAGGTGAGGCGGCGCACCGGTTCTGGACCTTTCCTGCTTCCTGTCATGTTCGGCGCCATCTGCTCACCTCCCCTCTGAACTGTTCTCTCTCCTCTTAGGACTCCTCTCTCGGCGAACTCAGCGTCGCTGGCGGCGACACCCTAGTGGTGACAGAGGGCCGGTTGCCGCCCAAGGTAAACGACACACGGATGCTGAATTTTCCAGGTCATTGTACCTATAGTTTTTAAAGGGGTCTGATCTTGCTGGTGTCTCACACAGGGGTTTCTGAAGATGCCAGTATGGTTACTGATGGAGCAGGGCGACCAGGGCAACCACATAGGCAACGATCTGGACAACCACCAGGGGGAGCCCTCCACCACCGGTGAAGGTAGGGGAGGGGGGGAGCGGGAGGGGGGTCCCGCCAGCAACGGCGTTGACCGGCACCTGTGTGTCTGTTAGGTGGTTGTGGAGCTGCCATGCAGTTTGTGGGCCACGTAGAAATTTCGGTGGAAGCAGCTCTGGACGACTTGAAGATCCAGGTAGGGAGACTAACCAGCAGCTACGTGGAATGTGTACGTCTGCTTAACCGCCGGTTTGGCAGTTAAGTACAGGGATAAAGTCCCAAGAAGGACTCTGCTCTTCCGGCGGAATCTCCATCCTGAGCTGCTCTGTAAAGACGTAGCGTTTGGGCCGTACGCTGGGAACCGTCCTGCGCTGGCTTGGCGCTTTAGCGCCGTTTGGGTTAGCTTAGCCATGGAGCTAATCTCTCCTGGCCCGCGGCAGGTGCTGACCCTCCCCCCCCTGCACGACCTGTGCGTGCCCAGCCCCGCCTTCCTGCGCGTCTGGCTGCTGGAAAGCCGGAGACCCGGCAGGATCCTCAGGGGGAACCTGCAGCCCCTACAGTGAGTGAGCCAGCAGGACTGAAACCCCACAGCCTGCATGTTAACCCTCCATTCTGTTTCCACTTTGTTCTATACAAGATTTTTATTGCTTCAATATTTACATGGCATAGAATTTTCACTCTTTTTCTTTTTCCCCCCCTGTAGATAAATTTGTCTTTTGGTAAATTTTGGCAAATGTTCTACACACCGACTCGGATGTGAGCAAAACCTCATTTCAGATAAATGTTGCCACAGGAAGTTGAAACTGGCCAGCGGGACGGAGCTCTGTGTACAGCGTCTGCAGAAGGAGGAGAATCTTGGGTAAGAGGAGCTCTGATTGGCTGCCTTCTAGTGGAGCTGCGGTGGTGAGCCCTCTCCTCCTCAGAGTGGCTGTTGTAGTGTGCTGTTAGATCGGGCTCCAGTGACGTAACCAGATCACATGACCTGTGCTGTGATTGGATGATTGGACAGACCTGTACTGTGATTGGTCAGATCTTGGATGGTGGGGGAATGAGCGTATTATGTGCATTTTCCCTTCCTCTGTACACCTCCTCCCCCTGCCCCCCCCCCTCCCCAAGGCCAAAGGAGCTGCTGCTGAACGTGCAGATCGGAATCCCCGGAGAACGGAGCTACTACCCGTCCCAGGAGGTGGTGTGGGACACCGGGCGGGACGGCTCTGCCCGCGGCCTTCGCCAGGCCATTGCCGCCCACTGCAGCCTGTGCCCAGACAGCCTGATCATAGCCAAATATTGTCCTGAGAAGTATTCCTGGATGGTCATCTCCAGCTGGGTGAGGTGCCTGCCGGAATATTGAGGGTGGGGGTACGGCCCCCAGGTTCTGTGGATAGGGGGCAAAAAGCAGTAGGGATTGTCCTGGACTGACTACGTCCAGTGTGAACGGAGGCAGGAGGGATTCCGGGCTTCATGCTACGCGTATGAATGATGGTAACGGTAGCCATCTTCAGTTTGGTGTGTGACAAGTCTTTTGCGGCTTGTGTCGTTTTTGAAGATGGATTTTTGTCATCACAGACCCAGCAGGTGTCAAAGCGCAAGAAGAAGAAAAAGACGGAGAGCCTGCTGGGGGCGCCGTTTCACCTGAGGGACGGCGACGTTATCGGCGGCAAGGTAACCATGCGGGCAATCTGTAGAGACGGTTGGGTTTCTGGGGCTGTCACTTCACGGTGCCACTCTCTGCGCCCCCCCCCCCTCAGAACCTGCTGATTGACAGCAACCGGGAGTTCAGCACCCCTGAGGACGAGCTGGGCCAGCAGAGACTGCAAGAGGAGGCTGGGACTTGGGCCAAAGGGTACGCATGTCCCTCTCCCAGACGTGGTGGGCGGGATTACCTATGCACTGTCAATCACTGGCTTAACTCACTCCTCATTGGTTGATTTGGCTTCCTTTGGGTTACTCTGACAGAGCGCTATATTCCCACCTGACCAGTGTTTACTGGTTTATGGTTTGCATGTCCCTTTGAGTTCCGATCTGCTAAGTCTTCATGCACATAAGCTCCCGAAGTTTATGTGCTCTGCTGCTAATTGCCATTAGCACAAATATGGCGTAAAGCAGATTGCGGTGACGTTCACATTTAACTGCTGACCTGACACTTTATCTAAAACAGTGTCGTCTTGGACACAAGGGCTGAGCAATTCTGCACTGCCAGAAAGAGTGCCAGTTTGTACCTTTGCTTGTCACTGGGGCTGTACCCTCAAGGGTCTGCCAATTGTACCATTAGCTATAGGTAATTATACCTTTTAAGGTACAGAAATGGACTCTGTGGAACATTTCTGTACCATTCATGGTACATTAATGCTGTTTATACCTTGGGGATGATCCTCAGAGTCCATTTCTGTACCTAAAAACAGGGGTGTCAAACTGCAGTCCTGGGGGGCCGGAACCCTGCACAGTTTTTGATTTACCCTCGTTTAACACACCTGATTCAACTCCTTGTGCTAATTACCACACAGCTCTTGAGCTGAATCATTTGTGGTGGAACAGGGAAAGAACTAAGCTACACAGGGCTCCGGCCCCCCAGGACTGCAGTTTGACACCCCTGCCTTGAAAGGTACATTTACCTTCAGCTATAGGGTACAATTGGCCTTTGAGGGACCCATGAGAGTCACTACATGTTGTACTTGTGTTGTTTATGTGACAAATAAAGAATTTTTAGGGTATAGCCCCAGTGACAAGCAAAGGTACAAATTGGCACTCTTCTTTTTTTCTGACATTTTCATACATTCTGCGAAGAATGCCACCTGTTATGCAGTACAATTTGATAGCTGGGATACAACAACAGAGAACTAATGGTATTTCAAGCAAAACAAGTCAGTTCTTTTTAAACTGTAGCAAGACTCCATTGTAATTCCATTGCCATAAAACTAGCCTGCTACACTATAACCTGTTTTTCTGTTTGTGTCCACCAGGGGGCAAAGTGGGATCGTCGGGCCCCACCTAGAGGTGGCCCTGGAGTGTAAGGGGTCAAGGAAGAACAGGAAACCAGAAGTGGCCTTGTCCATCAACGTGGGGATGTTCAGATAGCACAGGACACGCGTGTATGTGCAGACACACTTTATGTAGTATGCCAAGCATAAATGCCTACTCATGTACTGTCAGCAGACCGGCTCATTGTCTCAGGTCAAGTCACCAGGAAACAGGTGCCCAGTGTTTCATGTGGTCTGGAGCAAGGGGGGGGGCAGCAATTTTGTCTTTTTATTTAAAATTGATGTAAAGCACAGGTGAAATGAGGGATATGAAAACAGCTGTTTGTACCTTTACCTTTGAGCTGGCTATAGCCCTCCCTCACTAAAACCGTATGTCTCCTTTTCATTTTGTAACTATGCAAACAGCCCCTCCCTCCGATTCCTTCCCAAATCTGTGGAGGTAGGACACTAACGCTGACCATAACTGCTGCTGTTTGGGTGGCAGTGGGGCGTTTTGGACGCCGCTGCTCTGTCGGTGGTCTGCTGTCGGTGGTCTGCTGTCGGTGGACTGCTGTCGGTGGACTGCTGTCGGTGGACTGCTGTCGGTGGTCTATCTTTCTCCACATGCCCTCGCTGGAACTGGCAGCGGGTTCTGCTTAAGTCCTCGGCCTTCTATTAGGAACAGAAACCTCTAGAAGCACTTCTCCCGCTGCCCTTTTCTCCTGCAACTAAGTTGCAAACTTTTATTGGGTAAAGAGAAGTAAATAGAATGGTTAATAATGTGCAGTTTCAAATGTAATGAGCTGATCCAGATATACTTCTGGGGAAGTTCGGGTATCACTGTATGGATCAAACAAAGACGCTGCAGATACGGCTTGGAAGCTGACGGCAACTGCTCACCGGAAGAAAATCACTTCAGGATAATTGTTAATCTGACTGTTTGGTTGTTAATCCTAAAACTGATTTATACTGCTTGTGACTAAGTAATCATATAATTTGATTTTTGTTTATGCTTAATATATTTTTGTTGATGGCTTAAAATTAATGTACGCCATGAAATTGTCAGGGCGATGTTTTGAAACTGAATCGCCTCATTACACAACACGAGAGAAGAATATAGATTCTGCCTTAAGCACAGAGGCCTGCATTTAGCTGCTTAGACTTCAGAGTCTCACTTCCTCCATCTGTTTCCATAGAATCTGATCTTTCTTCAAGGACATTCAGAAAGAGGAAGGGGGACCGTTGTAAAGCCACGTGCATGGACAAAAAAAAAATCCAATTACCCGCTGCATTCTAAGTGGGCTTTAACCCCTTTGACATTTCTTTATAAATCTGGGAAAACATAAGGTTGTCAAAGACTCTGTCGACAAATTCTTGCTGCCGCACTCCTCCCCATTGTGTCTCTTTCCAGTGACTTGTTTTTTTAATGAATCTTTTCATAAATATGATGTAAATCATGGGAAATTTGTATGTTAATTGATTCTGACTACCGGAGTAATAGACCTCTTACTATTTATTTGTGCTGGGTGAGTTATCACAGTAATGAATTGCACAGTGCAGGGGTGGGGGCGTGGTCTGTACCCATATATAATATATATTTATTTTCTTTTTAGAAAACAAACTGCTTCCTGATTGTAGTCACTGGCCGGTATAGGTGACAAACGTTCAGAGGATGTGTGTGACATTGTCATAGGATGAGAGCTACATAAGGACAGAAGATGAGCCAAGTTTCCATTTCTGTTGACTCGGGTTCGCAGTGCTCACAGATAAACATCGTAAATTCTTAATGGCCGCTCTGCTCTTGCCAGAATGAGTGCCCCCACCTGGCACAACCCGCCTGAATTCACCAGTGATGACTTATGAAATATGACCATATCACTGTTACCCCTCACTTCTGAGAAAAGGCGGCAGATTGAAAACCACTCCACTTATGATATCTCCTTCCACTTCCTGCGGATTACTGGTACCTCCTCTGTCCAGTACCACGGCATCTGACATCACACGGATGGTAAAGATTATCTCGTCTCACGATCGAAGCAGGCGGCGGGGCCTGCGCGATCTGGGAGGAATCTACCCGGCGCCATTAACAAAATGGCACGCGGGAGTATTTCCTGACATCTACATCAAATATTGATTATATTGCTGTGCAGGGGGAAAATCAATCCAGATTAGTCTCACATGTGTTGAGCCTGAGAAGAGATGGCCACCGATTTGGGAACATGACGTTATGGAAGAACAGAAGGGAAAAAATATCGCCGTCTGTCTGGCCCCTTGACTTCCAACTGACATAAAAGATCACAGCATTCAATACTTTTCAGTCCACGCTAAACGTGTTTTTAGTTTTGTAGACATTTTGGAGGAGGTAGAGTCTTCTGGTTGTGGAATTTGCATATCTCCATGGTAACAAAAGCTGCAAGCTCACTTCAGCACCCTCCTGAAAAGTGTCCTTTAAGCCATCTGCTGAACAAGTCCATAGTCCTTTTGCACAGTGACAATTTAAGGTCGTGCTGGTCACAATGGTAATGCCCAAGTGTATCTGCAGTGGAGCTAGACCCTGACAAGAGGAGACGGCGGCAGTGGGTAACTCAGGGATATGTATTGCGACCTAAAAATGTGCCACTCAAGAGATGGGGGGAGATGTGGGTGTAAGGTACGTAGGTCTGATGAAAGGGAAAAGGAACTTAACATAAATCCCAGCAGTGAAAATATCCATCTGCAAATTGCTGTGGCGTGTCTAAATTAGAACCTTCCATTCATTTATGTGGGCAAATCCTAATCTCAATCAAGACACCCTTATCCCCTACCCAGCCCTAACCTTAGACTTTTGGCATTTTTACTTTTTTGATTGCATTCATAGATTTTTAGGTTATCCAAATGGGGACCTGAAAAAGTGCATACAGAGCTGGGTGCTGGAAAATGCAAGGCTACAGTGATAAGCTATGAGCCACTGTCTCGCTCCGTGTTCGTTCATTTGAGCACGTGCTTTCCATAACCACTAATCCAGTGCTCTGTAGTAGTGAGTAGGAAAGGCGCATACACTCACGTTACAAGTAATTTGGGGACACCTACACAGCATGCCTTTCGGGAGAAACCGGAATAACCATTCTCCTGACACATCACTTAAGTTCGGGATTCGAACCGTGAAGCCCCGCAGGTGCGAGACCACCTCGCTTTACTGCGCCGGCGCGCCGCCCTCGTTTCGAACAGCGTTCGCGAGACATGCGGGGACGCAACCGCGAGCAGCAGGCGCATGTGGGTGTGTGACACTAGAGGGCGCTGCCTTCGTTTCCCCTGCTGACAAAGCGCGAGGAGAGCAGCGTTTTCCCTTTTATGTGAGCGCCGGCGTCCCGGAGACAGTGTAAGGTCGGGCGAGGCGTTTCCAGTCGTCCCGTCTGTCTCTCTGGCGCGGCTGCCGCTGCCAAATCTCTGCGCTAAACAGGAACGGCGGAAGAGGAGCTTATCTCAGCCCTCCTCTTCCAAAAGCCGTTCTCCGGTCCCCCCCCCATCTAGTGCTAGATACGCAGGTTAAACTGACGATGGGCAATCTCGCTTGTTATCTACGAAGCATTTTCTGTAGACTTCGAGTTTTTTTTTGTTAGCCAGCTACATTAGCTAAACATTTTAACCATATTTAATTTCGTCCTGCACTTAGTCGCCTGTTTTTTTCTCCTTCAAGATCTTAAGTCCGTCGCTTCGGAATTTCGAAACGCGTCTTGTGGACAGAAAAACCGACGCGTGTTTTGTAGGATATTAGAAATCACTAAAAAAAAAAAACCTTCCACGGAGCCCTTGGAAGAGACGATCGGCAGTAGTTTCGGTGCAGACGGGAGCAAAAAAAGGAAAAGGAGAGAGCGAGAGAAAGGGGGATAATATGCCTCCTAGTTATTAGGTACGGGAGCGAAGTTCCCGAGTCGGTAGGCAGCAAACGGTGCCGTTTAAAGGGAACCGGGAGCATCTGCGCTTCTCCGTAGGACCCCATTAGAGCTCGGCTGAAGCAAGATGAATAATTAATAATCTACATTTTATATCCGGAGGCCTTTCCTTGGATTGAAGTCAAATATACGTTTTCCAGACTGACCCAGTGTCGCTGACTGCGCTGCTCACAGATTGATCGGCGTTTCCATATCCATGTGGATGTACTTTATTTTAATTTTTTTTAAGTACTGATTCGAGTAACCTGCTCGGTAGCACTTCTCTTGGCGAAGCGCTGTTTGATTTTTCCAGCTGCTCCAAAATACTCTGCGCGCCTAAGCGGACTTGCTGTGCCAGACGGTCCATCATGGTGACCAGTCAGAGCTTATTTGTGTTATTGGGACATTAAAACACCCGACATGGACTGTTGGGCATTTTGGAAAATGTAGGCGTATAGTTACTTTTTTCTCGACTGCCGACTTGACTTAGTAATAATGTAATGAGAGAGGGGAGGGCGAAGAGAGCTGCCGATAAACAGAAGGATTTGAGTAATACTGCAGTTTGCTGGGGATTCACACGGATACGCGGATTACAGCGTTTCTCCGCGGAGGCCGATCGCCTAGCTCTGCCATGCGCTTACATGGGGCTCGTTTCTCCGCCCGGAGCTCGGCTGGACGTTACGGCGTCAGTGAATGATCTCGGATCGCCCGGCTTGAGCGAGGGGCGACTGGGGAAAGCGAGAACTTCACGGGGAAGCCGCACGTCGCCGCGGAGCCGGAGCGCGGCCATGGCCACGGCGGTGCTGGCGCTGGGGATCTGCGCCGTCCTGCTGCTCAGCCCCGTCGCGGGTAAGTCGAGCTGCTCGGCCGCGTCTTTTTGCTTTTGTGAGATAAAGGGCTGTCAGCTTAGTGCCATTTAGCGGCAGAGCCGAGAAACGGGCGTGTGTCAGGCTGTCTGTTCCTAAATACCCGTTTCCACAAGACGGGCCGTCAAGACTGCCCCGAAATCAGCATATTAAAGGCGGAAAAACCGCTCGTCCGGCAGGTGTCCAGTAAGTTGTCGCGCCTGATTTAGCCGTGCGATGAGCTGGGGGCCGTCGGGCTCGCCGTGTGTGGTTCGGATGCGGGAACGCGCGTCGGGGACGCAGGCGGACACGCGCACAGCGGTCTGCCCGGACGGGCTGTCTTAACCCTAATGGGCTCTGGTAATGAAGAATTGTGCAATATCAGATGTATAAGGTTCACATCAATACTCCCTGTCCAGGTTCATTGTTCTACCTAAGGGGTAATTCCGCTGCCAAGAGAAGAATGTAATAAAACGTGTTTTATGTATCCTGTCTGGAGAGTTACGATGTAGCTGGAACGAGCCTGGAAAGAAGAAACAGTCCGTTTTCTTTGAAATAATCAGTCTGATCGAGCTTATTTTATGTATTTTAGTGCATTGTCTTGCTATATAGTTGTGTTTAATGTATCATTGGAAAGTGACTTTTATCTTGGTGGTTTCCGCGATGCACCGCGTCTTATTTTTTGAGTAAAGAAAATGGTGCAATGTTACGCCTGGTCCTCTGCGTTTTCCGAATTATTCAAACAATGTCGTCATGTGGCGTCTGCCCGCGACTGTGTGCACAAAATCTCCAGGATTCGTGCAGTAAATGGCCATCATTTTGCCAAAAGTGATTTGTGTGCCGATTGCATTTGCTAACCCATACACCCAGCATGCACGCTTTCATATTGACTATGAACCATTGGATTGGGATGTAATTCACGCACTAAAGTTATGCTTTTGCATTTTACATTAAGCTGCCGTTTTGCGCAAGAAATGTAGCTCGCTAATGAATCTTTCGTCGTATTAGAGAAAAAATGTTATATTTACATGGCTGGCCGGTGTTAACGCTGTTTTTTTTGTCTGTACTGTAACACTAACCAAAATAAATGTTTTGTTGCAACTGTTTACGTTTCCTAGGCACTCGTGGTTATTTTAAGGCTTTGCCTACTATAGTATGGTTGGAGTACTATTGTGGCTCTGCGGAGTTCTACACAGTGGTTCTCACACTAGATCATGAGAACTGGTTCATAGAATTGAAAATAGTGTCCTTAATGGTGGCTTGGTGATGGTTTGGGTGGTTGTTGATAATTTGTGTACTGGTTAGCCAGACTCTTGACTCGTGTTACTAATGTACTTCGGCAGTGGGAGAAATAATGATTTTAATGCCTTGGTGGGTGGGGTCATTGCATGCTGTCCGCCACTGCTTGCTGCATCTCAATCCCCATTACTTTACAGGTATGGATTGGGTTAAACCAGTCAGTGATTAAGCGAACCTTCTGACTTTAACAGTCTTCACACTCTGTGATGGTGTTCATTTAGGGCTGGTCATTTTAGGAAGCCTAGCAAACAGCACATCTTTGTAGAAAATGTTGAGAGGGGCTCAGGCAGCAAGGTGGCAGGGGATGTGGATGGGGAGGAGGAGGAGGGGGGGTCTGTAAAACACACACGAGGTCATGCTGTGAGCTTTGGGCCTGGAGGCTCAACATGACTTCTGTTCAGCCTTGAGGAAGATAAGATATTCGCGCTCGAAGGGGCCGACGGTGCGTGAGAGGTGAGGATGCCGATAGAAAGTTGAGGACTGAAATGTAAGGGGTGAGAAGACGATGATATGAAGAGCCGTTCTTTGTGCGTGGACACGCTGGCTGGACCGCGGGAGGGACGACGGCTGGGGCGTTTTTCTGCTCATAATAAACTAGGCGAGAACAGATGTCTGGGAACAGCTTCTCCCCACGGAGTCTAGCTGAACAAAGATACGTCGCTGCTTTTCTCCTGAAGATATGTATCATATGTGTGACCTGAAATTTACTGCCCCCCCCCCCCCCCATACTGGGCACTTATCAGCTGCTAAGTGTTTGAAAACAAACCTTGCCACAATCTTCTACAACCGGTAACAGAAATTCTTGAGTTTTGACTCACGGTCGCTGATTGGAGCCAGCACTGGGCCTGGCCCTGGAGCTGCTGCTTGTGTATGCAGAACCCCTCCTCTGAGTTCTGCTTCAGGTGGGTTAGCCCATTACAGCATTTTGACGTGTGGTTCTGATGAATTGTGGTGAGCTGCATTCCGATGACCTTTCTGGCAAGAGGGCGTCGCAGGCCCCCCCACGCACTGGTGCAGCTGAGGAACCACACGCACAGCCTGCAGAAATCCACCCGACGGTGCCATCGACCTGCTCCCACCTCCGGCGCTTAACCTCAGAGCACGATGGCTGATTTCTGCTAGCAAAGCAGGCGAATGCTTGTGTAAGATGTAAAATGCTGCAGGCATCTTCTGTCTATGAGAAAATAGATGCATGTAATTTGTTTATTTAAACAATTAAGTGCCTTTAGGTTAAATTGTGTTCATTTGATGTTTCTTTTATTGTATGCTTGTGGTATGAAATTCTGGCCATTCTTGTTTGAAATGTACCCAATTAGTAGTGCATCACCCAGCTTGAGTATGTGTGTTAAATAATTGTAATTTTTAGAGCGATGCTTTTTTTTTTCTCTCCCTTTTTTTTACGGTCCCTGATTAAAAATCTGACGCAAGATGTTTCCCCGTTTTTTTGAGGACGGTGCAGTCTATCTTCCACACGTGACATGTAATTCCCAGGAAGGGAGCTTGGCCCTGCTCCCTCTACAACCACCCATGTGAAACTTCATCAAAAGGGGTTTTGTTGATAGAATCCGTCATGTTGTGGGCCGTGCATCATTCACCTGCACCCGAAAAACAGAAGCAGCCCCTCATTGGCTAGACTCTCCAGTTAAACAAATAAAAGGGAGAATATTATTGGTACTAAAACTATTGCAACATTTTGTGATGTGTCACTTTTGGAAAGGGTCACTGTATCACTTTTACCTACAAGAGACACCCGAGAGTCTATCTAGACATCTGAGAGTCTGAGCAGTTGTAATTCTGGACTTGGGCTTGTGAACATGGGCTCCAGCCTGTTGACATTAGACTTATGCAGTCTACAATTTAAGGAGAATAGTGGGTGGTCTGGCTTTTACCTGCAGGCAGTGAGTGTTATGGGGCTATGCTTATTTTGTTTTTAACATTGTTTTCAAACCACAGCACCATATTGCTTGTCTCGTACGTAACCAGTGAGTCACTGCCATTTGCTAGTGACCTGTGTGTGCAGTTGTTTTGCTTGTTAGCTTAAGTGTTTTGCGTTATTAAAAATTATGATTGGCCGTTAAGCTTACACGTATGTCAGCCATTTTATTTTTCTGAAGTCTGTTGTTGTCATTTTCGTTGCGCGTTTGTTTTGTTCTCGTGAGGGATAGTGTGTCCTGCCCAGGAAATGAAATGGATTTTCAGTTTTCAGTAGAACCGTCAGAGAGGGAAAGGATGGACAGCTGTGTGCAGACACACCCTATATGTCCGCTGCACATATGCGCATGACTTGCGCGCATACCATACGCAGCCTGACGGCATGCTTTCTCAGAGTGCTGAATCTTAGCCGGCCGGCTGTTGACGTGGCTTCAGAGATCCATGTGTAAAATTGGACCCTGGCTCATTCAGGATTGAAAGTGCATGATTGCTCAAAACGCCTTGCTATCGCGCTTGGCTTTCAGCATAAGAGATGCTTGGCTGAGATGGGTCTGGATCAGCCAGGTAAATCATTTGCACGCGGCTTTTTATTTAAAAGTAGTGTTATATCTGCAGACCGGGTCCCTGTCAGGGAAAGGTGCATTGAAAACGCTCAGAAGAATCTCTCTCGTGTATCTAGGCTTATCTTCGAGTTGCTGGTGTCATACTCCTGTAGGATTGGTAAAGTGAGTTTATTAGGATGACGATCATGAAGCCTCACTGGCGTAATCCAAACCAGTCCGTGTATGGGGGGGGGGGGACAGGCCAGTTGTTTTCCTGCACTCGGGCAGCTGTGCTGCTGGGACAGGTCCCCAGGTACCGGATGGATGATGTCAGATTTTTTTTTTTTTGGCTTCCTGAACGGACAGGAGTAGCAGCTTGAGAGGGAAGTCAGACGCAGTGAAGCTGATGTGCTTCTCTGTCAGCTGTGTCCTCTCCTTTCTGTGGGATTGGGGATCGCAGTGTAGAGTTCGTTCTGCTCCGACTGCAAATTAACACACTATCCAGTTTGCAAATGTCCTTCCTCAAAAACAAAACAATCCATCTATTATCCAACCACTTACCCAGATCAGGGTCACGGAGGCCCTGCCATGTACCCGGGACCCTGTTTTGATTTTCAATTTCATGTGTTCGCATGCTTTTGGGAGTTATGTTGCTCCCAAGTGGATGTGTGGATTTTATTGGGATTGAACTCTGGGTTAGTTTACCAGTTTTTTTCATTGCAGGTTAAAGTTAATTTAACACGCATTCGTTCTGGGAGCTGCTTTTTTTGCGGATAACTTTTTCATTCCATTCTGCTAAATTGAAGCCCCTGTGGTAATCGCCCATTTAAGGTGTACGTGATGATTGTCCCAGCGAGGGAGGCAGACCGTTTAATGTCTCCCCAGTGGAGTTTTACTGCAGGTTCGTCGTCATTCCCGTGCTCTTACTCGAGCTGCCGGTACCTACGGCTGATCGCTGGCTCGCTTTTAAGCAGACGGTGTAAAGGGAGGAGAATAGATCAGTGTGGCAGGTTATTAAAGACATGAAATTGTTACATGGAATTGAAGGAGGAAACCCATTGAGAGTGTGTGCGTGTGCATGTCTGCATTTATTAATGAAAAGCTGTATGGTGTGAGGTTAATGGGTGTTGGGGCAGTATCCTCCTCTTCCTCGCTGCCCTCTGTCCCTGTCCCCTCTTCTCTCCCGTGCCCGTCCTTTTGGGACAGAAGGACAATCTGTAGCAGGCTTTAGACTAAACAATAAGCCTCTTCCTGGCTTCACAGGCCTGGAAGGGGGGAGTGGGGGTTTGTGTCTGCAAGGGAAGAGACATTCCCTAGCGGTGACGCCCGGCCACCCCTCTCCCCTCCTCCATCTCTTCTGAGCCCCTCCCCATCCTTTTTCCCTTCCCTTTCCAGCCACTGATGGACCCCCCCCCCCAAAAACATCTCACACACAAATTGAAAAATTGTTTCACCAAGGGAATGTGGCCGTCTGCGAGTGTTCTGGAGAGAAGCCCCCCACCCCCGCACCCCCCCCCCTCCCCCCCCACCACCTTCTGCCCGGCCGTTCCTCACCAGCAGTCCACTGGGGACGTGGCTGCACACTTCCCTGCATTCCGTTTCCTGATTTTACATTTCAGCTGCCCCCTGCTAGTTTTGCTCTTACCCCTGAATTTTCTTTTTTTTTTTTGGTAGAAATTCAGTTGAAATGCTTGAGTGGGTACAGCCACACTGCCCACGTCTTCCAGGATTTAAAGATTACATCTCATTGGTCCCTGGCTTTAATCACTGGCCTGATCACAGCCTTTCTTAATGTCTATTTTTCTTCCTCCTCCCATGTCCTGTAAATTGGTTAGTATGGTAAAGCACATGTCTTTTTTTCGCTAAAAGGTTACTCAGCATCTTCAGAAGGTAGTTTCCATTGTACTGTTGGGTGGATTGTGTAGGGGAAATGATCAATAATGTTTTTGTCGTGCCCTTCTGTGGAAGTCCCTTGAATGATGAAACTGGTTTTCCCATCTGCACTCCACCTAGTGTTCCTCTCTGCCCCCCCCCCCCCCCCCCCCTCCATCACGGAAGCAGACTGATGAATAAAACATGATCTCACTGGTCTTAGCGCCTGATAATGGGGAACATGGCATAACCCTTCGTTCTTATGGATGCTCCTGTTAGTCTTTATAGGGGTCAGGGTGATGTTTTTTTTTTTTTTGGGAGGGGTGGTGGCTTCTAAAGGAGACTGGATATTCAACATGGGGGAGGAGGTGCATTAGACAGGATCTGCTTATGTGGCAGCTTGAGCCAAACAGACAGCAGCCTGAAAAAAAAAACAACGTCCATTTTACCTCTGGGAGTAGACACTGTGCCATGGCAACACCGCGAGAGAGAGCCGGGAACACGGTGTCTGCTCTCTGGTGGGCCGTGATTCCTGAGAATATGCTGGTCATGGCTCGTGTGCCGGGAAGGATGTGATGCCTGGAACAAGGGCAGTCGACACCGCTTTGGCAAACGTGCAGCTGCGTCTGGGTGGCAGGAGAGCAAGCGGTGCTGCAGAATTAAGGATGTGTGTCTCAGAAGGCAAGCAGGAGGCTCTGTGGATATAGGATCGTTTGGCCGGTGGAGGGGGGATGAGGTCGGCCGGCCACCCAGCAAGTATTTCCCACATATTCCAGTGGAGCTGGATGTTGGGCCTGCCCCCGGAGCGCCTTCGCGGGTGGACCAGTCAATTGACTGTTTCTTTTTAAAATACCAGTTAACAGCTGGAAATCTAGAAATACCATCTCTGCTGCAGCTGAAGAACATGCCCTGTTTTACTGGCCGTCATGGGTGACACTCTAGCCTTCGCTTACAGTTAAGTTTTCATTGTGACCTGCCCTATGATGGTCAGCCATAACCAGTAACCCATAGCGCGTGGTCTTGCCTGATTAGCGTAGCATCTCAGAGTGCAGTTTTCGGTGTTTGTCAAGGCCTGTCTTAAAATGAACATGACCTGAGCACTTCTGTCATAGCCCAGTAATACACATTTAAAACTGCATAACTCTATGCCCTGAATGGGTTTATGCACATTTCACTGATAATGTTAAAACTATTATAGACTTTTGCTGTTAGTTCAATTCATAAATAGGCCTGTTCATTTCAATGCAAGATTTGATTTGGTAGAGTCAAAATTTAGTTTGACTCTTCCACGTGTTCATGCTTTCCCTTGCACACTGCTGCTGAATTGGGGGTGTCTAGCACTATGGGGATGGAATAATCATCTGTTTAATAATAAACTGACACTAAGAACATAACTTGCATGAAAGAGGAGCAAATGGGGAACGAAAGGGGTGAAAGTGATGGTTGTTCTGCTAAAATGAAATTCCTGGTGAAAATGATTTATGAGGGAACCTGAGTTTCCACTGAAAATGAGGACGTCTGTGGTGGGAAAAACCAGCTTGTCTGGTGAGTCTGAATCCATTGAAACATTCAGAGCCAGAGCCGTCTTCTGGTTAGGGTGAGGGAGGGTTCAGAGCCAGAGCCGTCTTCTGGTTAGGGTGAGGGAGGGTTCAGAGCCAGAGCCGTCTTCTGGTTAGGGTGAGGGAGGGTTCAGAGCCAAAATATCAAACCTAGATGCAGATCAGTGGTCTGCAGCCTTTTTTTGTAATGAAAGCTACTTTTGCAAAGAGAACAATCTGGGGAACTACTGAGTCGTGACAGTATGTTTTCCTGTTTGGGGGGGGGGTCGACTATAAATATCTTAAAGATCGACCTGTTGATCGTGATCGACCACTTGGTGACTACTGATGTGAGATTGTTCTGAAATGGAAAGGTGGACAAAGTCTGCCTGGATGCTCGGACTTATGGGTAATGTAGGCAGATTAGGCAGAAGTGTGTGTCATTAGGCAAGGTTGAGGGTGCTGGTGTATGAATGGGCTCTAAGCTGGCTCTTGTTTTGAGCTTAATTATTTTTTATTTTTTTACCAACCTGAATGTTGCGACACCTGAGTGTGTTGCGGCCATAACAGGCACTTGCTCAGTGACAGTGTTTTTACTTCCACGGTGTGAATGGGTGCCGTAACACCAGCAACCCTTCACAGGTTACCATAGCGATGATAAACAAGCCCGTAAGTGGTGCTGGGGAGGGTGTATCCGGTAATGAGCCTGTTGTTGATTGCTGATCCAAAGTCTGCACACCCCTCACCCCTCACCCCTCCGAATATCCGTAATCTCGGGCTTCTGACCCCTGGGACCATACGGTAGAAATAAACAAGTCTGAAAACCGCTAATCTGGGCCCGCTGGGTGGGTCATGGGAGATCTGCGAGGCCATCTGGCTGGGCGCAGTGCCGAGCCGCCCATCTGACTGGTCAGGATGAATCCAGGCCTGAAGCACGGCCAGCTGGGCCGCATCCCCACAACCTCGCTCGGGTCTCTGGGTCCGGTTCTGTTCCCGTTCCGGCCTGGTTCCCCCAAACTCTGCGTGGAATCTCCCTTGTGTAATGTGCTCCAGAGCTCCCTCTTCTCAAAGCTTCCTTTCATTCCCGCATGCAGTTTGGCCCAAACCCTACAATCGAGTCAAATTTGAGCAAGCAAAATGGTCACTTATACAGATTTTAAACACCTTGTCTACTTCAGATATCAATGCCCAGAGTACGGAAGAGCGAGTCGTGTACATCGTTTACATACTTTAACAGGCATGATATGACATGCATTCAGACAGGAGTCTGAGGGATAAGCGCTTTAGATGTGATAAAATGAAAGGCTTCATGTGTGGCAATTCTCTTTGGGTGGGTCATGCGGGTAGCGTGAGTACGGTGACAGAAACTGTAAGCGGCTTTACGTTCTACGGAAAATTGAATAGTCTGATTTGTGATTTCAGAATAAACCGAGATGGCAGTCAGATTCAGTCTCACTCCCCAGAACCCACGTTTATTGCATCTGAGCTTTGGGGGTTATTTTCATTAAGACGTTAATTGAATAAGGCTCTGGATTTACTGCGTCTCAGTCGCTGTTCCGTGGTGGATCTTTCTTGGAGGAAGTGAGGTGACACGTTTGTGGCAATAAAAAGGTAACTAACCGTTGCTTTAAGTTTCTCCTGCAACAGTGTGTCACTTGATGTGTGACAGAGTTTCAACAACATGCAAGTTACGTGATCTACTAGTTTTTCAAGCTTTATATTTACTGATCATGATGGACGGACGAGCAAAATCCATTTTGAAATGTTTGCCTGTCACTTATGCTGATCCTCTTTTGTTAGATTGGCTGTTGGATCCACACCACCATCAGATTTCTTCAGATGACTGTCATTTCAGATCCAGCCAGTATAGGAGATGTAAAAAAAAATATCTGGGAGGCAACTTTTGGCAGCACTGTCTAAAAATGGGGGCATTTACAAAATTTTGGGGGCACATTTTAAAAATAGCTATTAATCCATAATGTTTTGTTCTTAATGTGAAATTAGCCCAGATTAACATGCATACAGTAATCAACACCTTGTGCCAATATGAGTGAAATAAAAAAACATACTAATGCTGATTCAAAGAGAAGTGTATGTACAGAATACCGTCTGTATGTGAGAGAAAGCAGGAGACATTTCAAAGCTTTTATTTTGCTCTTAATCGCCTTTCTCTGTGTGTGTGTGTGTGTGTGTGTATATTATATAATATAATGTGTGTGTGTGTGTGATGCGTTAGTTTATAGATAAAGTGAGAACTTCATCACAGTCTTTCAAATGAACTAATTTACATCATTTTTTAACATCTTCTTTAGAAACTGTTGAAGGTCTTAAATATTTGGGAAAACCAAAGTGCGTAAATGCTGTAGCTTAGTCCCTTCAACAAAATAAAACAAATATTGCAAATTACTATATTTTGAACCTGTAAGCCGTTCGGCCATGTTTTAAAATAAAATGAAACCAAGTACCAATTATTCTTTGCCTTTATCAAAAACCCGGTGAGACGCTTACTGAACGTTTTGATTTTAGCTGTGAATTCTGGGAGTTTATGCAATGTCACGACCGAAGCTTTTGCGTCATGCAACCGGGAAGGATATAAAAATCCCTCATTTCAACACACAGTAAAAGCATATCAGTATAAACAGCATTGTATTATCCTATATCTCATTATTAAAATATATTGATATATTGCAAAAAGTCGATATCCTGCCCAGCCCAGGGCGACTGTAATAGTTGTTGATGGGGGTGTGGCCACACCCCTAACAGAGATCGGTTTGTTTTTTGGATGAGCGCCTTTAATTAAAAAATATAATTGACCTCTGCCGTATATTATAACAGCACTACATAGTAGTGTGTAGTTACAGCTGTATGAAGTTACATGTAGGTAGTGTGAACAGCAGCGATGTTTGTATGAGTGCATGTTCAAGCTGGAAATGGAAATTAAATTAAATCAATAAAAAGACAATAATGGCTTAATGTGGGATTAAGATATTGGCCTAAACTGGTAAACTATTCTTTTTTTGAGGCAATTTTTGACCCCTCGATCACGGTTTTTAGATTTCTTGGGGCATTTTTACCTTTTGCCCCCCCCCCCCTTAGTTTCTGATGCTGGGTCCAGCATCAACTAGCAAAAAAGCACTGGATCCAGTTCTTGCTTAAGCCAGTTCTGAGCAAGGAGTGATGATATAGCGCTGGTTCAGGAAGGAAGACAGCAGCTTGACCATGCATGGTCTTCATGCTGGGTCTCTACAGATGTGCGCAGTGCACCATCTCCATGGTTACACCCAATAACCAGTGCTGCTTTCAAGAGGTACACCATATTTGCTGTTGGAGTTCAGCACCCGAGGGGCGGTGCTGCAGGGTTGTGTATTGAAGAGGATTCTGTTTGTCCTCTTTGTGCTTTGAGGCCTTGGGCCTCAGCTGTTACCTTAGAGACAACTGTGCTGTCAATTCAGCCTGTATTTCCATCAAAATGCAAGTTTATGTAACTCAGTTGTATGGACTATGTACAGCTTGGTGGCCTGTCTGTGCCAGAAAGGTTTGTGTAGTAGAGATTTTGCTGGGGGTGGGCAGGGGTATGAACATGTGCCATTGAACAACTATTTTACCCTCTTGGATGTCCGTGTGCCTCCACCCCCCCACCCCCCCCCCTCCCCCCCTCCCCGTCGTCTGGCTGTTGGCCTCTCCCCTGAGCTGTCGGCCTGTGGGATGACAGCGAGCCCCCCCACAGTGCCCTCTGCTCCCCCACTGATGCTGCGTGCGCCTCTTAGCTTGTCGTCTGGCTGTCGGCTGTCACGGCATCTGCTTGCCCCACGGGTGACTGCACACCCTGCATCCCTAACCCCCCACCCCCCCCCCTAGCCCCTAGTGGCCTTCTTGGTCAGACTGTGCTGCTAATTGTTTAATTGGATGCTGGATTGTAGCACCCACCCCCTCGTGAATTCGTATCTGCTCATGAAACGTTTGTCAGATGCGTCTCCCTGGATTCAGCTCCCCCGCAGATGTTGATCGGGCCGCGGTTTCTGCTCCGTCTTAAGCATCGTTTAATCACCGCACGGCTTCTCCTCGCCCTGTCGCCGCCATCTGCTCCACGCCCTGGCCCTCCGGCCTGCCCACAGCCAGCGTTAGTGTCGGCGACGATGCTAACGACGGAAACGCGCGGGAAGCCCGGGGGGTGGGGCGCTTGGAAGTGGCACGGCGGTTTGAGGAGCGGAGGGTCTCCATGGGAACGAGTGGGCCGACCACGCTGCCAGGCGGGCACCAGGAGGCAGGGAGCTCTGATGCATCGCAACGCCAGGAAGCATCGATCGTGTGCCAGGGCCGATCTCGGGTTCCTTCCAGAGAGTATAACCCCGTCCCCTCAGACCCTGCTCTGCATCACGGATACACGTCAGGCTGGCTCAACTTTTTTGTTTTGTTCTGTCCGACCCTTTTGTTGACTGTCGAGACGCGTGGTAAACGGTAGCGTTATGGCTAACTACGCCTGCTCGTTAGGGGCGAAATGCAGCAGCGAGAGTCACGCAGCGAGCGAGTCATGCCTCTGTGAGAGCTCCCCGGGAGCCAGGCTGCCGTCTGTCTGCGGCGCCTTCAGGCTGAGTAGCTTTTGTGGCGTCGCCTCAGATGTTCTCGGGTTTTATTTTGGTTCCGCGCAGGACCGGCCGCGAGCGTGGTGCCTGTCAGCCGCATGGTAGGCGCAGGCCGGCTGCCGCGGCTCCACATCCCCCTCCCCCGGCTCCGCATCCCCCTCCCCGCCCGCCGTCACTTGGGGAGGGGAGCCTCTGAAAGCTCATTACCGCATTTCTGAAGTCTGGGCCACTGTTGGCAGACACTCTCCCCCCCCCGAATAATCCATCCAGCCGGAATGGTGGGAGGAGGGGCACAGAGAAAGGACTTTGCTGAAAGCTATTTCTCAGTGCCGAATGTGAGCATGTATGGGTGGGGGGGTGACAGCCCTCTGACCCTCTTCATCCTTGTTCTTGGAGGATTCGGGTGGCAGAGCTGCGCCGCATCGCTGCCTGAGCACCGGGTGTCTCTCCCTGAACCCGCTGATTCTCCTTCATCTTGGCGTAGGTGGGGAGACGCAGCCCATCCATTCACCCCACCCTGTATCTCAGCTTCATGTTCCTGCGATGCTGCTGCTGTGGGGAAGACCCCGGCTGAAGGCGGCTCAGGGGCAGTGACGCACCCGAGCAAGGCTCGCCGACGCCTTTTGCTGGCCCTCGCTCTGTCACGTCCTGCCTCTCACCTTCATCGTCTTGTTGGGATCCCAGCCTTCCTGCAGTGTTTAGTGGGTTGCACTTGCAGGAAGCTCACTTGTAGGCCCTGACCATTTTGACTTGGACTCTGAGTAGGATACTCAGAAATATACATGAAATTGGCAGCAGATGGCAAAATGGCGGGATTAGTGCCCCCTGCAGGCTAGTGGGAGCAGCGCAGTGCCCCGCTGACTAGATTTGGCTCTTCCCTCTGTGCCACCCATGCCATGCGGCTCTCCTGGTGGCTGGGCTATGGACACATGCCACAATCATGAGGTTTCAGAACCACCTGGAACCTGGGCTTCATTTGGGGGGCTTGGGGAGCGTTTGCGGGGAGATGGGTCTGGGATGGGCAGACGGAGCAGCAGGCTATTCAGCCAGACACCTGACCGCTCAGAGCCTGAGCCTGTGGCTGCAGAGTTTTACCAGCAGGTGGCACAGCAGCTAAGGCACTGGTACGTGTTCACTTGCGCTGCTTAACCAGAAGTGTGAAGCTGCGGAGAGTACAAATTAGAAAAACTGTGGGCTCAGGAGCTTGGTTTGAATGGAAAATGAATGCAAAATAACCCCCCACACACACTGTCCGGGTGGAAGTGGGAAGGCGTATCTGGAGAGGAAGCTCACAGCCACCTTGTCACAATTTAGGTGGCTTGTTTGCAGAATTTCGGTATCTTCTGTGGTTACCTCTATCTTCTACTTTCTGCAAAACTGCTGGTGAATTTGGTTCTTTAGCGTCAGCCCCCCTCCCACCCTCCGTTACTGTCAGTGTGTGACTTGTACAGGCAAGCCTGTTTACTCACACGCGCTGTATCAGCGACGTCGTGTCTCTCCTTTTGTGGTCGCCTCCCTTAAGTCTCATGTCCCAAAAACGTGCTACAGCCCAACGTGTGAGACGCCCCTAGATAGTCTTTGATTCTTGCGGAATGTTGACGTGGATGGTTGGGCCAGCGGCCGGCAGGTGGGCGACCGTGCCCACGCCCTCCCGGAGAAGCCGGTGGGGTGACTCCTGGGCCCGGGTGTCGTCACGGTGACTCGGTGCAGGGCGTGCCGGCAGCAGATGGTGTCTCGTCCTGCCTGCCCCTGATTCAGCGGCTCCCCGGGAGACGATACGGGAATGTTAATTGGGGAGACGAAGCAGCTGTTCAGGTGGACTGGTGACCACGTCGCTTGAGGCGACGGGGCCGTCAGCCGTGGTTTAGTCCCTCCGAGGCGTGGAAGAGGTTTGGGGGGGAGGGGTAGGTGGGCGGCTGGTCTCGTCTTGAGCGCCCCTTTCGTGGTTCTCGCTGGTCTGGCGCTTTGAAGATAACGTTGAACTTCCTCTCTATTCCTCTGGTCTTCGCATGTGTCTGAGTTAATTTAAGCCCATCAAGCTGTTTATGGCTGGCTGGCTCAGACTAGGCTTGAGCAACGTCTAAATTTTCATACTGTCGTACTCTCCAGACCAGTGCCGGCCTGATTTGGGGGTGCAAATGAGCGCGGGGGAACAAGTCAGAAGAAATACCTCTGTGTGCATTCTCTGTCCTAGTAATCTACAGTAGTTTTAATATTTTGCTTTATTTTTTAATATAAATGAACTGATTCCCAGTTCCGCCATGTAGCCTGGGCAGACCTCCTCAGATCACAACCTGCCTGCTATGATGCCTGTAATCATGTGACAGCCAGGGAGACCCCCCCCATCCTCTTTCTGTCAGTCACATGTTTTCACAGGCATATCAAGCATGTTGCCTGTTGACCGTCGTACAGCGTAGGAACTGCCCCCCCATGATTGTGCAGGGAAGTTCTGCTGCTTTTCCTGAACTGATGTCCGTCCCCAGGGCCACCCCAAGGCAGTCAGTGACTGGCTGCCCCCTCGTCTCACGCTGTATGTTTAACCTGTCGGGTAACGGAATATCGCCCCGCGCCTCAGTCCTCTGCCCAGGTTAATCCGGTGTCACGATGGCGCTGTTACCGGGCTGTCAGGGTGATCAGCAGCCTGGGGGAAATCGATGAAGACTGCAAAAAAAAAAAACCTTCCATACAGACCAGAGATGTCTGCCATATCCGCTGTATAAGGCATTTAAATGACTGATATGTGGCAGACCGTAATTCTGGGTACATGTTTTTTGATTAACACGAGAGGCATGACCTTCAGCTCCTGGAAACGCGGGTTGAAGTTCGGCCCTGGTTAACGAGTGACTGGCGCGCGGAGCGTGTAGCGCGGAGCGTGTAACTCCAGACCCCGTGTAAGCAGCCTCTCTGATCCTCAGTCCAGCTCCGTCAATAGTGTGAGTGCTGGCTCCTTTGTGTTCCTAATCTCCGTGCTTCTGGCAGCTTTCCGCAGACGTGCCAAACAAGCTGTGGACATTTTGCAATTGATTTTTTTTTTCTTCTTTTTTTCTTGGTGAGGTGGATGTAGAAAATGTCTTAGTTCTGGGGGTGGGGGCAGCTTCTGGTAGAGCCCTCTGACACACCCCCTCCGTCCTGGCCTGAGGGCTGTCTGGAGTCCCCTGTCTGTGTTGAGGTGTGCTGGGGGAGGGGCAAGTCTGTTCCCAGTATGGCAGGCGACGTATGCGTCCTGCGGAGGGCCGGCGTTGGGCATGCGCGCGTCTGCACGTTTACCCCGCGCTGCAGCCGGTGCAGACGGATACACTTGGCCCTCAGGACACCGGGGCTCACCCATCTGCCAGGGAGATGGGGGCCGCTGGCCCAGTCACATTCATGAGGGGGGGGGTTCACAGTGTGCTGCCAAGCTCTCTGCGTGGCCCAGAGCCCTCTAAGAGCTCAGCTGAATCTGAATTCTCTGAGAAGTGGGCTGGATATGGACACCATACCAGTGAGGTGTGGGTTTCCTAAGCTGCTCCAGCATGTGCTTGGACTGAGTCGGATGGGGTTACACATCGACCTCATAAATGTCGCAGAAAGACATCGGGGGGGCATTTCCGCTTGGTGCCTGTGTTTATGAGAGAGAACCCAGAGGTGTGTGTGGGCCTCTGCTTTATCCAAGTGTTTGTAAAGTACAAATAAAAATTGGTGTTTGGGTTCTTGGCAAAGTGCTTCCTGATGGCAAATCGAGAGCAGTTGGGGCTCTACCTGACAGCGCCGCGGGCCTGAGTGGCAAGACCCGAAATGGCTTTCCTTCTGTCCGGTGCACCGGTGGTCCCTCACAGCGCGGCCGTCCCCGGTCTCTCAGTGACCCCTGATTGGTGAAGAGCGTAAAGCCTCCCTTTTGATTCCCTTCCTTTGTCCCCGCTGTGTCTGTGTGCTTCCGCTCGCGCTCACTCTGATAACTCCTGATGTCAGTGGCCCAGTAGCTGGCATGTCTTTGAGGTCACCGAGAAGCGGCACGTTCACCGCGGCTCATCTCAAGGACATAACAGCGGCGTAGCACGGTGCATCCGCGCTAATCGGCCCTTTAAAAACATCTGCTGCCTGTTTTGTTTTTCGCTTAATCTTTCTGTCCTGCCTCATGCTGTCCAAGGTTGCTCCAGCTGAACTGTGTACTCTTTTCGAGGGTCCCAAACGGCCCAAACCCTCATCAGCCCAGGAACAAGAGCACGGGGCATGCGGACTTTTACACAATCTCTCCCCAAATGGGAGTGCCTCACTGATTGTTTGCTTTATCACTCTCTGCCCACCCCGGTCACTCAGTCTCTGGTGCAAACACTGTGGTGTGACTTGGAAGGCTGCCGCTGGGGGTGTGGCAGAAGCCTGCAGGCGTGTCTGTGTTGCAGCTTGACCAATAGCCGGACGGGGGGGGGCAGTTATTTTCTCAGGATGGTCCAGTTCACTGCTGGGAGACTGAGCAGGTTGGTTTCAGTCCGGTGAAATACTTAACACTTTGCACAGTGACCAGAAATTTGTAAACTTTGTGCTAGTTTAGGGAGCTGGATGTTTTTGCAGTGCACTGTCCATAAAACAGGCACTGGAAATCTGGGAGGGCCGGTGGGTGGCCTGGCTGATTGAGCTCAAGGCCCACGGTAGGGCTGAGCCGAGCCTTTATCAGTGCATGTGCTGACGAGCCTCCAAGTGACAACGCTGCTGAGACTTCCTGACCTTGAGCGTGCTCACAGTGCATGACTGGCTGTAATGGCCATGTGGCAGCGCCCCCTTGTGGCAGTGACCATGTCATCTGTTTTGCTGTCTATGGACTTTGGCTAAGAGGGAGTCACCCGGCTGGCGGTGGGGTGGGGGGCAGTTTATTAGGATTAAAGGCTGCTGTAAAAGCTGTCTGGCTCCGCCTGTCCAAAACACTGCGAAACGTGATCAACGCGGGCAGTGGAGTCGCCGTGATGGCAGGGGGAGGATCGGGAGTGCAGCTCAGCACTGGCCGTCGTTTGACCCCGCGACTCGCACGAAGCGCTCCTCACGTTTTCGCTTGGGTCAGCCTTCTGCCTCAAGCTGGTGGTCCTTCAGCTGGATTATTTAGCCACCCCCCCCCCCCCCCGTCACCGTACTCGGCTCTTCGTCGTAGCTGCCCTGGGCGGGACAGCTCAGTGCCCCTCACCAGGAACATGCTGGCGTTTCAGCGTCGGGAGGCTGCATTGTCGTTGGAGTCCGGTTTTGCCTGACTGGAGCTCTGTGCTTTGCTCGCTGTTGGAGAGACTTGTTCCCCCCCCCCACCCTCCCATGCCTGAGGCGTTTGGTTTGCCCCAGTCAGACGTCTGTGTTTTGCTTCCAAATTACAGGAAACCGTAGCAACTAATGATCCTCCTCTGCTTTCGCCAAATGAGATCTACGCGGTACATGCATGCGCTGCTACAATCCGAGCACGAGCAGAGCAGTGCAAAGCAGAGCAGTGCAAAGCAGAGCAGTGCAAAGCAGGGCAGGGCAGAGCAGTGCAAAGCAGAGCAGTGCAAAGCAGGGCAGAGCAGTGCAAAGCAGAGCAGTGCAAAGCAGAGCAGTGCAAAGCAGAGCAGTGCAAAGCAGGGCAGTGCAGAGCAGAGCAGTACACTGCCGCACACACACTGACTCGCACTGCTCTAACCCTGTGAGATGATGGGTCTCAGGTTCACCGTGTTGTATTCAGATGCAGTGGCATGTTCTGAGTGTCTGTCCACATAGAGGTCTAAATACCGACAGCAGTCATCTGAGCCCAGGTGAAAGCAGCAGTTATTATGTCGTTTGGAGCACCTTATTCTGGCAGGTGTGTGTGTGTGAGAGTGCCATAAGGATATGTTTACCCTACATGTGAGCGTGTGTGTGCTTGCATGTGTGTGAGCGTGTGTGTGTGCTTGCATGTGTGTGCGTGTGTGTGTGCTTGCATGTGTGTGAGCGTGTGTGTGTGCTTGCATGTGTGTGCGTGTGTGTGTGCTTGCATGTGTGTGCGTGTGTGTGTGCTTGCATGTGTCTGCATGTGTGTGTGCTTGCATGTGTCTGCATGTGTGTGTGCTTGCATGTGTGTGCGTGTGTGCATACACATGAGAGTTATAGCCTCTGTCGCTGGAATTTAGCCCAGGCTGGTTTTGTCACAAACAGCAGTATGGACCTCTGTGCCTTGATGCACTGTCTGCCTCTTGCCAACTGCATCCTTCAGACTGCATGCTTTATCCCACCTTTAATGTACAACAACACTCTCCCCATGTACCCGAATAAGGAGGCGGTGCACTGACCCCCCCCCCCCCCGCTCACCCCTGACATTGCACCAGGCCTCCGCTCTCGGCTCCCCGGACCGTGGCTGTTAAACAAACTGGTGAGGGTTTGGGTCCGAGTGGGAGGCCGCCAGTGCCAGGCTGTCTGCCCTGACATGAAAGGGATGAGGACAGGGCCCCCTCCGGAGGTGCAGTGACCATGGCGAGGCAAGAGTCCCAGAGAGAGACGGAAAGACTTGGGGCATGGAGGAGCACAGATGGGATGGGGGGAGAGCCGATGGCTGGTGGCCATATCGTGAGGGAGAGGTGTCAGCTGACCTAGCGGACTGTCATGTGCTGACAGGCTGGGCGGGGGGCCAGTCACCGGGTCACTCAGGCGGGGGGGAGAATTAGTTATGGCTGTGCTTTTGTGTGTGTGTGTGTGTGTGTGTGTGTGTGTGTGCAGTGAGGCAGGTGTCTGATCTTCTGTAGTGGTCTGTGTGTGTGTGTGTGCAGTGAGGCAGGTGTCTGATCTTCTGTACTGGTCTGTGTGTGTGTGTGTGTGTGCAGTGAGGCAGGTGTCTGATCTTCTGTACTGGTCTGTGTGTGTGTGTGTGCAGTGAGGCAGGTGTCTGATCTTCTGTACTGGTCTGTGTGTGTGTGTGTGTGTGTGTGTGTGTGTGTGCAGTGAGGCAGGTGTCTGATCTTCTGTACTGGTCTGTGTGTGTGTGTGTGTGTGTGTGCGTGTGTGCAGTGAGGCAGGTGTCTGATCTTCTGTACTGGTCTGTGTGTGCGTGTGTGTGTGTGTGTGTGTGTGTGCAGTGAGGCAGGTGTCTGATCTTCTGTACTGGTCTGTGTGTGTGTGTGTGTGTGTGTGTGTGCAGTGAGGCAGGTGTCTGATCTTCTGTACTGGTCTGTGTGTGTGTGTGTGTGTGTGTGTGTCCACCTGCTGGTGAGACGTGTGCAGTCAGCTCACAGAGAGTACGTGACCGGTCCTTTACGGCACTGTGGGCTGTGCTTTGCTCACTGCCCCTCTCTCATGCCCCTCTCTCATGCCCCTCTCTCATGCCCCTCTCTCATGCCCCTCTCTCTTGCCCCTCTCTCATGCCCCTCTCTCACTGCCCCTCTCTCGTGCCCCTCTCTCGTGCCCCTCTCTCGTGCCCCTCTGTCTTGCCCCTCTCTCATGCCCCTCTCTCATGCCCCTCTCTCATGCCCCTCTGTCTTGCCCCTCTCTCATGCCCCTCTCTCATGCCCCTCTCTCATGCCCCTCTCTCTTGCCCCTCTCTCATGCCCCTCTCTCATGCCCCTCTCTCATGCCCCTCTCTCATGCCCCTCTGTCTTGCCCCTCTCTCATGCCCCTCTCTCATGCCCCTCTCTCATGCCCCTCTCTCTTGCCCCTCTCTCATGCCCCTCTCTCATGCCCCTCTCTCTTGCCCCTCTCTCATGCCCCTCTCTCATGCCCCTCTCTCGTGCCCCTCTCTCGTGCCCCTCTCTCATGCCCCTCTCTCATGCCCCTCTCTCGTGCCCCTCTCTCGTGCCCCTCTCTCGTGCCCCTCTCTCGTGCCCCTCTCTCATGCCCCTCTCTCTTGCCCCTCTCTCATGCCCCTCTCTCATGCCCCTCTCTCATGCCCCTCTCTCACTGCCCCTCTCTCATGCCCCTCTCTCGTGCCCCTCTCTCGTGCCCCTCTCTCATGCCCCTCTCTCCTGCCCCTCTCTCATGCCCTCTCTCTTGCCCCTCTCTCATGCCCCTCTCTCTTGCCCCTCTCTCATGCCCCATCCCAGCCGCTCAGAGTGAAGAGCGCGAGTGTGCCTACTACGACCCGCAGCAGCAGCTGGACGAGCAGCACGTTGGCGGGGACATCCAGGCCTGGAGGGAGAACACCACGGTGCGCTGTGCCAAGGGCAGCCACTGCTACGGCCTCTGGGGGAAGGCCCGCGATGGAGACATTCGATTGGTCAAGCAAGGTAGGCGGCGGCCTCCAGGAGCCATCTGATTGGGGGGCTGTGGTGACATCGCTGTCTCTGTGACGACGTGAACTGTGAACACCACCATTGGGGATCCCATGAAGCCGCGCTATTGTATTTTAAGAAATTACAAATACCAGAACACAAATCACTGTGATCTCAGTTTGTTTTATCTGGGCTGGGGTAGGAATTGACAAATAAGGCCTTGTCCACACTTACACGGGTATTATTAACAAAACGGAGCTTTTGTAAAACCCCATCCAGGGTGAAGATCTTCAGAAACTCCGTCTTCAGTGTTGACATGTAGACAGTTTTTGACGTCAAATTGTGTGCCGTTGTCCGCTCTGTTTGACGTCATAGTGTGCGGCGTTCGCCGTTTACTAGGGGTGTAACGATATACTCAGCCCCCGAGATGAGACACCATAATGGGTTCACGAGAACGAGACGATATTTTAACAATATTTTAAAGGAAACTTCAAAGAGGAAATATATTTCTGGAAAGCAGCCTTTTATTTGATTAATTTGAAAGACAAAAAATGCTAAATATTGAACACGCAGCTTCTCTGTGAAATGTTTCAAATAATCACCATCATCATATGCAGTAAAGAACAGAACAAATATCTAGCACCATAAAATATTTCACCACAAACTCAAATGACTCCTGTTTGACTTCTCAATTGAACATAAAATAGAATATAAATAAAACAATATAAATAACAAACATAAAACTTATTTTTAATGTTTTCTTCACCGGTGCAGTGGATTTAAGTAAAGAGCGATGATGGTTCTGCAAATGGCTTTGCATAGCATTAGCATTAGCATTAGCCGCTGTGTACGGCATTATTTTCCTACAATGCTTACAGATGCTTCGTGTTTTGTCTGTCACCCTTTCGCCGTTTATATTTTCCGCCGGGTCCCCAAAATGCTGCCACACAAAAGATATAAAAGTGTCTGGGGCGTCTGCTATGGTCATTTCGTCAGACACCGACATGCTTACAACAGCCAAGTTGCAGCGCCTTCGCGAGAAATTTCGTCATGTTGTGATATCGCGTTACACCCCTACTGTTTACGTTAGCCGTTTTTAGCCTAGCAGACCTGGTAATAAGGCTTCTGATTGGCCAACAGGCCTAAGTAAAAGGAGTGTGGGATAGAAATGCAGTTTTGCTTGTGTGTCGGCGGAGGGGATCGCGGGGCAGATACAGAGCATCCACGTGTCTGACAGGCCAGGACCCGATCCCAGGCCCCCCCCCCCCCCCCCCCCTCCTGCTCACCCCCACACTGTGGTCCGCAGGCTGCTGGACCCACATCGGCGACCAGCGGGAATGCCACAACCACCGCTGTGTGGTGACAGCCACGCCCCCCGCCATGCAGAACGGCACCTACCGCTTCTGCTGCTGCAGTGGAAACATGTGCAACATCAACTTCACGGAGAACTTCCCTCTGCCCAGCCCGACCAGCGCCCAGCCGCTCTGTGAGTGCCGTCCCGTCAGGCGCTGCTGCTTGATCATTGTGGTTTCTGCTCATGTGTTGTGATGTTTGGTCACATTGCGGGAAAGGACACAGGCTGTCCCGGCTCTGGCTGCGCTGCGCTTGGAGACCTGACTGTTCTCGCCCCCCCCCCGGAGGAGTGTGATCTTCCTCTGGGGGGGGGGGGGGGAAATGGGCCAGATGGATGTCTTACACCCCCGGAATGATGCTTCTCTGTCCTGGCTGCCGCTGTCCTGTGCAGCCTCACCGATTCATCTGTCCCCATCAAAGGGAGTGAGGCATGGAGGAGCTGCAGGAGGAGGCTGAAAAATCACTCGCCTGGAGACAAAACACACTCTGCTACCCACCTCCTTCACTCCTCCATCCCTCCCTCCCTCTCCCCCTCCCTCCCTCCCTCCCTCCCTCTCCTCTCTCCTTTTTCTCCCGTTATGTGGTTCGCTGGCTCTGAAACACTTCGCTTCAGTCGCAGGGGAAAATAGCATCAGGCAGGCAGCAAAGAAAAAAAATGGAGGGAATAATGAAGGGGTGGGACTTGCCTAAAGGGGTGTGGCCTGCTGGCTGATAGGCTCAGAGTGGATTGTCTCTCTGTGATTGAGACCTTATCACCAGTAAACAACCACGTATTGATTTTGACGTGTCGGGGGTAGACATCGATTGTTTAGAAGTCGAGTGGGCAGCGTGGATTATGGGTAACTCCCCTGAAATGGATTTTTGATTAAATAATGTGTGAACATGTTCGTGTGAGACAGCCCCTCTGCTCTGGGGCAGTGTGCAGGATGCGGGGATCCACTGCATCAGTGGGGTCAGGCAGTATGTACACACACATAGTATACGGGCGAGTGAGTGGATATGGGCTTTCACAGAGGCATGCTCTCACTGCCGCTCAGACAATGGGCTCCCCCCACCCCCAGAGGCAGGTTCGAGCCGCCCCCCCCCCCCCTTCCTGAAGATAAACAGCTCATTAACCGCTTTGTCTTCCTCCCCCGCCGTCGAGCAGGAATGGCAGCCTCCAGATGTGATGAGGTCTAATGCTGGGCATGTTCTTGCTGGAGGGAATGGAGTCGGGCCTGGAATTAGGAGGCGTCTCGGTGGGGTGCTGGGCACCCTCTGCACTGGAATGTATCCAGTGTGGGGCTGGGCTGTGATTTATAGGCAGTTTATGTTGGAAGGGTAATCCATCATGGGGCAGTTGGTGCACGGTGTGTGTGTGTCTGTGTGTGTCTGTCTGTGTGTCTGTCTGTGTGTGTGTCTGTCTGTCCATGTGTGTCTGTCTGTCCATGTGTGTCTGTCCGTCCGTCCGTGTTTGTGTCTGTCTGTCTGTCTGTGTCTGTCCGTGTGTGCGTGTGTCTGTCTGTCTGTTTGTGTGTGTGTGTGTGTGTGGATAGTACCTACCAGAACCTGCACAGTCCTCCTCAACACCCATCATTACACCTAGCAGCTCAGCGGGGTTACAGGCAGGTCGCTGACTGATACACTAACTTTGAACCTCACCCTGTTAAGCAGGGTCTGTCCTTTGCTTGAAATGTAGGGGGCAGCATTGGAGCCTCTTACTCACGTCCTTCCAGGCTCTGCACATGAATCCATTTTAGATGAGGCAGTAAATAAGGATGGGGTCCTTTGCTCTGGTTTTGTCTGACTGCCACCCCCAAAGTTGATTTTTATACTGTAGCCTTAACAGTAGTCTGGGGGGGGGAGGGGGGGAATCTTGTGTGTAATGTTAAATTACGAAAGCTGGGTGTTGTTCATGGGAGAAAGAGGTACACAGCCTGGTATAATGTCCCCGCCCCCCCGCAGTTACGCTGTCGTTTGTTTTGCTCACAGAGGTGTTGACCGCGTGGGCAGGGCTGCGAGTTACAGCATCACAGCCGCCCGCTCTGCTGCTGCCCCCCCCCCCCCCCCCCCCTTCTGGCTGGCTGCCTCCCCGCTGGCAGTCGACCAGCGAGACGTGCAGTGAACACGCACGCGAATGCCATGGCCACCTTAAACGCCCGTTTACGCTCACGTGTACACGCTGCTCCAGCTCTGTGGATGGTCTCTAATGCCTCTCCGCAGGTGGAGGGGGCGGTCTGCTGGTGAAGGAGGCAGGGCTACAGAACAGTGCTCCATTCATTCGCAGAAGCAGGTCATGGCTGCATGCCTTCCTGGAAAAGCAGCCTCTCGTGCGCCGTCACCTGAGTCGCCGTGCGAGGCAGCGAGCCACCCACCGGGGCTAAGGTGTCCCGGCCTGCGTCTGGAGCCTGCCCGCACCCCCACAGCCTCGCACTCTAGGGGGCGCCGCTGTCTCCAAGGCGTGGCGGGGCGTGTGCAGACGAACACCCCCGCACGCACACGCCTCCCAGACGAGACGGGATAGCCCGCCCCCGCGTCTCCTGCCGCTGATCGAGATGAGCGTGTGACAGAGCCACGGCGCCTCCCAGAGGGCGTCAGAGCGAGAAGCTGGGCTCCGGGATGTGGGCTGCTTCTGCAGTAACCCATATACCCTTATTACCCGCTTCTGCAGTAACCCATATACCCTTATTACCCGCTTCTGCAGTAACCCATATACCCTTATTACCCGCTTCTGCAGTAACCCATATACCCTTATTACCCGCTTCTGCAGTAACCCATATACCCTTATTACCCACTTCTGCTTCTGCAGTAACCCATATACCCTTATTACTTGCTTCTGCAGTAACCCATATACCCTTATTACCCGCTTCTGCAGTAACCCATATACCCTTATTACCCGCTTCTGCAGTAACCCATATACCCTTATTACCCGCTTCTGCAGTAACCCATATACCCTTATTACCCACTTCTGCTTCTGCAGTAACCCATATACCCTTATTACCCGCTTCTGCAGTAACCCATATACCCTTATTACCCACTTCTGCTTCTGCAGTAACCCATATACCCTTATTACTTGCTTCTGCTTCTGCAGTAACCCATATACCCTTATTACTTGCTTCTGCTTCTGCAGTAACCCATATACCCTTATTACCCGCTTCTGCAGTAACCCATATACCCTTATTACCCGCTTCTGCAGTAACCCATATACCCTTATTACCCGCTTCTGCAGTAACCCATATACCCTTATTACCCGCTTCTGCAGTAACCCATATACCCTTATTACCCGCTTCTGCAGTAACCCATATACCCTTATTACCCGCTTCTGCAGTAACCCATATACCCTTATTACCCGCTTCTGCTTCTGCTAGGCAGACAGTTACTTAAACTTTTAATCTCTTCCCTGACTGGCATGAGGAAACGCTGTGCAGCAGTTGACTCCGGCACGGGTGTCTGTGCGAAATGGAGCTATTTAAGCGTATAGGCAGGCGTGCAGCCCTGCTAACGCTAATCCAGCCGGCGCCTTATTTTAGCCTCCCAACTGCACCAGCCCCTTGATGCATCGGCTCAGGCTGACCCTCCGCTCAACCCAAATGAGAGGAGTGGCTGCGGTTTGTGAACGCGGCCTGGAGGGGGTAGGGATCCACAGCGGGGACAGACGCCGCAGAGGTGCATGTGTCACATGGCAGGGGGGGGGGGGGGATGTCAAGGTGGCCCCTGGGGATACTGATGGTAGGTGGCTCTCTGGCAGAGTGACAGTGACATGCCTTGGGGGGGTCGAGGTGCAGACACACACTGACACATCGTGGGAGGGGGGCAGCTGCTGAGGCGTTTCTCTCAGTATGCAGCCCTGCCCCTCCCCTCATCTGTCTCCATCTGCCCCTGCCCCACCCTGCGCTGTAGCAATCGGGGGGTCCCGTCCCCCCCGCCCACCGCAGCCATGTTCTGGGGCACTGTGGGGGCTCTCGCTGCCCGCCGCCAAACGCCACGCCCTCTGTAGGAAGCGCTCGGCCGGAAGACGCTGCGTAATGAAGTGAGCTGTGCAGAAATGGCTACCGCTCCAGTTACAGCATAATTCATTTCAAACCACAAAACAGCGGAACTAATGGGAAATTAATAATGCTGCTGCGAGAGCCGTAGATCATGCCTAACTCCTGACGGACGTCTCTGACGCACTCGCGATGCCTCCGCGGGCGTCGCGGTCCCGCTGGGCCGGCGTGGGCGTCCGTCAGGCATAGGCAGCGCGGCGCGACCTTGACACGGCGCTCTAACTCTGACCCGCTTAGAGCCCCGTCTGCTGGGTGTGACTGCGGCTCAGGTAGCGGGGCGCGGCGCTCTCCTGCCGCTCTCCTGCCGGCCTCCCGTCGATAGCGGCCGCCTCAGGCACAGGGCTCCGGTTGCCGTCTGGTGTCGGATGCTGCCTCCGGCCCTCTACGGTTTCTTCCTGGCAGCCGGTGGTCTGGTTCTTCCTGGTCATCTATTCTGGGGGAGGAGGGGGCCACAGGGGAGGTGGAAACATTGAGTTATTTATTAAAATACTCCCTGGTGATTGAAAAACAAAAAACAGAGTGTAATATACATATTAATCACGTTGCGTGAAAGAAATTATGCCCTAGAGTAAAACCGTTTACAGGTCAGCCGGACAACAGCAGCAGCCTTCAGCAGGTGATGAACGGTCAGCTGGAGTGCTGTACCTTAGGGGTGGGGGGGGGGGGGTGCAGAGCCCCACCCAGAGTGCCCAGTGTCCCCCATCGCCCTCTCCTTACCTCTGCACATCATCTCTCATGGGCAGGGTTAGCGCTGCTGCTCATGGAGGCTGCTAAAGTGTTGCCATTGGTAACAGAGGCTGCTGTGGGTAATAACCACCACTGGCACCGATGGCTCCTCCCACCGTGGTCATTGCTCCGCCTGAAGGGGGCGGAGATCTGTCCTTATGACTTAAGATTGGCCAATCGGGGGCATTCCAGAGTTACTGGAATATGGAAAATGTTTGTTAGATACGGTCGTTAGGCTTCTTCAGTGAGTGAAAATATGGGAGGTGGGGTGCAGATGACGGGAGGGAATATAAAGTCCAGGGCCTGGGGAGGGGGGGGGGGGAGATGTAATGTGACAGACGATGCGAAGGTGTGTGTGTGTGTTTGTGTGTTAGAGAGAGTGAGTTTGAGTCTAATATGGAGGAAAAATCTATAATGAACTGCAGTGGAGGTCATGGTCTGTTTATCATCAAAGTTCTGCTGGCGCTGGGTTATTTGTGGTGCTCTCAGTGGATTGTGGGAGTTTTCTGTAATTATGAAGTATGCTGCTGAGGTTGGGGAGCTTATCTTTTATCCGAGAGAGCTTCCATCTCCTCTTCTGTAGTCATGGTGTCAGTTTGTACACGGAGCTGCCATCAGGGGCTTTAAAATGGCAGCAGGGCGTGTAAAAGGTTGTAGCTCTGCTGATGTGGAACTGCAATCCTGAAGCTTATTCTGCTGATGTTCCACAGTGAGAATCTTTGCTCATGTCACCGCAAGATGAACTGGGTAAAAGGGGCAGCAGTAAAATGTTTATATAAAAAGTGGCGTTTTGTAAGTTTATGTTACAAGCTCCTCTTTATAGGACCCGTAGGACAGGCCACTGCGTAAATACTGCTCCCCCTGCTGACTACTACAGGAATAATGTAGCCCCACTGAAGCCATTCCACACATGTGGCACACTAGGCAAGCTTTACCACGCCCCCCTCCTCCGCCATTAACAGATGGCCGATTTAAAAAAAAAAAAAAAAAAAGATGAGATGGTGGCGAATGCAGAAGTTATCATCTGGGGGCCCCCTTCAGAAGATGCCGTCCTGCGCAGTTGCCCATGTTGCCCTTGCAGGGATCTAGGGCAGACGTGGAGCTTTCTGGCTGTGAGACCAGCCTGAGTCCCTGGCTCTGGAACACGGCAGGAGCTTTGCTGAGTGACCTTCTTCCCTCTCCGCCCCCGCAGACCCTAAGCCGCTGTACCGGGAGGAGGCCATCGTCATCGCCCTGGCGTGCGTCTCCGTCGTGGCGGTCCTCATCGTGGCGCTCTTCTTCGGGTATCGCATGCTGACAGGCAGGTTTCTCTGTTCCTCTCTGGACACGGGCCCCCTTTCCGAGCGCCTGTCACCTGACCGTCACCTGTGTGTGTTTGTGTCCAGGAGACCGGAAACAGGGTCTGCACAACATGGATGAGATGGAGGCAGCCGCATCAGAGCCCTCGTTGGACCTGGACAGCCTGAAGCTTCTTGAGGCAAGCTCTGGGCGACTGAGGGGCCGTGCGTTTCCTATCCGCTTATTGGATGTTTCGACCCCCCGCTTTGGTTCCTGCATTTCTGTTTATTTCCTGCTTCCTCTGCTTAATCTCTCCTTTTTCTGTTTCCCTGCAGCTGATTGGCCGAGGCCGGTATGGCTCGGTCTACAAGGGCTCTCTGGACGAGCACCCCGTGGCAGTCAAAGTGTTTACCTACGCCAATCGGCAGAACTTTGTCAATGAGCGCACCATATACCGGCTCCCCCTGATGGAGCAAGACAATATTGCACGCTTCATTGTGGCTGACGAGCGGCTGACCACGGATGGGCGGATGGAGTACCTGCTGGTGATGGAGTATTATCCCCATGTGAGTACTTCTCCCCAAGATAATATTCAGTATTTCCGCCACATGATTAATGATGGAGTCCTACCCTTTGTGAGTACTGGAGTACTTCTGTCCATGTTAATATTCAGTACTGCCATCATGTAAGTAGTGATGGAGTCCTACCCTTTGAGAGTACTGGAGTACTTTTTCCAGAACACTTTCCCTTGGTTGCCGCTCGACATTCTAGCCAAATGAAAGTAGCCGTGATCTCCGGGCCTGCCCCCCCCCCGGTTCAGCAGGCATATGCTTGCAGGCTGTGTCCGAAAGGCTCCCCCTGGCATACGGAGCTGGACGCCCGGCCCTCTGCTCTCGGTGCCCCGGCTGGCTTTCAATGGCAGGGGGGTCTGCAGGCCTTGTGGAGTTAAAGCTGGAGAGCTTTAGTAATAGTAGCTGGTGGGCTGAGAGGGAGGCATTAGTGCCAAAGGCTGATAAGGCGGCCGGAGGTGGCTGGCAGGACCCGCAGAGCGCTGTGGGAAACGTGGAGAGCAAGGTTACACCGGCATGCCGCTCCAGTGGAATGTGCTGCTGGTGGCGGGGATGGGGGGGCTCGCTGATAAGCCTGGCCCACATCTTCTGCTCCCGTCCTCTTCATGCCTGCCTGCCCCCACTGGCTGCCTGCCCCCACTGGCCGTTGCTGCTGTTTAAATTGAATCTGTTATGTTTTTATTTCACTCAACCTTTACCTTTCCCGTACACTAAGTCAGTTTCCACTCGACTGCTGGATCAGCTGACCCCTGTCTTTCTTTCACTCTCTTCTCTCCTACGCCCCCGCCCCCATCTATCACTATACTCTCGGCACTCCTCCCCCAGGGCTCTCTGTGCCGATACCTGAGTCTGCAGACAGGGGACTGGGTGAGCTGCTGCCGCGTGGCCCACTCAGTGACGCGGGGTCTGGCCTACCTGCACACGGAGCTGCTGCGCACAGGTGAGCCTCAGCCCACAGTGCCCCCTACTGACAATAACAATGAATTGTCAAACATTCAGATCATGCACTCTGACACCGTTATAACATGTAGAACTTTGGTAACACTTTACATTAACGACACCTTCATAATGCATTCATAGAACATTCATAAGCAGCATGTAAGTATTCCTTAACATAACGTAACAGCTATAAAATACATTAATAACAAACATATGATAACAACAAACATTATAATTGTTTAATGTTTGCTATTAATGTCCATTAAAGCTGTTTAAGTATGTCAGGATGTTAAGGTATACTTATGAATGTTCTATGAATGCATTATGAAGGTGCAGTTAATGTAAAGTGTTACCAAATCTTCCGTCACTAGAGGAGAACAGTGCTTCCTTGATCAGAAACGGTCAGTCCTGAGGATGCCACAGTTTGTTCAAATACATGCCAGCAGTTGTACGATGGCTGCCAGGCCATGTGCTCCACCAAACCACACGCTGTCCTTCCTGCCTCCATGACTCGTAACCAAAGCCAAGCCGTCACTTAATTCCCCTTCTGTGTGTCACTCGCGTGTCGTCGCTACGAAACGGCCGCGGAGAAGGCATGGAGCCAGATGAACTGCCTGGTTAATGTCTGTGGTCAGTATTTACCTGCGCGATGGCTCGCTCGGCACGCAGTGACACCCAAAAGCCGTGGCGTCGCGAGCCGCGGCGGAAAGGTCTGGAACTCGGCCCGGCCGACTTCCGAGGGCCTCGGTGGTGATCTGTGAAGGCGGCGATCAGACGTAAAACCGGGTAGAGTAATGCATGCAAGCAAGAGTCTACGACTGCAGGAAATTCCTTTGTGGATACTTTTTAGTATCCGGTGAACAATCCCCTCCGTCACTGACTCAGCCCCTATTTATTTTTCTCAGTTTTTGTTTATTTTACAGCCCCCCCCCCCTTAAGTGAGGCTGGCCACCAGCTGACTAGAGAGGATGTAGCCTTGACCTTCACCGACGTGTGTGCGAGCGCTGTCTTGGGGGTGATGTCGGGAGTGGGGGGGGAGGGGGGGTGTCCGGGGGAGTCCAAATAAGGCTTCATAATAGCATCTATCCTTTTTTTTCCCCCCATGCATTTGTATTTTAGTTGCCATGGTAACAATCCTCACCCGAAGGCTCTGGCTCCTGTGTGCTCAGCGTGATGCACGCGTGTTTATGCGGCACAGCAGTCGGCATAAGAGTGAGAGATCCACACGGGGGGGGGGGGCACTGAGGGAACCTCGGGGAAGAGAGACAGACGGAGGCCGGTGTGGAGGCCTCTCGCTCCGAAACCGCATCTCGCCCAGGCAGTCTGTTTGCCGTGCCTCATGGGGGGGCACGATGAATAAGCTTGAACTTTACATTCTGAAGCAGAAGGGTGGTGGGGAGAGAGGGGGTGCCCCACGGTTGTAGATGCATTGTTCTTACATGGCGACCCCTAGTGGATGTTTGCTGGTGGCAGGAATTCTGAGCTCTCGGGCTTTTCAGGTATTAGGATAAGAGTTTCTGCTGCTGGAAGCCAAAACAGCTTCTGTGAAATAATACACTTCAAAAATGGGTAAAAATAATTTAGCTGTCTTAACAACATACAACAGAGTAACCATTTCTTAGCCCTGGGCTGAGTGAGTCTGCCGGCCTCCAGGGGACTCCTGGGGTGTTGATGGCTCTGCTGTCCGTGTCTCTGACTCGTCAGACCTGTACAAGCCGGCGGTGTCCCACCGTGACCTCAACAGCAGGAACGTCCTGGTGAAGAGCGACGGCACATGCGTCATCAGCGACTTCGGCCTGTCCATGAAGCTGACGGGGAACCGGCTGGTGCGTCCCGGCGAGGAGGAGAACGCCGCCATCAGCGAGGTGAGCGCTCGGTTCTGGGGAGAGCCCAAACCCCGCCCCGCCATCGCCAGCTGCACCTCGCTCCCTCTGACGTCCGGCCTCCTCCCCAGGTGGGCACCATCCGCTACATGGCCCCCGAGGTCCTGGAGGGAGCGGTGAACCTGCGCGACTGCGAGTCAGCCCTCAAGCAGGTGGACATGTACGCCCTCGGCCTTATTTACTGGGAGACCTTCATGCGCTGCACCGACCTCTTCCCCGGTGAGCCCCCCCAACCCGCAGCCCCCCCCACCTGGGTGTGCCCTGGCCCCCGCGTGCGTGTCCGCGCGTGACCCCGTCGTTCTCCCCCCCGCATGCAGGTGAGGCGGTCCCGGAGTACCAGATGGCCTTTCAGGCCGAGGCAGGAAACCACCCGTCCTTTGAGGACATGCAGGTGCTGGTGTCCCGCGAGAAGCAGCGGCCGAAGTTCCCTGAGGCCTGGAAGGAGAACAGCCTGGTGAGGCAGCACATACAGGCCGGCTCCAAGACTCCACGTCTCCCCCTAGTGGTTCAGGGCTGGGCGGACTGTCCTCACCCCTCACCCTTTTGCTCCCGCAGGCGGTGCGCTCCCTGAAGGAGACGATGGAGGACTGCTGGGACCAGGACGCGGAGGCGCGTCTCACGGCCCAGTGCGCCGAGGAGCGCATGGCGGAGCTGCTGCTCATCTGGGACCGGAACAAGTCCGTCAGCCCCACCGTGAACCCCGCGGTCAATCCGGCAGTGAACCCCACCAGCACGGCGCTGCAGAATGAGAGGTGAGTGTCCGGGGAAGCTAGTTTCTCTGCAGTCCTCAGTGCAGATGGTCTGCAATGACTCAGGTTACCAGCAGAGTCTGGGATACATTTACATTTAACCCAGACTACCTTAAATCTCCCAAGTTACCTGGCAAAGCAAGAAATCCTGCTTTCTTAAAAAGGCTGCAGTCCTAGTCCGGTTAATTGTTAACCATTGTTAGCAATATCCAACAACACATTTCGCTGTATTTTGCAGCAATAAGTCCACAGATAGAGGCTGGACAGAACTGTGTGTACGACCAATTTAATGAGCCACAAATAAGACTAATAACCAGTACGTAACTGCAGCTTGAGCCTCTGTACCATCTTGAATTCTGAGGTCAGGGTTGTGTAGATTCCTCCGACTTTCCGGGTCGGAGCGACGTCACGAGGGGACGTTCCAGTTGAAATTTCCGACTAAGAACTCGGAATTTCCGAGTTACGAGTTCAAACGGAATGCAGCATTAATCCTGGGCGGCCCTGCCGCTTGGCTTCCCGTGTGTGGAGGGGCAGCTCGTCGATGTGGGGACCTAGACCAGGGCTCCAGATGCCGACTAAAATACCCACCAGCGGGACTACACTTTTTTATTTAGCGACTAGTTTTTTATTTTTCAAATAAAAAGTTAAGACAAATAAAGTGGCGACTTTTAATTATGTGCAGACATTTACTCCGGCAAAGTGGGAGGAACTTCTGCGAGATTTTGCAATACTTTCCCATCATTATTAATAACTGGATTGTATTCGTTTAAGGTATAAAAGATAGAATTTATTTATAGATTAATAAGTATACACGTGTCCAGTTAGATGTGTTTTTATACCTATTTATTAACACAGTTCTGTGTCCGTTTCATTTATTTTTCTTTTGTATAAGACAATGCAGAAGACGATAGCAGGCAGGTCAGATAGCTCAGATAGGAGAAATTAGGGGCAGTGTGAGGTAGACTGGAGACAAAATGTGTCATGTAAGTATTTTTTATTTATTTTACATTTAACATGTGATTATGGCTCCTAAAAAGCAATTGGCTCTTAAATATTTTGGGTTTAGGAGCCAGTGGCTCCCAAAGTTTTTTTTTTTGTTGTTTTTTTGTCTGCGCTAACTGTCCTGTCCGGGCCTGCTCTCTGTCGACTTGCAGGAACTTGTCTCACAGCCGGCGGGCACCCAAGATGGGGCCCTACCCCGAATACTCATCCTCCTCCTACATCGAGGACCACGAGGGCGGCGTGGTGAAGACCCTCCCAGGCGAGGGGTCCACTGTGGGCAGCGGCTCCGTCGGTGGCTCGGCCGGCCTGCCGGGTGGCGGCGAGAAGAACCGCAACTCCATCAATTACGAGCGGCAGCAGGCACAGGCCCGGCTGCCCAGCCCCGAGACCAGCGGTACCAGCCTGTCCAACGCGACGGGCAGCAGCACCACAGCGATGGGGCTCACACCCAGTACCGTCATGACGACCATCTCGGAATCGGGGTACCCTGAAGAGGGGTCAGCCGCGATGACAGGGACGACTGTGGTCCCTGTGTGCCTGCAGCTTACAGAGGAAGACCTGAAGACCACCAAGCTGGACCCAAAGGAGGTGGACAAGAACCTGAAGGAGAGTTCGGATGAGAACCTGATGGAGCACTCGCTGAAGCAGTTCTGTGCCCCCGACCCGCTCAGCTCGGGGAGTTCCAGCCTCCTGTACCCTCTCATCAAGCTGGCTGCCGAGGTCACCGGGGGTGCGGGGTCGGGGGCCATGGGACAGGCGGAGTTTGGGATGGGAGTGGGTGAAGCTCAGCCCCCCGTGTTCCCCCTGCCCAAGCAGCAGAACCTCCCCAAGAGGCCCAGCAGCCTGCCTCTGGGCTCCAAAACCCCCAGCAAGGAGCCGTCCTCACTGCGGCTGAAGTTCGGCAAGCACAGCAAGTCCAACCTGAAGCAGGTGGAAACGGGAGTGGCCAAGATGAACGCCGTCACTGCCGGAGAGCCCCACCTGGCAACCGTCGCCATCAACGGGCCGGCTTCCCGCGTGGGCGGCATGGCCGACGGGTACACAGGCCCGGCCTCATCGCCTGTCGGTGGCTCCTACGGGAACGCCAGCCTGGCTGGGCCCAAGATGGACGGCCAGGTGCCGCTGCTGCAGACCCAGCTGAGCGGAGAAGATGGCCGCCTGAACTCTAGCCCGGACGAGCACGAGCCCCTGCTCCGGAGGGAGCAGCCAGCCGCTCGGGAGCAACGCATCCTGGACCGGCTTGCGGACCACCACCATCTGGCGGGCCGCACCAACTCCAACAACAACAACAGCAACAACAACACCCACAACGGTGACGGAAACGGCAACAGGACCGTCGCTGCGGCCTGTCCCCCCGCCGAGCTGCCCGCGGTACCGCAGGTTTCCGCCCCTGCAGCCCCAGGGCCCCCGGAGCAGGCCCCGTTACGCCCGGAGCGGCCCAGGAGAGCCGAGCGGCCCAACTCCCTAGACCTGTCTGCCTCCCCCCTCGAGTGCTACTCCCTGACAGGTGAGTCCAGTAGGTGGACTCTCTCTGAACCCGACCGGAGCCCCTCGGGTCGCCCCAGTCTTCCTGGCCCAGGAAGTCGAGCGCACTTCCCGCCCGGCGCCGTTACACCATGCTGGCTGCCTCGCCAATGGTTTTTGTGCTTAGAACTTTAGCGCTTTGTGGGAGAGAACATTCCAGAATGCTGATAAGAGTCCCTAGGACGCTGTGCTTGGGTGCAAGCCAGAGGGGAGATGGCCAGATACCCAGGGATAGGAGGCTCTGCATCGCTTCTGACGGACCCGCATTAGGAATGCGAACACATAGCTATGGGGTCTTGTTGGAAAGCAAACAATGCATTCGTTTGACTTTTTGATGCCTCGCAATGAATAGTGATAAATTTAGCAATAGATTAAATTTAGTTTATATGATGGATATAGAGAGCAGAGGTGGGAGGGGATGCAGGATTTCCTGTCTCTTAGATGCTCTCTGTAATTTCCCTTGCAGAAGGCTGGGTTTATCACCCTGAACAGTTTGCTATTCTCTTCTTTAGCCGATGCTTTTATTTATAACAACGTTTGTTTTTTACGTAAATCAAGATCAAGTGCTTACAAAACATCGATAACGTCTCTCCCGCCACTCCAGCTGGCTTTTGTCAGCCCATGTCCTTACACTACGCTACCTACTGCTTGGGTAAAACGTGAACTTTCAGTATTTCCACACATGTTATAGTACTATTGCATTAGTCATTGTAACATAAATAGAGCCTCACTATTTGTGTCCTCGGACCAGGTAGCAATACTGATTATAGCCAGTAGAGGGACCTTTAGAATGATTTATGAGACCCTGCACAATCTGCAGATGCACGGACTGGATAAAGCGTTCTTTTTGAAGAGGTTTACACTTTCCCAATCTGTTTGCATCTCACCCAACCCTTCCAGGCGACGGGGTGCCACAGGACGGGAGAGCTGGATCAGGAGAGAAGATTAAGAGACGCGTGAAGACACCTTACTCGCTGAAAAGCTGGCGGCCGTCCAGCTGGGCGGTCTCCAGCAGCACCCTGGACGGGGAGGTCAACACCAACGGTGGAAGCGTGCAGTGCGACCACATCCAGCAGCAGAATAGGAGCCGGCCCGGCACCGGCCGGTCTAAATCGAGCACCGCTGTTTTCCTTGTAGGTGGGGGCACTGCCACCTCCACTGCGGCCCTGGCCTCCGACCCAACCAGCATGACCTGCCTGTGAACTATGGCCGACCGGGGGTGGGGCTCAAGGAGCTGGGGCTCGTTGAAGAAGATTCGTCCTTTTCCCCAAAACCGACGTGGTTCAATTTGTGTTTCGAAAAGTTGTTTATTGAAAAGAAGAACAGACTTAAAAGCAGCAGACAAGCGCTTCATTTCGTATTTTCCCTTCTCGTCGTTCTCCAACTGCTTTAAACAGAACCAAGCTATGCAGCAGAGTTGGCGTCAGAGGCTGTTCCTTGTATACGTCATTTCACGTCCATCTTTCTGTGTCTGTGTACGTCTGAAAAATGTATTTTTGTTGCACTTTTCTGAAAGTTCTTAATCGCACGGTTAAATCTGTCTCTCCTTTCACCACACAAAAAAGTGGTCTTAAAAAAAAATATTGGGGGGGGGGGGGGGAGTACAATCGTAACCATGTGTTGATTTTACAATCAGTCAGCCACCCATTTTAATCGCAGTTCATGTGTGAAACAATCTAACAGGAAGAGTGGTGGACTATAAGACAGGGTTGCCTGCTATGACTTACCCCCACTGATTTGTTAATTTTATGCAAAGTAGATTTATTTGTATGTTTTAATATACGTTTACTTGTCCCGTTTAATGTCTCTGTATCCATTTTGTATATTTTATGATGTGCAATAGGCTTTAGCTTTGAGCTACAGTTTTATTTTAAATGCTTTTTTTAAATATTTGCAGCTTTTTTGATATCGTAAGCGGTGCACTTGTAGCCAGCACTTGGCCTGCGTTTAGTCATATCCGCGTTCTATTCTTTTGAGAGACAATCGTCCATCTCCTCAGTCGGCTCGCAGCTGGAAGGAACGGAAACAAAATGGTCTCTGTGATGGAGGGAGCCGCTTCTCTGTTACGTTTCACCTCCTAGACTGAAGCGGAAGGTGAACGGCAAGAGGTGAAGCCAACGACCACAGTGGAGACGAAATGCTTGAGGTTGTGGGAAAAACTGGATCTTTGTCATGGAAAAAGTACGACACCAGAACCTTGTTACTTCAGTCAAACTTGTATAGCACTTTTATTTTATTTTTTAATGTTTTCCTGAGAGAATGTCTGGACACAGCTCCACCACGTGATTTGCCCTGCAGCTCCTCCTGTCTCCTTTCTGTGCAGCTTGTACCCTTGAACCCTGGGCTCTGTCTGTGCTGGGGTGGGGGGGGGGGGGTACAATAGAATGAGGCTCCATGGGGAGTGATGAGAAGTGGGTCACACTGGGTGATGATTTCCTAGTGACCCTTTCACAGAACCCTGAACACTATGTGTATTGAATTGAATTTACACTGTGGTCATGCACACTTACATATAAGATTTGTTAGCGCATATATATATATATATATGTATATTTATATATATATGTATGTGTATATATATATATATGTATGTGTATATATATATATATATATATATATGTATGTGTATATATATATATATGTATGTATGTATATATATATATACAGTATATATGTATGTGTATATATATATATATATATATGTGTGTGTGTGTATATATATATATATATATATATATACATATATATATATGTATGTATATATATATGTGTGTGTGTGTGTATATATATATGCGTACAGTATACATATACAGCCTGACCGTTCATTTTGTGATTATCCGAAATACAGCTCTTTCTTGGAACAACAAGAGCTTGGTACTATGTGAAGAAAATATGCATTTTCTCCATCAGATTTAAGCAGCTATATTTCCTTTAGCTACTGGGAAGGAATTCAGCCCTCATAACTGTTCTGTGTAGCACATGTGAGTCTACAGAGAGACGGTTTGGAAATGACTAGGGGGTGAAGCCAGGGCCAAAATGTATGATGTCATTATTGCTATAGTCTCTTTTTTTTTTTTTTTGCTGGTTATCGATTTCAGTTTTCCAAATGAACTTTTTAAGTGAATGCTGTCTTCGGTGAATGGTGTTCCATGTAACCTGTATATTTTATTACAGTGTAATGTTATGCTGTCATTTTGTCTTTTCATTTTTGAAGTTCTCGAATGCGTTACTTGGACCTGGAAGCTATAGGTTTCCATGTGGCAGATTTGAGAGACCTTACTTTTATTTTAATACTGAAGTTGACATTGCAGAGATTTCTGCTGTTCTCCATCAGAATTTCTCAGTTACGTCCCTTTGGTGTCTCACAGAGGTAATCGGGACACGGTTTGTGTTGTTCCGCGATCAAGGATAGCACTTTTGCGCACCTGCAGTTTTCACTGGAGAGGCGTGATTGCTGTTGGGTGTGGCCGCACTCGGTGTGACGTGCCCGGTTGGTCCCCGACGCGTTGAGAAGTTGCGAGGAGTGTTACCAAACTATGGCACAGCCAGAGGTGGAAAGTTCAGGTCCAGAAAGTACAAAACCCAGCCCTGATTTAGTTTCAACCAACCCTTTGTGTATGAAGAGTCAGTCACAGACTGCTCAACTGGTTGGCGAATGCGAAGCCTTGGTCTGGATTTGTACTTGCTGGAAATGAACTTTCCGCTCATGGGCACAGTGGAAACCCTACTGTACTAATACCAGTGCTAGTCACAAGCCTGAGGAACTGCCAGAAGCTGCCTCGCTTTACCTGTCCGCACGTTTTATCGTAACCATTTCTGTAGGATGTAGTATATTTAATTAATTGAAAGACGAAAAAGTTGAATTCGACAAGCTTCTAAAGATGTAGCTTTGCACAAGTTAACTTTGCTAGTTAAAGCTTGTGTTCACCCCGCTCCTAAAAGGTACACACTCTTTCATCTCTGTACGTATGTAAAATACATTCACCTTCTTTATGTAAATATTGTTTGTACATAACTTTTTCCATATATGCATATATAGATGAACAATCCTTCAGCTATATATTCGGCATGAAATTACTGATGAGGTACTGATATGGGGCCACTAAGGACGTCGGTACCGTGACATTTGACTTGAGATTAGAATCATACAGTGGTGCAGTTCAGTAAGGACATATTCATTTGCCAGTTTTTGCTGTCAAAAGTATAAGCTAAGAAGAAATTGTAGATATCCTGTCATTTGTGAATGGTCGGGCTGGAAATGAACTAAAACATAGTGTCCTGTTACAAGCTGAAGCGAGGGCCTTAACCTGACAAAAAGGACCAGTTCTTTCTGCTACCCATACCGAAACCATGCTGTTCATTTGTAACGAAAATTGACCTATTTTTACAACTACAACTGTGTTACACTTCAGGAGGGTGGGTTTATGTTACAATGGAAAGCTTTGTTCAAGTTCCAATCGTAAATCTACTCATAAATCTCGGATCTTTTATTTTTACATGCAATACATGCATATAAAAATTCAATAACTATTTGCTATTACTTGTCAATAGATCACAACTCGCTCTTAAAATTTAACATCGGCACACAACGTATTAGAGGTCCGCTAAGACCACGTGATGATACTCTAAAACTTAAAAAAAAAAAAACAATAACAATCAGATTAGGTTAATTGCGTTTTTTTTTTTTATTAAATAAAAGCACACGATGCCGTACGTGTATTTCTGTGTGGAGAGTGTGAAAAACCCAGCTGCAGTTACTTTGCAATTCTTGTTGAAACTTGAAGGTGACATGTGACATCTGGCGCTACATCGGAGTTGCTCAAAACAGAAATGCCACTGAAATGTTTTTTTTTTTCTTCATTATTATTAAAGCTTGTATGAAATAAGACGAGGATGAACAAATGACGACATGCGATTATTCTGCTCAGAAGTATACTTGTTTAAAATGACATTTACATGAGACTGCTTGCTGTAAACCCATGTGCATTAATCAGTTGATTAAAGATACTGCTGGAAAAAAAAACTTTACGTTTGCGTCTGTTAATCCTGGAAGTTTTCCTTTGATTTGTATATGGGTCACAAAACTGCTGACGATTAACTGGGCGGCCACAGGAGGGTGATATTACGCACAAATAAAATCACAGTTCGATACACGTGTCTCCGATAACAAAGCGGATAATAAGCTGACGCCTTATGCTATCAAACGTGTCGGAGAGAAATATATATTTCAGTGTAATAAATTCCAACTGTGATTGGCTGTAACCCAACTTGAGCATTACATCAAGATTTCTTTTTAAATTGAAGTGAAGCACAATTTTGGAACCTGGTCCAGCAAAATGGTTTGAGTTCATATGCCAGTTGTGAGCTTGAAAAGAGATTAATTAAAGGAAATATGCAGAAAATTGATAAGTTTCATCGTACATGTACAACGATAACGGAGATATTCTATTCCATGATCTATTGTCAACAATATATACCTGCATTAAACCGTGCGAGATAAAGTTTCACGGCTACAATTTAAACATGCAAGTTAGCAAGTATGAAAAAGTAGTATGGTTTTCTAAAACGAGTATTTAAACCTCATTTGATACAGAAACGCAACAGATAATGTACATGAAGTAACAGAGACTTCTGAAACTGTAATCATTGGGGAATGACATGTCAAGAATATGTTCACACGATTAATGGTATCGACAAAACGAAAAGCTCTAGCTACCTCCTAACTGTAATAATCTAGGAAATGCTGTTTTTGGTGTTGTCTAAAATTATCTGCTATGTGTCCATTTCTTGAAGTTCAGTTTTTAATATATAAATAACCGGACATATTTCGGATCGGATATCTAAATGAAAAATGTATCATGTATGGCTTCCGTGATTTTGATACAACAAAAATCTTTTTACTTGTTTTTCATTGTAACGGGACGTGGTACCTTTAAGAAAAAAAAAGTTGGACATATTTGACTGTCCAATTAAAAGTTTCCATAAGTATGGATGTAGCCAATGAGAAGCGGGAGAGCTCTGTGTCTGGGGTTGGCACGGGCTCGCGGTGTGTGTCTAGGGACTGACTCGTTTTAGTATAGTGTCGCACAGTGTGTGTACTAGGAACAGTGCAACGTTGAGGAAAGTGGAGGCAAGACGTTAAATGGAGTCTACAGAAAATGGACCAAAGTAAACTCGATAGCCAAGTCATCATGAAGTCAGTTTAAGTAGTTAAGTGGGGAAAGTTTATATTGTTGTTTTTCTTTTTGGCTATATGACGCTGCTGGATTAAAACATAAAAATGTCTCAAAGAGTTCGAAGAAACGAGTCACCGACTTCCAACACTGGCACTGCAGGCAGTGCAACCGGTGGAGGTTCCGGCGGCGGTGGTGGTGGAGCAGGAGGTGCGGGAGTGGGTAACTCAAGCATGAGTCTGATAAGTCGCCTGCTGCCCATGAAGGCTACCGTTCCGTTTCAGCTAAGAGCTCAGGTTCAGTCACAGCCCCCCCTGCAGGCGAGGTCGTCGCATGGCGCCGACGGCGGATGCGGCGCAGCCACGCGCAGCGACGGCTGTAATGGCAAAGGAGGCGAAGCCGGCGCGCGAGCGCCTGCCTCGCTCAGCCGGAGCCCGACACGGGCCGCCGCCTCTACCAGCGCCGCGGCGCCGGTCTTTCCATCAGTTCCACCCCATTCCTCTCCGCCGTCCTCCACGGGCACCCAGATAGGGCCGTCCGCCGCGCCACAGCTGAAGGCTAGCCCCATTATTACGCCAGGCGCCGCCGGCAGACCCCCCCAGCCGACATCGTCGTTTTCGGGTGCAGCCTCCCAGCAGCTCGCTTTACCCCCGACGAACGGCAGAGTCCCCGGCTACGGCGGCTCCCCGTGTCCCTCCCCCACGCAGCAGCAGCCCTGGCTTGCCGAATGCTCTCCGCCGACACCTCCCCTGCAGGCACCGCCGCCGCCTTCCGAGTTACCATCGTCGGCTGGCCACCGGGGCAGACTGCAGCAGTCCCCGGCCCAGCGCCGGTCCCCGGAACATGGCAGACAGTCCCCGGAGAGGAGGAGTCCCAGCTCGCCTCTCTCCAAAGGTATGTGGCTTCGGTAACGAGACGCTGGTGGCCGGCCGAGAGGTCAGGTCAGCTGACCGGGTAACTGCTGCGGTAAGTCGGAGAGGGAGCCGGACACTTCGGGAGAAAGCCCCAGCATGATTTACAGGCAGTGGAAGCGGCAGATGAAAAACACCCTGAACTTATTATTATTATTATGTATTTATTTACCTCTTTTCTGAAGCTGACAGTTCACCTGAGCGCAAAGGCTCCTGTTTGCTTTTTATGAAGTGGTTCACCGGCTGTTTTTGAAGCGCCTTCTCCAGCTAAGGACCTTAGCGCTTAGCAGCTGATTGGACGCCAGGTGTCTAGGATGGCAGTTTTCTCAAGTCGTGTTAATTTTCGAAAAGGTGCCCCACTAAAACCCAGAAGTCCTTCATCCGATTACTGGCCATCTCCCCTGTCATTGTTGCTTGAGCCCGATACTGGTATTGCACCCATACTGCGGTGTGGGGAGGCCCCTGAGTGCACAAAGCCTATTAGCCACAGGCCTACCATGTGCTGTGCAGTACAGGAAACTTTCCTTGAGAGGATGGGGATCGAGCCCAAAAGCACCTGCATCTTTTAGAGTTGGGGGTTCCTGGGCCTTATCATCGACAGGAACCAGCTGTGTTTACTATAGAGCAAAGTGCTGAATCCATGACTTTAGACATTAGACATTTTACATATTGGCGTTGGTTGATCCAACCATTGATTTCCAATCACTTGGCCAACTCATGGTTGTAGATGTGGGCTGGAATCTATCCCAGTTAGTATAGTGAATAGGGCAGGGGTACACCCTGAAAGGGATGCCAGTGTACTGGAGTTCATTTATACAACTATTATCTGTCTACATCTGAGGATTCCCGTGTGGAGAACAGTATGCCGTCCAGGGTTGGGATGTGTGACCTTGCAGTGACATGTTGTTTTACACTGTAGGAATGCACACTGCAGTTATGTAGACCCTCCTCCATTACTACAGTGGTTTCATGGCAAATCTTTCATTGATATTGCTGTAAATTGGCTGTAGCTACAGATGTTAAGGCTCTGAGTCTGGATGACTTTCTCTCCAGTTGTAGTGGAGGAACTGCCATCTGTGTGGTCCTTCTTTGACTGATCCTCTTTAATGAATGTTTTTGTGTGCTTTATATGTGAAACAGAAGCAGAAACAGAAGCAGCTTTCACATTAAAAAAACATAAATATGGAAGAATTAACAAATAGTGCAGGTGACAGGGAGCGTGTATGGTCTGTCCTAGTAGTGTATGGAAATCATATTTACTGTGGATGGAGATGAGGTGTTCTCCCAGGGAAAAGTTTGCCCAGTGATCATAGCTTAAGCTCTGGTGGTTGACTCCCACAAGAAAACCACAGAAGTACTGTACCCCCGCCCCCCCCCAGCTTGCATGCACATTAGATGCAGTGTTTTTATAGTTTAACAATGACCATTTAGCCTGGATCGTGAGTCTGGACAGCAGGAGTATTGGTAGTAAATCATGCTTGTTTCCTTGGGTCTGAAATTTCAGTGGTGCATCAAGCAAATGTCGAATTTTGCTAATTTTTAGAATAGTACTTTTTGTTTGCAACTAAGAGGAGGCCATGGGGTAAACTCCTAAGCCAAACTTTTTGGTGGGTGGGGAGGAGTCGGCCCCAAACATCCAAGGCTGTCCTTTCGCCCCCTGAGAAATCGGCTACCCTGTATGCCCTGTGTTGATGAGAGCAGTTGGGACACCCTTCACTTTGGCTGAGATTGCCCTGCCAGTCACTCGGCCAGCAAGATCCCAGAGAAGAGAAAACAAACCATGGCATAGTCTGAATTTTCTGCCTTCCCTGTTCAGGCATGTCCCTCCCCCTCCTTTCCATTGTGAGCCAGTGGTTTTATTCATATCCTCGGAAAATACTGTTATTTTCCAGATGAGCATGCATCCCTTGAATACTGAGGGGAGGGAGGGAGAAGAGGGCATAGACAAGCAGGGAAAGGGTGGCGGAGCTATGGGAACCTGCAGGGAAGGGAGGAATCAAAGGGGGGGGGGGGGGTGCCAAAGGACACAGGCGTCCGCCACAAACAACATAATGGACCTGACCCAGTGATAAATGTCAGTTTTCCGGATTATGGGACTTGTGGGCGTGTTCCTTTATTTTTGCCTGAATTGAATCACTTTAGTGGTTTTGAACGCTTCCGTTCATTGAAATATTTCATCGATGAAAACACGTTTGTTGAGATTTTGTTTTTATCTTTTGAAATGGCCACCTCACTCTCCCTAAACTGCTCTCTTCCTCCTCCTGCCGCCCTGAGAATGGGGGTAGGCACCCAAAACCGAGTACTGCACACACTGTACCTCTTAGCCAGGTATTTATCCCAAATTCCTCCAGGCTCTAGCTGCTCAAGTCAAACGGTAAATTATAGTTGTTTTATGTGAAATACTGCAAGTGATTAAGTCTGTGAACAATAACTGGTGTGGTGAAATCATAGGAAGTAAGACAGTTCTGTGGTGGGGTAGTGACGGGATGGATCAGGGCAGGGCACGCTGGGGGCAGGGTGAGACCAGAGTCAGGCTTCCTGCCCCGTTGGCTTCTGAGTGAAAGCACAGTTCCTGCCAGCGATGTGCTCCGGGACCCGTCCAGCCAGCCTCTCAGGAGAGTGGAGGTGGCTGCTGTTTGCTGCTGTGTCTCCACATTGGCAAAGTACCGATGATGTACTAAACGTGCAGAGTCATTGGCGGGCATGTGGGCCACGCTGACTGTTTCCTTTGAACAGGCTGTCAGTTCCCTGTCTCTTAACAGGCAGTCTTGATGACATCATAACATAATGGACCCATTCAGATGAGATTTGGTTTGTTGTTCTGGGAATGCTTGTTTTTGTAATATTGTGGGTTTAAACTTGTTTATTCACTTTCATGTTTTTCAGTATTGATGTGGAATTAGTAATTACCTCTCAGTTGGATGTAATATGCGTAATATGAAGCACCCACAGTGCCAGACAAACAGGTTGTGTATGTGAGAGGGGGAGAGAGAGAGCACGGTGTCTTCTCTTGTTCTATCAGGTTTGCTGTCCCCCACTGTGGTCTACTCAACCCCCTTTTAAACCCATTTGGATTTTGCTTGTGGTTCCGCCTTGTTTAATTTCGGAAATAAAAATAATCTGTTGACAATAACTCTCCACATAAAGTGATTCATAGGTTCTTTTCCCAGCTTTCTTGATTAGGTCTTTAACAATGTAAACCTTATTCCAGTAATGTTTACTTCTGGGTATTTGAATGGTTAAGCACCATTTTGTGCTTGACTCTAGAATTCCATGCTGGGATATTCTTAACCACTGTCCCACATGCTTCTCCAAAACACAACATATATGTATATATCTCAAAAGACCAGATCAGAATTGGCTTTTATTAATATTGAAAGGATCAGATTGGGCTACCAAAAATGTGGATCGGGACATCCCTAGGAAAAAACACGAATCACAAATATTATTAAATATTACTATATTACCCAATTCTTTGAGAGTTCTTTCAAACTCTGCCCGCCTCTGTTGCTGTACTGTGAAATAGCTTTCTCCATTCCTCCTATACTCTTCTGTTATTGCCATAGTAAATAATAGTATTTTCTTTATAACTGCTGACTACACACGAATGCGGTGTGGGTTTAAAAATGTCATTTATTTCTGTGGTTAGAACATTAAACAGAAGAAACATGAGCATAACATTGACACTTGGGGAAATAAGAATCAGTTTGAGTAATACTTTGTATTTTATTTCAACCTTTACCTTTGAAATGAGAGAGAGAACTGGAGTGTAAAGCACAGGACTGTAGACCAAACAGTCTCCGCCGTGGGAGAAGTAGAGCAGATAAAACAGCTCTTGTCATAAAAGTGCTTAAGCTGGTCTGTGATCAGCAGACTGTTGCTCCTAGGTCCCATGTGTTGTTTTTCACGGATACGTTTCGAAGGGACTGTGTTCTGTTTGTAGCGTGGTCCTCTGAATTGTCTCAAGTATCTATTTCTTTTCCCTTCATTGATTTGTAGAAGTTGTTGGCACCAGATCAAAATCAGCACTGTGCCAGAACATGTTAACACTTCAAATGGACAGAGATGCTATGTATTGATAAGTCTGGCAAAATTATGCAGTCCTGAGATAAAGAATGTACACGATCCCCTATGAAGGCAAGACTTCGTCAGTTTCAGCAATGCAATATTGAAAGTTGAACTTTTATATGATTTAGATTTTATAGTGCTTTATACAATTTATGCTAGTTAGTGCCATTTATTTAGTTGAAAGAGATGTCCCAGCAGTGTGACTACATCTGACCTCATGTAATGCGTTTTCTGTTAGTAAGCCATGAGCGCTGCTTTATTCTCTGGTATTATGTAGCAGGAACCAAGGACGTCCTCAGATCAGCGTGGGCCGTTAAATAACGAACACCTGTTACCTCTGGGTGAGGCCACCCCCTTTTATTCTGTGAAATGTTTGCACATGGAAGTGATTGCTCTGCTAAGTTTTACACCAGGCAAAACTGAAGTGTTTAATTAGTAAACGGCCTAGAGGAAAAGCAGGGATTCCTGTGGCGTTAATTACACACGGCGGATTATATAGTGTACATGCTATCAGTGGTTGCGCTATCATCATGGGCGTTGAGCGTGGCAGCTTGGCAGGAGTGGACCCTGTCACATGGTCCCGTACCGCTGCCTTGTGGTGAATGTCCTGGGAGGGTCTGGGTTAACTCGCATGCCCGTGTGATGAAGGTCACAGCCGCCATCACCTTCCCGCCTGCGCTTCCTGAGCTCAGGTGTACCCAGCTGTGAAGGGGAATCTGCTTGAGTAACCTGCTTGTTCAGCAAGTGCCCCGTTACCCCAGCCTGGGAGAAGGCGCAAGACCCTCCCCACATGCCACAGGACTCAGCCATGCTGTAAACCTGTTCTGCAGAGAGGCATGATTTAGTCCCATAAATGCCTCCTCAGAACAGGCAGTCCTGCTATACTTTCACAGTGGTGGTGTTTTTGGGGCATTTTTCCTTCCTAAACCCACTCACGGAAACTTGAGTTTGGAGGACTTGTTGGTCCTCCTGCCACCCATGGTGTGTGTACAGTATGCTTCATCTGCGCAGATTTGTTTAGCTTCTCTTCCGCTTGCAGACATTCCTGATTCCCAGATGGTCCATCTAAAAGTGGTGTGATCTCTGTGTCTGTGTTCGCTGTGCAGTCAGCTAATGGAAAAAAAAAAAAAAAAGTCGGGGGTGGAGGTCTGGAAGGAAGCTGATGGGCAGCGGGCCGGTTGGGAGGTGCAGTGTTGTCTTTGTGCACGGAGCGAGCCACGGAGTTACTGTGCTGTTTCTGCACGTCTGTCAGTGGGCCACCAGGGTGACGAATAAAATAGCAGGGTTTGTGGTTTTCCTTCGGAGGGAAGGCTTTAAGTGGAGCATGTGATAGAAACGGAGAAGAGGAGCTTGGTGGACTTGTGGAACCAATGGGACAGGAATAGGGGGGAGGTGTGGGAAGATGAGGGGGGAATAGGGAGGGGTGATGGGGGTAATTACCCTTGGAGTTTAAAAAAAAAATGTAGGTCACGACGAGCGAGTTTCTCCCTGAAAGCCCGGCCCGGCCCCTGCTGATCTTTAAATGTGGGCGGTTGGCATGTTATACTACAGGCCCAAGACCAGACCTGCCGACTGCGCCTTTCTGAATGGGTAACGGTAACTGAGCAGATTAGGCTCCGATTGAGCGCTTTAATCCCGAGCGGTTGACGTCAGGAGAGATGTTATATGAGTCATACACCCAAGGATACAATAGCAGGGCCCTTCTTGCGTCTAGAGCCAGCAGACGCTCCTGCAGTAGTATGGTAGGGCTCTGAATATATTTCAATGTTACAAATTCTGCAAGATACAAATTCTGCACATACAACTGTGTGAATTCTAATAAAATGCTCTCCTTCTCTTGCTCTCCTCTCTTTCATGCCATCCCCTCCACGTGCAGAGAAGGCACGGATCCTGCCAGCATCTCCTCTGTACAGCTCCTGCTGCTCCTCCAGCATCCGACGAACCTCCTCCCTGGACACGCTCACGGGGCCCTACCTGTCAGGACATTGGCCTCGGGATGGGAGTCACGCCCAGTGTGCACCCTGCATGGTGGACCAGACCACTCAGGTGAGCCTGAGCCTGCCGACCCACACGTGCTGGGATGAGGAAGCGTCTGGCAGTAATGCAAAGGGTGTGGGCCGCCGTTACCATGCTGTCTGAGCGGCCATCTCAGGGTCCGTCTGTCATTGTTTACAGTGTTTTAGTGAGTGACCCAAAGGGCTGGTAGAATCTGTTAGACTCTGCAACATAAAAACTGTGAAACTTAACAGACGCAATCAGGCTTAGTGGGTATGTATACTCAGCCGACGGGCTACCTGTTTGACTCCTAAACCCCGTGGAAAACAAACATTTCCAAACTCGGAGTGTTCCTCTTGTCAGGGAGATTTAATATACTTGTGGTGTTTACATCAGAGTTCCTCAACCCAGTCCTCGGGGAGCCTCAGACGGTGCATGTTTTTGCTCCCTCCCAGCTCCCTGCCAGAACTAAAACGTGGACTGTCCGCGGGTCCCCAAGGACCGGGCTGAGAAACACTGGATCTACGTGTATGAAATGTACAACAGCAAGAGAGAGAGAGAGAGAGAGAGACCAGTGTGCACTCCGCTAGGGACGCTCTTTGGAGGTTATGGACCCCCGAGAGGTGTTCAGAGTATGGGACTGAAAGAGAGATGGACAGAAATGAAACATGAGAGAGGCTCTGGACAGATGGAAAGGAAGGGTGGAGGAGGCCCAGTGCGCTGAGAGACGGACGGATGTCGGGGCGTTTTTCTGGCAAGGCTGGTCCTGAGCCAGACTGATAGCTACATTCTTTCCCAGAGCGTTTTCCCTCTGTCCCCTTTTGGTCAAAGCGAAGGCGTACCCCCACCGCCCCCAAACCATTGCCTAAAGCATTGTTAAGTTTTAAAAGGCAGATCGTTCTCCGTCTTCTCTCATGGTTATCCCCTCTCTTGGTCTCCTGGGAGGCTGTGAGCTGTTTGTGTTTCTGTTTGCTCTCTCTTGTTTTGCCAGCAGGACTGTGGCTTTTCAGCCTTCCTCTCTCCTCTCCTGTCTTGCTTTCACCTCTTTGCTTTATCCTTCTGTTCCTCCTCCTGTTCTTTGTCTCACCCTTTTTTTGTTGCGCTTATGGGCCCTGTGTGTGTGTGTGTGTGTGTGTGTGTGTGTGTGAGCCAGGATTTACCATCAGATAGAAACTCAGATGAACACTTGAATCATTTTAAGAAACTAAAACCTTGATCAGTGGTCCTCGGAGTTTCTGAGAGTGGGATTAGAACTGATTCGTGGCATTAAATGCACACTGAATGACAGGTTTCCACAATGACTGTGGTGAGTGTGTGCATGCCAGTAGACCTTTGATCTTCTTCACTGTCTCGGCCTTTTGTGCATTTGCGTTGACGTGGTCCGTTGTGGTCGCGATCAAGCTTTCTGTCATATACCCCATTCAGACACGGCTGTCTGTTTTGATGTCGCCCACTGCCTGGGCGCAGTGCCTCTTCCCAGGGGGCCGTTGTCATGAACGCTACGTCCTCAGATGGCCTGGGGCTGCTGCCGTGGATCCCATTCCTCCATCTTCCCTCAAATGCCCTGCACAGGGGGCCATAAAGAAAAATGATCGCGACCAAGAATGTGGTATTTGGAAGACATCCGCTGGGTTTGGTCCTGGGAGCCTCCTGCCAAAAACAACTAGACCAGCGTGATGTGCTAGTTGCCATGGCGGTGCACTGGTGCGCCTGGCGACCACACAAATAACCCTGATAAAGTAGCTCGCACAGTGAAGCCCTTCACGGCCCCTTAGCTCAGCACTTTTTATGTGTGCACACGCATATGCAAAAACACAACAGGTTCACTTCAGCTTTAACAGGGATATTTTGCTTAATGCAGTTTGTTGGAAGGTAATTAGCCCAGGGCTGATCAACACCAGTGAGTCTTATTCGTTGTCAAGGAAAAAAAAAAAAGTAATGTTTATATACATCATTGACATGCTCTAGACTTCATATCCTTTTCAGTCTTCCATAAGAGATCTTCTGCAGTCTCACTAATGAAAGTAAGCCAAAATGTGATCAGACCCTCAAACTAATTTAGAGAACTGTGATTTGATGATGATGATGAAAACCCTTTATTGCTGTTGCAATACACCATGTCACCAGTCACAAGTACCAGTGAAAAACTGGCCATCAACCTGACCATACATACACAAACATCACATTATAGGGGGTAGACAGGTCAGGAAGACAGGGGATATACGAAGAACAGAGAAAACAGAATTACATGAGGAGAGAGGAGGAGAATAAACAAACAGCCCCCAGACTGTACTCCAGTAGGGAGTACAATGTAGGAACAGAAAAAAAAACACCTTGGCAACATAAACACATAGTCACTACACCTTACAACATAAAACTTGCAACAGGGGAGGGGAATGGGGAGGTGGAGGTAGCCCAGCATAGACACACAGCCATCCAGTCCTGCAGCCAGAGGCGCTGGTCACAGACCCACCTGTTCACACTGGGGGTATGAAGCGGTGGTGATTTAAAGTTAGAATAAATGTTATGCCTTTGGAGCACCCCCCCCCAGCCCTGGTCAGCCTTGAAATAGTCTGAAATTGAAGCAGAGCTTCACTCACGGGGAGTGGTGGAGCAGAGCTGGGAAACGGAGGTGGCTGTGCACGGCCTTTTCATGAGCTGTCAGCTGTCCCCGAACGATCTCTCCCAGGGGACGTGAGACTGTGTGTGTGTGTGAGCACACGCACACACACACGCTCGCGCGCAGCAAGCTGTACAGCAGTGTTATTTAACCCCATGCAGAAGAGGGAGGGTTTAGGATGTCTGGGGGAGAAAACTGCCATCCACGCTAATGCAGGTGCTGCTCAGCTGATCCTCTGCTCATCCGGCTCCTTCCCCGGAGAGGAGTGTAGGGGAGAGAGAGAGAAAGAGAGAGCATGGTGTCATCGCAGCAGCACTAAAGAGCCGGGTGGTTTTGTGAAGTCATCTGCCATTGGCAGGTGCCACCTGAAGAGACCCTTTTATGGTAATGACCAACAATGGGGGCCCCGGGCCCTCAATGGCAGCCTTCAGAAGGAAGGGCCCCACTGAACGGCACGAACAAAGGTCCTTTGAAGACTTTAAGTAGATGGGTACTAAAATCAAGGGTTACTTGAGTTATGCAGGAACATGGGTCCTGGCGCCATCATGGCCGCCAGTTCAACCCTCGCAGTTCGAAACACAATCGCTCATCAGAAATGAAGAGCCTGCGTCATGAAATTGTAACTAGGCCTTTGTGTAACCGTTAAACAGATCACCTGTGATGAAGTGGACCTTTTATTAATGTGTATACACACACACACCATGTGACATTCACCCGGATAAGATAACACAGTGGCTCAGTAGGTGGTGTCTTTTAACCAAGAGTGATTTACGGTTCATGCGGAAGTTTAGTTTGGCACTGAACGGTGCTTTTACACAACGGGGCAGTTTGGGTAATGTGCTGGGCTGATGGGTACAAAGCCGGGGTGCTCTGGGAAACCAGGCCAGAACGCTGTTCCTCTATCTGCAGGCCCACATCCTTATCTGCTGACCCTTCCTGTTGGATGCTAAATGCTAAAAGCCAACAGCGGCAATGTATCATTATCAGTGATTGTGTGGAATAAGGATCGCCCCCCCCCCCCCCCCCCAAAAAAAAAAACATTCCCTTTTAAAAGGGGGCTGTGAAACTTAGCTGGTAAAAATCTCTACTATTTCCAGCCATAAACCTTTCGTTGGTGTTGAAGATTTCATAGGTTTGAGTGTTCACAGATGACACGTGATGTCACGGGCTTGCAAGTCTTTTCTGTTCACCACCACCACCGCCCCCCCGCCCTGTCCTCACAATGGGCTGTTTGTGTTCAGGGCTAATTTGCACTGATGTAGCCACGTACCTGGATAGGCTGCTAAATGGACACCCCGCAAAGCAGCCATCTTTCACCAAGGCTCTGAGAAACCCCTGTTCCCTCAATGGAGACTTCAGGAGTCCCCTAATATCTAAATGACCCTTTTTTATTTGTCTGGTTTGCTTTATGGTATATTTCAGTATGTGTCATGTACTATGCGATGGGCTGTCTCCCTCCTATTCCCTCTGCTTAAGACACCACAAACTGTGGGTATCCTGATGGAAATACTGCCAGATCTTTAATAGCGGGGCATGTTCCTGTTATGCGGCACATGGAAAGAGAGGTTCTGGGTATGAATGGTCAGCAGGCTGTCCCTCTTCAGTTAGCCCAAATCTTACCCGGCCCAGCAGCAACCCCCCACCATCCACACAGCTGGTGAACAGAGCACCGTTTGTGCCTGGGACCGTGGTGCTTGACTGGAAACCTTAAACCGGTGGGAAGGAGGAAGCGATGCACGGCTGTGTCCCAGGCCTCCGACGGGACCTGCACCGCTGCTCCCAGCGCCTCGTTCCCCTTTCCTACCTCGACTGCGAGTGCGGTGTTCAGGCGGCATGTGGCAGGCTGTGTTTGCCTGCTCTGCAGAGGAGCGGCGCAGATAAGCTTAACTGTAGGTTCTTATATCCACCTGCCTCTGTCAGTCTGTTACTCTGAATGCAGCTGCGGGAAATGGAGCAGCCAGAGCAGAAGCGCGCTTCCCCAGCTGTGATATGAGGGGACGTGGATAAAAGGGCCTGAACCAAGCCCAGCCTCGCATGATCTCTATGTACGGACAGGAGGAGTCAGGAGCTGTTCCCAGGGCGATCCTCGAGGAGGAAGTAGCTGGTACCATGCTGTTATGGGGGAGAGATGCTGGGAGTCAGTCTGCCGCAGCAACTGGAAGAAAGAGCACTTTTCATGGGCTGCACCGCCACGCAGCCTGCAGTCCAGAGCTACTGCTGGGCTTCCGCTGTCAGACTGCTGTATGGCAACGGGAAGTATTAATATCACGCTTTAACTCCCCCCCCCCAAAGAATTAGTGACATGCACAGGCATGTCTGGAGGCGAGCGAGAGAGGGTAAGGCCAGACAAGCCCAGTGTTGTCCCTTGTACCCTTGTAGTCTTTAATGGCAGTTTAGCGTGTGCAGTTTATGAGGAATATTTGACGGTGCTGGGAATGCAATTAGCATGGCTCAGGTGGATCAATCCCGAGAGGCACAGCAACGTCAAACAGATCCCCGTTTGGAGCCGGGCCTGTTTGCCCGTCGGCCTCTCATGCCTGTTCCCGTGTTAGTGGCCTGTTTCAGCGGCCGGCCCTGCCCTGTTTTCCCAGCTGTGATAACGAACTCTGCCTGACATCCCCCAGGCCTTAGGCTTCCTCCCCGCTCCGCGTTCAGGATGCTTCTCCCCTGACCCGCTCATCGGAAGCCCTTTATCTCCGCAGGCTTTTAAAATAAAGAATAGAAACCCGGAAGACAGACTAGTACTCCTAAACTCCCGAGCGTGCAGAGCGAGACTCTCTGGACAGACACTATGCTGAGGGGCAGGAGGGGGGTCCGTGCTGTGCCCTGCTGACCACCCAGCCTGCCCCCCTGTAGGACGCCAGTCTGAGTGCCAGCGTCGGGCTCTCTCGCTTCTGTGAACCCCACTAATCCCCCCCCCCCCCCCTAGGCTTGTGCCCCTCTTCACTGCGATGGTGATCACGGCTCCCCCGTGCCTGTCACTCACGCATCTCCCAGGCTGCCTGCCACACAGACGCCCTGATCTCCCAGCACCTCCCTGGCTTGCTCCTTTGGGACTTGCCAAAGCGTGGAGGCGGAGCGATGGGGATGAGCACGGGGTCACAGCCTCCCCCCGATTCCCTGGGAATCAGGGTCACGGTCTCCAGAAAGCTTCACTCCCATGAGGACCCCCCGCCATGCCGAGCTCTGCATCCGCCCCGCCCTCCGTCCTCTTCAGACGCCTACACAGCAGCGGTGCTCTGGCTACCGTGGCGACCCATGCTTACTAAGCATGACAGCTTTGTGGGGGGGGGGGGGCAGGGCGTCGTGTCTCAGCTTCCTTCCTAGCCCAGGGGGCCCCGTGGCTGGAGCTCTCGCACGCAGCGCCAGGAGACATCCACACCGGCCGCCGGTATTCTGTCTGCCCCATTCCATTGTTTGCTGGCTTTAAAGATTCCCCTTACAGTTACCTTTCTATGCAGCATCTGCCAGAGGAAGAATATTCTGGGTGTTTGTTTTTTTTTTATTGTGTTGTGCCCCCCCACCCCCAAACCCCCACTGGGCTTTCAATGACACTCTAGTTAGCCCCAACCCCAGGGGGTCACGCTGGAGATGTTTTGTGATGGCCTGTCTACGCTCATCTCCAGCCTGCTGTCCAGCTCGCCGTCCCCAGTCTCGCAGGGCCCAGCCACCGTGTGTGACTCCCGCTGCCGTGTTTGTGTGTTGGGGGGGGGGGGTTGGGGGGGGGCTGGGAAGCTGACATGAATGGGCTGACGAATGTTCACAGGCCAAATCCATTAGCAAGGTGTTTAGAAGCAGAGACGGGAGATGGCCCCGCCCCCGCGGCCCCCACACTCCGCGGCCCCACGCCGCCACCGCCGCACATGCTCTGTTTGCACTTATTTGCGATCCTGAGCTAACACACTCACTTGTGAACAGTGCTGTGCTCATTTCTCTCTCATGGATGAATGTTTTCAGCTCACCCCCTATACCCCCTCCTTCCAGACTCCCAGTGCCTGGGCAGATGACCCTTCGGAGAAGAGGAGGGGCTCCCATAAGCGCTCTGCCTCCTGGGGGAGCACCGACCAGCTTAAAGAGGTCAGGGAGACGCTCCCCCCCCCCCTACAGCCTGCCTTTGTGTCGCATTCAGAGAGGCCACAGCAGTGTTATCCCACAATCCCACACTTGCCCTGCTCTGTGTGATCGTGGCTGGGGGCGGCCTGGGGGGGTCATTGTCATATTAATCTGCAGTGGACTGAAAGCTGCTTCCCCAGTGTCATCTCTCATTTCATGCCCCCCAAGTCACATCCTTACTGCATGTTTCCTCACTTCTTACTTTATATGTTTTCTTCCGTCCTCATACTTATGTAGCCAGTAAACCGTTTCCATGACGTTCCACTGCATTTCCAGTCTGTCCCAAGACCTGGCCTCTCTCTCCAGTCCGGATGTCCACTGTTTATTTTCCCTTTTTGGAAGGGGGGGTATATCAGATGAGGGCTTTTCCACAGTTTCACCCCCCCCTATTCTTTAATTCATGTTGTTCTCTCCTCCCTGTTTTTTAATCCATCCGTCCCTGCATACTGCCTCCCCCCCCCAGTCTGTCCGCCCCGCTGTCCCTGAAGCCGGCTGTATAATGAGCAGGGGAAGAATGTGGGAAGAATGTGTCTTTCATCTGGGGCGTTTGATGAAAACAAAAGCGAGGGGTGAGAGACGGTGCCGTGCCCCCCCTCGCCCACTGGCCTGCCCCCAGGGCACGCCCCTGTATCTGCTCCTCGGGTCGCTGGAGGCCGCCCTCGTAGGGATTCCTGAACCGGGGCCTTAACCTCACGCATCCGTCACCCTCTTCACAGCTCGGAGATAAGGAGCTCAGCTCTGCAGTCCGTGGCCCAGAGGCAGCATGGCTCTTAAATATATTTTCCATTAATGAGCGTTAAAAAGGCTTAATTCCTCACATCACCAGTGGAGTCGAGCAGCACACTTCTGGGAACCTATAAAATAAATATATGCTGCGTTACAATTTAATTACCCGGCAGTGTCCCTCACTAAAACCAAGCATCATTCATCACAGAGGGAAGTTAAGTCCAGTGCCTTTTCTGTGAAACGCATTTACCTACAGAGGATTGGGGGGTGGTCAGCGTGCACAGAGACCCCTCCCCCAGGTGCCTCGTGTTAACATCTGTAAACGTTTAAAGGTGCCGGTCAGTTTGGGCACGGCTCTTTGCCCGAGTTCCACAGGTGGTGTTTTCAGTGGAGCGGATAATGGAAGCATGGCTGCAGACGCCAGTGGGGCCCGGCTGAGCGACTTTAATTAAAGATAAACACCCTGAGGCAGGGGGGGCCGCAGGAGTGGGGGCCGTCATGCGGGACTCTGGCTGCGGTGCTGTCAGCTGTCTGTACACCGTTACTTATGCTTGTCTACCGCTTGGCCTCTGTCCTTAATACTATGTCATCCCCCCCCCCCCCCTCAGATCGCCAAGTTACGGCAGCAGCTACAGCGCAGCAAACACAGCAGCCGGCACCACCGGGACAAGGACCGCAAGTCTCCCTTCAATGGCAGCCATGCCGCCATCAGCCAATCACAGGTCAGAATTCGTAGGACTCTACATGCTCCTTTAATTTACTTAATATATGTAGGATATGTTTTTTTGCTATATATTTTCATTACCTTTTGTCTCACTCTTTTTATATTTCTCTATAATTTGCACGTTTCAATCTTGCAAGCCTCATCAGAGGCTTGCAATCACAGGCAAGAATACATAGGACTGTACATGCTCCTTTATTGATGGCCACTCTATCATCAGCCAATCACAGGCGAGAATACATAGGACTGTACATGCTCCTTTATTGATGGCCACTCTATCATCAGCCAATCACAGGTGAGAATACATAGGACTGTACATGCTCCTTTATTGATGGCCACTCTATCATCAGCCAATCACAGGTGAGAATACATAGGACTGTACATGCTCCTTTATTGATGGCCACTCTATCATCAGCCAATCACAGGTGAGAATACATAGGACTGTACATGCTCCTTTATTTTGATGGCCACTCTACTATCAGCCAATCATAGTTAAGAATGCACACAATGCACTCTTCTTGTTGGATCCTGTGACACCCATAAATATTCTCTTAGGCATATCAAGGTATGTGACTGTGAAAATAATACCTCTTACCTTTTTTAAGTTTATGTATCGGGTTTGTAAATCATCTGACTGCTGGCAACATGGTGATTCGTCAAGAGATGGGTGAGTTTTTGCCAGTGGGTGGACAGCGGCAGGTAATGTTGGCAGAACCAGTGCTAACTTCAGAAGCCACGGTGCCTTGCGCCATTGGGCTCCTCACTGGGGCCGTGATTTAGTCAGACGGCAAGTCATGGTTGATGTGTGACACTTAGAGCACCATTTAGCCTGCACAATGACGGTTGAATTCAGTGCTATACATGGATACATCACCATGTTCAGAGCAGGTTCAGGATCGCTTGTAAATGTGCAGGTTTGAGGGCGGAGTCTCTGTGTGCTTGTGAACGTGTATATCAGGGCACCTGGACATTCACTTTTCTGTGCAAATGTGTGTGATTTGTACACTGGTTCATTTCACCAAAGCTTGTTGCTGTATTTGTTTGATTTGTACGTGTGTGTTGCCCCTTTGGAGCCCATGTGCGTCCTTCCCCTCTCTCCGCGTCCGTATGACAGGGCCGCCCGCGCTGGCCAGGTGCGGCTTTATTCACCCCCCTGAAAGGCGCCTCCTTGTCAGCGCATTCAATGGCCCAGACACTGGGCCCTGGCCTTCAGCTGCTAGCCAGTCTTTGTGTTTGCCCACAAATCAATTCGCCATTTGGTCAGCGGGCCCCACCAACGGCCCCGGCTGAGCTTGGCGCTGCCAGCAGCTCAATTCATAGCGTCCTGTGTGTGTGTGTGTGTGTGTGTGTGTGTGTGTGTGTGTGTGTGTGTGTGTGTGTGTGTGTGTGTGTGTGTGGGGTGTGGGGGGGGGGAGATCTCTAGGTGGTTGTGATAGTCTGGGCCCTTCTGTCACAGCTGCCTCTGGCTTGGAAATGATGTTCATTGTGCCTCTGGATCATCCACACAACTGCGGTGGTTTCCAGTGTGTCTCTGAACGGACCATAGGGTTCTGTCGAGTCCCGGCTTTTGTTTGATGTGTGATCACCCCTGGGTGATCCAGGCTGTGTCATGCCAAGATGGACACAGTGTCCCCTCCGGTTGGCCCTCCGGTGTGTCTGGTGCTGAGAGAGTGCCCCCCCATAGACAGGCAGTCCCGTTAACATGCAATGATTTAAAAAAAATTGCAGAAAATTTGCAGATACTCTGCAGCAGGGACAGTAATCAATCGACAGTCACGTTACTGATTGTTGTGAGCAGTTAGCGTCGGAGCCGATGACGGATTCAGGCCTTGTCCAGACCTGGCATGTTGCATATACGTAGGTGTGTGTGTGTGCACACGCTGTACACCATGGTCTTCTGAGCCGTAATTAAAGGGGTGGCGTGTCTGTCTCCTCCCACTTTCTCTGGGGTCGCTCTGCTTTGCATTAGCCATGATGGTAAGCAGCTGGTTCTGAGCGCTGCTGAGTTGCCCGTTGATCACGGCATTGTGTGTTTGTGGGGAATGTTCATTCGCCAAGCCGGTCCGGGAATTAAACGTGTCTTCCCAGAAAATGCCCCGGCATAGCATATGCACCAGGACAGGCAGCTGGTGGGGTTAAACCACATTCTTCAGCTGACAAACCCTAGAGAGGAGGGAGAAGAATACAACTGTTGATTCTCAGCATTCATGCGGCAGCACTGTGCCTGCACGCCTGCCCCCTTCAGTTAGCTCTCATTTTAACCCCAGTCTCACCACCCCCCCCCAATCGAGGCTAATGACATTGATGTAAAACCAGGCTGGGTGTTAGCATGAGCGTGACCTCTGTTGGGAACCTGGGGCAGGGGGGATTGGAGTGGGGGGAGGAGAGAAGGCGTAGGCTGGGGGTTGGGGGTGGAGATGAAGCAGCAGTCCGTGTTACAGTGCTGTTAGGCTGCAGTGCTGTTAGGCTGCAGTGCTGTTAGGCTGCAGTGCTGTTAGGCTGCAGTGCTGTTAGGCTGCAGTGCTGTTAGGCTGCAGTGTGGGGAACAGGCAAGTGAGAGAAACATTCATTGGGTTAACGGACGTGATTTACAGGAAGTAAATTCCATCTGACCAGGTGCCGCTGCAGCTGTGAAGCACATGGATAGCTGTTGGTTTAGGTCTGATGAAGGACTCGTGTGAATCTCTGAAAAGCCGGCAGATGTTTAGCGTATAAAATGCTGAAAAGTATTATTAAGTGCCAGTGAAGTAAACGCAGGTCAGTTTTGTGCAGGTAAGGAGAAGCGGTGGGATGTGCAGGTGGTGTCTGTGGTGACCCCTGTGAGGCCATGTTGGAAAGATCCCAGATAAGAAACTGCATATACAGGGGACACAATTCCCAGGGCGGAGTAATTCGTCCAAACCCTGGTGCCGCATGGAGTGTTGGGTGAGTGGTTGGTGAGCCAAACTTACCAGTGCTCCTGTAACTCTTTCAGTGGCCAAGGTCGGGAGGCAGGCATCGGCTGAGTATTTCAGAGGGGGGCAGTGTGTTTGCACATGGCTGCCTGGTTAGAAGTCAGTTTCACTTGTCTTTATTCCAAATTGCATTTCTTGTCTCATTGCTTCTCACCAGTAAATCATCTGGGCTTATTCAGGTCTGTCATAGTTTTGTCCAGAACCTGAGGTTGGTTTCCAAAGCAGTCTGGGTGGCAATGCTGCCCACTGGTGGGGAAAATGGGAAACAATCTAGGAATTACTTATCTAATTTCTTGAGGCTTTGCACATTTATTTGCAGAAAATTTGCACCAACATGTGGTCTACTATTTTCCTTAGAGCGATCAGCCTTCCTCATTTGCCCTAGCCTATGCAAGATGTGACCCAAGACCGTGTGACCATTTTGGAAGCCAATTATCGGTGCTTCCTGTTATTCAGGATCTGAAAGTTACCAAGCATTCAAAGACATGACAGGACGTCTCCCTGTGTGCTGGAGGAGAAACTATTAGCACGCGATCTCTAATTAAAGTCAACTGTAGGTTGAGCAGACTCCATCTGTGCAGTCTGTTCAGTGGAGATGATGGGGGGGGGGCTGCGGAGCTGGTCTCGGGCTGACACTGTGGACCGGCCAGACAGACAGTGCAGGCTATGGCCTTCCCTGATTGGCCTACCTACCCCAATCCCCCACCCATGTGAACTGTGAGCATGTTGAGTGCTCAGACTCAAACTAGAGGGTTGCTGGTTGGGTCTGCCTGTGCTACCCCCTCCCTGGGTGTCCTGTTGGTGCTGATTAATTAAATCCCAGCAGGGAGCAAAATCTCCAATTCAGTTGGAGGAGTCTCAGCTGATTTTAAACACGAGTTCCTCACATGTGCTTCAGATTGGTAGTAAATATCTTGTTCCCACCCAGCTGGTCACTCTCTCCTAAATCCATAATTCACAGATGTAAACAGACACTGCAGTGGCTCTGCAGACAGCCGGCATTCTGTTGTTGGTTTCGGAAGCAAACATTCGCTGACAGACCTGACAAAGGGGATGCTTCATTTGGTGCAGCACGCTATCCTGTGAGAGTCAGTCAGGCTTCCTGGCGTTCTCTGACAGCATGACATTCTATCACTACTCCAAATGTCCAGAAAGTTCACTGGAGGAATGGAGGAGTGCGTTCCTTGAATGCACGTGTGCGCTTGTCTTTGTGTTTGGGGCCCATCTCACTCCACGCAGACAAATTAGGCCAGCCTGTCACATGGCAGCCAAGTTTTGAAACGCCCCACTTTTTTTCCCAGCCCTGCCCCAGTTCGGCACCGCCTTGTGAAACTGGGAGACGTGGAAGGGCCTGTCCCAGCTGACGACAGACTGGTTTAAAATAGACGGCGCTGTGGCCCCAAATGGCGTCCGGGGGACGAGGGCACCGGCCCGGTCCTGCTCTTTGTACGGACCCGGCCTGCGGACGATGGTTACCGGTAGATCTAGACGCAGCCTGACAGCTGCCCCGCGAGAGACCGTCACGCTCTCAGCCACGTCGTGGCTCTGCAGCACGCTTCTGTCCAGAACCTTCCGTGCTTCGGCTTCCTGTTTCCGAAACGTTCCATAGCTGCTTCTCAGATGACAGGGAGTCATTTTCCTGAAAGTCACAGATGTAACAGGAGCATTCCGCCTCGTGTGTTATGTGGAACTGTGGCAGGTATTGGCTACAGGGGAACAAGGACTGCGGCCACTGCTGTTGTACCCTTATGCTGTACCTGAAATGACTCGTTTTACTGCTGCATGTGTAAATAGATGTGAAGTTAATACTAGTATTTTGTGACCGGCTATTGGTGTGTGTGTGTATGTGACTCTGTTCCCAAGGATGCCAGCGCTCATCACATTTACAGCTTTGTTTGCTGCTGATCTGCTCTATCGCCTGCCAGCTGTTCCAGGTCTAGTTGCTCCTAAAGTCCCTCCTGCTGAATCCGGGCTACCAGACACTCTGGTCCAGCACTGTCAAGAGGATGAGTCGTCCTGGACGGGCTTGTGGGAAAGGGGGGGTGAGCAGGTCGGCAGAGTCTGGGGGGGGGGGGACATGGCCCACTGGGGTTTTGTTAGCCTCTCAGCGCTGAGAGTTGAGTGCCCAGTTCGGTTGTCATGTTACAGGGAAAAGTGAGTCAGGGAGGGAGGGAGGGGGGGAGTAAATAGGAGAGGAGGAGAGAGTGAGTGAGACAGAAGGAAGCAGAAGGAAGGATAAAATTTAAGGACTTTTCAGGATGACTGGAAGCGGGCATCGCGGAAAGGTGAGGGGAGGCTTTCCTGAAAGCTGCTTGTTTATGCCTGAGTCTCTGCGTTAGTGGTGCTGGACTGTGGAATGAAACGGCGGATCGGCACCCGACATGCAGCAGGATGGAGGTTCACAGCTTGGTTCATCCTCCCTGCTCCCTTTCCCATCTGGGCTGTCCGGGAGGGTGATGTTCCCGTCGGGTGCTTTGTGACTCCCTACGGGAGTCGGCTGTCTCCTAGCGGTGCCACATCTCTGCCGCATGGAGATTCGGTCACCTGCTGGCACTGGCAGCCAGAGGGGTCATCCATGTGCGGGCTGGACACGGGGCTCTCGGGCCGTCTGCGTGAGGCTCCAGGAGGCAGCCAGTCTCAGGCTGGGAGCAGAGATCTGCCAGGGAAACCGAGTTATGTAACAGCGTGAGGCACAGCGGGGTGAGGGGGAGCAGTACAGTGTGTGTGTGTGTGTGTGTGTGTGTGTGTGTGTGGGGCTATGTGATGTTCTCATGGGTCAATGTTTGTGTCAGTATGTAGCTGTGTAACACTGTTTGGGTCAGAGTGTGTAGCTGTGTAATGCTATCTGTGTCAGTATGTAACCCAAACTGAGTCTGTGTGTAGCTGTGTACTGCTGTTTGGGTCTGCATGTGCCCAGTGCTGTATAACGCTGTTTGGGTCTGCATGTGCCCAGTGCTGTGTATCTGTGTTTGGGTTTGCATGTGCCCAGTGCTGTGTATCTGTGTTTGGGTTTGCATGTGCCCAGTGCTGTGTATCTGTGTTTGGGTTTGCATGTGCCCAGTGCTGTGTATCTGTGTTTGGGTTTGCATGTGCCCAGTGCTGTGTATCTGTGTTTGGGTTTGCATGTGCCCAGTGCTGTGTATCTGTGTTTGGGTTTGCATGTGCCCAGTGCTGTGTATCTGTGTTTGGGTCTGCATGTGCCCAGTGCTGTATAACGCTGTTTGGGTCTGCATGTGCGCAGTGCTGTGTAACGCTGTTTGGGTCTGCATGTGCGCAGTGCTGTGTAACGCTGTTTGGGTCTGCGTGTGCCCAGTGCTGTGTAACAAACTTTGGGTCTGATTGTGTGCATCTGTGTTTGGGTTTGCATGTGCCCAGTGCTGTGTATCTGTGTTTGGGTTTGCATGTGCCCAGTGCTGTGTATCTGTGTTTGGGTTTGCATGTGCCCAGTGCTGTGTATCTGTGTTTGGGTTTGCATGTGCCCAGTGCTGTGTATCTGTGTTTGGGTCTGCATGTGCCCAGTGCTGTGTATCTGTGTTTGGGTCTGCATGTGCCCAGTGCTGTGTAGCTGTGTTTGGGTCTGCATGTGCCCAGTGCTGTGTAGCTGTGTTTGGGTCTGCATGTGCCCAGTGCTGTGTAGCTGTGTTTGGGTCTGCATGTGCCCAGTGCTGTGTAACACTGTTTGGGTCTGCGTGTGCCCAGTGCTGTGTAGCTGTGTTTGGGTCTGCGTGTGCCCAGTGCTGTGTAACGCTGTGTTTGGGTCTGCGTGTGCGCAGTGCTGTGTAACGCTGTGTTTGGGTCTGCATATGCGCAGTGCTGAGTAACTCTGTGTTTGGGTCTGCATATGCGCAGTGCTGCGTAATGCCATGCTCCCTGCTGGTGGTACTGTGGTGAATAGCTCCTGTGAATCCCCACTGCTGCTCCCTCTGTGGTCTGAACCGGTGCTGTGCCCTTTCCCCTCTGTCCAGGTACCCATTCCCAAGAGCATCCTGGTGCCCATCCCCATCTCCAAGTCGACGGTGTCCCGATTCCGGAACAGCGTGGAGGGGCTGAACCAGGAGATTGAGCGCATCATCATCCACGAGCCAGGAGATCGTGATGAGCAGCTCATGGTGAGACCCCCCCCCCCTGTGGCCACCCCTGTTTCTTCTCCATGTCACATTGGCGCTATGTAACCTGCATATCTGTGTCACGCTCTCTCCCAGCCTCAGGACGTCCCCGATGGCCACCGAGCCCCCCCGCCCCTGCCCCACCGCAGCAGCAGCACCCGCAGCATCGACACCCAGACGCCCTCGGGAGGTAGAGGAGGCCTCACGGCTGGTGGGGGAGGTGGTAACCACAGCAACAACAGCAGCCGCTCCCAGTCCACGTCCCCCACCTTCCTGACGGTGACCAGCGACGCAGGGCCGGAGAGCCCCTGCTCCAGCGAAGAGCTTCTGAATGACGGGCGAGAGAAAGGTGACCTCCCCCCACAGAGCTGGATAATATTTATATAAAATTATAATTGTCATGAACTTAAAGTGCAGGCTGTCATGGGTAATTAAATTGAAGGTTGACAGTATTTTCATGGACTGCTTGTATGTGTAACCAAATGCTCTTGCTTTAAGATGGTTCCATTTAAGGTATTTTGACTTTACAATGGTGCGATAACAATGCACATTCAGTAGTCATCAAACGTTGAATTTTAATCTGTTCCCAGGCTAGGGATATACCATACGATACTTTCTACTGATGCAAGCATCCATGCAGCCACGCGTTTCTGTAGCGATTGCAAATGTAAACATGCCATACAGTGTTTAACAGCGTATCATACAGTGTTTTTTCTGTATTTAACTAAAACTTGTATTCATTTATTTACTTTTCAATTACTGGTATTTAGTTACAGTAATTATTTAGTGACAGTAGTTAGCTGGTATATCGCATACATATTCAACGTACGATATATTCCATTTATGGTCCATCGGAAAGTAACGCCATTTTAAATCGAGGAGCAGCTGTGTATTATTTCCTGGTTGGCTTGTATTTGCTTCTGAATCATGCTCTGACAAGCACATGTGACAGGAGATCCTTCTGCCCACAGATCCGTATCCCAGTTCCCCCCTCCCCAAATACGCCTCGTCCCCCAAGCCCAACAACAGCTACATGTTTAAGAGGGAGCCGCCAGAGGGCTGCGAGAGGGTCAAGGCCTTCGAGGAGACACCGTGAGTCGCATCTGCACCCGCCGCTGGGCACCATAAACCGCCGGTGTGTTTCATCATGTCACGCTGGTACTTCCCCGCCCCATTTCAGCTCCCGGCTGCCGCATGAGATCCCACAATTCCTGTGCCCGGACAGGAACAAGGTCAACTTCATCCCCAAGAGCGGCTCTGCCTTCTGCCTGGTCAGCATCCTCAAGCCCCTCCTTCCCACACAGGAGCTCACCTTTAAGGGCGGGCATGGGCCACCCCCCTCCGTGGGCCCCTCCCCGCTCTACCCTGAGCCAGACCAGCGTGTGTCTCGGGGCACCAGCACTTCCAGCCAGCAGTCCTGCCTCCCATGGCACCTGGAGGAGCCTGACAGCTAAGAGGCGCTACACCACACATGAACACTGCCCCCACTAGGCCAAGCACGTGTACTACAGTGTCTCCCTCATGAATGTGGTTCCACCCCCCCACCACTGCCAGCTCTTTCCAAAACAGAAAAGGCCTGATAGGTTTCTTAGGTACTTTTCAGCTGGGTTACCGTGAGGCATAGGTGGCCCCTTCTGACCCCGAAACCACAGAACAGCGCTCAGGAACAGGCACGCCACACCATGCCGATTTCAAAACTCCGCTTGTGTCCTTGATGGGTTTTTTTGTTTTTACTTTTTTTTGTTTTTGGCCTAGAGACACTTTGATGGGAAAATGATTTCTAAAAATGTACCGGTGAGCTTTCCTGGAGGAGCATAGACAGGACTCAGCTTTATGGGGACCAAGCTGGCCTGCTTCACCGCAAAAGTCTCATGTTGTATGTGAGTGAGAGGTGCGTGAGCGCGTTTGGTAAGGGAGCGCAGAGGCGAGTGTATCCTGACTCTGGTTGTGTGGGTGGATATCTGGGCGGCTCCTGTGTGTGGTGTGTGTGTGTGGTTTTTACATTTTATGTGCTTTTTATTTGTGGTTTAAACATGATGGAAATAGGGTTAGCGGAAAAAAATCAGGAAAGTGTGTCACAGGACGGCAGCCTCTGGCCAGATAAATCACCTGAACTGGTCACCACAGTGATCTGTTGGTCCTCCACCCCCATAAGGCAGTCTGCAATCTGCATGACCGGCTCAGTAGCTGATAGTTAGTAGAAACAAGTGTGCAGGTGGTGAAACTGGACAAAAAATGTGGGTGGATGGCTGTCCAGGGGCCACTGAGACGACCAGGCTGTACATCTAGCAGAAGGGAGATCCGACCGGAGCCAGACTCAGAACCGTAACTGGACCACAGTGAAGCCAGGCCTAGTCTGAGAGATGATTCCAAACTAGCCGCAGGTAACTGGCATGGGAACATTGTCTGGGTAAAACACCCTACGTCTTCAAGATGTTCTTTTCAGTGTTTATAGTAGCTAAGGTTAAGGTGCAATGAACGAGCGAGTGGTGTTCCATTTGTCTGAAATGTGCACACGTTCAAAGCTGAGGTGTTCTGCCTCACTGATCTGCGACCTGTTTTACCCAGAATGGCTCATATTCCACTCCCTCTTTATTGGTATTTAATGGCGACCTGCTACAGTGAGTGAGTACAGTGTTTATGTTGAAGCCCAGTGAAGCCTCTACCTTCGTTTTAAACTGTCAGCTGAAATTGAGATGACCTTAACGGTGCGAGTATGTGGACCTCGTGAAAGCAGATGCTTAGTCAGCTTGCGGGACTCCGGCCTGTACGCACACATCGCCACGTCAGAGTCATCTCTGTTCTTTTCAGGGTCGAGGGCTTGGTCCAAAAAAGCAGAACCTTCCTGTGTGTTTCTTTTGGTCACTTTCCATCACCCTCATTATCAGTTATCACTTTTAGTACCATTTTAATATGTTGTGCTTTAAGGAAACGATGTTACTTGAATATTCCAGCACTTTTCCCTGCATTGCGTCAGTCAGTTATATACGGCTGTCTGATAAAACAGATATTTAAAAAGGCCTGTTTGTTTCTTACAACTTATGACTGCTTGCGTAGTTCTGCCCTCAGGAATGTAACAAAACAATGCAGCATTTCTATTAAATGCAAATATAGACTATATCAACATCAATACCTTCTTTTCAGTAGTTAATGTATCATATTCAGACAGAACACCTTTCTGTGTGTGTGTCATTTCTAGATAGTCCTACCTGTTGACAGACCTAATCGTAAAGTAACTGACTAAAAGATCAGGAATGTGTAGGTGTGAGTGAAGGTCTTTACCAAGGCATTCAGAGATAGTGCTTTGATTCAGTTATTGCAGGAGACGTATATTTTATTACTGCATATCGGTTTCCCGTCCCTTCTCTACTATGTTTGTATTTAATTTGGGCTTTTCTCCCAGTCCCCATTTCCTCCCCGAGGTCCATCTATCTGACGATCAATAAAACTGCACTTGTTGTAAACGTCGCCTTTGTGGTCACTGCCTCACAGACAGCCCACGATGTAATCAGATTTAAACAGTGACGCATCATACTGCTCAAGGTACACAATTCAAAATGTAATCCTTCTACACTGGTCTTTTAAACAGGTGGGGGGGTGGGATCTGTACCTCAAAGCCTGGGAAACGCACTTGTGAAGTCATACCTGTCAGTATCCATATGGCATAAAAGCATTTTACATTTAAAAACAAAACCCTGATTGGATTTCTAAGGGTTGCACAACAACCCACCAGACACCATCCGTCTGCTGAGATGGAGTGTTACAGAATAAATTAGCTGAAGTGGCCATTTAAACGGCTAGAGGTGTTGCTGGATATATCAGGGTAAAGGCCCTCTTGTACCCTATCTACTTTCGGACCAGACTGATAGATTAACACGCAGAACAGCCTTGCCAGGATCTGCTGTGAATGTTGCCGTCTCTCACCTCAGCATGCCTGCTGTTCATCCATCCATCTTCCGACCCTTCATCCTCGTCTAGGTCACAGGGATCTTGCAGCCTGTCCCATGAGGTACAGGACACCAAGCAGGGCACGTCCTGGAGACGAGGGCTAGTATACAGATTTTAGAAAAACACTAACTAACATCTAACAAACATCCTTATGACATAAACCACACTCGGGTCACGTTGGGGAGCATACACTGATACAGCGCGTTGCTGCATCCACCACACAGCAAAATTCCTCAGGATCTTGGCCGCCGACCCCCCAGGGAGATACACGGTCCAGTACCACCCTCTGGAGATGGGCGTCCCCTTAGCCTGGTCCAGCCACTTGAGTCAGCAATGAGGATCCTGTGAGCCGGATCACCCTCAGGGAAACGCGCCACATGGCCGTAGTGCCGTAACTGACGCTCCCTCACAATGCAGGTAATGTGCCTCATTCAGGACTACTCTAGCAACCGCTCGTTCAACACAAAGTCAAACCAGCGCTACCCAAGGATTCTCTGAAGAGACACAGTACTGAAGGAGTCCACTCTTTGTCTCAGCTTACTGGATGGGGTCTATGTCTCACAGCCATACAGCAAGACATAGAGCACCAGGACTCTAAAGACTTGGACCTTCATCCTCTTACGAAGATATCGGGAATGCCACACACCACATTCCAGTGACCTCATGACCCCCCATACTCTTCCAGTCCGTTTGCTGACTTCATAGTAAGAGTCACAAGAGACAAGAATGTCACTGCCAAGGTAGGTAAATCTCTCGAAAAGATCGACATTATCCGCGCAGACAGAAACACTACTAATGGCTGTGTCTAAGAAGTCATTAAATCCCTGGATCTTGGTCTTTATCCAGGACACCCGCAATCCCAAACATTCAGACTCCTCGCTCAGTCTCCCGAGAGCCCCAATCAGAGCCTCCACTGGCTCTGCTAAGATCACGGCATCCATGGCAGTAAATCTTTCTTCACCAACAGATGCCCCACAGCTACTGGAGCCCACGACCCTGCCCACAACCAGTCTATACAAGCATTAAACAGAATAGGAGCAAGAACACACCCCTGGTGAACCCCAGAGTCAACTGGGAAGAACGCAGTGGTTGTCCCTCCACCTTGCACAGCACTCACAGTACCAGTGTACAGGCCGGCCATGTCATCCAGAAGCTTTGGGGGGATCCCACAAAGTCTCAGAATATCCCACAGGGCAACTCAATGAGTCAAATGCATTAAGAAAATCGACAAAGGCTGCAAAGAACCTCTGCCGATATTCGCACTTGCACTGGATGAGAACCCTCAGTGCAAGGATACGGTCGATGGTAGACTTCTTAGGCATAGAACCAGACTGCTCCGGTCGCTGACAGCCAAGCAAGTGATCACGGATCCCCTTAAGGATGACCCTAGCAAGGACCTTAGCCGACACTGGAGGCAGTGTTACCCCCTGTAGTTGCCGCTACAACTCCTGTTTTTCCATCCCCATCAGGGATGATGCCTGACTCCCAAATGGAAGCAAAGATTGCCTGCAATGTCTGGAGAAGTTCAGCCTGGATAGCACAGATCCCTGTGGCCTTCCCTGCCCCCAGCTGACTCACCACCCGTGCAATCTCAGTGAGATTGGGTGGTTCACAATTGATCGGAGGATCAGCTTTGAGAACAATAGACCCAGAGATGTCCAACATCCTAGCTGGAGGGTCAGCTTTAAACAACTGTTCAAAGTAGCTGGCCCAGCGGGTCACAACTGCAGTGTCATCTGTAAGGGCCGTTCCATCACCCGCCCGTACTGCAAATCTCAGAGGAAGAGATTCAAGATGTGCATAATGCTTCGATTCCTTTGTAGGCAGGATGTGAGTCACAAAACCACAGATGGTGTGTCACCTGCTCACAAATTCGTCTAATAAATGCCTCCTTACCTGCCCTCAGAGCCCTCACAGCCGTCCTTCTCAGTTCCCATTACATACTGGAGTTGCCACCCAGTCGTGCACTACGACTCCTCCCGATAATCTCCAGGGTGGCCTGTGAGATGAAACACCTCCTTCTGGGAACACTGGCAACACCAACACAGCCTTCTGCAACCTTCAGGCTCTTATCACGGAAGGTCTCCCGCATCACATTAGAGTCAGCAGTCCCACCCAAGTCTGCAAGTTCCTCACACAAACTGTGTGCAAACTCATCAGAAAGATTCAAGAGGGATTTATTGTCAATACAGCAATATACATGGTATATCGTGCATCGAAATGCCGTTTCACCCAGCCATCCCCATGATGCATAGAATATAAAATATAGAAAAATATAAACAGATTACACACTTAAGTACCTTGAGAGCTAAAAAAAAAAAAAGAAACAGCTTGATCTTGGAGTCTGGCTAAGTACAGCCTCATTCTCCCACTAGGTGGTAGCCTACTAGATCAAAGCTGAATCTTCAGAGTAGCAACAAGAAGTCTGTAGTCAGAATTCACAAACTGGACACTTCTGTAGACCCTGCAGTTCTGCAGGAGCCTCCAGTGTCTGCCCACAAGGATAAGCTCGATCTCCTTCAAGTCCAACGATGTGGCTGCAGGGCATTGGAACCAGGATCCAGAGACCTGCAGCCACTCTCACCACAGTCTCCAGACCCATGGGGACTGACACAATCCTCATAGCTAGCCCTGTCAGTGCCAGTGGTCGCACTGAAGTTACCCATGACCAGAGGAGTGTCACCTTGTGGGCACCCTTCAACCACTGAATGAAGTTGCGAGTAAAATGTCTCCCTCAACAAGATATCACTCACCATGGTCAGAGCATACACTGCGACAACAGACAATACACCCAAGAAGTGCCTTAGCCTGAGTCTCATAATACGCTAATTGAAAGGAGTGACGTCAGACACCATCGGAAGGAGCCGATCCGCTACAGCAACAGCTACTCCCTGAGTATGGCAGCCGTCAGACCGACCAGACCAAAAGTAGGTGTACCCACCTACAGAGATCTGGCCACTCCCCGGGCTGCGTACCTCAGAGTGTGCTGCCACCGATATGCAGAGTTTACGAAGCTCCCCCGACAGCAGAGGGAGATGGTCATCTTGCCGGAGAGACAAGAAGTTCCATGCGCCTACCTAGATGGGTCGCTTCGAACTGGAACCCGAGTGCCGCCATGTAGCAGGCGACGCCTCAGCACCACACCAGCCCCGATCCCCAACACGCCCGACCCTATTAGCTCTCCGACACGTCCAGGGATGGGGCTCCAGAAGGCTTCTCCCCCATCCCCTTCATAGTGTGTGCAGCCTTCCTGTGGGCAGCTGCAGCAGAGTATCTAGCTCGTTTTAATCGAGAAATTGTGAGTTGTGTTATGGTGGCTAATCCCGCCACCAACCCACAAAAGATTCCTGCAAGTTGGAGGACCGCTTGCAGGGCGGCCGGATGCAGTTTAACGTCACTGATCACCAATTATCATTTGCTCCCCAAATAGCTTTGAAATCAGATTTAAGTGCATTACGTTCTGCTACATAATCTAACTTTACTGTTTTTGTCCCCTTTTTGGCAAAACTGTTTCTGTATATTACACAGACAACAGGAAATAATAGCGCTGCTTATATTGTCCCATTACGGAAAGTCTCATGATCTCAGCACATTCCAGTGCAAAGTTATCTTGCCATTTACCCAGCTAGCCAAGGAGGGTTGCCATGACGATGTATTTCAGAAAATCCTGCAAAATCATTACAGTGCACACACAGAAAGCCTGGTAGATTCATTCGCCGTAAGTCAAACTCATTCATCAGTTTTTTTTTTTTTAAACTGAAACCTAAGCATCAGAACAGACCAGCTCACATGTTTGGAGGTGGCCGAGTTCGCCCCAAATCCAGGCCCGGGGTGTCGATCCTAGTACGTTCCGCAATTCTAAACCGGAGTGGTCGATGGCATCTGGGTTGGACTGCAAATTCCGACCTTAAGCTAGGAGTTAGCATGGCCAGTCAATACCTATGGCACATACAGAACTTTTCCACTAATTATGGGCTATTTAATTAGCTTTGCTCACCATTGTTGAGTGTAACTGCATGCTATATTTTTGAACCCACAAAATAGTAATGGGTTGGATAAAAGGGCTCACATGCGCCACCCAGTGGTGCAAAACATATAGGCCACCAGGGGCAATGAGAGAAGCCTGAATGCCAGGCTGGGGCGTGGAAGGCATTTGAAAAGATAGTCATGCGGGGGTGGGGGGGGTGGCGGCTACGGATTCTTCTGGCGACCTCTGAATGGCAGAGCAGCACCGTTCACACGAGAGGGACAGCATGGAGGCCTTATCCAAACATGGGCACAGCTGGCCAGGGGTTCTGCCACAACCTCACCAAGCTGGGGCGTTTGTCCCATAATAAAGGGACAAAGCACCCCTGCTTCACCTCCACCTTTTCCCTGAAGACAGTCGAGATAGTTGTTTCTTTTAGGGTTGACCTTCGTGTTCATTAAGGGTAATGTAAATATTTGACGTAGTGATTCCACTTCCCCATTACCCTCCCCTCCTGGCCTGTGGTCACCATGGGCAACAGCAGCAGGCTGCCTATCGCGGCATCACAGCGGCCTGGGTAAGGTGACACGAGGACGGCCGGCACCGAGGAGACCGCACGTCTGACGCAGGCTCTGGCAGCTTCACGCACACACAGACAGAGTTGGCGGCAGCGCTTCAAAAAACAAACCGTGGGTAGGGCTATTCCACACTATGGGAACCAGCAAAATAACCAATGGGAAGCAAGTTAAACAATTTGGTAATCAACAGGGCATGATAATCCCATTTAACGTGGGCTTGGAAACCCCTTTTCTCCCATGGATGCATGGCGCACACGCACACACACACACACACACACACACACACCTCATGAGGAATGCGCGGCGCGCATGCACACACACACACCTCACGAGGAAGCCGACCACACACACACACACACACACACACCTCATGAGGAAGCCAACCACACACACGAGGAAGCCAACCACACACACACACACACACACCTCACGAGGAAGCCAACCACACACACACGAGGAAACCAACCACACACACACACACACACACACCTCACGAGGAAGCCAACCACACACACACACACACACACACACACACCTCACGAGGAAGCCAACCACACACACACACCTCACGAGGAAGCCAACCACACACACAGTCGCCATTCACCATGTGAAGCCGTGAGAGGCCTGCAAAGATGGAACAATTACAGATAACTACATAATAGCCCATATTTCCCCAATCGATAACAGCACCTGGCAAACCAAGGTCATCTTCACAGTACAGTTTATCCAGGGAATTCTCACACCCACAGATCTGCTCTGTCAAAGCAGCACACGGAAAAACATACTGAGCCAGCTGAAGGTCTTCTGGCATTTACACCTCATACAGCTGCAAAGATCTGGTATTCGTTTGTGTAAACAACCCACACTCTTAGTATTTTGTAATCAGAGCACAGCAACAGTAAAGTGACAGATTTAAAAACCATTAGCCTGAGAGGGATGATGAAAGCTAAGTGGACAAAGAAGGCTTAGAGCTCATGGTGGACTGTGGCACGGGTTCGAGACTACCAGAGAAGCTGGCGGCACTGTGAGCATCACCCTTACCATAGCAGAGCTCTTCTGTGACTGCAGTCCAGGTGCCACATGGAAGATGGACGAGCAAAGCAGTGAGATCAGGACAAAGAGCAGGAAGTGATTCCCAGCTGAATGTCTGTTCTGGAAGAGTGACACCGATTCCCTGGAATCAGGATTATTTATTATCGTTTATCTAATGTATGTCATTTAATCTCATATAGATACAATCTTACACTCCTATGAACACTGTGTAAACGTACATCAGCTGAAACATTTTCTCCAGAGTACATTAGCTTAAACACTGACCTTTACACCACTAGTATAGTTCCTGTTCCACCACTGCCCCCTATTGATCAAATCCAGTATGTGCACAGAGTGGCCTTCTGCAATGGCACTTCTGACTGGAGGCACAGAGCCACGAACCCCAAACCGAGAGAGAGACTGGGAGGCGCAACACTTTCCAGCTCAGGAGCTTCAATGCTGTCGTCCAAAAGGTGGGCAGGCCAAGTTTTTCAGGAAAACTTTTTCAGATATTTGAAAGAGTCGCACAAACATTCATCTGGATATTTGGACTTGAGTTTTTGGTTTCGGAGACTTGGATGTCTGACACGGCCTCTCGTTTAAGTGGACTTGGCATCTGTAGCTGAACACACGCCGAGTCAGATGCAGAGTGAGCGGATTCCTTCAGGCCAGATTGTATGATCCCCATCCTACCAAACACACAAGGCCTGGGCATGGAGGGGGCAATGGGGCCGGGGGGGGGGGGGGGAGGGAGGGGGTCAGCAAAGACCTTTAGACTGCTGTTACTGCTACTGTTGTTAGAATACTGGCTTTATAGGCCTCATGCTCCCTCCCCCCCCCCCCCCCACCCCACACACACACACCAGCTGCAGCTAGAAGACTCTGCCCGTTTCTTGACCAGAAATTCATCTAAGCCAACTGCAACAGTTCTCTGATCCCAGATCAGCTGTAAGGCCGGAAACGTGGCCTTTAGCCCCAGAAATAGGCCGTCCCAGACCTCTCTCTGTAGCCCTTCAGCCTAATCTTCTGGCTGGTGGAATTCTTCCAGGGTAGGGGGCTGCCTTTTACCCTAAGCTGCGTAGGACGGGCCCCAGGCCCCCCATGACCCTGACCAGGATAGGTATTCAGAAGACGGATGGAGGCTCACCATGCCCCCCCCCCAGTTACGCCCACAGGATTCCTCTGGCTCTGATGGGTGGATGGGCCTCATTGTTCACAGTGAGGGTCCATCTCAGGCCTGTTGTTCTGCGACCTCACATAGGAAGAGCTCTCAGCACCTCCACACCACAATTCCCCTCCTGAGCCTGTAAGTTCTCCTCTCTGCCCCTTTGGAGAAGCAGAAAGGTTTTTACTGCAGGACGGAGAATCAGGTGCTCTGAAAGAGAAGGGATTCTCACTGTACTTCAGCTCAGAGCAAACCTGTCCTACAAACTCTATTCCTGCACCCTAGGATGAGGCTGGTATGCCTCAGCTAATAAGAAGTGCGACTTAATGGAAGGGCTCAGAGTGACAGAGATCGATGCCTGTGTCATGGGTTTGAATCCCACAGACGGCAGAGAAGTGGTACTGCTGTCCCGGCTCTGTGTCTGCTGCTTTGGACAAAAGGATCTGCCAGATAAATAAATAAATGTTAAAAACAATGCAAATTTGACTGCAAAATCAGCTATTCAATAAAATTCAACCGAAACGTATCTTTTCTGTGGGGAATAAGTAAGTACAGCCTTACATTTAATACCTGGTATTGACCCCTTTGGCAGATACGTATTGAAAACATTTTATAACTTTTTTTTATTTTTTTATATACATCAGCCTGGAGAAATTGTTGCCTATTCTTCCATGCAGAATCCCTTTAACCGTGTGATGTTGGCGGGATCTCTCATACGACCCTCTTCAAGTCCTCCGGCAACATTTCAGTTGGATTCATTTGACTAGGCTATTCCTAAGCCCCCACCCCCCCATTTCAGTGTTTTGAGCCACTCCTTTGTTGATTTGCCTGTATGTTTGGGGTCATTATCACGTCAAAAGGCCCAATGAAGCCTGAGCTTCATGTTTCTGACAGACTGCCTCTCATTCTCCGGCATGATGTTGATTCACTGTAGGCACCATGATGGCAGGTGGGTCCAACCCTGAGGCAATAAAACAGCCCCAACCCAAAACACTCCCAGCTTCACAGCTGAAGTAAGGTTCTTTTTTCCTAGTTCCGTGTTTTATCCCCAAATACAACACCTGGAACTCTGCCCAAACAATTCCACCGTTGACTCATCTGCCCAGAGCACATTGTCCCAGGAGTGATCTCCCTCATGCTGGTGTTTAATGGTAAATAACAATCTTGAGTTGATATATATTCTTAATCATTTGGTGCATCTAATATTACTTTTTAGGTTAACTGTGGTGATAAATGTAGGGCTACACTAACCTTTTCCTCACAAGAAATTCATATTCTTCTTCATTTTCATTGTATAAAAGAGTAAATTATGAAAAATCGAAGTGTAACTTTTACAATGTTATCACATTTTTCTATCATGATTTAAAATCCAAGTTGAAAAAGACAACATTTTTCATGGGATGTACTTACTTTTTCACGTGACTGTGTATCCATCCATTCTGGTGGGGGTCCGGAGTCTATGAGTGCGAGGGAGGAAACAACCCAGGATGGGGCGCCAACCCATCACAGGGTGCACTCACACACACACCTTCAGGCAATCTGCTAACTGGGGGAAACTGGAGCACCCAGAGAAAACCTCACGACCCCACATGGAGTCAAGGTGGAGACCTGAATCGTGGTCCCAGATGTGTGAAGCATCGTTGCTAACCACTGCACCAGCATGGCACCCCCATGACTGTACAATCTATTACCACGGAATTTGTCAACAAAAGAGTAGCTGAAAGTTTTAAAAAAATAAAGAAATAACCAGCAGTGCCACCAAGTGGAAGAAATGCTAACAGCATAAACATTTCAAGGCAAATTTAAAAAAATGTAATCCTTTAATCTCTATTTCCACAAAATCTGTACTGTCTTATAGTGATATTAGTATAAATAAAATACACAAATAAATATTTGCTTTCACCTGCCCACTCATATTCTACAGCCATTCACAGGGTCTCTGGACCCTATTCCGAGAAAACAAAGGAAGGACATAAGAAGCCAGTCTGACACCTAAACGCAACTCAGACACACCAATTCAGGTTAAACACACACAGCACAGCCTGCCACTTATTCGCCTGAACAGCCTGTGTCCGTATAGGAACTTCAATCTGTTATAACCTCAAAGACTTACCACTATCTAATTATCAAAGCTATTGCATGACACAGCTAAAGACGCAGTCTGTCTTTTCTCACACACCTTCACTAGTCAGGAATAGCCCCTCCCTGCTGGTATTTAGCCTTCATTCGATTCAGTTCAGAGCTAAACTGGGCTGTGTTGTCATACATTTGTAGAGGGTACATAAAATATCAAGGCCCCTAACAGTATGCAATGTAATGTAGTATAAAAGGATTTTCATGGATTTATGTATGACAGTGGAGGGAAAGAGAGAAACTTGTGAAGAGAGACTGTTGAAAAGGGGACGTGGCTCTCGCCACTAAAATGAAACCACAGACTGATCTATGCAGATCCACAGTACTGTGTCAGCAGAGCCTTTTCCAGGATAGTCAGACATTCAGCCGCAATGAATCGTGTCAAAATGCCGCCCTTTGATGCCCTCAAAGGAGGACTGACGGAGCCTTGAGGGACACGCACCATTATCGCACCATTACTGCACCAGTGGCTGTCAAACGGAAGCCCCCAGCCACAAAGCCGCCCTGACAGATGAAGACAACGCTGAACATGAAATGGCTTTTGGAAGAAGAAACTGAAAAAAAATCAACAGAAAACGGGTGCAGCTGAATCAGAGCCGCTGTCAGGAAAATCCCAGCCAGCGCAAAGCCTAAAACCATCTGAGCAAAATCTGTAGCAGCTTCAACATTCATCAGACATTCACACACGTGGTCCATGTGCCCGATTAGGGACGACGAAAACATCAAATCCACATTCACAAAATGAAAGATTCAGAATGCATTACGGATATCTAATCCATTACAAACTCTACTCAGGTTAACATTACACTCAATGTGAAACTGGCAAAATACACGTATAAAGGAGGCCATGCAGACCGTAAGAAACAGACCCTGAGCAAAGCATCGGGGTAATCAGACAGCAGCACACTCCCCCCTCAGCGGTCATTTAAAAGCCGAAGCCGGAGTATAGCGGGGATTTACCTGTCAATGCTGCTACAGGTCAAAGCAGAGGGTGCAAAGTGCAGCCATACTCTGTTACTGAGCCTAACACATATGAAAAGGAAACACAGAACATGCTACAGGAACACGTTACGGATATAAATAAAAATATATAAAGCACATTAAAAACACTCAAAGGGGTATTAAAGAAATGGGACATTTTTTTAAAATAAAAAAAGCTGAAATTCATGAATTCATGACATTTACAATGTTGCATAGATTATGTTTAACTACTATTATGTAACGGTTATGTAACACCATTAAGCCTAAAAAGGAAGCAGGAATCAATTATGAACATAAGGAGTCCGACTGTGTCAGATGGCGTTTCCAAGTTGGATGAAGGATATTATGAAGGTTATTATGAAGGATATTATGCTCATTGTGTGCCATCCAGCAGAGCTGGCTGTAAAACCCAGCTTAATTCTACCCCCTATTGGTATTAGGGTAAAATTACTATGCCATTTGTCACATTACTCACCATGCACATTTATACGTAAGCATTCATTTGCATGAATCAACTCAGTAAGCCTCACCTAAGAGTAAGGGGTTGCATATATTAACTTGGCACACACTGCATATTATCCATACACTGTTCTTTAAAAATTTATCGTAATGCTTGTTAATATTCAACTAAATGTGAGGTCATGCGTTATTTGAGCAGAACGACATTGCCTAGGCTTTTAGGAAAAAGATGTATACAATTTCAAACATGGAAAAAAGTGCATACCTGCACATTTCTTTGGTGGTGCTCATATGAATCGCAGTGCAAGGAGAAATCATCTTGGTCTTCGTTTATGTGAAAGTATTTGCCTGGTAGGGCTGCAAAAGTCTAGGAAATTTCTGTTAATTCCAAAATATTCCTGACTATTCCCTTGGAAAGTTTCCAACTTGGAATATTTCCAAAATCCCTCAGCTTAACTTCCCATGGCACGGAAAGTTTCCAGAAATTTACTACCCCTTTGCAACCCTATTGCCTTTTAGCTTGAAATAGCTCATTAAAATTTAACAAAAATGTTTTAAAGGACTCCATAAAGCAAGAATTGCGAAAAAGGGGAATCTATGAATGAAACAGTGATAAAACTCAAAAGAATCCATCCATCCAGGGGATGGGGAGGCGTCTTTCCCGGAAAGCACAGATCAAATTGTTCCAATTAGTCTTCATAAAATATTATGTATCCATGTCACTACAACAACATCTCAGAAAAACAACTTCTGTCTTTCACAAAGACCGGCTGCTGGCCCACTCTCCACATGTAATGGTAACGATGTGCCGTCTGACGTCTGCTCAGCAGTCAAAGTGGACGCCGAGTCCCGAGGTCACCGAACCCAGCATGAAACGAGCCAGCCGAATCAACCTTTTTAACATTTTTAATTCTTTCATCATACAATCAGTAACAATATTCAGCGAATCATTACGAGTTAAAATGACCATAAAAATAACACTTTCATTTATAGTTGGATCCCCCAGTATCCCACGCACCCCGTTTGGCCGAGCGGCCCGTTGTGGAGCCCAGTTATGCCCCAGCACCAGACACATAGGACGAGTATCTGTAGGTGTAGAGCTTGTTGTCCGCCCCCCCGCTCAGCAGAAGCTAGAGGCGCAGAAAAAAAAGAGCAACATCAGACTGGGAAGTTCAGGTCCACCTCCACACCAGCACACACTTGCTGTAAAGGTCCTACTCAGCTTCGTGTCTCTCTCACACACTCACTCACTCACTCACTCACACACACACACACACACACGTCAAGACCCCCTTAAAGGGCCAGATGCCTAATTTAAATGCACTTCTAATTAAACCACAGAATTGGGGTATTTTACATGTCATGCCCATTAACTGCTCTCTCGGCCCTGCTATTACACACCCCCCCCCCCCCAAAGTGACTCACCCCATCTTCCCTCCAGTCCACACAGAACACTTTATCTTCATGAGCTGCCAGGTCATACAAGGGAGCCTTACAGCTGTGTGCACAAGTCAGATCTTACAATGAGTTCCAGCATCACATGACCTGTCACCCACGGCAACACATCACCGTAGCGATCACTATGACCACTGAGGGAGAATTCCAAAGGCATCTTTTGAGTCGTGTTGGAACGGTTTGCTTTCTTTGACAGAGGGGAGACTCACGAACCTCCGAGTGTCCCAGAGTTTGACCATGCAGTCCAGGGACCCGGACACTAGCTGCTGCTCGTGCGTAGGAGACCACTGCACCGCTGTCACCCAGCCCGTGTGCGACGTGAGGGAGAGCAGCACCAGGGATCCATCTGCAGAGAGCAAACGGGTCACCCAGGCTAGGACGGAGCCACCAGCGTCTGCCAACGGCCCTTCGGGAAGGAGCCCAGCACGGACCCGCTCAGAGACGGGTGACACGGTCGCTGACCTTTGGAACGAGGGTCCCACAGCCGGACGTGGCGGTCAGCGCTCCCGGAGGCCAGCCGCCGGCACAGCGGGGAGTACGAAATGCAGTTGAACACCTTGCTGCCAGTCTAAATATCGCAATAACAAGACACAGAGTAGAAAGACAGAAGAGAGATCAGACATGGACTCTGACAGGTACACGCTCCCCTGCCGGGTCAGTTACCAACCTACTCAACAGCCGTCTGGGGAAACTTAAAATCGTAAACTGTAAGCCTACAGCTCATTATATGAACAATAATACCAAAATGGCAAGTGAGTAGCGCCCCCATGTGTTGATCTGGGAAAAGTGCACCCCTGAATCACTAACCAGAGTGGACTTCAGGCTCCCGGTCTCTGGGTCCCACAGCCGGATGGTGTGATCCCAGGATGCACTGCAGACCTGCTCGCTGTCACACCACAGCACGGACGAGACCGCCTCAGTGTGTCCAGACAGAGTCATCAGGGGGGTCTACAAAGGGAAAGAGCCCTAAATTAAACTATGATACAGTTTTGAGTTGGGAGTCTTTATTAGGGCTAGACACGCGGACAGCGTGTGGCTCTGCAGGTTAGGGTGCTGTGCCTGTAATCAGAAGGTCATCAGGTCAAATCCCAGGGCTGGTACAGTGCCTTCCCCATTGGGCCCTTAACCCCAATGGCTGCCAAGGAGCCACAATCATCAGCTGTACAGGCAGCTCTCTGCATCCAGCTGCTGCTATTTGCGAGGGAAGTTTGACTCTTCTCTCCGAGTCGAGTTTAAACGGCAGCTTTTGTTTGCCCTCAATGTGTGCCTGTGCATGCACGTCCTGTCATGAAGACACAGCCCGTCCAAGGTGCCCCCCCTGAAGCGAGCCCCCGCGTTGGGATGGAGAGGCCCCCCTCCCCCAACCCCTCGGCCACGCTCCGTACTCGAGTCAGACCCAGCGTCTCGGTTTTCTGCTTTTTCCGTGGTCTGTCCGGCATCTCCTGGTACTCGTCCTCTTTGTCTGTGGGGACTGAAGTCCAAGACAGAAGTCATTAGAATGAAGTTCACACACAGATGTCTTTTCTTACGCAAGCTAACAAAAGTTTAGCCATGTAGAGAAAGAGATAAAGAGAGACAGCTGAAAACCTGCAGAACACACACACATACCTGCAGACCAGATCTTGAGCATTTTATCCCAGGAGCCACTGCAGAACTTGGGAAATGGAAAGGGGGACAAATATTTAAATTTTTCATTATTATTATCATTATTATTATTAATAAAAGTCTGAGTGCCGGAGATGAGTGACTGAAGTCTAAGCCCAAATGAGAAGCTGCTGTAGATGGCAGAGAGACGGGTCACAAGACTGGATTGGATCCTGCCATGTTCTACCTGGTCATCAGAACAACACCATGCCTGCGTTTCATTACCGGCCGCCATGATGCGGACCAGGAGGAGTGGCTGGATCAGCTCAGCTCAGGCCCTCCTCTCCATACTGGGGTGGGTCAATTCTTAATGAACCTGGGTGGGTTATTAATAGTGACTGTGGGACCGCCCCCCCACCTCACCTTGGTCTGCGTGGGGTCGACAGCGACGGAGTCCACACTGCCGGCGTGCCCCCGACAGCAATGGCGGGCTTTGAGTTTGTTTGGCTCCGAGCTCCACTCCCACAGCACCACTGTCTGGTCCAGGGAGGCGGTGAGCAGCAGGGAAGTCAGCCCGTCTATGGAGGGGGGGGGACACAGCACCCATCAGGCAGGAGACACACAGCCTTGGGGGGCCCCTCACACACCCAGATTTCCATCCCAATGAGCAAAAAAAAAAAAAAAAAAAAAAAACGTCACCTCTCTTCACCCAGGCCACGTCCTTCACCACGTCCCCGTGACCCGCCAAGGTCATTACAGCGTTCCCCTCCGGCGACCAGATCCGCGCAGTCTTATCGTAGGAGCCGGTCAGGATCCTGAAGGAGGTGCCAAGTCAATGACAGGCTACATTCCACCTGCAGAGTGGACCCTGTCGTTGTCGCCCTTCCCAGTGGCCCTCGGAGGTCACAGTGCCCCCTGCCGTTACCTAGAGCTGTGCTGACTCCCAGGAATCTGCATTTTCTGCAGCAGGCCAGGCAGCGTTCTGCAGTTTGACCGAATTTCACCAGTTTCTGATTCCTTACAGCCACACAACTCAGCCACGAAGTGGCAGAGCGTGTAAAGTAACAGAGTGGGGTCGCCGAGTGCTGAGGTGCACAGAGCGTAAAAGTCACCAATGCCCTGTTCCCTCAATAGCTACAGAGTTCCATACTTCCTCTGGCATTAACCTCAGCACAAAAACTGTGCTCCAGGAGTTTCATGGGATGGGCTTCCATGGCCGAGAGGCTGCATGCAAGCCTCACATCACCAAGCGCGATGCCAATTGTCGGATGGATTGGTGTAAAGCATGGTGACACTGGACTCTGGAGCAGTGGATATGTGTTGTGTAGAGCGACGAATCACGCTTCTCTGTCTGGCAGTCTGGTGGACGGGTCTGGGTTTGGCAGATGCCAGGAGAACATTACATCGAGTTGTTTGGGCTAGGACCATTAGCTCCAGGGAAGGGAACTCTTAATGCTTCAGCATACCAAGACATTTTGGACAATTCCATGCTTCCAGATTTGTAGGAACAGTTTGGGGAAGGCCCGTTTCCCCAGTGCACAAAGCAAGGTCCATAAAGGGAAGGTTGGGTGAGTTTGGTGCAGAAGAACTTGACTGGCCCTCACAGAGGCCTGACCTGAAACCCTCTGAAAACCTTTTGGATGAACTAGATCAGAGATTGTGAGCCAGGCCTTTATGTCCAACATCAGTACCTGACCTAAGAAATGCTCTTCTGGATGAATGGGCAAAAATTCCCACAGAGACACTGCAAAGTCTTGTGGGCGGCAGCTCCATGGTGATGCGGTCACTTACCACTCCATGTCGGCCTCCACGGAGCTGATCCAGTCGTCGTGCATAATGCACTCCTCAGGCTCAGGCGCCGTGAATCTCTGCACATACTCAATCTCCACCACCTCTTCCTGGAGGCAAAAACGCAGGTTTGGCGGGGGCAAAAAAACCCATCCCCCTCACATGCTTCAATCAATTAACCAACAAACAAATGAATAGCAAGAAGAGTCATTATATTGTAGTTGACTGGTTAGAATCTCTTGAATAAGGAACATGTTTATTTAATAATGTAGTAACTGTTTGTGGCCAACAGGGGGCACCAGGCAATCACATGGTCAGACTGGGGGTAAACATTGCCACCCTGATTGAGCCTTATGTCAATATGCCAGTGCGCCTGGCTGCCCCAGCAAATATCCTTACTGTTGTGATGCCCTCGGCTTCCATGTGGTCAACCAACGGCATGCGAAGGAACTGTCCTCTGACCAAGAAGTCAAAGTCAACATGGCTGTGGGCAGCTAGAATAAACAGGGAGAATGCAAAGGTAAACCCCCACACACACAGTGCACTGGGTCTATCTGAACCCAAGGCTGGCAATGGCTTATGCCTGACCAGCGTACCACGGCCTTACCGTATTTCCCTTCGAGCAGCTTGTTAATGATGTCACTAAGATCCTTTACCTCCGACGATGCTGGGATGGAGAACGGGACGTCATCGATTTTATACCTAAAGTAGTGAAAAAGGCGATAACGTGATCGTGCACGCCTTCAGCGTGATCCAAAACGCACCTTCTGGACTAAAGAAACGACAGCCATCTATTCATCAATGGTATACTGGTTACGGAGCGACGTGACCTGGAGCCTATCCACGGCAGCACAGGGCACAAGGCTGGGATATATCCTGAACAAGACGCCAATCCATCGCATCATACGACCACAGGCCATGGGCAGCTGGGACACCAATTAACTGAACCGCATGGCGGCGTGAATCCCAGAGTACCTCCAGCGCGATATTCAAATCAATAAAAGACGAATAAATGGGACACATTTGTGCGTAGTTACACTAGGTACCTCATTTATAAAGCAGATACTTGTTAGACACAAAACACTGAAAACTTGTTAGACTAACAGTAACGAACACGCCGAGCCGAAGTTAACAGGGGCGTCAAATCGACTTACTTTTCATTTTCTGTGAAGAATCTCGCTTGTAGCTGAGACATTTTTCCTGTTATTTAAAGCTGCTATTCTATTAATTATTTTGATTTTTGGTCCCTGGAAAAAATAGGGTCTACCCACGTAGAACGAAAACACGCCGATCAGTAGCGACTACTAGAAACATGTGCGCCACCAGAACCATGTGTGTCTAAACGATCATCACTCGAACTACCGTAAAAAAAACACACATCAGACGTTGTTATATCGTAGTTCGCAAGTAAGGCAGTTAGTCGTACACAAAATTAATGTCTTCGTTCGATAGTTTCTATAGATATTTCTTTCCGACTCTCAAATTTACCGATACGCTGTAGACCAACGGTAGCCGAGGAGCATCAAATAAAAACGCGTTTTCAAATATTTCACGTAAATTGCCAATGTGAATCGATTCTCTTCTGTAGTCACACCATTGATCATTTGTCCGACGTCCTGTTACTAAATGTTTGTCCTATGTCTTTTTAACCTGTGTTGAATTATAAAAAAAAGGCATCACTTCATCTATCCAACAATCTGATGTGTGATGGTTTGGGGCTGGGGGGGGGGGGTCCCAGTCACCTAGCTTTGCTGCATCCTCATCAGGTGGTTCAAGTCAAGTCAAGAAGTTTATTGTCATGTACACAGTAAAAAACATGTACACGTTAAAACCATGTAATGAAATTCTTCCTTTGCTTGCTCTTCGAAAAAGAATCACTCAAAGTGCAGAGTACTGAGTGACATACAGTAAGAGTTGGATATGAATATGGGGTCAGATTAGCCTGAGCTTTTCGCATTGTTCCATTGTTCAGGGAAAAAGATATTTGTCAGTCTTGTGGTGCGTGACTTTATGCTCCTGTAGCGTCTTCCTGAGGGGGGCGGTGTGAACACGATGTGTTGGGGGTCTTTAATTATGTCGTGGGCCCCTCTTAATGACCCTACTGTTATAGATGTCCTGCGGAAAGGGGAAGGTTGTTCCAGAAATGTACTGTGCAGTTTTAATTACACACTGGAGAGCCTTCCTCTCCTGCACAGTGCAGTTACCATACGGTGATGGAACTGGTGATGACACTCTCTACTGTACCTCTGTAGAAATTGGTTAGGGTTTTGGTTGGCATACCAAATTTGCTCAGCTTCCTCAGGAAGTACAGTCTTTTGTGCGCCTGGTTGATGAGCTGTTGTGTATTATGAGTCCAGGTCAGATCCTCACTGATGCAAGTTCCAAGGAATTTGAAGATTTCCACTCTCTCCACTTCGGCCTCACAGATATGAATAGGAGTGTTCTGCAGCTTCTTTTTCCTTGGGTCGATGATCATCTCCTTGGTTTTATCTGTGTTCAAAGTGAGGTTGTTTTTCTTCTCTTAGGGGCTTCCTACCTTCGATTGTCTTTTTGTGGTGCTGCTGGAATATGGTTACTTAATGGTGCATTTAAAGTTAACTAGCAGGTAGAGAAGGCATCCTCTAAATAAGGAGCACATTTATTTAATATTTAGTATAGCCACTATTTGTGACCAAAACAGATACATTGTTTCGGGGGGGTGTACATCACAGTCTTCCCATATGACGTATTTCAGCAGTGAAAGTGGAATAAAGTATTTGACAGTGTAGCTTTCCTCTAAACTGGGATATGAATGGAATGCAAAACACTGGAGGTATGAAATTAATACATAATAAAATTAATAACAATTAGTACCCTTTTGTGTAAAGAAATTCTACAGGTAACCCACCCCATACATAGAATGAGCTGGTTACAATAAGATTCAGCTGAATTTTATTATCTAAAAACTGTTTCTACAAACATCATTACAGAAAGTGACTTACAAGTCAGTTGTTCAGTGAAGTGGGAGGCAAGGCAAACCAAATTTTCACTGGGATAATATTTTTTTTACCACTCCCCTAATCACACCTCTGACTTTAATTAGAAGCTTTCCATCGTAGAAACAGGCAGGACTCTGAACCACTGGAGGGTCCAACCACAGGTCATACTCAGGCTGTATTTGCAAGATATTTCAGCTGGGGGTGGGATTTGTCCTCCCCAACACCGACTGCTAATTGTCACACTACTCTTTTCGCATTTCACAAGGATAAACTAGTTCAAAAACACAGAGAATAAAGACAAAATAGGTCAAGTGAAACAAAGAGGGCTTTATGTATCAGGTCAGCCTTCTTTCATATTATTGAAACACAACTCATGAATACCTTCATATAACTTTCATTTGCTTAAAAAAATATATGGGGGGGGGGGGGTTATACCAAATACATGCCTGTCAAACAAGTTTTCCTAACTGGGAAATGATTAACGGTAAAGAAAATATACATTTGACTAATTAGGAATGTGCTAGTAACCGGAACTAACAGCTTGGTTATTTCTGTTCTCAGAAGTCTTCTAAATTCCATATTGCTAATGGAGAAAAATTAAATGCAGATTAAACCTTCCTCATTCACTTGCTTCTGTCATTTTTCCCCCTTCTTGACATTTTTCCTCTTTATTCCAATTGTCGGAAATTAATGAAATTCAGGGAAACTCTGAAATTATATCAGAGAACAACAGCAGTGAGATATACATACGGTGGTCACTTCATGTACACCTAGCTAGTGCCAGATAGTTAGTACCAGTTAGCACCCATCTTAATTTAGTTTTGGTATTTATTGTCTCAGAATAAAACAGGTTCCAGAACACCTATGAAATGATCAAGAGAAGTTCCATTAAAAACAAGATCCATTAAATTTTTTTCAGAGTTACTGTGTTTACGAGATCAAGTGCCTTCTGCAGCTGCCCTATCCTTCCACTGCTATCGTCATGGGGTGGGATTTGTCTTAAAATCTGACCATTTCCAGACTGTCATGCATTTAATGAGTAAGTGAGATCCATCAAATACTTTTCAAGTTATCAGGCTAACGAGAAATGCCTGTGGCAGCAGCGGACTGGGCTCAAAACCATAGGTATTCCCGGTCTGGGGAATACAGTTACTAATTGCTTAAAACAAAGCAATTTTCCTTTAGATATGGATTCTGTGGCTTTTTTTTTACTTTCTTGGCTTTAGTTATTGGTGATTTTTCTTTCTCTTTCTCCTCCCCCTCTTCTAGTTTCTCTAACTTCTTCTTCCTGGAACCTGAGGAGAGCGTGGTATCAACAGAGGGGTTATAGACTATTACCTCACTGTAATGGAACAGGATATGATAATATCAACTGACACCATGATACTGTGATCTAGAGGGCCAGCTGATAGAATGGTTACGTACTTGGACACCAGAAGCAAAATCCAAGATGAGGCGTTACCATTTGACTTTTGGGAATGGAACTTAACATTATCAGTTATGCAAACCAAGATTCATGACATACTGAACTAGGTAAACAGACCCATTTATTTGGAAACACAAAAAAATCTGGCCAAAAGACTCAACGTTGCCAGCTCACTTGTGCTGATTTTCATTAATTCATTCCCCGAGTGGAATCTGAGGTTTGTAAAATTCAAAAACCGGGGTCAAAGTTCACCTCTTTTGCTGATACATTCCGCCTTTGCCAGAGCGTTACCTGATTCACTGATGCATCTGATTTAAGGTGAGACAGGCAGATTAGCACGTAAGGCTATGAGACAGAGTGAGACTTCAAGGATCTTTAGGCCCTCTGGAGCATTGCTTGCACCTTCCTATTTACTTGTGTGTTACTCATGTTAATCATGTGTGTTACTCATGTGTGTTACTCGTTAAAAAAGCTGTACAGGTGTCATGCCCCCCAGAATATGAACCACACATGAATTATGGTTGTTAAGCTGTTGTTCAAACATGGATTATTCTTCCTGAATCTTTTTTCTATTCAAATTTTTCAAATATATGAATATAAAATATGAGTATTTCAAAGAGAACAATCAGTCGCATCTGTGATTATACCGATCTCTCGTATGCTCTTGCAGTAGGCCAGGTTGTCTGTGATGATTTTTCCTAACTCTGGGGGACTCCAAGGAATTCAACTCCAACTGGCAAACTGGCATGCTTATACTTTTAAATGCTATTAATAAAAACATTTGGCATTACATGTGACTCACGGACGCAAACAAATGCGTACGGTGCATTACAAGAGCACAACTAAACGGGGCAGGAGGAAATGGTTGATGTACCATCCATCCATCCTCACATTAGACAGAGCTCTAATTAAATGAGCAAAAACATTCACAATGGCCAAAAGGCTATATTCAGGAAACCAAACAAACATGTCAAATACAGACACTCTGATATATTCAATGTACTTCATTTTCAGCATCAGTCTATAGCACTGGTAACTCTTACTCACTACTCCCAAACTGGTCATCAATTGTTTAATGCCCTCACCCCTTTAACAAAGGCGACCGCCCTCAGATCTGTCTTTGGTAGTACTCACAGATGGCTTGAACAATCATGATGTCCACTTTGTCAGGGCTGAAGTTGAGCGTGTATCAAGAAAAAGTAATTAAAAAATAAATAATTTTCCATTGTAGCTACAGAAGCCGCCCTAAACATTGTATCTGTCTTTTGGTATAAATGTGTTGCAATGAGTATTACTGGCACTTCTAGTACTGCAGATGCAACACAAAGCAGAGGATGTGTGAAACATGGCTCCAGAGGCACGTCTCACCTGTGAGTCAGGCCTAATGACATGACGGCTGCCTCCCACTGGGGGGGCCCTGTGCTCCGAGCCTCCATCAGACTCCTGATTCCCCTCAACAGCTCAGCCACAGCCGGACCGTGAAAGCAGTTCAAGTTGAACTTGTCCCGTAAGGGATGGAAAAGTTATACAAAATAAGATGGGAGGTACAAATACAGAACCGCCTCCAAATGAGCAATGAAACCCCACATTTTTCCATTGCCTTTAACAAAAACTAAAATGCTTCCAAAAAGAGTGCTAAATGTAAGTGCCAGGTTTTTAAAAAATGTTTTTTTTTACATTATTTGAAAAGCTGCTACTTTATGTCCCCAAGTGAGCCAGATCAGGCACTTATCATGCAACGGTTTAGCGAATGTAAAGGCGGCGACAACACTGCATATAAGAGGAAACGCGGGGGCTGCCTCTTAAAGGTGCTGCTTAGTAGCCTACGCTGATGACGCCCCCAAGCTTGGCATCGCTGACTGGCATCGCTGACGGCGAGCGCTTCATGCACTTCCGTAAGAATGTGGCTTTTTTCCAGAACCCTTCTTGATACTCATCCCAAGCTTCCCCCCACGAGTACAGAGGCAGCTATGAAACAGCAAGGGGAAGAGAAGGCGGGGGGGTTATGATATTACCAAAGAAATGCCACGGCGCACTTTAGATTACAGCACTACCAAGTAACTGCCCTTACGTACTCCGTCTCACATTTCGATTACTCAAAGGAACTTGTTTGTAATATTTATTGCCACAATACTGCAGAAATTGCTTGGAAAACATTTCCTGGTGTTATATTAGATCTCATTTGCAATACACAAATGCATGTATTCGCAAAAGGACAAGGGAAATAAGAGGCCTTCCTATAAGCTCTTAATAGGCACTGCCATTAAACCAGACAGGAATCCTTAGATATTAATAACAACCTTTAATTAGTCAAACTTTATCTTTACTATCATATACGTAAACCCAAATTATTTAGTTCGCATTGTTTTGGTAATTTAATGACTATCAACAGAAGTACTCACTTCAAAAACTGCAAGTTCGCTTGCTGTCTGAAACAGCACCAACATTTTAATCAGTAATTATTTTCTGTATTTTATTTAACAGTGATCCATCAAATCAAATAATTAACTTTTCTTTTCAAAACCAGTAAATGATTAAAATCTAAAGAACACTCATGAGTCACGTAAAATTTAAATCAAACTGTTGCCGACGGACGGAGATACAACCAAAGGATGCTGAAATATTCTAAGCCCACGATCTGTCTAAACTGATCTTTTCTCTTACTGTGCAATAATGTGATGCTCCACTTAATGTTCAACATTTACCGTGATTACTGCTACGCGATTTCTGAATATTGTACCTCTTTCACATTCTGTCAATTTTTTTTCATCTACCTCAGCTTTTAGTCAGCGACCCAAAAGCTCTATCAGTCTATCCCATGTGAACTACAGCAGTCAGTCAAGCGTCGTCACGCATCGTCAGAGCACATCGTACCTTTAATTGGTTAGAGGTTCGTTCCTCTCTTTTATTTTTTTCTGTATATGGCGAGCAAGCTGGCCAATGCGGTAACGTAAGACTCCGGAAGTCCCGCCCCATACCAATGAGGTCAGAGCCTGTTTTTGCTTAGTGTAGACTCAGAAAGAATACACAATACATCTATATTGAAACAAAAGTGATTCGAAACGTTTTACATCCGAACTAAATACCATGTCAGATACGGTAAGTGTGATCTACTTCAAAACGGTCAGGAAACGATAGCTGAGGGGCCTCAGGATCGAGGCCGAGCCGAGATTGCACTTGCCAGTCTGGCTCGCTGTTTGTGTTTGTGAAATCCGGAGCATGTTTGGAGTGCTAAGTGGTAATGATGCTTTCTTGCTTTGTACTAGTTTGCACTCTATTAATCACTGCTGGTTGGCGAAATACCGATGCACCGCTGTCATGCGCCGTGTAATTCCTCAGACTGGCTGCCCGGTTCTGAGTAGCTTGTAACACACATCCTGTCTGGTTAGTCCGTAGCAGGGTCTGTGTCGATGGAGTATCACTGTACTGATCTTTATCTTGTCTAGAAGACAGATGCACATGGAAGCGGTGCTTTTCTGTGTAGCGCCGTTCAGAAGTTTAACCAGCCCAGCTTGCTCCGGTACAGCCTCTAATGTCGCGCACAGCACATTGATGAGCACATCTGTGTTAATTTTCTGCTGTTATGTACCGTTAAAGTGGCCGGGAATGTCCTCCAATAGTATGTGTAGGGGTAGAGAAACGCAGCATTGTGGGTTAATTTTAACCCCAGTTTCGCTGGATGTGGAATGTACTAAGGAGGCCTGTAGATGCATACTTGGGGAAAAATACAAGGTAGATGGTCGTGCGTACAAAGGCTTCATTCTCAGATGCGGGTGTTTTTCCCCTGCCCTATTTCCCGTTTCAGGTATACTACGTGACGTGTGTTCGTGAATATTAAAATATAAGTGAAACCGCAGATGTAATAGATTTGGATGGAATTAGATAAATTGAGATGTTATAGCATTTTAAAAACGGCGAAACGGAGATTAGGACCGGATGAGGAGTTCCTCCGTGTCCAAACTGGAGATGCAGACAGGAGGCAAAAACAGGCCGGATCCCCCGTTTGGAGGCAGCAGGGCTGAGGTGATGGAGGAGCTATAGAAACGCCTGATTAAATAACGTCCACCAGCTTTCACATTCATAATGTGTCATTGGAAACGTGTGATTATTGTTGATTTTTACATAAATAGGTCCAGAAGTTATGTAGGAGGACCTGTGCATGTTAGTCTTCTCCATTTTAATTTTATGCTGGTATGATGAAGGAGCCAATATGGATTACCCCCACACATGCCACCACAGGGTGCTTAGATGGTGATGTGTGGAACATCAGTTAAGCTGCAGTAAGTGTTTGTGTATGACTAAGTAGGAAATTGAGGGTCATGCTGTCTGGAACATACTATAGACGCTGTAGGCTTCAAAGCCTTTTACGTAATAGATAATAGCAAAATTAGAAGTTCCTTGTCAGCTTTGCAGGGTGTTCTGGCAGTTCAGTGCATATGCAAGTCTTAGGATTGGTGACCATGGTTCTGAAAGCACAGCCTTTAATATGTGATGCTTCCACATGCGAATAACTCCTTCATCATTGCAGGAGACAAAACCATCAAGCCAGGATGCGGGGGACAGAAAGGATGGGGAGTACATCAAGCTGAAGGTGATTGGTCAGGTAAGATGGGGGTGGGGCGAGGGGGCGGAGCACAGACTGAATGTAAGGATAATGTTCTGCTTCAGTATGAAGGTGTGGGTTGGTCTGGCAGGAACAGAGTGATCAGGGCTTGTTCACATGCGACCCCGTGTTTGCGTTTTCTTCCATTCCTCAGGATAACAGCGAAATTCACTTCAAGGTGAAGATGACGACGCACCTGAAGAAGTTAAAGGAATCATACAGCCAGAGACAGGTAAACGTGACCAGGGTCCTTTTCACCATTACTCCCAGTTAGCCCAGAATTCATCACTCATCTGAATATAATTTTGTTTTCTTTCTAGGGTGTTCCCATGAATTCTCTAAGGTTTTTATTCGAAGGACAGAGAATTGCAGACAACCAAACCCCAAAAGAGGTGCCTAGTCTTATCTCAACCTGCCAATTCATTTGAAATCTTGTGATCTTTTTTTCTGAGTTTTATAGCAAAATAAGAATATTAAGCGAATATGATGTTCATAACCCGCTCTTTGTCTTTGCTCTCAGCTGGGAATGGAGGACGAGGATGTCATTGAAGTGTATCAGGAACAGACTGGTGGACTCTGCAATATCTAGGCTTTCGATATTTCCTCCCTCTTTTTGTTTTTTTTTTAATATATTTTTTTGTTGTCGTTGTTGCTTTTTTGTGACCCTCTTGCTAGAAAGCGGCTGAAAGCATCCAACTTCAAATCAACTTGGTTCCTGCGAGCAGATGCCCGTGTGGAGGTGTCGAACAAACACCAGGAAGTTCTGAATTCCCCTCTAGTGCTCTCTCTCTCTCTCTCTCCTGCTCTCTCTCTCTCTTTCTGTCTTGCTCTCTCACTCGCTCTCACTCGCTCTCTCTCCCTCCTTCCCCTTCCTTCCCCCAGAATACAGTATACTGAAAACAAAAGTGGCCAACGGTTTGCTAGGAGACACATCGGCAGCAAAGTACGGGGATGTTATTCCTTGAAAGGGGGGAATCAGATCGTCTCCCGCTGGGTCACTGCTGCGTTCTAAGATGTCCAGAATGGCTGATGAGCTGAGCTCCGGCCCCAGACTGTGATTCAGGGGAAGCTCCCCCACACTAAAATGGCAAAGACCCTCTTCAGACCAATCCAGCATCTTAGCATCTCGTTCAGGAAGGACACAGCACAGGTCTGTAATGCCACTTCCTGCGGGGAACCCCTCCATCCTTCATTATACAAGCTGTGCTTCACACATTCCCATTATTGAACAGCTCCCCTCCAGTCCGATTTAAAACCTTTGATCACAGAATGAGTTTCCCTGCTATATGGGAATATGACTGAACATATGCGATCTTGCAAATGTGTAGAGAAGGTAAATTGAGTAAAATGAAGGCAAAAAGCTAAATTACTGTCCCAGTAAATATTTTTAGGAAAATGTTTATATTTATACTGGTACACTATCCCCAAGTTCATTACTTAGCAAACTTAATTTTCTTGAAGGAGCGACTTACATCCCATATTATGTGTTTGTAATACGGTTCATACACACTTGGCTCTGTTTAATTAAAGGACTTGACTCATCTCTCTGCTTCCGGTCTTCTGAGATAATCGACGTTGTGCTGGAAATCCTCTTTTTGCTGTACCGAGTCAGGGACGGCAGCACCCCACTGTCTTAGCATATATCGCCTTGCCGACGTGCCGGTGATGGTGCACAGTGATGATGTCATTGTACACAACTTCTCTTGCAGTGAGGAGGAGTTTCTCTGGATGGCTTGAGGCTGTATAACAGCTTTTTTTTGTTTAATTTTATTTGTTTTTCCAATAAAACATGGTACAAAAAAGGTCTCCTTGCTTTCTCTATTTTATTATTGTTGTTTTTTTTTTAATAATCCCTTCTAATGTTGAGGTGTGCCATTTGCAGTATGTACAGTATATTCGTCTTGGTCACTCAAAGGTGAAAATTTAAGTTATGTGGTTTCTGTTATCTACAAGTGCATGTTAGATAGCCAGTGACTGGTTAAACGCTGTGATGTACGTGGTGTTTGCTTGAGTATTGCAGAAACGCCCATCAGCGTAATGAGCTACATGTGGACCAGTTTATATGTACAGTGAGGCATTCCTCTGGAGATAATCGCTGCTGAACTACCTGCTGACCGCAGCCATGGGAGGTGGCTTGCTGTGCCTGCGGCGTGGGGGGAGTAGTGGTACCAAGAGACACACTTCAATACTCATCCATCCATCCATTCACTTTCACCGCTTGTCCTATTTAGGATGACAGGGGGTCCAGAGGCTTGGGGGCCCAAGGCAGGGAATGACCCAGGATGGGGCACCAACCCATCGCAGGGCACATTCATACATGCACACCTACGGGCAATTTGGCTACTCCAATTAACCTCAGTGTGTTTTTGGACTGTGGGGGGGAGCCGGAGTACCCGGAGGAAAACCCCTCAATGACACGGGGAGAACATGCAAACACATGGAATCCTGGTGGATACGCGAGCCCAGGTCCCAGAGGTATGAGGCAACAGTGCTAGCCACTGCACCGCCATGCCACCCATGAGGAAAACCATTAAGCGGAAACTCACAGCTCATGATTACCTAACAGATCTGACTGAATCACTTCCTATTTCCTTCCAGGCCCGAGTGCTGCTTGCCAGGGTCACCGGCTGTGTCAGTATCCAGCCTTCGCCTCCACTGCCTGTTGCTCTGGCTCACTGCCGTCCTGCTGTCTGATTTTAAAGATTAGCACAGAGATGCAAACAGAAGTTCTGTGCTGCCTGCTGCAGTGTATCTCAGAACGGGTGAAACGCTGGAGGGACCGAGGGGTGGAGATGCAGGGGTAACTAATGAAACAGACGGAGGAAAAGTGAAACTCCATTCATCCGGCCGATCTCTGCTTTCGTTTCCCACGTGAGTGGGGAGTGGACAGGAGGCCAGGCTGAAACGTGAGCCGCCATCAAAGCGGAGTGAGAGATGGTGTAGAGGGTGGAATGCTGGCGGTAATTAGGCAGGATGTTAATTAAGTCAGGGAGTCCCTGAAGCCTTATATCCCGGCCTCGCCCCCCTGACCTGTTCATGGGACTGAAAATCAACCCCATCTTTGGAATCAGAGTCACATGAGAAGGAAGGTAGAAAGAGGGGGAGAGAGATTACATTATCAGTGTCCCTTTTCTAGGGGGTGGGACAGGTGAGCCCAGGCGTGGAGGAGTCAGATTATACACACTGCAACATCTGCTCCCGTCGTATTTGACTTTCCTATATCTTCTCTTTAACTTTCCAACTGTGGTACACAATGATGAAAGATGGACGGCTCACCAAATGTCACCTATTTCATTTGTCCATTTTACATTCCGATGTAGATCTTTCATTAACTCAAAATCAACACTAAGGTGTATGTACCCTGCAAAACGTTGGGCTGAATTCCCCAAGAGTTAAATTTTCTAAAAAAGAAGATATATATTAGAGAATAAACATTCCCGCCCTTATTTCATCTGTACGTTCTTTAAAGATGGCACAATTCCAACCTCATGCTCCACACCCCATCGCAGGCGAGTACGCTGACGTTCACTGAGTCACCCGATCGAGTCCCTGCTCCACACAGTTGGCACTTTGCTCTGACCTTTGACCCCACAGTGGCTCTTGACAATGAGGGTGTTGTGTCACTGGGAGAAGACACTTAGCCGAGAGAGGGAGAGTGTCACGGTGAGTGGATTTTAAGTACTTTTTAAATGACAATAAAAGTCTAGTCTGACAGGGCCCATTGCATGATGGGAAATGACTCTCCTGTAGGGTACGGTAGCTCTTTGCTATGAGATTTCAAGAGAGTCATGGGTGATGCGGAGGTTTAGTGCAGAGGAAGTAAGTAATGGGATGCGTATCTCAGCAAACTAGCTCACATCAAAATATCTTCTGCTTAAAAATGCCATGAATTTGATCCTTTTCCAGAGAGTAAAGGAGTTTCCTGCTAACCAGTTTTACACGTGCATTATGGAGTCCGTTCACCCTGTTTAATGTCCCAATTTATTTACATTTCATTCATTTAGCAGATACTTTTATCCAAAGTGACATTTTTGAGAAAACAAGGTAAGACAATCCCAGGTGCAATTAGGGATTAAGGGCCTTGCTTAGATGCCCCACTGTGAAATTACTTTTCTGGCCCCAGGATTTGATCCAGCAAGCTTCTGATCACACACAGTTGAGCCGTACACAGCCCCCCCCCATATCTGAGAGCAAGACATCGGACTCAGAGGTGAGTCAGCAAACCAGGCGGGGAGCTGAAGCCCAATGTCATTCTTCCCTGAATCTGAATCTGCTCATTTGTCTAGTCTAGTCCTGATGGATCCACTGGACCCCAAATTCTGTTAATCAGATGCTTTTATCCAAAGTGACATGTTAGTGACGAAAGCCTGAGATATGCCACTGTCCCTAAAACAGTCAATGTTTAGGGCAGGGAGATTGGTACAGATCCTTATTAATCTGGCATTGTTACTTAAATACTTTGGTCTGCGGGAAGCAGCAGGTAAGAATTTTGTTATACTACATACGTCCATCCATCCATTTCTGTAACTGCTTACCCTGCTCAGAGTTGCAGGGGGTCCGGAGCTTGTCCCATAGGCTACGGGCACAAGGCAGGGAAGAATCCAGCTACAGGGGTGCCAACCCATCACAGGGCACACTCACACACCATTCACTCACACACTCACACACCATTCACTCACACACTCACACACCATTCACTCACACATGCACACACCATTCACTCACACACTCACACACCATTCACTCACACTTCATTCACTCACAGACTCACACACCATTCACTCACACATGCACACACCATTCACTCACACTTCATTCACTCACACACTCACACTTCATTCACTCACACACCATTCACTCACACACCATTCACTCACACACTCACACTTCATTCACTCACACACCATTCACTCACACACCATTCACTCACACATGCACACCTGTGCATGGTTGTCAACTTTGCTTAGCTGGCTGGCGTGAGATTTTCAGTTTGAGAGAAGTCTGCACACTAATTTACATGTATGTAAGACTTTTATTACCTTGTAAATAGTTTGTAAGGTTTGTAAATTACCCCAGTGCTTGTGAGGTAACTAATTTTAGGTTCATAATGGAATTATAGATTTGCTATAGTCAGATTTGTGAGTGTCAGAAAGCACGAGTGTCATTCCAGATGTGTGAGAGTTGGCAACTCTGCCTATGAGGAAATTGGTAACTCCCGTTAATCTCAGCATGCTTTTGGACTGTGGGGGGAAACTACAGGAAACCCCACAAAAATACAGGGAGTACATGCATACTCCACACACACAGGTGGGAGACAACAGTGCTAACCACTGCACCGCCATGCTAGCCCCCTACTCTGCCACTGGGTGCAGTACAGCTTTCTTCCACCAGAGGTCACTATCAGCACACATCTGATATTTGAACTTTCACTAACCGGCCTTTTTCAGAAGCACAGTCCTGTGCATCTGGAAACCATTGTGATGAAACAACACAAAACAAACATGCAGGTGAAATAAGTTTTCTACTGTTATCTTAAAGTTTCTCAGCCAAATGTTGGCCTATGCTAAGTGGGAGACCGGAAGAAGCGGAGCGGCTGGACTCGGTGACTGTTGTAACAGATGTGCTTGGATATATAACATCCTCTGCAGGTATTTCATGTTTTCATTACCATGGAAGGAAATAATGCATTTTGGCGCACACATGCACGCCCATGCCCTGACATCTCCAGGTCGGCTGAACATTGTGGCCGATGTTTTTCCATGATGAAACGGCGCCGTGTCAGTGACCGCAGTGTCTCCTGAGAGCCCGGGGGCCGGGGGTCTGGGGAGCGTCTTTACGAGACAGGGGCCGGCAGTGGGAGCAAGGTGGGCCCCTGTGGGGGCCCCTGTGAGGGCCCCTATGCTGGTCCCTGTGCTTTTATGAGCATCCGCTGCACGGATCAGGGCCCAAGCCGGAACAAAGTCCCAGCCTGTTTGGGTCGAGGTGGGGGAGTGTGTGTGGGGGGGGGGGGGGCACATTCCTCTGCATCTTCTACAGGAATGGTGCATAGTTTATTTTCTGGCGGGTCTGTCCGTTTTAATGGCTTCCAGGACCCCTTTGAAGTTGCACAGGGTCGATAGAAGGGATTCGTAAGCCCCCCCTCCATTCCGAGCTTGGGGATCCCATTTCTCTATGGCGGTGGCCGTCTCTGGAGGACTGAGCGGGTCTGCGTTCAACATTCTTTAGGAAATGCGCTCACTCCGGGCGAAACCTCCCCCCCTACTCCTCTGATCCCCCCCCAAAATGCCCCCACCCCCACTGGGCATTACATTCCCATATGATGGGAGCTGAATTATTTCACAGCCAAGACACAACAACGGCGACCGCAAGGATATCACCTTTTGTTTGGCCAAGGACAATTTATGAAGTCGGGCTCATTCTTTAATTTGTCCCGTGCCCAGCCGGGGTTACATGCGCGCACGGCTGCATGTGGACCCGACCGTGGCCGGGACGTCCCGCTCAGCCCAGTGGCGGCCACACGCTCCCAGCTCTCAAGCTCCCTGTCAGAAACCATAATTCTTCATGTTGTAATGCCTCAGATTAAGTGGAACAAAATCTCATTTTTGTCTTTTTATGCTCTGTACTTTAGTACATTATAAATTCATTCCAGACTGAGTAAAGGGAAAAAGAAAAAAGCACTTCCTTTACGGATTTATCCGTCCAGAGTCCTCACCTTCTGTTATAGTACATATATCAACCCTGCTTTCAGCCCGCTCCGCTGAATTTGTCCACCAGAGGGAAAATTACCATTCATTCAATCACAGGCAGATTTTAAATGTAAACAGGACGTTTCTTGGGCTGTATGTGTACAATACATTTTTTTAAATGGATAAACTAAATTTAACAGAGATCCAGACAAACATAAGATTGATTTCTCAAGGTTCACAGTGGCTTACTGTAAGAACGCAACTGATTCTTACATTGGAGATCCATAGACCTTCTCCACACTGACATAAATCTCTTCTGAGCGAAATACATTTAATGAAAAAATAAATTCCTGTATCTTTTGAGCCAGTGTGGAATAGGCTCTGAAGCAGACAGATTCACGATGACGGAGAAGAGAGGTTTTGATTCGGGGATAACTCGGAGTCAGGCCTTGAGAGATGGCTGGAGCCCCGTGCCGAAGGAATCTTTGTGCAAAAAGCACGGCTTCCAAAGGCCTGTGACTGGGGACAAAAGGACGGATGCAGAGGGCAGCTGGCGGAGCTGGGCTCGGGTTCGGGGCTGGTGCGAGGGTAAAGGAAACAAAGCAGATGGAGGGGTCAGGCTGAGAAAACACAGTCCCTGTCAGTCCTAAACTCCTGGGTCCGGATCAGCTCCCAGCCCGTGGGATCGGGTTTCTCTGTCTGTGATACCTCAGTACAGTAAAACGCAACCAGATGTGCGGGGGGGGTGGTGGGGGTGTGGCCGGCAGACTGCGTGAGGGAAAGGGAGAGTGTTTAATGTGAGTGAAAAGGTCTCTGAATGTGTGTGTGTGTGTGTGTGTGTGTGTTTGCATAGATCACATTTGAGGACCAAATTGTCCCCAAAGTGTAGTAAAACCTGAAATTTCCTTACTTTTGGGGACACTTCTTCAGGTCCCCATTTGGATAACCTCAATTTTATAAATATCTGAAAATCAAAAAAGTAAAACTGCCCAAAGTCTTATATTTTGGTTGGTTACTTATGGTTAAGGTTAGGGCTGGGTAGGGGTTAAGGGTGTCGTGATTGAGATTAGGTTTGTGTGTGTGTGTGTGTATGTGTGTGTAATTGTTGGTGTCTTTATGCGACAGTGAATAGGACAAGAAGCTAGTCTCAGCAAATGCCACACACACACACACACACACACACACACACATGTGTTTAAGGGGATTCTCCACTCATTTCTATGGGCATAACCCTAATCCCAACAACCCTAACCCTAACCCTAACCCCCACCCAGCCATAACCTTAACCATAAGTAACCAAACAAAATACAAGACTTTTAGCCTTTTTGATTTTTTGATTGCATTCACAGATTTTCATGAAGTTGAGTTTCCCCTCGTGGGGACTGAAAAAATGTCCCCAAAATGTCGAAATAACAGGTTTTATCGGGGACATTTGGTTCCCACAATGTAACCTGCACATGACCCACACACACAGTGCTGCTGTTATAAATCAAGCTGCACTCTTTAAACATGTTACATCACTTGATAAAAATGCATAATGAAGCCCCCTCGTGCTAAACTGGCTGCTGAAACAGTCACCTAAAAGCACTTTAAACACACTTGCACACGCACGGTTCACACCGATCAAAAAAAATACACATATAAACCAGATTAACAGGTAAATCAGACGTATGCCGTACGGTTAGCTGGCCTTCTGGGACATAAACACATGCACCGCGTCTCAGTCTCTCACGTTTATTCGTTTTTTCTTTATCGTAGATGATGCTGTAATTTCTCCCATTTAAATAGATGGACATTTTCATGGAGAAATTCTGCATACAGACAATTAAACCATTTGTCTTTGAATTAAAAGCTCTTACGTTTTATGCTACATCCTAGCCGACATCCTTACTACACTGACGCTAAACTGATACTATATTTGATCTTAACCTAAGGAAGGGATGGGCTGTTTTGGTGAGACGGGCAGTCATGATGCTCTCCTGGTCCTACAGTCCTATTGGTTGACAGCCTTCAGGGCATCCCCATGCCTGCTCAGTGACACAGTTGTTCTCCTCATATATCCTCCTCCCCCTCGCTGCTGATCCCGTCTCCCCAGAGCCGTTACCTAAGCCAAAGAGCCCCCTTTCACCTGTGTCGGAATCCCTGAAATCTCTCACCCTTCAGAAGCTGCTTCCCAACCGACCTATGGCTGTAAGGATCATGTGACGGGGGTAAGAGTGACCTGTGCAGAGGTGATAAGCATCTTTCTGTGAAGGAGAAATGCCCTCGCATGAAGGTCACAGTGGTCCTGGGGACAGTAAAGGAGCCCTATGTCCTGGAACAGCCTCCTTGCTGCCATATGGGGGCGCTAGGCCACGCTGTGGTCTGCACCTGCATACCGTGGTTGAGGGCGGCCGACCGACCAAGGTATCAGGTGAGGTTTCCATTGCTGTTCCGCTTCCTGATTGACACTGAACAGGACATATGGGGTGAAGGGAGGTGGGGGTCATAAGCTCCAGCGGAGCATTATATAGCCTTCCATCCCCAGCACAGACCCCCCCCCCTACTATCACATTACCATTCACTGTAACATGTTGAAAAGGCCCATTCAACCCCAGGGATCCTGTTGGATGATGATGGGGGGGGGGGGGGTGTCCTGTGCACTCAGAGGCTTCTTCCGCTCCTCGTAAGGGGGGTACCGATGGTGACCCCCCCCCAGCAGGTGTGACCTCGGTTGCCTCAGGGCCCAGAAGGGGCCAGTCCACCTGCCCGGGAGCGGCCGGCCCACGCTACCTGCCCCACCTCGCCGCTGGCTCCCCCCACTGTGGGCGTGGGGGCCAAAGCTGCCCCCAGAAGCTTTACCTGCCTGAAATAAACACAAACACAGTAAGGCTCCAGAGCCCCAGGCATGTCGGCTGCTCTCTACACTCAGTGTCACATATTTTCATAAGTAAACATTTCAAAGTTGGGAATGAACCTTCTCTTTAATATATCCTCCTGAGACCCCACCCATTCATTTATGTCCATTGTAGTGGACATTTTATTTTTGCATCTTTTCACTGATGTAAGGAAACATATTTATTCCTGTTGTACACTAAAGAGGACATTCTGTGAAATCAAAAATAAAAATAAATTTGAAAAAATCAAAATTGCAAGATGTCTTATTTCCCCCAAAGACAAATAACCTAAAATTGACGGACACTTCTTTCCTTGGGTCTCAGGAGGATATAATTGGAATCTAGCAGATAGCACTGTTCTATTGAGAAACATACACACACACTTTCCATCCAGCCAGGAATATGTGAGGCACAGGCCAGCTGTACTGTGCTGTTCCCCAGTGCCTGCTCCCCCCTCACCGTTGGCTGTGTCCTGGGGACCAGGTTTCCACTGGCTCCCGATGCCTCCACCCTGCCTCATCTCACAGCTTAATCTTTTCAGGGCCCTGGGTGCTTTACCCGCACTCTACGGCCAAACCACTTGTCTGAGATATTGTTCCGCTTCTCCAAGAAATGCAAGCAGAACTGACAGCCCCTGCGAGACAGCGACGCGGTGTTGTGGTTGCAGCATTAACGCATTGGACTGTACTAAATCACGCCTGTCTCTTCCATGGCAAACAGATTTCGGACTCCCTGGGACTGAGCGAGAACATGACCGCATTTGACCATGTAAACCTAGGAGATATTAATCACGGTTGGCTTTGATGTATGTATGAGGGACACATTTCTCATAGTTTCAATGTCTTTGACTTTTCCTGGCTGTCGCTAACTAAGTGATGATTCACCGCACAGAACTCTGAGTGACCTATTCGCTCAGCATATGACTGAGACCAAAGAAATGTGTCGGGTCTGTGGTCCAGGACCGCTAGATGATCGAGGCCTGCTAGATGTCCCCTTACTGATTGGAGCAGCCAAGGTTTCGCCTGGAGTGCAGAATCCCCAGGGTTTTTAACATCCAGTGTTTGGTGGTGATTCCAATCTCTTAAATTACTGGGGTTATAAACACAAAACATTAAAGCTGACCGTGACCTGGGACACAAATAACTTGAATAGGTATCCATCTTGACAAAAGAAAACCCTGTAAACTTAGTGAAGACTGATTTGTTGTTTACTTTTCCATTTCTGAACGTGAGCATACTGAAATGTTTGTGCCAACAAAAGGATTTCCGACAAATAGATCATCCTTTGTCTGGGCAGGAAGTTCAGCAGATCCTTCAGAAAGCAGCAGCTTCATGTCTGAATGGAGCTTCTGTGAGCCTTAGGACACCACAGGGAAGGACCTCTTTGTTTGAGCTGACAGGGTTGGATAAAGATGCCCCCCCAACTCCCTGTCCGAAAGGAAGGTGACAGGGCACCTCAGGCTATGCTGTATGATCTGGGGGTGGGGGGGTGGGAGGTCATCACGGAAATCTGCTTCTATTCCCAGGAGAGGGATCTGAAGTTCTCACCTGTGGAAAGGTCAATGGTAAAGGATCCTTATGGAAACACTTTTTTCAGGATTTTAAAATAGAGATGAATTGACGAGGTCAGGGGCATCAGAAGCATTTTGAATGTGGGGGGGACACACTGGTATAAAACTAATATTTCATGTTAAATGTGGGGGGGTCCAAAAGAATAATTATGAAATGTGAGGGGGACATGTCCCCCTCAGATTTAATGGCCGTGACACCCATGGATGAGAAGCATAATCAGAAGGGAACTCACTGAAACACTTAAAGGAACAGCATCCATCCATCCATTGAGCCATCCATCCATCCATCTACTTGTGGGAGTGTTACACAAAAATGTTCTGAGGGCAGAACGAAAAATGTGTTCACATCTGATTGATTAGTCTCCACCTCCTTTAGTTGCTTGGACGCACCTCCTCTACAATCTGATTGGTTATCTCTCTGAACCAATCAGTTTTTGTTCTGCCCTCTGAACATTTTTGTATAAGTAAAATTCCTATGATCCATCCATCCATTCATCCATCTAACCACTCAAAATGAGGCACATGCAGCTAAATGAAACTGGTCCCGTATTTACTGCAGGTTGTAATAGTACAGCATCCAAAATCTTTAACAATTTCTATGCCTTTTTATAGCCTTGTTACTGAAGCAGCTCCAGTCAGATATCTTGCTCAAGTGTACAACAGCAAAGTGTCTTGATCCCTAACTGTGACACCTCCTGCTGCCCCATGGAAGCTTCTGTCCTTTGGAGCAGCAGCGCAGGAAGACTGCGTGCTGCTGTGGCGCCGTGGCGTGCTGCTGTGGCGTCGTGGCGTGCTGCCACAGGTTTTATCCACAGGTGCACCTGGGGGGGTGAGGGGAACCTTAAGTGTTCATGTACGTATCTGATGCACACATAACCTATATTTTGTCTGCCTATAAGGTATTAATGCACCAGCATGGAACACAGCACAACACTGGTCCTGCCAATTAACTGCAATTTCAATTTCAAATCAGGCGACTGTGGGGGCACTGCCCCCCCATGGTTTTATTTATCCATCTGGATATCTCACTGTGAAGATCCACCTGTACAGAGACGGCATGCTGTTCACTGTTTGGAGCACATTTTAAAAAAATAAAACAAAAACATAAAGTGAGCTGGTATTTTCATTTTCTTTTTATTCTGATATTTATGACATCCTGTCATCCCCACTATTACTGTCATCAGCACAATGGCACCCGAACAATCACAGCTCTCCTTAAGTAGACCAGCTGGGACTCCCTGCTAATCAGCCTCACCCTCTCTTACCACAACAGCAACAATGCGAGCTCAAGCTCACACTCCAGAAAGGGGGAATTAAAAGTATTTATTTATGTATGGATTTATTTATTTATTAAGTGTTTATTCATAATGTTTATTTGCGAGTCGCAAATCCTACAGGGGAGGCAGAAAGAGGTCGGGGGAAAGTTTTATTCACGTTTTAATTTGATTACCTGAGAATGCTATTCTTCGGCCCATTTCACATGTTTTGTCATTAATTAAGCAGTGTGTGTCCACTGCTTTACTCAGAGTGTAAGACAATCTGTCTAAGAAACCCTCAGGCCTGCAGGTGAACTGACTGACCCTGGATCTCCAATCCCCCAAGCATCCCACGTCCCTAAGGCACAGGGCAGGGCCAAACAGGACTGCTTAGGGTGGGGGAGGGGGGGTCATATTTCCGGGCATTTGGAGGGTACCTTCAGCGTCGGGCCGGGGGGGAGGCGTACAACAATGAGGTGCCTTTATTTCCTCTGAAAGGCCACAGTAGTTGGGAGGAAGACAGAGACTTAAAAGTAACGATGCAAAATAAAAAGCGACCTTCATGAAAGTCAATAACGTCAATAAAGTACATATATGTTTATTCCCATCGAGACGCACCCAACCGCAGACTCCCCCTCCCCCCCCACCCCCGAGTGTGTGCCCCAGAAAAACCACTCATCCGAAACACAGACTCACTTCATCAAATTTCAGCAAGCACTCTGCTTCACAGATGGGCAGAAACCCATCTAATTGAATTCTTGACTGGGAAGCATTTAAATAGCTTCTGGTCCCCATGAAGCTAATACTGTACGTCTGATTCCCCTCTCGACAGCCTCAGGAACAAGACAAATTAAATATTCTGAAGAAGCCACATTCCAGTTGCCGAAGTTTACCGCAGAAAACTCAAGCAGCATTACGATTACGTTACTGCTCGTGTGTTTTTGTGGAGGAACATACACGTCATAGAGAAATGCAACCTGGCCAAACCTCGCGAGGAGCTGAGAAACCAACAGCAGCCCCATAGCGAAGTGAAAACAACAAATGATTTGTCTGTTTATCCAAACTGACCCCTCAATGACAGTTTCCCTGTTTATTTAATTAATCTGTTTATACAGTTCGTTTCAGCTTATCACCGTTGTCTCCCATCCGGTCTCTGATGGATCCAGATTCAAGATTTGTTATTATTTTTGTTTGACTTTTTTTTTTTTTAAATTGCAGATAGTAAAAGGGATGTGGGAATAAGGGATGTGGGAATGAGGGATGTGGGAATAAGGGATGTGGGAATAAGGGTAACGGTGGAAGGTCGTGATGAAGGCACAGAGTCTGTCGGTGATGCTGGGGGATTGGTCACATGACCACGCCAGGCTCTTTGTTGACATTCTGAAACCACTGGAACATGACTGCCAGAATATTCCAAACACAAGTCGCCCGTAGCGACGGGGAGCTGCCGAGGCCTGTATCGTCCATGAGACCCGCATGGAGCAGTGAACAATGCACTGATCAAGGCACTGAGTGGATGTTTTTGGCAAGTGAAGCCCCCAGTTAAAGATCTTTGCTGACGACGTGTATTCACTGGCCTATTGTGTGCGTATCGCTTTCGGATCTTGGTGCACATGGCCTCGAAACCTATTCGCCTGCCACCTGAAAAAAGATCACTCTGTTAGTCCTTCAAGAAGAATGATAGCCATGCTTTAAATATATACACCAAATGGGTGTTCATGTGCCACCTCATTATCATTCATATAATTGAAAATGGGGGGAATTGGCAAAACAGTGCAAAACTGAGCGTGTTTGCTGATGTCATACAACCTGTAGTGCAGGGGTCTCCAACTCCAGTCCTGGAGAGATACCTGGCTTCTGATGAGCCACACCTGTTCTCAGGTAAATACCAGGAACAAGTGTGGCTCATCAGAAGCCAAGTGGGACAGAAAACCTACTGGATAGTAGCTCTCCAGGACCGGAGTTGGAGACCCCTGCTGTAGTGACTCCAGAAAATCGAAAAGATGGGTGCCAGACATTTCAGAAAAGTCTGAGATACAGAATTATGACTGAAGGATGTGGTAGAGGGTTAGGTGACCCCAGGGCATCGCGGTTTGATCGCCTCGCAGCAGGAGGAGGCCTGTGCTCACATTGCCGGCTGCAGGCTTATCTTCACCAGCCGGGTGCTGGGAAACGCCTGGCTGTCATTTGCACTGAGATTACATACAGCACAGCAGTAAACTCAGCCACGGCCTACTCTCTACTACGGTAAACACAGTGAGTGAGTATGTGTGTGTATTACACTAAAACTTGACAAGACTGACAGACCACTTTTCGCAAGTTCTCCCATTTTACAATAAAAGTTACACCAATACAGGCAACCTTCGATTTGTTCTAAATTGAAACTGGTGTGATTTACCCCAAGACTGTTACATATAACAGTATAATTTCAACCAAATACACTTTCAGCTCACTGTAGCCCATCGCTTGTAGACAGTGCCACGCGTGAGTTTATGATTCCTCTCACCTAGTCCCTTTATAAGGCCCGGTTCAGATAGGGGCCCGGTTCAGTCCAGAAGTTCTTCAAGGATTCACTGGTTATATGCTCAGTTTGCCTGGTTGTTTTCTGCCCACTGTAGAAAGGCAAGAACATCAGCTGAATTCTGTAGGTTTTCCTGATTGATGTACTACAATTTAAAGATATGAGACTCCCCCTTGAGTATTATTGTATTTGCGCCATCCGATGGACATGCATCTCGGCCTGTGTGTACCTCAGCTTTATGCACTTTACCCATCGAGCCCTTGAGGACGGCCCTTAATCCCGAGTGGTCAAAATGTTCCGGAAAATTGATGGATCAAAACTAATAAGAATATAAATAATTATACCTGAAGGTGGCGCCAGAGGACCACTAGCATACTTGCCGGCTGGAATGTCTGACAAAGTGGATGCAAAGGGGGGATCGGCCCAAAGCAAATTATGTGAGAAAGAAAAGAGGGTAAAACCAGCATTACTGCTGTTTACAGCGCAAGATTTATATGAGACGCGCGCGGTGGATCCTCTAGGCCTTATCAACATTGGCCCCTTTTAACTAAATGTTTAAGTAATTTGGATTACCACGATGTACGACATTAGCTAGATAGATAGACAGACGGAAATTTAGGCATCCAGTAGCTCGAAAAATACAAGGGTACAAATTAATTAAGAAAATATTTTCGAAACAGTATGTTATATGAAATAGAAACTTCTATGTGGAACGACAGAATATATTTTCCTAAAGAAAATCAGTTTAATAGTTTCCTGCAGCACCGAAATATTAACACTTTGTTTATTTTGACATCTAACATAATTTTTCATGTAAAAGGCTAATTCTGTTGCTCTAAACACAGGGATCAACAACATAATGTTAACTTAATATTGTAAAAAATAATTCGTCGAGTTATGCTGATAGTACTCTGATTTTAACGCGCTTCCGTTTGTTCCGGAGATAATATTTGTAGGCCTTAGATAGAACCCAAAAATAAATTAACATTTTCTTAATATATGAAAATGTTTTAAAAGCCGCGTCTTATTAAGACTTTCTATATATATATAAAAGCACGACAGGAAATTATCCGACACTTTAAAACGTTAATGCCCCGGACCTACAAGGTGTGTTCAACACGTCAGCTCCGATGTAGCGCGTGTTTTTTCCTTTGAATTGCGCTTTATTTTAATCCATAGTGGCGTCTCCTATTTAAAACATGTCAGCACACCCATAGTCAAAAGTGAAATATACTAGCCCTATCAATTGTAACATCACCAGAGGTAATATTTACAATAAACACTTAAAAGCCCAGGATAACGTGGGCTTTAATGTACTGTAAATATATTTCAGAATTGCGTCTCCTTCTTTTACGAGTACGTCTACAAATCCATTTCAAGCAATGTACACAGATCAAAGAAGCTTCACAAATGAAGCCAGATGCCACAAACACTTGAAAAGTAAAAATCTAATTACTTTATTCGGTGAAACTGTACATATACAAATGAGGTCTTTTATCATATTTTAAAAATCAAGTAAAAAACACCAAGATTATTTTTATAAATACATATATTCTTTAAAAAAAGGTGACGACTATTTACAAAATGTGTATGTAGCAATTTGCATAATTTAACAGATGTACACATGCATATAATTGATATCCAATTCGAACGCAAATCCGCCCTTCTGGAAGAATATGTGATTGTCTGAAGATGGGTATGGAGAACATACCAAAGAATGATTAAACAGAATTAAGTGTTTTATGAGTGGCAAGGCGGACACTTCTTGCGAACGAAAGTCATATTCGTTTCAAATAAATCTCTAATAGCACAAAAAAACAAAAATGAACATTCCACCCTCCCCTTGAATTATGATCTAGGAGGCAATCCTACACTTTGAGAAACGGGGAAAAAAAATGTTAATCTCTGCCTTTTCTGGTGTTATAACGCATAACACTACAGCGGGGTGATTTAAATGATGTGTCATTTTGTCGGAAGCTGGGCAGATGAACGGGATAATGCGACCCTTGAGCAAATACACCCACAAAGGGAAACGGGGGGCGGGGAGGGGGTTCTGCAAAGTTTTAAAGCATATTGAACATCTTAAACATTCCGGAGCAGCAACAAGTGTTCTCATAATCTGGTGGCACGTTTAGACAATGATCTAAAATATGGCACATTAGAAAAACTAATTTTAAAAAACAGAAGCGTTAAAAGAATCTCCACAAGCAAAAAGGGAAAAAAAACGATCTGGTAATCTTCGGCCGAAGGGCTGTTCACACAGAAATGAGACATAAGAAAATACAAACGTGAACATTAGCTAAGCTGAAACCCAGCATACAGAGGGCATGAAAACAAACTTCTGGAGTATAATTAACCTGCTGAACGATTTCATGTCGAGCAAAGGGGGGTTTGGGGGGTGGGGGGCACTGAGCTCAATACGGATTCGAGTCTTTTTAGCTCAGATACAGTCTGCTAAGCGATGGCTTTCTTCAAACCCCGTTTAGATCCGTTGTTCCTCAACCGTGTCTCCAAAAGTTCATACCGTCGTTTCGCCTTGGTTGCTGTTACTAAGCCTTTTGTAAAACCTGCGCCATGACTGTAACGTCTTCCCCGACCATATCCAGAATCCCGAGGTGATGCCAACAATCATGGTCATTAAATACTTGATCATGAAAACCGTAAAGTCCGGGGTCATCGGAGCAAAGTTGTAGGCTGGGCACGGCACGGCAAAGCGCTTGCAAGTCTGCATGTGCCAGGTCTTCTCCCACTGCTCACGGAAAGCCTGCTCGTAGAAATAACAGGCGATCACGATGGTGGCCGGAACCGTGTACAGGACGCTGAACACTCCGATCCGGACCATCAGCTTCTCCAGCTTCTCGGTTTTGGTGCCGTCGTGCTTCATGATCGTCCGGATCCGAAACAGGGAGACGAAGCCGGCGAGGAGAAAAGACGTGCCTATAAAGAGGTAGACAAAGAGGGGAGCAAGGACGAAACCCCGCAGCGAATCGACGCTGAATATGCCCACATAGCACACCCCTGTGAGAAGGTCGCCATCCACTTGCCCCATGGCGAGGATAGTTATTGTTTTAGCGGCCGGGACCGCCCAGGCCGCCAGATGAAAGTACTGTGAGTTTGCCTCGATGGCTTCGTGACCCCACTTCATCCCTGCTGAGAGGAACCAGGTGAGAGACAATATGACCCACCAAATAGAGCTAGCCATCCCAAAAAAGTACAGGATCATGAACAGGATAGTGCAGCCCTCTTTTTTGGTGCCCTGCGCCACAGTCTTGTAGCCGTCCTCCTTAAACTTATCGATGCAGACCACTTTATCCTCTAGGAAGAAGCCGGCGGCGTAGGCCACTGCCACCATGAAGTAGCAGCCAGACAGGAAGATGATGGGGCGCTCTGGGTATCTAAATCGCCGCATATCTATTAGGTACGTGAGCACGGTGAACAGGGTGCTCACGCAGCACAATATGGACCAAATCCCGACCCAGAGTCGGCCAAACTTCACCTCCTCCTCGCGGAAATACATCAGTCCATTGGGCTTGGTAGGTTCGCAAGGAGCCCCACAGTCTTTTACACCCAAAAAGTAGTAATTGAGATAAGTGGGAACTTCAAGCTGCAGAGGGCAAGTGAAGGGCTGATTCGACCGGGGCACATTGGGAAGCAGCGTGATCTGCTCGGGGACGTACGGCGTGGGGTACGAGGTGGGGCTGCCCGTGTCCGAGGTGTTCTGCCCGACGCAGATCTCTCCCGCTCCGTGCACGGGGAAATTCTCACAGCGGAGCCGCTCCGGCCACTGGAAGCCGAACTTGTTCATGAGCGCCTCGCAGCCCTGCCGTGCCCGCTCGCAGAGAGAGCGACACGGCGGGATAGCCTGCTCCAGCACCGTGCACACGGGCGCATACATGGAGCACAGGAAGAATTTCAGGTCCGTGGAGCACTGCACTTTCACCAGGGGGTAGAACTGGTGCACCTCCAATCCGGCGTCCTCCTGATTCGTGTGCCCCAAAAGATTCGGCATGATCGTTTGATTGTAGGCAATATCCGTGCAGAGGGGAATAGAAATGGGCTGACAGAAGCCGTGTTCTGGAACGGAGATACCCTTCTCTCCGTGATACTGACCGAAACACGGCTTAACCATTAAACATACAGTCACCAGAACACACCAGGCAATCCCAGTCCGATCTCCAATCTCTGACGCTGCCATAGTAAAGTGAAAAATGAAGACAGCAGGCGACTTTTAAAAAAAAAAAGTTAGGCCAATTGCTTTTACCTTGTTTGGGTGCCTTTACTATGCAGATGTTGCGATTATACTTTGTTTGAATAAAACTCTCCTCCGCTGCTTCTCACAGAGCCGAAATTCCGTTCAAAATATTTCGTCCAAACGTCCTTGACGCGATCCTCATTCAAAGCGCTTTACCTCTGGCTTACATGAGTGAAACAGCTGCATATACGGACACAAGCCTGGGTCGCTTTTTATGGAGCAGCGGTGCACAGTTCTTGTAGATTACGTGCGATGTTGTCTCCACTTTAAAAGCACTATCATTTGCCCAGCCTACGATGCGTATGCGAAAAATGATCTGAACACAATTAAAAGTTCTCACTAAGATTTTAGAGGAAATCGAATGATTCTACTCAGCAATTCGTGTCCTTTTGAAGATGGCAATTTTTAAGGTTTCAAAACATATTTTAGTAATCAAAGTTCAGTATATCAAACCTGTGTTTTATATGAAGCTTTCTTTAGTCCATTCCTGTGCTCAAAGCCGTATTTTTAATCCCTTTGAGTTTCTTCTCTTCGTAGAACCAGCTATTCCTCCTACTGTTCCCTACCACTTAATACGTGTTACGGTGGTACGGTGACAGCTTTTGTAAAGAATTTCTTGCTTAATACATAAAATCCTCGGAGTTGCAACAGACAGATTTTACAGTGTCCTCAGTTAGTACTACAATTGACTGTATTTCGCTTCTCTCAACAACGTTACAGCTCTGCCTGGAACATCGACTCGCTTCTTTAGAAAGTTTCGCTAAAGATACTGAACACGCACAATAATGTTAGGGCGGTTTCCAGGTACCCCTCATTCACAACCTAGAGTATCTCGCCACGGGGCGCCTAGAAACCACAATTTCCTGACCAATCATATGATTTGTTTTCCTTAGCGCCTTCTTCTTGATTGGATATTATGAGTTAAGAGTAAAGTAGGTGGGGTTATCGGAACTTTTCTTTAAATGTTACTTTTCATCCTTTGCAATTTTATTGTTTGATTTATAAGCGAAGGATGTGGTCATTTTCGGAATCGTTGTTTCCGATGCGTATGCGAAAAATGTTCTGAACACAATTATAAGAGCTCTTGCATATTTATAAGATTCCCGGATTTCAGTGACATGAATGTCACGGAACGAAATATTAATTACAAGAAAACGAATACACGCAGCCTACTTTGTTAAAATGACCGAAATTTAAGGATAAGTATACTGTAATTTTTGGCTGTCAAATCGCTAATCGAGTAAGATGTTTCTCTTATGTACAACTAAGGAATTCAAAACATAGCCTAGACGAAGGGTTGGTGAAGCTGTTTTATCCTTACGTTTCAGGAAACATGAATAACAAGTTATATTCACATTTACTGCGCCGAACAGATTTTATTTTCACAGGTGGAAATTGAGTATTTCAACTCAATAAACCAAGAAGGGTATACAATATTTTTGGAAGGATATAACAAATAGCTTATGGTATAATTGTAATAATATGGAGACTATAACGAAGAGCTTCTTAAACATCTAGGCCTTAATGTTTAATACAATGTTATCGTGATGACAACCTTTTCTCGTACGGGAATTCATCTTACACACGTTACGTTATATGTTTGAATTGCAGAGTCGAGAACAACCATTAGCAGTACTGTTTATAGAGGCAATTGGAATAAACCAATAAAACAACAATGCTATGTAATCTTAGTACTGAGTAGGAATGTAAAACGATAACTGCATACGCATATAAGCAATAGATAGATAGAAAAGGCGGCGGTCCTATCTATTTGTTGAAAACGGAGTATCGGTGAAGTCCACATGCAATTGAACTAAACAGAAAAAAGTTTGAACGTAATCCAGATGAACCGCTTAAGAAGACGTAGCACTAGTTGGCTTATTCTCCAAATTTATGGCCGTCGGAATACTCCTTCTGCCACTGTATATAAGTACCTACAGTCAAAAATAGTAAGAGGTCCCTTAGAGAACTGCAATAATGGTGATATTTATTACAGTGTTTATGAATGGAAATGTGGAGTGTCCTTTGTAAATCTCTTTTGGCTTCTTGGAAGAGCGATTCTACAAAAAAAACGACGATTCACCTTCATGACCTGAACGAAGGGCAAACCATAATTCAGATAAAAGCCGGTAGTTCCCTCTTCGAAAAGTAGCACTAGTCGCTCAGTGACAACGTCGTGGTTTCCCGAAGATCTGTTAGTACGGTTAAGGTGAAATCCAGGGAAATCGCAGGCTTTAAATCAATATTCAGCACTGCATTCAGTTTAAGTCACCAGACATGCATATCAAGTGGACCCCGGACCTGAGGTGTAGTTTAGCGTTTCAACCTAGTCGACTCCTCGACAGCACGTATGTAGGTGACGCTGGCCTACTATTTGCCTCACTTGTACGTTGCTTTGGACAAAAGTCTCTGCTAAATAAAAATTAATGTAAATTAACATTTTCTCAGTATGTCCAGTGAAATTTCCTATGGTTATTGACGATTACTGAATTGCAGTGGAAAAAGTACACTTGCGTTTATTTACGATCAAAGCTGATTTTAAAGCGACCAGAAAATAACCCAAGTATTTTGATTGAATTTAAATAGAGGTACTTTAATAACTGTCTTGGAGTCCTCATAAGACCACGTGAACGTTAGACTAACGGCTTTGTTCTATCGCCATGCATGCACCGAATAGCGTGAAAACAAATTCTGATGTCAGTCTTCTGTCTCTTCCTGAAGATTTCAGAAGGTTCATAGCCTGGAGGCGATGAAAAGTCATACCTGACGTTTCTCTGATTCTGGCCGCCACACGCACACAACTCAGGAAAAATTACTACAGGCCATGACAACGTCGTTTAAATTTAAACCAAAGTTAACAGTTGTAATAAGTAATTACTACTAATCTTAGTCTTGTTTTACGTACTTTTAAGTATTTATTTCAGATTTTTAATTTTTTTTGCATTGCTTTGGGTAAGATCCAGATGTGGTAAATTAATATTTACATAAATATTCAGCGTCGTCCTGTTCTTTGATCATGCCGGCTTTGTATTTTAAGACGCTGCTTCTATTCTATAGGAACCATGCTTGTGTCCTATTACTGCTCTTTCTGTTGAAGACCTGGCCGTAAATGCTGGACTTCTAACCAACCGCAGTCATTCACAATGAAGTCACCAGTACGTAGGTATATAGGCTGCGTCTACAATCCCGCAGAACTACACATGCATGGGCGGACATCGCTGTCCTGCTTACGCCACGTGAAGGGCGATTTTCTGTGGAGTGTTATTTACTGTACAGACTGACGTGTTCAGAAACACGCGTATAATTCCTCTCTCGATTCTGGAGTGCGCTTTTTAAAAACGAATCAGAGTTGAGCCGTAACTCGTCACATGTTCCCTTCCTATGCAAATAGCAATAGGTAGCAGAAGATGGGCTCCGCTGCGGACTAGCCACAGATCAGTCACGGCGAGACCGCAATGTTCCGCCTGGCGTACTCATTCCGATGCTCTCTACATCTCGGACCGACTCCCACAGGTTTTCTTGCATACCCGCTTAAAAATTCTCCTCTCTCTTTCTGAAGACGGCTTGAAGTCTAATTCACGGCCAATACATTTTACATGTGTTCCGTTCATTAAAAACAGATTAGAAATAACTTTGCATCATCTGAAATGTCCCCTCTTCCCTTGTCTGCTAACAGTGCTTGCGCACCCTTCTCGGTGCAATCACACTTGTGCTCTTCCTTCTGGCATGAACGTTAAACACGACCATCACACATGGTAAGGCAAATCCTATAGGCCTACATCTGCAGAAAACACCGTCTCCCTGCGTTCATTGCCGCAGATGAATGGTCTTTAAATTGTGCATCTTCCTCCCATTTCCCCTAATTCGATCGTTTTCTGTAATTTTCAGATCTGACATCTGGGCAGAGATTAACGCAGAATGTGTTTTCCAAGATGATTGTGGGTGGTTCAACGGGAGATATGACATATAAATGAAGCAGCAATCGTTACAATAACAAGCAAAGCGAGGCAGGCATGGCGAACCCTGTAGTTTACGTCTGCGCAGAGGAAAGTTTTTGTTTTAGTCAGCGCTTAATTTGAACTCATTAATTATCCCAGATAACTTTGCCAAAGCCGGTCAAAAGTTTGCAAACAACAAAGCTTTTTAAAACTTCCAGAAGTCTACTAAAAGTACTAAAAATAAAACACTTGGAGGGAAAAAAATGGGTTAATCCACAACCTGCAGGTCGCGTTTGTTGTTTTTTTTAATCCCCTGTCTCGTTTTAAGAAACGAGTTTATTCGTCCTTATCAATATTCAGGCCGGTAACCAATTAAGATGGAATTGAATATATCTGATTAATGTCTAGCCGTAATTTTACACTGAGAGTAGCGATAACGAGTTAATTAATAATGAGAAGTAATTGAAATAAAACTAACAATGAGGTCTTAATTAAATAGCGCAAACAATTGTGCATTTTAAACCTGATTAACCACAATTTCCACACTTTCATTTACAGGTAGGAATTTGCATGAATGAGGATCCTAATGGATCCCTCACATTATCCTAAAAATGTCTCCCCCCAGATCTCATTAAGAATGGAAGCTGAGCTGCGCTGAGACATTAAACGGATGAATATTAGAGGAGAGAGATGTGTAAGGGCGGAGTATGAGACTTAATTATTTAAAGAAAGACAACTACTTTCTTGTTTTTTACCCCTGAGGTCAGCGCAGGAAAAGCATTTGTAGACGTCTGTCATCTTCATCCTCCTTGTTTTTCATTACGGAAGACTCATTAACCAGGAGGTGAAATTCTATATTTTGTCAGCCGATTGACCTCTACTGTCAAATCATTTGTCAGAGTCGAAAGGTTTTCCAATTTATAGGAATGAAAGTTGTCGATATTCATTGTTTCGACCAGCTAAAAGTCAGTTTACTCGATTAGTGTGATTTGCGTGATGAAACCGTTTTATTACTGGATCATTTAATTTAGTTTCATTTGTATGTCGATGGCAGCACAAAGCGTCGTAACCGCGACGTGACGCTGCTTTTCCTCAGCGATTCCTGACAGTGCGGTGCCATCAAACCCACCTTTTAATGAGCGGTACCTTTCCCGTTATTGCATGGCAGTTACGAAAAAATATATTACAGATGTCTGAAGTCTGCATGTCCTGCATCGTCTACGGCGGTCTCAGTCCCGCAGAGAGGTGCATTGTGGGCAGTTTAATCAGACTGACTTTGAAAAACTGCTCTTCAACGCCCAGAACCAAAACACTCATCGGATTGAACGGTTTAGTAATGGGGAGTGCATGCTGTGTGGGTTAGTGTTTTACGACAGAGAGGGTCGATGACTATTTAGTTATTGCCTCAGACGTGAGGCGCGTCATTTCAAACACATTCTGATTTCCTCTGGGTCTGTGCAGGAATGAGAGGAGCTCACTGCCATCTTTGATTTTTTTTTTTTTATCTTGGACACGTCTTCTCAGTATCCCGAAACCATGACTCTGTTAAGGCAAGAGGTTTTAAAAAAAGATTTTTTAAAGAAATATTTTGACTTTTGCTTTGCTTTTTAGACGGACGTGATCTATAATTCGTTTGAGCCGGGGTTGTAAGTGTATATGAGTAATTTGTAAAGGAAATGTTTCGGTAATTCATGAATAACGGCTGTGGTGCAGTGGGCATGGACACAGGATATGGAAGGTGAGAGCTGGAATCACGGACCGAGGAGTGTTGGATGGACTCTGAAGCCAGGACTTAGTTGGGGCTCAGTAACATCCCCCCCCCCCCCTTTATTTTTTGGGAACCCAGAACCTTCCGATAAACAGCATATGTTCTGTTACCGGTAGTGTCATCGCTGGGTGTTTTCTTTTCGGTCACTCTGATTAATTTCAGGTTTTCCACATAAAGCCGTGGTCACTGAGCCCAAGTGTTTCTCTGGGCCGGTTCCAATCGGGTTCTGACTCAAAAAGTGATCATGTCCCACGAACAGCTTGGTTTGGACCTTCTATTTCATGGCAAGGTCTACAGACAGGGAAGTTGCCGATATAATGGCATGTTTTGGAGCCATGCAAGCAAGGTGGGGACCATCTAGTACCGAAGGATACATGGCAGTAGAACCAATCACTGCTCTGCACTGTCGCAGCCCCCGGGGCTCAACACCGGGATCTTCAAGGCAAGCTGGATGTTAGCGCCTTTTCCCGGGACCCGGAGGTGAATGGGGAACGCCTGCCTTGGGTGACATCATGGCCTTCGGAGAGTAGTGCTGTGTGTGGGCATGTACAGTACCAGTCAAAAGTCTGCACCCACCCACCCATAGAAAGGTTTATTTATACTATTCTCTACATTTTAGAATAATTATAAAGACATAAAAACTATAGAATAACATATATGGAATTATGCATTAACCAACAAAAGTGTTAAAAAAAAATGTTGGGGGGGGGGGGCGGCTCTGTGGGTTCGGATTCAGAAGGTTGTTGGTTCAAATCCCAGAGTTGGCAGAGTGATCCCACCATTGGGCCCTTGAGCAAGGCCCAATTGCTCCAGACTGGCTGACCCTACTGTCTCCTCTACACCAGTTCCATGAGGTGGCCTCCTGGGATGCTTTTCCAGCTGTCCTGAAGGAGGTCCCACAAATGCTGAGCCCTCATTGGCTGCTTTTCCTTCACTCTCTGGTCAAACTCCTCCAAAGATATCTCTACTGTTCTTTAAAAAAAAAAAATCTAAAAAAGTCTAGTATTTTGTTTGGTTACTTATGGTTACGATCAGGGCTGGGTGGGGGTTAAGGTTAAGATTGTCATAATTGGGATTACGGTTATACCTGTAGAAATGAATGGAGAGTCCCCACAAAGATACAGATACCTCATCTGTGTGTGTGAGTGAGAGTGTTTGGTCTCAGCTCAATATGGTTAATAGTAGGTAGTGTAATAATTAAAGTTCCTAATGATCTTCACCTGTCTACAGCCGGAATGCCGCTTTGGTCAGTAATGACCCCCCAACCCACTGAGTCTTTAGGCTCAGAGGCAGTGCTGCCCAGCAGAGATGCGAGATCATTATTATCACTGATGAACACAGAGTGAGGACCAGTGAAGGACATTGATTGTTCCTCTTTCCACAGTGTGTTGGACTTTCAAGGGGGAACCTCTGTCTGTCTGTCTGTCTCTCTCTCTCTCTCTCTCTCTCAGATGTGTCCACTCTCTGAACTCGCATGACCTGGTTTTTAGTCAGTTTGAAGTTCTTCATACTAAATTGTAAACGTTCTTCCCTGCTTGTCCTTTTTTCCTGTCCTTCTCTATATTTTCTGCTCCTTTGAGCTTCTCTCGATCTCCTCTATTCCCCCTCAGCCTTTGAAGGACAGAGAGAGATTCCACTTTAGCGAGTAATGTATATTAATATTTTGAAGCCAAAATTTTTTAGGTCTATATTTTTAAATAATAACGACGCTTATGAGTTATGTCCTGAGACTTATGAAAACCATATCCCTTTCATTTCTGGATATTATATTTCGACATGGAGGCATCTTTCGTCTGGATGCTGGACTGGGAATGAGGTTGTCTGCTCGTTCATCAGACCCCGTGAGCAGCTGTCAGAGGATGCGTCCGATCCTGATAATCCGCTAATTCATCCCGCCTGCCTCACCCCCAACCCACCCACCCCTCTGGCAGATCTACTTGGACTATAAACATGCCAGACCGCTAACCCAAACAGTGCGGGGCGCCAAGAAACATTTTAGGGGAAACGGTTTAGAAAATCACCAGCGCATCCAAGGTACGGTGCCTGGTGGGTCTGCGTGTGTCACACACACACACACACACACGCACGCACGCACACACTGGGCGTACAGCTGGTCTGTAAATCTCGCACCTCTGGTTGTAAAAAAAAAAAAAACAATATCAGCAACAACAACATTTGTGGTCATGGTATGTTGGGAGTGACGTGTTACTGGGGCAAACAGGGAGCGCACCAGTTAGGGTATTGGTCCTGTGGGGGCTTTCTGTAGATATCCATGTGGGTCTGCAGTTTGGTGATAATAAAAATTTGGGAGGGGGTGCATACAGAGGTGCAGTGTGTCAGAGATGCAGTGTGTCAGAGAGGCAGTGAGGCAAAGCAGCTTCACTGGCTGCATGACTGTTGCCTTTCATTTAGTGTGTGACATGACTCAGGCCCTGTCTCTGGGTCAGGAGGATCAGTGACGGGGGGGAGGGGGGCGGGGGGTGAGGCTGGCTGCTTGGGCTGCTGTGAGCCGTGTGTTTTCTTAGCTTTGGACTTTATTAGGTAAAATATGGCAGCTCACCTGGGCAGCTGAGCAAGATGGCGGATGGAAGAGCTGGAAGAGCGTTCTGAATGTGAATGTATGGGGTGGAGTGGACGCCGGGGCAGCCCCCACGAAGGCCGGAGCGGGGCGGGAGCATGGCGGCCAGCTGGCTTGGATCTGTCCACGGTTTATAGAGCGCCCACGGTCTGGGGGCAGCGGCCGGGCCTCCCCTCGCAGACGGGGAAAGCCGAAAGGAGGTGCAGGAAAGGAGGTGCTGAAAGAATGATTTATGCTGCATAAATATGCCGCATGTACGGCCGGCCGCGAACGAGCGGGAAGCTGTGTCTGCGCTCCTTGCGGCTGCTTTGGAAATGTGGTGGGGGACTGGCGGGCAGAGGAAGGGGGCGAGGGACGGCGGTGGATGTTAAACAGCCTTGTGTAAACTAGGCAGTGTGTGGGCGGCCATCTTGGGAGTATCTGGGGGGAGGTGGGGGGCTGGGGGGGAGCGCAGCCAAACCAGGGCACTTGAGGGGATTATTTTTGGTGTTTAAACTGGGGGTCCTAGATGGAAGATTAATAAACAGAATGACTCTGCAGGCAGCTGGAGGGGGGGGGCACTGTGCTGGGTTTAGGGTGTTGGATGTGACTGTTTTGTGCGTGTGTGCACGTTCAGTGCTGATCTCCTCACACTGGGGGGGGGGGGGGGGGCTTAGGTGAAGCCCCGGCTGGCTACCTAATACCCCCCCCCCCCATATGCAGTGCCCAGCCAGACCAGAGGCTGTACAAACAGTCCCTGAACACTTCTCGAAGCTAAGAGCAGGTCGCAGTGAAGCTGGACTTGGCGTGCGATTCCCCGTGTGGCGGTCAGACGAACCAAGTGTATCGAATGTGGGGGGGGATCACTAATGAATCGTCAGACTCTGAAGCCCATCACCAGGGATAGAAGGTCACCCCAATGTGTTTGTATGTACCTGTCAGTCGCACACCATGGATTTCCGCTGAGCTGTGCTCCGCGATCCTGTGTCCCGGCCGCAGCCTGTGTGGATTCTGCTGCACATGGCTCGCGGAGCTCTGATGGCATAGTCCCGGTGTTTTGGTGCAGATGTGAAGAGCTAAGCATGCCACCTGGATGGCGGATGAATGGCGGGAGAGCGATGCTCACTGCTGCCTCTGGGGGGGGGGGGGGGGGGGTTGGTGTATGTTTATCTCCTGCAGGAAGTGCCTGTGGTGGTCAGCCTCAGGGGAGATAAGCAGATGTTGAGGCAAATTGAAAGACCTTCCAGCTACATTGTGTGTGTGTGTGTGTCTGTGTGTGTGTGTGTGTCTGTGTGTGCATATGTGTGTGTGTGTGCATGTGTGTGTCTGTGTGTGTGTCTGTGTGTGCATGTGTGTGTGTGTCTGTGTGCGTGTTTGTGTGTGTCTGTATGTGTGTGCACGTGTGTGTGTGTGTGTGTGTGTGTGTGTGTGTGTGTGCGTGTGTGTGTGTGTGCGTGTGTGTGTGTGTGTGTCTGTGTGTGCGTGTGTGTGCGTGTTTGTGTGTGTCTGTGTGTCCGTGTTTGTGTGTGTGTTTGTGTGTGTCTGTGTCTGTGTGTGTGTGTCTGTGTGTGCATGTGTGTGTGTGTGCATGTGTGTGTCTGTGTGTGCATGTGTGTGTGTGTGTGTGTCTGTGTGTGCGTGTGTGTACACTCACCCTCAGCTCTCCAATACCCATCCAGCCCTTAACCCTGACTCGCTTTCCCGGACACCCGGTCCGATCTGGAACCACAGGATGGATGAAATTAGAGAGGAGGAAGCAGGGGAGAGGAAGGCTCTGCGGCGGAGGGAGAAGATGGAGGGAGCGGGGAGAAGAGAAAGAGGAGGCCCGGAGAGGGTCAGGGGCCTGAGGAGAGGAGCGGCGTGTCGGCTTAATAAGCTCCCAAGTCTCAAAGACGGCGGATGAAAGGCAATGGAAGACATTTATATTCTGAGTCAGCCCCCCCCCTCCCCAGCTCATGTTTTATTTATCTGGGTCTCTTCCCTCTCTCCCTTCACCCTGTCGCTCTCTCTCTGTTCCCCATTTATCCGTCCCATAGCTGCCTACCATGTTCAACGAGAATCTCCGTCTCCCTCCACTTGAGCGAAAGTGAACGAATTCCTTTGTTTATTTCTGCTCATCATGTGACTCAGTGCGATTCGGAGGCCCCCCCCCCGTAAACACGCTGACTTCCCGGGGAATTCGGCCCGATCTTACAGAGCCCCTGGGCAAACCTGTGTTTAATTTTAGAAACAGGCACCATTCTGTGTCAAAACCAGCCGAATACGTCCCAAACACTGTGCAGGCATGCGCGCGGTTCGGGCCGGCCGGCCGGCCAGGCGGGTCCAGCCCAGTCCAGCAGGAAACCTTGAGGTAGCTTTCACTCAACACTGGCCAATTAACAACTGACCGAAAACAGAACAAAATACTCCCCTCGTGGGCCCTGAGGGTTGGACTAGCCCACTGCTGGTGTTGTGGGTCTGTGTTTTGTGTTCGGGCCGATATGTAAGTGGGGGGGGGGGGGGGGGGGTGCAGTCTGGCCAGTCTGTGAGCTCCTGCAGTAGATGCCTAGAGCATAGCTCCACCGTTTCCATGACAACAGTCACAGAACTCTGACAGGAATTCATAGCAATGCTTTTTCTACAGATTTTTTTTTCCCTCTTCCCTTCGACTGTCCCAGCCTGCCCGCGTCCCTTTAGTATCCTTTCTCATTTTTGTCTTTGACTTTCTCCCTCCATATTTCTCTCGTTTATTTAGCTCCCTTTCTTAACTGGACTCAGCTACAAGCAGTGAAATGCCGTTTAAGGAGTCCAGACAGCGGAGGATCACCCAGATCCCTGATTGTTTAATTTTTTTGCCCAATACTGAGTAATTATCTTTTGTCTGGCGACTCACTGAAAGTCACAGATACGATCTGAAACCCCATCGCGCTGCCAAGTCTGGAATTTTACAAGCTGAAGCCGAACGTGGTATAATCTACTGTGTGATTTCTGTGACTTTTGTCAGGGTGTGATGCATAGTCCTGTTTTTTTTTTGTCTCCACTTTTTTTTGTGATCACCAACAGGACAGCTATAGAGTAATTTTAACTAGTGACAGAGTGAGCCGGAAATAGAGCAATAGATTTTCAAGTGGAAATTAACACATAAACGCTTCTGTTGATGTCTTTTGTTGGGTGTTGGACAGGGTTGATATTCTGTAGAATAGCACGGACTTAACACCTCTGAATGTTCTGGAGAGTCCTGGCACTCCGTTAGTAATCAGACGGCATTCCTAAGCCCTGCTCAGGGTGGCCTTCAAATCTCCTCAGACACATTCCTGGGATTTTCGGAGAGATAGCGGTCTGGGTGCCGTGGGCCTGCTGTTGTCACTGATGGTGGGCAGGCGGCTCTTCGTTTTGCCAAATTGTGGCTGACACCTTAGGCACCCGAGCGCGAGAGCCGGCTACTTTAAAGCCATGAACCGCGCTCCTGTCGGGTCAGAGACCTCCTCGACACAAGTCGTTTATGTTTCGGACAGGGGGGCCACGGATTTTAAGGGACGTCCTGCAGCCAGCTCTGTAGGATCCCATGGGTGCTTGGGTCCAGACTTCTACCTTAAATGGGGGAGGGGGTTAGATCTCTTCCCCTTTTGTTAACTTTTACTAAACATGAATAAATACATGTAAATGAGTCATGAGAAAAATCTAATGAAGGTGGGGTGAGGTGTGGGTTATTCGGAGAACAACCTGAGGTGATTTATTTGAAAACCGGCACATTAAAAGCGCGCAGCAACCTGGCCAGTGGAGAAAATGTGGCTTGAATGTGAATGTCTGGTAAAGAACTTACTGCAGATGATGTCAGGGCTTGTCTGGACTGCAAGCATTCTTATATATTCATGTTTAAAAAATGGAACCTGAAATTCACTTTCATCACGCCCTTATACCTAATATGTCTTTACCTTATATAAAGAGCAAGGTGAAATTTCCTAGGCTGGGGCAGTGGGATTACCTGATGTCTGGGATCAGCTAACTTGAAGGGGATGGATATTGAAATTAAATGTGGATCCTCCCCCCCCCACCCGCTCCCTGAGCATGGGATTAGTATTGTGTGCCCCGTGAAGTCCTTCATTGTTTTCCGGATCGGTTCCGAGTTTCTGGCGGGCCTCGGAATGTGTTTGTCATTGAACGCGGCCGCTGATAACTTCTCCCTCTGTCTTCAAGGCCTTTCCCCGTCACCCGATAGCCTTTAGCACTCAGGACTGATGAGGTGCTCACTGAGAAGGGGGGGGGGGGCGGTTAACCGTTATCTTGAGTTGCTCTCAGAGGCTTCCAATATCGAATGGGCTTAAGCGTCTGTTAAGCTCTGCGGAAAGAAGATAGAAATGGATCTTGGAGGGCGATCTGAATACAATTGACTGCTTTTCCTGGGGGGGTTTGTTACAGTGGGGGGAGGGGGGGGGGGGGTCAGCAGGTAGGCAGGAAGGAGGCTGATGCATTGGACAGCAGTGTAGTGTAGTAATTATAACTGTAAGTGACACATGATTCAAATCCTTCATGAAACGGTCGTATTCCCATGGGAAGGAAAGAAGATGCTCTTCATTTTGTCTACAGTTTTCCAGTCTGATTGACCTACTTACTAACTTTGCCCAAAATTTTATTTATGGATGGATCCTTCCTTTATTTTAAAATGTTAAATCTTGCTATGATTGTATACAGTTATTAGAGATGACATCCAAGCGCTCCCATTGCAGAAATAACTTCATTAAAAAGAGCCATTTCGCTCCTTCAGTGTGAGCTGATGCTGGTGCTTCACCTCACATCACGTGGTCTTTGCCGCTCTGGGCACCAGACCAGAAGCTTCCATCTCGTCCTGAAACCAAGTGTCACCAAAAGCGGCCCTTTCACTGTCAGATGCGGATGTCCCTAATTAGGACCAGCGGGAGTCAAAGCAGGAGTCAAAGCAGGATGGGCGCGGAATTCGTTTTTCTCAGGACACTTTAGCTTTCGCCTCTGTTGGGCTGTCTTGCAGTGAAGAAATAATTATGCAAATCCTTCTTCTTTGTATGGGGGATTTGTTTGTTGCAGCGCTTGGCAGCTTTTTGGTGGCTGGTTATGTTGTCGTCTTGTGGGTTTAGTGCGAGTTTTAAGAGGGACCGGAGATTCCATCCAATCCTGGCAACCCTGTCCCAAGATAACACATGTCCAAAGGATGTATCCCAAATTGGCAACCCAGGCTGAAGATAACATGTACCCAACAGCTTTAACCCTTAGCCTAACTACAATGTCCCAAGATAAAACACACCCAATAGATGTATCTCAGCCTAGCTAGCAAACCTGGCCCAAGATAACACAAGTTCTGTTCTTTGACAGCCTAACAATCCTGTCTCAAGATAGCATGGTTCCAACAGATCCCAACCTGGCAACCGTGACTGAAAAACACTGACTGCCGAACAACTCGATCCTAACTTGGCAACCCGGGCTCAAGATAACGCAAGCCAACAGAAGCTATGTAGAAACCAAGAAACAGCACTTAAGCAGACACAAGTCTTCTGTGAAACACTTGAGGTCAAACACGACCCCCCACCCTCTCGCAAACCTCTTTGCCCTTTTCACCGCAAGCCAACACAAGCAAACACTGGTGTCCGTGCAACTGATAACATGGTGTATGTTTATGTTGTGGGGGGTGGGGGTGTGAATTTCAGAACAGTTGTACAGACATTACTGAGCAACCATGCTATGAGCTGCAGAGATTGTTTGTCAGATGTCACATACAGAGGATTACAGCAAGTTGGCATGAAGACGTTGGTTTGCGGCTTTAGTAACTACATTTGCTTTTTATTGACATCATTTATAGATGGACGTATTCCTTGGTTTTTGAAGTATGATGAGAAATTGCATCTTTATTTTCCATATTTGCTGCCTTACTTTGTTTGTTTGCCTGTCTGCGTGATTTAGCCCAAAGTCACCAAACATTTCATGAAACATGTCAGGGTCTGTCGTAGTGTTCTGTCCCCCCTCTTCACTTTTTATAGAAAAGGCAGAGAGAAAAGTTATCAGAGGGTTAATGATGTAGTAGTAAACGCACTCCCCAGCAGTGACCGTGCTCCTCCGTATCAAAGGCTGCATACACAGTAGCCTGTATTTTAAAAGAAATGTGTCCTTCTCTCCCATTTGGGCCGGATTGTCCCAGGACAGGAAGTCAGGATGAAGACTGGCCGCGTGACCCTCCCCAAAATCCCTGCACTAATATCCACGTTATGTGCTCACACCGTGCAAATGGGGCCTTTTGTTTGGGCAGGGCTATAGACCAGACCTGGGGGGGTCGGGGGGGTCGGGGGAGGGGGGGGGGGTGCTCCACGGTTATTCTGTCACTTAAAAGTGCCGAAGTAGAGCGCAAGACTCACTGGAGCGAGTGATGGGCAGACAGGGAACGTAAAACCGACTCGTTCGTTTGGATTTTTTTTTCCATGGTGCCCTGTGTGAGAAGAACAAGAGCTTCAGGTGTAGCAGGGGGGGAAAGATTGACGGTCAGAGTCTCAGGGGGACCCTAACGATGCAGCCTAGAGCAAGACCTGAATAACTTCAACAAAAATATCCCACAGTTACAGACATGTCAAAATGGTTATCCGTGTGTGCCAGATAAAAGCATCTGTTAAGCCCAAAGAAACTGCTGTCCTTTGGCCATTTTGTGGTGTTTTATGTTTGTGGCTCGTGTTGGGCATTTGAGTCTCTTGGTGGAGCGACGTCAAATGCATTCCATGCTTCAGAAAATGTAATTTGCTTTCCTCTGTGGTTGTTTCGGCTGACTTCCTGTTGAACTCAGGTATTTGCCTGTGGGCCCTTCTGATTGGTCCACTGGCCTGCCGTCGGGATAGATAGGTGTCTTGTGCTCCGCTCTGATTCGCCGCCTGCTCAATCACCTTGGCTTCCCCCTGATGCAACAGTTTCACCCCAACAACAAGGAGCATGTCATACCTTGAGAGTTATAAGGGTTTTTTTTTGCACATTGTTCTTTATGTTTTAAATTTTATATGAAGTTTGCTGATTTAAAAGCTGTCTAGCACACCTAGGCAGTTAGTTGCTTTGACAATTCGTTTGATGAGTTTTGAGTTTTCTTTGAAATCTTTAAGAAATGCTTCCTCTTTAGCCTGCCGTTTATAGTTTGAATGGCAGATGGAATGTTCACAGAATATTCCAGAAAGCATAATGCCCCTATGGAAGAAGGTATGGTTCCCTGTTGTTTCGCTATAGGATACACAGCGATGATGGATTTCTGTTCTAGTGGCCACCTGGTGGACAATGGATCAGGCTCTGATCTTAAGCTCTGGAATCCTTCATCTCTTGCACTCTCGGGTTCCGCTGAGGACCCGGTCTAGTTAATGCTTTGAATGTGCAGCAGGGGTAGGGCATGAGGGAACCCAAAGATGGTGCTGGGCTCTTCGACACGACACTGTAAATGAGCCTTATCACTACTGCTACATAAGCAGCAAAAGGGGGGCACTATTTTTACTGCTGTGATGTAAGGAAAATGATGCATGGGGGGGGGGGGGGGGGTGCAGTGGCACAGGGACTTCAAACAGAGTGTCAGTGACATAAGGTGTGTCAAAGATGGGTGTCGGGGCTAGACTTCCTGCCGGGGATTTCACTAGCAACCACCTAGATACATACCCATGTCCTTAACGGTCTAGATGCTTCTATGGATGCTCAGCCGAGAGCTGGCTTCTACAGCAGGGTTCCCCAGTTTCGGTCCTGGGGGGCCAGTCTGCACCACAGAGTGCAGATGTCTCTGCTCAGACACACCTTACTCAGCCAATAAGCCAATTGCCAGGCTTAGTGGGCGTGCTTGACCCGGGACACTGTGTCTCAGACGAGCCCTCCGGGACAAGAACCAGGAACCCTGCTGTAGAGGTTAATTTCTTAGGGGTGTATGAAGCAAAAGGGGAAGAAGGTGGTGGTGCTGGGGGGGGACGTGGAAGTAGGCAGCTCCTCCACAAACATGCATCCCATTTCCCTTCATCTGCTATCTGTCCCTTCATCCTGAATCCCTCCATCTGTTGTTTCACACAGTTTCTCTATCTCCTCCGCCCCCTGCCCTCCCCTTCCTCTCCTTATCTCTCCTTCCTCTCCCCAGTGCCTGGTGCCCAGGTCGTGACGAAGACCATGCCCCCCCCCCCCCTCCAGGGCTGCCTACATCGCGGAACCGGGTCCGAGCGGAAGCTGCAACCGCTGACATGCTGGGTTCGACCGGAGACTCCCAATCCCCACGGGCTGCCTAGGGAAACCGGCTTATTCCCATGATTTAAATTCCCTTCTGTGGAGATTAAAGGGCTGACAGGCTGGCTGCCCGCTGCCACGTGTCAGTAGGCCTGAGACCCACACTGGAAACACCGTTTACCAAAGGTCCCTCATTAACCAATGACAGCCGATAGCCAAAGATGCTAACAACATTAGCTTTCTTTGTAGGGCTTTCTTACAGACATTAGCATGTCTAAAAATACATATCTTCCATATCTTCCTGAACACCTGAAACATTAGGCGTCGATGTGTTATTTTTATACTAGGATGGGGATTACAGATGTATTTCCACGTGGCAGAGTGCGAGGTATTCGAAGACGGTCAGGACGCGGCCTGCTCCATTCTCCAGCTCAAACTGCCCCTGACACAGTGACCGGAACAAGCCCTGCCCCATTAGCAACCCCCCCCCTCACCCCCACGGCCAGCGGTTTGCATTTTAAACAGCTGCTCTCCCCCACTCATTTTGAGATGATAACCTATTTTGGCCTCAATTTGAAAGAGAGCAGAATTTCAAATAAAGATCCCTGGGACTTCTGTATGTTGGTGGTATGTTAAAGAGCATGCGATATTTCCATCCCATTACCACCTCATTCGGGCCTATTAACATGACAATCTGGCCTGGGGGGCCCCGTGGCATGCTGGGATAGCGGCAACAATGAGCCTCCTCCCACAGGTCAGTCAGTGGGACGGGACAAGAGTGGGGGGGGGGGGGAGTGGTTCAGAAGAAAGGAGGACAGGACATAAGTGAAAGAAAAGTGAACCACAAAGAGAGGCATGTGAGAGGCTTTCAGCACCGCACACACGCCACTGCACTGGGCCACTGCACTGGGCCACTGCACTGGGCCACTGTGTGTTCACGAGCAGTTTCCAACCCCCCCCCCCCCAGTCCACTTTAATGAAACGGATCATTTCAGCCTGTGCCCCATCCCCCACCCCCAGATAATTAAAGGGGAGCTCCAAGAAGCATGGAAGGAGACGGCAGAATGTGCTGGACCCCCCTGCATAGCCCAGACCCCTAGGCGTAGGCAGGCGTGTTGGAACCTATGGGGGAAGGGGGGGGGGTGCATCCCCCAATATATAATTTGGATTCAATCATCCCCCCAATGAATAGACCTTTGTTTTTACATCGTTAAGTTGTGTTGTCCCCAATTTCAAACTCCCTCCTACGTCATTGAGCACGGGCTTCATGCACAGAGCCAGTTTGACCACTATGGGGCGCGGCAGCAAGCCTCACCAGGCACCCAGCCATGTAAAAACTTCACCGTGTTCACTGGGATCCCGCCAGTCCTCTCTGCAGTGTCCAGCCAGTGCTCTTCTTGCTGCTCATTTGGCCATAAACACTCTTGTCCAGAATCACTCGCAACTGTTTATGCAGCCCTCTGTGGGGCCCTCTATGCAGCTCTCCATGGGGCCCTCTATGCAGCTCTCCACGGGGCCCTCTATGTGTTCCTATTACAGTGCCTTCTGTGGGGCCCTCTATGTAGCCCTCTGTGGGGCCCTCTACGCGGCCCTCTGTGGGGCCCTCTATGTAGCCCTCTACGCGGCCCTCTGTGGGGCCCTCTACGCGGCCCTCTACGCGGCCCTCTGTGGGGCCCTCTACGCGGCCCTCTATGGGGCCCTCTATGTAGCCCTCTGTGGGGCCCTCTACGCGGCCCTCTATGGGGCCCTCTGTGGGGCTTGCACATGTTCCAAAGCAGTACACAAACCTGCTGACTTACAGCCTGCCCCAGTAAAGAATTTTGCTGCCTCCTCCCAGAAGCCTCCATTCCTGATTTAATTATCAAGATAAGGATCTGCAGACACCCCCGTTTTGCTTCAGCAAGACTACTGTGTGCTTCTTGTATAAACTTACTTTTTTTTTTAAAGCGCTAATTTGTTGATGATTTAATTTCAAATAAAATGATAGGTGTATCACTGTATGTCTGACAGTAATGTCTGCTGTGTGTTCATTGATTTCCTGACTGGTTTGAAAACATTTGAAAGTGTTGGGCCGATACTCTCTGATGTAGCTCAACGTTTGCCCGTGGAATCTAACCCATAAGTCTCAAGAGGTCCCTCAAGCACTGGAGAGCTTCTGCACAATGAGGAAAACACCGTCTGATATCAACCAGCCCGTTATGGGGGGAAAAAGTCTTTCCCTGCTCTCCTTTTATCGATTTGACTGAGAAGGAGAGCCACTCTGTTCTGTCTCCTCCCACCCGCCCCCGCCACAGCACCCCCTCGTTCCTTTGTCCGTCTCTTGGCTTTCAGCGTTCCACCATCCGCTGTTTTTTTTCCCCCCTCCGCAGCCTTTGCTTTGTTAATTCATCCCTCCCTCTGGCCGACCCACCTTGCGTGAGAAAACCACAGTTTTGCACAAAAACCAAACTGTTCTCAAATTCATAAATATTAATCAGTCAACACTCCATTTAGGCTCCGCTGCTATGCTGCTAACCGGCTCTGTGCCCCTCCACCATTTGGGCAGCTGCTAAAGTGGCCAGTCACCATCCCCCCCCCCCCCCCCATACACACACGCACACACAGTCACTAGTGTCCGCACCCCATGCGCTGAGCACTCAGCTCTGGTACTTGTCCATTGGTGGGGTCAAGGCTCATCCATCCATCCGTCTTACAACGGAATGAAACAGGTATATACATACAACCGTACATTATGGGCAATATGGCGTCACTTATTAGCCGGACTTCATGCCTTTGGGGCGGCTGCTGGAGGTGGGAATGTGCAAACTCCATGCACATAAAGTAGAGACAGGATTCGAACCCGCCACCCTGGGGGTGAAAATTCAGAATCATTGCAGAGCACTTTATTGAGGGCAGGCTGGTGAAAGTCTCCCTTGTTCCCTTTCCCTCCTTATTTTCCCTCCCTGAATTTGGAGGGGACTGTAAAGCCAGTGACGGTTCTCTTTGTATCTGCCTCTCAGTTCCATTCAGCAGCACTTGCACACATGTTAGCTGAACATGCCTGATTGACTGATTGCATGATATGAAGCAGTAATGTAGCCCTTCAAAGCAGAAGAGACAAAATATGGTCATTAAAACAAGATTTTTATTGGCCGTTATTCCTCTCTGTTTCTGTGCTCTGGGGTCATTCTGTGTAGTTATTCTCAGAATGTTTAGATTTATTATTTGTCACTAAAGTTAATTATGGCAATAAAATATCTTTAATACTTGCATATTATGTGATGATATAAACATTTGTATGCTAGTATTGATATATGGAATGCAGACAACACTGTATGTCATTGCACAGGTTGTTAGTGTCATACATATTTAGTATTAGATTAATTATGGTTATGATTACCTTTCTGGATCACTGTTTTCTATCCCTTCTTTTCTATAAAATTTTCCTATGTCCCTCCAAGTCACTCTGAATAAACAAGTATGTTCGTGAATCAGTTGAATTAATCTCCTCTGAGCATGTATGTCATTTATGCTGTATGATCTGGATGTATGTCGTGCTGTATACACTCTGTCCCACAAATGGGTCTTTAGCTCATTGACACTCATTGTTTGTTTGGCAGACCTCTTTGTACCTGTTTGATATACCTTTTCCCTTTTCTGTTTTCTTAAGTGTGCCACTGAGTGCTGAAGCTTGGATCTTTTGCAATAAAGAGTCTCAGTCTCCAGAACAGCAAAGAGCAGATGTACGTCTTGCACCACTTTCCACTGTCAGGCTCTTTGAATGCTGACTGATGCCCGAACCAGTGACTCTCCTGGTGACAGATGCAATTTAGAGCCTCCATTCTTCAGATGATGAATAACTCATACTGCAATCAGTATGGGAAAAAATGAAGTTATCACTGGTCACTCTGAAGACGGTGAGTGATCATTATCAGTCATCATCCAGTGCAATCTGAATGACACAGTTATCAGTCATCGTGCAGTGTAACCTGAATAACACAGTTAACAGTCACTGTGCAGTATATCCTGAATGACACGGTTATCAGTCATCATCCAGTGTATCTTGAATGAAACAGATATCAGTCATCATCCAGTGTATTCTGAATTACATGGTTATCAGTCATCATGCATTGTATCCAAAATGACACGGTTATCAGTCATCATCCAGTGCATCCTGAATGACATAGTTGTCTGTCATTGTGCACTGTATCCTGAATGACATGGTTGTCAATCATCATACAGTGTTTTCTGAATGACACTGTTATCAGACATCACCTAATGCAATCTGAATGACACAGTTATCAGTCATCATGCAGCGTATGAGTTACCAGCACCTATCATGCAAACACCACTTCCCATAATTCCTGCTCATCATTGCCCAATCACCTGCTGCCCTCTGAACCTGGACAAACCCAAATACTTTCTGGGATCCGATTCTGTGCAATCAGAAGTCTCCACATGTGTTTCTAAAAGGGAATTTGCCTCTTGGGGGGTGGTACGGGGAGCAAAGAGAGCAGGGAATCCAGTCCAGATAGTGTGATCCCTCTGCAGTATTGGGAGCTGCCATCCAGTGTCACAGCAGTAGGTATGGAGGGAGGCATTGGGGAGAGGAGGATGAGAAGGGAGGGAGAGACGAAGGGCAAAAAAGAGGGGGTTCAAACTGAGTGACTACTCTAGGGATACATCTGGAGAATGAGACAAAGATGGAGGAGCAAGGTGAAGAATATGGAGGATATACCATTGTCTGGAGAGGGGTGGAGGCTGAGCCAGTTTCTTCCACCTGATCCTTATTTTCACTTGTTATTTTTTGATTGTGTTTTTTGTTTCTCCTTCAGTGATACCAGACATAACTGTTTTGTGTCTTTCCCATTTTTGGTTGTCTACCGTCCTCCCCAAATTAAAAGGGGGAAACACCAATTATAATGGCAGGTTAGTATTTCCTAAGTTCCCCCCTTGGCCTGAGCCCAGCTGGCTTTTCCTCGAATGTTTATATGCCGTATGGTGTTAATTGTTTTTGTGTCTGGGTTTTTATTTAAAGATCGAGATTGTTTGTAGCTTGCTTCAGATGCTGTTTTCACTGCTCTGGGACCACTGCCCTGGAAAGGCTACAGCACTCAAATAAACAAGATTGAGCTGGATCACTCGTTAACCCAGGAGGTAACTGTTAGTCAGAAGGTTGTCAGTTCTGTTCCCAGGAGAGGCTTCATCACCGAACCTTTGAGAAAGGTGCAGGTAATTTATCCAGCCGGGGTAATTTGTTGGAGAAACATATCCTGTTGCATTAATGGGCAAAAACTTAGGATAAAAAAATGTCAGTAAACTAGATTCATTGTGAAATAGATAAACTGGTAGAGCGGCTGAAATGGAAGGAATAGGGTTGGGGGGTTTGGTATGTCCTACAGACACGGGTTTCTAATGAGAATACAGGGAGGAAAGACAGAGCTGGGCATAGCAAGGCGTGCCGCTCTCTCCAGCCGCTCCGGGATTGGCCAGGCTGAGGCGGGGAATAAAGCGAGGAGGGGCAGGCGGGGAGCAAAGGGAGAGGTGGATGCGGTGTCACTTTGATGTGGGGCGAATTAGAGGTGCGAGCGGGTGAGCTTAAACCTCAGAAGCCGGGGGGAGAGGTGTAGTTTATTAAAGACAGGAGGAGCGGAGCACGGTGCTGGAGCAGCTGAAAGGAAGAGCGAATGGCGAGACCAAAGAGAGGCGCGGTGGAGCTGACAAACCTCGGCGGAGCCCTCGCTGCCTCGCGGCGACTCCACGCCCTCTCCTCTCCCCCCTTCCCTCTGCCTCGCTCCAGCGCTTACGCCTCACTGTCCCCCCCCCCCGGCCCCTGCTGGCTGACTGCGGCACTTTGTTTGCCCGCTCGGCCTTTCCTGCCAATTAATGTCTCCTAAAGAATCACTGTGTCTGCTGTGTTTCTCAAGATGATCTATCTATCTATCTATCTATCTATCTATCTATCTATCTATCTATCTATCTATCTATCTATCTTCCATACGTGTAGGGCATGGGGCAGGGACTCGGAGTCATCCTGAATGGGATGTAAATCCCAATGGGAATGCCACACTGTTTTTTTTTTTAATGTAGTCCCATGAGCCATTGTTAACACTGCGGTGGCAAAGATGACATGCAGACTATTGTTACCGGAAAGTAAGGCTCTGGGAACTTGCAACTGGAGACCTTTAGGTCCACAGCCACCACACCCATCTCTGGCCTGACCTGACCCCTTAGTGTGAGCAGGCAGCTGTACCTAATGTAGGTGGCTGGGAGATCCAGGGTCCAGAAAAGGCTTCGTGTTTGAAGAGCGCTTTGAGCACACGCCACACGGGAGCACCTTCCCCTTAAACAGGTCTGTGCCGCCAGGAGAGGTGGGGGTCGGGCCCCCACGTGACTACTGTTCAGAGGTTCTTCCAGTTCATTAGCAAGGCTTTGAGAGTTGCATTAAATTTTTAATTAAAGGTTTGGCAGGGAAAGTATGAGAGTCAGTGGAAGTCTCAGGCCAGCTCAATGTTTATTTATACCTGGTCAGCCCCTGGCGACGGGGACCGAGACCCACCTGGCAGCCGCCACTGGAGAGCGCATGTCGCTCCTCGCAATCAGCCACGTGGGGCTTAAAATGGGACGCTGGTGAAACAGAACCAGAGGAGATCAAATTCTGCTGGGTCACTCCCCCCCCCAAACAACGCCATGCATTTGGGGTGTCAGCTGGCTGAGTGTGAGGGGGCAGTGTAGGTCCTGTGATAGGTGCGTGGGGGTGGGGGGGTGGGGGCGGGGTTTAACACGTGACCACATGGCTAGGGAGGCCACGATAACTTTGGCAGTGGGACCACGGACGGAGACAGATGTTGGTTTCTACAGAAGGACTTTGATACAAAGGGGTGTTTCTGTCTCAGATTAGCCCCCCCAGCTATCTGTAAATATATCAATCCTGATGAAACAGACTCTTGCAGGTTTGCCCAGCGCCTTGACAATGAGAATGGGAAGTGGGGGGCGGGGGTTACCATCTCAGTATGAGAGACACGTTTGCAGGCCTCAGGCTGTGGGGGCTCCATTGCACCTCGACAAATGGTGTTTATTTTTGGAAAGGCCCGTTTCCTCGGGCGGTGTGACGCGCAGTCGGGGTGTCCTCGAGACGTAGCCGCTCGTGTGTCACGTGTGACCACCGTGTGACCCAGGTCCGTCTGGCCAGCAGCTACGATCTAAGATATGAGGACCCAGCCTGAACGCGGAGTGACAGCCTGAATATTCACCCAGGACCCTTTCAGTCAAAAAAAGGGGACAAGGACTGAAACATTGATTTTGAATCCATTAAAAACTGGTCATAAAATCTATGAATGCATCTCCCATTGGCACCATTAACAAAGAATCTGTAGTAGCTCTTCTAGTTTAAACCCACGAGTGAAACCTCTGTTTTAAACGCCAGGTCTGACTACAAAGCCCCGGTGAAGCTTGGCAGGTCCGCTGGTGGTGTGTGACACCAGCCCACCCCTAGGGGGCCCTCTGGGGTGCTCACAGCAGCTGGATAAACAGATCTGTATCTTGGGCAGCATCTCTGCCCAGGTGGTAGCTGCCCCCAGAGCACCCCCCCCCCCCAAAACACATACCACCCCTTCTATCTGTGTTATTTGTGTGATGAGAGTGAAGTCTATCACGCACATGCATACAAACCACCAAAGTGCCTTCAAGTGGCCCCCGAAGCCCCTGCATGATATGTGCGTGTTTTTCATTTAGGCAGGAAATGACTGTTTTTCAGTTTTATAGAACATGGGGCCTTGAGCAAATGATTCAAGGCAAATAAACCGAAAGTAGAGTGATGCACGCAGGGCCCTTCGCTGCCTTCCACACATGCAGAGAAGCATGATGAGAATCTGGGCTTCCTCCTTGAATGGACGCACGGAAAGGCAGCGTTTACCCCGGCAGCAGCTGTGGACGGCGGGTATAACTCCCCCTCTGCGCTTCACTTTGCATCGTAGCTATGGAAATGACCTCTTTTCGCCTTAAATTTTTATTCTCAGACAGGAAAGTCCACCTCCACTAGATCAAAATGGCTCCCTACCACTCAGACTCAATTTCCACCCTTATGGGGTTGCTAATGGCTACAAGTGTGAGATGGGGACAGACCGGCTCGTGATCAATCTTCCGATATCTGCTTTTCTTCTGATGGACATAACTGACCTTAATGTGCGGCTTCCTCATTTGGTGCCTCTTGGACCTGCTGGTCTGACCGGTGACAGCTTGTGTCTGGCGATCTCCACCCAAGGCTTATTTCTGTTTCTGCTTGACTTCATGTAGCTTCTCTGCCATGCTGCTCCCCCCACCCCCCCTCACCTTACCTCCACATGGTCTCAGAGGGGTGACACCTTGCAGAGTGCCTCCACGTGCTCTCAGAGGGGTGACACCTTGCAGAGTCCCTCCACATACTCTCGGAGGGGTGACACCTTGCAGAGTCCCTCCACGTGGTCTCAGAGGGGTGACACCTTGCAGAGTCCCTCCACATACTCTCGGAGGGGTGACACCTTGCAGAGTGCCTCCACGTACTCTCAGAGGGGTGACACCTTGCAGAGTGCCTCCACGTACTCTTGGAGGGGTGACACCTTGCAGAGTGCCTCCACATGGTCTCAGAGGGGTGACACCTTGCAGAGTGCCTCCACGTGCTCTCGGAGGGGTGACACCTTGCAGAGTGCCTCCACGTGCTCTCGGAGGGGTGACACCTTGCAGAGTCCCTCCACATGATCCCAGAAGCAGGCATTTATTTAGTGGAGGCCTTATGGTCCTGAATGTACTTTCCATCTGAACATCTCTGATGCTGTTTTCCCCTTTAGATCTTGGAATTTTATAGTATCCAGTTCATGTAACCGAGTGTAAATGCTTAATGCAATGAAACTCTAAGTATTTGGTGAAACCCCTCGCTGTGTAACTCCCTCGATGCCTAATCATCATCGCTTCCCAGTGCTGAGCCGCATGAACTGATTGGGGTGAGTGTTTGTGGATTGTGTTTGGGGGTAGAGATGGCCAGCAGACATGTATCTGCACGCATGTGCGACAATGATGTGTTTGCTAAGGAAAATAAACGGGGTGGAGAGATATCAGCGGGAAGATCCAGGCAATAAGCCACCTTCCGCCGACAAGAGTCTTTTAATTTCTTGTCGAAATCGGAGTACATTAAAGCCGCCCCCAGGGCTCACAGCTACCCCCCCATACCCTCCATGGACCCCCAGGTGGGTCCACAACCCCAATTCTCATTGTACCTTGAATGACCCCCCCTCTGCATCTCAAAGAGATTTTCCTGCTGGCTTTCTAAGGAGTGCTAACCTCCCTCCTGCCCCACCCAGCTCCCCCGCCCTCCTTTGCCCCTCTTTGTCCCCCCTTTGGCCCTTGGGCTCTGAACTTCCAGCGCCCCTCCTTACATTCCCGTTCTCTGTCCCATAATGCATTCCGGCCCTCCAGCATGTCCTCACTCATATACGGAATCAAAACAGCATAAATATTAAATCAGATCGCAAGGCATTTGTGACAAATGTGCTCGGAGTCCCTGAGTGATATGCCCCCCCGCCCCCCCCCATCAAAACAAGCCATCCTTGTGCAGGTGTCAAGAGCCGAGCGTGGTACCGTTGTTCTTCCACACCCAATGCTTATTTGTGTTTGTTTCCATGGCGATGACAGGGGTCAAGGGAAGACTTGAAAAATATACATGGCAAACGTTAGATGTGCCAGGCCTGATGGAAACACACACATCTACTCTCCATCTACACACCTCACACTCTTCCGTGATCAAAGCACTCCCTGAAGGTCAAATGCAAGTCTACAAACTCACCCTCAAAAATCAGAAATCTACCCCCTACCATATTGCATGTTTGCATCTTTATTTATTTACTTGAGCTTCATTAAATCCACGTGTGAGCAGCGGGGGGGGGGGGGGTACAGGCTAGCATGTGTGGCTACACGGGCCCCGCTGTTGAGGTTGGCCTTGACGTGTCACCATATCTGCGGGGAGCAGATTTACAGCTCCGGGGGCGGTTAGCAGGCCGCTCCAAAAGACATGGACAACACATCTGTCACCCAGCTCCGGTCACCGACAGGCAGCCATTTCCACACATGTGGTCTGTTATCGGAACCACCTTGGCCATGTGTGTTGGATCTACCATACGTATATCCTCGAATCTGCCGATCCCACCCCAGCCCACTCAGCAGAAGCTGCACTGAACATTCCTTCAGGGAGAGAAGAGAAGTGAGGATACAGTAAGGGGCAGACGAACAGGCACTAAATTCCCAGGCAGGGATAACGAGCTCAACTAATTACAAAGAACTCATGGAGTCAGGCCACCAAGCACTGACTTTTTGGAGACATGTCAAGACACGGGGGCACAGTTTCTGTTCTGTCACACACCGCCCCTACCAAAGCCGAAAGGTGGGCCATCTTAGGGCAATAGCCTCACCAATCCTGGAGGCCTGCCGCCACATCACCCCGTACCAAAGCAGGAAGGTGGGCCAGCTTAGGGCAATAGCATCACAGGTCCTGGAGGCCTGCTGCCACATCACCCCCCTACCAAAGCAGGAAGGTGGGCCAGCTTAGGGCAATAGCATCACAGGTCCTGGAGGCCTGCCGCCACATCACCCCCTACCAAAGCAGGAAGGTGGGCCAGCTTAGGGCAATAGCATCACAGGTCCTGGAGGCCTGCCGCCACATCACCCCCCTACCAAAGCAGGAAGGTGGGCCAGCTTAGGGCAATAGCATCACAGGTCCTGGAGGCCTGCCGCCACATCACCCCCCTACCAAAGCAGGAAGGTGGGCCAGCTTAGGGCAATAGCATCACAGGTCCTGGAGGCCTGCCGCCACATCACCCCCTACCAAAGCAGGAAGGTGTGCCGACTTAGGGCAATAGCATCACAGGTCCTGGAGGCCTGCCGCCACATCACCCCCTACCAAAGCAGGAAGGTGTGCCGGCTTAGGGCAATAGCATCACAGGTCCTGGAGGCCTGCCGTCATATCACCCCGAACGCTTTTGCTCAGCTGTGTCTGAGTCGGGGCCTCCGGCAGAGGACATTCCTGGGAGGCTTGTGCAAAGCAGGAGTATTGTAAAGAGGTCCTCAGGAATGCCCCCTGTGGTGGGTGGGGCAGCCCCTCACTGTTCTGCTAATCCCTCACCCCAGAACAGGCTCCACGTGCCTGGCTCCATCCCCCCTTCCTCCTTTACCTTCTTCATAAGCTCCTACCTTTAATTTGCATCCCACTTTGGACAGAATGGATTTTTCCATCTATCCATCCACCCATCCATCCATCCATCCTTCTTCCATCCACGTATCCTGGTTAGGCTCACAGACAGTATAAATCATTCATATTGTGCAGATTAAGCTAAACATCATGGTCCCTTTGACTGCTGAACCTGTAGCCTTTACGCTGCAGTCCCATGTCCCATTATTTCCTCTTCCTCTTGTTTTCCTTGTGACTTAGGGTTCCTTCTCTCCTCTTGGAGTCAGTGGTCATTAGTGGGGAATGATGCCACATAATTATATTATTGTAGAAACTGAAGGTTCATGACCTGCAAAAGCCACCGTATTCTGTACCATGCACACGGGCCCTGATGGACTCTCTAGATTAGCGACTCCTTTGCCTTAATGAGATTGCTCATGGTAGGTGGCGGGTGCCGGCGCTGTGGGGAGGGACACGGGACCCCCCGGTGGTATTGGTGGCAGAAGCTGTGGGATTACTGGCCGCATAAATCTGTGGGTGGCGATGTCATCCCACTAAGGCCTGTCGAGGATGTGTGGAGTGAGAGATCAGGCTCTAAGCCCCCATGCCAGCCCGACAGGTTGTGCGCTGATCTGAGATGCTCTCTTTTCTTCCAAACAGCTACTCGGAGCCTTGCCCCAAGGTAGCGTCCATTAGCTGGAGGCTTCGACTCCCCACCGGTCCTCCTCAGTATTAATTTATCAAAGCAATGAGCCCCCAAACACATTTCTGCTGGTCAAAAGCTCCATTCTAATCCCTGCCCTGCCTTTAGGGACAATAGCCCAGGCTTGTGGTGCAGGGGCCCCCTACGGCCTGGCTGACGGCAGAGTGAAAGGTAAACACAGACCTACACCTCTTGCTGTGTTTGTCCTCCACTGTGAAGGCGCATTAAAGCCCCCCTGAGGTCTGCATCTCCCACAGGGTGAGCTGAGGAAACAAGGTAATGTGTGTGTGTCTGTCTGTGTGTGTGTATGGATTATGTTTATATTACATTCTGGGGACCAAATGTACCCCACAATGTAATAAAAACTTGTTAGATCTGTCAATGCAATAAAAAAACCAAAAAGGCTTTTTTTTTCTTTTTTGCTTACTTACGGTTGCGGTTAAGGGTGTAGTGGTTGGGATTAGGGTTTTTCCCGTGGAAACGAATGGAAGGTTCCCATTTAGATAGGTACACCAACATGTGTGTGTGTGTGTGTGTGTGTGTGTGTGTACCTCTCCCCCTCCCAGACTATGACAGACTACCCACAGCCACCCTGGGACAGTGAGTGTGAATATACCAGTTCACATGTTCATACATTGCTTTTGTATACCTACGGCGGGGGAGATCTCACGGGCCGGAGAGTGCCTGGGTACATTTTGTAGCTGAGGTGTCAGACTGGCCAGCGGCCGAGGAGGTCACGGGGTCATCTAGCATCATGGGCTACTAGCGAGGACCTTGACTGAAGGTCCCGGCCTCGAACCTCTGTAGAGAAACGTCATTTCCCCCCTTCGAGGGACGTGAATAAAGGTGCTTACTGTGAATTGCTCCCCTCCCTGGGAAAAAGAAATCCAGCTGAATAAGTGGATAAAAGTGTTAAAGCGGTTAGCTATGTTGCTAAGCTAATAAGTAACGTAATAAAGTGGAGAGATAGAGCAGGCGAGCGGGTGGCCATGTGGGCCGGGGCACCGGTCACCCACGCCGTGACCGAATGCTACCCTCACCCGCCGGCAGGCCTGTAATCTCATAAGCGACCCCCCCTCGCTGGTGAGCCCACTGCTCCATGTCATTCTGCTGGGAGGGGGGACCTGCCAGTGCTAAGCAACCAGCAGCCCCCACTCCAAACCCCCCCCCCCATCCACATCTTACCTGCCCTAGATTGGAACTAATTGCCCCAGTTGGTTTTCCACGAAGCGTGGGGGGTGGGGGTGAAAGCATAGGAAGTGTAACCGTCGGTAAACGGAGAGGACGTCTATGGCTTCACGGCCTGAGCAAGAGAGACCATCCTCCCCCCCCCCATCCTGCCCCCCCGCCGCCCTACCCCCCAGGATGGCATGTTGTCCCAGGCCCAACAGGCCCTGCCCTCCCGCTCATGCGGACATGTGTCATGGTGCTTTACGACTGTGTCGTAAATACCTAGCCCTGCATCTGCCGCTCCAGCCCCGCGTGTGTGTCTGTCCGGTGACCTTTGGCCTCCCCCCCCCCCGCCTCCCCTGAGCCGTGGCATGCAGAGGGCTCCTTGCTGACCGGCCTCAAGTTGTGGGGGGGGGGGGGGGGTTAATTAACGCAGTCATAAAGGGAAGAGGGTTAACCCTTCTCAGCTGGAGGCTGTGATGCCAAGCTGGGTGTCGCGGGCACGCGGGCGGCACGATGCCCACGGAGGGGGGAGGGGGTCATGGGACATGGGTCCCAGCATATTCGGGGCATGATGTTGTGTCAGTGACTATGAGCCCCAAATCTGTGTGGGCACTTAAAGCACGTTAAACAGTATCCATCAGGAGCATGGATAATACAGGCCATTCAGCTTTTAATACAGACAGCTGTGTGCAATATTCACAAGCTAATAAATGATGTCTGAAGGGTGTCAGGTTTCTGACCATTTGTTTTAAATCCAGTCAGTGTGATGATGCTAGAAATTGTGGGGTTTTTATTTCGTGAAAGTTTTTAAGCAAAAACAAGAGACTGACCTCCACTCCAAGTAAAGCATCTCACCAAAAATAATCTAGAGAGGAGGCTCACAGCTAAGGATGTGCTCAGCACAGTGACATGCTCTACCCTAACATCATCACCACAGCGCCCTAACATTACCATGGTGCCTGAACATCACCGTGGTACCCTAACATCACCACTGCGGCATCCTAACATCACTGCGGCGCCCTAACATTACCATGGCGCCTGAACATCACTGCAGTGCCCTAACATCACCACAGCGGCATCCTAACATCACTGCAGTGCCCTAACATCACCACTGCGGCATCCTAACATCACTGCGGCATCCTAACATCACTGCAGCGCCCTAACATCACCACTGCGCCCCAACATCACTACTGCGCCCTAACATCACCACAATGCCCTAACATCACCACAGTGTGACTCTCCTGTGGTGAGCTAACATGGAAAAATCTCTGTAGGGTTTATTGGGCCAATACCGACAATCACAGCACTCCGTGGCAGGCCTATCCAGGATTCACTCCAGCTGCCAGTGAATCAGGAGGGATATTTTTAGGGGGGCATGTCAGGTTACCTTGCCCAGCAGTGGTGTCCCTAGTGCGATCGAGTCCTTATGGGTCCGTGGTCTGCGTGCAAGTCTGAGAATGTGATGAACACTATATGAACACTATATATTTGTATATTTCACAGTCAGCTTGTTTTCAGATGTTTTAAGGTTATCTGATTTAAGATTAAGGAGGTATGCAAGATTATTAGCCTTCTTATTAACTGAGATGAAGGACCAACTGTTACCATGGTTATTAACTGATTTGAGATGAAGGGAGTTGGTTAACTATTACCTTGTTTATTATTAGATTAGAGGTTAAGGGCTGCCATGGGGATTACAGTAGGACACAGTAGGAGTCACAGAGTCTTCAAAGGGAACTGTAGGCAGGCAAAGTTAACCAGTAGAGACAAGTACCCATTTTCAGAATGTTCTGGTTCTTTAACCCTGGCTTGAGCATCTCTGTGGTACATTCACAGTTAGGAACCTGGTAGGTCGACATCTTTAACTAACAACCAGCATGTTCATCTCTCATATTGCCTAGTATCCACCACATGCTCAACTAGAGAGCTCATTGACTGATCACACATGGTGGTGGAGGCTGTATTGGGCTCCCCCCGCCTGCCCTGTGTGGTCCAACCGGGGGCAGGGCAGCACTCCCCCCCCCCACCCAAGGGATTTTGTTTGCTTAGTCGTGTTTATTTACAGTATCTTAGGCAGATGCTGCAGGCATCTGTTGCGTCACAGTGCTCTGGGACTCTGGGTCTCACAGCTTTGTGTATGTGAGCATGTAGGGGGCTGGGGGGGGGGGGGGGGGCTTAAATTTTGCCTTGGCCTCTGTAATCCCGGGTGCAAAAATCCATATGTAGCCAGGAAATGCAATGTTACGCTAATGTCTGAGCAGAGGGTGTTAAAGCATGGGGGGAGGGGGGTATGGAGGGATGGGGGTATCCTACTCTCCACCCCCAGGTTGCTACACCCCATCAGTGCACCCATCTGGCTCACAGAGAGACGAGGTGTGAAATACAAACACGACGGCCAGCAGTTCAGAGCCCAGTACCTTCTCTGGATCTTTTTATGTCACTTTTTTCCAGTCCCAGGTTCGGAAGAAGCATGAAGCTTCAATGAGGTCGTGTCATGAGCTCCAGCGTGAAGCAGGTGCTTTGTGTCACATGTCCTCCACCTTATATCCGCCCTATTACTACAAAAGGGATCTTTCTCACTGGTTCCAGCCACCGCTATGAGAATAACAGCTTGGAGATGACATGTTAATAGCAGAAACAGAGTCATTTGAGGAATGCGACACAGAGAATTCCCTTCTTTGTTGGTAGCTCCGAGATGTTTATAATGGTGTATTTAACCCTCAGTGACTGATATACAAATAGCAATTATGTCGTCTGTAGCAACAGTAGGTTCAGTGGAAGTTCACTGTCTTGTTAACAGCAGTGGAAGGTCATGAAATAATTATGTGCATGAACTTATTTTGGTTTTCATCCAAAGAGAGTGGAATTGAAGAAAGGTACCATTCTAAAGGGTACAACAGCTTGGTCCCACGCTGGGATTTGGGCCTTATCTGCCATGTTGCTGCTGCCTTATCTGCCCTTTTTACCTTCAGTTTTGAGCAGCTAGGGTGGCTGTTTCTCCCCACTGTCCTGTCTTCTGCCTCAGCAGAGTGTGCACCCATGCCCAGTTTGAGCTGGATCCCAGTCCATGGACGTTTAGTTGAAATGGTTCCACGGGTCTTTTTCTCGCCATGATCCATGTCTCTCGTGCCGTCATACCGTAACTTAAGCAGGAGTAAAACTTGGTCTCTTTAGGAACATCTTCAGTCCAAGCTGGACCAATAACTAGTAACCCACAGTCCCAATGACCTCCTATGCCCGTATCTTCTGTACCATTTCTGGGTTTCTAAGATTTTTGTGAGAACTACTGTGGTTTTTCAGCGACAATTCCAACGTGGTTATGTTTATATAAAACATCACATACAAGAGAGGAAGAAAAGGTGTTTAAATTGCAGGCACCATTTGGTCCTTTGGTGGTTATTGTGGGGGGGGGTGAATATTGAGGACCCCCCAGGGAGAGGACTAGTCTGGGTCACAAGGCATTTTACAGTGGATCCATTTTCCTGTTTTGGAGTGACTCAAAATGTCGGGAGACAAAAAATATGCCGGCGATGTTTTCATACACACACTAATCACGTAACATCATTGGCCATTTACAGAGCGACGTGGTGGGATAATGCGTAAAGGCGGGGTGAGGGGTGGGGAGGGTCACACAGGAACAGCTTGGAGGGGTAAATCTGCCAGGGTTCTGTGAGGAAGCAGAAGTGTGTAGAAGATTTATGCCTGGAAGCTGGCTTTGGGAAATGCAGCAGGTCCCCCAGGTCCGTCCCCGGTTGCCTGTTACTGAGACCACAAGCAGGGTGTGAAACTCCATCCAGGGAGCTGAGCTGCGGGTGGTGTCATGACTATATTTTGGGAAACAGGAAACGCCATACAGGTGCATTATGGGTGAGCTATGGAAGGTGCAGAGCTGCTAGTGGGGATGGTGATCGCCCACCTCTGAGCTGGAGTGTTAGGGATGGTAGGATCGTTAATTTGTTTCTGTCATACAGCTATGGCAGAAAGTGAAGAGAGCCGAGGGGTGTGCAGCCTCATCGGGGGATTTGGCAAAGCTCTAACAAGATCTGGACGACATAATGGAGGAGCTTCCATCAAGGTCTGAAAGCAGAGCTGTAAATCAGAAATGGGGAAGCGCAAGAAGCATGAGAGGATGTCTGCGCCCTTGCTTCTCGCAGAGAAGGACGTCCATGCCAAAGGCATTTGGTCACTGTTAGGTGTCACTGCCCGGTCACCTCCAGGTGTGAAGGGACATTTATTTGTTATTGGTCTGGAGGTCAAAGTCAGCACCACTTGCCCCCCTCATCCTGGACGTCCTTATTTGGTAAAGCGATTTGGAAAATCAATGAACAGGTGTGCACTGTAGACCCTTATAAATGTAAAGTAGTTATCCATTAAAAAAAGAAAATTTAACAAATGAATGATACATATTCTAACTGCTTAACCAATACTGGACTATTATAATATTCCATCCATCCACTTTCTGAAACCATTTGTCCTGTTCAGGGTTGCAGGGGGCTGGAGCCTATCCCAGAGCCGATGGGAGCAAGATGGGGAACAACCCAGGATGGGGTGCCAACCCATCACAGGGCACACACACACCATTCACTCACAATGCAATCTGGCAACTCCAATCGGCCTCAGCATGTTTCTGGACTGTGGGGGAAAAACCAGAGCACCTAGAGGGAACCCCACAGCGACATGGGAAACTCCACACACATGAAACCATGGTGGAGACTTGAACCCAGAACCCAGTGGTGTGAGGCACCAGTCCTAACTACTGTGCCACCCCCATAAGAAGAAGGAGAAAAAGAAGTGTTTTATCTTCTGCAGGGTCACCCTGCACGCAGACCGCCTCTGTTTTGGCAGCCACTGCCTGTGTTGCTGGTAATGGTGGTATCCCACTTAACCACCCTACTGGCCAGTGAAGGAACTGCAATCAGGCGTTTGTCACCTCTGTTTGCCCCCACCACTAAGGCAAATGTGAGCGTGTCACTCCAGGGCAGAGGCGTGAACCGGGACACCCGGGCCGATTCACAGAGGGTCGTCAGCCCTCCCCCCCCCACATAAACAGCCAGTAGGAAGCGTATTGGGAGGGGCCCAAGCACATGCATTTCAAAGCACGTTCCCGTCGAGCAGGCCTGGAGTTTGCTCACTAATTTGAGAGCATAAAAGCTGAAAGCCGGGAACAATAGGCTTCATCAATTAGTGGCACAGAACACACCTCTAAACAAAATAGTCTTAATTTGATCAATTTCCATGATGAATTTATGTAGTCAGAGACTGGCCAGAAATGCTGTCTGTCCCCTTACCTGTAGGTAGAGACACTTGATGTGCATTTTTAAAACTAGAGATTAATAGATCATTTATCATTTGCACTGAAGAAATTCCTGCTCTCCTATGAGGAGGAGGGACACATATCATCATTTTACAGCCCATGTTAGATGCTCCTCGACTCTTGATGTTCCTTCCCTCTGTGCTGGATTTTGTCACGTAATTTTTGTGACACTTCGTAATATAAGTATACACATCTTGACCAGTCCACCGCAAAAAATTCCTCAGACACACTGGATTTTGTTCCCATTCCAGCACCAGAAGGCCAGTCAGCACCTGGATTGTTGGGGCATCTTGGGATTGGACGGGAGTTTTTGCAGGACAGAAAGATTGTGAGGAGGAAGGGAGATGGAGGAAGTGACCAGGTGATCAAAAGACATTTGTGTTGGTGGGTCTCAGGCGTAAATAGCAGGAGTGGAAGGTGAGGTACCCCCCGACCACCCCCTCCAATAATATGCATGATATCCCTTCAGGTTTTAGGAATTACTCCCCCTGCCTGCCCCCCAGGCAAAGGCTGGAAGTGGCCTATGTCATTGAAAGGTTACTGGTCTGAATCCCCAACCAAGGAGGTTCACTGAGGTACCCTGAGCAAGATACTGTAGCTGCCTACTGCTATGTCACATAAATGCAGGTTAAATGCAGAGCAGAGGACATGTTTCGTGCTGTGGTGTATCAACAATGACAATTAATTTAAAAGTAAAAAGGCTGTCCCTGTTGTGAGTTACAGGCCGGAATGGGGGGGTGACTCCTGATTGGATGGCACTGCCCTCACTGGGGAGTCACCTGACCTGGTGGTTACCATCGCTGTACCTATCGGCTTTGTCACATTGGGCCCACAGCTATGTTGGTGTGTCATTCATATATTCCACCCACAGGTTAGAGTGAAGTACTCCAGTCACTGTGAAATCTCTAGGGATTAAAGGCGGAATAACATGGGAAAGTCAAGTAAATGGTGTTTGTGGCTGAACTGTGACCTGCCCCCAATCAGGGCTGGATCCAGGCATAGGCAAACTGGGCAGCTGTCTATGGCCCCTGAGAAGGTGTTTCTGACTCTGATCCCCCCCCCGTCAGCAGGGGGAGCTATACTGGCCATCCTCATTCTCCTGTGATCACTCTCCACCATCTGTGTGGTGACGTCCTCCCATCTGACGTACTCAGCAGTCTGGCTCTTTGTTGCCCAGATCTAGAAACATGCCCCAAAGAACCCCCCCCCCCCCCCCCCGACCCAGGTTCACACACAGCACCTCTCTGTTAGTCCACCCAGTAATCCTTCCACAACTACCCTTGCTTACTGTTAATTGGGTTGCAAGGTCTGCTTATATATCTTTATTGTGAAGAGCTTTTCTGCACCCATCTACCATAATCAGTCACCCAGTACAACAGGGTTTCCCAATCCGGTCCTCAGGGACCCACAGCCAAGCCAGATTTTTGCTCCCTCCGAGCTCCCTGCCAGACAGTCCACATTTTTGCTCCCTGGAGCTGGGAGGGAGCCAAAACACGGACTGCTGTGAGTCCCCAAGGACTGGATTGGGAAACATTGCACACAGTTACACGCCAGATACAAATTCGAGGGGCCTCCTCTTGCAGGAGGGAATCCTCACTACATGGGAAGCACATACTCTACATAAGGAGGTGGGATTCAAACCTCCAGCCCTGGAGGTGTGGAGGACTGCTGTGTTACCCTTACTGTACTCACTTGTATTCAGATTATTTTATAAAGCCTCCCGTAGCATAGTTTCCCTGAAGCACTCAACAAATCTTTAGCAAGAAATATTGCACTCAATTTAAATAGGGGTGGGAAAAATTGCCAGCAGGATGATTCAGCTGGAGGAAGTGTGTGTGTGTTTGTGTGTGTGTGCTTGTGTGTGTGTGTGTGTCGTGCTCTCCCTGATCTGCACTGCTACATTAAAGTATTCCAGCTGGATAATTGGACAAAATCTTCATAAAGATTTAAAGCCTTAGAATGATTATATGATTATGGACCCAATTCCAACAGGCTAAACTGTTTGAGACAGTGTGAAATATGCTTGTTATTGTTCATTCCAACCCAAGCCTATCCAAATAACAAAGTCTGTTTACTGAAATGTACTCTGTATCTCCAGAATTATTATTTGTAATGGAAAAATGGTTCGTACGGCAATTATATACAACAATTACTTACAAATTAGATTCTTCAGCTGCATGCTTGGAGATTTTCTTTTGTGGATTTACTGGAAGCCAGTTTGAAAATGGCAGAGAAATACAAAAGGACAGCGTGTATGGCTTGGAGACCGAATAAAGACACCCAGCTTGCTTTTATAAAGGAACAGAGAGGAAGCGATATCGCTGCCAAAAACGCAGGGAGGCCAACAGATTACAACAGGTCCAGCATATCAGGAAACGTCAGATATGTGCATTCAGCAGAGGATTTTTTCCTGACTCCACTTGAGATATGAAACAATATTTACATGCAGAGAAGGCACGCGGTCAGTTTACATCAGTGATGGAGTTTGCGTGGATGCTGTTAACTGAGCCAGCTATTGGTTTGATCATTTAACGAGCCAATTATAACGGGTTTGCGTAGCCTCCAGTGACACCTGGTGGTGGGCATTTTAATTACAAGAAAATTGATAGTTCGTCTAATAACCAAAAGGCAGGAGATCCTGCAGCAGCGGTTTAAGAAGAGACAGACGGAATCGCACAGGGGAGCCGGCGCTGTGCGTGCACAGGCTCACTATACACCAGCTGTTTAAAACTATGTGAGCAAATTATGGGTAAATAAATAATTTCCTGGGTAGGAGCTGGGCAGGAGGCTGCAGATGGACAGCACTGTGGGGTCTACGTCCTCTGGGATGGGATTTCCAGGGCAGGGAAGTGGGAGATTACAGGGCACGTAGCTGTGCTTCTGATGCTGGATACTGTTACTGCGGTTATATCAGCATTAATACCCCGCCCCCCCGAGCCCGTCAGTGGTATTTGGAATGTCAATAATCAGTGATCCTCCCCCCTGGGGGGCTTAGGGCTTATCACTTATTACAGACTCCTCTCCTTCTGCACTGTTAATGAATACTGACGGCTCATGCTGAAAAATGGATTTTGGACAAAAGACTGTAAAACCTGAAGGCTTTTAAGCAGAAGTTTCTTGGTCATTCTTACAAGAAAACAGTTTTATATACAAGATTAAAGTGTCTAAAATGAAAAAATAACAATGAAGCATGTATTAGTGTATGTGTCTAATGCATAATTAAGACATACGGACTGCCGCTGCTGCCAGCTGTACTGGATCCGCTTTTGGGGCACTGATGTTTATCAGTCTTGTTTTTTTCCTCCATCTTTCAGCCTCTATCTCTGAGGCCTGATAGGATGCTGTGAGTGAGTCTCTTTTCCTATGCGAGGCCGCCTCTGAGTGTGTGCCCTGAGCGAAGCTGCCTCTGTGTGCGTGTGCCCTGAGCAAGGCCGCCTCTGTGTGCGTGTGCCCTGACCGAGGCTGCCTCTGTGTGCGTGCCCTGAGTGAGGCCGCCTCTGTGTGTGCCCTGACGAGCCTGCCTCTGTGTGCGTGCCCTGAGCGAGGCAGCCTCTGTGCACGTTCTCTGAGCGAGGCCGCCTCTTTGTGTGCCCTGAGCGAGGCCACCTCTGTCTGCGTGCCCTGAGCGAGGCCGCCTCTGTGTGCGTGTGCCCTGACCGAGGCTGCCTCTGTGTGCGTGCCCTGAGCGAGCCCACCTCTGTGTGTGCCCTGAGTGAGGCCGCCTCTTTGTGTGCCCTGAGCGAGACCAGCCATGTGTGCGTCTCATCCCTGTCATGCTATGTCTCCTGTTCACTCTCCTAGTGTCATTCATTGCCTCATATTTACCTAGCCTGTCTGTCTCACACTCACGTTCTCTGTGTACCTCACATTCACTTCCTCTGTCTCCATGTCCAGTATCTCGCTCTCTCTCTCTCTGCGTCTGTCTCACGTGTGATCTCCTCATCTCTCTCTGTCCCCATCTGCCTCTGAATCAGCCTCTGTCTCCATGTCCACTCTCTCTCCCTCCCTCTCACTCTCGGTCTCCCAGTCACTCTCTCCCTGCCAGTGCAGTCTAACCACCATGACTATGACTAGCTTGGGATGGGGCCCTTGGCCTCCTGCCACACTTACCCTGCAGCTACACCATTGCCCCCCCCCCCCCCCAGCTCAGAGAGGAAGCGGCTGTCCCAGGAAGCCGGGAAAAATGCCCCCTCGGGGAAGAGATGCTCTTATCGCTTCCCACTGCACCTCCAAGGGTCCAGATGTCCTGAGTCGCCCACAGGCATGGCAGGAGGAGGTTGGGGAGAGGTGCAGCGAGACCCCCCCCCCCCCCAGACAGCTGCAGAGGCCTCAGCATTTGAGGGGATGCGCCGTTCCTGCAGCTGGGAATGTCAAAGCCTTGTCCACCTGAAACATTTCAGCATCTCAACATCTCCCTGAGCTTCTGCGGGCTTCAATTTACTGTGTTAAACAGCACAAGGAGATACCAATGAGTGTGTGTCACCCACGGTCCCACCAGGGGGGGTGGCTTTCAATGATAAAATTTGCTGAGCAGGATGGTTGTTGTCATTTTTCCCCATGGGGGTGGCATCCACACGCATCCCATTACACCTCAATCTCTGCTTGCCACGGGCAGCAGGTGAGTAGTGTCATTTTTAGTGAAGTTTCTCTAACTAGCCACTTGCCGAAATACCAGGGGAATCCTGATGCTGAGCTTCTGGGCCAAAATAACACCCAAGCTGACTGCAGATTTGGATACAGAGCATGTAGAGAAGCTTACTGAGCCGGCAGCCTCAGCTAAAGCCGCCACTGGGAAACAGAACAGTAGGACCGCAGAGCTTATTAAGGTATCAGGAGGCCGTGCTCATTTCTGAGGACCTCGGCGGCACAGCGGGCCGGAGCAAGTTGGGCGGAGCCGTAGGAGAGCTCCATTCCGGGGCCATGATGCTGACATAGCAGCGCTGGTCTCAAACCCCATCCACTAGCCGCTCAGCGCAAGATCCCCGCCAAAAAACAACGTAACCGACACGTAGCCGGGACCAGGTTGGGAGATAGACGTGGGGTCTGGCCCAGCTGTCTGACTGATCCCCACCCGGCATCTGACAAGTGCTTTCGTTTAAATAATCACATTAGGCGCAATTCCATCCCTTCAAAGATGGCTGAATAGGAGCAAATAAGACTGAAGAGAGAGTCAGGGATGATCGGGGGGAACAAAGGGAGGAGGAGAGAATAGGGTGGCTTATTTACGGCCAAGCTCCGGTCCCAAATAACCGCATTCCTAATCTCCCTCAACTGGAACCAATTTGTCTAATAATCCTATTAGGGGCTGGATGCTCTGGAGAATGAAGACTTCATAGAGACTGGATTAAAACGGGAGAAGAGACGTACTGGCTGATTGAGTCATTATATGGAGTATCTATAGAGAAGGGGGGGCCTCTCCCTCCAAATGTCCATTCTTGGAGCTTCGTTAGTGGGATTTCAGCATCAAGCAAGGCTGGGGATTGTTGCACAAGCGTAGGCCTCAGTTCAGCTGCACTGTGCGCCGCGTGGTTTCCTGTGTTGCGTAAGCGAGCTCTTTGACCCGGGCCGTACAGCTGTCCTGTGGAGCGACAATGCCGGATTGTGTTTCTCGTGGCAGGCCAAGAGCGGAATTTTGAGAAACGTGAAGAATTCCGACTTCTCCTGAACTCCGGCTTGCAGCAGGTGGTCAGCTGGGCCTTGGGCGGCCGCTCAGCTCTGTGGACACGCATGTCTGCGGCCCCCTTTAGGAGGTGGGGAGGCTGGCCCGCCTGGTTGCTCTCCCAGCAGGATGGGTCACACCGTCCACATGCTATCTATTGTGCTGCTGTCAGCTTCCAGATCCCCGGAGAGCCGGTTGGATTGTCGCGGGCCTCAGGGTCCGTCCTCACTCACGGTCTGGGAGGGGTGGGGGAGGGTAACCAGCGGTCGAGGGGCGAGACGGGGTTGGCGACACCCCCCGAAATCTAAGAGGCAGAACGAAGGGGCCCCAAGTCAAACGAGGGCAGGTAGACAAGCCCAGCTTGACTGTCAGTAACCGTCACCGTCAGCATGAGTGCATCTCAGGACATCATTAAAGAGTTTTGTCCGTCACACTCAGAATTAACAGGCGGCCAAGTTCCTGCTAGTGGTGAAAGATTGTCACATTTTCTGTAACCGTTTGTCCTATTCAGGATCACGGGGGGGCAGAACCTATGGGCTCAAGGCAGGGAACAAAGTAGGATTGGGCGCCAACGCATAGCAGGGCATGCTCACACACCTATGGGTCATTTGGTAACTCCAATTAACCTCAGCATGTTTTTGGATTGTGGCAGGGGGGGGACCAGACGACACAGAGAGTACAAGCTCCACACACAGAGCCACGGTGGAGACTCGAACCCTGGTCCCAGAGGTGTGAGGTAAGAGTGTTGACCACAGCAACACCATGCCAGCCGCTTATGCTATAAAAATCTGTATTTTAAAAATCGGTTTTGAAAACAAAACCATCAGGCAACAGAAATGGCTGCACACGACTTCAAAAACGTATAAATGTGGACAAAGATGGGTTAGGCCTCTGCACTCTGGTAATGATTCCTAACGATTAGGTCCTTGTCACACAAGGGGACAGTTACCGCCGTAGGTAGCTGTCTGGCGATTGTTTCAGCCTTAACCAGATCAAACTCTGGGCTGGTCGCTTGACACTATCTGTGGCACCAAAAATGCGATTGTTGTGTGTGATGTTGGACAGGCAGGATGCTGATTGGCCCTCCTCTTCCCCATCTGCCAATAGGAAGGGCTTCTGCTGTCTCTCAGATAAGCCAGAACAAACACGTTGTTACACAGAGAGGACAATTAGTGTTTAACTGGAATAGGGGTGCTATGGCCGTATGAGACCTAGCACAGTTAAAATACAGAATTTTAATGTGGATATGTAAATACATCTCACAACGAAAATGAGAAACGTTAAGCAAAGAACGTGGGTTTTCTTGACGTTCCCACTTCTGCTGAGGGGTCATGTGAGGTCACATCCATTTTGGGGGGGGGGGTCACCTGTACTTAGTGGGCTGTTTTATCTGCCTGTCTGGAACCAAAAAGGTCATGGCCTTCAGACCTGTCAATAAAAAGAGAGATAAGATAGGCGGTGAGGAGATGCCATGGTTTATAAGGGCCTCGAGACGGGGGCGGCTGTCCTTCCAGAAGGCTCTCTGAAGCTGGCTGGTCTCTCAGGGGTAGTTTGAGCAGAGGAGTGGCTCCCTGATGGAAAATTGAGGCAAACGGGGGCAAATTAAGGAAGCCGCCAGCCACCCACATGATTCTGAAGAGGGGAAGTGTACGGCATGGTCAAGTGAGCTCATGCCAGCCGGCCGTGTTTTACACGCTTCCGTCGGGGAGATAAACGGACAGAGGAGGGATGTTGGTGGGGAGATTTTATCGCTCATGTGCTCCATCTGTCTGAAATGTATGACTTTCCCACAGTCGGCATGCTGAGACTCACAGCTGCAGACGTATATATACATACATGCCTGTTATTTTTATTCAAGTATCAGAGGTAGAAATATGACAAGTGCACCTGGTTAGTCAGGAACACAAACCGAAACTGTAGACATAAAACACACTTAATTCACACTTTGTGGGTTTCAGGTTCCCAGAAATAATTTCCTACGTGCCTAATTAAAGCATCAGAGCGACAAACAGTCGAACTGGCATCTCCGGACTGAATTCCCAGAGCGGCACCGAGCCTTCAATATTCCTGGGGAAGCAGTCGGGAGACGCGGAACAAAGAGGAACGTGCAGGATGTGTGTGTGTGTGTGATTTTTCCAGCATGTCACTGCTCCTCGCTCCCGTAATTCCCCCCCACCTGCTACTCAGCATGCAGTATCCCTGTCTGCTGGTTGGAGGGGGGGTGGGGGGGCCGTGCTGTGGGATTCAGGCGGCGGGGAGAGGGTGATGGGTGTGTGTGTGGGGGGGGGGTTCTTGGCTGGGGAACCTTGCAGGTGAGCGTTGCTGAATCCCACTGGTGTGAGGTAAGGTACTCAGTGCATGTCTCATAATGCCAGCTGTACGGGGGGGCTTTAACTGGGCTTGGGGGGGGGGGGGCACCGCCACACCTAATGAGATGCCCTCATAGGTCCGTTAGAAGGGGGAACAGAGCCAACTGAAAGCAGGTAAGAACGGTCATTGATTTAGGAGGGGGAGGCTGCCCATTGTGTGTGGGGGGGTGGGGGGTGAGAAAATCAGAATAGTTAGCAGAACAGGTCATGTGACGTGATGACACTGGGGTGGCAGGGGCTGCATTGGGACGGCGCTGGCAGGATCTTGGCTCAGTCAGTTAAAAATTCCTCTTGGAGTAGGGAGTTTGGGAGGGGAGCAGGGGGCTGGGGAACACAGCATTCCGAAATGGTGAGACGACCACCCCCCCCCCCCACACACACACACACACAAATACACACAGACTTCGTTTCTGGGCAAACATGTTCCTTGTGACCGGAGTGTTGCTACAGCAACCTGACTCCTATGTGAGGTAGCCAGCAGCAAGCAAGTCTGACATGTTCCAAAGCAAAAGCCTCACAGAGTAACAATGATGGATCTGCATGACCTGGGACTCAAGCTGGAAAGTCCTGACCTCAGACGGGTCACATTCCGAGCGCAGGCTTCCACCCACTCCGCACTGGGATGACGGGAGGCGTCCCAAATAACTTCCTGTTTATGAGGTGGGACTGGCTGATGTCGAGGCGCTGATACAATAATTAATGTGACACTGATTAATATTCCACCAAGGCTTCTTTCCCTGCTTTGGGTCCGTCGTCACCCTGGTGCGGATCTCATGTTGCGCTCTGTGCATGGAGCAGCCATCGCTATCACCTTTGACCTTTGGTCTGGTCATGTGGACCGCACCCCCTCCTGGGGGGGCTGACAGCTGTTTTAATAAGACGGCGCCCATCCAGGCTGCGGAGCATTTTCCTGCGAGTAAACAGGAGGGCTGACGTGTGTGTTCGCCGAGCGAACCCCCGACTGCGACGAGCGAGCCCCCGACCGCGACGAGTGAACCCCCGACCGCGACGAGCGAGCCCCCGACCGCGATGAGCGGAGCAGCCAGCCTGCCAACTGGGTGACGAAACGCAGTGCAAGCGTGTTCCTGGCGGTGCGGGTGCACGGTCCTGCTACGACTGCAGACAAAAGCACGGTGCACAGGCTCGCCTAAGCGCCGGTGAGTGAAGTCACTTGTAAAGCGAGTCGAGTGTCTGTTACATGCTAAGTGCAGTTTTTAATGCAGATTGCGATTGTTGTTTTTCTAAATAAAAGTGTCAGATTTTTTCTCCCCTCCCTACATTTATTTCCACAAACAGAAGTGCTACAAGTACGTTTAGCAGAGTAGAATAAATGAATTCACTACATTTTACATTCTTGCTTGTTTTTTTCCCATAAGAAGCACAATAAAACAAAGTAAACCAGTAAGGGAGAGAATGGGGGGGAGGGGGGGCGTCAGAGAAGAGGGTGGTCTCACTGTCACGCTTGTCCTCCCCCCAGACACACAGCACTGGGGTAATGAGCCCTCGTTAGTCCTTAGCTTCTCTTCATTGTCATCCTGCCATTACCATAATTATCTCTGGGTTTCACCTCTCCCAGTAACAAGACTCAGCCGAACACTGGCACAATTAAAATTAAAGTCTCTCATCCTCCCCCCCCCCCCCACAACTCCCCAGCACCCCGCAAACCCCCCCCCCGCCCCCATCTAAAAATAATCGGCACATCGGCACATTAATGATGGTTCATTACTGTGAGTTCCTAGGCCTGCGGAAAAACACGCCGTCTGACACTGATCTGGGATCTGTGGGCCGGCGAGCCACCCCGCCTTGCGGATGCCCCCCCCCCCAACCTGCAGCCCATCATCAGATCTCCACGGAGACGTGAGAAGGGCTGATTAAAGCCGCAAACGTGCCGCTTCTCTCCACGGGTTGGTCTGAGAGAGTAGGCAGCTCCATGTGAGAAACAGATGGAACATGATGTCGACATGCCTGTTGGTCATTATCCTGTTTAGTGCCCATTACTTCTGTGTAGCTGGAAATTAACAGCCATTATAAACAGTGCTTGCAGGTTCCCATTCAGATCACATAAATGCTGTGTTTACCAGTAATTACCAAGAATTACTACTATGCACTGAAAATCCTTGGGGTGTCTACATCTTTTTTTTTAAGCAAACATTTAAGACATGGACCCACCCTGACCAGTCTTTGTTCCTGAATTAAGAGCAGCAGATCTGAACTTGGGGTCTTTGGGATACATTTGGAGACTTGGAAGTTAGATCTGCACCTCAAGGTCATGGGTCACCCCTCCCTCACCTCACACGGAGAACAAGGGGTACAGTATGTGGCTATGGATCCGCCCCGGACTGTGTGCTGTTCTGCCTGTGTCTCACGCTGGTGAGGTCACTGCGCCTCCAATCACGAGATGGATGGATGGTTTGTTTGGATTGTGCTGATTAGGACCCCTGGAAACACTGGAAGCTGAGTGGGGAGGGTCTTCTGCTTCTTCTGAGGTCACTGAGGGAGTTGAGAGATTCACGCTTAAAAGCAGGAGTTCGTTATATAAGTAACCTGTGGTGAGACTAGCAGATCTGACTCTATTGATCCTCTGTGCTTTACTGCCCAGACAAAACTATTCCGTAGATGAGAAAGGTTTCTTCTGCCCTACTCAGGTTTACAAGAGCCTGAAAAAAAATCTATATATTTTTTTTTATTTTCTTTGTAGACAAAGGCCAAAATCTTGTTTCGTTTTCGCTGAGTACCTGCTGGGGCAAACCTTCCCCTAAGTGAATTCTAACCCTGGAAATTCTCAAGTTATTTGTTGTTCTGGATGTTCTGGATTAATGTATTTTTTGGAGGGTGTGAGGCGGGACGTGAGCATTAATGAGACCAGGAGACCTGGGTGGGTGTAAGATGTCATGGGACACGGCAGGTGGTCAGAATGAGCCGGACGTCACCGTGAGCAAAGCCCTGCTGCCGACTGTCCCTGCTTTCATCCCCCTAACCCTCTCTGCCTTCTCATCTTCTCTCTCCCTCTCTCCATCTCTATCTCCTCCCATGCTGCCCCCTATTTCCCCCTCCCAGGGAACCCCAGGGATGATGGCATAGAGTAAACGAAGACCCGGCTCGTTATCACAGAGGAAGCAGGAGCGAAGGAGGGAGAGAGGGAGGCGATTCCAGGGGTCCCCTCTGCTCTGACAAATGTGGCCTAATTGGCAGTCAGCCGAGGGGACCGCGGGGGGCGGGGGGCGGGGGGACAGGCCGACAGGCTGACAAGCAGATGCTTGCGGAAGCGGCGGTAAGCTTAGCTGCATCGCCGCGGGCTGCAAGGCGCCGTAACGCCTGTTTATGTGACGCCAGCTTCTCTCTTCCCTGCCTTGGCAGGCGGTAAACGGAAATGTCAGAATGAAAGCATTTCTTCCAAAAAAACGGAACATCAGGATCAGGTACAACAGCTGTTCCCCACCCTGGGATCTCAAATCACTGATTCTTGACTGGTGAAGGTACTGTAAAAGTACAACAGCCGATTCCACTTGCCATTCTTAGCCTCGAACTCCATTCTGCATCTACACCTCCAAGGCTCCCTCAGCATGCTGTGTATTCACTCTGCTCTTCCTCACTGAAACTCCAAAGTGACGCTATGTCACACTCCTCAACCCCATCAGCAGAGACCCCCCCCCCCCCACCGGCTTCCCACCCTTACGGCATTTCTGCCAATAACGAGCATGGCAATGACATTTCTGACACGCGTTCTGGCCCCGCACACATGCGCTACATCAGTCGGCGTAGCGACATCACAGGACCTGTCACACTCTCCCCTCCGCTTCCTGCCTGTCCATGTGGGCTGGGCCATCCTGCTGGATTTACATTTCTGTCACAGGAACTCTCTCTCTCCTTAATCCCTTATATTTATTTATTTATTCTCCCTGCATCCACGTCTGGCTGTTTCCACGAGATAAAAAAAATCACTCCAGGGGTCCACTTAATTAAATCTGTGGATATAAAACAGGAGGGGGGGGGGGCGTGGTGAATTTTATTAATCAAACTCAAGTGAGCTGCATTAAATACATGCTTTTTGTGGATGTCCTCTCCAAATCGTTTTGCCTTTTCCAGGGAATGAAAAACAACCGAACGTAGAGTGGCTGTCTTTGACGTCTGCAGAGGCCCTGAGACGCACAACCCCCCCCCGGCTTGTGTGGATGGTTTATATCAAAGTTTCGCTAAACTTCAACAAACTCATTCAGGCTTGTTCTAGATGTCTGCTTCGATGCCACCTCCCAGCCTCGCATTCTCGATTTTTTTCCCCCATTTTGCACACATCCACCTTTTTAGGCCCCGGTTCTGCGGCTGCAGTACGGAGACCTTTGAGGGTCTGTGTGATGTGTGCTGAGGGTCCCTTTCTGAGGTGGCGTGGATGGGCAGATGCGCAGGGCTCCTGACTTTGCCGCTGTGACTGAACCCTCCTGAACACTTTGTGGCTCTGGTATTAGCTTTTACAGGTGAACGTACAGTATTACTCAGTGATTATAAATTGTCTGTAAAACAGAATTTTAGTCAATTCCTTTACCTGAATTGTCATAGTGGCCTAGATAAGGAACTAGCATGTTCCTACAGCTTCATGAATAAGTGAGAAATTTAAAAATATAGTCCATCATCTTACACCCCCAGGGTTGGGGGACAGGTTCGAATCCCACCTCCACTGTGGGGTTTATGTGCCCGACACATTTTCGTTACCAGGAGCTGGGCGGAAGCAATAACGTGGACTATCTGTGGGTCCCTGAATTCCCAGTCTGAGAAACACTGCCATGTGACATTAGAAGATGGATTAACTGAAATGATGGATCAGCTGCAATGAGTAACATTACTTTTAAGTTGCTAGTTATTGCTAATGTTGAAAATAAACAATTAAATCACTACAATAATTACATTGCTTTTTTTTTAGCTTTACTTTCTTTAAAAAGGTTGGCGAGCACTGATCTACAGTATGAAGGGTTATCTGACAAGGCCTGAATCCTGGGTCTCGCCTGCCGATCAGAAGCCTTACTGAGGCTGTCGCCCGTCTGCCATCTCAGCTCTGCTTCTGGGCTCGGCCTCTCCTGCATGTCAGACACCGAATAGCATCAAAGAGTGGAAAACTTTCCCCCTCCGTGGCTTTTTTAGACAAAGGGAATGATACGATCTGCCGCGTGATATTTATTTCTTTTATACACACCGGCCAAGACACTGGAAAAACACAACCCCACCAGTGAAGACTCCCCCGAGTTTCATACACACTCATTTATCCACAGCATCAGCGTAATACGGGTGCAGAGGCCACGAAGTGTGGGGGCCACAACCCCCCAGCGGAGTTAAAGTACTGAACATATTCTCTGAACACGGATTGTGCTTGTGCATCTGCATGCATAATCCGGACACTGATCCTACTGGTCATTTTAAACATGCGCAGAATGAACAGGAGGAAAGAGGATGATACTACTGAGGTATGGAAAATGCTGGCTGTCGCTTTCGGCTATTTTGCATTTCACAACAGGCTATAACAGCAGCTTACAGACTGGGGAAATCTACCGGAAGCTGCTTTCAAGTAGAGCCACATGTACCACATTCAACACAAGGCACAATTTAATGGCTTTTTGCCAGACAAGTCAAGGAAAAGTGCCACGGCAATAAATGGCCGTACATGGAGGATTTCTGAATGATTCATTTTTTGGGGGGAAAACAGCTTTAGAATGTTTCTGAGATTAACAGTTATCTGCTAATATGATTGTGTTTAAAATTAATTGAAAAATGTCCTTTACGTGTCTGAAACATCTTGAAACTCTTTAAAAAGCTGGTGGACTGGCACCACGTTTATAAATTATAAATGTCTGAAACAAATATATCACGATTGCAAACTGCGTCTGTTTAGAACAGTTATAGAATCGAGAAAAGATAAGAAATCGAGAGCTTAATGAAATTCTGTGCCGATCTACGCGCAATGTTAACTCGGGAATTACCGATATGCTGTCAGTGTATTAAAGCACTCAAGCCTTGCAGTCAAAAGGACGTTTTTGAATGATCGGTTGATGCATTTATTTTTTGCTTTATCATCGAGTATGTAAAAGGCAACCCAAAATCTTACTTCCCGGCAAAATCGCCATGTATTTCATGAATATAAGCTGTAATAATAAATCCTAGCAGCCTGGCCATAGTGCTATTTCAGACACGCCTGCTTTTCTGACGTGTGCCCCCTTTGACCGCAAACGCAATGCCAATTGGACAGTTTGTCTCTGTCACCCTTGCCCTCTGACCCTCTCCTGTTGTGAGCTGCGTATTGTGTGTATATTACCCAGGAGGTAGCACAGTTTGTCTGATTGCCTCATGCCCCAATATGATAGCATTTTGCTTTGGAAACTGGATAAGGCGGTATTTGCGCCAACTGATTGACGTGTTTGTGTTTAGGCAGAGACCTGTGCCGTTATTTCTGGTTTCTCATCAGCCTGCTTGAATGAAAATGAATTGTCACAATGTCACAGTAGCCTAAAGGCTACGCAGGATGTCTGTTTTGACGTACGCCTACGTTTAATCATTCTCAGAGATATCGTGTTTCATGGTGTTTAGTATGTTTTTAATAAAACATGGATTGTTCGGCCTACCACAATTAAATCGGTGTTATTGTTGAATGGAGCAGGCTACTTGACCCATTACTTTTTGATGGGCTAATCTTAATGTCTATATTGAATTCAGACGTCCCACCTCTCCCAGAGGTTCCTGGAATGTCTCGTAAATTGACAGCAGTCCCCGTGAATGATGAACAATGTCCTGGAAATCTGTTGTTCTGCTACTCAGCGGTGGTTAAATTAGCCAGCAAGAAAAATATAATTTGCAATTCTATTGTACCATCCAAACATTATACCATGGTGTATGGTATTTTGATGATATTTTAAAAAGCAATGCTATTCTGGTATTTCCCAATCAAATATTCCATGTGGGAGGGGGTTGTCAATAACACTTTATATGGCAATAACCTCGTGCTGCAGTATGATGAAAATGAAACATTGTATTTCTGTACGATATTCCCGTAATACCACCCAAGCCCCCCTCCCCTCCCGGGTGTCCCTCCTCTGCCTGCCTAAAATCAACAGGCCTAAGATGGGATGTCTGTAAATACATTTGGTAGCAAGGTAATGTTTGGTATAGCTAATGCTCACCTTATTCTTTAATATCAGAATGATTATTTATGATTTTCTGCATGTTACCCAGGCTGTGATGTTTCATGTTGTTTATTCAGTTGCCCTTGAAGGCCCAGTACAGTGGGTCATAGTTTGTCATTGCAAACAACAGAATTAAAAAAATACAATAAGTCCAGACGAAAATGAAAATGTGGGTATGGTCAATAAAACATTGCTAATAGAGACTCTGCATATGGGACCCCACCATAGGCAGTTCTAGATCCTAGTCTTGTCCTGTATTTTTTCAGGGGGCTAAACCACCCCAAGGGTCAAATCCTTGATTGACCCACGCTTTTTTGCATAGGTCACATTTCTAAATTGGGCGATGGTGTAATAATTATTATAATCTCATGGCTACGGAATGGGCCTGATAGATCTGAGGTACACCACTGCATAGCAGTGCAGCCAAACTCTCACAGACTCACGCTTTCAGACTCTCACACTGCAAGATGCAAGAAATATTATGACAAATCTATGTTATTCCATTATAAAACTAATATTAGCTGCATCAAAAGCATTGGGGTAGTTTGCAATCCCTACTAGACTATTTACACGGTAATAAAACTGTTACGTACATGTAAATGCGAGCGCAGACTTGTCTCAAATTGAAAATCTCACTCCAACCAGCTGACCAAAGTCGGCAACCCTGGTATAGGTGAACATGATTTTCCTATCCGACCCTTACAGACACTCAGTCGAGCAATTCAACAATTACACCATTCAGCTCATCATGCTGTAATTGGTACGACTATCCTACTACTGCTGCGGGAGTGGAAACTAATGAATTATAGGGTGCTTTGCACAAGTCACACAGAACAATTAATTCAACAAAGACAATAAAAACAACTGTGCTCGTCAAGATGGTGGCCTGTCCAACAAGGGGTCTAATTGTTCACAGACTTGTGTCCACTATCCCCCACCTTGCTGTCTCCGTACTCTCGCATACCACAGTTCCCATTACTGCCAGCTGACCATGCTTCCGCTCAGTGTTCTGTAGCTCAAATGTGTTTTTTATTTTATTTTATTGCTCACACGTGTGGGCACTTACTTACCCACACTGGTTACGACAAAGACTTGTTATCCTGAGGGTTACTGGCTCAAGTCCCAGGTTAGGGTCAAATCCTAGAATCACTCCTGCCTAAATCACTTTGAGAAGTTAAGCTTTATCAAATGCAGAATGCTTTGGGGTGGCATGTAAGCTGCGAAACAATTCATTAAAATGAGTAGCTGCTATAAATAGATCTCAAATTAGTTGGGTGAAAAATTAAACCATTGTATTATCATTGTGATTATTAAACATGTTTATTATTAGAAAAGGTGAAGTTCATAGGCATATATTTTATCAATTTATTTAAAAAGTGATTACAATACTGTATAAAATGGTTTAAAATAGGTTTTGAGTTTTTTGAAAAGATCGTTCTGGGTTGAGTTTTCTGTTAAGGAATATTCATTTTTTTAGAAGCACTCAGCATCTTGTATACAGTATTTCCATCTGCATCCTCTCAGGCCTTTGAAACAGTCCACAATGACACATTATTATTTATTAAACGCCATTCTTATGTTTGTGGCTATTCCCATGAGAGTTGCCCTAAAATCCGCCTCATATCGCATATGTGACACTAATGAGCTGCCAAAATGATTATGGGTGGAGTTTAATTTTCATCCACTCGAGTGAGACTCTCCCCAGCTTCATCGCTCCGTGTTTTCACTGCGTTCCAACCAGCCGTGTTCACATCTGAGCCAGTGCCGGCCAAAGTGTTCGCCCCATACTGCTTTAATAACAGGGCGGCGGGGGGAAACCATATAACTGAGCATGTCGTCAATCTACAAATAATGCGGCAACCGCAGTTGACTGACAGATATATAAAATATATTTGCTTTTGAACCAAAGTGCCATCATTTTCACATCGACAGAATGATTGAATGAGGCATCTCATACAGCACAGTTGACGTCTTGTGGGAAGGGCCGATGTAAAGCATTCATATATTGCGCGTTTCCCACGCGGCAGTGACACGCTAAGCGGCCGTGGTGGTGTTTCTGTCAGCAGGCGTCCGAGGTCCCTCACAATTCGGTGCTCAACATGACGCCGTCTGCTGAGTGGAGAAGCAGCATTCCTTCGCGTCGCTCTCACTCAGAGCAAAACAGTCGCTAAGCTCTAACTGTAGTGTCATGATGAGTTAGGTTGGCGCAAACGAATAATTCTATTATCAGTATGATCATATCCTGTCCTCTTATCTTCATAACTGGTTATCCCTGGAAGCACATTATTCAAGGCAGGGGACACCCTTAACTGAGAGCTACTCAACCATGCAGCACACGTTCACACGCTAAGGGGAATTTACAGACAACTCATCTACAACACTGCTTGGATAGTTTGGTTAGGGGTGCCTTCAGGGTTAGAGTTGCGCTAGGGTTACGGATGGGATCTGTGTAAGTCTCGGCATTAAGGTCAGAGATACGATAATCTTGCCTTAAGGGTTATAGCTAGAAGAGGGGTTCGACTTGCATTAAGGGTTGGGGTTGCTCTTAGGCTTCGAGCTTGGGTTAGGCTAGAGAGAAACAGTTTTCCACAAGTGTCTCCTCTGAAAAAAGGCCCCTGTGGCTTAGCTTGTGATTTTCCTTGTCTTCTACTGTACCTGTGTGCAAATGTTATTCAATCACGTACATTTGGAAACTTTGATCTGTCAGATTCATTTCTGAGGGACACTTATGATCCTGTTCTTCTAGGGTTGCTGTTGAATCTACAGAAGACAACGATTTAAGTAAACTAGGTGTATCAGACGATTCAGTACACTGTTATTGACCACATAACAAAGAAACTGCTGGTCTTTAAAATAGCGTTTCGATTCGGCCATTAGGAAGTTCGATTTGGAAAATCACTCAGTGGCTTACTACATTGATGACCAGGCGTTGATGAGGAAATGGTCACCTCTGACTGTGTTGAATAAGTGGAACACAGTCTTTGAAGTTGTGGTTACACAGTTGTATCAGAGCTATGTATTGCCTTTCTCTCATGACCATCCCTATTCTGGTCACCTAGAAATCAGGAAAGAGTGTGATCATCAGCCCGCTATACAAATAGACGTAACCTAGTATTGTCGCTCTTGCCATACCTGTCAGCTGGTTGAGAAACCCAACCAAACCACTTCACCTAGTCCCCTGCACCCCATTCCTGCATCAAAGAACCATTTAAATATATAATATCTTGCGTTGGACCCTCCATACCCTGAAGGTATTCCCTTGTACAATTTGAAATTGAAAACTGTTATTAAGGCTTTGATCAAATTCTGTTCCTTTGTCCGCCCCATCTAGTATCCTGCTATGTGAGAACTCCCCAGGGTTCGATGAGCTGTACATTGGAAAGAATTGTTTGGCGTGTGCAGTTTCACTGCTCAATGGGACATTAGGTCCTCGATAGAAAAATCCCTGCTTTTGCAATGCCAGACAAATTTGTTTTGGGCAAGGTATGTTACAACAATGTAATCAACAATGTAATCACTAAGTCAGTCTGTGTGTTTTTATGATTTTGTCCTGGGTCACTCCTGCAGTTATCACCTGTGTGTTGTTGTACCATTTGCTTGTCATCACTACTTCCAGTAACATCAGTTCAATATACTGTCCTGTTGTCCATTTTTATTCATTGAACCCACTACCCATTCTGTTACAGCTCAGCCCTAAATTTGTGGTTAAAGCAAGGGTTAAGTTAGGATTGCCTTAAAGGGGTAGTTCACCTAAAAACTGAAAAGAAATGTTTTAGAGGGGGTTTTAATGCTATCTGTCCATCTAGGTTGTTCTACTGGGAGTTGCCCAATTTTGGAGATATCAGCCGCAGAATTGTCAAGCTTCACTCGAACATGATGGAAGTGAATGGCATTCATTCTGTGGTGATTAAAGTCTAGGTTAGGAGATGGGATCACTATTAGGGTTAGGAGACGGGATCATCATTAAGATCAGTAAATGTCAGGGTTGCCATTAGCGTTATGGCTCGTGTTGATTAGTTTTTGGGATATGGTTAATGTTTGTTTCAGATTTGCAGTACAATTAAAGCCACAGTTTGAGTAATGTTTCTGATTTTTAGGGCTATGTTTAACCTTAAAATATGATTAAGATTATGGTGGGTGTCACTGGCTGAGCTTGGGTTTAGCTTTGCATTGGCTATTTTGTTTTAAAGCTAGGCCCCTGTTTATGGTTATTATTTTGGATATTGGTAGAGCTAGCATTAAACAAAGAGCATGCATTATATATAGAGCTATAATTAAACATAGAGCTAGCATTATACATAGAGCTATTGATAGGAGTAGGTTCAGCCTTTGTGTTGGGGTTAAGGTCAGAGTTACAGTAGCATTATTTTTGGTGTCTGGCTTCATTTTAATCATAGGGTTATAGTGAACATAAAGGTTATAACATGATTAGGATTAGAAGGATGGGTGTGTCCTGTTTTGGGGCAGGAAAGTGAAAGCTAAACTACAGGTTTAACCTTCCAGTAGAAACGGCCTTCCCAATCCAGTAAAATGAGCCTGAATGGTTTTTAATCCCAGCACTGTGTGTTATGTTCCCCCTCCCCCGCTTCCTAAAAGGAGCCCCAGTGCATGGGGTCGGATGTCATTGCTTTGGTGAGTGGCTGGGTTGGGTGGGGGGAATTGCAGAAAGTGCCTGCCGTGTCTCACAAAGACGTTCCTGTTTGCACTCGCGCCCCGCTCAAATTCTTCTCCACCCCTCCGTCACCACCTCTCCAGTGTTCTGGGCCAGAGCCTGGACAAACACAGCATTAAATGATAGATCAGTTCCGTAACGGGATCCGCGTTGCCCTCCCCCGATTAAAGCTGAATCGCACATATCACTCTGTACCCGTTCTCACACTCAACATAAACACATGCACAGCCCACTCGTTGTCTACGGAATTAACTGATTTAAAGCACCCGGTTCCAAGCGTTCTGGAATGGCGGTGGTTTGCAGGGAGGTGGTGGTCTGTGGGAAGCAGGATAGTCAGTCAGCTCAGTCTGCAGGCGAAACTATATGGTACAAATAAGTAAACAACATAAACAGTGACGTGCAGCTCCTGCCAATACCTTTAGTAAGGTTAACTGGGTTAGGTTTAGGGTTAGGGTTAGGCAATTTAGCAAAGTTACTCAGTTAGGTTGCTTTTGTTTTTTTTCTACAATAATGACACATCATACAAACTGAAACCGCGAAGGTGACATCAGACTCTTTTTTCCTCGTTTATGCTGATTGCGTGAGTTCACATGTGCTCTTCATTATTATATTCATCCTCCAACCTCGTGAATGAAAAATGATTCCTCCGATTCCTGTCTTTGATCTCCAGGGCTCTTCACGCTTTCCCTTGGCTGAAAATCAGGAAAAAAATTACTGCATACTCATCCCCCCCAAACACACACACACATCTCTCCCTATTGCACAGCCATTTACAAGACCTTGGGAAAAAAAAAATTGGATGTATTTGTCTTTAATATTTCTTCGGAGACGCTGACTGGAGTACAATGCATCTGAGAGGGCGTGTGATAAATACCGTGAGCAGATTTTGACACGTCCGGTGCATGATTGCGATACCATAAGGGAGCTCGTTTCCAGTAAAGATGTGGTTAACCGCTGAGCGCCAATCAAAAAGCGCCAGGCAGAATGTTTTTTAAGGAAAAAGCAGCTTGTCTGATGATTCATTTGGGCACTTTGATGTCCGCTCAGTGAAGTCGGGTTAAACAGACGGCCTTGGAGTGCCGGCCTGAATGTTTGTGGTTTGCAAAGACAAATAATGCTTCCATCTCTGGAGTTTGCTGGAATGTGGTTTTTTTTTTACCAGTTTTTGAAGCTCACGAGGTGTTATGATTTAAATCCTGCTAAATTGGAGTTGTTTTTTTTTTTAAACCAACAGTGAGCCTCTTAATGATGGCCTGATTTACCCTTGGACTTGAGTTTGTTATTTCATTTGTGAAGAGCAGTTTCTCTCTGATGGGGTTCATCCTGCTGTCCTGAGAATCTCACTGTCCGCCCTTTAAGGCTGATCTAATCTCGGTATGAAATTATACCTTAAATAGCAACAAAATCCGAAACTTCCCCTGAATAGAGCAGAGTAGCGGCATGTCCGCTCTGAAGCCTAAGTCTACAACGGAAACGTGCTTTAACAGATCATTGTTTAATTACTTCAGTTGCTGGGCAGATGTTTTTGTTCACCGCAACTTAACGTGAACCTTTAATGTGGCTGAAGGACTTCAGTGAAGCACCCAGGTGATTAACAGCCCCCGGCCGCCTCCGCTCCACACTCGTGCTTCTCCTCACTCTTAACCCACCTGCTTTCATTCATCTTCCACGAAGGGGATTTTCAGCCAGAAGCATCCAGGGGTGGCCTTTAGAACTGTCTAATAATCAGTTATGTAGGATTTTCGGTAGAACAAGCGTGCGTTTGTGAAGCGCGGGGAGATGCAGTCGGAGACACACGCTACACACACAGACACGCACACACACCCTCAGAGGTGGTTTTAGGTCCTCCTGAGCCTGAGGGCTGCCCTGTATCCCCCAGAAATCTCAGTCTGGGTCTTATTCAAATCAGGTGGGGATCTGGCCCGACAGTACGGCTACTGATCGGCTGGGGTGGGGGGGGGGTTACACATGGGTGTCCTGAGGTATAAAGTTACTCCCTTTTCAGGTATAAACCCCCGACGTACCTGCGTGAAAGAGGCGTTTCCCTCCGTTTCCGTGGGCGTCTTTGTCTCGCCAACCCACGTTCATGGAACTGGCCCAGGTGCCTCCTCTCCTCTTAGGCGCCTTTTCTTTCAAGCTGGACTCATTCGAACGGCTCACATGCATCCCACTCGGTCAGTGGGGGTGCCAACGGACCCCATGCCCACGTCCCTCAACCTGCCTTCCGGATTCCTGCAGTCCGTCAGGAGCCATGCGAAAGCGAGGCCTCACTCATCTCTTTAATCCCCTTGTTGTTTTTCAGTGGTGCCTGGGGGTCTCTCAGCCTGCCGGAGGGCTCGCGGCTTCTGACTTTCACCGAGGAATATCCACACCGTGCATTGTCCTCCTTGTCCTAAACAAATCCGTTGATTTGTGTCTGTTTCCATTGGTCTCCTTAACCCCGGGTGGACCAGCGTAAGTTCTGTCCAAAGTACAGAAACCCAGACATCTGCCATCCTGTTGACAGCAGGAGTCATCTGCCTGAGACGAGGTCCATCAGAATATCATCCGAACCCTCTAACATCTGGGGCAAAGTGAAGTGGGTTGACGAGTCCCACCATTCGCCACGCCACCTAACCACTGACAGCACCGGGGGGCAGCATGTGGCTCAGAAGGTTACTATTCCGAGCCCAGCCTCAGCAGAATTGTCATGTCTGTGGGCCCTTGAGCAAGGCCCTTAACCCCCAGCTTGCTGTCAAACTTGGTCTCACCTACATGTGTGCCATGGAGTGCAAGAGGCGGTAGGCAATAGGAGCTCAACAAAGTGTCATTATTATTATTATTATTATTATTATTATTATTATTTTAAAAGGGATGCCAGTTTTCTCTCTATATACAGACCACACCCCCAGACCTCCTTGCCACCCAGCATCCATCTTCTTTCTGTTTTCCCACTTGTGCTGAAACTGAAACCGCTATCTTTTGTTTTGGACGCTCTCCAACATTCACTGAACGCGTACCTCAGTGACAGTCCCCTTTCCACACCCCCACCTAGATGTCAGATGGTTTCGCACGCCATTGATCTGCAAGCCCTTCGCAATTTTCGATTGACAGATCCAGAGAGCCGCGCACCGGCCCGGTTTACACATTAAGCCATTAACATCGGCAGACGTCGCCATTGATCGTAACATGAAATCAATAGATATTGAGATTGAGTGTATTTCTTGGAGCATGTACAAGGTAAGTGCCATTTTCTCTAGGGTAAACAGCTAGCTGTTGCCCGAACCTCTTCCGCTTATGGCCAGATGGCTCTTGGAGGGGGGGCATGAGGGGAAACATGGGTGTTCTGAGGTTTGGGTGGAGGAGTGGGCTGAGAGTTCGGGGGGCCTGATAAGCTGGGTAGTGTCGGACCCAAACCGCACACGAGATCCGGGAATTCTCTCCCTTTGCGTTCAGAAAACCAACACGAAGCAAATTCCTTTATTAACTGGCTCATGAACGAACCTTGTCCATCAGAAGAGCCATGGCATCTGCTTTCAGCACCATCTAGAACCAGTGACCTGCTCGCCGCTTGGACCAGGCGGCACCGAGTGGAGCACAGGCTCCGCCCAGGGAGCGGACGGCTTTGGACAGAGTGAGTCTGATGCGAAACCACAGCCACAATCTGCTAAGTACTCTGCAAATATTTAGATTTATTTTCCTCTTTTCCTTGAAAAAGTTACAGATTATGACTCTTAGCTGGTTTTCTCGACCTGCGGTTGCAGTTTGATTAATTTCCAGTGTAAATCATTTAGTGAAAGTTGTTGTTTACTTTTGTGTTTTATTTGCCTGTACAAAGCTTGGGCTTTTCTTTGATTTCAGCCAGAGGATGTCTGGTGAGACGGAGAGGGAGGAATGGGAAGGGAAGCGGGGAGGCTGAAGCTCAGCTGACCGCACTGCCTGGCACGTCTGACGGTGTCCGAAGTCTCGCGAGGGACTGACTGTGTGGGCAACAAGCTTCACTTTCTGGTACTGGGGAATTATGGGAAAGGGTGGGTAAGGACAAAAATAGGGTGATTGGGGTGGGGGCGTTGGGGGGGGGGGGCTCCTCTCCAGATGCACAGCTACCTTCCCACATCAATTAGCGGCTGACTGTCGACATATAAGGACAGACTAGTGTACCAAAAACCATGGTCACACTTTCATTAACTTTCATCGCGGCCGTTTGTGTGCTGGGCCTGGTGTTCCCTAGGGTTTAGGAGAGCATATTTTAAAACCATAAATATCTTTAAATATATATTTACTGTACAAAATTTCATCACCACTAAATCCATATACATGCCAACATCACTGGTTCCTTTGAGACTGTCAGAGTTTCATCCTCAGCACATATATAACTGTGAACTCCTCAGGATTACCAGCCCTCTGTGGTTATGGCAACAGCAAAACATTTATCGCTAATGGGGTGTAGGAAAAGAAGATTACGACTGTATTCCTGGTTCCTGTTACAGGCCGACGCAAACGCTGACAGCAATGGCTGCTGTAGGGTGGCAAAGTTCCCAGCGGGGAGAGCGAGGGAACGTAGACGGCATCCTGTACATCTGACACGACATCCTTCCATGAGAGGCTCCACCCTGCAACACTCTTACTGGGATCCTGCAATGGGAACGGTCCAGAAACACCAGGAATGTCAGTGTTCTTGAGTCATATTTGAGGTCAGATATGAAAAGATGATTAATTCAAGCAAATAAAATATAAGGATTCGTGACTAATCGTCTGAGACCCTGTCTCTAAGCTGTGAGTCTCTCAAAGGGTGAGTGAAACAGGAGTCTTGATGGTTAAAGTCGCTAAACAAAGCATGTAGGTTATAGCCTCACAGACCCAGGACACGTATCTTACAGACAAGCTGATATCTATTCAACTATCTAAATTGGTTTAAAAATATATAATTTGGTTTGGATAATAGTGTCAGTTGCTTGACAACATGATAATAATTGCAATTAAATTCATAATCATTTTTTGCAAATCTGCCGAATGCTTCTGTCCAGAGACACGTGGCACGCAGCTCCCCACAGAACAATCTGTAATGCTGACTCTCCTGAGAAACGCATGAGCCCACAGCGTTACAGCCACGCTTCCCCTGTATCCCAGCAGGCTGGTCTATGCCTCAGGGACGCTTCCAAAATCAGGCCAATGCAGACACATTTCACCACGGTAGCTCTTTACTGCCTCGCTCTGTTCTCTGCTGCCATCTGGTGGCAGGGAGTGTAAGCAACATATCGCGCCCTGATTGGCAACTGCCTTTACTTAGTTATTAAATGTTGATTGAATTTTTTTTTTATCTATCTGTAATTCAAATCCCGACAAGGATATATTTTTTCATACAGGGACGCATGTGATAACAGAAGGGTCATAACAGATATTTGGTACTTGGCCCCCCACCTATGAGCAGACCATGACCTCAGGCAGGTTTACTGGCCAGGGCTGAGTGATCTCCACACCACTATCCCTGCACATTAGTGTTCATAAAAAGCCTCAGGAAATGATTGCAGGAGTCTAGACATAAGGACTGATTAGACCCAAACTATGACCTGCCTATATGCAATCCTCGAATTACACAGAACCTCAGGTTTGGGTTTCATTCCCGTCTCAGTACGAACCCAGGAAGATCAGCTCTACCTGATAACATATCTGATGATGGATTAATTGCTAAAGCTATTTAGGGTCTGCAGCACGTGTGTCTCCAGTTTCCATCTGTGTCCATCTGCTGTGACCACCCTCATGAACCATGCCCAGAATGATCTGGAAAGATCTAGCAGGTGACAGGTAAGAACACTGGGAGCGTTTAAGCAGGTGTGAGGTCACTCGTGTTCTGTGAGGTATTGATTTGAGCTCTATTGCTGTAGGCATGACGCCCACATTACTCTCCGACCGGGGGGGGGGGGGGGCTGCTGTTACTTCAAATATGGAAACACAAGCAGAGGTGTAACCCTGAACTATTTCACTTGTAGAGCTTCTGTCAAAATCCTGTTATATAAATATGTAAGATGTGTGGATTTGTGTTGGATAAATCCACTGAGCAAATGAATAACACTCTGCAGTCTGTCAGCTGCAGGTATGCCTAACTGTACAGTAAAAAATAATAATCTCTTGGTTAATCTTGAGAACATAGTCAACTTGTGAGAGTCAATCCTCAGCTTGACAAAGAGAAGCCTGTAGTTCAGGCTGCATAGCTGAGGTTCTCAGAGACATCGTGCCCTAAACCTCAGGAGCTCCTGGGAGGAGCTGAGGAGACCTTTCCAGCCGTGATTAATAAGCTGGGTGTTCGAGGTTCGAGTAGGCGTGTTTCCAGGGGCACTTATTTGCACGCATGTTTGCACAGTCCCGCCAGCCGGGGCAGACAGCGGCTCGTCTTATCCGCCTCCCGGCATTCGTTTCCAGCGCACCGTCGAGCGCTAACAGGAAATCTAGGAAGACGTGCCGTCTGCCGGCCAAGGCAAACACAAAGCCTTCACTGGACGAGCACGTGTATGTGCAGCGCCCTCTACAGGTGACCTGTTGTCGGTGGCTATTTTGTTTTTACTGAAAGACATGCTACTACTGTTCACTTTTTAGGTTTCACAGATGGTTTGTGAGTAGATCCCCAACCCGGGGATTTACTTAAATTATTCACACCCCCTACCCATAATCCCCTGTCTCCCATGTCCGTATTTGGAACGCAGGCCTCTCTAAGATGCCTGCATCTGCTGCTCCGGCTGCATGACTCGTGGGGTCAGGAAAGGTACTTGATCATGAAATGCTGCATGTCCTTCAATCGTTTTTTTTTTTTTTTGGTGATTTTTTTTTGTTAGTTGCTGGATGGTGGGGGGGGGGGGGATGGTGATGTGGGACGAATCCCCTCCCTGAGTAAGCTGGGCCTTCCTCCATACACATGCAGATCAGTCGGGTCACACACTATGATCAAAACCCAGGAGGCCGCTGGGGGTGGGGGACGGGCCAGGGACTAGGAGAGGGGAGGAGCCATTTAAATAGCTGAGGTGTCATTTTCAGCTGTGTAAGTACCTGCTAAGCTAAAATTACACTTATCAGAAATCCATCCATCCATGTAGTACAGGGGGCGGGGGTGGACACCCCCCAGAATGGGATGCCAGTCCTATCATAGGTGTGTGTTAATAATAATTATGCTGTTTACCCGCCATATCATATACTGCTCTGCGGATAGACTTACTGTGAGCTGTTTGAAATGGAGTGTTGGAAAAACTTATGACTGTGTTCAACGCCCTGAGTCTCGAACCCGTGGTGACTGGGAGGCGAAGACCGCGGCGAGCTGCAGTGTTCGGGAAGTCCTGTTTTAATGCCTGTTTCTGTTAACGGGATTGCAAACAGAAAATCACCACGTCGGCGTACTCCGTAGCAGAGACCAAACGCAGAGGTCTCCCATCCCAGAAATCACTCTCCCGTGAGCAATTACTACTTAAAGATGTCTGATGAGTGACAGTAAGTGTGGCCAAGGGGCGGTTTGGCCTGTTAAGTCACCACTCTCCGTGTGACATGAGGCAGGCAGCCGAACCAGGAGCACATTCATACGGCTTAGCCTGAAACATTCACATTCATATGTCACCTTTCATATGTCACCTGTACCGTTCATACTTATTTATTCTGTAACATTAGCATATGTACACTGTACGAACTGTATGTTCTAACCCTGTGGTCACTCTATCTATCTATCTATCTATCTATCTATCTATCTATCTATCTATCTATCTATCTATCTAATTTCATAAGGTCCATCAGCTCTAAGTCTGTGTCCCTTGATAACAGTAATATCCTCCTGAGACCCCACCCATTCATTTATGTCCATTGTAGTGGACATTTTGTTTTTGCATCTTTTCACTGATGTAAGGAAACATATTTATTCCTGTTGCACACTAAAGAGGACATGCTGTGAAATTAAAAATAAAAATAAATTTGAAAATATCTAAATTGTAAGATGTCTTATTTAAGACAAATAACCTAAAATCGACGGACACTTTTTTCCTTGGGTCTCAGGAGGATATATACAGCAGCTAAGATTTAAGGCTCATATATCGACCTTTTTCTTTCTTTCTTATAAAAGAGTGTCATATATGAAGGGAATTCAGAAATGACACCCAGAAAGCCTGAGACATTTAACAGAAAAGAAGAACAAAGGTTCAAGGGACAGCTACCAAAAAGGGATGGCTGTTAAATGGAGCCTTCAGACAAAGACTCGTCCCTCTGTAGTTAAGTAGTATAAAGGTACAGTAATGAAATTGGCCATACCACGCAAAAAAATCAACATTTTATATATTTATATAAAAGGAGAACAGCTGTTAGAAAATTCTACTGCTGCTCAATATCATAATCTTATTAATTATAGAAAATAAATGATAGGATTATATCTTCAGGTAGTGAAATTGTTCTGTTCATTTGTTCATTGCTGGGGATTATTCTAATACACTTAAGCATTGAATACTGTGTAACTTATGTATTATGTTTGCTGCTGTAACAGAAAAATTTCCCAGTTGGATCCAATAAAGCACATCCATCCATCCATCCATCCATCCATCTAATGCCGAAAACTGTACAGAAACACCATGTGTACATATGTGGAGTGATTCTTCACTGAGCCTTGTAGAAATTGCCTTTAAGGCAGGACGTGCCCTTTAAGGCAGATCGGGTCCCGGATGCTTTTACTGCGGCGACATGGGGATGGGGTCGCGGTCGGAAGGCCGGCCTCACGCTCGGAGGTGATGGCGAGGGCCGTAGTAGCTGGAAGAGCTGCGTGAGTCTCAGAGCCGTACAGAAATGGAAAATCAGAGAAGGGCGGGCAGATGGCGTCTTGGGGCAACAGTGGCTGAAGGTTCTGGGCGAAGAAACAGCGACTCCACTTAGGTTCCCCTGTGATGTATCTCGCCTGTAAATCAGAAAGTGGCTACTTGGTCACATGTATCCACGTCTGCTGGACTGAGGGGGTCTCCCATTTCGGGGCCCCTCTTCCACCCCCCCCCGCCTTCATCCACGCACCTGTTCCCAATTTCCCGGCAGGGATGGATAGCAGTAGGGGGTCCCCCTGACACGGCTGTCGGATTCCGTCAGGAAGCGAGGGCTCTCTGAGGCACCTCCCCCCCCCCCACTTTACGTACACAAGCGCGGCACAGCTGGTCTGTACGCTCCGCCCTCAGCTGCGGTCGAGCTCGGGCGGGTCGGGGGCCGCTGCAATCAGCCGAATGCCCCAGACACCCCCGCCCCCTCCCAGTGCACATGTCGGACCAATTAATCCCCCGGCTGCTGTGCCCCCCACCGCGGTTGGAAGCTCTTTCTCTAGCCCCCTTACAGACAGGGCTCTGTTGAGATCCGCCTGCTACCCCCCCCCCCCCCCCACACACACACATACACTCGACCCCTAACAGCAGCCCCGTCGGTCACCTCAGCCCGTCACATGTGTTTAGGATGACAAACTTTCCCTTTGATCACGGTCCTGCTGCTTGGAAGTTTGGACAAAAATTTGACCTAAGAAAATAAAGTGGAGCTGCTCTTTTAGCAGAGTCGCTGCCCCGGGACCTAAACATCTAAACACTGCGTTACTGAAACGATGAGCACACGAAAAAAGGCGCACTTGTACTCTCTGAGCTCCGGAGGGTTACCGGTTCTGACCCTGTGCTGGTGGGTGAGCAGCGCTCACTGTGTGGGGGTTTGAACTCTCGTTTTATAAAGGCGGCATGAACAAGGGCCTGCTTTGTTCAGCCTCCCACGTCATGCCGACGATCTGGGAAACAGCCGCGTCTTGGGGCTCCGGGGCCGTAGGAGCGGAGGAAGAGAGCTGCGTGCAGCATCTCAGTCTCCTATTCTGAAGGGTGGCACAGAACAAGTCCCCTGCGACGTTGTCCCCTGTTTCACCAATGGTATGGTCCGCTTTCATAGCCACTGAGGGAGGCACGGCAGATCACACGCTCGTTTTCGGGGGGCCGAGGAAGTCACAGGAGGCTCTGGCTTCCCCCTCAGTGAAGTCATTTGCCTTAAGACGCTAATCCTGAAATGCTCCCCGAGCAGTAATTGAAGGAGCAGCAGCTGAATGAAAGGCACTTAATCTCTCTAAGGGGGCTGGTCTATAGGTATTACAGACTTTCTGACAGGCCAGACTCCCTCAGCCAACCAGGAAAATGCTGTCCTGATTATGAAACTCCTGGTTAAAGTGCTCAAGCCACTTGAACCCACAAACATAAACACTAAGTAAACGCTGAAAAGAATACTTGTGATCATATTTATATGGGAAAAATCTGCATTATGGTGAAGAGCAGAAATTCAGAGCTATCTGGCGCCCCCTGGTGTTCACTCATTGAGCGTCTTACTCGAAACAACCCCCCCTCTTGATTTGCGCCACTGTTACCATGTGACTGCTGCTCTTCAGTTAGTGGCACCTGCAGGTGGGAGGGAGAAGGAGGGGGAAAAGCGCAGGATGTGTGTCTGTGGGGGTAACAGAGAGTAGCTAATTCACACTTTGTCAAAGTACATAGACTCACACGCAGCGTGGATGTGTCCTGTACATGGGGATCTGTAATATTTATGCATATTTGTATTTTACACAATGCTTTGTATAATGATTAGTTTTCTACTAGCATCCATCCCCCCCCCCCCCCCCCCCCCCCCGGGATGTCGACCAGGACAAGCACTTGGAAGGCAGAGGGATGGATTGGTAATTGTCTCAGACGTCATGTGCGATTATGGCCACTTGCATGTATATCACATTTCCCATAGATGATTGAACCATTTTAACAACATATGAATTCTGTTAGTAACTAAATGGGAAACAGTGTTTTTTTTCATACGAATTGCTGTCATATGGGCTGAGATTTCAGGATAAGAACGGTGCTAGTGAACCACACATCAGGGGATTGCAATGCCCCGACCCCCCACCCCCACCCCCACCCCCACCCTAGCTTGTGTCCTTGTCTGTGGTGTGGAGACCACATCACATGGAAGAGGGAGCCTACAGGGGTAAAGTCCATCTATCCGCCACCCCACCGTCACCACAGAAGAAGAATCCTTCTTTGTTCCCAAGCATGCTGCCATTTTCCTGGGGGTGTACGGAACTCGTCAGAGCCGTGGAGGTCCTAAGAAACCTCAGTGGGACATTTAAACTACCTGGTCTCATCACGGCAGACAGTCCTAATAGCATCTCTCAAAGTCCGCCCACGCTCAGTTTAACACGCACATCTGTCGGCTTATTCTGCGCTTAGCTTCAACGCGATCACTTTACATTTCCCGCTATTATTTGATCACCGGTTTAATGTATGTTTTTAAAAAAAGATACACAGACCCCTACCTCCCTCCATCTCTCTCTCTCTCTCCCTCCCACTCTCTGTCACTCCCTCTCCCTTCCTTTCTCTCTCTCTCTCGCTCCCCCCCTCCCCCATGCAGTGTGTCAGGAGGCCTGGAGCTCAGGTAACTAAAGTGAGGCGGCCTGCACACAGAGTCCCATGACAGGGGGGGCCGCCGCAGGAAGCTAAAGGGAGAGCCGAGCACATCATTAGCAGGGGCCGCCTGGCGTAGAGATGTCTGCCTGAAATGGCGGTGGGGGGGGGGGGGCAGGAGGAGCGAAAACAAGGAAAGGCAGCTGAGCTTAAAGTAAAAGGTTAGGCTCCGATTTTCATTAGGCTTTTAGACCTGAAGGCTTCCACTCATCAAAATACCTCGTTTTTATTTCCAGTAAATGTCAGATGGAACATGTTTTTGTTATTTTGTTTTATTTCTATTTTTCTTAATTTGTGTTCTGTATGCACCAATACTGCTAAAACACACTAGTACATGCAGGCGTACCTGGCCATTGAAGTGATTTCTGATTCTAATTATTCCAAACTCGCTGAGTACTCACTGAGTACTCATTGAATACTCACTGCCATCCTGTGGCTCATATCAGGTTTTACTAATTCTTGTTGTAATTGCTTTTATTTTCCGGTGCGATGATTGCTTTATTGCATCTATTGACACAAATTATGTATTTCAATGTATACATCACATTTACAATACTATCATTTTGACTATAGAAATATATAAAAATAGCACTCCACGATAATTAGTTGGATCTAAGTGAATTAAATCAGACAATGATTGAAGTGTTCAGATGGATCCTGTGGTGGGATTTAAAACCTGACTTTTTCGTGCCCACATGGATGCCCACACTGGCCTGCTGAGTCCCCCCCCCCCCACACACACACCTGCCCACACTGGACTGACTCTTTTATAGTCAGTCTTTCTCCAATTACATATTTCTTATCTGCCTTGTTACTCCTACAGGAACAGGAAGCACATTATCGACAGGGGATGGAGGAAGGTGAACGGGACAGAGTGACTGCAACCTGGGTCGTCTTTCCATTACCTGTATTTTCCATTAGCTAAGGGATCAGTAGCTTCATGAGGGAAGCTGTGTGGCTGACTGTCTTCATGGAGGGGCAAAGGAACCTCCCCCACCCCATTTGCTCTGAGGTTCCAGCTAAAAGGTCCCACCCACTTTTGGAATTTCTCCCCGAATTTCCCTATCATACCCAGCAGGGGGCAGGACTGGCCCATTCTTTCCTCTACTCTGCACAACAAGGCACGAGAGAATACTACAGAATTTTAAAAAATCATTTTTTCAGCGGCCTTCCTCGGTTAATGTAAAAGGTGTCTTTTATGAGCTCGGGAGATGCAGATGATGCAGTGTTACGAAAAAGTAAATGAAAAAAAAAGTAAATGAGGAAGAGGCAGGACCGGAGACCACGCCCGCTCAGAGACACCCACGTCTCCTCAAATGACAGGCAGCTTCGCCTTAAGGGCCAAGAATTTATTTTGGTTAAGGGCGATAGTGATTAAAGACATGGACTGTAACCAGAGACTGATAAGGAGAGGCCAAGGAGGAACCGCCCTGCTTCCGGGCCTTTGATGGACCTGAATCGCTTTAATGAAAATACGCCTGTGTGGAGGGCTATAAGTGTGTAAGTGTGAGCTGTTTTTCAGTGACGACAAGATTAAAGGGTAATAAAAGCAGGATCCATAGGAGCAGCTGGCCCGTGGGGAACAATCAAAACAAAAGAAAAGCTTGCGGCTCACATCACACCCTGGATAATTCTCTCTTTCTGCAGGCATGGCATGTCCCAGCTCAGTTAGCACAAATTTATACATATATATCTACTTACAGCGGGAGAGATCCTGGGGTTATAGATTATCAGCAGTGCTGTGTTGACCTAACTGGGCTTTTTACATTCCAGTGATTGTGTTTAGCTTTGTGGAAGCTGTGGCCTAGAAAACCGCTGAATCTGATGCTGGAATATGAGTGCAGCTGGTGGTGCAGCGGTTAGGGAATCAGACTCGGCTTGGAATTCGGCTTTGAAGCTTAAATTATGAGCTTTCAATTTGGATACTAAATGGTCAAATACAGCAGTGCAGGCTGGAGGGGTCGATCAGGGCTGGAACATCAGGACAGCATTTCAAATGTGTATCAGTACATTCACAGAGAGAGCAGCAGGGACTGGTGCATGAGACTGGAAACCAGTTTGTGGGTGGGCAGAGTAGCCTTTGGAATTCATGCATGGAATCAGAGGGGGACATGGTCCAATGCCTGAGGAAGATCTCAGCATTACGCGAGACTTTAAGAGACCAATGGAAGATAGTCTGGAATGGTCAAATGACAGTGTACCGGAGATGATGGAGCACTATGGCCATCCGCCCTTTATACTCCCTTCTGTACATCAGAATCAGTAGCCGATCGGTGATGATACAAATTTTACTTTTGTTGTGCTAAATTCCACATCAGTTCCAGAAGGTTCTGGCCAGACCTTTCAGCATCCCCAGGCTCAGCTAAAAAAATGGGCGATGGGCCGCCGGCTCATGACTCGTGGGCCAGCGCTCCTGCTGGCATCCATCTGCTCTGCACCACCCAGCCTTATCTGGCATTTCTGGGCTCGTGCGTGTCAAACAGGGGTGTTGACAGGGGAGCTTCTGAAGAACCAGAAACGCCCCCGACAGTCAGCCTAAAATTTGGTTCTCACCTCCCTCCCAGCAAATGCAACTTGAGTCTGGCTTCTTAACATTGTGAATTTACAAATGTGTCTCAGGCACTGAATGACAATCTCTGTCTTGACCTTTTAATACAATTTTAAAGTAACCTTAATGATGACCCTTTCCTTTCTCGGGAATCACAGATCCTTTGATTTCAGTCTAACGTTTCACACAACAGCTATTGTAGTTGTAGTTGTAAATACAAATATGAGAGCGATTTTATGATGTAAGTGGACAGAACAGCGTAAAGCGTCCCCTTAAACAATTTACCACGAGAAAAACCGAAAGCACAAGTCGGTCGAAACAAGCCGGGCGTTGTGCTTTTTCAGCTGGTTCGGTTTGATCCCCGTCGGCTACCGTCGGGCGACTGCACACAATGTAACAGCGCTGTGTAGACCTGCGTTATTTCTGTTTTTGTCGGCATCGTTCTTTTGCGGTTGTTCTTACTTTTTATCGACAGTTTGACACGAGGTATTACAATGCCAGGCTCAAGGTCATCATGACAGATCGATTTCTTTGCTACGACGGCGACATGTATTTGTGACCATCGAGCAAAGCGACCGCTGCTGTCGGCTGGTAGACGTCGGGCATTGTCGATGTGCACATAGACCTGCTGTAAGTATCACACTCGTGTGAAAAATTTAGATACGTGCTATCGCTTTGGAGCCGCGGTGTGTAAACAGATCAGGAAGAATCTAGCCTGAGACGAACTGAGCTGCCTTAACATTCTCGGTTTTAGGATGACCCCCCCCCCTCGAACTGAAGTTGACACTTCTTTAATTTCGTCAGGCTGGTTATGATTATGGTATTTCCCCAACGAAACGAATATCTCAAAACACTATTGCCGCTGTTTTTAACACTATTGCCGCCGAGAGCTTTGTTGATCTCGTTAAGAGACCCGACTTTCGTATTAGGACTTAGTGCAGATTGACTAATGTACAGTTGCGCTACAGTTGGTCAGATTGCCGGTGCAGGATGGTGCGATCGCCGGAAAGGTACGTAGTAAAGTGTTGGGCCGGGTAATAAATGCGGCTCAGTATTTTGTCCCTTTTGGTTTTGTATTGTATCTGTCAGACTGACGCTGCATGATGGCTGTCGGCCTCGGTGTGTGTGTGCGTGTTTGTTTGTGTGTGACACACCTCAGATACACCTTATGATGTCACATGGAACGATCTGACGTTGGCACCTATAGGCTTCGTGTGAAAACCTTTAACCGTCTCGCAAACCGGGCGACCCCCCCGCTAGGTGACGTCACCACGCCCACGTGTTTGTCCCAATGCTTATGAAAAGCCGTCAAAAGCCGTCATGCTTGTACAGCTACGAGCCGCCGGGCCGCATGCTCCCGTTTCCTACCACCTAACATTAATCCTGGCCGTAAATAATTAAATACGTGTTAATTGTTTCTGCAGGAAACAGCGAAGGCTCCTCTTGGCTCAGCTGGATACTGGAAGTTTAGTAGATGGCTGGAGAAAAGCTTTGGATGATTTGAATTTTAATCCTTATAAATTAATTGCCCAGCGAACTTTACCCTGTTTCTTTCAAATAGAATTAAACGCGTGAACGAGACAATATCAACAGAAAGTCTTTAATCTTTCATTTATTTTTTGCTTTTATTGTATTCACTTAATAGAAGCGGTTTCCGTTTTAGTCATGCCATTGTCTAATGTCTGCATGAAACTGAATTCAGGCCAGAAGGGAAGTACCAGGGAGATCTTCCTGATTCTTCTTCTGATAGAAGCTGATGTGAAACTTCAGTTTGACCAGGAGCCCACAGTGACTGCGGCACTCGAAACATGGTGAAGCCACACTGATGGAGAACCACGCGAACTGGTGAGAAGGTGCTCGGTGCTGGTCACGTAGCCTCACGGACCTCTGGGTGTTATCCAGCATTCTATAACAAAGAACAAACATGTTTTCAGTCACAGTCGGTTCCTGCGAGCATCATGGTTATGTAAAGATTATTCTAGTTGTTGATGTCGCCTGGCGTTTGTGATTTTCAGCTCTGGGGAGGAGGAGAGCTGCAGGGAGCGAGGTCTGCTGCACCTGTGGAAGGGCTACTCCTGCAGCGTGACCCCAGAGAAGCTGCTCCTGTCCCGGCCTGTGCTGCAGGCCGCCCTGGGGACCCGGCATGGCGTCCTGCTGGTGGAGGGTGAGCGTCCTGGGGCTGCAGGATGGGCTGGCGTGGGTGTTTTAATGTTTCTTTGTTTTTTGGCGAGCGGAATCGTGCCAACTCGCTGTGCCATTCCTGTTCTCCTTCCCACCCATATTATCTCGTAGCTCTTGTTTAGTCCTTGGTGGTGTGACTCAGGTGGGGTTTACTCTGCCATGTGGGCGTCTCCCATTACTGCCCACCAGGGGGCAGACTTACTGTGTAAGCCACTGTCTTTAGAAACGTATAAGCTGTGTGCTCTGCTTATTTTAAGGCATGATGTGGGTGTGTCGCTGTAGTTCTGTTAGCTCGACGTTGCAGCTGTTCCCTCCTTGTCCACAGGGGGGCAGGTGTATAGCTTTGGGGAGATGCCATGGAAGAAGGCGTTGCCAGGCAACCCCGTGGAGCCTGTGCTGGAGGCGGAGCTCAGCAGCCAGCGCGTGGTGTTTGTGGCGGCCGGCAGTTTCCACAATGGCGCGGTGACGGAGGACGGGGTTGTGCACATGTGGGGGGAAAACGCGTCGGGTCAGTGTGGGATGGCGGGCGCCGGCCCAGTGCCCGACCCCCGACCGGTGGAGCTGGCGGAGCGGGACGGCGGCCCGCCGCAGCCAGTGTGGGTGCTGGAGCTGGCGTGCGGCGAGCAGCACACGCTGGCGCTGTCGGGCCGGCGCGAGGTCTGGGCCTGGGGCAGCGGCTGCCAGCTCGGCCTGCTCACCAGCGTCTTCCCCGTCTGGCGGCCGCAGAAGGTGGAGCACCTGGCCGGCCGGCATGTGCTGCAGGTGGCCTGCGGGGCCTTCCACAGCCTGGCGCTGGTGCAGTGCCTCCCCCCCGAAGCGGCCCGTCGCCCCCCACAGGACAAGTGCGGACAGTGCAACCAGCTCCTCTACACCATGACTGATAAGGAGGACCACGTGATCATCTCTGACAGCCACTATTGCCCTCTGGGGGTGGAGCTGGCTGACGCGAAACAGGGGGCCACCGTCCCGGAGCCCCCCGATTCTGGGCAGCTCTCGGCCCCGCCTCCCACTGCTCCTGCTGAGGACCCCCAGTCCATGGAGGAAGCCCTTAAACAGGCTGAGGAGGATGTAGAGGAAGAGGAGGTGGGGGACGGGAAGGGTGGGGAGGAACTCCAGGGTCCAGCGGAGGATGCTCCTGGGGGGGAGCCGCATGCCGCCCCTCCAACTGAGTCCCGCCACGCCCCGGCGAGCAGGAGCTCCCCCTACCCCGACGAACAGGCGGTGCAGGCATATCTAAAGAGGCTATCGGACCACGCCCTCGCTGAGCATGCTGGGAAGTCGGCCATTACCGTGCAGTGTGCCCAGGTCAGCCGTATGGCTCATTTATGGCTCATTTATACATTTATTTATATATTTTACTTCAATTCATCGATGAATCGCTCATTATAATAATTAATTATTAATCGGTTTTATGCTCATTTTTATTGAATTTGCGTTAATATTTTATTGCATGTATTTTAATATTCATCCATCTTCTCCATTCTTGCTCTAGTCAGGATTATGGGGAGCTTGGAGCTGATTTTAATATTAAACTTTAAAAGTTTTGTTTTATATGTACATTTGAACCCCTTCATTTTACTGTTATGTGTTATTGTTTCAGCATGTTTTAGTGCAGCTTTAATTTTAATCCTGTAATCTCTGATTATCTGAAATGGCTTCTCTCTGTTTTCCCTGTTAGACTGTTAGTCCTTCTGGCTGCGGCCTTAGTCTGCTTGTCCTCCTTTGTCGTCAGATCTGACGCATCATCCTCCCACAACCCCTGTCACGCTCCCTCTGACGCACTCTCCCTCCTCCCTGAATCTTGTTCTCCTTCTCCTCTTGTTCCTCAGCAGCGCAAGGGCGACCCTGCCCCCCCAGACCTCACCTCCATGCCCCAGCCCACCACCACGGTAGGCTCGGCCCTGAACAGCCTGGTGGTGTCGTGTGCGTCCGCCGTGGGCGAGCGTGTGGCCTCCACTTATGAGGCGCTGTCACTTAAGAAGGTCATGGGCTATTACTACCCATCTGGGGTACCGGGGGGTGGCGGGCCGGGCTCCGGCGAGGGCGCCAAGGAGACGCGCGAGGAGCGCATGCGGATGGAGGAGTCCATGCAGGGGAAGAAGAGCTCCAGCCTGGGGGACATCCGTGAGGGGGAGGCCGAGGGCCTGAGTCGCCGCCTCTCGCTCCCTGGGCTCCTCTCACAAGGTAGTGTGATCATCCCTGCTCTCTGTATGACCCTGAGTGATCATCCCTGCTCTCTGTATGACCCTGAGTGATCATCCCTGCTCTCTGTATGACCCTGAGTGATCATCCCTGCTCTCTGTATGACCCTGAGTGGTCATCCCTGCTCTCTGTGTGGCCCTGAGTGATCACCCCTGCTCTCTGTATGACCCTGAGTGATCATCCCTGCTCTCTGTATGACCCTGAGTGATCATCCCTGCTCTCTGTATGACCCTGAGTGATCATCCCTGCTCTCTGTATGACCCTGAGTGATCATCCCTGCTCTCTGTGTGACCCGGAGTGATCATCCCTGCTTGCTGTGTGGTTTTCAGTGATTGCTAAAATACATTTGTCATAATTAGAGGTTTGCTTTTATTTAAAGAAACTATTAGGACAGATCCTCTTGTGTGCAGTTTTTGAGTTTTATTTGACTTATGAATCATCGACTTAAAATAAGCAAACGCTTTTCTTCCCTGAGTGTGCATTCCTGTTCCTGCTCCGCAACATGTTCTCGTTTACAATATGACTCGTTGTTGAGAGATTATGATAAGCGGCTGGAGCAGAATCCACCCTCCTCATGAAGCTGATTTGCCTGGTGGGCTTCCAGATATGAGGAAGGAGGAATTCCACAGTTTAAAGTCCCAGAAAAATGAAGCTGTCTGACTTCACATGGGCGTCTATGCAGATGCCTTAGAGGAGCAGCCAGCTTGCCCCGGGGGTCCCAGCTACCATTTGGATGGCACCCCCCAGCAGCAGACAGAGCACCTGGCTCCGGGTCCTTCTCTTTCAGCATAGTCGTCCTCACCTGTGCCCGTCCCTGGGTCACTTGGGCTTGAGTCGTACCTACCACCTCTCCCCAGGCACAAAATGGTGGGGTGCACTTCATGGGTTGAGAGTGTCCTGACAGGAGGATCTTAAATGCCCCAGGATTGAGTTGAACAAACAAATTTTAACACAGGATTTCCTCTCTGGACAGCCGTTTGGTTCTGTGTCTGCGTGTCGTTCAGCTTTAAGGTTCAAAGTGCTTTTATTCTCACCTGACTGTCGCTTTAAGTCTCATCTGCTTTTTTTCCCTGTACAGGACCTTCTGTTTGACCTTTACCTGGTTTTGTAATCTAATTCATATTTCTGCGATCATCAGAAGGTAACCATGTCTCACATTTCCCATGTGTCTCTCCCTCTGGGTCAGTCTCCCCCCGCCTGCTCCGGAAGATGGGCCGGTCCCGGGTTCCGGCCATGGCTCTGACCCCCGCAGCCATCCCGGAGTCCGAGCAGCACCTCCCCTCCCTGCACACGGAGGTGTGGAGCTGGGGCCGTGGCAAGGAGGGCCAGTTGGGTCACGGGGACATCCTGCCCAGGTGAGGTCCCGTTGCGGGACTCCTAACCGCCCCCCCCCCCCCCCAGTGGCCCTGGAGGTGACGGCTCTGTCCTAAAATATTCAGTGAAAACACGAACATTCTCCACAAGTCCTGCTTGGAGGACATTTGTGCTTTTATGACAATATGGAGGGTGCAGGTTGCCAGTAAGGCCTTAGTACGAATTTTTATCCGAGGTCATTTTAGGATTAAAAAATCTTAAACCAGAGTTTTAAAATATGTTAAATATTCCATCCACCCATCCATCCATTTTCTATAATCACTTGTCCTATTCAGGGTTCCAGGGGGTCTGAAACCTATGGGCTCAAGGCAGGGAACAACCCAGGATGGGGCACCAACCCATCACAGGGCACATTCACACACCACTCACTCACATATGCACACCTACGGGCAGTTTGGGAACTCCAGTCAGCCTCGGCATGTTTGTGGACTGTGGGGGGGGGGGGAACCACACATGGAACCCTGGCAGAGACCTGAACCAGAGGTGTGAGGCGACAGCTCTAACCACTGCATCAATGTGCCCCCCCCCATATTAAATATTCATAACTTTAAAATAAAACTGTCTTTACTGTGCATTTATTGCATATGAAATGAAAAGTGGCCCCCTAGTGGCCATACAATGAAACGTGGGATTAAAAAGTCCCCCCCCCCCAATCTGCAGGCTGCAGCCACTGTGCATCAAGAGTCTGGGGAGCAGGGAGGTGGTGCAGGTGGCTGCGGGGGCCCACCACTCATTGGCGCTGACCGCCCAGTCACAGGTATCCTCTCGTGGGTGGGGGTGGGGGGGGGCTGCATCTCAAGAGGGTGGGGTGCTGACCTCCCGTCTTTCTTTTGCAGGTTTATTCCTGGGGCTGCAACACCTCCGGGCAGCTGGGTCACATGGACTCTCCCAGCACCGTCCCCCGGCTGACCAAGGTGGGCGTCAGGCTGCCTGGTTCTGCTCTCCTCCTGCCGTGCCGTTTGGCTCGAAGCCACACCCGACAGGCCGCTGGGACCGGAGACGCTGATCCGCCATTAACCCCATTCTGTGTTCATTCGCTTACAAAATGTGTTACACATATTTTAAGAAAAAATCTGAATAGGATGGTGCAGTATAACTGCACGTAGCTGTCTGTCTGCTTGCTTGCTTGTTGTGTGTCAGTTATCATTCCAGTACACGGTGGACACCCCATGGCTGTGAGTGTGAGGTCTAGCATGAAGGGCTAGCATATCTGGCTAGGAAAGGGCTAGCATATCCGGCTAGGGAAGGGCTAGCATATCTGGCTAGGGAAGGGCTAGCATATCTGGCTAGGGAAGATGGCATTAGCCAGCCAGCGTTTCACTGATGTGTGTCAGTAAATGAACACGTGTGCCGCGTTTGACTGTTTGTCCAATGCGGCCTCCCGCAGATGTCGGAGGGGATCCGGGTGTGGGACGTGGCCGCGGGGCAGCAGCATACGGTTCTCCTGGCTGACGGAGACTGCTTCCAGCCCATCCTCTACTACAGTGGGCGGCAGGTGCGGGAGGGGACGCCGGGCAGCCCCCAGGCTGAGAGTGGAGGCTACACCCAGCAGCCAGTCCTCCTGCCCTTCTGCATGAATGTAAGTTAATGTCGGCAGTTATAAGGTTGGTGCCTCTTGCCTGCTATCGGTAGTGAATTAGCATTAGCATTAGCCTCAGGTGCACCGACGGTACCTCTTCCTAAGTATCTGTTGTGAATTAGCATTAGCTTTAACTTCAGTGCATGAATGGCACCATGCTTCCATACTCCTCTCCTCTGCAGCTGGGCTACGTGAGCAGCGTGTTTGCCGGGGGACAGAGCTGTCTGGCTCTGGCAGACCAGAATGTGATGGGCTTCATCGCCAGCCTCCATGAGCTGGCTGCTGCTGAACGGAAGTTCTACTGCCGGCTGAGCAATGTGAAGGGCCAGATACTCCGCCCCCTGCTGGCCGTGGGTAAGAAGTACATCCTAAATGATCAACATTTGAGTCTCTACATCTAGCACAGCACCTTAACTTTAAATAGTTTTAGTAAATATGGATAAAATGGGTTATACTATGCGAACAGAAACCAAACGGCAGCAGGGCCCCGTGCCTGTTTTGAGGCTGAGCCCCCCCCCCGTTTCCGTGTGCAGAGAGCCTGGCCGCCTCCCTAGGCTCCGCCTCCACGCCCCTCTTCCAGGCCCTGGCCGCTCACTTCAGCCGCCTGTGTCACCTGACGGGCCGCCACGCCACCTCGCTCACCGCCTTCCTGCGCAGCAGCTGCAACCGCGATGTGCGCGGCCTGGCCATGCTGGAGCACGCCGCCGTCTTTCTGGACGCCTACAAAGAGTAAGTACACTGTCCGGGCCCAGGTTCCGACTCCAACTGAGCTTCTCACACCGGGCCTGCCGGTATCCTCCAGAGCAGCTAATCTATTAGCTGTGATGCTCTGTGCTCTACTTGGCCAGCGTGTGTGTGTGTGTGTGTGTGTGTGTGTGTGTGTGTGTAAAAGGGACACTTATAGGTTAGACCAGGGATCACCAACATGGTGCCCGCGGGCACCAGGATGCCCCCAAGGACCGCATGAGTTGCCCGCGGACCTGTTCTAAAAATAGCACAACTCACCAGTGAGCAGCGTCTAAAATTTAATTTTATTCTGTTGCTATTCTTCTTCAATCACATTTGCATTTATATGGATGACAATATCTTTAAAAAAGCATTTAAAACATGTTTATTATACTGAGCAAATTTGTTATTTAAGAAGAGTGCATCAAACTTGTAGCCCTTCGTATGGCTCAGATCCTGTGAAGTAGCTCTGAGTTTCAAAAAGGTTGGTGACCCTTGGGTTAGACTCTGCTGGTGAAAAAGTGTCCTTTATGTGAGCGACCGGAGCAGCCTGGATCTATGCCTAAGAAGTCTACCATCGACCGTATCCTTGCACTGAGGGTTCTCATCGAGCGCAAGCGCGAATATCGGCAGAGGTTCTTTGCAGCCTTTGTCGATTTTTGCTGAGGACCCAAGTGGCTAGAACAGGCAAAGGGGACGCCCACGTAACACCAGGCTCTGGCAGATGGACGGCCATTTCCAGAGGGTGGGGCTGGACCGTGTATCTGCCTGGGGGGTCGCCGGCTGAGATCCTGCTGTGTGGTGCGTGCGGCAACGCGCTGCATCAGCTCATGCTGCCCAACCTGACCGGACCTGATATTACATTAAACGGCTGCTTGCTAAATGATTCAGGGATATAAGAAGGTAATATTTAAATTATTAAACAATATTAAACGTTGGTCACTGTATAATTCATTTAAGTGGAGAAGTAACAAGACAGTAAACAGAAAACCAACATCCTTTTCACCAGCAGATTTTTGTCTAAGGGAAACTAGGTAACCCTTGACTTAATTGGATGGTCATAGCTCATTAATCGGGATTTGAGCTGTGAGTGTGTGTCCTGTGATGGACTCTGCAGGGCGAATCCAAGCCTTGTGCCCTGTGCCAGTGTTTCCCAAACCCACTCTTCAGGGATCCCAGACAGTCCACATTTTTGCTTCTTCCCAGCTCCCAGCACACCTGTAATAAACAATCAAGGAGATTCTTCTGCATACCTTCATTTAAGCTTGTGGGAGTTACACAAAAATGTTCAGAGGGCAGAACAAAAAATGATTTGTTTACCAATCAGATTATAGAGTAGGTAGGTCCAAACAACTGGGACCAAGACACCTGATTGGTTGCTCCCGCCTTCTCTGCTACCTGATTGGTTATCTCTCTGAACCAATAATTTTTCTTTCTGCCTTCAGAACATTTTATTCTCCCACTGAACTAAGCTAAACTGCCTCCTAGTGGCCAGAGTGGAATTGCGGGTGTCCAATACCATGACGTTCCTGAAACGGTTTCATGTTCTACAGGTACTGCAGCTCGGTGGGGAACTTCCTGGTGATGGGTGGCTTCCAGGCGCTGCTGAAGCCATCAGTGTGAGTCCCCCACCCCCTCGTCCCTGGCATTTCTACCCTATTAGTGAGCATAACCTGGTCCCTTCCTTCTACTCTGTGGTCGCCAGGGAGGCCTTTGGGAAAGGTTTGGAGGCCCTGCAGCGGCTAGCGGAGTCGGGCGAGGAGAGCTCTCCCCCAAATGACCTCTTGGTGACGCTATTCTACATGCCCATGCGACACCTGCACGAATACGGTCGGCTTCTTCTGAAGCTAGCCACCTGCTTCGAGGTGGTGCGTATGCAAGGAGCTGGGGTCTCTGCCGGGGTCCTCATCACGGTGCATAGTTTGTTCGAATGCAGCTCAATGTATATGCAAGACGTTCAGACACACACAGCACTGTCCGTCTGTAGAGAGACGTAGGAACGTGGCGACGTGTAAAAGGCTGACTGTAATAATGTGCCATGTCCTCGTCTGCGGACAGTGTCTCCTTCGCCGTCTCGAGACCTCTCTGAACACCTTGCTGTCTTTCCCAGAGTTCCCTGGAGTACCAGAAGCTCCAAGACGGCTGCTCCAAGTATGAGGCGCTGGCTCTTCACCTGAAGAGGAAACGGAAAGAGGCAGAATACACCTGCCACTTCTGGAAGAGTTTCCCTGGAAAGATGACCGTAAGGCCCGCCCTGCTTCTGACCTGTGATTGGCTGTGCGCGTTCCTGGTTGGAACCGTCTTATAGGTGTTGGCTGGCATTCCAGTTTCCACACCCTCTGCATAGCGTTTGGTACGCTATGGTGGTATGCCTGCTGATCATACCACTGTGGTATTCCCCCCCCCCCCCCCGTCGCAGGATTCCCTGCGGAAGCCGACACGCCGGCTGGTTTGCGAGAGCAGCAACAAGGCCCTGACGCTGCAGAACGCTGGCCGGTTCTCCGTCAACTGGTTTATCCTTTTTAACGACGCGCTGGTGCACGCTCAGGTGAGAGAGACTCGAGGGGGTGCTGTGAAAGCAGAACTGGAACCGGGGGGTGGGGGGATGGGGACCAGGAAGTACAGATGATTTTTTTTTTTTTGTCTGTGTGGCTTGCAGCTTCTGATGCACTCCGCTGCAGCTGTATGACTTCTGTTCTTTGCTCTGTCAGGGCGTCCAACCCTATAAGAACCTTGTAAGTATGGAGCAGCTTCTGGATCTGGCCTGTCCCCTGTGTGTTCAGGGCTTGGTTTGGGAAGTAGGCCTCCGGCTGGTATTCCCCCTTCTCTCTGTTAAGTTTGAATGCATTTTATTAATACATTACAAAGCCCTTCGGCTGTCCTGAAATGTGCCTGCAGGAAAATGGTGTTAAATAAAGATAGTCAAGTGCCCCGTAAACTGTCAGTAAGGCCGATCAGGCCGTTGCTCAGTGGAGATGCGTTGCGTGAAGGACCCATCCCTGCCTTTCTGTGTGATCTGGCTCTGTTCCGGTCCCTCTATAACCGGCCCCTGAAGCGACAGCCTGGGCCCAGGACCTCCCAAGCCAAGCCTTGTTCCATGCTGCCCTGCTAGTGTGTGGATTGACGTGTAACATCCGACGGTAACAGCCAAGGCCCCGCCCTACTCCCCTCCCCTCCCTGCAGTGTTCTGTTCTGTGTCCCAGGACCAATAACATCAGCTTAAAATCTCACACATTCTGTAGACTAAACTTCACAATGATATTTTTTTCCTACTCGTACTAAGATAGCAGAGGTTCATAATTCACAGGTCCAACAGCCAGTCTGTCGGATGCGGCCGTCCTGTGGGTAGTGGCACCGCGCCGATAGGTCCTGCTAGCCCGATCCCGCCATTCTGATGTGGAGCCCCGCCCTCAGTGGGGGTGGGGTAGGGAGGGGCTCTCACATCTCGCATCGTCCCTAGCATCTGTGGCCACCGTTTACCCGCAGCCTGTAGCGCTTAGCATTTGGCCATCTGTGCCAAGGTGGACCAGAGCAGGCAAATCCTCCATCTGGTTTAGGGCAGCCTGACAGCTGGGGGGTGGCGCGTCACTCCGGAGGGGGTGCATACTGGTCCTCATCCCCACATGCTAGCGAGAGGGTGCTGATGGGATTTATTCATTATTTCAGAAAATGGGGAATCCTTGTGGGGGGGGGGGGATTCGTGTGAAATGGATGCTGGATGGTGGATTTGTGTGTTTTGTTGTGTGATGGAGTCCCAGTGTGTGTGTACTCTCCCTCTCCAGCCTTGGTTATTACTGGGAGGGGGGCGGGTAACAAAGACGCCAGGTGACCTCCGGGGACAGCGCTGAGATGGCCGTCCCTAGCTGACTTCACTTCCTGTCCCTTTTTGTCTTTCTGTTTTTTCTGCACTCTTTCTCCGCAGAATTGTCCCTCTGTCACTCTCACTACCTCATAGAGGCCCGACTTTGGGTGCCCTGTGGACTGAACCCTTTAGCCTCTCTCTCTCTCTCTTTCTCTCTCTCTCTTTATTTCCCCTTCTCTAGATTCTAGTCATGCTCCAGTTTAGCTTGCGTAAGAGTGTGCGAGTGTGTGTACTGCATGCATATGGGTGGTTGTGTTGAAATGTAGGTGAGGTTACCATGCTATCAGAGGGTTAACCCACCGGCCTGGCGGTGTTCATGCTTCCTGTATGAATTCTCAGGTTTTCACCTGCATTTGTGTGTATTTGTACTTGTTTTTGCTTCATGGCATCAGTTGGTCCTTGTGCTGCTCAGAGATTTTCCTTCTGTGGTGCCGGGGACACAGTCATTCATTCACACAGTGTGTTTTAAAGGCCCATTTTTTCGGGGGGGGGGGGGGCTGGTTTGTTTCAGGTTCTTCCCCTCCTTTTTGGAAATGTGCTCTGCCTTAACATTTGACAGCTGTCGTTCTGGGTTATGAGCCGGCGGCAAGCACCATAGCCCTGTGTGGCCAGCAGGGCGGCGCACTTCTAGAACATCAAGCTGTTGTGACTTGAGGGGGCGGGGGAGTGTGGGCAGCAGCGCAGGCGGCCATCTGCTCATCGGGGATGCGAGAGCCAGAGATTTCGGCATCGCGTATGTCCTGCGGCGGAGGGAGCGGCCGACAATGCGGCAATGCTGTTTGTCCTGGAGCTATTTAAATTACCACTGTTAGCCTGTTAGCAGTGGTGCTGTAAAGAGACTGTGTTCCTCATCCGGCTAAATGGCATGGGACTGTTCTGCTCTTTTTGTGTGTGAATGATGCCTGAGTGGAAGTGTGTGATGACATCATCATTCCCTGTTTATTCCCTGGACAAAGTGCACGAATTTGACCCCACCTGTCAACAGTCTGCTACCATAGCAACCTGGTGACCAACCACATGCCAAGGCTCAGTGCAGATCCCCCCCCCTTAAACCATGCCCCACTTTTACACTGGCAGTGGGGGGAAACATCTGGCCATGATGTCCTTCTCTGTCTCCCATCCAGTTTTCCACTCACCATGTCTTCCCCCTGGCCACGCTGTGGGTGGAGCCTATCTCGGAGGAAAACAGCAACCTGTGAGTCATGCGACCGGCCGACCAATCAGATCACAGATGCAGCTGTCGGCTGCAATTCTGATGCTAGCCAAACATGCTAAGAACTGTAATGCACCTCTTGGTCCATTGTCAGGTACGGGCTGAAGGTGACCTCACCTGAGGAGACATTCACGCTCCTGTCCTCCTCCCCCATGGAGAAGGTACGCAGTAATCACTGGTCATGAACACTTAGTGTGAGGCTACGGCTGGATCGAGAAGATGCGCGTAGAGGAGGTTTACTTGGCAGCTCTGAATGTGCCCCCCCCCCCATCCCCCCAGGCCAAGTGGCTGCGAGCCATTAACCAGGCGGTGGACCAGGCCCTGGGCGGGGCCGCCGCCGAGGTCGGCGTCTTGGGTTCGAGCACCGTACAGCGGCCGGAGCCGCCCATATCACGCACAGCCTCCTATACCTTCTACAAGGACAGCCGGCTGAAGGAGGCGATCTATGAGGGCCGCTGGCTGGCCGGGAAGCCCCACGGAAGGTGGGTGGGTGGGGGGGTTGGGGGGGCCCGCAGGCTGGGGGCTGTTTCTGACGCTAATGTTACCATCGCTAATGCTAACATTTATAACTGACCTGGAACTTGACGGAGCATAACTGGGTGCTGCACCGGCCTCACACCTCTAGGGGGCGTGCTTCTGTGTGTGTAGCATCTGCATGTTTTTCTCTGGAGAAGTGCGGCCTTCTGGGATGAATTATAATTGGCTTTTACCTATACTGGACTTCCGTGTCTGTCTTCCCGGCCAGGGGTCTGCTGAAGTGGCCAGACGACCGGACCTACACCGGCACCTTCAAGAACGGATTGGAGGACGGGTCAGTAGGACCCCGCAAGCCGGGGAGGAGGGTGTCTCTGCTGTGGGGGTGACCTTTGCCCTTTCTGTGTGATTGGAAATCTGCAGGTTTGGGGATTATGTGGTTCCCAACAAGAACCTGAACAAGAATGATCAGTACCAGGGCCACTGGAAGGAGGGCCGGATGCACGGATTCGGGGTGTACAGGTGAGTTCCTGCCCCAGTGCCCTCTGCCTCTGTCTGTCGGGGATTATCAGCGTCCTGCCGTTTGTCTGGGGCTTCCCCTGTAACACTGCACCTCCTGAATGGGGCTGTGGGGTTAGGGTTAGGGTTAGGACCTTCTTTGCCAGCTGTGTGATCTGTGTCCCTCAGCCGCCCTTAATCAACTTAATTAGAAAGGTTAGGCCTCCCATTGAAGTGTGTGTGTGTGTGTGCATATGTGTGTGTGTTTGTACATTTTTGTGATTATTACATTGTGGGGACTAGATGTCACCACAACATGATAAAAACCTGTTATTTTCACATTATGGTCCCCACAAAGATCTGTGAATGCAATCAAAAACTAAAAGTCTTGTATATGGTTAAGGTTAGGGCTGGGTAGGGGTTAAGGTCGTCATGTTGGGATTAGGGTTTTTCCCATAGAACTACATGGACAGTCCCACAAAGATCTGAATACAAACGTGTTTGTGTGCGCGTGTGTGCCCCCGCCCCCGCTCCCGCCCCCGCCCCCCCAGGTACGCCACGGGCGAGGTGTACGAGGGCTCCTTCCAGGACCACATGCGACACGGCCATGGGATGCTGCGCAGCGGGAAGCTGAACTCTTCCTCACCCAGCGTCTTCATCGGCCAGTGGGTCCAGGACAAGAAGACGGGCTACGGGGTCTTCGACGACATCACCAGGTGGCGCCCTGCTCGCACCCGTGGCCGGCGTGACCTCGGCTCTCCAGCTGCATTTCAGAGGGGTCACGTTTTCATCTCTTGTTTCAGCTGTAGTTTCAAACCAAATTGGCTTTTTTCAGTCAGGTGACATACAGGTGACATACAGGTGACATACAGGTGACATACAGGTGACATACGGGTGAGGCAGGTAATATATCAGAAGCATGTAGCTGTCAGATGCCAGCTTAGGTGCCCATGCTGCCAGGTTCAGCTTCCAGTGAGGGACTGGTAAGGTAATACTGGAACTCGATCAATACCAGTGGTCACCAACTGGCTGCATTCAGACTGAAATACAATTCAGTCTAGACTGCGTGATTGATTTTTGCAAAAAACTTGTACTGTCTGTGGGTCCCCAGGGACCAGATTGGGAAAGACTGCCCTAGACAAACTGCCTCACCACGGTGTGTGTGTGCAGTGTGTGTACAGTGTGTGTACAGTGCGTGTGCAGTGCGTGTGACTGTGTATCTGCAGTGTGTCGCTGATTAGCCGGCCCTATGCACAGCTTGTTTCCACCTGTCATCGCTCTGCTTGCTGTGTGTACCCGAGCCGTTCGGTTTGACAAGCCCCCCGGTGCCCCTTTTCTCAGGGGGGAGAAGTTCATGGGCATGTGGCAGGACGACCAGCGGCAGGGAAACGGCCTCGTCGTCACCCAGTTCGGCCTGTACTACGAGGGCACCTTCGCCAGCAACAAGATGAGCGTGAGCGTTCTTTAGCACCACGCCCGGCCCCCGGTGTTCAGCACCACGGTGTTCATCTCTCCTGAATAATAACCAGCTCTCTTCTGCCCCCTGCAGGGCACAGGGACGCTGCTGTCAGAGGACGATACTACGTTTCAGGGAGAGTTTTCCGAGGACTGGACGCTGAACGGGAAGGTGAGGCTGCGGGAGTGACCTGAACAAATGTGTCTGGGTTGGCATTTTCAGGTCTCAGCACCTTTATACCCACCAGGGCATGCTGACCATGCCCAATGGCGACTACTTTGAGGGCACCTTCAACGGGGAGTGGGGCACAGGGCTGAAGGTGACGGGGACCTACTACAAACCAAACCTGTACGACGGGGACAAGGACAAGAGCAGGGCCATGTGAGTGTGTGTGTGTGTGTGTCTGTGTGGGGGGTCCAGGTATACCTTACCTTATGGGGACCAAATGTCCCCACAACGTGATGAATACCCATTCTTTATTTTTTACATATGGGAAAACTCTGTTTTATAAAAATCTGTGACTGCAATGAAAAAACTAAAAATGCAAAAACTCCTGTCTTTTGTTTGGTTACTTATGGGCTGGGTAGGGGTTAAGGTTGTCATAGTTAGCATTAGCATTTTTCCCATAGAAATGAATGAGCGGTCCACAAAAAGATATGATTACACGACTGTGTGTGTGTGTGTGTGTGTGTGCGCAGCAAGCTGGGCAGCATGGCCGTGCGGCCAGAGGAGAAGTGGTGCGCCGTGTTCGAGGAGTGCTGGACCCGGCTGGGCTGTGACGCTCCAGGCCGGGGGGAGAACTCTAAGGCCTGGGAGAACATCGCTGTCGCCCTGACAACCAGCCGCCGGCAGCACAAAGACAGGTATTTACACAGCTGGAGCATGTGCACGCACACGTACACACACACACACACACACACACACTGTACGACTCATACAGACACACACACAGACACATAGAGATACATACAGCCACACATGCACTCTCACTCTGATACCCCCCCCCATGTCCAGCCCTGAGCTCCTAAGTCGGTCCCACAACAAGACCCTGGAGAGCCTGGAGTTCATCCCCCAGCATGTGGGCCCCCTCACCTTGGAGAAGTACAACAGCGTCCAGCGTTACCTCATCAAGGTGGGCTCACCGTCGGACGAGAGGCCTGCTGTGCAGAAGGCCTCCCACCACCGAGTCGCTCATAGTCATTACACTCCCACCACACAGGCCTGCGACACTCCCCTGCACCCGCTGGGCCGGCTGATCGAGACGCTGGTGGCCGTCTACAGGATGACATACGTGGGTGTGGGGGCCAACCGCCGGCTCCTGCAGCAGGCCGTCGGCGAAATCAAGTCCTACCTGAGCCGCATCTTTCAGCTTGTCAGGTGGGCGCTGGCGCTGCATTGTGGGAGTCGTAGTGTTCTGAAGGTTCTGTGTCTGAAGGTACGGGTCGTGCTCCATGTTCACGTCTTTGTCTCAGGTTCCTGTTCCCAGACCTGCCAGAGGAAGGCGCTGTGATCCCAGGACCCGCTTCTGAGTCTCCAGAGAAACGGGTTCTCAGCTCCCCAAATGAGGCACCACAGCTGGAGTCCCCACAGCCTGGGTATGGCCATACCACCCTCTGCAATCCCATTGGCTCTTGATCTAGCCAGTGGCGGGACCTAGTCACACACTGTTATTAATGGTTTGTGAATGTTATCAGGGCTGAACACAGAACAGTCAACTGACTGTTCACCACCTGCAGTGAAGGAGACTCGTACAGGTTAAGCAGTCCTGGGACTTGAACCTGCACCCCTGTGGTGTGCTTATGTGTGTTTGGTCTGACTCCGTGGCCCTCATCCCGCAGACGTGTGGTGAGCAGCTCCGCCTTGCTTTTGCCCGTGCTGCTGCCGCGCCTCTATCCGCCGCTGTTCACGCTGTACGCGCTGGAGAAAGAGCGCGAGGAGGACGTGTACTGGGAGTGTGTGCTGCGGCTCAACAAGCAGCCCGACCTGGCCCTGCTGGCCTTTCTGGGGGTGCAGCGGTGAGAGACGGACGGGGCGGCATGGAGGCACACACACACACACACACACACATATATACAGACAGACCGACACACAGACGTTTATTCACCTTTCAACTTGTATTCATCTTTGTGCGGAATGTCCATTCATTTCTATGGGCAAAACCCTAATCCCAACAATGACAACCTCTCATGGTGTGGACATTTGGTCCATGCAATTTAATATATACATAACCCACACACACACACACACACACACACACACACACACACACACACACACACACACACACACACACCATATACACACAGACTCATGCCATATACTGTCTGACTCTCACTCTGACCCCTGCTGGATAGATCTTGTAACGTCTCTTCTCTACATTTGTAATATTTTTTTTCCTCCTTTTAGGAAGTTTTGGCCTGTGTCTATCTCAGTGCTTGGTGAAAAATTTGAGGTAACCTCTCCATTCACATCCACAACCTCTCATTTTCACCCCTGTTGCCTTCTGCCCTCTTTTCGCCTCTCCCTACTCTCTCTATTTCACCCTCTCCATCCTGTCCTCTCTTTTTCTTCTGAGTGTTCATTCCATATCCTTCCTTTTAGTAATAATGTCATTGATGTTGACTTGTCTCATATTGATGACCTCACACTGGTTGACTTCATGAAGCACTGCTTTCTTACTAAGAGCTCAGCGAACGCTTTCAGCCCAAGGCTCTTCTCTAATCCATCCAGGTTCTCCCAAACACCAAGGACGCCTGCTTCGCTTCCGCTGTCGAGACTCTTCAGCAGATCAGGTACCATCTCCCAGCTTTTGCATCTGGCATCTGCCCTAGTCTCCTGCCGTCTGCTTTTTTGAACATCACCATTTATATTCCAGCACGACGTTCACACCCTCGGACAAGCTCCAGGTGATCCAGCAGACCTTCGAGGAGATCACTCAGGAGGTGCTGGCACTGCTAAAGGAAGACTTCCTGTGGTCTATGGATGACCTCTTCCCCGTCTTCCTCTATGTGGTTCTGCGTGCTCGGTACGTCCTTCGAACCTACTAGCTCAGGATCATGGGTTGACGATCACCTACTGAGATATGGAGACGTATCACTCACTGACAGAATTGTATGACCTTTGACCCCAGAATTAGGAACCTAGGTTCTGAGGTCAGTCTGATCGAGGACCTGATGGACCCTTGTGTACAGCATGGAGAGCACGGCATCATGTTCACTACCCTTAAGGTATGGGGGTGGGGTCACTGACCATTCATGAGCCAATCAGAACGTGCAAGAGTCCTGTCCGCCAATCACAGCAACTCAGACACTTCCACCCCTAAACATTGAATTATTGACTATTTTAAGCCATTATTATTTATATATTTATCAATATATTCTGTATTGGATTAATATACCAACCCTCATGGACCTACAAGACATTAAGAATTAATTATATATTTTCATAATCATTTTTGGCTCTCTCACTCCCCCTGCAGGCCTGCTACTATCAAATCCAACATGAGAAGATCACGTAGAGGAGGTCCCCGTGTGACTGGCGCGCTCTGTGCTCTGCGTGCTGCTACAGGGAACCAGATCCAGCATGGTGATGGTCTGATGGGTGGTCTGGGTAGATTTGGCACTAGCTGACGGAGAAGCTGAGGGAAAAAACCAGCAGTGTGTCTGTCAGGAGCTACGCAAGTCAGAACAAGCGCTGGTCCTCTCCACCTCCTGCCCCCGAGCTGAAGGCCCCCCCCCCCTGAACGGGGAGCCCCCTTCTTTGGCCCTCCTAAACCTGACACCCCTGCCACCCTCATCACGTCGAATCCCATCTCGCCTACCACTCAGAGAGAGTACTGGACCCTCATGTTTGGCTTTCTACCGTGGCTGTTCAGTTTTGGATGGTGCTGTGGTGATAAAGGAGGGGGGCGGCGACATCATCACTGCTGGGGAGCCCGAACGTGAGCCGGTCCCATCACCTCTATGCACATGTCGAACTTAGTTTGCACTGTTAGGAAGCACAGGCGGATCCTTGTGGGGGGGTCTGCCATCCACAACACATCCAGCACCTGTCTGCCAGGATTTTATTCGAAAGGCTCCACTCTTACAAAGGATACGGGTCGCAGCACTGAGAATCTCTTCTTTTTGTTTCATTTTTTATTAAATACACATTGCAGGTGTTCTTAGACGCATAGAAAAACAGTTGAAATTGTCACGAGTGTCCAAGGAGCTACTAACTTAGATAGAGAGATGCTACCAGAGGACATTGTAGGTATAGACAGGAAGTTTAAGTATTTGATATAAAGCAGTGTTTCCCAGTCCAGTCCTCAGGGAAGGGTTGGGAAACACTGAAATAAGGTACTGAGTATAGATCTGCGTAAACAGACTTGCTTGGTCAGTATGTTGAGCAGAAAAGAGCCAGATCTTGAGGCTCTTTCATATATTCAAGTGATTTTAAGCTTGTTATTCTAATCAGACTCATCTTCCACAACCCAAATTAAGAACTTTCTTAAAACTTCTACATATGAAGCTGCCCCGAACACGTTTGTCCTTTTCCCTTCCTGTGCTGGGGGGGACATTTATCTGACCTTGATATTCATACATACTGTATTTGTGCTGAAAACTGACAACTTGGGGTTAGGGTATGTTGGGCTGTACCTGGGAAATGACCTTGTAATCGGCAAAAATTTTATCTGTATTTTGACTTTTATTACCATGCAAAGCCATCCAGTTTTGGGGGACGTTTGAGTTACTTTAAGTGCCTGCAGATACAGCGGCCGGGACCGTTTTGGGTGATGATGACATCGTCGCTCCGGTACTGCATACACGGTGCATGATGAATGTCTTCGTGGCTCAGGCAGTGGACAGACGATCACATGAATGCGGCACCTGTTCGAAGAACCAGATAATGAACTTTTATTTACGTTCCAGATCCAGACGAACAAAATGCGCATAGTATTTATTGACTCTTTCATGAGCATTTTTCAAAAACACGCCACACCATAAGAGCCAGCAGATCATCCATTACACAACACATGAACCATCTAGTATTGCACTGATAACCCTCTGAGTTTTGATGAAAGCCAGGCTAAGGATGGAGGCCTGCTTTTAACGAAGGTTTTTTGAGGAACATCTTGTTACTGAACATGAGTATAAACTTAATTCATTTTTATTGCTCCTGTATTCTAACATTTTGAGAATGGACTGTATTTGTGTCACATCAGAACTTCTTCAGTAATGTGGCTGATGGCTATTCCCCGAATCTGCTAGTCATGCACTGGATTGTAATGATCATAATGAGCACAGGAAAGGTGAAACGGACCATTTTGGGCTAGACTGTGTAACCTGACGCTTACATAGATGGATTCATGCAAACATTCGATAGGGGAGGGGGGGAGGGGTTGAATTCCTCTGCTAAGGGTGATGAAGACCAAAAATGAGCAGATGTAAGATGCTGGCATTGACCATTTTAAGTCTGTTTGGCAGGGTCATAATAAAACTCTCCTTTTCCCCCCTTTTCCCGTCAGTATGTTTATTTTCATTAAATCCTGGAGTTGACCTCCATCCACCCTCTTGATGAAGTTGCTCACATTCATGCTGTTTTTGCCAAATTCCCGTTTACAGCGTGTACACTGGGATCTCGCCTGGCGTCCCTCGACAGTGTCCTGTTACAGCTTCAGCACCAGGTCCATACTTTGAGTGTTTGTTGAATGTTTGATCTTCCCGTCAGGAATTTTTTTCGTTTTCAATGAAGTACATGTTTCCTGTATATATAAAATAGGAAGTCAACTAAACTATCGTAATGTGAACAAAGCAATAAAATGAAACGGTAGATAAATGAAGTCCCTGTGTTTTATTAATTACATTTGCTTAAAAACGTCTTAAAAGTACGCTCAATGCTTTGACGTTTATCGAGTTTATGCCGTGGTAGTTGCATTATTAAACCTGGCATAGCCCATGCCTGCCCATGCCCTGCCCATGCCTGCCCATGCCCTGCCCATGCCCTGCTCCCTCTCGATCAAAATCTAAAAGAAGAAGGCGTTAATGAGCTTCGAGGAGTGACACTGACGTGGGATTATTTGGGATAGAGCAGAGATTACGGACCTCGTCCCTTCAGGTGGCTTATCGTGAACACCACGATCGATGCAGTGAAACCCACGAGAGGCAAACACGGCGTCTACGGGGCAAGGATGACGGGGTAAGACAAGGCTGGTCTCCTTGGCAGTCCTGGCATGGTCGAAAAATCTCTCAAGGTGAGGACCTTTTTCTTCTGGATTATCTGTTCACCCCCCCCCCCCCACAAACAATTATAGCAGGTACTTTAATCCCTGTCATGGTAAATGTTAAGATAAGTGAAGAAACAGGAGGGTGACCATGTGCAGCAGACTGGTTTATCTTGATGGAAATTTCCATCCAAACACAGGCGTATGAGTAGGGTCTGAAATTTGCCTGGCTGGACAAAGGGAACGGTAGAAATACTCTGGCATGTTCATTTCCTGCTGAACTACTAGTTAATATCCTGAAAATCTGCTCAATAATGGGAGACTAACTATAGGCCTGTTATTCACATAAAAATGTATAACGTCAAAAATAAGCTCAATAAATAGATTTTCAGATCTGGTTATTGTTTTGTCCAAAAAAGTTTGATGTGAATTTTCAATTTCTCTAGCATAACACAGACCAGTCAGCAAACGTAATTATCTTAATTAGTGTTTTAAATCATCAGGATAAATACTCAAAATTACATTGAGATTTATTCATTCTTCAATTTTGCGTTATGATAGTTGTCTACCTTTAGATTTCCTTTACAAAATGCACGTAGTAGACAGCATTGAAATAAAATTTGAATGCATAGGCGATTTTGCAAGGGGTACATTTGCGCCCCCTGCTGTTGGAATGGAAACAATCGCCAGAATTTATGCCTTTTTATTTTTTTATCTGCACCCCTTTTGAAAAGTGTACAATGTCCACTAAAATGTTAGGGGCAGGGTACAGTAATGTCCTTGACTTCATTTTCCTTGTAAAATTCCAATCCTCCTTTAAGTCCATGAAGCCGTACACTGTAGCTGAGTCAGCTGTGCCAGGAGAGAGGCACCCATTGCATACAAACTATGTTGTGGTATTTAGTAGAAACACAATCTCTGTTCCGGATCATACCAGTGGTGTTCAGAGGGGTTGAGGTCAAGGCTCTGTGAGGGCCAGTCAAGTTCTTCCACACCAAACTCACCCAACCTTGCCTTAATGGACCTTGCTTTGTGCACTGGGGCAAGATCATGCTGGAACAGAAACGGGCCTTCCCCAAACTTCCTACAAAGTTGGAAGCATAGAATTGTCCAAAATGTCTTAGTATAGTGAAGCATGAAGAGTTCCCTTTACTGCTGTTCCTAAATGCTTCCACTTTGCAATAATACCCTTTACAGTTCACCATGGAATATATAGGAGGGAAGAAATTTCACGAGCTGACTTACTGCAAAGGTGGCATCCTCTGACCATAACTCACTGAGCTTTTCAGAAGGAATGTTTGTAATCCTGACAGCATGGCTGGTGCTTGAGTTTACAAACCAGTGCCAGTGGGTCTGAATGAAACACCTGGATTCAATGATTAAGTGATGTATCCCTATACTTTTGTCCAATTATTATTATTATTATTATAATTATTATTTGCTTAAAAGGCATGTAACTAAAGATACTGTCACATACTTTTAAATAACAATAAATTAGGCGTTTTAATTAAGTGAACTTTAAACATTCTAATATATAAATAATTGGAATGTACTTTGATTGGTCAGTTTTTACCACATGAAGTTACTCGGTAAGTGAACTAAGCTGTACTACAGTTTTCGCCCATAAGAACACAGGGCGGCGCCCCTGAAGATCACGGGTGCGGATCCTGCGTCCTGCAGGCCTGACTCAGATCCTGACTGCGGTGCTGTGTGAGATGGAGACCTTCATCAGGAGGAGTATCAGAGGAGCTGACCTCCAGCCCAGCCTGCTTAATGCCCCCCGCCTGCAGTCCCTGCTGAAGGTCAGCGGTCTGCAGATCCACTAATTGGTTCCTTCATATTTGTTGGTACTTTGTGACCAGATATGTGTATTAGAACCCCCCAGCAGAGCACTGTACCGTAGAGACCCGCAGAACGGTGATAATTTGAAGGGCCTGCGGTAAGAGTGGTATTCCGGAACATTACTGCTGTGATCCCTTAATCAAAATAGAATCAGATGATTTAAAAATCTATCTGTTCAGCTTGATTATTGCACTCTTCTCCAAAGCTGAAGGTCTAATACTGAGTTCCATTTGAACTTGTAACTTGCAAATTCTGAGCTCCTAGTCCTTAATGTCAATTGGGACACCCCCTGAAGTCAGAATTCCTACTCGGAAAGTCGGAGGAATCTACACAATCCTGGCCTCAGAATTCAAGATGGCTGCGACCTTCATCAACAGAGGCTAAAGCTGTAGTTATATACTGTTTATTAGTAGTTAAGTCCTATAGGTGTCTCATTAAATCGGTCGTACACACAGTACTGTCCAGCCTCTATCTGTGGACGTGTTGCTACAGTGTTTTTAGGTGCGCAATACTGCACAATGTGTTGTTACCAGCTGATATTGCTAACAAGGGCTATCAATGAACCAGACTAGAACTGAGGCCTGATTCAGAAACAGGAGTTCTTGCTTAGCCAGATAACTTGTCAGATTTAAGGTAGCCTCGACTAAATGTAAGTGAACGAAGATAAAGGCCATTTAAACTGGGTTACCTTAAATCTGACAAGTTATCCGGCTAAGCAAGGAATCCTGCTTTTTGAAACAGGTCCCTGGTATTGCTAAATGGCTTCCCGACTTGTTGAACTGGAACTCGGTTAACACGGATAGCGATGTGATTCCCAGCACCGACTTCCCACCCCCAAGGTTAATGGTATACAGCATTAAAATAACAGAGACAGACCAATGACGGTGTGCTCCTTCCCCAGGCGTATGAGGTCCTTCAGCAGCACACGAGGAGCAGCCCAGCGCCACAGCTGCTCCATGCCTCCACACTCTCCCAGCAGGTGGGCGTGAGCACACCGACCTCCCGGGAGGCCTGGTTAGGGATCACGTCCCATTTCTCGCCCGTGCCAGTGGACCTTGGCCACCTGTGTTTTTTTTTATCAGAGGTGGACATTTCAGGTCCAGAAAGTAAAAATCCAGACCAGGATTTTGTTTCAACCAACCAGCTGAGTGTAATGAGTCACAGTCACAGAGTACTCAACTGGTTGGTTGAAAATAAATCTTGGTCTGGATTTTTACTTTTTGGACCTGAAATGTCTACCTCTAGTATTTTTCTTATTTTATTATTATTTATCATTTTATTTTTTACTAGACTTTATGTGCCTCTTCCTTACCTTTCCATCCTCCACACTGGCTATGCTCAGTTGAATTTAGTAGCGTAAGATCCCCCCCCCCCCGTGTCAGAATAGCCTCCAGCTGAAGCTTTTGGCCAGGTGACACTTGATGGGTCCTGTTCCAGATGATCACAGACCTTCGAGGCCTGACAGCGCCCTCTTCTGATGCTAAGGAGCTCTGCGGCCTGCTGGGTGGCCCCGGTCTACAGGTGGGCGACTTGGTCCGTGTCGGGATCGTAGGATGAACAGTGCATCTGCCTGACACCCATCGCCTTCATTCCTCCCCCCTCCAGGCACTACTGTTCTCCCACGACATGGTGGCCCAGAAGAAGTATGCCCCAGTGCTGCCACCAGTGTCCGATGACCTGCCCACCGACGAAGAGGCTGTGAGGATCGTACGCATGGTCAAGAACAACCAGCCCTTGGTGAGAATGACGCCTCAGTCCCCGATACAGGCGCGTCCTTGACCTGTGCCGGTGTTAGCACGTTTATGGGATGTCCACGCACCTTATTCTGTACGTCACTGTTTCCCAACCCAGTTCTAGGGACCCCCAGACAGTCCATAGCTTTGCATCCTCCCAGCTCCCGACACGCCTGGTATTCGATGTTCATGTTTGATTGGCTCCGGTGTGTTGAGAGCAGGGAATGAGCAAAAATGTGGACGATCTGGTGTCCCTGACGACAGGCTTGGAAAACACTGCTCTACGTGAAGAAAACTTTACAAAACCAAACACTTCTCAGTATGTTCTACATAATCTTGGCATATGCTTCTGTTTGCTAATTGATTTTTCTGTTATTTATTTGTACACAAACGTATTTGTAGTAATATTCGGTCAGATGCCACGCCCGTAAACAGGCCACGGCTTCCTACATCGAAGACACACCCCTTTGCAAGAATTCCTTTTTTTAATCTGAAGGGGGCGACGATAAGGAGGGATGAGGTGACAGGAGAGATCTTCGTGGCCAGGGTGATCCACGGAGGACTCGCCAGTCGAAGCGGTTGGTTGTTCGCGCTACATGTAACATTTCGTTCTTTGAGGTTGGGGCTCCTGGTTGTGTGTCTGTGAAGAAACAGACGTGTGTTGGTTTGCGTGGGTCTGATGCAGCTGGTGTGTGTGTCTGGATGGGCGTAAATTACGGGGGGGTGAGGGGTTCTAACCCCCTCAATACATCAAAATCAGCTAATCCAACCCCCCAATAATCATGTTTCTGCCTAAATGGGTGGAAACCTCAACCCCCCCAATATTCCTACCATAGTTATGCCCTTGTGTGTGTGATATGGTGAGAACTGTAAAGCCTGAGTGGGTTTGTTTGTTTGAGAACAGAAAGCTGAGGCCATGTACTGGGCTTCTGTGTGTGTGTGTGTGTGTGTGTGTGTGTGTGACACCTCTGTCTGGCAGGTCTGCTGAACCCAGGCGACAGACTGATGGAGGTGAACCAGCAGCCTGTGGGGGGAATGAGCCCAGAGGAGATCATAAGGATCCTGGTGAGGGTGTTGCACACATAGGCACACACATGTGTTCTGAGGGCAGAATGAACAATAATTGGCTCAGAGAGATAACCAATCAAATTGTAGAGGTGGTGGGTCCAATCAACTAAGGAGGTGGGACCAACCAATCAGACTGACCACGCCTCCTCTAGTTGCTTTGACCCACCTCCTCTACAATTTGATTGGTTATTCAAGATTCAAGATTCTTTATTCGTCACATACATAGTTATAACAAGCACAACATGTAGTGAAATGAACCCTGACCAATCCGAAGACTGTGCAAACAAGAGTAAACAAGAATTTAAAGTTACAATTTACAATAGTTAAAAATATAAAAAGGGCAGACAATATATAAGAATGAATTTAACTATATATACATAGAATAGAATAAAATAGAAAATAGAAGAAAAAGAGGAATCAGATTGCATTATAAACAACTGACTGTACATTGACTGTAAAAGTGCGTTTCACAGTGGACAGCAGGAGACAGCAGCATGGCTAAGGTGCAGTGTGCATGGGCTGCATTTAAAAGGGCATCACTCTGAACCAATCACTGTTCCTTATAACTGGACAAAATGGATGCGGTCATGCTAACCGTCTCTCTTACGTGTGTCACCTGCAGGCCAGCTGCCAAGGTACAGTCATGTTTAAACTGGTTCCCAAGATAGAAAAGCCAGCCAACCAGCAGGCCACGGTAACCAGCCCTCCATCCCGAACCTGCATATATTGCCCAGAACATCATCAGTGGAATGTCCCATTTTTTGAATTATCATCTATCTGTGAAACTTCCATAACCCCTTATACAGTGTTGGGCTGCCTTAACCCTTTTTATACAGCTTTGTAAGTGTCCCAGAACGTCTGCTTAAATTCACCACTCATGGGTACATTTTCCTGTGCTGTCATTGTTCCCCTTTTCTTTGGCCCCCAGCTGTTTGTGCAGGCGATGGTGGACTACAGCCCCCAGCAGGACCCTGCCATCCCCTGCGCCGAAGCCGGCATACAGTTTTGCAGGGGTGATGTGCTGGAAGTTCTTGACCAGGCGGACGCCCTCTGGTGGCAGGCAAGGAAACTGCGGGGAGCACCAGGCTGTGCTGGCCTCATCCCCTCCATTGGTCAGCTAAAAAGGTAGCTGTAGGGGGACTTGGGGGCTCTGCACCCCGCGATATGAGAGAATAAACATAGAGCTTTCCCCCTTTCACATAACTGCATGCTAAACTCCAAAGCTTTAAAATGTAGCAGATTTTAAAATCATACTATATGTCATTAAATGTTTATTTTAGCCCGTCCAACTGAATTGTACGCTGGTTTCTGTACCCAGGAAGCAGAAAGAGACGTGTTGGTGGCAGTCTTTCCGAGCACTGAGCTGGTTCAGCAGCTGTGAGTAGATTGCAGTCAGCAGTAGCCCAGGTGGCCTAGATGTCCTTGGTCCGGTGTGTCCTGGATGTTCAGACAGACACTCAGCCCCTGTCTCTGATGAGCAGCGATGCTGACCAATGAATGGTGTCTATCAGTACGAGAACGTCCCTCTGACACGTGACCTGACACGTAAAAAAAAATTAACGGTCCTTAGCACACATTTTAACCAGCCGTTCTTTGTTTTTCCCCTTCTGATCGGAAGTGAGCTTTGTCGACGATGGTGAGTATGACCATATTAACTGGGATTCTAGTGCAGGCACCCCGACTAGGAAGAGAATAAGTTTTACGTTTCCTCAAGTATGAATGTGTGAATAGATATTTATGCTGCGTGGGGGAGTGGTCAGAACTGTTATTTCACACTTCTGGGACCAGGGTTCATGTCTCCACCATGGAGTTTGGGGTGATCAGGTCTCCTCTGGATACTCTGGTTTCCCCCCACAGTCCAAAAACATGCCGAACTTTATTGGAGTTGCCAAATTGTCTATAGGTGTGAATGGTGTGTGAATGTGCCCTGTGATGGGTTGGCGCCCCATCCTGGGTTGTTCCCTGCCTTGTGCCCTGTGATGGGTTGGCGCCCCATCCTGGGTTGTTCCCTGCCTTGTGCCCTGCGATGGGTTGGCGCCCCATCCTGGGTTGTTCCCTGCCTTGTGCCCTGCGATGGGTTGGCGCCCCATCCTGGGTTGTTCCCTGCCTTGTGCCCTGCGATGGGTTGGCGCCCCATCCTGGGTTGTTCCCTGCCTTGTGCCCTGCGATGGGTTGGCGCCCCATCCTGGGTTGTTCCCTGCCTTGTGCCCTGTGATGGGTTGGCGTCCCATCCTGGGTTGTTCCCTGCCTTGTGCCCTGCGATGGGTTGGTGCCCCATCCTGGGTTGTTCCCTGCCTTGTGTCTGTAGCCTCTGGACCCCCTGTGACCCTGAAGAGGACAAGCAGGTATAGAAGATGGATGGATAGATGGACGTTTATGCTGACAGTAAAAAAAAAAAGTCCACTCTGTTCACCCTTATTGAAAGCTACCATCTATCTCTTTCTTTTCTCTTCAGAAGAAGACATGATAGCCATCGATGACAAGTGTGTTGAAACAGGTAAAGAGCGGCCCACCTGAATGTCCACTGTCAGCTTCCAGTAACAGATCTTTTCATATTCATAGTCATTCATACCAGACATTCAGCAGAGACTGTGCGCACAGGTGATGTGTGGCTCAGTGTGTGTCCATATCCGGAAGGTTGTGTGCTCCAGACCCATGGTCGGCAGAGTGCCCATATCACCACTGGTCCCTTGAGCAAGGCCCTTAACCCCAGCTGCTCCTGGCTGCTGGATGCTGCCTCGGCTCCCTGACCCCAAGCCTCGGCTCCCTGACCCCATGCCTCGGCTCCCTGACCCCATGCCTCGGCTCCCTGACCCCAAGCCTCGGCTCCCTGACCCCAAGCCTCGGCTCCCTGACCCCAAGCCTCGGCTCCCTGACCCCATGCCTCGGCTCCCTGACCCCATGCCTCGGCTCCCTGACCCCAAGCCTCCCTCACTTGTATGTTTCTTTGGACAAACAGCATCTGCCAAATAAATGTAATAGAATTTAATTCTGCTTTTGTTTTACAGATGAAGAGGTTTTTGAATCTGGTAAATGCTGACTTTACATTTGTCATTTCAGTAAATAATCTGCTCTTGGTAAAATATATATAAGTTTACCTCTAATTACATAGATCTGTAACACTTGTGGAATAGAATGGATTAACCAGAAACAAACGCAGTGAATGTGTTTTACTAATTTTCTGTAATTTTTAAATGTACCTTCTGTCACATTGAACTGTCTCTTTGGAACTCAAGAGGAACTCAAAGAAGGTAAACGTGTAGTGTTTTCTATTCATATCCAACGTACTGCTCTGTGAAATCTCTATGTGGTCAGTTCACGTCACTCTCTGACCTGTTTCTGCATTACAGACGATGGTGAATTCAGCTGCAGTGCAGAGGGTTTCTACATAGGTACAGTATGCGGATAGAGCTTCATGGGCCATCTGCCATGCAACTGCGATGTCTCACTGTCAGTAGAGTGTATACTTACTGTCAAAGGCCAGTTTGTTAAGTTCACCTCTTCATTAACGCAATAGGCCTGCCCCTACAAGCAAAATCATGTGGCTGAATCTGAATATATACAGCATGCAGGCAGGATATAGAGGTTCAGTTACAGTGAACAGCCAAGACGTCTGATTTAAGCAGTTTGATTTCAATTTGATTATACGATTGTACGTTACGGTTCCAGCATCTCGGAGACAACTGCCCTTCTGGGCTGTTCCTGCACTAGAGTGTCCAAGAGTTTGCAGAGATTGGGGAGATGAAATGATGGATGGATGGATACTGAAATCACTGATGCCATTTTGTAAGAGAAGCATCTGACCATCACTAAGCATATGAATGACAATGCTTCTTCATAATTGCGTATATAAAGACTCTGCAATCCGCTATCAGCTTCCATCCTCCAGCATGCTTTCCTGGCCCACTTTGTCCTACTGGGGGGGGGGGGGGATGGGCCTTTAAAAGGCAGGGATAAACCCGGCATGCCCTGCATGAGTGCATATCTTCTAAGTATGGCCATTGTTGCATTTCATGTGTGCCGACGGATCGGGCTATCCCAGCGGGTTTCCGCCGCAGCCTGCGTCTATGTCGGAGGAAGACCCACAGCTGTTTCCATCATTCTCGCCCCCCCTTTCCCCCCCGGAGCCTCTCCAGTGCTCCAACCCCTCCATACATAGAGGTCGTGCGGTACCAGCGCCACCTGCAGGCCAGGCACCGCCTCATCGCTCTCGTGGGTGAGCAGGGATTGTATGACACATATCATCGTCCAGTGCTTCAAGGCCCCCCCCCGCCATGACCACTCACACCGAATGTGTCCCTCCCCCAGGTCCTTCTGGCGTTGGGGTCAATGAGCTCAGACGAAGGCTGATCGAAACCCAACCCAAGACATTCCGAGGGCCAGTGCCACGTATGTGTACAGCATCCTGGGGTTTGACCTCTGACCCTTTATGTGTCACTAAGCGGTAGATTGTCCCATCAGACCCTACAGCGAGGTATTTAATCTGAACCTCAGGGTAAACCTGCTTTGAACAGTCCAATGTACCATCTAAGGTGTGTTTGACGTGATGTGTCACATGTGAAGATCTTCACCTGTGACCCACTGGGCTGACTGGGTTTGGCTTGTTCTGTTACCCCTGCCAGACACGACGCGGGCACCAAAGAGCTACGAGGAGCCTGGTCAGGAGTATCACTTCATCAGCAGAAGCCAGTTTGAGAGCATGGTGGATAGCCAGAGGTCACCATCCCACCTTCCTCTCCTTTTCACTCCTCCATTTCCAGTTCAGGTTGTCTGTCTTTTCCAAGTCTCATCCTCTCCTCTTTCCAACTCGGTTGGGATTAGATTTCTGGAATATGGGAACCACAAAGGCCACCTCTATGGCACCAGCTTTGACGCCATTGCAGATGTTCTGGACAGGGGGATGGTTTGTGTCGTCGACATTGATCCACAGGTGAGCGGCGCAGGGGTCTGCCAGGGCCGTAACGGGGCCACGGCCTAGGGGCCCATGCCGTATTGGGGCCATGTTGTAACAGGGCCTTGTTGTAATGGGGCCACACTGTAACGGGGCCACACTGTAACGGGGTCATGCCATAAAGGGCGGCGTGGTTTTTAATAACCAACATTAACCATCAGGCGATCCAGCTGGTGAGGACCCAAGAGCTCTGGGGGTATGTCGTGTTTGTCAAGCCGCCCAGCATCTACTCCCTCAGGCAAACGAGGAAGAATGCACAAGTGGTCACCAGTTACTATGTTAACCGCCCCTTCAAGGTGAAGCCACATGACTAGTCAAAGTTTGCATAATCATTTTTTTATGATTATTGCTAATAAAACAGAAGACATATAGATCAGATCTTCTGATCTACTGTAACAATGTGATTTTTAATCAACTCATTTATGGTGTAGAATATTTTTTAGACGCTTCCATTACTTATGGTTTGGGATCCCCAACATTTTGCTAGGAGCCCTTGTCCTGGATGGTGCTGTAGCGCTTCACGGATGCTGTCGTTTCGTGCTCCAGGATGAAGATTTCCAGGAGATGGTGGAAATGGGAAGGAAGATGGAGGCTCAGTACGGACATCTGTTCGACTGCGTGCTGGTTAACGACAGACTGCTGGACGCCTGTGTGGAGCTGCTCTCGGCCGTGCAGAGGGCCCAGGACGAGCCCCAGTGGGTACCTGCTCTCTGGGTGTCACCTGCTGACCGGTCCTGAGGGAAACCATGGCGATAAAGGGGGGGGGCATCTGACATGACGCTCACGCATCTGGGCATGACGCTCGCGCATCTGGCATGACGCTCATGCTTTCAGACCCTCACGCCCACGCAAGAAATCTTCCGGCAAATCTATATTATTCCATTATAAATCTAAAATTAGCTCGATGAAAAGTTTTGGGGTAGTTTGCAAACCCTACAGACTGCTTACAAGGCAATAAAATTGTTACATATATGTAAATGTGTTTGTGTGTGCAGACTTGTCTTGAATTGAAAATCTCATTCCAGCCAACTGAATGTGAAATGCATAACTAAATAACTATAAATGCAATAGTATAGGTTACATAAACACATCCCAGACCAGGATAATATTGGACAATAAATCAAAGTGCATTTACAACTTTAACGATGCAACAGAAAAACTCTCTCGGCTCGCATGTGACCCGGACCAAGTGAGATAAATGGATCTTATGTTTATGAGATACTGTGTAGTGTTTAAACATTGAACATTAATAAATGCCTGTAATATTAAAGTATTGTACTTTACCGTCTTCAACCACTTTAAACTGTATTTTCACCATAGTATGTATTTTAAAGCTTTTAATTGCACTATCCTTTCGTATGAATGTTTAAATAATGCTGATTATTTTTGTAGTTTATAAAAGATTTAATTAAACCACCAGGAATTTGTTTTCGGGCATCATGAATACGCGACACTGGAAAGGGAAACGATATTGAATTTAAACAGTATCCTGCTATCAAATTTGCTTAGCAAAACGATTTACCCTGTGACCCTATACTAGATAAACGGTCTGAAGATACATCGATCGATGCATAGACGGATGAAAGTACGTACGGAGCGATGGGGGAAAAGAGCACGCCGGGTTTGGATAATGCGTGTGAGCATCTGACACGGAAGTGAAAGGGGGACGGAGCCAGTAAACAAAGGCATGCTTTGGGAGCGGGGCAGAGATTAGTGTATATTTTCATGTGCTGACTTTTATTATTTTATCTTATTTAGGGTGATTTTGTAACTTTTATCAATTCTAACTTCTCGTTCGTATTCTGAAAGCGATCTCCGGCTCAGTATTATGGACAGTGAAAACACAAAGGTAAATGGCAAAGCGGGTTAGTATGTGAGCTGATGCAAAGATCCTCATGGATGATGTAGTAGCTTTGAAATAGTTTGTTTTACTAACATTTTAGTCGCACTCGCATAATTAAGGGCAATATTTTAAATAATAGAAAACGGACACATACTTTCGGTTGAAATGTTCTGTATAAAAAATGTAACGCTTTTTGAAAATATTTATAACTGGGAAAATATTCTGCATGTAGAAGTTGCAGTATTTTGTTTGAATTTTAAACGCTACTTTTGCCAGTATTGTAGAAATGTACGGAAGGTAAAGCTGTCTCCGTCAACATTTATTATTAATTTTGAAAGTATTGAAATAAGTGTGCTACTGGTTCTGTTTAGGAATAACTGGGTGACCGAATCCCCATCAAAACGCGTAAAAATTATGGATTTGGGTGATCAACAGAAAACCTCCAATGCTGGAATATTGTACTTACTCTGACGTCCAGGTTTTCTGAAGGGTATCTACAAACTCACGTATGATTTTAACTCTTAATTCCTACACAGGGAAAAGGGAGGCGGCGCCGGGACGCCCCACGGCTGCCCTCTGTAAGTGCCGTATAATTTGTGCTAGGCAGAGGAAGAAAAGTTTACTCAAACATCATTAATTTCGTCCTGTTTGTTTAGCAAATTCCTTCTCTCTGAAGTTAACCCCATGTAAATGCCCGTGTAACTCTTTATTTGTTTAAATATCTGGAATTTCTTCCTGAAAATGGCGACTATCAGACACAGTATATCAGCTTCAGTGTCAGCGATTAAAACGATGTAGGTCATACTACATACTACAGAGTACATTTGGCTCTGTTTCCACCAAAAGCGGCGTAACTATAAATTCTGGGCCCCCCACCCAATTTGGCATATAATTTAACATATTCAAGGACCCCTGTAAAGTGAGGGGCCCCCTGCATCTGCTGGGGTCTCCAGGCCCCTACTGTGCTCCTGTCCACCATATCAACTTCAGTGTCAGTAATTAAAACAGGGGGGGGAGCTTTGGCTCTGTTTGCCCGCAGAATGATGCTGTACTGGCTGCTGTTTCGGGGGGGGCTCTCCCCTCTGCTGTGTCCTTAAGCCTTCAGAGGTTTCTGTGCCGTGGTAATCCCCTGATGGGCCAGTGTAACTCAGTGTGGATTTAGCTCAGCATTAAGCAGGGCCACACCCCTCACCAAATGGGGTCAGTTCTGTCCCCAGCCCCCCCGTTCCCAGGCAGGACCGAGAAGGCAGGTGGTGAGTAGCGTGCCGTTCCCGCACCCCCAGGGCGGGTGTTTAGGGAGTTTTGGGGGTGGTGCACTTCGAGTTTCAGACACTCGAATGGATGAAGTTTTAAATGAGTGAAATGACACGGAGACAGTTTTTAACTCCCTGCTGGTCGATACCTTGTTGTGGAATTGGGACCATATAATACTCTAATTCATTACTGTTAAATCAGTGACAGTACAAGGATTACAATAAATTATGTGTATTTCAGAGCAAATGGTGTAGTATTTATTTATTTTTTATTTTTTTGCTTCTCTCTGGATAATGGTGATGAAATAAATCTCCATCTCTCAATAATGCATGTATTGAGCAGTGCATTGTGTTTCATGGACATAAGTTTTGGCTCAGGTGTTGCACTGGATCAGTGCGGTTTAATTCAAAGACTTTGAAAAACATCTGCCTGTTTTTTTCCCCTGTTTTATTTTGCTGTCTTTCAGTTTATGCCATTGGTGTTTAATTACTATTGGGGTTGAAAAGTTTTGGGAATTTTCAAAGTTAGAAACTTTCCATGGGAATTAATTGGAAAGGCACAAAAATTTGCAGGTTAGCCTATAACAGGGAACTTAAATGTAGTTTAAAAAAACACCTTGACTGCACTAACTGTGATGTCATTGTGTTACCAAGAGGTTGTAAGTTGTGCAAAAGCACTTCAAAAGAAGCATCTGCATTGAAATGCACTGCTTATAAGCAATATTCTGTGTTGTATTATTCATACAGTTTAGCTCTGAGTTCAATATTTCCAAAATTCCCCAGCTTAATTTCCCATGGAAAGTTTCTGTCCCTTTGCAAGCCTAACTACCATGCTAAGTTTCTCTGATATTTGGAGTGAATTACTTTAATACTTTATTTCAGCTTCTTTCTGCTCCTAACTCTCTGCACATACCACATCAATGAATTTATTCCCCTTGGTCATTTCAGCATGAGCCACGCGCCTTGCCCCCATTGCCAAGGTGAGTCTCAAATGCTACATCAGCAGGGATGTGGGGAACACAGGGATGTGGGGAACACAGGGATGTGGGGAACACAGGGATGTGGTGAACCATGGCTTCAAGGCCACTTCTGGGTGTGAGGCTTCTGAAGTGAGCCTACAGCCTCTGTCACGCTCTGTGAAAGGGGCCAGCAGGCTCGTCCGAGAATCTCAGTCTCAAACAAAAAAGATAAATCACTCCAATCCAGTAAATATATCTGGGATGTTTGCTATCGCTGCTTTGCCAGGGAGCCTAACGGCGGAACATCCCAAAAAATAAAAGTTTTACACTAGGAAGTCATTTGAAGGGTAGTGTCACTGACATAGCTGTGACATTGATGGTATTTATGAGGTCTGGTTGGTTCAGGCTGATTCCGCATTTAATCCAATCAGGCCAATGATCTTGCCTGGAGAGCTATATCAAGTTTAAGAAGGGTGTCACTCCTGTGTTGGTCGTCACCTCGGAGAGAGAGAATCAGAGACGTGTTCATGGGTGACAGAGAATGAAAAGGCTGACAATGGGAAATTGGTAGTTTGTTGATGTGGTACCCTTGAACTTTAATATAAATCATATAGGAGATGCTATTAGTAAATTTATTTGTATAACGTCTTTATTGCATAGCCCATTTATGCTATTATGCTAATTATTCAATAAAGTATTTAATTCTTGTAAATTAACTTTCATTGGAGCACACCAGTCAACAACAGTGTTTCCTGGGTGGAAAAGGTCCATTTGCTGAAATTCTCTCCTGGCTTCTCCCTGCCTGCTCTGTCCTCCTCATGCTATTGATGCATTTCTCTTTTATTTCCCCTCACTTTTTATGTTTGTGGACAACTGAAGTGAAGACACTGGAGGTGAGTTTGCTGAAGGAGATCTCCATAGTGCTCAGGGCCAGAAGCTGGTGACCTTGTCTCGTCAGACAGTGAATATCCTGCAGTACTTGTGTTGCATTTTATTACCGAGGCACCATTCAGCTTCGGGAAGGTCACTGGTTTTCATCCCACCTTTGTAGACAGGTAGCTAGTTGAATTATCTCCTGTAGACTGGAAGAGCTCCCTAAAGCCTCATCATCCTCGTTGTATGACTTTTGGTTTTATTGCACCTTTCGATTTGCAGTTTGTCGCTTTATTCCCTCAGACGAAATGCCACTCGCCAAAACCCGCAGGAGGAAGCATAAAAGGGAGGCCAATGAAGCAGGAGATGCCGAGGGTGGGTTATGAAAACAGTGTATGGTAATTCTTTACATCAAAGGCATCTTCATATTTGCCATTCAGTGCACATTCATAAAGCATTCATAGAACATTCATAAACAGCGTGTAAGTATACCTTAACATCCCAACACACCTTAACATCTTTAAAATACATTAATAACAAACATTATATGATAATAACAAACAGTATAATTGTACAGTCATGTGTTAAAGTATATTAGGATGGCATACTTAGAGTTTATGAAGGTTCTATGAATGCATTATGAAGGTGCAGTTAATGCAAAGCATTGCCAAATGTATGTAACTTATTAATAAAGGAAATTGCCATTTTTTTACATTATACGTATTATATTTAATATACAACAGTCCTACTGAAACTGTGTATCACATGATTTTTACTTTGGAATGAACTTGGGTATTTATGATGTTTGTCTTGCTGGTGCAGAACCAGGGGTGGAAATGGATCGAGTTACCAGTGGAAGGCAGTCTGAAAGCCAGGAGCCCCTCACTCCAGAACACCAAGAAGTCGCTCCACACAGGAGAAGGAAGAAGAAGAAGATGCAAGCCATTGGTAACTGGGCCTACTTCAGCTCCTGGTGGACTCACAATTGGATTTCTGCTAAGTCTAATTCTGGACAGAAGATCTCCAGTCAATATGTTATTGGAGTTTTTTCTTTATTTATATATAGGTTTATATACTTGTATGATATCTGTTTTCAGGACCCCTAGACCAGTGTTTCCCAACCTGGTGCTTTTGGACCCACAGACATTCCACGTTTTTGCTCCCTGCCAGATGGTCCACATTTCTGCTCCCTCCTTGTTCCTAGCGAGGAGCTGGGAGGGACCAAAAATGTGGACTGTCTGCGGGTCCTCAAGGACCGGGTTGGGAGAAACTGCCCTAGACGATACTTTAACTCTGTTCACAGATGTGGATGAAGACAACCTAGTGAATGGGGATGGCGAAGGGCATCACACAGATGGAGAGGAACTGACCCGGAAAAACAGAAAAAAGAAGTGAGTGCCTTGGGTTCAGAGATCCTACTAATGAGCGAGTTCCTCTGAACAGGACAGAGAGAAGAGAATGTTCACCTCTCTTCACAGGAAGCCCAAAATGGCCGAGATGCAGTATGTGAGTGATCTTGACGTGCAAGATGACGACATCGTAACGGATGTCCAGGCACCAGTCCCCCAGATTTCTCTGTTTTCAGCCCCGACTGGCCATAGCCAGCCTGTCAGCAAAGTGTTTGTGGAGAGGAGCAGTGAGTGTGCACCCCAGTGTCGCCCTACAATTCACCATTGGCGATTCTGTCGTGTGTCCATGTGTTTGGTCACTGGGGAAATGCTGGCCGACGCTGATGATAGGCTTTGCTGCTCCGGGTGATTAGGACGGTTCCAGGCCGCAGACCGCTTTGACCTGGGCAGATCCATTGGCCAGGTGGAGGACTACATGGAGGTGAGACCCTTGTGGAGCACCAGGGACGTGGCCATGAAGGTGCACAGTGGATTCAGGTGAACGACAAAGAGCAGATGTTTTGGGCCGGGGACTGTGTTGGCTCTTACTCAGTGGAGTGACTCTCAGAAGAGTTATTGGGTGTTTGTCAAGACCAAGAGCACAAAAATTGTACTTGTAGTCTTGGCAAGACCAGTCTTGCTAACTTGCCTTCCAAGAACAAACTTGGGCCACAATGAATCATGGGATTGGTCCCATTCAGCGAGGATGCAACCGATGTATCCTTGATATTTGGGGTATGGCAAGAGCAACATTTGGGGATTTTTACCGTTCTCCATTCTTCCGTCCTTGAGTATTGGAACTGGTCTTTGGCAACAGAAGATAACGTAAAATGGGTACACAAGAACACAAGTATGGTGAAGTACGCATATTGAGAAATACCCATTGAGTCTGTATCGGGTGTCCCCTCATCCCCCCATTTTCCTGCAGAGTAATAGGACTCTTCTCACATGGGTTCTTGGCGGGTTATGCGATATGGAACATTATCATGGTGTACGTCCTGGCCGGCGACCAGCTCACGGCCTTGCCCAACTTTCTCCAGCAATACCACATGCTCGCCTACCCATACCAGTCCCTCCTCTACCTCCTGCTGTCCATCAGCATCGTCTCCGCCTTCGACAGGTCTGTTGCCTTTCATTTACTCCCGTGTTGCTCATGTGCTGTAGACATGACTGACATAGCTGGGAAATGGCAGAATAGCACTAAACTGAACAGTGTATGACTTGTTCGCATCTGCATTAGCATTACATCTCCTTCGTCTGCATTAGCATTCGCATTTGCATTAGCATTAGCATTGCCTCTCCTTATCCTACTGCCTTGTCTCCCTCCCCTGGTGCAGGGTGAACCTGGCTGAGGCTTCAGTGGCCCTCAGGAGCTTCCTCACTCTGGATCCCGCAGCACTTTCCTCCTTCTGTGAGTGTCACATGGGCTGCTCAGCTTGGAATGACTCCTTCATAACATGGCCAGCACTATGAGCAGCCACCTCAATCCTACGAAAATCCTAGGAAAACACGGCATGTTCTTCCAGTCATATAATAAGAATTTGTTAGTTCTTTATGAAGCTAACAGTGGTTTTCACTAATGCGCTATTTTTGCACTGTAGATATTCTAACTCCAGTTGACTGGATGCTCTTTAACCCCCCCACCCCCCACCCTTCTTCTACCCAGTGTACTTTGCAGCACTGATCCTCTCACTCAGCCAGCAGATGGCCAGCGACCGCATCAACCTCTATCCCACCGGCAATGAGACCTTGTGGTGAGCTAGACCCTTGCTAATACGGTTTGGGGGTGGCTAGTGCCCCCACCCACGTAGGGATCATCCAGGCCTTGTTAAGTGTGCAGGGTTACAGTGACCTTCTTCTGAGATGTGGCTCAGCCAGTGATAAGAGTGGGAAGTCCAGGTGATTTGTTTCAGTGCTTATGTCCTACTTACAAAGATCCAGAACTGTTGAAATTTGGCAGACAGATGCATAACAAGGATAGTGCAGATGGCTTTTTCCAGCCATTATCTGCTATTTTAGCTGTGCTTTGTGGTAGAAGCTTGAATGAATGGGTGGGATTATCATGTATCGGTTGGTGTAATCCACTTTCTGTTAGTTCCTATTGGATTAAACCAAGTAAGGACTGATAAAGCAGCATAGTACTGTCCTGTAGTATAGTGCATCAGTGCATGGGAGTGTAATTGCATGTGAAGGTGGGTGCACCAATGTCTCTGCAGGCCCCCAGGCTCCGAGCACCAAGTCCTACAGCCCTGGATTGTGGTGAACCTAGTGGTGGCTGTACTGGTCAGTCTGGCCTGGATCTTCATCTCCACTAGGCATGATGTGGACTTCACTGAGGGTGAGTGCTCCCTCTGGAGGAGACAGTGGGGCACTGCAGGATGGTGATGATGGTGGTTTGGGTAGAACTGGCTGTGTATGAATTTGTGCATGTTCTCTACTAATGCTGAAAATATTACCAGTGTATTTTCTCCAGTTTGTATATTATCCCAGCTCCAGGTAAAATATAACTAGGTACTCTTACTAATTTTCTCTGGCAGAATTCTTATTGGCAATGGATGTGGACGGCTGTATAAGACAGGAAGAGAAACCAGAGGTCCTTGCCTGAAGGAGTTTCCTGTCCAGCTTTCTTCCTGCCCATTTTAGATAATTTCCACCTTATTCTAAATACTTGCTCCTCATCGTATCGCTGAAACGATATAAAGGATTGGCTGTTACCCAAGGTGTTTATTCTGGTGCTTTTAAGAAACTATTTTTGTATCTGTAAACTGTATATATGCTTTTTGTTGCACTAAGTAAATCTCTTAAAAAATACAGTATTGTCCTAATTTTTAAGCTGTAGTTTTGTGTCAATATTGTGTTGCATTTACCACATTAACTTTACCAGCCAGGAAAATAAAATGACCAAAACAGTATCACGAAGCATGCTAAACTGAGCACATAGTTCTGTAATGTTCATCTGTTTTCATAACCACTTATCCAGTATTCTGTCAGGGTGAGCATGGAGCCTCTGCCCGGCAGAGTGGACAGAATTAACATGTCATCGTACGGTGCACACTGGGCAATTTAGAAATGGAAATTCACCTACGGAAGATAACATGCAGCCTCATTTTTTAATTTATACTCAAAATTCTAAAACGAGTGAAAATACCATAAGTGTTATTTTAAGTGTTTGTTACTGACACATTTGTATTTTAGGAAAGCAGCAATCGAATAAGTTGACCGCTAACAAATGTTGGCTATTAATAATACATCAAGTGAATGCATAATTTTTTGTTTATCTATTTTGATGATCTTGTTACCATTAGCAACATGTCTGAAGTGGAAACATGAGATAATACATACATCCATCATCTATACTACTTCATCCATCAGGGTTGTGGGGAAGCTGGAGCCAATCCCAGCATCATCGGCGGGGTACACCTGGGCGGGTCGCCAGTCCACCACAGGGCCAACACAGACAAACAGCCACACACACAATTTAGAGTAGCCCTAACCTGCATGGGAGATCGACACCGGGGACCTTCTCACTGTGAGGCGACAGTGCTAGCCACTGCACCACCGTGCCGCCCTACTTATATAAATTAATTTATGGTCAGTTTTTTACAGCAATGATTGTAATTTACAAAACAGCGTTCCCTCATCATATTAGTCTTAACAAACCAGATTTATCAGGATGTGTGTTTTAAAGCACGTATTACGTGTGTAGTTGTGTAAAACTATTGAGGCAAATAACGCGTGTGAAAATGATTTCGTCAGAGCCATACAGTCACATAACTGCGTGGGCATCAACCCTTCTCCACAAACTAAACATTTCAAGTTGGCCATCCTGGATATTCTAGCATTCCCATACGAACAACAGCGGTTTTGCTACAAAGTTTTGTTTACTCTTCGGGCACACTTGCTTTCCTGCTCCTTAATCCGCTATTCTATTGGGAAATAATCGATATGGTCGGCAATGTATTGGTGTGGTCTTAATAAGACCAGTTAATAGATCACCGAACTTTCAAACATTAGTGGTAGACGTGGTACATGTTGGTTTAGAAAAAAGGACTTTGTTGCTTTCGCAGTTTTAATTGTAATTTGACTGAAATAACTATGCTGGACTTTGCCATTTTTGCTGTGACGTTTGTGATTATCCTGGTCGGAGCAGTTCTCTACTTGTACCCGGTAAGGTTCTGGAAACACCTAACTAAAACGACAGGATCAGAAGAATGACTGAGAATCAAGCCCGATCTACTGTTCACTAGCTTTTTTGTCATCGAAACCTCTTTCTATCTATATTATTATTGCCGCAAAGGTTTCATGAATGTCTGGCTGTTGTTGACTTCCTTAAATCTGTATCTGTAAAGCGGGCATCGTTATCTGTTTACATTCATAATAAACTGGCTTGGAATTGACAATCTGAAATAGTTTTAAAATGCCTTGCGGTAAAACTTGAATAGCAAACTTAAAGCTGTATGCTGTACATAAGGCTCTCTGATATTATAGTGATTATGTAATTTTTACATTTTAAACTTCAGACGTCCAGAACAGCTTCTGGGATTCCGGGGCTCACTCCAACAGAGGAGAAGTACGTATAATAGATTTTTTGACGGTGCATATGTATTTATCTACAGGCATTTAACATTCATCACTTCCTTTTTCCCAGGGATGGGAATCTGCAGGACATCGTGAACAGGGGCAGCCTCCATGAATTCCTGGTTAGCCTGCACGATCGTTTCGGACCTGCAGCGTCTTTCTGGTTCGGCCGGCGACCTGTGGTCAGCCTCGGCTCTGTCGATCTACTCCGGCAGCATATTAACCCCAACCGTACCAGTGAGCACAAAATTTCTTTAGTGGATTATAGATTGTATTACTTCAGTCTGTACTGTCCTTAAGAATAAAGTGACTGTTTATTGTATTACCTTAAGCTGTACTGTTCTTAATAATAAACTGACTGTTTCTGTTATTTTGGGGTCTTTTGTCTCCCTCACGCAGCGGATTCTTTCGAAACGATGCTGAAATCCTTACTGGGATACCAGTCGGGTCTGGGAGGGGGAGTGACGGAGACATTATTGAGAAAGAAAGTGTATGAGAGTGCCATTGACCAAACCCTGGAGAAAAACTACCCCCTCTTGTTAAAGGTATCTCCTCCACGACCACTGGCTTCTTTCTAAGGTATCGAGAAGTTGCCATAGTAGACACAAATCACTAAATCATTATCAGCAGCACAACACTTACCTCAATTAGGCCGTAATGTTAAGACGTGTCATACCTCGAGCTAACTCCCCAAGTTACATCATTCAAAGAAGACTTTTTTGCTGATTTGGTTTAACCCCTTTCCCTTTCCTGTGCTTAGCTAGTGGAGGAGCTTGTGGGGAAGTGGCAGTCCTTCCCCGAGTCCCAGCACACACCCCTGTGTGCTCACCTTCTGGGACTGGCCATAAAGTGTGTCACTCAGCTCGCCATGGGTGACCGTTTCCGCGACGATGCGGAGGTCATCCATTTCCGCAGGAACCACGAAGCGGTCCGTATGTGTATGTTCACCTGTGCCGTTCTGGGGTTGAGGTTCATACTTTTTCCTCACCCTTTCATTTCCTGGTGCCAGCAGATCTGGTCGGAGATTGGAAAGGGGTATCTGGACGGATCTCTGGAGAAGAGTTCCAGCCGCAAGAAGCACTTCGAAGATGGTGAGTGAGCTGCTTTATCCTATACACATGTGCAACATGATTCCAAACTACACCAATGGCCCAAGTGACGATGTCATGTCTGTGTGTGGACGTGCGCTCCGCAGCTCTGTCAGAGATGGAGGGAGTGCTGAAATCTGTGGTGAAGGAGCGGAAGGGGAAGGACTTCAGTCAGCCGGCATTCGTGGATGCTCTGCTGAAGGCCAACCTTACGGAGAGGCAGGTAAACTATCAAAGGAACACATGCACCTCACAGACTGGTCTGCTTGAAGACCACTGGTATTTCATGCACATTTGGCTGAGGGCAGAATCTAGATTACAGTTTGTTTTGACATTTTTCATTTTGTTTCTGCAGGTGATGGAGGACAGCATGGTCTTTACCTTGGCTGGATCTGTCATCACTGCCAACTGTGAGAGTCTAGTTCACCCTGTACTTAGAGTGCCCAGGCCTTTGTAATGTATCACTTGTATTCTGCACCAATCAGCTGTAGGTGTCTTAACAGTATTGGCCAATCAGATTCTAAGGTTTTTGTATCTTGATACCTTCCCAGTGTGCATTTGGGCAGTGCACTTCCTGTCGACATCAGAGGAAGTGCAGGAGAAGCTTTACAGGGAGCTGGAGGAGGTCCTTGGGAAGGAACGTCTTTCCTTGGAAAATATTTCTAAGCTCACGTAAGTCCTGAGTTGTACCTGGAACATGGTCTGCAGTGGGGTGACCCTGCTGAGGTTAGGGTGTAATCCCCCTGTATATTGAGACCCCTAAAGTATGTTTGTCTTTGCTATGACAGGTATTGCCGGCAGGTTCTGAACGAGACCGTGCGGACCGCCAAACTGACTCCGGTTGCAGCCCGGCTCCAGGACGTGGAGGGGAAAGTAGACCAGCATGTCATTCCAAAAGAGGTATTACCCCAAACCCTGACGGCAGCCTTTATTCACTCTGTGTTTAAACATTCCACATCTGCACATCTTACTAACCCATCAGTCATGTGCAGTTTACAAGACTGACCTGCCTTCCACATGTGGTTTCTTTGTGATGATTCATCCATAGGGATAAAAAAATGATAGTGAGATTGTTCAATTAATTGCAGCAGTCAATAAGCAAGTCACACACGTTGATGTCTGTATTTTTACAGACATATGATGCCCTTAAAATGACACACACCATTAAGATATTCTTGTTCCAGTCCTTAAAGTGTATGTAGTAGTCTAGCTCACACTAATAATTAATCCTGTCCATGCCCTTCAGACACCCCAACAAGAATATTACCCCTCAGTCTAATAGTTACGGTTAGATTATCAGTAAGCAGGAAGAGTTTGTGACCTTTGCTGTCTCTTCGCTTTTATTTCGGTGGAGAAGAGGTTGTGTTCTAATATAGGGAATTGCATGCGATTACTGTTAATTAATTTCCTACTTGTGGGATTACTGAACCTGACCAGTATGCCCTAACCTTTTCAAGCTCCTTTATTTAGGTGGCGTGTTTGAAATGGAAAAGGAAAAATATGCTTTGTATGTACAGCCTTGGCCAAAAGTTTTGACAATGACACAAATATTAATTTTCACAAAGTCTGCTGCCTCAGTTTTTATGATGGCAGTCTGCATATACTGCAGAATGCTATGAAGAGTGATCAGATGAATTGCAATTAATTGCAAAGTCCCTCCTTGCCACGAAAATGAACTTAATCCCAAAAAACCCATTTCCGCTGCATTTCAGCCCTGCCACAAAAGGACCTGCTGACATCATTTCAGTGATTCTCTTGTTAACACAGGTGAGAGTGTTGATGAGGACAAGGCTGGAGATCACACTGTCATGCTGATAGAGTTAGAATAGCAGACTGGATGCTTTAAAAAGAGGGTGGTGCTTGAAATCATTGTTCTTCCTCTGTTAACCATGGTTACCTGCAAGGAAACACGTGCAGCCATCATTGCTTGGCACAAAAAGGGCTTCAGAGGCAAGGATATTGCTGCTAGTAAGATTGCACCTAAATCGACCATTTATCAGATCATCAAGAACTTCAAGGAGAGAGGTTCAATTGTTGTGAAGAAGGGTTCAGGGCTCCCAAGAAAGTCCAGCATGCACCAGGACCGTCTCCTAAAGCTGATTCAGCTGCAGGATTGGGGCACCATCAGTGCAGAGCTCGCTCAGGAATGGCAGCAGGCAGGTGTGAGTGCATCTGTACGCATTGTGAGGCCAAGCCTTTTGGAGGATGGCCTGGTGTCAAGACCCCACTTCTCTCCAAAAAAAACATCAGGGACAGACTGATATTCTGCAAAAGGTACAGGGATTGGACTGCTGAGGACTGGGGTAAAGTCATTTTCTCTGATGAATCCCCTTTCCAATTGTTTGGGGCATCAGGAAAAAAGATTTGTCTGGAGAAGAAAAGGTGAGCGCTACCATCAGTCCTGTGTCATGCCAACAGTAAAGCATCCTGAGACCATTCATGCGTGGGGTTGGTTCTCAGCCAAGGGAGTGGGCTCACTCACAATTTTGCCTAAAAGCACAGCCATGAATAAAGAATGGTACCAAAACATCCAAGAACAGTTTGGTGATGAACAATCCGCCTTTTCCAGCATGATGGAGCACCGTGCCATAAGGCAAAAGTGATAACTAAGTGACTTAGGGAACAAAACATCGACATTTTGGGTTCATGACCAGGAAACTCCCCAGACTTTTATCCCATTGACAACTTGTGGTCAATCCTCAAGAGGCGGGTGGACAACAAAAACCCTTGAATTCTGACAAAGCCCAAGCATTGATTAGGCAAGAATAAGCTGCCATCAGTCAGGATTTGGCCCAGAAGTTGATTGACAGCATTCCAGGGCAAATTGCAGAGGTCTTGAAAAAGAAGGGCCAACACTGCAAATATTGACTCGTTGCATAAACTTAATGTAACTGTCAATAAAAGCCTTTGACAGGTATGAAATACTTGTAATTATACTTCTGTATACCATAGAAACATCTGACAAAACGATCTACAAACACAGAAGCAGCATTGTCATTCTCAAAACTTTTGGCCACGACTGTAATACCTGTGAAGCCAGTATGGCCCACTAAGGAAGCGATCGGCTTTCAGTTCCATGACCCAGGGGTACTACTTGCCTTCCAGCTCTAGAGCAGTGTGTGTGCAGGGGGCACCTTTCTGGGGGGGTTGCTTTATAATGCTCTGTGTTGGTCTGCATTTAGACTCTCGTGATCTATGCTCTGGGCGTGGTCCTACAGGACGCTGACACCTGGGCTCTCCCTTACAGGTAGTGTATGTGCTTTAACCATGTCAGCACAAAACCCATACAACTATGCTATATTTAGTATAACGTAGCATTTTTAGCAGCTCAGACTTTCTTCATTGACTTTAACATTTATATCATTTTGCTTGTGAGAGTTTTGCTTACACAAAATTGTTCTGAGGACAGAACAAAAAGATTGCTTACCTCTCTGAACCAATCCAAATACAGGGGAGTGTGTCCAAGACATCTAATTGGTTGGGCCTGCTGCCTCTTGTTGTTTAGACCAACTCCATAATCTGATTGGTTCAGAGAGATAATCAATCATTTTTCGTTCTGCCCTCAGAACATTTTTGGTTAAGTAGAGCTCCATAAAACGGCTTCTTTCAGTGACTCCCCGCACAACCGCAGTTAAGCTTGTTCTCACCCTTTTCCATTAAGGTTTAATCCAGACAGGTTCGAAGAGGAAGGCGTGAGGAAGAGCTTTTCCCTGCTGGGCTTCTCCGGGAGCCAGGCCTGTCCTGAGCTCAGGTAAAAAAAACATGAAAAATGCGGGGGTGGGACTAAGGGCAGTAATTGACTGTTGCCAAACCTATGACTTCTGCCCTTGGCGGACATAGTCGTCTTATTTCCAATGCTTCACTTTTCTACTCAACAGTCTTTTACTGGCACTTATTCTGAAGAGCTGGTTGATCTGTTCTTTATATTAACCTTAATAAATTTTTGCAAACTCCTAACCATGCATGAGCAGGTTTAGCTATTAGTCAGACTTAGAGGACATATGGCTGAGATTTATGGCAAAACGACACCAATGGCTTACAGTTTTAATAAGTTAACAGTTCAGCAGTCTTGGCCGCCTGCTAATACCATTTAGAAAAGCCAGTTCTGCTGGCAGCATTGGGTGGCAGGAGAGGCCCCTTAGTAGATCTGACATGTGCCAGCAGGACTTCGTCAGTCACTCCAAGTCATGGAGGACTGTGTGATGTGTCTTTACCCCCAGATTTGCATACACCGTGGCCACGGTCCTCCTCAACACCTTGGTCCGCAGGCTTCGACTCCACCAGGCTGAGAGACAGGTGGTGGAGGCCAGATATGAGCTGGTGTCCACCCCGAAGGACGATACCTGGGTCACACTGAGCAAGAGAAGCTAGCGGCTGACCTGTGCTACAGCTCTGTGTGGAGAACTTCAGGTTCCACCCCTGTTCTAGATCTAGTTTAACAGGAAATGGTTCTGATGTTGGATTTTATGTTAGTTTTGCGGAAAGGGCTGCTACCATATTGGTTTATGAAGATTAATGTCAGAGTACATTGGATTTTGATAAAAGAAATTCAGGTAAGTAATTTAACCTGCTGGTGGAAGCCCCTGCTTGCATCATCTCTGAGGGACCTTCTGTACTAATGGATGATCTGAATATCCACATTTTGATATCAGCTCCAGCAATTGACAATATGAACTGAATGGCTCTTAAAACACTCTACTTTGACTTGTACGCCACTGTATTTGAGCGTTTTTGATAATAAACAGTTCTACGCCTTCACTTTCCCCCATTTATTTAACATTTGGCAAAATAAGCACATAGATTTATGTATAAATGTACATAGATGTTATCCAGAAAACTTATCGCTCTGGTAATCACGTGTTTCTAATTGGATGCATGTATTTTAGGGCTTTTTAAAATGGGTGCTACTAGATTTCCCTCCAGTTTTCTGCACTTCTGTTTATAATAGAAGGGGACTCTATTTTATTGATTGAAATGGAAAGGTTGTCATGACAACAGCGCTGCAATTAAGACTCCTTTTGACCTTTGCGAGTGCAGCGATGTGCTTCCTGTGTAGAAATGACCAGTTTTTGTTTAATTTCATTTAAGCTGTTAAATGTTTTCAGTCAGTACTATTGATTTTTCAATTCTACCAGCACCGTTATCAGCAAAATGTTGTTTTAGTGATGAGTTAATTATCTCGCAGACACGTTACATCAGCATTAGTGTTTGGCATTACTTTTTTGCATTACTACCACGCGAGGTGGCAACTTCGTTCGCGCTGGTTTTTCCTTCGACACCAGATGTCAGCGCAGTCTCGAGCCGGGAGGAAGTGCCGCGCTCCAGCGCTTCCTGTGGAAGAGCGCGCCCGTATGCCAGCCGGGAGCGCGCTTCCCGGGGAAGAGCGCGCACTCCTCAGTTCCAGCGTTAGGAGGAGGAGTAGTGGGGGGGAGGAAAAACATGTAAAGATGGCGGAGTTGCAGATGCTTTTGGAAGAGGAGATTCCAGCAGGTCGGAGGGCTTTACTGGACAGCTTCACCAACCTGGAGCGGGTTGCGGAGTACTGCGAAAGCAACTACATCCAGGTAATAAGGAGCAGAGAACGGCGGCTGCTCAGACGGGCGCTGAGGTGGGGAAGCGCATGACCGGCGCTGGGTCCGGTCGTTGCCTGCCGTGCGGAGCTCCCAGGGGCCATGCGCTCCGACGCTCGTCCTCCCGCCGGTGCTTCTCCTTCCCTCGCCGGTCACTCCCCCGTATACCGTCCCCTGCTCGGACACCTCCTCATTTTCTCGCCGGTGATCCGGCAGCCCCCCAGGCTCGCTCGTTTTTTCACATTGGCTGTAGTTTTTCGACTCTCGTGGAAATTTAACTTAACGTGTTAAACCTTTCAGCTGGGTTAGGTTTTATTTCCAGCCAACTAGTTATCTACTTGAGAATTGTGTTTAACTCTGACTACTAATGAATCTGTATTCAGACCGGCTTCATTAACCTAATTAGTTGGGTTTAATTGATGAGTTTAAATGGTAACAGTACCTGTGTCCTCTGGTACTAACCATACCTGTTGGGTAGTTAACTGGTTAGCGATGATGTGGAATCGGTGTTGGGCGGGTTGCGTCTAGCTGCGGCCCGCCTGTTTTCTCTCCAAAATGAATCGGACTTTTCTGCACCTTAAGTTTTATCAGCCTAATAAATGACGCTCCTTCTAATATTCGCTGATGTGCATATGCATCGGAGAGCTTAAGGTCACTTTTAACTTTGTTGCGATGTATATATTACATGCTGGGGGGTTGTTACAAATGGTCGTTTCGGATGTACAATCTGTACTTAAGTCGTAAGGCGAAAATCACTGCTCAAGTGACGCCCATAAAATAGATATGTCTATCTGTCTATCTATTTCCATTTACTTTTGAAATAATATTGATCAGCTATAGTGTTTAAGAGCTATATGTAGAAAATTACAAATATTGCGGACCGTAACTGCATATGCAGTTATGCGCGTGAACATGGGCTGATGTACAGCGCTGACTGACGCCTTGAGGTACCGTCTTATTTCTTGTGTAATTATGATTACGGGGTTACTCGCTCAATCGGATCTGATAAATGAGAGCTGCAGCTTTCCAGGAGTCCAATCCAAACGTTAATGAGCAAGACGCCCCCCAGAGTAAAAAGTATTCTTAAATTCAGCAGGCGTTGACGCATTTCTGTATGCGACTTCAAAGAAGAATCATTTAGGTTTCATTAGTGTTTGGTGAGAAAATGCATCAGGTTGCTGCTTAGTGCTGCGATGTCCTTTGTGAGCCCCAGTACTTCCCGGGGCATCTGCAGGCTGTCGCGTTTAACTGCTTAATCTGTAGCGGCTGTTCTGTGCCACACGTTTAAGACGGAAAACATTAGCTATCTGTGGGTTATTTACTGGTAAAAGTTCCGGGAATTTTTTTGGCAATGAGGAAGTGTCAGTTTACCAAGTAATTGGCGGTAGTCTGCCAAATGTCTTAGTGTTTTTTCTTCATAACCTTAGTATAATTAACAATATGCAGCTAACTATAGGCTCAAACTTTCTCAAATATGGGACTTGTATGAGGATTGGTGAACAGTCAAGTTGTTGCACTAATATTTGCTTAATATTCAGTAATCTTACATTGCATGATATGTAAATAAAGTGTAGCATGGTAGATCACTGTTTAATTTCTATATGGAAATTAAATGCCTTCACTTTCAATTTAGCTGTGAATTCAAAGTGAAAGTGATTAATTGTGAAGATTAATTGTCATTGACACACCACAGCAATGAAGTCTGTCCTCTGCATTTAACTCATATGTGACATTGTGACATTAGGTTAGGGGACAGCTATTATTAAGCACCTGGGGAGCAGTGCGTGGGGGCGGTACCTTGCTGGTTCTCGAACCAGCAACCTTTCAATCACAACTTCACAAGCACGCTTTCCTAACCTTTAGGTCATCATTGCCCCTAAAACATTCCAGAAAACTTGTACAGTCATGGTCTCAGCCACAGGTGTATAGACATCTATGGTTAGGGATGTGGCAGTGAAATCTGAAATGTGCACCTTAGACTAGAGTCACCATCTATGTGAATCTTGGACCCCAGGTGATGATGCTTTTCTATTAACGCTCAAGCAAGGGTATAATCTTTTCTGTTACCAAATTGCGTGACATCCCAAGTGCATTGAGCTGGGAGACGTTCATCTGGCCTGGTGTGCTGCTAAGACTGGGGTCGCGGTGAGGGGTGTTTCCATGCGGCAAGTCGGTCTGAAATAGGGCTTTGAACTGGCAGCATGAACATCGGCCGGCCCTGCCCTTTCATCGACTGAATGGGAGGTAGAGCGAAAAAGACTGGTGAGTTTGGGTACCTAATATAGCATGCAAACGGACTTTATATAGAAAAACCAGAGGTTAATGGATTTCTGTATTAGAGAGTCAGAGGGCTGTATTAGAGAGTCAGAGTCAGACTGACTCTGACTCACCCCATTGCTATATTATGTGTACGTGAGAGAGAGAGAGCATGCTCTCTTAAGCCCACTGCCATGTGGCGGTCTGCACTACAGTGGACATGGGGACACTCTAACCTCTTTGTGTCAGATGAGAGATTTGCCATGCGGCACGCCGATGAGAATTGCTTCCAAAGGCACGGTTCACTTTAACACAAAAGTGCGGTGGATTGATTTTGATGAGAAGCAGAGATTACCTCTGATGTCGGTGGAAGGCCTTCCATTGATCTGTGCTGATTCGTCACTGACCATTTCTCTCCTTTATAGGAATATATTAAACAATCAATTGTTAAACTTGTGAATTCAACACTTTTAGTTGGTAGATATAGTCTGCAGCCTTGTACCAGATACAAAGTTGGAGGATGGATGCAAGGTGGAAACAATTACAAATTCTAAATAAATGTGGATAAAAGTGTAACAAACAAAGCAGAAATTATTACTGTTACATGTTTTAAAATAAAATTGCTCTTACACAACATTTAGAAACCTGTTGCAGATCAGATGTTTGGCAAGGACACAGAACCACAAACCCTGTTTTTTTTCATTTGCCTTTCAGCTAAGCTTATTTTCCATTTTGACTTTTTTAGATTTTTATAATCCTGTTTCTGTATGTTGTCTATATTTTCCTCTTTTTTTTTTACTTCCTGTGTTAGAAAGTTGAATTACTAAATGTATTCCTTTGAATACCTTAGACATGCAGAGGTTACACTAAGGCGGACCCGGCGGGAGCATTAACGTTAAGAGTGGGCATTGTTCTGTTCCCTTTGGGGGGGGGGGGGGGGATTTGACTGCTTTCCCACTATAATCATCACAAGCTGTTGCATAGTTGGCACCTTGCTTTATGAGCTGGTCTGGGCCTTCAGTCCTTTGATGGGGAGGGAAAGAGGTGCCTTCAGCTCTGTGAGTGACATTTTCCAGTGTTGTTATGAGTAGATGATTTGAAATCCAAAAAATGGCCAGTTCTGAAAATCTCTAGTCTACGTGTGGATCATCTGGGCCTTGGTTGAAGGGCAGTCACCATGAACTACTTGTTGATGCATATTGTGAGCTGCAAGACGCATAACTACATGACGAAGAACATTACCTGTGTCTAAGAAAATGGATAGTTAAGTGGCTGAGGTCATGCACCTCTAGTCTAAAGGTTTCTGTTTCAAGAGACCTGACTTTAGTACCTTAATCGAGGTACTGAATTGTTCTGGTGAAACTTTCAGCTGGAAATATGGTTAGGAACTAAGTCACATTGGTTAGATAAGCAGCTTGTGTACATGTTGACTGCTACTACCCATGAGTAGGCAGCACAAACCCAGTGCTTTGCAGTGAGCTCTTTTCACATGAATCATGGTTTATAGAGGGTGTGTCTTCATGAAGTCTGCAGGCCGGAATGTATCCCGCTTGGACACATGTGTTTGTCATCTCCTCTGCTCTGCTTTCTCCATAAGGGGGGGGGGGTGATCAGGGGTTTCTACAGGCAGGATACTCTCCTGAAAATTCACCTGAGTCAGCTGGCACCTGAGTCAGCTGTCCTCTGTCTGTGCAGCTGGTCTCCCCCGCACCAGCTTGTCCATACTTGGGCTAATAGAACAGCTGTAAAGCCTATGTCTCAGAATGTTTGTGGCATGGCAGATTGATTCTGTTGATTGGATTGCACCAAAACCTGGTGACAAACCATTGCAGACACATTTAAACTCCTGTATTTTTGACACAGAATTACATTCTTTAATTTCATTTGTGTGATACTGAATGCTTAGGTTATCCGACCATTTGCCTCACGAAATTAAATTGCCAGATGTAGACTCACTGGTCAGTCTGTCAGGTACACCTGCTTACTGAAGCCACGTAGCCTGCTGCTCCAGACGGTGAATCATGCCTCTGCATTTGAATTCTAGCAGCGCGCAGATAGGCTTGCTTACCGTGCGGCTAAGCATTAGCATGGCTAGGATGCGTCACGCAACTTTGGACGTGCGGCGGTTGTTGGCTCCAAGCGTGGCGGTTCCAGCATCTCGGAGACGGCCACCCTCCTGGGATTTTCACACACTGCAGTGTTTATGGAGGGGGTGCAATAAGGAAAAACGTCCAGTCGGTTCTGTGAGTGAAAACACGTTGTTAAAGAGCAGCCAGAGGGAAATGACTTCTCCAAATTCAGGACTCATCTGTCCTTGAAGCGATTCTAAAGGCATGAGTAGTTCCTGCTCTGTATCTTAGATGCCACCAATAACCTGTTTGCTTAGTGTGACCTGTATCCACAGCAACGCATGCCGACAGCAGCGTGTTTGGGACACGGACTGCTGCCGTGCGAGCTGGCAGCCGGCCAAGCGATTCGAACGGGTGATGAGAGCAGGGCCCCAGTTTATTATGGCTTCTCACTTTCACACTAACCTGTAAAAGCGAGTCCGGTTACCTGTAGAATCTGGCTGTAGGTGCATCGCTTGCTGGGGAGAGTCGTACCCTGTTTCTGACACAGCCCAGAGATAAGGAATACGACGAAGGCGATGTTAGTTTTGGCTAGAAGGATGCTGTGTCATGGTGATGAAGAACTGCTAAAGTACCTTTTAGCATCCTATGCTGCTTCTGTGTCACTTTAAGTAATATCCTCCTGTATAAATGGGTACAATCACACATCACCATGGATACAAATGCTAGGTAAGTAAATGTGGATGCTCATTGTAAATTGGTCGCAAGTATAATGCATTCCTTTAAGATAGGGAGGGGGTGGATGTGCTGAGATACAGCCCAGACAGGTGATGGGCTTATTCATTATAAATCTGCTGTTTAATACTGAATGGGCTGCTTTTTTTCTGTGAGCCTGAAGACCACAATGGTAGATTTTCCCGACCCTTCTTAAGACACGACTGTTTTTCCTGAGTTTCCCTTGTGCTGAAGCTGAAACGGTCCCATTTTGCTTTTTAAATCCTTTCCACTGTTTCATCAGACTCATCTCCTCTTCCTTTTTTCCATGTCATGTGGTTCTGTCTGCTGTCCCGTTTGGAGCAAGACTTACAATCCCTATCGCTGATTTCATTACCTGGCCCTCATTGAAGCTAATATTTCATTCTTCTTGGTTATGGCTTAAATTAAGATACAGCCATGGTTTGTTTTTGTGACATTTTAATGCTGTAGCGTCTGCTATTGGATCCCACACTAGTCACACCTTAGGGTTGCTCATTAATGTCCTGCTCATGTTATCCTGCTGTCATTTATTGTGAGCTGCCAGCCAGGATAATGTGGTTCAGCCTAGGTGGAACACCCGAAGAGCATGGTTTACCTCAGTGGTGATACTGCTGTGACCTCAGCCTTCACCTCCTGGTCTGAAGCACAGATTTGGTCTTGGTCTGTAAGTCCCTGTGGCCAGAGGTGGTCTCCTCCACAGGGCAGGTTTTATTGGCTGAGCTTTACTGATAGTTGTGTCCTGGACATGATGGTACGTTAGCCTTATTGTGGGCGTGCCTTCCACCTCGCCATTCTGTTGACGTTGGTGCAAGTGTAACGTAATTGGGGCTGTCTTCTTTCTTAGAGTGCTCTGCAAAGAAAAGACCACGAGGTTGCTGTTCTGAGTGCCGTAGGCAGGAAATGCATTCAGGAGTTTTATCATTTCCCGATCATTGTCCTTTTCAAAGGAAGTTCTGCTTCCCAGCCACTTCAATACCTCTGGCCTTTGGCAGGCAGCACGCCAACACACAGTGGCGAGATCGTGGCGGAGCCCATGAGGTGGGTGACCATCGCTGGGAAGGGGGCTCAGCACGTGGCAAAGCTTTTCCGCGTGCCGCGAGGTCAGCCGCTTCCTACGCCGGACTGCGCGTTTGCGGCAGAGTCCTCCCGCCCCCCCACGAATTGGGGGCAGACTTCTACTGCAGGGAGCTTCGCTCCAGTTATCACCTTCAGAATAAAATATGAACACTTTGCTTACTTGCGCTCTGGGAGTGAAAAACACTCTGTCCAGTTAGAGCTGATTGTAGATGGCTGCCTTTGTGTTTCGTCCTTCTCCCTCTCACCTCCTGTTCCTCTTAGTAAACATCTCGACCTTAAGAATGAGAGCACGGACCCGAGGCAAGGCCATACGGAGTAGTGAATGCGCGGTTAAGGGAGTTGTTCCCCGGAGGGATGGAGGGATGAAGCAGCGCAGATCGCAACAGCTGTGAGCAGTTTTACAAGCCCCCCCCCCCCCATGTTAGCAGTTAGCCTTAACGTACCCCCATGCGCGGTTTGTTTATACCAGTGCTATGATTTCGTCTGCCAGGGCTGGCCCGGTGTGAGTGAATGTGTAGTGAGTTCCTGCTGTTCAGAATCAATAACTGACCTAAGTCAAGTCACCTTTTCAGCCCTTGAGGGTCATAATGTTATTACGATAAAATTTCTTGCCATTGAATTAGTCGGCACCATTTTAGCCTACTCCAGGCAGAGCAGCGGTGGAAGCTGACCTGTTGAAAGCCCAGGAGGAGGCACTGGTGAGATTAGCAACCCACATACTGCTGCTCTAGCTCAGCAGGGTTATCAGGGCTGAGAAAGGGAAGTACTGGGCAGATGCATTCATTGTTCAGTTCGCGTGTGTAGAAGAGCAGGAAACTGTTGTGGTGGCAAGTACCTTTGACTTCCTGGTGCTTCTCTTCCTAGTTAAAATCACCCTGTAACTCCCCCCGGTGGTCAGAGTGAGTGGAGGGATACTGAGATTATGTGTGGTGCATCTGTTTTTGGGGGAACCACCCTCATCGCTCTATAGACTGCAAGGTTTTTGGCCCGACGCCTCTGCCTGGATGGGGACTTGGGATTTTTGCTGGACCTGGCTCTCTATGCTAAAGTCTGTCAAAGCATCTCACTGTAGTGGGACAGACAGGAGACTGGGGGTTAAGTCTGCGTCCATTCCAGTACAGCCAGTTCCAGTTCTAGAGATTAATTTTATTTTAATCCAAATGCTAAAACACCAAAATTCGCAGTTCACTTTATTATCAAGCTCTTGATTGAGTCAGTTGTCTTAATGTAGTACTGCTATTAAAAACAGTCCATGTGAGTTTCTCAGGCTAGAATTAGGGAGGGGGGACTGTGAGCTTGGTGTGTCTGGGGTGCCCTCCTTAGGATATCCTCCTCCTTCTCCTTGATGTTTTTGATGGGGGTGGAGAGATTGGGGGTGGAGGAGAGAGAGGCTGGACGGAGTTGTTTGGTTTGGAGTAAGGAGCCGTGTGACTCATTCGGCGAAGGCCGCGTGAAGTTCTCACATTTGTTCCCTGGGGTAGAAGATTCTGAGACTAAACTCTTTCCTCCTCTGTTATGCAGGGATTTTTTATGTTTTAAATGAAAACAGGAACACTAGTATTGAGGCTTGTTTCTTTGTTGCTGGTGTCTGTCTGTCTGTCTGATACCGTGGTACATACTGTGGACTGGCAAAAGACTGAAAGTTCGTGCCTAGGAGGGACACTGCAGGCTTACCCTCTCAGCAGCTTGTATGCCGTTTGTAATTTGCAAATTAGCAGCGTCACTTTGGGGGTGAGAACTGGACGTTTCCCCTGGTTTCCCCAGGACAAGAGAAGTGCTGAATAACTAGATGAAACCTATCGATCCCGCTCTGTCACATGCCCGAGAGTAACACAAGGTTCCCAAAATGCCCACTTTGCCTCCCCTGCACCCCCTTAGGGCTTAAGTCAGGGGTGCCCGACTCTAGTCCTGGGGGGTCAGAGCCCTGTGTAGCTTAGTTCTTTCCCTGTTCCACCATAAATGATTAAGCTTAAGAGCTGTGTGGTAATTAGCACAAGGAGTTGAATCAGGTGTGTTAAATGAGGGGAAACCCAAAAATGTGCAGGGCTCTGGCCCCCCAGGACTGGAGTTGGGCACCCCTGGCCTAAGTCCTCAACTGGCGATGCTGTAATTGATAAGGATGCAACCCCCCCACCCCCGTTCCACCTTATCTTTCAGTGCTTGTGTTGTCACATTGTGGTTTTTATGTTAAATATGTGTTTTTTTTTAGTTTATTTTCTTTTAATCAGAAGTGAGTAGTTCAGGTTTAGAGAGTATAAGTCCAGACCAAGATTTTGTTTCAACCAACCAGTTCAGAGTCACAATCACAAAATACTCAACTGGGTGGTTGAAGCAAAATCTTGGTCTGAACTTTTACTCTCAGAACCATGAACTACGCACCTCTGCTCATAATCTGGTCCTTGAAGTCTTTGTGTCAGGCAAAAGCATGGGTTAAACAGAGGTGTGGCGGCATGTAGGGGAAACGCAGTTTCAGCTTCTCAAAGTCAAGACAGTAGGCGGATAATAAGGGCTGTGGTGCAGGAAGCAGAGTTAAAAATGAGATACGGATAACTCCGAGTGGTCAGGCTCTGCTCTCTCTCCTCCTCCCCCTTTTCGGTGATCCTGAAAGGGCCCTTGTGCTGGGGGCAGAGCTCGCAGCAGAAGATAGCCGTCTGTGATGCCGGAGCAGCTTCTGTGCCATGTACGACCGTGTCCGTGTGTCCCTGTTTATCGCCATAATGTCTTGGCAGATTTGAGGACGCCTTTTCAGAGACATGGTTTTGATTTGAGCAAGCCTCTCGGTCTTTTGTCAGACATGATCGGTAAGCCTTTGCTGTGTAATGATATTTAAATGATCTAGAAAAGCAGATCATTCCGTCTGCGAGCTGATGGCTTGCTGGCAGGGCTGCAGCTGATGGAGCTGGCGGCTTTCTGGATGGAATCGGGACACTGAGCTGTGCTTCACATGCCCTCCACTTTTACTTCTTTACTTAAAGAAACGATAAATATATGGGGGCAGTAGTAATCAGTAACTGGAACAGTTACTGATTATTTAAATACAAATGTCAGGTTAAGGCGCCATTCAGACAGAGCGGGAATGAGGGGAAAGCACAGTTTAGATTAAAAGGGGGGGGTCAGGTGTTACAGCTGGCAAGTGTCCATTTAGCTGTGTGACCGGGAAGAATACATGCCCATGTAAGGTTAGTCAGATGGTGCCACCTAGTCTCCACTGATTGGGAAGCGGGGGGGGGTTAAATGCACAGATTGGGGGGATGCCTCTTCTGCAGCTGCATTCAGGTGAGATGTGGCCGAGGAGTGTCCCCTGAGTTACACTGAGCCCAGCCACGGCCCTGGGAGGTGAACCGGAGGTGGTTGGTTGGTCAAATGCTGAGATTTGGGTACCTTCCCAGTTGATGTGTGAGAGCACCTGGAGATTTTTGAAGCTTTGAGACGTTGTGAAAACATCTTTGACTGTCTGAAGATTAGAATGCTGCAAGGCCTCTATAGGCATGTTTCCAACTGCTCTTGTGTGACTCACCTTGTAGACTAACGTTTCCTATTCATCCTGGGGAATTACAGGCACACTGTGCTGCTGGAGTTGCTTTCCTCCCCCTGTTCCCTCCTGCCTCACTTTCCTGCTATTTTGATTCCAGCGTCTTCAGATACTGAAACGTTTAAAGACTCTGCAGCGCTGGGACTCCCTGCTTCATTGATGTCTCAGCAGCAGGCAGAGTAAACACAGACTAACAGAGCCTAAAGATAGTTATGTGGCCATGGTGTTGGGGCATGAGGAGGGGTGGGGTGCACAATAGGGTTTTGCAGTTCTGTGGTCATGACTTTCAAAATTTCGTCTTGCCTCGTTTCCACCAACACAGAGCTGGTGCTGGGCTGGTTCTCGCTTGGTGCCTTTTGAGAACCAGCCTGCATTTCCACCGGTTTCAAAAAAGAACGGAACAGAGGTGAGCTGGACCTCTGGCCGAGTCGTGGTGTGGCTGCCGTTGTACTGCATGGGGCACCCCTCATGGGCCTTGCTGGAACTGTTCACTGCCATTACTCATATCGCTTGCCTGTAACTCAAAATCCTGCCATGTTTCCAGAGCACCAGCTACAGATGAGGACAGGAGTGTAGCACCTGGATTCAAAAGCACACAGTGGGTGGTGAATCTGGGGGGAGAGGGCGGGCACCTCATTAAATGTCTTAAAAAGGCACCTTTCTGGAAAAGTGGTACAAAACTTCACATCACTCATGATGAGTTCCTTCATTTCATTTTATCTCTTTGGAAGTCTATCTTGCTACCTAATTTTTAAAATGTGATTTGAATTAATCAAATGCTTCTGTGGACGTAGAAACAATTTTCTTTGTTCTATATTGATTCACTGAGTAGCTACCATCTATGGCCTTGAATTGCTTCACCGGTGTGGTAGTAGTGTGGGCTGACAGTGTGTTTTCTAGACTTGTCTGCCTCCGTCACATTTGCTGGGATGAAACAGACCTTGGGCCTCCAAGCTTTCGTTGCATAACAATCTGAGAACAACCGCTGCTCTTCACGGTTGTGAGATGATCGGAGCCGTTTCTGGTGTGTAGACTAGAGCTTTGAAGCTCCTAGCAAGTTGCACAGTGTCAGCATGTCTTCAGTGGCCTTGTTCCCGGAACTAAAAAGTAAAACTAAAAATGCATTATGGTCATGGCTTAGGATGGTAGGAATGATGGCCTATGGGGCTCCAGGGATCACAGTCAGGGAAAACGGTTGCTTCTCTTTAAGCGGCCAAACATTTAATACACTTCTGAAAGTGCCGGAGACCTGATCTTGCGGCGAGCTGGCCCCCACGGCACAGCCGGCCCTCGGCCCCCCTCTGCTCTTCCAGTTCGCCCCTCTGATGGTGAAATCCCAGGTGCCCGTGGGGCCACAAAGAGGGCAGCTGGCGAGCTCTGGGGCCAGCAGGGTTCCCGTGTGCCACACCTTCTGCAGGCCGCTACAAATAAGCGCCCAGCAGGGCTCCTGTGAGCCAGCGGTGGAGGAGCGTTCCCGGAGCCGGAGGCGTGTGTGTGTGGCCGGGGCCCCAACCCCGCTTAACAACGCCATTAAGTGAACGTGAGTGCTGGTCTGCAGCCAAGCTTGCACCTTATTTAGTTTGGGCCACGCTAACTCGAGGCTGACAGTATCCATTGTGCGGACGTGTGACAATTTATTTTTTCCTGTCCTTAATAGAGCTGCCAGTATCTGACAGTTCAGTACAGCTGGGCTGTATTTGACTGGGCAGGTCAGGGGGGGCTGCTTTGTTTTGTGTGGCATCATTCATAGATACCGAGGTAACGGGGGGGGGGTGCAGACAGTCGCAGGGTTTGTCCCACTCATCCCACATTCCACACGGCTATCCTGCAGTGGACGGCCTGCTGACACCCATCAGCCGCCCCCCCACTGGAGTAAAATCTGTTCCAGGTTCTGTTCGGTGTTGCATGTCTGCCTCAGGCTGACGACTCAGACCTTGGATGGATCAGGGATGTTCAGCAGGCTGTCAATTATTAGTCTAACAAACATGATACACTTTAAGGACTGTAGGGTTTAAAGGTGTTAATTCATATATCTCTGTTAAGGAGGCTAAAATCCTGCATGGCTCCAGCGAGACGTGTGAGGTTCGGCAGGGAGTGAGAGAGCAGCTGCTTTTAATTAAGTTAAATAGTGCGAGAATAAGAATTTCAAATATGGTCGTATGCACTACGCTCAACTTGTGAAATCTGTTAACATCTAAGATCGAACTTCAAGCTGCACTTCAGATTCTCGGTCTCTGCCAGATGGTATGTCAATGAACTTTTCATATGGTTCATGGAAATCAGCGGGGCTGGAATGCAAATCACACCTCCACCAGGAACAGCTCCTTTCACTACCTTTTGTTAAACTGACGACAGTGAGGCCATTCGGCCCATCAAGCTCGTTTGGGGAGAACTTAACTAATAGCACAGAGTTGTTAAAATCTTATCTAGCTCTGATTTAAAGGAACCCAGGGTTTTAGCTTGCACTATACTAGCAGGAAGACTATTCCATACTCTAACTACACGCTGTGTAAAGTGCTTCCTCAAATTTGTTTTAAAATGTTCTCCCGCTAATTTCCACTTAAGGCCATGAGTTCTAGTACTTAAACTAATATTGAAATAGCCATTTGGCTGAACAGCATCCAGACCCGTTAGAATCTTATAGACCTGGATCATGTCCCCCCTTAGTCTCCTTTGCTCAAGGCTAAACAGATTCAGTTCAGCTAACCTCTCCTCATAAGACATTCCTCTAAGACCAGGAATCATTCTTGTAGCCCTCCGTTGCACCTTTTCTAAGGCAGCAATGTCCTTCTTAAGGTATGGTGACCGAAAACTGGTTAACTGACAGGAAGCAGTGAGTAGTTAGTAGAGGCACAATGTCACAGTGGGCCTGCATTCATAGTGGGGTACCGCAGGGTTCAATTTTAGGACCACTATTGTTCCTAATTTACATTAATGATATTAACACCAATACATACAGTAAACTGGTTAAATTTGCAGATGACACCAAGGTGTGTGATTGTAGCAGATACTGATCTAGCAGCAGAGAGGCTACAATGGGATCTGGATTTAATTAGCGACTGGGCTGATACTCGGCAGATGAAATTTAACACAGGTAAATGTAAGGTAATTTCCTGCCGTGTTTCCACAGGAAGCCTACGTATGTGATGCCCTGCGGCACTTCCTGCTTCCAAACTGATCCTGGTCCACCGAGATCTTCAGAATCGGCTTTACACACCAAGCGATCTGCCTCTTGACTAGTTTGTTTCGCATTCAGAGTAGGATGCCAGAAGAGAGTAATACCGCACCGACTGCGAGCAGCAGATGGACACAGTAATGATAGATTACCCTGGATGATCTGGCCTCGCTGAACACAATGGCCCAGGCAGCTGCCCAGTTTACACATTCAGTTTATTATGTCTTGGACAAAGGGCAGATGGGCCACAGTGGCTGGCTGCTAGCTGGGGCTACTCCAGGGTGCAAGCGCGCTGTCATCTTTGTGCCTTCGCGAGGAGTTTTGCATTCCTCCCGCCCCGGCGTTCAATGCAAATGGACCTCCAGAGCGGCCGATGTGCTGCTCCGTGGGGCGCCTTTCCTCGCGTCGCGAGCAGGACGGGACAAAGGGCGAGCGGGGGCTGTCTCGGCGGCCGCCTCCTGAGGCTCGCGCCTTCGCTTGCTGTGCGACTGGAATGAGAAGAAAGCCGCTACTGTTCAGGCACCTGCTGCGTGTAGGAGGCCGGTGGCGGCGGCGCGAGAACAAGGCGCCCAGTGAGTGCCGCGCCATCCGGCCACCTGCCGCCACTCTGCAGCCGGGCGAACTCCCCTCCTGCGGGCCGGAGACGGCGGCTGAGGGCTCTGCACCCCCCACCCTCCCCCTTGTCATTCCCATCTTACTTCTGCTTCTGAGCTTCCTGCTGGTGAATCTGGTTCTTTGCCTCAGTGTGAGATCCACACTCAGGATGGATGTACACGTTATCCTCACTGAGGCCAGCAGGGGGCGGCTGCTTCACCACCCTATTACTGGGCCTCCGACTTTCTGGGTCCCAGGTGTCCATGGCTGTCTTGCTCTCTGTGTTTTCCCTGCTAGTTGAGTATGTTGGTCCCTGCTAGGGATGAGAAGTATCCACCTCCTTCAATGCATAGTACTGTTCGCTGTCACACTGGTGAAAGTGTGCCTGTCGGCTGCGGATTCATTCTGGGGGTATGGCCATGTCCGTCCGTGACCGAGATGCGGCTCTATACCTGAGCAGCCACCAGATGACACAGCAGGGTTCTCCATCAAGCACTGGAGGTCTTTTAAATTCACCTGCGCACCGGCAGCACGGACAGGGGGCGCTCTGCAGGGCTCCGCTGCGTGTGGCAATTCTCCGGGGCGGTCCGTAATTCCTAGCTGCTGGCTTTGTATGGTCGGGGCGCTCCACCCTCCCTCATTCAGGCTGCTCCTGCCGTGTAATTCTCTTTAAATATCAGTCTACTGAAAAGCCTTCCTTCAGAGAACCGCAGGCTGTCAGAACGACGCTTTTAAAGGGTGTAAGTGAAGGAGGGTAACTGTGCCCCCCGCAGTGCACAGTGATGTTGGAGGACCTGTTCAATGCGCTGCTGAGGTATTTAATTTGCTGTGATTGCTTTGGTCCCAGGTCAATGTCCTCATTATCCTTCATTATCCTGGCTCCAACAAGCTGCCCTTACCCCCCCCCCCCCCCCCCCCCCCCCCCCAGCCCAGCGAAGTGTCGGTTCAGAGAGTGCACTGCGCTTGTCCATCGGGTGTTTCCAGCCCAGTGACCCTCAACCCCCCCAACCGCCCCCAGCATGGCTCTGCTGGTTCACATACGCCACGGCCCACTGCTTTTCAGTCTCACTGCGTGCTGAGGACATGCACAGAGTACCAGAGCACAATGGCCCATTGTGAGGTGGACAAGGGGGCACTGGGTTTAGTGGTGGCATTTAGAGAGGAACAGGGTGGCAGGACAGTGGGTGCAAGCCATGCCACTGAAAGCCGTGTTTCCATTAGATTAGCCCTTTTGATCCAGGTCTGGGATGATCCTCAAGGGTACAACAGCTGTGTTTGGAGGTGTGGTTTGCAGTTACTTATGCTTCTGAGTGACCCTCTGCATAAACGTCTGATGTCCCTGCTGGTGGTACCTGCCACTGTCATCCTATGCACTCACCTCATCTCTCCTCGTTTCCCTCCACAGTCGCCAGACAAGCAGAGGGCCCTAGAGGAGACCAAGAACTACACCACCCAGTCGCTGGCCAGCGTGGCCTACCTCATCAACACCTTGGCCAACAACGTGCTGCAGATGCTGGACATCCAGGCCTCGCAGCTACGCCGCATGGAGTCCTCCATCAACCACATCTCGCAGGTGGGCCCCGCCGGGCGCTACGGCCCCGAGCCGCAGGCAGGAAGGCCGAAAGCAGCCATGTTCGGTTTATCGGGGGTGCGTGACGATGCTCATGTTCACTGGTGCTCACTGACACGTTTACGCTCAGCGTCTGAGAGGTTTTCTAATGACCCGTGGCTCCCTCATGTGGCAGCAGCATGTCATTGGCCCACAGGCTGTATTTACTGACCCCCCCCCCCCCCATCTCCGGTGTGTTTTAATGAGGCCCGTTCCTAAGAAACAGCACACAGAAGCCCCTGTGGGTTTGGACAGTGTGACACTTTTTTTTTTGTCCATGGGGCCGGAGATAGATCAGTATCGTACATTTGACTTTTGGCGAGGACAGCGGTCAAGTGTGCTTTTGCTTGTTTATTTTTTAGAGAACTTCTTTATTCCTTGACAGACAGGATGATTGAACTCTTTATGCCTGCATGACAGGAGCCATAGTTTTCTTCGGAAACATCTGTGGGGGACACACATTGAGAGGGGGGAGAGCATTGCATTATGGGAAGGGAGCCTTCTCTAATGCAGAATGTCAGGGGCCCTTTTGGGTTTAAGCGTGTTGACCGAGCGCCAGGGCCCAGACGGGACGAGCGGCTAATTGGATCCCAGAGACGGCAGCTAGTCTCTCCCGGCCACTCGCGGGCGAATGCGGTCTGACGCCAGCCTGTGTTAAATGTCTGCTGGCTCTTCTCTTCTTAAGGCTTGTAGTTAGTTGTTGTCTTTTTGTCATTTGGCAAAATTGGATTAAACGCCTCGCTGGTTACTGTGATGTTTGAATGAAGTTAATTCCTCAAACTGCAGACTACTGAGATCTTCACTAGCCAGACTGCAGTCTCTTAAAGTCCTGTCCATTTCTGATTTTGAGTAAAAGATCCAACATATGCTGGTCAACCTGTAGCTCAGCATTTCCTGTCCTCAGTTTCTGTTGGTTCATTCAAAGGATGAAAATTCAAAAGCTCCGTAAAAACCTCCAGTCGACATGTTGGTAAATGTTCACCGGAAATGCTTGGTGGGTGTATTTTTTTATAAAGATGGACACACTGTACGACAGTCATGTAGAACAGCAATGCCGCAGCAAACATTTACAGGTTTCCTGCTTTGCGGAAACGCACGGTTTGTCAAAAATGAGGTGCTGACATTTCTACCTCGTCCAGACGGTGGACATCCATAAGGAGAAGGTCGCCCGGCGAGAGATTGGCATCCTGACCACCAATAAGAACACCTCCCGCACACACAAAATCATTGCTCCGGCCAATCCTGAGAGGCCAGTGCGCTACATCCGGAAACCAGTCGACTTCAACATACTGGATGACATCGGCCATGGAGTGAAGGTATGGCAGTGACTGAGGCGTTTCTCAAATGTAGATGGATACTGGCATTTTAGCCGGAGTCCAGCCTGCTTCTGTAAATGCATAAATAAATCCTTCTTCCCATAAATGCAGCCCTGATTTTTTCAGGCAGTGAAGCTCTGCTAAGCTTTGATCAAGCATTTTAGGTCACTGCTAGCCTGCATGTCCCCCCCCCCCCAGTGTTTGGTGGCTGCTGGTTCTCCCTGACAAAACGTAACATGGTAATGAAGGTTCCCGGAGGCCTTCACTCCAGCCACCTCCAGCTGGAGAATCCCTGCCGCAGTTTGCTAGGGCATGAAGGCTGCGTGTAGATCTCATTATTTAGGAGGGGAGGGGGTTTGGATAAGCCTGCTGTAGATGTGCGTAACTGATCCCAAGATGACAGGAAGCCCTGTTTTATGTGAAACCATGGGTGTTTAATGGCCTGTCAATGATCAGGGGTGAGTTTCCCGAAGCGTTCTTAGCGCTACGTCGTTCTTAAGTTCTGTGTTAAAAGATGGAACTAACGAACGGCGTAGCCTTAAGAAGGCTTCGGGAAACTCACCCCAGATCTGTTGTTATATTAGCGACACATTGTTTGCATGGAGTTGGATTCTCTAACAAAGTCCTCCTTGGGGGAGGATTTTCATGGATTTTACTCTCTGCCATTTTACAACCTTCAGCCACTAACCTTTCGACTACTTTCTCTCTTTTTTTTTTTTGTGTTGCCCGCATTCTAATCACTAAGTGGTTGCTTAGGTTCAAGGTAAGCATTATAATTGCTGTGACTTTGCTGAGGCTGTCTTAGTGGTTGTCTTGCACGTAGAAGGACTGACAGATGATGTCTTTGTCTCTGCCCCCCTCCCCTCTGGGCTCCATCATGAAGGGGCGACATCCCAGCGCTGTTTAATAACAGCGATGAATCCTCCTCAAGGTTGAGGAGATCAGTGACTCAGTAAGGCCACCGCACCCCCCCCCCCCACATTCTGCTATTTCGCACCATTAAGAAACCACTCATCAGGTCTAATTACTGCCCAGAGGATCTGAGGAAGATGAGGTGTTTTGCTAAGAAAGTGTTTCTTGATGATGGAGGGGGAGGCAGAGAAGATATCATCGAAGGTCCCCCTGGTGTCCTTGTGTCTTGAACTACATGTTGTAAATGTGAATCATTGACATCAAAGCAGGTAACAGGTCCATCCATCGGTGATGAATATTCCACCCTCCCTTTATGCCAGTTTTTCTGACACTCGCTTCAGCAGTGAAGGACTGAAATCTGATTGACAGATCGATCTCGGCAGACTTTCTGCTGCGCCTTGGTCCTGAAGCCGTATCTGGACTATTAGTTGACTGTCCAGAGCAGGAAAGCGACAAGCCGGTACACAGAATCTGTTTGTACCAAAACTTCTGTGCAGTTTTTGAGGGCACCACTGCACAAGCGTCGAAGCAGGAGAGGCCCAACAAGCGGTCCCGTCTGCTTCTGTTTAGGGCACGATCCCAATGGCTAACCCGATTAGCGAAGCGCTGGCAGTGAGGCTGGATGGGAAGTGATGTTTCGTGGTTTTGTCTGTGCTCCTGGTCCATGCTTGTCTGTTGTCTTGGCTGCGGATACCAGGTCGTCCGTTTTTATTGTTTGTGGTCGTGTGTGTCCTGCAGCAGCTTGCGGTGTTTCACGCCCAACCACTGTCCTTTGCAGGTGAACACTCAGAACATGAAGATGGGCGGTCTCCCTCGCACAAACCCGCCCGCCCAGAAGCCCCCAAGCCCACCTGTGTCAGGAAAGGCCACCGTTGGGTACGTAAGCGGGCCGTGCCTGTGTGTGCATTTATGAGCGCGTGTATAGTTTGTATGTACCGGTGTTTCCCGGGGGCTGGTGTGTGTGGGGTGTCGCCGGTCATCTCTGTCAGTTTGATTGTACCTCATACTGATATTTCATGAATAGCTCACACCCATTGTGCCTTCAGTCACTGAATAAATGCAGTCGTCTTCCTCTAGTCAGTTGGCCCTTTGCACCACTGGATCAGGGCTTGGAGACAGATGGATAGCCCACATCTTAAAAGGCTGGGTCCCGGGGCAGATTAGGTGCCTGGCCATTGACAGGCTGGGGCCTTGAGTTTATCTGGGTTCTTCGGGCTGTGTGTGCTAGTAGAGGTGAGAGTCACGCAGTCTATCTGGCAGGGGGGGGGACTGTTTGACCTTTAGGTGACATTTAAAGTAGCTGCAAGCCTTCTTACATTTGGGGATTTCAAAGACAGGGGGAGGTGGAGGGGGTTGTGTGTCCAGATGCAATTGGGCCAGTCTTTAAATGTGTGACATTTAGCAGACATTTTCATTGAACGTAGCTTTACTGCTTTCATGCACAAGCAACGGGATTAAAATCCTCCAGGTGGCGTTTTGGTGAAATCTTCCTCATTGCATGACAGGGCTCTTGCATTGTGGTGTGCATTGTGGTGTGCATTGTGGTGTGCATTGTGGTGTGCATTGTGGTGTGCATTGTGGTGTGCATTGTGGTGTGCATTGTGGTGTGCAGTTCGCTGTACGCTTTGGTGCGGTTGACTTTGCCCAATGGTCCTGGTGTTTTGTCTGTCTTGGTGAGCAAGGTGTGTGTGTGTGTGTGTGTGTGTGTGTGTGTGTGTGTGTGTGTGTGTGTGTGTGTGTGTGTGTGTGTGTGTGTGTGTGTGTGTGTGTGTGTGTGTGTGTGTGTGTGTGTGTGTGTGTGTGTGTGTGTGTGTGTGAGTGTGTGTGTGTGAGTGAGTGAGTGAGTGATGGTGGGATACAGTCCGGATGAGTGCTGCACTTCCTCCCAGTCTCCTGAGGCTGACGTCCCTGGAACGTCCCCTCCCTCTTTCATATTTTCCAAACGGCACGTCTGCACCAGTTCACAGGTTCACCCTGCAGTAGCAGGAAGCTCAGTGCACTCCTTCCCCTGCTTCCAAGATGAGTGTGTCAGCGTGGAAATGCATGCTGCAGCTCTTAATGTGGAATCCACTGTTTCTAAGATGTGAAAGTGTAGCTGTCTGCTCAGAGAGAGCCCCAGTGCATTCTGGGAGTTTGGGGTGAGAGTCAGCCATCCTGCTTCATCTTGATAAGCCAACTGGTAAAGTAATAAATACCGTTAAATGCTGAAGCACACAGCTGAACCCGGTGGGTGGAGAGAGAGAGAATGAGGGAGGGATGAGGAAGAGAGGAGCCGCCGCGGAGTGAATCACAGCACGGCTCAGTGGGTGTTTGGCCTGCAAGGTATCGATGTGCACTGTCGCCACGGTGAGGCATGAGCACGACTCCGCAACCAAGCAGCCCCCCTCGGGGCTCACGAGGGATGCTTCAGAAATACCCGCTTATTGCACTGTGTTTGAGTCTGTGTGTCTGAGCATAGATAGAACAGGGACCCCTACCACTCCCATCCACCAGTGACACCCCCTTGTTGTGTGGTATTGTCCCCCCCCCACAGGCGGCACTCCCCTTATAGGACGCTCGAGCCGGTGCGCCCACCTGTGGTTCCTAACGACTATGTTGCCAGCCCCACACGCACCCTGGCGTCCGCACAGCACCCGAGCCCCGTGCGCACGGCGTCTGTTAACCAGAGGAACCGCACGTACAGGTACCTGCTCAAGGCCTAAGAGCACAAGCGCACACACACACACACACACACTTTCCCTTGTTTAACTCAGAAATGTTTGTGTTTTAGACATTATTTGTGCAGGGAGATTTCCTCAGACCTGGCATCATAAACGCATGGCACCCCCCCAGATCTGTGAAGCCCCCTTGCTGTGGGTGGGGGCACTTCTATAGGCTCTGACTCTCCTGCAGTGCATCACTCTGATAAAAGGCAGCGTGACTCCCACTTGCCCCCTAACCTGGCCTTCCTGGTGGCACCAGCCCTGCGAGGCTGTAATCAGTCTGCCTGCTTTACCTGGGAGCCTTAACATCGGTCCCTGACCGTCCCCAGTAAACACTGTAAACACTGTAAACACTGTCCGACGATGCTCAGAGGCCTGTGGACATGTACTGTGTTGACAGCAGCCCTGCCACTGGGCCGTTATTTGTCTCTTATTGCGGATGATGATGGGCGGGGGTGGGGAGCGTACGGTGACAGTCCGGTGACAGCCTGACCCCCCCCCCTTTCCGACAGCAGTGGCAGCAGCGGGGGCAGCCACCCGAGCAGCCGCAGCAGCAGCCGTGAGAACAGCGGCAGTGGCAGCGTGGGCGTGCCCATGGCTGTGCCCACCCCCTCTCCGCCCAGTGCCTTCCCAGGTAGGCCCCCCCCTTCCGTGTGGCAGTGACGATACGGGCCGCCTCAGTGGGGCCGTGCAGCCTATCGCTGTGTGTCTGTGGCGTCTTGGTAACCGAACGGGATGCTTCCTTATCGCTCAGTTCCTTCTTTCTCTCCTGCTCCTGTCTCCTTTGCCTCCTGCTTGCTTTGTGAAGCCGCAACCACCGGGGGCGCCGGTGCCCCCACCTCCCCACCAAGCGCAGTTTCCTCCGCCACCCCCGCTGCCCCTCTACCCGCCCCGTTCCCGTTCCCAATCCCCCCCTCAGAGGCCCAAAGGGCCCCGCCCGAGGCTCCTCCCCCCTCACAGCTCCCCCCGCCCGCTTCTGCTGTCACCACCTCTGCTGCCAACAGCACCCCTGTGCCAGGTGAGTGCCCCCCCCGGCCTTCGCCCCACTGAGGGGAGGGGCAGGTGCATGCACTGAGGAAGCCTCAGGCCTCCCACACATGCTGCGCTTTGGACTGGTTTTGCCGGATCCTGCCGGCTCTGGAAGCCATTATTTCCAGCTCCATCTTCACCTCACCACCCTGCCCCTGGAATTCGAACCACGCTTCCAGCATGACGGCGGCCTGGTGATCCCAGATCCCACGATGCTCTGGGAGGGGGCTGTCTCCTTGGAGACAGGCCTGTGCCATTTCAGTGTGCCCATCACTGGCTGCACCGCATCCTGACACCGAAATACCCTCCTTCTCATCCATGTTTGTGCTGAGTTTGTGCTGTAATGGTGATATCAAGCCTGCCTCATTCTTCACTGGTGCCAAAACGTAATTCCTCCCACACTCACTCGCACACAACTCCAGGCTGCACCCCCTCCTTGTCGTTTTGACCTCTACTTTTATCTGCCTGGTAACTGCCCCTAACTTTTTCCTGGGCATTTGCAGGTAGTAGTATCAGATTAAAGAATAGTCTGGAAACCCTTAGATTAGAATTAGAATTTAGTGATCAGTGGTCATTGTCAACACACCACAGCACACAGTGCGCAACAACGAAATGTGTCCTCTGCATTTGACCCATATGTGACTTTCGTGACATAGCAGGGGGCAGCTTAATTCAGCGCCTGGGGAGCAGTGCTTGGGGACGGTACCTTGCTCAGGGTACCTGAGTGGTGACTTGCTGGTGGGGGATTCGAACCTGCAATCTTTCAATTACAAGCCCTAACCATCAAGCCACCACTGCCCACGGTACACTTGCAGGCCGAGTCTGTGTGCGTGTGGGTGTGTCCACTTCCTGTGCAGCTCGTCTGCCTGTTTCCTGCTCATCCTGAACCCAAACGGCATGAGTGTGTTTGCCAGCTGGATCCGGCTCTGCTCTGTGTTGCATGCTAGTGTACTTGGATCCCTTTGGCTGGTGATTTATGCTCAGAGATGTTAGGCTGTGGGCTTTGGAGAAGATCCTGGCCTGAAACTCCACTCTCAAGTCAGCCGTTTGGCCTCCTGCCCTTTTCCAGAATGAACTTGCTGATGTGAAGCTGGTTTGCACAAAATCTCACACGGGAAACAGGGTAGTAAGCAAAATCCCCTGAGGACCTGAAGCGTCATCCTGCACAGATAGCTGAGCTAAAGTCTTTAGTTACTCTGCAGATGTCTAAGGGGAATGACCTGGGAACTGTGTAGTTAATTTGATTAAGCATTTAAGAAGCCAAAGACTTCAACCCGCATGCCTGGCTGGTGTGGAAGAATGGAAGTAGCCGTTCCTCAAGCACATCGTTTAGTAATGACCACTGCCTCCTACAGGCCAGCAAAGCACACTGCAGCACCTCTCACTGTCGGCGTTCTGTTTTACAGGCCCCGCTGCCCAGTTCTACAGCATGAACCGGCCGGTGTCGCGGCATGGCACCCCCGCGGTGGGGGGGTCCCTGCCGTACCGCCGGCCCCCATCTGCTACGGGCCAGCCCGGCCTCCCCCAGAACCAAGTCAATGGGGGGCCCTACTTCAACCAGAGCCAAGGTATGGAGAGCCACTCCCTCCGAGCGGTCACCTGTAGTATTAGATGCCTGCTTAGTGTTTAAATTATTTCATTCTTTTTCAGAGAGAATTTGTTTCACCTTAATACTGTGTAATTATACCATGGATTTTGGTTTGTGCCCCGCGAGACTAACTGATGTGATCATAGCAGCTCTTTCACTGTTATGGCTGTGGGGGTTGGGCGGGCAGTAGATCCTAAATGAGCCCTTTTTAGCGAGTGTGTGGCATTAGGCATTGATGCTAACTGGCGGTCACTGTAGGCTGCTTCCCCTCTGCCGTGTAGAAGAGCTCTGTTCCTCACAGCGGTTGTCCGTGCACCAAACTAACCACCTGCCCTCTGTCTCCCCAAACCCCCCCCCTCGTCCATCTTCCTCACCTCTGCTCCGCCCACCCAATCACCCCAAACGCCCGGCCTCGCGCATGTTGTCGGGGGTGGGATCGCTGGAGAGCAGGCTCGCTCGCTCCCCCTCCCCCCTCCATCTTGCAGATCACTCCACAGCTCCCCCTGGTGGGCTTCGTGGCTCGGGTTCAGGAGACCAGTAAGTGGCCACGAACTGCCGCCCCCCAGCTGCGGCCCGCTCCCCGGAGGAGCCAGTGGGCAGCCCTGTCGCCAGCAGGTGGCGCTCAAACACATCAGCATGCCTCGCTTAGTGTGAAACCTGTGCCAGCCTACATCAGCATGTCTCGCTTAGTGTGAAACCTGTGCCAGCCTACATCAGCATGCCTCGCTTAGTGTGAAACCTGTGCCAGCCTACATCAGCATGCCTCGCTTAGTGTGAAACCTGTGCCAGCCTACATCAGACGTGATGCTCGCTAACCCCACGTGCAGCACGGGGGGGGGGGGGGGCGCTGCGTCACCGGGGTGAATCCCATGTAGTTCTGCATGGGGGAGAGCATGTCACTGACTATCCCAGGAGCCCCTGCTGCATCTTTACATGCTTTACTTTGTTCGTCTTGCTAATTGTCTTTACCGTTCATGCTCAGTCTCAGACGCGCCTCCTCCACCGCCTCCTTCCAATGAGCCGGCATCTGAGCAGTCGCCCCCACCACCGCCGCCTCCTGAGGAGTACGAGGAGGAGTCGGCTGTGGTGGAGTACAGCGACCCCTACGCGGAGGAAGACCCGCCGTGGGCCCCCCGCACTTACCTGGAGAAAGGTAGGCCTTCCTCCGCTGCCTGCGCTCATTCCCTCCTGCCTCTGCTCCCTTGGCACTGACCCTCACTTCTCCGTTTGCTCCCTGCGTTCTGACGGACTTCAGTGGTGGCCATCTACGACTACATGAAGGACAAGGAGGACGAGCTCTCCTTCCAGGAGGGAGCCATAATCTACGTGATCAAGAAGAACGATGACGGCTGGTACGAGGGCGTGATGAGCGGAACCACGGGACTCTTCCCTGGGAACTACGTGGAGTCCATCATGCACTATGCAGAGTGACCTGTAGATGGCGTGGGAATCCATCCAAAACGGCGTATACATAATGGATCGATGTGGGCCGCCATCGCTGCTGGGAAGGGGTGGGGTGCTTATTTGAACAGGGGTTCGAATTTTAATGTGATGGAGGGGTGTATATTTTAAAGATGAAGGTTAGTGATTTCAGCAACATAACATGAAGGACGGTTGTAAAAAGCCATTGTATTTACATGTGCTGAAGTGGATCTTTGTGGATATGGCCAAACTATCACCTCTCGTTACGGCGGAAAAGGGAAACCTCCGGCATATTTTTAATCGATAGCTCAGCATTCATCATCTAAAGCTTGGCTGGCAGGCAGCCCATGGTGGGGCTTGACCGATGTCTTGGCCTGGTGCATTGTGGGAAGGCTGGACACAAATTATGATAATGAGACGGGAGAGCCTATCCGTGTCCAGCAGCCGAGAAGCGGCCAATCCTCACTCATATGCAGTACTACATTTGTAAAGATAACCTTTTATCTATATTTTTTTATTCATTATTTTTCCTCTTCTGTTCTGTTGTTTAGTAGATCTGATCTCAGAGCTAGTGGCTTTTGAGATGTAGGGTTACATAAACTGCATGCTCAAATAAAATCTTTAAATAATTTATATACATTTCACCATGTTTATTTTGTTTTTAAATAGGCTTTTCTGTCTTGCTCATGTCCTGTATCGTGTATCTGTATGGCAGATGTCAAACTTTATACTTGGTGGGATGTGAGTGTGGTGCCGTGTGTCTCTGTGTGCGTGTCTCCGTGTGCGTGCGTTTGCATGTGCGTTTCGCACTTTAAAAATGCTGACCAGTGTTTTTGTCCCAGTGAAAAACCTTTTGTTGGCTTTTACTTCATGTTCACATAAACACCGAAACACTAACGGGTATTTCAGCTTTTAAACACAAACACGCACGCCGAACATAGTGATCTTTTTGAGTCATTGCTCAGCTTCACCATTTGCTTGTGAATTTGCGTCTGGACTCAGAAGAATTTTACATAAAATCTGTTCCGCTTCTTGCGGGGAGCTTATGTAAACGCCAGCCACTGTAAGCGTACCCTTGGGTGTCTGCAATAATTCTGAAATGCCTAATTTTATATGTTTCTGATTAACAAAAGCACATGGTTTTATAGACAGGACAGATTTTACTAAATCGGCGATATATTTAAAAAAAAAATAAATAAAAATTGTTTCAATGCTCTGATGGAAAGAGGCGAATCAGCGCCACCCAGTGTTGGACGATAGGAAAGCAGCAGGGAAAAGGGGCCAACGCGGTTCAGGATCTTGTTCACTGGGAGCACGGATGATGGGGGGGGGGGGAGGGGGTATGCAGAGACTGAGACACTAGTGTTCGGCTCCAGGTGCAAAGCTCTTGGTTGGCTTGCTCAGCTGTAAAGGTGTGACCTTGGTGTTTGTGTTCGTTGTTTCTATGAGTGACCCCGTACTCCATGTCTCGCATGTTCTGTCGCTCTGCCCCCGCTGCCGTCTGCAGGGGAGCGACCAAAGCCCCACCCTGAAAGTGGATGCCACAGGCACGTGGCATAATGAGTGTGGACATGTGACCCCCGACTGAACAGTCATAGGCACATGAACCAATATATTGAGACGTATACAATAAAAATGAACATTGGAAATATAGTGTGACTCCTGGTGTTTTCTGTGTGTATGAGCTGCTTAGTCTGAATTAAAGCTGGGGTGGGGCGGCCAGCAGAAAGAAAACATGCTGTTCTTCACAAACTTGGTACGGAGGGGCAAAGACTTTTTTACACTCTGCCCGATACAGGTACTACTTAAACTTCGGCCGTGGAGGGACTGAGAAAGTATTTTGCTCCCAGAGTTAACGCGATTGCGGAGCGGCACGAATTCCGCCAGAGAGCTCAGCAACCCGATGAGACAATCAACCAGTTTCTAGCTTCACTACGTGAACTTGCCACAGAGTGTGACTTCGGTGACACGGAGGACCAAATGCTGTGCGATCACCTGATAGAACGCATTGCTAATACACGCATACGTGATAGACTTCTGCTAGAATCACAACTGACCCTGGATAAAGCCACTACATTAGCTTTACAAATCGTGGCCGGATTACGGCAGGCGGACGTTCTCTCCAGCGCGACTGCTGCGGCGGTGAGGGCCACGCCAAGGAGGATGGAGGAAGTCCACTTCACCCATCCATGAAAGGCCGTGTCCATGCCAAAATTCACTGCGGCGTGTGACAATTGTCTGGAATTGTCACTGCTACGACAGCAGACACAGGAAGGATGGCCTACCCGGAAAAAGAATGCAAGTTCTGATCTCGCCCCATTCTATAGTTTACGAGATTAGCTGGCTGTACATAATTCCTTAGTCATGAGAGGCATTGATCGCTTAATCACTACCTCACTGGGATGCAAAGTAGTAGACTTGACACACGAGGAGTGCCAAGGGATTGTTCATACTTCGCAGAGACTGCGTGAGTTATGTTGGTGGCCACACATGGACAAATATGTGACGACCAGAATAGACTCTTGCACGGCCTGCCAATACAATGACAGAAGGGCAAGGACGGCGGTTGTGCCGCTCACACCTATGGAACTGCCGAATGGGCCTTGGGAAAAAGTGGCTATTGATGTAACCGGTCCTTTCAGCTGTGCTCAATGGGACTGTCGGTATGCTGTCTCTCCTACAGACTATTACAGTAAATGGCCGGAGGCAGCTTTTGTCTCAGTTTTTGGCTTCTGTGTTCAGCCGTGAAGGAAATCCTGCATACTTGGTCTCTGACAATGGGTGTCAGTTCACATCTCAGGCCTTTTTCACATTTTCTGAGGGAGAGAAACAATAAGCACTCGCGTTCCAGTGTTTACTATCCTAGAGCAAATGGGGCTATAGAGATATTCAACAGGGTGCTGAAGGACTGCATACAAACGGCAGAAAGAATGTGCCTGGAAAGAAGCAGTAACAGGGTCCTTAGAGAACGTCTGAGTGACACCACATGCTACAAAAGGAGCGACCCCATTCCAGCTGCTGAGGAAGAGAAAGATGCACACTAAACTGAATGTTCTTCCCGTCTCAAGACCGCCTAAATCACATGGAGAAGTGAAAGAGACAGGAGCAGCAGAAAAGTAAGGGGCACACTGATAAGAAGAGAGGGGCCAGAGTACCAAAGTTCCAAGTCAACGATATGGTTCCTGTCCGCAGACCAGAGCACGTACAAAAAGGGTCACCCAGATTTTCCGATCCTTTAACAGTTGTGCGGAAAGTAGGACAGAGTACCTGCTTAGTGACGGTTGGAAGTGGAAAGCATCTAAGCTGACAATGGTGCCGAAGCGGACTTCACTTTGCACCAGTAAAGATAGGAAGTTGTACTGGACGGACTTACAGTACCCGAGAATGTTCTTCCTGGGGTACGTGAACAAGAACCAAGAGCAAATGTAAGATAGAGAAACCCAGCCCAGTGGTTCCAAGATTTTGTAAGGGAAAAAGGGTACAAGTCATGTTTGAAGTATGCTGTTCCTAAGTGAAACGCGATATACATGTTTGTGTATCTATGTTGTGGGAAAAAAAAAGAACGGCATGAACCTATTCTTGCTAATACAGTTATTCCTATGTTAAAGAGGGTTGTTCCTTATGCACAGTTAACAGACTGTTATTATTACAACCTTATGTTTAAGTGTACTGAATCTTCTGATTTCCTTAGGGTACAAATTCTTTAAAGAAAAGGGGAAATGTTGTGTCTTGTTATGACAATTACTGACTGATAGATGGCACTAGCGACCATAACGGGTATTGGGGTTTTGCTAGGTTCTAGAGAGGGAAGAAGAATAAAAAAGGTTTTTGGTGAAAGCGGTACTCGTCTCAGCTGGGATGTTTTTCATTTAATTACTAATTACTGGGTAATTACTGGGGGGGGGGGGAGGCAGGGACGGACCCACATGACCATAAGGAGAAACTGCAAAGTCCACACATACAGTGATGGTGGGATTTGATTATCCAACCGTGGAGGTGTGAGACACTGCCATCCATATTTACATAATTTAAAATTAAGTCACAGATGAGATCACAATCTAAGGGAAGGAAGTGATTGTGTGAATCACCCAAACATGAATCACGCTGCCGTCGGTCGAGAGCCGGAACCAACCTTCCAAATGTCATAGATCTGCTGGGATCACAACTCACCACCACCCCCACCCCCCCCTTACTGCCTCGGTGCGTGGAGACAGGAGCGCTGATACACACATGTTTTTGGTTCAGTTACAAAAGGGATTTCAAGGGCCACATAATTGTTAATAGTGTATCTTCTCTGTAGTTTAACTGTAGCAGTGATTATCCGAAAGTGTAAATACTAATATTTCTGAAGCAGCAGTATTTTCACGCAGTCCCTGTATTTTGCCACAAACCGACAGGGCGTCCGATAAGATCGCACTAAAAAAAGGCTCCCCGGGAGATGCCATATCGAGGGGGTAAAATGCGCCAACCTGCGAAGAAAAATAAATCCTTCCAAGATTGGCTTTATACCCTGGCACTTGTTCTTTGGAAACGGAGATAAGGCCACGTTCACTGTAACTGACGTGTGATGGACATGTTCTGACGGAGGGTTTGAGTGCGTGTGATCAGACAGCCTGGTGGGGAACAAAAAACACTAACGTGCAGAGTACTAATACAAATGCACATCATCAATTAAATCACAAGGACACATTAACAGGGGCAGCAGTGGTATTTTACCCCGTTATACTGAATCGAGTCACAAATCCAAAGACTTTTCATCTGGGCGAACTTTAAATCCCTGGTCGCTCTAATGGCAAGTGGCTAAATCCAACTTTTAATAATGTGTCCATTTCAGTTATTTCATGTTCTTGCTAGCAATGACTAACATAACAGCTAGACCAATGACTTTCGTCAAATCGATTAGCATTTTATTGGCTGCCATCAGCACCAGCCACCCTGATCGTGCCCCACAGGTTATTATTGAAAGTGCGGTGAACATGCGTATAGTTTTCAGCTGCTCAGAGACGCTGACGTGCCGGCCCTATGCGCACCAAAGGAAGGCAGTTAGGGAGAGTCTTGACTTTGATATAACAGATAGAGCAAGATATTTTGAATGCATGACAACGCTACCATTGTCAAATGTAATAAATGCACAACAATATTACTTGTGAAGAAAAACATGTAGTTACACTGAATTACTGCTCATGTCGTGCAGCACTGCTGAACAGCGACATCTGGTGGAGCCTGAGCACACCGGCCCCTAATGTAGAGACACCACTGACCTCAGGTCCTGAGCTACTCGACCGGGGGTCAATGGAAAGGACCGAAACTACCGTACCAAATGTACGGTACCGGGTGTGGAGGACAGACGCCCTAACATTGCATGTGAGCTGAAGACTGTTTGATCTGCACACCTGCGTGACCATTTATACCCTCCTGGGCAAAAAACAAAAATACAAAACAAAGCTTAATGTTGTGCAATTCATGTTTGGCCCATTTTTTAAAAGAGGAGTGTACAATCATTCATGCATATTTTAAAGTGGATAGCAGTGACCCTGGTTTTCCAAGAATCAACCATTTACACAAAACATTTTAAATTATAGGCTACTCGATATGTCCTGAAAATTATGCCTAGATATCTTGAAAATTGAATGAAATTGTTTGAAGAAATTGTTTCTTCAAACAATTGAAATAAATCTGTAAATAAGGTATGCAATACCATGCACAAGCCTTAGGATGTCAAAGAAAACAATGTTTAGATCTTTATGGTGGTGAAAAACTGTCTGTCAGCATAGCCATTCAAAATCTCTCCTAAAGTCACGCCAGTATTTACAGCCATACAACCATCCAATATACCCCTGCATTTTTTTGACTTGACCACTAGCACAACTCTTATGGCTAATCAATACTTCATTACATCATTTAACAAATTAAGGTATTTAACTGAAATTATTTAAATGCAATTGCTGAGGTGCCCTTAAGGAGAGGTTCAGGAACCAAAGCAGTAGTTTTCTAGCTATCCATAAAGGTGAGAGTAACCTTTTGGAAAAATAAACAAGAAATTGTTTTTTTTCTTCCCGAGAAAATATACGGTTACTTCCCTGATAAACAATTTTAAACATTTTCTGTGACTGCGTAAGACTTTTGCACAGCCCTGCAGATCTCTTACAAACTGGGTACCCTTGGTTCACAGGTAACAGCCACCAGTCTGCAGAGATGTCAGTCTTCAGCACATAGCCGCCTGATGGCCGTCAACTTTCATGTCATCAAAATAACCCTTTAAGAGGCCAGGAGACCTCATCCATATTCACCTCGTCTCCTTAGTGACGCACTTAATATTCATAAGGACAGCGGCCACCTGAACTGCCGTGTTTAACGATAAAAGTGAGGCGAACAACTACTTCAGAGACGTTAAGGGAATATTTATCAGAACGACAGAATCAACCTCCGCCGTGTTTAAGAAATGAAACAAGCTTCAAGTACCATTCATGAAGTTGTTTGTGTGGCACTAGATTGTGTTGCCAAAATTCTATCAGTGTGGATCAGTGTGGGGGGGGGGGGAAGCAAATTACAGGATGTCACTTACTGTATTGATGTTTGTGACACTGGTTACTGCTTGAACAGGATCTGTTTTCTCTCCCAACATTTCTGTCTCACTTCAGCTCCTAACTTTATTACATATATTATATATAAAACACTTGTCACAACAAGTTGGTTTTCAGGTTGGAATACCTCACAGTTGCAGGTTGTCAAGCAGAAAGCTTGATATTTCTTCCCAAGATAAAGTGGGGCTGGTTTTTCTGCACAAATTAGAAGGCATTCAAAACAGAGAAAGTAGAAAACGTTTCCTGAAAACAAGGGCTTCTTTCTTCGCAGCCGTCGGGTGTCACTGAGTGCTGTTGTGCTTTTAAGATCAGATCCCAGCAATACCTGCATGGCTGTTCTGAGCCACTGCAGCTCCTCCCTCCCCAATCTGATAAGCGGAGGACAATGTGAAGCTGCTCAGCCCCCAGCCCAGGCGGCGGAAACGCTTCAGACAAGAGGAGCACGTGTCACTTTAGGACAGTGTCAATCATCTAAAATCCTCACGGAAAATTCCAGCAACAGTAAATAGCCGATATAACGAAACAAGAACTGGGACATTGTGAGGTATGATTTAAACATTTATATTTACTTTATATGCATTTTATTCTATTACTCCAATTTTTATATTTTAAGGGATGTTCCTGACTTTAAATAGCTCCTTTGGCCACCTAGTTCAGATACTATACTTCAATAATTTAATACTTTGCTTAAAGGTCTGTTTGCAGACATGAAAAACAGTAACGGCAGTAAATCTGAGTATAGCTATTCATGAATAAAAACAGGGAATATTTGTACATGGTTACGTGAAGCACCAATTACATTAATCAGTCCTAAGTCAATCAAACCCCCCTTTCTTGCTTTTTCATACAGTGGTCCCAGTACTGGGATGAGCATTTGACACCCCTATGGCTCAGAGTGCCCCCCCCCCCACAAAGGCAGGCCAAAGGGAGCCATATAAAGGCAGGAACAGCAGCTCTATATACAGACAGACTGCGACGTGACCGACAACACGGTTTGCTGAAGCCATTTTGGCCATCAGAGACAGAACATGGGGAAACCAGACTGGCCGTTGGCAGGTGCAGGCAGACGCCTCTTCCTGTTTCATCTCCACATTATTAACAGTCAACATCCCTTTTTACTACTTATGTGACACATATGAATGGATCCCAACCAATCCGGTGCAGAAAGGAAATTGGCCAATCACATTTCTACAGTCCTCTGGGACGGGTGCGAGGATCCAGAGCTGAAGCTGAACCCCCCCCCTCCCCCATTACCACATCCTGAAACCATCCTCCACCAGTGTGACCGGAGTGGGCTGGTCCTGGGGGAGGACCATGCCCCACACACTGACACTGAATCCACAGGATTAACCCCCCCCCCCCCCCCAACACCTGTGACAGACTGTTAAAATTTATTCTGCAAATTTTAGAACTGAAAATTTTAAAAAGCATATTAAATAATGTGACATAAAAAAGTAACTCTACCACAGACATACACCTCCCCCCCCCATCCCTGTAAAGTCCTCGGCAGAGTCCATGCAGTACCAAAACACCGACACATGTAAGGGGGGGTCGTCCCGCTAGCAGGGCGCTAGCTGCTTATACTCGCTAGGAAGCCGCACAAAGACACGGGAAGCCGCTATAACGTTTGGTTTGCTCTTTTCGCATAATAAGGTAGCTATTAGGTTAGGTTAGGAACAGAGAAATCGGGCACAGAACCACCCCCCCCCCACGCACACACACACACACACACACACACTCATTAGCACTCCCCGGTCAGTTTGGTGTTCTGGTCCCGCTTGGGAGGCGCCGGGGGGGGCCCGCGCCGAAGCGTTGCATAGCCTGAGATGTTTCCGGAAGCGAAGCCGCCCTTGCGCTTGTGGTCGTGTAAGAGCTCCGGGGGTGGGGGGGGCAGCAGCGCCATGTCGTCCATGGTGGCCACCGGCTCCAGCTTGGTGGAGATGCGGGCCGAGGTGAGCGAGCCGTGCCGGGTGACGGACTTGCGCTTAAGAGTCCGGTTCAGGTCCTCCAAGAAGTTAGGCTGGAGGGACAGGGTGCCTTTGGGCGACGTGGGGGGCAACGGGGAAGCGAGGTGCGGCGGGTGCCCTTGCTGCCCCGGGGGCGAGATGAGCTGTGGCTCGGGGGTGGGAGTGCTGCGCCGGGCCAGCGTGGGGGGGGGCGTCTTCTTCTTCATGGAACTCTGACTCCAGGTGGCAGGGGCGGGGGCAGAGGGCACCTGGGGCTGAGGGTTAACCACAGCCACTCGAGGGGCACCACTGGGGGTGTCTGCGACGGGGGGCGGAGGGGGGAAGAGCTCCGAGTCGGGCGGGGGAGGGGGGAAGTAGTCAAAGTCCTGAGGGGGGGAGGGGAAGTCGCCGCTGGGCTCAGTGTGCTGCCCCACCTGGCCTTGCAGGGCGGGGGGCAGGTTCGCTAGGTTGAGTTTGCCCGGTTTGGGCAGCCCTGGGGGGGCCGAGAGGGGCTCCTTAGAGGGAGACCCTGAAGAGGGGGCCGGCAAGGTGGGTGTGGGCGTCTGGCCAAAGCGGCTCATCAGGTTCTCCACCTTCTTGTACTCCTGGTGCTCCAGCGAGCTACTGGACTTGATGCTGGAGTTGCGCTGGGGAGTCGGTGGGGGCTTCCGCCCTATGGAGCCAGCCGAGGAGGCAGAGGGCGACTTCTTTAAGGAGGGCATAGGGTGTGGCAGCGGAGTGGAGGTGTCCGGCTCAGGCGGGGGCGGGAAGCCGAGGCTGCTCTCCGGCGGGGGAGGCGGGAACTCCGGGGACTGCTGCTGGGTTTGGCCCACTGGCTGCCACTTGGGTTTTGTTTTGATCACTGGGGGGGACAGGGGGGCAGAGTATCTAGAACTTTCTAAGGTGCTTGGTACTGGTGGTGATGAGCCTGGAAACTGGTTGGCCATCTGCTTCACCAGGGAGGGGGCAGTTGATATGGGGATAGACAGAGGCGGCGCCTTGGAGGAGAAGCTGAGCTGCTTAGGCAGCGTGGGTGGGGGCTGGCTGGGTGTGCCCCCCCCGGAGTAGCTCTGCTGTTTCTTCATGGTTGGAGGCGCATTGGGAGGTGAGGTCAGGGGCTGTGCTGGGGGGGGAGGAGACACAGGGGATGTGGGCTTGGGGGCAGTATGTGGGGGGAAGCCACCATAGAAGAGTTTGGCAGGTGCGGGGGGCGGAACCACTGGCTGCTGAGGAGGCACAGGAGGAGGTGTTAGGGCAGGAGGCGGCGGTGGAGGAGGAGACTCATCCTGATAGAGAGGTGGCGGGAAATCTTGGGGCAGGGTGGCAAACCGTTGGGCCAGAACATCCTGGTGGCCATTGCTGCAGAGTGGTTGGTACATGGGATGGCCTAGAGGAGGGGAAGGGAAGGCGCACCCGCTCTCCATGGCAACGGCAGGGGGCGGCAGCTGGGCTTGGCTAGGCACTGGGGGCGTGAACTGAGGGGAGGGGCTGGGAGGGCCCAGCTTCAGCACGGCCATGGCAGAACCAGGGGTGGGCATGGTGAGAGGCGGCGGGGGCGGGGGAGGTGGCGGGACGTTGGCCGCGTTGATGCCGTGCAGCGCGGGCTTGATGGACTGGGGGGGCGGCGCCGGCGGCTGCTGCTGCTGCGGCAGGATGAGGGGGGGCAGGCGGTACTGCGCCGCAGCGGCTGCCGCCTGCGAGATGCCCTGCATCCGCGAGATGGTGCTGTATTTGGTGAACGGGGCCGGGGCTACTTGGTGGGCGGAGCCAGGCAGCGGTGGGGCGGGGGGAGGGGGTGTGGTCGCCTGGGGGTATATGGCCGGGTAGCTGCTGCGACCCTGTGGGGGCGGCTGCGTCACCGGGGGCATCTGCGGCAGCGGAGGAGGGTAGGGGCCCCTGCAGGAATCCACTCTCACCTGCAAAGACGTCAGAACGTCAAGATCTTCATGGTCAGAGTGAAGTACGGCTTCCACCGGAGCCCAGACACGGCCCCGGAGAGAGAGACCGATGCTGGTCAGACATGTATGTGCGTGTTATGACTATGATGATATACTTCTGATTTTTTATTCTATTTTCAAAAGCTGAATGACCAAACTGGATATTCCAAAGTTTAGCTTAGCATGTGGTGTCAATTACTTTACAGGGAAAAACATCTCAGAGTTAATTACTTTGCTGATGCTGCTGTCCCAGGAAAATAGCGATTTGTTATCCACGTGATCGACTGGATCTCTCATGATCTGGAGCGGGGGGGAGACCATGGAAGGTTAAAGATTTAGGCCCCCGTGGATCAGGGCAGGCCTCCCTAACGCTACCCTGCGTGCAGCATCCCATGGGGAGGCAGAATCTGGCCTGACTGGTCGGCACGTTTTACACGGGGGCCGCGCAGGTGATAAAAGACATGAGGAAGCTGCCACTCAGTCAGCCCACTAACGAGACTCGACCTTCGACCCCTGGGTTGACAGGCGGAGATGGCAGACATGGGAATGGCCAGGGGATGTAGAATCACCACTTTTTACTCACAAAAGGCACAAACTTCAAGACAAAGTGGGGCAACTAAAATAAATCCGAAAGTCACTCACAAGAATCCCTAAAATCTAACAGCAGGAAGTGAAATTACAAAGGGAAAGACTGACATAGCAGGCCTGCAATGATAAGACATGGGTGGGGAGGTCAGTAGCCAATGAGAGGCCGAGAACTGGAAGGCGAGGCCTACCTTGACGGTGTCCTCAGTCTGCGTGCCTCTCTTCCAGGCCTCCGAGAAGATGGAGCTGACCACGCTCTGGGAGCGGACGTGGCCCGAGGTCACAGTGTCGGACACGCCACTGTCCGACTGGGTCGAGTGGTTGGAGTGCGACTCTGTTTAAAGGATAAGACACACATGGTGTTTGTGGCAGTGTGTCCCCAAGATGGGACAATAAATGGCACCGGGGGACAGTCGGACCCCGCCCCACCTGGCAGGCTAGATGAGCTGGAACCAGACTTCATGCTGGAGCCTGAAAGGGACGCCCAGTCGTAGGACGCCTCCGTCCGCTTCATGGCCTCCTGGTAGTTAAGGTACAGCTGCTTCCCATACTGAGGAGAAGAGAAGCAGGGGGTGGGGCATGGTGAGACCAAGCTGAGGAGACTCCGACCCCCCCCCCCCAACAACACTCTCGGGAATTCTCAGCTTGAAGTCTCAGGTTTAACTGCCAAGTGAAGATTTCAAATATCGTCAAGATATATTTCTAGGTTTCAAATAACGGGCTGCTTCTCATTAGAGTCGTTAAAAACACTGAGCGATCTCGCTCCGTTTATAAAGTGACAGACGGCGTCTGGGTCGTTCAGTCGCTCAGAAGCGTTTAAGGAGACCTTGGCGATGCGGATCCCATTCACCCACTGGTGCAGCGTCCGGACGTCATCGCAGCACAGGTACTTGATGTACTGGGACTTTTTCTGGATCTGCGGATGCTGCAGGGAGACAGACTAGCATTCAGCTTCTCCACAGTGGCCGCCCCAGATGCATCAGTTTAAATAAAAATGCACTGCAAAACACTCGTGATCCACTAGAGGGCAGCATATGGCCAGAAATTTTGTTCAGTGCTGCTGCTTCTCATGCATGGAATCGACAGGGTTGATGACAGTAACAGAAGTTACTCCAAGAAATGAGATCCTCACTGAAAACCTATCCAGTGCCAAACACAATACGGATACAACTTCTGTCGAGGGAACAAAAAACACATTAGAGACAAAACGTTACCTAAGCACTATCAGTGAGGAACTGTTTTTATGCAGATATTCCATCCCGTGGTCCTTCCAGACAGGAGTCTGTTTACATTGGACCTGAGTGCACTGCTGTGACAGGTGGGCAGTGAACAGTGTGCCCAAACACACTCCTGCCTGCCGAACCAGCGGTCGACGAGGTCGCCTCTCCTGGGCAGCCTGCCTGCAGAAGAAAACTCTACCCCCCCCCCCCTTGCTGTACTTGGCTTAATCTTATCTGGGGGGGGGGGGGGACTCTTTGTGCACAGCGATAGGAGCTGGATGCCATGAGAGTGGTGGGGGTCAGGGTTCAATGTGAAGGTCAGGTTCTCCGGTATCATGCCTGTTATGATCAGCCGGGGGATGTCACTGCAGCTATGATCAGCCGGGGGATGTCACTGCGGCTATGATCAGCCGGGGGATGTCACTGCGGCTATGATCAGCCGTGGGATGTCACTGCGGCTATGATCAGCCGTGGGATGTCACTGCAGCTATGATCAGCCGGGGGATGTCACTGCAGCTATGATCAGCCGGGGGATGTCACTGCAGCTATGATCAGCCGGGGGATGTCACTGCAGCTATGATCAGCCGGGGGATGTCACTGCGGCTATGATCAGCCGTGGGATGTCACTGCAGCTATGATCAGCCGGGGGATGTCACTGCAGCTAAATGCAAATATTTAAGACATCCGTCTGCACTGTGGCTGAATTAATTGTGGCTTCCGGGACGTGTGTGTGTGTGTGTGTGTGTGTGTGTGCGTGTGTGGAAATGTTCCCCACAATAATAATATTTTGACACTGTGGGGACCATTTTTCAGGTCTCCACAAAGATCTGTGAATGCAATAAAAAATTTTTTTTAAAAAGTCTCATATTTAGTTTAATTACTTTTGGTTAGGGTTAGGGCTGGGTAGGGGTTAAGATCATGAGATTAGAATGATTAGAGTTTTCCCCATAGAAATGAATGGAGAGTCCCCACAAAGATAAAATTGCAAACCTGTGTGTGTGTGTGTGTGTAGGGTGTCCCTCTACCTGCCGTGTGTGTCCTACCCTGTCTGCGATAGGCTCCAGGCCCCCTGTAACCAGGCAGCTGGGAGATGGACGACCTTCCAGCCAGAAGCAGGAGTGGTATATTTAAGTGGAGCCGCTGGCACAGGGTGGGTCAGCATGCCCCCTGTCTCCCCCCCACCCCCCAGGCTGGGGAGATGACAGATCCTCAACTGCTGTCAGCTTCATCCTGACATTTCCCCCCTCTCTCTTCTCGTCTCCCTCCAGATTAAAAAAAAATCCAGGAACCAAAACAATACGGAACAGTAGACCTTCTTCCTCTCGCTCTCTCCATCTGTTTTTACAATACTGGACTGTAATTTTGGAAAAACTGCATCAGGAACATTTACTACTGGATGGGTAAATGGCTTCCTCCTCCAGTAATAGCAGCAGCTTATGTTTTTTCCCAGGATGCACTGCTCTCTCTCCCCAGAAGCATGGTATACATTACCAAAGACCTGCCTCAGTCAAGGAACTACCCCTGGAGTAGATGCTCAGCACTAACTACTAAAAACAGTGGAAAATGTCAATCCTTTCTTTAAACCTTTCACATTTTAGCATTGAAAGCCCCGCATCTACCAACCACGGATGGATGGAAGCAGAGTGTGTCACTGGTTTGCAGCAGAGCAGCCTGTGTTCCACATCCCAGCACTGCAGGCTGGTCTCTGCGGGTAATAAACTCAAGATGCTGGCGGTTCTCAGACACCAGGGACGGCCTGACAAATATTTCTATAGCAAACAACATGCAGAAATATGTCTGCAGTTTAGTCCAAGTTCCATCACTGTTTCCTCCGAAGGAACATTAATATGGAGTCAGGCTTTGGCTGCGGCCTGCCGCACATTCCTCCGGTGTAGGGCTAGCGGTACCACAGTGACGCACAGAGGAACGCTGCGGCCCCCCGTCTTACCTTGAGGGCCATGCAGTAGTCAGTGGGGGCCTTGTACTTGCTGCGGTAATCCTTCCCGTAGTAGACGTTCACGTGATCCAGCTGCAGGAAACACGCCAGGTCCCTGGAGGCCTGACATGGTGCGGAGAGGTGACACGCATCAGTGCTGCATGCATGCAGAGCCTGAGAGAGCAGCGAATGCGGGGCCTGAGCGTGCAGTGAATGCGGGGCCTGAGCGCGCAGTGAATGCGGGGCCTGAGCGCGCAGGGAATGCGGGGCCTGAGCGCGCAGGGAATGCGGGGCCTGAGCGTGCAGGGAATGCGGGGCCTGAGCGTGCAGGGAATGTGAGCCCTGAGCGTGCAGGGAATGTGGGGCCTGAGCGTGCAGGGAATGTGGGGCTTGAACGTGCAGCGAATGCGGGGCTTGAACGTGCAGCGAATGCGGGGCCTGAGCGGGTAGGGAATAGGAGAATAAAGCAGGCCCATTAACGAAACACTCTCCCCTCAGTCTGACACGGCAAGCTCTGCAGCGCAGCTAGCCCAGAGAGCCAATGAGTAATGCAACAACAGATGCGGTGAACCAGAAGCTAATCCGTATCAGCGACAGAAAACCACGCGCAGAACCCCATGGTGGGGGACCTTCAGGGCCAGGGGCTTGCTCAACTCCCCCAGGCATGCAAAATGGTGCAACAGTTTGTACACAGATCGTTTTCTGATGGAAGACGATTAAAAATGACATGATCACCCCGACCCCCCCCCCCCCCCACGCAGATCGGAATGATACCCCCCCCAGAAGAAGAATTTAAGTCCCTCCTGATCCTTAGTTCCTAGTTTGTGGGAGTGGGTGCCTATTTCGTCTATTTTCAGTTGTTAGTCCTTGGTTTATTAGACATTAAAAACCCCTGGGCTGAACAATGGCCAACATATGCTGACAAGCCTCACTTGTCCACTAGGTGGAGCTAAACTGAATCAGACACGACCGCTTGGAGAAAACAGGAAGTGTGCAATAGCAGAGCCAATGAAGCGTATGTCGCCGGGCACTCAGAGCCTGAGGACTTCAGCTCACGCAGTGCTTGGCTGTACCGAGCATCCATGTGTCAGTATGCAGACACCCTCAAGAGAGTCCGGCATCCATCTTGTCACACAACTTCGCTAAAGTGCTTCGGGGTTCTTGGACATGTTGAGGTTAAGGAGCAGCATCATAGGTATAAAAGCCCTGAGGTAACACACCGCCCTCTTCCTCAACCCATAGGCTGCCTGCTTGGGTTACCCCAAGTGTTTCTGTAATGTTGACGGTATTCCGTGCTAAGTTACCGTTTTGTGTGTCCTGTTTTGTGTCCTTGCCCAGAGCGGTGGGAAACCTCTCATGATGGCTTTGTGACACTGTGAGCCTCCTGTGCTGTGACAGCTTTTTTTTGTGCTCTATGGCGCCCCATACTGGTCGGCACACAGAAGTGCAGGGTGTGAACCACCTTTAGAGGAGGCCCTGGACACATCCTGCACACCAGCATCACACCAACCCTGTCCAATGTGTCATCTGTCATCACGGGGACACTGAGAAGGTGACCAGCTGGGCCTAGAGCTTACATCCCGGGACGCGGAGCCAGAGGCGGGCTGGCCCGGATCTACGGAGCCCCGTATCATTACATCTATAAACAGGAAATTCCAGAGTGGGGGATTCATTCGCCGACTGGTTCCCTAGCGAACGTGCTGCCCTACTGTCCAGTAACCCCAGGTCAGTCTGGGGTGTGGGGACACATCTGTCCTGAGGGGGTCTCCAGGGACCCAAAGCATCCAGTAATGCAGAGAGAGAACGAGAGAAAGACAGAGAGAGAGAGAGAGAGAGCAGCAAGCAGTGATACTCTACTACTATGTGACTCATGATGTGCTCATGCACAGATGAAGGATGCATCTCATGCGTGTCCCTGTATACACGTGTGTGTGTGTGTGTGTGTGTGTGTGTCTGATGGGCCTCACCTTGGCTTTGCCCTTCGGCACAAAGTAGATTCCGGAGGCGCGTAGCAGGAAGTAACGCTTCTTCCAGGACTTCTTCCCATCCTCTTTGAGCCAGAGCACCCCCTCCATCTCTGGAACTGACACAGAGTTGCCCCCGAAGCACTCCTACAGGGCGGACACAGGCGGAGAATCATCGGCCGCCCGGCAGCTCGCTCCCTCCGAGCTCCCCTCCGCCGCCGTCACTCTCATACCTCCAGCAGCGCCTCCTTGTTCCTGTCCGCCATCTCACAGGTCTCTCTCCTCCCCAGCAGGTAGTTCTACGAGACAGGAGGCATCGAAGACAGTGAGTATCGTACCACAGGCTCCGAGTCACTCGTCTCGCCGGTGCAGCCAATCGGAGAGCTTCTCGCCCCACAGCCGCCGTCATGCTGAATGACAGCGTGTCAGACAGACGGGAACAAAAGGAGCGAATGCGGCAGGGACGCCACACCATCACCGATGTCACTGCGGCAACCTCATGCCCCTTCAGGCAAGAAGATGACGCACTGGAAGGTCCAGCAGGGGGCCCCCTCTTCTCTCTCCTCCCGGCGGCCTCACCTGAGGGTTCTTGAAGAGCGCGTACTTCTCGATGCGCTCGATGAACATCAGCTTGTTCATGCTGTCCCGGGTCCAGTTCAGCAGGTTCTCCACCAAGTTCTCGTGGTCCTCGAAGATCCGCTCTGAGGGAGAGACGAGAACCGTTTGCCTTGCGGCGAGGATAGTCACGGCAAGGCTCGTGGGGGTTTTAGCGTCAGCAACTACAGAAGGCAGTAACAAGACATCTGATTGGTTGGTCCTACCTCCACCAGCTGTTTGGACCCACCTCCTCTACAATCTGATTGGATATCTATCTAAACCAATAATTTTTCGTTCTGCCCTCAGAAACTTTTTAATGCATGTAAAACTCCTATGAGCCACGGCAAGTGTATAGTAAAATGCTGCTCCTTAGTGCCCCCCAGCATGCAAAGTAGCTTGTTTGACGTAATTCTATAAGTTTCTGCACTAACAACAGGTTCTGGGGGTGTGGCCTTCAGTCATGTGACCAGGGTCACACCTGCCGATTAGTTCCACCTGATCCTCTTTCCCAGAAACGTTTACAAATGAGTTTGTTGTTTTTTCCACCCCCAGTGATTCAACCAAAAGGCCACTCAAGGCCTGCTGCTGGACCCTGTAATTTTCTTTTCAGGCTCTGCTGTTTCCTCTCAGTCTCTTTGATGTATGTAGTCTGTCCCATCCCTACAGAGTCACCATTAACCCCAGTAAACGCCCCGCTTTTATCCAAATAAACCTCCTGCCCATCTCTGTGATACATGGTTCCATCCCCTACACAAGACAGCCTCACAAGTCTACTGCTTTAAATGGGGAAAAAAGCTCCTTTGCCTATATAAACAAACGGACCATCCACTGAGCCACTGAAACCCTGCCCCCCCCCCCCCAAATTCCTGGCTGGCAGTTTTACTGCAGGCCCAAACTACGCTGACCCTGGTGTTCGGTCCCCTCATAACCTGGGTCAGCTTCAGAACCGCCTCGACACGGACTTTGGGGATTCGGGGCAGTGCAAAGGCGCTGGGGTTAATGTAACCCCCTCCTCCCCCTGCCATTGGAATTCAGCCCCCCTCCCCCATCATTCTGGAGGGTGCTGTGTGGATGACTGCTAATTACAACACTAGTAAAGCTATTTTATAACACGCAGGCAAGGGGCGGGGGGGTGGGGGGGTGGACATGAAGATTAAAAATATAACGTAATAACAGTGCAGTAGGACACACAAGGCACAGCGGAGCGGTTACTGGGAGGTCAGCAGCACACAGGACCACAGGGCACTAAACGGTCGGGCCACAGTGCAGCCCAGCATCAACAAAACTGTAGCACGTAATACCAACTTCCAATGGTGTGTCTCTGCCTCCAGGGGGCGCTGTGTTAATGACAGCCAAATCCCTTCAGCAGCGAGGGGGAAAATGTGAGCACACCTGAATGATTACAGTATAGAATGATCTGAATGATTACAGTATAGAATGATCTGAATGATTACAGTATAGAATGATCTGAATGATTACAGTATAGAATGATCTGAATGATTACAGTATAGCTGCTCGCAAACGTCTTCATTGGGCTCATCGGCACCATCATTATCCTTCTGGGTACTAATCTAGCCCCTACAGAGCCAGCTGCACATAAGAAGTACGGCGTAGCGAAAGGCTTCAAACCAAACAAGATCTGAGGCAGAAGGACCTCCTGTGTGCAGGAGGGCTGCCAAATGAGCAGGGGGTCAGGGGGACCGGGTTCCACACCCCCGTGTGGTGCACAGACAATGGCGCACGGAGGCCGGGATTACATGATGACATGTCGTATGCGATGAATCTCACACGCTGAGATCCTGTCATGTTATCGGACTGCACTTTACTGATAATTCACCCCGAAAACACGGCACACCGCAGAGATTCTTGTTATTTAACAACATCATGTAATCTGATTTCTCTCATAGTTCAGATTAATAGTGTCACGACACAAAATCCAGAACCGGTGTCACAGTCCAGCCAGGAGGATATGGCACCTCAGGCCAGTCCTGCGGTCTGGCTGATGGCCCCCCCGCCCCGTCGGCTGGTGTACACCCCCTTTCAGGGGAGCAGCATGAAGCCACCATCCAACCCCGAGGGTCTCAGTTTCCTCCCACTGACCCCATCGTCATGGCGTCTGTAAGGGCACCCCCCAATCCAGAAACCTCCGGAAGGGAATGAAATACGACCCCCCCCCCCCCCCCCCCAGATGAGTGCAAGTATAATCGTCAGTAATCCTGTTGATAGCCTGTGAATGGCACTGATGGGGGGGGGGGGTCATTCATTTTTAATGCTAATCTGTGCTGGGGTGACCCCCATGGATGGGAGCACTGTTTGCAGATGAATAGCCTAAATAAAAAGGGAGGGGGGGGTGAAACAGGGTCTTCACTGTGGTGTGATGAGCTGGGAGACACATAAATGGCCATTCTGTGCAATTCCGGCTCAGCGGGGGTGATGGGGGGGGGGACTGATTTTTAACACCCTCTCAATTGCCCCCCCCCGGTCAGGAGAATGCAATACATTCTTTCAAAGTTTCTTATCAGACGTGTACAAGTGCTTGACTTGAATCTACCCAGCAATAGGTTATGAAGAGTAACTATCCCAGCCCCTGCAAGCCTGCCATTGTGCCAACAGTTTAATCTGATGAGTCACTGCGTGGTCACTGTGTGGTCACTGCATGTTCCCCGTGCAGTCGCCAGATGGTCAGCCGCTCCACACTCACCCATCTGCAGCTCGCCAATGGTCTCCACCAGCGACCAGTCTGGGCTGTAGCCACAGTGGGACTTATCCAGCAGGTTGTCCAGAACCTGCCGGACGGTCTGGCGCTCGTCCACCATCATGGTCTTGGAACTCTCGTCTGACATGTGCACCCGGATCACCAGCTGGGGAGTTTGGGGACAAATGTGACAGTTACCTAAACTGATAAAAGGTACGCAGAGGCATGTCTGAACATCTGGAAACGATTCACTACAGTGCCAACTACAAAATGGGCCAAATCTCCTGAGAGAACAGCACCGTCATCCGCTCAGAGAAGATGCTGATATTAGAAAAGTCTCAGGGTGTCAGAATGTAATCGAGTGTTTGGCATCTACTCGCCCACAAAGGTTCCTCTTATATAGTGTCAATAACACACTTAACTATTCAATACACAGAGGGCAGCAGAGAGGGTAATAGAGCAGCGCTGCAGCCTGACATTGCAAGGGTCAGGGGTTCGAATCTCACCCCTGCTCCGAATGCAGAACTTGCATGTTTTATGTGGGTACTCTGCAGTGCAAAAATATGTAGTCAAGTGAACGGCTATCCCAAACTGCCCATTGTGTGTTACTGTGAGTTCTGTGGCCTGTACTTCCTGTGGAAGTTGCCCGCCTGCACTGGATAACTGGATGGACGGACTTGGGGGGGGAAGGCTCAGGGCCCCCCTGCCTGCACTGGATAACTGGATGGACGGACATGGGGGGGGAAGACCCCGGGCCCCCCTGCCTGCTGGATAAGTGGATGGACTGACATGGGGGGGGGAAGGCCCCGCCCCCACCTGCACTGGATAAGTGGATGGACTGACATGGGGGGGGAAGGCCCCGGGCCCCCCCGTCTGCACTGGATAAGTGGATGGACTGACATGGGGGGGGAAGGCCCCGGGCCCCCCCGCCTGCACTGGATAAGTGGATGGACTGACATGGGGGGGGAAGGCCCCGCCCCCGCCTGCACTGGATAAGTGGATGGACTGACATGGGGGGGGAAGGCCCCGCCCCCGCCTGCACTGGATAAGTGGATGGACTGACATGGGTGCACAACATCTGCATTTATGGAAACAAAAATATTTTAAAAGGACTCATCACACTGGAATTTAATTTCACTGACAGAAATGGACCGGCGTCTATTATAGATTATAGTGCGATAAAAACTGTCACACCTCTGTATGAATATTAACTGCTTAAGCAAATGAGCAGGTGCGTGAACTGGCTAACTGCAAGCATGAGGTAATCACACTGAGGTCTGACTCAAACAAGCAATGCGATTGGCTAGATGACTCTCCCACTGTGACTGTATGGTATGCTGGGAAGGGGCCTAGTAAGGAGGGAACAGAGGTGGAGGAAGGGAGATCTTGGCACAGGGGGCATCTAGATAGGAGTGTTAATCAGAGTTTCCTCTCCCTGTCCAGTTGTATCCCACCTCCCCCGTCATCCAGGCAGAATATGAAGAACGGGCAATTTACAGGACACCCATGCCAGGGGTCCTTAGAGCGATTTCAGGGTCAGCTGCAGAGCATGTGAGCGGAGCGGAGCGGTGAGAATTTCCGCTCCTCGCTCACGAGGCTGTTGGCTCCGCCCGCTCCTCCGCTCTAATTCGCACTAAGCCGCTCCGCTCAACACCGCTCCTCGCTCCACTAAAATGTCCTCCCGCTCCAGTCAAATCGCTCCACGCTCGCTCCAATTTAAAAGAGGAACAAATAATCTGCATGCCTAACAAATGTCACCTTAAACCGAAGCCTTATGTCATAAAGAAATATGAGCAACGGCAACATTGCCAGTCAGAACAGAAAATAGGCTATTTATTTTTAAGCAATATTTATTACCAATATTTACTTTATAGGCTTTTATACTTTAATTTACTTTATAGACTTGATATGCTACAACCATATAAAACTTGCACGCGTTTTGCTCTGGCTTCCGCTTGTTCGCGTAGCACACTCAAGTTTCTGAGAAAAGTGATTCCAAAGTGAATCTTTACTCAATGAAACAGTTTCACCACATTGTTGTTCTTGCTGTACATTCTTGTCATCTAAACGTTTGATAAGAATAGTACACTTGTATGATTTATCAGTTTTCTTTGTGAAATACTTTGCGAATTCCATCTCGGCCAATTTGTGTAACAGTCTTGATAATTGTACAGATGAATTCTGGGTAGATTTGGGCACGCCTCAGAATTGTAGTGTGAGCCGTATCGGAGCGAAATTGGAGCGAGACAAAGCGACCGCTCCAGCCTTAATTAGAAAACCCGCTCCGCGCTCTGACCAAATTCCGCCCGCTCCGCTCCTCGCTCACGCTCCGCTCCGCTCACATGCTCTGGTCAGCTGGCACGTGGGATTTCTTCCACCCTGCCACTCTTATGTTTCAGCACGAGGCCTGGGACAGAGCGGTCATGGCTCCACACTCTTAATCCCTGATGTTTCTCAAATCTGGGACACAAACCGTGGAAGGTCTGTGATTACAGCAGGAGAGAGAGCGGGACAGGGTCTCAGGCCGGGCGGCTGAGTAATCGGGCCCTGGGGAAGCTCACACTGTCACACTGACCCAGAAAAGTCGCCTTGTCGCTCAGAGTCCCTCATATACGCAGATGCTTATCAGACACTTTAATCCAAAGCATTCAAGCAGGCGATCATTTTACAGAAGACAAAGAGGTCCTACAAAGGTACAACAGAAGAGTCCTCCTGGGACATCAACCAGCAACAAGTCTCTAACCACAATATTACCTGTCCTACGTGAACTTAAGCGATTCACACTCGATCTCCAAAGCCATCCCATGTGCATTTTAGAAACCCTCCCAGTGTCTTGGGTACTTTGTCTACTTCTGTCTTCTGAAACTCAACCTTGTGAACGCAGAAGCACCACCGAATAAAGCAAACAGGCTCAATATGCCCCTATTTCCAAACACCCAGCACCTCACGCAGAGACACCCCGTGGATTGTGGGTAATGACGCCGCTTCCTGTCACTCGCCTGCCCCGTGTGACTCCACGTGGGCGGGGCCACGAGCGGCTGCTCTTACCTTCTTCACCTGCGCCTCCTTGATCTTCTCCAGAGCCACTCGGATTTTCTCGGCCTTTAGCTTGGCGGCCTGTTCCTCCTACAGACACACCAGACCATTAGTGAAGGAAGATGCCATGGATGGATCCCCAGGGACACGCTCCCCCCCTACTCTGCCCTCTCCAAGGTACCCTCAGGCCAAACAGAGCTCAGCGCCCCCTAGAGGGAATCTGTCTTCGACAGAGTGCCTTGTGGCCCCGTCCACCGCCTACCTGGCTCCTCCAGCAGGATGTCATGGTCTCTCCACTGTCCCACCAACCCTGCAGGGCCTCCTTATATACAGCCCAATGAAAAAAACACCCCACTCTTTAATAATGGGGGGGGGAACCAGTATTTCGATTCTAGCATGTGATGTCCTTTCAGAGACGCTGCACCCCCGTGGTCCAACTTGGATTCTCCCAATGCTTTCAGGATTCTCCACGCTGGATTAGACCAAATGCCGCTCTGGGTTCTGATTTAAAAAAAAATAAATACAGCAAAAAAAGACATACCATATAGGCAGGTCAGTCAGAGCTCCCCCCCATATAAGAAGAAATTCTCCCTCCCAGGGGGCCTGACTTTCTTTTGTACAGATTTAAAAAAATTAAATGAAAAAACACAGGGCCGCATGATGCAAGATGAAAAAACGTTCTGAGAATCCAAATCAGTCCAAAGAAAGAAACAAAAAAATCTGGGCCTCTGGCCATCCAGCGGGGCGCACGCTCCCGTAGGGGGCGGCGTGGTGGCTGGACCCGACGGAGCGGCCCGCGTGCGGGGTGAGAGTGGCACTCCGTGCCGGCCAGACGTGACACGAAGAATGGGGACGACTCTGCTGTCAAGCCCCACTTCTGCCAGACACAGACAGGGAGCTTGGCTGGGGAGTGGAGGGCAATCTCTCTCTCTCCCCCCCCGCCTCACTCTCTCTATCCTACCATAAACAGTTGCACATCCTTGGAAACAGGCAAATCAGGCAGTAATCCCCCTCCCTCCACTAATCGGGCAATGGGGGAGGGGCAGAGTGGTCACCCCTGCATCTCACTCTCATTACACGCTGCATCTTTCACCCCAAGCTGCATGCAGACGCTGGGCTGTTTTCAAATGGTGGGTGAGGGTGGTGGGGGGGGAGGTGGGCGGAGGCAGGGGAGTCAGAGCCTCCTCATAAACCTCCGCCCCTCCTTTCCCGGCTGCCCCTCCGCACGGGTGCCATAGCAACAGCCATAAAGGCATCAACCAATTAAGAGACAGGAAGGTGTTTTTGCTGGCAAAGGTGCCGACATGCTCCTGTCCGTGTTACCAGCTGCGCAGACAGATTCCCTGCAGGGCAAGTCTGCAGCTGCGCACAGATATCCCACTTGGGAACTTGTGTCTGCGCTGCCCCCTCGACAGCATGGCCGAGGAGGGTGTAAGACGGCCTTCCTGGCCGCAGCCATATGGACACCCTGGCTATCTGCCTTATCGGACATTCTGATAAGGGGGTTCGACGGCGCCACCTAGCTGGTTAATCCACCCAGACCCTGCTAGGTCGCAAATTAATTGCAGAAGCCACAGTCGTGCTTGAGAACCCCCCCCCCCCCCCCCCCCAACTAAAATCCTGTCCTGATTGGCCAGAATGACAGCCAATGACTCACGTCCTTACAGACGGAGAGGCTGCTGGGTTTACCAGGCTCTCTGTTAAGCTCGGGGCCTCCGAGGGGAGTGCCGATGGTGACAGGCCGACTCTATGCAGACAGTCATCCCGCCGGTCACCATGGTCACTGCCACATGGGTGCAGAGTAAACCAATCACGGCCCGAATTAGGGAATTAGGGGTCTGGGATCCTGTCTGGACTAGGGGCACATGGGGTGAGGGTATGATGGCGTGGTTTAGTCACAGTGGGGGGGGGCCAGGCCAGGAAGGACCAGTTCCGTGGTGAATGGGACCCTTCCCGCTCCGCAGTGACGCCCTATTCCTGCATAATATGACATTTTTACGCAAAACTGGAGTAAGTGTATTCATGTGGAGCGGTCTGGAGTTCACCCGAATCCCTGACCTTCAACTCCACGTCACCAAAAAGATTTGCCCACGTCACACATGCCTGCCGCTCCGCTGTGACTCGTGCAGGTCCAGGACGGACGGGCTGAGGACACGTGATCTGCAGGCAAACGGGCCGAGCGGCAGGATGTGTCTGTGCTGACGCCTCAGAGAGAGCTCATACAAAAAAAAAAAAAAAAAAGAAAGCACACAGGCCCCTCAAAGAGAAAGGTCTGGAGGTCTGGTAGGGTGCCTAAGCCTAACCCTAACCCTAACCCTAAACCCATAAAGGTGCCATCTGAGGTGTCAGCTTGGTTGCACCCACAGAAATGCTGCACAGAAGGCACACAGGACCACGTTTTCCTCCCAAAAAAGCAGAACATTCACCGGGTGAGTGGCTTCTCAGTTTAGCTTCCAGAGATGAAAATAACCAGCGATTCATTCTGAATGATCCGGCAGTCTATAAACCCCAATTAAACACACTCCCCCCCCATTCAAACTCATCCCACCGTGTGAAAACTCCACTCACCCTGTCCAAACACCCCAGCAATCCCATTTAAACTCCCCCAACCCTATTCAAAACACCACAGTAACCCTGTCCAACCCCTATTCAAAAAGCTATTCACCCAACCCCCCCAATGCAAACCCAAGTTCCAAATCGCATGCCCGCATATCCGCCACCGCATTTACAAACATCATGCATCGTCAGAATACACGCAGGTCCAGCCCATGCAATCGCGCCTCAGCACTGACATTGCATGCTGACGCGGGTCAGCGCTGATATCGCATGCTCCGTCATGCTTCCGTGCGGCGGTCTCCCCGTGGGCACAAGTTCAGGGTACATTCCGGTTCCGGCGACACACGGGAAGCCCCGGAAGCATTCCGGAACATTTCACAAATGGGTCACATTCTCTTCTAGTTTGTCAGTTTATATCCATGACAACAGGGGGACACCTCAAACGGGGAGAGGGGTCCCAAGGTATGGTCTCCGAGGGTGCGTAGAAAAAGAGGGGCCGGGGGGCCCAAGAGAGGAAGGGGACAGAGTTAGGGACTGATTCACAAAAGCGCCAAGGCGGAGAAGACCAGCCCTCTTTCTGTCAGCAGGACCTGCCCGTTATATAAAAGATGGAAGAAAAACTACCACAATGTCACAGGTAGGTTTTTCACTATTTACCATTTACTTCTGATTTTCTATTTATCAGAATCAGAATAAGGTCGCTTCAAGAGAGGGGGCGGAGTCTCAGGCACAAAGAGGGTGTGGTTATGAGGCGCCTGTATAAGCAAGGGCCAATCACTGACAGGCAGGCAGGCAGGCAGGCAGGGGGCGGAGCAGGCAGAGAGGGCGTCACCTTTGTCAGCAAATGAGAAGGCTTTCCTGCAATGCTTTTCAGAATGAGGGAGGTTTCCCTGTCCAGATAGGAGTGCTTGGTGCAGAAGAAAGAGGGGGAGAAGAAATGAGAAACGTCAGTGTGGACATCGGTGGACATTGGGTGCATTTTTGGAAACAATTCTCACAGATGGCAGCAGATACATTAATGCTGTGCAGAAGATCACAGGAGCCCCAGTCCTCCTTTCAAGCAGCGACCCTGTGTCACCCGCAGCATTGCAGCACACGTGCCTTATTCAGTAGACACAGACAGAATGGCTGTAACCTCACAGCACAGCCAAACTGGTGGCTCATGGGAGTTTTACTTACACAAAAATGTTCTGAGGGCAGAAGGAAAAATGATTGGTTCAGAGAGATAATTAGATTGTAGAGGAGGCGGGACCAAGACATTTGATTAGTTGGTCCTGCCTCCCCTATTTGCTTGGACCCACCTCCACTACAATCTGATTGGTTCTCTCTCTCAACCAATCACATTTCCTTCTGCCCTCCGAACATTTTTGAGTAAGTAAAACTACCACAAGCAAAATGGTGCTTATATTCTATTAGTAGCGTGTAACTTCATAGTAAAAAAAAGTGTTTCATCAACCTGTCCAGGATGCCCCCATCCCCGTATTCTGTGCGATAGACTCTAGGCTCTCTGACACTCTGCCCGATATGTAGCTATGAATGACGGACGGATGGTGTTTCATGCAGATGTGGCTTCCTGTGATTGTGTGTGGTGACGAAACAAAAGGAGATACGGGGCGGCTGCTTCTCATCAGGAAAAAAAACACAAACAGATTAGTGACAGGAGATCAACATGGCGTCACTGCGATTCGTGTTTGTTCCAAATAGCAGTCTGATGGGAATTTGAACGCAGCATTTGCATCCTAAGCGATTAACTCTGTGCGTGCAAGCCTGTGTTCACCCTGATCCTTCATTCCCACCCGCACGTGAAACCACACCCACAGCAGCACTCCGCGTCAAAACCGTAGGGGAAACGGCTCCAGAAGGCGCACAAACGCGATGTCACCCGCACGACGCACCACCGAGGCCTGGCTATTCGTCACACACTGTCGCGTTTGACTCCTTTATCAGGGCTGGAAATGACTGACGCATCAGCATTAATCTACAACATCAGCTTAGCTGTGCTATGGCACGACTCACTGATTCAGGCCAAATGTGTTTTCTGATGAATCATGCTGGAGAGAAAGAGGCCTGATTTCAATCATCAGCCCAAACTCTGTGGGTCTGATTGTGCCGCGCATTACTGGGACGGATTTGCAGCCGGTCTGAGCCGTAATCTGGGTCAAAGAATGTGTCCAACCCGATTAATCTACAGGCTTCGCCCCCCCCGGCAGCTGGCCAGTGGCTCTGATGGGAGGGGATGGGGGGGGGGGGGTTTGCACACGCAGGCCTGAAATCTGGAGGTTCTGCGAGCCCCAGGCGCGTGAGGGGTGGAGAGACGCGATGCTATAGGCACTGGGACGAGTGGGGAGGGGCGGGGAGTTGACACTCTGAGGGCCCGCAGGGGACACGCGTGCTGTCAGCACGAGTAACACACACACAGCAGGACTTCACACCCCAGGGGCCTATAGCACTGAGCTCTGACTCATCCCCAAGCAAAACACCCCCCCCATTCACACCTCCCATCTCTCCCTCTCATGTGTAACTCTGCTGAAATCCAGCTGTGTGTCTGTGTGTGTGTGCCTGTGTGTCTGTGTTCCCCACTGTCATACTGATAAATTAAGAGAGAAAATCTTTAGCTGGAGATGGCGGAGTTTGTTATGGTCACGGCTTCAGGTCCATCTGACACATCTGGAACCTGAGGCCCAGCTAGAAGTTCCTACTTCTCTGTCTTATGGGAATCTGTCTACATGCTCTCAGTATCGTGCACCTGGAACCTGCACCAGCTCTCCTTTAACCACTGGGGAGCCAAACCACTGCAAATGGTTAGACAGACACAGGGCAAAAGTGAGGAGCAAACTGCAAAGTGAGAAAACAAACTTCAAATCGAACTTAACACTGACCCCGGATGGGAAGGACCGCAGATCTGTGGAGGGAATCGGTCGAGTTTAGTGGAAGCTACACAGAGGAGGGCAGGCCGGCCCTGAGGGTGGGGGGGGAACAGGCTTTCGGGGAGGGGGCCGTACCTCGGAGCTGGTCTGGCCCTGCCCCTGGGGATCGGGCCGCTGGAGCCCATCCACCTCGCCGGGCCGGGCCGTCTTCTCAATGTCCAACGAGTCCACGCTGGAGGCGGAGGCCGAATTGATGCTGGAGCGGGAGGAACGGCTGATGCACCGGATCTCATGGTCGCTGACGGCGCCGGCCGAGCCCGTGCGCCGGTGGTGCCGCACAGACTGAGGGGGGCGGTGCATGGTGGACGAGGAGTAAGAGGAGGCGGGGGAGGAGGAGGAGGAGGGCAGCGCTGAGGAGGATGGGCTCTGGCAGGCCGCCTCGTCCATGCTGAGCGAGGCACGTTCCAGCTGCGCCGTGATGTCGTCCAGGGAGAGCTTGGAGGCCAGCGGTCGGCCGTGGCTGCTGCCCGCCCGCAGCGTGGAGGCTGGGGACACCCTAGTGCTGCTGCTGGCGCTGCCCCCGCTGCTGCCCCCTCCGCCCCGGCTCACCGGCGCCCTCTGGTGGCCCTTGACGTCCCCCGGAAGGGTGAGTCGCACCGAGCCCCCGCTTGGCTTGCCGATGGTGCTCAGCTCCTGCTCGATGGAGCACAGGTCGGCCATGAGGGCGTCCAGGTCCACGGGCTCCCCCTGGCTCAGCGCCTCTGCCGAGACAGACGGGCATGTCAGTCTGTGGCCCTGGGACCCGCCAACCGCCCAGCTCCATTTACACAGTCTGATAAAAACAGATAAGCAATACTACACAAGACACATAATGTAAGGTCGGGGTCTCCAAGCCCTGTTCCATGGGCTGTGAAAGGATGGGGGTAGAAATGCGGCTGTCCCATATATTACCGGATCACCCTGTACCGAAAAATAAGATGCTGCATCCCGTAATGATCAACAAACACAGCCCCAGAGTAATTTTTACTCCCAGCCCCAGATGCCCATTTTACTGGTACGTAAACTGGCCCACTGGTAGGTTGGGAACCCCTAATGTCAGGAAAGTGGCACAGCAGTGACACAGAGCTCCGGACTGATCCTGGAGTCAGAGGGGCGTGGTGTGGGCACCACAGCGACCGGTGGGGGACGGCAGTACGGCAGGGCAGGGGGGGGGACGGGCTCACCGTTGATGTTGTACATAGAGAAGCGGTAGGAGAAGTTGGCCAGGTTGGTATCTTGGATGAGGGGCGGCTTGTGGACTTTTTCCGGCTTTCCGTCATCAAGGCTCTGGAGGCACGGAAGACAAGGAAGCTGTTAGAGGAGGCAGCAGAGAAGCTTGCCGGCCCACGCTGGCCAGTCACATGACCCCAGGACATTACCACGCTCCACCCACCTTGGTCAGCTTATCCAGCTCTCCCAGCCACGCCCCGAACATCTTGTCCAGGTCCTGGTCCTCCTTGTCACTGTCTTCTTCAGCAGCATGGTCCAGTTCCTCGTCAGAAAACTGCTCCATCTGAAACAAACCAGGTCCCATTAGCGGCTCCCCATCACTGTATCTAATCTCAGACTGACCACCGGCCAGCAGGGGGCATCGTGGTTAAGGAATCAGAGCTAAAATGGCTCAGCCAAGTTTTCGGTGGGGTTTTCATACCAATTTAATTTATACTGATAAAGAACAGTGAAAATACATCAAAGCACATGCACAAAGCACTTCATAAACGCTGCTAGCAGGCAAATAATAATGATTATAAATAATGAAAGGTTCTGACGCACTAACAGAAGAGAACTGAAACACTGTTGTAGTATTTTTCCTGGCTTGATTGGACACTCGTCCCCAGTTCAGTGGGTTCGAAGCCTGACAAAATTCTGCTAATGATTAACAGCCACCAATTCCCACCTAAAGAGGTCACTTAATGGACAGAGGTTCCTGATGCCAGGAAAGAGAAGGCAAACTGGTAAAAGTCAGACAGCCATTTACATCCCCACCAGGTCCCCGGAACGGCACTGGGGGGCGAAGAGCACGCAAAGGCTTCACTGCATGGACCCTCCCATGGCTAATATATTTGCCCTGATCTCTCCCCCCCCCACACACACACACACACACACACACACAGATAAACGTCACCTTTCTATTCACAATAACTGAAATAAAACCTTATTCCAGACTTGTCCCCAAGCCTAGACATATTTTCTGTTTTCATTCATTTTATTTGTTTTCTTTTAATACTAATAGAGGCTAGAAATTTCCCCAAGGTTCCTCCAAGTAGCCTGTGCAGCATTAACTGAGAAACCTTCCCACTGCACACTTTCACTATGTTGTTCTGTGGTCTGTTTGTCTGTTTCACACTTTTTAATTATTTTAAATGGTCACAAACACATGTATAAGGTACAGGTATAGAATGTATTTATATTATGTTTTTATATTTTCACAGATTAATTGCGATTTCCTTCTACCTGAAACCTCCCTCACAGTTCTCTTATTTCCCCCTCAGCTCATTCTCGTAACGTCTTCTAAAAGCCCCACCAAGGCAAATTCCTTGTATGGAAACATACTTGGCTAATAAAAAGCATTCTGATTCTGATTCTGATCTACACCCTCCCTGAAATTCCTTCACACCCCACCAGGGAAATGTGCCCCCCCCCCCCATAGTATGAACAGATCTGCCTCACAGTGTCATCTTTTAGACATGCAGCCAGAGATGCACTATTGCGGTGTTGGATCAAAAACGACGACGATGTGCAGAAACGCGAGCGCAGCGCGTCAGAGGTCAGACAGCGCCCTCCGGTGGCCACTGCTGCTCACGCCGCCTCCGAGGGGGGCCACGTGCCAAGGCAGACCCCCAAAAACCACAGCATCTCTGCCTGAAGTGTCTGGCCGGGGAGGGCAGCCCACCCCGTGCCCGTGTGACGTCATAATCGAGGCACGCACCGAGGGGACGGCTGCTGCTGCCCCGTGAGCTTTTTCTCCTCCCCACCCGTGATTTATGGGATGGAAACTTATGGCGACACTGCTACACAAACACGGAGGCACAGAGGGGAGATGGGCCAGACCCTCGGAGGTACAGCCTGCCCCCCCTCAGCCTGGCTGCATTGGAAATCCTCCCCGTGGCTCATATAAACGCTCCGATGGTGTTCCCTCCAGCGGAGGACAAGGCGGCGCTCTCAGCGATGTCATGAAAGGGGTTTTTCACGCTCCGCGAGGCCCAACGCCGCGATCCCACCATGTGTAACCTTAAAACTGCCCAGACTATCCTCTAATCCCCTTAAAGCTTCTCGAGGTAATCCCCTCCGCTTTACAAGTCGTCCCGCTCGTTTTCCTGGAGGGTCATCAGGCCTCCGAATCGGGACCGGGCCGCTAGCCCCACCAAACTGCGACCCGTGACTCCCACACTCTGGGCTCCTGTGGACCACACCTTGTGCAGGGAGCATTAAACTACTGAATTAAAACAGGTCCACAGCCGGTCATCGCCATCCCGCGAAATCACATGACATGCAGTCACATGACCTAAAGGCTCCAATCACAGAAGGCTTGTGATGTCATAGTGGGGCATCTGGGAACTGGGAGCTTTTAGTCAATCTGCACCTCTTGGTTTAGGGAAAAATTGAGGCTAACAAACAGTGAGATCCTCACTCTGGTGCTAAGTGCAAATGCTACCCCCCCCCCCCCCTCATCACAGCCAAACCCAGCTACCGTGTGGGAACATGCAAGGCTGTCAGACAGACCTTCAGCAGGGAGGGTAGAGATAACCATCACAGCTACACTTATCTCACTTGGCAGAAAGGTCAGTACAGGGAGGCGGGGGCCGGCCTTGCAATGGGGGGGGGCTGCTGGGACAGTCTGTACCCCCCTTTCCTCCCTCGCCCGCCGTTCGGCTTCCTGCTACTCTGTTCCGCCACAAACTTTATTTCCTCCAGAGAGAGAAAGAGAAGGAAAGAGAGAGAGAGAGAGATATGGACAGAGAGAGGGAGAGAGTACAGGGGGAGAGAAAAGATCCAAGCAGGGAGGAATTAAAGAGCAGGTTTTACAGGGCGCTGGCCTGCAATTACCCCCCGCGGTTTACAGGCCTGTGATTTGGCCCCAGTTTGGCTGGGACTGGGTGTGGATCAGACCTCGTCTGTTACAAACACACATACAGACAGAGACACATACAGACAGAGACACATACAGACAGAGACACAGACAGACAGAGACACAGACAGACAGAGACACAGACCGACAGAGACACAGACAGACAGAGACACAGACCGACAGAGACACAGACCGACAGAGACACAGACCGACAGAGACACAGACCGACAGAGACACAGACACACACAGCACCCTGCTGACTCAGGTGGTGACGTGGAGCCCCGTTTGAGTGGAATGGGGGGGGGGCGAGGACGCACACACATGTAGCAGCGCCAATGCTCCTGCGGCTGAGCGCTCCTGTTTCGAATTACGCGCTGATGTGTTCTGGACGGTGCGCGCGGCGCCCCCACCACACGCAGACGCTCTGGGAGGGGGATCCCAGCATGAGCCAAGACGTCCCCATCAGCTCCAACCCCCACCACAACTAATCCTCACTCGACTGTCCGGAACCTTCTGAGTGGCTACACTCATCCAGGCCGGAATATTTCAAAAGACAGAATCGGAAATCCTGCACGTAGAGGCACAGGTCCGCCCCCCCGCGCAGACACCTGCTGCAGACCTGAGTCACGACCATCCAGAGGGATGGAGGGGGGGGGCGGCGGTGACGGGGGGGGGGACACAGTGTGCTGTCATGCCGAGAGATAAACGCCACTCTTTGAAAAACAAACAGCAGAGTTATGCAGTCTGTGCCAGACAGCGTGCAGGGGGGGGGTCAGGAAATGACGAGGATATATTCAGGTCTCTCGCTAGTTAGTACAAGGGTGCCCCCCCCCCCCAAAAAAAAACTGCTCTGGAAGATCAAGAGACAGGGGACAAAGAGGGGCTCCGCTGGGAGATCTCAGAAGGTGATCGGGGGGGTCGGTGGGAGCCAGCGGCAAACCCACAGCATGTCTGAACAGGAGAGGCTGGAGCGGAACCTCCTCTCAGGGATCCAATGGCAGCCCCCCCTGCCTGCGGACTCCGCCTCCTTTGAGGTGCGCTACACCCCACTGCTAAAACCTTCCCAGAATACAACAGCATCCTGACAGACCTTAGGTCTCAGTCCCCATTAGTGTGACCCCTCCTTAACCTCATGACCCCAAGGTTAGGATGACTGAAACTGGGCAGCTTTACCCAGAAGCCCGAGGTCATGATGCGGAGCATTTGTGGGGCTCAGAAAGCAGGAACACGTCGGACTGCAAAACCAGCCACGACGCTCAGGGCCGGAACATTCCGTCATGGCCAGGGGTCACGCAGAGAGAAAACATTAGATCCAGATTTCCTTCTCTTTCTCTTAGAAAAGACAAAAATGTCATCACAAGCTTTTCTACCACAAGACGCTGAGATGGGGGGGGGGGGGGTTTAACTGCACTATTCCATATGTAAGCAGAGCAGGAAGACAGATGTGCAGATACACATGGATGCATACATGTGTACACCTCATAAAGAGAGAACAGCCATTTGGAACATGGGTGAGACGAGACGACCTGCCTCTTCTGACCTTGATCTCTCTTTTTATGTCTTTTAATCTCTCTTGTGGCCTGTTACGACCTTCCGCTCCCCGTTCCCACTTCCTGGAGGACCTGGCTGGTCAGAAGCTCGGTCCAGATGGATAGAGGGGAGGTGCAGCGGCCTAATCCTACCTGGTCTCCGCTATCATGGGCAGCCAGCGGCAGCAGACGCAGCCCCCCCGAGATACGCTCGCCATCTGAGGCCTTCTGTGTCTTTATGATTTGGCCGCTGGTGACGGAGCAGGCGCCCTCTGCATTTCCCGCACACACTGTCACGTAAACACGGCAAGGGACAAGAATAGGCCCAATTAAACGGGGGTCACGCAAGGTTCCCAGACGAGGAGCCAGAGGTCGCGGCGGGAGGCGGGAGCGGCCCGGAGAAACCCCACTTTCCACTGTGATGGCTGCTCAGCACCGAGGAGAAACCGCATGGTCCACATTGCTGGGGGGGGGGGGGGGGGGGCTGCCAAGCGGGGGTGCGTGGGATGTGGACACAAAGGCAGAGGGAGATTAAATATAAACATAGGAGCTTAAATGAAACACAATGCAGAGCTCAGACTCTGTAAAATGGTTTCTCAATAGTTCTGCATCTCTACCCACGAGGGGTGGGGGGCACAGATGCCAGCCCCTGCACATCCCTCATGAGACCCCGAGTGCGGAGCCAAGCACTAGCGACCGGTCTTCCACACTGTTCCTTTAAAACCTCCCTTCCATCTTCCCATGGAAGTTTGTGGGGGGGGGGGGGGGGTTGGGGTGGACTGTCAGACGCCACATCCCAGCTGCCCCCAGGGAGGGGCCCATCTGAACATCTAAACTGCACACTGGAGGGGAGGAGTGCATGATATATCAAGTTACATCAGTCAGCATCCAAATGGATGGAAGCTTCCTGATCTGATTTGCCGATTTTCCCTCCCTGACAATTTTGCCCGCATGGCAAACACACCCTGCTTCAGACTACCCCCCCCCTCATTTCAGCCTCATACATGCCCCTAAGTAAATGCCCACTGATCCCCTGACCAACTGACCATGGGGGGGGAATGACATGAGGTTTGGCTAAAACCACGGCTGATGTCACACGGCCGTGTCAGGAGACCCAACAGCTGACAGCCCGCCGCACCCCCCACCCCAAATAGGGTGGGGATCACGATTTGGACCGGTGAGGTCATGCTCAGAGAGGGATAATCGGGGTAATCAGGCATTGTAGAGAAAAGCTGCAACATAATAACAACGAGAACTACACAGAACTGCAGAAAGATTCAAGTAAAGCATTCAGAAGGGGATGCATATAGACTTTAAATGAGACAAATAGAGATGGACTATTTAAGTGCAAATATGAAAGTACAAACCCATCAGGATCATAAGTGTCTAACATCTGTCATCATGTAGAAACCCTCTCTCTCATGGGTGCAGCTGTGATCTATTCTGAGGCCTGACTCCACCCTCAGGCTCCCATTCTGGGAGGTGCCCCTCCGCCCAGTACTCCACCACCGCCCCCCCCACACGCCTGCTCGGGAGTGACAGTCGCCCTGTCACCGTCACCCACTCTGTGGGGGAGGGGCTTCCGTCTCCATAGCCACATACAAAAAAAGGCAAAGGACCCGCCCGGGCTTCTGGCTGGTCTGCAAAATGCCACGCTGGACAAAAATATGCCATTTTGGTCAAGGGGGAGGAGCCTCGCCCCGGGGTCAGCTGCCTAAAAACACATAAATAAACGAGGCTCGAGCGTGGAGGGGGATGCGAGCTGCCTGGCGGACGAGGCTGGCAGCCTGCTGCACACATCTGCAGCTTCAAGGGCCGTCAGAGCGAAATAGAACAGCGGCAGAGGCGGGGAGCCTTCGGACCGGCCCTGGCCGGCATTTCCCCTTCCAAAGCACAAACTGACACATTGCAGAACGCAAGAATACCACAGAGGCACATTTGCAAATGGTCGCTAAAGGGACCGTGCAAAGGCGGGGAGTCTCTAAACATGCAGGCACACGGGGTCCCTGACAGCCACTGTACGCAGCGCAAAAAGCAAGGCTGGGAAGCAGCGTGTAAATCAAGGCAGGGCGGCAGTCTGGCCGCCATTTTGGCTAGTGCTCAGGAGTACGCAGCCTTTAAAGGCGTAGCAAGGGAGTGGTGAGCGATTATTCTGTGAGAGGTTATTCTGTGAGAGAGGTTATTCTGTGAGAGAGGTTATTCTGTGAGAGAGATTAGCGAGGGAGTGGCCAGCGATCAGCGAAGAAATGGACAGCGATAAGCGCTTAGCGAGGGAGCAATAGCAATTAGCAAGGGAGTGGCCAGCGATCAATGAGGGAGTGGCCAGCGATCAATGAGGGAGTGGCCAGCGATCAATGAGGGAGTGGCCAGCGATCAGCGATTAGCAAAGGAGTGGCCAGCGATTAGCGAGGAAGTGACGAGCGATTAGCGAGGGATTCACCAGCGATTAGCAAGGGAATGACGAGCGATTGGAGAGGGAGAGGCCAGCGATTAGCGATAAGCACGAGAAGGGCCAGCGATTACCGATTAGCACGAGAGAGGCCAGCGATTAGCGATTAGCACGAGAGAGGCCAGCGATTAGCGATTAGCACGAGAGAGGCCAGCGATTAGCGATTAGCATGGGAGTGGCCAAAGATTAGCAAGGGAGCGGTGAGCGATTAGCGAGGGAGTGCCGAGCAATCAGTGAGGGAGTGGCCAGCGATCAGCGAGGGAGTGGTGAGTGATCAGCCATTAGCGAGGGAGCAGTGGGCCATAAGCAAGGGAGCAGTGAGCCATTAATGCAAGTTTCCATAAGTAAGGTCAGGCCAAACCAAAGCCCCCGCTTGCTTGCTGGGATGTGATCTTGTGTCCTTCCTGAATATTAAAAAACGGAGAATTTCACTTGTTTTTGAACTTATTGCTAACTTGTAGGAAAGCAGAGCGCCTCTGGGGGCCTGCTTTAGGGAAAGGGTGCTATATAAAACATCGGGAGGGAGGGTTGGCTGGTGTCAGAGCTCTGGGGGTCCATGGGGCTTTGGGGAAGGAGCACTCGGCCCCCTCCCAGCTGCACAGGGAGTGACGTTTATCCCCCAGCTCAGACCCCGGCTCTCCTCCCAGCCATGCGGGAAATCAGAAGGCCCGGCTGTGGCGGCAGCTCCACGCTGACATCACCACACGTCCCCGTCTAACCCCAGGAGCTGGGGCGGCTGGCGGAGTGCAGAGGCGGCAGAAATGCAAAGTCTGCCAGGGCGTGTCTTGTTTCTGAGCTACATGAGAGGCAGCAAACTAAGGGGGGGGGGGGGCAGGTGCCCATGAAAACACTGAGCATGTGACACACCCTTCAGACATGTGAATGGAAAGCAGCCAGCCTGAATTTAACTGCCCATTTTGCAAGTGGTGTGTGACTGTACACATCCCACCTACCTACTCCGTGTTTACGGAGACGGGAGCACCATCACAGCAGCCCTGCCCACCGCAGCCACCTACGCTCCATGCTAAAAAAAATAAACGTGTACATAAAAAATTATGCGTATTTTAATTATCTCAGTGCCGGCTGAAATAAGACTGGAGAAAACTGGGTCAGTGTGGGATGGGCGGGGGGGGGTAGTCTCACAGCATCCACCAATCATGCAACACGTTGTGGATGGGGAGGCGGGGTTGGGATGCGAACGCGGGGGCGGAGACAGTTTGTCGAGAAGAGCGGCGCGGCCGGCCGCCTCGGCGGGAGACAGAATGCCGCTCCGCTGGACTTGGGCATGTGCCGCCGGTCTGACGCGGCGTCGCCCTCGGAAACAGGAGGAGAGAGCCGGATGGGATAAACGAGTACATGTAAGGGTCCTGTCTGTCACACATTGGCACCGGCGCCATGCCCACATAGGCCACACCCCTTTCTGAGGCGGGAAACGGCCAGCTCGTCTTGGCATAGAGCTGCGTCCTTCCCTGCCAGTGCATTAATTGCCCCTAACCTGCCTCCATTGGCTTCCCTGGCAGCGCCCGGTCCACATCGTCCCGAGCTGCGGCGTGTCCCGTACACAGCTGGGAGCTCCGATGGCAGCAGACCCTCATCCTCGGCCCCGTGACAGACGGCACGCTCCAGGCTCGCGGTGACGGCCAAGGCGTCACACGCACCTCCGTTATCCCCAGTGCCACGTCGCCATGGGAACGGTCCCAAGAGCCAAGCAACAGGCATGGGCTCAGCACGTCTTCACGAGCTCAGCGGGCCGCAACGTTGCCTCGCAGCTCCGGGGCCCCGGGTTCTAATCGGGCGCACGGCGCCTGTCTTCCCTGCATTTACGGGCTTGGGAGTCTCATGACACTCTGGGTTCCTACTACAAGGTACATTAACATGCTCTTAATTGTCGACGTGAGATTCACATGTTAGAAGCTGCTCTTCATCCAGGACGCATGCTGACTGCCGCATCCCAGAGCAGTTAATGGATAGAGACGGACGGATGTCGGAATAATATGGATTAAAATCTGAATGGCTGCCAGATGATAATGGCCCAGGAGCCATGTGGTCAGGTAGTGCAGGACGCAGCCATAAACACGGCCTGCAGGGGGCGACAAATAACATGACGTAACACGGCCTCCCACCTCAATCCCGCCCCCATTCAGACTCAGAATGGGCAGGGCTCGGGGGCCATTTCTCTTTCCCGCCGGACATCTGTCTAGATTACTGACGGCCTCTGCACTGCAACTGCTTCCCCCGACTTTCAGCACACGGCAGAAGCGCAGAATCAATCCGTCAGCCACCCGGACGTCCGTCGGTTACGTCGCCTGATGCTGGCAGCAATGACACTGTCCTGCCCTGTGACGCAGCAAGCAGGACACCGGCCCCGTCAAACGCCAGCGGCCCCGGGCTCCGCGAGCAGGCCGCTTCCTGCCGTACAGTTCCGATTAGCCCGCGAACTTCCAGATGTCGGGGGGGGGGGGCATGAGGATGAGGTCATTGCCGCTGTGCCACGCCCCGCAGGATGTACAATGTACTTTCAGTTCTGTGCTGCTCACACGACGTACAGGAAAAACACCCTCTTTACCAGCGTCTCGCAGTGCAGCCTTTGTGCCAAACTGGAGAATAACTCAGTTAGAGTTTAACCTAGTAACGCTTTTTAAGACGACACATTTAGAGCTACTGTATACACAGGCCAGTCTGCTTACGTGACGGCATTTCACTCCTGATATTCCATGACCACATATATTTGGAATTTTTATCTGTAGCAAACTATCCGACTGAATTACCTTAAAGTGCATGGAAACGGCATTACCAGCTTCTCAGGAGCTCGGTGTGTCTGTCGGCATAGCAACCGAGCGTTTCCTTAAGAGGCAGGGTGTACTTTGATGGTACGCAATGCAAAATGACAGGCAAATCTGAGGGGGATGGAAACCCTGCCTGTTCGGGTTGGTGGGATGAGCAAGGTGCTGACAGGCGAGTTCCGAGCGGGTCGCCGCGGGGTTGGGAACACCGACCCGAAATCCGGCCGCTCAGGGCTGGAGCGCAGAGCCACCTTGGCCCCATGACACCTGCTAAGGAGTCTGGGTAACCAGACACCCCCAGAACCATGTGGGAATACAATGGAAAAAAAATGAATAGCTTCCCACAGACCCCCCCCCCCACCACCACCACCTTGGGTGGGTGCTCCAGGGATGAAGTGATCACCCCATGGTGTTGGGTTGCACAGCAGCTGTGTGGCCTGGGGGAGAGGCAGCTACAGAGCCCAGAGAGGAGGGGGCCCTGCTCTGTTACAGTGTCACCCTGGAGTCTCATACAGGAACCAGTGCCTCTATCACTCCTGATGTCCCCTGTATGGTCACACAGGGTGCCGGAGTAGTCACCATGACACCAGCGTGCTCTCTCTCTCCCTCCCTCTCTCTCCCTCTCTCTCTCTATCATTCCCTCCAGGACCCCCCTAAAAGAATTCATCTTTCAGTTTCGACATCTCAGTGAGGCAAGCCTCTGCATCCCACAGTACCGGAAACCTTCCAAAATCTGTTGTGGACACACTGTCCCTGGCTCTGAGCTCATGTCCCGCTGAGGATGGGGGCTTTGGGTGGGGGTCCATCATTAGAAACATCCTCCCACGTGCCACAGATAGAACAGTGGTTACCCCCCATGAAGGCTAGGAAAAATCACTAATGGCGGCATGTTACCCTACCCAAACATGCCACATGGTGGCGCACTCAGACCCCCCCCCAGCTCACCTTTGGTGTCTTGACCTTTCTGCCCCCTCAGGTCAGGGCCCCAAGACGGCCAATCACCACGGGCCACTCGGCGATGGGGAACCGGTGAGTTTCTCCCTAAGGAGAAACACAATATGGATGTGAGGAATCTTCTGGGTCTAGCTAACCTGGACAGCGATGGTCATACTGCCCCCTAGAGAGTGAAGAACATCTCAGAAGCTTGGAAGTGAGGTACAGGAAAAGGCCAATGAGCAAACATCAGCCCCCCTGCTGGCTTTTCACCTCTAAAGCCAGCACTTCAGGACGAGAGCCCAGCACCTTCTGACGCTCCAGTTCCTTAATCACCCCATCATGCTGCCAGAAGAGCCCCCACCCTCCCCCCCCCCACAAGGCTCGGGGCCACGGCTCAGCGCCCAGCCACACAGACGGACCTCATTAACATTCTAGAGCGGAGAAACTTCGAGATCCACCAGGCCGGAACCTTACAGAATACAGGGAACAGGATTATAATGGCAAACACGGCTCTGTCAGCTGACAATCATGGTGCAGCGATGGGTTCAGCTCCTGATTGCGGCGCCCCCGTGTGGCTGTTTCCGGCAGATGAGATTTAGGTGGAAGTGAGGGCCGGGACTGGGACCCAAACTCCATAGGTCCAGCACAGGCCTGGGGGGGGGGGGGATTCCAGCCGGGTGGTGGGTTTTGTGTATATGGTCAGCCCCCCTCCCTGGGTAAACAGCTTAATTCACACTCCAGAGGGGGGAGGAGACCCCAGCAAGACAGGATGCCGGAGATGCACACAGTCAAGCTGGTGTCTATTTTTACAGACGAGTGTCACTAAAAACATGTACATAAAGCGACCCCCCCCCCTCCAGCCACTCTTGGTATAAACAAACCTTGTTACTGTACCCATGCACCCCCCCCCCCCCCTCCCCCCGAGCCTGCAGCTGTCCACAGAACAGCTGTGCCGAGTCTGAGCTAGAAGGGAGGAGGGGGCGGGGGTTGGCTTGAACCAAAAAGCTTGGCCTGGGGAAGGTGGGTGTCCACAAGACAAGTTTCTGTTCCCACGAGGACGGTGCCCCGGACAGGGGGACGTTTGGACCCCGTCCCCACGAAACACTCATAGCTTAGGAGGGAAAACGGTGGCAGCAGTGTGACGTTGTTTTGTCCGTCTGTTCTCCATTAATCAGGATAGATCAAAAGTCAGTGGGAGGCGACACAAACACGCTTGTTTCTGCATTTGCCCACATGATCCAGCTCCCACCAGCCCACCCCACCCTACCCTTTGCTAACAAGCACATTTATATGGTTTTAATATATTTTTCGCCTGACAGCAAGAAGCAGAGAAAAACAATGAATCCAGTGATCTCTGGAAAAACAGTCCTTTCTGCTCTGGCGGCCAGATAACGCAGCAAAGGCCCAAATGCGCGACTAAAGGTTAGCCACCAGGGCGGCGCCGGTGCGGCCTTGAGCGCGATACGCTACCCGAGCGATCAGCTGGCTCTGTAAGTGAGAGAGCGGTGAAACAGGCTGACGGCAAGTGGGGGCGAGAGCGCACGCACGCATGCACGCACAAGCGCGAGACCCTGGGGATGCTGCAATTCATCTCTTGGCCAGCCCAGACAATCTCCATCAATACTGGAATCATCTCTCAGGCTGCAAACAGACACGCCATGACATACACAATCCAGGTTCCGGGAGATTACGTCCCAAGTTGTGCAAGGCGGTCTCCTGGGACTTAAAATGGCCGAAATGATAAATAAAAACCATATGTAGAATGCATTGCCCTGCAGGGGGCGCTAGGGGCAGATCAGCAGGCTCGACTGACCAGTCAGTCGAGGGCTGGCTTTACTGGGGATCAGGTGACAGTCACTCACTTGCCAAGGGTGATTCATGATGATGTGACAAAGTTATTCTGACCGCAGTCAGCGTCATCATCACCACAGTTAATGACCAAGGCGGCTTACATCACAGAGCTCTCCCTGTCAGAGAGGCTACCTGAAGGGAGGGGGCTCTTTCAAGTATTTGCCAAGGCAACTGTCTGAGGCAGCAGACGCTGGTTCTGGAAAACAAAAGCAGCGCGATACGGAGCAGACACTTGAACTTAAACCCCGAACTCTGACACAGTGAGTCTCACAAATAACTTCTCCAGGGAACCAGCTTGAATCCAACTACATGACTGTCACAAGGTCAAGAGGAAGCCTGTCAACAGCCCACTTAGGGACGCATAAGCCACTCCCCCACAGGAGGGTCTGCACGTAAGCCACTCCCACACAGGAGGGTCGGCACGTAAGCCACTCCCCCACAGGAGGGTCGTCACGTAAGCCACTCCCCCACAGGAGGGTCGTCACATAAGCCACTCCCCCACAGGAGGGTCGGCACCTAAGCCACTCCCCCACAGGAGGGTCGGCACCTAAGCCACTCCCACACAGGAGGGTCGGCACCTAAGCCACTCCCACACAGGAGGGTCGGCACCTAAGCCACTCCCACACAGGAGGGTCGGCACCTAAGCCACTCCCACACAGGAGGGTCGGCACCTAAGCCACTCCCACACAGGAGGGTCGGCATGTAAGCCACTCCCACGGGGGGAGGAGGGGGGGGGATACGTAAATCACTCCCAGACAAAGGGCAGTACATAAGCAACTCCTACACAAGGGGAAGGGGGGCACATGTTTACAACCATGGAAGGTGCTTAGCGGAGCGATACAAACTGGTTTCCATTCCTGTTTGTGAAGGGCACAGCAGATGGTACAGCACTGTGGTCTCAGGGGGTCTGATTGGGGCCTCTGCTCTGAACGTGTGGAGCTGTCCCCCCCCCCCCCCCCCCATATTGAGAGGGGCTTCCTACCGTTGAACTGCTGTATCTAATTTCCTATAATGTGTGTCTGTCTGTCTGCCTGCCTGTCAATCTGCCTGCCTGTCTGCCTGCCTGTCTGTGGGGACCGGCATCCCAGCCAAGACGTGTTCCCCTGGCCTGCTCGTCCCTTTACAGAATCCAGGTCCTCTGCGACATGGTATCGGACAACCAGTTGGAAGATGGATGAAAATAGTGCAGGTCAAAGGTTCTGCCTGAGAGAGCAGCACACAGCTGTGGCGTGGTGGGGGGGGGGGGGACAGGGGTGTGGTGCAGCTGTCATTCATGAGCAAACACAGAGGGTGTGGCAGGCAGCCAGAACACTCGCGGTCACCCAACCCCCTCCATGATGTCAGCAGCCCAGGAGACGGAGGCAGTGAACCGCCCCTCCCTGGTCCCCAAACCCCAAAACACTAGTCTCACACCCCCCCAAAAAATAAAACACCAGCCTCTCTGATTAGCCTCATGGATAAATCGATGTGGATATGTACTCCAAGTGTACATTCTTCAAGTAGGCAGGAAGTGACCTCATGGCTAAGATTTCAAGTATCTGATGTATCTGATGTTACATACAGTCAAGCTCTTTAAAAAGTCAGCCAGTCTCGCTTCTGACCCAATATCTCCCCCCCCCCAATCCTACCAGCCTCTCCCCTCTGAAAGGGAAACAGCCAATCCATTTGTGTGTCCATGGGGCTTCAGGCCTGATTACCCTTCCCCCCCCCCCCCACCCCGTACTCCGGATATGGGCACAGCCGGGCACTATCCAGCTACAGGAGGCACAGCATGGACCGCACCATCCCGTCATTCAAGGGGGAGGCAAAATTCACTCTCAGAAGCCAAAATTTGGCCAAATACCCAGTGGAGCCTCAGCGCTCTCAGCACTCACATCAGGCCCCCGTCCCCCCTTCCCACTGTCCCACCAGGGAGCAATCAAATGGAGGAGCCACAGAGGACCGGACATCCTGAGCTGACAGAGGCAGCAGACACACAGACACAGAGGAGAACATCCCAGTGTCATCCATGCCAGACCAGCTGCATTAACCCTGTAAGACCCGGCAGTTTCTTCTCAGTGGTAACAATGCTCCCTGAAACCTCAATGGGGACAGACTCGTACGCTGGCTGCCCCTCCCCCACCGCGATTTCACATCTGACGCTCCCGCCACACCCAGGTGCGGTCTGTACTCTTCCCACAATGCCCTGGGCTTCTCCCAGCCTTTCCACCTGGCTCTTGTGCGACCGCGCGGTCGTCTGTAACCTCAGGTGACGTGTTCGGGCACCCCGCCCTGTTTACATCTGCGCTGTCACCCCCCCCCCCCCCCCCGATTCTCCAGCTGACGGGCTCTGGAGGGGGGGGGGGTAATTACTAAGAAAGCAACTGCCAGCCTGGGCCCAGACCTCCCTCTGGAGGCTGTTTTAGTTTGAAAGGAGAAAAATTCCTCCTAATTACATGGTGCTGACTCGTTAAAAAAGGCATTAAAAACAGGCACTAGGCAGGCGTTCTGGCAGCCGAGGCACAGAGGGCGAGACGGTGGAGCGGGAGGGGGCACGGGCACGTGAACGGCCAGTCAGAGAACTGGGCACAGGTGACGCACTGCAGGGCAGTATCGGGGCCGTAAGCAGTGTCAGGAAAACACCGACAGGGATACGGGGCAACGAAACGGCCGAGGGCGTGGAAGAAGGCGGCCCGCCCAACCGGATGGGTGACTGAGGCCCTGCGGGAGGGGTAAGTGATGTCACACTCACTCAAACGGGAACTCTAGGAAAGCAACAAAGGCATGAATTACACCCAAAATAAGACAGACATAAAGAGGGCGGCTGAAGTTACTAAAATTAGCAGCCGTTAGCTGTTCAGGTGTTTATACTGGCCATCGTGAGGGTGGGGAGGTTCATGATGGGTGGTGTGGCTGCAAGGGAAAGGGGTCCTGAGGTAAGCCCCCCCCCCAGGGTTGATGAGAGGAGAGACAGGCCCCCAAGATGTTAACCTTTGAATCTGAGGGGAGCTGCAAAAACCTCATTCAGCCGAGGCGACAGTAGCACTGATCGGGCAGCAGCAATGCATGCTGGGAACGTCGCTGGTTTGACAAGTGAGCCGACATGGCCGACGAAGGAAGCAGACTGACTCTCCGCCACAGTGATCGGCAATGGAGCCGCCGGCGGGCAGGGAGGCCGCGCCCACGCCGGCGGGCACACGACGTCTGCAGGGGCGCCATCTCATGCAAAACGTGGATGCAAACGTCTGGTGGAACCATGCAAACGGGGGTTTATGGCGGAGGATGAGCGCAGGAAGGTGGCGAGCATGGAGAGGGACGCTGGGGAGGAAAGCGGGCTGCGTGAGAGTGTCTGTCTGGATGCAAGAACAAGACAGAGATCGTGCAGAGCGGCAGTGACGTGAGGCGCATACACACACGCAGCAATAACACCTTTGGGGGGGGGGGGTAGATTCTTTCTGGTGGGAGGAGGGTTCTGCAAGGCTGAGAAAAGAACACTCAGAGCATCCATTTCCTCGGTTTTTTGTGCCCTGGGGCAGCTGCTGTTATGCGCTAATGGAGATGCGACCAGCAGGGGGCGATGGGCATGGCTGCAGCCACAGCAACCATACATTGCTATGTTGTCGTTCATGGACTGTGGGTGTCCTGTTGTAAGCAGGTACAAGGCTGCTTGGGGAGGGGCATGAGGGCTCCCCTTGTTCACTCAGCTAAAAATAAGTCTTTTCACCCAGTTCTGTTATGTGTCTGGCTGTGTTGCTCACCAGCATGGTGGGTGCTGGGATTAGACCACAGGCTCACTGGTGGTGGCGGGGGGGGTTGAATATGCTGTCTAGCGACTCGATGACAGTTCCTTCCCAATTGGCAGCACCTGTGCAGAGAGACGTAACTTGACCCCTCCTCTGGCAGCAGGCAGCGCCAGTGACCTCACGGCCCGGGTGGGTGTGGGCTCCGTGGCTTTCTAAGATTACCCTGGCGGGCTTCCAGCTCCACGGCCAACGAGGAAAGCCCCCACCTTCCGCCTCAGAAATGGGGGAGGACGTGGAGGTGCGGGAGCTGTGAGGAGCGGAGCAGAGTGGAGCAGGCTGCTGGGGGGCCTGGTATTCCAGCAGTTTGGCGCTGGGGGGGGGCGGATGTCACACTTCTGGCCGTTATTCCCACTTTTATCGGTTTGATCAAAGGGCTTGGGATAAAGCTCGCTCTTCAGGAAGGCCGGCGGACCTGCGCGACGGAACGGGTGATTCTGCTGACACCCTCGGGGTGCGACGGGTAGGTTTGCTGAGCAAACATATAAAATAACTGACACGTTAGTTAACAACGAATGGACTGGAACCCCCCCCACCCCCCACCCAGCCCAGCACTGTAGTTCAGCTGTTACTATCTCCCTTACGGAGCAAAAACATGCCACACGCCATCAGCGAACCCAGTTCTGTGTTTGGGGGGGGGGGGGGGGTGGTGTCTGTCCCTTGACCTTTTTTCTGTGTCACGCCGATGTTTAATTGAGCGATGGGGGGTAATCGCTTGGCCCAGGCAAACGGTAGCAGGTCCACACTTTGCCCCCCCCCCCAAACCACCCCAGCATTTCTAGGGGCAAGTGCCTGCGTCCACTAAGGTCCGCAAATCTCACCAACCGCAGAACTGAGGGAAAAAAAAAAAAAAACTGGAGAATTCTTGGGATTTCACAACACAGACCAGGCTGGATGTTGCCCGCTTCAGTGAACAGGAGAGGCATCAGTAGGCACGATGACTGGGCATGACCAGCCTCGACGAGCGAGCATGTGTGCTGGGATTATTTATATATCACAACTATAAAACTTAAAGGAAAGGAGCAGTGGGTAAAACAGCGAGATAAATGAACGACTCCGCAGCCGAGCGAAATCACAGACGCTCAAGACTGACAGTAACTCCTCTCAACCTCGACAAGAAGACTAAACACACCCTCCCGTCTCAGACAAAACCATCCCGTCAGGATCCTTCATTCCTCCACGTGGAAATTCCATCCTTAACCAGCCGTCGCCTTCTCAGTATTTCTCTTCACACCTCGAGGACGGAAAACCAAACAGCGGACTGAGAGACTTTCAGTGTCAATGGCGTGCTGGGGGCCGCAGATGGGGGCAGGGGGTAATTAAGGCATGTGACGTCACAAAAGGTCACCTTTGTTCCTTACATATTCGTCTCACCACTAGCAGATTTTACGAGGAAACACTCATTCCTTTGTAAGACAACCCTGTTCACCATCCATTGGTGTTCGGGTGTTGAACCGAAAATGGGCGCTAATTTTCCTGTTGCGTTAAGCCTTACCCGACAGTGGCCAATCGCTTTGGTTTACAGACACTGACCTCACATTTAACCAGTGACCCCGACGAATCACACTGGACTGGGACAAAGTGTGACACGCTCACCCACAGACAGCAGCCAATCAGGAGAGCAGAAAGGGGAATGCAAAAAAAAAATAAATTACAAACACACAAGAGCAAGTTCGTTGCATAAAGTTGTGCAATCAGGACTAATACCAGATGCAAATTCTTTAAATAAACAGCGTCCAGTAAGCAGGGCTAGCATTTTAATTTTGGCTGTTCCCATTTCAGGCCACTTTATGATCACAGTTCGTTAGCATGAAGCCCACATGAGGGGGTCATGTCACAGGCAGCATGGTGTAGACCCCCATGCCTCCAGCACCTGACTAACGGTGAGTCAGGCCCAGGAAGGACGCGATGGCCAGGTGAGGCATACAACCCCCCCCCCCCCCCCTCCTGTCTGGGCAGGCGGGAGACATTCCGGGAATCTGCTGCCCCTCCCCCACCTCACTTTCACTGGATGCACCCCCCCCCCACCCCTAGCTGTAGTGGAGTTGTGGAAATGGCAGGTTGACAAGCGGGTCAAAGTCTGCCAGGTTAACATGCGCACATAAGCAGAGGCGCACACGCGCATTTACAGCGCAGGCCATCGCTGGCAGACCCGACACGCCCAGGACGCCTCAATCACACAGCCTACGTCTGCAGGCCTCCCTCATAGCTGCGTCTGTCTTACCCAGGATTAACATCTTCGCTAAGATGCAAACAGACTGCCATCCCCTGTTAAAATCCAGAAATGCACAGGTGTCTATTCTGAACACAGCACACAAGACCACAAAGACAAAAGCTGACTAAGTTGGGGAGTCCCATAGAGTGAAAAGAATATGTTAAGATTATTTATGACCTTCTAGGGGAGGTGTTGGGGGGCCTGCTCAATGCCTGACTGCCCCAATTTCGCAGACAGGCACTCGGCCGCGAGGCTTCTCTCCGGCGGCCTGACGCCACACTCGCGGGGAGGATGTGTGTGTGGTCAGGCCCTCACAGGCCTGCTGCGATTCACCCTGGCGGGACACATTAGCGCTTCATTCGCGAGCATCTCCCCTGCCTGCCATCAGCCATTTCGGCACATCAGGGTCCCAACAGGAGAGCTCAGACATGTAGCCAAGGCCCCATTGCATGCTGGGAAGGCAAGAAGACCCCTGGCATTCCATGTTTACCTTTATTCCTTGAGAGCTTGTGTCACAGTCAGACAGAGGTTAAATTGCTTAACTGGCTTATAAGCAGGTGAGTGTTCGTTCCACTGGCAGTGCGCAGCTCACGGGCAAAACGCAGCGCATGGCGGCCGGGAGCAGGAGGCGCTCAGACTTGCTGACTCACAGCGATCCGCAGCTGCCGGTGCTTCCAGGAAAGTGCGAGGCAGTCGGCAGATTCCGTCGCTTGCACAACGCGCGGGGGGGGGGGGGGGGGGGTTGGCTAGCACGCAGGAAACAGCGCACAAGGGTGATGGGCTGGACTGTGGGATAGACACACAGCCGCGGGGGGAGGGGGGGTGGGGGCAGGTAGAAAGTGGATGAGAAGACTGGGAGGACATAGACAACGAGAAGGTACAGGGAGAGCCAAGAGAAAAAGAGGAGTAAAGACAGAGGGAAAGATGGAGAGACAAAGAACAAAGAAAGAGAGGGAGGGAAAATGAAATGGGGGAGGGACGGCTCCCCTATTGCCAGGGAAGGTCCTCCTCCAAGCCAGATCCTGCTGTCCCAGTTTGCTCTCGAGATCAATCCCACTCTGCTGGACCGGGGCATCACAGCTGCAGAACACCTGCGGGTGCAGCCACACAGCCAATGCAGTGCAGTGCAGTGCAGCACCAAGCCCCCAGCCGTGCGGCTTCTAGCCCTATGGCCCAAGTCCAGGAGCCTTTTAGCACAGCGGCCCCAAGTTCAGGAGCCTTTAGAACAGCGGCCCCGAGTTCAGGAACCTTTTAGCACAGCGGCCCCGAGTTCAGGAACCTTTTAGCACAGCGGCCCCGAGTTCAGGAACCTTTTAGCACAGCGGCCCCGAGTTCAGGAACCTTTTAGCACAGCGGCCCCGAGTTCAGGAACCTTTTAGCACAGCGGCCCTGAGTTCAGGAACCTTTAGCCCAGTGGCCCCTAGCCCAGCACGCCTGAGAACACAGCATCTCACTACCGTATAGGAAGGGATAGCCGATGATCACCACACGGTCTCCGTGTTTAACTACCACCCTCGACATCATGCGGATTGCGCCGGTGACTCCGGTGAGGAGATTTAACCGAAACACCAGCATGCTTGGCCCGTTCCTCCAAAGCATGGAGCGCCTGAGCCGAAACAGGGTTTATCATTCTGAGGACACACACCTAACAATCTCCATCCCTCTCCAGGCAGCGATCAATCCAGGGGGTATGAATAGAATACTCATATATTCGGGCTAGAATATTCCACCCCACAATGAGGCTTGGAATTCCACAGGAGGGCTATCACATTCCAAATGTGGCCACAAGTGTAGCTTCAAAGCCCATTAAAAGATGTTTGTTTGTTTATACATTCATGTGTTTTTTAAGAAAAACAGGCAGGGAGAAGCTCATTTTAAGCACACATCCTCAGAACCATCTCCCCCTCAGACTATGGGTCGCTCCGAAGCGCGGCGGGCACCAGGGGCGGCGTCGAAGGTCGACTGTGCCCAAGAGGGAGCCCAATGCCAAGATGGCACCCCAGGACGCCCTTGGGGCTGCCGAATCGCTCGGCTCAGTTGCAAGTTTTAATTAAAGCTGCTCCAAATATTGAACGACGACTCAGTCGGCAAACGCCAAGAACTGGAGAGGGTTTACGGCAAATGGGGTGCATTCAGAGGATCAAAATGGGTCAAATTCCAAAAGGATCAGCGACTAATTTAAAACAGAGGCGGGGATTCATCCAAGGTCTCCCATCTGTGGACTTAGATGCTGACAGATCACTCTTTCCATGGCCGGTAAGAGACCCGGCAGGCCTCCAGATTGATCGATACGACCTTAAGTAATTCATGGTTTTGTGCAATATCAACAGTTTTTACCAGTGTTAAGAGTGTTAACGCCCAATAGCGCACTGTGGCCTGGACGCCGTTCACCCCCAGCCTCCAAACTGACCAGGCCCCCCCTCCCCAACCAAGAGGAGCTTGGGCCCCCACTAGGCCACCCAGAGAAATTCGAGAACATCTAGAGAAATTCTACACTTCCGTGAGAACACAGCGAAGAGGATCTCGATCACCAGCTATGGGTCTTTGTGGCGCAGAGGCACCGGGACGGAGCTGGCTAGGTTTGTGGAACCAGGCGCTCCTTAATTACACAAAAAAACACCCCTTTCTCTCTCTCCTTGTGCCTGTACGTGTGGGTTGAAATCTTTCCATCTGGTTCAAATAAAATTCCAATGAATGAGTGAGGTGTCTGAAGCTGGGGGGAAGGAGGCATCTCCAGATGTCAGCTTGACGCTCCAGAAAGCCAGTGCCGACGGATTTCCTGAACTGACAACACAGGAAGGAAAAACAGAGGAAAGAGAATGACGTGTATCAAGCCGGAAGAGAGACCAGCCACAAGCGAGATCCTCTTGGCCAGGATCGGCCAAAACGCCGCCGTGAGTAGCATCTACGGGTGGATCTGGGCCGTGAAAGATGACATGGATGTCTGTGTTCGTCCTGGACCTCTCAGCTGAGCCATAGGGCCCCTCCCATGGGAGCGGCAGGAAGATCTAAAAGAGAGCTTTAATTCCGTCTCTGTCCCTCCCTCTCCACCCGCGACACCCACATGACCGCCAGGTGAGATCACTCCTCTGACGCAGGGGGGGATTGGCAGCCAACCTGTTACAAACACCGCTGGGTTTCGAAAATGTCTACATCATACAGAATGACTGGGGGCGGGGTCCTGTTGGGGAGTCCCATAGAGTGAAAAGCAGCCAATCCAGGGAAACTAAGCACAGAGGAAGCACAGGCGCAGAGTGGGAATGAGTGAAAGCAGGAACTTATCTTTGTAAGAGTGAATGAAAGGTGACCTGCCCTTAGTAAATATGTTCCCTCAAATATAACACACACGCACACATACACATGCTCCCAGCGATGCGTAAGAGTTACTCATCCATACACTTATGCAAGCTGTGGTTTTTTATTTTTTAGGAGAACCACGTTAACCACTTGACTTCATAATTTCCATTGGAGAGAGAAAGAAAAAAAAACTTGACAACCTAAATATTTCTCTCTCACTTCTCTGACTACATGCAGTTTCGCAACACGCCTGAAACGCGGCAACGCTCGGAAAACGGGCAGCCGAAGGAGGACGGAGAAAGTGAGCGAGCAAACAGACGAGTGACTGAGGGAAAAATGGATGGATGAAAGCCATCGCGTCCTCAGGAACCAAGATCTTGGCCGGCACAGACGGGAAGTGCGTTTTACTCAATCCAGAGGTTTGAAAATCCAAATCATGTCCCAGGCTGGCTGATGACTAAAGCACCTCCTGTCTCCGCCTAAAGCCAATGCAGGCTGGCCGTATCAGTATCATCAAATACATCCCAGTGAAACCGGTTTCACTTGGCACAGCGGACCCAGAACCAGCCCTCAAAATGCTTACTTGCCTCAAAATACAACTCAGAGTGAAAAATATATTCAAAGAGAAACGTTATTAAGAGATAAATAACCCAAGGACGTAGCCTGTGCAAGTTAAAAGCATCATTTAAAGTAATTTCCATAAATACACTGAAAAGAAACATGTATCCTAGCCACCAACGCCAACAGAATAACAAAGTCCAATCAATAACTGGCTTTAAAAATTCAAGGAAATTGGGGGGGGGGGGGGGTTAAGCATATTCACCACCACTAGCAATATTCCCATTTTTTAATTTGCTGTCAGGCTTAATGTGTATTTCACCGACGCCACCCACTGCCCTTCCCTTGCTGATATCATAGATATTTATACACAAGCAAGCTTAAAAACACGCAGCCAGGTGACATCCGCCCGCACCGGTATTTTTTTCAGCTAAAGCGCTGAAATGTCTGTGAGACTGGTAGTTATGTGAAGCCCAAATGACAGAGCCGTGCAGGCCTCATGCCTCCGACCATCATTTGCCCCTGTCGCTTTGTAAATATTTTCCCTGACAGCTGCATCTCAGTGCACAGGGAGGGAGGGGGGTACATCTTGCTGGATGCAAATGAGTAAAGATGGGTCGGCACCGCAAGGATGGGTCAGCACAGAGATACATGGAACAGGGGCGATCTGGAAAGCACTGAGCCCCAAGAGGGCAAAAATAAAGCCCCAATAATAAATCAGATCCAGTCTCCGCTTTTTCACGGATAAAGCCGAAGGCTTCAGCGATCCGAGATCGTATTTCCAAAGGGGAGAGAGAGCATCATGCGGCAATGGAAACAAAACGCGCTATATCCATCTTAACGGTTAACAGCAGCACTTGTATATATAAATATTTAGACAAAACGAGCCGTGCCGGTTTAAAAACGGGCCATAATCCAGAGGATGAGTTTTTTTCCGCCCCTTTTTGTCGCAGAGCACTAAAGATTTTAACGACACATGCCGGGCGCCGTGTAACGTCAGCAGCTACGCAGGGTGGAGACCGAGCAGCTGCACCGTTATCATCATTATTTTCTGTCCGAAGCACACAGATATATGCAGACGGCGTTTATATCCATTGGGGTCCAGTTATCTTGCGTTTTGTAAATCAATCCAACATCATATCGCGTTAAAAATGAGGAATTAATAGCAATTATTCGGAATTGCTTGCGCGAATACACGCCCACATTGACTATTATAGCAGATGCACATGCGAGTTACCGGCGAATGGCGAGCAAACAATGCAGTGGCTGCTTCAAAGGGGCTGCACAGGCCGGGGAACATCCGCGGCGCTTTCCTGTGTCAGTCCCTCCGGCACACACCCCTCGGATCCCAAGGAAAAAACACACACAGCAATGCAGCGGAGCCGGTCGAAGCGATTTATCGGCTCCCAGGTTTAAACACATCATTACCGGCATGATCTCGCCAGCAGTCCGCCGCCGTATATTTAAATATATATATATATAAAACACTCCAAGTAGGCTTTTAGTACAGCATCAGCTATTGTAGTCTCTACGACGAATAAAAGGAGAATGCCGTTTTCGATCCAATACTTCTAAATGTTTTAAAGGATCTCTAGGAGAGGCTTTGTGGACCATCAAGCCGCAAAATGAAGAACGGTTCCGTAGTTCGCCGCATTTTAACCTGCGACTGTTCAGAATGACAACGCCGTTCCCGGTGTCGGTCAAACCCCGAGCGCGTTAAAATCAAAATGTATATTCAAGCCACGATTACTTACTGTCAGCAATCCAAAGGGTTTGTTTTTCGATAATGCTTCTCCCTGCTTCCCGGGAAAGACACTGGCAACAATGGATTAAGAAATGTTGGTGCAGATCCAGCCGTTAATTGAATTGCATGTGTCAGACTCGGTAAAAGCTCGGGATTTTCACGAGCGCCGGCGACTCCCTGGTTCCGTGGCTCGGTACGCAGAGGACTCACGTCCCCACCTCCATTCTCAGGCGGACGGGAGCACGGATTGCTGCTGGGCGGTCTGTGCGTCTGGTTTCCTGTCCACCCCAGAAATCAACAAAAGCCAATAATACAGCGTGGCTAAACCGTGCCACGAGTAACGCCCATCGGTGCTAGACTGCCCTCATCTGGACGGGTAGAGACAAAGCATTTAACACACAGTGGAATAGATGATTATTCTTCTTGACTGAACTACGAATGTTTAATGAGCGTTGCACTATTCAGTGATATACTGACGTTATTTTGCAATTGATGTTGCACATATCGATACATTATTTATGGATTAAATCAATAATAATAGCAATTAGATTTATTTGTTAAACATTGTAATGTATGCATTCAAATTAATGAGTTTATTTATGTCGGACTGCAAGTTGCTAATAGGGTTGTACAGCGTATTATAGATGCAAATTTAAATGTTGCTTTTGAAACTAATGCACCCGGGCCAAAGTTACCAAGACGGGACAGTCGAGAGGAAATCTTGATTTGAGTTGCGGCGTGCGGTTTATTTACGTCCTAAAGTTAATAAGGAGATCAAAAAAATGACTAATATTTGTTTAAAAAATTCAAGGAATGGTAAAAGAAGATATTCACGGTGCAAACAGGTGGACTCGAGTCTGATTGTAATTAATGAGGGCTCCAATCCATTAACTGAGGCTAACGTTACAGCTTTGTGAGGACAGGGCAGAGGTTAGCGCGGTTCTGGGCGTAAAATGACACGTGCGGCTGAAGGAGATGGTTTTGGGTGACATCATAATCACTCCCCCTGCCCCACAAAACCGCCACATCAAACAGGTCAGTGGCAACAGCACACCTTACCCCCTAGGCTGAGCTGTGACCACCGTATTCAGAGTCGTACTGATCCTTTGATCAGGGAAACCTTTGTCGCCTTTGAAACATAGAATGTCTGAATTCTTATAGAGGTTTTGTGTGAAAAGCATCTGCATAAAGCACGTGCTCCACAAGCTACAAAGTGTGGCGGGTTCTGCAAGGTCGTGCCACTCACTGGTGGGGGGGGAAAATGTATCAAAACGCTGGCTTACAATAAAAACAAGAACACGCGTGCGTCAAAACAGACGGGCTTTCTGTAGCTAGACCTCACACCCGCATTTAGCTCAAATGATGTGGACAGGGAACAAACTGTACAGTGAAGTTACCGTGACTGGGGCCACCAGTGCATGGGAAGAACCATTCGGGCACGTGGAGAGGGAGTGGCTCTAGTTTACGCAGAGTAAATGTTTTGTAACGACTATATGTAGACATATTTCATAGTACATTACATGGAAAACATCATGTCCTCCCAAACCGAGCCTTGCACTGTTAAAAAAAGAAGGATCCAGAAGCTGATTACAGGGGAGGCTAAATACTTCCCAGTCCCTGAAATTGCGGCATTGGTGAACACTGGCTGTTATGATTTGCTCTCTTTCACTTTTTATATATATATATTTATAAATTTAGCTTTCTAAATTTAAACATTCAGATTTTTATTTATAGCATGTCATGTATTCAGTTTTGTGTACTGCATCACTAACAAGTCCAGCAGTTTTTAAGAAAATCAGCATTTCCGTTCTGTGTGAATGTCCTTATATCTATTAATTTCTCCTTAGTCGAGAAATTAATTTTTCGTGGAGCTGGATAGCTTAATGGTTTGGTGATTGTGTTGCGGTTTTGGAGGACTTTGGTTCCTGCCTGGGGATGGTCACATAAATGCTTCGGGCCCTAGAGCGAGGCCCATAACCCCAGCAGCCCCAGGAACTGACTGACCCCTGCTTTTTCGCTTATATGTTGTTTTGGATAAAAGCATCTGTTAAATGAATTCGTGTAAATCTAGCTGTATGCTCCACTTAACCACACGCTGGGACTCTTATCTGCTTGTGAGTAAACTACCACTTTTGTGCAGCACGTGTGCCCTCTACTGTCTGAAATAGGTATAGTCATTTGTCTTTTACTGTAAACCAGGGGCGGGCAATTTTTTCCACAAAGGGCCGCTGTGTATGCTGGTTTATGGGATGACCTTTAGGTCAGCTGTTCAAACCCAGGTTTGAGGACTCTTCAGCCAATCAGTCCTCTAATCAGTAATCCAGTTAGGCAGTTGCAGTGAAAACCCGCATACACTGCAACCCTTTCTGGATAGGATTGCCCGCCCCTGCTCTAAACCAATGAGTAAATGACTTCTTAGTGCTCTGCTCCAATTTGGAAGGCTTTGGAAGGTGAATTGGTCTTTAAATTGTCTGTGGTTTGTAATTGTGTGAATAAGCTTGCACTCTGCCATGTCAGGCCATCCCGAATGTCACCTGTCTCTGTCCCCACTGCCTCCTGTGACAGGTTCCAGGTCAGGTTTCACTACGACCCGCATCTGGATGGATGGATGGAAGGTATAATTATTGCACTTCGGAAAATTCACATTGACATCATCCAGCGGCCATTTGGTAAATGGCTCTCGTGGTTCACAGTCACTCGTCCTTTTCCTGGCTGAGGACTCTGCGTCTTGTCTTTCTGCAAACCCGTCTGCCTGCTTCACTTCACCTCCAAGCCTCCCCATCCGCCAGAGGAAGGGCAGACGGCAGCTAGAGGCAGGACGGGCCTTTTCCAGCCTCTCATCTCATCCCTCTCCACTTTACCACTAGGGACAGACATGAGCAGTGAAAATCAAAGACTGTTGTAGATCCTCCTCATAAATTGAAACATGAAAGCTGGGGATAGCTGAGATCTGCACCTCCACCCTTTCAGAATCACAAAGATTTCAGAAGTCAATCACAAAGATATAAGGAATCTTTAAAGTCCCACCTGTTTAGATCTCATCTCTCATTATATAGTTACCATATCACCAAATATATTCCTAAGGTAAGAGACTAGACTGTCCCCCTTGACTGCTTCATGACCCGACCCCATCTCCCCCCTGCTTTACCTTTATTGAACCTCTGTTCACTTCTCTGTTACGTTCAGCCATCCCAACAGCAGCTCACTAAAAGGATCAAAGTCACCAACAGCTGGGATCCGCATCGCAAGTCCAGTCATTGGTTCATGCCGGGTCAGGCACGGCTAAGCCTATTGGACGCCGCCCCTGATTTTCCACAGCATGGCTGCCAGCACTGCAAGCCTCCGTCATGGCTGTAGCGAGTCCAGCTTTCCGGATCCCTGGAGCCCCGTCCGCCGCTGTAACCTTCATGCTCGCCTTGCTTGCACGGACATTGCACGGCTGCAGCAATCCCTGCGGGGCCGTCTTTGGGGATTTTCGAGGTGCGTCGCATTCTGCTGCTCCTCACGACTTCCCGGATCGTCAGCAGCACGTCAGCAGGATCGTCCTCCTGCGGGAGTCACTGTCCATGCTAGGCCTTCTCCCGCATGCGTTTAACAGACAGAGGCGAGTACAGAGCAGAGCACAGGGTCATCCGGGTGCGAGTACCTGACAGGAAAACAAGTCTGCGCATGAGCACAGAAGGTAAAGTGTTTATACAGGTATTGCTAACAATGAGGTAAAAGCTGAACCAGTTTACGTGTGTCGAGTATTTGGGCTGAGATGTTTCACATCTTCCAGGACCATGCCACTCTGTCCAAAACAGTGTTTCTCAAACCAGCCCTTCCACGTGAGTTGGGAGAGAGCAAAAATGTGCATAGTCTGAGGATCCATGAGAACTGGTTTGAGAAACACTGGTCTCGACAACCAGTGGTAAATATGATCCTTGCATGTAAAATTCCAGCCCCAGTGTGTGGATGGGTGTCCAGCAGGGGACACACAGAGGAGAACTGCACCTGCCGTGGACTTCTGCTCCCTGTGCTCATCTCCAGGGTCAGCAGACACAGTGACATACGTCGGTCTCTATGGTGATGGGACTCCAGACTCCGCATCAACTGGAAAATCCACATTTAATTTAAAAGACATCAAAGCATCACTGTATCCCTCCTGTCCTATCGAGTGCCCCCCCCACCCCACCCCACTCCACTCTGCAAATCAAATTCTATCTACTGTTCCACCCATATTTCTTCAGATTGAAAATACCAACTCATCTGAGGGGGAGGGGGGGGGCAATGTGGCAATGTATCATTTCAGCTGGCATCCTACAATTTATAGCCACGCCCCATACTGACTAAAAGTTCTCACTGGAAATCACTATTCGCAAATATTTCCACATGACATGACATCTCCCGTCCGCCATAGTTACGACATAGAACAGGCCACACGCCACAGTATATTTACATTTTCCCCTCTTATCTGCTCCTGCCAGCATCGACACCAACAGATCAAACCTATCCATGTTCATGTAATCAAGCATATAATGATCATCTATCAACACCCAGATCGTTTTCTTTTCTTCCAGATCAAACATTTAGATAATTGTACTGAGGCACCTTAACACGACACACCACACTGGCAAATCTCCAAGACTCACCCACTGCTCCCATCTCACCGCTGATTTGTCTCTTAGAAAATATCATATTTTAACCAACCCTTAGCACCAAGTACCATTTTGTAGGGGGACATGGGAGGATGTCCCCTCCCAGTAACCTACTGGTTTTGCAGTGTCCCTCATCCCTCAAGATCCAAACACTAATCAAGTTTCTTCTTCACTTCACACAGTGTCTCATTGATGGTGGAGAGTCCATGGGTCAGATGTAAGGATGATAAGGCAATAAAATGACAATTTATTTGCTTGTCATGCTGTCTTTCTCCCTGGGGGAAGCAAAGACTCACCTGCAGCTCTTCTGGACGTTTCTGAATGGGACCTCATCATCTCCAGGATCCCCCAGCACATCATGCAGGACCATCATCCCCGCTGGCCTGCAAGAAAAATGGTGTAGAATCACAAATCTCAGCTTTTATAGACTCACTGGCTGGGTAGAGATCAGTTGTGAATCTACACCATGACCTAGACGTGGCCATGGTTGTTTCACTGCCACTCAGCAATGGAAGCAGCCGAACCATGAGATCGGCTCTCATCACGGATTCTGGCACACAGGGTGAAATTAACCCCATTCTTGCTGCAGTGTACTTGGTGGGACAACTGAAAAAAATGAAATTTTTAAATTAAAAAAAAAAATGTACAAAAGTCTGTCTGTTCGGATACCTATAGGATTCGTAAATCGAGGTTCGTGTGTGCTCTGCATCACACAGCCGTCTTTTTTCTGGTCTAACACATATCTGTATGACGACAGTAGGGGGCGCAAGAATTGCTTTTTTGTGTCATCGCACTTCAGTCTTTTTAACAAGGGTCTTCAGCTGGGGGTCCTACTGAAAAATTTAGTAAAACGTCGCATTGTCGATACTCTCGCGTCCTATATCACACGTGTTTGATCTATTAGCGTCCAAATAATGAGCCCGATTATCTTTTTTTCTGAAAAAATAGAGACAAAAATATTATGACCGCAACCAGTTACTCAGTTATCTGTTACTGATAAAATGTAGCGTTACTGGCAGGGGATTCCTTTCCGTTTGCATTTGGTGGTCTCTGGTTTAGGAGAGGTTGGAAACAGTTCGTAATGTTATATATTTGTTTTTTATATATATATATATATATATATATGTTATATGTTTGCAGTGGTGGCTTGATGGTTAGGGTAGCGCACTTGTAATTGAAAGATTACGGGTTCGAATCCCCCACCAGCAAGTCACCACTGAGGTACCCTGTGCAAGGTACCATCCCCAAGCACTGCTCCCCGGGCGCTGAATTAGCTGCCCCCTGCTATGTCACATATGGGTCAAATGCAGAGGACACATTTCGTTGTTGCGCACTGTGTGCTGTGGTGCGTTGACACTGATCACTTAATTCTAAAAATTCTTTGTGGGTGAACGACCTCACTGTCAACAAATTATAAAACAAATTCGGGTTACTGCGCACCTGAGCGATTCACGAGTCACCCATGTCCCACCTGGGATTTTCCTGAGCGAGTCGTCAGCCATTTACAGTCGTAACATAATTTTATTCTATTTGATTACAGTGATAGCAAAGCAGACAGAAATGTTCTTAATTACTGGCAGTTGAAAGCTACAAAAGTTACAATTAATTATTTTATACTTTACTTAATCAAAAACCCTAAGTAAGATTCTAGTCAATTAAATTTATTTTATGAAGCCCGATTCCCACGAACAGATAAATAAATGATTCATTAACCTTAAGTTGCATACAAATTATGTATTACTGTAAGGGAACAGTATATATCGAGTTAAGCACAAAATTATTCATACCTCTGACAGATTTAGATTAAAAGTGATTTCTATGTTTTATTATCATTTTAAAGAAAATGGTGCCTGAAATTATTCAAACCGATTAAAAATAGTCCACAATGTTCTAGAACATTCTAATTACTCTGATTAATTGTGATCAGCTGTTTTGAATGAATTGAATAAGTACAAAACAGCAGCTGTCTGCAGTTGGTTTGTGGCACGTCATGGCTAAAACGAAAGTGCTCAGTGAGGACCTGGGGCAGCGCACTGTGGCTGCTCACAGCTCAGGAAAGACCCATAAGGTCATTTCCAAAAGTCCCAGTGGCCACAGTACAGTGTTTTTAAAAATACAAGTTCTACACTGTAGAAAATCTCACAGGGCGTGGTAGGAAGTCAAAAGTGACTGCACGGGCAAGTCTGTTGGTGTGAGAGGTGAAGTAGAATCCCAGGACCACCACCAAGGCCGTCCTGATGAACCCGGGTCAGGCTGGGGCTAACATCTCAAGGCAGACAGACCAATGGGTTCCGCAAACTGCTGGGTTCCAAGCATGCAGACCAAGGAGGACGCCACTTCTCCAAAAGAGGGACACAAAATCACGCTTAGCCTTTGCAAAAACTCATCTGCTCAAAGAAGAGACTTCTGGTTCTTCTGTTTTATGGTCAGACGAAAAGAAGATGGAATTTTTCGGCCACAACAATGTGGCTTTCGTTTGGTGTAAAATAGGGGAAGCATTCAACCCCAAGAACACCATCCCCACAGTCAAACGTGATGGTGGGAACAGAATGCTTTGGGGGTGTTTTTCAGCCAATGCATCAGGCTATACCCCCAATTATACATTGTCTTATATTGGGACATGCCTGTGGCATTTCCAGCCAGAAAAAAAACTTACTGGTTGAATAAAAATCACTTTAAATCTATCAGGGGTATAAATGATGTTGGGTTTAGATTAGATTAGATTAGATTAGACTTTATTAATCCCACAATGGGGAAATTCTTTGAGAAACAGCAGCAATAATGACAAAGACAGTACAAAAAAGGACAGGATCCATAGGATCAGCAAAAAATAACAATACAGATAATAAAAACAATAGAAAACAATTTCTAAAACTGTATAAATATATAAGTAAAAATGTAAGAAAAAAAATGTAACGTAATGTAAATGTGTACACACACACACACACACACATATATATTTTAAATTATTGGTGTGTATAATTTGCACAAACAAACCAAGATTTTTTGTTGCCCACTGCTGTGTGGCGACTTCTGTTTTAAAACTTCTTTCTAAACTTTATGCTAAAGTTTTTTTTTGGAAGTAAGACCAGCAAATAGTAACCACTGTCCATATTTATAAAAGCCATGTGTGGCAATAAATTTGCGATGAGTCTTCCAGTGCAACGTAGAATTCATTTCATACAGCATCCTGCTCCGCACCTCTACGCTCTCAAGGGTGTCCCGGTACAGAAAGGGTTTGGTATGGTAAAGAATCCTATCTTAAGATAAACTCTGACATAAACCACATGTTCATTAACACATACAGCTGCTCAACTCCGCTGTCACAATGGATTCTGGTGTCTAATGCGTGCGGATGTGGGAACGCAGAGTCTGCGTGTGGAGAAGCATGCGCCGGCCTTAGTGGAGAGTCTGCACCTGCTTTTGAGTTTATGCTGAAGCAACAAAAGGGCCGTGTGACAGACTTACTTAAGCACGGAGTTAAGGCTGATCTGTACGTCCGTGTACATGCTACGTAGCCACGTACCACCCTCACCATTTAACACGTCCTCAACCATTTAGTAGATCTTTGGTTCGCTGATTTATTTTTTTTTGTAAGTAGGTCTTAGTAAAATTCAGGAGGAAGGCAGTCCTGTCACATTCATTAACAGGGGTGTTATAAGCCAGTCAGTCCTCGAAAATCTGCAGTAGTTTAATAGTTGATGATGACTGGTGGTGGCATATACTTAAACATTCTTCTTCCAAAAATATTCATGAAACACGCGCAGGATGGATGAGTATGTTAGTATTCTTTGCTAATATTATTACTCATGGGATCTTCCACAGAGACTATAAACCATTTAAAAGTGTTGTAGGTGGTTTGCATTGTTTGATGTGTGTTAACAGAACTAACTGTCAACTGTAACAGGGCTGACTTTGAAAGAAAACTTGCTGTCAGTCCAGTGCTCTTGGTAATGGAACCGAGAGAGTTCCACCTATTACAGAATGCAGGTGTGAATGTGTACGAAACTGAGATGCATAGTCAGTGTAAACACAGGAAGCAGCAGGCCTGCTAACCTATTTAAGCTCAACCCAGAATAAAAGCTGAACAATTTCTGTAAGTATGGATCAATCCTGTTCTCTTTAATAAGAAATACAATAGCAGTAGATGTGAGATCCAAGTGATCTAACCTTAATGCTTGTGACTCAGCATTCCTCCATCTTCCAAATGCTTATTCTGGACTTGGTCACCGTGGAGACTGGAGCCTGTCCAACCCTGGATGCCAAACCATCACAGAACACATACAGTCACCCGCTACCTGCAAGACAGAGATGATAATTACCCTAAATGCATGCCTGTTTTCTTCTGGAGAGAACTGAGACCTGTTTCACAAAGCCGGATTTCTTGCTTAGCTGGGTAACTTGTTTGATTGACGGTAGTCTGGGCTAAATGCAAGTGGATGAAAATAAAGTCCATTTAGCTCAGACTACCCTAAATCTGTGAAGTTATCCAGCTAAGCAAGAAATCCTGCTTCGTGAGACCGATCCCTGGAGCACCGAGAATAAGCCCTGAATGACAAAGGGAAAACGTGCAAACTCCACATATGCAGAGCAAAAGTGGGATTCGAACCCCCAACTATGACAGCATACATCCCCACGAACCATCATGTATGCTAGTTATAGGTCCCAAGAAGTCTTAAGTACTTCTTAAGAAGTCAGCATGTCCACTCTTTTCTGTTTTCGGTGGGGGGGGGAGTTGACCTTGGACCCCCAGAGGTTTTTTTTCTCCCCACTTGGGAGTTTTTGGTTCCTCTCCTCTGTTGTCTTCTGGCTTTCTTTATTCAATTTCAATTCCTTTTTTTTCCCCGTTCTGTATCTCCCTCTACTTTCGTTTTATGTATCACAACACAACCCTGAAAAGCTCTTTGGGACAACTCTGTTGTGAAAGGCGCTATATAAAAATGAAGTAGGCTCAGTTGTAATATTAATTAAATGAAATGCATGAAATCATGGGCAAAACAGTGGCACAGTGGTTAGCGCTGTCAGTCCACCCTGGCTCCATGTGAGTGAAGCTTGCATATCCCGTGTCATCCTGGGCTTCCCTCTGAGCACTCTGGTTTCCCCCCACAATCCAAAAACATACTGAGGTTAACTTACCTCTGTTACCCTGCACGCTCAGCTAATCCAAAATAATCAATATGTAGTAACAAGGGCGTTGCTAGAGATTTCGGGCCCCATGAAGGCATATGATATTGGGCCCCCCAGACCAAGCCAGTCACTTGGGGGCCATATAGGGAATCGTCCTAACTGCCCCCCCTTACGGCGTTCCCTGTGTAGCCAAACCAATGACCATAGTTCAATAAAAGTGAAGAAAAAATAAATAAAACGCATTTAGTTAAATGTGAATTAGGTTAAAGGTTAAATAAAAACATGCAATCATCTGTTTCATGCTTGGAAAATTGCATGTAAACACAGAAAATCGCATTTATCAGGTCTGTATCCCAAACACACTTAAGTCATGTCCATGATCTTATGGACGTTTCCAGGGTCAAGCCCCTCTAATCTTAAAAAAGAAATTGTTTTTCTTCTTTATTTCCGCGCTTCACTTCTGGTTCCGCCTATCGTTTCTTGGAATCGGGTGAGCCGTGATGAGAAACTGATCTACGGGTTTTAGTTGCGTTGTTTTGATCTTACAACTTTGCTCTCATCCTTTGTCTATTTTGTGTTACTCGGTACTTGTATTACAATACTTGAGGCGTAAATGCTCGAAGACATTATCCGTCTGAAACCAGCGAAATAACCAGGAATGTGTTGCATTCTGACAGGCCCATGCCGCGCTGCAGCTTTCTGCTGGTGTCAAAGAATCTCCGATCCAACGGAAAACTATTAGGCGCGCTGCAAGGGGGGTCCCCGGGATTCCCCTAGGGGGACGCCTGACCCGGGAAGGGGGTTGGGGGGTCCCATCCTCGGCGGTTCCTTCAATGAGCACGATCCGCTTGACATCTGCGCGCTCACTGCCGCCGCCCCCGTGGGCTGACAGGAAACCCGCAGTTTCGCGGTTCCGGCGACGCTGCAGACTGGAGCAGGTGCAGCGCGCTTACCGTGGGATGCTTTACGTGTCTTTACATCCCGGTGAAAGCCAGTTTCCTGTTATCTACCGACATTGCGCCTTTGTTCCAAAGGCACTGATCTGAAATATAGGGCAGCCTATAAACACGGATTAACAAAGAGTGACCCACAAAACCGACACTTTGTGTCCTAACATTTAGTACAAGTACGACATAACAGAAAATCAGCAATCCTTCTGCAGCATTAAGCTATGTGCCAGTTTTATGGCAAATTTAAAAATGGGCGGTCTCGTCTTAAATAAGCAAAATAAAATTAGGCCTATGTAGTAACTCCTCAAATGGCACATATATACACTAGACTTTAAATCATACGCCCGTTACATTAAATCACATCAATCCATGTCAGTTCTCTTGGATTTTGACTGCGTTCTGAATGTCAATGAACAGGATTTTTTTTGCAGCCTATTGTCGGTTAGTTGTTTGGTTTAACCGGTTAAAATTGTTTCGGCAACATCGATTAGGGCGCAGCAAACGAATTAAAAACATACAATCAAACCCTATAAGACAGCAGGCCCATTTATGAGAATAAGAAGTAGCCGTATACTATAAATGTTTCTTGTTATTTTGTAAATACTGCGGCTGTTTCTGACTGAAAAGCCGCAACAAAAAATACCCACGGATGCATAGTTATGTTCATCATTATACAGCGAATTGTTGTATGTGTATCATTCGGGAACTGTAATTTTTGCGGTTTTTTGCGTGGGAGGGGGCTGAATGCATTGTCTAGGTTGTATGCACTGCTGCTCCGCTCATTATTCCACAGCAGTCTATACTATATAGGCCAGTCAGTCTCTGTACCTGAATGTGCAGCAGACCGACGGCGCTTTATCGGTCTTTCTGCACGGTGAGCGCTTCCGCGCTGCCACAGCAGCGTACGAGCGACTGACATCCCGCCGATCCGGACCCGGGCGTTAAATGGCCATCAGGCTGGGGGCGACAGTACCTGGGAGCCGAGGTGCAGGCGACATGAACCACGTGTGGATTATAACTCTTATACTCACTACCAGCCATTCCCGGTCCCTGACCGGCTGCCAAGGTGAGTTATGCCAAACTGGTACCCCTAATTTACAAAATGTTAGTAAGTAGGCTCAGAGCTCTCCGATTATAAAACACCACTTTTCACACTTATTTAAAACTTAATTGGCAACGTTGTCTTTGGTACTTCAACGTATGGATTACATTCGTAATTTGAAGTCGATCAATGGTTAATTGTACCATATTTAAGGCTAATTTACATTAATTCTGTCCCGTGCTCTGTAAGATCTTATACATTCTGCCTGGCATATGCACATGAGCACACAGTTAAACAAATACAGCTTTGCCCATTTGGTGAACAAATATGCATTTTATACACGTTTAGGCCTATACCCCTTCCATAATTTAAAAAATGAGTAAACGGTGGAATTAAGAGTAAATTTAAAGTTTTACCGTAAAGCAGATAATAAGAAAATATGACTGTAAATTCATTGTTTTATGTTTTGATATCTTTTAGCTGACTGAGGCAAAGTACTTTGTTAGCTGAGTAGTAGCAACGTTTCTTAAAAGTGTTCATTTAAAAATGAGAAAAAAAAATCTTTAAAAGCTATATAGACGCAGAGAAATAACTGATCTATGAAGGCATTAAAAATCTCACTCATGAACAGACAAGAGATAAAAACGTTAACACGCTCTTCGTGGGTGAATCATACTTTCTTTTCCACTTGTTTTTAGAGCCGCTGGCTTCAAAGCGCCCAGGCTGATTTGTCAGAAATGAAGGGCATAGCAAACGGCTCCTGGAGTCAGGCTGCTTTCATTGTAATGAACGTAATGCCGAGAAGGTTTATCTAAAGCATAGCTCTAACCCTCATTGCAATGCCTTAGAACTGTGCGGAAGGTTTTTAATGTCATCGATGGTGGTTAAAACTGAATTGATTGAAAAGAGGCACTTGCGCCGATGGGTTTACCTGGCTTAACTTTGGCTGGAACATTGAGGGGTTTGAGGTCTCCACCCATTATAGGGGAAACATGATTATTTGGGGGGGGGTTGTATTAGCTGGTTTTTATTTATTGGGGGGGCTACAACCCCCCCATAATTTACGCCCATGCCTGTCAGTATGCTGAAGGACAGCTTTTTATCTCCCCCAGGCAGCCCTAACCTCTTAGAAAAAATATCCATCGTCGACGCCACCATAAACGAGACCGTGATTGTCTCCTGCGGGGACCAAGGGAAGGACTCCTCTTCTGTCTTTGAATTGTTCAAGTTCGAGGCCAAGATTGCTTCCAGCGACTTCGGCGGTAACCAGACCAAGGCGGCGAACCGGACCATTGACTTTGAGGTGGCCTCCGGGAATCCTCAGTTCAGGCTGTACGGACCGATGGTCAACAGAACTGGGCTGTACACCTGCGTGCCAAGTAACAAGTCTCTGGAGCTGGGGAAGCACACCATAGTCCATGAAAAAGGTACATACACGTGCAGCACCTGGGCATCAGGTGGTCAGACAGGACCAGGAAGGTCTCCTCCCTCCCAGACCCTCACCCACACCCCGCAGTTTAGTCTCGGCCAGCAGGTGGCGCTGCAAATGCAGACCTAGCAGTCGACGAACAGGACCAAGATAGCGGAGGTTTCACCGAAATCGCGAAAATTGTTTATTAACTGGTGTCGGACTTCTAATGCCTACAGATTGTGAGAGGAAGAGTTTTTTCTCAAATTTAAAATTGCGTAGTATTGCGGCCTTGTACGCGTTAACAGCAAACTTGGATATCCGTAATAACACATACCGTTAAAAATGTCAGCTTCGAAAGGTTGGCATATTAATAAACCAACCCCAAAATAGCACATTTTAGTTTTCGAAGCCCCCCACCCCCCATTACCCATATGCTTCGAACGTGAGATTTTAATGGGGCACAAAATATAAACACTGGGGCACGTGCCCCGGTAAAAGGGGTCTAGCGACGCCCCTGGCTTAGGTCATTAAGCGGCATGATCTCTAACACAGTGAAATGAGTTGAAATTAATGTTAAGGCTTTTCCCCTGTACAACTTTATAAATGAAATTATCAAATTCAACTTGTTTCCTCAGCATTTCCTGCTACATACCCCAATGCTCACACAGTAAACCTTGTTTTACTGTTTAATTGGTGAGTTTTGCTGTCTCATTGATTTACAGAAACATTGTGCTTACTGCCCCAGAAGCGTAGCTGTTTACCTGCCAGTGAGCCCTGGCCCTGGCCAGCTGGATTTGTGTTGCTGATCATCTGCTGTCTGGTCATCACTGGCATCGCCATCAGGATTGGGGTGAGGGTGCAATACGGCTTCCACGCTGCACGCACTAAGACACTAAAATACCTCCCTTCAAAAGAGCATCATTTCTGCATTTTTGAGTTTTAAAGAGACATGCCTCTAACTGAATTTCATTTTGAATAACTTAATTCAACATTTAATATGCTTTTTAAATATGATCCTCTGTAGACTGTAGACACTGTAGTGAGATGCTGGAAACACATTCAGGCATCTTAACTGTTCATCTGCTTAGCTACACATGAAGGTAAATTCTGGAAGCGCTTTACATTAACGGCACCTTCATAAAGCATTCATAGAACATTCATAAGCAGCATGTAAGTATACCTTAACATCCGAACACAACTTAACTGCTTTAATATACATTATATGATTAGACTATTATAATGTTTATTATTGTCATATAATGCTTGTTATTAATGTATTTTATAGCTGTTTAAGTATGTCAGGATGTTAAGGTATACATACATACTGCTTATGAATGTTCTATGAATGCATTATGAAGGTGCAGGTAATGTAACGTGTTTCCGAACTTCTTGCCCTTGTCTCCGTGTTGTGTGTATAGTTGCATATAGTTGCCACCACATAATTCAGTGCTCGTATCAGCAAGCAGGCATACCTAATAAACTGGCCACACAGTGTATATTAGGGAATATTACATGCTTCAAAATGAGTTGAAATGGTTAAGGATGTGGACTGTGAGCTGCTTAGGTTCAATCTCCAGCCGTCAGTTGTCCTGCATATTGTGACCGAAGAACCTGTCTGTGTTCCAGCACAAACTCAACAGCAAGGACAGCAGCCAGAACGACTACATCAATATGAAACCCAGAGTAGTGACGAGTCACAAGAAGGCACAGCAGTCACGGAAAGCATGTCAGCCCTAGGGGCCTCTTTGGAAGGCGTCTGGCGAAAAGCCAGGAGGCCTGAAGGCGAACGGACGCTGTGAGACGCAGTCAGGCCCCAAGTGAACAAAAATACACAAATAGGTGAGAATCCCAGAGGAGGTGAACCTTACAGCAGAGATATGAACTGCTGAGGAATCCACACCTGAGCTACAGTCATCTCCCTGTCTTCTTAAAGGAAAATAATTTACTGTGCAACACAAAGAAGACTATTCCTGCAGTGAGTGATGCAAACTCTGAGCAGAGCGAGCCAGACGGTAACCAGAACCATCTTCAGAACTATCCTCAGGTCCATCTCCATCATCAGGACAGACATTCTCTAATTTATTCAGCATCGTTCCCTGAAGCGGATTAAAACTGAACAGTGATGCAGGTTGTTGTTTGTACTCATTTGTTTGTATATGTCAATAATCAAATACAGCCAGTGTTATGAGCCAGTGTGTGACTATCACTTGTGTGCCCTGTTTACATTCCTCGGGACGTCAGATTTTACATTACGATTTATAGCTTCGCGTAATTTCCATGAAGACTTCATTAGAAGCTGGAAATTTGTTTTTCTGCTTGGAGAACACTCCTCTTTTGCCACAAACACTATATAAAACAATTTAAAATATTTTAAATAAAAGAGAAGATTAATTAATATCATCCATCCATCCATCTCCAATTTCCCAGCCGTTTATATACTGAAGGGCCATGAAGACACGGAGTATGAAACACAAGGTAAGAAACCCCAGGATGAGTATTACCAAAATGTTTTGTTGGGGCTACCTGCAGAATTCCCATAGTAGATAAATCTTATATTATTCTGGTTAATGTGGCATCATGATTGCTAGTTATCAACCATTCTTTAAATCGATGCTTATTTAAAAACGGATTCTGTCGGCAGAACTCCTGACGCTCGCATGTTTACGTCAACATCAAACTCCAAATCAAGGGTTAGCGCGCCCCCCTATGGCCAATATCTTTTCACAAGTTTAGCCAAAACGTGTAAACGAATTCATATCTGCAGTCATTACGAATGCCTTCGCTCATCAGTTATTAATGAAAATCAACATTTTATCAGATATCAAAAATGTTGTACCCTTCGTTTTAAACATTTTCAAGTCAATGTAAACACTTTGATATAGAGTACAGTTATTACTTTTCTCTGTGTTCTGAGTCGAGTTCTGTAATACACCGGAAGCTGTCGTTAAATACGTTTTTGACCCAGGCATGTCGATGACAATAATTTCCACAAGTGGGCAGTATTCGCTACCACGATAAACACTTAGTTACGTTGCCATAGCGACACAGCACAGGACTTCCTCAAAGAGATTCTCACACCCCGACAATGCGTCATAATCAGAGCAATAGAAAAAAAAATCATTTATGATATTTTGTGTCATTTGTTCCAGGGATGACTGGAAAATAGTGACTTAAACCCCATTCTTCGTTTTTTTTTAAAGGAAATCCTCTTTTCTAGTGAAATTTGAGAGATATCGTGCTAACGACTGATCAGCATATACAATTTGCATAGTTTAACCATGCAAAATAACGAAAAAAAAATCGGAGACATTTAAACTGAAAATAAGATGTCCGTTTGAATGTTAAATTTGAGATTGATCAAATTCACAACTTTCAGATGTAGTGTGACAGCCTGAACAAGCTGAACGCTCCCACGTATGTGGCAGTTTAGGCGCTGAAAGCAATTGGGTATGCTCTAATTCTCATTATACATGTAATCTGGATATCAGACTGTCGTCATTCCATTACAAAAACTTATGGTTTATACGCCGTAAAGAAAATTGCTTGTAAAGAGCTGATTATATGTGTTTGTTAAATATTACATTCAAGACATTTACATTTGTTTATTTATCAGATGCCATACAGGTGACATACGGGTGACATACAGGTGCCATACAGGTGACATACGGGTGAGGCAGGTAACATATCAGAAACACACAGGTGTCAGATGCCAACTTAGACACCCGTGCTGCCAGGTTCAGCTTCCAGTGAGGGACTGGTAAGGTGCAAGTTAGCTGTGGGAGAGACAGCAATAAGGACACTGCGGAGGACCCTAAATTAGAGATGCTATACATAACATGTTGCTTAAACAATGCAAGACATGCACATATGAAACCATCATACGATATGTGGGCAAATACTGTGGTGGAGGGCAAAGTCCTTCACACTGCTCTCAAAATCCATTAGCAGCATTATGCTGATTGGATACAGTAGGTTGTTCATTCAAATCTCAAGGACGGGCCTTTTGCTGACACAGTGAGAGGGGTGCGGAGACCGGAGTTGTCTGTTCGAATGGATAAAGGGGTATTTTTGTCATGCAAAAAAAAAGAAATAAAAAATAAAACAGTAAAAAAACATAATAAATTGTATTTTTGCATAGCAGCAGAGGGTTTGGCAGCACTGGGGAAATTCCATCTAACCACAGGAAGGAGTAAAAAAAACAAAACAATCGCAATTATACAAGAAGCTGTGAAAGAACAGAAATATGCAGCATGAGAATATGACCATTTTAACTTAAACGGCCGAACCAGAACTGAAGCTACAGACAGCGTGCCAGATTCAGATTCTCTTATATGTAACCAATAAACATGCATAATACACAGCAGTACATAACAGTACTGACCCTGCCGCCTCCTCAAATGCCAAGAAAAACAACCTAATTCAGTTAAAAGCCAAACAGTGTTGCACACGACATAGCAAGCATTGTCTTATAGCAATAACTGCATTTGTCAGATGCATGTACATTTTTTTTTTCAGATCACCTGCAAAGCAACTTGTGAAACTGAAAAGCTTGCGTTTTTGAAATTGCTAATTATTAACTTGAAAATGCTGCTGCATTTGCCCCTGATGTGACCCGGCTGTAACAAATTCAGTACAATCTTCTAGCCAAATGTACAAAAATAACATCCATCCATCCATCCATCCATGACAGGATTGTGGAGAAGCTTGAAACCTTGGCACAAGGCAGTCTGACATCCGGCACAGGATGCAAACCCTGCTGCAATATTGGACAGGCCTCTGTGTTAAAATACTGTTGGCCTTAAGACTTCTGTGTATCTGTATCTTTTGGCACAGATTATACGAGTCACAACACCTGATTATGTGTTTTATAAATGAGTTTTGCAAGCAGTTTACCTCCCTCACCAAAATGTACAGTCAATATGAGTGCAGACATTTACAATCTGCAGGTTCTTGCAAGGTGAATACTATAAAGAATAAAAATGGATTGTATGAGGCTACAATTTTACTCCAATCACCATGTCATTTAATAGTATCAGCAAATTTCCTGAGAGGGACCCATAGGGGGCGCTCCTTGTGTCCTGTGTTGCCCGGAAGAAGCTCCAGGCCCTTGGTGACCCTGTACTGGATAAGCACTTGGAAGATCTTTGGCTGGATGGATGAACAGAAAGACTTCTAACCAGACGGCTGATATCGCCTTTATCAACTGGTGACAACCGACAGTCTCTGATTTCTACTAAAATTTAAAAGTACATTTTTAAAAAGTCTTGCTATTTGCAAAGGAAAAGATGCATAAAATGATGCTATAACCCATAATGAATGCAACATATAACCATGCATTTCCATAATATATTAAGTTTCAAAGTATATCTTAAGTAAAGCGTTCTTTCTGTATGACTGGTTTAATTGCACAATTAATCATTAAGCCACTAAAATGACATACTGTTCTCATTACTTCGTGCACATCCCATATTTCAGCCGATTTGCGAGGTTTTCAGTTGCACTGTGGCTCAGTTTCTCAGAATGTTTGCCTCCGATTATGCAGAGTCATTATATTGCAGGTTTTAACGATTTGCCATTTCGTCGCACATTTTGAGCTTTTCCCTCCTGCTCTCGTCGGAACGAAAGTCAAATTGCAACTTTCAGTTGTTTAACAAGAGGTTATTGACGGTAAGGCAGAATTTCAAATTACGAATCGTGCTTTTCAATGCCGGGAAGTTTGTGCATCCAAACAAAAAAAAGTGAAAACAACCCATTATCAAATGTCTTGCTTGAGAGTCAAAGAAATAATATCCAGTCAGTAGTGAAACATTATCCCCTGATGAGCCTGGATTTGTAAATGAGCAGTAACTTATGAACCATAAAAACAACTAAATGCTTTGCATTTACACGTGTAGGCCACTGTTCAGAAAAGACTGGTCCTTTGGTTAATTACAAAGGATTTGGATTAAGAGGATGACTTGTAAGATCCCTTTGTTGATAAACAATAAGAATTACTTGTTTGTTTCATAACAATGGCAAACATTACAAAGACAAATCTTTATTTCTTATCAACAGGTAGCTTTTACCGTCCTCAGGAAGATGTGGTGAAGTCACCTAGGATACAGACCTGTAACGGGAGACTTCATGCAAAGGGAAGGACCAAACCTGCAATAAAAGAGACAAGAGATGTGAGAGATGAGACAAGTGTCAACAGGAGAGATCACAGACAATGTGGGGGGAGGGGGGATGTAGACGTTGGGCTCCCCCCCAACATGTTTCACAAAATGACAGATTCAGAGACATTGCCTTAAAAGAGATGGCTTTTGGTGAGAAGTTCAAGACTCAGACACCGGAATTAACCTTTCATAATCTGGGTAAACAAGCATTCTAACAGACAGAAGCACAAAGTGAAGATGAACTGGTATTCCGCAAAAGATGCAATTGAATCCTGCACTTCACGAAATTCCCGGTTCCTCCCATTAATCTCTGGTGATCGATGTCGTAGGTGGAAGCAGGTCTGTCAGCATCTCGGAGCTCTAGGCAGGTCTGGCAGGCGGTTAGGTCTCTCCACAGGCTGTTACTGCTGGTCAGAGAGAACAGCAGCTTGGATGGGCTGGTCAATGTGTAAAGAAGGGCTCTAAACATACATCGGTGCTGACTTTATAAGCCTGCGAAAAAAAAAACAAAATGACCCAAATGAAAAGGGTATTTTTATTCTCTGTAAATCCACAAAAAAAAAATCTCACTCAGATGTGAGTATGGAAAAAAGTAGATATTTCCACACCATATTTCCACACCACAGGAAGTGAATGTAGCGAATCGGTTGATAACAACTTCAGCAATGAATCAACGGAGGACTGAACTTCCCACCGCTGCTGCTTGAAAGGAGAAATTTAAAGAACATCTTGTATAAATGTTTTAATTTATTCAACAGGCCTTTCCATTTCTGAAGAGAGAGGGTACCCACAAGAGTAAAAAAAAATAAAAAATCAGCTTATTCAATTTTAGCTTGACTGTCTTTCACTTACTCTCTGCTTTAGTAAGTATTTACCTGCTAATTTCCAAGCAGATCTGCAGATGCTGGGATATAATTGTTTAAAATATTATGAAATCATGCAGATAAATAGCAGGGCAAGCTGAGCAGCCCTGTCAAATTTACATGTCTCCAGTGACAGAGGGCAGAGCAGTCAGTGAAAACATGAAGTCACAGGCAGCTAACTAAAGGCAGCTACAGCCCAGACAGATACAGCCCAAACAGCTACAGCCCAAACAGCTACAGCCCAGACAGCTACAGCCCAAACAGCTACAGCCCAGACAGCTACAGCCCAAACAGCTACAGCCCAGACAGCTACAGCCCAAACAGCTACAGCCCAAACAGCTACAGCCCAAACAGCTACAGCCCAGACAGCTACAGCCCAAACAGCTACAGCCCAGACAGCTACAGCCCAAACAGCTACAGCCCAGACAGCTACAGCCCAAACAGCTACAGCCCAGACAGCTACAGCCCAGACAGCTACAGCCCAAACAGCTACAGCCCAAACAAATACAGCCCAGACAGCTACAGCCCAGACAGCTACAGCCCAGACAGCTACAGCCCAAACAGCTACAGCCCAGACAGCTACAGCCCAGACAGCTACAGCCCAAACAGCTACAGTCCAGACAGCTACAGCCCAGACAGATACAGCCCAAACAGCTACAGCCCAGACAGCTACAGCCCAAACAGCTACAGTCCGAACAGCTACAGCCCAGACAGATACAGCCCAGACAGCTATAGCCCAAACAGCTACAGCCCAAACAGCTACAGCCCAAACAGCTACAGCCCAGACAGCTATAGCCCAGACAGCTACAGCCCAGACAGATACAGCCCAGACAGCTACACCCAAACAGCTACAGCCCAAACAGCTATAGCCCAAACAGCTACAGCCCAAACAGCTACAGCCCAGACAGCTATAGCCCAGACAGCTACAGCCCAAACAGCTACAGCCCAAACAGCTACAGCCCAGACAGCTATAGCCCAGACAAATACAGCCCAGACAGCTACAGCCCAGACAGCTACACCCAAACAGCTACAGCCCAGACAGATACAGCCCAAACAGCTACAGCCCAGACAGATACAGCCCAGACAGATACAGCCCAGACAGATACAGCCCAGACAGATATAGCCCAGACAGATACAACCCAGACAGATACAGCCCAGGCATTGCAGAACAATGTGCTTCAAGGGAATCATCTGTTCAAAATCCTTGCTAGTATAAATACGCATCGCTGCATTGGTCAGCAAATAACTTATATTTTGGAAATATTTCAGTTGATTTCTTAAAGTTTCCATTGACTCGTTTTTAAAAGGATTTCCAGAAAGGAGCGGAAATGAAAAGAAGGATGGATGGATGCCCTTGACTATCTATAACTGTGTCTGCTCTCTGAAAACGGTGTGAGATGATAAAAAGGATGTTTGCAATAATGTGTGGCTCACGCTCACTATTATCTGCACTTATCCAATAGAGTTCAGAACCAGCAGCCAACACCGTGCGACTTGGACCCCAACTGACATGTATCGCTTAGTTCTGCTTTAGGGAAACTAATCCTGAGGCTTTATGGATGTACTGAAGAGAATCTAAGAGCAAAACATACCATCTATCATTTTAGAATTTCTGACTGGCATTATTTACATCTTCATATGCAATTAAACTTCATAAATGATCCTTTAAAAAAAGCATAGATGTTATGTAGATACACACACAACTGGGCAAGAATTACTGCCATTCTCTATTTCTGCTCTACACCGTAGATGAGGCTATTAGCATTTAGGAAGGAGGCACCTTAGTGGACTGGACATCAGAGGATTTTTAGGAAAGGCATTAAGTTTTTCACGTCTGGTCCGTTTACTTCCTTCAGCCCGCCTCGCCTCGCGATCAGTACCATCCCCAAAGAGGTTTATCTTTTCCACTTGGTGATTTGCTGTCAGTTTGCTCGGCTCTGGGCACACACAGGACACGCAGGTCTCAGCTGAAGGACCCTAGTGAGGTTAAGATGGAAAAAGGGTCAAAAGTCTGTCATATACCTCTTTTTTTTTTTATCACAGAAAATATCGAAATGGTCTGGAATGAGGGAACAAAAAGAAATCTCTCTTTTTTTTAATTAGCTTGAAATCAGTTCAAAGAAAAACCTCAGAATCAGTTAAATGTTCCAGTAACACGGCAATGCAGTGCTGACAGAGAGCTCCTGCTCGTCTGGCATATTTAACATTTTCCGTGTGGTTAAGGGTTCATAACCAGCCCAACTGCGTTAGCAGTATTATAGCAGCGCGCGTCTGGCATGTACTTTGGGCTTCCTGCACGGCACTGCAGCGCGGGTGTCGTCACTCGTATAAAAAAACGGCGTGTATAAAAGTCCAGCGTGAGCGCTTAGAGAGGTACCAGAAAGCACCATGAACCTCAGGCTGGTTGCCCTGCTCAGTTTGTGCGTCTCAGCCCTCAGAGGTGAGTAACTTTCCTTATAGCCGATGCGTCCAGAGAGTGGGCAGCGTTGCCTCTTTAAATGCAGGGGCAGGTGTTTTTCCTGTTGTTTTTAATGGGGGGAGCTGATGGAAATTGCTTTAGAATACATTCAAATAAGATGGGGGTGGCGGAAAGTTTTACATTCAAGTAACCCCCCGAAAAATACATGTAAATAAAATATTATAATCAACAATGGGAGGCAGTTCATTATCAGTTTGCCATTACAGTTCACACACCCACCTATGACCATCTTGATTTTACATATTCAGTAGCTGGGCCCCAAAATCCATGGTGACCAAGTAACTGAGAAAGACCAGGCCCTTCTGATGGGCTCAGTTGTGGATATATATTATGTTGTCTTATATCATGTTATATAAATAAATTCGTAAACATTAAACTAAGGCGTCAGTGCACTTTAATGATCATATATCTATTCAGATAAATAGAGAAGTGAGACTGTGTGGTTTGCTCTGTTCGGACCAGCTTGAGGTATAAGGTGAAAATGCGTAATTGTGAAACTGGGCAGCAAATAGGCTTGTGGTTTTAGGGCTGTGACCAAAGGGCTTACCGCTTATAATTTGGAATGGGCTTTGCTCCAATACCCACGTAAATGAGGTCACCACATGATTATCAACGTGCACAAAGCCGGCTGCTCACGGACACCTTCCCCTCCCCAGCCCTTAAAGTGTACCAGCCCTATCGGATCCACGGCAGAGATGGGCAGCTCCAACTCAACTGCTCCTACCGCCTGCACGCCAGGGTGGAGGAGGTCCATGTGACGCTGTACCGAGGCATGCATGGTGACCAGAGGGTCTGCAGCTCCACCCTCAACCACACCGCCTCTTGGCAGCCCCTTCAGGCCCAGCAGCAAGGTCTCATCCACTGCATGGCGGAGCTCAGGCCATCCGGGGTGGTCCTCCTCATCTCTGGCCTGCAAGTGGAGGACACTGACTTCTACCGCTGCATGGTGGAGGTCTTGTACCCACCTCCTTATCAAAAGGGAACTGGGAATGGGACTCTGCTTCACATCCAAGGTTAGCTGACATAATGCTTCTGACCATTTAGGGCCTGGCTCATGCTTCCCCAAAGGGTTACATTGACATTTAAGGATTCGAAATAGCAGCAAATTTATCATGCAATCAAACAATCATGGTACCTGTAGTGAGACCACCAACTCAGACCAATCATCTTATGTTCCAAATGTTTTAGGGCTCCTGAACGCCCTTTACAGTGTCACTTTCACGCATAGAGTCATGAGTTCAGGCTTCAGCCCTCCAGTCCAGCATGAAGTCGCCCAGAACCCTCGACTGGGACCGATACGGTGCCGAATAAACGCGGTACCCTGACTTCAGGCCACCTTAGAGCGCGTTCCCGTCGGAGACGCGCAGAACCCTGGCAGCCGCACTAGCGGTCCTGCGGTTTCGCGCTGTTGTGCGCATTGCGCCAGAAGGGGTGCCCCCGAAGGCGGCGGCGCCCGATCGCGGAACGCACGCTCACGTCATTCGCGGCAGAAGTCAATGTTGCCGTGTGGACGTAATGTCACCCCTATTTTGTTCTTCAGGCATGTTTTCCCCGCAGAGGTCTGATAGTTTCAGGGCAAGGCGTAGCGCAAGCACACGAGGCAGCACTTGGTCAAAACACAAAACACTTCCTCTGCTTATCTGGGTGTTTTTCTTACTTATTTGAGTATCAAATATAGACTTAAAGAAAAGTATATAGTTTCTTAAAGTTCTTTTACAGTTTTAACTTACCCCCAATGTAATTTTTCTTTAATATAAGCAATGTCAGTCACGCACTTCTGGGTTTCCCTCGGGTACAGAAATCTGCCCTCATGTATACCGGTCCTTCGGTTCTATGCTGTGCAGCTACTGACATTTTCCCCCCGTAAACCCTCCAGAGACACCCAGCTGCCCCGAGCCCGAGCCCCAGACAGAGGAAAGCACAGAGGACCCCACGGTCCTTATTCCCGCCGCGATGATCGCGGTGATCACCGTCTGCATCGTTATCATAGTTGCGGTCATCGTCAAGGTGAGCCCCGCCGGGTGTGCGCCCAGTCTCCAGGAGCGCGCCCCAGCTGCGCGCCCGGTCTCCAGGAGCGCGTCCCCGCTGCGCTGCTTTTGCTGATGCCTGTTTTTCTCCCCGCAGACTGTCAGAGTCGGCAATATGAAAAGGGATTACCTCGGCGTCGCACGTGTGGCCGCAAGGAGGGTGGACTGCAGATTCGGCTATGAGAATTTCCTGTAAAGTACTTAACGCATAAGCTGAAACAGAAAGAAGAAAAACAAGCCGTCCCGCTGTGAACATTATATGTTTCTACCATACACGAACTAAACTTTACAATGTAAAGCTATGTTAAGTACAGGTGATTTGGCAAAGTGCAAGTTTAATATTAAAGACGACGGGAAAAATGACAAAAGGGATATTCCAGCGCGCTGCATACAAAGCAAAATGGTGTGGTTGCCGGGGGAGGGGAATTAGTAATATTTTATGTCATTGTTCATCATATGAATAGACGCAAAACTTAGCATCTTATTGAAGACAATCTTATGTAGCAGGGGGGGGGAGCTGTCTTGGGAACAGTCTGCATGTAGTTTACCTTGTGCCTCGCTTCTTGCTGTGTAAATATTCCTGCAGCTGCAGCTCTCCGGCTCCGTGTGGGTTTATCACTATTCGGTTATGAATCCCATAAGCTTCTTTTTTTTCCGGACAGTCATAGGAATATTAGGCGGACTGTCAGACAGAGGGCGGTGTAGCGACAGTAAAGGTTACAGATTAGGGTTAGGGTTAGCCTACGGCTGATCGTGAAGGACGAGAGGGCGCAGATTTGGGGAGGGACAGCAGGAAGAGCAATACTGCGGGAGTACGATGTGTGTCAATGCTGAAACCAAACCTACGCCAGTGGAAGGACGAGATCGTTTTTGCTATACTGTTCCGGAAAGATCCTTTTCAAATGGTGATTTCTCAATATAACCTCTCATTACGCTGTTTTGGTGAAACAAACCTTGACGAACAGGGTCGTTTAACTCACTGTAAATATTTCTGTCAATGGGCTGAACTTCTTGAGATTTTTTTACTTAATGTATGAAAAATTCTTTAATAAAAACAACTGAATGATTTCTTTAGTGTTGCTGATTATTGCTTTTTTCAGTCACTCAAGTTTCATATAAAGAAAAAAAAGTAAATGAAATTAGGCTACCTGAACCAAATGGAAGGCATTTGCCATATACTGTTTCCTGAAACAAAATATATATTTTTTGTTTACCAGTGCATAATACCTTACCTAAGATGGACTGTAATGCCTTACTTTTATTCATGCATCTGCTACCGTTTTACACTAATCCATATGTTGACATTGCCCGAGAATTTACTGAACTGTTGCCAACGGGACTTCACAGAGTTTCAATGGAAACCCACCCAATCTCACCAACGCAGAAGAAATTCCCAACCACTGCATCTACTGATCTGAGAACCAGCGTAAATCCAACACACCACTGCAGGCACTTACCAAATCTTACCATGTCACATCTCAGACTAACTTCCATTTACAAACAACAGAGGCTATTCTCTCTCCCATCCTCACGAGGAGCCAGAGGACACTGCTCTTATAGGTAGGCGAGAGATTCGGCATGAACCTGTGGGCTGGGGCGCAGCCGCCATGGAAACAGACTGACCAGAAGACATGCAAGGCAGGTATTTGTCTGGAAAGCAGGGGTTTGAAAAATGAAAACAGAAAAACCGCAGAGAGACAAACAAATGCAACAGCAGCAGGTTCAGGATTTATTTTGAAGGTGCAACACAACACATGCCAGACAAAGTAGGTCAGCATTTTAAAGGAATGTACCCCAGCCTAGCCCAACAGAACTCAAGTCGGTCCGAAGCGACTCAACCCCCAGCCCCCTCGGACGCCCTGACGCTTTGTCCAGACGAACCTTCCTCTGTAACACTACAGATCAGACTTCGGAGAAGCTGCTCCTTCTCTTCATAGGACAGAGTTTCAAACTCATCTCGGTGCACCTGGGGAACGAGGGATATATCGTCACCGGTGTAGTAGGTGCGGTGACTGTGAAAGCAGCACAGGTGACAAAACCAACATTCTCGTAATGAGCCACTATCATTCATGAATAACACGGGAAGTGAAGTTGAGTCCAGCACGCACAGGCCTCATGTCGCATCATTCGTCACTGTCAGGACCTACCAGGACGGGCGGGTAGCCAAGGGCCTTGAGGTGACGCAGTTTCACAGCCAGAAGCCCCCGTGGGTGACGAGACTCCAGACAGAAGGACGAGGCGTGTACATTCAGAACAGCTAGGCTGAAAGGAGGCCGAGATTGCATATCAGATGCGAACGCGTTCATGATGACAGGACTGACCGCATGCTACTCATACCACTCGTGATTTTCGCTGGCTTGGTTTCCTCTAATCTCTTTAAATGCTGCAACAGCAAAACTTAGCACGCGTGAACAGCCTAAATACTGAGCTGGTCCGCCGTAATATTGCGTGCTGAGGATTTTGCACGAGTTTGACGCGAGGACCCAATGGCGCTTTGATGCGAGTGAAAGGGTGGACTGAGAAGTCATGGTAAAAACAGGTCAAGGATTCATTTTCACGCACAAACTGACAGGTCTGAAACAGCACCTGCGGCATGGCTCAGGGGCGGACGACTCATCGCTAACGCCAACGGGCTCCGGTGTGCGAGGCGGTGGGGTGATTACACAGTCTGAAACACACACATGCACACCAAGTCAGCAGAATGATAACAGGTTATGACAGTTTTTGAAAACAAAAAAAAAACTGGCTTGCTGAACACTATGTGGCTACACCAGATACTGAACACTGTGGCTGAACACAAGGCAAGCGGTTTGTTAAAAACCCCAGGCTGGTTAGACCACGGAGTAAAACGTCTTTGGGTGAACATTAAGTTTTGCTATCAAAAAGATATAGACATTTCCATTATTTCTAATAATCTTCTTTAAAACGATGCTATTTTTGCTCTTCTGTCGCCAATAGAACTGGGAAAAAAATCTGCCAGTAGAGTAGGTTCAGTCACCTAGGAAATAGCCATTCTCCAGGAGCACAGCCTCCTGCACTGCCCCCTCTCCCAGAATGTTCTGGAGCACCTCGATTAGGACTGCACTGGCAGCGGGGGTGGGTTGCGTGGGATGGGGGGCAAGAGAGCCAGATGGAACCTTAATAGGGGAGGATGGATGGTCGAGACGCAGGCAGAGGTCGATGTAGTGAAGCTTCTGCCTGTTTGCCCAAAGATGGTCACCATCTACAAAAGAACGCCCAGCGGTGAAGATAAATTTGCAAGCTCTGGGGAATGTGATGGTGGGATGGAGCAGACCGTCACCCTGACCTCCGGAGACCAGCTCACTCAGAGCATCTTCATGGAGCAATTTCTCAAGGGGCGTGGAGGGAAAATGGCCCAGGATGCAGAGGAAGAAGACAGCCTTCAGAAGCTCCACACGAGTCATTCGGGGTAGGTACGATTCCAGCAGACTGGTCACACTGTCCAGAAACCTGCAGAGGCGGGGGTGGGGTGACCAGCTGTTTCACCATCTGGCACATTTGGTATCTGCATTAGAAACCCCATAGGAAGTTCTTACTCTCTCCTGTGGTGCTGAGGAAGATGGCTTAAGGATGAGTATGTTTTCAGTATGGCCATGAGATTCTTCTGCGTGAACGGGGTGGGGTCTCGAATGAACTTCTCAGCAACCATATCCATCAAGGAGGCTGGACGGAAACCCATCTCCTCAAAAGCCAAGAGGAAGAGGACCAACTACACGAAATATGAACTACAAACGATTAGGCATCTTAACGATATGCAGACAATTCTGACACAGCAATTCACTGAAACCAAATTATTTCCCCCTGGGGATCAATAAAATATACACTAGTGGCTGAAATTGTGGAAGCACCTAGCATTTTGGGCATTACGCTTTAAACATTACTACATGATACTGCCGGTAATGCTTATAAACAATCAAAGAATGTTACAAATATCATACACCGGGTGATTAAATAAGCTGGAATGAAGTTCTGCAATCTCTAAAAATTGGAAGAGTTTCCACAATTTTGGCCACTACTGTACTATATTATCTTATTAAACCACAGCAACTGGATGCGTGTCTGCTCCAAAGACAGAGGGCCAGAGCACCAAGCCCACAACCCTGTCGAAATTTTACTGAAAGCTACCAGCTACATACCAGCACTCAGTGTTAGAAAATGTAAAATAGCAGCAGATCTGGAAAGGAAACTGCACCTGTTTGCTAGTCCACACACCAAAAGTGGACTCCAGGTATTCTGCGATAGCGGACAGCATGCGATGGTCCCTGTATTCCAGAGCTGCACAAGCCTTCAGGACCTGAAGCAGCCTTCCGAACGGGACGCAGTGGACGCTCTCTACACAAAGAGGGGAGACCGAGGGCTGCTGTGAGGTACAGGGAGAAGGACGGGCAGGGGTACACCTACTGAGCAAAGGCGGTACTGTACCAATGAGCTTGTTCCTGCAGATGTCCAACAGTGGCTTGGAGAAGAAATTAATGGAGGCCAGAGTGACGAACATGTACTGGGTGTTGGGGAGGGTGAACTGGTCGGCCATGGATATGGCTTTTTCCTGGAATAGAGCCCATCAAATCACTGACTCTGCCCCCTCAACCAGCAGTATAGAAGCACGAACGAAGGGGCGGGATTTTATGACCCAGGTGGCCCAAACCCCGCCCCCACCGACCTCCAAGCTCTTTTTCAGGCCGGCGGGCGACTCTCTGCCGACACAGCGCATCAGGCTCTGCAGTGCCATCACGCTCTGGATTGTGGGAGCACGGTCCGATATCAGGAGCCTGCATCCAGAAACACAGACGCACACAGCTTATACATGTCATTTCAGTAGTAATAAGCCCCTTTAATTCCATTACCCAAACATCTCTGCTACAGTTCACTCAGTATGTGTTAGATTTCTATCACCAATCAGTGGGGCCAGCACAGCCCAGAGCTCTGGTACCAGTCGATTTAACCAAGACACATTGATAAAAGCTACTTGAACCAGAGTTTCATTACAGCCTAAGTGCTGCTGACCTAAGAGCTTCCTTGAGAGCATCCACGTTCCTGCAACTCTGCATGTTCTCCAAGCAGCTGGCCAGGACAGACAGGGACCTCTCGTTAAACTCGTTCAGTCTTTCCTGCAGGAATGCAACATGGGATCATTGAAGACCACGGCGGAGGAGGAAACACTCAGTAAATCAAATCGAATCACTTTGTCACAGCACATGACTCTTGCAAAGTACAGGTGAGAGAGAGAGACTTGACAATAAACCAACCCATTACAGGTTTGCAAAGTCTAATTACTCCCATCAGCAGATCAGATTGCACCATCCTGGTTCCTGTTTGCTTACCTGTGTGACCCGCAGGAGAGTCTGCACCACGCGGCTGCGCTGAGGGACCCCGAGCCTCACTAAGGCCAGCAGGCAGTACGGCGCATCGCTCTGCTTCATCTTGTGGGCGTCGCTCATGATGCGCAGACAGAGATCCCGGAAGGCGGGGTGCTCATAAACCAACTGAAGCTGGTAGCTCCTCTGGTTCTCGGGCATGGCTTTGAAGGCTTCCCAGACACGGCCCAGCGTGTTGCTCGACCGTTTTAACGTCATGGTGTACTGTCCTGACAGGTCCAGCACATCCACGGGACTGTGGCAGGCCAGCAGCTTCTCATGGTATGGGAGCCGCTGGTCGGCCACTTCATTCCAAACGCCTGTCACAGGCTCCTCCAGGACCGGCGGCTCGTATGGAGCATCCCTCTTTATGCTTGGCAAGGTCTGGATCTTCGCAGAATCCCCTGAGTTCTCCGGACTGACCCAAGCCTGCATCCCAGTGTCATCCTGGGAGTAAAACCTCACCATGCTAACGCAGGTCCTTGGATATAGTTTACAATCATGATGCACATTCCATACGCCAGGGACCCCTCTACAGCTTTCGGGCAGCCTGCGCTCTCCCCCGGGCGCCTGGTAAGCGAAATGCCGCCATAGCGAACTTCGACTGCAGAGCAACAGCGCCCGCCTGAAGAACATGTTTCCCGATTCGCACAGAGACATCCTGCTGTAATGTACTACAAGCAGCAGGAATGGCTTATCATCAGAGCAAAAGAAAAAAGAATCACGCGGAACAAGGATGTGCAACAAATCACGTATTAGGTTAACACCTCGTTATCTACCTCTTACTGTCCTTTTAATTAATCAAATACTGCAACTAGGCTCAATGAAGGAACTCAACGAGGCTAAAAAGGGTAACTATAACTGTGCCCTTTTCGAAAGATAAAATCAAAAATCGAATTTACATTAGAATCTCATCATCTTGCTGAACGAAACAAGTAACGACCTAAACAAATTCATAAAACATACAGGAAATTGTCACACACTGTAATAAATTACAACATTTAACTAGAATAGTTAAAGTAAGAGTTAAACCTTCATTAAGTTTTACACCTATGCATGTTTCCTCTACATGCTATTTTCAGGACGCCGCCATTGCTGTTATCGAAACGGAGAAGTGTCAGAACACTTTCCGGTACTGGTGTTTCAAAATAAAAGCCCAATGGCGACAATGGTCTGTCTTTCTTAACGACATGGTATAGCTCAAATAAACTGCTTTTCGAAAATATCTAAAAAATACATTATACGTTTTATGTCACCTCCCCAAAAGAATGTCGCTTTACTTTACGCCATTAATCAGAAACCACCAGATGACCATTTGCAAATTTATTCCCAGAAATTCTTAATAAGTGGTGGCATGAGAACAATATTGCACATAATTGACATTTTAAAATATGTCATTCTAAAATGAAGATACATAATTTATCGTTTCATATTAGTTTTTCGGTATTTGAACCACTTTCACTAGACACTTACTTTGACAAAACACGGTAGTCGCTGTAGGGCGCATGTGTACATCCAACTACAGGAAGCTATTGTGTATCACGCAGTGTTTTACTTCCGACGCACATTTTACCGAACCTGTTGTTGAAAATAAAGCCTTGTCTTTATGTTCATTATGTTTAAGTACTTGCGTAGGTTATTTTAAGATTTTTTCTAATTCATTTAAATGTACCCAGCTATACGTGCACATAGCGTGATCGAATACAGTTTAGATGTCGCTGTTTAAAGTCATAATATCATGATTGCAGGGTATCGCAGCCCTTCTTGATCGCTTTGTCGTTGAGGGTAAGATAACTGCACCATGGACGTCAGCATGTCGGTGTCGCTGCTGAGGGACCAGCTGGGCGTTGTGATCGAGCAGGCGGTGACCGCCGCGGTGGAGACGGTGCTGGGCGAGATGGCGAAGGTGGTGAGCAGCAAGTTCGAGGAATTCAGGAAGGAGATGTCGGCCAAAGAAAAGGAGAACGAGAACATCAAGCAGATGCTTGAAATATCCCGCTGTCAGATGAAGATGATGCGGAAATATCTGAGCGCCGTGGCCCCCAAGGACGAGCGCCAGGTGCCCGGGGCTGCGGCTAAAAGCGGCCAGCAGTCCGAGCCGCCCGATCACGGTGCGCCAGTAGTGGATACGCGGTCCTTCCCGCATCCAAAGCGGGCGTCGCTGACGGACGACGGAATTTCTAGTGTCAATGAGAAACGGCAAAACGCTATACCCAAACCCGGAAACATCTGCGTGTCTGAAGGTTTGCTCAGAACAATAACGTGGGACAAAGTTCCCACGAAGTTAACGAACGGCCAGGAATGTGCTTTAATAAACGCAGGGAAGGACTCGCTTAGTGTCAATGGTCAAGGCGTCCTAAGAGTGGATTTGCCAGGACATGCGTCTCACGTTAAAGGTAGGACAGATGTGATGGCGTTACAAGTTTACGTTAATTATTCGCCAATCGGCCAGTCTGATTTTCTGTACAGTATATTATAGTTTAATATACTGTAATTGCCTAATTAACTTGTTTACTTCTCTCAGTGGAGTATAGGGACTCTGAGGTGGATGATGGGTGCCAGCAGAGTCAGGATGGCCCCCCCAAGGGCACAAGGCCACCACCATTTTCACAGACCACATGTGCAGCCGCCCTAGAGCCGATTCCCTCCTCCCTCCATAAGATGGAAGCCCATACAGTGGCTGACACCCCCTCCCCAAAGGTTTGGTGCACCCCCTTTCAGGCCAAGGAAGAGGAGGCGGTGGGGGACATCGAGATCGTGTGTATCAAGGAGGAGCCTGAAGATCAGCAGGCCTGTTCCCTGGAGGCCCTGAGGGTGAACGCTGGCACTCAGGGCCGCGAGCAGCAGCAAGGGTGGCAGGAGAGGTCCGATGCCCCGAACGCCTTGCGCGCTGAGGGGGTGGCAGCGGCGTACACTGCGGTGACCGGTGGCACATGTGAGTCGCACCGGCCCCGTCTACCCCAGCATGCCAATAAAAACACAGGAAGTCACTGTGAGCATTGCCCACACGTCATGAGTAGACACTTTTCTGCATCCATTAGTTGAGCGTCACGGTGAGTCTGGAGCCTATTCTAGGAAGCACAGGGCTGGTGACACCCTGGCTGGAATGCCGGTCCATCTCAGTGCATAAATACACATTATGGGGAACTCAGAGGAACCAGTTTACCTGAAGCACATCTTATGGAAGGAAAACACGGGGAAAACATGCTATCCACACACACAGGGCTGGGGCAGCAGTTGAACCCGGAGCTATAGAGGCGTGAGGCCGCAGCTGTGTCCCCACTGCAGGAGTTGATTAACAGAGAGGCCTCTGCCCCCAGGTCCTGGAGCTCCGTGTCTAACAAGGCGGTCTCTGCCCCCAGGTCCTGGAGCTCCGTGTCTAACAAGGCGGTCTCTGCCCCCAGGTCCTGGAGCTCCGTGTCTAACAGAGCGGCCTCTGGCCCCAGGTCCTGGGGCTCCGTGTCTAACAAGGCGGTCTCTGCCCCCAGGTCCTGGGGCTCCATGTCTAACAGAGCGACCTCTGGCCCCAGGTCCTGGGGCCCCGCGTCCCGCCCGTCGTCGGCAGTGGCTGAAAGAGCCAAACCTCTGCGAGGACTACAAGCACCGGCGAGCGGAGCTGAAGCGCCGCAGCCAGCACCGGCGCCGTGAGCTGGAGAAGAACCTGCCGCAGCCACTGCTGGCTGCGTTGGTCAGGGAGCGTCGGGAGAAGACGCGGCTGCGTGTGGCACGCTGGCGGGCCAAACGCAAGCTGCAGGCGGGTCTAATGGCCCCAGGGACCCCGCAGTTCGGCGGGGCTGCACCCCTACCCCCACCCACCATCCACATCCCTCATCCCACTGACTCGCTCCTTGGCCGACGGCAGCCAGTCGCAGCCCCTCAGTACAGAAGCCTCCTGTTCAGCGGCGGTTGCCATGGTGATGGTGGCACGCGGTACCCCACCTTACCGTTTGGCTCCCACCCATTGTTGCCAGGACTCGGGTGCTCTTCGACCACTGCAGTCGCACAGCCTGGGTTGACGTCATCCGTGCAGCAAGGGATGATGGGAACAGATTCGGAGGTGTATCCAAGCAGCTTGTCCTGATAGCCTGTATGCTCACATGGAAGCATGTCAAGGGGGCCCTCAGCCAGGAAGCAATGGGAATTGCAGCGTGCTGCTCTGCAGGATGCTGCGGGAAAAATACGATTGAGTAGAGGAAATGTCCTTGTGCAAGATACATGACTTATTAGTATGTTTATTTAATTAGTGAGACCTATAAAACTGGGGAAATGAATGTTGGCTGAGATGTGGGACTTCAGGCCTCTGAAGTCTCGACAGAGGAATGAATTTTGTCATCAGCATGCTAGATTTAAACACGTACTTGTTTTAATTCCCATGACTCCGATTCGAAGTCAGATTAATAAGGGTTTTACTGCCATTGGAAACCCCATCGGGTATTCAGTATTACCACATTTCTTTTAGGGAGTATTCAATGCAGTTATAGTACTACAATAGTTCAGTTTTTTTCCTTTCAAATCATTTTTTTCGGTCCGCTTTTTCTGTTTCCTGTAGTGTAACGGACTCTTATCAGAACACGCCCTCCGCCCACCAGGTCGCGCGTGGCCTGTAGTTCCCGCTTCTAACTCCCATGTGACCTGCTTTCGCACAGGGCGCCGAAACCCAGAGCTGTATCAGCACTCTGGGGGCGGAATCCCCACTCGCCTGCATCCCACACGTTTAAACAGCTGTCGAGGAGAATAGTGATCCCTTAACTATCTTAGTGCAACACCACGGCAAGGTCGTGGTGATCGCAGTGGAAAAGTGGCCTGATCCAGAAGAGCGTTCCGGCCCACCAGAGGGAGCTCATGTACACATCTAGGTGACACTGAAGTTTCTCTGTGTGGTTTTAAGAAGGATCGCCACAATTTAGGTGGGGGGGGGGTGGTTAGGGTGACCAGATAATCCATGTCATCCCGGACACCTTGAGCTAGGACAGGATATGTAACCTACCATTTCAATTAAAAGGACCTGAATTTCACTTAAGCACTGAGTTCTTCCTGTGTGCTGATTGGTCAGTCTCCTATAATCATGCACGTGTCACTAATGTTAATGTGAAACAGCTGGATGAGTCTTTCAGTCCAGGAAATAAACCAGTCAAAGCACAAGAAGAACGTAACAATTTAGCCAGGCGCAGGAGCCTTTCAGTTTTAAGGTAGTTTGTAAAACTTGAAGTTGCTCAAGGTGTTTGGGATGACATGGATTATCTGGTCACCCTAGGTGTGGTGCCTAGTTAATCACTGACTCTGGCTTTTGGAACCTAATGAATGTTATTTAAAAGTTCCTCTAAGAATTTTGGTCTCCATTCTCAGAATACTACGCATTGAGTTTAAAAACCAGAACGGGTAATACTGTGTGTATTTGCAATTACAAAAGACTTATTTTTTTAAATCAGTGGTGTTGGAGCTTAACCAATCAAAAATCTTGGTGGGTTTCAGCGTTTACCAGTGTCAGCGATGGTGTGCAGGGCCTGTGAGTTTTAGCTTGTAGGTTTACTGTATAAAACAAAGTTACTTTCAGTCACAGGAGGAAGTTCTGTGTTCTGGGGGGGGAATTGAAGGTCACTTCAGTCAGACAATTCATATGGCTATGTGCAGCATCATGTGATCAGCGCTCTGGGTGGAATTGAATTCACCCTGAATTTGGTTAATTAACTTTGCTTTAAATGGGTTTTTGCTAATATGCAAAAAAATGAAACGTTTGTGATGTAGACGATGCCTCATCCTGTCACAGAAGTTGTGTGAGAAATAAAGGAGCTGACCAGTTGGTTGCAGAGACTTAAAGTGCACAAGTGTGACCCCCCCCCCCCCCGAGCGAGCAACTGTGGTGACCACTGAATGGCACTGGCCTCCAGGGGGTTTTAAACACCAAGGGCTCAGATTACAACACTGAGCAGTCAGACCTTCACTCATTTCCTTGTTTAAAGCCTACATGTCCCAGCAGCCCCTGCTCATGTGCTCCTTCCCAGCACAGACCACAATCATACACAGACCACTGAGCAAGCTATAGCCTACTCAATAAAACACGTTCAATATCTGAATTCCCCCCAGTGTTTTACAGCTGGGTGTGGTATAAATGCACTCTTCAGACATCATACTTCGGCTTACCGACGGCAAGCAGAGGCAGCCACTAAGCATAACATTTCACTGAAAATGAATTCAACTGCAGGATGTGGTTTTATATAAATGTATGGCAGTAAGGAGACAAAGGACACGCAGGATATTACAGCACAGAGGGGACCCACACTTCCTCACTATGGGCAGTATATAAATAATTTGCCTAACTCTGCATCTTCTGGAGGAAGCCGAAGCGGTTGGAAGAGATTCCCTGGCTAAACCTGCCACAGACCCAGGGTGGGATTCAAGCCCTCCATCCTGGAGGTGTGAAGCATTACCAAAGAGAGAAGCAAGAAGCGAGGTGGGAGGCATTTCAGCTATTTAGCTGAAACCATGAAATTCAGCAGACTTGCATTATAAAGTTGGTCTTTTAGATAGAATCTCCCTCCATGCACAGTGCCTCAACACTAGAAAGTCATTAGAAAACAAAACATTGCATACCTAGGTATACCCGTCCAGTCTGAGTTAACTATACAACTGGATTAAATAGATCGAAAATAGCAAAGTAGGCGTTTAAAGCCCTAACCATACTGCCTACTCTTACCTGCAGCCGTAGGAGGTGATAACCATGAAATATGCTGCCATTACGTCAACAGAGAAATGCTTTTATCACGCATGAAAACAGAAGACGCTGTTACTAAGGTGAAATGGTCACATGTAAAGTAGCTCAAAGTGCATACCCATTAATGTGTAGGCCTATAAACATTCACAAAAACTAGTCCTTTATTACCGGAGCGGCCCCCGCGATAGCGCTCGCAGTGTACCGGCTGCACGTACAGGCTCCCGTGTGCTCTCTGCATAGCGTATACTGGCTTTCAAAGCAGTTAATCGGTCAGTTTTAAAAAGTTCATTAAACCAATCCAAGTGAAAAATATTAGGCGTCTTTAACTCTAACAGTGAATTACTAGATTTCTAAATGTTTTTGGTTTTGCTCGTTTGAAGTATGTTTAATTAAAGGTGTATTGCTCTTGAACATATCTGGATTAGTCTCGGTTTACGCTGATATTTGCAGCATACAATCACGCAACCCGAATCGAAACTCAACAATCAAGGGCTTAGCTGGTTGACTAACCAGAACACAGGATATGCCGCGCCGGTTTAGGCTGGGAAACCTTGTCCTACGGGTTACAGCTGAACACCAACCTCCGCACGCCACCGGCTCTAATCTGGTCAACAGGGGGCGCCAGCCACCATGCGTCCCTCCGCGTTAAGACTCCGCAGCGGCGTTCGCTGCAGGACCTGCAAATTCTTCTGACACTTTAGCTTCAGGGTGAATAGGCTGCACCTGTGGGCTTTCGGTTTCTTTCATACATTATTGAAGAAAATTAAAGAATAAAAAATCCCCTGCAGAAAAGGACATTTAATAAGCCCCATTAACAGAGGTGGAAAGTTCAGGTTCAGAAAGTACAAATGCAGACCAGGGTTTTGTTTCAACCAACCAGCTGAATATAAAGAGTCACAGTCACAGAGTACTCAACTGGTTGATTGAAACAAAATCCTGGTCTGGATTTCTACTTTCTGAACCTGAACTTTCCACCTCTGCCCATTAACGATGGCTAGGCTGTTTGGGGCGTAATTTAAAAACTGTAATACTGACTGGCCAGGACGAGGGGAAAAGTGCCTGTTGACATAAGAGCTTGGCAGGGCGAATCAGGCTTATCTGGGGAATTTTAGGGTCAGACCGGAACCGTCCAGGGGGCGCTTACATGACGAACTTACTTGGGTTCCTCGATAAAAATGAATACAGCGATCTTAGTACTGGACAAAAAACTCCACTATTTACTTGCGTGATACCAAGAGGTATCAGTATTGGTGAGGCCGAAATGAAGCCGACCACCGTTTTAAACATACAGAGAATAACGAGGTAATCAGCACGGATAACCATGGCGGCGTGACCCTCCCGAAGTTGCTTGAAGGTTACACCCCCTCCCCTCCATGGAAGCACGTTGCTTTTCTGGCGTTTAATTACACAGAGCACGTGATTAACGTTTTTGCCCTCATAGTTTATTCCACGACAAATATAGTCTTTTGCTCCTACACGTTTAGTATTAATGCAGGAATTAGAAGGAGATCCTTAAGGTTTAATCCCAAGTGAGGGATTAAATGAAGCAATTTCTATCACTGTCGTTAACAATTCTTAAATTTGCTCGGGATAGACTGCAGGATCCCCGCGACCTCGGACACGGAAGGCAAAATAAGAGAAATGGAAGCCAAATTAGATAAAATGAGCAATATGGGCAGGAGGTATTAAACGCAGAATGCATTTCCATATTGTGACCTGGTCCGGTAGAATTACAGTTTCCCGCATCATTCAACAAATCCCCGTAATGCAGACTGATGTCTCCCACAGACACTGATTCGACGACAGTCACGGTTTAAATGCGTTTATATATCAAGACACGATAAAATCAAACAATACATATCAACACATGACATTAATTAAAACTTCTCAAATCAAAACCATGTCCATCGAGGATTCTTCATGAAAATCTGTACATAGCCAGTTTTTAATCCTGTAGGCCTAATTGCAATTCTGTAAGCACATATTTCCCCCTATATATAAGAATCAAATTTTCCCGAAATGATTGTTTTGTTTCTCTTAGTGGATTTGGGGTCAGCACTTTGCATCCTGTGATCTTTTCAGTCTGGGTCACCTTGTCCCAAACACATTTTCAGGTCACAATTTGGCATCTGAGGCCAGTTGCTTGCTGTAAATCACTCTGCTGTTCAGATTATACAGGCAAACACTGTATTCCAAGAGACTATTATTGCAAATCTGATTGCTTTCCTAAGGGTTGTTTTTAAGGGTCACTTTGCGCCAAGGAGAACTCAAACTTACAACTTGAGTTTCGTGGGCATAGTTAAGGTTTAGGGTGGTTTCTGCATGCTGTTAGCTTAATACAGTTTTATCACACAGTGGGGTTACCAGCTAAGGAAGTTTCAAAAGGTAAAGGGACTAAACAGCCATGACTGTACAAACACATTTTTTTTTTTTTTTTTTTTAACAAAACCCACGGACCACATTGGCCCAGCTGACCAGGCAGAGACTGGTCACACTTCCTGAATTTCGCCTGGACAGTGTAGCTTATCCAGAAAGCGGCGTTTTTTCAAAACCGTGTCTGTTGTGACGACTGATAAGGAGGCTCAGCAGCCAACTTGCAATGCTTACTTAAAGGATATTTACGTAGGCAGACTTTCCAAAACTCAGAAGAAAAAAAAGTGGGTGTTTTCGAAACCAGAGCTCATTTATACCACCGACTGGGCACAAAGCTTCTCCGTATCTGAAATGTTTACCTTCACATTTCAGTAACAAAGCTTTACTCTTACCCTGAAAGTAAAAGGACCACATTTGAGTTTAGAGACTGAAACGCCCAGCTTGTATTTGGTCGAAATTTTTCTCCCTTTTCACCTGTTTTTTTTTTTTTATTCTGAAGCAGTACCCAAATATTAGTCTTTGTCTTGGCGATAAGCAGCTTTGCAGAGGGGTGGCCGGCTCTAATGCCTGAGGGTGGTGCTGATCGCTGGCTTGCTCTCAGCGTCCGCCCCTGAATTTCCCTGCTGGGGGGTCATATTGGCAGGAGGCCACTTAAGCCAATACGCCAGCAGCCAGTTAACCACTTAACATATTTTCACCCCAAAACAGGTTGTCAGCTACCAGTCCCACGCTGCCTCGTTCACAGTCTTTGTTGTTCACCGTTTACAGAATTACATAGAACCAATATTGTCTCTTCATTTACGCAAGAAAGTACTTGACTAAACAACAACAAGGTGGTACGGAGCTTGGGGACAAATGCAGACAATTTACTCACAAAACAAACACGTTTGTCTAGTGTTCCCTTACTTTATGTTACAGCATCAGGACTAAATTTCCCTTGGGTGATGATAGCAGTTTGGGTCAAACATCTCCAAACTTCACTAGTGTCCTCTGGTCCACTGCAGCTGACCCATGTGCAGACATCCCACCTCTTCTGGAGGTTCCTGGACTCTCCCACATGATAGTAGTGACTCCCTGACATCCGCAAATTATATACAATATCCCGGAAATTTGTTTTGCAGAGCGAGAGCGCACAAGAGAGAGCAAAGACCCCAGAGCTTATCTAGAATCTTTGGAGGAGGACAGCGGGCATCTGGGATCTGCCGTCAACACGCAGGAGACTCCTGGAACTTGAGAGAGAGCTGGGATGTCTGCATGTACCTATCAAGCAGGAGGTGTCAGATACACCTTAGAACTCCAGCTTTGTGGATCAGAAAGCGAAGATTGTTGCATTCAGAGACCCCAACAAAGGCAAACTTGTGGTTGCGGCTCTCAGTCTGACAGGTCTGATATTAAAAAAACAAAAACAGAAAACCACAGACAACAATCTCAGTGAAAAATATAACCTGAGGGGGGGGGGGGATACCACACTGGGATTTTTTTTTCTTTTTGTGGTCATTTCTCAAGGAGAACCCAAACCCACAAACACAACACCAAGTTCTCAATTTAAGAACTTGCTGGTCTCCACACAGAACTTCTCTGCAAGAATTACGCCTGATTTGAGAATATTCTGACAATTAGGTGTCAATGTGTCATGTTGGATTTTAGCGCATTAAGGAACTTCAGTTAAAAAAAGCAACACAGATTAACCAATTTTTAAACATAATATAAAACATAGCAAATATTGCAAAACATTTTAATAAAAATCTTAAATACTTCAGTGTAGTGTCTATACTCTCGATTAAACAAATGTAGCTTAATGTCAGAAAAAGTAGAATAATTTGTCGCTTGATCATGTGGTAAAAACTGGCCAACTTTCCACTAGGATCTCTGAACATACAGCTACAAGGTTTACAATCGTTCTCTGAAAGGGGAAACAACTTGCAGGTTAGAATGATGTAACATACTCAATGTGCCGTGAAGATTAGCCTTGAATTAGCAGTTCCAATTTTACTATGGATTAGCCAAAAGTTAACCGAATCCTAAACAACACACAAATTCGAGTTCTATACACCCTCTTAAAGCCCAACAGCTGTTAGTGTGCAGGACCTGTTGGGACTGTGATAACCAGTCGGCTACAGACAAGGCAATGCTGTCAACCACAAACTGCCATCTAGCCCCAGGGCGGTGACTTCCTGTCGGTGTGGAGGGAGTCACAGGGACCCTACTGCCCAATCACAGACACAAGAGTAAACCGTAGCTGGTACCCGGCCTGGCCACACAGCGTGTCCCCCTTAGTGCGCTCAATACTTCATGGATGATAAATAAAATAAACAGTTTAGTCCGATTCAGTTTCGTCGGCAAGCTACGACTCCTGCCAGCGGGGGCTGGGAGCTGGGGTTGCCGGGGTAACGCCTGCTTCCGTCTCCGGCCCGACGGCGATCTCGCCCTGGTCCCCATCTGTCGATTCCAGTTCACTTTGGTCCAGAAGCTCGAAATCCTCATCTGGCCCGTGGGCCGATGCGGTGGTTTGAAGCGGCGCCTCGTCCAGTTTGGCGGCGCCGTCGTCCGTGGAGACGGAGCCGGGCTCGGGGGCGCCGGGGGGGGATTCGCTGGAGCTCAGCAGGACTCTCAAGGTGCCCTGCACCACGGCAGAGATGGCGGTGTTCACGATCTCCTCGCTCAGTGCCTCAAGGGACGGGTTCGGGCCCCTGGGGACATCACTCAGTCCCAGTGCTGGGGCCCCCGCCTCCCCGTGACCGTGACCGTTGAAATGAGTGTTGACGAAGTGCAGCGGTGATGCCAGATGCCGGATCAGGAGACTCTCGGGGCTCTGTGGGAGGTTCTGGGAATCAGAAGTGGCAACATGGTTTGGCCCGGATGACGCTGGTGAAGCCTCGTGCCCACGGGCAAAATCGGGAAGATCCCTGGACAAAGACTCGCCTGCTTCACTGTTCAGGCTCTGCTGGTCCAGATCTGAGAGATGGAAACAAAAAAGAACAGGAACTGAAGTCGGATTGGGGCAACCAAGCAACCTTAATGACCCAAGATAACGAAATTAAATCCACGACCAGACAACAACCGTCAGGTTCACAGATAACCGCTAAATCAGCAAAAACTGAAAATTGGCACTTTCTTCTAGAAACTTCATATTCAGACATGACCAGGAGATATTTCTTTCTAGAATTTACATCGGCCATATACAAAGATTCTGATACGTTCTGATATACCTATTATAAGGCGAAAATGTATTTTAAAACAGTACACCTAACCTAATAAACATCTTAGCCTAGCCTAGCCTAGAACACTTACATTACCCTACAGTTGGGCAAAATCATTAATCACAAAGCCTATTTTATAATAAAGGTGTTGAATATCGTGTAATTTATCGAGTAATGTACTGAAAGTGAAAACATTCACCCATCACAAAGTCAACATACCATAACACGGACCATCGAAACCCAGGGTGTGTCCGTGTTACTCTGCAGTACAGTCTTTTGTTCTAAAGCCAGTATCACCAGCTTCCACATTTACCCCCGATTACCCTCTCAGTGGGGTTTGACACATTCCCACACACTTATTTGCTTAAAAAAAGAAAATGGAGCCCCACCCCCCACAACTTTTTCTTTCCCTCCGATTCTGTGACAAATCAAAAGCTCAAAAGTAGCTATAAGCCCCACAGGCTGAAAATGACCGGCTCCTGCTCCTGAGAATGGGAGGAATGGGCGGATTCTGCCGCTGCGGGAAGTGGAGGAAGCGTCACCTTCTGAGACGTCGCTGAGCTGTGGGGTGGTGGCTCTGGACACCGAGAAGCCGCCGCTCTCCAGGATGGAGACCTCCTCGTCGGACAGCTCGGAGTCGGTGATGGCCATGGCCAGTGCTGTGGTCTTCACGTCCACCTGCCCGGGAAAATCAGCGTCAAATCAGCGTCAAATCAGCGTTAAACCAACCGCCATCCTCTCCTCTGTTGTCATCTGCCTTTCCTTTAATTCTTCGCGTTTCCTTTCCCCCGTCTTCATATCCCTCTCTCTTTATGATGTTGCACTTACCACAACACACCCATGAAAGGGCCTTGGGGGCGACTCAGTTGTGAAAGGCGCTATATAAAAATAAACTGAACTGAATTCTCAAATGCACCTGGTACACCCGCAAGCCGGGCACTGCGACTGGGCGAACAGGGCTGCACTATATCACATCGCATTATGTGAAATGTCCATATGTGTAACACTATGATATTTATAAGACAAAAAAGGGGATGAAAATTACCTGAAATAATAAGTTCTGTTTGGCTGTAGTTCATCTATCGACAGAGTCTATCAAATAAGTTGGTGGTGTTGCTGTGAGGCACGAAGCATTGCCGACCAACGTGATGCGATTATTGCGCATGTGCATGATATTTCAAGAAGCCCTAGAGGGGAGGCAGCCACCAGGAGAGCAGAGGGATGGTCCTCAAAGCAGGATTTCTCAGACAGCTGGGTTAACTTAAGCTTGACGTCTTGATTGTCCAATAGGAATGCTCCTTACCTAAACTCTTATTGGATGATCATGCCTTCTAGCTTAAGTTATCCCAGCTGACTGAGAAATCCTGCCTTGTGGACCATCCCCCTGCTCTCCTCCTTCAGCCACCAGGCTCAACACTTGGAGAAAGATCTGCCCCCGGTGGAGCAAACGGCCTCTGGATCATCCGGAAATTTCCGTTCTTTTTCCATCTACCCAAACCCAAGCTGACCGCAACTGTCCTTAGTTCACACACCGAATTAAAAGTTTATCGGACAGGGGTGACTGCATCACTGAGTGCATGAAACACCCACACACACGCACACACAGGTACACACACAGCGTGCGCACACACACGCACATGCAGGGCCTCACCGTGGGGGCGAAGCAGGACAGCTCCTCCTCACTCTCGCTCTCCGTCTCGGCCTGAGGCTCACTGCCATCCTCACTCTCCTTCTTCACCTCTGCAAGTCAAGTCAAGGGGCTTTTTATTGTCATTTCAACCAGATACAGTGATACAGTGCACAGTGAAATGAGACAGTGTTCCTCCAGCACCATGGTGCTACGTATAACACTACATCCACACAGGACTACATAAAAGTGCAAGGGTGCAAAAAGTGCATACATTGCGACGCAAGACAGTGCAATAGAAGAAATAGAAGAGATGACAGTAAGACACGTCTTAAGAGTAAGACAGGCTAAGTGTAAAGTGCAACAGTGCAATAAGTTGTGCAAAAAGTTATTGAGGTAGTGGATTGTGTAAAGGTGTGTGTGATGTGCAGGAGCACATTAGAGAGACAAGGGCGTCTCGTCGCAATACGCTGAACACGGGACACACAGCAGCACGTCGATAAACAGCAGTACCATCACCTTTCAGTGTTGGGGTCACTTTAAGGACAAATACTGTGGAATTTAAGTAGCTGTGCAACAGCCTCTAAAAACTGATCTCAAAACAGCTTTTTTCCAGGTCACGCACCTATGCGGCTCCGTGTGAATTAAATGACAGCAAAGATTCCACTGCAGCAAGTTCTTATTTAAGCTACCAGGCAATGTTTACGGCAGGGGTCCCCAGTTCCCGTACTAGAGGGCCAGTCCGCTCCACACTTTGCAGATTTCCCTGCTCAAACACGCCTACTAAACTTGGCAATTGGCCGGTGTGCTGGATAAGGTGCGTTTTGGCAGGGAAATCTGCAAACTGTGGTGCAGACTGGGCCACCGGGATGGGAATCGGGGAACCATGGTTTACGGCAACACCGTGACGACCAGCTGACTGGGGGGTCCGGGGGGGCTGGGGGGTCCGGGGGGGTGGGGACACCCACTTCTCTTGTCATGCTTGTGATGCCGCTCCTCCCCCTTCATGCTGTAGTCCAGCTTCATGAGTACGGGCTCCAGGCCCGTGTACATCTTCTGGATGAGCTCATGGTACACCACCAGGGGCCAGAGCAGCACACTGAGCACTGTGCACGAGACAGACCACACTCAGTCAAACAGAACAGTGCCCCCTGGAGGTACCAGAAGGGAAAACAACCATTCGCCAAAGTCTCAGAACTGATACTATTCTAAGAAAAATCATTATAAGTTGCATTTCTATAGAGGTGCCCCGGCAGAAGCCTGTTTGCAAAAGCACATGCAGCTATCGCGGCATCTTTACTAGTACGAAACGAAGAGTTTGGCCATTTAGATGGTACCCTACTTACATATAATATAGGAGATCATGACGCCTGGAACATAGTGTCCTAAAACTGCCAGGACCAGGCAGCTTGCGCACATCAATGCACAGAACTGGGGGGGGAGGGGGGAGAATGTGATTACAGCTTCAATTAGCATAACAGAACATTGTACCTTTCTCAGAACAGGAAGCCTTCAATGCCATTGTACCTTTCCAGTACAATACAGATCACAAACCATATTTAATCATCTGATAGAGGACACGGATGAACTAGTGTGGAAAGGTTCCCACAGACAGCTAGTTTAAGGCTTGACATGTTTCTTCAGCTGGTTAAAAGGCATAAAGATGCAGTGTCGGCCCTCCAGGACCTCACCTTCCCGTGGTTCTGTCGTTTGTAGAGCAGCATCTCCTGGACGTAGAGGGTGAAGGTGAAGTAAGTCTCGGCGAGATGGTGACTGAGCTCGGGGACGCCAAGGAGCCGTGGTCGCACGGTCACGCCCTCCCTGCCGCGTCGGGAACAAGGGTCATGGTCGGGGTCAGAGCCCGAGAAAGGGGGAGCAGCTGCAACGTGCTCAGCGGTCGGAGAAAGAGGAGGTGGGATCGTGCAGAGGGATGTGAAGCAGGCATCACGCGCAGCACGGGGATAACCCCCCCCCCCACCCCCACCCAAGAAAAAAAAACCTGCACTAGTTAGCTAGACGTACCTTTCAGGCATGGCGGCGTCTGGATAATGGACTGCATAAAATTGAGAGAAAGAAGTTTGTATCAAACATTTTGAAAGCAAAATAAACAAGTACCACGTCCAGGGGAGCACAGGCTGACACTGTCTGCCAGTTCTCCCCAGGTCACGTGGGTTTCTGCCCATAGTCCAAAGACGCACATAGACTGATCTCTGAACTGCCCGCACACTGTTATATAGAAATGAAAAACAAAAGAGCACTTTGGCAGACCCTTGAGGATACAGCCCCAGTGACAAGCAAAGGCACAAATTGCTACTCTTTTTTTCTGACAGTGTAGGGTGTGTGTTTCTAATAAGAATTACTCTTTATTGATCTCTATGGGGATATTCTCTTTTCACCTGCCCCATTTTGCTCTCCATCACACACAGACACATATGCAGGTGAGATCGAGCCTGGCAGGGATGGGCAGACACTCAAAGCAGTGCTTGTGGAACTGGGGGTTAAGGGCCTTGCTCAACGGCCCACAGATATGTGACCATTCTACTGAAGCCAGGTTCGAATCTGAGGCCTTACATTGACAGGCACAGAGGCTTAGCCTGCTGAGCCACACGCTGCCCCCAGTAACAGCTAGTATGGTATATGTGCTCAGAGACAGACTAGGATTCTTATCCACGGGATCCCGCAGCATTGTTCCCTGCGCTGCAAGGGATAGGCTGAACCGTGACTCCGTCCACGATAAAGTAATATTATAATAAGTTCTACAATAATTTTTTAATACACCATCTTTGGGGGGAGCTAAAAGCTGCATGCAAAACTTGCATAAAACAACCCAACTTTACACCGGGAAAACCAGCACGCTGAAGCTTCCTGCCGCGCGCGACACTGATACCGGGTACCTCACCTGGGATGCTGGGCAACTTGTCCTTCCACCTTTCGAGCAGCACCAGACTGATGAGGGAGACGCTGATGAGGAAGATGGGCCGGAGGGGCGTGGACGACAGGAGCCTGCGGCACAGGAAGCGGACCCATGTGGGCTTCGCAGCGCGAGACGGCGCATGCATTTACCGATAAAGTGCAAACGCTTTTACTTAACCACAGATCACGCCTTTTAAAGCGTTTCAAGGGCGGTTCCGCTTTGCTATAGATACTGACATTTAGACCTTAACCAGAGATCTCGCCTGTCTCGCTGAGAGGCCATTGCACCGTCCATTTAACGGATGCTTATGCCCCTGCTCCGGCGCTCCGCCTTATAAAGCAGCTTTCCTCCTTAATCACATTTCTTTGCAAACGCGAGGGGGGCGTTGCCCCGTGCCTGCCACGAATTACCAGAAATGGCCGTTTTTCGCTTTACCAGAACGCGGTGTTGAGGGCGAAGGCGCCGCAGATGCTTTGCAGCGGCCTCTCCCACACCAGCAGCCTCTGCGCCCACAGCACCGCCGGCTCGTACTGCCACAGCCAGCCCTGGAGGCGCTCCCGAAGCCTGGCCAGCTCCGGGCTGCCATCTCCGTCCGCTCGGCCGGCCGCCTCGGCCGTGAACAGCGCCTCCAGTCCTACCGAGGAGGGGGAAACGGAGGGGCGTCCAGCCTCCTCCACGCTCGCCATCTTTTCTCCGCTCGGTTTTGTTGTTTTGTGCATGACGGGGATCAGTAAGGGAGGGTTTCTCGAAGGCCGTCATGCATTTAAAAACCAATAAGGGAAGATACTGTAGCCTTTCCCTGTCACGTGTTTTTTCCTGTTTACGGCCCGGGAGCGGACAACGCCTCACTGTCGACACCTACTGGCCTGGTTCGTAATCACTAACTTCTAAATGAATTTTGATATCCCCTGCAAGTATGAACATAGGCAACAAACCACAGTAGTATTTGCTGTTCCCCTGACTTTTCAAGACACCAAAAGCGCTTTACAGAACCAATGGGGAAACACTTCAAGCACCACCACTGTGTAGCCCCCACCTGGATGATGCGACGGGAGATATTTTTCATATTATTCTGAGATGGGGTCCATAAGCTTCATCAGGCTGCGAAGTGGGTTGGGAACCTCAGGTGTACTGTAATTTCTACATCTGCACTTAGGTAAACGTACATAAAGCCTCACAACGACATTAGGGTGGGTTCGAATAATTTTCCTAGTTTCCCGTCATAATCACGCCACTCACCGTATAAATGACGACGATTCTTTTTTTCTACACACCTTTTGGGAACCGTTCCATAGGATCAAATGGATAAACAATGTTGTTGAAAATATCTCGCCAAAATGTTAGTACCAGACTTTCACTAGAAACAGACTGATATGTAGAACGATAATATTATGTGATCAACGTTACAACTGATATCGTGCTGTACATTTGAATGTGAATTTGGTGAGTTATTAACATACTGTAAAAAAATATACTGGAAAATATGAGAAATAATAAACATTAATATGCTGAATACATACTTTTGCATTTAGTTTGTAGCGTTTTAAAGTATGATTCGAAAGTTAGATGCCCTTTTTCCACAGTGTAACAGTTTATGTGTACAGTAACATAAAACGTATTCCTTAGTTGTAGTAAATCATTGCTTTCTGACTTATGTGGGAGCTATCTTTGTGTGTGATGCTGTGAGCAGCTACAGCACTCCTGGAAAGCAGAAGACCTTTGATCTACAAATAATAAGAAAAAACAAAACTGTGCAAACTTCAAATGTCACTGTGATGAAACTGTAACATTCGTTTTTATTAAGTACAATTACTTCAGTCACTGTAATATAAAATCTTGCTGACGTGCAAAATTCTGCAGTTAAAAAAAACACATTTATCGTAACCAAATGTGAGGTTTGAAAAGAAACGCTGTAAGATAAAATACACCAAGAAAATCGATACGCTGTAAACCTCTACCTCATTCTGCACAAGTAACACTGGGATTACTTGGCAGAGAAGTGCTGCTGTCCCGTGTTTTACAATGCAGCTTAAATCAATGCACTGTTATTTACAATTACTTGTTTATGATTATGTCAATTAATGTCAAGGGAACGGCCAAGCAAAGATACTTCAACAATGTTTAAGTGATCGATACTAGACAATATAAAATATTCCATACAAAATACACAAAAAATAAATTATCAGGCAAACAATGAATAGGACCGGAAGATTAATTATCACTTGTTCTAGAGTGTATACATTTCATAAATCCAACACTGAAAAATCACTGTTGTTATAAGTGGATGTATATTTAAAACATTTTTTTCTTAATCCGTGATTCATTTCATACTTTCTTTGAATTGTCACAGCTCATTTGTCTTGAAATCTCTGAAAAACACAATACAATGACATCTAATTAGACACTAGATATGTCCATCTTACTCCAAATGTGAATTATGTTAAATATCAGGATAAGGAATAAAGGCTATTGAGCTAAATATTAAGGATGACCTAGATTACAAAATAAATGTTACAAATGTATAGCTTTGTGATTTTGGTTTATGCATTGGATGGTATTCCCATCTGGAAAATCAGAGAAAAGTCTACACTGGATATTAAAAGCCAGGAGAGTCGCGTCAGCTATAAGCCATGAATGAATATGAAGTGACAGTTATATGCAAACAGAATGAGGAACGTGTCCTTCACATTCATGAACGTGGAACCAAACCCTTCAATTGCAGGTGTCATTTGTGGGCCATACAATCTGTCAAACTGTGTGGATGAAAGACAAAAAATGTGTGATTATTCCTCACTATCTGGTTTAACCCCCTCTGCACTGGTTATTCTGTTGGTTGATGTTGGGTTAACCCGGGCAGTGACTGGATAGCTTGTGGTAGTTTGACCATTCTTGAGTTGTGAGGCACAGTCTAGTCAGTATAGGTCAGGGGGGGCAGTCTGTCCCAGTGAGGTTGAGAGCCCCCACCTCTGACTGCAAATCTCACATAGGTGCTGATGTCATACAATTCATATGCACTTGTGAAATGCTACTTTAATAACTTTCATTTTTATGTATGCAATCTCATTATGGTGAGAGTCACCACAAGAAAATATTTCGTACAATACTTAAACCAGTTTTGAAATGTAATAGTTTGTAATGTTTTGTAGTCAAACTATGTTGTTGAGGCATGTATTTAATGAAAAAGCATGTTTGTGGAATTTGCGAACTACTGCAGTGCATAATGGGTATGAAATTTGGAGGCCACTTATGTTTCATCATCTACAACTGCTGCAGCTGGCATAGGCAGGCCCTAGGTGTGAATTTTTGCCCTAGGGCCTGATGTACAGTTGTTCTGCCACTGGTATGAGACCCACCCATTATCTTTGGGTGAAAATTATAATAAAGGTTAGAACTGAGTGAACCTTCATCTGTGTATGTGGCAACGTAAGAAGGTGCAGAAGGTAACTGAAGGCAATAAGCGGGGCAGATAGAGAGAGCTTGCACAGCACTGGGCTGCAGGACAGGAACCTAACGGCACGGGGGAGCCGGGGGCTGGATGCCTACCTGGGCTGCGAAAGGGGCTGTGATGTGATGAGTGTGGGCGGACACCCATCCAGGTGCTAAGAGTAAAGGGCGTCAATACCTGCCGGCGTCAAGACCAAAGCTTGGAGCAGGTCAGAGAGCGAGATGATCCCTCTGACCACGTCGTCCTCGTCCACCAGGACCAGACGGTGAACCTGCAGGGGGGGGGGGGGGCGGCTCTGAGTCCGACAGGGCAGGTTCTCTGAATCCCGTTAACCACTGTCTGGTTTAACCCAATGAGAATCAATTGGGTTACCAACATGGCCGCCGTTAGGTCCGATCACTCGGGCTATTGCTCTGAGTTTTTTAAGCCTAACCCCAAGTATTTTAGCCCCGATGCCAATCAGTGTCCTACACATATCAGCCAAGCGGGGTCTGTTGATATTCTCAGCATTTGACCCCTCGCTGAGGTGCTTTGGGGACACGCAAGCCCACCTCAGCTTTGGCAATGCGGTCGATGATGACCTCCAGCGTCTCGTGCGGGTAGCACTTTAGCACGCCCTCGACGCAGCACCCTCTGCTCTGCACCGCTTCCCGCATGGTCATGTTCAGGTTATTGTAGCTCTTCTGCGCAGCAAGGTTCTGTCCCATTTCAGCAAAATGGGGGAGGGCAATAAGGACACTGCTTAAACCGTACAATAAAGCATGCATTTTGGCCAGAAAACACCCGACATCACGATGCAAAGGAGGAATCTGGCAAAAGGCTGTTACAGTATTAAGCATTAATCTTGAGGACAGACAGTCTCTTGGCTCCCCCTTGTGGACCACGTTTCAAACGCAGTTACAAAGGTGGTGGTGGTGGTGGGGAATATGGTGTCGCTAAACCCAGTGGGAACCTATGAATTATCCAGTGGGAAATGGGTTAAACCTAGCATTCTTCAATAGCGCATAATTCACTCCTCCGTGGCTGGGAAGCCTCATTATAGGTAATTAGAGGTGATATTCACAGTAATTACTGCAATATCTGCATACACTTTGCATATGGAAACGCATTTAAAGTACTACACACCCGCTGAGTTATTTTTAACGTACAATTTTAAAGGTATGATTATAAAGCGTTACACAATTGATAATAATTATAACCAGTATCGTCAAAATAATTTGTTTACCTACCTAGGAGCAGAACTCAAACGCGTTAGAAATTAAATTTAGGTAAGAACTCGTTTTAGTAAGAAAAATATTGCTTGGCGATACTTAAAGGGCTACAACAGGACAAGTTCAGAACAAAGGTATAGCCCAACTAAAATTCTTGGATTTAATGAAATAGTTTACATTATTATAGAAACAACTTACAATAACAACCGTAAATAACAATAACAGTATCCGTGCGTTAGGCCGACGGCAAAACATATTTAATATTAAACAGCGGCAATACGTACGATAACGTCAAACCTGGAGTAGAGAGCCACCACCTTCCCTGGAGAAGAAAGTGGACATTATATTAGACTGATGACTGTAGTATCTTTATAACGAAAAACGCTTTTTCTTAAAAAACAAAGGCGATCCATCATGAGGCACATTTTGTCACAGAATACAATTACATTGCAATCTGACATACAGAAGTAGAGTTTAACTGTTAGAACTGTGCACTTGATAGATAGATAGATAGATAGATAGATAGATAGACAGACAGACAGATAGATAGACAGATAGATAGATAGATAGATAGACAGACAGATAGATAGACAGACAGACAGATAGACATACAGACAGATAGATAGACAGACAGACAGATAGATAGAAAGATAGATAGATAGATAGATAGATAGATAGACAGACAGATAGATAGACAGACAGACAGATAGATGATAGATAGACAGACAGACAGATAGACAAGACAGACAGATAGATAGATAGATAGCCAGACAGACAGACAGACAGACAGATAGATAGACAGACAGATAGACAGACAGACAGACAGACAGATAGATAGATAGATAGATAGATAGATAGATAGATAGATAGATAGATATAGCTAAAAAGCTAAGGTTAAAATAGGCACCTTTTTCGTTTACCACGGGCAGCGCGGACACCCGTCTTCCCACGAAAATGGACAGGGCGTCATACAGCGTCTCGGTCTCCTTCACCGTGGCGATGTGCTTGAACGTCCCGATTTGCGCCTCCCTGATGCGCTTCTGTAGGAACCGCGGCTTCGGGATCGTCGCCCCCTTGGGAGAAACAGCGCCAGGGAGTCGAGCTGACCACAAAGCTGGGCTGTATGACTCTTAAACATACTAAAAATGCCGTGAAATGAGGGTACGGAAGAAAGGGGGCGCTCACGAAGATGTGCAGGAACTTGAGGATCCTTTTGTGCGTCAGTATGTGCAGGACGTTTCCAGATTCGGGGTCGATGACGGGAAGTCGGTGGATCTTATTTTTCAATAGCGAGTAGATGGCGTCAAATAAGCTGAAGAAAGGTGAGGACATCAACAGTTAATTAACCCATCCTAACCAGTTGGCATCTAGGAATACACCAGTTAGGGAGCTGGCAGAAGGGGGGTGGAACCCGCCATGTGTTGCTGGGCTTCGAGGTACCAGTGCCTTTGGTTTACCTGGAGTCTGGTGTGATGCTAATCAGAGAATGGCAGGAGTAGTGTAGGTACACTTCTGGAGCAGAAGATAAGGTGTGGGGAGGTCACATGGAAATTGTAACGAGAGAACAGGGATGTCATCTTAGAAGCCTCATTTGAATTGAGCTTATCGATTAATCTACATTCGAACAGATCACCTCTCCATGTTTCAATCTTGTGCTCTTCCAGCTCATAGATCTGTACCTGCGAGACACAAGTACATGAGTGAATTCAGTCGGGCTTCACTAATGCTGCTGTAACTCCAGCAGAGCAGTGTCCCTGGTGACAGGGGCAAAACTATAGTGCGTCATTTTCGATTTTCCATGCTGGGGATGTCGATGTTATTTTTGTTTTAGCTACTGAAACTTGCCTGGGGGTTTGTGATTGAGGGTGGGACACTGGTGGGGCATGGAGGCAAGGAGAGGAGGGCTGTCGGGGGTGGGGCAAGAAACTTACCATGGGGGACTTGTAGTAACGGTGGAGAATGTTAATAAAGTCTGTGATGGTCAGCATTCCTGGAAGGGCAGGAGCACATATATAGCAAAACCAACAACAAACAAAAACACAGACTAAAATGTGTTGTTTGTTGTATTGTTGATGGTATCAGCATTTTTTGCTGCTAATTTATCTGTATCTGAATGTATCTGTTATCCTGCCAGGTAACAGTTGCAAACTTTTATTTTGAATTGAACTCATTTGAAGATAGAGTGTTAAGAGAAGGATTTGGGAAAGTCGGGAAAGATTCAAGGCCAGCTGGGAGGCAGACCTGACTGATACACACCTGAACGGCTTCTGAGAATCCTCTTGCAACTGAGGGGTCTGTTGTCAGGGTCAGTGCCTGTCCGTCCCTCTCCTATATGTTTGTTAACCGTTTGGCCAGCAGGTGTTGCTGTCCATCCTGTTCTCTTCTCTGTGTTGTAGCCCATTAGCCCTAGTGTGTTTCCCTGCTTCTTGGGCTGCTGTGTAGCTGCTGTGGTTTGGAGGCTGTACCCTTTAGCCATGAGTTTGAGGCTGGATAGATAACAGGCTCTCTTGTTATTTAACTTGTTTTGGTTTTGTGTTTTCTAATGTCTACTATTGTTTATCTTTGAGTCCCTGTATGAGGTTTATCCCCCCCCTTTCCCCCAGTTCCATTGTGTTCTGCCTGCACTTCTGTTCTCAGTCTTTCATAGTGTTGCTAGCTTTTAGCGTTTGTTAATGCCTCCCAGTTCCAGTGTTTGTAATTGTTATCCACCCCACCTGTTTCTTGTTGACCCAAGTCCTTTTGAATGGTTAATTTGATTATGATTTACACTTCTTCCTTGTTCACCCTGATGTTCTGTGTATTTAAGTGCCTGCCATCGTTCTGTTTGTTGGTCAGTCACTGGATTTAGTTACTCTGTGTGTTTTACTCTGTTCTATTGCCTAGTCCTGCTCCCTGTGTTGCCCCGTTCACTTGTTGTAGTACCTTATGTTTCTTGTAGTTCGTTCCTGTTTTTTTTCCATTATTTTTTCTGACCCCTCACAGTCCTTCTTTTTGTGCCTTCCCCAGTGTTGTTAATTTCCTTAATAAACCCCCCTTGTCTTGGAGCCATCAGTGGATCATCACCTTTCTCCTGCCTGCACCGTGACACCCGTTAGTGGAGGGAATGGGGGCTATTTATAGCCACGCCCAATGCGAGGGAGATTATCCAGCTGCCAATTCCCACTAGACACTGAGGCTCAGGTGTTCTGGCTAAAGTTAGCGCCCCGTCATTGTACACTGCAGTGAGGATGGAGAGGGCTTTGGGAGGTGCTGATAAGGAGTCTTGGAAGTTGAAATACAGCATTGATGTTAGCGAGCCTTGTGGAGGAGTGGCTGGGGCTGTCATCTGAGCCTGGCTTATGGAGGACTTTCCGGAGGGTAAAGTGACACCAGGAGTTTGCTAGGGTTCCCTTACCTACGAAACACTGCAGCTTGTTGTCCCAAAGTGGTGCTGCTCTCAAGCCGTTGGCCACCAGAGCGAAGAAGGCTTTCTTCACCTGTACACACAGCCCATTTGAACACAGTTTGTACACGGAAACCGTGGGGCGACTGGCAGATGCGGACTAGTTTGTGGATAAATGCATACTGAAGGCTATCTTGATTGGGTATGCGGATGCGCATTTAAATTTCAACGACTCTTGGAGATGCATTTGTGGAGGAGCGTTATTTTTTTTGCCCACCTGCAGCGTAGTGTCAAAGATAACGAGCTTGGAGCTTGTCGGAATGGCATCATAGCAGGTGTGAGTCATCATGAACTTGGTGTAGACGGCGATGTCAGGATCGGGGCCTGTAGGGAGAGACGAGAGGGGAGCATCCTGCTGCATCCTGTCCCACCCCCTTAGTTTTCAGGACACACTTGCCTCTGAAGTCCTGAATGACGATTCACTGTCTGCTCACAGTGTGCAGTAAAACCTACAGCCCAAAACAGGAAGTCACTGATCTTAACATCTGTCTGTGCATTTGTCCATCCATCCACTTTATATACCTGCTTGTTCTACGTAAGGTATAACCAGGGCTGAGACTCTGGTTTCCTGGGGTGCAGGGTGCTCCCGCTAGCCACTGCACACCATACCATCCCTTATCATCCTTATTACTCAGCTAAGTAGTAAATACAGTCACTTCCATGAACCACTTAAGTTACAAAAGGAAGCTCTAACATGCACCACTGGAGGGAATCTCTGTGTGCCTTAATAGGAACTTTGTTATAGCTTTGAATCTGTTTGAATGGATGTTAATCTCTACACAGTGCTATGATAACACTGTCTGTATGAACGTTTTAACAGTTACTGTCACAAAGCGTAACATGTCAAGGGACCAGGGAGTCCATAAATGCGAATATTAAAGTAAAGACGTTACAATATGCCTATTCAGAAAATTATAACATTTGATTTTAGTGTTTTCCAAGCCTACATGAGTATGGAAAAAAGAAAGTATAAAAATATTTCAGTATTTCCAGACTCTGGCAAATTAGCCTGCTATGTAATTAAAAAAAAAATAATTTACTAATTAATGTTTTTGATTAATTCACTGATTGTGGGCTGGTCATCAGCATCAGAATGTGCACAGAGCACATTTTGAAGAGCGATGCCCCAAGCAGAGGAGTAGGGGTGTGTCCGTGGGGTTCGTGCTTAAGTAAATTCCAGCTACACATACTGAGGTAGGGCATTGACGGGACCTTGCATTTTACAACATTCACGATGGGGAAATACAAGTTTTAACCTGCCTGGCTTGCGTATCCCAATTATGGTAACTGGCTGGCTAAGGATCTGAAATGTGTCTGTAAAGCAAATTGCAAAGTAAGTGTAAAGTTTTTCAAAGTTTTGAATACGGGTGAGTTGTTAGTCACAGGTGCAGCCCTGACCAGTCATTCCATTGCTGCTGCCACCCTTTCAGTCATTGTTCACTGACTCCATCTCCCTACAGTCTGGAAAAGTATGTAATTTTAAAATGGAAAGTGTGTAGGAACGCTGAACATAACTACATCACATGTGCAACATTCAACACCCCTCGCTATATGCAGAAAAACTGACATTTGCAGTCTATACCAGGGTTCTTCAAATCTGAACCTCGATTCCAAATCCAGGCCTTGTTTTCAGTTCTCCCAGGTAGTTAGTTTAATAATTACTGATTCTGATTGGTCAGAGGCTTCACACCTGACTCACAGGTAAAGGAAGGCTGGAAAACCAGCAGTGCTCGGAGCTCGGGGGCCGTGATTTGAATAATAGAGGTCCATACTAAATAATGCCTTCTGATGGCTTACACTGGACAGCAGCCGTTTCCAGTAGGAAAAGCAGGATTGAGACATTCTTTAGTATGTCTAACAAATACACACACTAACAACACAATCTGTCAGGAACAGGCAGTGCGTACCAGGGGTACGACAATTATGTCTGATTTACTAGATACCCAAACCCTCAGTTAGGTTACCTAATAGTACTCACAACATAAATGTTTGGGGCTTTCTAACGAGTGTTACATTCACACGATTAATTAGAGCTTTTGGCGCCTATTGTAATGTGGTAAAGTAGGACTCATGTCACAGTGACTCAGTCATTTTTCACATAGCTAAAGATTATGCCCCCCCCCCCCCCCCAACAGAATGATACCCTGGGCCCCCTCCCCAAATTACAATACATAATTTTATAACTGTTTGTATTTAAGAGCCCCGATAAAGTGCTGGGCCCCCTGAATCTGTCAGGGTGTCAACGCCCGCCCCTCCGACGCCCCTCCGACGCCCCCCGTACACCCCTGCTGTCAGTTACCTGCCTCTTTCATGGTGATCTTGTGATCCACAACAGGGACCTGTGGACAGAAAAGAGAGTGGGCACAAAATAATCTTTCAGAAGTTTGCTGCGTTTTGCTTCAGCAAATCAGAATTACAAAGTCCTCAACATACACAGTGACTTTTACCGCGGTTCAGCGAGGCCTGGGTGGCACTTTCACCAAAGTCAGTGTTAGAGGACCCAGTGTGAAGGTTCTTACTGCCCAAAAGTTTCAGAAGTACAGCATTTCCCCCCAGGAATTAGTGACACCATGACACCAGTTTTGGTGTTTTGTTTCCAGATATGACAAGAGCACTGAGGTATTTTTAAGTAAACATTGCAAAACAAGGAGTCTAGTGAGTGGTGTTTTTCATGGACTCTGTCCCTTATTCATTGCTAACTAAATAAGGGAAGGTGTTCTGTACTTTCTCACCCAGGGTAAACCTGACCAGACCCTGACACCAACCCGCCATCCCATTACTGGCCCAAATGACCATTTTTCTGAAGTTCCTTTTATGTCGCTCTGATCCGGTTTGTGCCCAGTCACTGTACAGTGAGCCTGCCCTCTCAGACCAGTGATTTGGTACCCTGACCTCCATCACTGGGTCTTGCTCGCCATTTCGACAGGACCGATTCCTGCAAAAATATTCTGTTGCATCGCAGGGGTTCTAAAGCTTGGCCGGCATTGCCAAGGCACGTGGTGTAATTTCGCGGTCTCCTGCGGACTCATTTGCATAATGAGATGGTACACAGCCTTGGCTTGTCCCAGAGAAAAGCGCACCAGCTGTTCTGCCTCACTGGCAATGACACCTCTCCATTTTTTTTCCCCACCTCCATTCCAAAATCGTTTAGTCTATACAAAGATCCAGTTTCAGGCACCTTCAGAATAAACAGTGAAGCATGACTTCCCCACTGCTGAAGCAGAACTTCATTTCCCAGAAGAAGTCAGAACTGCGTTCGTGAAGACACATGTTTTTGTTGTGATACTTACTGGTGACATGTTATGTCTTCTGAATATAAAATTTTAAGTATTTGGATTAGCAGACTGGGTACCTATTAAACTGGAGTTGTTGCCTTTTTAAACAGCAGTTCACTGTGTTTCGCTGTTGCAAACCAGAATTACAAAATCATCACCATATGCAGTGACTTTTAACATGGTCCAATTAGGTTAAAGGAAAGGATGCAAGATCACAACTAAGTTAGATTTTAATAAAATAGCAGCATTTGAATTTTGAGTCTGGCAGTTTAAACTGTGAGTGTGACAGAAGAAATTACAGTATTTTCATCATGACTCACTGCGCAGTGGGTGTCTGTGTTTAACCACAAAAACAGCCTGTTTATGGGCTTCCAGTCACCTCTCTGGCTCTCTCGCCCACACGCTCTCACACACACATGTGCATGTGTGGGTGTGCAGGTGCCTTACCTGACCAAGAGGGTCCATGGTGAGGGGCTGTCCCGTGCGTTTGGCCGGTTACATGTGGTGTGTTAGCAGAAGCTCACCGGCTGCGCCCGTCCCGTCCTGAACGTGCTCCAAGTGGGCTCGCCTACCGTGGAGCCGTTGGGTCTAAATTAGGAGCAGAGGCTGGCAGTGGCATGTTGGGGGCTGGCGCTGGGTAGGCGGGGTGGAGAGACCGGGCCTGCCGGGGTGGGGGGGGGAGGGGAAGATCCAGAGGCAGAGACTGTGTGTACAACACAGTTTGGCGAGCCAGTTGTCGTGGCTCTGGAACCGCTGATGGTTTCCAACAGGGCCAGTGGGATCGGGACACCAGCAGGAGCTACACTGGCTTTGTCTGAAAGGGACCAATATATTCCTGAGCATAGACCCAAAGTGACACGCACACGTCCTGCAACCAAAGGGAAAAACAGCAAGTAAGGCTGCTAACTCTAAAGCATGTAACGGCCTCTACAGAAGGTCGTCATGACGACGCCTGAAGCAACACATAAGCAGTTACAACCTCCCCAGACCGAGAAGTGACATATGAGCTGAATGGGCGGAGACAATTTGTAGGTGACATGGATTAGAAAGATCACAGGCAGGGCCCGTTTCTGTCACCCTTCCGAAGACGTCCTACAGAGAGCCGCAGGGCGAGTTCTGGAGCTGTGATTGGCTGCTCTACAGAGTGTTATTAATAGCTCCTGCACTCTGTTACCTGGCTTTATGCAACATTGTTAAGTCGGGGTGTAATAGTTAATCAGTTCTAATCAATATATTGGTCATCAAGGCCACAATATGATTTAGTTGACTCAATTAACACATATTGATCCATATCATTAAAGTATGACAATACTCTGAAACACTATCAAAAATATCTGTGAAAAAATTTATCACACAAAGCAATCTGGAGACTCTCCTTTGTAGAGATTAGAGACAAATACACGACAGTAAATTTCATCTACTTATTATCCTGTGTTTTCAGAGAGTAAGCTGTACATGTACAGAAATCTTTCTTTGCTGTTAAAGTATATGTATAAGACAGAATGTCTTGGGCAGACATTGTGTTTTTCAGACATTTTAAATGGAATTGTGATTGGTGATGTGAAGCTGGCATACAGCTGGAAGCCCATTCCATGAAGCTCCCGGGGCACAGTTTTTGTGCTGGGATGCCAGAGGAGGTTTGGAACTCTACAGTAATTGAGTGAACAAAGCGTTGATGACCAGGCTCCTCAGCACTTGGCAACCCCACTGTGTTACTTTATATGATCTTTTGTTCCTAAATACTTCAATCTTGCAGTAATACCACTGACAGTTGACCTCGGATATTCATTCCAAAGGTGTTATATCCATTCCATGAAGTTTTCTATGTTCTGTTCTTGAGCGAATCTGAAGGCCATATGAAGTTTGGAGGTCTGTAGCTATTGACTCAGCAGACAGTCGGCGACTCTGCACCCTGTTCACCTCAGCATGCATTGTCCCCGCTCTGTGATTTTACCTGTCCTACCACGTCATGGCTGTTGTTCCCAATTGCTTCCATTTTGTTAGAATACCACTAGCAGTTGACCGTGGAATATTTAGTAGTGAGGAAACTTCACGAATGGACTTATTACACAGGTGGCATTGTATCATGGTACCACGCTTGAATTCACTGAACTCCTGAGAGCGACCCATTCTTTCTTGTAGAAGCAGTCTGCATGTCTAGATGCTTGATTTATACACCTGTGGCTATGGAAATGATTGGAAGACCTGAATTCAGTGATTTAGAGGGGTGCCCCAATACTTTTGGCAATATAGTTTATCTCCACATATTGAATCGTGTAATGGCAAAGCTTACGATTTACACCCCTAGTGGTGAGAGGGTGCCACTACAGACGAGTGCCTAGATTTAAGCCAGCACCCTGTATGTTACTGAGAGTTAGAAAACAAAGCATAAATAGAGGGCAGGGTCTCTTCTGACAGAGAACTGGATACATTAGCAGGGTTTTGCCTGTGATACTATGGGCGCCTTTTCTGGTAATCGGCAGCCCTGCAGAACCCGTGGGTATGGAACATGGATGGACAGATGGATAAAATTCACAGTTGTTGTTGTGGCAGGTTGTGTGGCAACACAGCAGGACAACGTGGTGAGAATCAAGCTTCTGATGTAGAGCCTGCAGCAGGCCCTCCTCCAGCAGGGGGCAGCGCTGAAGCCAGGGGTGTGAATAGTCACAGTTTCATCCAACTTCACTCTGAAAAGGGCATAGCCTGCTCACTCGGTGATGGACCATTCAACTCAATTTATATTTGTATAAGGCCTTTCACAACAGCATGGCCCAAGGCGCTATACATGCGTGTGTTGTGATACATTATAACATCACTGAGGGATGAGGAAAAGGAAAGACAGAGAAATGAAAGAAAAGAAAAAACAAGATGGCAGCAGAGGAGAGGAACCAAAAACTCCCAAGTAGGGAGAAAAAAAACATCTCTGTCCAAAGTCAACTGGCCATCAGGAGCGTGGAGACAAAGAGGGATTCATTTTCACTAATAATGAACAATATAAAAGCCTAAATCTTAATCATCATTGCAACTTTCCTAAGATATGCCTTTTACAGAGGGACATACTGTATAACAGAGTGATATGTTTATTTTTCAGTACCTATGTAGTAATTCAAAATGTCGAAACACAGCCCCTTGTCCGGAATCTAAAAAAGCCTGGAATCTTACCACCTGCTGGCCAAGGGACACATTTATGACGAAAACAGAAAGGTTAACTACAGTCAAAGGGCCCGGCGCCGAAAGCCGCAGTGCCTACAGAGGAAATGCCAGAGATGTGACTTTCTAATAAAGGCCAGGATAAAGGGTGAGGACACAGCTGTCGGGGGGGGGGGGGGGGGGGGGCAGCACAAACGTGCTCACAGACGCTTGTTATTTTAGTAATTCTAGCAACGGAGCAGCAACTTTTCCCTCTTGAAATCCATGTCTGCGTGCGGCCGGCCGTGTCCCCTTGCCAAATGTGTGGCATGGCGCCGGGTTGTATTACACTGTGGTCCCTCACGCTCTCACAGCTTCCCGTCAGCATTGGCACTGAGAGGACTCGGGCGTGACTCTGCGCAGCCTGAGTCAGCACACGCTGACGCTGTGCCGTTATAGAACAGATCCGTGTGGATGGATACGACTCCCTGCTACTGAACCAACATAAATGTGATGTAATGTTTTGTAGCCCAATCCCATCAGGCGATGGACAGGGGGTGTCCGAGGCCAGAGAGAGACGGGTCAGAAGGTGAAACACTCACAAGGGGGCCGAATCATATGACAGCCATGCGAAGACATATCTAAATGCGTGCATGCATGACCAGTTTGTATACTGGGTCTCTTACTGGAGCAGTTGAAGGTTGGCTAACTTGTTCATGGTACCTAACAGTACTCTCTAATTTCACAGCCCCTGCCACCCTAATGTCTTCTGCGAAACTTAAAACGATATCCATACTTACATGCTGTAAAGCCCCAGGATCCTCGCTAGCTGCAAGTCACTGAAGAACAGAGAGAAGCAGAGGTCCATCTGATCAGGAGACCGCAGCCAAATGAGGGTATTAAAGCACTGCGCCCAGGCCTAATTAAGACACTAACGAGCCTGGATATGTTTGCCGCTGTCAAAAACCGATTTTAATAACCACACAACAGTTCCAAAGAACAATTTATTCTACACCTTTAATTCTATTTGTTCATGTAATGTGCCTGAACTTGTGCTACAAAGTTGCACAGTGAATTTAGGACAAACGTGTTTGCAAATCACTGCAAGTACAAGTTCAATGTAAGAACAAGTGAATAGAAATGAACTGATTGTTTAGAGCAGAGCTAGTAAAAAAACATCCTAAGCCACTTAGACTCACAGCAAAAAATGTACATTTATTGCAGGAAAAGGTCAGATATACATGAAGGCATTCAGGTGATGTTCAGGGTGAAGAGGAATTAAAATATAGGATTAAGCGCTACTGGAGGCCATCATTAAGAAGGGGAACATCTTTTCAAGAAATTGACAGATGCTTCACTGTGCTGCTGGGTTGAATCATGAATCCCTCCTCACGAAAACTTCAGAAAAATTACACTAAGCATTTGATTAAGCTCCAGATAAAGCTGCCAGTTCTCTAGCTGTGGATACATGTCAAAATGCTTCATGTTTCACCACCAATCCTCAGTGTGCAAGAGCCCTGCCAACAGGAAGTGATGCATTTTGACAGGAAACAACATCACACATCGATTACTCCATCTCATCATTCCCCTCCGTGTCACCGGTCCCCCTTGAGTGACTGTAGGGTTACACTCGCATGATTCCAGCTCTCCAGTTCCAGTCCACTTCTAAAGCACATATGCTTAATTTTTACATATCCCTCCAATAAAAAGCAAGTTGGGGTGTACGGTTCTTATGAAAAACATTTGAGAAGAAAATGGAAATTATATTTTAATTTGCTAAACTTTCTACAGAAGTAGGGCGCCAACTTCAGAACCACTTCAGCACATATTTCACAATAATCCTCCACAACTCAAAACTTGGCTGGATCCACACTTTTTTTCAGGTCCCGAGCACAGCGACAGCTGTGGTACAATCGGACCAACGGCTATGTCAGAGAGCTCACACACCACAGAGCTCCATACAAACTTCAAGCAAGACTACAACTCCCAGCATTCCCAAAGAACCCACCATCCCAAATTCAAAGTCAACATTTCATAACCCAATTTCATAACTCACCAAAAAAAAAAATAAAAAAAATCACTTCCCAATTTTTGAGAAGGGATTTCCCCCAAAACTGTACTTTTACACATTTTTTCTGAGCCCAGTGACCAATTCACACCAACGCAGGATTAAATATGCATAACAACATTGGTCATTACAATCAGTGCCATCCCTGTATCAATCAACAACTATGCTATGCAGACCTGACACAGAAATCCTGCAGAACATACTCCTTTATGACCCCGGCCTTTCTTACCCAGTTACTCAAAATCTAAGTACAAGAATATCAAAACTCATGCTACCTTAAGTGGAGGAAACAAGGACTATATAAAATGGATGTATATCTTTAAATGTGCCAGCTAAGAAAAACGTAAACCAAGTCCCAGACGCACTCATGACAGAGAAGCCTGCCGGGACGGAGGGCATCTCCATCCCAGCGTGCTGTATATTGCTTTTAAGACCTCAAACATGATGGCAGAGGGGACGGGGGGGGGGGGCACATTTTATTTGGTGACATTTTTGAAAAAATGTGCAAGATTATTTTTTTCCCCCCTCTTTTTAAAGCAATGCAATACCTAAGACTATATGCAACTCAAAAGCAGTTATCAGACGGCTTGCCAGAAACCCACTTGAGACGAGAGACGGAGTGAGGTAAATTAAACTGTCGTTGTTGTAAACTGACATATTCCTGCGGGGAGGGGCATTTGAAGGTGAGCTTTCTCTATCTTTCCCATAAACTAGCTAGTGGTGATAGAGTACAGGCGGCTGGTCTTGTTTTTAACTTAAAAACCTTACCATACCCCCCCCCCCCCTTCACTCCGAGGACGTGTGACAGTGAGCTCCAATTTCTGCAAGCGTGACCACGCACTGCGCCCAGATTCAACATGACGGCCATCCAGAAACGTCTCTAACTGGGCATTAGGAAACTGTGGACCTTCCCGAGGGGAACCATTGCCTCTGAGCAACAGGGCCCGGCTTTGAGGTGGGTGAAGGTACTTAAAACAAGATGGTGGCCCTGGGGTCCAGCAGCGGGCACATGAGGGGCAGGCGTGGGCGTGAGGATGCGCAGTGACTCCGGGGGATGCCAAGCGGTTTCGTTAATGACCCCACAGTGGTGTCGCGAGAAGGGGACCAGACAGCTTAATGGAGAGGAGGCTGGCTGGTGTCTGTCCGGTGCTAAATCGGGACTGGCCAGCGAGGTGAGCAGAGAGCCCCAGAAGCAGAGTGAGGAGGTAGCTGGAGAGAGGGAGGCCCTCAGGGCCGAACGCTTCTTCTGGCTGTCATTTCCCGGGATGCAGCTGGGCAGGCTGGACTCTGGGGTGATGGCTTCCTGGAGCAGAGCATGCTGGGATCCGGTGCCCTGGACGCCAAGCTGACAGAGTGTACCGCGAACCCTGGGGCAGGCGAGCTGCTGCAGCACGGCGGAGGAGGCGATGAGGCCCGCCACGCTCGTCAGGTAGACCAGCCCGAGCATGCAGGTGAGCTGCAAGAAAACGCATTTAAGATGCAGGTCTTGCCAGAGTGCAGGAAGTCACCGTGAGCATCACTGCAGAAATGCCTGCAGACAACCAGACCCGACGCATTTTTATCGATGACGGAAGATGTTTGGTGTCCGTGGCTAAACAGAGATCTCGTCTCACCTTGGCAAAGTGGTGGTATATGGCCGTGAAGGCCTGTTGCCATGCCGACTGCTCCAGCAGCACGCACAGGTCAGTGTACGTAAACCAGCCTCGGTTCAGGCCCTGCTTCTCCGCTATGCTGGAATGAGAGTGGGTGCAATTAAAACAAGGCACAACCAAGGACAAGATTAGTGCCATCGTAACACAAATCTTGTTACTTCCAAGCCTCTGGTAAGCCAGCATGTGCAATCTGCTCCAGGGATACATTGTTTGCATATTTAATTCATCATGATAATTTTTATTAGCTCTTTTGCACTGTGATGGTAGCTACTGCAATACAGCCGGATGCTGAAATTAAATGGCTGATTATCGCCTCGATCGACGTTGGGTGGCAATTGGCCAATCAGTCTAAATAACGATGATTTTATGAACCGATCAAGTAGTTAACTAAGATTACTTTTTGTCCCAAATAGAGGTGAGTAATATGGCCATATTTTTTCATAATCGGTTGCAACTGTAACCACAAGACACACTTCAGAAGCATCGTAAGAATTGCAATACTGCACTACATTTACTTTTATTTAGTAGATGCTTTTGTCGATAGTGATGGACAAGGGAGGCACGTAGGCCTGTACTTCCCGAAGGCATGTATGTTTGCAATGCGCCAAGCATAAATGTGGTACACTAAGCTTCCAAAGAATGCCCAGTTACAAGCGCAATACTTAACACTATTTTCATAATGACATAAACTGAAAACTGCCTATCACACAATTCATGTTGCAACAGTACTACAACAAAAAAGACCTGTGTCAAACAAAGCAATTTCAGCCCGCAGAACATGTCAGGACTGCCTGTATCTCTCTCAATTATCTGTCATTCAATCTCAATTTAGTGGCCACATCCTGAACTAAAAACTTAGATCTTTTTTTTTTTTTTTTAAACCAGTTAGCTAACTTGGTGAAAAAACAAACTTCATATACCACTGGACTGATAAAAATACTGTGCTTGTATCACACGGTAAAGAGCAACAGAGTATGCAGCATGGCTGATGAGGAAGAACTGTCTCCAAAAAAGGCTCTTTGCCTTTAAATGACTTGTATTTGCAAATTCTGAACGTTACCGTTTGTACAGCACCAGCAACAAAACTGATGTTTTTAACCACCTGAGGTGTTAGCATCCCAAGTGCGGAATGCCCAGCTATGTGCACGTGCGACCACATAGGCCTGAGCCGCATTGACTCCATACACCCTGAAGTAACCAGACAGAAGCAAACACTTCTAACACAAAAACATCTTACATTTATTATTTATCCATTATATGTTTGTATTGTTGTACACCAGTTCAGAAATGCAGTTTCTGACCAAAGTGATAAACATTCTGATGCTTGCCGTCTGCATTATTGCATTCTGATGAAACTTCTGAAACTTAAAAAAATAAATTAATTAAAAAGCACTTCTGCTATAATGAGTCAGTTTCTTTTATATTAATTTCATGCATTATTTTACACATCTTATTAAGCTCATTGTTATATTGCTGCAAGAAGTGTTTTTGTAAGGAAAGACTTGCTGGTTAAGGGTTACATATTGTAGATTGAGATTATAGCCAAAAGTATTGTAGTATGACATTTTGGTGACATCATCCGTTCCCCAATTCAGTTTCCATTCACAGTCGTGTCCCCTGCCCCCCCTCCCCCAGTAATACCGCATCACGGGAAAGGGAAAACACTTATGGGAAACATCTGTTGTTTGGAGATTCTTTACAATGTGGGACAGAGATATTAAATTCGCAGTGAACAAAGGTGTCCATGGAGGAACTACCTCAAAAACATTTGGAACAATCAATTTAATTTGACACTTGTGCTGCCATTTTTAATAGAATTTTTTTTTTTTTATATATTTTGCTTGCAGAAGGCTAAGTTCATTAGTGTTTAAAAGATGTTTAGTCCACTAATTATTATAACTAAGTAAACTGGAATCTGACAGGATCAGTATTGACAGGTCAGGCTTTTAAAAATAAATAAATAGATGGAAAATAGGCAATTGGGAGAGGCCAAGGAAAATGCAATCGGCGCAACCCTAGTTTACAAGCTCTTGTCAACTCTCAGGTGCAGACAAGCGCAAGTCTTAGTGAGCCACACGGACCCCCAGACAGCTGCCCACACTGTACACCTGCACAGATCAGCCACTCTGATGTCTGATCCAACAGTAAACTAACATCTTGACCCTGCCTGTGTGCTCTGCGTGCTCAGCTGCCACCACGAATCGCTGTTTGGCAGAGCAAGTTGTTTGCGTTAATAAGCCAGAAGGTTTATATCCATAGCAGAGCAGCAGGATACTGAAAAAAAATTCATACTGGAATTGAAATTTTTGCAATAAATATGTACCATAAATAAACTACAGTGCTCCAGTATCTTACATGGTCAATTGGTTCTGCAGCCCACCACTATACACCAAGTGCGTACGTGCAAGATCTTTACATAAAAATGCCTATCTACCCTGAATATACATCTATCAGCAAATGCTACAGCACAGTAAATGAATAGCAAGTGCGTTAGTATGCTGGCCTGAGGATTTTTGCAGACAGCGCGCTGACACACCACGCTCAACCATGCTCACGTACTTTGCGCACCAATCCGAAGTTGTGCATTTTGGTTACTTTTTAAAGCTTTTTTTTTTCTTCGAGCCACGACCATTCAAAAACTGCACTAACAAAAACCACATAAGATGCGGGCTGATTGCATAGCCAAACATGTTATTTATCTACCAATAGTATCTGCCTAATAGGTTGGTGGTTTTGCCATTTTTGTTACATTTTTCACACACAACATTATATTGTCACACATAACATTATAACCCAGCTGATTATTGCAGTCCTCTTGATATGACATTTGCATGTGTATAACGTGTGATGGTGATACTATCAACGCACAATATACTGGCCGATTGCATGCTACTACAAATCTGACAGGACACACAAAAACATACCTGGTTTCTATTTGATTCAAGATGTCAAAGAACTCATAGGGTTCAGCATAAAGACTCCAGTCCTAGAAAACAAGAGACAAATGACTTAACGAAGATGCGCAAGGAGGACATTTCCATTTTACACACACACACACACACACACACACACACACACACACACACACAGAGTTCAGATCAGCACTCACAATGGCTTTGAGGAAGTTCATCTCCAACGTGTTGACCGTCTGCACACCCAGCTTCCCAGCGGCACCCCATTCGTCATTGAACACCTCTTCCTCTTCTCCCTCATCATACAGATATTTGCTGGCAACCATCTTGGTGACAGAAAATAGAGCAGGGTCAAGCCCAGGCACTAAAATAGCTCTGAGAGTGTCAAGGGTGGAAACGCATCCTGCACATCTATAATTCCTGTGCTACATGACCCGACTCCATATGAGCTCAATTCATCACCACCATTAATAATGTATTAGCAGAAAACTTATGGTCAATAAACGAAACCACAAGACAAAACGAAAATCCATGTCCAAGAATCGACTCTGCATAACCAAGCAAAATACTAATACAGTCCGATTGATTTTTACCCAATGGTAAAATGGTACTGAACAAACTGGCAAACCACGGCAGCACAAACTAACACTACAATTTAGGGTAAAAACAGTCTAGAGAATTAAAGTCAGAAGAAAGCAGGGAAAACAAAAGTCCATGGGTTAAAGGTCAACGGACAAGTCAACACCGAGGGCATGCTAGCATTAGACAAGTCAGAATATAGTGTTTTTTTTATACTGCAGTATTATCCTCTGTAAAGTCATCTTTAGATCCGCTCTCTTTTCAGCCACTGGCAGACCAGCCCTCAGCCCTCTACTGATCAAGACAAAATAGCAAATAAATTGGCATAGTTTCCATGCTATCTACTGTGCCATTATAACCATATTACATAAGGCGCCCAATAAGAAATGAGGAAAAATACAAAGAAACATTAAAAAAAAACTTCATTCTGTTATGACATCTATATCTTAGGTCCATTTACATCAACAACTAGCATAGCACACAGCACAATGCAAATACATGTGCATGTATGTATATATATATATATATATAATATTGCTATATCGCACATTGCACAGATATTGTCTAAAATTAATGTTTATTTGGATATATTTTTTCTATATATTTCCACTGCTTTAGTCTTAGCCCTTTCATAATTTGTAAAACTTTATTGCAGTCTCAGGACCGAATCAGGGTACATTTCACTACGTTGCACTTGAATAACTGCTTATGTGACAAATAAGGAATCTTGAATCTTGACTGGCCAACATCCTGAATTTCCACACGTCAGACTGCAGAATATGACCAGCGGCTGACGTACCATGGAGATCAGGAAAAGGTCGGAGGATGAGATCTGCTGCAGGTACTCAGGGTTTCTGTGACGGAGCCGTTCGATGTAGACCAGAGCCAACATCATGGCGCATGGAGAGATGCAGGCTTCCCTGCAAGGTGGCGAATGTGCCTCACTTAAGCGCTTCAGAGCAAAACACCAGCGACAAGCCCAAACATACAGAGGGAAGTTGGACGGTGACTTGAGGAAACGAACCTGGCGACATGAGCTGCGTACTTCTTCTGGAGCTTCCGGATGGGGCTTGGTGCAGATTTCTGTAGCAGTTCCACGGCGATGTCTGCGAAAGACACGACACACAGAGGCAGCCTGCCTTAATAAAATAATGCAAACAAAATAAGGGTCTCAAAAGCCAGAGATGCATATGAAACTATTGGCTGAAACATGGCTGAGAACTGAGAATGAAATGCATTGTTCAAATTTATTCAATTCTATTTTTTTTTTTAATAGCACCTTTAACAATAGAGTCACCCCAAGGCGCTTTACATGGGTGTGTTGTGACACAATACGGCATCATTAAGACAGAATAATACAAAAACTGGGAAAAGGAAAGACAAATGAATGAGAGAATGAAGGAGAAATTCTTTCGCATGCATCTCTTTTTTTCTTACTGTGGTTCAACTTCCAAATAGTACTTTAGCCCACATTATAGACGTTATGACTGCCTAACATATTGTGCAGTGTCACTTAACATGCCGTCGCATCCCGCTCACCTGTAACAGGGCAGGAGAGGGCATCCAGCGAGCAGTCACTGTCCAGTCCGTAATACAGGCGCTTCCTAACACGTTCGGATAACTTCTGGTGACCGGGAAGAAACTGCAAAGTCACACTGTGTCAGTAACGCGGAAAAATAACAACAACCCCCGGAAGACGTTTAGTTTGATTATACAATAACTGCAAACGGCCAACTCCCTCCACAAACACTGCAAAAATGTAACTAGGTGCCAAGGGCCGATGACAAAAACTACCTAAATTCCCCAGACTGGCAATGTACAGTCGGTTTACTGTGTTTAATTCGTTGCTTAGTAAAGCTTGTTTGGGGTAGCTGACCACTTCACAAACAGGAACAGTGTTTGGCTGTAAACAACACTGATGCCAAGCTATACGTGTAGCTAGCGTTAGCTATGTTGTTAGCTCTCGGTGTCATTCCCCTATACGCGAACATGTTAAACGTGGTAAATGTCTCCGATTATCCAGGCTAAACACCGGACAGGCCTCCCCGAAGCCTCGGCCTCGCCTGAAACGCAACCGACGATAGAACTCCAGACAGGTTCAGCACCGTTCACACAACGGCGGACACTAGCTAAAACCTACTTTTAAAATCCTCTCATGCTCAAAACAAAGGTTGAAACGGCCTTTTCCCTGGAGTCCTTGCCTCAGATACCCAACTATACAAAATATTACTGCATATTTGCAGAAGCTACGCAAATGGCTAAATAGCTAACTATACACAAGGGCGGGAAACGTCCCGGTCGCCGTAAATAATTTCCCAGGTTAGTTCCCCTATTACACACCGTGAACTCCTGGAAGTTGGAAAATGAAAAGGTCCGCTCGTCGAACAACTCCTCAAAATCCATTATGACAAGGCGAAGAGACGAACTTAGACGTTGAGCTCAAGCCGGAACCCTCCACATTGACAGGGTTTACGTAACGCCCCGGGCCTCGCTGAGTCACAGCCAGAGTCAGAGTCTGAGTCAGAGCCAATGCCACCCACGTGACAGCTCTGAGCTGCCAGGCGTGCGTGCACACAGCGCTATGCAGAAATGCTGTCACGATTACTCTCCGGGCAACAGCCAGTGCACCTGTCTCTACTGTAATATCTGATATTTGCATTCGGAGTTGCACATACATATTATAAATGCATATCTGACACCGGAATGATGAATGTGAATGACGGACTGGTTTAAATTTATTCATAAAAGTCATCCATCCATCCATCCATCAATTTTCTGTAGCAGTTTCATAATGTTCACGAATTTATTCAAACCATTTCATTTCTTATGCCAAGAATTTATGAGTTCTAGTTTATTCTTAATATTATTCCTTTATTTAACTTAATCATTTTAGTTTCCTAAAATCCTGTAGCCCTACATATACAATCACTGGCCACTTTATTAGGTACACCTTGCTAGTATGGGGTTGGACCCCACTTTTGCCTTCAGAACCGCCTTAATTGTTCATGCCATAGATTCAATAAGGTGCATGAAACATTCCTCAGAGAAGCTGGTCCATGTTGACATGATAATATCATGCAGTTGCTGCATATTTGTCAGCTGCACCTTCATGATGTGAACCTCCCGTTGCACCACATCCCACAGGTGGTCTGCTGGACTGAGATCTGGTGACTTTAGAGGCTATTTCAGTACAGTGAACTAAATAAACCAGTCTGAGATGACATGAGCTTTGTGACACGCCGCGTTTTCCTGCTGGAAGTAGCCATTAGAAGCTGGGTACACTGTGGTCATAAAGGTTTGGACATGATCAGCAATAATACTCAGGTAGGTTGTGACATTTTAATGATGCTTAAACCACCTTTCTTCCACATTCTGGTGTTTGATGTGAACACTGACTGAAGCTTCTCACTGCTATCTGCATGATTTTTATGAATTGTGCTGCGGACATATGATTGGCCGATTAGATATTTGCTTCAAGAGCAGTTGAACATGTGTACCTAATAAAGTGGCCAGTGAATGTATGTCTCACGTAGGCTAAAGGGAATGTCCATATCAAGCTGTAATGTATACGTAAGTTAGTACATCCTGTTAATTCTGGACAACTTACACACATGGGCACATACATTTAGATGTTAGATTTAGATTTGTCATATTTATTTGTAGAGAACACACACACACACACACACACGCGCGCACACACACACACACCATAAAAATAAAAGTTGATTTTAATTCTTACGGACCAGACAAACAGAACCATCATATTTACATCAACAACAGTAGAAAAAGCTACTTCCTTATATTTATTGAATGAAAGCTTCTTTCATCTATGTCATATTAATAAAAAAGTAAAGCGTTGCTATTTTGCCTAAATTACACTAGAGGGCCTTAGACGCCTAGCTTATTGTAAATGTGATTTGGTCCCTTTGCCTGGAAACAACTGAGTTCCCACAACTTTTAATTAGTATAACTATTGTGAAACTTCATTTTCACATAAATATAACTCAATAGTGTAAGATGTGTAGACGAGTAGTTTTGGACTAAAAATAGCAATTGGCTATACACTGCATATGCATTACATTTACAACCTAAGGCTGGGTCCTTCCTTAAAAGAAACTATATTAAATGTCTTTCACTCTTTTGTAAGCCGCGTTGCGTTGCAGGTGTTCGGTTGATTCGGGGCAGCAGGTTTTTTTATGTGAAATATGGTGTTTCCCCGTCACACTGACTCAGATGGCGTTTCCCCCCGCCTGTGACGAAGCCGCACAGGAGACACACAGATGCTCTGACAGGTAGCTCACCCTCACGGCACACTTGCTCTCGGATCCGTGCGCCACCCCTCCTGTTTACCAGCGTCTCAGCGCCTGGGGTATGAAGCTACTGTCGCAGATTTCTGTCTCTTATGCTCGCTTTGTCCCCTTGGAAGCATCCCTTTAATGAAGAAAGACACATTTTTTAAAATTTCATGCAGCAAGTGGAAACCTTGTCCCTTATGTCGCGGCTCCAAAACAATTTCAAGCTGACTACAAGTAGTTAACTAATGCGTGATGCTTTTCGATGCATTAGTAACTATATAATAGGCGCTTTAAAAACAACAACAGAGCTGGCGATGACTTTCCCAGGCAACCAAGGCATACATTTCCAATGGATTCACGTGGTTCTTTTTATTCTTACTGTCTGTTCTGTCGAGTGCCGCTATTCCCAGGTGAAATTAGATACAGTAGATCGGTGGGCGAAAACCGGATTCCAGCATCTGAAGCTGAACATGTGCCGGAAGGCATCCACCTTGATGGAGCGGCAATGCAAGAAGTTCTCGCACATCCATCAGAGCGGAGTGGCGGTCTACGTGTCCGAGTCAAGCTCTGACAAAGTGATGGCGATTCTGCCAGATTCCCAGCCTGCGAGCCTGTACGCATCCAAACATGATTATTTACTGGCCCCGCGGTCCCAGGGCGACGCGGTGCTGGTGCTGGACCCCAGTCCCGAGGAAAGTTTCGGACACCCCGTCGCTCTTTTCTACGTCGATCTCAACATAACCAGGAAGAAATGCGAACACAGAGACGGATTTATTTCAGGTAAGTGTATCTGAACATCAGCAGTATAGCGTGTAAGTGACTGACACCAATATAATGACCTTGATTTATTGCTGAGTAAGATCGAATTAGTAATTGTAGGCTAATATCGGAATAATAGTTTAGCAGTAGTCTTAGGTTAACATATATACCTACTATCATCATCAACTTAATCTATTATATTTTGTACTCATCTGAATCGGGCCATTTGTTACCAAATGTTATACAGTTAGACACATATTAGGTACCATTCCAACCATAGTAATGGTGTGAGAAACAGTTAGTATATAGTTTTTCTTTGAATATAACACCTAATAGCAAAACCTGCTTGATTCCCAAGTTCGCCCTTCGACGAAATAGAACGACAAAGTGACAAGCTATAGTAAAATCAAGTTAACTGTGCAATGATGTTTGAAATTCAGTTGTAAATTATTAAAAAGAAAGACAAACAGGAATGGTAGATACAGAAATACAGTGCAATCGCTAGGCATATATTGTACTCCCTATTTTGGAATAGCCTACACGGAAGAGTACGATGTGGAGACGAGGGAGGGTAACGATCAGCATACAGCCTATGCATCGCTCTTTTAGTGCTAAAAAGCGTGAGGCTTCCTGTTTTTTTCGTTATATCAATAAACAGGACGTTGCGAAGTAACGGGTCACAAACAGATGGGTGTTTTTAAGGATTCCAACCCGTGTCCGACAATATACAATAAAATAAATTTAATGCAGTGCTACACTGTGATATGATTAGGTGCTGAAGGTGTTTAATTTTAATGGTTATATTTACAGCAGTACAACTTGATACGCATATAAGTAATCACCTGAGTCGCAAAAGATTAATTTCTTCCTTTTCACATCTGCGATATAGTACTTTTTAGACATGTTAAAGCTAGTTTATGTGATTGTAGTATGATGCAAGATATTGCCACATTTTCTTCACAAAAAAACAACAACACACCCATGTAAAGCGCCTTGGGGTGACTCTGGACTGATAATGATTGTTTGGAAATCCATTGTTAAAATTACGGGTAACAATCAGGAGACTAATCTTCCTGGTGCACTAGACATTTGGGTTATCTGCAGGCCAGGTGGTGAACACTGAGTAACAGATCTCAGACATCATCTTGCAGTGGCGTTCGCTGTCTTCTAGAGAGGACCTGCCAAATCAGGGCATTTAGCCCTGATGCTATACAAGACTTGCTCTTTTAAATACCACTTTCATTCTGTTGTGTGAAATAATATACACAGAGGAAATTCCTCAGATGCTTCAGATCACTGAATACTGTCCAAACCCTCCCTTCTCGTTTCCTTGAAGACGCGGCATGTACACCCTGACAAAACCCCACTAATCTCCTCTGTGGACAAGGCATACACAACCCTGCACAAATCCCACTCTTCTCTCTGCCATAGAGAGGCTATCCATCCATCCATCCATCCATCTAACCATTATCTAACTGGAGTCTATTCCAGGCTGTAGGGGGCAAAAGGCTAGGGTACACTCTGGACAGGATGCCAGGTAGAGAGATGCCATGAGTACCCTACTGAATCCTAGCTTTCTGTTCTCCAGGACCAGGTCTTGTATCCCCCACTCTACCTTTCATTCTCTCTCCTTCATGGAGACCCAGCACACATACCCCACTGAAACACTGACCATCCTTCTTCCAAGGAGATAAGGCACTCATGTCCTACCCAAACCTCACTCATCTATATGAGGTTTCTAACCTGTTTTCTTGTCATATTACCCCGGTGGAAGATCTTGAGGTAAATATGAAATGTTTAGCCTTTGAGAAACATAAGCAGGACACTGGTGTTACGATCCTCCGCCTTCAGATTTTACTGGGCATTTAAAATAGTTTAAAATAGTGAAATGTCACCCTCTCACATAGAACTCATAAATGATTAAACTCGCATGCAACATCACATATTCATATGCAGTTTAGCTTAATGGACATCGTCACACGGCACACAGATGAGGCGTGGAACTCGTGCACAGTGACACACTTATCTGCCTGTGATGAATCAGAAAAAAATCCATGAAAGCTATTGATCGCTGACATAAAAGACAGGAATGCCGGCACCAAGGGGACGGGATTATTTTTCACGTTTCTCAGTGGAAAAGGATCTGGAAGTGATTTGCAGGGCTTGCGTGTGTCTGGGCTTAACCAACTCATCTGAAGTAACAAGGGCATGGTGGAAACGGTGTCTTTCCAAACAAGCTGTCACCCTTTCTTCCCTTGGCATTAACTAGACTTCAATAAGCCAAAACACACAAGAACATCAAACATCAAAGTAAATGCTGTGGGTTACTGGGCACTGGGTGAAGACAGTCTTTGGCCCCATTAAAATATGCTTCTCATGCCAACATAGGCTTCTCCTGTTTTCCATTAATTAACCTGGGCCTAATTCTATGGCATCATCAGTATATTTCAAGGTCTTTGAAGTCTGTAGCGGTCTTAATATCTGCTTTAAAGCTTCAGTTTTACATGGGAAAGGTCACGTCGGTATATTAAAAATAGCATGCTGTCAAAAATGTGGTTCCGTGCTGATTATGTGCACGATGAGAGAGCAGATCGCCGTCTGACATTTATCGCACGAGGCGAGTGCGCTGCGCGGCTGCTCTGCTGGCAGGGGGCAAAGTGGTGGCACCTGTATTGCGTTTCAGGGCAGGACTGCCTGACTGCGGCGCTGAAGGATCGCTGCCAGAACCAGCTGAGGCCGCGTAGGAGTCACCCGGAGCGCCGGGGAAGGGCCCGTGTCCAGATGGGGGCCAAGGCACGTGCCGCGAGGGCAGCGCCAACAGGGGGGCATTGTGAGGTACACTTCCTCCCCCTGGTGGCTGGAGTGGGGGATAGCGCTCGGACGCAGCGGCTGCACTGTGTGGGTGAGTTTGAGCTGGGACACCGAGATGAATTTAGCGCTGCCTTTTTCTGAGTGGCCGTGCCTCTCCTGCCCTTGCAGATCTCCCGCACTTCGCACAGTGTCCCAGGCTCCTGTCCGGCCACAGCCCCGGAGATCCCGCCCCCAGCTGCGAGCTGGACCGGAACACGCGCCGCTGCCACCGGCAGCCACTGACAACTCATCTGGCATGCCGACTGTACCAGACGTGTGACCACGCCGTGCTCCTCTCGGGTAACCGCATTGCCCGGTGCCTGGCCAGTCACCAGAGGGCGCCGTCTTTCCCGTAACCATCGTCTTCACGCTGCAGGAGGCTGGCGGCAGCAGATCACCCACCAGCAGCATGTGAGGAACCTGAGGCTCTTCTACCAAATGCTCAGGAACAACGGCTTCCACAAGAACCACATCAAAATATTCTTTGCTGGCAGTGGACAGGTGCTGGGTGAGTGCTGCCCTCTGTGGGCGTGTGGGGGTATGACATCTCAGCTACTTAATACCAACACTTGCTTAGGTGTCACGGGATGGGCGACTCAGTGGGGGTGCGGGGGGGGGGGGGGGGGGTCACCTCACAGCTGCAGGGATGTGATGTCCACCACCTGTCTGCAGGCTTCCTGTTCTCGTGTGGCTTCGTGTAACTACTCTGGTTTCCTCTCTCAGACCCAGGACATTTGGCTCAGTGTGAATGTATGCGATTTTCCTTCAAATTCATAAATGTCATATTCAGAATAAAATTATCCTTATACATTATGTCTTTTGGGACAGGGTCCAGACCACTGAAAACCAGGTAAAAAAAGTTACTGCCAGTAGGAGACAGAACGATAAATGGGATTATTTATATATTAATGTCCCCAATTCTGTGTTTGTGACATGCTGATTCAGAGGCGGAGGCAGGAGACGCCTATCCTGCCACAGAGAAGGAGGTCATCCGGAGCCACATCTCCTACGTCTGCCGCAAGCAGAACTGTGCAGATTCCCTGGTCCTGTATCTGAACAGCCCCACGCGTAGCGATGGGACCATGCTATTGTGGGACAGCAACAACGACGGCATCGTGAGTGCCCCCCCCCCCCCCAGCCACAAACCACCTCAAGTCCCACAAAACACAAAGGGTCTCATTTTTGGGACTGACCTGTGATTGAAGCCTGGGTTTGTTTTATTAAAATCTTACATCGGTGATTCATGGGCTCATTTACAGGCTATTCAGAACACTGCCAGTCCTCTAACGTTAGATTAAACTTCTTGCCACCCCCCCCCCCCCAGCAGGTCGGTTTGGCCAAATCCCACCTTCCGCTCTGAAGGTGGTTAGTTAACCATGTCACATGTTTTCTGGGGGAACAGCTGGATTCCAAAACCTCCAAAAAACAATGGGTGCGAAGTGGCCAAGGACAGAGAGTGAAAGCTGATTATCCCAGACAGGCAAAACAAAAAAGAAGAGGACAGAGTCCTGGAGTCTGCGGCATAGACTCACCACTGTGCACGGTCCACATAAAAGAGGAACAGCAGCATGCCTGACATTATGCTTGTAGATAAGCAGCTGTGTGTGACTGTCCTCTGCCCATGCTTCAGGCAGACCAGAGGGAGTGTTACTCAGTGGACGAGCTGTTGGCCGACCTCGCCGGGTGTCGAGCGAATCGGGTCCTGCTGTTCGTGGAGCAGAGCTACAGCGCCGTCATACACAGCAAGCTGAGCAAGTCCTTCAAGCACGGGAACGTGGTCCTGCTTGGTGCCGCTCCCTGGACCCACACTGCAGAATTCTGGGCTTCCCTGGAGCCCAGGCAGTGCCTCATCGACCACCTCAGTCAGGTGCATCGAAGGTTCCCGTAGGCATGAGAAATCAAGCAGATGTGAGGTTTGGCTTTATCTCCCCGTCTTACTTTGCAGGGTCTGGCTCTGGCTCCCCCCGCAGGCCTTCTGAATATCACACTGGCCGGAGCGCCCTGTAGAGGCACCCCGACCCTGACGGAGGCGGAGCTTCAGAGGGAACACATGGGCTGCCAAAACCTGCCCACTGCTGTTTGGTACCAGAACCGGCGCAGGATGGCACAGGAGGGGTACTGACTGAGCAGAGCCCAGCCAATGTGCCGATGCTCGACATGGACTGCTACCTGAACTCCACTGGTAGCAGTAAGTCATGACCGATTTCAGTTTTTAGAGACGCAAACCAAGAACTTAGTGGTTGGAGGGATAAATACCAAATCCAGGCACGTAGTTTCCTAAGAGTGTATTTGCAAAGTGAAACGGCTCTCAGTGGGACACTGGGGGAAAGAAACAAAGGTGAATATGGTTGTGAGAGCTTGGGCAAAGATGGCTGTGGTCATCCATAGGCGATGCATGGTCAGTGTCAGGGTCATTAGTGACCCCCTAGCTTTGTGAGCTTTTCAGTGCGATTGCTGAGTCCAGTAGGATCACGGCACATTATCTGTTGATGGCCGGCTGGGTGGTACACGATGGGTAGTGAGAATTCGCTCTGCTCCGACCGGCCCCATCTGGTGCTGTACAATCCCAATGCCTGTCTGACCTCAGGGTGTGAATAGAGAGTCTTACTGTGTTCGCAGTGTGTAGATTGAGCTTGACTTGGGTGTCAGCCCCTTAGGGCAGGATCCTGGGGTAGAACCAAACCAGCAATGCCTCAGGGAAGCCCCACAAGGCCAGAGCATGACATGTACTGCTGCTAGGAACCTAAAAGGGGAAAATACCTTCAAACACAGATGATCACAAGAAGGTGGAGGATCTGCAGGCCTGGTTGAGGCCTTGGGTCCATTAAAGGCACAATTACAACCACTGATTTAATTCATGACTCATTTAAAGCTATGCAGATAGTCATGGACTTAAACACCATCTTCTCCACAGCAAACTCATTCTTACTGGTCTGATAATCAGCATAATCCTATATTATCCAAATGGTTCTTGATAAAATGTGTGTGTGTATACTGTATATATATATATATACGTGAGTGAGTAAGCTATACATACTTAAAATACATGAACAAATTTTACGCTGTTTTACATTTTGTTTTGATTTATCTTGATTGTATCTCAGAAATTCTTGCAATATTGTGTTGATATTGATTTTGTACAGTCTAGTACAAAAAACCTACAAATCTACCCACTAAGAGCTCATCAGCGGTTTTTAAATTAAAAAATGAATGTTCATCTTAAAGGTTATCCTGTGATGGACTCAAAGGGGCTTTGCCACTGGAGCTTAGAGTAAAAACACACACTCAGGATTTCCATCCATCCACACGTCCTCCAACTGCTTTTCCAATACAGGGTCAGCCTGGGGCAGCAAAGGGCACGAGACAGGGGTACATCCAGGGCAGAATGCAAGCCCAACGCAGGGCACTGACATGCAACACTCCACGTGACAATCCACGCATGACCATCCCATGTTCCCTGCCTGGAAACCGCTCAGACCTAAAGGCTCTGGGCAGGATTGTGTGGGGTGACACACCTACATGCACCTGCACTTCCACTTAACTAGAGATGTGGATTTTAGGTCAAGGTCGTCACATTGCTTACATGGAAAAGTCCAACCATGGCCGGCCTTGTTCTGGGATGGGCAGGCGACTTGACCACGGTGTTCCATCATACTTTGAATAGAGAGAGAAAAATCTAAAGCTACAACAGGACCTTGAGATCTTTAAAACAGGCCTTTTGAATAAGAAAAATAAACTAAAGGAATGATAGCAATTGGGAGGACAAGAGCAAATACGACCCTCATCTGAAGGAGAGGAGTAAAAATGAAGAAGGAGACCAAGGCACCAGGAGCCACGATACACTGAGTCAACAGTAATTTTGTCCCCAGAGGGAAACTAGGCAATAGTACTGCCCCGCGCCTTTGGGGCTTTATCGGTTCCCACTCAGCTCCAGGGCTCTGCAAGCGCATTTCATTCACGAACATCCTTCTGGTACTGCATTTTCCACCCACATTCCCAGGACACCAAGATGACAAGAAGATAAGTGCCTGCTAAAAATGGGTGTATGTTTTTCTTTCCACCTAGTGCACACTTATCTAGAGAAGTATGCATGGTAATTGTGGCAAGTAATAGCGCGAGTGCAGCAGCAAAGGGCATCACAGCAGACCTGATCTCGCATAAGTGTCGGCTCATGTGACACCAGGAGGACCACCAATGAAACATCACTTACAACCTCCCACTAGTCCAGCTGAGAGCTTGAGATTCCACATCTCTGTTCCATTCAAAGACCCAGGTCAACGACACTATCCTGCTCTTTATGGTACTACAGCTGCCATACACTTCAGCAGAGGGCTGCAATCATTATGCAGTGTGAAGATCCTCGCTGTCTCATGGTAGAACAACTTTGACCTGAGTAAGATGTATGAAGACTTTCTCATTGTTTCACATGGATACATAATCTTCTCAATAGTTAAATGCTCGATGAGCTTTTCCATATACACTGAATTATGGCTTTGTACCCTATGACCTGTGTATATTTTGATATTTCTTGGACAGATTATCCTAGTCTGCGGCACCGTCTATTTCCGTCAACCCAAAAATGTTTCAGTCCCAAAAATAACTAGTCTGGGGGCCCAAATAGCCTTGTCCAAAACACAGGCACCTTCCCGAGCTCCATTTTCTCCCTCTCCACAATCTCTCCCCATAACCAGACTAGCTATTTGAGGTCACCATGCTAGTAATCATTTGTGTACTGCCACAGAGGTGCATCTGTCTTTAGTCCAGTTGCTCTGCTGTTTTCATGCTTAATGGGTACCTTGGGAGCAAAATATACCCCCGTGTGTATTTATGGACGTGGGAAGGCGGGGAATTTCGCATGGAGGCACCGCCTCTTGCTCTTCTTGACACTCTTGCTGCCGGATGAAGCATAAAGGTTCTGCAGACTGTCCTTACAAACCTGCCTAAGCTGGCTGCTACTGACGCATCCTCATCAAACTCAAGCCCCAACCTGCACGGGCCCTTTAGAGACGCAGCTCCTACTTTTATTACACATCATTGCTGCTGATGAGAGCTGGTGTGTCACAGACAGGAGTCTATCTGTTGTCTTAAGGCCCAAAGAGTCAATTACGTTGGTATAAAAAATCAAAAAGGCAACTGGGAAACTGGGGAGGGTGAATCCCATCCATCTCCAGCAAGTTCCACGATGGATCTGTGCTACAGCTGCTCTCATTGCCTTCTCACTTCTGCATCTGGATTTTCTCATCTTGTTATTCTTTTTTCCACATCCTCTCGACTTCCCGTCCAACACTCAGCCCCCATTTGAATCGCTAATTAACATCGGATTAAGTCTGGCCTGCCGCACAAATACAAACAGCCTTTTCAGAGTTGTTTATAAAGGCAAACATTTCCATTATCTCCAAACTAATTTATGTCCAATTTTCTGTTCATGGCAGCTGCATCAAATTAAGAGACTAATTTAGCAGGTGCCTAACGAGGACCATCGTTACCGCATTTGGGGCTACAAAAATCATTCCTCCAGTATAATGATAAAGTGAGTGATGTGGACACAAAGGGTAACCACATTGGTTTGAGTGATGTGGTCTAGATTGAGAAACACTCAGGGTATCTCAGGGTAGCTGAACATGTGAAATGTTTTTAATTATCTGCCATAATTGTACGTTTTAATTCACTTTTGATTGCCGTTGGTGTCCCTCCCTGGGATGCATCAGGAACACAGTTACCAGACATCTCTACAGAAAGGCCAAAGGCTGGGTAGCAACTAGGAAACACCCCCCCACTCGTGGTCTGGGACCATGTGTCATGATGTGCAGAACTGCAACTTAGCCAAGGGGCTGCAAGGGTGCAAATGTGGATCCACCCTGTGGCTAATGCTGTTGTACTGTTAGTCATGAGGCCATTCCAGTAGTTCCTTGCACGCTATAGCAGTGTGTGGGGATCCCATTCCCCAGGGACCCCCAGACAGTCCTAGTTTTTGCTCCCTTCCAGCTCCTGGTAGGGAGCAAAAATGTGGACCATCTGTGGGTCCCCCAGGACCAGACTGGGAATCCCTGCCCTGTGGGACTCTCTTCCCCCAGGCATTAGAGAAACAGACTCATTTTAAAACTAAATCCCACCTTTCGTATGTAAACACATTCAGCTTTTCACCATCTTGGTTTCATACGCTGATGCACATTTTTTCACTTGATCTTTGTCTGTTTTTGCATTCCTTGTCTTAGTTATGCTTAATTTCTCGTTTTTTAATCTTTGCCGGGTCTGTTTTGATCATGAAATGCCTCAATTGAGGTGACACGCTGTCAAATGTTGATGTAGAAATGCCGTCACCCTCCAAAGTACGGTAGACATCAAGTCCTGTTTCTGATGACCCTTCGGATGCGTCTGCATTTTGGTGTATGTATTTTATGTATTTTCCTTCCTTAAGGAGCTGGATGAAACCAGACCAATCTGTGGAATGTCTAGAAATTACGCAAAAATAAGGGGGGGGGGGGGACAGAAAACACTGAAACGTGAAAGATAATAAACCTGGATCTGGTTAGTGTGCATTCTCCGCTTAAGACCAGATGTGCACATTCAAGGGCTGAAACCATTTACGATACTTTGAAGGCACAGCCGCCTTCCGATGGCTGGCAAGGAGCTTCCCATTCGTGCCTCATACAGGCCAAATGTTGCACAAAGGTCTCGTGTTTCTGATCCACACTTGTGTTCCTAATCCACACCTAATCTTTGTAACACTATGAGCAGTTTTTAGTTACTCCAATTGTCATAATCCTGTTAAATCATGTAGAGACAAGTCGTTCCACAACCCAATAAAACTCAACCCACAACTGCAACAACAGGTGGATGTCTGTCACCGACTAACCAACACACACAACTGGATGGTATCACTTTACCACTTAATTCAACTAGTCTTTCTGTAAGATACAATGACATGACAGCCAAACGGACGTGTTTTATCAGTCCTTTATACTTTATAAATACACAAACAATTGATTCTCATCTGCGAGAATCAGCAGTTCTGGGGCTGCCCGCCTGCTTCACTTCAGTGCAGAGGTAAGTAGAGACATTTTATTGACACACAATCAGACACTCACTCTCACAATTACACACACAATCACACACTCTCACAATCACACACACGATCACACACACACACGATCACACTCTCACAATCACACTCTCACAATCACACACACGCTCACAGTCACACACACAATTACACACACTCACAATCACACACTCTGACAATCACACACACACAATCATACACTCTGACAATCACACTCACACAATCACACACTATCACAATCACACACACGCTCACACACTCACACGCTAGGACCTAGTGTGCGTATATATGAAGTAATGTGTGGCAAAACACTGTATTGGATTTCATAATATACAGGACGGGTGGCAACTCAACCCTGGCAGCCCCACAAGCCCCCCTGTCTAACACACCATCACTGCACGTCTCACGCACCATCACTGCACGTCTCACGCACCATCACTGCACGTCTCACGCACCATCACTGCACCCACGTATCCAAGCAAGAATTAACATGTGTGTCGTTTGAACCTGTGGCCCACAACGCTGTCCCAGCATCCATCCGGGAAGCGATTCTTCAAATGACCCCTCAAGTTCATTCCATCTTCTTAACGCATCTTCTTAGGCCTTCTTAACGCATCACACTTAAATACGCTCCTTTCTGACCTCCTTCAATCTCCCTTCATGATTCACCCCTATATTCTGCTAGAAGTCCTCCATTCTCTGTTCCTCATATTGTGTTTTCATGTTCATTATCAAACACAATTCATTTCAAGGTATCAAATGCGCTTTGTCAAAATGGCCGCGCTGTTCTTCAGAAACGACTCACGCCTCCCCGAATCACATCGCCAGCTACAATTTTTCTCTCTTCACAAAGAAGGACAACAGCGCCCTTCATAAACACCATTGTGAGAGTGAGATTGCTCTATGGAGCTCCGATGAAAACGTTCCACAGACTGACAATGCATGGCTGGCTGATTGTTCGACGGCCTGTTTTACTGCCAACTTTGTGGATCAAAACAGCTCAGTTATAAGTTTGAAATTAAAAGCGGATCTGAAGCTGAACACGGACTCAAACAGATTCTCACTTAGACAGCTGAAATTACAGAACACTCAGATAAGCCCGCAGTCTTGTCTGACAAGTCAATTTTATCAGCAAACAGCAGATCGATGTTCTAGTGCCGCGTTGTACAACTCTGACAGAAAGCCGCACTGAATCAGACAATAGACAGAAGCAAAGGCACAGACAGAGTGCTGTTCCTGGTGCTGTGAGAGGCCTTTTGGCTTCATCCCAAGCCATCGTCTTTTTCTAGGGCTTCTAATGCATTAGTGCATTAAAAAATGCGACCATCACATGATAGGCAGAGAGCGCCGCGTTCACGGTTCTGGCTCCCATAATGGGAATCAAACTGGTTCTGGGTGTTTTAACTAGCCCAGATATCCCTTTATTACCAGACCTGTTAATAACTGTCGCTTGAATAATGAGATACTCAAACCTTTCTCTCATATGGAAATGGTGCCTTTCAAGACCAGAACCTGTTTCCATTCCATCAAGAAAACATCGCTAAACGTTGTAGCCGAGGGCTCCAAGCCACTGTCAGGGCAGCAGAGGAATGTTATTACGAATAGTAAAGTAGCCATAAATCTCGAACACGCAAACCTTCTCGCTACTGTAAGCAGGACTCGCTGCACTCGGCCCAGCGGTGCTCTGCTGCCTTGGAGACGTTTTTCTCAGCGTGTAATTATAAGGAGCCACATTCCCGTCTTTAATTTTCATGACAGGTACCATAAGCAGAAATTTAGTATCTTGTAATAAAGATTTCTGAAACTCTAATAATAACATACTCAAACAGCTTGGTTTCTAAGGGAAATACTTATTTTTCCAGCATTTCACAATGTGCATGGTGACATTCTGGGCTTAGATATGCTATATGGACAAAAGTATAGGGACACACCTCTTAATCACGGAATTCAGGTGTTCCATTCAAACCCACTGCCACAGGTGTATAAAATCAAGCACCCAGCCATGCAGTCAGGTTTACAAACATTTGTGAAAGAATGGGTCATTCTGAAGAGCTCAGTTACTTTCATAGAATGCCATCTTTGTGAAATTTCTTCCCTGCTAGATATTCCGAGGTCAACTGCCAGTGGTATTACTGCAAAATGGAAGTATTTAGGAACAAAAGACCATATAAAGTAACAAGTGCTGAGGAACCTGGTTCGTTAAAGTGACCAACGCTCTGTTCATTCAATAACTGCAGAGTTCCAAACCTCCTCTGGCATCCCAGCACAAAAACTGTGCCCCGGGACCTTCATGGAATGGGCTTCCAGCTGTATGCAAGTTTCACATCACCAATCACAATGCCATGCGTTGGATGCAGTGGTGTAGAGTCACTGGACTCTGGAGCAGTGGAAAAGTGTTCTGTGAAGTGATGAGTCACGCTTCTCTATCCAGCAGTCTGATGGGCGAGTCTGGGTTTGGCAGGTGCCAGGAGAACGTTACCTACCTGACTGCATTGTGACAACTGTAAAATTTACTGGAGGTGGGATAATGGTATGGGGGTGTTTTTCAAGGGGTGGGGTCCCTTAGTTCCAGTGAAGGAAACAGCTAATGCTTCAGCAGACCATGACATTTTGGACAATTCTATGCTTCCAACTTTGTAGATACAGTTTGGGGACAGTCTCAATGGTTGGTTGAGTTTGGTGTGGAAGAACTTAACTGGTCCACACAGAGCCCTGACCTCAACCCCATCGAACACCATTGGTATGAACCAGAACAGAGATTGTGAGCCAGGCCTTTATATCCAGTATCAGTGCCTGACCTCACAAATGCTCTTCTGGATGAATGGGCAAAGATTCCCCCAGATACACTCCAAAATCTTGTGGGAAGTCTCCCCAGAAGAGTGGCAGCTATTCTAGCTGCAAAAGGGGGGACCAACTCCATACTGATGCCTATGGATTTAGGATGGGATGTCATGAAAGTTCCTGTAGGTGTAATGGCCAAGTGTCCCAATACTTTAGTCCATATGTTTATGAGCATTTAAAATACTGTATATCTGACACTCTCCTGTACGCAACACATAATGGGAAAACATACAAACAAAATAAAATGACACCAGAAGCCTCCAGGTTCCATCCCCTCAAATACCTGCAAAGCTGGTGGAACGTATGAATCTGCTCCTATATTATCTCAGTTTCAAAACTATACCCTTGGCCATAATGACTACATTGAGTTTTTCAAGTATAAGATGCAGCACCTGCTAAACACGGACATACTTCACCCAGCCAGAAATAGAGGCAGATAAACGTAAAAGAGCACTTCCTGTGGTTAGTTCAACAAATCCCTCAAGCGTATTTTATGAGGACGAAAACGACTATGCAATTCTCCTCGGTGAAGTTGCTCGACAGCCTAGGAGTCACACAGAAACCGATCCGCAAAGGCGACTGCCATAATAAAGAGCCTTTTTTTGTCCAGAGATCTTAAAACAAACATGAGAGAAGATTCAAAGGGTGTAACAGCTCTCTGAAAACAGTCCACTGGTGTGAGACACACATACTGCTGATGTTGCTACCGAATGTTTTGTTTGCTTGTTACACCAAGAGGATGGACTATGTACAAACGAAATGATCCCTGCAGAATCTGTACGCAATGATTGCGTACAAAGCCTGCTTAACCACGGTGAATATACGTTGTCTTGTGGATATAATGCGGCGACTCTCAGTAACTGTAATTAAGCTGCTGTTTAAAAAACTCGATCTGCTCCCTAACGACCTATTGAGGCAGAGGCCTGTCAAGCAGAAACATCTCACTGTCTTCTCGCCACCAAACCAAAGGAGGTCGCCTTGCTTAGCAAAAAAAAACTGAAAATAGAATTGTTAAAGGTATCAGTAAATCAGTCAGTTCCTCCCAGTTCTGACACTCCAGTTGTTCGTCCATCTTCCATAACTGCTTTCCCAGTAGAGCGGTGTTTCCCAGCCCGGTCCTCGGGGACCCCAGCAGTCCCTCGCGACTACCTGGGAGGGAGCAGAAACGTGGACTGTCTGCGGGTCCCTGTGGACTGATTGGGAAACACTGCAGTAGAGGGTTAGGGTTAGGGTTAGGGTTAGGGTTAGCCTATCCCAGCCTATCCTGAGAAGCATGGGGTACGGCAGTCCATGGCACACACACTATCACGATGGGTCTCACTGCTCTTTTAGAAATATTCCATACGTGCACCGACACAGCTCCCTTCAGGCTGTGGTTCATTGATTGACCGATAAGATGCAGCACCACAGAGCAAACGCACTTCCATCTGGGTTTATTGGGCAGACTGGTTGTGTGACCAGTGCAGGACGGAGCCTTTCTATTTACTGCGAATGACTGCAAATTCACTGCAGGTTCAAAGAGAACGTGCAAGAGATGAGAAACAGAGAAACAGAGGGTGTTAAACAGTAACTGTCTGTAGTTTGGGGGGAGGGGGGGTCGTCAGTTTGTTTTTTCCTGGGCAGATGTGGGAAGATCCACAAAGGCCTCTTGTATGGGCACGTAAACTCCCAGCAAAGGACCCAAATGGTAGACAGGCGTGAGCAGCGGGGTCCGGGGCCCCGTCATCCATCGGGCCCCAAGCTGAGTGGCACAGAGGCCCCTGTTTACTCTGCTGCTGTGATGTGGGCCTGAGTGCCGACAGGCTAAGGCAGGGAGACACACTCAGCTACAAGCTGATCATTCAGGATGAGATTTTGTACATAAGGGCGTCCATTTGCAGGTTCTGTAACTTGGGGGCATCAAAAGGGGCTGCAGTGATACTGCCCTTTACGACCTCGGGGGGGTTTAGCTCCCAATCTGGGGACTGTGACACACACAGTTAACCAGAAATGACACGGGGACCGCAGGTCACCAATCAAAACACACACACGCACACACACACACATTGTATAAAAAGTAAGAGGGTATCTCCCCATATCTGGAAATTCATATCCAAATTGAGATTAAAAAGAAAAACAAAAAAGCTTCCCCCTCCCTCCTAAAAAAAAGCATAATTTAGCATCCAAAGACAAAAACATATTACAGTTGGTGTGTCTCATCTCGGACGAATTTGTCCTCAGTGGTTTTACACGAGTGTCATTGAGACTGTCGTCCCGTGTATCGCGTCTGTTTTACACGAGTGTCATTGAGACTGTCGTCCCGTGTATCGCGGCTGTTTTACACGAGTGTCATTGAGACTGTCGTCCCGTGTATCGCGTCTGTTTTACACGAGTGTCATTGAGACTGTCGTGCCGTGTATCGCGGCTGTTTTACACGAGTGTCATTGAGACTGTCCTGCCGTGTATCGCGTCTGTTTTACATGACCCACTTTGATACATCAGAGAAACAAATACATCTGATACATTACTGCTATCCCTGCTTCCTGCATTTCCATGCACTAGGCCTTGTCACATGGCAAACAACCTGCATTTCCATGGACTACGCCTTGTCGCATGGCAGCCTGCATTTCCATGCACTAGGCCATGTCGCATGGCAGACAGCCTGCATTTCTTTGCACGCTACAGCAAAACCACAGGAGCAGCTAAGACATGTCGTAAAATTTGACCAAAACCTTTTTCCTCATCTAGTGCTTCTAACTTTCTAGAATGTTCTAAGAGGTCTTTCCCATTGCTGATTAGACAGGAGCCCCTGACAACGGCAACATGTTCATATGATACCTGGTCATTTTCCCTAGTTTACTGAGATAATTTGGACCTATTGACTATAAAATGTCCATGTTAAAGAACTGACTGAGTTTTGCAGGGTATCTGCACACTTTTTGGGCCATAGTTGTATAGAAAAGAAACATTGTGCCCTCTGCTGATATTAAACAGTACTGCAGTGTAGTTCTAGAAGGCATATAACCAATCCATGCACAGAGAAAAAGGACGGCAGAAACAGGAAGGTCTAATGGTCTGTCCTGAGTAGGATGTACTGAATGCCATCCAAATACAGTCTAACTGCAAAATCATTTAAGCTCTTTAGCATGGGTAGGTACCCAGGGTGCTGTTTGATGAGGAGGCACAAAAGAGCGGGCGGGAAAAAAAACAAAATTTCTCTGATCTGATCTGGCCAGTCAAAAGTTTGGACACACCTGCAGAGAATCATTTGTTTTTCAATAAGATGGTGACCCTTCACACCTCGAGGTTATGCAGTAAGTATCTTATGAACAAGGAAAGAGATGGAGGACTGTGACTGATGACCTTGGATCAAAGAGCAAGAGCACGGCAGACAACTTGTGCCCAGACCATGTGGAAACTCCTCCAGGACTGCTGGAGAAACATTCCAGGTGGCTGCATCTGGAAGCTGATTAAAAGGAATGCTGAGAGTCTGTCATCAAAGCCAAAGTGAGCTATTTTGCAATGTCTCATTTTTGAGAAAATTTTGAGATGCTGAAGACTTCTCTTGCTCAGCGCAATATTTGGTGTGCTACTTCATTGCCTCAAGGCCTTTTACTGTAAAGTTATTAGCAAAACTTTACATGCATCTGTCAGCTGCACAGGCTGCTATACACAGACATCACTGTGCCACTAACGTCTAACATAATGACCTTTTCCAAGAGGTCACGTGACTGCAGTGACACGAAACGGCTGATAATGCAGCAAGAAAGGGGGTGGGGGTGCCCGAACCATTTGATGTAAACTAAATGGGCCTTTTTAACCTTCAAGCACCTGCCCTTCAAAACACTCTCTGCACAGGTCTGAACGCGTCTGTTTACGGAGAATAGACCTTAAAAATATTAACTTGTTATACAATATCGTAGCGGGTATATGAGATCATTGAATAACTGATAACTGAAGCGGCAGGTCGCATTAGCTGGTGTTGAGCGGAGCACACCACGCTAAAAAGGATTCTTAATTATGGGAATTATTTCAGAAAACTTAACCTGATACAGGAATCGGGTATTGCGTGTGGTAAACTATGGAATAACGATGTAGCATTTGGGCTGTCGACAGAAGTGAAGAAGGAATTAAGAAAAAACGACCATTCGGCACGCTTCATATTTAAAAGCATCTTTTTTTCCGCATTTCAGAATGAAGTCTGTTTCAACTGAAGAAAACTAATGTTACGCGTCTAACTTTAAGTGCAATCCATCAGGTTATCGATACACGGAGTAGTTAAAAAAATATGTATATAAAGCAACGACGTTACTTGTCTGGCTGGTAAAAAAAAAAAATCACCTGTGTCGCCACTCCTGTTTGCGGAAATATTAAAATATTACCTGGAGATCAAGGTCCCCTGCTGCCACCTTGTGGTGATAATTTGGTGTCACAAGTTACTCGCAATATCCGCATAAATAAGCAGTCTCTTTAGGCAGTGCCGGTCAACCCATTAGCCGACAAAGGCGACCGCCTACAGCACAAGTTTCTGGCGCCCCTTGTCATGAGCATGTAGAGCAGGGAGCCAATCAGGGGGGCTGAGTCTTTACTGGGGGGGGGGTGTATGGTGGTTTGCTGATGGCAAACTTGGGGACCCTAAAATACAGCTAAAGCCCCCTCTAAACAGACCTAACGACACCCCTGGAGCCAATAAATAGCTTGCTAACACTTATTAAAAATCGTATTAATTTTACATTGTGGGGTTTCCTCCAGGTTCTCGGGGTTCACCCTACAGGCCAAAACAGTCTATTGGCAAATTGTCCGTAGGTGTGAATGTGTACAGCTGAGCTGCTAACCAGACAACGTCATCATCAGTCCGAGAAGAGAATCGGACCAAATATTTCTAATGGGGATTCTGCTATGGAAAAACGAGAAAACAGACCATTTTATACAATGATTATAATATTTACTTATGCATATTCTTCCAGTATTAATCTTTATCTAAAATGTAATTTAGCAACCATATTGAGATACATTTTTTTTCAGCCAGTTGATATGGAACAAAATATATTATACCTAATAATTATAAAATTGTTATTGGTCAATATGGATAAAGTTATTTTAAACACATAAGACATACATTATGTATGTATATCTTCCAGTTGCAGGAGGCTGTGATGTCATCCATGACTAATAATTATGAGAAAAATTGAAGTTTAAATAAACCATAGAGAATATGAAGCAATCCTATTAGAATCATGTTGCATTTTAGGTACAAACTATGAAGTCTTTTTTTAATAGAGAGTTACAAGTTAATAATATGGTGATTTTCTGTTTCATCTCCATATGTAATGCGCTGTCTATGTATCCACAGTAAAATTACTCATTTTTTCCTTATCTGTAGTCACAGAGAGATATTTGAGCAGTTTCACACATTTCTCGGTTTCTTGAAAACACATTTCATCACCCTTAGATGATCAATTCTTCAATCCAGCAGGCCGTTTAATTTTAATTAAGCAGTTGTTTTGGTTGAAGCGGAGAATACAGGGAGAATTTTTAATCAAAACATCAGGATGAGCTTCTGCTCTTCAGATCTGCATCATATCCATTTCAGGGTCCATTGAGCAAATGAACCATTGGAGTTGATAAATAATTACCGGGTTTTCCCTGTGAGTGGAGCCTATCTGGGGTTGAGTATTGTGACAAAAAGGATCAGGTCTCACTGGACCAGGATATGAGAACTATTGGATCAGATATTAATCACATAAATGAGACTGACACATATTGTGGTTCGACTGAGAAGAAGTTGATACTCAAAATAAGTGAAGATGGGCTCCTAAGCAACGACCAAGCGGTTCTCCGATTTTCGGATTGTAAATAATGTTTGAATGTACACACGTGTGTGCGTGACGGCCACATGTGCCTCTCCAGTGAGATTTTTATTGTGGCAGCTTGCCAGGCCCAAAGCGGAAAAGGCTGCCCTAATCCCTGTGAAAAAATAAAAGAGGCTCTGCTGGGGGGGCGAAGCGAAGGAGCCGTCGATTACCTCCCCATTCGGCTCGAACCCGGACGCCACCCCTGTGGCCCACAAAGGCGAATGGTGAGAAGAAAGCGAGAAGAAGAGTGTCGGAGTGTGTGTGTGTGTGCAGCTGTGCGGGGGGGGGCTTATCATCCGCACTCACAATGGGCAAGTTTCAATGGCTGACCGGCCACTAGCTGAACTTATCGCTTCTTGTCTTTGTGCGTGTGGTAATGTAGCTTTCCGTCTGTCACCCGCTCTCCCCCCTCCCCCCCCCCGTCATCCACGCCGTCCATCACAGAGCTCAAACCGCCAGCCCCCACTGCACTCCCGCACATGCGTGCTCCTCCCCGCCCTTCTCCCTGCCAGCCGACGGGAGCACAATGCATCGTGGGTATACGTCTCCCCCTTTCAGTTTTTTTCCCCTCTCTTTGTAATCCATCTGAACCTGGAAAATGCAATTTATAACAGACAGGGAGGAGGATGTGAAGGTGAAAAAAAAAAATCGATCTAATCCCTAGCAGAGGGGTCTGCTGGGAGAGACAAGTTCAGACGCTGCGAGATGATTGGTGCTTTTGATTCCGCTGCGGGCAAACAGGGAGGGCAGATTTATTCCAACTTATTTGCTCTTTGTCTGCAATCGCTTTTCCCCAGCGTGGTCCTGGGAGCGCCGCCCTCGCTGCCGTCTCGGGTCCTGTGACTAGCATGACGGCAGGTCCTCCCCTAGTCGAATTAAGGGTGCTGGGCCGGGGGAGTTGGGATCGGGGGGCGGGGCGGGGGGGTTGCCCGTCTGCCCTCATACCTGTCACAGAGTGAACCTCAGGAGATATGGAAATATTGTGCCCTGAGACAGGTGATTTTCAGAAGCGGGGGGAGACCCCAAACTGCCACATCTCACTGCCACGGGTCCCGAGGGGGCGGGGCCTCGTTAAGGCCTCTGCGAAGTCCTACCGAGCCTCTAGCCCGGGAACGGGTCCACAGGCGTGAAATGGAGTGGGAGGGGAGCAAACCCCCCAGTGACCCCACGCTTTGGGCCGAACGGTGATAGCAGCCTGTGTTGGAAATCATGTAATCCACTGGAAATGATTCTGTAACAAAGAACAGAGCTCTGGGGGCGAAAAAAAAAATCCCTTTGTCCTTGCAAGAGAGCAGATGTTTCTGTTTGGACGTGTGTTTTTCCCCTAAGCGCCGTGCCGGACCTCTCCTCCTCCACACTCCTTCATTTCATCACCCTCTTCGTGGTGTGTGTGTGTGTGTGTGTGTGTCTGACATCCCAGTCTTCCTAACACTCCACACATCATATCAGACGCTGATAACATAACAGCAGCTGTTATTAATGCTCTGAGGTGGGGGCGGGTGGGGGGGGGGGGGGGGGGGGCGCGATTAGGACACGGCGACAGAAACAGCACGAGGGGAAGCAGATATTTTACGGGGATACAGCCAGTCGTAACTTCCACTCACTCCCATCTTTTATTACCCCATCTTTGCCTCTTTTCTTGCTTCCATGGCAACCGGGCGTCGATCTGTCAGAGCCGCGCGTCATCCCCTCTGAACCGGGCCGAGGGGGCTTGCACACATCAGCTCGTCCTGGTGCCAGGCTGGCTGGCAGAGGCGCCAGCTTGGTCCGGGTGTTGATATAGTGCCGTGCGAGACTCCAAGGGGGTGTCGGCGGGGAGGGGGAGCTGCAGAAAGAGGACACATGTCCTTTCGAGATTCCTACCCCATCTGTAGCCCTGTTGGAGTGTCACCTCCTGGAGGGGAATTGACAGGAATGAGAGACACTCCGACGAGGTGCCTTGCAGTACTGGTTCTGGCTCACTAGGGGGCAGCATCACTCCATGGCCGGCTGCCACTCGGTGGCCCGCGGTCTTCGGCGTTTCATAGCTAAAGGTGAGACTCGCTCCTTCAAGCTGCGTTTTGGGTTTTGCTTGCTGCCGGGGTGCAGTGGTCACCGATGCAGTGAAAAAAGCAGTTGTGTCCCAAGTCCCCCTCCCCCCCAGACATAGCCTTTGTGGAAGCCACTGCAAGACAAACAAGGGCGCCCTTACATCCTGAAGCTGACCTGCAGTGCACAACAACCTCCCAACATCATCAGAACAGGTGGAGAACAATTATACACCCAGTCATTTATCCCATGTAGAGATGCGAGTACAATATGGCATAAGACAAACACAACGACATTAAATCCCCCCCCCCCCCCCCCCACGCTGATACAGCCCCCTGAGGATGGCGAGGCAGTAATACTTACGCCTTCAGTATTTTTGAGTTAATTTCCTGTCTGAGGGCCAAGTGCAACAATGGTGCGTCTAAACGCCCCTGAGAAGTGAGTCATCTATCATGTCAGCGTGAGATCGTTTGCAGGTAATGTTATACCCCCCCCCCCCCCTTGCCCAGACACCCCTTTACAAACTCTGTTGGTGCAGGATTTAGGTGGGGGGGCCAACATAAGCTACAGCATCTGGGTACAGCGATTGCTCAGGCAATCATTCATCGATGTTTGCTTATTCATTTAGCCATGGGAATCCTGGGAAAGCGGTCGCCTGATCCACACTCTCGCGACGCCACTAGCGCCGATCTCACGCATTCCTGTTCAAATACCCTCCGTCCCTGGCAGTGGCATGGTCCTCTGGACGGATTCCTACATGTGCCGCATCTCCACGTGGCCCTCCGCGCGATGGGCGGCGATGCGAGCGTGCAGGCTTGCAGAGAGTCACACACGCCTGGCGGGTCCGGTTAACGGGAGCAGCAGGTCCACGGGTCGGAGACGGCGATCGGCGATCAGCCAGTGCAGATCCCCCAACACTCGGAGAGCAGGTCTTTGGGTTAGGCTGTGCAGGAGGGGGCCGGTCTGTTAGACCTTTCATTATCATAAAAACGGCACGTGCTCCTCCTCCGTCTGCTTGTCCACCAGAACACTTTGGCGGTAGAGGAGCCCACCAGCAGGCCGCCGCCCACTCCGGGGGTCATTAAGGCCGATTGGCTGAGGAACGATGAAAACCACAGTGTACCGCCTCTTATTGCCATTTTGGCTTTTTTCATATTGCCACGAAAAATGAGGCTGACCAAATGCAGAGCCAAAACCGCGCCGCAGAGGCCCAAGGCCTGTCACTCTGAGTGACACCTGAGCCTTCCGGGCCCCCCTGTGATTGGCAGCGGCCACACTCGGGGAGGGGGGTTAAATAAGAGGCCATCCATCAGTGTCCTGGAGAGCTGGCCTCCCCAGTGCACTTTGTCTGTCACCCCGCCTGGACTGCATCCCGCCTGGATCTGGCCTATTGAATCGTGCATCCCAGTGATAGGAGTCGCATAAAGCGGGGGTGAAAAAAGCACATTAATATGTTGACTCCTTTGTTTGTGCTCCCATTCACCACGTGTCACTCTGAACTTCTATCCAGGATCGCCGTGACATTTGTGGGGTCCATTCTGTTACGTCAACGCACAATGAAATATGTGAATTATGCATGCAAAAGCATTCAGTGCATTCACGAAAGTCACTCTGATGACTGTCCATCAACCAAGACGGTTCAGGTGGTGATTCCTGCAGCTTCCCGGATAATCAGGAGAGGATTCGCAGCTCCAGGACCTGGGGCTTATGGCGTGATATGGAGCCAGGGTTCTGTCCATAAAACGCTTAAATTCCTGAGACGTAAAACAGGCTCAGCTGGATCACACGGAACCCATTCTCCGGCCGTATCGGTGCTGGGTTCTGTAGATAACTGCCGGCCCAAGTGTTTAGCTTTTTCCATAAGTGCCGTCTTCCCCACAGTGGCATCCAGATGCCATTGGGAAGTTCGAGCCACGGAACGGTGTCGGTCGACGCCGCGCGGCCAAATTAAGAGCAATGCTACAGCATCTGCCCTGTTCTCGACAAAAGAGTAAATCGATACACCAGCGAGTGGGGAGAGATTAAATTACGAAGAGACGGAATAGCAGAGTGGACCAAAGCACAGCCTACACAAGAACTCATTAAGACCTGCACAATATTTAGGGGGTCCTGGTCTGGAGCAGAACCCGAGTCCATAGTCAGTCTTCCCGCTTTGGCCTCGCACTCAGGAAATGTCCCAACGCCATGTTCCTGTTTTGCCCACGCTGTCCCAGCGGGTAGTGCTGACAACAAAGGGCGGGGAAGCTTTGTGCTGCTTCCTGCGTCCGCGACGGTATAGTTAGATCAGAGCGGTCGCGTGCCTTTAGAGGGGTCCGCTACAGCTGGCCTGCGGCTCTCAGCAGGGTGCTCAGGTACACCCCCGACAGACAGGAATTGGGGTAGACCGCGCCACGATGCTGACTCCCGGGGAACAGGAAGTGACAGCCTGCCGCCGTTGTTCCCGCGGCAACTCAGAGGTTCCCGCAGCGACTCTGAGATGCTTTGGCTCGACGACGTCCAGGATATCACGTCAACATGTTTGTATTTTCTTACGCACTTCAAGTGACACCTGGATCAACATCCCAGAGCATCATTCTGTCATTATTATTAGCGTCATATTGCTAACTGTGACTATTTTCTGCCGCCCACTGATCCCCACCTGTCTCCGCTCACATGATGACAAGACCTGTTTGCCACAGACTGGCCTAGTGAACTTCAACCACATAAATAAGCAGTCGAGCGAGGTGATATAAAGATGGATTCCATATTCCAGGCACGGACAGGCTGAGGGAAGAATGTACCGCTCATAGTTATCCTGTAAATCCACCCCATGCTGCGACAGACTGGCTGACCTCTCAGCTAGCAGCCTTTCAAAATGTCCGCCAGTTTTTTACACATTTTAAAAATTCAGTACGCTGTATCTGGGTGTTCTTTCTCCTCGATCCACCCTCCGCTCTCTGTCTCTTCTGTCCCACTCCTTTCGTGGGCTCTGAGCACTCGCAGCCTCGTCTTGGCCCTCAGATGTGGGGCTTTCCCTTCAATTCAGCTGACAAGCCGCCTCCCATCATCGCGGGTGTTGACAGGCCACGCCCCTTCATCTACCCGCTAACAGGTAAAAGTGCTCACTGCCGCAGCTACTGGCTGTCATGCACTGGAACGCGTCTAACATCATGGAACACCACGACCAAAATTCCCTCTAGGCAGAAATCATAGTTTTTTTCCCCAATCTGGCATCTCCTTTCTCGTTCTGTCCAATTGTCTATTTAAAAAAACACAATTATCAGCAGACTGATTGATGTGGCATGTGGCTACCATCACAGTAATCTTTCTGGCTGGATTATTCGTACATTAGGCACGGCCCCATTGGCTTGATGCTGTCCTGGAATTTCACTCGCATCTCTGCACTGGAATGATTAACTGTGCCGGATTTGGTGAGTTCTGGAGTGCGGCCAACATTTCCTGTTAAATATTTTAAGTCACACCACCTGTGTTAAATAATTTGTTTCCAGAAGGCTTCGATAGCTTTGACTTTTCACCTTCTTGGTCAGTTTTTCACTGACCGGTCCTCAGTCCAAGACGAGCTAAGCATTCCATTGGAAATGGAGGACTTTTCTTTGAGGTTTATTTGGAGTTGAGTTTTTACAGTTGAAATTCGAGTAGCTGGTCTTTAGGTAAAGAATGCCAACAACACCAATCATGCATGCATCCTCAGACCGTCCTGGTGAGGGCTGCAATAAAACAACAGTATTTAGATATGCTATCAATGCTATCGAATGCTATCAATGCTATCGAATGCTATCGGATGCTATCAATGCTATAGAATGCTATCAATGCTATTGAATGCTATCGATGCTATTGAATGCTATCAATGCTATCGAATGCTATTGATGCTATCGAACGCTATCAATGCTATTGAATGCTATCGGATGCTATCAATGCTATAGAATGCTATCAATGTTATCGAACGCTATCGATGCTATCGAACGCTATGAATGCTATCGAATGCTATCTAAGTTTTCTTGTGGGTTGCACTTTTAGTTTCCAGGGTACTCAGTGATTCAGACAGAATTTAGAATCATTACAAATGAATGATCAACATGAACAACAGGAGACTTTCTATCAGTTTTCTCCTGCCTAGATCCTCAAGGCACCAGGCCCAATATTGCTGTCGCTTGATTCTAACAGCAATTGCGGAATCATATTCGAAGTCTGATGCCAGCAGACATTGAATTTGAAATGTAAGTTTCTCCATATATTTCTGTCTCTGGGGTGTAATAAGATCTGCTCCATATTATGACTATAGGGGATGATTCACAGGTCGATAATTACATGAATATCAGTTTAACTCATCCAGCTCTGCATCTCAGACATTTGCAGCGGCTCCATTATGAAAAGTCCAGGTCGTAACGTTAGGAGGAATCTGAACAGAGAGCCCCTGGAGGTGGTGGACGTGCACCTTTCATTTGACCGTTGTAGACAGAGGATATCCAAGAATAACAACAAAGAGTGAGCTCCGGGCACCGGCAGTTGGGTCAGAACCTCCGCTAAGAGTTCGTGGATCTCCAGTCGCGGGGGCCGACAAACACGGAGTCATAGAAGCAAGACGGGAGATGACGAAAGGGATCGGCCGTTTCTTTACGCCGTGTCTGTCTGATTGTCTGACAGGTGGACTCTGGGATTCTCCATATCTCCCCCATGGACATTAGTGGATGCAGCAGTGAGGCCATGATGTACAGACCTCAGATACCAAAAAGGAAACGCATGAGTTAGCCTGCCGCTTTCCTTACCAGAAGCTGTTCATTAAACCCCAGCGCGTGCAGCACTCTTTAATCTCCGCTTTCTGTCTGTGCTCGAGGGGAAAGAAAGCGAAAACTACAGAGCAAACAATTAAGGCCGCCCTAATGAGCTTTCATTGAGTCATTTGTTCCACAATGAGATGGCACCCATCAGGAGGTATGCTGCGTTCTCAGGAGATGTCACCGGTGAGGGCACACGGTGTGAAAGCGAGAGGCGGGGGAGCTCGTCTTTAATGTCCCTGAAAGATGGTTCAGATGAAACAATGCATGGAAATGATGTGGAGAAGAAAGACACCTGCCAACGGGACGTGTGGGCGGGGGCGGGGGGGGGGGGGGGCGCTGTAAGCAGCAAGGCGGCCCCCATGAGGACAGACCCTGAACAGCAGCAGAATCCACAGCTAACCCTGCATCTTTATGGTCCTGCCCCGAGGAGAACCAGCCGGCGAGTGACGCCCCCACCCCGGATGACCCCCCCCCCCCCCACCTCCTCGATCCTACACACAGTTATGCCAGGATTTCAAATTGTTCAATATGAGTGAAAACACTCACGGCTCTTCTGATGTGGCCTCCAATCTTTGATCCTCCATTTCAGTCGCACCAGTATCTGAAACGGCACAAAAAAACTTGAAAGAATTATGATATGCAGATCTTGACCAAACCTGGGACAAGCTGCTATCTTTATCAGGAAAATCCCTCTCTTTCCTCTTTAGTGTGAGGTCAGGCAAGCTCAGTACCTCTTTTCACACATACTTATGAAGGCTTCCTATCCACTGATGTCATTTAACTGGGCTGGTCAGATGGAGGCGCCCCCTGGTGGCCTCTGGGTCCTAAGCAGCTGCTCAGTTCGTTTATGCCTTTGGAAGGGGTGGGTAGTTCAGGTCCAGAAAGTAAAAGTCCAGACCAAGATTTTGTTTCAGCCAACCAGTTGAGTACTCTGTGACTGTGATTCTTTATACTCAACTGGTGGGTTGAAACAAAATCTTGGCCTGGACTTTTACTCTCTGGACCTGAACTGCACTCCTCTAGCCTTGGGCCGGTCCTGTTTCTAGCTACCCCCCCTGCATGACCAAGCACCAGTTACAAGGACCTCTCCAAGTGGCTGTTCCGGAATGAATAATAAAAATGAGTATTCCATTATGCTGAGTATTACCATTAAAAATTCAATACCCCACTGACTATCAGTATTTCCCTGCAGGCTGTTTTTATCCTGGCTGTCTGCTGGGCCTGCAGACACCCAGCCAACTTATAGGGAGGCTATCCAGCCTGCTTTCTATTAATATGCAAACTTCCAAGATAAAAAGGGCACCTTTCAGCTGCTGGGTTGGGAGACCAGCAATGAAATTCAACAATACCACCTTAAATATTTCATTTTCAGTTTTTTCAATTATGCGTGACGATAAAATGACGTTTCCAAAGAGCTGCTCCTCGTGTTTAACTCTTTTTCTCGATAACCTGGCGAATTCAATTTCTGCGGCAAACACGTGTCGGATAAATCTCCAGCGAGCGCTGGCTTCCCCCCAATTTGAAAAAGCTATAAATCGAACGATGGAAAAACAGATTCAACGCAGCTCACAAGCATGTCTTGCTCTATCACAAGCCTCAATGTTTGTTAAAACAAAACTTGCCTGTACAAGCGAAAGTCTCAAAATCACTGGGTTCAGGAGAGAGCCTCTTAATTCAATCAGCTGTGGAAAATCATATAATGGCGGTGGCTGTAACGGCCTGTTTCCTTCATGCGCTAATCGGTCTCTCACATCTTTTATGAGGAATGTCTGCCCATTTTTGTTATAACTGTTCCAGAATGTTCCTTTTGGGCTGACATGTCTAGGCTTGGACTAGATTTGGAATGATCTGGAAGGTTTAGGACCTTTATCCTGCTCTGTTACGCATATTCAACAGGGCGTGGTCATTTTCTGTAAAATATTTAAATGCGTGTCTGTATTTATGGTTCTCAGTGATGGTCAATCTACTCCATAGGTAGAAAAGTTACCCAGAACAGTAACATGTTGTACAGTGTTATTTTTGCTACGTATAGGATTTTTAGTTGTGAGCAAAAATATTGATCTTAGAACGTTTGTCAAGATGAATCTAGGTCGTCTTTTGGAAGCCTAAGATGAGTGATGACATCCTGATTTGAGCACAAAGGCTCCTTCCTGGCTACCCTGCCCTGCATCCCATTACCATGCAGCTTGTGTTGTGTCAGACATCAGCCCCATCCAGGGAGGCCTGCGGATCCTTGGATCTGCTCCTGGACTCCTTTTGGACATCCTGAACGTTTTTTCTTGCTGCTATGCAGGATCGTTTTGAAGGACATCCACATCTGAGTAAAGACACTGTGATCCTACATTTTCCCCATTTGTCTTGTACTGTAGTCATTAATGACAAAACATTTTCATGATACTTTGATAAACGTGGATATGTAAAGCCCCCTGAGGTATTTTGGGATCTCCATAAACTGTGGCACGGTGCATTTTCCTACTGTACAAAGTTTTTTTTTTTTTTAATCAATTTTATACATCACTTCCTCTAAGCAATACAAAAGAAAACAGGCTTTGATTGACAAGGAGTTAACTGTAATTATGAAGTAGAAGTATCCAGAAGTTCAGTAACCTCAAAGCAGCCCTCGAAATGATGGGGACGGTGGCAGCGTGTGCGTTTGTGCCATCTCACTGAGAATGATGATGATGATGAAGATGATGAAGAGAGTCATGTGATCTCTCACTGTGCCGCTTGCTGAATATGATGAGTATTCTACACGTCATTGTGAGCTGATCTGTCTCTGCTCAGACCTTCTGCTGGATCCTCACTAGGACCTGGGTCTTATAAAACATCACCCACCATTTTTCTTCTGTTTGGGGAACCCAAACACGGTTCCGCGGACGACTTGCTTATCATAATACATCTACAATAAACATCCGGATCATTCTCAAAGGGATGGCCTAATGACAGATGTGGTTCATTGACTGCGTGTTAGAGTTAGTAATGATGTTCTTACACCAGCCTGCTTGACCGGAGGTTAACAGCTGGTTAATTTGCTCAGTGGAGCTGTTCCTTTCCGATGCCCGTTCCACAGATTGTCTACAAGTCAGCATCATAGCACGAGGCCGAAGCATGGCGATGCCTGGGGTGCCATGGAAACGGGCAAACCTGCACTAGCGATGAGGGTGATGCTGGGAAACAGCCATACGGAGAAAAGATGAAATGGCTCGATTCATTTTAAACTAATCTCAATAGTTGGTCTTAGGAAAAAAAAAACACAATTATAGGATCATGTGACCCCTGCGGTCGCCGGGCCTGTGCGGTTTATGGCTTGGTGAGCTGCTGCATTTGCACCCGGTAATGTTAAATCTCTCACTCTGCCCCCGATGCTCACACGATCCAAAGGAGGCCCAGAGGCATGTGCTGGGGCTCATTGGCAGAGACCCGGGGAGCAGCATTAAATGGGATTGGGTGTGAGGAGCAGGAGGATGAGTCACAGGCAACTCGAAAGGGTCTGGGGGGGGGGGCAAAGAAGGGGGAGGGCTGACAGTGGGGAGCGTCAGAAGGAGTGCCAGGCAGCTCAGAAGACCAGCATCAAAGACTCTCCTCCTCCCAGCTCTCACGGAGCAGCAGGCAGAGAAGCAGAGCCGGGAGATCCTCCCTCTTCCCGGAATCGGGAGCTGCGGACCCACAAACATAATGATCCCTTTGAGTGGGAGCGACTGCATGCAGAGTGGGGAGAAAAGGGGGCGGGGACCTTGGAAGCGGACTGCAAGGGAGGGAAGGGAGAGGCTAACCTGCAGGATGGATGCGTTATTTCTGGAGCCCTGCGAAGAGGGCAGGCCGGCTGCGGGCCTGTGTGGCAGGCCGGTCCACGCCGGCGGGTGCCTCCTCAAAGGAAGCTTAGAGAGACCCCACGTCAGAAACAGGATGTGCGGTACTGTGCAGAATCTCAGGCAGTCTAAGACAATGTTTAAAGCTATTTATCTGCACAGTCAGTGTACATTTGCTCGGAAAAAAAAACACTACAGCATTTGAAAATTAACAGTAAGAATAAACGGTAACATTTCACATTAACTGCACCTTCGTAAAACCTTTATAATGCATCCATAGAGCATTCATAAGCAGTATCTAAGATTACTTTAATGTCCTAACATACCTTAGCGCTTTAATATACATTAACAGCAAACATTCTAGTCATTTAATTATATATTGTTTGTTATTAATGTATATTAAAGCTGTTAAGGTATACTTACATGCTGCTTATGATATTATAGCTAAATCTTGTTGGATGGCTTCGGTCGCTTCGGTTCCCAAACATCTCCTCAGGGGCACTTCATCTATTCCATGTATTTGTTGAATCTCACCACCAGCTCAATTAACTTACTTAAATAATGAAATGTCACAAAGCACATGAGTGTACTGGATGGTTGCTGCAAGTACTGAAGTGACTTTTTGAAATGACTAAGCTAAACCACTTTGACAAGCATAAAATCATAATTTTATGTGAATACGAGGATGTCACAAAGCAGCCAGGCAGTGGAGGAAGACTGGGATGCAGAAGAGTACAGGATATTTATTAAGCAACACAAGGGGAAGACTTAGATGACTGAGGTAACAAAGAAGCCACAGACACCGCCGACAGCAAAGGCAGCACTAGTTGCAGCACACAACAAACTCTCAACATGCCAGGAAGACTCTACGCCCCGCCACAGACAGAGGAAAGGCCCCACGCCCCGCCACAGGCAGAGGAAAGGCCCCACGCCCCGCCACAGACAGAGGAAAGGCCCTACGCCCCGCCACAGACAGAGGAAAGGCCCCACGCCCCGCCACAGGCAGAGGAAAGGCCCCACGCCCCGCCACAGACAGAGGAAAGGCCCCACGCCCCGCCACAGACAGAGGAAAGGCCCCACGCCCCGCCACAGACAGAGGAAAGGCCCCACGCCCCGCCACAGACAGAGGAAAGGCCCCACGCCCCGCCACAGACAGAGGAAAGGCCCCACGCCCCGCCACAGACAGAGGAAAGGCCCCACGCCCCGCCACAGGCAGAGGAAAGGCCCTACGCCCCGCCACAGGCAGAGGAAAGGCCCCACGCCCCGCCACAGACAGAGGAAAGGCCCCACGCCCCGCCACAGACAGAGGATAGGCCCCACGCCCCGCCACAGACAGAGGAAAGGCCCCACGCCCCGCCACAGGCAGAGGAAAGGCCCCACGCCCCGCCACAGACAGAGGAAAGGCCCCACGCCCCGCCACAGACAGAGGAAAGGCCCCACGCCCCGCCACAGGCAGAGGAAAGGCCCTACGCCCCGCCACAGGCAGAGGAAAGGCCCCACGCCCCGCCACAGACAGAGGAAAGGCCCCACGCCCCGCCACAGACAGAGGATAGGCCCTACGCCCCGCCACAGGCAGAGGAAAGGCCCCACGCCCCGCCACAGACAGAGGATAGGCCCCACGCCCCGCCACAGACAGAGGAAAGGCCCTACGCCCCGCCACAGGCAGAGGAAAGGCCCCACGCCCCGCCACAGACAGAGGAAAGGCCCTACGCCCCGCCACAGACAGAGGAAACATAGGCGTAATACATGAGGGCAATCTGGGCAGGATAAGTAGTAATTATTACACACAATAGGGTAACACACCAGGCAAACACTATAAGTAGGCCTGACAGAAGGTCATTAAAACATCATTTTCTTTGACTGCCTAAGACTGCCGCACAGCACTGTCTGTCATGCGGCTCTGATGCTGTGCTGGGACTCACCACACCCGGGGTGAGCACAGAAAAGGCACTTAGCACTGTATTTTATGAACATAAACGTGTGTAATGGAGTGGTTCAGTATGGTTCAAATCCTGAGTGAGTTTTTGCCCATCCATCCATATTGTACCCACTTATCCTGGAGCCTGTCCCAGGCAGCACTGGGCAGACAGCTGGGGTATGCCCTGGATGGGACGTGCAGTGTGTTCGTGTACCTTTAGGCGTGTGAGTCTGTGCGCTGTGCTGCACTGGCATCCCATCCAGGGTGTCCTCCCACATGGTGCCCCGTGTTTCCTGGGTTTGGCTCCGGGGTCCATCTTTGGATAAGCTGTTTGGGATGAATGGATGGAAAAAAACAGCTATGTCCCATTTAGTGATGGAAGAAAAATCCAATTTCGTTTTATACACTGCATTTCCCAACGAACCACAGGGACACTGCAGGTTAGGGTGACAATAGCCTATTGAATCAAAACTGGAAGACAACAGAGGAGGGGAAACCAAACTCAGTGTGGGGTCAAAGGTCAACTGATTACCCAATCCCCATGGGCATGCTAACTATAAGCCTTCTAAATAACCATAAGGGGACAGTCAGACATACTCAATCACTGCCTGCTTTAATGCACTTCCCACTAGTTGCTGAACTCCTAATTATTGACCATTCTGGCCAATACTACAAGCGCGGTCATCTGCAGTGAGTCACTGCTCTGTCATTGACAGCAGACCGTCATCCCTAACATGAAGTATACTTTGTATCCTGTAAATATAATCGGTTTGGTTAACAGCTGCCCTGCCTCGAGGCTTCCAGCTGGATGGTCTCGCCCGAGCCAAGGGTCCGCTGGTACAGTCTGGGAGCCGTGCTCTGGAATACATTAGAATTAATAGCAGATCTGCACCTCAAAACTCCGGTAGAGGGATATGCTGTATAATAGCATCAATAAAATGGCCTGGAAGTGAATGGTGCCCAGGTGGATAATGAAGCTTCTTAGTGGTCCTCTTCGCCTTTAGATCTGATTCCTCAACCTTCTGATTCCGTTCCGACTTCTTAGGCGGCGTTTCTCAGTCGAGTCCTCAGGAACCCCCAGAGAGTCCACGTTTTTGCTACCGGGAACTGGGAGGAAGCAAAAACGTGGATCGTCTATGGATCCCCGAGGACTGGGTTGAGAAATACTGCCCTAAGATTCAGATCCATCTGTCAGAGAAAAGACCCCCCCCAGCTCCCAAATCTCTTGTTGAATCACTGAGATCCCAGGGGAGAATGGCACTTTGGGCTTTGGTAGGACGAGGAAAATGGCCGTTAGGCTTGGCATGGGGTAAGGTTGAGGTGTCACACCTTCCCTCAGGGGTGAGGGGCATGTTCTGCTTCTAGCAAAGAGCCTTCAGCCATTGCAGATCTCACACGATATTGAAGTAATAAAGAGTGACGTTCACCTGGACAACAGGAACACCTTCCTTCCTCGCCCTGGAAACCAGCGGAGATGTCATGTAACTAAGATGGCTCTGAATCCTCTAGTGGTCGCTGGGATGGAGTTAAGGAGGCTGAGGTGGGCGGCATCAGCGGTTACCGTGGCGGCGATGAGGGCACTGCAGGCTGACTGGGATATTAAAATAACTGCATAGACACCTTAAGAGACGCACCTGTAGCCAAAGGTGAGTCATCGGCATGGAAACTGTGGGGCTGGCGCTGGAGTCCATTTTGCCGCCCTCTGGCCTCACAAGCCAGAACCCATCCTGGTCCACTTGCAAGCCATTTGACTTTTGCTCCAGCTCCATTTACATCTGTGCATCATTGGACAGGGAGGACAGGGATGAGGGTGGGGTGTAGGGTGTGGGGTGTGGGGCTGTCAGCCAGTCCCGGTGACGACACCGGGTGCGAATCCCGCGCTGAACTCACCGCCGAGCTGCGCTGTCAGAGCGAGATGTCATAATCTGGGTGGGTGGCGTGACATCACAGCATGACATCACCGCGTGATGCATGGCTTTCTGACTGAGCATCCATTTTAATCACAGCAAAAAAACAGCGATGCAGGATTTAGTTTACAGCATAGAGGGGGTTCAGAATGCATCATTTTTATTTAATACAGTTTACTTTTTAAAATCATAGTATCTGTCGTGTTCCATATAAGCACATTATACATTAGCCAGAATGCATTGTCAGGCAAAAAAAAATTTAAAATACTTTGGCATGTATACTGTTATGCTGAAATGCAATGCTAAGAGCTACTCTTTGTGATGATAAGTTCTGGGGTACAGTGGGTTCAGTTACCTACGCCGTGTTCCAGCGATGTTTACTGCACGCGGTGCTCACTCCCGCCTGGCACCAACACATCATCCGGCACACAGATTTCTCCACACAAACAGTCATCTTGTGGCTCATTTTTTCCATTTCAGGGGGTAATGCAACAAAAGCTCGCTTATAATTAAAAAAAACAATCAGCATATCAAAGGAAAAACGATCAATTTGCATTAAACTAGTTAACAACTGAATAAATTATCAACACTAACGAAGGCTGCTGGGGAATACTTCACGGAAAAACAATAAACCACAATAAATCTGCACAATAGATGCACGACAGCATGATGGGCTGTCAGGACACATCTGAGCTGTCGACTTCGCTATCATACACTGGCCTGTGGGTTATCCCCCTTTAGAACGAGCTGGTTATCTCTGTCACACAGAACAATGGTCTGCCGATTGCCTTTCCCATCTGTGGGGCGGCCTAGTCTGACACCACCTCTCTCAAATATCCCTGTGCCTGAAGAACCTTTGCGATGGCAGATCCCAGCTCTGTGACCCTCAACCTCATGGTTCTTGGGCCTCCGGGTGGAGAGCCTCATGGTTCTTGGGCCTCCGCGTGGAGAGTCTGACCTCAGTCTGAAGGTCCTGGACCCTCGTGTGAATTTTACCTACAGAAAAATGGTCTGAGAGCAGAAGGAAAAATGATTGGTTCATGGAGATAATTAGATTGTAGAGGAGGTGGGGCCAAGCAACTAGAGGAAGCTGGACTAAGACATCTGATTGGTTAATCTTGCTTCCTCTAGTTGCTTGGATCCACCTCCTCTACAGCCTGATTAGATATCTCTCTGAACCAATCGTTTTTCGTTCTGCCCTCAGAACATGTTTATGTAAGTAAAACTGCCGTGAGTATCTTGGACAACCTCAGAGCTCAGGAAAGAGTGGGTGTTTGTTAAGCTGAGTTGGAGGAGCTGTACCGTGGCGGCCAGGATCAGCGTCTCCATGCCGGTTGTTGCGAGTCACCCCACCTGTTTTTCATCACGTATGACAATTTTCATCAGCTGTCTGCCACTGTTAATCACTGGTTGATCATCTACACTGAACAGCTTGCATCAAATACCACTAATTAATTATCCTATTTTAGATGTTTGTATTTTTCTAAACACCCTACAGTCAAACATAGAGCACATAAACAAACATGAAAAACAAGGAAAAGACAGAGTGAAATATCATTTGTGTGTTATTATTGTTTAATCCCAGAACTGCATGACTTTCTAAAAACGTAACACAAGATGAAAAACAGATTTTTGATTAAAAAAAATCTATGGCTACTCCCACAATGCACCTGGGGTGATGAGCGCCGTAAGAACTGCAGCTAGACCAATCACAGCAGGACTCCTCTGTGTAGCCAATGTGCTCTAAGTCAGCCGAGACCGAGAGAGGAGGTGGAGTGCAGAGGCCAGAATACAGAGGAGTCTGAGTAAGAGGAACAGCAAGGTGGGGGGGGGATGATGCCCCCCCCAAGACCCATCCAGAAAGAGTGGGGAGGGGCATGTAGAGCAGAACTAGCCCCCATACACCAGCTCACGGCTTCACATGGCAGCACTTACAGAAGGTGAATGTGATAATGACCATTAGCGAAAGACATTTAGGTTTGAGACTCAAGAACAAAATATATTTATGATGTGAGACTTAAACACAGAGGAGCAGTTAGCTTGCTGTCACCTCATACATGAGCATAACTGCACGCTATTCACCCGCACAGCTCAGCGCTGCTAACGATAGAGAGCGTGCAGCCCGTTAGCAGATGCCTCTCCCCCAAAACACTGCGATTCCTCTCTTTCTCTCTGCCGAGGGGTAGAGAGCCTAGTTTAGCTCCGGGGGGTGTAATATTCCAGGGAGAGGTCCCCTAATGGTGTCCGGCCCTCTACGGCATGCGAGATGTGTGCTGGGGGACATCTCCGCACGTTTGGGAGCTTGCCGGTCAGCTCCCGCTCGGATGGAGCAGCCGATGTGTCCCCTAGGCAGCGGGGAGGGCTGGGGAGGGGGGGGAGGTTTACAAATCCATCTCCCTGGAGGGCTGCTGTTGGCTGCAAATAAGCAGCGTGGAGGGAAAAGCAAAGGAACGGTTTCCGGATCACACTAACAGTACGGGGAGTTATAGGGGCCATCCAAGATGTCCCTCACCAGGATCCATCGCCCTCATCTACTGCGGGGTGTTTTCACTGTTTATGAGACTGGGCTCTCCCCTAGGAAAAACCAGCTTCCAGTTCTAGATGTTTCCAGAAGCAGGCAGCTTGGACACATGGCACCGGGTGTGGGCGTGGGGAGCCGATTTGGTGACGAGCCCGTCAGGCGGTCGCCGCGGGAGACGGACGGCTGCTTCCGTGATGCGTGAGAAAGGAAGGTGGGTGACAGACAGCTCCGGGTCGCGGTTCTGAGAGACAGGTGGACTGATGAGCAGGAAAGACGGACCAGGCTGAGATGCAGCCAGGGCTGCAGTGTGTGTGTGTGTGTGTGTGTGTGTGTGAGGGTGTGTGTGTGTGTGTGTGTGTGCGTGAGTGTGTGTGTGCGTGCGTTTCAGGCACTGGAAAAAAGCCTACCATAAACAGAGTCAACCCCAACACGAGCCCCAGGACATAAACATGCCAACCGCACACATCAAAGCCGCAATGTTTGTCACATATCTCTGTAATTAAATGGGTGTGATAACGACCAAGGGCAGTTACTTCTCTCTAACAAGCAATTAGGTCATTTTCTTCAAAATGCTCCGACTGCACTATGATCCAACAGTGGTCGGGCCCTCTCGGAGATCCCCGACTGCCCAAACAGGTCCGAGCGCGCATCCGCGAGGTTCCCATTATGAGGAAATGACGTCTCTGTTTCCAGGCTGTCTGCAGCACATCCCGCACCCGTCGGTAGAATACCTGCAGGTTAATTTTGGGTCAAACTCAGTCATTATTGTTCCATAATGGAGAGTTTTGAAACGGCAGAATGTAGACCAGCCCTGGATAGTAACAGCTCTGCGGTGGATTAAGACTCCTGGGGCCCCCGGAACTGGCTGAACTGTGACATTTCTTGGCGCTTTAATGAACTGCCTGGTGCGACAGGGACCTAGTTGTCCGCGTTATATATCTTTCTAATAAAAGAGGCATGATAACGACAGAGCTCATTAGACGGGCAAATTGTTACACTGCGAGACGCACACAAACAGCACAGAGAAATCAGACCATCTCTCCCCATCCAGGAGGGAGCGCTACGTAGCCCGTTCTCCCGCCGGCCCATCACGAGCGTCACGCCCTCATCTGAGTGGCCGAGAGCGGCCCGTGTTTACCGGCCGACACCCATACAGCGTGTCGACGCGGCAATCTGAAGGACAGCGAGAACCGAACTAATTTGATGTATTGTTCTACTCCATCCATTTGTCTTGGAAGATTGGAATGAATATTTAATGTGTTTTCCAAACCTGAGGGCTCTGATTCATCCCACTGACATGGAGCTGCAACAGACCCAGTGTTTAAAGACAAATATTCGGGCTGCACGCCACGCAGGTCTCCCTAACAAAATGCCCCCCTAAAAACAGCACAGAAACATATGCTTTCCTGAGACTCGACCCCGTCAAGATGCCGCGGAATGGGAGACGCCCCTGGCTTTATCGCGATTCCCGGCGGTGATAATAATTGACTTTCTTTGTTTTTCCAGAAATGCTGCATTACGTCTTTCAAACTCCAGACGACGTCTGGATGAATGCCACGTTCTGTGGTCAATATTCCACAGGACGTCCGTAATCCTGTTTGGCAAAATCCCGTCTGAGGTTCCCGCAACATGAGGAGACTTCAGTTATGGGGCTGTTTTTGGATCTACGATGCAATTATTTGTAGAATGAATCCTGGAGTCCCGGTGTCCAATTAAAGTTAGATTATGCTGTGTATGAATTTATGTAATGAAACATAGATGAATGTGCATTGGGGATTGCAGGAGTGTCGTAATTATTCACAAATGAAAATTTGTCAGGTCAGATTCGGGAAATCGCATCTCACTTTCAGTGGCTTACCGCCATGAACAAACGATAAAACCAGACGGGGAATTTCCTCAAAGGGATCGGATCCCAAGTCAGAGGGAAAGTCCTTCAAAGGATTCAGATTTCAGTGCTGAGAGGTCAGTGCATTCAGGAACAGTGCATCATCACCCATGGAACGCATGAGAAGGTGGCGGGAACAGCAGTCTGCGGTCTGAAGGTTTAAAGCCTGTCTGTGGCTCAGCCACTTTCGGTAGTCACGGCGACGTGGGGGGGTGGGGATGACAGCCGTGTTTACGTTGCCTGAGGGAAGCATCACGCTGCTGATAACTGGAGACAGACGTGAGGAGGAACATTTACTGGTCATTTCATTCCATCGCTGGTGGAAATTGCCCCCCCAAGCAGTGAACCTTGAAATGTCTGCTTTTCATGCAGCTGGATCCAGGCCAAGTACCTTCCTAACAGCATGATCCTAACAGAAGGACCTGCAACCTTAACATCAAGAAGTGTGTCCCTGTCGCACCTCAGCACCTGCAGACAGCCGCATATGTGGACTGGTGGGCCCTAATCACGTAATCAGCCCAGTTGGGGGTATCAGCCGGAGATGTATTCACCACACCCGTGTGCATTGTTTCGATTGTCGTTCAGCGCTCGTGACGAGCTTCTCCTCATTTGTGTACTTGACTCGACTGCACAGAACCTAGCATCAAAAGGGGGCAGATTGTGTTCTGTCCTTCAAGCTGAAATCACGTAGGATGGGCTCTTGTTCAAACATCTGCTGGGACAATTACCACGGCCACGGGACTTTTGACACATCTAGATGGTATTTATAAACCTTTTTCGTTTCATTAAAAGTAATCCAGGAACTCTGGCCCGTGAGATGATCACACTGACCTGGCAGCGGTTTGGATGCGACGCTGGGAGAAATTCAGCTCTTCAGAGTCCCAGGAGCACAACTCTGTTTACCAGTGAACAAAGCTGCCAGTTTTAATAGTACCCATCCACTGGCTGACATTTGGAACAGCAGAGTGGAACAGTACATCTTAAGGTTTCTGAATCACACTGTCACCCATGGTCCAAAAAGACATACCTTAAAGAACTACAGTTTTCAGCTGACTCTGACTGTCCCGTGAGTATCGCCCAAACCCACAGAGAATTATACAATTACTGCTAACTGTAGTTTCTCTGGTTGCAGACAAGCTGCAGTCCTTAGAAGGTCTAATAGTTTTTCTGAGCAGAGTAAGCGGTTTATCTCCTAAGGCAGTGTTTCCCAATCCAGTCCTTGGGGATCCACAGCCAGTCCACGTTTTTGCTCCCTCCTAGCTGCCTGCCAGACAACCCACATTTTTGCTCCTTCCCAGCTACCGGTAGCAGGGAGGGAGCAAAAACATGGACTGTCTGTTGGTCCCCGAGGACTGGATTGGGAAATACTCTCCTAAGGGTTCAAGGCAGAGCTTTTTCTGAAAATCAGTTTAAGTCTGACTGGTTACGCATTCTTCTGACTGTCAGGACCACAGACGACACCTGGTAGGTCACCATTTCTGGGAAGATCCACATTCTGAGCGCCAGCTGTGAGTTAGGAAGAAGTTCTTTCTCTTGGACTGCTGGACATTTAGGCAACAGCAGTGACATAAGGGGCAGAGCCCCAAATCACACAAGAATGTACATTTTCATACATTTTCACATTAATGTTTTCTTTCCAGTTATTTATGTCACCACAGCTGATCCTGGTCGTGCTGAAATAAAAATGCCTCAGAGGGAGAAATGACTCCCTCACGTGTGAATAATTGATAGATTGTTGACTGATGTTATCAGGCAGCTGGGGGGTGTGTGTGTGTGTGATGTGGGGGGGGGGGAGCTCACAAAGCTCCAGTCTGAGTTTGACCCACATAGCTACTTTCAACTCCTGGCAGGCCTGATGGACGGCCCAGTTTTCTGTCCTGGATTCTCAGGATACTTTTGGGGGGGCGGGGGGTGAGGGGGATTGACTGGATGCTGTTGAAAGCGTACCCTGTCCTTGGGGGTGGATGGCATCTTTAGCTCAGTTTGGGGGGGGGGGGGGGTGGTTTCCAGGTGATAGAGCTGCCTTTAAGCTGTATATCAGGGGCTGGTGCCACACTGAGTCTGACACAGTTTGCAAGGCCTCCCAGAACCTCTGGACCAGAGGAGTTTACCCTGCCGAGGGACCTACTCCCAGCCATGGTGATTCTGTCACTGCATAATTTGACAGTTATGATGATGAGTCGCGGACCTGGTCTGTTTCCTCCTGGTGCAAATCCAAGGTCCCGACTCATGCAGTTTAGGATAATGACCAAACCAATCACCACACCCTGTACTGGCAGTCAGTTGTTTTGGTGCTGCTTCGACGGACATTTCTAGACTTGGATTGTGCTTCTTATATCATGGGAGCAACAGGCAACAGCCTCATTCTCTCTCTCTCTCTGGGTTTCTTTTACCTTGGTGCTGCCGTTTGCCAGCGTCTCCATCCAGATTTTTATTGCTGGTCTAACAGGAAGACGAGCAGATGAGCACAACCAGCTGGAGTCTGACCGAAGGCGTGAGATGTTTACCATCACGGCAATGACACTCAATCAGATACCTTGTTCTTGTGGGTATTGTGTTTCCATGGCGATGCCACACATGCATAAGTGCATCCGGTGTTTGCACACATCTTTTAAATATTACGGTAAACCTGGTGACTACCATTAGCCATAGAACACACCTAACAGAGAAATACCATGTGGCCCCTCCCCTAAATGAAGGTGCCAGCCAATGGGAGCTCAGAGATTTATAGTGTGGTGATGGCAGTGCATGTTTGAGTCTTCATGCGCTTCACATTCACCTCATTCGTGGGACCCCCCCCTCGACCCACCGGTTACAAAACCCTCCAAAGACATGTGACCAGGGACCCAAACCAAACACGCCTTTGGTCTTTTATGTGTTACCAACCCTTTATTAAATAATAACAATAATTATAATAATAATTAAAAAAGACATTTCTGTACAAAGTCTACAAACACCGACTGAGCATCTGACCAGTGCCGGAAGCTTCTTCCCACCCTTCCTTCCTTGCTTATTTTGTCCTTGCCCCCTGTCCCAGACAGAAGAGGTAATACTATCTCAGTTCAGTGGGAACTGAGTCAAGTGAAATCCAAGGCACTTGGAAAAGAGTCTACTGAAACCAGCAGGGGGCAGAAGCACGACTCTATCCCCATCAGCCAATCACGGATGTGACCGTGTAGGTGCACCGGGGCCTACTTGCCTCGGCGTGTGCGAGGGTACGGTCTCGGTGATGGTGCACGGGTTTGCGGCTCTCCCCCGTGACGGACGCTGTCACAGGGCTGGACTGGCTGGCGTGGAGGACGCGGAGGCATCTGCCTGGCCAGCGGTAGTTTTCGTTTTGTCTTTAATCCAGGATGCGGTGCTTCGTGATGGCTCTCCTCCAAACACAGTTAGCTTAAGGCTCCTACGTGTGTCCAAAAAAGTGGCTTTCATCCCTCCGCTGCCCTCATCTTCAAGGGCCTCTAACTATGTCCCCGAGGTCTTCTGCACGCAGAGGGGGGTGGTGACCAGGCTTCTTGGGGGTCGTAACCCGTCTCTTCCCATCCTTGACCCACTGGCGGCCACGCTACCCACAATCCTCCTGGCACGTTCCGCCGTCAGCAATCCATAGGTTGCAATGAAGTAAACGTTGCAGGTACATGACGCGTTTAAAAAAAACAAACGGTCCTTTCCAGAAGGGAAGCCCCCCCATAAGACAGTCCTTACGCTAAGCCTAACACACAGCCAGAGAGCTCCCCTTTAATAAGACAGAACCCCCCCCCCCTCCCCCCCCCAACGGGCAACAACGTGGAACAAAAACATTACAAGCTGCAATAAGACCCAAACGTAAGAAAGCGAATGGCCGCGCCGGTCGTCACAGAACAATTACGTCTCAAAGTGGCCCGGATAACAGGGAAAACAGAACAAAGAACATCGCCAAGACACGGGTCTAACACAGGAGAGCATCTAAAAACACGGAGGTGACCGAGATCTCACTCCTCCCCATAGGTTTCTAAGGTCATCCACCTGCTTAAAAAGTCAATCTTTAAAAATCTATATTTATATTTATATATATATATTTCTTTTTTGGATAGGCATTCAAAGTTGATATGTTTTGTATATTTTTTTCAGCATCCAATGAGCAGGCTCCCCTCTGGGTCCTGTGGTTCTGATTCTGCAGTCGGTTCCATTTCAGTAGCAGGTGATTAAGAGCGACATGGTTTCCTTGTGCCCACCCCCTCCCAACCCACTGAGAATGGAAAAGAGGGGTGAGTTTCTAGTGAATGAGCGTGAGGGGGGGGGCTGAGCAGGGACTGGCACTCCCCTCCCCCACCATGCCCCCACCCCTGTCCTCAGGCCTCGGAGCAGCACCTCTGCTGGTTGAGCTTGACCTTGTGCTTGATGCCGTCGTAGAGCTCGAAGTTGTAGTTCTCCAGTGTGGTGGAGCCGCGGGAGCCCAGGCCCCCGTAGGAGCAGGAGCAGTAGAGGAGGAGGCCGGCGCAGACGGCACCCAGCAGCACGCCCAGCGAGCTCATCACGATGATGGTGAGCAGGATGGGGTCCAGCGTGTACAGCCAGGCGCTGTCCTTATCCAGGACGCGAGTCACCGGGGGCTCCAACGTGGGGCCCGGCGTGCTCCACCCCAGGAAGAGGGGGTCTGGGTAGAGAGATGGGGAGTAGGCGGAGTTAATGCAGCGGGGGGGAGGGCATCGTGGCAAAAATACCCAAGGTTCTAGAGCCGTGTTTCCCAATCCGGTGGTTCCCAATTTTGCTCCCTACCAGTCCATATTTTTGCTCCCGCTGTCGGGAGCAAAAATGTGGACTGTCTGTGGGTTGCCAAGGACCGCATTGGGAAACACTGTTCTAGACAACCAGAGATGGGAGACTCTCTGAAGCTCTTATTCTCTACTGCAGGGGTAGGAAATCCATCAGTAGGTTTTCCATCCTATCTGGTCTCTGATGAACCACACCTGCTATCTCAGGCAGATAGTAACTAATCAGGTAGGACAGAAAACCTGCAGGATACTGGCATTCCAGGACCAGGGTTGCCTTCTTCTCATCTATTATATAAATCCACTGGAACAGAGATTAAATGTAAATCAGTAATGAGCTAAGTAATTATCTTTACTTTCAACATTTTCTCCAGTGGACCAAACGGAGAGACCAGGTCTGGAAAGGACCCTGCACAATGGCAACCGCAGATGCATTCACTGTTGCATCATGGGATTGCTCCCGGGTGCCTTAAAGGGCGCTTCTGCGTCTCTGGTGCTCCTCGAACCCTCATCTAGCCTTGGAAAATCTCCACCCGCACTCTCAGTGGGGACCGTTTCACTTGCGTCTGCTTCCCTCCATGTTGGAGTTCGGTCAGAAAACAACGAGCCCCGCCCCCCCCCCCCCCCCCAAACCACTCCACTCCCCGGCGCCGACGCAGCTCCAGACCGAGGGGATAAACGCGGACTCGCGCGGACCGTATCTCCGTCTCCGGCGGAAGTGGCAGAGCGCCGCACCGCCTTAAGCACGTTTCTCGTTATCGGTCCCAAACTAATAAAAATGTCCCAGGCATCTGTTTATCGTTAATTTTGCTCTGGCAACTCCTAATATATGTGTCATCCTGTGATGGTAAGCCAGCAGCAGCATTTCATTATTTTCTTAAAGAAAGAGTGCGTGCCAGGCGCAGTAATGAAAAGCTAGGTGATGAGCAGATTCAGCCTGCTGCTGTAATGACTTTTTTTTCCATACATTCCCTCCATCCTCCGGACAAAGGCTCCCCTATGAAACGGCAGCGACCTGGCAGGTGGGCGATTCTCACATTTACTGCTCGAAAGAATCTAATGTAGCAGAAGAAAAGGCGATCGCTCACGAAGTCTAAGCGCGACTGCACGGGCCTACCCCGGCGGAGCGAACGGGAACCAGTACCGATCTGTGGCCCGTCACGCCACCCCTCGTGTAGGGGAAGGGCGCGGGTCCCGAAACTCTGGGGTGGAACTGATCTCCAGGTTCAAGTCTCAGAACGGGAGCGTCTGTCGTACCCTAAGCCATGCTAACTTTAGGAAATCTGACCTCAGCAACACGCGGCGATTTGGGCGGAGCTTTGAGCGGAGGGGCGTCTCACCTGCCTCGGTGTGGCCAATGGCGAAAGGCCGCTCCTTCTCTATGAATACGGGCCTCCGACCTACAAGAAAGAAGAGAGGGGTGATGCTTTCAGTGTTTCAAAGCGGGGGGACTTAAGCTCACGCTCAGGATAAACCCTGATATTTTTCTCTCTTGCCTCAAGCTGTTCGACTGGACGAAGTCCCCCGTTACCTAACGACCTTGAGCCGAGGCGTAGCCGCGGAACATTCCGGAACGGCGCTCTGCATGAAGCCACATTACACACCATCAGACACGCTCATTCTGTCACTCGCCCCATGGCCCCGAGTCATTAGACCTCCGAAGGGTTTTAGCGTAAGAATCACGAAGGAGGCGTCGCAGACGTGCGTGGGAATAACAGTGATATTAGGACTAATGGCCAGGGGGTGCGTTACGCTCACGGACCGACAGCGAGCGCCGTCTAAGATAAGGGCAACTCCTGGCAGCACATGTTCAAAGGGAAAAATGAGCCTGTTCTCTCTGCATCAAAGGGAAGGGAATCACTGTCTTTAAATGGTTTTTAGACTTCTCTCATTTTCAGTCCCGGACCAACTTTAAAGAAGCATCATCGGCTGCAGGGTTATGGCAGAGATTAGTCCGTCTCATGTAGGAAGACAGAACAGAGTGGATGCAGACAGCACAGACACACAGGCCAGCTTTTGGAAAAATAGCGTTTTATTATTACATTCCACACAACGTTTCCCATAACATTGATTTCCACAGGCTAAAATATGTCTCATTAATTTTTCTGTCTTCTAAACGGGCAAAGTGGAGGTACACAGCATGAACATTGCTCAAAGTGTCTGACGATCACAGTTGAAAATCCTACATTCACAAAAGAGGCAGAAAAGTACAATTGGGAGAAACACGCGGCTGCCATTCAGATCTCATTCGCGGCCAATCCAGATCCTGCTCTGATCCCACCCCAATCCCAAGCAAACAAATGCAGATCTACTGGACATTTTTCAAGTCAGGATCTCTGGATGAAAGAGGATAAGAGAGAAATAAAAAAAACAACAACCAGGAATTTATAGTTTTCTGTCTGAGTACTAAGGTTCCTCTGGGAGATGAACCACCATCCTCCACCTAGCGAAGCCACCAGCAACTGATGTCTCTAACGCAGTGTCTCCCAATACGGTCCTCAGGGACCCACGGACAGTCCACGCTTTTGCTCCCTCCCAGGGAGCAGAGAGGGAGCAAAAATGTGGACAGTCTGGCAGAGAGCTCAGCGGGAGCAAAAACATGGACCGACTTTGGGTTCCCGAGGACCGGATTGGGAGATGGTGCTCTAATGGGATCCAGCCCCCACTAAGGGGGGCCCTGGTCTGTATATCCTTATTCTTTCTCCCACAGACCCTAGAACTGACAGTTGGGTGCGGGGGTAGATTAGGGCGGGGGGTGAGAGTACTGACTTGGCAGGGAGGCTTGATCCACTCTGCCGAGCTCAGGACCCTCTGAGTGCATTTTCTCATTAATATTTCCTTCGGGCACGGCAGCGAGGGGGGAGGAATCGGAGAAATAAGCGTACAGCAGGCTTAATAAATGTTATCTGCTCCATTAACTAATTAAAAAATATTAAGGGCCCGAGACTAATCAGTAGAGAGTGACAGAATGGCAGCACCTGATTTAAAAGTGGCTCGTCTGAGAATCTGAAACTTTATATTTTCCCTAAATGCCTCCTTCCTGATGGGGGTACTTAAGATACCCGGTGGACCGACCCCCCCCCCCCGGTGGACATTAGGATATTATACTGGCCAACAGGTGCATATTTTTGGGTGGAGAGTAAATGCTGACCACAGCAGGATGGGATATGGGGAACCCCACTGAATGACTGTTCTACGGAGGACAAGTGACATTAGCAAAGGCTAATTATGAGCCGGGTTTGACATAATACATATGCACAACACTCAACGGCCCACCAATAACGAGCAGATTTTATGGTGCCTGATGACGCCAAACTGCAGAGGGTTCGCATACAGGAACTGAGAGTTTGCAACCTCCATCAGCATCTACCCACAATGCAACAGGTGAAGCCTGTCAAGAAAGCTGGCTGGATTCTCCATGAGAGCGGGAGAGGCGGGGGTCTAATGCGGTTATGTGCGGTATATGAGATTAGGGAGGGGGAGAGGGATGGAGAACAGGGCAGAGAGAGTGAGAGAGTGAAAAAGGGTGGGAGAGATAGGGGGAGAGAGAAAGCTAGAGAACGAGGGAGAAAGGAACACAGGAGAGAGGGAGAGAGAAGACTAGAGAATGGGAAAGAAGGTGGGAAAGAATGGGGAGAAAAGGAGAGAGGAAGAGAATGGCGGAGAGAGAAAGAGAGAGGGGAGAATGGCAGAGGGAGAAAGAGAGGGAGAGAATGGGGAGAGATGGAGAGACTGGGGACAGAGAGAGAAGGGGAGAGAAGGAGAGAAGAAAAGAGCTAGATAACAAGAAAGAGAAAAACAAAATGGCAGAGGGTGGGAGAGATGGAGAGATCTAAAGAACGAGAGAGCAGGAGAGACAGAGAGAATGGGGGAGAGAGAAGGAGAGAGGGAGAGGATGGGGAATGGAGAAGAAGAAAGGGAGAGACAGAGAGGTACAGTCAGCTGTTATGTGCTTCTGTGCTTCCATCCTGCTCTTCAGAAAAGAAAGCAATTCTCAGTAAGCGACCAGCAGGTCCACCTCACTGCACCCGCCAGGGAGCCTCAGAGCCACGCCAGAAAAAACAGCAGCAGGCTGGGAGGACACTGGAGTTCATGGAAACCCGACAGACTGTCGGCAGTCCCAGAGCCCGGAGCAGACGGGCCGGGCCGGGCCGGGCAGGTCGCGGTCACCCCTTCTCATGCGTGCAGTGTTTCCGTTAGTCTGAACCCCGGTTGAAATGGGATCATTCAGAGTGAAGCAGATAATCTGGTCTGACGACCTTCTGGGAAAAGGTAGCACATCTTCCCTTCACTCAGAGAGAGATCCATCAATCTACACAAAAGCCCCAAAATGAAAGACACATTCAAATACTTGTTATAATCCTAAAATCTTGAAACACACTTGAACTAATAAAACAGTAACGGCAGAAGGCTGAACAGTAATATATAAATGAGGCAAAATCCTGCCCGCTATTCTGTGTGCCGGATGATGAATAAACAGCATAGCAAACACGGGCCCTTTCCCCACAACCCTGGCACTGCAGTCTTTCAGGTGCAATTTCCAGAAGAGGCAGGCGAGGGAGTTTAATTACTGCGAGTGATGGGGGGAAATGAGCCTTCAGAAGCCATGGTGGGAGGGACTGCAGTGCACTGTCAATCACTTTCGTGATCCAATGGGAGGCCAGTCGGTGACTGATAGCAGCCCCGCCCACTGTGGTTTCCGAGTTACAGCACTGCACTACTAAACCAAAACGTATACTGATAATCACACAGTAATAACAAGGGACGGAGATTTCAAAATGTCACTTAGGCGTCTCAAACGGAAGCAGCTATTACACATTAATGCAAGTTAGTCACGGTATAACAGAACATAAATAAGATTAAAGAAATAATCTTTAAAGATAGCCTCCATTGTCGTGATCACGGTGACTCTAATAGTCCAAGCCGCTCCCTTTCCCTGTTTACACACGGTTGATGGCTGCTGATGAATCGCCCCCTACAGGCGGGGAATCAACCAACAGCCACGTCAGGCCTTGTCAAAAAGCACCACAGACCAAACCTGAGCAAATCCACACACTTCGGTAAAATCTGCCCTCCATTTTCCTGTGCGATCCCAAAAAGCAAGATAAGCAGCAGCGGAAAGACTTAAAAACGAAATGACAGGCGCGGAGAAATTCCCCCCTCCCTCCGAAACAGCGGGATAAGGCCAAAGTAACGTGAGGGCTCCCCGGCAACCAGACGTAATAAGGCAGGTTAGGGCTTCCTTTGCATATCGGAGAACAAACACAGCCCCCCGCAGGCATGCAGGATCAGGCACACGGTCCCAGCCTCGCGCTCACGCGCCCCCAGATCTCCGGAAGTGACAGTCACAGGGCGGTGGCACCGGTGTCACACTGAGGAGGTGCAGGACAGCCAATCGTGGCGCAAGATTGTTCTTAACCACAAGCTTGATCGGATATGCTCATGCACCACACCTCCACCCTCACCCCATCGCACGGGGATTCTAGTGAAGTGAGAGATGGAGGGGGAGGGGCTGGATCAGGCTGGATCTGCACTCTGTTTATTCGGGCAGCAAGTCCTCCTGGAACCAAGACACGCACACACATGCACGCAGGCAGACACACAGGAGACCCGCTCATGTGGCGGCGGGCAGGGGGCGTGACCAGTCCTCCGAGCATCATGAAGGCTCCTCCAGTCCGGCCCTGCTCTGCTTGGACACTCTGTGTGGATCCGTTTGAAGCATTCCAGCCAGATGCTAATCGCAACGCCGATGGACAGTCCACCACGACGAGGACCTCAGCCTCGAGACGAGAACCCCATCGGGAGAGTCCCAACGTCTCGCCGTGCGCTGGGAAATGGCACAAAGCTGTCTGGCACCGAAAGGGGGGGGCAGGGTGCCGTTTGGTAAGCAGCCTTCCTCCATCCAGACTTTCCTGCGAAATCATCCCAGAGGCCATATCCACAGCCATGAGCTTCTTTCACATAGTTCTCAGTATGTTTTTTTTTTGTTTGTTTTTTTCTTTTCGGATGTGGCATCCAGAAGCAAACCCCCGCAGAGAGTCTGAGAAGTGGTACGGTCTCTGTGCCCAGGGCCGAGCATCCTGCCTACTCGCCGGCCACTAGGAGCAGCGACCTGCCTTCTCTAGCCTAACGGTGAGCGTGGGCTCCAGCACCGGCCCGTGGGCGGGGCCGCCGGCGAACTGGGAGCTGTGATAGGCCACCGAGTGCTGGGTCTTCTTGGCCGCGACGCGGTAGCGGTGACAGCACAGCGCCAAGACCAGGGCGGCCGAGCCCAGCAGGAGCAAGGCGGCACCGCCGGCCAGTACGTAATACCAGTAGGTGGGAATGGGCTGGACCGACACCGTGTCTACTGTGGGATCACTGCCGTCGGCAAGGGGGCCCTCTGGTGGAGAGACACAGAAGAATCGGCTTGGGTATGGAGGCATGCAGGCTGGAATGGAGCGCTTCGCCGAGGCATCCAGACAGGACAGACAATCGCAGGACAGACAATCGCAGACGTACAGGCATGCTGGCTCCCTGAGGCTGCCTCGCTGCATCAGTCAGCAACTATGTAGGTCTGATCGCACGCATGTATAATTATGTACTAGGTCTTATGCAAGCATGAGGGGCAGTTTTTCACACCAATATTGGATGGTGAAGTGGAGGTGGGGGGGGGGGTCATTTTTCCTGGTGGTCATGTGATCCAACGCCAGCTTCACTAGGACCCTCTTTTGTTGACTTTTCATTTTGGCGGTTAGGCTTGGTGTGAAAAACATGCCCGTTTCTGCCAGAGGGTGGGAGTGGGGAGGGGCGTTTATGGCAGCAAAATCCGGGCACAGCGTTAGGAACAGCGAGCGTCGCAGTGGGGAGCGCGACCCGCGGCCTTCTGGGTAGCCAGTAGCCCTGCACATCCCCCACATACTCTACAGAGTGGGTGGAGCGCGGCCAAAGACTGGCGAGCCCCAAAGACCCCCGAGTGGACAGGTGAGTTCCTACAGCCCGGCACCTTGGGAACAGCTGATGCCGCGACTCTCTGCCCGCCACCAGAGGAACCCAGCCGGACCTGGAGACCCGGCACGCCCAGCCCACGGTAGCAGACCAGCGCGCAGGACCTCAAAGACCTCCGAAGGACCACCACAGCATCTCATCCTAGAAGCTGGACTCGCTGTGACTCTGCCAGCACCCTGATGCACAGCCCTGGGGGAGCGGTTAGGTTATTTATTTTTTGGTGAGCTTCTTCCAAGCCCACGTTGGCTAAAGAGCGGCGACCGTGGGTTGGACCAGGTCCAATTTCCCTTTTTAATTCCAGTGGGGTGAGGCAGCCCTGGACGGCTCCGCAAGGGGCTGAGCTGAGCTGGCAGGAGCGACTGCACACGGTGCCCCACCCGCCACACTAATTGCTGTGTGCCGCCGACGGCAAGTCCCCCCCCCTCACCCACTCGGTCGCTAGCTGCGGCGGCGCGGGGAACGTGGCAGAGACAGATCGCAGGGGCTGGGGCGGTTGGCGTTCTCGCAATACTGCTGCACATGACAAACGTAGCATGCTAGTAGCTAACTCTCTGAGACACGACAGCGGCAGGCTCAGGCCCCCCATGCTGAGGAGCCCGTCGTCATGCCTGTTTATAAATACAACAGCAACAGGGAGCACGGCAACAGGCTGGGTGAAGGGCATGCTGGGAACGAGCGTGAAGCCCAAACGGTGCATCTGGATGCCCGTGACCCGTCACCCATGTCCTGTTGTGTCCGTGAGGTGCCAAGCTGAGGGACAGGCAGTGGGGCTCAGGGTGAAGGGGGGTCAGGGCAGGGAGTGGGGCTGCCCCCCCCCCCCCACCGGGTAGTGCAAGCCGTGCCACACAAAGCAGAAACATTCAGACGCGTGAGACTCACCGGGTACGTCGGGGGGGAAGGCCTCGAACGGCTCTGAAAGAGAGCAGGGGGGGCCGCGTTAGGGTCAGTGTCAGACAGGCGGGGGAGGGACAGCGACAAGGCCTCTGAGGGTCTTTGGTGGAGGGATGTGTCAGAATCGCATTAAGGGCTGCAGCCAACATCTCCCTTCTGTTTTTGTCAAGGAAGAACATTCACTGTGTGTGTGTGTGTGTGTGTGTGTGTGTGCGTGTGTGTGCGTGTGTGTGTGCTCCAGGTATACATTACATTGTAGGGACCAAATGTTGGCACAATGTGAAAAAAATTATATTGACTTTGTGGGGACCATTTTTTCGGGCCCCACAAGGGGAAACTCAATTTCATAAAAATCAATGACTGCAATAAAAAAACTAAGGTTAGGGCTGGGTAGAGGTCAAGATAGTCATTGTTGGGATTAGAGCTTTGCCCACAGAAATGAATGGAGAGTCCCCATAAGGACAGGAATCCTTAGACTGCGCATGTGTGTATGTGTGTGTGTGTGTGTGTGTGTGTGAGGATGCGGACAGGCCCACTTACGGCTGCACTCGTCCAGGGGCGTGCCGGAGCTCATGTGGATGTTATCGATCCAGATGTGACCCCTGCTTGCGTAGTCTAGGGCTCCCTCCATGATGACCTAGGAAGAGGATCATTTACATTAATATTCAGTCACTCACACAGCTGATAACTGCCCTGTGCTCACAGCCGGGAATGAACCATTTCCCAGGGTACAGCAGGGTCCCGTGAAAACCCTGAACCCACCGACTCTGCTACCTGCACCCCCACGCCTGTGCAGGGCAGCCCGAATGATCGTCGATAGCTTCCCCTCCCACACCGTGGCCAATGGATGGAGATAGACCCACGGGACGGCTAATTCTAGCAGCCGAGGCTAAATGGACCGAATCCTGATGCCCGTCCCTCTCCTAGTGCATTATGGGGAACGCAGAGGGGCGTGGCTGTAAGCGTCACGCCGGCTCTCCCCACAACCGCGAACAGCCGCCCTTCATGCGGGAAACGGCCCCCACCATTATCACCAATGCCACGGCCCCCACCATTATCACCAATGCCACGGCCCCCACCATTATCACCAATGCCTTTAATGAACTCACAGCCTCATTAGTCAGTTTCGGCTGCTTGCTACGTCTGTGCAGGAATATCAATTAGGCGTTCGGCTGGGTGGTTTATTTGTAAGTATATAAGCAGTGACTAGTAATTGCCTGTTCGTCGGGGTGTTTCCTGGTTAATCACAGGTGTCTGGATCTCTTCTGCTCGACACCTGTTGCTATGCATATTTTTGATCGTTTTTCCTTACTTGAGGAGGGGGGTCTTCTTGTACAGAACAACCATCTAGCCGCCCGCCCGGATCTACAGCCCTGCCCCCTGCTGAGTATACCTGGTATTGCCTGGGCGAGCGGGGCAGGGTGACTCGGCCCTGTTTCCAAGCGTGTCCTTGGTCTCCCTGCAGCACCCACAGCTGCGTCTCATCGCCGTCGGCGGCACGGAGCAGCACGCGCAGGCTGCCCACGCCCTCGCCCTGCAGCTGATAGGAGAAGAGCAGGCAGAAGGGGCCACGCTCGGGCCCCACCTCGGGGCTCTGCAGTCGGGCCCGCTGGCCGGCCGTCTTGGGGCTGGCCTCCACGGACAGGTAGCTCCCAGATTCTGCACGAGGTGTGGAGCAGAGGCAAGTGTCAGAGAGGACAGAGAAGCACTCAAACGGTACCGATTCCCTGGCTATCTGGGATGCTACCGCCAAGCTACTAAGGGGCCCCCTGTGGGGGCCAGATTGGATCACTAATCGTGTGCCATGTGTGACTTTGACAGCACGGTCACCCTCATGGTTGGATCATTACACCCTCCTCCCAGAATGCTCTGCTCTGTGGCTTGTGGGACCCAAATCTCACTGCAGTGACACAAATGGCTTTTATAGCTAATAAAAGTGATCTCATAAACGGACGCAGTTATATGCGAGCCCCTTAACTACTCTGCGGGTAATAATAAGCTTCTGTTTATAGTCCTTCTGCTGCGTTTGTTAAGGAAGTACGTTGACAGTATGTTACGTTTTTTAAAAATCGTTTCATAATACAGGTTTTGAGCACAGGTATATGCTGTCATGGTTTTTCAGACCATGCCCCCTGAAACATAAAACTGTCTGGCCTCTTTGGAACCTTGTTAGCTGCTTCATGTTGCTTTGAAAACTCATATCAAAGTGCTGATTGTTGAGCCTCTTTTAAGGCCAACACGCACACTGCTGATTGGTATTCAGCCTAATGAATCACCTTGGTAGCTGTTTGCAGCTGCGATTCAGTTACTTTGAAGTCAAAGTACTTTTTTCAAGTGATCTTTCTGTGATTTTGTTCACTCCCCATGCATTCCATAATAAATAACATTTAAATGGTGGTTATTAACCTGAATATCGCGTTAGAGGTGAATGACTTGCATTTCTGTGGCATCCACAGGCAAAGAACTGTTAAATGGTCTGAGAGCCTACAAGCGGCCATTACCACCCTCACCGATAACCAGTTACCCCTCCCAGGACGTCGGCTTTCAGGGAAGAGTCGGACAGCGGAAACTCTCACGCTCCATCTCAACCTGTCTGGAATGGTTCATAAAATCCACTGAAAAGGGCTACAAACCCTTAAAGAAATCTCACCAAGGCCGCTAAATGCTAACTCGCTAACAAAGCAAATTTTTATCCCTGGTTTTTATACCATTAAAAGTTAAAGATTTGTTCAAAGGTCACTCAGCAGAAGGAAATTTTATGGTCAGTGATCAGCCGGGAGAGTAACGGGGGGCACCCCCCCAAATCAAGAAACCAGGCGTGTTTCTGTGTACGAGCGAAGGGGGTAAAGGGTCGTGTTTGGGCCCCCCAGGGGTTAATGCCTGACGTCTTTAAGGCTGTGGACACTGCATTTCCTGTGAAGAGCTCAGACTGCCCCCAGTCCTACGGCATGAAGTAAAACATGGAACGTGCCTCTAATGCAAAGCGGGACGTCGCCTTGGAAACCGCGAGACTGATGGGCTGGGGCACACTTACCGTCAGAGCCTGCAAGGGGATCCCTGCCTCCGGTACCACGCTGGGACCAGTTCAGGCCGGACGATGGGTCGTGGGTCCAGCCGCACAGGCCTCTCTCAAAGTTACACACGTCGCCCAGTGAGGAGGGGGTGGTGGTCGGAGCTGGGGGGTGGGTGATAGGGGGCGTGAGATCAGCCACTGAAAGCTTTATTTCCATCAAACATGGAATGCAGTGCAGGTCTCACTGGGCCAAACTCCCTGCAGAACCTCTGAACCATCTCATGTGGCCTTCAGGGACCACCCAGCTAGTGTGTGAGTGTGTGTGTGTGTGTGTATGTGTGAACATGTGTGTGAGTCAGAGAGGGTAGCCACTGGAATGTGTGAATCACTCCCAGTGCAGCCTGATTCGTACCAAACCCCACGATGAGAGAAACCTCTACTGGACCATACTCATACTGGGAGCACTGGATTACTCTGGAAAAACAGGATCAGTTCAGCTTACAAGTATTACTTTAACTATAACATGTTGGTAACATTGCCAGATTCTCTGCTGTTATTTATCCAATGGGTTTGACAGATTGGGTAGTTGAGACCTTGTGTTATGTTCATATTAAGCTCATGAGTATAGGCATTTAGTGGAGTTCTTATCCCAAGATGGTGCTTATGGGTAGTGGCGTTATCCTCTCTCGTCAGGGCTTATGGGTAGTGGAGTTCGCTTCTCTCGTCAGGGCTTATGGGTAGTGGAGTTCGCTTCTCTCGTCAGGGCTTATGGGTAGTGGAGTTCTCTTCTCTTGTCAGGGTTTATGGGTAGTGGATTTTCCTTCTCTTGTCAGGGCTTATGGGTAGTGGAGTTCCCTTCTCTTGTCAGGGCTTATGGGTAGTGTAGTTCCCTTCTCTTGTCAGGGCTTATGGGTAGCCCAGAGGCCATGACTCACCAGACACTACTCTCTGTGTCGTGCCACTCTCTGCGGGAACGGGTGATGTGGGCGTGATACTGCTGGCCAGTGAAGTGGTTTCTGTGGAGAAACAAGAACGGAGGTTAGTGAGGGCTTGTCCCTGGAGCTCAGGTGGCCTGTGAGCCACTGAAGAATCGGTATCCTGCCGTTTGAGAGCGGAGTTAAACCCCCCTCAGCCAGGCGGGGATTCTCAGGTTTCAGGAGGTAATGCATACAGAAAGGAAGACCTGCGTTTAAGCATTTCGGGGTTTTACAGGGTTGCCGGGCTCCTGCTGTGCAGCCGTGTGTTTATGTCAGCGTCTGTCTGCCTGTGCAGTCACAGGTCAGCTGTTCCGGGCTCTTCTCAGACATATTGCTGTGATCCATCAGGCCTGCCGTGACCTAATCTGGCCCCCATTGTGAGGGGATCCTCACACACCGTGTGAACATTACTTTCCATATCAGCGGGGCCTACGAGCGAAAAAGCTGCATGGGAATTATTCCTCCCCCCGCCCCCGCCAAGGGACATGCAGTAATCAGCCATCAAAAGCATATGGGTACATGCACTCATGTGCCATCACCCCAATCCTGACATGCCCCCGCCCTCCCCCCGGGGGGGAACTGCTGGCTGACTCCCCCTTCCATAAGACGGAACACAGAGTAAACCGGAAATGCTGCTGTGCCCTTTAAACTGTTTTTCAGGAGCACACAGGGCCCGGGAAGGCCAGTGTCACAGCGCCCAGAGACACAGCACACAGGGCCCAGGAAGGCCAGTGTCACAGCGCCCAGAGACACAGCACACAGGGCCCAGGAAGGCCAGTGTCACAGTGCCCAGAGACACAGCACACAGGGCCCGGGAAGGCCAGTGTCACAGCGCCCAGAGACACAGCACACAGGGCCCGGGAAGGCCAGTGTCACAGCGCCCAGAGACACAGCACACAGGGCCCGGGAAGGCCAGTGTCACAGCGCCCAGAGACACAGCACACAGGGACCGGGAAGGCCAGTGTCACAGCGCCCAGAGACACAGCACACAGGGCCCAGGAAGGCCAGTGTCACAGTGCCCAGAGACACAGCACACAGGGCCCGGGAAGGCCAGTGTCACAGCGCCCAGAGACACAGCACACAGGGCCCAGGAAGGCCAGTGTCACAGCGCCCAGAGACACAGCACACAGGGACCGGGAAGGCCAGTGTCACAGCGCCCAGAGACACAGCACACACCTGCCCTGTCCCTCTCTGTGTGTCTGTCTCACCCCCCACCTTGCACTTCCCCGCTTCGTCGTCCCTCTCTCCCTCCCCCACTTTCAGTCTCCCTCTCCCTCTTATGCCCCCCCCCACAGTCTTTCTGCAAAATTAGCATTAGCGGGAAGCTCCTTGTTACACACGGCTCCGTTAAGATTTCTTTGCAGTATATTTAAAGGTCAGTCCCTGACACAGTGTAAACAGGGTGACCTTTCGATGGCACACCAGCTGTCAGAGGTGACATGGGGACTGCTCACGTGCGTCCGTCTGCGTGGGATCATAGCTCGCTTCGGCAGTTACCCTGTCAAGGGTAATTCCAGAGCACCCCCTAGACGGGGGGGCCTCAGTTTGCCTGCCTGGCAGCCACTGAAAGGCGGTCCAGGCCGGGAGCCTGCCACGGCGGCAGGGCGGCTTCCAGTGCTGCCCGGCTCGGCCCGGCCCGGCCCGGCGCTCCCCGAGCCAATGGCCCTGACACAGCACTTTCACGGTGACATGACATTAAAAACAGCTTCAATTATGCAGAAAGCTTTCCTGTAAATCTCACCCTGGCAGAGGGGCTGTGCTACGCCGACGTCTGCCAGCAGCTGTGGGGGGGCAGGGGGGGAGGCACCGTGACATGGTCGCTAAGGATTAGGGGTGTGGAGAGTGGGCCAGAGCAGGAGCCCGCACACACACACACACACACCCTCTCACATTCACACGGGGTCTCTCTCATACACACACACACTCACTCTCTGTCAGTCTCTCTCTCTCTCACGCTATCTCACACTCTCTCGCATCGTCTCCACACTCCCCACTCCAGAGAGCCGAGTCTCCATCGAGGGGATTAATATACCCTCAGCATCTCATTAAAACACGTGCTGTAACGCTCTTCAGGAGAGCAGAACAAAGCTTAGTTTTAAGTAAACCCTTACCCGCGCCAGCCTTCGCTTTTAATTAATCCGGAAAGAAGGTGTAATTACACGGCTAGCAGACTCTCCACGGCAGATCTATGTGATCTGCTCCGTCTCTGGCCTGTCGTACCCACCTCTCAGAAACCAAAATCCCCTCTTTCAGTGTCTGTGTGTGCGTATGACGGCTGGCTTGGTGACCAACAATTAGCCAACAAATGACTGCGATAATCCACACTTGCCTGTATGAATACATACATGACTATTTGAATACAGGTCGGTAGAATGTTTCACGGACAAGATGGAAAAAAAGAGGCAGGGAGGGAGGTGTGGAGGAGGCTGACCCCCCCCATGGGAAAGGAGGGTGGAGAAGCATAGCTGAGATGTTTACTCTGTGAAGAAGGGAGCAGAGCTGCACAGCCTCAGAGAGTGAGCGTGGATCAGTCTTTGGGACTGTGCTTGGGGAGGGGGGGTGGGGGCGGGGGCTGAGGCATGGGGGGGGGGGGGGGGCAAAACTGAAGCATGTAGATACGCTGACACCCCCCTGAGCTCCTGAACACGAACAAACGTGCAGAAAGGAGACAGCTCTGAGGTATGGTGTGTCTGTCTGAGTGTACGGGGTGGGGGGGGGAATGTCTGTCTGACTGACTGTGTGGGTGGGGGGCTGGGGGGAGTCTGTCTGACTGACTGTGTGGGTGGGGGGCTGGGGGGAGTCTGTCTGACTGACTGTGTGGGGTGGGGGGGCTGGGGGGAGTCTGTCTGACTGACTGTGTGGGGTGGGGGGGCTCACCTTGCAGCTCACAGCCGAGCACCTCCATCCTCATCCCGATGCCCGCTGGGGACCACTTCTCAGGGTAGATGCGGACAAACTGGGCAGGAATCTCCTCAAAGCGGCGCACTTCCGGAGCGTCGTAGTGGGTGTTCCCTTCGAAGATCTGTGGGGGGGGGGGGGGGAGGGGCGTGTAAAGACCTATTTCAGAATGGCACATTAACCACCCCCCCCCCCCCACCGAAAGCACCACCTCCCAGTCAACACTGAAACATCACCACTCTTGATATCAAACTACAGGCTCCACCCAAACTTCAGGTTTACCCCCTTAAGAGGAAGCCCCCCCCCCAATTAAGCAATTAATGGCTGATATCCATCCATCCATCCATCCATCCATCTATCCATCATCTTCTAACCACTAATCCTAGTCAGGGTGACTGGGCATCTTCTATTCTGTTCTCCAGAGCGCACCCTGCTGGCTGCACATGGTCCTGCAGGCCACCTTCACCCTTATGCTCACCTTGGGCTGGCTGGTCTTGGTGTCCATGGCAAAGGTCCAGTCCCTGCCGGTCAGACTATGGGCTACCCGGTACTTCCGCACGAAGGCCCGGTTCTCTGCCCCCGAGCCGCCGTCGCCGCCGCGTGCCCCCTGCGTGATGATGCCATGCACCCTGCGGGGGGAGCCCAGGTCCACCTGCAGCCACTCCTGTCCCGCCGGTGGCTGGGTGGAGCTCGGGAACCAGCCGGAGCGGCTGCCCACCAGCCGGGCCTCACCGGGGTTCCAGTGGAGGTCCCGCGTGGAGGAGGCGGAGATCTGCGCCTCGGGGAGCAGGCCAGAGAGCATGCCCTGCATCTCCGAGCAGGGGGCGTCTGTCATGGAGGGGGGAATCAGTCAGGGCGGGTGGAGTCCCGGCTAAAGGAGACTGGCATTTTAAGGTGGCTGGGATGAAGGGCTCAGGGTGACGCCTGGGGATGAATAAGGAAACATGGGCAAGGCAGCGCGGAGCGGTTAACCCCGGACGCGCCAGAAACCCACCGGCATCCAAGCCCCCAATGGGTTAAAGCAAGTCGACCCTGGGAAGGAGAGCAAATGAGCCGAGTCACGCTGCTGAGACTCTGCCAGGCTGATGGGGAGGGACCATGAGGCGAGACAGCTGACGGCCGCAGGAGGCTGCACCGGACACAGGGGGGCGCTAATCACCCAGAGCTGACAACAGCCATTTCACACACACATGTCTGTGGTGGGCGTTCGGGGCCGGTATCGAGAGAAACAGAGCTGCAGGCCAGATTGTGGGCCACCTGCCCCCCCCCCCCCACTGTTCTACTCAGACTGGGCCGCCGAGCGTGACCCACGGGCCCCCTGTCTGCTAATGAGGGCCATTTCAGGCCTTTCATCTATGCTGGGTGCAGTGGGCGGACCCCCCTCCCCGGACAAAAGGGGGTCGCGTAACGTAATATCGGTGGAGTGTGAAGGAGCCATCGATGACGTCAGCGCTCTAGATCACCATTTGGGCCGTCTGCTGGGGGCAGACAAACAGAATTACAGCCCCCCAGGTAACCACAGACAGGCTAAGAATAGACCAAAGCGAATTATCCCTCCCTAAGCGGGCCCGATGAGTGGCATAACGTCGTGCGGCCCATAAGGACAGCGGCGGGGGGGGTACGTACCTGTGATTTGGCAGCCGTAGAGCTCGAAGCGTAGCGCAATCCCGTTCTGCCAGCTCTGTGGCCGGATGCGGACGAATCGGGCCAGAACGGGCTGTGGGATGCGGTTCAGGACCACCTCGGTGGGGTCCGTGTTGGCGTGAAAGATCTACAAGGAGACACATGGAAGGGCCGCATGATGGCGTGACGACGAACCTAGCCGTAGCGCCCTGGGGAAATGCACACGGCTTATTGCAGGGTGCAAACCCAGGGAAAGATTTCAGGAGGCCTCCCACCAGCAGGGGGCAGTCAGCCGAGAGGAGGCTAAGGGGCGGGACTCTTGTGGTGAGGAAAGGGGTGTGGCCAGGGCCTTCCTGAAGGGTGAACAGTGTAAACAGGTGCTGATTAGATCTGCCCCCATGACCCTAAAGCCCTGTGCTCAGGTCATGGAAGAGGGGGTCCTCTCTGCTCCCATCACTGAGCAACACGTGATGGCTCAGCGTAGCCCCTCCCCCACAGCACATGACCATTTATTAATCTATTCAACAAAAACAAACATGGAGGACAGGTGACTCCCCTGTCACTTGAGGTGGGGGGGCATGTTGCTGTGTCACGTTCGGGCCCTCGTGGCCGTCTAAGGTGTTGGGGGTGTTTTTCAAAACTTTCAGTACAATGGGCAGAATTAGGACCAGAGGAGCATCATGTTACTAAGGGTAGGGTATCTGGGGGGGGGGGGGGGACATTCAGGGCAGGCCAGGGGCGAGTCACAGCCTTTTCGAGTTTCGAGATAGGGGGGCTATCATTCTGACAGAGTCGCTGAGATCGTCTGTTAGCTGGAGCAGTATGCCCTTGCCCCTGATGTGGCGCAGCATGTGAGGGAGGGGGGCATGGGGGAGTGGCATTACCAAGACTGAATATGACATTAGAACTGACCCAGGGGGGGTCTGAGTGAGGCATGCAAGCTCTGTTTACATATGACTCCCAAACCATCTGTCCCAGAGCCACCCATCAGCATGTGTCCCCATGCCAAGCACGATGAAACAGGCCCCCGCCCCCCACTGAGCTAGACGGACTGGTGGGGGGGGCAGGAAGCAGGAAGGGAGGACGCCTTTTCGGTGTTCTCACAGCCGGAAGCCTCATGCTGACGGGCCAAACTCAGACTCAGGATCCGTCATCCCTGTAGGGAGCCTGGGGGGTGACACCCGACCCAGTGAGGGGTGAGTCTGGCCTGACTAACCGCTCTTCCCCGTAACCTCTCTGCTCAGGACATGCCGCAGCCTGTATCTGGGGTTTCCTGAGATCGCAGGAGCCATTTCACGGCCCTCTGCTTCCCGGCTCTCGTCAAGGTCCAGATCTAGTTACAATTCTGCTACCCTCCAGCAGGGGGCACCGATGGACTAATTGGCCAGGGGTATGTGGCGTGGCTTTGCTGAGCTGGCGGGTGCCTGTGAGAGATTTCCCCAGCGACCCTTCTGCCAGGCTGCGGAACAGCGATGTGGAGGGACACGGGAAGGACAGCGGGAGCACGGGAATCAGCCGCAGGAACGCAGCGAGAGGGGAGGTGGGTTGGGCATCATGGGAGGATGGAGCAGAGAGTCACGGTGACCCCCCCCATGCAAAGCACTGATGGGAGGCTGTGTGCATTGATGCAGAATGAGAAGCCCCCCCCTGCTGTCAGAGTAGTAGGATCGCGGTCTGGCAAAGACCCAGGCTGCTAACCCTGTCTTTGAAATCTCTCTAAGGGTGTGTGTGTGTGTGTGTGTGTGTGTGTGGGTTGCGGGGGGTAGTTTGCTGGCACAGAGCCATCAGGCCTCACTCTGCCTGAAGCTAACGACCCCGGGGGAGATGGCGTCAGCAGGAAGAGTCCCGCTTGACACCTCCCTGCAGAAGCTGGGCCCGCAGGGAGCATGGTGATAGCTAGGGGGCGCTCATCCAGATTTATTTCTCCACTTTTTGCCCTGTGTGCAGTAACGACATGTGCTCTGAAAGATGCGCTTCTGTTTCCCAGCATGCAAGGCCTGCGAATGTCACACCCCCCCACAGCGCTGCTGTAGAGGGGGCGGGGCCTCAGGAGACTGTGCCCACGTTTATAGGAAGAGCCAACGGGGATCCAGAGAGCATGTAAACGGAGTTTAGCAATACAAAAGATTTAATTCCCTCGACTGGAGTACCGAATACGTGTTAAGCAGCATGTTCGTCCTACACTCTACACGTACATGCACGCGATGCGGATTTCACCAACACACAGCGTGCATTTCAGAAACTGATGAATATGACTATATAATGCTCGACAGAAACTGTAATAAGTCACTGCTGGTAGCGTTTTTTTTTTTTTTATTACATATGGCAGGAAAAAGTGACGTTGAGGAAATTGCCGCATCAATCGAAATGGACATATGTAAACTCAAGACCCGTCATGGTGGAAAAAAATGTGACACGGGGGACTGCTGTCAGAAGCTGGCAAATAAGATGAGAGATGTACTGCAACATCACAGGGACGTCCAGGCTGGAATAAACACAGCGCCTTATTATGACATCACAGCGACTCAGGAGTCTATGATGATTCTGGATCAGGGTGCTTTGCACAGCAGAGCCTGACGGATTGGTCCGATTCCCCTCTCTGTATGGCAGGAAAGGTCGGACAAGCGATGGGCACTGTCAAATCCATGACATCCCAGCCGGGTGAACCGTCACCAGAGCCAATCAGGCATGGATCGGTGCCGCCAAAGGCCAACTCCCTCCACCTTGGACCTGGGATTGGACTGCAGGGGGCGCCAGTTAGAGATTCTTAACCAGGTCACAACAAAAAACAGGTCACCCTGCCACATCTTACCTGCCATGACATGGACGATGTGGCAGCAGAGCTGAATGAGGTTTACAGAGGAGATCTACCGCTGAGCCCGTGAATCATATATGGCCGTGAATCGCATTAATTTTGACCACCCCCTGGGTGGTGTGGGAGGAGACAAAAAGGGAGCCTCTCGCCTTGGAAGACGGCGATGTCCATCTGAAATGCAGGACGTCTCTCGGCGGGGCACTTTTCACGAGCAGTAGGAGGGGGGGAGTGTCCGGCTTGGACTCCGGTCCAAGTGAAACGGGAAATGGTGCCGCTGAGGGCAGAGTCGCACGGAAAGCATGAGCATGGTGCGACACACACACGCACGTGCAAGGGGGGCTCAGAGCCATCGCTCACGATTCACAAAAGACCCCCTGGCAAAGCCAGCTGAGCATTCCTTAATAAATCCAAACAGAGGCACCGTCACGTCTCAAATACAGGGATGCTGACATTCCCCCTGAGACAGCCTGTGCCGCAGTGGGGCCGCCGTCACTCTGCCGGCCTGCCCTCCAGCTGCCGGCCTGCCGTGGGGCTGCCGTCACTCTGCCGGCCTGCCCTCCAGCTGCCGGCCTGCCGTGGGGCTGCCGTCACTCTGCCGGCCTGCCCTCCAGCTGCTGGCATCCTGCACAGCGGATGTGCTCTAAACAGGATTTCCAGCTCTTCTCGGTAATAAAGAAAACAGATTCGGGGCCTGTGACACCGGCAGGTTGCTTTGAAGGCCACTCTTCCCTCAGCGTGCTGTTGATTCAGCATCTCTAATTTATTTCTCCCTTTCCTGTCCCTCCCCCGGTCTGCTAGCGGCTATTCTCTCCCCTGCTCTGTCAGCAGCCCTGCCTCTTTGACCCTGATGCTGCCATTGAAGAGGATGCTCATGGGAAATGTAGTCATCCCACCCCAAGGTTGCCGCTGACCCCCAAAGGCTTTGTCTCTGCTCAATGTTCCCTCCAACCCCCCCACTGCTCCTGTGGTACTCCTCCTCCCGGGACAGTTGGATGCAGCAACGGCAGGACATGGCACCGGATCACGCGATGATCCACCTGGCCCTGCCCTTCCGAGCACGAAGCCTGATATAGTCAACGAGTAAAAGTTTGATGGAAACTGCAGCATCAGCATTTCCAGACCCACACCCCCCTCCCCACACACACATAGCCCCCCCCCACTCAGTTTGGTTACCCACCACAAAATGCCCTTAAGCTTGAGCACCCTGACAGCTTTGCGCGAATGATAAATAGTGGGATTGTATATGCAGCAGGGCCGTTAACCCCCACCCCCCCCCATCCCTGCACCCAGGGGCCCACCTTGTGGTTTTTCCCGTGGCGATACATCATCCAGTCCTCGCCGTTGGTGCTGACCTCCAGCTTGAAGGTGGTAACAAAGTAGGAGGTCTGTGTCTGCTTGGAGATGGCGCCCTGGCTGGCAATGCCGGTCAGCACTTTCAGGAAGTTCAGGTCCACCTGGGCAGGCCGGTGAGGATGACGAGGGGAGAGGAAGAAGGAGGGAAAGCCATGGTTAATTTAGCCGGCTCCATGGAAGGAGGGAGCCCGGTGCTGGGAAGGAGCCTTGGGACGCTCCCCTGGGCTGGCCGATCGATGGGGACGAGGCTGGAGGCCGCTGTTATCTCTGTGGCGGCTGCGGTGATAATTACCGGCAGATTCTGCACGATAGGTGTGATTTTTCACTCAGAGCGAGTTGCGCGTCCGGTGTCGCGCCCGGCGTGCTTCCAGCGAGGCTCTCTCACTCCCGGTTTGCCCGAGCGTGTTCAGAGCCGTGCGGACGCCTCGTTATCCGTCAGAGGGACAGGTGTGGCGTTCGACCACCGCCCCCCACCTACCCCCCTCAATCTGAGCCACGGCCGAGGGAAGACAAACGCACTCGGACACAAAAATCGATAGCCCCGAGGATTCCCGCTAAGTGTTTATTCCGTGGAAAGGACCCTCATCAGTCAGGGGGCAGTTACCAGCAGAGCGCGGGAAAGGCAGCGCGACGGCTGCCATCTTCTAGCCGAGCAAAACCGAAGAAAGTTCTAGAACACAAGCTCGATGTGTGCTGGACGGCTGCTCTGGACTTTCAAAGCGTCCCTCTCGGCTAACCAAGAGCCAGACAGACCCCCACCCCCCACCCCCCACCCCCGACGGTGTGAGAATAAACGGCACACCAGCTGGAGCTGCTTTTAACACCTCTCTGCCGCTGGACCCGTATCAGTCATCGCTCGCTGTTCTATCATTAGATGCCCCCCCCCGACACCTGCCTCCTTACATTAACTGTTTCATTGTCCTAAGTGTCCTGCTCCTGCCTGTTGAGTAGTGGCTTGAAGTTCTCGTGTTTCTCTCCCCTGGCCGTGTGTGTGTGTCGGTGGGGGGGGGCAGGCAGGCATTTGGGGGCCCACCTGGATGTACTCTTTGTTGCTGTCATCGCTGGGCGTCCAGGCGTTGTCATCATTGTTGAGACGCGCCTGGCGGGGTGACCAGCGGCCATCCGTGTAGGAGGAAGAGGCGGTGATCTGCTCGTCCGAGATCTTCTTGGACTCCATGCCGAAAGGTGTGCTGCAGTGGAAGCCTGGGGCGAGGGGAGGGGGGGGGTTCAATGTGACCGAGCACCCCAGGATGGATGGATGGCGAGTAACAGGGAGGGAGGAGGTACTCACTGTTGCTGACTTGCTTTTGCGTCATGTTGTATCGAGCCGAGAAGCCATCCTTGGCCACCGCCATGTCCGTGTGGAAGGTGAGCGACAGCAGGCCCGTGGAGGAGTGGATCTCAGGCGGGGGCTTGGTGCCGCAGTAACGTCCGATCATTGGCCCCACTGCCAACACAGAGCCATCAAGACGCTGAACGGGCTGCACCCCGGACATTTCAAAGCAATCAAATGGCTCCCTGTACTGAACAAGGGGGGGGCCTTCTCTCTCACACAGGAGACCCATCTGCCTCTCCCCCCAGCCCCCCCCAGCTCCCAGACGCCATCTTGTGGATGCTTCTGCTTTCTATCTGGTTTACTGAGACACGTTTTTTTCCTCCATGTAGGCCAAGTGAAGAACATAGTGACCGGGAGGGGTGAGGTGCCCCTCCCCACTCTGTATTAAATGCCCCTGTGGCCCACAGCCCCGCCGAGATTCTGAGGGATGGACGCCGTTAAGGGAGGGTCGAAACAAACGTCGATCGATTCAGGGCATTGATTTTTCTTTTAGGGAGAGTGGGCACTTCAAAGGGCCTCTTGAACAAATGGTCAGAAAAAAACAATCTGACCCATCAACAAGATGGAACCATGGTACCTAATTGAGGGCTCCCCCCGCCCCCCCCCCCCATCAATCAACACGTTCCTCCAGTCTGTCTTCCCTTTTTTGAGTTTACCCTGAGGGAGTGGCCCTTCCTCTGAGGAAGACGAGGTAGAGAGACAGGTGGGGGGGGGCCATGGTGACACACCAGGAAACAGGAAAGTCCCCCCCCCCCGCTAGTTTGGCTCTGCTGTCCCAGCTCTCCCTGGCTTGCCAAGTTCTCTCATTTTGGGAGGGTGTTACATCCTGCACTCTCAGCCTGATAAAAATAAAATATCCTGGTATCTGTGTCCGATTAAACATTAGCACAGCTGCAATCCCCACCCTCGACAAATACCTTAAATAACGGACATAATGGCTTTCTGGCCGGCCTGGTGTAAACCCGGGACTCTGGACTCTGTTCTTGGCCACAGCCGGCAACGTGTCACATGCCAGGGCGCATATAAGCCGCTGCTGCCACTGCTGGGGGGGCATAATGCCCCATGTGTCGTAGCATTTAGTTGCTTACACATGGTGGCACGTGGCCCCGCCCCCCATCTGTTCATTGACCTCCCCGATCTCGAACCAGCAACGCCCCCCCCCCTCGATCCACAACCTGCTGTAACGCTGACGACCCGTCATGTCGGGACTCACCCTGCGGCAGGCCGTCCCACAACTCCAGCCAGTCGTACTTGCAGTCCGACTCGCCGATTATCAGGGGATCGTTTTCCAGGTCAAAGGTCAGGAAGGTGAGGATTATATCCATGCGCGGTGGGGCAACGATGATGAAGTTGCACTCCAGGTTGTGGGGGTACTTGTCGGGGAACCCTGGCGATTCAATCACGCCGGACTGGCTGGTGAAGTTCCGAGAGCAGAAGTCCGAACCTGGAATGATTCATGACACACGTGGCATTTGTGGGGTGGGTAGGATGTGGTGGCCATTTGAAAAACAGCTGTGATCCAGGAAAGATAACGAACAGCAGGAGGACAGGCAGAGGGCAGGGAAAACATAAGAGGCCGATATGCATTCTGAGATACCGTGTGCATTAAAACAAGTTCGCCCTTCAGAGGCAAGAAAAACCCTCCTGTTCTGCTCTAAGAGCAAACTGGAAGGGGCATTTGGCTGTTTTGTTCAGCTGGGATTCACCGGCACCCCCCTTCGCCCCCACCCTCTTCCTGGTTCCTGTAACAAAGGTTACAGGGCACTGCAGAACCTCATTAATGTACATACAGGATGTGAGTATAGGTGACGACAGGGTCCTGTTTCCCGTCTTACTAAAGGTTATGATTTGACGAGTTTAAGTTGTGGCAGCCTGACTGGCACCTAAAAGCAGCTTGCAAATTTTTACCTATTTGTACAAGTCTGGGTTAAGTGTCATCCTGAAGGGTACCGCGGCAAATGGAACGGAAGGCCTGCTTTTACCTCGCGGCACAAGCATCGGCGCTAACAGACCCGAACGAAATCGCTAGAGGAACGCCAACATGCAGAGTCAGCGAAAGCGTGCCTTGCGACCCGATGCCCCTCAATGAGGTCTGCCCGACACGCCTCGGCTCGGATTTTACACCCCGTCTGTTTGGCTGTCAACATCTTAGGAGCTAAACTGAGGTAAAACTGGGTCACGGAGTAAATTCGTAGGGAAAATGCAGAGTGGAAAAGCAAACGAGCACAGAAGCAGACAAACAAGTATATACATAAACAGACTAACAAGTAAAGACAAACAAGCACATACAAAAACAGACTAAAGACAGACAAAAATAGAAAAAGAAACCACCACATGAAAAAGCTAACAAGTAAACAAAACAAAAATACCGACTAACAAGCACAAAAACAAAAAAAGACAAGCACAAGAACAGACAGACAGATGAAAATCAAACTCGAGCAGGCTGATATTCATAAATAAACTTTAAAAAGTTATTTAGCATTCTCAGGAAGGAGTTCAGGCCTCACTTAGACTGCTATTCCAACCCAAACAGAGAGTGTATAAAGTTGCACACAGCACTCTGGGCTTGTGTTTATGATTCCCTAATGGAAAAGCATCTACCACAGCTAGGTGTGATTCCTATCAGTGGCCAAAAATAATGCACGGTTATTTTCTCAGGCATTCCAGTTACCGAGGCTGGGGATGCCACCCGGTCAAACTTCCACCTATAGGAGAGGAGTCATATATCACCTAGAAACGCGAGTCACAACACGGCAGGAAGGACAAACTGCGGACGTAACGGTATTCCACTAAACAAATGGAGTGCAGATGCAGACGCAGGACAGGGGAGTGACACAAGCTCCCTGACTCTCCAGCTCTCCTCAGGACTCCACGCTGCAGCACACGAGACTCTGCGGCTGATGGCTGACACACGTGCAGGGGGGACACGTGCACAAGCGCACATGCATGGGTGGCATCTGACAGGTAATGGACGGCTTCATTTTCACATTCCCGGGATAGGGGCAGCGGGGCTGCTGACATCCTCCGAAATAGGTGCCGTGGGACTGGGGGCCGGCGCAGGGCAGCCGGCCGGGACATACGGCCAATCAGGTGGCGGCGGGCGGCCCGGCAGCCGGGTGACTGCAATTCCGGGCCTATTTATACACACAGCCTCATCTGCTGCGACCTTGGCTGAGGCCAGGCGAGGTCGGCCATGGAAGGGCAGGACGCCACCTGCTCCGGAGGACAAGCACACGCTCAGCACCTCCGCTTTGCTACTCCTCCTGCCCTATTGGTCAGTGGAGATGGTGCCCCGGACCTGTGGGGCTCTACAGAGGTTAAGGGGGGCCCGACTGAGAAGCCTCCATCCCAAATGAAGCCCTCTTTGCACCACTGTTCCTCTTGGCTTGAGGACAGGTGACAGGAGTAAGGTGACAGTGACAGGGCACATGGGACATGCTCCCCAGGGGACAGAGAGATGGCGGCTCCTCTTCACAAACATGCCATTACAAACAATGATGCACGAGCGTCTTTGTTGTGGTGCGCACACCCTGAGCTCCTGTCACTGAGGCCATGGCACTAGTGCCTCCTGGGGGCCAATCAGAGGATGCACAGGTAAATCCAGTGAGCCTTTGCAGTGTCGGCGCAGTGGGCGTGCACCTGCAGGTGGTGTGAACACGAAATCACTTACGGGTGGCGGATCTGTATGTGCGCGTACGTGTCTATGCGTGACGAAAGTCCCACCCCTTCCAATTGGTTCATTCCATTCGATGGCCCCGCCCCCCAATCTGCGATCGCAGCAAGCTGGGACTGGCGAGATGCTTTCTTTCAGGGATAGCTGGCCGGCCGGGTTAATGGGTGTTGCAGTGACTTTCAGGGTGGCTTCACGATCAAGCAGCCTGCCATTGGCCAGCATACACCAACAGCTGCCCCAGCTACGGGCTTGCCGATGCGACAGCTATGTTTTTCACAGGAATATGCTAACTGGCTTAATGCTAAGACCGGCGGCACATCAGCACTGTGCGGCACGTCCGCGGGAGACACCTGGTGCTGGCCGGCTGTCAATCACAGACAGCCATGCTCGCTCCCAACCCAGGAGGACCTGGGGGGGGTGAAGAGGGGCTCCAAATGAGGGTGGTATGGGAGGTGGAATAGGCAGAAAGGAAAGGAGGAAAGGAGAGGTATCTGCATAGGGGCGACAACAATGATGGTGGTACATCAGAGTTTTGGTGGGGGTGCTTCAGAAACACCCCCCCCCCCCCAGCTGGCTCTCCATGTTGCTACCAGTGAAAAGCTGGAAATGCAGCGACTGCATCCAAGTCACAGCCAGCTAAAAGTTAAATGGTGCTGATCTATTAAAGTCCATATGTGCCGGTAAAACCGTGTGGTTTTTGTTTTATTTTTCGGGTCCCTCTTAATCATTCTCCTCCCAATTCACAAAAAGGCCCCTCCCTGAGGAGAGGCCGACATATTTTTAGGCTTCTGGCGGAGTCCTGTTCTACATGGCAGGTCTTTGGAACATAGTGAAAAATCATCCATTCAATAACTTACAGGACAAAGTGTTCTGGCTGAGGGCAACCCGGCCAAATCCCAGAGACACCCAGAGGTACATTGCTGCGGGAGAAAGGCTTGATTTCCTGTTAGACTGAGCCTCCCAGCTGTGTGTGTGTGGAGGGGGGGGGTGTTCCTCTATGTTACATATTTCTGTGTATCGCTTAGAGGGAGTCCCCCCACTCCACACACACACACACACACGCAAACATACACACACATGCAAATACACACACACGCATGGACAGACAGACAGACACAGACACACACACGCATGGACAGACAGACACACACACACACACACGCATGGACAGACAGACAGACACAGACACAGACACAGACACGGACAGACAGACACAGACACACACACACGCATGGACAGACAGACAGACACAGACACGGACAGACAGACACAGACACACACACACACGCATGGACAGACAGACACAGACACACACACACGCATGGACAGACAGACACAGACACACTCACACACACAAAGCACTGCCATACGGGGGCTCCTTACTTGTCTTTTCTGCTTTTTCTTTCCTTTCCCTATTTAATGAGTACACAGCATTTTTGGATGACATGGCAGAGGCCTGGGATGTTAAGCTAATGTGGTGGCTGGAGTAGCGTAAGTGCATGCTGCGTTGCAACACCTCATCTGTCTCTGTCACACTCACACACACACACACACAGGTACTCACAGGAAAACACGCTCACAGACAAAAGCGCTAACATGCTCTCACACACAAATGCCATCACAGGCAAATCTGCTCACAGGCAAACGCATTTACAACAAAGACACTCACAGGCAAACACATTCATTGCAAATGCACTCACAGGCAAAACCTACTCACAGGCAAACACACTCACAGGCAAATGAACTCACAGGCAAATGCACTCATAGCAAACATGCTCACAAGGAAATGCACTCACAGCAAATGTGGTCACAAGAACACACTCACAGCAAACGCACTCACAGGCAAACATGCTCACAGACAAAAGCACTAACACACAAACATGCTTTTAAGCGCACTCACACATAAATGCCTTCACAGGCAAATGCACTCATAAGACCCACTCACAGGCAAATGCACTCACAGGCAAATGCACTCACAGCAAACATGCTCACAGGCAAATGCACTCACAGCAAACACACTCACAGGCAAACACATTCATAGCAAATCCACTCACAGGCAAAACCCACTCACAGGCAAATGCACTAAGAGCAAACACACTCACAGCAAATATGGTCACAGGCAAATGCACCATCCATAGACCCATGCCAGCAGGGGGTTTCTGACATTCCCGTTTTACTGTCATTACCTCTAACCCCAAATCTGATAAAAAAAACACTTCAATTTCTTCTTGTACTTCTTTTAAAAAGGAGATGAAGTTCTTAAAAAGGCATTTATCTTCCTATCAAGCCTGAAGAACCTGTCCCCATGCACACGTTACCTCCCACTCACACCGGCAGCTCAGGGACAACACTCACATTCCGCTCTGAATGACAATTTACGTCTCACTCTGGGTGACAGCCTCCGCCTACAGAGATGGAACATGCCGCTCACACCTGCCACTAGTCCTTGGGGGTGGAGGGTGGTCCGGAAATGGTATCCGTTTTCAGCTGTGAGCTGTTTAAAGCCTCGCTTCCCCTCAGCCCATGCCCCCAAACCACAGAGTATTCGAACGATGCTGGTGGCTGTAACCCCTGCCCCCGGCAGACAGCAAGAGGGCGCCCCGGTGCCGACTCAGTGCAGAACGTGGACCAGCACGAGTGTTGTGTTTGTAACATCAACCGCCGACCCCCCACCCCACCCCCCATGGAGAAGAGATCAAAACTCAATTAGGCGGGCATTTCAGGAATGGTCTCTGAACAGCGACACCTGTGAATGTTACCCCCCCCCCCCCATAACAACAGGACGCCTAGGGCCCTAACAGAGAACATGGCATCATTGTATTCCTCTGGCTTTCAATATACCGTCCCCCTCCCCCGGGCCATGCTGCTGGTACAAGGACAGACCCCACACGGTAACGCCTAGACGACAGGAAGAAACACATTGAAGCTGCTTCCTGTTTTGGTCAAGCTTCCAGTGCTGATCACTGCCGCTTTTATTATTACTCTTTTGCTTAACAGATATCAGTATCCTGGATACTGGTAACAACTTCCCCTCTTCACAATTGAATGCTTCCCCCTTAATTATATAGCTGGATATTTACTGAAGCAATTCGAATCCCTGAAGTAATGCAGAGCCCGTCCTTACTGAGACTGCAACAAGCTCTTCGAGAACAAGGACCTGTTACCTAAGAACCACTTATCTACAGCTCAGGAATGGTTCTGCACCTTGATGACTTAAGCAAGGTGCTTGGGCTGAAGTGTAGCTGTAAAATCACAAGCTGCTTTGCATAAAGGGGTCAGTGAAGTACAGGACATCACCGCAGGAGGTAACACAACGGTCAGAATCCTGACGACCACAATGCGACCGGTGGAGGCTGGGGCACTGACCTGTGCGCAGGATCTCGTAGCGCAGCGAGAAGCCCGCCCCCTGGTGGGCGTAGTCGGAGACAAACTTGATGTGCAGCACAGGCCCAGAGGAGACGATGGGGGGCGGGGCGATGTTGCTACAGTGCTTGCCCAGCAGGTCAGCGGACTCCGAATTCCCATCACGTATCTCAATGAAGTCGTACCTGAGGAGATGGAAGGGGTCAGCAGGAAAGCCTTTGAAGATGCTTGCAGCAGCTGCACAGAACTGCGGACCCATTACCGCCCAGTCCGGGAGCCCTCTGACCCTCCAGCAGAATTTAAAGTGCACCAGTCTCCCTTGGACAGGTGCAGAGAGGGGGACTACAGAACCGACACCAGAACCCAAAATCAGGGTAACAGGCAGGGGTGGTGCTAGACATTTTGGAACCCAAGAAAACATATCATATTGGGCCTCCAACACAGCCCAATGTCCTAAATATTTTAGGGCCCCTTGGAATAGTCCTAACTTTCCCCCTCTTTACGGTACCCATGGTAACAAGCACAGAACTGTTCCGGTCCCAAACGTCGTTCCGTCCCGAAAAAGCCCCTGTCCTGAGGCCCTGACCCTTCTGGGGATCCACCCCCCCTGCCCCCACCCCTGCCGCTGCCGCCCCAAACGAGTCCAATCTAATTTAGCTGTGATGCATATAAATCAGTTATCACAGCGAAGGCTTCGCACCTCCGAGCGGAAACGGACTCTCACAGCAGAAGGAGCAGTGCTGGCTGGCATCATAACGACCCAGCGACGCAGAAAAAACACCAGCTAGCCTCCTATTCAAGGCCCAAATTATTCTTGTCACTTCAGCGACTGAAAGTCAGGCCCTAAAACCTTCCGCAGTAAACAAATAAAGAAGATAACAGGCTACTGGCCCAGTGGGGCAAGACAATGGGGACCAAAGTGATGGCAGAACTGGCCCGACTGGCTAATAAGGCTTGCTCACTCGGCGTGAAACGGACATCAACCTTGCAAGGACGGGCCTGGGCGGAGTCACGGAGCAGGTGGGTCTGGCCTCCAGGCTTCGGATCCAGGTCTCCAGCCCTGGGGACCACACCCAGCTGATGGTAGGATAGTACTATCAGGGGAAAATCATCTGTCACCAGGCTGTGCAGGATGCCTTAGACAGAGCCTTTAACAAGCCAAGTGAGACCATTTTACCCCGGGGGCGGAACGCAGGGAATGCCGTCCACAGCCCTGATGTCCCCAGAGGGCCACTATTTACCCGGTCAGAGTCCTCGTGGAGTTGTGGCGGTCACGACGTTCACCACGCATCTGCGTACGTATGACGTTATGTTTCCGAGCTCCCGCCATTGGCTGGTGAGCACAATGTCAAAAATAAATTGCTCAGCTCTGTGGGGGGGGAGGTGAGGTGACTGACTATTTACCCCTCGCCTCCTGCCTCGCTGCAGTGACAGAGTCATCTGCCACGGATCATGTGACCAGCATTATTGTGCCGAGGTAGGGGGTGTTGGTGGGGGGCAAACAGGCACTCGTCCCTGTGTAACGGAATCCATCAAGTGTCCCGCCATGCCTCCTAACTTCCACCCCTTGCTACAGGGACCGAAAATAGCCTCCCAACCCCCCCCCCATGCCTTGCCCGTCCGTCTGTGTCCTTCCCCTGTTCACTCGGGTCACAGTCCTTCTCGCCCCATCACCTGCCATTCCTATCATGGGAACCCGTTCACTGATATCCTGCCCCGGGTAGAAACGAGCCACCAGCACGAGTAGCTTGGGGGGGCGGGTGTTTGGGGTGCCTTTCTCTGGGTGAAGTATTAGTAAGTTTTCAATAGGCTAATGACAGTACAGACTGAGGCTCCACTGCCCAATCAGGGATATTTATGAGTGACTTCGCCCGGCTGATGTAGTCCTCCACTGTTTCCCGGAGATATGGGCTTAAAATAATGCCGGTGATATTTACTTAACTGATGTGGTCCTGCTGTTACGTAGAGCCAGGGGAGGGGTTCAGTGCAGCAGGGTTTGTCCATTTGGGCGTTTGTTCTGTTACCGTTAAACAAGCTGTTGCATATTCCAGTGAGTGAAGTCCTCTAAGTCTCCATTCATGATGAGCTCTACAACAATCTGAAAATCGTGCCCTTGGCTGCCCACGGGCCCCGAGCCGCTCACCCACCCTCCACGCCTCCCAATGAGTCCCGAGAAGGCGACAGCGTCTATGCTGAAGTTTCTCTGTGTGTGGGGGAATATTTAGGCCTCTCCTTATTTCCAGTGACAGTGGCTCTGGTGTACTGGCATTGGTCGGCTGGACATGCACTGGGAGACTATAAATGACAGCTACAGAACCGGGGATGGGGCTTTCTGGTAGGAACAGTCCCATTCAGGTGAGGAGGTACCTCCCTGTTCGGCTGCCCCACCCCTCTCCACCATAACAAACACTGCATCTCCCATGGGTCTGTCTCACGCCACACCAGTGAGGGACAGCTTGTTTACCAAGCCCTCCCCAATCCCAAGCCACTCTTCCCGCCATCAGCCGTTAATTGTCTTTCGCACATTTGCTGCCTCTCAGCCTGGGAGTTAGTTTCACACCTATATGGTACCCCCCCCGGCACACAAAGCCGTGGTACCACCCAGTCCCCCCCTCACCCTACTCATGGTCTGGCCCACTTCTTGAGCGCACCAGGCCTCAACCCAGATTACCGACAGCATATGAAGGCTACGTTTCGTCATGGAGACCGTGGCTTCCAAAAGGACAGCCGATGTCTTGTGAGGAGTGACAGCAGGGAGCAGGAGAATGTGAAGCCCAACCTGAGTGTGCTTATTGCTGTCCCTGAAGCTTTGGAGTGCGCACTCCACCGGACAGAAGGCTGCCGAGTGCCAAACTGACGGAAAGCACTCGATGAACTTTAGTGAGCTAAACGCTGATTCTCTTCAGAAGCACCGACCGATCTGAGATCTTCAAGGAATACAGGGAGTCAAGGCTCTTTTACTTTAGAACTGACATCAAGAACCTCATCTGGTCACTGCGGAACAGATAAAATGGAGAAATTTTCAGCGCAAGCAGCAGTCAGGGATCAGAGTGAGCATACAGCGATGTATCAACATCAGAAGAATATTCAGGTCAACGCTTGGATGTTTGATATCCAAGGAGCGACAAGCCTGACTTTGGAAGCTCTTATGATGTTCCCGTAGAGCCCTGGGGCATCAAGTGGGCAATGGAGTGGGGTTCCGAGGGAGTTCCTCCTCATGGACAAAGAGCTGATTGCTCACCTGAGTGGTGGGGTCTCTGAACCACAGCACCAAGAGAGATGGGTATTAACGCCACGAGAGCCAGGTTTGGAGTGGCAAAGTGAGGAACTGCCTGGGACACCCTCTGAAAGTCAGTCCTGGCCACATGCCACAGGGGACATGAGAGTAGAGCTTAGATCGGGCCCAAAAAATTAAACCCGACCCTACCCGAGCCCGTGCACCTTGTGTCCGAGCCCGACCCGGTCCGACACATTAACTGTAATTATGAGCCCGAGCCCGATTTAAACCCGACTATTTTTTAATACGTGAGCCGTTGTAACAGACGTTCTCAACTACAATTCTAAGTTGTTTGAACTACAGAAATTAGTTTAGATTTATCTTAATGAAAAATGCAACAATAACGAAGCATGTAAACTGCATTGTTTGTTTATTCAGAATGGATTTTTGAGACACGTTTAGAAGAAAAGCACGTTTTCACTTATCCAGTTCGCTTGCTGCTGGAACCAGTTTGTGTGCTCGGCATCGAACTTTAAGTAAAGGGTTAAGAAAAAGGTTAAATCCTTCCGTAAGCAGCCAACGAGGTATGTGTTAAGTTTTAGTTAAGTTTGTTGTATTTAGCCATGTAAATGTAAATGCTAACTGAGGTTCGTGTTAACTGTATATGAATTCTCTAAGCTGTCTTTATTGTTATTTATGTTTATATTTCATTTGAATTTCAATGTTTGTTAGCTAATATTGTAAGTAAATGTGCTTGATTTTGTGTTTCCGTATCTGTATTTAGTTCTCACGTCTGCCATGATGGTGATAACGAAGCCACTGTCTTTCGAATAAACCGTCGGCTCAGTTAAATGCAAAGCACTCTTGTGCTCGCGTCTTACGGGAGGGAGCTACATTTATAATTATGGCATAGCTCTCCACCCAATTAGGCTAATTAAGTAATGATTTAAAAAAAAAAAAACCACACACAAATGCTTGATCATGGCCCCGCCCGGCCCGGCCCGGCCCGGCCCGAAGATAGTGGCAGGAAATATCGGCCCGACCCGGCCCACGGGTCGGGTCGGGTCGGGTCTGGGCTCGGGCTCGGGCAGAGAATCTAAACTCTACATGAGAGGTGGGTCTCCACATGGCTGGTGCATGTGCTTCCTAGCAGGAGTAGAGAAAAGACCATCCTGGTCCTGCCACACTGACCTTGTTTCTGTTAAGGACCCAGGTAACCATGCGTGACAGCCATCTTAGCGTGAACCTGCACCAGTAGCAGAATACCTGCGGATTTTCCTGAGTGAGACAAATGCTTTGGACATCCGGGGGTCACATCTAAGCCTATATACGTGGGCGGGAGAAAGTTGGCTGTTTAACCCTTTCATGTATTCACCTAGCAAGACTCTGTATTTAAAATGGCCACTCAACGGAATATACCTCTTTAGCTCTGCTAAAATCCTGCTCGTCAATGGCTACACCGTGTACCTAACATCAGCAACAACAAGGGTTACAGTAGCCAACACTAATGAAAGGCAGACTTGATGTAACTACCCCCAGCAGGAGGCAGAGGTGACCTCCCTAGCCTGTGTCTCCACCCCCGAGGCCCACCAGTTCCTCATTAGGAGCCAGGAATCGCCAGTGGCCTCCCTCCATGTTCTCAAACCATACAGATCATTAATTCCTTGATAAAAATGAAAACCAAAACAACAAGTCGTGTGGGAATGCTGGGAACGCCTTCTCACGTCTGCCTGGCAACATAAATTAGGAATGGCGTGTTTCTTGGGCAACGAGACACAACCTGGGGCGACCAGCAGGCATAAACCCCACATTCCATTACTCTGCTCAAGGTCCTCATACCGGGAAACATTCAAACATCCACAAGGATAATCGCTCTCCTAATCTCCGGGGTGAAATTCACCTCCCTCTCTGTTAAAAAGACACAAATGAAGCCAAAAATGCAAAATTCGGTGCTGGGCCAGCAAAACATACCAGGGGATGGCAACACAAATAATCCACAGTGTGGAGATGCTGCCGTTCTGACAGATTCGGGACGAACTGCCTGCTCGCATATCAACAACATCAGGAAATTGGGTGGGGGGGGGGGCAGCCTTTGCAGGAGCCTATCAATAAATAAAAACTATTTCACCGTGGATAATATCAGACCCGGATTAACTGGCTCTCCACCCCTTCTTTTGTGGAGATGCAATTTGCTTGGCCTATGGAGAGCGGGATAAGGAAATCGCACTGTGAGTAATAAGGCCATCCCCACATTTCCGTCGGCGGGGCGATAAAGAAAGGGAGAGTGAGAAAAGAAAGAACGGGCTGGAGATGTAGATCGCCCTGGCGATACATCTTGATGCATCATCCACCTTTCGTTACATTCATAGAGCATCAATCAGTTCATATCCTAGAGGCAGGTGGCATTTTGTGCTGGGCGTATATCTTCTGTAAATTAAATTGTGAATGATAATAATATTCTGGGACCTTTAGCAGCTGGGAAAATGCAAGGAATATCCTAAGGCCTGATGGTTGCCATGGAGGTTTGAATGGAACCGATGTCCTGCGTGGAGAGAGCTCAGGGACCAATGGGAATAAATTCAACACAACTCATAGGCCAATAGGAATAAACTCAATATGACTCATAGACCAATGGGAATAAACTTAATATGACTCATAGACCAAGATAAATGAGCTACAAGAGTATATTGCAGTTGATCTGTATATAGTCAACATGGCTCACAGACTAACAGGACTGAGATCAACAGCATACAGACTAACAACAATAAACTGAACATAGCTCACAGACCAACAGGACTGAGATCAACAGCATACAGACTAACAACAATAAACCGAACACAGCTCACAGACCAACAAGACCGAGATCAACAGCATACAGACTAATAGCTATAAACTCAACACAGCTCACAGATGAACAGGAATAAACTCAAACCAACGTACAGATCAATGATGAGCAAACCTTGAGCACACTGAGATATTCACAACCACAATTTGCTCTATCACATGTGACAGAGAGCAGAGGACTCTACTTAATTTGGGCATTTGTAGGAAACTCGATGGGCTTGTCACCATGATGGGGTAAGAGAGGTCAGTGTGGATGTTTGTCAGTGTGACACAAAGCTCTCCTCTGATACAGCTTCTGAAGTAGGGCTGCACTGACAACCGAGCTTTCTCTTGGCCGTCCTCAGGAGTACCGATGGATCAAACTGCCTTCTGAACTCTCTTCAGTCTGGATTACTCAAATTAAAAAGAATCATAAGGAAATGTGTGTTTCGGCTCCGTGGTGTCACTAACCTTCTGCCAGCCTTCTGCTGTAAAACCCCTCTTCACATTTCAACGACAACGACACATACTGCAGAAGTCTTATCTCGAGGAGATGGAGTGCTTACTCTTAGCCTGAAGGTGGTCGACAGATGCCCCTACTTATATGCTGCTGTTGTGGGGTAGGTGGTCCTGCACAGTGGGTGAGGGGTGACATAGTTTGGAGTCCATGTGGCTTAAGACCTCGTCTTGGGGTGAAGTCTCCAGGTTGGTCTTTCAAACAATAGTGCCCTTAATTCAAGAACAACCCCCCACCAACCTTCACCCTTGCCCTTTGACCTGATCCCATCTCTGTTACTTGATCTCAGAGCCACAAAGGCAGCGTGTCTATCTCTGAGTCACCCACAGAGCCTGTCCTGTTCCCCGCACAAAGACGGGCCTGTCATCTTCAGTGCTCCATCAGAATTTGCTGTCTCAAGGCTGATGAATGAGCACAGCATGGAAGTCTGCGGGTGGCATGGGTAAACATGGTGTGCTGGCACCCTGACATCAAGACAACCGGTGCACTGTTCTGTTGACGTCATCTACCTAGAAATCACTTCTCATTCTAAATTAATATCTCCTCTGCTGACTTTTCCCAATTACCTGCCTTCCCGCCGGAATTGCCTGGCTCAACGCCACACAGGGTTTCAATAAGTTACCGTCTCTCCATCGTGCCTTTCCATCAGCAACACGGGCCATCAAAATCGCTGAGGATCAGCCCCCCGAGAAGGCAAAAGCTGACTCAGAGCCCAGCATCTCCTATAGAGTTCAGAAACCCCCAGAAATGTCTGCATTGATAAATAAATAAAAACATCACAGTGAGATTCTGTTTCTGGCAGGTCTATAAAACGGACCTGCTCTCTGAGTGATCCTTGGCGTGGAAGGATGTCGGATGCAGTTGCATGGTCTACAGGTGTATGTTGCGAAACACATCATGGGGGAGTTTGTAAGAAGATCTACCATGATTGAGATCTAATGCTCAGATCAACAGGGGCAATTCACCGCAGTTCAATGAAGGCAGTTCAGACAGTAAAATATTTATACTGTCAAATCAATAAGAAATCACTGAGGGGAAAAAATCTGAAGAATTGATATATTTGTATATAGCTACTTAATACAAAGAAACCTCAAGCAATGTGCAGGTGAGATGAGAAGCTTGATTCTCTTCCGTCTGACAGCTCAATAGGACCAGAGTCAGTGAGGAAATCACAGTCTGTAGGCACTCTCTGGCAGATACTCTACATTATGTCAGCCTTCCAAAAATACACACATACACACATGAGCACCCGGGCCAGCAATTGTAAGCAAACCACATGCATTCCAAACGCTCCATTGCCGTACCCGAAAAGGACAAAAACCTGAAGACTTCCACAGCTCTACATGTCCACCAGCTCGGAGCATGAAGGTCAATAATCGCCCAAGGCGGGCAGCCCATCTGAAGATTTTATCTACCCTTGTTTCCAAACTCTGTGGCTCTCTGGAACTGATAGCTAAGTAAGAAGGTGCCATTCAACCCATCTGAGCATTGTATGAAACCACCGGGAGGCTGAGATGGGATCTAATGTGGTTTCCTGGCAATAAGTGGTGGAGCTTCTGGATAGGGAAGCACTTCCTTCTTGTACTTGATCTTAGTGACTGGTATCTTTGTCATCGCACTGCAATATGGCTCAGACCGTGTCATGAGATGTAGTTCTCCTGCTGACCAGCAGAGGGTGGTAAAAACAATATTTGCAAAATGTAAAAATATGGTCTGAAATTTTACTTCCTCAAACATGGAATTCTGTTTCTGCACATCTATAGCTTATTAATGGAGTAATGTAAACTAAAACCAAATCCCTGGCTATCCAAATGTTGCTGATTAGCTGAAAACCAGCAGGAATCAGCACATCATTCCAAAAATGAGACTTAGATGCAAAATGCACCACGCAACTGACAGATGGGAAGCAGCATTTCAGATAGGCTTGGAAAATTCAGCATTTCAGAGAGGAAATCGGAGAGAAAACCCTCAGTTTGCCTTGTCCACCTCTGCCTTACCCAACATCCAGCAGCTGTGCTTAGCTAATTACAAAAATCCACAGCTCCCTCCCTGCAAATGCGTCACGCCGATCCAGTTACCTGATCCCCCCCCCCCCCCGCCCCCCATCTCTCCTGGGGTCGGCCACCTCACCTGCAGTCCAGCTTCTCCAGCTCGAAGTGGGGGTTGAAGTTGAGAACGATCCGCTGTGAGGGCTCAGGGGCCGTGATCACCCAGAGGCAGTTCTGGTGGGCTGGGTACTCCAGGGGGTAGCCGGGGGAGGTGATGTACCCGGCATCGCTGGCATCCAGCTGGCCGCCGCACCCGCCGCCTGGGGAGATGGGGAGTCTCCTGTGAATGAGCGTGTCGCCTACGTCCCGCGTCCTCCCACACAGACACACACACACACGTTTGTAACCACATCTTCGTAAGGACTCGTCATTCATTTCAATGGGAAAAAAATTTGAAAATTGAGTTTTCCCTTGTGGAGACTGAAAAAATGGTCCCCACAGCGTCGAAATAACAGGTTTTTATCACAATGCAGCGACATTCACTCTGCACAATATAATGTATACCTGGACCACACACACACACACACACACAGACATGTAGGGTAAACATATCCTTATGGGGACCACTCATTCATTTCAATGGGATAAATGCTAACGCTAACTATGACAACCTTAACCCCTACCCAGCCCTAACCATAACCATAAGTAACCTAACAAAATACAAGAGTTTTTGCATTTTTAGTTTTTTCATAGCAGTCACCGATTTTTATAAAATAGAGTTTTAACTTATGGGGACCAGGAAACCGGTCCCCATAAGGGGAAAAAAATGGATATTTATCATAATGTCCCCATAAGGATATGTAAACCCGCTCACACACACACACAGACCCTAAGAATGGCTTCACATACACACATTTTCAAACCCCTTATCTTGCACAGGTTTGCTGGAGCCCATCCCACCAGGAAGCGCAGAACACAGAACGGGGGGGGGGGGGGCATCCAGGACGGGACGCCAGTCCACCATGGGGCGCACACACACCATCACACACCCCCCATCTTCTAGCTATTTCCCAGTACATGGCAGCAGGACACAGTCACACAGGAAGGGCCATTTAGAGACACCAGTTAAACTAGTTACATGTCTTTGAACTGTGGCAGGAAACTGGAGCATCGGGGGAGAGACTCGGGCTACTGAAGGGGGCAGAGAACTCCACACACACAGAGGGGTTTGGACCTCAGACCCTGAAGGTGTGAGCTGACCCAATAATCATCCTCTTTAGCATCATTGTCTTTACTTGCAGAACAAGGCAAGATACACAGAAGAAGCTCAACTGTAATCTCTTTTTTTAGAAATGCATGAAACAAAACAAGTCGACGGTACATTTAGTGAAGGCACCTCCCAACAGCTGAGATGTTTAATAAAAAGGCAGTCACCAGCTTTCCTTCTACCCTCTGTGACAGCCAGCAGGCCCTTATCTGAGGGTCTAGGAGGACTTAAGGAGACGAACTCGAGTGCCAAGCTTGTTTAAACCTATTTCTTTGACCTGCGATACGTGACCTAATTTCCGACACCCAGTCACTCAGTTCCACTCTCCTTTTCAATGGCAGATGCAAGCTGATCACTGCTGTTACTCTGCTCAAAAATAACCAGGGGGGTGTTCAGCATTCTCCAGTGTCTATCCAGGGTCCTGGCCAACACTTTAAATATTGGGATGGAATTTTGCAATCCCCTCTCTCTGTGGAACGAGGCTTCCCATTGGACAGGACATCTCAGCCAGTAAGTGAAGGTCACCGGAAGTTGCAGATATATAATCTCTAACCGAGAGTTGGTCCTGACAAGGTCCGAAACTATGTACTGGCACTGCCCTTAAACTGCACAAGGACACAAACCAACACACAGTCATAGATGGAAGGAGATCTATCTCTCACCACTCATTTTCTGCAGATGTGTTACAAAGTAAAGCTTTAAGGTTCTTTTACATTTTATGTTAATAATGCTCATATGCAGAGCTTAACCCTGAGCACAGACTGCGCGACCCTCCCCAATAAGTGTTGAGTGATATCTTAAGTATTTCAGTGACACCTTCCTGCAAATGTGTCCAAAAGTAAACCCTTCATCACACACCCAGCCTGCTCCTGAGACTTAACACGAACAAAAATATTTGTGGTGACCTGTAATTAAAAAAGTCTAACCCCAAGCCACAAGAAACACATAAAAACTGAACTCTTATTTTTAAAATAAGCAAATGAAGGGCATTTAGTAGAGCAAGGTCCCTCCAAGTCCACATCTTCATGATGTAGGCAAACATGTCCAAGCAAACATTACCAAAAGGACGGGAGTGGCCCAGTGTTGCATTATGGGAAGGGGACTGACAGGAAGTGAGGTCACATAACTGAGGGCATGGCACTTAGCATCTGCGAGGAAGGCAGTGAGTAATTAGGAGAGGCCATGGCGGACGTATCCCTGCAGGAGCATACAGAACCCCCAGAGGCACATTCACCCGCTACCATTTCAGCTCTTGATTTTCAGAGCCGCTCCTCAGGGCGCCTATGCGGGCGGGGGGGGGGGACACTGACCGCAGGACCCAAACTTCCCTGTCATGAAGAGTGCCTGTCCTTTGAAAGTCTGCCTCCATCGAGATGGAAAAAAGCCAAAAATGTTTTAAATGTGATAGATTTGCAAATGGTGACATTTAAAAAAGTTATTACTGTCTTTTCCCACATATCTTTCAGTTATTGTGGCATTTCAATAGACAACCTACTGCTCTGCACAAGACCTCCAAGAAAGCTTCTGGCGCGTGCACACACACACACACACACACACACACACACACACACACACGCTCGATGCAGGAGTCACGTACCCCCTCCCACTTCAAAGTCGAGGCCCTCACACAGACACCGTCACCAGCCCCTTTAAACTTCGGGGGAGGGGGGGGATGGCTGAATTTATGAAGACATGTTACAAAGGTGATGGAGCCCTGCAAGTGAGATGGTTCCCCAGAAGCCGGACTGAGCGACCGCAGCGACGAGAGACGGCAGGGAGAGAAAGAGCGGAAATATCCCGCAGGAAGTGACAGAGAGAGACGAAACGCAACAGGTATGCAAACATGCCCCCCCTCCGCCACCTGAACCAGCTACACCCCATTACACAGATCAATGTGGAAGCTTTTATGGGGGGGTTGGGGGTCTACATGCCCTTTCCACACAAAAGTTAAGTGATTCTTGCTGATTTCACCAATTAAATCAGAGGAATGAACAATCAATAAATGGATTCACATGCAGATGTATTGAAGCCCCCACCTCTGCCAGCCGTCCTTTTGGGGGGGGCGGGTCTCTACTGATCTCCAGTCCCAGGTTTAGAGAGGGGCGGAGGAGGAAATACTGATTTGTTCCATTGGGGGAATCTCAGCCCGCCTTCCTGTGGGTTTCTAACTCCAGAACCGCCAGGCCCGGCCCGACCCCCCCTCTCCATTCGGGTCACGTATGTCGCCGGTTGCGGTGTTGTGCATTCCGCCTGCAACCGCAGAGGCACCCCGCCCCCCCACCCCATCATAAATAACCCTAAACGGTGCTAAGCTGTGAGGAGAGGAATGAGAATTCAGCTGCATTATTGATGGTCTTAGAGCGCCTTCTGAATCTCTTCCCGATAGCACTGTTTCAGCACTTTCACAACCCCCCCCCCCCCCACCACCACCCCCCAACCAGCGCCTCTCGAGATTAAACTAGTCCTGCGCTAGCCTCGAATGCAAATGGCCGACCTTGATTCCCAAGATTTACAGATTAATTTCCCACAGAGCTGGGGGAGACTTACTGAATCGCGCTGTAAGAAGTGAACTACTTTAGGAGTGCCGCGCGGAGGCATGTCGTTTACACGCCGCACACGCCAGCCGCACACGCCAGCCGCGTCTCTGTCCAAGGCCTTCCAGCATGTTCCATTTGGGTCGCTCTAGTTCAAGGCCTGCTTATAAGGCAAGGCATGCATTCAGGTGGGGGGGGGGGGGGGGCTGACTTTCCCAATTAGTAACGTGAGGTGCTGAACACACACAGCATGTAAAACTGACCCCCCCGCCCCAACTCCATTTGGGCCCTCGGTAGTCATGACCTCTCTGCTGGCTGTCTGACGACCAGTAGCTCTTGGGGGACATCTGACTGGCCCTACTGACCCCAAATCCCCCGCCCCCTCCCCCCCCCAAACACACACACACACAGACACACACACACGTGCACACAGCCAGTGAAGCTCTCTCCTGTCCCACCACTGGCCTGAGAGAAAGTGGAACATAAAGTACTTTGGCAGGCTGGATGCGAGGGGCTGAAGAGCTGCCAAAGACTCACATCTGCCTCTCATCAGCGAGTCGGGTGTCAGCAGAGAGTCCAGCCTCGCCGAGCCCCAGGGATGGCTTTGTGTGTGTGTGTGTGTGTGTGTGTGTGGGGGGGGGGGGGGTCCACCAGGTGACTTGTATTATATATTAAAACAGAGTGGAAAAATTAAACAACAGGAGCACAAAGACTGAGAACTGGACCAAGGAGGCTTCTTCTGACATTAAAAACCACAAACGAGCAAAACGTCTTCTCTGGAAAAATAACTAAGTGATAGATGGAAGGAGATAGCTTAGCCAGTCAGACACTGTGGGGACACGAGTGTTAAGGGAAGTGTTGCTAAAAAAACAGCTTAGAGTGATGTAATGTAATGTAAATATCTGAGCGAGATGAGAGACAGCGCTACTGCTGGTAAGATTACCCGTGGCGGAGAAATGCACCCCTGACCCATCCCCATTCTCTCAGCCCCTCTCCCTGCGACGCAGCCACCGAGAGCCGCGACGACAGCAGTGATCCGGGGGACCTGAAGTGTGTCGCCCCTCCGGCTCCTACGTGTAACTCTCACCGGCTTTCTGCGAGGAACAGGTGGCCCCCGCCGCCCCGAGTCAAAGCCGCAAGCCGGGAACCGAGGGGGTTCGCTGGCACAGACGGGTCCTCTAACAGTGCAAATAATATGTCAGGTGTTCAAACCAATCGGAGAGAGCTACTAATATATATGTGTATATATACGGAGCCTTCAACATCTCCCTCGTTCTTCAGCACCACCTGTGACTGCACATATAAAACGTGCTGCATTTAGAAGTATTTAAAAATATATATTCATTCAGCATCATAATTTACATGCAACAATGTCCTATTATTTCAATGCTGCAAAAAGCCCATAAATAAATACTTCTGGGCATGCAGTTTTAGGCTATAAAGTCCAAAAAAGGTGGGCTTAGGTTGGTGCCAGTTAGCGATTGTCAGGCTGCTTTTTAATCAAAGCAATCGAGTAGAAAGCCCCGCGTTCGGCTGGGTGTAAGAGACTGTTTGCGTCCCTAATGGCATGGAAATGCGACGTGCATATGGTTCAGGAATAAAAGACTCTACTTTCAAATGTAAACGAGTTTATCCAGTAATTAACACAGGTATTACTCGGTAACAATGCTGCAGCATTCGCCTGGGCTACAGCCTGTATAATGAGCTGCTTTGCTTTAATTGAAGTAGCTTATTGACAATTTGTTTCAAACATATAAACGCCACCCAATTAAAGCATTTCTGGTGCCACGTCCAATTTACATGTGACCAGATGTTTTCGAATTTTTCACTCGTCCGCACTAGGTCCTTCTTTCAAAGTGCAATTTACATTGAAAACACACTATTTCACAAGAAAGCTCAAAACGGCATATATTTAAATATCCAGGACGGAATGAGAAAGAAGAAATGGCCAAGGGAGCGCGATTCCACCCGGGTTACACCCTAAGGGCGGCCGGCCGCCGTAAACTTCCTTCGCAATGATACGATTAAAATCAGGCGACGTTTAGCCAGAGGTTAGGCAAAGTGTATCTGTGCAATACATAAACCATTTAAGACCACTAAGTTCATTTTATGTCAATTATAATTAAACACACATTAGTTTTGTTTGCCGGCACACCAGTGCATCTTTTAGAAGTCCAACTAAATAGGAAGATCGCTCTGTCTGTAGAAACCAATGACATAAAATCTAAGAGTCATATAAAAGAAACGAGGCCATTTCAGTTTCCTGGGCTTTGCCGTGTTTTGTGAAACGAAAACGACAGATCGCATTCTGATGAGATGAGACACGTACAGTTTCGTCTCCGAGAGAAATAGGGGACATATAATCACCAGGTAAAAGTTTTACAGCGCGAGTTCGATTTATTTAAATAATCGCTTTAAATATACAGTGTGCGGATGTGTGGTGGTTGTCAGACACGGCACTGAAAGAGCAGTATACTGTAAGTACAGACTTTCACCCACCACAGCTTACCTGATAGACTAGTGTCGAGGTTAATACAGCATCAGGCTAATAAATGAGTAACACTGTGCACTGCATTGTGCTGCTACAGATATGGGAATATGCGCGGCTGTACGACTTACAGAAATACTACTACTACTCATAAAATAATAATAATAATAATATTTATAGTACGAAAATATCGAAACACCAATAAGCAACGGGTGAAGTTGAAACCTGACCAGAAAAATCACAATAATGCTAAGACGTCATGTAGCAAGTTAATATATTAACACTCGATGACAACCATCTGGAAATCAAAATTAGATCTGTTTCCCCAGTCCAGGTGCGCTATTAAAATTACTGTAAATAATCATTTAATAGAAGCAGTTCAGAAATAAACATTATAGAATAAAATTAATGAACACTAAGGCGTGATTGTATATGTTCGGCGCTGGCCAAATTATATATTATTAATAGTTTTAATAATTCTAAATGGCAATGTGGAACAGCACGCTGACAGAAGAGACCGCCTATCACTTTGTGTCTAGAATATAAATTACAACTGTACTGGTCCAACTTCAAATATGTGTCTGTCTTGCTATCTAGAATTTTTTTTTTATTTTTAATCAAGGAACGTAATTCCAGTCATTCGTAAGATATTTAGAAACAACATTGTGTTTTTTGAAAAGAAAAAAAAGGAATGTGTTGAGACTGGAAAAGGAATCCTCCTTCTTCAGAAATATAGCCTCATACAGAGAACAGAAAATAGTTCTTTTTTTTTCTTTTCCCGGCAGATGACTGTTAACGTTCCTGTAAAATAAACTGCGAAACGCCAATCGCCGCTAAGCAGTCTTTGGCTGCAGTTGATCAGCGTCCTCGGCCGCTATATTCAGGCTGGCGGCCGCCGCTGATCGCGGCTCATCGTCCGCAGGACCCGAAAACCAGCCACCAAACACTCCGATGTATCGGAAAACCACGGGGATCACACGCCGAGCTCCTGGCAACGTCATTCAGAGATCAAACCACTTACGTGTTGTATGAGAATGAGTATCATTAACAGAAAAAAAACAACGAAAATAAGATTTTTAAAAGAAAGTGGGACAAAAGAGGTAACGAGGTATGAAGTTCCTAATTTACAGAGATGTTTGTTTTTAGCTGAAACAAAAATCGTTTGCAGTTACGACTAACAAGGAGGCCCGGCTTATTTTATTGTTTCATAAACATAATCGTGAAAAAACAACTCAAAGGAAAACTTACCTTCATTTCCGTGCGCTGTAGACATTAAACACAGAACTAATAGAAATCCAGACCGTGTGGTATATAGATCCATCTTTGCTGGGGATCCTCACCCTTGTGGTGTTGAGCAGAGCTCCCTCTCCTATCTCCTAGTGGCACTAAAACAGATGTTTTCCTTTCCGATCTGCACACTTATCCTCCAAAAAGGACCCCAGCCCCGGGCTCTCAGCGCACCAGTCCTCCTTCTCACTCTCTCACTCTCCCACCTTTATCTTTACTTCTGTAGACGCATCTGAATGCGCTTCTATTTCAGTCCAGCTTTCTTTTTTCTTAATCCACATGAAACATTGACTAGTGAAGCGCCGAGTTGCCGAAAATCACTGGCGGAGATGAGAACGAAGCACCGTGTTCTAACCGGAGCGCTTTGAAAGCACCGCAGATCCGAGCGGCTCCACACTGACGGCGTTGCTCCTCTGATGTATGAAACGAGCGTTTTGGTTACTTCTAAATGCACTGACATGCGATGTTTCCGCGTCTCCCCTCTCTCTCTCTCTCTCTCTCTCTCCTGCTTTTCTCTTCTGCTTTTCAAGTCGCTCCGATTTATGTGCAACAAAATGACAAGCAAAGAGGCGGCCGTGCGGAACCACTGCGCCGATCCTCCGAGGGCTGAATGTGGCTTCAAGTTCGACCGGCGTCAGGCATCAGCCGTGGGGCATGCGGGCTCTGCGGATCGCGGCGTATCCGGCACGCTGTCCTCCGGCTCCGGCGCTACGCGCAGCGCTGCGACGTGTGTGTGTGTGTGTGTGTTACAGATTGCACCTCGGCCCGCCTCCCAGCCGGCGTCCGCTAGCGCTTCTTGCTTAAAAGTTATTCGAAAGCGAGAGTAGGTGAGACGTACAGAAGCACAAGGTATTTTTCAATATTTTTAATACTTCTGGCTACTTGGGGAAGGTTGGAGATTTTGAGATTCAGTCAGGAACGATTAAGATAAGACGAGAAGACAGATATACGATGCTAATATCAAGAGTGGAAAAGGGTGAAGATGGCATGAAAACAATGACTGATTAAAAACAGGACCATCGGCTCCAAGACAGTAAGGAATCAACAGTGATAAAATGATTAGGTTCGTCAGCGATTCAGTAGCGGGAAGTAAACAATGAGAGAAATGAGAATCATCATGACCAGACCCTGGCTGGTTTGTTTTGCAGGCTGCAGGAGCTGTGTTTGCCACCCCACGCAGATCACCAGCTCCTCTGTGGGGGGGGGGGTCGTTTGGGGAAGCAGGCTGATCAGGCAGGCCTCATCAGAGCCGGCCGCCGGCAAAGAAGGACCACTACAGCTAACGTCATCTGAACCCACCCTGAACCCACTGAGCCCGGCCCAAAACCCGGCCTGCAATCAGCCCGTCCTAACTACAGAGACTGAGGATTTAATGACACAGCAACTCCCTGCAGCTCCAAAAATATGTATCCTGGGAATGGCTTTGCTGGGTGGTGCCCATACTTACAGTACAGTATTTATACTACATCTTGTGCAAGATTGGCCGGTTTGCGGGCGCTTATGACAACGGCAATCAGAGGAACTTTGTGTTTGATGTATGGGTGACTAAGCGCACACGGGTCGAGCGGCTGGTGACGCAGTCCCCCTCAGCGGCACTGCAATCGCAAACGGCCTGATTGTGCCCGATTCATACCCACAATCCAATGCTCGCCGGGATCCATGGGAGCGTAGTGCTGCTTTTCGGTGTGGCATGCTCTCCAAAGCGTCCCTCGACCTGCCACTCTGGAACCCACTTGGTGTCTGTCCAGGTGCTTACTGCTGTTGGCAGGGTGTAGACTCCACCCCTGGGGTCAGCACCCTCCTGAGGGTGGTAGTCTCTGTCGGTCTACACTACGGCGCCTCAACAACATTCTAGGCAAATACTGAGTGTCCCCCTAAAGCAGAAAGTGGCTCATTTCCTGTCGCACCCACAGTTTGCAGAGTGTGACTGAGTGTGGCCTTTTCTGGGCCCATCTATGCCCCGCCCCAAATATGCCCATACTACACCCTCAAAAATAGAGACTGATAAACTTCCTGCATGTCTGTTACGTTTTCCATGACCAATGTTTGGTTCCAGGTACCAGGCTGGGTCTTCAGCATCACACTTCCCAGTTACGTTTGTGTAGCAGTCCAGCCCGTCCTCAAGATCCCCCTGCCTGTCACTATTCCTGGCCCACAGAGCTGTTTGGCCGGACGATGGTGTCGCACGTGGTGTCGCACGTGGGGGCCGCCATCTGTGCACGCATGGACAGTTCACACATGCACACCCTCAGATGTGTTTGGATCCGAGCTCTCAGGAGAAACTGTTTGCATATAGAGTTACGGACTATGGAAATAGTGAGTTTCCTATGGAATAGGACTGACTGAAAGGGAGCCATTTTGTCAGGACGTATATGATCTCTGGGCATCTACTTCGTCTTCGAAAGGAAGATGACAGCGTGACACAGCAGTCACGCCAAGACTATCTGATGCACACACTGAAAGGGCATCACCTATTTCAGGCTATCATAGGCAACATTATCATTTGCAAAAATATGTACCCGAATGATATAAACTCCCCCCACATATAAAATGCAGTGAATTGGTGCTTTTTTGAAATCCCCTGAAATACATCACTGAAACATAGCCAGATACTCAAATGCTCACATTTGAATTCTTTCGCTCACTCAGTAATTCAAGTGGAATTTCTAATACTGGTTATTATAGGGAAGTGACCCCCCCCCGCACCACGCGATCAGTACTTCAGGTAAATGGATCACCTGTGGGTCTTTTTGTACGCCCCCCCCCTTCCCCTTCCTGCGTCAGATATCTTGTGCTGACACGAGCAATTTACTCTTCACAGTCAGCTTACAATCTGGGGAAAATGGTCGGTCAGCTTCACACAGAGGCGGGAGGGAAGGTGGGCAACATGTCAGGGAACCGGAAAATACCCTTTACAGTTAACCCCCATCCCGTGTCAGAACACAGAAGCTGTCCTGTTATTAATAACCTCGTATAATCGTGTATTCGTAACCTCGTATAATTTTATGTAGTGTCACGCGAGTTATACATCCATATATTTCAAAGATGCACGCATTTAGGTCTATTAATTGGCAGTTCCAGGGTTACTCTCTCGCAGTCTGCTCTGTTCACCAGCTATATGTCCAGACATGTACTTCAGAGCGGTCTATAGGAGAGCTTCAGGTGGGTGAGCAGCGGTGCGACGCAAAATGACCGCAAGAGGGCGCGTTTTCGCCGAAAACAACCACCGCGCGAACAATCTAATAATAGTCCAATAAACAGAACTTTTAAGTAGCCAAGTAAAATAAACAAATATGAAGTTGTTTAAAGTATTTTTGCACTGGATGCCAGACGAATGTGCGCGTGAGAAGTACATTTTATTTGCCTAACGAATTCATAAACCCTTTAAGGATTGTATTCAGTTAAGTCATCTTGCGAGCAGATAGCGGCGATCCAGGGCTTCAGAGCACTATTTCAAAGGAAGGGCGACTTAGATGCGCTCAGTTGTCGGATATTAAAAAAGCCAGGAAGAATTAGGATAGTGTTACAGTCGGGATAACGAAAGTTTTCTATGATCAGCTCATGGCTTCATTAGACGAGGATGAAAGAACCATCAACTGTTGATCTTTATTTTGTAATTTACTTACCGCGTTTAAATATATGACTTAACAAACGCTATTACCTCATATAATCTTACCGGAACCAAAGTATTTTAAAAGGCCAGTGTATAATCGATCAAAGGAAGTCATTGATGAAAGCGGTAATGATAAGACTATCGATTTTTTTGTCCATGACAGAAGCACGAGTTGGTTTTCACTGTAAATACTACTTAAGTAATGCATTTGCTAGTCGAAGACTGGTAAACTGATTAGGGATATAATTGGTCCAATTTCTCCAACGATCTAATTCTCAATAACGGTCTCATAGATCAATGTAACGACTGACTAAATTGGACTTCTCAGAATTAGCTCATAAACAGTTATATATCTTTATTTTTTTTAATGTAGCCGTGAAGTGGTGTCGTGATACTTAAACTTTGGGTTTAAGGCCGCTGTTGCTTAGGGCGACAGACAGACACGGATCCCCCCCCCCCCCCCATTCTGTGATGTCTCCTTTCACCACTGGCTGTGATCAGTGATAAGGCCGGAGTCGGGGGGGCTAACACAAATAAAGGAGTCTCTAGGCACCTACAGTGCCCCCCTCCCTGACAGGGCCAGCATTGATTAAGATCAGAGTGCACGTGGCAGGACATGGGGGGGTGACAGGGCTATGATCAAACACCTGGAGGGCCTCCTTTAACACCCCCCCTCCCCCCATTCACGGTGACCCCTCCCAGGCCCATCCCAGTCCTACCACAATGCCCAGGTCTTCCTCCTACATCAATGTCACTCCTTTGCCTGATTACAAGAGCAGGCCGCTCGCTGCTTATTTACTGTAAGCCTCCCCCCCCCCCCCATGATTCAGGGGACTAACTTTGTCCATCTCCTGGTAAATCTTCCCCCCATCACCTGAAAACAGATACTGGGCTTAATGAACAGTTAGTCACTCGAGAACGGCAGCTCATCCAACAGAGGCGAGTCAGTGGGTGTCTGGGGGTGCCCGCTCGCGTCACGCTGTGTCATTTTCCAAAGGGAAATGGGCATCGGTATTGGGGGGGGCTGTTTACCATGAGCCACCAAGCTGGGTGGTGCAGTCAACCCCACGTGGGACACTAGTGTGCCCTTAAAACTGGGACCCCCCTGAATACTGGGACACCCCTGAATACTGGGACCCCCTCGATACTGGGACCCCCATTAATACTGGGACCCCCTCGATACTGGGACCCCCTCAATACTGGGAACCCCCTCAATACCACCACCACACTACAAAATCAAAAGCACCCAACCCCCCCATTCCACAGTCTCACCAAAGGTGGGGGAAGGGGGTATTACTGCCATACAATGGCCTCCATTCACATAAAAATGATAAGTGATAAATCCTTATTTGCCATTTGCACAAGTACAAGTACCAGTACACTGGAATGCTTCTCTAGGCTGACCCCATCTTGCTCTTCATTGCTCGGGCTTCACTGCTCAGGGTCAGCCTACATGTGACACCCCCAGACCTGGGGGTTAAGGGCCTCGCTCAAGGGGCCATGGACACGCGACCCTTCTGCCGAAGCCGGGGCTCCAACCTTGATGGGCTACAAAGGCACACGGAGACTGAGAAACGGGAGGGACTACAAAACCCTGTGTGCTCTTACACGTATGTCTGTGCAAGTGCACGACTGTGTGGCTGCACAGGCATTTTGTAGTTACCTACAGAGTTTGAGGGATCTGATGAAGTAATATGCCACTATATATGAAGTACACACTGATAATGCATTTAAATGTCTTTCATATTACAAGAGGATCTGAGTATTCACTCTGAAGTCAATCAAAACAGGCAGAGAATCAGCAGGCTGTGTGTACCAGCCATACCACAGCTCTGGAGTGGAAATTAAATCATGCAGTGCAATACAGGGGATCGAGGACCCCCCCGGCCCCTTTCATGCTCTGTCCTCTGTCACAGTCCTCTCTCTATGCTAAATCAGTCCTCAGCAAACTGTGAGGAGATAACAAGCACCTGTTAACGTCTCCAGAAAGCGAACAAATCAGCAGATACTTTTGTTTAAGCTTAAGGACCAGCTGATTGCTTTGTCTGGCTAGGAAAGAGACAGATGAAGAGGATGTAGAGGAGATGGGCAGGCCTAGACCTTTTCTTATAAAGAGTGACCTTTGGGTGAGTTCTGCTTATGTCAGCGCGCCGGGAGAGATAGGAATGATCGGACAGACATGGGGGGGGGGCTTTGGGATTCGGGGCTGGATCGGCACGGCGAGGATGAGGAGGTCGCCACCAGGGTCTATGTCTCCGCGTCATTTGGAGAAGGGTCTCCAGCAGCCAGACGACCACAGTAACCTAGTCTGAGGAACAGAAGCAGGTGTCTGCGTGCAGGAATGTGAGATGAGGACCAGGTGGATAGCAGGTCTGATCCCATGCTGCTCATCAGGTAGGATGGGCGCTGACCTACTAACCCAAGGGATGCTAATGGACACTACATCTAGGAACTGTCAGAGAAAAAGTACCAATTTGTACCATTAAGGGTACAATCACTTGTCACTGGGGCTGTACCCTGAAGGGTCTGCCTGCTGTACCCTGAAGGGTCTGCCAGCTGTACCCTGAAGGGTCTGCCAGCTGTACCCTCAAAGGTCTGCCAGCTGTACCCTGAAGGGTCTGCCAGCTGTACCCTCAAAGGTCTGCCAGCTGTACCCTGAAGGGTCTGCCTGCTGTATCCTGAAGGGTCTGCCAGCTGTACCCTCAAAGGTCTGCCAGCTGTACCCTGAAGGGTCTGCCTGCTGCACCCTGAAGGGTCTGCCAGCTGTACCCTCAAAGGTCTGCCAGCTGTACCCTGAAGGGTCTGCCTGCTGTATCCTGAAGGGTCTGCCAGCTGTACCCTCAAAGGTCTGCCAGCTGTACCCTGAAGGGTCTGCCTGCTGTACCCTGAAGGGTCTGCCAGCTGTACCCTCAAAGGTCTGCCAGCTGTACCCTGAAGGGTCTGCCTGCTGTATCCTGAAGGGTCTGCCAGCTGTACCCTCAAAGGTCTGCCAGCTGTACCCTGAAGGGTCTGCCTGCTGTACCCTGAAGGGTCTGCCAGCTGTACCCTCAAAGGTCTGCCAGCTGTACCCTGAAGGGTCTGCCTGCTGTATCCTGAAGGGTCTGCCAGCTGTACCCTCAAAGGTCTGCCAGCTGTACCCTGAAGGGTCTGCCTGCTGTACCCTGAAGGGTCTGCCAGCTGTACCCTCAAAGGTCTGCCAGCTGTACGCTAGCTGCAGGTGAATCACAAGCATAAACTATGGGGGAGTTACCCCCCAGTAATCAAAACCAGCTAATACACCCCCCTGGACCCACTTAAGTGGGTGGAGACCTCAACCCCCCCATTGTTCAACACAAAGTTATGCCTTTGAGGTAAATGTACCTCTTAAGGCATAGAAATTGATTCTGAGGAACATTTTTGTATCATCGGGGAAGTAAGCAAATGCATGCATCATGGGACAGGACCCCCCCGGGCCAATACCCCCCCACCCTTCTGCCAAAATCCATCACGGCTTGGCGAGGATGGTAAGGGGAGGGGGGGGTCACAGAGATCCAGAGGCTTGACAAGAGTCACCACACCCCTCACATTCCCATCCCCAACCCTCCCCCCCCATCCTCATCAGGAGGAAGAGCACTGGCTGTCCTTCCTGGTGACTGGCACTGCAGAGGGGATGAGCACTGTCTGTGCAGTGATGCAAAAAGCCCCCTCTCCCCCGCTTCCCTCACCCCGATGAGCTCGCCGGCTGCAGGGAGGCGCGCTGATGAGCTATAATATTATTTCTGTCAGAAATAGAATATTATTACATGGAGGCGGCAGAGATTACCACTGTCAGTCAGAGCAGTAGAGCGCCAGGGGAATCGTCGTGGCACAGAGCCCCGCCTGCCCATCCAGGTCCGGATTTCATGGTCCCATGTCTGTCTCTTAAATTCTATTTGCCTTGAGGAGGTCAGAAACAAACAAGTAATTAATAATCATTGGCTGAGGAGGGGGCCACACAGTGGGGGAATGGGCATGGCTTATTCGAGTAAAACACCTAGATGCCGGTATCGTCGTGACAACACGAGCGTCTGCCAAGCGGGATTATGGGATTCCTTGACACAATAGCCGCCCCCCCAGCTCCCTCTTAGGGTGACTCCCCAGACCACATCTACCTATTTGCTCCACAAAGGGCTGAGATCTCGACGAGCGGCACTGTCTGCCTCCCGGACAGATCCCCGATACGCCACTGCCTAATCCTCGGCTTAATTTCCCCCCTCTCTGTTAGTCTAATAGCCAACTGCAGAAGTGCTGTTTTGGGTGAGAGGTTGGTTGGGGGGGGGGGCTCCTGATTGCTGTCACCATGACAACGGGTGTCACAATAAAGGCTGTGTTCCACGCCTGTCCGTGTGCTGCGGGGCTCTCTCCGTTAGTTCCCTTCCTTTACGGAATAAATGGTTTTAAAAGTGGCCCTGCAGTGACAGGTAGGCCATACCTGTGTGACTTCACTCAAGGGGGGGGGGCATTTTCCCAGAATGCCATGCTCCTTCTTTGGACTGTGCCTTTTCAATTCGTTCCCAGGGCATTATGGGTAAGCGTTCGTTCCCACGGTTAACCAGACACCGCCGCCTCCTTAATGAAATCCTCCCCTCCTTAATCCGCGCTGCTAGATAAGCAAAATGCGATATCGCATCATTCACGAAAATGAAATTAATTTGCTGATGGATGCCCTCGGCCTGCCGTCCCTGCAGAGCGGCCTAAGTAAGCGTGGGGAGGCTGATGAAGGCTGGCGTACTCAAGCGCGGTCGGCTCACCACCAAACCCCACAGCCTGCACGCTATACTGCATGGTTTATGGTGTCATTTAAGATGTAGACAAAAGGCTATTCGGCCTGCGCTGGGGGGTCGTTAGAGGAGCAAAGATCCCAGCTAAGAAACCGGCTACAAGGGAGGGGGTGTGATTACACCCCCAAGTGAAGGCAAGCCTGCTCACCGCCACACCTCTGCTTAGCGTCGGTCTGTTAGCGGAGTCCTAGGATCGGCATGGCAGCGGCCGGTTTGCTATAAGTCGGCTGCAATAGAAAAACAGGGGGGGGGAGATTGTGTCTGAAGGGAAACACGAGGCCAAACATTTGGAGTCGCCCCCCTACTCTGGTTTTGTGGGTAAAAAAAACAAGTCAGAGTCTTATCAGCAATCAGTCAGATAAGCCAGCCCCCTCCCCATTCCTCGCAGTAATTGGGGAAAGTAACACCATCCACACCAGCCCCCACAGCAAAAATACAAGACGCATGCCGACAGTTCGAGGACAATGTGGGGGGGCATCCGGGGGCCAGGAGGGGCTGCCAAAGACAGCGATCAGATCGGCATGCATTTCGGTATCAAGTGAGCGCTGCTGTCCCGTCTCAGTGTAGACTCATGCTCATCGTCTAACTTATATATTTTTTTAAAGAGCTCTGACCTTTAACCTCTGTTCCACTCCTTGGAATTTGAGTTGTCTATCACACACACACACACACACACACACGGGTTTGAATTCATATCTATGTGGGGACTCTCCATTCATTTCTATGGGAAAAACCCCTAATCCCAACAATGACACCCCTAACCCCCACCCAGCCCAACCTTAACCAAAAGTAACCAAACAAAGACTTCTGGCATTTTTAGTGTTTTGATGGCAGTCACAGATTTTTATAAATCTGAGTTTCCCCTTGTGGGAATTGAAAAAATGGTCCCCATCAAGTCAAAATAACAGGTTTTTTTATGTCCTCTCATACACACACACACACACACACACACACACACAAACATGTAGGGTAAACATATCCTTATCATTCATTTCAATGGGAAAAATGCTAACGCTAACTATGACAACCTTAACCCCTACCCTGCCCTAACCATAACCATAAGTAACCTAACAAAATACAAGAGTTTTTGCATTTTTAGTTTTTTCATAGCAGTCACCGATTTTTATAAAATATAGTTTTCCCTTATGGGGACCAGGAAACCGGTCCCCGTAAGGGAAAAAAAACGGATATTTATCACGTTATGGGGACATTATGTCCCCATAAGGATAGGTAAACCCGCTCGCACACACGCACACACACACACACACACACACACACACACAGACATGCACCCATCTTGTCTCTGTTATGGGCCTTGTGTGCTGATTCTAAAAGGCCCTTAATTGATGCGTACAATCCTTTTGTTTAATAATTTAAAAGCCCATGTCATTACTCTGCCATTCTGAGTTGTGAGTACATTTTAAGTGTAATAAACCAATCCTCTGAGTGTTGTAAACGGTCCCTGTAATTGCCCCAGGTTCCCTGAGTGAGTGTATGTGCCTGTATATCCTGTGCTGTGCAACCACTGACTCTTCTGGAGAGCGTGCAGTAACGGTAAAGGCAGCACCTGCGCAGGCAGCGCAGCAGCTCTCCGGGGGGGGGGGGCTGTGACCTCACACCTCCAGAGCCAGGCCTGAAATCCCACCCCCTTCGGTGTTTTTGCAGTTTGCACGTGAGTGTGTGTTTGCACCCCGCGATGGACTGGCATCCTGTGTGGGTCTGCCCTGCGCTTCCTGGGACGGGCTCCAAACTCACTGTGACCCCAATGACGCATGGCAGTGCATCGCAGTTGCACTTTGAAAATAGAAAAACTGCGCCTTGATGTCAGTGCATCCCTTGCGCTGAGCAGCAGGTCACAGAGGCACCAGCATCAGCTGGCTGCCAGTGGTGGTAAGTGGATCCCCCCCCCCCCCAAGACACGAGGCGCAAAGCTCGACCATTAGACCATAAAGGTACAGTTTATGGGTCTGGCAGAGCAATCCGAGGTGGCACTGCTGCTGGGCCCAGCCGGGGGTGGGGGGGGGGGAGCAAAGCGATGAGGACCCTGATGACCAAACCCACCATTTAACTCAATGGAGCCACTGCTATCTATCTATCTATCTATCTATCTATCTATCTATCTATCTATCTATCTATCTATCTGTCTGTCTGTCTGTCTGTCTGTCTGTCTGTCATTTTCTGTTATTGAACCATTCAATAATTTACAATTAGTTATTTTCAACAGAATGACTAAGGTAGCACTTGTAAGACACTTTAAAAGACACATGATTCAGAAGCATGCAGCATCTTCTTATCGCTTTCACAGGAGTGGCCATCGCGTATATCTGCGGCATCGGCGAGTGCGTGCGGAACGGGCCTGGGTCCTCGGGCGCCACAAAGCGGGGGGCTTACCGCTGTCAGACGGAGCCCCTCGAGGTGCGTGACCCCGGCAGGCGAGCGTCACGAAGAACTGACAGAAACTCTAACGAGTCAATTACAGCGGTGCTCGGGAAAATGTCACGGATGCGTTCCCCCCCGAGCGGCGAAGACGAGCACCGCCGTCCCGCCGGCCGCGTCAATACGCACTTGACATTCGGCTGATCTCCCGCGATTCAATGAGAGACAGAGAGGAAGAGGGAAGGAGGGAGAGAGAGACACACACAAGCGTGGTTCTTCCTATGAGGAAACGCTGCAAGCGGACGGCTGGGCGGCGAGTGATCGATCCGTGTGGCTGAAACACATCTGGTAAACAAATACGGACACAAACACACAAATTAGTGCAGAGTGATCTATATTTTTGTGCTTGGGAGCCAAAACCCGGCAAATTCACCCTGCAGCAGCTTTGCCGAGAGGTTTTCAAGTGCGGCGAGGAGTCATACCTGTGTGTGTGTGTGTGTGTGTGTGTGTGCGATGCACCTGACTGACTCTGCCTGAAGCCGGCACCTACACACTATCATCGGCGTATGAATGACATGCTGTCTGCGACGAGCTCCAAGGACCAGCTATTTACTCAGCAGAGACTTTAAACCACCTTGGAAAATGTCACAGAGAGCAGCAGGAGATGGGGGATAAAAGCCATGAAGAAGTTCCACTGCAGGACCAGCAGGGATCAGGCTTCCAGTGTCAGGTGTTACTTTTTTGCGATGGGACCCACATGGCTGCTGGGATGGGATCGCGGTCAGTGTGGGACTTGGGGACGGGAACACGGAACAGGGACTCGTGGGGTCCAGTGGATTTATCAGGACAGGAAGGAGGATGGACCCACCGGGGTCACGAAGGGGGGAGCATTCTAGAATGTCACTCTTAACGATGCCCGTTTCCAGAAGTGAGTCCTCGAGAGAAGCGCCAAGGTGGATGTTCGATAAAAGCCAGAAAAAGCCAATTTGACGGCACGGCGAAGACAAAACGATTCCCTGACCCCTCGCAAAGAGGGGCGACGGAGAAAATCTCCGGGAAACAGGGGCCTTGACTGTAAGAGTCAAGGATTGCAGAGTGTTTTAAAGAACATGCCAGAATGGGAACCATAACCTGCGGTGTCTAGGGGCCGCTGACCTCTGCCAAGTGCCAGGCCTGCAGGGGGCGCTAGCAGAGGCCCGGCGAGAGAAGGGCTGTGTGTGTGCGTCAACTGCTCATCTCTAGGGGGTGGCAAACTGTGTAATTATTCATGCATAAATCAGCCAATAGGATACAGGAGAATGATTTCAAAACTCCCTCCCCCTGAAGTCCATTGGAGACGAATTTCTTAACCACCAATTTGCAGAAGGCAAGAAAACGTTTGAGGAACTGAAATCCAGATCACTGGTAGCCTTGACTGCAGTCCAGCATGACAGCCATCACTGTTGTACCTTTAGTGAAACCGTTTATTATTTATTTAGCAGATACCGTGGGGGGGCCACTCAGGACCCTTTACACAAATGTCAATGTGAAATATTGGTGGGGGGGGGGACCAGGGCGACCTGCTGCATGCCTTCGGTTGCAAACATATGGGTACTTCCCCAAACTAATACGTCTAATTTTAACACTGGGATATCTGCAGAGAGAGAGAGAGAGAGAGACCCAGCTGAGAGAAGGAAAGATCTCTCTCTCAGAGAGAAATAATTCTTCTCTAGCACCAACATTTTAATAAAGTCTTCAACCTTAATTCCAGTATAAGGTAAAAAAAAAATGTTCTTTGATCATATATGAAATTAGCCCCCAGTTTTTCGGGAAAAACATTTCAAAAGTTTGCTCCACTCATCCTGAGATAAATAAAACCAGGCTGGTTCTGTGTATTGCAAACCCTTTGCCTCTAGAAAGCCCTTAATAACGTAGTAAGAATGACTTTCGATTGTTGCCTGTGGCGGATGGAAAATGAGATCGTGTTAAAACAAGGACAGTTTTGGTGCTGGTTGCCTGACAGACCTATGAGGAGGAAATGTGGTCACCATCCACCGGGAAAGGAGATGCGAGCGGGTAAAGACAGTGACAGTCTTCACCTACAGCACTGTGCCACTATGTGACACCTCCCAGGCCTCTTCCAGATGGAGGTCACTGTTCCAAAACAAGCCCGTGACTCAGCGTGTCGGACTCGAGGTACCGGCAAAGCCTGGGGACAGTTCCTTCCCTGCTTGTGATATATTATTAACCCAGACTAGGCTCAGCACAAAGAGTCTCTGTAGAGGCACATTTAGCAAGAGAGGAAATGATGTAATCTACCAAACAATTATTGCCATGTCTGCTGGACTCTCTGTCAGTGAGGAGGTGGTGAATCAGTGTAAGATCACCATGTTCTTACAGGAGATAAACCCACAGAACGGGAGCCTTCGGGGAACCGGCGGTGTGGGTGGACCGTAGCCAATCAATCCTGTCTGACGGACCCGGGAAAACATTCAGGGTCATTCACCCAGGAATGGTGGGGCTGGTGGTTACATCTGAACCCAAAGCCGAATCGCTTGGGATTGATTGTGACGGCGACCGCAGTGAACCGCGTTTCCAGCTGAGTGCCACCCGACTGTATTTCCTGGGAGGTGGACAGGAACTTGGAACCGGGAACCAGGTTCCTGAACTTCATTGGGATAGCGCCTCCACCTCAAGGCCATTGGTGTGGTTCCAGCAGTGGTAGCGACCAAATCAGCCCCAAACCCGCCACCCCCACAAACGCACACGGTACTCCCACAGTATTGGTAGGTACCTATGCTGCATACCCATATTTACACCTTTGCTCCACCCACTCTCCAATTTCTTGGCCATTTTAAAAGCAGCCCCCCCCCCCCCCCCCCCCAGGTTTGTGCAATGGGAGCTCTCCACCCCCCCGGTATCCAAGCTAGAGCCCAGCTTTCTCCCGTCAATCAGCACCACTGTGCCAGGTGGAGGACCCGTCACGCTTTTGGCCAGGAGGTGACAGATCGAGGTGGAGAGGTGAAGCTGCACTTTAGCTGAAATGATTACACTTGGGGAAGCTTTAAAACAAGGCACCCATGAAGCACATACCTTTACAATACACTGCCTGTCACTCCTGCTCTTTTGTTTGATTGATTTTCTTCCGCCATGAAATAAACACTCAGCCAGCAACACTAACACTGGGTCAGAGTGAGGGCCCCAACATCCCCCTGGTGGACAGAAGCGGGACTGCAGGTCCAAGGCGTCTCCCACACATTTTTTGCAGCTTTGCTGCAAAGCAGACCCTTACACCCAAAGAAATGCGCATATTATGCTGCCATGCTGAGGTTAAATGGTTCACTAAGTGGCACAACGGCAATCCTTCAGGTTAGGAACCCTGACTCGTAATCAACATGTCATGCGCTCCTGTGCCTACTACACTGATGGTGCTCCGGGTGCATCCGGAACCTTCTCCTCTATACGGAGCTCATCCTGCCTTTTTATCTCTCACTTCAGGCCGACCGTTAGTCCAGCCATGAGGGATAAGGGAAGCAGCTATGGGTAAATTACATTCAGGGATCTGCCATCGCCGCAGCATGGCTAAAGTTTTTCTTTTTTATCTAAACTCTGGGTCTCAATTAAGTCTAATTGGTTGCCTCACCGAAAGTGACATGTTTTTTTTTCCACTCTAATGAGTCTCTCAGAAGTGACGGTGCTTCACAGGACGACAAGCCCGTCCATCTCCGCCATCGAGACTTACCTCCGAATGGTTCTCATTCCTGCATGAGTTTGTTTAAAATTCTGCGTCTGGCACGCATCAGCGACTTCAGAAATGGACTCTAAAGTAATCGTACACCAGAAACGGGGGTTGGGGGGGGGGGTGGGGGGGGTGGAAAGCTTGGGAATTTGAGAAGAACTGTAGGGACTTGGGGAACTCCACCGGAATGTGTTATGCAGTTCATGAAGATCTTGGGCTGAATGAATTAGAAACATCGCAGTTTTGCAGCATGTGCCTTGTGGCGTGATCTCACACTAAGTTTCAGGGAAAGTCCTGACAAGGGAACTATTTTTTCACAAATTCTGATATGGAAATTCCGTCTGCGGCGTAATGTGGTTTTGCTGTCTGCCAGCTGCAACGAGCTGAAATCGACACCCAGCTTGGAATACAGATAACATTAACTTACAACTAGGTCAACGGGACCCCTGGAGATTAGCAAGTCAGAAGCACGTCGATCCGGTTTATTGGTGACACAGACCCTTCACAGGGGAACGGTCTGGCTAGGGCTCATGGAAGAGCCTGACATCACACGGCGGGAAGGGGACCTGAGAGGTTAACCCGGAAGGAGAGGTGCGAGGCGAGGGCCCCCCAGGCCCCCGAAAGTGTACTGCTTACCCCGCCCTGGACAGAAACCTGGCTCACACTCCTGTCGCACCCTGGCTGAGATCTGGAGCCAGGCTGAAAAGAAGATGGATGAGCGCCGAACTGCTGGAATCTGTCCGGGTTCTCCAACACAAACCATCGGCATACTAGTCCATTACCCATAATCCCTCCCATGCTCAGACAAACAACGTTTAGACGTCCCATATCACTCTTGATATATATCAGGATATATCTGGCTTCCTAGTCTGGGGCGCAGTGAAAGGCAGAAGGACACCCTGCACGGGATGCCAGTCCGTCACAGGGCACACAGACTGGGGTACACCCTGCACCGGATGCCAGTCCGTCACAGGGCACACAGACTGGGGTACACCCTGTACAGGATGCCAGTCCGTCACAGGGCACACAGACTGGGGTACACCCTGTACAAGGCAAACCCTCACACAATGGATGATTCAGAGACAGCATACCTATCTGCATGTATTTTGGATTGTCAGTAGAGAGTGGGGCATCAAACAAAAGGAAGGATATGTAAATCCACAAACACAGGTATGGGAGTCGAACCCACGGCCATGGAGATGATGGGGGCATAGAGTGCTGCCCATCGACCTACGGTGCCACCGCCACCACATTATGTTTTCTGGGGAAGGCAATTTGCAGGTGTAATCAGAAGGATGGCAGGCCTCGTCATTACGGAGGCCTGATGGCTGAAACGCCCACAGGGCCTCCGTTCAGCTACAGAGGCACGACACACAGCTGCAGCCCCAGAGAGTCATTCACCGTATCTGCAGGCCTGACGCCTCCACAGAACAGATGCTGCCGGTGTGGGAGGTACATCAAGCAAGAGACAAGTCGCTCCTCAATGTGATTAAACACCACTCACCCCCAAAACGATCTAAAGTGTTCCACAGGCCTGGCAGACATTTCAATTCCTAGCCGAGGGGCCATTTCAGCCCCTTTGGAGGGCGATCCTGAATAGCTTCCCTGTCAAATCGCCTTGGTTGGAGACTCCGGGGATTTGCGGATCTCCAGCCTCCTAAACCGAACGCATTTTAACCATCAGCATATGTCTGCATGCACCGCCGACTGCGACTGTCAAAAAACGCGACGCGCTTCGGGAAGAATTTCACATCGTTAAACATCCCTTCCCGTAAATCTATATGCTGCCATGGGGGGGCCACTAAAGCGGGTCCCAGCTGGCTTAAAGCGCTCCACGGAGTTTAAAGGAACCAGAACCATGGCGATGGAGGAAGGTCCGTGTCGGAATGGCATCATACTGACAACCGAATGCCTTGAAAAGACAAAAACGCATTCCGGCCCCAAGCTCAACCTCAAAAAGAGACCATTACGCCGAAGAACAGAAACACAAATATGCTGTGCTGTTCATCCACCCATATTCCAACCGCATGAACTGGGTTGCTTGGATCCTCCCCCAGGCAGCACAGGGCATGAGAGTGGGGTGTATCCATGCTGTTCTGGACCACTCATAGTGAATGAATTCAATGAAAATAACAGCTAGTTATTGTAATAAAAACAGAGTAACCTGAGTCTCACCCAAGTTATTTAAATCAGGGAAACTCACACTTGGAAACTGGTACTGGGTTTGAAGAGTGACAAGAGCTACTTTTGGCGTGATTGATTCCAGTCACTGTGGCGTCTGAGCAGGAAGCAGCACGAGCCTGTGAATCATCAGGCCTGAGGTCTCACTTAGCTACAGAAACAGGACGTCGCAGCCGTGGGATCCACAGCGGATTTTTCATGAATACAGATTGAGTTTGGGTACAGGCTGCATGGCAGACTGCGCTATTGTGATTCAGAAGCAGTGCACCTCTGTAGGTCTGGGGGAAGCCAAGTGTGGAAATCGTGCGGAGAAAAGTTTAGGAACCAACGCAGAAGGGAGGCAGGAGTGCGAGTTGGGGGCCCAAGTTCGGCCCCCACTCTGGGCACGCTTTCTCTTCTCATGCAGATGGGCGAAACACAGCACAGGTCTGCTCCCTTTGACAGGCTAACGGTAACAATCGGAGACGTGACACAGGGCATCGTGGGAGCCGGAGTTCTACAGAATGCCAGGGAAAACGAAGGGGGGGAACTTGGCGGAGAATTTACATACTTCCTTTTTATGAGGCGGAAATTAATGAGAACATCTCGAAATCGTGTCTCCTGAGATCATACATGAATGTAAGAAGCACAAAACCGGATAATGTATGCGGCTTCTCTCCTCATCCCGTCTGCGAAAACACGGTAATCGACGGAAACCAAACGGCCGAATTAATACCGGGAAATAAAAAGAGGGGCTTGGCCGTGCCGAGACAGCGCCGTCGGCACAAATCACCCGGAACGAGGGCGAAGGCGACATCAGGAGACCGCTTGTGCCGCACAGTCCCACAGAGCTTTTCCGCGAAACGTGACGAACGGAGAGTTCCGGAAGGAGCTCTGACTGCATGGCTGCACTCATAGTGTTTGTTTATCGATTGTTATCGTGTCAGGGACGGCGGGCTCCCTCCACCGGGTGCCGGAAAGGTGGCGTGGTGTCCTGATGGCTGACCCAGAATCACAGGACCACCAGGCCTGGAAAGCAGGGAACCGCAGGGAACGTGGGCCAAATGCAAACAAACAGAGATGCGCCTGTGTCTCTCTGTCTGTGGGGGGAGCACTGAGGGTGCCAAGGTCTTCTGTATGTGGCTCTCTGAAGGGAATTTAAGGTTGGGGGGGGGTGGGGAAAGAAACAGCTGTCATGGTCTTTCTGTCACGATGGCAGTTTGACCCAGAATCTCCTCGATTTCCCATCATTAAAAACACTCATATTTAATTGCAGTGGCAGTGTCTGTCTGGGCTGATGAGCCTGGTTCAGACTGGTGACCTGGCGAGGACGGGGCAGGGTGGGTCAGCGAGGGCCCCGGGCCCCCCGCTGTGCTGAGGACAACGTCCCACAGTCATAGTTAAGGCTGCCAGTCTCGGGAAACTAGCGCTTGCAACGAAGGCGGCAATTAGCAACAGTTATTTTTATTTCTATCCTCCCAGTGGTAGGAAGCCCAAATTAATGGATAATTAATGTGGAACCCTGGGTGGTCCGAGGATTCTCTTCAAAGAGCGTGAAAATTCTTCACGCCGCAGAGAGCAGGCGAGACAGTGAGACTGTTTGGAGTTGAAAGGCGTCCCCGCTTATTACCGATGCATATTTCCAAGCGGCTGTCGGAGGTGTATTCCAGTTCGGGGGAGTGAAATGCGGGGATGGGGGGGGGGTGCTGTTTGATATGTGGCGGTCTCCTGCTGGAGGTGGCCCTGTTGCTCGCCCAGAGACGTTCAATTACCATGGCTGTCCTCTTAAGCGCTGACCCAAAGAAGAACACTTCCCCTGTACCCCCCCCCCCAGGGATAGGAACCTACAGTCACTGTACTGGCAGGGGACACCTCATTATGCGACTAAACGGTCGGCACCGAAATTGAGCAGAAACAAGCTGTGCTGTACTTATCCCGCAATGTTTCACATGTAAACTGGCAACAAGCTATATGTACAAGGATATGCGACCGTGCCTCTGTCGCGTGATCAGGTGGATCATGAGGCGGCTGCCTGGCAGACGCGACGTTTCAGTGCAGTGCGCGCTCTCTCCCGCCGCCCATTCCATGTCGAGCGCGCCTCCGTCACCAGGCACCGCTGGTTCATTCTGCAGCTGCTGGATCTTTTGGGAAACGAATGGCAAAATTAAACGAAAAAACAAAAATGAGAGACATGTTGGCACTTGCTGGGGTATTTGAAGGAAGCCAGAAGCTGGGAGGAACAGAGAGGGCTACAGATCAGGCAGCCAGTGTGCCTGCATGTCTATGTGAGTCACGTGTATATTACATTATGGGTACTGAATGTCCCCACAATGTGATACAAACCTGATATTTTGACATTGTGGGGACCATTTTTCAGTTCACACAAGGAGAAACAATTTCGTCGAAGTCAGTGACTGCAGTTCAAACACTAAAAATGCCAAAAGTCTTGTATTTAGTTTGATTATATATATAAGTCTTTGTTTGGTTACTTATGGTTAAGGTTAGGGCTGGGTAGTAGTGATGCGCGGGTCGTCTCGTAACCCGCGGACCCCGCGGGTCGGGTTGGGGCGGGTAAAGAAATTGTCACTTTATTTACGATAAAAAATCCATGTATGTTGTGTGCAATTCCCTATAGCCTATATTAAATATTTGGGAATATCTATTTTCATATTTTATTAAGTTCTTTGATAAGGTTACGTCACGTGACAAGTCAGGAAAGCGCCAAGCAGCTACCGCTGTCAGTCACAACCAAAACAAAGAAATAAAAGTGAAGATGGAAGACGAGGTGCGGGAGAAACTGAGGTCGGGAATTTACATCATTAAAAGAAAAAAAGGTCAGGCTGCTAAACCTAATGTTTGGGACCCGGTTCTCAGAAATAGTTGCAGCAGGAGACAACAGCAGTATCGGCTACGTGAAGTGCAATTCGTGTGAAATATACAAACACGAGAGCCACAAAACAGGCACTTCCAGCATTTCATTTGAATTACAATGCCTAGTATGTGTATTTAATGGTCGCGGGTGCGGGGGGGGGGGGCGGGTTGTAAAAATAGATACAGTGGTGCGGGGCGGGCTGGAGCGGGCCAAATAATTTCATAAAAGCGGGACCCGCGGGTTGGAAAAATACCCGACCCGCGCATCACTACTGGGTAGGGGTTAAGGTTGTCATTACTGGGATTAGGGTTTTCCCCATAGAAATGAATGGAGAGTCCCCACAAAGATATGAATACAAGCATGTGTGTGTGTATGTCTCCTTGCTCTCCCACTGAAGACACGCAACTGGCAGGGGGTCAGACGAGACGTAATGGGAGAAGACGCGTCAGATGGAGGGGCGGAGCAAGCTGACTGAGGAATGAGTCGACCTCGTCTTTAGACAACAATATCAAAGGCCTGCGATGATGTCATGATTATCTGGCTTGTGTGAATATGTCACAGTTTATCTGGATATTTCTCCAGGCTGAATATAGTAATTATTTATACATCTGATTACTAAGCCTAATTGGAAAGTGCATTCAGTGGTTAATTAGCAGTGGGAGAAATGAAGCTTTGAAGCTCAATAATTCGGTCACATTGTATGCTGTATGTATAAAACACTAAAAGAAAGTGGGTTAAACTGGGCAGTGATTGAAAACCCTGCAGGTTTCTAAACCTCAGTCCCACCCCCCCCAATCAGTAGTAAATATTTAAACAGTTTGATCCACTGAATGTATCTTGTAGTAAATTTTCTGAGAGAGTTCAACAGTTATCACTCCACGATTAGCACAACTATGCTGAGTGCAGACGGGTAGATAACGATGAAGGCAGCTATGGAGAGAGACAGCGGGGCTTGGGAATCAGATGTGGCCTGGCGTTTGGGGCCAGGTGACGGCTCACTTCCGAGCCAAAGGCGGCACAGAGCCCAGGGCCCCGAACCCTAACCCGAACCCTAACCCGAACCCTAACCCTAACCCTAACCCGAACCATAACCCTAACCCTAACCCGCATGCATCCTGGACATTGCATCCTGAGGCACAAACATCCTGCTTTGTGAGCAGAGCGACGGTCAACAAGCTGGCTTAATGAGCAAAGACAGTGCATCCCCCCCCCCCCCCCCTCCAACCCTACGGCTGGCACAGCGGTCACATGACATCACCTCCACCCACCTCGCTTGCGGGGAGGGGACACCTCCTGCTAAAGACTAGACGGCAGAACAGCCGCGAGATGGCTGCAAGCGAGAGCGCCCTCTTCAGGGGAGACTAACGCCGCACGGTCTGATAGCTAGTAGAGGAACACCAACCCGGAAAAGCCCCCCGTCTGCAGTGAACAAGCTTCTGTTGGTAAACTGCACCAGCAAGTAATGACGAAAACTTCTAATCAAGTTAATAACTTTCTATAATAACAGAAAGGGGCATTATCTTTTGGCTCCCTAAATGACTTGGCGGGGAGCTGCCAGCCAGCGCTGATTATGTCATCTTTCTCTCGCCTGCAGTATCATAAAAGCCCCCGAGCAAGAAGGGAAAAAAGACCAGAAAACTAATAACAGTTTTATTGCTGTAAACCCAGCCAGCACACAGTGATGAAAACGGTTTGCTACGGGCGAGCTGCCTCATACTTTTCTTTGACAAGCCGCCCCTCTCTCTCCTTCAGTGAGGGATAGACGAAGGCAGTGGAATTAAATTATTTTCACCACATTTCTTGTCTCCAATACTACACTCCAGTCCCATCAGTCTGAACGGAGCATCTGTCCATAATAATGTAAGACCTGTCCATTACTTCCAGCCTACAAGAGACAGGTGATAATCACTTTTCATAAATAACACAGACCACCTCAGGTGGAATGTTACCCAAACTCAGAGCCATGTTACCCAAACACACAAATCACATGGCATCTCCATAGCCAATGGGAAGTGTGAATGAGGTGCCGGCCAATAGGATTGAAGAGGAGACTTTTCCTGATTGGATGAACTGTGCCAGAGAGACTGCGCCACATGCAGGGCCTGGAGAGGCAGAAACAGCCCCTTACGGCTAACGGCGCGTGAACGTGATCAGTGAGTCTGGCTCTTACGCCTTTAGCGAAAGTCGCACAAAAGTGCATTTGTTGAACCGTGTCGAACCCAGGACAGGCAGCCAGCACATCCTCATGCTATGGGGACATAAACGAGTTTATATAGCAATAGAACCTCAGTGTCTCTGACTGCAGCCCCCCGCCAATAATCTGCATTGGCCTGCCCCCCTAGCCCCGGGCCCTGGATCACAGAGCACATCTGCTAATTAAACACAGGCTGATAAAACGGGCAGCGCCCTTTCAAGTTAACGAGGCACAAACCGCCGCGGCCGACCAGCCAATTCAGCTGGGGGCTGGGCAGGCTGAGGTGTGACTTAATGGCCTGAGATGATTTAATAATTAGCGGAGTGTTTGCCTGTGTTTATCTTACAATTAAGATAGAGTTCATCCTGGGGCGATTGCTGAGGTGGAAATATCAGCGCAGGGGAAGGAACAGGGCCGGCCAGCCCTGATAGGTGAAGGAGGGGCACCACACTACTTCATGTCTAATGCAAAATATTGTTAAAAAGGCACAGCTTCAATAATTGTTCCAAAAATTTTGTATAATAACATTACAGTCTCAAATATATGTAAGTTCAGACTTTAGGAGCAGAGGTGAGCCCTGCTGTTTATTGGTGGAGATCGGTGAGGTCGGCGAGGTCCCAACAAGAATGCCAGCCGGCAGATATGTCAGCAGCCGACTCACAGCATGCGGGTGGGAATTGGGTCTGAATCACCTCGCCTCACATCACCACCTCAAGGTAAGTTCCAAGTATCTCGTGAGCGGGATACCCGGCTTCAGAATGCCAAGTAACAGTTAGCCAATCAGGACAGGTGACACACGGTGTTTTGTAGAATAAATATTATAATTTAAAAAAAAAAAAAATCTATAAAGTAAAATAATAATAGAAAAACAAGGTATCATTCACCTGCAATGGCCCACCTACATTTATATTAAATTCACATTTATTCATTTAGTAAGTTAGTATATACTTTCATCCAAAGCGTCATATGAGTAAGGATCAGACAGTAAGGTCAGCCAATGATCCTGCAGCAGCTGGACTTAAGGGACTCAGTCAAGGGCCCAATGGTGACACTGACACTCCTGACAGCCTTTGTCAGACTACCTTCATCAGGCCGAAACACACGCGAGCATACATTACACACTGTAAAACACGAGATCATACGTGAATGCCCCACTGCGTAAAACACATGCAAGTATACACTACACACTGTAAAAAAACATGCGATCATACATTACACACTGCAAAACACATGCAATCATACGTGAATGCCACACTGCGTAAAACACATGCAAGTATACACTACACACTGTAAAAAAACATGCGATCATACATTACACACTGCAAAACACATGCAATCATACGTGAATGCCACACTGCGTAAAACACACGTGAGTATACACTACACACTGTAAAACACACGCGATCATACATTATACACTGTAAAACACGAGATCATACGTGAATGCCACACTGCGTAAAACACATGCAAGTATACACTACACACTGTAAAACACATGCGATCATACATTACACACTGCAAAACACATGCAATCATACGTGAATGCCACACTGCGTTAAACACATGTGAGTATACACTACACACTGTAAAACACATGCGATCATACATTATACACTGTAAAACACATGAGATCATACGTGAATGCCACACTGCGTAAAACACACGTGAGTATACACTATACACTGTAAAACACACATGCGATCATACGTGAATGCCACACTGCATAAAACACACGTAAGTATACACTACACACTGCGTAAAACACACGCGAGTATACACTACACTGTAAAACACACGTGCGATCATACGTGAATGCCACACTGCGTAAAAAACATGCAAGTAAACACTACACACTGCGTAAAACACAAGCGAGTATACACTACACACTGTAAAACACATGCGATCATACGTGAATGCCACACTGCGTAAAAAACATGCAAGTAAACACTACACACTGCGTAAAACACACGCGAGTATACACTACACACTGTAAAACACATGCGATCATACGTGAATGCCACACTGCGTAAAACACACGTGAGCATATATGAATGCTGCACACTGTAAATAATAATTGATCCTTTATTGTCCCCGTAGGGAAATTCTTTTTTACGCCTCCCTCAACTTGCTCTTTGTAGAGTAAGCTGTCCGCGAAGAGCAGCCACCTGTAGGGGCGCCCAGGGAGCTGGGGGTTAAGGGCCTCGCTCAAGGACCCGCAGACGTGCTGAGGCTGGGTTCGAACCAGCGACCTTACAGGCACACAGGCTTAGCCCACTGAGCCACACATGAGCATATGTGAACGCCACACACCACAAGGATCTCCATACACTGTAAAACACACACGATCATACATGAACGCCACACTGTAAAACACATATAAGCACATGTGACCAATGCTGGCATGAGCTCTGGAGTCTCCAAGGTGTTACACAGCGGCTAACGGGGGCCGTGGCTGCCCCCCTCTGTTCCCACTGCAGTACATGGGGTCATAGTGTGGCGCGCTGAGGGGGAGGGCAGGAGTGGGGGGCACATCCCGCCCTTCTGGGGGCCCCACCTGAGGTCTCTACCTGCATGAGGTCCGCTGTGCTGGGTGCTGAACCTTGGAGGTGGTTATTCCGCCACATGGCTTGGGGCTCCTGGTCACCCTCCCCAACTGCGTGGAGTGATTTTGAGGATCCAAAGGTAGTGGTTTACAAGAGAGCACAAATATTCTAGAAGGGCTATACTAGCCATGCTTCGAATGAAACATTTAAGCACCACACTTAAGTATTCCCATCATTTCTAAAATTTTTTTTGCATAACAAACTCATTCAAAAAAAATGAGAATTCTTAAATAAACTGCCATGGCAAAGTGAATCGAATAAGGACTAAATGAGAAAAAACCTCAGTTCTACTGCTTAGGACCTCAGTGTAACTTTCTATTGGCTGCTGAGATGTCATGTGATTTGCGTGTGTGACACACAAGGACGAGGTTTGTGGGTAAAGCCTTGGTCATTTCTGAATAGTGATTATCATCTGTCTCCTGTAGTAACTACTAGACCAACAGACAGTGTCTTTATGTTTAACGTGACACATTATTAATGTGGTGCGCAGCGATATATGTACTGTACTTTAAATATGTCATTGTCACTGGAACACGCGCCGACACGCCTCTGCTGACGAGCACAGCACACGCCGCGTGACGCATGTCTGACTCGGCTGTCGGCCATCCGCGGTGCGCTCCCCGGGCGCTGGTCAGACATGGAGACCCAGCTGGGACTGGAACAAGCCGTCAGCGGGAGAAGGCTTGACGCGGCCCAGTGCCCCCCACCCAGTGGCCTTGCCGCTTTCTCACTGTACCCAGCAAGACAGCAAGACGTTCCAGTTTGGGAGAGGTGGTCCATTATGATGCTGGGGAGTCTCACTTGGGCTCACGTCCTGGAGATCATTGACTATGGCCTCCGCAACACCAACACCAGGCCAGAGGGGAGATCAAATCAATTCATTTATATATAGCGCCTCTCACAACATAATCACCCTAAGACACTATAAATGGGTGTGTTTTGATACATCATTAAGAGAAAATAATACAAAAACAGGGAAAAAGAAACACAAAGAAATGAAAGAAAGAAAAGCCAGATGACAACAAGGGAGAAGAACCAAAAAACCTCTACAGGTCCAAGGTCAACTGGCTGCCCAGCCCCCCCCCCCCCCACCCCCGGCCATGCTAACATCACTGCTGACTGGGCAGTAAGGACAGGAGCACAGGCCTGGGCTGAGCGCCCCGCCTCCAGACCGTGATCAGCGCCCGCCACCCTAAACGGGCAGCCCGTGGTGCCCACAGCTCACCCTCTTTTTGCTGCTAGGGAGTTAAATCTCATAGGGCTTCGTCGCCACTGCATCGCTCTGGTCACTTTTCTGTTACGACACCCCCCATGACCCGTTTTGTGTGAGGCCAGGAGGCTGAATTTGTAGAAGCTCCTTGATTACTTGTATGGGGTATCACTTTTGGAAGGGTTCCCAGCTAACAGAGCCAGAATGAGATTAAAGAAGGATGCTGGTGGGAGGTGAATTGTACACCTTGACCTCCACTTACAAATAAACTAAAAAGTTCAAGTATGTCTCGTTGAACTGGACTGATGTGGGAGTAGACTGGGGGACCAGCAGCACAAAAAGACCTGTCATATGGATGGTTGAAAAAGGCTAATAAAAGCTAACAGAAGATGAACTTGGAGGAGACACCTAGCTACTCATTTAGATACTTTCCATCTTACTTTCAAAGGTTCCTGAACCTGCTATGAAATCAGAAGGAAACTTCTTTGAGGTTGATTTCTTCCTCCAGCGTACAAGAGAGTACCACAGTGAAGCACAGTGATCCACATTGAGTACCATACCACATAGTAAAGCACAGGGATACACAGTGAGTACTGTACTACACAAGTAAAGCACAGGGATCCACAGTGTGCACCGTACCACACAGTGAAGCACAGAAATCCACAGTGAGTACTGTACCACAGAGTGAAGCACAGGGATCAACAGTGAATATCATATCACACAGTGAAGCACAGGGATCAACAGTGAATACCATATCACACAGTGAAGCACAGGGATTCATGCGGCAGACTGTACCACACAGTGAAGCACAGGAATCCTTGTGTAACCCAAACACAAATGTCATATCAACACAAGCTCAACATACACAGAATGCACAAACATAGGATGCAGAACCAAATGAGCCAAACACTGCACCAGATCGCCATTATAAATCACAAAAACAAAACAGGAAATCGCAGGAGCTCATCGCAAAATATCCCCCTAAAATCATTTGAGTCCGAGTGCACAGGAGAGCTGTAGCCTCATTAAAACCAAACAGCATTCAGTGCAAGCTGAACACACACGTCAGATTAACGTTTCATTGCTTTGCAGCCACTCTCTTCCCAGCGACACTCTCTTCCCCACAATTTTCATGTCATCCCTAATTAATATGGCATCCATTCGCCTCACTTCTGAGCCAATGGGAGAGCGGCCTTTGTTTTGGTTATTGCCTTTATCTGTCACTGTAATCTCATTTTCAACAAGCAACTGAAAGCTCCAGTGGAAGAAAACTGAACCGAGTTGCAGGTTTCGGGGCTGCCCTGATACAGATTAGCGCTTATAAAAGTTGAAATAACCAAGTTTCATCTGCAAAATCAGATTTCATTACCGCCTCCCCATCTCACCATAATAAAGTTAGAGCAAAATAAAGGCACTCTTTTATTTACGCAGGACAGGATGGAGGCTACAACAGAGGGGGGGCGGGGAGCCAAAAAAAATGATGGAGCAGGCAAACAGTTGTGTAGTGCTCAACTAGCAACCGGCTACTCCGGTGAGGGAGTGCGCCACGTGACCGGCTCGTGGGGGCCAGCTCGTGGGGGCCAGCTGCGGACACAGCTGCGTTCATTAACTCCACAAAGGCCGGTTTCCCAGGGGGCACCTGGGCGCGAGGGTAACACCTCTCCCTGACCTTCTGGTGGGGCTCTGTTGTTTCAGCTGCCCCAGGGTACAGCGTGCCCCAACCTCTTGCCCCATAGACCCCCTGACCCTCTGGGGTCACATGACAGCGCAGCACTTCCCACACTGAGGATTATGGGATTTCTGAGACTTGGCGGCATTGTTGCTTTTTCATTAGAGGCAGGTCTTGGAGATCAATAAACACGAGGTGATCTTATATTTCATGAAAAACAGGAAGTCTTACGCCATTTACCTCTCAAGCAAATTGAGAGAGAGACTCCCAATACCCATTAAAGTAACATGAAACTAAATAAAGTTTTACTAGAGGATTATGGGTAAATGTGGCCCATTTTAAAAAAATCAAAGGTATTTTTGGGCAGAAAGGTTACTGCCAAGTGAGACATAGAAACTCTGCTGAATATCACATTTGAGCAAGCCAGGTGGTCTACCTCACCGCTGCAGAGATGCAAGCCTGGTGGTCTACAGAGAAGTACAGGTGTTTGAGCAGAGCAGCCTCACTCTGCTTACCATGCAGATATATCACCGGAGGTCCACGGGCCAAATTCTTTCCTGTGTGGGAGGAATTACCCGAAGGAAACTAGGGAGTGCTGAAGGTCAGCACCTGTTGTGAATAATGTCTCAGGCTTTGAAGCTGAGAATCACAGGGAACCGCCGTAAAAACCAAGACTCTGACCTGGGCGTGCCTCTGTTAAAACCAGGACACTTCTTCAGGGTCCTGAAAGACTGTGGTGATGGACCCAGATTACACAGATTACACATCGTCGGCCTGGACCCGGAATGCTGAGCCGGGGGGAGGATTGGTGGTCAGCGGCCATGTCTTGGGGGGGGGGGGGGGTGTCGGGGACAATCGGGGGGGTCAATATGCCATTGACCAAAGTTCATACTCCATCAGTCACATGGGTCCCATTCCTGTTATCTTACTGGATCAGGGCCACGTTGACATCGAGGTGTGGGCTCAACCCAACCACTACAGGGGGGTGTGACGTGGATCAAAGGAACCTCAGATTCCAGCATTTTCTAATGTTGGACTTATTCCACCATAAATACAGAGAGCACCCAGTACCAGGGAATGTCCTGCCCATGTTCTGTGTGTGTGGGAGGGAGTGAGGAAGGGGAGCTGCATTAGCATATATGGGGGTACTGGTTGCCACAGCAACAAAGGATAGCCAAGACAATAGCATGATGGCTCCACTTTCCATGTTCGCATTGCCAGTCAAACACCCGCCTCCACTCCCTTACAATGTGCTACTCGCGTGACACGACCAGCCTCGGCCTTCTCCGCGAGTCACGCTGCCTGTGGTGAAGAGCACTGGCTTCCAAAGACGCTCACTAAAATAACCCTGAATTGCACTAATGTGGGAAAAAAAATCATCATTTCTGCATTTAGCTGGATAGAGGAGATTTCAGTCTTTCAGTCTGCAAAACTCATTGATTCCGTCCATCCATCCATTTTCTGAAACCGCTTAATCCCAACTGCAGTTGCGGGGGGGATTGGAGCCTATCCTGGGAACAATGGGCGCAGGCGGGAAGAAACCCTGGGCAGTCGCCAACACACCACAGGGCACACAAACTCACACGCACACAACCACAGGGCACACACACTCACACGCACACAACCACAGGGCACACAAACTCACACGCACACAACCACAGGGCCGATTTAGACTCAGTTCGGACCGTGGGAGGAAACCGGAAATTCATTGATTCTTCATCCATAAATTTACACCTAGAACTGTCCATCCAAAGAAGAACAAATATATTTTGAAAAATCCAGTAACTGTTGCAACCTGTTCCGGTTACAGGCTGTAGCAGCCCACCAGGAACGGGAGGTGAGAACTTTAGCAGTCATCTGATGAACGCTGATGCAGACTGAACACAAAATTAAGAAAAATTGACTGAGGTTGAGCTAGCACAGTGGCTTAGGGACAGAACCTAGGCTTCACACTTGGCATCCCATCTAAGGTGCACTTCAGCGCTGCACCATCTGAGTATTGGAATAAGGGACCCTGCCTATAATTATAATAAGTGTGTGGAAGATGGATCGGCGACCTATAGTTCCTCCTTGATGCCCCTCCATTCAGTCAGAAGGACCGAACTTCCAGTTACAGGCTGCAGCAGCCCACCAGGAACGGGAGGTGAGAACTTTTGCACGTCAACACCAAAGAGGCTGGACTCACTCTCCGCAGCGGCGGCGAACAGCAGCCAGACGAGGGAGTGCTACCTCTCGGCCGAGAACAGACCACCATCTGTGCATTAATCATTCAATTATCACTCCGGCAGGGAAACGGACAGGCTGCCAGATCCGTACAGAACTTTGCCTCAGTCGGCTAATCCAATAATCTGCAGGAAGAGGTCAGAGATCTGCTCCGATTGGACGGCCTGCCAGTCTGATGACGAGGCACTTTACTTCAGTAATGGCCTTAATTGGGTTCATGTGGGGGATCTGACTTCCGCGGGGCCTTGTGCTGTGCCCCCCCCTCCCCATCAGCTCTGGGGCCAACTCCACCACACCCCAGTGACCCTATTACCTCAGGAGGCCTGACGGCCTTAAAGCCTGGCAGTCTCTTCCCAGAAGAAAGGCAGCCGTGCCAGCATGCCAACACAAAACCGTCTGAGGAGACATGGAAATAAAAGAGGAACAACAAGCGAAGGAGCTGGGACCTACAGGGGGTTTATGAGAACATCAGCGACAAAAACGCGTTTCTTAAGTGGGAATATATTAAGCAGCACGGGGCCGTGTTGATGCTGCAGGGAGAGGAATATCAGAGGAGGCCTGTTTGATCCCAGATGGTGAGGAGGTTTATAACGGGAGGGGGGATCTTCATGACACAGCCACAGCCCACCCGTCTCCCCTCACGCCGGACGGAGATGCCGTCAAACCCGCCGCCTCTCCCACATCTGTGAAGGCAGTAATGCGAGAAAACACAGAGAGCTATTAAACCCACCGATGTTTGCTTAGTCGCGGGAAGGGGCGGGGCCAAGCAGGCACCAGATGGAGACACTATATATCCCAACACATCTGCTTTCGGCGACTTTCCCGCTTCAACCCAGAGTTCGCCTCCACCACGGGCCCAGCAGGCAGGCGACCTCCCACACGTCTCTCGGTGCGACGTCCTTCCGGGACTCCCGACCCATGTGGGTATTGGGTTATGGCCCAGTGTCCATCTCCGCACGGTGCCCGAGAACACTCCACATTTAAGGGTGAGTTTGAAAAGAGGATTACTCTGGGCTGCGCACCCGCCCATGCTAACCCTGTCCCTACGGGGTGCTAGCTGGTTTAACTGGGCAGAAAGGTGTATTAACCTGGTGAGTCATCGTGGTGTCCTGTCACTGTCACCTAGGGCATGACGGGAAGAAGGACCATCGCTAAGACAGGGTGTCAGTGTGAGTACGAAGACAGAGGGCAATTAGAGACGGGTTTGGCAGCGTGGGGGGTGTGGGGGGCGTTAGCCCTGTGTGACCTGACTTCCTGTGCAGATAGACCCTCGACCCTAATTATGGCCGGTCAGGGTGGGTGTGGCCCCCCAAGGGAACACAGGGCTGTTTTAAGGGGATTCCTATGACTGTGGTCCCCCGGGTCCCTGTAGCATTATAGCATATGTCACCCCCCCCCCCCACCACAATCCCCCAACTGTGGCCAGAGAAAGAGCCACTTTAGCTCAGCTCACCAGGGTGACCAAACCATCACACAATGAACGCCTATTCTCACCAAAGCCTCTCTGCGGAGACGCCAGTTGCTCCCCCACCGTGACCGATCTAATCCAGCTGTCCTGTGTTCCTCTCCTTCCCTTTAGATTGAAACTAGACAGGTACAGCAGAAATGAAGCATTATTTAAATTCTTTAAGTGGGACACAGAGAGCCTAGAAAGGATCTGGGATGCGGCACTTTCCGGCAGACAGGAGACAGCTGCTTGTCAACAAGGCAAACTTCCTGAGCACTGAGTGCGGGCGGCCTGGTGATCTGTGAGCGGGTGATGGCGGCGGATTGGGTGACACCCCACGGCGGGAGGTTAAAGGCATTATGGGAAAACTGGGGCCATCCATCTCAATGAGCGGGTTTAAGTGTCTGCGCTCCGCTCTGTGTTCAGTGCAGCTGGGAGCTCGGATGCATATTAAGCATTTTTCCTGGTGCCGCTTTGCCTTAAAGCCTCTCTACTGCTGGGGGGGTGGGGGGGAAGGTAGCCCTAACAACACACAGAGACAACCCCGACAGCTGGGGAAGCGACTGTGACAGAAAGCTCTACATCAGGGCTGTCAAACTCAATTTTTGGCAGACTGGATGCCTGCTGATTTCCCATCCAGCCTATTCCCCGGGCCTAATTGGGCCAATTAGTCAATTAATTGTCTTCACTATTTATAATGGCGCACTGCCTCCAGAATACGGCACCGGAGGAAGAACTTCTGAAAGGTAAGAATGGCAGGGTTAATTAACCAATTAAGGAAGCACGTCAGAGTAAGAACCTGCATGCACGCGGTCTGCTGGGAACGTTCCCAGTCGATATCCCAGGTGAACAGACTGACCTGAATTTCGGCAAGTCCGTCGATTAATCACTGGCTGATTGAGCGGTCGGCTCGCGCTGCTCCTGTTGGTTATCAGCGCGCAGCGTGAGGATATCGAACAGCAGCCCGTGCCGGAGAGATGAGGGAGCCTTCGCCAAGAACGTACGCCTCGGCGTTGCCATGGAGAAGTACGGCTAGGCAGGGAATGCTGGGAGAGGCGGTCAGGGGAGGGCGTTGGAACTCGAGTTTGGGGGAAGAGGAGGTCAGGTAGGAAGTGGGGGGTTCAGAGGGGGCAGGAATGGATTTAGGGAGAAGAACCCAGGAGTCTTTGAGGAAGCTGACCAGGAAGGGGAAGAAACATGCTGATTATCTGCTCATGTTAAACAGCGTTTCTGTTGGTATCCTGGCTTCAGGTCAGGGTATTACAGCACTGAGGCGGGGCACCTGAGGGGGGGTCTGAACCCGCATGGCCTCACACCCGCTCACACACACACATGCACGCACACACACACACACATTCATACACACACATGCACGCACACACACACACACTCATACACACACAGGCACACACACACACACACACACACGAAGACACAGACGCATAACCCCTACCCAGCCCATAACCATAACCATAAGTAACCAAACAAAATAAAAGAGTTTTTGCATTTTTAGTTTTTTCATAGCAGTCACCGATTTTTATAAAATAGAGTTTTTCCTTATGGGGACCAAGAAACCGGTCCCCATAAGGGAAAAAAAACGGATATTTATCACATTATGGGGACATTGTGTCCCCATAAGAATAGGAAAACCCGCTCGCACACAAACACACACACACACACACACACTCGTTACTTCTCTGCTCCTGGCCTCTGCACCGTCCCTGTGCTGCTGACTGAGTCCAGCTCAGACTCATGATGGGAACTCGACTCGACACCCCGCTATGGCGTCGCAGCCAGAGGCAGCATGAACACGCTTGTAAGCGCTCTGCGGACACTGCTTAGTTGACAAGCACCTGCATATTTAAGCCCGTACCATTGGTACCTTCTGCCACTGCACGTATCAATGTGGGGGATGTGGGGGGGGGGGCAGCATGGGGGGTCTCTCTGAGGGACATCAAGTTCACATAGAGACTGCGTTACCCAGGTACCAAGAACTCAGCAAACGGCGGATCAATGTTAGTCAGCGATGTCTGGCAATTATCCACCTGCCGGCGACTCGCAAGCAGGAAGTGGCGAGTGTTTACGCAGGAGTCGAATGGACGGTGCAAGACACGCTAAAGGAACAAAAACAAACCTTTCGGAAGAGATTTAATGGGAAAGGCTTTGGCTGCCATGTTCAACAGAGCTGGGGGGGGGGGTCAGCGGACCGCGGAAGCTCACTGGCATAATGCACTGAGCTGGAGGTCTAGGGGTCCACAGTGCAATTTGGCCAGTCAGCCTTCTCAGGCAGGCTAAGGGTGCTGCTCGAACCCATGACCATGCTGCCGAGTCAGTACGCAGTCTGCAGCCCATGCAGGGGTCTGACACCGGGAGACTCCTCCCCCTTGTGGATGGATTGTTACCCCTTCCCGTGACCTAATAGATCCCGCCTTTCCATAAGCCCTTGGGAGGTATTTCAGCGGGAGCGTGCATTTCCCCCGGAGCTAATGGCCGGAGAAAACCATTACACAGCTCGTCGAGCGAGCAGCGGCACAGGGCCGAGAGCGGCGATTTGGCCCTTAATCTCCTCCTTCCCCGGCCCCCTCCTTAACGACGCCTCGCCCACTGAGGGTGGGGCTGCAGGCAGACCCTGGCAAGCGCAGCTATCTCTGCGTAGCCCACAACCTGTCACATGGGTCCAGGTACGTTAATTGTACCCGGGGCCGCATCGGGTCATGGAGCAGAGAGGCAGTCTGGAACGCATCACCCCGCAGGTGGTATGTAAAGAGCCGTGTCTCTCCGCGGGATCTGCCTCAGCATTAACTCAGCTCCTGATGAACGGTCCACATTAATCCACTGCAAACGGAGCTGGCGAGTCCAGGCGAGTGGCTCGAGATTATGCAAAGCCCCCCAGAATCATAGCCCGAGTGTCTGGCTGGGGAACTCCACAGGGCACCTGACTGCAGACCCACCTTCATCAGCTTCGATATTCTTGTGAGTCACAGTCAAGGGTGAGAAATGTGTTATTTAATGACGTGTGAGGATGCTGTTTGCTGGAGGCAGGATTCCGATGGGGAAAATCGCGGCAGGCTGCCCAATAAACACTCGAACGGCTCGATTGTCTTGGCACGTTCATCTGCATACCCAGCCACCCTCTCCTCCCCCACCGCTGGACGACGACTCTGCACGGACTGGGTGAGGGGCTCCGTGGGCTTCACACAGTCCCTGGCAACGGAGATCCCCCCCTCCCCCCCACGCCCCCACACTAAAAACAACAGGCGTGCCAAGCAGGCTATCTGAGGCAGATGGGGGGAGATGTCTCTCATACACACGTTCACATTTCTGTCTTCATGACGACTTTGCGCTGTCTTTCAATTAGTGCTTCATAACGCAGAAGCTGATAAACGAAAAATATTCACAGCTTTCAGTTTCTGGGAAAAAATGTCAAAGAAAAATATTGCAGAGGACATGGTCCACACAGTCTGTTTTTCGCATCTCTTTTTTTCTTAACTATCACTATGTGCACATCATCACAAAAACAGTGAACGCTACAAGGTAGCGACACACACACAAACACAAACAAACACACACAAACACACACATTTGTATTAAAATCTTTGTCAATCTTCATCCATTCATTTCTATGGAAAACATCCTAATCCCAACAATTGTACCTTTATACCCCTACAGCCCTAACCTTAACCAATCAAAATGCAAGACTTTTGGCATTTTTAGTTTTTTGATTGTATTCACAGATTTTTATAAAATTGAGTTTTCCCTTGTGGAGACCACAATAATGGCCCCCACAACATCAAAACAACAGTTTTTTGTCATATTTTGGGGACATTTGGTATGTGATCTATGTATGACCCACACACACACACAGAAGAGGCCCCTCGTCAGCTGATAGACCCTGAAGTGTACGAGTTCATGGATTATAACATTAAACATCATAACAAACACTAAACAGGCCTCCATGCGGCGCCAAGGGTTCTGTCACCAAGTGAGAGCGTGATGTTGCCAAGAACAAGGGACTGAGGAGAGAGAAGAGGGCGGGGCTCAGAGGAGCTCTGCCGTTTAATTAAGAGAAGGGTGGGGGAGAGAAGGGTGGGGGACCGCAGCGCGTTAAATGCCCTGGCGGCATTCCCAGGCAGACAGGCTTAATGCTGGAGCAGGGGCTGCAGTTTGGCGGATAGGCAGTCAGTCACTGCGCCTAGCAGCCAGTGAGCAGCCAGTGAGCAGTCCATGTGTAGCCTGCGAGCGGCCACTAAGCAGTGAGCAGCCTGTTAGCAGCAGCCAGTGTGCAGATCATGAGCAGCCCATGTGTAGTCCATAAGTAGCTCAGGAGCAGTGAGCAGCCTCCAAGCAGCCAGAGAGCAGAAAGTGAGCAGTGAGCAGCCAGTGAGCAGCAGCCCATGAGCAGCCAGTGAACAGCAGTCCATCAGCAGCCAGAGAGTAGCCAGTGTGCAGATCATGAGCAGCCCATGTGTAGTCCATAAATAGCTCAGGAGCAGTGAGCAGCCTCCAAGCAGCCAGAGAGCAGAAAGTGAGCAGTGAGCAGCCAGTGAGGAGCTGGAGAGCATCACCTCCCGTGATGTCCTGAGAAAGGCAGCACTCCTAATGTGGCTACGCCTTACATCGTCCTGCAGATTCTGCAAAGGTCTGTCGCCAGACAGACTCGGGCTCTAAATCATAGCAGACCAATGAGAATGAACAGCCTGAAGGTCAGATGAAGGCCAGTCAGGTGGGCTGGAAGAGAATCAGCCGTGTCATCTAAATGCAGCACTTCACAGATACCCCTGAGTGGGCCGCGTACACCTTGTGAGAAAGTTAAGGGGGGCGGGGACTGTGATACCCGCACTTACGACATCGCACACGTCAGAAGCTATGAAGGACAGTATAAGGTATATTCCCGACTGGCCCTACATGCAGATACACCTCGATCGTGACAAGGGGGGTTAAAATTAGGGACCAGAACCCGCTCAAGGAAAAAAAGCCCCCTCCTTACAGCACCCACCTCTCACTTTCCTCCCCCAGGCAGAGCCACACAGAACCCGGGCAAGGCTTCCCGTCGTCACATGTCCTTTGATTTTTATCTTTTCAAGACTCCAGATTGTGTCTTTGCTGCAGCTCAGCAGAGAGAAGTGAAGCTGTCGGCCTGTTTATCCTGGAGCCCCCACAGAAACGGAAGGTACGGCTTAATCTGAAATGTCACACGCTCACAAACAAAACCGAACTAATTAGGAGCTGCAGGCTGATGTATCACACACCCCAGCATTCCGGCAATTAACTTCGACGAAGGTGAGAAAAAAAAAAAAGAACCACAAAACAGGAAAGACTGGTGTCCTTACAAATGAAGGCACTGTCAGTTCCTAAAAAGCCCATGTTACTTAAATTTCATTGTATTTAAACAGCTAACCGAAAACAACTTGAAATGTCTCCTCGAGTCGGCCCTCAGAATGAAATGCTCCATTCACACAGTCCACTCTCATGTGCTAATGGGCTAACGCTAAAGTCTCAGGAATGCAAATCAAACAAATATATAAATAACCAGAACATTTTCAGGTCAGTGCCATTCACAGTTACCCCCCCCCCCCTTAAGAAGGGCAGGAAAAGAAGAAGAAAAGAAACTTTCCCAGGAGTTTATCATCCTTTGTTCTGATAATCCATGGCAGGAACTTTAAAGGGGATGTTCGGGATGAAAGCTGTTTCTCTGAGTGACTCTGCCTCAGAGAAATTATCTGCCTTCACTGTAGTGCCCAGCCCTGCCAACACAGCCACACCGACCCTTTATCAGCTTGAGGACTTTCAAGGACAACTGGCAGCTCTCTCAAAGTCTTAAGTACAGGAATCCTCCACTGGACAGGTAGGTGAAGGTAATTTCAGTGCACTGTCCTTCACACCAGACCCATATAACAATAGTAGTCTGTGTTCTGCTCAGTTAGAACGGCCCTTTTCTCCAGAAGGATAGTTCATCTCGCTCAGTTTATCAAGCACTGGTACACTGGGGTTACCTCGCTGCCCCTGGTCCCGTGTGGCTGTGGGTGGGTGGGGGTGGGATTTCCATGTTCTCCTCCTTGTTTCGCTGGTTCCCTCACGGGATTCTAATTTCCCCCTGCAGTCTACAGACATGCAGCTAGGCCAGGAACATAGCACCCCGAACCCAGGACTGGGCAAGGGATTTCAGGAGATGGACAGGTGGACGACCCAGGACTGTTTTCATGGACAGAAAACACCCCAGCAGGAAGACAGTGAGGAGGAAGAGCACCCTCGCTTTAAACATTAAACAATCCGCCACTCCACCGAGACGGAGCGCGGGTATTTACTGAAGACGTGACGCTTTGAGACGCTCTCCTCAACCTGCCACGGGCCAGCCGCTAATATAAATATTAAACAGGAAGCATATTTAAAAAAATCAATTCCCAAATGGACACATTATCCCCGTAACGGAGTCTGGAGGGTGTAATTACAAAGGGCCCTTTCAGGGCTGCGGCACTGAGCATGCTCAGATAGCGGCGTTTGGCGGCGCTGTAATCGGCAGCGTGACGTTACGCGGCATTAGCACTCGCTGTGAGGAACCTTCTGCTTGAGGAGGGCACTCTCCACATGTCCTCGGTGCTGCTCTTGGGATTTTTTTTTAGCCAACATCAGAAAACCTACAAAAGCATGAAAACAGTCCCGGATTTTGAAACTATGTGACAGAAACCGCCCAAGTTGCCCGACTTTAACCCACAAACTCAGGGCCGGTAAGTAATAACTTCAGTTATTACATCTTCACCAAAGAGTCAGTCGGGCTGGCGTCCAGGTGCATTTTGGGTAGGGGGTATGGAAATCCCCGGGGCTTCCCAGTGAACTCCAGCCGTTTCCTGCTCATTAGTTAGCTGGACAGGGCCGCGCCTTTGATGTCATAATGCCCCAGCACGGTGTGTTAAACCTCCCCCCCCCCCATGCCAGACCAGCCTCCGGTCCCTCATGTCCCAGAGCTCGTTTGGCTGCTCCTCTGTAGTGTCGTGGGGGGGTCAGCAGCCCCCCCGACCTCGGGGTGTCCATCTCTTACCATGCTCTTGGACCTGCTGATATACATATCAACAGCTTCCTGTGAGACCAAGGTGCTACGCTGTTAATTACCCCCCCCTACCACACTCGGGACCTGGGACATCGCCCAAGCTAAGTGCTCTGAAACATCAAATCAATGACAGGGGGAAGGCACTCAAACGGGGAACAATTCCGTACTGCTGTCCCAGAAAGACCCCCAACGACCTGAGATGGTGGAGGTCTAGTTTCACTGTGTGCAGGAAGAACGTCCTCATTTTGCTTTATTATATTTACATGCAAGGTCTTTGTGCCTCTAAAGTAAAACAGGAAGAAAAACCTGGTAAAATGTGGTAAAAACCTGCTTTGTCGAGAAACACACACAGCCACAGGACCGCCTTATGCCCGCCGAGGACATGGGCACGGACAGGGTGACGTGGGAAGAGGCTGATGGAACGACGCCGCCCTTCATGCGTGTTTCTGTGTGTGTGGCCTCCTGCTGCCACCCCCCCCCCCAACCAGACGCCTCCCTAATCAGCCTCACTGCAGCGTGAGGGGAACAGTGTTGCCCCCGTCAGCTCTCATCACCGGCGGCATTAACATGCCGTTCTCTTGTGCCCCCCTGCCAACTTGACGCAGCTGGGCCCATCTGCGCAGCCCCACGCAGCTCGGGCAGACTGAGCTCCGGCCCCGGGTCAGAAGGCCAGTGTCCGAGGCCCAGGAAGGCCCTGGGGTCACAGAATTAGCAGATTGCCAGCTGAGGGCAAAACATCCAGCTCCGTCATGCAGCCCAAGCTTTTGTTCGAATGTAAACAGTGTTGATCCCGCTGGGGTGAACGGGGGGGACGTGATGCCAGGGAGGTGGGGGATGGGGGGGCTCATACTCATCTGCCAGCTCCATGAAGGAATCAGAAAGTTAGCACTGCGATAACGAGCTCAGACTAGTTATGGGGAGACCCAGCCCGGTCTGCGAAGAGACGGCTTTTAGAACCCTGGGTGACAGCCTTCGGTTCTCCTAGGCCTGCCGGGGACTTCATTTTGGGCCCCTTCTGGGAGCCCCTCCCCCAGGTTTGCCGAAATCTGTCGAGTTATTTTTAAAACTGGGGGGGGGGGGGTTTAACAGGTTAACCCAGCTCTCCGATAATTCACCGACATAACCCATCATGCATCAGCAGCATTTAGGTCAGGGATCATTTAAAAACAGACTGAAAGATAGAAAGATTTTTTAGGCAAGCATTTCGGTTGTAGGGATCGCAGTGGATTTACTTCTATTGTGAAAAGCCCTATAAAAACACAGGTGTCCAGCAGCCTCCCAAGGCACACTGGGAAACTCGCGAAGCCAGCGGCGGCGATGACCTGTGCTTCCGCTGCTTTCCACGCGGCAGAAGTGTGAGTTACGGGATTTTGAAAAGCAAGAAAAGCACAAGAGAGAGGCCGCCGACGAGGTCACTTCCTCCCGGCGCCTGCTGATGAAATGACCTATAAAGAGATGGGCGGCCATTCCAGCCCCCCCCCCCCTCCCCGCCGAGTACTTGGGGGGGGGCATAACTCCTCAGAGGGGGCAACACACCCAGAGAAGCAGGCCAGTGCGTATGGTGGGAACCTCAGCCACCTCTTTCAGGTTCAGATGCGTGATTGTAGGGGGCCAAAAAGCTTTCTGTCCCACACCGAATGGGCGATCGCGTTGTTGGCGGATGAGCCAACAGCACAAAACAAAAAGCCAGCTGGAAATACGAAATTGGGGGGGGGGGGTATGCTTCACTACCTGGGGCCAAGCAGCAGAGGCCCGGCTGAAAGCAAGCCCCCCCTCTGAACTTCCCCATCAGATTAAATCAGATGTGGGTAATTTCCCTCGTATCGCCCCAGCTGGCACTCAGACTGCCTGGCGGTCTGTGATGAGGGGGCCACAAACGACCCTGGGGTATTGGGCCCTGATCCATAATGTCTTTGGTGAGACCCACAGCAGCGATGAGGAACACCCCCGCAGGACACGCTGAGGTCACTGGGAGGTCCAGGCCATCCACAGCACAGAAGCTGTGTTTTATAAAATAGCCCCCCCCCCCAAAGCTCTGTAGTTGTTACTACAAGCTTTTAACAGCATGTGGGCCCAAATACACACCCACATGGTGATCTGAGCACTGAGACACCCCCAAACAATCCGACAGGTGAGACAATAATGTGTCCGACGCTCTTAACGAAAACACGTACAAAACTGTCTGATTTCTCTTCGACATAAGAGACCCAGAAATCACCTGGTACTGGCATGCAAACGTGGGTCAGGAGGGGAGCAAACCAGTGAGAAGCTGCACCCAGGTCCCCGCTAAGCGTGCATGATGCCCCCATGCGATGCAGTTTCTGTGGGCGCCCCCCCCCGCCTTTGCACAGGGCCTAACTGCCTGACGCTGACATCCTGAGCTCACCCAACTCTCCCTCCACAGAACTATCCCCATTTCATCAGGCCCAAACTAAAACTTTAATCAAACTCATACCATGCATGTGACTAGCTGAAGTTGACCCTCGTCACTGGCGACTGGCCAGGGCTGGCCTGCTGGGATCCGCCCACTTTGCTCCAGCGGTGAGCTTGTCACCACAAACAGCTCAGTGTGTCACACTTACAAAGAGAGAAGAGCTCTGGTGATCAGGAACACGTCCGACGTGTCGTCCCCATGGTTTGTACGGAGCACAGTGTGAGCTGGTCCTCTCCATGCCTCCAGGATCGTCCTACAAAGCCAGGCTACGCTAAGACACCTCCAGCACATCGTCCCAGTGACATCACCCTCTCTCGTAATTTCATACCGATGGTTTGAATATTCTTATCCAAGGTGGATCCGCTCACAACCGCTTTCCAATCTTCACAAGCCAACCCAAATGCGTCTTATATTACTTGGCGGGCAGCTGCAGGTACGCCGAAGATGTCTTCAAACGTAAAACAACATCCAGGTCAAATCTGCCCTCCGCATATCCCTGTTCAAACATCCCTGGCTGTAGCGGGAATCCCACACATTCCACGTAGAGGCAGAGCGCATGGATGCGGGTTTGGCGGGGCGGCGGCTCGCGGTACCGCACACTTCCCTCTGTTCTGACCTTTTTTGAGACACCTACACATACTGATGGGTGTTGTGGTGATGGGACCCCCAGCCTGAGAAGATCCACTTTCCACCTTCACCTTGGTGCTTAAGCGACTGACCAGTCAGGAGGCGTGTGTGTGTGGGGGGGGGTCGCACAGGGACAGGCTACCTGGACAGACTTTGGGTCCGATGACTTCCTAATGGTCGGCGTGACACTGACAGCACCCCAGCAGAAACAGCCCATGCCTGCCTGAGACATGCAGAGGTGCTTCTCTGGGCAGGACAGCGAGCAGGGCGATGTTGAGGGGGGGGCCTGCAGGAATAGGCTCGGCTAGGGGGTGGGAGTTGAGAGGGTTAAAAGTTGGGCGGCGGGGGGTGGGGGGGGGGGGTTTGGGGGGATTAAGGAAATAGCTTGGTGGTCTGGCATCAGGAGGAGGGAAAAACACACCAAAGAGGCTTTAGACCACAAAAGGGGGCACCAGGCTTTCAGGGAAATGCTGAAATAACTATCATGAAGCCCAGGTGAGCCGCATGGACGAGCTCGTCACCTGATTGGCCCTCTGTCTCGCATGTGTGTAACTTGCATTTTTTACTAATCTGTACAAAGACAGTAATCTGTGGATGGAAAAAGCTACGATTAGCCGTCGATAACGCTAATCTCCGCGGACCCGGGCCGGTCCGGGCCTCACAGGGCGGTGCCGCTGGGGTCGGCGGCCCTCTGCTGAGTTAAGCTGCTTTCTGCCCCCCCAGGGAGGCTGGAGCGTCCCGCTGGAGTGGTCTGCGAGTCGAGAGAGATGGCGTGACCCGCGTCGCATCGTGACAATTTAATAGCCCCCCCCCCCCAATGCCTGAGGCATGTGCTAATTCCGGAATGCTCCGCGATTTATTCATAAATTGAATTAGGCAAACGTGAAATGACAAGCTTCCCCCGCCTTCGATTTATTTTTGTTAACGTAGAAATAAACATCCCGGTTCCCAGACATCACACACACGCAACCAGCCCCCCCCCCCCGGCTGAGGGCAGGGCACCCGGACAGCGGTTAGGGGCGGAGTCTATAGTGGCACTTTGATTCTTTTGTTTACAGCGTGTTGTTTAGATGACGCTCTCATTCAAGCAGGCTTTTTTTTAAACAGCTGGATCATTTTCCTGGGGTGTTTGAAACTGAAGATGACTGCAGTGAAGGGGGGGTCCTCACAGAGTTAACCGTGAGGCTTCAGCTCAGGGCACGTGGTCTTCAGCGCAGACAAGACCGCCTTTGTGCTATAGCACGGTCACAGCGAGAAGGCCGCGGTCAGAGCCCAGAAATGCAGTTTCTTCATCAATTACCCGTTTCTGGGGTGAGTATGGGTTGGCAGCTGGGCCACCATAAACGGACCGTGGGAGGGGGGTGACCCCCCCCAAAAAAAAACCAGAGGAGGACAGAGGAGGCTCTCACTGCATTCAGGGGCTGGATGAGCTGGTAGCTGCAGCGCCAGGACGTCTTGCCAATCGGCGACGGTTTTGGTAAACAGGGTTCGTCAGCTCCAGCCACGGGCGCCGGTCCGCGGCCGTCAGAGGGAACGCGGAGAAGCTGACCACGGATGTTGAGTCACCCAGGGGTGCCACGTGGAACTGCAGTGCCGACACCCAGCGAATGTTTCACTTCTCCTTTTATGTCCAAACATGTCACCTTGTGACTGACCCCCCCCCCCCCCCAGACAAGGTCGTGCTGCTCCACAGAGACAGGGAGGTATATAAGCGCCAAATGGTCGCCAAGCCACCCCAACATGGCCCCCGGCGTTCACGCCCATCTCGGCATGTCGCACAGCGTTGATCCGTGGCGGGTAGGGCCCCCCCCTCCCTGCTGGCCCTACATCTGGCTTCCATTCTGTGCCCTCGCAGAAAATCGGGGGGGGGGGGGGAGATGCTGCCGAACCTCTGTGGGATGTTTGGCGAAGATTACATCATAAACACTTTCACACATATCTCAAGTTCCAGAAACTTCTACTGTTTACATTTCGTCCTCGGCAGAGCTGTATAGTATATCAAAAGGACCACATGTTTTGCAGACGGTGCTCGGGACCGTGAAGCTAAAAAGCTAAGAAGGAGGGAGAGCAGTTGGCGAGATAAGGGGGGGGTGCAGATTGACGGCAGGCTCACTGGAAGCCACGCCCCGTAAACACCCCCCCTTCCTAAATGGCGCCCACCATGATTACACGCTGTTTAAATACGGCCACTGCTTTCACATTCATTTCCTAATAAAGTTACTTAAGGCCTCAAGTGGATTTTATCCAAAAACATTCTATCCAAACAGCAGGCAGGAGCCAGGTTAGACTGTGAATTGTGTAGTGAGGTGCTTTTGAATTCAAAATCAGGAATAACACCTGAGCTGATGTCATTAAATGCAGATGCAGATATAATTAGTGCCTTTGCAGTTACTGTACTTAGCGCAGTGCTTCAGTGGGTACTGTAGCACTGTGGCTGCACACTTCCAGGGTTGTGGGTTTGAGTCCCACACCTGGTGCCGTGTGTGGAGTTTGCATGTTCTCCATGTTCGTCGTGTGCCTCCCCGCCCAGTGCCCTGTCCTTCCTGGCATGGATGCCAGGCTCAACGTAACCCTGCTCTGGATCAGTATTATGGAAGACTGACGGATTTGTCTTTAAGCTGCAACACAGCAAGCTTCTCGTGATCCACTTGGTCAGTGGACTTGTTTTTTTTCTCAGATACTGGACCGCTCTTACCTCCACCTCGTAGATGTCGGTCTCAGAACCTCCACTTTGGCCGGGGAAATGCTTTCATTTAGGACATGAACTGTAATGCAAGAATCAAAACAGGAACTCCCCGATGCACAGATCTGCCCACAGCTCATAAAAGGCAAAGATTGGACAGCCATAGTGCTGTCAGAGGTCCTCTACCTCTAAATCTTGCCTCTTATTGTACCCATGGCGCCAAAGGCCCCCAAAGCCCCAGAAGTTCAAACAGACATAGCTGGCCAGGGTGATGCCTGACTCTGCCAAAACGCTGTTACTCAGAGCCAAACAATGAATCGGCCTCCTCAGCCCTCAGCGGCACAGACACAAACACCAGAGAAATCACAAAAAGATGGAAACATCCAACTACGAAAACATTTACTTAAAAGGAAGTTTCAACATCGTCAGAAATGTATTGTTATGTCGCGCCAGATTAGAGAGTTATTCATAGTGCCAAGCAGAGTTTAATGCGCAGAGATAAATCAGTGGACAGGCCTGGCTGCCGTTGTAACCGTTAAATATTTAATGAAGGAAAATGTGGCAAAAAAAATGGGAAAATAGAAGTTGGGTCAGGAGGAAGGCTTTTTTCGGGACAGCAGGCCGGGCAGTTACCGTGGCTCATGCCGGAATGTTCCGGAAAAGGGGCATGCAGATAGAGCTAGCACCTCTCCTGTGGAAACACCCTCTACCCAGACTGAGGTTAGTGCCCACCCCCAACCCCCTCCACAGAGCGAACCATGGATTACCTGCCTGTAAAAGAGAAACCACCGTCGCAGTGTTTAAACCCCCCCGGAGCACTGCCCCATCTGACGGTATGATAGGTGGCAGATTCCTCACCCCCTCATCCACACACCCCAGTGTCGCCACACATAAACAAACGACGTCCTTACTTAACGATTCAGCTCATTATCTTCTGCATGCCTTCGCTGACTAGTTTTAATCAGCTTCTCGGCGCGTCTGCGGCTGTCGGTGTTTCCTCTGCAGAGCCCGAATGGGAGACCCCACACTCTGTTCGTGGGTGTGCGCGCGTACGCCGGTGCCTTCGGAGCGCCGGAAACCGCATATCCAAAATCTAGCATAATTCAGGCAAATGCCTTAAGGTCAGTTCATTACCGCTGATGTTTTCATAAGCTAATCAGTTGGAAAATGGAAATATGCAAATATAGCCTCTGAGCGTCTCAACCTATTGTTGGGGTCTCCTTTGCCATCGATTCCCCTGGGAGATACGCGTTTGTGTCGAGTGAAAAAGAGTAACGGTCTAAATGTCACCATTATAAAGGGTTTCATAAACACAATAGCCAAAAGATGGCCTCTTCTAGTTAAAGTGTAATATGCACTAAAGCAGTTATGCTGTGGGGAATAATCGCCCCATGCAGATTAGGAGGGAACAATGTTCAGCACCCAGCTGGCTTGGTGTGGGGGGGCGTGGGGGGTGTAGGGAGGCAAAACATGCGACGTGTCTACTGTCTGAGGGCAAGGATCCACACAGCTGTTATCTGCTCATCTAAATGCCACATTTACAGCAAAATAAAGCCTGAAAGCCGCCTTCTCTGAGCACAGACACAGCGGAACACAGACACAGCAGAACACACACATACAGACAGACACAGCAGAACACACAGACAGACAGACACAGCAGAACACAGACAGACACACAGACAGATAGACAGACAGCGGTATATACAAACACAGCAGGACACCCCCCATACTTGGAAACCTGTGAGAGATGGAGTCACAGACCACCACAGTTAATGACGTAATCATGCTGTGTTGTATTATTAGCATCACCATGACGATTTATGTAGTGCCTCTTATGCTTGTTCTATTTATTGTATGCTTGCAATTCCTTTCAGGATCAATATTATTTTTTCTTTCTTTCTTTCTTTCTTTCTTTCTTTCTTTCTTTCCTTCCTTCCTTCCTTCCTTCCTCGTCTCCCTCCCTCCTCCCTTTTCTTTCACTGAAGCCATGTTTGATCGGCACGGGGGAAAAGGCCGGTCGGTGCTGGTGCTCAGGCGTAGCTGACGACGTCACACAGGAAGTGACACAGTACTGGGGAGGTCGGAGGTGAAAGGTCATACTCACCCAGTGGGGTTTGTAGTCACGGGCTGCATTCTGCGCCTCTGGGTCCACGCAGGCTGCCGTGGCACCGTCTCACTGGGCCTGCTGCCGGTCCCGCTTCACCCGCTGGATCCGGTCCAGGCCGCTGCGGACCCGAGCGCACAGAGATTCAGGGGGATACAGAGAGGAGGAGACGGGTCCCACCTGACCGCCCACACCCAGACGAGCTTAGGCCAGCAGCTGGGGCCTTACAGCACCATCTGCGCCATCAACAACCATGGGGGCTGCTGGGGGGGGGGGGGGGGGGGGCAGGGCATGCAGGTTGACTTTCTGCATGTGACATGCTCTTCCCCACCCAGACACTAGCAGGTGATCCTTCTCGCCAGGCACAGATGTGGCGGACCCCTTCCTGCCCGTAATACATACGGGCCCCTTCCTGCCCGTATCACGTACGGGCCCCTTCCTGCCCGTATCACGTACGGGCCCCTTCCTGCCCGTATCACGTACGGGCCCCTTCCTGCCCGTATCACGTACGGGCCCCTTCCTGCCCGTATCCTGCCCTGATCCTGCCATCAGGGGGCTTTACCCACTGGGGGAGCGCTGCCACAGCATCTTCATTTCCTCAACGTGACAGCTTCTTTCCATGCAAGGTGCCATGCCCTCCCCCCCCCGAGAACCAAACCTGCGCAGAGTTTGCCAGTAATTCTGTAATCGCAGAGAATCTAGAGACTGGCGGGGGTGTTAGAATGGGAGTGGGGGGCTCTGACAGCGGCCTGGGTGGGCTGCCTCGTCTCCAAGATCCTTGCTTGCCTCAAACCGGTGCGGCTTGATCCGGTCAGGAACACAGGTCGCCTTCTTCCCAGTCTATATACATACGACTCCTACACACTGCGCAGGCCCTCAGACTGAAACAAACTCAAGCCGCAGGTGACAGAAAATGGATATGTGTGTGTGTGTGTATATATATATATATATAAAGACTGTAGGACAACAAGACGCTTAATAACGTGAGACTATTAGGTGGGTCATGATGAACCTCGTCTAATGGTTCCGGCTGGAGATGGACACTGGACCGGGTCAACGCAGATCTCAGGAACCCGTTCTGGATCAGATCTCAGGGCCAGTGAGGTCTCTGTGACATGGCTCGCCAGAGAACTCACAGTATAAGGCGATGTCCCAGAGTAGCCCCCCACAGCCAATACTTTAAAACAAAAGAAAATGTGTTGTATCTCAGGAATTTGCAGTGCTAGTGTGACAGATTTGAGGGGGCGGGTTCCACGACTGTGCACAGAATAAGCCATGTAATCGGATAACTCTCGCAAAGCTCGGACCCAATGCTGCGAATTCCACGACTATCAATAACCCAGGTAGCTGCAGTAGTGCTCAGTCAGTGGGTTAATCCTGCTGTTTGGCTGAACAGGCTGGAAGTGTACTGGGTTACAGGCGGATCTTAGCTTGTGGGAGATTTACTTACACAAAAATGTTCTAAGGGCAGAAGTAAAACTGATTGGTTTAGAGAGATAACCAATCAGATTGTAGAGGAGGAGTGTCCATGCAACTAGAGGAGGCAGGACCAAGGCATCTGATTGGTTGGTTCCGCATCCTCTACAATCTGATTGGTTATTTCTCAGAAACAATCATTTTTCCTTCTGCTCTCAGAAAACTTTTGTGTGAGTAAAACTCCCATGAGCTGGATCTTAACCCTCTGGAGTCTGAATCCTGGCAGCCACTTTTCAGCTAGCCTGACATGCCTTGACATTTTAAAATATTTCCCCTATCTAAAAAACATTTAGCCCAAAGTGCAACATATACTTTGATCCAGCACAAACTCAGAACCAATAATCTTAGACCATTTAGAATGTCATTGATCTATTTTTTGTTTAAATCAGCTGTATATATATATGCACTTTTCGGTGCTGTGAGACAAGGTCACCTGGAGTCAGTGCCCGTGCGAGCGTGACTCAGCGAAGCTCAGGAGCAATTAGGGCACCGTGACATCCACATAAATGGCACCACGTGTTACATGCATCTGCTGCATGCAAAGGCAGGTGAAGGGAGTGAGTACCGGGGTCGCTAGCGACCTGGCTAAACTTAGCCCACCTCCGCAATCAGTCTGTGGGACTTTCTAGAATTCCGTGAAGCCTTTAAATAAATTTCTCATTAAACAGATATGATCCGAGGTTGGGGCTGAGTCTGTCGCTGAAGGAAGCCCTCCAACACTGCAGTCCCGGCACACCACAAGCATCTCTAGATGAGATAATTGGATCGATGAGTCCTTCAAAATGCAAATGCAGCTTATGCTCAGATAGTCCTGCTGGCTTTCTGAGCGGAGTCTGCCAGACGCGGGAAGCGAGCGGGCCTCCAAGCGAGAGAGCGTTAATTCCACTGAAATAAGGAGAAAACGGGGAGCTGAAATGTGGGCAGGGGGTTTGGAGGGGGGGGGGGGGGCACTGCAGCTTTATTTCCAGATGTGAAACCGCAGCAGCCTGTGTGAAGCTGTGAAGTTCATTCATATACCGTCCGAACGAATGCAACGCGAGAGAGTTTGGCGCGAGGACCCCGGGCCTGTTTAACGTCAGCGTGAGAGAGTGCTGCAGAATCAGCAGCATTTAATCGCAACATTAAAAAACAGCCCCAGTCGTAGTGGAACATAACCGGCATCAAAGCGTGGAAAACCTACGAGGTAGAGATGGGAGTCAATCGAGATGACAGCGTGAGCTGGGGTGACATCACAAGGCAGCCGGGTACGAGCGGGAACTCGCACCTGTCACCGAGCAGCCAGACAGCGAGGTTGGTGACAGGCCGTGCCTTCAGAGAAAGCAGAACTGACAGATCAACAAAACAAAACATATTTCGAGATGTGTTTTAGTACTTGTGTGTAGGCAGGAACTCAACAGCAAACAGGGCTGTGTGTTTTTAATAACTTGTAAACCTGCCCCAACTCCCCAAAGACCTCGCCTTGAACAGCAAGCGTTTTCACTCCTCCGCCGAGTTGGAAAACCCCAACTGACCCAGCATCTTGCGGAAATGTGGCCGCGTGACCCTGATGGTATGTCCCGCCAGTCACGGTTAATTTCATCCACAGACTGATTCCCGAGTTTTCGGGAAGAACGCGACTTGCCGTTGTTTGCCTGAGATAACGCCTTGCCAGGAATCTCACAATCCCCTTCAGACGTAAATCGCGAGGCGTCCGATCCCGGCCGAGCTGAATCTCACACAACACAAACACAGACGCCTCCACGACGGGCTGCTCCTGCTGTCGGCACTGAGCCGGCATTGGCTGGGGGCCGCAGGCGACCCCAGATGGGAGCCACCTGCGATACTGCCTGTCGCCTGTCGCATGGCACCACAGTGCTAACGGGGTTTAGGAGGCCGAGTGACAGAAACACAAAAGTACTGCGGGGTTTAGCGTGGTGGGGGTGGGGCAGCTTTTAGGTATCATCAAGCTCCACCCCAGGCTGGTCCTGTCTGCAGTGAAGAGCCAGGCTGTGTCCAAAATCAGGGGCTGTGTCCCTTGAAGGTTTGTGCAATGAATCATGGGATCTCAGCAAAAGAATAACACATTTTTAGACTGCGTCTCAAGGAGCCTTTGAAACGGGACGGCCTCCTTGCGCCTCTGTGACACATTCGGACTTTGAATGAAGCTTTAGGAGGATGAAGTCCCTGAATTCAGCATAACAGCCCCCACTCTCTCCCCCAGCTATGAGGAGCTTGTCCAGAACAGGCAGAAAGGCGGGTAATCCATTAGCGACCTGGATGAACACGAACCCTAACCCTAAACCTAACCCCAAAACAGCAGGGCTTCTTCCTAAAGCTGGCTGCACGCTTTATACGACATCCAGACAGAACAATATCGACGACATTAGCGAGGCCAATCTATCACATGCTTAAAATGATGTTGGCACCTTGTTCATTCTATGTCACGCCAGAATGTATTCCATGCGGTAGACCCACGTGTAAATAAATGCATTGTGCCAAGTGTGTGAGTCATTTTAATAAAGGGGGTGACAGGACTTCCAAAATGGAAGCTGCTCTCTTTATGAACAGCCACTATTGGTTTAATTCTACCAGCAGCACAAACAGAGAAGCCAACAATTTACATGATGCTCATGTTTCACATGGTAATAAAACACACAAACATCACACGTTTATGACATTAACTACTAACATAAATGGAGAAAATCCACATTAATTTACGCTATTTACAGGTACACGTGGTGCGGTGCAAAGCATGCTGGGACCTGCATAATTAGTCCTGCTGACCAATCCCAAGGTGTCACATTATGTCAGCCAATCATGAACAGTGAGTGGGATCGGAACAAATGACCCGTAAGCCCAGGCAGACCAACATGACACACACCACACGCTTCTCTGGAGGATGATTAAAAACCACATGGGTACTTTGTTCAGATGATCAAACATTTAATTCGTAATTTAATCCCAAAATGAACATCCCCGGATTTAGTGAGGGGACCCATCCTTGCCCTCCATCACAGAAAGCCACACCTTTTTACCAGAAGGCGCAAAGTTTAACAAAACCCTGACGGAGGGTAAATTAAGGAGGCTAACTCCATGCAAAGGGATTAAATTAAGGGGGAAAACAGATCTTGTTAAGAAGCAGTGAGATGTGCCAGGTATTCCAGAGGGATGAGGCAGCAGGAACCAGTCAGTCAGGCACAGAGAGAGGACGCCTATGGTGGGGGCCTTGCTCTCCTCTAACCAGGCATGGCTTCCAGTTCCCACCCTGACTGCCTGCACAGTGAGCAGTAACAGGACACCCCCAGCAAATCCAAAGCCTTCTCTTCACCCACGCCTCACTCACTCACGCCTCACCCTGGGCTGTCACTTCCCTATGGGGATAGCGCAAAATTCCCTGTAGGACAGAAGGCAGAGAAACTTCCAGAAAAAATGTGAACAATAACTGAGAAAAGATGGTGGGATTGAGACTGATTTATTCCCTGGTGTCATGAACATGAGCAGACTCTTATGATGGTGGACAGATAGGCCAGCGTCAATATAGGGAGCTGTTACCGCGTAGCGGCGGGGAGGAGGAGGTCAAATGCACCACAACATTCATCTCGCAAACGATCCTTCGGTGGCCGAGGTCACAGGATTTACACGTCTCCAGGATCAAAACCGGAAAACGCAGTGACACCTCCAGACCACCGGGGGCAAAATTCGTCCCCCCCCCCCCCAACAGCTCCATCCTCTGCCATACCACAGATTCACTGAACGAGCCACAGTGAGGTTTATCCATCCATATTCCAAAATCACTTATCCAATTATCAATTCACCTGAGAGGATGTATTTGGATTGTGAGGGGAAAACCAGGTAAACACGGGATGAACATGCAAACGCTGGACCGTCAGGGCAGAGCCCGCCTGGGTGTGTGAGCCCGCATTGCTACCCACTGAGTCCACCCTATAATCCTTATTCCTAACATTATTCAGCGATGCAGAGTTTCACCGAACCAAGTGAGGTAGTGTTGCTGATATTGCAGACTTCCCCAGGAGCCCCGGAGACAGTAAGCACCTGGCAACCACTGGCTCCCCCCCCCCCAGCAGGCTCTAATATCCCGTTGCCTCACCGGCTCCCCTGCAGCTCCAAGGACCGCCACCCATTTGTTTAGCAACTCTGCTGGTTCTTACAGCAGGACGTTTCTCCCTGACACCATTCGGGCCCACCGCCGCTCGGAAGAGGGCAGACAGCCGGGCCCCACCGGACCGCGAACTTGGAGATCTGGCTCGACTCCTCCCCCGCTCTGCTTTCCTCGGTGGGATTGGCACCGTAGCGGACTGCCACCTGCAGGGGGCCTCGCACAGCTCAGGGTGTAGAATGAAGCGATTCAGGTTCAGTGTCATGCTCAAGGTCAATACTGGTTCTCCTCCTGGGACTTAACCCTCTAATCACAGGCCGGGCTCTTTAACCCCACCCCCATGACTCATACAATATTCATACACATTTTCCCCAGATGTGAATATAACTGAGGGTGGGGGTGGGGGGGTGTGGATCTGGGAGTACAGCAATTCGGCCGCATAGAATGACTGATAACGTAAAAAGTCTCTAAACAAGACCAGCACTGACCACAGACCACAGCAGACGGTGAGGTCACTGCAATAACAGCTGACCCGAGCTGTTCCCTCCCTCCCTCCCTCCTGGGGTGCTTCTTTCATCAGCAGCCCATAGCCTGTGGGGGGCGCTGGCATGGTGTTTGCAGCCACACCCCGGCTCTCCCCCCCCCCTTCTGCCCGTGATACCCTGTGAGAGGACACCAAGCATTCAGTGCATGTGGTGCTGCTGCTGGGTCAGATGGTGGGGGTGTGTGGGGAGGGGGGGGGGGGTCACGAGCTGCAAGGCTGACCTCTGAGCTCTGCTCTCTCATGCTCATCCCGCTCTGCACTGGCACCCCCGCCCCCCCGCCTGCCGTGCCGAGTGCAGTTTCATTACAGAAATCCATTAGCTGATCCCACAAAACATAATTAGAGCTGCCACTTTGATGGAACGCACGACTCGCCGTCCAAACGAATAACGCCGTCAGCGTTTAATTGGGATCTCGCAGAGCGCCCGGCGCCCGGCTCCCTCACGCCATGCCAGGCGGGCTTCACGGGCCGCACTGCGGGCTCAGCGTGGCGGGTGAGTCACGGCAGCACTGAGACTCGGAGTCACAGCCGCAAAGTCACAATTAATAGAGGACTATGGTGGCTGGTTAAGTTGCTGGTGTTTACAGTGCCTTTGGAACGGGGGGGGGGGGGTCATCCAGTATTTCAGCAGCAGCATTACGGAGGGGGTAGATTAAGTTTGTCTCTGATTGAAATTGGAGGGATCAGCAGAGAATGTTCAGCTGCACTGGGTGCAACTAAGAATGTGGGGGGGGGGGGCTCGATCAGTGTCATTAGAGGTGGATCAAAGTTCTGGGCAGGTTGCACCCATAGAGCTCCCCCCCCCCCCCCCCCCCCCCCAGACAGATTGATGGGCAGCCCCATCCGCTGTGCCAGGGTTTCTGGGAAGTCCAGAGCCCATTTTTATCCCAGTAATAGTTTTTATGCAGGATAGGGGGGTGAAAAAGTACAGGTCAGCAAATCTTAAGTGCTCTGCAAATGGTGGCGGCATAAATCCGGTGGAATACCCCCTCCCCCCTGCCCCCCCCCCTCCCCGCTCCCCAGACCCCGCCTGGTATTCAATTTATTGTTTCATTTCAGAAATAGACTGTGAAAAAGCTATCAGTCAGGGCGGTCGCCCCGACACTGTGGAGATTTACACGCTCCGCCGCGTTGCCGATATCTTTTTAAGCACAAAACAAGACAGGGGTGCATAAACAGAGGGGAGAAAGAGATCCACAGAGTCTGGAAACCAGCAGAATGATCCACCTCCCAGTCAGGAGAGTATGTATCTAGGAATGTGTGTGGGGTGATTGTCCCATGGTATCAAATTTAGATACGGTGCCTGAATTCAGGTCAGCGGGGTCAGACAGGCAGTCTGCGCATCACGTCCTGTTGAAGACGCCGGATTTCGACAATGATGGTTGGCACATGGTTCCTGTCTGTCACATGACCACTGTTGCTAAAACGCCTGCCACATCGAGGAGTCGAGGGCCCAACCAGGGGCGATGAGGGCTGCAGAACGCTAACGTAGCCCTAGAACATTGCAGATTGCCATGCCACGCAGTCACAGAGGGTGGGGTCAGAGAGCGAATCATGTGACACACAGAAGCCAATGTGCAGAGAGTTCATATCCACGGACCAGCCGAGCCCCTGTTCGTTCCTGCTGACCCCCGCACGGCGCCGGCTCTTGGCCCCGGGGGGATCTCCTGAAATGAAGTCTGACCAGGACAGACACCCCCCCTGACAGCCGACTGTTCAGCCCAGCTAAACGGACGTGACACTCCTGTTTAAATGCCATCTGTAATCGGGGAGGTAATGAGAATCATCTTGGCCAGCAGAGCATCATGTGGACGGACCGCTCCGTTCTACCCCACCCCCTTCCCATTTGAAAGGTTTCCACTGAACAGGCAGCAGCTCCTACAGGCTACAGTCAAAAGCAGAACTCAGGCGCCATCTTCTACTGAATCTCTGGCCAGACACACACACACACACACGCACACACACACACACACAGACACACACACAGACACACACACACACACACAGACAGACAGACAGACACAGACAGACAGACACAGACAGACAGACAGACAGACACACACAGACACACACACAGACAGACAGACACACACACACAGACACAGACAGACAGACACACACACACACACACACACAGACAGACAGACACACACAGACACACAGACAGACACACACACAGGTTTGTAATTATATCTCTCCATTGATTTCTATGGGGAAAACTCTAATCCCAACAATGACGACCTTAACCCCTACCCAGTCCTAACCTTAACCATAAGTAACCGAACAAAATACGAGACTTCTGGTATTTTTTGTTATATGACTGCAGTCACAGATTTTGTATAAAACTGAGTTTCCCCTTGTGGGGCCCAAAAAAAGCGTTTTATATCACATTGTGGGGACATTGACACACTCATTGCCAAGCAGGTTGCTCACATGAGGATGGTGATGTTTAGCCACGGACAGAAATAAGGCTGGTGCCGATATTCCTTATTCACAAAAAGGAACAGATCGCACCTCCTGCAGCCCCCCGCCCCCCGACATCAACGGTAAGCCTGAAATAAGAGGGGAAAAAAACAGCCATTTACCACCACTATCAGTAAGCCATTGATGCTTGTAATTACTGTATGATGTGCTAAAAAGTAGTTAAGCTAAGCTAACATGCTAATTATTTTCCCTGTATTGCCAGAGTGTGCTGATCCGTCTCCCCCCCCCCATACAAAAGCCACAATGCTGAAGGGGGAAAGAAGGATGTTTGTACACCTGTTTGTGTGCGTATGTCACATGGCCGTACCTGTTTAATGACAGATGGAGCTAAAACTGTGAAAATGGAGGGGGGGGGGGGGATTATAACTGTGTCGAATGAGATGGGGAGGGCTGGTGAGCGACAGGCAAAGCGGCAAACTGAGCCTGCCTGTCTCCTAACCATTTACACAGATACCCCCCCCTCCCCAGCCCCCCCACACAAGCAGGAGGATGCTGGGTAGCTGGAAGTTTTCACCAGCCTGCAAGGGGCCCTGGAATACATGAGCGTGAGGCGTTCAATCAGGCTTGAGAGCTGCTGATTAACTGGGGGGGCACCCCACCAACACTAAAAGCCTTTCTTTTCTCTCCTGATTTATATATTTATTTTCCCCACAAGACGCTCAGTTCAGCAGTTGGAGGGCTGCAGGGGTGGGGGTGGTGTTGGTCTATATTTGATGCACTTCATGCAAAATATATTCTGTTTTCTGCCAAGGCTCTTCCCCCCCTGAAGCTGACTGCTGGGGGGATGCCAGTCAGAGTGGTTCTGGGCGTGTGATTCAGGGCCGATAGGGGGCGGCATAGAGCACTGCTCATCTCCCTGCATTCCCTGGGAGGACCGTGACTCATTTTAAAGAGACGGCAGCTAAACTGCAGCTAGCGGCAGTGTTGGTATGCAGAGAGAGATTGGGACTGCACCACAGACTGCTCTCTCAGATTCGTGTCAGTAGGTGAGTAAGCCTCACAGCTACAGGCTTGAAGAAGCTTCCGGGCTACCCCTAAGTACCTCACGGCTTCATGCCCGCATACACGCCCCCGTTTACACTAGACCACCGCACGCCGCGTTGTGGCGATGGGACGGCATCTCCAGGGTTTATCATGTATGGAATCCCGCTGGAGGACGACGTGTGAGACAAAGGCAGGCATCACTCAGAAAGGGACACAGAGAGCCATCGACATCAGAGCCCCTTGCAGAATTCGTGGGTGACACGCTTTACGCACTCTCTAGGTAACTGCTCTTCCGGCTATATTAATCGCCCTGCCATGAATTTGGAGATGAATTTGGAGATGTCGCCGTGATTCGCCAACATCTGTGAAGGCAAGCTTTCATTATGGAGGGTGGCCTTGCCAATGGTGTAACAATGTCTCACAGACCAGCCAGTAAAGTAACAAGTCCATGCACAGCACAAACTGGACAGGGGGAAACAATCAAATTAACGTCTACCTCAGTTTACGTCCTTCAGTTTCTGAAACCTTCTTTAAGTGGAGTGAAGACCTCATGATTTATGAATGATCTAATGCGACTCGAGTCCTACACTATGTTTACCACAACAATTGTTTGAGATGTCATGCCCACATTCTATTGGTTGAGCTGTCATGCCCACATCCTATTGGTCAAGCTGTCCTCCCAGCATTCTATTGGCCGAGGTGTTGTCCCCACATTCTATTGGCCAAGGAGTCCTGCCCACATTCTATTGGCTGAGCTGTCTTCCCGCATTCTATTGAGCAAGCTGTCCTTATATTCTGCTGGCCCTATATTCTTTCACAAGCACATAAAAAAGCAACAGAATGGATCACATGTGCAAAAATAAACCATTATTCACTGCAAAGAATAGATCTTTATCTGTATAAACTATCAATTTCAGTCTATCCCTAAGTACCTTCGTGACAGCACTGCTGATCCAGAGCACATAAAATACCAAAAGAAAAGGAAAATAAAACCTCATAAACAGCTCAAAGGATAAAAGTCTGAGGCTAAGGGACTAAAATGATACCCAAACGATTACATTTCTAAATCCCATCTGCTGCAGAGCCTTAAAAAAGGCACTTAAACATTCTTAATAATAAAACCATTTCCGCAAGGAATATTCCGTTTTTGGAAATTTGGAAGTCCAGTGCTGGGTCCATTTGTCCATGGGATGCTGGTTTATCCCTACCGAGCCAGCGGGACATTCAGGGATGACTGACCCCAGGGCAGAGGTGCATCTGATTACACGGTGTGTGCTGGGCGGTGGGAGTTGGTGCTGGGGGGGGGGGCACTATTCAGAAATAAATCCATTGTAACACCCACCGCATTAAAGGCATGTTGGAGATGATTTGTTCTTCGGTCACAGTATGCTTTCTTTACTAGCATGCCACTTTAATCAAAGCTGGAGCGGTTGTGGGAAGTGGGGGGGGGGGGTTGCCATGGAGCCCAGGGAATGGGGCTTGCATGGGTCACACCGTGACAAACGGCATCCCGTGGGGCTCAGAACTGTCAGATGGGAAAATGGACACATGTGGATCAATATCAGGAGATGGTTTTAGAGGCAGCGGCTCCCCTGGGTTAGGAAGCATCTGCATTTGACGGCTGATTGGGATCATAAATCAGGCCGAAAGCACTGTGGTCGATGAAGCTCCACCCATCTTTAAACTCCCAGCCCCTGAAAAGCAGTCAGAAGTCAATCACCTAAGTCCCACCCAAGGCTCTTAAGGGACTGGCTTAATTGCCAGTGATTGACAGGTGGATTGACTTGTGCAGAGGCAGGTTAGGGTAAAACAGAGAGGAATGGACTCTCCGCGGACTCAGCTGCCGACGGGGGAGAGGGGAGCTCGTGTAGCGCACAGGGCAGGTAGGCAAACAGCCTGGTGCTTCCTGACCTAGCAGGGCCGGCCCTGTCTCTCTTTATATCAGCGTGGCTGTGTGTGTCAGCCACAGAGTGCTGTGTGTGCTCACATCTCACCGGCCACCCGCTGACAGGAACACAGGCCTCGGCTTGTTGACTCTGGCATGCAGCTTGTCGGCCTGGCCCTCATGTGGGGGATCCCGGCTGCGCACAGGTGGGGGGTCCCTGTGAGGTGACTCGGGAGCAGGTAGCCTGTCCCTGGAGGTGTCCGGCTGCAGCTGGCTGGGGACAGCGTTATCGTCCTCTGTGCCGGGGGCTGCCCGGACCCCGCTGATGCTCCAGTTACTGTGGATCGGCTTCAGTCCTGAAAACAACATGCGCACTCTGGTTCCCATAGAAACGGACTAGCCAGCACACACCGAGCGAGTGAGCGAGCACAGAGACGCGTGGACTAGTTTCAGAAAGGTGACGCAGAGCGATTTGGGTGGACGGGCGACCGAGGGCTGCGCAGTCAATGATCCACTCGACTCGCCAGAGAACGGTAAGGGGCAGCAGCGCAGCAGTCAGGGCGGGCCGGGAGGGGAGGGGGGCAGGGCGGGAGTAGAGGGGGGCAGGGCGGGAGGGGAGGGGCGGCTTTACGGACCGGGGGGCGCTCGGTGTCCCCGCGCGGGTCACCTCATTAGCGTCACAGATGGTCCTTACTGCAAACGCACTGGGTAGCAGGCAACACAATGGAAAGTTCTAGAAGGAGAGCATGGTGAAATTACACAGCCCTGCTTCAGGTGTGTGCTTTCCCACCGACGGATAAGGCTCGGTAAATCGAGCCAGAAACAGTGATAGAGAGACGGCTCCTCTTTGTAGCCTGAGATCTTAACTGTTTTTTTGGTGCATAGAGTCAGAAGTGGAATGGGAATGTGCACTTTTAATTTCAGGGTGAAAGCCTTTGCTTCATAAATGTACGGCAAAAGAGGGCAGGCAGGGTGATGCTGCATTTGCTGACCGTCCTCAAGCCCAAATTGCCATGTGCACAATGAGGGACAGAGTCTGCAGGAGAATAAAAACATCCACGTCATTTTGATTGAAACGTCATTCCTAATTGTGGAGGACGCCTGCCTGCAGTGTGTGATTCTCCCAATCGCGTCCCATTTCGAAACTGGAAGTGTGGGAGGGGGGGGGGGGGGCGCTGATTTATTCTGCTAAGCGCTTAATTGAGCTGTCAGAGGGGTGCAAGACACCTGGAACAGTCTCTGCTAAGCAGCCGGGCCAATTTCACTGGCTGTCTGGTAGTGGGGATAGAATTACCCTCGTTTGGTGTCAAAGGAGAATAAACACCTGATGGAGTGCTGCAGGAGAGACGTGCAGGAGAGACGTGCAGCAAAGACGTGCAGGAGAGACGTGCAGGAGAGACGTGCAGGAGAGACGTGCAGCAGAGACGTGCAGGAGAGACGTGCAGCAGAGACGTGCAGGCCCCGGGTCAGACCGGCATAACGGCCCCGGGTCAGACCTGCATAACGGCCCCGGGTCAGACCTGCATAACGGCCCCGGGTCAGACCGGCATATCGGCCCCGGGTCAGACCGGCATAACGGCCCCGGGTCAGACCGGCATATCGGCCCCGGGTCAGACCGGCATAACGGCCCCGGGTGAGACCGGCATAACGGCCCCGGGTCAGACCGGCATAATGGCTCCGGTTTAGACCCATTAGTCTAAAGTCTGCTTTAGTCTCCCCTATACTCTCTACTCCCTTCTTCAGCCCAGACCTGAATGATAAGAAATGCAGGAAGAGAACATGGAAAAGAGAGAGAAGGAGGAGAGCGAAGGAGGAGAGAGGAGGAGAAATGGCCACATAACAGCTTAATCAATGTCCATCTCCACATTAATGATTCACAGCTTCAGCACCAATCCATCTTCAATAACTGTATATTCATTCAGGGCTGTGGGATACTAACATATATTCCATAATACACTGATCCCAGTTCACCTGCTAACCTTATGGCGGGGGGAGGGGGGGGGGTAATCCACACAAATGGAGATTTGCCATCAGCTCTAGGGACACACCTACAAGCTCAGGACCCCGAAAACACACCCCAGCCCAGCCACCATTCAGACACCCCCAGATTAAAACTCCATACTTTTGACAGAAGCGACAGGGTTACAATATGGTCGCCAAATGAAATCTGTTCATTAGAAACACTCCTTGAGCTCCTTCATGTCCTCCACAAGCAAGGGCCTCACCAGCACGTGCAGCTTAATGATATCCACGGTAACGTCAGACAGACGTGTCCATCATAGCGCATTAAACATGACTGAAAAGTTCTCTCCCAAAGTGCTCACAAGACGACAAACAGTTAGGGCCGTCGCTCTGATAACGGAGGGAAGATAACTATCAAAAAAACATAAATAAGTCCCACACAAACTGGCAGAGGTTTCAGTAAGATGCCGGACAGAATTAATATTCTAAAAGCATCTGAAACTTCAGGAGACACGTGGAGGGGGGCACAGGGTGAAGGCCGCATGACGGGGGGGACATATAGAGAGCGCATCCCCCATAGAGAGAATTCCGTGTTACATTAGGTGGGAGAATCATCCACCGTTAGCAAATATCCTTGCAGATCCGTACCCCCGATGACTGGATGGACGAACGGTGCACATACATCTGCTCAGGTGGACAGACAGGGCAAAGGAACGAGGGCCACATTCACACAGCCTCCAAACACTGCGTCCGGGATGACGGCTGATTATGTCACCCACGCCAAGTCGTGTGCGAGGGAGAAGAGTCTCCTCATATGGGACTCAAACCTGCAACCTCCTGAAGAGAAGTCCAGTCCCTACGCCTGCACGCCACCCACTGCCTTATGGACTGTCAGTGAGGCTCAGATCCCAAATGTAGAGGGACAGCTTGGTGAGAGCCTTTCACTGCAGCACTGCGGCTGCACTGGCACCTAGCAGGAAACTGCGCCAGTTAAGTGGTTGAACACACACTGGGGAGCCTGTGATCACCCACAGTGCCAAAGGAGAGCAGCCACCCAGACAGCGGTCAGACTTGACAGCATTTCCTGGGAGGGGTTAGGGTCCATACAGTCACGTGACCCCCACCGTTCGAACACCCTGGGGCTTCCTGCACCCAAGTCCCACCCAGGCATACGCTAATTATCACATTAATATCGTTACTGCGCACCTCAGCATGCTAACAGCGCAGGCTCCCTCATTCCTCCTGGCAGTCACACCTCTGCGATGAGTCAACATGAAACATGCGGCCACAACACGCCTCACGGATGCGGGGGGGGGGGGGGGGGGATAGTAAAAAAAATAAATAAACACATCCACGGGACATTGACTGCATCTTGCACTATTTGCCTGCAGATGGGGGGGAGGGGCTGAGGCACCCCCGACTCCCACAGTCTTAAAAAGTGTCTGGCAGCTGCAAACATGCGAAACCCCTTCCACTGCAGCCGCACGGGGACGGCGGGGGGGGGGACTTTGCTTAAAGGCCAGCTTGATTCAGATTAAATGCCGAACCGCGCAGCCACCCTTCAGCCCGATTAGACAATGACTCTGACAAACTGACGTTCTTTCAAACGCTCGTCTCGATAGCGAGCCAGGGACACGGATGATAATGAGAACAAAGACAGAAAGAGCGCAAAAAAGTACATCAAAGTTCATCTTAAAAGGCTGTAATTAAGCCGTCAGACACTTCTGCTTCCTCGCGGAGACTTTAGTGCCATCTCTGGTCTGACCTGGAAAGATGAGGGACATCGAAGGTGGCACAGAGCAGCCTGGGGAGGGGGGAGTGGGGGCGCCCTGAGGATGACCTCATCCAAGGGGGGGGGGGGGGTGCTGTACCCTCTGTTGTGGGCTAATGGGGGTTTCCCTTCATGGCAGGGTTCGTAACATAATGGGCTTAGAAAAGACACCTTATTTAGTCAATCATGGAAGCTCATGGACATCGCTACATCGACCTCTTGTCATGGCCTGCTCGTCCGTGTGCCGCGTCTCCTTGTTACCTCGTGTGGAATCCTGGTGTTCTCAGTGGTGTCTAGTGGTTGTTAATCAATTCTATGTATTTAGTGCTTCCGACCCCTGTCCGGTCATTGACGTTCGTGCTTGCATTTCTGTCCTATGTTTTGGCGTTTTCCCCGAATAAACCCCCGTTTTACCTGACTTCATGGCTCCTGTGCTGCTTCCCTGGACGCAATCCGTAACACCTTTATGCTTTTGATGCAATCTGTTACACAAAGCATCCCGAAAAGGCAGAGCTTGCTAAAAGACAGCAGCTTAATAGCATGAGACTGCAAGCCAGCACCCCACTGCCCCGGTTCTCTGAAGTTGCTCACCCATAGGACAAGAAGAAGACCTGACAATTGTTAAAAACTGCATTTCCCATGGGCCTCTCTGCCTGCACGTAGGGTCCAGGATACGGGTGAAGGAAAGAGACACTGCATCCCAACGCCTGAGCACCAGGCCTTCCTGGACAGGTAATTTAATCAGGAAGGAAGCAGCCCAGGCAGAAGCCAAACAGACTCTTCAGACAGCCGATTAGCAGCTAGTCGTGATGAATTCATCAGGTCCGTCTGCATTAATTGAAGCCAACCAGCCCATCCGACACACAATCGGTGACGCTGCACGGCTCTCAGCCTCGAACCAGCACCCTCACTGCAGCTCTGCATTCCTGTCAGCACTGCATGTACCTACTTAACACCGCGTCTACCAGAGATGGCATTTCAGGGGGGAGAGACACCCGCGACACACCGGGAAACGTGACGGCAGGTAAATATGTTTGCTGTTAAAATGTCAGCGGTGACTCAAACTAGACCCCGGAGCTTAAGGAACCCCACTGAGGCTCATAATGAAAGTGGGAAGAGGGAGACTGGGCCAAGTGTGGAGTTTAATCTGGCTTTATTACAGATACACAAACAGACAGACAGACACAGGCAGACACAGACAAACAGATATAGACCGACAGACAGACAGACAGACTCACACACATCTGTACAGATAAGCTCACACACACAGAAAGCCAGAGACACACTTATACACACAAATAAAACAACACACACCCACACACACAAAGAAAACCAGGCACACTAACACACACACATATACACACAGAAAGCCACACAGACACAGATACACAGAGACGCACAGACGGACACAGAAAGACACACAGACACACACAGGCAGATACAGTCACACAGACACAGACAGACAGACACACACAGAAAGCCAGAGTCACACAAACACATAGACACAGACGTACAGAGACACACACACACACACACACACACATATATATATACACAGATACTCTTCTCACAGAGATCTTTATGCATTTGAACTATGATGGCAGGCAGAGGAAACCCTCTTCCCTCCAGAGACAGCGCAGCCCACAGGAGGCTCCTGGATTTCTCTCAAGGTTTTAAAAGTGCCAGACGACAGGCTGACTGACATAAGCAGCTTAGAAACATGAGCGACACGGCCGCCCCAGGAGCAAGGCACACAAGCTTAATCTTGTCACCCCAAGCGCTGCTCTGACAATTGTAGCCGTGTGCATTTTTTTTTACCTGAATCCTGATTGGCTGAGGCGTTCTGGGGCCACACCCTCCCATCTGTCCAACCTGTCAGGAGACCATGGATGACAGTGTTAACTAACCCACTGAGGCGGCAAACAATATCTGCAATGCTGCCTAACCTCCATCTACCAAGCAGAAGGCCAGGCTGAGCTCTGTCCACTTGGTCTCTCACAGTGATGCACCATATTACAGGCCCAGCTCTGCCCCCTATCAGAGTCTCCACCCACCCTCAGAATCTCAATGTGACTGCAATGTATGACAGGCCAGCTCCGCCCACTCTGAGTCTCAGTGTGCCTGCACTGTATGACAGGCCAGCTCCGCCCACTCTGGGTCTCAGTGTGCCTGCACTGTATGACAGGCCAGCTCCGCCCACTCTGGGTCTCAGTGTGCCTGCACTGTATGACAGGCCAGCTCCGCCCACTCTGGGTCTCAGTGTGCCTGCACTGTATGACAGGCCAGCTCCGCCCACTCTGGGTCTCAGTGTGCCTGCACTGTATGACAGGCCAGTTCCGCCCACTCTGGGTCTCAGTGTGCCTGCACTGCACTGTATGACAGGCCAGCTCCGCCCACTCTGGGTCTCAGTGTGCCTGCACTGCACTGTATGACAGGCCAGCTCCGCCCACTCTGGGTCTCAGTGTGCCTGCACTGTATGACAGGCCAGCTCCGCCCACTCTGGGTCTCAGTGTGCCTGCACTGTATGACAGGCCAGCTCCGCCCACTCTGGGTCTCAGTGTGCCTGCACTGTATGACAGGCCAGCTCCGCCCACTCTGGGTCTCAGTGTGCCTGCACTGTATGACAGGCCAGCTCCGCCCACTCTGGGTCTCAGTGTGCCTGCACTGTATGACAGGCCAGTTCCGCCCACTCTGGGTCTCAGTGTGCCTGCACTGTATGACAGGCCAGTTCCGCCCACTCTGGGTCTCAGTGTGCCTGCACTGTATGACAGGCCAGTTCCGCCCACTCTGGGTCTCAGTGTGCCTGCACTGTATGACAGGCCAGTTCCGCCCACTCTGGGTCTCAGTGTGCCTGCACTGTATGACAGGCCAGTTCCGCCCACTCTGGGTCTCAGTGTGCTGTGCTGTGTTCAGGATTTCCAAGCTATTTTTTAGCCACTAACTAACATCTTATAGAGGAAATGGCTAAATTGGCTTAATTAGCGTAATAATTAGTTCAATCAAGTGCTTAAGTGGCCGGATAGACCATAAGCCTTAATGCAGTGTGACCTGCCTGGACCAGGGTTAAAACAGACTGATTTAAACAGAGAAGCACATAATGATATCCATAAGTGTGTTTATGTAATGCGTGTATGTGATGTGTATACGTATTACTCTGAAAGAGGGGGCAAGCTAAACAGGTGGAAAGGAATGCACACACACACACACACACACACACACACACACACAAAGAGAAGTCCCCTCTCTCACCTGCGTGGCCCTGGGTCCTGAGGGGATGAACAGAAGTGAGGGATGAATGACACAACAAATGGCCCATTCAGCACGCTCCTCTGGCAGCAGGCCCCGCCCCACGCCGCCCCAGCTGCCCCTGCCTGTAATTACCACATACTGAGGCTTTCTTTTCGTTTGGATTTAATTAAGTTTAGCGGTTTTACTCCTTTGCATCTATCCAGCATCCAGGAGAGCAGATTATGGTTAATCATCTCACACACACTCACATCTCAGTCAGAATCAGTGAGCGAGACGACGGAAAATAGCCCCCCCCACGACCAAAGAAACGATGACATAAAAAGCCTCATTATTATTTGTTCAGCATTATGAGTCTGTCTGATAACTACAGTTATTCTTCACATGACAGCCTGTTCCCCCCTGCCCTGCCCCACCCAGTCAGGGGGCTGGGGTTCATAAATACAGAAAAGAAAATGATTTGTAATGGGGGGGGCACTAGGGGACAGTTCCTCCAAGCGGTAAATCAGGGTGACCGTTTGAGTAGTTGCAGTCCACGCCCCCCATGCAACAATCAAAAAATGGATGGGCTGGGGGGGGGATGCCCCCAGGACACAGGAGGAAGACAAAAAGGGGGCTTTCAAATTCCAGGCCCTGACCTGGATAATATCGGAACAATATGGAGTCCATTATTTACCCAGAATCACCGGCGGGACCCCGCGTCGGCTCGGAAAAACACCACATCAATCAGGGACCTGACCCGACGCGTAAATCGGGTTTCCTGTCCACGGCGGCTAGGCAAGAGGGGCCTTACCCCCCCAGTGTGCGCCTGCTGAGAGTGGTTAGCCAACCCCCTAATGCACTGACCCAGCGCACAGGCGTGGGGGCCCTTGAGGCAGCTCTGTAACCTCAACGCAGGCAGATTTACCTGTGCCCACTCATTACACCCCAACCCCCCCCCCCCCCCCACCGCAAAGGAAGCCACCCTCTCAAAACCAAATACAGCCCACAGTGGTCCAAATTAGGAACACGTGGCCCCAGAGCTAAACCCGCTGAGACCTCAGCCACCCCACCCCCCCACTAAGCCCTTTCTCTTTACTTTCTTTCTCGGCCCAAACAATAATGCAGAGGAAGCCAATCCATCACTATTTCCTTGATGATGGCAGTCTGCCGCATAATTACGCCTCACTGTCCCCAGAAGCTACAGCTGGGGCCGTTTTAATCTCCGATCTGAACTTCCACTCCACAGACAAACATGGTGGTTGGGCAGCATGGGAGGGGGGGGATGGGAGCAGGCCTGCCATGTCCCAGATATAAACAGGTGCCCTGTTATAACAGGAGCCCAGAAATGGCGGGAGCCGGAGTTCTGATGTGGGGGTGCCCCACCCGACAGCTTTCACGGCGCCCCCCCCCCCCGAAACACACGCCTCTCAGCTTGGCTCTGGAGTTTCCCCTGGGCCCTGCACTCGTGCCCTAGGTAGCAAGGCCCCGAATGCAGCCTGCTACCTCTGACTGAGGCCTCCCTCATGGGTCTGCAAGCATTTAGCAATGGCTTGACCCATCATCTGCCCGGAGTCAGCACTGCAACCCTGCCTGCCTCACTTCCTGTGGAAATCCTCAGTTACCCTGGGGGTGTTTCCAGTGAGTACAATCCACTGGCCAATCCAGTGACTAATCTGACTGGCGTATGACTGTTGCTTGTGCTTTTTGCTTCAGGATGAGTAAGATGCCCATTCTTGTAATGTGAGGATGCAGAGAGCTGCCGCTACACCTTTACTTCACTTACACCTTCAGCACATTTCCAGTAGTATTTCCAGTAACGAGAGGCATCATTCAGTTGCCACTGGCAACAGAGCACAAAGTGGTGTGGGGTATACGCATGTGCCAGCTTCGGTGCCAGGCGGCCCCCGGCTCCCATCTCCATGACGATGCCACCCCCCTTCTCCCCATCAGCAGAGGTCAGCCCACGACGGCATGTGAGAGGCATACCCCGCCCACCGGCGTGTCTGCGGCAGTCGTTAGCAGCAATGCCGCTAATTGCGCTCTGCGGTGGCATCTTGGTGCCGACCGTGGCTGCCACAGACAATCGTACATCAGGGAGCGGGACCAGCCTGGCACCATTAGGCACCATTAGCAGGATGCTCCTCCCACATGTTTGTCATGTGGGTGTGGCGGGTTGGGGAATCTGCCATGGGGGGGGGGGGGTATGCATTTACTGCAAGCCAGAGTGACACGAGAAGCCTGCCCTCACTGGGATGAACACACTCGCACGCATTTGCTCAGGCCCTCACTGAATTTGGGATCCTGGGGCACAGTCCTCGGTGTAGTCATCATTCTCCAGCAGCACTCAGAGCAAATGCGTGTTACAGGCAGCCTGGGTTAATGCCTGGAAGAAGCCTGTGTCTATGGTAGCCTGTGTCAACTGAAGGCTGTGCTAAGAGTACTTGGCACAGCCTTCATTAAAGCCCATGGTAACAGCAAGCCTGTCTAAGGTAGCCTGTGTTAGCTTTCATTAAAGCCTGCATTAGCTTTCATTAAAGCATGCGTTAACAGCAAGCCTGTCTGTTAACCCCTGTTAGCTTTCATTAAAGCCTGTATTAACTGTAAGCCTGTTCGAGTTAGCCTGCGTTAGCTTTCATCAAAACCTGTAACAGTAAGCCTGTCTGAGTTAGCCTGTGTTAGCTTTCAGTAAAGCCTGTGTTAACAGAAAAACTGTCTGTTAGCTTGTGCTAGCTATCATTGAAGCCTGTGTTTACAGCAAGCCTGTCTGTTAGCCTGTGTTAGCTTTCATTGAAGCCTCTGTTAACAGCAAGCCTGTCTGTTAGCCTGTGTTAGCTTTCATTGAAGCCTGTGTTAACAGAAAGCCTGTCTGTTAGCCTGTGCTAGCTATCATTGAAGCCTGTGTTAACAGCAAGCCTGTCTGTTAGCCTGTGCTAGCTATCATTGAAGCCTGTGTTAACAGAAAGCCTGTCTGTTAGCCTGTGCTAGCTATCACTGAAGTCTGTGTTAACAGCAAACTTGCATTAGCTGCCACCAGGGGGAATCCACTTTGCATGGCACAGGAGGCCCATGCGGCCAAAAGACTAACAGCATCTCACTGTGTGAGGTCCCTCAGAAGCCAACAGTTTCTAACAGCCACGCGGGGGGTGGGAGTGGGGGGGTCGCTGGAACCTTCCATCTCATCTGCCTCTAAATATGCAGCCGCATGTTTCCTACCACTTCGAAACTGAGACTCTTTTTAGCTCCGTGACACTTGATTGATGGAGAATATCGCTGCAAATAAATGCACAAATCATCTCAGGAAACTGTCCGGTTCCGGGAGGAAGTGAGAAAAGAAAACTAATTTATTCCTCTCTTGCTGTCCCTGAGCGTTAGCACACTGATAATGTAACCTTGCTCAGCCGCTACCTGGGAGAAATGAATTCCGCTTTTCATAAGCTTCAAAAAAAAAAAAAAAAGCGAAATAAAATATGGAGCTTTCCCCAGAAACCCTTTGGATGTTCATATTATAAAGAGCCGAGCTTGGAATCACTCCATTTAAATTCTGTGTGAGACCTGGAAGGGAGTTTAGATAGGATACTTACGCACAACACACGCAGTGCTGAAAACACAGCGACGAGACTTTGAAATACGCATAAATAGGCCTAAAGAAAACTCCGGAGACAGGCATAAGACAGCTCGCACATCCATTACCCTCCAGCCAGGGGGCGACGTACATAGCAACTGCAAGCAAGCATGTGGTAAACATGCACACAGAGGGACTGAGGGAACGACTGCAGTTACGTCTGGATGGGATGGGAACTGTAGGGCTCAGACTTGCGGGGCAGTTAGAGGAGAGGAGTTATTAATTAACAATTACCTCCTTCTCATTAAATCATCTACCAGTAACAAGACATTGTACATTACTGTACACAGTGGCGAGTAACCAGTTTGGGGTGCGATCCTTGTGATTCAGGGTGTGCACCAGAAGTGGGTAATTCAGGTCCAGGGAGTAAAAAGTCCAGACCAAGCTTTTGCTTCAACCAATCAGTTGGGTATAAAGAGTCACAGCCACAGAGTACTCAACAGGTTGGCTGAAACAAAATCTTGGTCTGGACTTTTACTCTCTCTACCTGAACTACCCACCTATGGTCTGCACATATAATTACAGACTGAGTGGAATTCCACCGCTTTCTACATCCCAGTGGGAGAGCAGATTCTGCTTTGTTATGATCCGCACGTCCGGTGTTCTGATCCCCTACGTCTCGGGTGGTGTGGAGATTTCAAACAGATCGATGATCCTGATCTAGAAAACTACCCTGTGCTCAGCACACACTTGGAAATGTACCCATCACACAAGCGGTCCGAGGCACCCCCTCCCGGTCCTGGTCCGGCCCACTGCACACTGCACCTTGTAACCCCCTCCCGGTCCTGGCCCGGCCCACTGCACACTGCTCACTGCACCTTGTAATCCTCTACATGCAAAACAGGAGCAAAAAATGGAGAAGACAGTAGGTTGCATTACATCACAGTACAAGCCCTCATATCATCTCTCTCTCTCTCTCTCTCCACTCCTCTCAGCCCAGAGGTCCTTTCTGCCCCCCTCCCCCCCCCCCCACCTTGTGTAACCCCTGCACCTGAGTGGTCAGGAGCCCATCCTGTCTCCATGTGGCTGCATCAGGCTTCATCCTCCCCTCCCCGCCACACACCCCTCACGGGCAGACAAAGACAAACGGACACATAAGCAAATGAACAACGAGAAACTAATCTGTCTTCATGCTCGTTAACGCAGTGCTGCCCTGGACTTGGAGGGGGTGCGGAGCTTTAATGAAGGAAATAAAAAATGTGAGGCTCTCGCATCCGTTGTGTGGTTTTTGAGGTGTGGGGCACTCTAGTAATGTTAGGGCACAACTGGTACAGTATACTGCCTCCCATTGCTGGGTAGACAGAAATGATAAAAGTAGTAAGGCAGGCATGCCTCAAATCATCCTCGCAAGTGGGGCGTCCTAAGCAGGCGTGTGGCCGACAGCACTGCAGCAGTAACACGATTTCATGTCAGCGCTGATATCACACGTGGAGCCACACAGAGGCCGAGTCTGCCTTAGCCAATTCTGCACAAAGACCCAGATTGCCTCAGCCAATCCCGTACAAAGACCCAGGTTGCCTCAGCCAATCCCGTACAAAGACCCAGGTTGCCTCAGCCAATCCTGCACAAAGACTCAGACTGCCTCAGCCAATCAGACGCAGAGGTCCAGGCTACCTCAGCCAGTCCCGCACAGACCTCCGACCAACAATGTATTTGCCTCGCAGTACCGCTGGCACCCTTGGCTGATCGGGCCCTGATGCCAGAGTTCTGCAAACACAAGAGCACTGCTGTCCCTTGCATGTACATAAGCTCACCATGCACCAATCGAATAACTGCCCTCTACAGGTAACAGAATGATGTAATAATGTTTACCTGTACAGCTTACGTCAGGGGGGGGGGGGGGGGGGGGGTTCATTACCAAGAATTCAAAACTCCTAAACTCTGAAGTTTCAGCGGGGGCACATGTGAGCCAGGCACCTGTGGGGGGAGATGGCGAACAATGGAACAAAGAGAGATTTTTAGGGATCGGGGGACTTTCTCGCTAAAAGCGACACCTTCTGTGACAGTGGCGCCCCCACACCCCCCACCGAGGAAGAACAAACGCATGTCTCTGCAGCTCAGGTGTCGCGTTGGTGCTCGAGAGCCAAAACCCAAGGTCCTGGAGCTGGAACAAAGCTGGCCTTGGGCCCACAGCTCCGTGGGAGAGACATGCGATGGGAGTTCAGGTGTGAGGGCCCCAGGGGAGCCGTCATCTGGGGCCAGGCTTCCCAGGGGGACGGCAGAGTGGGAGCGAGGCAAGGAGGGGGCGGCGGAGGCTAAAGACCCTCCTTCCGGAGCCTGCAGCTTCATCGCCGTCCGTCGCCATGACAGCAGGAGACTGGGCTCGCAAAGGGAATATTTAAATACCACCATCTGTGGATCTTCCTTGTGGCTCCATTTAGTGCCTATTAGCAGACAGACGTGGGGGGCTGGAGAGGCCCCATACACCCCCAACCCCTAGACACCCCAGGCCCTACACACACACACACAGTCCTTTGGTCCCTGGGGTCTGCTGGACGGTGGGGGCTGCAGCCTACTTGTCGCAGCCCAAGAAACGTCAAAGGGCATGCGGGAACGAAGACAGACACGTACGGAGTCTTGACCATGGTGACTGGGACTCTACCACCACCAATGACGGAGTTCAGTCACACACAGGTGGGTGTGTAGACCAGCCAGAAGAATGTTCAAGACCAGTAAGAAACCAATGAGGACTAAGAATCCAGCATTGCAATTCTAATGGAGACCAGTTTGATACCAAAGAGAACCCAGCAAGAGAATAGTCTCAGACCTTAACAAACCAGTTGAAGACCAGTAAGAGGCCATCTCCAGCAATGCCAATGCTTGCTGAGAGAGAGAGAGAATGCCAGCCATGGGTCTCATTAGACAGTGGTACCAATTTGTTTTGATCCTGAAAACAGGCTTTTGGCCAGCACAAAGGAATGCGAAACTACTCTGGTGGCAATCTGAACATCTTCAAAGGCTTCCTGCGATGCAGAAACGGCGAGGCGTTTATGACCTTAAAAAGAAAAAAAAAACCTAAATCGTCTTGCTTCAGTAATGCACATATATTTCTGCCCATTAGAAGCCCAACTCGCATCCTTTTAACTGGGGAATGTTTGTGGTAGACAAAAAGCTTCCATGATAAGGTACAATTACTCAAAGCGGGAACAAACCAAAGTTACACAGATTTCAACATCCATGCTGTCAAATCCTAAGAAATAACAGAATACTGGCTTTCAGAAGAACTTCACTTTGACAAAGGCTGTGGTATAATAAATACAAGCTATTTCACGGGAAAAGTCTACAAAGTTTATAAGATTTGATTCAGGCAGGAACTGTATATTGCATTCATGATCCCAGGGTTAGCAGCGGAAGAATACAACTTATACAGTAAGACAGAGGTAAAATGTTACAGAGAAAATGCAGATCATGAGATATAAGTCCCTGAGTGACTTTGCGTTCATAATGATCTAAGAAAGTGTGCAGGTGAGTCAAAGACTTAACAGATTGGCAAATGCTCTCTTTCATCCATCTAGATGGAAGGTGTATAAGATCCTAACAGGACCAGGACACCATGTTGGGCACCTCCATCATGCTGGGCATGAGCACAACACCCCACCACCCTTTTTGTCTACATTTGAAGGGTGACATCTCTCTCTTTATCACTAAAAGGATGTGTGCCCAGTGATATCAAACCTGACTGTTACTAGAGTGACGTGTGCCCAGTGATATCAAACCTGACTGTTACTAGAGTGACGTGTGCACAGTGATATCAAACCTGACTGTTACTAGAGTGACGTGTGCCCAGTGATATCAAACCTGACTGTTACTAGAGTGACGTGTGCCCAGTGATATCAAACCTGACTGTTACTAGAGTGACGTGTGCCCAGTGATATCAAACCTGACTGTTACTAGAGTGACGTGTGCCCAGTGATATCAAACCTGACTGTTACTAGAGTGACGTGTGCCCAGTGATATCAAACCTGACTGTTACTAGAGGGACGTGTGCCCAGTGATATCAAACCTGACTGTTACTAGAGTGACGTGTGCCCAGTGATATCAAACCTGACTGTTACTAGAGTGACGTGTGCCCAGTGATATCAAACCTGACTGTTACTAGAGTGACGTGTGCCCAGTGATATCAAACCTGACTGTTACTAGAGTGATGTGCGCCCAGTGATATCCAACCTGACTGTTACTAGAGTGATGTGTGCCCAGTGATATCAAACCTGACTGTTACTAGAGTGATGTGCGCCCAGTGATATCAAACCTGACTGTTACTAGAGTGACGTGTGCCCAGTGATATCAAACCTGACTGTTACTAGAGTGATGTGTGGCCAGTGATATCAAACCTGACTGTTACTAGAGTGATGTGTGCCCAGTGATATCAAACCTGACTGTTACTAGAGTGATGTGTGCCCAGTGATATCAAACCTGACTGTTACTAGAGTGATGTGTGCCCAGTGATATCAAACCTGACTGTTACTAGAGTGATGTGCGCCCAGTGATATCACAAAATGAAACTCCAAGGGAGAACCTCACAGTTATATCCTCAGCGAGGCACATTTGCCTCTAAAGAGCACAGTTCACGGCTAAAAGAATAAGCATTGCCGTTGTGCTACCAGGCCCGATAGCTAGCAGAGCCGGTATGGCGTTAATCGGCACCTGCCACGCCCGCTAATGAGCAGCAAAACAAAGCAGTGCAGCCAGCCGCTAACTGAGCCACGACACCGCGCTGACGAGCCGCCACTGGCAGAACTCTCATTATACCCGTGGCGGGGGGGAGAGGGCTTGTCACACACAGCCTACATCTGAGGCCGTGACTCGGCCCGTGTTTTATAGAAAGGAAGTAGCTAATTTAAAGTACCTGAATGCAGCGCACCACCGCCTGTCCAGTCAACAGGGCTGGGCTGCGTAACCCTCCTCACGGCGCCGTCCGCTGAGCGAACAGCAGCTGCCGTCCGCGTGCAAAACGATCGCTTAGCAACAGTGGCCATTGCCAGAGGTGCTCCGATCGCGGGCCGCTTCTTTGTGCAATAAATGATCTATGCGAGTCACCGGCTCTGTCCTGTGTAATCCGCGTGCGCCCCGCTACAATTACAACCCTGATGTGGAGGAGGGGGCATTTCAATAACCTTTGTCAGCCCCCTCTACCCCCCCCCCCCCCCCCAAGTCCACTGACAGCAGCCCCCAAAAATGCTTATCTGCACAGAACAATGCAGCACATCACATTCGCTGTGGGGCAGGGGGGGCGTTGACGGCTTGCAGATGCAGACCCCCCCCCCCCCCCCCCACTATGGAGCGTGACAACTAGAGAACAGCGAGTTCTCAGACGGAGCCAGACTCGGGAGGGGAGGCGAGTGATGGGATGGAGCCGTGGAGGAGAACGGAAACACGCCCCCCATGGATGGCGCTGGACACGCGTCACACAGGCGTCCAAAAAATGCCAGAATGCGAGGCGTGACTCATTAAGCATCAACAGGGCAGAGGTACAGAGCATCAGGGAGAGGCATGCTTTCCACTTCCTGTGTGATCTTCTGCAGAAGCAGGCCGGGACCTTTCAGACCACCAGCGAGGGAGGGCAGACACCCCCTGCATCACCCCAGGCAGGGTGGCCTGGACGAGGGGTGAGCAGCTGTCTGTCTGTCCCCTCTGCTCCAGACCATTGCCTGTCACCAGCCTGCGACACCCCAGCTGCCCCTGCGAGATTGCAGCTCCCCAGTCCCAGCTTGCAGCTGCCATACTGAGAACAGCACACACACAGTGGGCTGGATCACCCACGCGGCTCACCAGTACACGCCGGCCGGCGGCCATGGTGATGATGTCATACCTTAGCTGCCTTTTTGCCCTGCTCCTATCCATCCTCTGCTCTATTCTCCTCTTTGTCCTACGTGCTCCTGACCTCCTTCTTGCCCCGCTTGCCCTCCTCCGTTTCACCCAGGCCCAGTCTGGAGATGTCCTGCAAGGAGCTCTGGTCTGAGAGGTCACCTGACAGGAAGTGAGGAAACATGCGGTGACACAGACAGACTCTCGCACGGACGCACAAACAAAAACAACTGCCCTGGAACACATTAGAAAGTAAATTGGTGTTTTATCGGATGACACAATAAATCCACTTTTACTAGTAATTTCTACAAGGTTGAAGCCCTAATAAGACATCATAAAGGGGGGTGAGTGTGATAACAGAATCATTCTCAGACGTTCGACTGGCGACAAGGGTCCCCGGCATTCACTAATAAATCTAGTTCAAACAGCCAGACACCAGTGTGGTCTGCAGGTTAATCTCGTACAGAATTGGACAGTTATGCCGTTTTATGGCAATTGATTTCCTGTCTTTCCCTTCCATCCTTCTCTTAGGGACCACAGCGCTCCAAAGCCCATTGGCTGAGCCACCTGTGCCCAGCACGGCGACACTCCTACACAGAACGCCCAATCAATGTCACCCCGTGCACCCGGGGGGAACACTCCAGCACAGGGAACCGTGTAAATTTGCTGGGGTTTACAGAAGATAGAAGATCGCTAACAAGGGGGAGCTAGTGGGAGGGGGCCGAAATTACAATAAAGGCAACCCTGTATGGGAGCTGAATGGGGGCACCGTGCAGATAAGGTACCGGGGGTCAAGTTGGGGGGCATTAGGACCCTGTGTAGTCTGCCCCAGTCGGCTAAACAGGAAGTGACATCAGAAGACAGCTTTAACCATGACCTGCAGTGTCACAGAGCATCTCTCCAGACGGGCATTATTTAGATGCCCAAAGGTCCCTGAGAGGTTTTTGTCATGCTGGTCAGTACTGCTGCCCCCCACGCCTGTGCACATTAATCCTGAGGAGTCAGTAGCATAAGCTGGGGGGAGGCTTCAGGGACGCGGAGCAGACGGCCTCCAGCGAGTGCCCGTCACCCGACAATGACACTCTGCCACGAGCATTAACGCTCACTTCATTTCCCTCCACCAAGGCTAACGCTTATTCCATTACAGCTCTCTTACATAAAGGGATTTAAACTCATTCCAGTCGAGCGATTCCCCTTCTCATGAGGCTGTCATCAGAGAATCACACCTGTCTCACAGCGTCGCCGGTGCACGCAGAAAGCACATGGCACTCCGCATGTACGGGGACGGGGGCCCTACATTCTAGGGTCCAGTTTTTATCAAGCCCAGGGCTACGGTAGGACCTCACTGATACCTACGGTAGGATTCACAATAAGACTGTCAAGGTACTACACTTTCTGTGGTGAGTATCTTTGTAATAGGAACGGTACATTTAAGTACGATTATCTGTCCCCTCTATGTTAAATGACCTCTGCTCTCTTGTGCAAGCTCTCCAAGAGTTGAGAGGGACCAAAATACAGAGTTAGGTGCCAGTTATGGCAGATTAAACCTTTTAAACCGGGTAATCTACCATGGGCCCTGCCAGGTCAGGTCGAAACCCCTGGAGACAGAAGATTTAAACATTCCCTTGGTCACCTGGCAGGTGTCTGTCAGCCCAAAGCCTGTATTGTGGGATTCAGTCACTAGTGATGATGCCCTACTGAGTGCCCAGCAGCCCGGTCAGGCAGAAGTGCTCTGTGGCAGCTGCCACCCGTCACATACCCGTGAGAGGGGGTGTGTGCTCTGCCCATCACCGGGCTCTGCCGACCCGGCGTTCAGGCCGTCGATGGCGCCGTGGAAGCTCTCGTGGTAGGCACGTGGCCCGTGGATGGGGCTGAGCACCTTCTGCACGTCCTCCATAGCCATCTGCAGGCTCTCCAGCAAGCTGGACTTCTAAAGGCCCAGTGTGGGGCTCAGCAGACAGGGCGGGGGCCCTCAGAGAGTGGCGGGGGGCGGGTAGGCTGGGTCGCGGGCAGGAGACAGAGGGTGACATGGGTCAGGTGGTCCGGCGAGTGGATGAGATAAAGGGAAGAATGGTGTGAGATAGGAGGGAGCAAACAGGGGGTTCAGAGGAAGGAGAGGAGACTGAACAATGGGCAAGAAGGTGAAGGAGAAAGAGGAGAGAGGGAGGTGGGAAAGATGAAAGGATGAAGAGATCAATGGGAGCTAGTATGACAAGAGAAAAAAGACAAAGGGCATGAAGATGGAAGAGAAGAGGAAGAAGAAGAGGTAGAAAATGGAAACAAAGAAGAAGAGAGATGGAAGAGGAGGAATGGGAAGAATGGGGAAGGCGTAGCAGCAAACAGGTCCCCCCTACTCTGTCCCCAACTGCACTTCCGTAATGTTAACCTGGGCCATGGGGTCAGCATGAGAGAGACCCCTTCACTCTCCACTCAGGGTGTGATAAGGATAAGGAAAGCCAGTCCACCCCCCCCCCAATCCTCACTGCAAGCCCCCCCCCCCCCCCACACACTGCTGCGGGCCGCAGCTCGCAGGAGAAGCGCATCATTAGGCAAAGCGATGCAGCCCAAGCGGCGCATTGATAAATCGGGGCGCTGTCGCATGGACAGCAGCGCAGGGCCTGCATCGCAATAAGCCAGACCCCAGGCCCACACGCACCCCCCCCCCCCTGCATTTAACTAATGGCCGTTTAAAGGAGTCCAGGAGGGCAAAGAGCCCTCTCTAATCGAGACCTTCCCTGGGGCAGGGTAGGATGGGGGGGGGGGGCGCCCGTCTGCCACATTCCTGTGTATGGTGGGGGTGCTGAAAAAATTTATGCACATGCATAATGTCTGCAAAGTCAGAGCAGGAGACGGTCTGACAGGTGACCATGTGGGTTTCCACGGGTCGGGGGGGGGGGGGGAGGGAGGGTGGGCGTCCAAGGTCTGATCTGTGTGTGTTGGGGAGTGGAGATGAGATTTCCCTAAAGCTATTACTGAACAGAACAAAACTACCACTGGAAATGTTACAATATGTACAAGGCGAAACACTAGCACAATTGCTTTTTTTCTAGCACTGGTGCACATTTGTGATTAAGATAAAAATGATCTTAACACGTTGTCGTGGTTTATTCGTAAACGTAATGGTGGCCCACGACCAACATGTTTCCACAGGGATAAAGGAAATTACTCTGCGCTCCTCGACGGCTGGAAACCACATGAAGCGCAATTTAAATGAACGAAAACTGCCATCTTAATTGAAAGGCGCCGACCAATTCAGATAAGGCCATTGTTATGAGCAGTTAACGAATTCCACGCTATAATATTTATCTGTTGGTTTCTGTAGCTTGGATGCAGACAAAAGCCGGCAGAGACTTGCTCAAAGCTCTCGGGCGTGCCGAACTAAGCAGCCTGAACACGGGGGAGGCGCGGGGCTTTTCTGCAGAGATTCGGGCTGATATGAACGTGTGCGGATGCTGCTACAGGGAGACGCAGAGCTGCAGGCTGAGGCTGCAGCACTATCGCAGGACCCGGTCGCCGTGCCGATGGCAGCTGTGCATGCAAGGCCTTCCACGTTAAACAACAATAAAATAACAGGTTTTTGTCACATTGTACATTTGGTACACACACACACACACAGAGTCGTGTAATCATATCTTTTTGTGGACCGCTCATTCATCTCTATGGGAGAGATGCTAATGCTAACTATGACAACCTTAACCCCAACCCAGCCCTGACCATAACCATAAGTAACCAAACAAAATACAAGAGTTTTAGCATTTTTTTGTTTTTTCATTGCAGTCGTGGATTCTTATAAAATAGAGTTCTCCCATATGGGGAACGAGGAAACTGTTCAAGTAAAATAAAACAGGTATTCATCATGTTGTGGGGACATTTGGTCCCCATAAGGTAAGATATACCTGGACCACACACACACACACACACACACACACACACACACCTTGGCAGAGAGAGCATGTGATGGTATTCCTGGTCTTTAAATAAAGCTTTAAATAATGATTTATAAAACAAAAAAATCCTCACTTCTTGTACTTAAGGTGCTTACCTCCAGCAGTGGGGAAGCTGGATGTACTTTGACATTTTGAAGCAGAAAAACACCGCTTAAAATGAGAGCTATAGAAAGGGCCAAGTCACTCCTGCGGCCGTGCAGACTTAAGGATCTGCACTGAAAGCAGGACTGGTGTCATAAATGTAATTACGACGGCTGGTCAGAGGGCTGATAGAATTAAACAGCTTTTAGGGAGAGCCGCCGTGTGTGTGTGTGTGTGTGTGTGTGTGTGGGGTGGGGGGGGGGGGCAGCTCTGTGAGGGCGTGTTTGTGTCACCCGTGTCATTCAGAGGGGGAATATAGGGCTTGTTTTTGCCCTAGAGATTTTGTCCATGACTGCTGTAATTGAAATTTCCTTGCATGTACATGTGAGTTCATTTGTGTTAATATGCTTGGGAGTGTGTGAGAGTGACAGATGTGCAATTTATCTGTGTAACAGCAAGACAATTCTTCGGTGTGAGTGGGGGGGGGGGGGGGTATGGGAATATGGGAAAGACAGATTTTATCTTCGTGTGGGCAGTATAGTCTGTGTTTACGGATTTAATCTACGTGTTTACGGTGCAGTCTGTGTGTGTTCACGTGTGCCTTATGTATTTCTGAGGTACAACATGCAGGGAATGTGTGCATGTGTGAGTGCTTAAGAAGAACATGTACATTTCAGAAAAAACGTGATTTAAGGTTCGGGCTGGTTAGGGATTAGGGCTTTTCCCAGTTGAATGAATGGTCCCCTCAAAGATACCTGATCTATGTGTGTGTGTGTGTGTATGTGCGTGCGCTTCAGTCAGGGCAAGTGCACAACATGTGTGTTAATGTGTGAGTGAGAAAGTATGTGTGTGTGTGAACCTCATGAGGTGAGGGCCAGGCCAGACCAGAAGGAACACACTCATGGAAGCAGGGGCTAAACTGCCCCCCCCTACATAAAGTGTGAAAGGCAGCAAAAGGGGGGGGGGGAGCAGTAGGGAAGCCAGGCCAAGCAGCCCCCACCTAGCCTGCAGCCATAAGTGGTGTGCCTGTTCACCATGGAAACCACGTAGACCCCCCCACCCCACCTCGATAAACACCCGTCAAATTTCAGCACTGATGACAGAATTGTGAAATGCACTCTTGTCTTGTTTCATGATTAATTGGGATTCGCAAACAGGCAGTGAGGCGACCCAGCGGGGGAAGAAAAAAAACGGGAGGAGGAGCCGACGCAGGAACGCGTGCAAAAAATAATTAGCAAGATAATTAATGTTTCATAAACGAATAACAAAATGAAAACGTCTCTGTTCTCCGTTACAGTGGATAATCTCAGTCAGTGTGATTCCTTATCGTTGTCACTAACTGGCCCTGAACCAGCACTTGCTAAAATCCCCCCCCCCACATATATTCTGGCAAAGTAGTCCGTCACCACGGTGACCGTGCGGAGCTGGACTAGCGCCCCCAGTTTCTGTGTAGAGGGGTGGGTCCTACCCAGCAAGATGTTGTGAAAGGCAGACTTGTAAAAGACAGAAAACACGTTCCTCTAATTAGAGTTCACCTTCACTGGATCACGGATGGCAGAGATGGAGTGCAGGGTCAGCATGATTCCCTGGGTGGGGGGGGGGGGGGGGGTGTGCACCTCTCGGAGCCTTTGTTTAGGAACTGCATGGCTGACACTGCAACTGCATTGGGGTGAAACGACATCTGTACTGTCATGATGATCACCAGGCTAACTACTATCCTAAAAGGCAGCAGAGAGGGAGGGAAGGAGGGAGAGAGGGAGGAAGAGAAGAGGGGATAGAGAAAGAGAAAGAAGGAGGGAGACAGGGAGAGAGGGAGAGAAAGATAGAGGGAGATGGAGAAAGGGAGGGAGAGGGAGAGAAGATGACAGAGAAGAGAAATAGAGGGAGAGAGGAAGGGAGAGACAGAGAGGGAGGAGAAAGGGAATGAGAGCGAGGGGGAGCGAGGGAGCAAGAGTGAACACATCCGAGCCATGAATCAATCCACGTGCTTCATCACTCACGCACAAACAAAGGCCACATTTTTCAGGGGGACAGTAATCTTTAAGGGGAGCTGCAGGCTGCATGAGAGGCGCTACGGAAGAGCCAGCAGAGACCTGGATTTCTGGCAAAGCTGCACCCCAGAGGACGGGGGACGCTCAGCAACGAGAGCGGCCGTCTGCGGTCACCACGGACCACCGCCTCCATGGGCACCCAGCATCCTGGGCGGCTGGCCTGCCCGTGCAGCAAATGAGTCCATCAATCCGAATCAGCCCAACATGGCCACGCTCAGCTTGAATCAGTGATCAGCTCCGTCTCTATTGGAGGTGGACGGGAGGGAAAGGAATTGGGGAGGGAGAAGGCCGGGCCAGGGCGAGATCAACAGGCTCCCATCCAGCTAGGAGCTCCTGGATTCCCCAGTAAGGACTGAACAAAGAGAGGAAACACAGCGAGGATGCCACCAGTCAGCACGGGCACTGGCCAGCTGGCTGCACTGCCAGGACCTTTATTCAAAGGGACGCGACTCGGTGTGTAGCGCCCCCTGCAGGGCAGGAGTGTAGCTGAAAAGCCCCCTTCAGAGTCTCAGGTAGGAGCTGCGGAAAGCGGCACCACTGGGCCAGGCTAGCAGAGAGAAGGCGGGGAGCGGGGAGCGGGTGCGGGGGTGGGTAAGGGGTGGATCGGCACCCTGGATCCCGCCCCGAGCGCGGTATGAGGGCAGTACCTGCCCGCGCCGGTGTTAAAGGTGTTGGCAAAAGAGATGCTGCTTCCGGGACACGAGCCAGGGAGAGGAGGCCAAGTAGGGGCACACACTGCCGCCAGCGCCGGAAGCTTCTGGAATCAGGAGACTCACACACACTGAAACGCTGCATATGTGGTGCCCAGTGCCCATCCAGAGCAGCCTCACAGAGAACTATAAACCAAAGTGCATAAGCTGCTCTCAAACAAACACTCACACGCTAAAATAAAACATACAACCTGCACTTCTGATACCAAACTAATTCCCAGCGAATTCTTACACATTTAGGATGCTGTGTACTGGAGTACAAGCCTCACATGGCCTTTATAAAGGCGACTAACTGCAGAACTGCTGCTCTTTAACACAGCTGTCGGCGAAATGAACAAACTAACATTGTCTGCCTCGCACAGAATGTCTCAGATCAAAATCCCCCCCTGCACACCCCATTCATTTTTAAGGGCATAGTCCTAATCCCAGCAATGACACCCATAGTCCCCACCCAGCCATAACCTTAACCATAAGTAACCAGACAAAATACAAGACTTCTGGCATTTTTAGCTTTTTTGATTGCATTTGCAGATTTATATAAAATTGAGTTTCCCCTTGTGGGGACCAAAAAAATGTCACATCAAGGTCAAAATAACAGGTTTTTGGTCCTCACAGTCTAATACATATATTACCCACACACACACATACACACACTCACGCACACACGCTCCCACTTAATTCTGCCTGAGATATTCAGTGTGTCCCATTAACAGTCTGTCCTGCTGGTTCCCATAATGTGCTGGGTGGTTTTATCCCACACGGGTCTTGACACCAACATGGCAAACGCTGCAGTGTCTGCGGTGGCCGCCGGATCGCCGCTTGTCATAATAAACCTCGCACCTCTCGCTAATGCAGTTTGATGGAAACATGCACTTTTCGCACCGATTTCAGGACACCGGCGATGATGTTTGTGCGAGTGGGTGTCGCTGTGTACGGGACTTAAGGGGACGCAACTCTTCACCCCCATTATACTCCGTTACCGTCCTCTTCCTCATCCTGCCGTTAAACGCTGAATCCTGTGAAATGAGCCCAAAAGCACCATCTCACTCCACACAGTCAGAACCGGGGTCCAAGGAGGGCCAGTGAGTTGACGCCCCCCCCCAACAGAGAGACATGGCGTCCAGCCTGCTGGGGAGGTTTTAGGCAGATTAAATCCCGGAGGTGGCTTCTTAAGGTCATCCCACTAATGAAATATGTCCAAGCTGGTAAAGCAGCCTTCGGACCCGCATGCAGCGGCGGGCCAGGGACCACAGCAGAGCGGCAGCGCCATGATGATATGCGGCAGCGACGAGCCTCAGGACCCTGTCGCTTATTTTAACACTAGCATTAGCATCCCCATTTCCAGCTGATCTTCCTCATAAAGCAAACCATGGGGAGAAATTAAGGAGCCCAAAGGGGATGCTGCCACAAGGGGAAAAGTGACCACAGCGCCCCCAGACACACCTGCGCCTTTAATGCACTACGCAGAGAAGTAGAGGGTTTAAATAATAAAACGGGGGGGGCGGGGGTTGAAAAAGACCCAGAGAGAATGCCGGGGCCATGTGGGTGGGGGGGGGGGAGGTAACAGCAGTGACGGAAACTCGAGAGACGGTACTGTAGCAGAGGTGGGGCCACCATCGGAGACCGTCACTCAGTCACTCAGTCACTCGGTGAGATGTGGGGCGATGGTGCCGGAGATCTTCACAGAAACACAACACAGATGGAGGCGTCCTGTCTGCGATGAGGCAGGCGGGAGAGACTGAGGTGTGTCTGCGACAGTTGGCGCGTCCGTCTGCGAGTGTGTGCGTGTGGAGTCTGCACGTTTGAGGTGTGTCTGACAGTTGGTGTGTGTGTGTGTGTGTGTGTGTGTGGGTGTGTCAGCGAAAGCGTGTGGTGTCTGAGTTTGAGGTGTGTCTGTCTGCGAGTCTGTGCCAGTGACTGTGTGTGTGTGTGTGTCGGTGTTTGTCTGCGAGTCCAACAGTTGGCATGTGTCTGCTCATGAGAGCAGTCAAGGAATACCCCCTACAGCAGCAGAGAAGCCCCACCTCCAGTGAGCTAGCTTCCAGATGCCCCCCCCCCCCCCCCCCCCGTCAAAGAGAAACAGGAGAAATACTTCTCCCCTATCCCACCAGAGATGCAAAAAAAAATACTCCTTCAGCTCAGGTTACCTTTTAACAGCAGGTAATTGCAGACACTCTTCTGACTGTGAAACAGGGATCAATACAAACGCAGTGCTGGGGGGGTAAGATGTCTGAGGGGAGGAAGCGCTGCCCGCTCAGGGAGTCCAGGCTTGTGGGAGGGGGCTATTCCCCCCCCCAGCACTGTACCGGCGGGCTATGGGCCGAGCCGTGACCCAGCAGCAGTGCAGGAGCTCTGGCTACCAACTGGGCTTTTAATTTTGCTGCCCACGGACGACGGGGCGTTTTCACGCAAGCATGGGGTCCGGCTGAAATCCACGGCCCCGCCGGCTGCCACCCGCCGCCACACATCCGCTGCCTTGCGGCGCGCCGGGTTATAATTAGGAGGGAGCCGTAGCTGGGCAGTCGAGCGGGGCGGGGCGCGTGGCAAGCTGATAGCAGGAGACGGGGAGAAGATAACGAGGGCATATCTGATCTGGAATCAGCTACAGTGCAGCACCCTCTGCCCGGCTGTACATCACACACACGCGGGCCCTGCGGCCCAGGGGGAAAGGGAGCGAGCATGTGCAGGGGCTACCCAGCATAGAGCATCCCCTCCCCCAGAGTGGCTAACAAACCCCCCAGGACGGGACATGGGAAACCTTATCACAGCTCTGCAAAATTAACAGCGCAGGAGATCTCAAAGAGTCAGGCCGGCTCTGACAGCGCGCCAATCAGCACGGAGAAAGTGAAAGACGAGACATGGGGGTCTTCCAATCTCAGTGGTACCTCGGGAAAAATCCCACTTTATATCTCTAATTAGTAGCTGCCTGTAGTTAGGCTCCACCCCTAAAACATCCTCCCCCCCCCACAAGTATTAGCGGAATGGAGTTCAATGGAGGTTTCCAAGCAGCAACACAGTGGGGGGGAAAACCAGACTAACTACACCAGCTTCATCAACGATTCATGTCATTTCCTGTGAAGTCACTTCCTCGTTCAGGCCAGGGCATGATGGGAGAAACTGGAAACTGGGATCTGACTCAGTGTGGTTCCCTTCATTAGCCCCAGTCATGAGACTGACAGGTGAATGAGGTGACCACACGCGACAGAAAAGGGGCAGGAGGTGGGGCCAGCGCAAAGCGAGGACAGCTGGGTCCGCCGGACAGGACCTTTGTGGGGGAAGTGATTCCCAACTCTGCGTCAAAGCAAGGTAACGCATCACTTCCTGCCCGCCTGTCTGAGGTTGTACAACAAGAATATGGCAATCTGTTCACAGAAACAGCAGTGACAGACTGATAGGGGGAAACACATAGAGACAGGTACACACCGACCGCAAAAAGGAAGCCCGAATGGAATAAGGAAGCATCGATCTGCAGGCCTATATCCTAAACAATATTCATCAAAATCTTAGGAAAAACAAAGTTTATCTCACCCTTTTACTTTTTCTCGTTTTTAGGGAATCCTTGTAAATGAGATTATCCACTCACAGGAAAATGAAACATCACAAGCTGAAAGACCTCAGTGCTGAGAGCGGCCGGCCTGCATTTTCAGGAACACCCCTGCCCCGGGGCGGTGTGGCCTTACTAATTCTGTGAGTCCCGCCTAAATCCGCCATCACCCCCCAGGTGTGAGGGAGGAGATACGCAGCATGGAAGCCCAGAGGGTCTGATTCGTTCCTGGGCCCAGAAAAGGTGTGAGAGCTTAATAGCTTCTCAGAGAGCAGTGGGATTAGAAGTGGCCTTACAGCTAGTTCCAGATCAGAGTGGTGAGAGTGTCACCGTCTGATGGGTCTTTGTTGGGGGGCACGGAACAGGCCAGCCCAGTCACTCCACCCAGCCCGCATGAGCAAGTGGCACCGACCTCAGACATCCAAAGAGTCCTACCGCTTCTTTCCAGACATCCCACCACTGGAGAGAACACTGAGATCTTTGTATGGATTTGCTGACAGTTTTGTTCAAAGTGACATCAAGCTTCGGCCATTTATTAGGCTGGATATTACACTGGAAAAATCCCAGTGAAGAATGACAGAGACCCCCCCCCCCCATCACAGGTCTGTCCTTAAGTACTACGGCACTTTCTGCCTCTGACAGAGCACAGCGCCGTGCTTCAGGGCCCCGTCCGCCTGCCTCGTTTCATCCAGGCATTTGCGGTGAGGGAGGGGTGAGATCGGCCAGATGAGGCCTCTGTAATGAAATCCACCCGGTCTCTGTGACCACGTCGGTCGAACACCAGACTAAAGCCCAGCAATAAGTAAACCCAATGAACTGTAATTGAAAATCTGCTGCGCTCTGTGTTTCAGCCGAATTAAATATTACTTACTGCTCGTCTAATGAAAAATACAGTAATGATCAGGATCATCCTTAAGCCGGGCGTGACAGTGTGACGCACTGACCGCTGTTTACGGCCTGCGCTCGATGCTTAGAGCCAGCGGGGCTTAAAGCCCATAACTCGCTGAGGGAGACATTTCAATTCTGCCTGCCCCTGTGTCGGCCCTGAGACCCTCTCTTATGGGGTCGCACTGTGACAGCAAAACGGCCCAGCAGCTCAGGACTGAGGGCACGTGACCCACAGACCACTCCAGAGCCAGGTTAGGGGTGATCAGCGAGACCCCAGGAGGATTGTGGATCTTTCTGAGATTCAATTTGGGAAACCTGTATGGAAATTCTGGAGCACCATGCAGATCATCAGGCTGAGGGTCTAGTTCAGTTAAGGCAGAGTTTCCCAACCCAGTCCATGGGGGCAAACAGTCGGTGCATGTTTTTGCTCTCTCCTAGCTCCCCGAGGACTGGGGCTGGGAAACACTGAGTTAGGGAATCCAGTGGGGTCATCCAGCCGCTCTACGGCGCCCCCTGGTCCCACGTGGCGAATGCTGCTTCCTCTCCAGTGCTGGCTTGTCGGTCTCTGTGCCAGCGTTCCCCCGAAGGTCTATGGGCCCCGAAGCAGTAAAACAGAGGCATGTGTCCCGAGCCTCGGGGGCTAAAGGGGCCGTCAGTCTCCTCCTGAACTGGCTTCCCCAAAAGGCTGCCAGAGCCACGCCCCCCCCCCCCCCAGCGGTTTCTCCTGCACTGTGGAGGCCCTGTTTTAAGGCCCCGACGTTGCACATAAGCAGGGGCTGCGGCTGAGAGGTTTTCATCATCCCGCCGCTCGTCCGCGTAGAGAACATCTGCCGTGGGTGAGCCGCCGCTTACGAGATTTATGATATCCGAGCGTACAGCGCAGATTAATCACGTTATGTCCGAGAGCCTCATCGATCGGCCTCCTGACGTGCACTTAGGGCCGCCGGCTGGCATTTAATATCGCAGCGAGACGGGCTTCGTTTCCTGAGAGCTCACGTACAATTCCTCCGACACAAAAAAAGAGAGTAGATGAGAAGGTGTTTTGCCAGGTCACATGACCCCGTCTCTCCAACATCCCTAAGGGTAGGAGGAGAGCTCATTGGTCAGACCCCAACAAGGACCATCAAGACAGCAGACGACCTGTTCCCCCTGCCTGACCCACCAGTACCTCGTCACTGCCGGGCTAAGATGGGAACCACAATGAAAGTCACATGACCAATAGGGTTCGAAAAACAAAAAGCTTCCCCCCCCCCACCCCTGCCATTTTCCGAGACTCTAAGTACTGTAACTGATTGCTGAATGTGTTCAGCAAATTTGACTAATGACATTAATAGATTATTATTAATTAATCTTTTAGCCAAACTTTATAATTTGTTACTGTACTTAGCGGTTTGTTGAATACACTCACTAATGTGTAAACGCCAAACTCATTATTCATAAAAAGTAATTTGACTCCTAATAACTACTGCTTTAACGATCAGCTAATAACTGGCATGAATGTTTAATGCAATCAATGGAGAATGGTGCCGCTCCCCTCCCGGGTCCACGCTCCTGGAGGTCCTGACCCGCTGGCACGAGGCCCGCGGTGCTGGGCGGCCGCCTGAGGAGCAGGCCAGCCTCCAACGCCAGGCTGCAAAACGAGAGGCGATCAGGACGGCTCCCGCTTCGTCGAAAAACAACGTGATTAATGTTGGTTCCCAGTTTACATTCTGGCTGGTTTATCCATCAATCCAGTCTGGCATCCATCCATCCATCATGTGAGCTCAGATTCAGTGAGAGTAAGAGAAGCGCAGAGCTTTCATCTCTGAAACCGAAACTCCCAGGAAACACATTCATCTTCCCGTTTCTGTGCCGGAGCGGACATGCACCATATGTTACATGAACGGGGGGCACAGGACAGAAAGCAAGCAAGTGGGGGGCGTGACCTCACTGGGGGGGAGGGCGGAGCCTAAACAGCCCAGCTGAGAATATGCCCATCTTCTGTCTCATCTACAGCAGTGTTTCCCAATCCAGTCTTCGGGCATCCACAGACAGTCTACATTTTAGCAAAACTGGGGAGCAAAGATATAGACCAACTTTGGGCACCCAAGGCTGGGGCCCTTGCTTTTTGGTGGCATGTGGATGAGCTGGGGTCCGCGGTGCAGCCCGGCCCGGCCGAAACGGCAGCTCTAGTCCGACTGCCGCCATCCCGAGCATCTGGTCACCCACTCACCCAAAATGCCAAACCTAATTATAACCAGAGCTGTCTGTGTGGCTGACAACAATCATTAGCATAAAAATCAGACGAATTCACAGACGGCCTTCTGTATTTATTCTTTTTTGTCAAACTGTAACAGTAAAAGATACAGTGAAAAAACAACTGATATGCGGTGGAATATGAACTGCCAACAGTTAGGGGTCTCTGCCCTATGAAGTAAGCTGACCCCCCCACGTTGGGAATTACCTCAGACACTGTGGGAGATCAGCAGGCCATGGAGGGTGTGGGTGAGAGTAACAGTAGTTGTAGGAGATCATTTTCGCAGTGAGCGCATAGGAACATTGATGGATGGAGGCTGATTATTGTACAGGAAAATAAGAAGGAACAGACTAAACAAAAAAAAACAACAACAAACTAAAACAGATAAAGAGATTGAGATTAATGTCATTGCAGACCAAGACGAGGCAGTCTTGAGGAGCAACAGCACCATTCCATTGATCAATTTGGGTGGAACAGGGGCAGATTTAGACATATAAAAATTTTATGAAGGCACCCAAGAAGTGAAGGTTTGGATATTTAGCAGCATGATGTTGGCAAATCTATGTAATGCTGACAAGAATGACAGTAAAGATTGCTGCCGCAGCAGTAGGAGCCTCAATCGAAGTCCCCTAGCCTCAGCACCCTGCCTCACTAACCATAACTTCCTCCTCCCTCCCTCCCTCCGTGTGTCTCTCACCTGCTCCATCACGTTCGGCATCCATCCCTTTCAGACATCTGCTTGCACACCCCATAGATTCCAGTCAGAGGTGGAAATTTCTGGTCCTGAAAGTAAAAATCCAAACCATGATTTAGCCTCAACCAACCGGTTGAGTTCTCTGTGACTGTGGCTCTTCATACTGAAAAGCTGGGCCCCACGATGTCATCAAATTTAGACATATCAGTTCACCTGCTTGCCTTTGGACTGTGGGAGGAAACCTGGCAGTCTGGCCGAAAGTCACCCAGGTTCCTTGCATTCTCAGTTAGGATTCAACCCCCCCCCCAGTCTTGGTGGAGTTAAACTGCAGTGATACCCACTGAGTCAATGCGCCCCCCCCCTCCCCCCGCCCCACTCCGCACATTCGGTGATCAGCACTAAAACGAAAGCCCCATTACGAAGCCCTATAAGGCTCATCAGCTCCCCAGTCCAGGCCTTTGGACCCCTCAAAGGTGACCCCCCCCCCAGAATGGAAGACCTTTAGGAGTTTCCATGTGATGTCCTGTGATCCAGGCAGAATTTCCACAGATGCCGGTTCTCTGGAACTCTGACATGCTATATCGCCACCTACTGGTCTGCCACCGGCATCAACGTGCACAGATCTTTAGCTCTCGTAGGGCGGCTGCCTGATACGGGTGTTTATACATGCATGCCGATGTCCCGCGATGTTCGATACTTAGACCTGACATCACTTCTGCACAAGCTCCATCATGCGATGCGGCCTGCAGATTAGCTGATGCAGAAATAAAACAGTCCCTACCCCCACTTCCAGTTCTGGTAGCCCCATGAGTAGAACATTTATCTAGCGAGGGGAGGAGGACGAGGTGCTGTTTCTCAGGGTGATGAATCAAAATCTCTCTGGACCACCACAGAGCTATTCATCCAAGTGATACCCCCCCCCCCCCCCATCCAACCGCCCTCCTTCATGAGTAAGCAATCCCTGTTATCACAAATCTTAGGTTAGTGTTGTTATCACTTATGCTTTTCCAACAGGGAAAAGGAGGTTCTGCAAACACCATAAGAACAAAGTGATTGGCTGTGGTCCTGTCGATCATCTACCAACAACCAATTAGAAAAAGATATGGAGCCTTTATTGGTCAGCCTGTGTGACCTCTGAATATCTTACCTTCTAGACAAGGGTGTAGCTTTGGCTTCAACATGGATAGGGACCACATCAGCCCTGTCCCCCCGCTCCCCTAAACCACACACGGTCCTCCCATAATACTGGTAATAATGTCCTTACCCAAATCTACACCCTTGCATCTGGACACGGAATCCACTAAGATTAAGATCTTCCTGTGAAAGCAGAGAAACGCCTGACAGCGGCAGGCAGATGACATTCAGCAAAGTCAGGTGAAGTCTGAGAGAACATAATCATAAAACTGAACAAAAGATAAAAAACAAACACAAGATAGAAAAGTAAACAGAGCAGCCTGTCCGACCGCTTTGAAGTCCGTTTTGCATAGCTCTGAGCTGTTATAAATAGACGGCCCTAACGATCAACGGGCTATAATTGATTATGGCATATGCACAGTGCAAACAGCCCAGCATGTCGTGAAACACCGCAGTTAGGAGACGTTCCATTGACGGAACATTTCAAGGTCGGAACACCACCGGATGAAAGCCGCGTACGCACGCCGAGAGACAGCGGCGATACTCCGCTGTGGTTATTGTTCCAGTCGATGTGCTTTTCCGAGCCGGAATGCCGAATGAAAGGAATGCGGTTTAAGAAGCGTGTCTCCTTTAGAATTAGTGGAAAGCTCTTTTGTGTCTCCGCACTAAGGCGCTCCGTGCTTTCGCTGAGGAAAGAATTTTGGTTGTAGCTGGGGTGGAGAGCTACCGGCTCGGAGTCTGCAGTGGTGTTAGTCGGCAGGACGCGTCCCGGAAGCCAGACTAGGCGAGGTGGGGGGGGGGCACTTGTGGCAAAGCGGAACCCTACCAGAGGAAGCGGCTTTTCTCCCCTGAGGAGGCCACTCTCAAGTCCGCTGTTACATGCTCTCAGAATCTAGTGGTGCATTCAGAGCCATCACACACAGAGGGACCGTCACTGAGCTGTCACACTACTGCATCCCCGGCTGTGCACCGCTGGTTTTATCTATATACACCTCCTATTCCTTAACCCACCAATCAGCGAGGGGATTTCACTTTGCTGGGGTCCCCTTGACGCAGCAGGCGGATACACGGACACGCGTTCACCCGTGGGAGCGTTAGGCACGCCCTGCTGCTTCCTGCCAGAGGCCTTCCTGTCACCGGCGAGCTGCCCGCCACGGGGCTCGGGACCGGGTTCGGAGAGCCGGCGGCCCGCTTCACATCCTGTTGGCGGGCAGACAGTCGCAAAGTCCCCGGGAAAGGTGAATAGCTCACGGTAACGACTCCTGAGAGGCGTTCCCGCATAATCACGGGGACGGCAAACAAACACCGGCAGCCTCACACACACGGCGAGAGATGCCTGAACACACGGCCGGGAAGAAACAGGAACGAACTAAGTGGCAAACCAGAAGCCAGCACGCTGTTACCCTCACTCATGTGCAGTTTATGCTTCCAGTTGTCAGGGTAAACAGAGGAGGAATAAACAGAACAGGAATAACGGCAGCAAGCACTTAATGTAGCTCCTGTACTGGGCTGTCAGCTCCACCAGGCATGGGAGCCGGTCAGGCAGGTGCAATCATCTCCATCCCATCTTGCCGGGAGACACCAGCAAGTCTCATTTCATTAAACAGCACCCAAGGCCAAAGCTGCATTAAATATGCTAATGCAATGGGCAGGTTTTAAAAAGAAGACGAGAGAGGGGCAGCCAGCCTCATTGTTCTCTGGTTCGTCAGGTGAGACTCGTGAGGTCTCCGTTAGTGGCCTCATACGTGTCCTAGTTGGGAGCGCTGTGCATCGTGTTAACACGCAACTTGTGCTTCGGCTACGATGTTAGTGTGGCCGCAACCAAGAGGACGGAGAAGGTTGTCGGTTGCCCATTATCTCCACCGCCTCTAGGGGGCGCCCCATACCCCTTTGCCTCCTTCAGGCAGATAGCAGGATCTGGCTGCCCTGTGGATCACGTGTATGTAAGTCTCACATGGTGACTACATGGTCACGGCAGCCCTGTAATGGCATGCCCTGGCCAGCAGAGGCAGCGGTATGGCCGGGGAGTGGGGGGGAGTTGGGGAGGATTCCCTGGCCAACTTTACCCATTTGCTGCACCCCAAAATAATACTAGTTAAAAGGAAAATGCAGAAGCTTGCACTGAGTTAGCATTTTTTGCTAAAGCGGCTGTCAGGAAATGAGAGAGCTGCTAAAATTAACAGGAAATTGGAGAGGAGAAATGAGAAAGAAATGCGATGGCAGACGGGCCGGTACCATAAGGGTGAAGCTGGGGTACTACAGCACCTCCCACTAGGAATCAAACCCACCGCAAGGGCAGGCCTTTAACCACTACACCCCCTGCTGACAAATAAGCATATTATAGACTGTATCAGAAGACTAGACCCCTGTGAAAAAGAGAGAGAGGTCAGATAACAGGAAATAGTTTTCCCAGGACTGTCCTAAAGATGCCCAAGACATGTAACATTTGACTACAACATTATTAAACGATCCTATTAGCAAAATTATTTTTCAGAGGCCAGCATGTGGCGATCACTGGCACAAGACAGGCAGTGATATGTAATAACGTATAAATAAATGCCTAAAAATACTGTAATAAATGGTATCCACGCTACACCAATTAGGAAAGCAGAGCTGTCATGGAAATCAAGGGATCTAAGAAGCTCCAGCAAACGGAGACGCCAGCCCGCCTCACGCGTGTCGGGTGGACGCCAGCGAGACACTGCAGGGTGATTATATGTTTGCGGTGAGCTTAATAGACACGACGCACCTTGTGGCCATTCTGGCACGTTGCCTTTTGTTTCTCGGGCATTTCAATCACGTAATTAGCGGCTTTTATGCGTGTCATCATCGCAGCTGTCAAAACAGCCCGCCGAGCCGGCAACAGACAGGTACAGTGGGGAGACAAGGGATGACAGGGAGTCCCCCCCCCCCCTCACCCGCACACACACACACACACACACACACACACACACACATTGCAACATGACAAGGAGGCGGGGTCTGTCACATCTGACAGGAGCTGTGTGATCCTATGATGAGACGGAAAGGGAGCAGGAACTGAGAGGGGGGTGTGGGGGAACAGGGGGGCGGCTCGTCTTCTGCAAGTGACAGCCACAGACGACTCATCTTTGGTCCGGAGACAGCATGGTTGGGGGGCGGCTGGTGTCTCCCACAGCTTCATGTCAGAGCCCGGGCTGCTGAGGTGACCCTTGACCATCGCCGTGACGACACCGCCTCTCAGCCCTGGGGCCCCATCAACGCAGTCTTACTTCACATCTTAATCAGACAACAAAGGGAGAAGAGAGGGTGACTGGGGGGGGGGGGGAGGCGCAATTGAACCTGCAGCTTAGACCCGGGGCCGTGCGTCGGGGGACCCACGATCCCCCCAGCCCCGGCTGTCCTCAGGGCCTAGATTGGCGGCCCCCGGGGCATTCCCAGGGACAGATTTCATTAAGAAGTCTCACGGTGTAATCAGATTATGACTGGCCTATTCAGATGGCCGCCTGAAAGCGCGGCTGAAAGGATGTGATTACAGCTGCCTGTGGTCTAATAGCATTTCCCTGTAGTCTGAGGGGCAAAGTGGGAGGGGGCACTGCTACCGGGGCCCTAAGCGCTGAACCAATCCGCTAAAAGCCTCCCCAGCGCTGCCAGGGCTTTTAAGCCAGCCCTCCCGCCCCACACCCACCCCCCCACCATGCTCCCTCTCGCTCCTTCCCTGCTCCTGTTCCACGCACTTTCTGCTAAATTAGCCTTAATTGAATTATGCAGATGCACATGGCTCTCCGGTGTGCCTGAACAGGATGCACATAATGGACACGGGGTAAAAACAGAGTGGGGGGGGGTGAGTTTTAGGGGACGCTACCACACTCATCACTCTCCAACGAAACACAGCAGAGGGGGGGGGAGGAACGGATATAGCAGCTGGCACTAAGTGCTTCTGTTCTGCATATAAAAGGTAGGTTTTTGCACTGGGGGGGCTCACAGATTTTAGCTCTCTGTTCAGACAGGCAGGCTATAGACTACTTAGAAACACCAAGACTACAGCAAAGCCAAATCTCTCAACTATACCCTTTCCTATGGAATAAATCCTGCAGGTCGGGGTGGGGGAGCAGAGAGGAGGATGCTGTTGTCCCATAATGCAATGCTCTCATATATAAATGAAGAAACACAGAGATACTTGTCAATATGACCTTTAACCTCTGAATGAACATGATATGTTAACCATCTACATACGTCAATATATCACCAAGCAGGATAACAGATGGTTATTTTAATCATTCAGAGATTAAAAGGTCAGATTTCTGTGTAGTATTACAAACCTTAATTAAATGTCCTGTCTTCTTCTTATGAAATATTAGGGATGTGAACAAACTGAGAGGTTGAGCCCTGAGCCAAGTTACAGATACGGATCTTCCTGTCAAAAGTACGGCAAGGATGGTTTCCTGGACAGTATGGACTGCTGACCTCTTGTTGGCAAGGCCTGAGTAGGACGTTAATCTCCACTTCCTGCTCGGAAGACTCATTAACATAGTTCTGTGTGTGGTTCAGAAACCATAAGGGTCTTTAACAAAAGAGACCTCCTTAGTATCTGCAGCAGACCCATCTACTTCACAGTCAAACGAGAAACCCAGCGAACACACACACAACGCTTGGATTAGCCTCAGGGAATGAACTCTCGACACCAACCGTGTGAGTGGGGGAGCAGAGTTTGGCCTGACTGTCTGTTCCCGTCCAGCTACCGCACCACCACCGGCTGTATCCTGATCCACTTGTTGCCCTTCGTGGATATGGAATGTGCAGGGTCTCCATAGCATTGTGGTTGGACAGGCCTTGCAGGGACTCCCCATTGAGGACAACCAGCAGGTCATATAGACTGAGATAGCCGTCCTATTGGGAGGGAGGGGGCTGCGGTACTAGGTCTCGCACATGGCCGGAGGCTTCCACCATCCAACATCAATAACAATGGGTAGAATGTTCTACAGGAGAGGGGCAAGTCTGCTCATCACCATGCACAGGGAGAGCTCACACTTACAGGGGAGTCCATCACTGGGTATAGCGAAAGCTCACACTTACGGGAGAGTCCATAACCGGGCATAGACAGAGCTAATAATAATAATAATAGATATTTTTTAATAATCCCCATGGGGAAATTGTCTTTACATCTCCCTCAACTTGCTCTTTGTAGAGGAAGCTGTCTGTGAAGGGCAGCCGCCTGTAGCGGCACCCAGGGGGTTAAGGGCCTTGCTCAAGGACCCACAAACGTGCTGAGGTTGGGTTTGAACCGGCGGCCTTCTGATTACAAGCACACAGGCTCAGCCCACTGAGCCACATGTTACTCACACTCACGAGAGAGTTCGTCACTGAGCACAGAAAGAGCTCATACTTACAGAGGAGTCCATCACTGGGTATGGAGAGAGCTGACACTTATGGGTGAGTCTGTCACCAGGCATTGAGAGAGCTCACATTTACGGTGCAGTCCATTACCAGGCATACAGAGAGCTCACACTTACAGGGGAGTCCATCACTGGGTATAGTGAAAGCTCACACTTATGGGGGAGTCCATCACTGGGTATAGTGAAAGCTCACACTTACAGGGGAGTCCATCACCGGGTAGAGAGAGCTCACACTTACAGGGGAGTCCATCACTGGGTATAGTGAAAGCTCACACTTATGGGGGAGTCCATCACTGGGTATAGTGAAAGCTCACGCTTATGGGGGAGTCCATCACTGGGTATAGTGAAAGCTCACGCTTATGGGGGAGTCCATCACCGGGTATAGTGAAAGCTCACACTTACGGGGGAGTCCATCACCAGGCAGAGAGAGAGCTCACACTTACGGGGGAGTCTGTCACCGGACATAGAGAGAGCTGACACCAGTCACTCAATAATCACGTCAATTTCTCCTGCAAGATGACTGACCCTGATCCTGGGCAATGAAGTGGGAGTGTAGCCCAGCTGGCCACAGCACAGACAGGTGACCGCACCACCTTGACGCCGCAGGAAAACAGGAGCTGAGGGTGCCAGTCGCTCATATGCCTGACTCTCCGGAGCCATCCGCGGGCGCCGCCTTGCTGCCTGAGCCGTGCCGCCTCCATCATCACCTCTCTGCTCCATCTGGACTCCCTCTCCGCTCCAGGCCGCCGATCTCCGCGTCTCACTGCTCCAGCCGCATCATGAATCCCCCATGCTGAAAGGCCCTCCAGTTTATTACCATGAATTTTAATTAAGGGTCCATAAAGAAGCCCCCATTCCTCGTTTGCCTTATCTAGAGGCCCATGAAGGGCCGCTGCTCCATGAAGGGCAGAAGTGGGAGACAGCGGAGCAGCCCGTTGGACACACAGAAGGACACTCCTGATTGCTGGGGCATGCAGCATGTCCCTAACCACATCCTCAACAGAAGCACTTCAAGTTAATGTAGCTCTGCAGTTTAGATGCGTGTTTGATGCTTAAAAACATTTCATAGTTATTCAGGATATTTTCAACATGCTGCAGATACTCTCACGGTAGATCCAGAGGTAGATCTAGGACCAGAGGCATGCAGCATTCATTCTCTGCCGGGTCTGGACATTTTCATCTCCCCTGATTGACAGACTGCACATGCACTGTAGTCCAAGAGAGTAATTAAGAGCTGTGGTCAAGGAAGCACGCTGACAATGCTTCAGGGCATTGTGGGAAAGACAATGCTTGTAGTGTACAGTATTTAGTCTTGTGACTGGGGTCCATGGAATCTGGCATGGCAGGGATCTTGTTGGGTCAGCACAGTATACCTACGGTGGGGGAGGGGGTTAAATCTCACTGGCTTTCATTGACATCCAGTTGACCAAGCCATTGGACTTTGAACCCAGGTTGATACCAACATCCTTTTATTTGGTGGTGTACCTTTTGACATTATGACCTAAAAGCTGTGGACAGCAGGAGGGGCGGGGTGGGGTGGGGGGGGCTGTATTTGGGTGGAAGGATCTTCCATCACGACTCTATGGAACGACTGGAACACATGAGGACCACTGGGAACTGAAAAACAGCTCAAGTGAGTAATTGCCTGAATTCTGAGCCGGACCCAAGCGGACAGCGTGTGAAATATGCAGGCCAAAGCGAGACCAAGGCCCAGAGGTTACCCGCAGGGGGGGTCCATACGGCCGCGGTCACACCGGGCTGCTGGTGACTGACAGGAAGCCGGTGGCGGCAGGTCCGGGCGCGGGTGCGAATGAACTCCTGCGCCGAATGTTATTAACAGCCCCACATGAGCGGGGGGGAGGCCCATCTGGCCCGCCTTGGGAATTTCAACACCCCTCTGGGCTTTCGGAACCTGCAGAATACCTGTCAGTGAAACAATCGTTTCCTTTCTCAAAGCCGGTGACAAGCAGAAAACTCGCTTTGCGGAAGGGTAAAGGGGAGGTGACGGAAGGGGTCTCCATCTTCCCAAGAAAGTGCAGGAGCTGTCAGAGACGCCATTGAAGAGGAGGAGGGCATCACCCAGCACCTACATACTCAGAGTTTACACTTAATTAGTGTGGATCCGTCCAGTTTTTAAATTAGCAGCAGTGAGTCATTTGGGGGGACCGAGTATTAAGACATCCCTGGAGGGGGCACCACTTAAACTCCAAATAAACCTCTGAAAAGCCCCCCTCCCCCCAGGACCCCGACCTTCCCAGGATGGACAGGCAGCCCACAGCGTAGCACAGAGATGCAACATGTCTTTGAAAGAGAAGCTTCCAGTCCGGTCCGGTCCGGTCCGGCCCGCCAGCCTTTTGCGGCTTTTAGAGAAGATGCTTTAATTATCACCTGACATGTGAAACGCCAGGCAAGGAAGTACTTACCAGCTATGTGATTACTTCAGTAAAGCAGAGAGCCGTTTGGACGTACCAGGACACCATGCGGCTCTGTGCAATCTGGCCCCCCAGATGCCCAGGCCCCCCACTGCTCTTAAGATGAGCTCATAGATCTGACGCACTCACCAGATGCCTTACCTTCACTGCAGACGTCCCAGGATGGGGCCACGGAATCGGCTAACAATTCCAGGTGAGGTGTGGGGGTGGAGTCTTAACCGGACTGTGGAACCCAGTGTAGGTCTAACAGCCTTACTGATGATGGTGCGCAGTGCAATCGTGCAGCATCCTCTGGCGTGTCGCTGGAGTTATTGCACGAGGGCGACGTGTTTTTGACAGGATCACTTTGCTGCAGCCCAGGTCTGGGGACCGTTGCATGCTCTCCGAGTTTCAAGTTTCATTGCAGAAGGTACATAGGGGACAATAGGAGGAACTACAGTGTAAATAAAAGACAATATAGGAATTTGAGTTGAATTTTATCTGTATAGCAGATTTTCGCAGTGGCAAAGGAAATACTTCCTAGAAGGAAGAAACCTTGGGAGGAACCAGACTCAAAGGGGGAGCCCATCCCCCAGGACCCGGCGAAAGAAGTTTTATACCAAAACGCGGGGAAACCACAAGGTTTGGGTGACACATGTGGTAGGTGCCAGGCCGTGTGCGGATGAGGAGGGGGTCACGGTCCTGCGGGAGGCACCACCAAGCCGGGCTGGGCAGGCGACACTGATGTGAGATAAAAGACAGGCAGCACCGTGGAAAAGCGAATGCGCTGACACCAATCTGTCTGCGCGCGGCCTGGACTGGGATGGCGGGGCGGAACGGGACAGCGGCGCCTAGGAGCACGCCGGCTGTCATAAAAACAAACACGTCGAGACGTCCCAGGAGCGCACATCACGGCGCCCATCAGCGGCCCCCGGCCAGGCCCATCTGCGGGCCCGTGGAGCGGGGAATGATGGGAAAAGACGGCCACTTAGTGGCTGGGCGGCACGGGGGCGAGCGGGAACGAGCCCCGAGGGAGGCGGAGGGGGGACACCAAGCAGAGGCGCTGCATGTGCTGCGCCTTACACACAGTGGGTCTCTAGCCCCCCCCAACGCAACACCTGGGAATATAAGAAAACGCCCAGGCTCGTTCCAATGGGATCTTTGGGAAGGGAGACGAGCGTAATGATGGATGTGATCCCCCATCTCATGGGACTTGCTGCCCTTCAGGCTCTCCCCCCCAAGCCAAGTCGTTCATGCCGATCTACAGCACCAGCCTCTCCCCACCCCTCTCCAGTGGGGGGGGGGCTGGTGCCCTGATCTCCTGTCTGAGAGAATACAGGGGGGGGGGGGGGGTCATGACTGGGGAAGGTAAAACAGAAGGCAATAAAGTCAGCCTGTTTTCTGTTGGATACCACAACCGTAATGGGGGGGTGTCCCTCTCTAGAATGTCGTGGGCAGGGTGATGATACCTCTGCGGCCCCCTTGAGCTCGGCCCGTAACCCCGATGCTCTTGGCTGCTGACTCGCTTCCCGACCCCAAGCTTTCTTCCACATTTACGCCTCAAAGAGCTTCTCCCCACTCTGCTCGTTTCACTTTCTATCCCTGATCTTCCTGCTCTTGGCTTCCTCTCCATAATGTGGCCAAAGTGACCTGGGAACCTCCAACTCCGGCGAGATCTGGCTCGGGAAGAAAGAAGCAGGAGGACAAAGGATTTTTATGTCTCCCTCATTATTTCCTCAGTGTAAGCGGTCTTCTGTCGCCAGGGAAACAGGCTGGTAGCGTCTGGCGGCAAGGTGGGGGGGGGGGGGGGGGGCAGCAAGGCAGGGAGGGGGCACCGCAAGCCTGCATAGGAGGGTAAAGTCTTCCAACATCATCAGTACACTTTGCTGCACTTTGCTTGGGCCATGTTTCTGTCAATCAGCATACAGGCAGCTGATAGCTCTGGCTACTGTAAATACCGGGGTGGGGGGGGGGATGAGCCTGGTGTTTGCAGAGAGCAGGCAGGTTTACATGGAGTTAGGTTTCCCAGAACTCCATCTGGGGGCTGGACCCCGGTCACAGAGCCGGATGGAAGGGGGGGGGGGGGGGGTGGGGGGTGGGTGGTACATTGCCCACTGAGATGGGGGGGGGGTGGGGTGTCAGTGCATCATGAAGGGCAACTCACACCCTTCAGCTATCATGTGAACCTGCTCTGGGGTCCTATCTACGGGCGGCCATGTGACCAAGGTGGTGCTACGGGGCGTAATGAGCAGGGAACCTTCACATTCCATCATTATGATGTAATAAAGACAACTGCCACGGAAATGGAACAGGACCCCAACCCAACCCGATGCTGATATTCCACAGCGGCCGGGTAGCTGGGCACCAGTCCTGCCTAACAGCCGCTGCCACATCTCCCCCCCCCCCGCACCATCAAACCCCACAAAGGAGCCGTTTCTGGGGGGGAGCAGTGATTACACTTTCTTCCCGCTGCTGGGAATTAAAATGAAAGGGTTTCAAAGCCGGGGATTAACAAACCTACTCAGGATGAGCCCCATCGCTCTCGACCGCTGGGACCGCAGGGATCAGCGTCACGCGGGGCCCGAGAACCCCGCCCCTTAATCCGCCACCTGAGGCGCGGCCCCCGGCAGCTGCCAGCTCGCCGTTATGGACGGGGGGGGGGGGGGGTCAATGTTTAGACACAGTGCTGCCTGCCAGCGCCCCGGCTAAATGCCAGCGCGTGGGGGGAGAAGCCATGATGGGCGCCTGCAGATCTAAGGACACGCGCTGTGTGAGGCCCTCAGGGGCCCAGGGGACCACAGCCGGGTCCATGCTTCCTCCTCAGGCACAGGATGTGCCCGTCTGGCCGGGCCGGAACAGGAAGGTCCGCTCCACGACCCGGCGACCCCTGCAAAACCTGCGGCCTGGCCTCTCCGGCCCCCACGTCCCTGAGCCGAACATGTGCGGGGTGACCCCTCCGTCCTTTCAGGGGGGCTGCACGACAGGGGAGGTGCTGCTCAAGGTCCCATCACAATGCCAGTGGAAAACTGATGGGGGGGTCATAAATGCAGCTCTGTAGGGGACAGACATCAAAAACGGTGCTGCTTGGTGCTTCGTGCCTGTGGGTTGGAGGAGCTCGACATACCGTCCTCAGGGTGGGGGGGCACTAGGCTGAAATTAAAGGGGAATGGAAAAGCCATCAGCCGGGAGGCCGCAGGCTGCCGTTTGCCCCCACCAGACGCTTAGAGGGACATGTCTGTCAGCCAATCAGGAGTCAGTCTGCGCAGGTAAATGGAAAGGAGACATAGGTTCCTCTCCGAATTGGTTCTGACCCAGCCTGACAGTCCTTGCGGGCCAGAATCACGGCTCTTACAGCTCTGTTTATTTACTCACCTCACCGTCTGCATGCACACAGCCCCCCCCCCCCCCCCCCCCCGCTCTATCTGTCTGGCTGCTAGCGCTTGCAGGAAAACCTGCGCTTGTTTTGCCGCTGATTAGCACCGATGCTGAGCCGTGACGGGCCACGTCGGCTGTAATTGCACTGGGGCGCTGAAGCTGAATGCTGCGCTCGGGGCCCATTTAAACGCCGGCGATTCACTTAAAACGCAGCTGATTACTGGCACTCCACAGACGGGACTGACGTGGGGGTGCGGACGCGTCCCGTAAAACCCCAGAAGGGGGCAGCGTAATGTGGGAAGTCTCCCGTGAGCAGCTACGCTCAGCCATCCGCCTCTGTCGTGTGGGTGGAACACACACAGATAAGGAGAGCAATGGAGTCTTTGAGGCCTTCAAAACGTTCCAAACAATCAGTGGAAGCCTCAGCACCTCCACCCAACATCGCCAAACTCGTTCAGCAGACAAAAACGGGGGCCCTCGATACGGGGGAAGGTGGACTCCAGCTCACCAGGCTTTATAGCAACTCAACTTAGCATGAAAATGAATGTATACATGCTGACAAAAATGTGCAGTGGCGCAAGCGTATCAATGCACGTGAGCACGTGCAGTGGTGCGTATTCCTCCGCCTAAAAAAATAGGGTTCAGCGTAATTGACCGTTCTTGGCCGTGACAGGTTGCGCTCGATCGAGCGAGGAGCCTCATTATGGAGGGGGGTGGTGGGGGGGGGGAAGCCGGTAGATGTCACAGCCCACCGCTGTGAACGGAAGCACGGTCATTCAGAGCGGGACGGGGGCGAGAGGGTCCGCTTCTGGGGATCAAAGGGCCGAACTGTAACTTATATACCAAAGCTTTTTTTTTGTTTTTACCAAGCCTGGTGTAGAGTTAATGCATTTTTCACGGTCATAACCCTTGAAGATGTACTGGCAGGGACACCAGTGCCCCCCAGCTGAGAATGACGCGCTAGCAGACGTGTGCGTTCGTGCCTGCGTGAGTGAGCACAGGCATGCATCTCGGAGGAAAAATCTCAGTGGTATACAGGAAGCAATGCAGCGAGCACAGGAAGTCTGCAGGAGAAGCTGCTCCGTCCAGGCTCCCTCCGGCACGCTGCCGGCTTCTTCGGCTCTGCTCGTGGCAGCGGTTGCATCCCGTGACACTCCGTCGACCACGCAGCCGCCGGGGGCGACAGGAGGGACGAGCAGGCGTCCTTTCCTGCCTGCTGCGTGGGGGGGGATTCAGAACAGCGATGTCGACTCTGACACCTGTGGTGCTGTGGGACTTCACATGACATCCATTACTGTGACAATACTCTTAATGTCTTACGGCTTTCGTCCAACTAAATATAAAGCAGCCAAGTATATCGAGGGATATTTTACTCAAATGATTCAGGGCAATTAACTCTTTAAAAGGTACAACAGCAAGATTCCTCATGATTGGTCCGCTAGTCCTTGTGGGCCTGGAGAGAATATGACAATGTCATGGCGTCCCACGGGGGGGTGACATACCACTGGGGCAGTTGGTATGGGGAAGCTGGGGAACAAGGGGGAGGGAAACGCCCAGAACAGACAGCGAGGCCATGAAGGGCGAACAACCCAATGGGGACCAAAGGGGCAATTCTAGGATCGTTTAAGGTGGGGGCCATAATTCATACTGAGGGGCCAACCTCATCATTAGCCAATGATATGTGTTAAATTGGTGAATGACAGGGAAGGAGGAAGTGTGAGCCAATCAGCTTTCAGCTGTGGCCCCGCCCCTGTGTTACCTCCATGACGACGACCAAAGCGGCTCATCTCCTCCAATGAGCATCTATGCTCAGCAGCATAGGCGGTACATCCCTTGAAAGTGATCTTCCTTCCATTTACATGGACAGATACTCAACCACCATAAATACACACAAGTGCAGTTATTACCCAGCACAGGGCGTAACTCACAGGCCCAGCAAGTTCTACTGCATCCTGCAGGTAAGGCCTCTCTCTGGGGGCTTCAGCAGCTGAGCGCCCCCTAGGGATTGGACTCATGTCAGTCATTAGCATTAGCACCCGGTAACCGACCGCCCGGTTGGGGGGGGGACGCGAACACGACCCCCTGCAAGTCAAGACAGTCACAACCGAGAAAACACAACAAAGCGTTCCTCCAAACCGCAGAGCCCCCCTGTCCCCAGCCCTCGGGATCAGACCCCCACCGCGGAGGAAATTTCACATTCCTCCGGTGATTAGAAGTGAAATCTTATAAGCTTGTGGGATATTTCTATCAGCGTCTATGTGTAATGAAACACTACCAGCTTACCAGCTAAAAACATGAAGGCAAATGTTTTTGATTCACGGGATTGTAAAGTAAGGGGTGGGCGGGGGGGGGGTGTGACTCATTGGTATCCCGGAGAAATAGCCCAGCGCTGGGTCTCGTGTCCATGGGTCACGTGACAGAACTTGCCACAATGCTGCCGGAAATGGCTCGTCCTCTCTGAGCTTCTCCACCACACAAAGCCATATTCCCAATGGGGGTCTATCAGGCCCATCTGTGCGCGTGACATTGCCCCCTGCAGAGAGCCCTGCTCTGTGCCGCCCCCCTCCCATGCTCCGTAACCCCACCCGACCTCTTTGATGTTTCACGAAAACAATGGCGGAGATGTGCAGCAAAACAAAGGAACAAAACAGCAGCTTCCTGAACGGCAGAGTCTGGCGTCCTGTCCGCGGTTGCTGGGTGCTGGACTGCTGCCCGCCCCCCCACTACAGCCCACCCCCCCTGGCTGTGTTATTTTAGGAAAAGTGCTGAAAGGGCCAGAACGTCTGGCCTGGGAGGCAGGGAGGGGGGGGGGGGGGGTGCACAGCGCCTGGCCTCACACGCCGGCCACGTTCAGCTACTTCCTGCCAGGTCGCTGGAGCATGTGCGCAGTGCCCAGCGACCCCCCGGCTAGCTTCTCCCCCCCCGCCTCGCCGGCCACATGCTGAGTCATCAGCCCTGAACGTGGAGAGGAAGCCTGGGCACGCGGGGGGGGGGGTATTAGGTCACGCAGGCCAGGAACAAGTGCCTGTATGCACAAAGAATAGCCCCTCAGGAAGCTAATAAACAGAGCAAAGGCCAAAAAGGACATCTCCCCCCCCCAGCCACCCTGCCCCCCAGTAAGCTGACTGCTCCCAGCCCAGAGAAGGCAACTTCAAACGTGAGCCAGAGAGAGTCGATTTTATCGGCTGTTGTGGCCAGAATCAATAACTATCAATCAGAGCACCTGGCCGTTGGATAATAACGGCAATGATGCATCTGTAGTCTGTCAGTCGCTCATGTTCCTCCTGGGACCTATAAGACGAACCATGACTGGCATCGATCACAGGGGCTACGAGCAAACTGGGACCAGTGAGGCATTCACACTGGGATTTCTGCTTAACAGGAACCTCACCCAGGCAAGGACCCCTCCTCCCTCCAGGCCACTGCCAAGCTCAACCTTGGGGCTGCTCCTCCTCCCATGACGTCTATGCCATTTACCTGTGGGGGAGGCTATTAGCACTCAAATTAACTGCCATTAATTGTTTAAAATAAATGTGGATTTATCATTTGCTGGGCAGCTGTTATTGAAAAAGAGAAGAGGTTTTAACCAACGACAAACATTCATAGAAAAATCTGTCTGTCTGTCTGTCTGGATGGAGGGATGGGGGATGCTTGTTTGGGGAGACCCACCTACAGGATCTGACGTCCAGTGGCATCCCCTGGTGGGATGGGGCTTGATGCATGTTGGGCACCACGGCGAAGGCCGAACCCTCAGGAGCTGCTGAGCCGGGCGGATGAGCAGCGTTCGTCTGACCGTGATCAGGACGTGCTCCAGCAGCCTGTCCGCAGCTTGTGTACATGACACAGCGGAGCAGATGCAGCCGCCACGGGAGTCAAGCGGCCCCCTGCATGCTGATGGAGGCTTACCCACCTCTGCCCACACCCTACACTTTAGCTTTACAACTCCCCCCCCCCCCCCCCGCCCCCTGAGCTGAGATGATAAATGTTTTCAGGGCTAGGGCCTGACTGGCAGATTACAGAAGCTTGGATTTAAAGCCAGCAATTTAATTTCACATGTGAATAAGTCGTAAAGCAGGGGGGTGGGGGGGGGGGCAAGTGAACAATGACACCCCACTCTCCCCCACAGAATTTGTCCCCTAAAAAACAGCAAGCTACCAGAACCGGGTCCAGGAACTGGACAGGAGAACAAATACAGCAGTAAGTTCTGATCTCATCTCTGACTGGTGTGACTGGAGCTACTGGGCACCACTTAATGCCTCAGAGACAGAAGCCTCCATGCAACTGGGACGCTGCAGCTGCTTGCGGTGATTTTACTGAGGCAGCCTGCGGTCAGCGTGGAGGTCTGGTCAGCTATGCCAGTGGACATCGTGATGGGAGCCAGCGTCTGGTAAGGAGAGGCTTCCTGTGCTTGAGTGGTGCTGGGTGGATGGACCAGTAAGCCATGGTCTGATCCCATCGGGGTCCCCTCTTCAAATGGCCAGCAGGCAGCCCAGTCTCACGTCCTAAGCCCGTTTAGAATTTCTGACCCGCATCCCGTTCAGGAAACACGGTTGAGCTTGACGGATCAGGACCTAAACGTATACGGCTGTGATATGTGACAGTCACACAGTGAGCCGCTACACTGACTGGGAGGGTTGGTTTACTGGCTGAACGGCTGGCTGATTGTTTGAGCGGGGGGGGGGGGGGCTGTACAGAGTGAAAAGTCCTTTTAAAGGAAGGCATAAGCAATCAAACATTGAACCAGTCCAGCAGGTGATGAGGATCCATAGTCTTGGACAGTGGGCATGGGTGGGGTACACACTGGAAGTTGATCTTCAGCCTCCCTCCTGCCAGTAAAGTCCATTAACGAGGCCAGAATAGATTTGGGGGGGGCACCCTCCAAGTGCTGGGGGTCCCAAACAGGCCCGCCCAGGCTGCACCTTCACTGGAGGCGGGACCTTGGCCCTGGTGCACACGCCCAGATGCCTGGGCCGGGCGAGCTAGCCAATCAGGTTTTTCTCGTACCGCTATTTGTTGGCAGAAGGCAAGACCTCTAGCCTCATGGCAGGGCAGCCCATGGCCTGTAAAAACACACAGATATTGTGTGACACAGATAATGAAGCATGTTACATGGGGGCTTAACGGGCTACATCCCAGAAGCTTCTGGGGGTGTGTCTCTGAAATGCATAAACGGGGGAGAAAAAAATGCTTTTTCTTGAGCTGTGAATACAGATACTGTTTTTATGGCAGAAATTAACAGAAACATTTCAATTCAGACAAAGGAGTTCCCTCTGTCCCCCCCCCCCCGGGTATCAAAAGCCCACCCTAGCAGCTCCAAGCTAAGAAACGATGGAACACGGGATCAGTCACGCTACACGGGCCCATCAAGCGCACAGAAACACGGCTCCGAGGAAAAGATTTCAAAGCAATTAACTCTTCGATTTTCAACGGGGGCTGACGCCCCGGTTGGCTGGGAAACGTAAATTCTGACTCCGGCTCCCTTTCCCACGGGCTGACTGCCGTAGAAATGGAAACGTTCCACTGAGCGAAACTCACATCCCCCCCCCCCCGCCTTCACATCCGCAGGAAATGCACAAAACATTCAAAACAAGCGATATTTTCACGGCGTCCGACTCGCTCGTCGATCAATGAGCATTTCTCATGCCCAATGAAGTAACGACATTCCCCACCAACGCAAACATGCAAAATTACTGCAGGCTGCTGAACTCCACCAGCATGCAGGATTAGCCACACAGTTACTAAAGAACCCAGAACCCTCACACACGCTATTGCAGCACATGCGGTACCACTGAGTGACAGCACAGGGCTAACAGCCCTTCCCTCCAGTGCAATTCTAATATTCACATTCCTGTCCGATAAAACCTCAAGCTTTTGGTCAAAACCCTCTGGACGCCTAGAAGTTCAGGGTGATGCATTGGAGCAGGGTGGGCAATCTTAAGCAGAAAGGGCCGTTGTGTGTGCAGGGTATTGCTGCAAGTCCCTAATCAATTAATCCATATCAGAGGACTGATTGGCTTGGTTTGAACAGCCGACCTTAGGGTTATCCCAAAAACCTGCATGCACCCTGCCCCTTTGTGGATAAGATTGCCCACCCCTGCTCCAATGCATCACAGACTGTGACTGTGTCTGAATTCAGGGGCTCCATCCTTCTAAGGCTGCGCTGGAAGCCCAAATGCGTCACAGCGGTGCAACACGGTTACTCCATCTCGAAGCCTCCTGGCAGTCTAGAAATGCGTCCTTCGTTTCCAGCTCCGGGAGGGATGCACCCGATGGATCCTTCGAAGGCCAATATATCCCATGATTCATTGTGCAGCGGTAAAGTGAGTGTGTCCCAACTAGGAGATACTGTAGTAGTGGTGCTTTGTGAATCAAGGGTAAGGACGAGAACAGCTGGTGACACAAATAGGAAATTTCCCGTAGCCCAGACAGTCCCATTTCACAGCACATTCTGTTTGACCTTCGAAGAACACAGCCTACAAAAGCTACACCTTCATAGACCGTGTCCTTGAAAGGCTGCAGTCCCCGAATTCGGACACAGCCGTTACTTTCCCTTGTCTAAGAGCAGCCTGAACCCCACACTGCCACAGCAGGAAAGAACACATCATGGTTCCGCTCCTAGGCCTGTCAAGCGGTTTTGGAGAACCAGCCAACTCTATTAAAAAGGTGACGTACATGCATGTGAGAGAGAGAGAGAGAGAGAGAGAGAGAGAGAGAGAGAGAGAGACTCACAGTACTCACAGTTCTTTCCGTTGATGCTTACAATGCAGTCGTCGTCCTGAAACAGGGCTTGTCTCCCGCAGTGGCCGTCCGTCTCCACGCCACGGGTGTGTTAGTGCGGCAACCCGAGGCTGTGCCACGGACCCACGTTCACGTAAAAATGCACTTTAATCCCACGCTACACGGGCAGCCAGCCAGGCTAGCGGGGGCACCGGCAGGTGAGCTCTGACGGGAGTCGGACTGAGGCACGTCCATGTCTGCACCTTAGGGTGCTGCCAGTTGGCCGGAAGCCCAGTGCTGCTCCTGGCCGGACCACTGAGGAGAAGAAGAATGGCTCCTTTTCTAAGAAAACAAGAGCAACAAAAGCTGTCAGCCAAGAAATGCCTGACAAAACTCTTATAACCCAGAGGGCTTTGGCACCCTAGGGGCCGAGCCTCTGGATCCTGCTCTCGGCAGTGGGTGAGGATCCAACGAGAGAACAAATGACACCCCCCCCCCCCACACCACCACCAGGGAACCTCAGACAGTCAGAAGGAAAATTTCGTCTGACGGCACACTTGAGGTACATGGTGGGGGTGACTGATTGAGCGTGCAGAACTCCTCTGGCGAAAGCAGGACCTTTCCCTCAGCTCTGTTTAACATGGAATATTCTCCAGCAATAATCAGGACCAGTAACGCCCCCCGCAGGCCAAGGAAGCACACACAAGAGATTTTAACAGCAACCGCTGGGGCACAGTTATTTCCTTCAGCCTACAGAGAACAGCACCCCCCTACTGGTCAATTACCAAAGGTAACACAGAGGTCCCTTGCTCATTATGGACCAAGCCCAGCCCTGGTTGGGTTCAGGAGCCCGGCTAGTCGGGACACACTGTTATAGCTCCAGCCCCGACTGCACGCAGAGGCAGCATGACGCTCTGATCAAAGAGCCTGCCTGCGGAGATGTTTTACACAAAGCAGTGCTTCACTGACAAGCATGCTGAAGCTGACCATCACTGACGTAATCACTGAGATAAGTTTGCTGAATCCGGCCATCTTTTCCCTCCCCGGGTGAAACCGCAGCCTGCCCGACAGTTAATATCATTAGCGGACAGAGGCCTCCACGGACGCCAGATGGAGGGTCTCGTGTCCCACCCCAGGACTCCCGCTGGGGGAGGATGGCTTCTGTGGGCCGGACATGAGCCCCGGCGAGGACCTCGCCGCCCCAGGAGGCCTGTCCAGCTGACGCACGGCTACAGATGGCCGGGCGCCATGGCGCTGGAAAGAACGGATCGCTGTGCAGACACAACGGGGCACTCCATCTGCACGGAGCTGTCACAAATGGTGAGCACGATGACATCACTACGCCCCGTTACCAAGCACGAGGGACCACCAGTGCTTGAGGGAGGTGCTGGGGGGAGGTGCTGGGGTGCTGAGTGTGGGTCCGTAACGCTCTTCCACTAGTCTCTGCACCCCCCGGCCCCCACATTCCCCTACCCAATACCCCCAGCATCACCCAGGTTTGAAAGAGTATAGGGCATCCATAATGTACCCCACTCCCCTCCCCGAAGAACACCAGGTTAAAAATGTGTATTACAGGGCAGGAGGCCTTCACATGAACCCCCCCCCCACCCGTGCTACCACACCCCATTAGGGAAACATTAAGGGGTGAGCACTGGGAAACCTCTGCGTCATTTTACTCAGAGAGCCACCCAGACAAATAAAACAGGACAGTCTACAAAGCACAGGGAAGGGTGTGTGTGTCTGTGTCTGTTTGTGTGTGTGTGTGGATCAAATGTTCCCAAAAAATTTTTTTGACAGAAGGGGAAACTCAATTTTATAAAAAATCTGTAAATGCAATCAAAATACTAAAAATGCCAAAAGCCTATAGAAATGAATTGACGGTACCCACAAAGACACAAATATAAGACCTTTCAAAGAAGTAGAGATATATATAGAAACATTCCTAAAATCCTTATTTTCATGCGTGTTGTGATGCTGTTAATACCGATTACTGTTACAGTCAATACTATTTCATTACCATTAAAATTACATTCATTAAAGGTTTTTGTCGTGTTTTTTCGGAGGTAAAAATGTGACCCCATCACATCATCATAAAGAACAATGGCAGGGGAGCAAAGCAAGAGGCACGGGGAGTGTTGTGGAGCATAGGGGAGTGTTGTGGAGCGTAGGGGATTGTTGTGGAGCGTAGGGGATTGTTGTGGAGCGTAGGGGAGTGTTGTGGAGCGTAGGGGATTGTTGTGGAGCGTAGGGGATTGTTGTGGAGCGTAGGGGAGTGTTGTGGAGCGTAGGGGATTGTTGTGGAGCGTAGGGGATTGTTGTGGAGTGTAGGGGAGTGTTGTGGAGCGTAGGGGATTGTTGTGGAGCGTAGGGGATTGTTGTGGAGCGTAGGGGAGTGTTGTGGAGCGTAGGGGATTGTTATGGAGTGTAGGGGAGTGTTGTGGAGCGTAGGGGATTGTTGTGGAGCGTAGGGGAGTGTTGTGGAGCGTAGTGGAGTGTTGTGGAGCATAGGGGAGTGTTGTGGAGCGTAGGGAAGTGTTGTGGAGCATAGGGAAGCATCAGGGAGTGTAGCGTTGCATTGTGGAGCATAAGGGAGCGTGCAGGATTCACCGGCCAATCTGCCAGAACCAGTAAAGCATCGCCTGCATCCCCAGAGGACCACAACTGGCAGAGATTTGCACTTTCCAGGTTAGGCCAGGACACACACACACGTAGGGTGGTAGTCATAGAGGGGCCGCAGTGTCAGGCAAAGGAGCCTTCTTCGCCCACTCAGGGCTGCTCGCCGTGATGCCCGCATCTCTCAGTGACGAGGCACCTGATCACACCCCCTTTGTAGGCGTTTTCCTTCCAGTAGTTTGCAGATCCTGAATTAAGCAACAGAGATTCCTGGCTTCACACTAATGATGTATGATTAAGAGTCACATACCTTACAGTAGCCCCCCCCCCCCCCCCCCCAGCTCATCTTAGCTCTCTCGGGCTGTAGGACTCCCTCAAGTGTTTCTCCTGATTAAAAGTGACTCAGCAGAAAAACAGCACTTCTACTGACCCCTATAGGGATGGCGGGGGGGCTGAATCAGGCGGCCACTTTAATACAGTCTTCCAAGAAACTTACTGGGTTTCTAGAGTTAATGGGGTCGCCCTAATGAGCACACGTGTGCTGGACTGTCATTAATCCAAAGCTGACCTTTCCCTTTCACCCCCCCCCCCCCCCATTAAACACATCCTAACGGCTCCAGGAGCATGTCTGCATGCAAGAAGCCTGGGGGTATGAGGCATGGCAGGGAGGAGGGACAAGTGAAAAAGCATGAGAGGAGAGGAGGGTTGACAAGGTTTGGGGAGAAGACAGAGAGAAACAGGAGCTTGTAAGGAAAGGACAACGATGAGTGAGAGAACAGAGGGGGAGGACAAAGGAGCAGGAGAGTAAAGGGGAAGGTCAGGGAGGAGCGGGAGAGCAGGGGGGAGGACAAACAGGAGCAGGAGAGTGGAAGGAAAGGATAGAGAGGAGCAGAAGAGCACAAGAGAACAACAGAATAACAGAGAGGAGTGGTAGAGCAGAGGGGAAGCACAATGAGGAGTGGGACAGCAGAGATGAAGGAGAGAGAGGATTGGGAGAGTGGAAGGGAAGGGCAGAGGAGCAGGAGAGTGGAGGGGAAGAACAGTGAGGAGCAGGGAAGCGGGGGGGGGGGAAGAACAGAGAGGAGCAGGAGAGCAGAGATGAAGGACAGAGAGGAGCAGGAAAGCAAAGGGGAAGAACAGAGAGGAGCAGGAGAGCAAAGGGAAAGAACAGAGAGGAGCAGGAGAGCAAAGGGAAAGAATAGAGGAGCGGGAGAGGAGGGATGAAGGACAGAGAGGATTGGGAGAATGGAAGGGAAGGAGAGAGGAGCAGGAAAGTGGAGGGGAAGAACAGAGAGGAGCAGGAAAGCAAAGGAGAAGAACAGAGAGGAACGGGAGAGTAAAGGAAAAAACAGAGAAGCGGGACAACAGAGAAGCGGGACAACAGAGATGAAGGACAGAGAGGATTGGGAGAATGGAAGGGAAGGAGAGAGGAACAGGAAAGTGGTGGGGAAGAATAGAGAAGAGAGAGCAGACATGGGGGGGGGGATCTCACTCAGGTGGGGTACACGTCCTCCCTCTGCTTGATCAGCTTCGTTTGAAGTTGCAATTAATGGAGGCCAGACGAAAGAGCAGGTTATCAAAGCGGCATCGCATGCAGAGGGAGACTGAGGATGAAGGGAATTCATTAGCAGGGCTTAATGGCTACTGCCTGCATTCATCTGCCTGTGCAGGGGTGGGGGGGGGGGGGGGGGGTCAGCTACACCTCTTTGCTCACCTTTCATTGCCATTCATCTCCGTTATGGACAAACAGGGATCAGTGAGAGATGAGGAGATGAGAGGACAGGACGGGGGACATTAAAGCGGAGCGCGTCCAGGATGGGGGACATTAAAGCGGAGCGTGACCAGGATGGGGGACATTAAAGCGGACGGCGTCCAGGACGGGGGACATTAAAGCGGAGCGCGTCCAGGACGGGGGACATTAAAGCGGAGCGTGACCAGGACGGGGGACATTAAAGCGGAGCGCGACCAGGACGGGGGACATTAAAGCGGAGCGTGACCAGGACGGGGGACATTAAAGCGGAGCGTGACCAGGATGGGGGACATTAAAGCGGAGCGCGACCAGGATGGGGGACATTAAAGCGGAGCGTGACCAGGATGGGGGACATTAAAGCGGAGCGCGACCAGGATGGGGGACATTAAAGCGGAGCGTGACCAGGATGGGGGACATTAAAGCGGAGCGCGACCAGGACGGGGGACATTAAAGCGGACGGCGTCCAGGACGGGGGACATTAAAGCGGACGGCGTCCAGGATGGGGGACATTAAAGCAGAGCGTGACCAGGATGGGGGACATTAAAGCGGACGGCGTCCAGGATGGGGGACATTAAAGCGGAGCGTGACCAGGATGGGGGACATTAAAGCGGAGCGTGACCAGGACGGGGGACATTAAAGCGGAGCGCGACCAGGATGGGGGACATTAAAGCGGAGCGTGACCAGGATGGGGGACATTAGAATTTAGTGATCAGTGGTCATTGTCAACACACCACAGCACACAGTGCGCAACAACGAAATGTGTCCTCTGCATTTGACCCATATGTGACTTTCGTGACATAGCAGGGGGCAGCTAATTCAGCGCCCGGGGAGCAGTGCTTGGGGACGGTACCTTGCTCAAGGTACCTCAGTGGTGACTTGCTGGTGGGGGATTCGAACCTGCAATCTTTCAATTACAAGGGCGCTACCCTAACCATCAAGCCACCACTGCCCATTAAAGCGGAGCGTGACCAGGATGGGGGACATTAAAGCGGAGCGCGTCCAGGACGGGGGACATTAAAACAAAGCGTGACCAGGATGAGGGACATTAAAGTGGAGCGTGCCAAGGGCATGGGGGGGGGAGGGGGGGGGGATGTCAGGGGCCCAGGACACCAAAGTGCTGAAGCCGGCAGCTCTAAGAGAGAAACCCACAAACAGCAGTGAGGGATTTCAGCAAAGGTTATTAGTGCATTTTAATTCAGAACTGTGGTTGTATCTGGGCTCTTTGAAAGAGCAAACAGGGCACTGCAGAAACAATACATCACTGAGGGGGCGGCTGAGGGGGCTGCATTATGGCCTCACTCTACCAGGGTTGAGGGTTTGAATCCTGCCCCTGGCTTCATGTGTGTGGTGGGACTTCCCTCCCAACACCCCAAAAGTCACATGACCTGCCTGGTGCCCTGTGCTTCCTGGGATTGGCTCTAGGTTAGTCGTGACCCGGTACCAGATAAATTGGTATGGGAGGCAGAGTTAATCTAAATTGCCTTGCAGACTTGCAGGTCTTATCCCGCATAACTTCATGAGACCTTCTTCTTATTACAAAAAGGCATGAAGAGATGATTTCTGAGCCAGGGGGGGTGAAGCTGGCAATATTTTATGGCACCCCCCCTATTAAAGGCCTGCTTCCTACAGTTCTGTTTGTTCCATCTGTCAGACTCAAACCAGCCATTAATAAGCACCTGGAAGACCCCCTCTCAGGCTCAGAACACCGGTCCCAGCACGGTGGCAGGTCATAGCCCAGGCAGGGAAGTTGAACATGTGGCTTAAATTCATCTGGAAACCCATGCATGGTTTTTATTCGCATAGTGCTGAACACCTTGGTTACGGAGGGTTGCCATGGAGGAAGAGAAATGTTTCCTGAGTAATAGATAAGGGTCAGTCTGCAGGATTCGGGACTGGGCGGGGATTACGGTGCCCAAGGTTCACTCACGGTCGTCCCAGCATCCTGTGCTCTGACCCCTGAACTCTCTCACGCTACTGTGCCTATTAAAAAGATGCAGCACAGGACACAAGCGGCACAGGGAGCGAAAGGTCAGCTACAGCTCCAAGCAGAACCTGCTTCTAGCACCAAGGTTATCAGTTCAAGTCCCAGACTGGGACGCGCTGTTTACCCCGGAGCAGGGTATTTACCCTTTACCACTCCATTAAAGTCTCTGCATAAATAAAATGAAAACTAAAGAGTAACAAAGTAATACTAATAATGTCCCACCACAGCAAGCGTGTGCTGCAATGCCAATACAGTAATGCCAGATCCAAGGCACAGACAAGTACTGCCAGGAGCTGCTGGAAATTTCCGGAAGGGGCTGCTGTTTTCTGGTCTCTGGGTCCCTCTTCCCCTGCCAAATGGTGCCTCGGGACTCGTGTAGACGCAACCTCCTGAAGACCGGCGACCCCGTGACGCCACCTGCTGGGCAGTCCCCCTCCTCCCATGCTGACCCCCTGTCCACCAGAACCTTTGCGTAAGACGACACCGATGCTGGGGCTGGGGGCTCTGATGTGCATGGGGATCACCATATCGTGACTGGGAGCCTGACACACACACACACACACACACACGCAAATACTCTGGTCCCATTAATCCTGGGGAACAAAGAGGGGCCTCGTCCCGCATCCCTGGGGGGCACATCAAAGCCCAAGCGCTGACTTACACACTCGTTTGTGTTTCTAGAACAGTCTCGTTCCGCTGTAGAGCTTCACTAATGACTCAGTTAACCTTGATCTCTCAAAATATTAAATAAAATAAATTTTGAAATAAAAAAAAATAAATAAATCAGATCACTTTGAACCTTGGAATGAGGTGGAGAGAGCAAACACTCCTGGAGACACGTGTGCACGTGCACACGCGCACACACACACGCGCACACATACACACACACACACACAAACAGACACAGACACACCCCTTACCTGGCAGAGTCGCGATCATGGTGGCAGTAATTCTTCCCCTATGGCTGCCGTTGGCCCCTCCCTTGTCCCTTGTTGGCCCTGTTCTTATCCGTCGCCCATCGCCCAAGCCCTATCAGCACAGAAAACATCTTTGTTTCCTCTTCCCTCCAAATTTCCAGCCAGCAATATGGCAAGCCATCGAGAGCCCGACTGAACGAGACACTCGTTAGACAGGCCTGGTAGACCACAGAGGCCCCCCATGATAGAAGACCATACACAAATTTCTGCGAGAAAAACTATTAAAATATACAAATCAGGGAACAAAAACCATCGCATGGCCCTACTCACTGCCCCCAAAAGAGTGCACTACTTAATCCAAGTTTCTCACGTCAAATCCTGGGTTTAGCATGATGAGCCATGCAGCCCCAGTACAGTGACAATCGGCCCTGATGCCTCTGCTAATGTCCACTGCGCGTGGGAGCTTTTCACTGTCAAACGCACAGCACCAGTTAGCTCCTTACATTAAACATTTATCATATTGGCCCGAATGTAAGACGATCCCGATTATAACACCCCTCCCCCACTTTTAGCAACAATCTTTAGAAAAAAAAAAAAAGTTTTTGCCAAATCTTAAGAAAAATTATTTTATTTGACAAGAACACATAATAAGATAACCAGCAACCCCAGGCAATCAGATTACAGTAAGTGTACTAAACAGCAAACATTCTAAAAAACAAATGTATTACTTGGGGGGTATAGATAATGAATATTACAAACTCCAAAACTCTTGAGGGCGCAGTTTTTGATGCAGCAGACTCACATGAAGAGGGCAAAAAAACATATTGCAGAGAAAGGTTGAGCCATATTAATAAATGATATGAAAGCTCTTTTGAAACGATTGTTACTATTTTTATTAACAGACATTATCGGTTAATGTCAACAAATTGCACGACACTCAGGGCTGCCAGCTCTCACACATCTGGCGTGACACTCACGGTTTTTGACTGTCATGCTCACGCAAGAAATATTACGGCAAATCTATAGGACAGTTCATCTAAACACTAGTTACAAAATATCGTATTTGGCGCCATCTTTTCCCAAATATAGGACCACACCCCTTTCTTAGACGTATTTTGAGGGAAAAAAAAACGCCCTATAATCGGGTCGACACGGTATTTACTTTGTGGGGTTTGAATAAACATGGAGCATTTAAGTCCTGTTTCCCTTGCCCGGACTAGGGTCACCGGGGCCTCACCCTGGAGCCAGGTCGGCCTCCCTGATCTGAACCCGAGTGGTGTTCTCTTATTGGACTTCTGTGCAATGCATGGTTTGTCCATAACGAACACCATGTTCGAGCATAAGGGTGTCCATAAGTGGACATGGTACGAACATGCCCGGGGCTACAGGTCGATGATCGATTTCATAATCATATCGTCTGATCTGCGGCCTTCCATCTTGGACACTCGGGTAAAGAGAGGGGCAGAGCTGTCAACTGATCACCACCTGGTGGTGAGTTGGCTCAGGTGGCAGGGGAGGAAGTCGGTCAGACCTGGTAGGCCCAAGCGCATAGTGAGCGTCTGCTGGGAACGTCTGGCAGAGACTCCTGCTCGCCGGAGCTTTAACTCGCACCTCCGGCAGAATTCCGACTGCATACTGGGGGAGGTTGGGGACATTGAGTCTGAATGGACACTGTTCCGGACCTCCATTGTGGAAGCGGCCGTACGGAGCTGTGGCTGCAGGGTGGTTGGTGCCTGTCGTGGCGGTAACCCCCGTACCCGATGGTGGACACCAGAGGTGAGGGGTGCCGTCAAGCTGAAGAAGGAGGCTTACTGGGAATTATTAGTCCGGGGGTCTCCGGAGGCAGCAGACTGGTACCGGCAGGCCAGGTGGAACGCGGCTCGGGCAGTTGCAGAAGCAAAAACCCGGGCATGGGAGGAGTTCGGTGAGGCCATGGAAAGTGACTTTCGGTCGGCCTCAAAAAGGTTCTGGCAAACCATCCGGAATATCAGGAGGGGGAAGCAGCTCCTGGTTCCTACTATTTATAGTGGGGAGGGGGTGCTGTTGACCTCACCTGGGGACATCACCCGGAGGTGGAAGGAATACTTTGAGGACCTCCTCAACCCTGCCTCATATACATCTACGCACACTGCCTTTGAGACATCTGAGGGCACAGAGCCCGAGGGTGCAGGGGGGGGGCTTGCACATCACTGGGGCTGAGGTGGCCAGGATGGTTAAAGAGCTACATGGTGGCCGGACCCCGGGGGTGGATGAGATCCACCCGGAGTACCTAGGCTCTGGATGTTGTGGGACTTTCGTGGCTGACATGCCTTCTCAACAGTGTGTGGAGGTCAGGGACAGTGCCGCTGGATTGGCATACTGGGGTGGTGGTCCCCTTATTTAAGAAAGGGGACCGGAGGGTGTGTTCCAACTACAGGGGGATCACACTTCTCAGCCTCCCTGGGAAAGTCTATTCCAGGGTACTGGAGAGGAGGGTGAGATCGATAGTTGAATTTCGGATTCAGGAGGAACAATGCGGTTTTCGTCCTGGATGTGGAACACTGTAGCAGCTTTATACCTTTGCAAGGGTACTGGAGGGGGCCTGGGAGTTTGCCTATCCAGTCTACATGTGTTTTATGGATTTGGAAAAGGCTTACGACCGGGTACCCTGAGGTGCTCTGTGGGGGGCTGCTTCGGGAGTATGGGGTCCGGGGTCCACTGTTGTGGGCGATTCGGTCCCTGTATGAACGGGGCAGAAGCTTGCTCCGCATTGCCGGTTATAAGTCGGACATGTTTCCAGTGCGGGTTGGGCTCCGCCAGGGCTGCCCTTTGTCATCGATCCTGTTTATAATATTTATGGACAGGATTTCTAGGCGCAGCCAGGGTGTTGAGGGTGTCCAGTTCGGTGGCCTCAGGATTGCCTCGCTGCTTTTTGCAGACAACGTCATCCTGTTGGCTTCATCTGCTGGGGACCTCCAGCGTGCTCTGGGGCGGTTCGCAGCCGAGTGCAAAGTGTCGGGGATGAAGATTAGCACCTCCAAGTCCGAGACCATAGTTCTCAGCCGGAAACGGGTGGATTGCCCTCTTCAGGTCAGGGAAGACGTACTGCCTCAAGTGGAGGAGTTTAAGTATCTTGGGGTCTTGTTCACGAGTGAGGGTAGGCGAGATCGGCAGCTGGATAGACGAATCGGAGCGGCGTCTGCAGTTTTGCAGGCACTTAACCGGTTTGTCGTGGCTAAGAAAGAACTGAGCCAAAAAACAAAGCTCTCAATCTATTGGTCCATCTTTGTCCCTACCCTCACCTATGGTCATGAGCTATAGGTAATGACCAAAAGAATGAGATTGTGAATACTGGTGGTCGAAATGAGGTTTCTCCGCAGGGTGTCTGGGCTCTCTCTTAGGTATAGGGTGAGAAGTTCGGATATCCGGGAGGGCCTCAGAGTAGAACCGCTGCTTCTCCACGTCGAAAGGAGCCAGTTGAGGTGGTTTGGACATCTGGTGCGGATGCCTCCTGGGCGGCTACCCGGAGAGGTTTTCCGTGCATGTCCTACAGGGAGGAGGCCCCGGGGCAGACCCAGGACTCGCTGGAGGGATTATATCTCTCAGCTGGCCTGGGAACGCCTCGGCGTCCCCCCCGAGGAGCTGGTAGAGGTAGCTGGGGAGAGGGAGGTCTGGGTCTCTCTCCTGAAGCTGCTTCCCCCGCGACCCGAACCCCGGACAAGCGGTAGATGATGGATGGATGGAAGGACATTATAATAAAACAGCCACTTTTCTAACTTTCTGTAGTTAGAGAAAACACACTAAACAGCAGTACATAAATACAGGTCACACAAATATTTTTTTGTACAATTACAAGACATCCTTCTTGTCTTTATTTTATTACTTTTGATGCTGACTGCAAAAGATGCCCCCCAAAGGCCACACCTGGGAATGAACACACAATGGAACCCCCCTCTACAATCAAAGTGGCCCTCGCAGGTCCGATGCGCAGTGAGCCATGCATCGACGCAAACATGAACAGGCCTCACCGTAAAGAGGGACGAGTCCTGATGGGCTCGGTGGGGGCTGGAGGGGGGGGCTTGGCAGTGAGGACTCCTGCATCAATCACTGCCACCCCGCAACTTCCCTCTGACACGGGCATCCTTAAAGGGCCATGCTGCGCAAACATCCACGCGGCGTGCCGCTGCGGGCATGTCACCTGACAGGGCCTGTCGGAGCGTGAAGGATGGAGAGGCCATCGCTACGGGGGCCCCAGAGTAAGCAGATTGGGGGGGCTCTCACATGACAGGCCCAGCACTGGGGGGGGTGGGTGTCGAATGCAAGGCCCTAATGGGCTTCCCCCGTGACCCCTGACCCACAGCATCCATACAGCCGTCAGCAGGACCATTCTGCAGCTCGAGGGTAACACTACTCCACACAAAGGGTGTGTGTCAGAGTAACTCACAGGGGAAATAAACCTAAAAAGATGTAAGGAGGCCACCGTCAGGAATGACGACTCCTGATGGGACTTGACAGCTGTTCGGCAGTCAGAGGTAATTCTGCTTTCTAAAAATAAAAATTACAAAGGGCTATCAACTAAGAGCGGAGTAACTTTTCAACTTTGCGTGGGTCCTAAGTGGAGAAGCACCAGACACACTGACCTGGGGTTCAGAAACAGCTGATCTCCCTGCCATGTGAGAGTATGGGATAGGGCTTCTTCATGACTGCAGAAAATGTCACTCTTAGGGTGAATGAACCGGAACGATTTCCATGCAGGCTCAGGTAATCGGGGGACTTTCACTGGCTATAAATGTAGTGCGAAAAGCTTTTCTGAAAACTCAAATGGTTCCCGTCTCCATGGGAAACTTTTTTGCGATTTGCCCAGAAGCTTATCCAAGTTTTAATCTTAATAACAGTTATAAACTGTAGGTTTTATTTAACCACATAAATAAAATATTAACCAATAACATTAAACCTGACCCTAGAGAGCACACTAATAAGGCTGCAGCAAACGGTCGACCCATTTGTGTAAGGTACCAGCAAAAATGGTTGCAAGAAGTTACTGGCTGCAGAATATTATAATGCATTTTCTGAGCCATATGTGATGTCACCTGCCAAAAATGGCCTGATAGTCTTTAGTATACCAGAATGTTCCAGAATAGCCTGTTGGTTTAGTTTAATAAATCCCAGTTAGACACTGATGTCAAATGGGATTTGTGCACCCCCTCACCTCCGGCGGCCCAATGCGGGGTATGGCACCGAGCCAGGGAGGATGGGAGGCCACCCCCCGTTCCCACAAGAGCCATTACACACACCCCCACATCCAGAGAACATGGGGCCCCAGGCAACCGGAAGCCCAGCCAGGCATGAGCTTCGAAATCAGAGCTCATGGTCCTGCCTGCATCCATACAGGTAACACAACAGGAACGCAGCAGCTACCCCACACAACAGCTCCAGGACTCGGCCTGACCTTCTGCGCTGGAAGAATTAAATTACATCCAAATGAGGGACATCAGAAAAAATAACTATAATTCTCTTCCAACTATTAAACCCAGGTGGGTTTTAGTCACGGAAAATACTCCCACAGCAATTAAGAAGCTTGGTGATTCCTCTCACAGGGATCCCCTCGCTAATGACCTGCGGTGTGGCTGAGAGACAAATAACTACAGAAGTGTGAATAAGACAGTGGCAGGAGGAGCCCTGTGCTGGCAGAGCGGGGTCTGCTCTCCGCTTAATGACAAACAGCTTCCAGCGCACATTACAGCATCAGGCTGCATCCTCGGTGTACATTTTACACCTTATACCTTCTAAGTGTGAGTAATTAGCCCAGGAGATGCAATTATCTGCTTCTGAATACATTTATTCAGTACATAGACAAAAGAAGATGCACTAGAGTAAGGAAGGAGCCAGCATTCTAAAGTTTAAATAAATATTGTACTGATAGCTACCTTTAACTTCCTAAAGTTCGCCACCGACATGGCCGTCTGCTGTGGTTCTTTTGTTGGACCAAAGTGAGTCAGAGTTTGAAGCTTCCTACACGGCTGCAGCTGGCGCCGAAAGTACGTGGGACGCCCTCGCTGCGTATGGAGCAGCGTCACTCTGTGGCACTCGGCTCAGATAAACAGCCTTACGGCGCCACAGACCGTCTGTCCAGGCATGGCCGTGAGACGCGACTGCGAGGGAGAGCTCCACCCCCCTCAGAGAGAGAGGAACAGGCCAGCGGGAGGGGCTGGGGACAGTGGGGGAGGGGGGACAGCCGTCACCCTTCGCATCCTTGCTCTGGAAGGTTCTTTGCGCTCCACTGTATAATACCAGGTGTTACAGACAGGCATGATGAAGGACGGCCGATCCGAGCCGGGGCTCACAAGGAAAACAAAACACAAGAAACAAAAGAACCACAAGGGATCAAAAACAAAGACGGTAAAAAGCAAAAGCTAAGGGAGCAACACAGGGACAAATCACAGCAAACAGCAGCGGACACGGGGACAATCACTGCAAACAGCAGTGACCACGGGGACAATCACTGCAAACAGCAGCAAACACAGGGACAATCACTGCAGACAGCAGCAGACAGCAGCAAACACAGGGTAAACACAGCTACAAGCAAACAATAACCAACTGAGGAGCAGGGGCAAGGGCAGGCAAAGATATACACAGATAACGATGGTAAGGGTGGGACAGGTGTGGGTCAATTACAATCAGCCACACCCTAGAGCTGGGAACAACAAAACACAGGTGAGGGTCATACTCACAAAGGACTCAAACACTAGGAAAGGGGAGACCAGCGACACCTGCTGGCCAAGCAGGGACTGATCCTGACAACCAGGGGTGTGGCAGTCCATGATGAGCTCACTGTAAGGGACAGGGGAGGTTGAATCGGGTATATGGTCCCTGCCATTAGCCCTTCAAGTATGGCTTCCCCCAAGCCCAAAATCCCTGCATCCATCACACAAGGTGCTCAGAGAGGCGGGTCTCCTCCCATACGGCAAACACACATTTCAACTCGCTGAAGACCCTTCGTTAAATGTCAGGCTTATAATTCCAGAACATGCTCATATACTGAAGTGCGAGTTTTCTGGCCACAACACAGGCAGAGCTGAGGACTTGTTCATGGCCTTTTTATTTGTCGCTTAACGAGCAAAGACGTTTAGATCAGTACCTGTCATATCAGAAGGGCAGACTTGTTGACTTAAGACACGGAGGCATTTGAACACGACACCCATCTTAGACGCAAATCTAATTCTGCGGCGCTGCCTACTGTACCTCCCACAATCTGACCTGAAAAACACCCATCCCCCCAGGTCCCCCAAAATGATCCCTCCACCCCCCAGAAGCCTCAGCACAAGCCCAGGCTGGGGGCCGGTGGGAGAGGGGGCAGATCAACACTGATGATATTTAAACCACTTCACTACCAATAGCCACACAGATTCAGACAAATGAGCAGCAATCCTCACAATACAAAGGCAGAGGATACAGAGAACATGGTACAGCAACCTAACACACACACACACACACACACACACACACACACACAAAGAGGTTTGTAATTATATCTTTCTGAGGACTCTCCATTCATTTCTAACTTTAATCCCAACATGACGAACTTAACCCCTACTCAGGCCTAACCAAACAAAATCCAAGACTTTTAGCATGTTTAGTTTTTTGATTGCATTCGAAGATCTTTGTGGGGACCTGAAAAATGGTCCCCACAACGTAATTACATTGTGGAGAACATTTGGTGCCCAAAATGTAATATAAACCTAATCCACACACACAGAGACACACACACCGAACACATCAGCCCTCAACCAGGGAGGGCTGCCACTTTAATTACCCCACGGAACCTGAGAGGGGACCCTCACTGGACAGATGTTAATTGGAGGTTTGCGAGGGAGAGGCTGCTCTATTAGCTACGGAGCATTTTTAATCTCTGTGTCTGCTTTTCTTTAAGAAACGTTTCAATGGGGCAAGAGAGAGATTAAGAAAGAGAGAGAGAGGGAAACAGGATCAGTGCCCCATCAAGGTTGTCCATGGGCTTGCCGGTAGTGACAGATGGACTCACCCCTTACTCTCAGTCACAGACTGTGTTAACCTACAACCTACTAGTCATTTTATTGGTTCCTATGAGGCTAAACAGGAAAGTGGTTGGTTGTGCATGATTATCCCTCCCACTGTTGATGTCAAAGCCCCGCCTCTCATCACCCCACCCACAGACCAACACCAGTCGTGCCCTAATCCGAAATCTGCCACAAACACAATCAGAAAGGGCCCCCAAGATGCAAAGATTCCCAGCAACCGATGTCGTGCTGCTCACATTGCAGAGAGAGCTCCCACAATGCAGTGCAGGTACCTAGGGACTCCGTAGCCATTACACTGGACAGAGGCGCATGTGAACCTGAAGTGTGGGGAATCCACAGGTTTCTGAGGATACGCGTTAATTAACATCGGCCTTGCACCCGGAAAGAGGGATTCGCTATGTGGATAAAGCAATTAGAAACTGAGGCTGAGCTGAAGCGATGACCCTTGAGGACCATCTTGACGGAGCGTCGCAGACTCCTGGCATGGTGTGAGCCGGGGGGGAACGCACTCTGGGCCCTGGGGCAGCCTGCTGTTCACTCAACCCCAACCTATTAACTCCTCTCCTGAAGTGATTCACTCAGTACTTCACCTGAAGTTCCAGTTAACTTTACCAGGCATTAAAGACTACAGGATTAAACCATAGGCAGACCTGCTCTAAGCCCACGGCACCGACGTGAAAACGTACCTTTAAGAGAATCTGCCCCTGTGACAAATGCGATCGAGCAGCGGGAGCAAAAGGTACCGAATTAGGAGTCATCTGCTGCAAGGCTGTTATTACGGGGGAATAAGCGCGACGTTTCGAGCCCAGGAGGCAAGCCTGGGCGGAACCACGGGGGAGACACTCAGGAAGAGGGGCGGGGCGCTTTGGGCCCACCCACGTGGAGGAAACAACGGAAGGCACTCGTCCCCACCACCACCGGTCACCATGGTAACCGGCCCAGTTTGGAAAAGCTTCGCCCGGCCAAAAGAGCGACGGGCCACGGCGGGGGGGGGGGTGGGTGCTCAGGGAGCGTCATGGGAGGACCCCCCGCTTCCACGAGCGGCCCCACAGCCCAGAGAAAGCACAAAGGGAACAAAGACACTCTGCTATTACCCTAATTAGGCTTGAAGGACTAGAGGAACAATGGCAAGTGTAGACAAACCGCTATTAAATAAACGTAGTCATCTTCACAGAATAGGCTTCACAGAATATTAAAGGACGACCATTTCGCTTAAGTGACTAGGTTCTTACAGCACAGAACTCCCATTGTCTCCCAATGAAATGTTTAATCTAATTAAGGGGACGCTCGCAGTGCTAGCTGTGTGTCACATCCTTACCAGGCAGTGGCACTGCAAGTGGGGGACCTCAGGGACACACGGGTACATGGACCAGTGGCCGTTTGTCCGGGCGACTCGCCGCTGCGTTTAGTCAAGGGCCCTGCAGTGTTTTGGATTTAATGGTTCTTCCCAGACAAAGGAGGAAGCTTCGGGACAGTGTGAGTGATTTATAAAAGGGATCGATTCTAAAGAGATATACAGGGAGGCGGTCTGCTGGGATGAGCAATGATTTTTCTCGATTGCTCCACACTTAGGAGTAGACAATAGTGAAAAAGAAAACTGCACACGTTGATGTTGCCTCCCCCTAGCCCCCCCCCAGAGACAGGCGCGCCCATACGAGCGCATCGGCGTGAACTCACCGCCCGCCACAGCAAGCCAAACAAAGGCACTGGGGACAAATTAGGATGCACAGCAAAGCGATTTTATGCTGGAAAAGTCTGATCCACGTTGTGCGCGGAGAAGGTGACGGAGGGGTGTCAAGATAATTGATTTTTGGAGAAGGACCACTGGGTTTCATGGAGATTAAGGCCCAGTCACTGCACGTAGTCTGCCAAGCCTCATGCCAAAAAGTAAAAAGAGAAATCTTTAAAAGAAAAAGAACAAAACAAAGTAAGACATTAAATCCCCAACAAAGTTTCACATCTGGAGTTTCGCCAGGTTTTCCAAACCACATAAAAGAGCTTGAAAGGGCTGAGGAAACCTCATCGGAGCCCTGAATCAGCAGTAAAATACCTGTATGAACGGTCACAGACCCATCCGGCATCTACGTTTCTCCAGCATCAGCACCCTTCGACCCCCCCTCGGAGGCCACACGGCACCACGCCGCTCCCCAGATCAAAACGCACAGCAAAAAATGCGTCCAAACTGAACACGCGGCACTCATCGCGCGTAAACAAGTTTATTGCGCGCGTGTGTGCAGACGGTGTTTGAACAGGTCGGAGACCTTGAAGAGCAGCACTTCCTCTCGGAGTGGATGAAAGAGCAGGAACCGCCTGGGTGTTGGCAGGAGGGAGGAAACAGGTGTGGGGGGGGGGAGGGGGGGCAGGAGACAGAGTTACGACTGAGCTGCAAACGCAGTGAAAACAAGGGCATGAATGGGAAGAGATACAGTGGGGAAAACAATAGTGGAGTAGGGCTTGGGGAGGCCCCTGGAATGCTCCTGTGTTCCGGAGCGTTCCGCTACACTGACAGAGCATTGTGCTGCGTGACTTTCCGCTCCGGTATACGCGGGTGTCCATGTCGTCCGTCTGTCAGCCCCAGAGAAAGCATTTCCTGTCCCACTCTGGGGAAGCGGAGTGGGAGGGGCTTCAGGACAGATGTGAGACTTCCAACCCCGGAGAGAGGGGACAAAGGCTATCAGTCTTCGTTGCAAGGTCTTATTTGGCTGGGGGGGGGGGGGGGGGGGGGCAGATGCCTTGGAAACTTTAAGACAACAAAGCTTACACAACTCCGCTCCGTCAGCCGACGTGCATGAAGCATGCCTGCCTTGTTCCTCATCCGAAAGGGCCAACTAGGACAAACAAAATGCATAAATCAAACAGCATGAGGCTGCTTTAACAAGCAAGAAAATCCAACTGCCCTGTGGCAACCGGCTTAGGCTATGGCCTTAAGTAGGGTTAAAGCAAACACTGTGAAAAAGGAAGGACCGCGTCTTCACCCCAAGGAAGTGCTCCGTGGCAAGCAAAGCGCATCGCAGGCAAGTGGCCGGGGGCGGGGGGCACTGGGCTGAGCGTTTGCAGAGGGCCCCTGTCCAAGCGGCGGCTGCTCGAGACCACAAGAGATCACAGCATCTTACTGAGGGGGCGCAACGGCACCGCCGGGCCTTTCCCCTCAGAGACACAGCAGTTAACAAGCATGGAGAGACGCAGATCAACACGGACATGAGGACACGTGCGATGCTGCATGCAGGGTCACACGCTCATCTCACACGTTTGCATTCACATCTTTGTGCGGACCGTCCATTCATTTCTATGGCCAAAATCACAATCCCAACGACAACCTTAACCCCTACCCAGCCCTAACCTTAATTAACCATAAGCAACCATTTTTAGTTTTGTGATTGCAGTCACAGATTTTTATAAAGCTGAATTTCCCCTTGTGGGGACCAAAAAAATGGTCCCCATAAAGTCAAAATAACCGTTTTTTATCACTTTATGGAAACCAAATGCCCCCACAATGTAATATACAGTATACATCACACACACACACACACACAGACACAAACACACACACTTAGCCCAGCAGCCCTCACACACTTGAATTGAAACATCAACGCTGCTCCTCTTGGAAACAGGAACAATGAAATAATAAAAAGTATGGTCTCAGAAAAAATGGCTCACAATGACTGGAGTGGTGATCAAAACAACTCCATCTATTTCCAGTCTTTCCATTAACCAAGAGGAGGGGGTGGATGGAGAGATACCACAGCGATGAGAACCGCAACAAACCGCTACACAAATGCTGAAATTACAGAGACACAATATCCACTGCTGACTGTTACGGAGGTGACCCCCCCCCTCCCTGCCAGCTGAAAACATGCAACACCCCATGCGGGACTGGGGGTCATCGCCTTGCACCCTCACCCTGAGTGCTGTCTGCCACTTTGCCTCCCCAGTGTGGTGGGATCCCAGCTTCACCGTGGGGCTCAGGGCTGAAGCGCATCCATGTCCCACCAGCAGGGGGCAGTCTCAGGTGTGGAGAGAGAAACATGCAGGATCACAGCACAGAAAAAGAGAGCATTTGGAATATTAATGCAGAAGGGCATGTGTGAGGGACTGGAGCATGATGGGTAATACGGACAGGAGAGGGAAAAACAGCACCTGAAGAGACAGCTGTATGGGTCTGCATGATGGATTGAAAATGGGGGGCGTTTAACAATTGATAGTGATAATGATGATGATAACCATTTTAACCATTCCACCATTACTGCCTGAGTGAAGCTATTATTCACCCCCCCCCCAAAAAAAGGCTCCTCAGGAACAGGCTGCCATTTACAGAACGACAGTGATCACATGACCACAGCTGGCTTGTGCAAATGGTGCAATCATTCTCAGTGAACGGCAGTTTAACGTTGCACTCTCGTTTTTACCGTAGGCCAGAGCCCGTTTCACGGAAAGTTTCAGAACGACCCGTGCGCCGGGGTCCCAAACTATCCAGCGGGACTAAAAGCATGGATCAGAGTGGAGGGGATTCAAGCCCCCCCCCCCCCCGCCACACACGCTTCAGTGGCTCACAGAACACCCCCCCCCCCCGCCACACACAGTGTGAACGGGTTCCACAGACTCTCAGCAGCCTGAAGCTTCTTCGTTCAGCTGGAAATGGGGGGGGGGGGGGGGGTCACAGACCTAACCTGCCTGCCATTTCCCCAGAAAGTGAGCAGCCCCCACAGAGCTCAGTGACAGGGGCAGCCGGGTCTCACCCCAGAAACTTTATAGAATGCTTTTACGGACCACCCAGCCCTTGAGGTGACACACAGCTCCCCCACTGAATGAGGAAGGATATTTTTGGATCCAAACCATAAAGTCCCCCCCAACCTTGTTACGCTTTGATGAAGACGCGCCCCAAACTACGCTGCACCGTTAGAGGACAGCGCGTTAGTCCCCAGAAGGGACCGTCTGTTACAAAGTCAGAGGCACACCGGCTCACGCACATGCCGGGCATGCTGGGATTTTTATGCAGCGAGTGCTTTCTGATGCCTGTGAATCAGTGCTGATGAGAAACAACCCGACAGGCAATCAGGGGCCATACTGGGCGGTGTGTGTCTGGCAAGGAGGGGCGCGGTGGCATCAACAAGGTCTCTGGGTTTGAGCCCCAACGGCATCAAATCCCCGCTCTCTAACACGTGGAGAGGAAAACCTCATGAAAATCGAAATGGGGGACAGGAGTGCCGATTGTGGAAGAGCCGGCTCCTCTATGCTCTAATCACGGCTCTTGTAGAGCTGATTAAATGATGATGCAAATGCAGGCAGGTTAAGATCCTGAATGGTACTAGATAAGAAGTCTGTCCACAAGATGCACAGCGATCATGGGCAGGATGGGTGGGAACGGTGATCACAGACGGGACCGGGCGGAAAGGTGATCACAGACGGGACCGGGCGGAAAGGTGATCACAGACGGGACCGGGCGGAAAGGTGATCACAGACGGGACCGGGCGGAATGGTGATCACAGATGGGACCGGGAGGAATGGTGATCACAGACGGGACCGGGCGGAAAGGTGATCACAGACGGGACCGGGCGGAATGGTGATCACAGATGGGACCGGGCGGAATGGTGATCACAGACGGGACCGGGCGGAATGGTGATCACAGATGGGATGGGGTGGACTGGTGACCTCAGATGAGGCGGAGCAGAGCGACGATCACAGTGGGATGGGTCAGAACGGTGACTGCAGATGGGACTGGGGAGAACGGTGATCACAGACGGAACCGAGCGGAATGGTGATCACAGAGGGTACAGGGCAGAACGGCGATTACACACAAGGCAGGGCAGAAAAACGATTCCCCCTCCAACATCAATCACCCTGGGTAATTCCGTGATTTAACTCAAATGCAACATTTCTTTCCCACCACAATCAATCACGACAACATTCAGCAGGAAGATATTATGCACATCGAGTGCTTTGGGAATGAGGCTGAGGTGTGTGTGTGCGTGCGCGTGTGTGATGGGGGGGGGGGGGGGGGTGTCCCTGCTTGCTTATTCATGGTGAGAATATTGTGGCTCTCACACCAACAGGGGGAACAGGTTAGTCTCTGTAATGCCCCCCCCCCAGCTCACCCACAAAATGGACCAGCCCATCCGCCCACACACACCCATATACACACAGGGTACAACCCCCCCCACCCACAAACTGCCAAATGACAGCCTCAGCACAGGGAGTGTCACCTGACATTAAACACAGGTGTGGCGATGCTTTAAAAAGCACGGCGCTCTTAAACAGAGCGTACAAAACGGGAATGCAGCTCTTACTAAATCTGTCTGGGGACCCAAAAAAAGGAAAGAAAAACCTTGAAAAAGCTACAAATAGAGACGAATGAATTGTAGCCGCACAGCCCAAGGCGTCTCCTACACACAGCAGCCACAGGAGCAGGTAGGGACGTCGCGCTTTTTCATTTAAATTTCTTTATTAAAGGCGACAGGTCAGTTTAACATAACCTAACGTCATTTACGAAGAGAGCCTAAAGGGAAATGAGGCGAGTGGGTAATAAACATCAGGAACAGGATCACGAAGCAGGAGCTTCAAATCAATTACGGCCGACGCGCGGCTGCGACCCCGCGGAGCCGCGTCCCATGGTCGGCCGGCCCCCGTGACCCCGCACGTGCCCGGCAGCTGAGCGACATGCAGGCCCGTCCGCCACGGCACCCCGAGCCGCCACGTGGGGGCCCAGACGCCAGCCGCTAGCGACTTTGAAATCGAGCTCCTCGGGTTTCGTCGTCAGTTTTGCCGCCCGTCGTTTTCCCAAAGCATTCCGGTCATTTTTCTCCACAGCTTTAAAAATGAAATGTTTGAGGGGCTTAAGGGCAAGGATCAGACACAGGACCCCACACCCATGCAGGAGATGTGCAGCATGGGCATCTTTACAGCCGTGCGGTCATCCTGGATCAGACCCCAGCAGGGAGGATAGGCGAGTCAAAGGTAAAACAGCTCCCACCTTCCAATGGACGGGGGGGGGGCTCAGCAAACTCAATATCAAATTCTTCTGTTCCGTGCTTCTTTTTTGACCCCCCCTTTCAATTTACCCATATTGCTTTACAAGGGTCGACGCAGACTGACCTCGTCTGCGGAACGAGGTCACCGTGACGGATCAGACTCTGGTCGAGGGGGGTCAATTGGGAATGGTCACAGGTGCTGGGGATAATTTACTGTCCTGGAACTCCACCCTCTTCCAGAGGTCAGAGGTCACATGCCTTTGGAGAAATGACAACATGGAGAAAAATTTACCTTGGTGCTGTGTCCGAATAGAGTGAATCTGACGATACCTTAATCATTTCAGAATTTAAAAAGGAAATATATATAATTCTGCTGGCGCTGGGAGGATATGAACTTGGTGTCATTCATAACTCCATCAACATCAGGTATAGTCCCTGAACTGTATACAATATAAATTAAACGAAGGTAGTAATTTTACTGCGAATATCTAATTCAAAAGAAGAAAAACCAGAACCAAAGGAAACTGAAAATAGCTCTTCTCCTCTTTTTCCCCTGACAGAAATACTTCACAGGAGAAAGTATGTTCAAAATGTTTAAAAATACTCCCAATACTCCCAGAGAGACATCAAAAACAGCAGCAGTCTTTAATCGTCTTCTGCCTCAACCGCACGAAGCAGGGGAAATTACAGGCCCGGAGAGAGGAAATCCAACTCTATGCGGGAAAGCGGACACTGCCCACGGCACACCGCAACAGAGCCAAAATGGGCGTCCTCAGAATGCATGCGGGACGGCCTACCTGAGAGGGACCCAATTACCAGACCAGCAGACAGATGGTGCTGGATTCCTGTGGCAGGGAATTAAAAAGGCACTCGTGCTAAGGCTAACCTCAAAAATGACACGCTGCCCCCTACTGGTGGGCGTGGCTGTGGGTCACTGTGGTACCTAGATGGAAAGGCAGCTAGGCTAACCAGCCCTACATCTAGGGAGGGTCACAACAGGGTAAGGTAACAGCAAACTACCCCCGCGGTCAGGTCTCCCCAGGGTAACACCTGGCAGCCCCCAGCCGAGGGCTCCTCCTACACTGTACCCTACCTATAAGGAAGCAGTAAGGATTCAATAACATTGTTCCAGAGTATAAAGCAAAGGCTATGCAGGACCTGCATGCCTCATGAATGGCATGGGCAGTAAAGGACAGACACGGAAGTTTCCCCATGGTATCCGCCACGATGGGGACCTGAGCTGGAATCTTAACACAGGACAGGGTGCTGGGGGGCCGCTGGTGTCCGTGCCACAGTCAGGCCACTTCAGGAAACGGAACATTTTAGCAGACACCAGCAATGTGGTACAGACGTCACCAAAAGCAATACTGTGTGAGCTTCACCAATCACCCGTCCTGCTATAACTAAAGGGGGCAGCGGATTGGTTGGCTGGGCTGTCACTCAATTCAAGCAGGGAGTTACCGCTTGTCGTAACTCAATCAACCCACAGAGATTGTCTGTTTGCTGTGGCCCTGCAGGTATGGTGGACACACACCCCCCCCCCCCACCACTTACACGGTAGCGGCATAGCCGCCCCAAGGGAGCCAGGTTAACGATAACGGGGAATCACATGCAGGGAACGGATAACGAGGCCTGTGCCGGCTTGGAGGTCTGGGGTTAGCAATCGACTGCGATTCACATGGAGACCCAGGAAGGCAAGACAGGGCCTGATGGGGTCTCCCTTAAGGAAACAGGCTGTAATCCCACATTACACTGCAAATCAATGTGTCCAGGCAGACAGAGCATTCAGTGTTTCCCGAAGATGGATATATCCATATTTTACTGACTTCTTTTGAGAACAGGAGGCCCGAACACACATACACACACATTTCAGTCTGTGTGCCAACCATCCACTGACTTCAATAAAACACGATTCTCCACCCGATTCCAAAAAAACGCCAGTAAACACGAGAATCAAAACACATTCAGCACTATAACAGGAAAAAAGGCAAGAATTTCTAAACATTTTAAATGTTTGTCATGTGTCAATTTCTCAGAATCTAGCCCACAGAAGTGACAGACACACAACAGCAGACACTCATCACTAATTAGGCTCCCGTTAATGAACCTGCGTGTGTGAACAGACAGGCCCCAGATGGGCGACGGGCTGAGCCGACCCCCCCCTCCCCACCCCACATGATAAACTGCTTATTTACCACTCAAGAAAATGAAAAGCGGAAAAGTTTGGTCGACACCATAACCCCCCCCCTCCTCCTTGATGTAGGAACAGAGAAATGCGATCTGAGCCAGAAGCTCACTTCAATCGCATTTTCCGAAGCAGCTAATTAAACGCCCAGCCCCTGCTCTCAAGTATTAAAATATACAAACCATTGTACTCAACATTAGGAGTCCTACATTCCTCTGCCAAACACAGATTAATATACATTCCCCCCCCTCAAATCAACCAAACATTGGTGGTGATGGGGGGGGGGGCGGGCACAGATGTTTTCTACATCCACCGATTTCTCGGGCTGACACAAATAAAAGACATGCGGGATCCCCAAGGTGATGGCAAGAGGAAAACGGGAAGCAGGAGTGTTTGCTTAACCCTTTCATGGTCGGGGGGGGGGGGGGGCACAGAGTGCAGGCAGCCAGGCAAAGCTGTCTGGAACATTACATCAAAATCCTTCCGACTGGAACATGATATTTCACCATTTGCTACTAATTACTCACACGGGGAAAATGTCACGAGAGAATGAAGACAAATGAGGAGGAGGAGCCTAAATTTTTTGTGGGGGGGGGGGACTTGATTTAAAGAGACAAACACATAGAAAAGTCTCACTATTACTCACTTTTGTTAAACATTAACAATTGTCCATCCATTAATGTCCCTCAAGTCCGCAACTGCTTATCTGGTCAAGGTTCACAATGATCCCGAGTCCATCCCAGAACCCGGGTTCAGCCTGGAGGGGATGCCAGTACCCGGGTTCAGCCTGGAGGGGATGCCAGGACCCGGGTTCAGCCTGGAGGGGATGCCAGGACCCGGGTTCAGCCTGGAGGGGATGCCAGGACCCGGGTTCAGTCTGGAGGGGATGCCAGGACCCGGGATCAGCCTGGAGGGGATGCCAGGACACGGATACAGTGCTCACAGAAAGGTTTTGGGCACTTGGTAAATTTGGTCAAAATACTGCTAATTCATTGCTTTAATCACAAAAATCATTATGTTATTCATTTGTTTACAAAAATACACATCGGATTAGAAATAACCAGTAGTTTTAAGTAAAACATTAATTTCAAGTAGTAATACATCAAATCCCGAATTAAAGTTCTGAAAGAGCTATTCTGAGTTAAAAAATGCAATATCAAGAAGTCTCATTGGCTGCTTGTTAATTAGTAACACCTTTGCAATAACATAAAACACCAAACATTTGTGTTTAGCATCGCTTTGGGAGCCAGTGACTACAATTGCAATTAATATAAAAATGGCAAAAACAGAACCGAATGAGTCAGTCAAAAAAATTATGACACTTAATGAAAAGAAAACATCTGTTCAGAAGATATGTGCAGATATATTAAATATTGCTTGTCATTGTTATGAAACCAACAAATTGGCAGCATTAAGCAAGTGTCTGTGTACACAATACGGGTGATTAAGGGAAACTGACCAGCCTTAGGGTAAGCCTGTGAACTGCGGGGGGGGGCGCATATATCACAGTGGGGAAAACAGACAAAGTCCACACAGGGACAGAGGAGTGGGAAATAACCTCCCCAGGCTTGGAGTTCTGAGCCAACCGTGCCCCCGAAGCCAAGATGCCACCCTGAACAAATCGTGTATAGAGGGAGGATTATATTTAAAAGGAGGAAGGGTGCAGATGCCACAGTGAACATCGCCTTACATCAGCAGAGTTTGGGGGAAGCTCCCTGTATTAACCGGCACACCTCTTAACCTGCTCCCATAAACGTTGCTTTAAGCCAGAATGACTGCCGGCCATGAGAGCCAGAAGCACGAGTACCGATATGGTTCCACCCAATAGCCAGATTAGCCCGTTTCTGCTACTTCACAGCCATACTGCAAGCCCAGTGTGCCCCAGAGCATCCATTACCATGGTTACCAGATGGCACAGGTGTGGGCTTACAAACGTGATTGGACAACCGAACACTGCTATCGTCATATTGGTCACAGAAAAAGAACCAGCCAGTCTGAACGTTCTCATGTTGATTATAATGTTTATTACCACGGACTGACATAACTGGCACGCAGGTACACATTCGTCGTAGACATTGATAAACAGTGCAGTTTTTTGTCATAACAGCACAAATGTACATTTGTTTTCTGAGCATTTGCACTGTTATGAGAAATTATCACAGATTTTAACCTATATACGGCAAATGTGTACTTCTGTACCAGTTACGTCGAACCGTGTTACCACAAAGACAAGTTAAAACTTGAAAATGCCACCACAGCATTCTGCCCCCAGGTTTGTCATGTGATAAACAGGACGTCCGACGGGTCCGCTGGCAAGTCTGTAAATGCTCAGAGTGCGTCACTGAGCGCGCTCGTCCCAGCCGCCCCCTGTCCCACTGGGGGGTACAGACCCAGCCTCGCATCCAACAGCCTGGCACGAGGCCTGCTGTTCAGGGGGCTTCGGTGACCTGGGGCCACCCGCACCCCCAAAGGGGGGCGTTACTAAGAGTATCCTGAACCTCGACTTGGCAGGACCAGGCGCACACAAACACACACACACGACACACACAAAGCACAAAGCACTATAACACACGGAAGCAGAAGAGGACAGACTGAAACACAGGCAGCGAGTCGCAGACCCACGAAACTGCGAACTGATGGAGCGATTCCTCACTAAACAAATATGCAAATCCTGATGGCTCCATACGCACAAGTCTTTAAAGACAGACTGAGTGACAGGAGAGAAATGAGAAAAGAAAAACAAAGGAGCGTCTCCCCACCCGAGAGTTAATGGAAGAAGCGAATAATGAGACTTCATTAACAAAATCTGCCCCTTTTTCATTTGGCAGCATCCCGCTCTGCCCAGCGCAGCCGGCGGCATCATCTCGCCGCACCAGCGTCGCCCCACACGCTGCCCTTTCTTTTGGGCCTGCAGTCTCCTAGGTTACCCACCCGTTCCTTGGCCCATAATGGCCCAGGGAATTGGGCGTGTACCTGCCGTATGGGTGTTCACATAGCCAGCCCACATAGGGCATGATGAGACGGGATCCGTCTCTTGGATTTCAGGGGTGGAGGATCAAGGAGACATAACTGATGTGTGAGACCATACATAGAAGGACGACAAGAGGTCATTACACAAGAGTTACAGGGCCACAGTTAGCCTGCAAGGACAAATAACCCAGCACATTAGCTACCCACACTATTAGCATCAAGCAAACCCAACGGAGTCTCAATGCAATAACCAGCTGTGTAAATAAGTCCCACAGAGATTTGACAAAACTGCTGACTGAGAGTCTAAATGATGGGATCAAGTACATTCGGCCTTGTCAGACTCCACCCAAACTACCTTCTTATTGCGAGCACCAGAAGTCACCAAGCAACAAGCCCCACCCAGTATGGCCCAGAATCAGACCTGAGAAACACCCAGGATTCTAATCTGGACTGCAAAGACATCAGTGGCCACACAGAGTGCCTCTCAGAAAGCGCGTCCCCCTTTAAGTGGCAATGCTATTTATACACGCCGGCCAACATGCGGCTTTATGCCATTGTAAGATTTGCACCCGCTTTTTAGTTGTCCGGGTCTATAATTAGACACGGTGGATGAGATGTGAGTCAATCACAGCATACCCGTTCTCACACACTATGGGTAATTTTGAGATATCAATTCATTTAACTGAACGATTTGGATTACAGGAGGAAACTGGAAAATAGAAGCAGGATTTGAACCCCCAATCCACTGGTGGTTACCCACTAGGCCACCCGACATTGTGATTGCTCCTTTGAAAAATATCCAACTCCAGCCCCATTCACACACTTAGCACACGGCCCGGTTTGGGCAGCCGAAACCCAAAAAGCCCACTGACCACCTTTAGGGATCTGAATACTCTGGGTGCGTCCAGAATTGCATACATGTTTGCTATGCAGTCGGCGAAATCTAATATGTGACGTGAGCAGTATGCCTGTATACTCAGTATGAAGGCCACTAGAGCAACTAAGGATGTCGACTGATCAGAAATTTGTCAAGACTGGGGAGGAAGTGCCAACTCTGTACAATTCTTTGCAGAAAACGACACCAAGCTATGTCACTGGAGAACATCCCAACTGAGCAATAAGCAAGATGGCAAACTCAGCATATCCGAATACATGCATTCTGTTCTCATGCATACTTACAGTAAGTACTGCATTAACGGTCAAGTTGTAGGATTCTGACAAAATGTAGTACCTACTGAGTAAGTATGCAAATTCGGACGCACCTTCTACTTCACTTACCCACACGGCCAGTTTTCCAGCATCAGGCAGCACGTGGCCACTTGACTGACAGGCCTGATAGCATTCGTACAGATATTGTCAACCCGCTGTATTTAATTATGGCCCATTGTGGAAGAAATCGCTCCAGCGTGGTAATAAACTTCAGTTGTGATAGAATCAGCCATCCCGCTATCAAATTAGCTAGCAGCTGCTACTTAAACGGCCAATCAAACAAAGGCAATCTGCAGGATGGAAAGCACAACCGAATGGACACCACCATTAAATCAAGGCTTAAACAGGACCCCGCATGGACCCCCCTCCGAAATAAACTTACTTAAGGGAGGCGGGCCGTAACCAATTCGTCACTGTTCTGTGCTCATGGCTCCAATCCATATGCCTAATTACCAGCCAATCAACTAATTGGGCCCAGAACGAATGTGCTTGTCAGCAGAGTCCACACCTGCCCACGGAGGACTGATCTCCAACCAGCGGGCATTGAAAACATGCATGGCGCAGCCACCTTCGCTCTCCGCTCTAAACTCGCCTCGTTCTGTTCACCTGGGAACCAAGATTTAAACATACCTGGGAGTAATCAAGTGCACCAGGCCAAACCAAATACACACAGATGCATTCAGACACAGTCAGATGCAAAAAAATGAACCAGTGTGGGTGTAGGTAGGAAATTAATTTCACAAGCATCTTATATTAAACAAACAAATAAGAAAGACCTGTTGCACAGGGCAACACAGATTCCTCCAACAGCACTGGGGGGGGGGGCACTGGGGGCGGCAGAAACACCAGCACAGGCAACGTGACAAACCTCCATTACAGCCTGTCTCTCCTGATGAATTAATTCCTTTACTTATGATAAATTAAGAGTGTTCTCTTCTGCATCTCTCATTAACAAACGTGTCAAGGCGCTGGTACAGGAAATGAACGCTTAATGAAAAAGAAAAACAACACATTCTGAGAGGCGGAGCATGATAGAAGATTCCAGTAAAACAAAGAGACAAGGACCGTGCGTGTGTGTGTCTGTGCGTGTGTGTGTGTTGGGGGGGGGGGGTGTCTCAATAAATCACCCACGTTTTGGGGGAGGGCAAGCTCCTCCTCAGCATTCAGCAGCAGATCTGTGCAAGAGAAGCAGATAGACAAGCAGACAGGCAGGCGAGTAGGTAGGAAGACAGACAAGCAGGTAGACAGACAGGCAGTCAGATAGACATAGAGACAGACAGGCAGTCAGATAGACAGGCAGTCAGATAGACATAGAGACAGACATACAGGCAGACAGACAGGCAGGCACAGGCAGTCAGATAGACATAGAGACAGACAGGCAGTCAGACAGACAGACAGACAGGCAGTCAGATAGACATAGAGACAGACAGGCAGTCAGACAGACAGACAGGCAGACAGACAGCTAGACAGACAGGTAACCAGGTAGACAGACAGATGAGTCAGCCTCTATGAAGAGGGCATTGAATACACAGAGAAACACATGCAGTCAGTGGTAACCCCCCCACATCCCATCTGGAACAGAGCGGATCTTGTTAGTAGACAAATGAAGGTGGACACTCCACTTTGGTGGGTGGGGATACTTAGCACCCCTGCAAGTCACACCTAGGAAGATAAACAGGGCAAGATCAGTGGGCAGGTACGGCTCTCTCTCTCTCAGGTACGGCTCTCTCTCTCTCAGGTACGGCTCTCTCTCTCTCAGGTACGGCTCTCTCTCTCTCAGGTACGGCTCTCTCTCTCTCTCTCAGGTACGGCTCTCTCTCTCTCTCAGGTACGGCTCTCTCTCTCTCAGGTACGGCTCTCTCTCTCAGGTACGGCTCTCTCTCTCAGGTACGGCTCTCTCTCTCTCTCAGGTACGGCTCTCTCTCTCTCAGGTACGGCTCTCTCTCTCTCAGGTGCGGCTCTCTCTCTCTCAGGTACGGCTCTCTCTCAGGTACGGCTCTCTCTCTCTCAGGTACGGCTCTCTCTCAGGTACGGCTCTCTCTCTCAGGTACGGCTCTCTCTCTCAGGTACGGCTCTCTCTCAGGTACGGCTCTCTCTCTCAGGTACGGCTCTCTCTCAGGTACGGCTCTCTCTCAGGTACGGCTCTCTCTCTCTCAGGTACGGCGTGTACGTCTGTGTTTCTGTCTACCTTAGTCCTCTATGCATCTACAGCAATCGCCACAGAAATTCGTCCCAAAGTGGCGCATGACTGACATGTGATATCTCTTGATTGCTTTTCCTTAAAAGACTCTATACGCCAGGACTTGATTTATCCTTAGCCCGCCAGTACGGAATAGATGGCCCGTTAGCCACAGCACTGCGAGGTCACATATCGATTCGTGCGCCGAGCTCATGCACGCAAAAACGCGGGTCAACAGGTCTGACCTTTAAAAACAGACCCCTGGGTATTTAATGAAGAGAAACATTTATAAATGGGTCACGCTCTGCAAACTCGCTGGCTGCCGGCGCACCTTCGGCACTGCAGACGTGAGGACTGCAGAGGTAGCGGGCAGGGGAGCGACGGTGTGGGCACCTAACGTGAAGGGTATTGGTTTGCGTCTCGCTGGGGCTCGCCACTGTACCTGCAACAAAGGTGCTTGACGCTCCAGCAAAGCACCCAGCTGTTCAAAAGTGGTAAAAATGGAACACCCCCCCCCCCCCCCCCCCCCGATAAAAACTGCTAAACTGTGGACATGATATCCTCTCTCTGCCAGGTGGTAGAACACAGCATCACAGGAGTTCAATGTGAGGTTCCCTGGGGGGGGGGAGTTGAGGAGGGGCATCACAGGCCCTCGTTGATATCCACCCCCCCCCCCCCACCTCTCAAATCCACTAATCCATATGTGGCGAAGCAGGCTTGGGAACAGAAGGGCAGTGGGGGGGCCGGAAAGAGAGAGATAGAGTGATCATGAAGAAAAGAGGAGATCGCTGGCACAATATGGCAAACATGGCTACAGGTACAGGCCAGGAAGCAGCACGTTTGGCGTGGTGGGGGAGGGGGGGCATCCCTGAGGTCTGGCAGAGTATAAATCTTATATTAATGGCTTCACCCATTATGGTGGGGGAATTATGCTCTGGGTGGGGCTGGTAGATTTATAACAGCCGATGTACAGATGTACAGCCAGCATCAATGCGCCGTGTGTTCTTACCATCTCCGTACTAATGTAATCCATTACCAGGGATAAATTGCCTCTACTGACCATTGACATGTTAATCAACCAAATGTATCGCCGTATAGGAGCAGAGAGCGCTTCAAAAGGTGCATCGAGCCCCCCCAGCCCCCCACAAACAGCCGCCGGCTACCATTAAGGGCCAGAGAGAGCTCAAAGCGTGGACTGCCTCACCATTGTGAGCAGGGAGGCCATTTTGAATAGGAAGGTTAGCAATTAATGGGCAAAGAAAAATAAAAGAATTCAAGTCACACGAGCAGTGATACGGACACTCACAGCGGATCCTGAAACAAAAAATACTGAAAGGATGCTAAGGAGGGGCTGAAGTTTAGCTACAAGTCCACAGCGATGAGTAACATGAGCACCAATGCCGCTCTTCATAGCGGGGCGTAGGTTTGGGCCGTATTATGGCATGTCGTGGTTTTTTTGTTCAAATTTTGTCATCAAATTTTACCATGGTGGACCATCTCGCCTCTCTCCCCTCTCGGCAAATTTGATCAGAATACCAGATCAGCTTTGCTTTGAAAACACCATGTCAAAATACTGTATACCGCAGTACAATATCTGGACAGTAGATGGTACGAAACATTAGAAATGGGCCAAGCCTAGACGAAGGGGATCACTGCAGGTGTTTCTCCATATGTGTACTCGGCCATATTTGTGATCTTGTGTAGCCCTTTTTACGTCACCTTGCTTTGTCAAAGACCAATTTCAATAAGAACAGAAGTACAGAGGGAGGCAACCCCCCCCCCCCCCACCCCGATATCATTCTTGCCCCGCCCCAAATATCAAGGATACATTGGTTGCATCCTCGCCAAATAAGACCCATCCCATGATTCATTGCACCCCAAGACCTTGGGAAACAAGTTAGCAAGACCACAAATACGACCTTTGCATTCTTGGTATTCAGAAACTTCCCGTGTCTCTCGTGAGGGTATGCAGTTCTAACGCACTCCTCTAAGAGGCGCCCTTACATTACCTGCCAGACCAGGTGAGAGGCTGGACCGGGGGAGTTCCCCTCTCAAGGCCACCATCCACTCTTCCTGCCCTCATATTGTTGTCACCAGCCTCCAAAAAACAACAATAAAGTGCCAAATATTCCCCGAGCTGCATCCTGCTTCTTGCCTCCTTAATGTATGTGCTTTTTTTACATTGCTTTGTTAGACTTGCAAATTAGAACAGATCAACAAACAAGCTTCTCCCTGCTTGTAAAAACATTGATATTGCCCACAGCAACCAATGCATCAGCGCTAAATGACGGAACGCTTTCGTTTCATAGGCTGGAGTCGCACAAGACGAGAGGTTGGCTTGGGCGAGTCCACAGAGGTGGATATGTTAGGGTTTGGGACCAGGACCACCCTGACGGGAGGCTCCGTGGGCCAAGGTCACCACTCTGGCCATATTTCATGACTCATATTCATCGTCATCTTCCTTGTTGTGCATTTTACATTTGGCAAGTGGCACAGAACCTAAATATATGTGAAGCTCGTGGGTGGCATTCCCTCGCCCCGACCCGACCCCGCCTCGTACCTACCGCAGCGATCACGCAAACCACTGGTGAGTGCCTGGCTACTCACACTCAGTGCCAGACAGAAGAGGGTGTGAGGGGTCCTGGGGGGGCCTGAGGCAGGGGGGCAGGATGGATGCAAGTGTCAGTGGCTCATAGCGAGGCTCTACCCCATCGCCCCCCGCTTCCTGCTCCAAAGGAAAGACAACACAAAGGTGCATGCTTTTAACTCTCTCTTTCATTTCCTGTCTTCCGCTTTTTCCAGTCATCCTTCATTCTTTTCTGCCCTTTATGTTTCCATAAACCCCCCCATCTCCCTCAACCGCAGATGTTTGCTTCACCTCCCCTCCCATTCAGAACAAGGAACCCACCCCGTGCGCAGCGTCGCCACGGCGATCCACGCGGCACAGGAGACGGCACGCCTGCACAGCGCCCTTCCACTGTCACACACAGATTGACGGCTCCACCTAGCTGTCGGCCTCCTGAACTGCAGACTTCGGCACGATGGCTCTCGCAGACCCCCCCCCATCCCCCCCCACACACCCACGCCCACACCATTTTCAAAGGTTCAGGCATTTTCTCAGAGAAGTCACCCAGGACTTCTCTCCATTCTGTCAGCCTCATGCTTCCTCACGATACAAACCGACACAATCGGACTGTTTTTTCCCCTCTTCGGGACGACTCAATCCAAAGTCCGCACTCTGCAGGGCACCTCACGAGTGGGTTTTTCTCACAAAATAGCTTCACAAGTGACGTCGTTTTTTTTAAAATAAAAATACTGCTGTGGCTTGCATCTATTTTGAAGCGCTGCTTTCCAGAGCTGTGTTTCAGAGGACATACAGAAAAGTTAAGTAACACAGATAAACTACTATTTAGACCATTTAGGTCAGAGAAATGGGTCAGAATAAAAGCCGGTTTCTCTCTTATGTGCTCTGTGGTATTTCATTTGACCAGCTTGTGTTTCAGTACACAGGTCTCTCTCATTATATATAGCGAACAAACAAACCGTAAGAACACAAAGACCTCGACCGTAGTTTCCTTCAGTGTGTACAGAGGCTTATGAGATTACTCTGGGGTCTTTAAACCACTCCTGACAGTCCACTCACCGGCCAAGAAGAGCATCTGTGGGGCGACTGCTGACCTGACCTCTGACCCCAAAAATCAATACCCAGGTGATCGACAGCATGGGTGACATGAACGTTTCCGCTAACGGGGACCTCAAACGTCAGCAGCTTTTTAGTACAGATGTCATCGCTTTCTGCAGGGTCACAGCCTGTCTTCCACCTCTGAGGGAGCTTAGCCAGGGTGAGCCAGCTCCAGGCACCACTGTCCAGCTGACCTGCAAAGCACTTTTCACCTGTAAAGGTGGAGACCTCTGACCTGGAGTGTCCCTCACCCCTACTGCGGCACACACTGTTACAACACTCTCACCATGAGAATAACGCATTTCTACAGAACATTTTAACCTGCAGAGGTCTTCAAACTTAGAGATCGTCTCACCTGTAGCGGTTTTCGAATCTGTAGAGATCATCTCACCTGTAGAGATCATCTCACCTGCAGATGTCTTCTAACCTGTAAGAATCATCTCACCTGTAGAGATCTTCTCACTTGTAGAGAGCTTCTAACCTGTAGGGATCATCTCACCTGTAGAGATCTTCTCACCTGTAGAGAGCTTCTAACCTGTAGGGATCATCTCACCTGTAGAGATCATCTCACCTGTAGAGATCATCTCACCTACAGATGTCTTCTAACCTGTAAGAATCATCTCACCTTTAGAGATCTTCTCACTTGTAGAGAGCTTCTAACCTGTAGGGATCATCTCACCTGTAGAGATCTTCTCACCTGTAGAGAGCTTCTAACCTGTAGGGAACATCTCACCTGTAGAGATCATCTCACCTTTACAGATCTCTTCATCTGTAAAGAAGCTAACACACATCAATGCCAGCGTAGGTCGGCTCTCAGTCTCAGCCTGAAATCACCTTACATTATTACCACACTGATGTTCCCTTCAGCAAATGTCGAGCCCTGATAGGGCCCAGAATAATCAAGGAGTCCTCACCGGCGTTCCCCCCTGCAATTTTTCTTGATTATTCCTTGCATTTTTCCCTTTTCCTTTCTTCCTGCTCTGGGGGGACAGTGATTAAGCTGGAAGACCAGCGTATCGCCCCAGGACACCTTTGCATCTGAGCCAGAAAGGAAAAAACAGGAAGAACGTCTTGCTGCTAATAAAATCTGGATTCATTTGTGGCTCCCTTTTCCTGACCTTTGCCCCCCCCCCCCCCCCCTCTTGGGGCTGGCCAGTGTGGTCAGCCACCAGAGGAAGCTGATTTAGAACCTTCTGGAACGTTCAGTAGTGAAAGCAATAAAACAATTGCTTATTTTTCTTCTCTGCTCCTAAACACCCTAGAGTTTGTCGACCCAAGAAAATGTCCGAAGTCATCCAAGTTTACGTAATGTGTGTACTTTGGGGAGGACAGACAAACATGATCTCCAGAATGGTGTCAAAAGAAAGTCCTGAGAATCAGCCCAAGTGTCTACGGGAAGAACATGGCTGTATTTACCGTTCTGATACCATGGAGGCAAAGACGAGATGCTAAGTTGCTCTAAGGCCAATGCTGCTTCTATTACCCTATAAACTAAAGAAACATGCTGAAACAAACACTTCCTGCGATGATTCATAAGAAGGTGTGCGACTTAAACAACAGCCGTGCTCAGTCCAGATCAATAAGGAATCGGCCGGCAAACAGCTCAAGCGAAAGGTAATAATAGTATAAAGATTATTAATTAATTTTGGGTGCCCATGGAAGCACAGTGTTAAAGACATGCGCCAAAAACGACACTTTGATTTGAGTTTTATGGACTGAATTTGTCTTCAATAGGAAGGAGACCACAGCATCCTGTGCAGCTTTAAAGTCTCTCTTCACATTTTGGAAAGAGCTTTAATTTGTACTATTATCTTGTAGAACAAAGTGCATAATGACTGACTCTGGAAATGGAGGGAAAATGTAACTCCTTGCAGACCCTTAAATTCAATGAATGTTCCCTTTTCTTACTGCTGTCTCGTACAATCTAAGCAAATGGCATGTATTCAAATGGTGAAAATTTCATAGTGTAACATTTATATTGGATTCTCTGTTCAAATATGTATTTGTAATGATAGAGTCTTGAAGGGACAGATCAGGACTGGCATCCTACCCAGGGTGTCCACAGCCTTGTGCCCTCTGCCTCCTGGGAAAGGCTCCAGGTTGTATGGAAAATGGATGGATGGATAGATGGGCGGATAATTTTAAAACACATTAGATTCAGCCATAACATAAAGTGCTGCAAAAAAATCCACGTTAAGCATGTTTTCTGAAATACAAAACAGTGGGTCAGCTGCCATCTTCGGAGTGTTACACAAAAATATTCTGATGGCAGAAAAATGATCGATTCAGAGAGATAACCAATCAGATAGTAGAGGAGGTGGTCCAAGTAACTAGAGCAGGCCGGACCAGACATCTGATTGGTTGGTCTGACATCTAACCAAAATCTGATTGGTTATCATTTTGAACCAATCATTTCTCATTGTGCCTTCAGGACATTTTTGCACATCAGCTGCAGGGTTGCTATTTAGGAAGTGAAGGTGTCACCAGCTGGAAGCAAGACCACATCCCACTTTACACAATCCTGCTGTGGTGCCTGGACAACATCACGCTCAGATGCTCCTGTAAATCACCCTGCCACATAAGCCATGTATGACTGAGGCATGGCAGAGAGGACAGTCAGTGGGGTTAGATAAAGAAATCGGAACAGACCACCACCTGTCTGTAAGTTGATGTAGGTCTAGCTAGCTGTTGGTGTAGTGTTTGTGCAGGGTTTCTGTAGTGTTTGTGTAGAGTGCAGGATAGAGTCTTGTGTAGGGTCTTGGCAGAAAGACTACTACAGATGAAATAGCATTTCACGACAAGCACACAAGACAGCACATTAAACCCAACAAACCCACTCCCCGCCACCCCTGTGCAACACTGATGGCACTAAAGCCACAATCCATCAACTAGAAAAATGGTAAAAATGCAGGTATGCCGACTTTCTGTCTTCATAACATCGCTCTGTGTGACACTCATTACACGGAGAGTACTTTAAATGCATTTGACAAAGCTCATTTAACTACATTCATGAACCAGGTCTCTGACGGGGGAGGTAAAATTAAAAAATACCACCCACATTTACTATTCTGAGGAGTACCTTTGGGGTGTTTTAATATACATTTCACAAAAACGTTGCATATATCTAGATAGCATTGCGTGGAAACTGCATAAATGGCAAATCCATTTCAATATCCCCTCTCATCTCTTCCCAATGCATTATTTAAACATTTAATATCATCCAAAGATTATCACGCCCCAGACGGTGGCATCCGGCTCTCCAGGATATCTGCAGGGACCGCTGCTTGCCCTTCTCCTCATGTCTGATCCCCCCCCCCCCCCCCAAAGGAGAGTAGCATGAAATGGACCCTTCACTGTCTCAATTGAATATTTGATCATAATGATGACGATGGTGTTGAAATGACATCCTGGGCAACTGGTACAAAAACAACAAATAACTAGGCACTTTGAGCGTGTGAATGTCAGAGAAACATGCTTTAAATTTTCATTTTTATGAAAAAGGATCTTGGAGCCGCCTTTCCACGGCAGGATCAGGCCTGCGAGGCTCCTCTGAGTGCTTCATTCGCAGCACGTCGCTCCCGTCAGCTTCGGAAGCCGTCTTCGCCGCCGCCGGAAAGACGCATCTGCATAAAAGGGGAAGTGATTAAGAAAAATGACGGGAGCGGCAGGAGGAGTGATTACGAGCTCGCTCCTCGCCGCCATTGTGCCAAGGGCCCCGTGACTCGCCATCTTCCTCTACAGCGAGAGCGCCGCTCTCCATGGCAACAGCGGCCTGAGGCTGAGGGAAATAAAGGAGGAGAGAGACGTCAGAAGCAAATCACTGGATGGATGGGCCTCTGAACTGGTGCCTCCGCTGGGGTGCCGCTGCTCAGGTGCCTCCGCTCAGGTGCCTCCACTCGGGTGCCTTCGCATGAGTGCCTCCGCTTAGGTTCCTCCACTCGGGTGCCTCTGCATGAGTGCCTCCGCTTAGGTGCCTCTGCCTGGACCTGTGGCTGCCTGACCCACCTCATCCAGAAACATAAATGACACCAGCTTTGATTCTGTTCAGGAGAAGCTCAGCCGGAAAATTGGTAATCTAGACACGCGAACGCCGAATCCCGGGTGCTTAAAGAGGCCCTCTGCAACCGGCCAGCGGAACATCCTGGAGAAGGAGGAGGTGGGGAACATGATAAAGATGTCCCCTCGGTGGCTGGCACTAGGTGAGAGGTTAAATCACACCTCTGATTGGGCCTAATGAAGTGGAAACCAAAGAGGTTGCAGTTTTTAATGCGTCTGCATTCTGCTCTTCACCCACTTCGAAGTGACCGAGTTCGAGTCAAGAGCTACTGCCGAACAGGTCAGTATTACCCCGGGACCTGCTGTCTGCTCCGAGGAACAATCAAAAATTCTCAAAGGTTCCGCGAAACCATGACATCGCTTCAGATGTGTGATTATTTATGTTCCTTTATTTTAAACGTGACACGGGGGATTCCAACGTGCTCCAGTGTCTGATTTTCAAAGCTCCGTGCGATGCAGGATACTGTCTGCCGAAAGGTCTGACGCACCTTCATGCCCAGAGGCAGCGCGGAATAAATTAAGTGGGCAATTCAAAGATAATGCTGTCTAATAAAGAAACCTGTTCATTACGGTAATTATTCAGTGGCGTGGAAGCTTTCATCAAATTAAAATAACAACAGGCATTGCAGGACGGCCTAGAGGAGGCGCTGGTGAGCGCAGGTGCTGCTCTCCTAGCTAATTGACAGGAGAAGATGGTGACATATTGTTGGTCTCCATCTCGTGCTCGTCGCTCATTAACCCACGGCGAACCTGTCGTCAGTTGTTTACGGACCGCATCTTTAACAAATTACAGCTAACATATGAACCCTAGCTGAGGGCTGTGTTTTTCATACTCATTATCCCCGAGGGTTATTTGAACCCCCCCCCCCCCCACAAAAGCCCTCCCCCATAACACATGCCTAATGTTTAGAGCTGTTTTTTAACAGATGCTGTCATCCTAAGAGACATGTGCCAGCTACATATGAGGTCATGGTCCCACTGCAGGGCCAGGGGGAGAAAGAAAAAAAATACCTTGTTTTGGACAAGCTCTAGTCCAAACACTGGTTTTGCAGTAAGAAAAGCTGTGTATCCTGTGACTCCATCAGTGAGAGACTGGATGGGATGGGGGGGGGGGCGGGGGGTACAACTTAAGCTGGTTGTTATGACAGCGCAACCCATACTGTTCTCCACAGGACAGTCTTAATTAAAAGACTAAAAAGATTAAAAAGGGACTGGATTTAATTCTACCAAGACTCTTAAGATACTTTCAAATTAAAGGTCCAACAGCATTAAATAATACTTTATTATGGAAGAAAGTGTTGTGTAAAACTTAAGAAAGCGATGGTTTTTAGACCATGTTTCCAAGTCCAAGTTCAGGAGTCCAGCTGGGCATGAGATTAAGGGCATCATTTTACACCCCCACTCCCACTGAGCAGCACCCCTCCCCCACTCCTCTCACTTTCCCCGCTTCACCGTCACCCCCACAGTCTCAGCGTCAGGGAGTCCCACAAACAAACCCAACAGATGGCTCCCCCCGGTCAGGCATCACGCGCGAAGCCGAAGATCTGCTCGGAACCAGCCGTCTTTCTCATCGACCCCCTTCGCTGTCGCTGTCGGTGAGCAGGTCGGGGTTGAGGAACCGCACCACGTAGCGCTAATTAAACCCAAAACACTGCCGTGCAAAGTGATGAATTAAACGGACCTTTTATACCATCCCCTTTAGGCGTTACTGTTCTGCCAAGCCAGGTGTCTGTCTGTAAGCGATCACTGCGTGCGGCGTAATTTACAATTCACCATTCATTCACGCCCACCCCCCCCCCACGCTTCATACAAATCCTCATCAGCGATAATTCAGAAGCGGCACGCGGACATGTCATCAGGCAGCGTGGCCGGCACAATGCCAGCCTTGTTTAAATCGCACTTAATGCCTTTTACCTAATGAACTCCCAGTCAGGGGTCACATTACACACACCTAATATTCGACATGGCCCGCCTCTCCCCATTAGCCTTTAATGAGCTGCTTGATTTGAAGACGCAATAACCAGAAAGAATACTTCGCCTGCCCGGCCTGGGGAAGGGGAGCCAGGTCAGAGGGAAGACAGAGAGGCCCAGCTGCACTCAACAATGCCATGACATAATTAATCCGAAGGGACTCGAGATCCAGGAGTCTAGCGGCACATGCCAGACCCACATGCAATGAGCTTCTTTTTGGAATTCTCATCCAATTTAAAAAGTTCCCATTTATCCTATAAATTCCTACCCATCTCATCTCTCTCAGACTGAGCTGTTATTGGTGGATGGAGTCCTCACTCTCAGACTGAGCTGTTATTGGTGGATGGAGTCCTCACTCTCAGACTGAGCTGTTATTGGTGGATGGAGTCCTCAGACTGAGCTGTTATTGGTGGATGGAGTCCTCACTCTCAGACTGAGCTGTTATTGGTGGATGGAGTCCTTGCTCTCAGACTGAGCTGTTATTGGTGGATGGAGTCCTCACTCTCAGACTGAGCTGTTATTGGTGGATGGAGTCCTCACTCTCAGACTGAGCTGTTATTGGTGGATGGAGTCCTCACTCTCAGACTGAGCTGGTTTTTGGCTGTCTCAGCCCTCTCAAGTGGAGCAGAGTCCCTTCCTCTGCTCGCTCTGCCTAAACACATTAAAGTTTTCTGTGCGCCACGCAGTCACCTAGGTGAAAACTGCACATTCTGTGAGAGCATGCCTTTTAGTTACGGATCTTTTCCAGGGATTATGGGTAATGCGCTATCATTGTTCCCAATGACTCTGCATAGACACAATTTGGTTACCGGTGCTCGGCTGGGAGACAACGTAGCCGCAGATGAGCTCGCCAACATGGTGAGAGGCCAGACCCAGGCAGTCAAGCTGCTTCGCTCATCCTTTTTCATGTTAGGACCTGCTCCCCCTCCCCAACCCCCCACCTACACCAAAAAGAAAAGTACAGCAATTACTTTACAGTCATCTCCACTTAGTCCTCACATTGGCCCCCAGAAGAAATAAAGTAAGGAAGGACAGAGCAAACCCTGCGGAGCTACAACGACCCCCACGGAGAGGAACAGAAAGGCCAAATCCATGCACACACCTCCGGCTGAGGGTGAGGAGACGGGCAGGCAGGAACAAAGCGAGGCACGCCGCTCGCTCCATAAAGAACCACAAATTACTGTAATTACTCTAACAGCCCCAGCGTCTCGGACCACTTGGGTAAAAGCTCTGCTGTCTGCTGATTACCTGCTAGGCCGCTTAGGCTGGGCTCCACACACAGAACATCTCAGCTGTGCTCAACTGACCAAAGATGACATATAAATGTCTCCATCGATGAATGAATAACTCAATCAATCAATCAATCAATCATTAATCTGGTTTGACAAGTCAACATATGGCAAAACTAATCATTCCCCTTTTTACATCCTTTCCTTTCCTGGATATTTTATTTTCTTCAGTACAAACTGTGAGCTTAACAACTCTGCACACGCACACACATGATGTTGGTCCCCAAGCTCACGTTACACCTTTCGGGCGTCATTTAACTCTACGGTCCGGAGGCCACAAACACACAGAACAAAGACAGTCTATGCCCACAACCTCTAAATCAGCAAAACAGCAGTGCAAAGTCAAATAAAGAAAAGCAATAAGCCGGAACATATGAGTGCCGGGGTGTCTTGTGATCACAGGTAAAACAGCTAGTCAGGCAAGACATATTTATATTATGATTACCTTACATTACAATGACATTAAGGAAAACAGGTCTTTAATTATATGTTTTAATAATGAGGTTTATTGCATCATCGTACTTCTGGAAAAGGATGTCATCTCTGAGCAAGAAAACAACGGTTGCCAGGCAACTGAAAACAGGTACCAGAAGCACCAGGTAGTGCCGTAACATGCTCCTGTCTAGCTGACTTACCGGACAGCTTATTCATTTATATTTATTTGTACAGAACCATAAACTGAACAACAGCTAAATATCGGTCTTGTTCGACTCAGCAAGCTCTTATTTTAAAACTTTAATATGCACAAGGGTAATACAAAGAGTTGCATGCTTTAAAATCCAAGGGCGTTGGGTTTCTGTTCTTAAGGTCTCCTTACTATAAACACAGCGGAGGCGGCGCATTGACCAGATCGGTCCTGTCCGTCTAATATCTAAAAACAAACCATAATGGCTTCTTGATTCGTAGCAGTGATATTTTCCAAACAGGAATTATCGCGCTTAAGAGGGAGAAAAAATAAGCATTGAAACGTTTAATCAGACGGTTTAGTGTGCTGAAAGAGCCGTCCGTTCGGAGCTGGGATCTTCTACTGCACATGGCTTTGGGAAGACGTGTCTCCGCGCGGCTTCTGCTCTGCGCCAGCAATCAACGTCAAATAAACACGGAGGACGCTTCGAAATCAAAGCCATAAAGCCATCACCAACTAATGGGCTTCCCTGCCCATAAGCAGTTCTGGCAGCAATAATCTGATTAGCCTGCTGCAGCGTCTAAGTACTGAAGAGCAAAGGAGAAGTTTACATTTGTACTGCTGGTTATGGTAATCTAACCCAAGCAGGCTGTGAATCTGCAATGGGGGGCGGCGTTAGGTGACACGCAATGATTTGTTACATTTGCTTACTGATGAAGTGCTAGTGCTTTGTGGAGACTATCAAAAAGAAGGTAATGAGACAGGTAGCTTTTTTTCAGTCACTCAAAAAAGTAATGTAACAGGAGTTACACTGATAACCCCAGAATTGGTCTTGGTATAAAACGGTAACTTAATTTTAAAAAATGGAGTCATATTAACCAGAAAATTATGACAAATTACATCTTCATTAAAACGACTGAAATGCATGAGCATCTTGTCAGGCAAAAGATCTAGATCAAGCGCTCAATCATCCAAGCTGACATGCGTCACCAAAATATATACAGTGTCCATTTCAGCTGCAATACATCAATTTATTCAAACAGGCAGGACTAGTTCTCATGGTAGATGGTGATACTAAGGCGGTAACTATAATATACAGTAGAACCTTGGAATTAAGACGCCTCTTAACGCGACCAAATCGGACATTTTTTTTCAAAATCTTGGAACTCGACTGTTCCTGCTAAAACTTGTATGTATGTATGCGAAAGCTGTGTTCCTGTGTTTGGTCTGATTTTTTTTGTGCTTTATCTACAGTACATTTAGTGATACAGTAATTCTGCCCCCTATGAAAGTGAGCAATGATAGCAGCAAACATAAGAGGAAAGTAGTGAGAGTAACTATACAACTTAAAAAGGAAATTATAGGGAGACTTGAAGGTGATGCACGTGTGTCTGCTTCCGCTTTGCTGTATGGGATTGTCATTTATCTCATGCTTATCGCTTTTCTATATGTACTTTTTCATGTGTGCATTAGTTTTATATTGATTGTTATTTCTCGTGTCATTAGTTAAGTGGGTAGATAAGTTTAAATAGGCAATCATTTGGGGGTCTCGAACGGATTCAATTCATTTACATTATTTCTTATGGGGAAATTTGACTTGGACCTCGACCAGCCTTCTGGAATGAATTAAGTTCATGTTCCAAGGTACCACTGTATTCCCTCCCAAAATTCAGCTGCGCTCACAATGTCCCCCCCAATAAATATTATGAGGCCTTGGTCCCTCCCCCCTCGATGCTGATTCCATGACTACACTCTTGGGTCATACACAATGTCTATTAGAGGGGTTGGGGGACGGGGGGGGGGGGACGGGGGGGGGGTGTGTACACCCCCAGATCAAATTCACCACTACATCCCCCATATATACACACACTGCACTGGTATAATGATCGATCAGATTGACTCCCCCTTTCCATTAATGAAACTCATAACATGTTAATTGTTGGTAACAACTTTGTGCAAGTTTGCGGAATGCTGCTGTGTCTCTGTCGATAATGCGCCTACCTGGGGGGGGGGGGGGGGGGGTGTCCACTTTCTGCTTCCTTAGACTTGCTAATTAGCCCAAGCTGCGAGACAAATTTCATTCGACTCCAGCAACGTGGACACCTGATAACGGCACAATATTCAGAGTAACTGTCTGAAATTGTCTCAATTGTTTGAAAGTCACTCCAGTCACATTTCCACACAACAATGCTTCAGTTCTTTAAAAACAGCCTTAGCCGCATAAATATACGAATACAGCCTGAAATTATAGGCAGAATTGCTTTGGAATGCAATCCTGCCTCTGCTCACTTGGAGCAGAGCCAGACCCTAAAGCAGCTTCTCTATGCAAATGAGAGTGGATCACCTGAAACCAGTCTCTGCACAAAGTGGGATCACTAGTGCCCTGTCAATCTGCCCTGAGCTTTTGTACATCCCTGGTGAATAGCCCCTGATATTCTCACATTAGAGCGAACCGCCCCAAGTTCACTTTCTGCTGTAAATCACTATTTAGTCACATACATGCAAGAATTAATGCTTGCAATAATTATTTTAACAAATGACGTTGGGGTGACACATGGTTGCAGGTTTGCATCCCACTCTTAGTTCTTTGTGTTAATTCCCATGCTGTCCCAGTGTTTGTGAGAGTTTCCTCCTACAGCTAGATGAAATGCTGCCCCGTGGCAGACTGCCATCCCATCCAGGGTCTACCCCAGCCTGTGCCCCGAGGCAGACTGGCATCCCGTCCAGGGTGTACCCCAGCCTGTGCCCCGTGGCAGACTGGCATCCCGTCCAGGGTGTACCCCAGCCTGTGCCCCGTGGCAGACTGGCATCCCGTCCAGGGTGTACCCCAGCCTGTGCCCCGTGGCAGACTGGCATCCCGTCCAGGGTGTACCCCAGCCTGTGCCCCGTGGCAGACTGGCATCTTGTCCAGGGTGTACCCCAGCCTGTGCCCCGTGGCAGACTGGCATTCTGTCCAGGGTGTACCCCACCCTGTGTAAGGGTACTCTGTTCCCTTGACTGTGTCTGTTCCCTATGTTGCCAGAAAAACCAGAAAATACCGGTGCAGATGCACATAACCAGGGTGGACACCGTGTTCAAGAGGGTAAGACCGGTCTGGGTTTCCCTGGGAGTGTGGGCTTTGTGATGTCACTCAGGGATCCCCAGGGTTGATCCGTGACACATTCAGAGCTTTTTTATTTAGAGCAAGGGGATACAAAAGAATGCATTGCTCACAACCGATGCATTTTGCTGACACAGCATTGGAAAGGGACTTTTATATAGAAAACCGTACGAAAAAATCGAGAGGACTCAAGTAGGTCCTTCAGTTAGGAAGAGTCCTTCCATGGCGGAGTCTTAAAGACACAGCGTGCATTATTACAAATTAGCACTATTACAAAATCCCATTACCTATTATTTCAGGAGGCTGCCTTAAACAAAAGGGGCCTTTTTCAGGAGGTACTTTGAATACAGACGATAGAGATTTTGGCCTCAAAGGTGATGAGAGAAAATGTTTCAAAGCAGCAGCTGAGGAAATCACGGATCTATCTGCATATTATAAACATTACGCTTTGATGGCTGAAACGTTTCATAATGAATAGGCAAATTAGATGAGGTGGAGACCCATTAGTTTGCATTTTGATTAAATTTTCCATGAAATTATTTTTGTAATTTCCAAATTATTGTTTTTTTTTAAGCTGTGACATCCTTCAATCGCAATCGGGCGAGAGGACATTCAGCTCTGTAGTGACAGAGAATTGTTCTGACAGCTGACATGAGGCTCTTTCCTGAGTCGGTATCGGCGTAACTCGAACCTGACAGTGACATTTGTCACGGTAACAACTTTTGGAGTTATTTCATTGGCGTTTTCAAATAATTTCCACATGGACAGCTTACTGAAGACCCTGGCTTTCATCATTTTTATTGCTGTCCTTTTAACTGACTCTGCGTTTGATCAGTGCATTATGCATAAACAGTCTTTGTGACACACGAATTTTAAATAATTTTAGCTTAAAAAAAGTCTAATTTATTTTGGGTATCGAATGCTTCATTTTTTCAAGAATGACTGTATAACCCTCATTAAAAACAGACAATCATTCTTTGCGCATAATTGTTTGTGCAATCAGGCAGAGTTATTTTAAGGTAAAAAGAAGGTATGCTGTATGTGAGTATAGTGAGTATACAGTATATGACTATAGTGCAGAAGGTTATGTAATACTTTGTGTCATCCACTGGGAAAGCAGTGACTATACATTGCAATACATACTCAGAAATCGCAATACATACTTACAAAGTATTGACTATACATTGCGGGTCCTCAGTCAGTTCATGTCCGTTACGGTTGTCATGTCCCCTCTGCATGTGATGTTACTCTGAACCCAGATCCATGCATGTGTTTGACAAAGTCCATGAAAAACATTTCATCAGACACTTGACAGGATGCTGAATATGTGTAGCTCTGTGTGACTGAATGTGTGCATTTGTTGTGAGTGATTGTGCGTGTGTGTGTGTGAGTGGTGTGTCATGTATATATTACATTGTGGGGACCAAATGTCCTCACAATGTGACAAAACCTGTTATTTTGACCTTGCGGGGACCATTTTTTCTGTCCCTACCAGAGAAAACTGAATTTTATTAAAATCTGTGACTGCAATCAAAAAGCTGCCATCAAAATGCCAAAAGTCTTGGTTAAGGTTTAGGGTTTTCCCATAGAAATGAATGGACGGTCCCCACAAAAAAATGAATCAAAGCGTGTGTGTGTCTGTCTGTCTGTGTGTGTGTGTGTGTGTGTGTGTGTGTGGCGATTGGGGGGGCTGCATGTTTTGGCTTCCAGCAGAGTGTCAGTCTTCCAGCTCTGGAAGGCAGAAGCGGCCCGGCTGCCGATGCCAGCACAGCCAGCTGCAGAGCGCGCACCCCCGTGGGGGGGGGCACACCGATCTCCGTCCACACAGCTAACCGGCGCTCACAGAGAGCTGCCTCTGGCGGACTGAGAAGCACGCAGACTCAACAAAAGCCTCAACGCCTGAGTACTCATCACACCATGGGACACAACTCCCAACCCCCCCCAACCGCTTCACAACTTATCAAATATGTGGTGATGTGGAAAGTCATGTGACTGTCAAGATACCATGGCTGTGCTTTAGCAGATCCATAAAACCAAACCGATGCCCTCAAGATGGACCCAAGTACCGACCGTATGGCCAATTAAACCAAATTGCATCTTTTGATCTAGTGCAGAAATGTTTGACTTAATTGCCCATTCAGTTGGAATCACTCATTTGCATGAAGTGCTCATTTGTTAATTGATTTCTTGCTGATTAGGAGTGGAAGATGCCACACCGGCTAAAGACAAAGGGGGGTCATAAGTAGCACTAAATACCCCCCCCTCCCCCCCATCTATGACTGGTTGGATCCAAGCTACTGTGTTTGAAACCGTAAGTGCAGAAGTTAATCAACAGATATCCCACGAAATCAGGAGTTACTGTGTTTAGCTACAGGGAACGCAGCAAGATGGCCTGCAGCTTTGATAATACATTCATTAAGAATCCATCCTTCTAGGCAAATCAGGAACCAGGAAGTACAAAGCTGGGAAGCACTGGAATGGATGCCAGACCATCGCAGAGCACAGACACACACACACTGACAGAAGATGGGGACTTTAGAGAAGCCAGTTTATCTAACAGCATGACTGCAGGAGAACACAAAGAACATTATAGGAGATCTGCATAGACAAACGGCAGGGGGGGGGATTTATAATGGGGAAGTATCAGGTGTCAAAATTCAAATAAATAGTTTTATTAAAAATATATATATATAAGTATACAACAGATATCAAAGGACATTTTGCTAGCTTAATAAATTACACTGACTGAAGGCCTTCAGCTGATGCCAGGTGGGTGACTTGTTGATCAGTAACGCGACAATAAGTAGCCCAAGTGGCTGGAGAGCTCCCCCCCCTTAGTGGCCGCTGGCCCTGGCCCTCATACCATCAGTGAAGGGGGTCGGTGAAACGTCCCTGAAAGGGGCATGCAGAGGGCCCCCGCGGAGGGAGAAGTCTGGTGCTGTGAAAAGGGTGAATCGCATGGTTTGACCGTTTTCCGCAGCAATGAAGCTCATGGCTAATAACTTTTTATGTTTTTTCCAGGTGCTCGGCTGTAAAATCTCACCCATGCCACTAACAGGTTCTCACCCTCCTCCGTGAGCCATAAGCAGCTTCTAAGTGTTTAATTGAGTGAACAAGCTGCCCCCCGGTGGCTGGCACTGGACTCCGCAGGCCAAGGGGCAGAGGCAGCCAGTGGGGTTTAGGGACTCCTTTGCTGCCGCCTCTGTGCTCATTCACCTTTCTGCTGAATATTCATCAACTGATCCGGATGTGAGCCAAATACAGGCCGGGTGCCAGGAGCCCCCGTCGGGCTTTGCAGTGCCGGTGGGAGCCATCATCAAATGCCATCCCTCAGCCCCTGCCCACTGACGGCGGGAAAACAGGGCCCAGAGCGCCGCCCTCATGGCCGGAGCCTGGCAAAGCGCCCCTTCTGCTTCGGTGCCTCTCAAATGAAAGGTTTCCTGGGAGGATTTCTGGACTGAATACTTTCTGAAATCTGAGCAGGCTTAAAAGTGTGTTACAGATCCTTGAAAGAGGCTGTTATGTATCCTTAAAAGAGTGCGTTATGCATCCTTAAAACTGTGTTACGGATCCTTAAAAGAGGGTGTTATGTATCCTTAAAAGAATGCGTTATGCATCCTTAAAACTGTGTTACGGATCCTTAAAAGAGTGTGTTACAGATCCTTAAAAGAGGGTGTTACAGATCGTTAAAAGAGGGTGTTATGTATCCTTAAAAGAGTGTGTTATGTATCCTTAAAAGAGTGTGTTATGTATCCTTAAATGATAGCCTAATAGCTGGACTTTGAACCCAGAACCACCCAGAACTATGTTATGCAGACACTTAGAACCGGCAGGCATCAAACACAGTCACCCAGAACCACTTGGCAGGGGTACACTTTTGATTTTGAGCCTCATGAAAGCATATCATCTTGGGCCCCCAACCCAGACCAATCCAATTATGCTTTTTTTATAATCCCTGTCACTTGGGGCACTTGGAATCATCCTAATCCCCCCACCCCTTTCAGCACCCCTGCAACTGTGTGTTGCACACACAGAACCACTGGGCGTCACATATACACACAGACGCCCAGAACCACTGTGCATCACAGACACAGACGTCCAGAACATCCGTGCATCACACACACACCTGGAAAAGCCAGGAGTGATGCACACAGTCACTCTGAACCAACTGCATGTTATAGCTTTTTTTGTTTTACGTTTATTCATCAGTAGTCAGTCTGGTTCAGCAGCACTGCAGAACCAGGAATCAATCACACCAATCCCACGTTGTGCTTCACATCACGCTCAGGCCCAGTTCCAGGGCCACCGGGGACGTCGAGCCAGCCCTTAGAAACCCAATCCGAGCCGACCTGCGGGTCAGCAGTGAGGCGAGCGGCACTTTCTGCTGGAGCCCGGGCCTGGCGGCGCATGACGGCGGCGCGTGATTGGAAGCCAGGCGCCAGCGGTCCAGCGGGCCAATCCGGCCTGATTGATTCCTGGCCCCGCCGGGCCGCGGGGCCCGCCCAATTCATGACAAATGACTGCAGGTTTTAATTAACCCTCTGAACGTGCACGTCAGTGTCATTTCAAACACGCTGCGGTGTGTTACCTCCCCCATCGCACAGCAACCTTTATGAGAGAGCCAATCAGCACGCCCACTTAAATATTACATCAGCAGAAAGTTCCGGGCGGTGCTAGAGGGCACCCAGGACCATGCGCTGGAAACTCTGTGCCTCTGGAGTGATTTGAAGCATGTCTGTAGCCCACTGCATCTGGCCTGAATGACTCCGCATAAGCATAAGGCTTTAAAATACATTAAACAGTATTTGTTGAAGATTGAATTGATTAATTCAATCTGTTACTGATAAATATGCCTTATGTCTTGGATACAGTATGTCCTGGGGTCACGACGGGGACTGTGCAGATACAGCTGGAATTTGTGGGATTTTATGTGGAAAACCAACACTGTCATCAAGAATGCCACCAGAGACATGCAAGCAGAGGTGCTGTGGCTGGACTGGCTTTCACTGGGAGTGCTGGTGAGCCCTGGTCTTCAGTAGAAGATGCCATACCGCTGAAGCGAGCAGGAAGCCCTGACAGGCTGACAGGGAGGCGGCCCACGAAAACATGGCCGTCATCCGCTTGACAGGGGGGGCTGAGTGAAGGCAGCCTTGATGCAGGTCGACCCGCCGCACCCGGAACATTCTCTGGTGACCCCCTCCCTGGACCGCCCCCCAAATGAAAAGGCCATTCCGGTCCACTGACACGTCAGCCGTCAAGATTAATGGTCGTTTTGGCTGAAATGAACAACAAAGTTACAGCCATTGGGGAGGGGGTGAGGCTGAAATAGCCCCCCCTTGGGGGGAGCTGCAGTCATGGCAAGCTCTGTGGTTTGCTGTATTTATAAATTGATCATATCTAATCCTTATTCACAGTGCGGTGTGTTTGGGGGGGAGGGGGATACCCGCACCACCGCGGGACGGATGCGATGGAAGGAGCTTGCAGTGCGGTCAGTAACGGCCCGGGTACCGCGATGCCGGCCGTGGCATTTGGGGAAAGCGGTCGCCATGGCAATGCCCATTCTGGAAGAAGCGTGGGCGCCTTGCCTCGACACTGCAAGGATTTGTGGGTTTTATGTGTCTCACCGCACCATCCGGGAGGAGCATGTGCCGGGGGGGGGGGCGGTCAGGGATACAGGGCCGTGTTTGGATTCAGAAAATAACCATTTACTAAACACATGCAGAGTCTGACCTGCTCACCGAATCTGGACGTGTTACTGCACCTTTGATCCCCAGAATTAGTCTACTCTACCTAATTACAGGTGGAAAGTGCTTTTAAAAATGTAATATGAAAAAACACAAGATGAGGTGTGTGCATTTTTAAACTCATGCATTATGGATGAGATGCCGTCTGTGTGGACATTTAAAAATACAGTAAAGTCACGAAACAAACACACTGTTGCCTCTTGTGACGCCGCCTCCGTGCAGCTCCTGACACACCCCCCCATGCCCAGCACCCCACCCCCCCACGCCCCGCACCCCACCCCCCCACGCCCAGCACCCCACCCCCCCATGCCCCGCACCCCACCCCCCCACGCCCAGCACCTCGTCTGCGCTCGTCTGCACCTCGTCTGCGCTAACGAAGGCAGCTACCTTCACGAGGCAGCAGAGAAACACTGGCGAGCCACAACGCTGGCGTCACGCCCCAATAAAATGGGCCCCCGCGGGTGCAGCCTCGCGGGCTGGTATCGCGGCGCATCGCTCGCAAAGCGAGGACCCCCCCCCCCAACCCCCCCCCCCGTCTGGCAGCTGCCAGTGGCGGTATTAATTAGCCCCTGGAAATCAAAAGCTTTGCATCTGAGAGACGTCGTGTCAATTACGAGGAAGGCGTCCTGCTGCTGTTGCGGCCCGACAGATCGCTAATCCCCGCCCGCATTAAAATAACAAATACAAATTAAAAATAAAGACTTGGCGATAAGATCCCGCCATCTGATTGCCTAGATTAAGCCACCACCATTCGAAAATGCAGCAGCCGTGTTTACATAGTGGGACGCACCCCCACCCCCCATCATACGTACCTTACCACAGTCCAGCATGTCATCCAGGTCCAGAACTGCTCCATCACTCCCTCACCTGAACTCTCCCCTCCTGTGGGACACGCCTTACCCCGTTAGAATAATGAGCAGAAAATTTACTTCAAATAATAACAATAAAATCACTGATCGTGATTATCATCACATCTAAAAATATAATTAATGTGAATCATTATCATTATCTCCATTGTGGAGCCATTTTTTTCTTATCCAGGATAATTGGTAATGTCACCCATTTACACAGCTGGATATTTAATAATAGCAGGCCCCCTTCCCAGGACTTGAACTAGCAACCTTCAGGTTGAAAGCTTTTTGACCTGAATCACTGCGCCACCTGCTGTTTATTTGTATTCCCCTTCAAACGTCCCAGATACCGCACAGAGCATCTCAACAACATGTCTGCCTTAGCAACACATAATCCCCCCCGCCTCCCCCCAATCTACCCTATCTGGCAGCAGAGGCTTGGACGCCGCTTGCTAACAGCCTGCCTTTGGCATTCGCGCCGGCGCCTCCCCCTGGCTGCTCCTGGACGCCGCGGAAGCTTCCACAGCTGTGGAGATGCATGAGCCCAGACGTTTCGCCGCCAGCACACGGCCGACCGAGATACAATAACGCTGAGGCCGCAAAGAAGGGAGCTGGGAAAGAGACCAAAACGTACCCCCCCCCTCCCCCCTGCAGGAGTCATGCTGGACAACGACAGCGATGAGTTTCGGACACGTGGGAGACCATTCCGGGAATCGTCCCGCAACTCGAGAGGAGCTGTGGTCGGTGGAGCGGCGAGGAACCACACGGGAGCTGTTCTGTTTCACCCAACAAAATGTCTCCTGACACATCTAGAACCTTCTGTTTAATGGGAACAGACGCTGATTTCGACGAGGCCCGTTTTGGACTCCAGAAAGATTCCTGCAAATACCTCTTTAATAAACAATGAAGCTTTTACTGTCCTCGAGTCCCACAGAGTCCCCCAAACATTCTGTGAATCCATCTTGAAGTTGGAGATAAAACAGACATGAATGTCGGCTCCCTTCACCCAGGATCTGTTCAGGAATGATTTGGTCCAGGTCCAGAAAGCGCTGCTTTTAAACACCGTGCTGTGATGAGGTCCGTGCTCTGAAATGTCTCTGGGTTAGTATGAGGCTACAGATATGCTTTATAATGGACAGTTGGGGGTTTTACTTCATGACAGCCTGGTTAGCTCTCCTTACCTGTACTGTGAGGTTAATGACCTCCCAAAAAGCTGTCTGTTAAGCCCCGTCTGGCCGCGTTAAAGGCTGTTTGATGAGGGGATGTGTTCTGGAGAGCCTGGCCCACTGTCATAGAGCGACAGCGGAGAGAAAATGAAGCTGGTTTGTTTGTGTTGTAAAAAGAAACACAATGTAGGGAAGGGGGGGGGGGGGGGGGGGCGCTACAGAGGCAAGAGTCATAGACCAGCTGAAATCTCATGTCTTTTCAAGTGTACGATGTGTCGGGCGTTTTTGAGGTGAACAGACACCGTTAGACACACTGTCTCCAACACTATCAAAATAATCCTTGTTCACCTTCAGGCTGCTCACGCCTCTCTGACCGAAGGCACTGAACCCGCTGTCCCTGAGCCGACCGTGAGCCGGAGGTCGAGGGGCGTAACGCCTCTCTGACTGCGTGCAAGGCCCGTGCGGTGAACAGCCGTGTCGGGGGGGGGGGGGCAAGCTCACGGCTAGGAGGTGGCTCTCGCAGATGAGGCGTCTCCTCTGTGCCGGACCAGCTACAGCCTTTGCCGTCCGCTTCCCACGCCTGCGCCTAACTTGCTCTGCAGTTTTGTCTTCCTTCGGGCCTCCTCTGCCGGCACACCGAGGCCCTGGAGCGGCCCCGAGGCCCAGGGGGGGTTGAGGGACATTAAAAGTCTGGAGAGCAGTTATACACCCTCTCTGCGGAATATAAATCACTCAGAAAACCCCTCCATGGTGGAAGTCTGGTCCCGGCCGTGTCCAGACATCAAAGCCACCAAAAAGAGAACCTTTGTAGTCAAAGCGATGTCTGATTTCTCTTTACTCTGTGATGGAACAAAGGTTCACCTCTCCGCATTAGTGGCTAAGAAGCCGAACACCTTATGAAGCTGTCTGAGAGAGCACTGAGGCTTGCTGATCCATGCCGGACAGTGTGATTTACAGGGTAGATGACAGGGCGGAGAGGGGCCAGGGGCTGCTGCCTGGCCGTCCGTCCTTGCTCCATTACCCATCCGTCTCCTGGGTCTCCAGCAGCTCCTGGTGCCACAGAATGGCCCATTTCACTTGTGGACAGGGACCACACAGGCACAGATTTAGTGCTTTTTCTAACCCCCCCCCCCCCTCCTCCATTAACACTGTGGTGTCATAAAACGCCCTCAAAAACAGCTGTTAACTTGTTTTTTGAAGCAGAAAAAGCTGTGAAAAATAAATATGTGCTTGTTTTGTGGGGACTTGGCGATATTGTCAGTACTTCATGAGGTACTATCTTGATAAGGACAAAGATTTCCTCAAAAGTTTACCGTGAAACCTGTCAGAAGACCCGGCCGACTGACACCCACTTGGTCCATGTGTTGTGCATTATGGGGCTAAAACGAGAGGATCATTCTGCGAACGGAGCCCATCGCCATGACCCCATGCAACTCTGGGTCACAAACCCTGCCATAGTATGACCTTTCTGATTTTTTTTTTAATAAGATACCAAAACACAGTGCTGGCACACACCCCGCAAATAAACCCCTTCGCTTCCCATTTCCAGGCAGAAAATCCAGTCGGAGGGACATCAAGAAACAGCAGCTATCTGTCTGCATCCTGCTGGCCTACAAAAGGCACACCGCTGCAAATGCTGCCCAGGATACCATCCCAAGAAAATGTCAAGCCTGGGATGTTTTTAATTAAAGCAGGGCTTCTGACAACACGCCCCCCTATCCCCACCGAGAGAAGATTTGCACCCCCCCCCCCCCCTCTTGCCAGACAGCTGGAAGGGGAAGGTTTCACCCACAGTACAAATGCCACCATGCAACACTCAACTCTCATAATTAGTGTGGAGATTGTGCCAGTTTTTTTTCCTCCTTTTAATCGGTCCCTGATCTCTGGGCTGCCTGCAAAGACCATGCCCGCCCAAGAAGCAAGACCCTTAAGCTGGCGAGTCAAACTGTTTTTACTGCTACACTATTTTTTTATTCAGACGCAGCTAACAGGAGTTTGGGCAAAACCAGTTTAACTTAGGCCAATACATTGGGCTGATCGTAAACCAGATTTTTGTAAAGCTTTACTTGGTTCTACCCAAAACATTCTCAAAAATAATCTAACCCTCTGACATCACTTCAGTATAATTTCTACATCAAAAATCCATGAAAAGTAAAATTTGAATGCTTTGGAAACTGCATTTTCTCAACTGAAGAGCAAATTTCAAAAGCTCATTCAGTCCATGGGAAAATCTCTGTCAACTTAGTGAAACGTGTTTGGAAGTTTAAAGTTCTTCATTGGATTTGCTGTGAACACTTCTCGTACATATTCCTGGTTAACTCTGGTTATCGTTTTTTCGTTTGTATAACATTGTTCCTTGTGAAATGACAAGTGTAGAGTCAGGGAATCGCTGACGTGATTATTGCGGGAAGAACCATTAACTGCAGTCTGAAAGCTTTACCACTGGAACATAAAGACCAACCAGGGACCTTTTAGTCGTACAGCAAAAAAATCCCACAAGCTATCCTGTCTGCCTGCCCCCCCCCATTCCACAGAAACGTCCGACCCATTTTATAAAGACTGGATGCTCGCATGATTCCTTGGGCAACCTCAACTGCATGCATAATTACTGATGTGACACCAGGCTTTAAGAGGCTCCTAATCCGTGCTGATGTTACATCCCATGTGGCTGTCTCGTGGCATCTGCATGTTGTCCCTCCCCAGCACCTCCCCTCTATATTGTGACATAACGATTGTGCCCCCCCCCCCCACCCCCCCCGTGCCCTACTGATGTACGGCTGCTGTCACAGCATCACCACAATAAACACACAAACACTCGCTTATTACCAAAATGAAACAAGCCATTTCTATTCGACTACAATAAAAATAAAAACAAGTGACGAAATGGCGATTTTTGGGGGAAATGCCCCTCTAAGGATTTGGGGGGCAGGTTTCCAGAGCTGCAAGGTTTCAGTCACACACACATATTTAATTTAAAACTCACGTTACAGGCTGCCCAGTCGTGTGGAATAAGGTACTTTCTGCTTTGTTAGAGGGGGAATTAAATCAATATTTTCCAGCTCGGTGCCCTGCCTGGGTATCTAGGAGGGGGTGAGGGTCAGTCCCAGCCAAAACAAAATGCCTCCATTTCATTCAGTGTCACCACAGCCCCCGCCAGCATCCGACACTCCGCCCGGGGGGGCTGGAGTTCAGCTGACCCTCATGAAGAGACAGACGTGGTATTAAAGACTGTGATAGTGATGATACAACTGCGACGCGTCAACAATACACCACGGTTCACTAATCGCTGGCATGGCGTGTAAATACCAGGCCTGACGGACAGGGGGCGCTCTCTTCACAGAGCCTCCGCATGTGTGACATACCAGCTTATTTTCTATGGCAACACACGCGCTATTTTAGACCTGTCCTGTGGCATGCTGACTAATCCTAGCTAAATAAACTCACATGTCCCAGTGTAATCAAAGCCACATGTTCACCCTCCTGAAGGACTCAGAGATGAGCCGTCTAATTGAGAGTTCTGCGTGGGTACGGTCAATAAGCAATGATTACGGGCTGCAGTGCATGGTGAACCTACACCTGTAAAGGACACATTTAATTAGCAGAGGCGATCCTCTGCATTAGGGCAGCCTTGTGACCAGGGTTCATAATTCTACAGAAACGGGAATCCGGTGCAATCCGATCATATTATTCTATCTCTTTTAAATTCCACATGTTGAAATGGATGTTTTGCAATTTCTTTACATTCAACACACCATTCAGCTCTATTCATACTGTTACATATGCAATTCTCTGCTGCCCGGCGTGGCCTCCGTCAACAATGTTTACAGCTATGCAGGTAAAGGCTTACATCTGTATATACACTAGACGCAACTGGATTGGTATTGTTATGTTGTCTTGTGTCTTATGTCTAATGCCCACTGTCTGCACTTTAGTCAGGCATTGTTATTGTGTGGTGTATTGTTATCGTTATACGTGCACTGCGATCACGGAGGAACGCTGTTTCCACTCTCTGTATACTTGTACACAGCTGTTGATTGCAATAAAGTGAACCTTACCTTAACATTACCCTTGTCCCTAATCAGGGACAGAAACACTGCGCTAATCACATAATGATGAATTGTTCAAGTACGAAATAATTGTTGATTAATCAAAATAACAAACACTGGCTGCATTGCTCAGGGCAGATAATCACAACAGCAGCTGATTCCTGGAGAAGTCCGGGAGGCTCCATCTCTCACAGACCACTGATCAGGGAGGGTCAGTTCACCTCAGGGTGCCCTCAGGGTGACCTCAGGGTGACCTCAGGGTGCCGCTCCATTCTGGGACGGACTTTGGACGCACATGATACTGAGGGGGCGGCTCCTGTGTGGCCACGTTTGCCTTCGTGATGTCCGTAACTCCCTGACCGACTCACAGCTTCCACTCGCCGGACCAGGTCTCCCGCCCAAACTTTCCACTGCGGGCAGGAGGCCAGGACACCAGCTCTCAGATGTTCAGAGGCTGATGCGGGTTTCAATGGAAGCACCAAACAGCTAATGCTTTTCATTAACGGAAAAACATCTCTTACAGATATAACCACAGCATTTTTATTCTGGGCACCAAACGCATTACATTTTTTTCTATAAAGAAGCCTGACTTACAGTATAACGGAACTGGGGCAAAATGAAATTCTTCGAGGAAGAAACTTTAACTGTGGACGCAGTTTCTGGAACATTCCATCTATCAGGATACCGCTACCTCTCCAAACCGAAAGTCCAGATGCGTTTTTCGTGGACATTCAGCAGAGCTCGACTGTATGTCTTACACTCCGGTCAAAGGAAGAGTTAAGTTGGTGTGTCAACACGAGTCCAAGTGCCCGTGGTTCCGCATCCGCCGAGCAAATCCGCTAAAGCCGCGGCATTAACTCCCCGCCCGCCGCTCTCTGCATGAAGACGCCTCCCCGCGGCGTAAGGTGTGGGCCATTAGCCCCGTGTACGGCAATAACTTTCTGTTGTTGTTTATTGCATGTTAATCCTCGCACACGTTAGACTCATAATGAAACAGCTGCATTCAAGGTGCAGTGAGGGGTAACAGAGGAAAGCGAGGTACGTTCGGGGAGGTGGGGGGGCAGAGGATACAAGCTTACTCACCTCTGTGTCATATCTGTGCCGTATCAATGCACTGGACATAGGGAGCGGCCTTCAGGTCCCATAAGACAGCTGCCTGGGCTCATCAGGACCACAGAGTCCGCCGGGTACTAAGGATCTGTGGATCGAGAATGAAATATCAATTCTTTTGATATGAATGTTTCATTTTGAGAATCGATTCTAATGTTAAAATATCAAATTTTTTACTTGGTAATTTAAATATTTATGTTATAAGTGGGGAGAGAGGGGCTCAGACAACAGTGACTAGAGAATTGGAAAGATCGATCGTTCCAATTCACCGGCAGCTCTCCCGGGAAATTATATTGTCAGCTGCCGCTCCCCTCCATCCTCCCCCCCACCCCATAAATGCTCTGCAATTTTTACCGTCAGGGATGGACTGGCACTGTATATCAGTATTGGCGATACCAACCTTGATACTGCATCGAATCTGATAGCAAAGAAAATCAGTGGTACGAGGTATCCCTGCCTCAGCCCGGCAAAGTGGTACGAGGTATCCCTGCCTCAGCCCGGCAAAGTGGTACGAGGTATCCCTGCCTCAGCCCGGCAAAGTGGTACGAGGTATCCCTGCCTCAGCCCGGCAAAGTGGTACGAGGTATCCCTGCCTCAGCCCGGCAAAGTGGTACGAGGTATCCCTGCCTCAGCCCGGCAAAGTGGTACGAGGTATCCCTGCCTCAGCCCGGCAAAGTGGTACGAGGTATCCCTGCCTCAGCCCGGCAAAGTGGTACGAGGTATCCCTGCCTCAGTCCGGCAAAGTGGTACGAGGTATCCCTGCCTCAGCCCGGCAAAGTGGTACGAGGTATCCCTGCCTCAGTCCGGCAAAGCTACTATCTGAGGTGTCACATGACCCGTCGTCCATCACATACGTTTTATGCTGTGTGACCTGAAGACTTGGATCTTTGTTACTGAACTATATGTAAATGAGAATACTGTTGTTTGTTGTTCAGTTACTTAAGGTTATCTACATTTTCATTTCAGTTCAGAGTCAAACCTGAAATCTTCGGGAAAGGTATCGATTAGGCAATTAATCTAATATTTAACAGGTGGCTCTGCTTAGCAATGTTCCCCTTACGCCTCCACAGCTGGAGAACGGAAATCTCACACCCCCGCTGTATGTGCGGGGGGGTTGCATGTTCTCCCACATCTCTATGGAGACGCTCTGTATGTTCTGGTTTCTTCTAACTACCAAGAGACATGCAATTATGTGAAATGGGGTCTCTGCTGTATATTGCGTGTGGCCTATATTGTGTAAGTGTGGAACCCATAGAATAACCTCACAAACACAAGCAGAACACGCATGTTCCACCCACACAGAACCAGGGGCGAGAATCTAAACCCCCAACCCAGTGGGCATGCAGATACAGGACTAACCACATGCAAAAGTAATACCCCTGAAGACAGACAGACTACCAGCATTTATTCAGGTTTGTCTGGAGCAGACAAGTCGAAACATGCATTAATGATTCTAGTCACCTGTCAGCATTCAGCTTTAAAAAACAGCATAGTCAGTATTTCGGCTGCTTGCTGGAGGTGTTTAATGCGACCATGCAGGAGGCAAGATGCTCTGCAGCACGGGACAGACAGCGTACAGATCGATGCAGGAAGACCGCTCCTTCTCTAATTATCATGCCGAAAGGTCTAACTGCTGTGTGAAAATCCGAAACGAGGGGAACCGTAGAACGATCAGACATCCCAGAATACGCAGCACAGCTATGCCCTTTTTTTCCGTTCCAGCTGAACCCTGAAATAATCACCGTGACTGAGCTGTTGGTTGGATTCTGGTGAAACAGTGGAGCTGGGATCGATAAAGCAAATTCCATTCAGAAAAGTACATTTATTCGGGGGAGATTGTCGTGTAGCGTTTCACGGCGAGTTTTCCACAGAGAATGAAAAAGAAACTGCGGAGGGTCTAAAATGCCAACATCGGGAAACCTGGAAATTGAAACCCTGGCCCCTTCAAAGAAGGCGATCAGACAGCATTGCTGCGAAATACGGTCTATAAGAGAATAAATGAAATACCAAAAATATGTAATAATGTACTGGGGAGACTCATTATGGTGAGACAGGGGGCTGGACCCTCCCAACGCACATGGCCTGACATTTATGATTTAGGAGTGAGGATGTTAATGAGATCATTTGACTAGTACCATAATAACAGCATAAAATATGTATTACTTACATACATTTTTAATGGTTCCTGACACATTAGCATAATAGAAACCCATAAAACCATACTTGAGTAGCTACTTAGTTAACCTCATGATTAGTACAAATCAAACCAAATACCAATTCCTACAGTTGCTATAAGTATAAATTGTATCAAGAGAAAAAAAAATGGCACAAAACTAGCTCAGGGGAGTTTTACCAATACAAAAATGTTCTGAGGGCGGAACAAAAAAATGATTGGTTCAGAGAGATATCCAATCAGATTGTAGAGGAGGTGGGTCCAAGCAACTAGAGGAGGTGGAACCAAGGCGTCGGATTGGTTGGTCTTGCCTCCTCTAGTTGCTTGGACCCACCTCTTCTGCAATCTGATTGGTTATCTCTATGAACCAATAACTTTTCGTTCTGCCCTCAGAACATTTTTGTGTAAGTAAATCTCCCACAAGCAAAAAAATAAACAGATGATTCTGAAAAATTGCTAGATATCATTGTGCTTATATGTATATGTGAGCGTGGGCAAAGTGTTCAGTTATCTGCCAAGCCTGGGGTAAACGCTGTGCTTGGATTGTACGCCACACACAGGCGAATGGGACACGGCGGACGGACGCCAGACCCTCTATTTGGCGTCGAATCATGAGATCACAGAACCAGCCAGCCGGAGAAGATATGGCGCTGGAACAAGAACACGCACAATGGCAAGTGCAAACGCGCGCACATGCGCTCCCCTTCCTGTATGACACTGATAGAGAGGCTGACATAATCCCTGGACGTATCAAACGCCCTCCACCTGCGAGAGTGAGATATAGATGGCTCCATTTTGGACGGCTGTTTCCTCCCCTGTTCAAATGACCTCCCCCTGGCCACACTCACAGCTACATTAATGTCAATCCCATACAACTGTGCACTGGCAACTGGAAGCTTCCAACCATGAATTCAGACCTCGTTTGCTGAGAGCCTAGATGAAGGTATATTCACATCCCCGTATCTGAGCCACTGGACAGAAGAATAAATCTGTCTCCCTCTTGCCGCATCCAGATTCCTCTTAGCTTTAGCCTGCCGCTATGCGACACGCGTACCCCCCCCCCTCCCAACCTCTTTAAATAAAGAAAAAGTTGATATGATCTGCATATGATCTGAAACGCTGCCCAGTGGATTATATCGTTTGGCAGGGTTGCAGGTTCAGAACACTGCAGATAAAACAGCTGAGAAATCTGCGGTTTAATTTGCAGTCGTGTAGAGAGGGCCGCGCTTAAGCCACATCTGTCCTGCCAGTCACCGCTCGAATAAAAAAAATCAACCTTAATTTTTTGAACGAACCCTTTGTACTTTGCGAAGAATTCCTAGCAGCCGCTTCTAAATCTCTCAAAGCCGTTTGAAAATGTACAATATGTTAGAAAGTACATTTGATCGGTTTCCATAAACCTGCCAAAACCAAGTTAACTGTACATCTGCTGTAATGGAACTGAATTGTCTTCGGCAAACGAGCCGTGCAATGTGAGATCTGTGTGCCGCCCAGCTCTTTAAAGAAATCCCATAGAAAATAGATAACTGCCATCTGCCAAGATGAACAAATAGAAATATGACGGCAAAAAGAAGAAAACTGAGCGATGGATTTTTTTGTGTTCTGTTAAATTATAACACAATTAATAAAATTGTGCATAAACTGACATTTTGAGTCGTTTTTCAGAATGCTCAGGTGTTGTTTTAGTAATTATTTCAGGAAGAAAATTAAATTTTAATTGCCGATCCTTTTCCCCAGTAGAATACTCTATCAATCAAATAACCCAAATAACGTGATACATTGTGAGTCATTTCAAATAAGCGGTCGGGAAAAAAAGCAAATCTATAAGGCAGAGAATAATCACTATTAACCCGGCTGCTAGAGCGTGGGTTTGGGTATGACCCTGCTCCAAGTCAGGGTGATGTTAAATTAAATCATGTGTCACTGAAGTAGCCTGCTCAGATCCGAATAACTGTGAAAGTCACCTGTTCCAACTTAATTGCTTTGCAAAAACATGCAGTTTTATACAAAGTAGATTTACAAACCATCCAGAGTTTTAAAAAGGCCGCATTTTACCAGTTTTTTCTGTATCTCAAAGTGGCTTGATGTATGAAGTCAGGCAGAGTCCAACCAGTCCTGCATGGCACCACCACAGCAGTACAAAGATCACGGCCACTTTCATCTCATAATTATCATCTGGGTAGATATAAAAGTTCAGCCCCAGGCTGACTGGTTGTTCAGACTTCGCTCTCAAAGACTAGAGCTACCGGTGTTATTAGACAGAAGAAAGACAGAAACTGTCGCCCGCGAGTCGCGCTGGAAAAGTTCCCCAAAGGCACCTTGCTGAAGACAGCGTCAGGCACCAGGCTGTCGAAGGCAGTAACACTTCGGAATGACCTTCATTTTGAAAGAAAGTGTTCTGTAGAGGTAACATGGCAAATGTGGATGTCTTACAAGCAAGGCGCCAAAAGTCAGGCATGATTGCGATAGCTAATAAACCACAATAATGCATTTTTAAATATACGCTGGTTGATAGGCGGATTGTTACCTGGGCAAGACATGTGCTTTTATGTTGCTCATGATGAACTGAACATATGGACTTGTGAGGTCCTTAAAATAAGACTTATCCATGTAGTGAGTGATCACTGACCCTTCACCGGTGATTTAAGTGCCGTTAGTCAGCTAGAATCACCACACAAAGGGCCTTGACTTTGCCACAAGTTAGGCCTGAATAAACGTGGTATCACAAAACCCATTCTTATTGAAGAGATGGATGTTTGGTTTGGTGACAGTAGGAATTTTTGCATCGAAATACATTTTGATGTATTTTTGTCCATCTCATACAAGTCCAATAAGAAGCCCTGTCATCTCACTATCATTTCTTAGGTTTAAATAGTGCATGGCTCACATCTGCAACAGAAACACCACTGGCATGGGTGACCGGTGCGAAAACACAAGGCCTGCCACGCACGTTTGCCAAGCCTCCTAAATTAAAACGTATACTCTCAGTTTAGGCAGAGGAACACTGAGGCAGTGCACAGAATAAATATCAGTATGTACCCTGAAATACCAATCTAAATACAAACCAAAAAAAAAAATCGGGCCGTGTGCCAAGCATCTAATTTCTCTGCAAAAATAATTATCATAGAGCACGGAGTTCTTGTACATACAGTATCTGACAGCGCAGAATCAGGTTGTTCCAATTAATTATTATTTTTTTTTTTTTTTAATTGTTGTTTATTCATCCAGTAATAAATGTAATGATTTTTTTCCCTTGTCTGTGCATGTGGTTGTTAGCTCTAGATTTTCATCTATTTCTTGTCAGGACTGTTTCTCCAACTGTTGAGACTTTCATTCCCACTGACCAAGTCCCCTGATCTGTGATCGTTTATATTACAAAGCATTAAAAGACTTTCGTCTAAAGCCCAAACATTCAGGGGTTTGTCTCCAAGATGTCATATCTGATGAATTTCAGGAAAGAAAGAATGAATTTGACAGACTGCAGGTCCCCACGACCCCGATCAGAAAAAGACGGATGAGTAAATAAACAGCATGATACTTAACAGATGGTGTGTCATAATTTGACATTTCATTTTGATAATTTACTTCATTAGTTTCTTTAGTCCCCAGTGCGTGTGTGACCTTCAAAATGTGACACGGAAACTTACAGATCGTTCCATATGGGCGCTCGGATGTGTCTGCTTTCGCAAGATTCTTAAAGGACTTTCTTAATTTCTGACTCCAAGAAACATCACATGGTTCCACTAATTGCAGTAACCAAACACAGCCAACAAAAATGACTGAATTATTCAATTGGTAGGAATTTTATTTCAGTACAGCCGTACTGCACCTAACTGGCTCAAATGTATAACATAATTGCGTGTGTGTGTTTTGTATGTGTGTTTATATATGCGCCTGGTGTACAGGGTAATTCACAGCGCTCCACCTAACTTGTTGGAAAATGTGCTTCCATTGAGGAGGTGGTTAACCGGCAGTGTGTATGATCACCTTTTCCTACTCTTTTCCATTTTTATTCATTTGAATATAAAGTATAGCCTTTGTTTTCTACTGCAATGCCCTGCTGTTAAATCCTACCAGTCAAGGGAACATGTCAAATCTGTTTAAATGGATAGATATCAGCTATAGTATGCTTTTATCCTGTACATAAATGGAACTGATGTTCAGTCTGAAAATAAGTGTGATATTGCAGTTCTTTGTGATGCAGGAAGTTGTTGCTTCTCCTCACCTTACTAGAGTTTTTTTTTTTACAGAGAATGATGTAATTAACTTGACTAGCGTCCCTTTTTTACCATTAAAAATTTCAGCTCACGTTTACATTTAATGAAGCCTGAAAAGGAATAAAATACATATTCAATGAATTCTGGGGGAGGGGAAACGTTCAAAAAAAGAGGGAGACTGCATTTATTTTCACCAATGAAATGCTATTAACATAAAATATGGAAAATAAATTTATGCCCCTGTATCCCATTATCAAAGCTTGTCAGTAGTGGGCCTCATCCAGATTATTTTTTTTAGACAGAACGAATTCCTTTTCAGTCCTAAAGCTGAACGGTACATGCATGAGATTAACGCTGTAATGCCAGCACTCTTAGGAAACCCCCTTGTGATTTAGGAAATAATGAGCTCCGTAAACGTTCCCGTTAACGTCTAGCCTGGCTCAGTCTGTCTTTCCCAAAAAGGGAAATAATTACCTCACAAAAGCATGGGGCATCGCAGTGCAATCCCCTAGACAGTACAATGCCTGTACTCCTTATTTACATGTGATTGTTTGCCCGCGTCGATTCTGTTGGCACTTGGCCGTGCTGATTTTTGTCTTCCTTTCTCTGGTGCCGCGCGATAGCGGTGGATCTCTGTTACTTCGCCACAGTGCGCCACTCTCACTGTAGCCTGAAGAAAGCAAAGGGGGTGCGTGTTTTGCCCGCAGCTCCAAGTAGCGCGTGACTGCGACCGCGAGGTATTCCTCGAGCGCGTGCTGCCGCCTTCACTCACCAGCCAACTGAGTTTGAGGTTTGAATATCCAGTAGCACGTTACAGTGGTACGCGCTGGGAGCACTCTGTAATGATCATTTGTGTGTTAAGTAAACCAGAAACAATGTTTCACTAAGACTGGTCTGCTGCTGTACTGTGTCCAGGATCAAAGACCAAGGGGGTCACCTTGAAGTCTCCATGACTAAAGGACAAGCAGATGATTTGGGGGTTATTTAGAAAGGCCCAGAAGCGCTTATAAGAACAGCATGTACCATGTGTATTCAAAGCATCCAGGAGTACAGGAGCCTGGGGAAACGGGAGGGACGTGTACCACCCAATATTTACCTTCACTTATAAATAGATCTTTGCCTTTATATTATTAAGTCGTGTCTCCTTCCTACAACAATGAAAGTATCCGAAAGTTTGGCCCAGAAGCTCAGCTCATGCCATCATGTGGCCCCCACACACATACACATGCGGAATGGCTCCCAGCATGACCTGTTTGGGTCCATGCTGGTGGAGAGTCATAAACAGACCAAAGGATACTGGAGAATGAAGACGTCCCATAGAAGCGTCAGATCTCCCGGCCGTCTGCAGCCCAGTGCAGCCCCCCCCCCCCCCCCCCCCCATACACTTGTTACATTCAACCACTCAGTGGTTAATTATCTGGGGGCCCCATGGTGGCTCTCAAGTGCAGATGGTTGGGGTGGCAGATTGCAGTGCAGTGGTGCAGTAGGTGGCGGGGGGGGGGGGGGGGTCACACTGGAGACTCAGAAGGTGTGTGTGGTGGGAAGACAGCCAGGGGATGATAATGACAGTGGGAGGGGGGTTAGCTACCTTTCACCAAATTCTTGATAATATTCCTTTTGTGTGACAGACATGGGGAGGAATCAATAGCGTGGCTTGTCTGCTGGCAGATACAGTGTCCCTGTTGTGACTGAGGGGGAGGCGAATCCAGGCATGTCGAAGCCCCCACCCGCCAATAACACTCATTTGTGTCTTAAGAAAGCCACCAGTATGGATTACTGAGAGATTTCCAAAGAGTGCGTGTGCTTGGAGTGTATGTTTCTGTTGTGGGGTGTGGGGGGTTGAACATACATGGGGTAAAGCAGCCCCTGTCCCATGTAACGTGGCACTAAGGGCTGCTTTGGTCTTCATTCATCTACAAAAAAAAATACTTCCTCAACAGTTATATGTTTTTTTATTACTATTGCTGATGTCCAGCACATCGTATACGCTTCATGTGAGACATCTATTTCCTTAGCAGGTTATTAAATTTATATTTTTGAAGACGAGGGTGCGAGACTCAGGATATGAAAGATTAGTGAAAATGGCATGGGGGGGGGGGGGGGGTGGTATTTTGGTGAGTTGTGACCAACGTTTTAATGAACGTAATTTAATTTCCATTAAAGAAAAGCTGCAACTCGATTCCCCCGAACTCAACACAACCTGCTGTTTACATTAGCAGCCCGCTTCGGGCCCCTGGCGGAACTGCCACAGTGACTGTGTTTGGGATTAAGGGTTAGCCAGGGGAAATGCGGCGAGTCCCACCTTCACAGCAGGGCTCTGTCTCTGTGGGTCGGCTGAGAGCACGAGTAACGTCCCGTGGGCTTTCCCAAGGAAAGCAGAGAAAGCTCGAACGTGCAGGAGGCACCAGAAGAGCTCTTAAATCGGAACCGATCAGAGCTGCCGTGTGATTCTTCATCCCATTGTGCCATCTGGCTCTCTGCTATGATGCCACATCAGGCTTTTATTCAATTTGTACTAAGCAAAGGCTCCACTCCCACCATTTACCCCAAAAAATCCCAGGTTATCATCCTTTCACATATATATATATATATATATATATATATATACACACACACACACACACCTATTACAATTTTCAGCATGTGGTTTAATCACTTATCACCTACATACTTAATGTAGTTTCACTCTCCATTATGGTGAACGATGGTGTCTCTCAGTAGCTCAGTTCCTGAAACAAAGAGCTACTCTAGTGACTTGTAGCAAAGAATAATAAGATCACTGCACTGAGGATCCGTGGGATTGTTGGCAACAGGAAGTGAAAGGTCTTACTGCCGGGGGTGGATATCGACACGGATCTTAGAGACCACAGACTGGTTTTCCGGTGGTGAACAGGGTGAAGAGACACGCTTCAGAAGCCAACTGAGTTTTGACTAACAGCGATTACTGCCTCCTCCCTTTGATCCACTCAGTGTTGAAGTCTTGCCGGTCTCCTCGAAGGCGATTCACCCTCCTCTTTGTACTCCTTACTTAAGCAACAGAAGTGAAATGCCTCACGGGTGATGGGGGGCTGAAAAACATATTTTCAACCTTATCACACAAAAAGTTGAAAACGTTTAGGACAGAAGATCTCAACAGACTTCTTTTAACAAAGCAACAGCTTGGGTTTGACCGAAGCTCAAGAGGTCATGGTTTGAGCCGAGGTCGGCATCGGATCACCCAGCAGTGCCAGATGTGTGTTCACAGATACAGATGTGTCGTCAGCCAACTTCTGTTGGGTGGAGGAACTCGGAAACATTTCTTAGTCTTTCCTGAGAACGTTGCAAAATAATACAAACCACATTTCTGTCAGTTGACAGAAAAAGAAGCGTGAACAGATGAATACTGAAAAAAATGTCTGGACATAGACACAAAGGTGAGAGAAAAAATGTTCTCCGTTCCACAGAACTACGCAACAAGCCTAAGCACACATCAGCCATTAGCAGTGAACTTCTTGAAACAGGATGCAATGTGCGCCTTTTAGAGAATCGGTGATGGGCATTCTCTCGCTGTCATGCTGGTATCCCACAATGCCGAGGGAGACAGTACCCTTAAATCTGCCACAGTATCTAACACTAAAAACTGATATCTTTGTTTTCACCCAGTACTGCCATTGCCTCCCAAAACCAATGGAAATGGAGACATTCGAAGAGTCTTTAGCCCTTAATGACATATAATGAGACATTCAGCACGGTCTCCTAATACAGAAATAGACATGGGTCAATGCGGGGAGGTTGGAATGTCTCACTGCAAACACAAACGTATCCTCCAGAGAAATGGTGAGGGCCACTCAAACTCACACCTGACAATGGATCAAATTAGCACTCACATAAACCCTTTTTTGTTAATTCTTTCTCTCCTCAAGGGTGAAGAAAAGAGGCAGTAATTAAAACTACATTTAGAGGCAAGTTTTTTTTTTTTTCCTAATTAGAGTCTATTATGTTAAACATAGATTTTATAAGGGCATCATACAGTAGCTTGAAACCATGGCAACAGTAGTATAAGCAGTGCGATTCTTCGTTCCCAGCTCACTGCTGAACTTATTTATGCACCATGGATATGAACGATTGTGCGCTAGATCTGCATTATAGACTACATTATATATATTACATAATATTTATAGCTGCTTTTCTACTGAGCAACTTATGTATATTAGTCAGCAAAGACCATCAATACCAGCACTTGAGTAAGCTTGGGAAGAGGGGAGCCGGGCTGTCAGCTGTGTGAAGCGGTAAAATATGGCATAGCAGTGGATCAACGGAGTACACAACACAGTGGGGCAGTTTCAAGTAGAATGGTTAATGCAAATTCGTGCATTTAAAACCAAAAAAAGAGGGATGCACAGGCATGCATGTGGGCAGGAACTCTGTAACGTCATCAGGAAACGTTCAGGAGTACAGGCAGGGCTCCGCTCTGAAGAGGGAGGTGGCTTCTGTGGTCCCAGGGCAGGAATGAGACTTGTTCCATCACACAGGTCATGGTCAAAATAGAGGAGATGTTGATTTCCGACCTTAATGGCATGAAACTGTCAGTCAGCCTAATGCAGTGGAACATGATGACCTTAAAGGGGCGTCGCGTGTGAGGAGATCCTGTAGGTATGAGGGTGCTGGTCCCGTCACACCCTTACCTGCCAGCATCAAGAAGTTTGGTCGCCAGCTGAGGAAGACTAGGATGGGCTTATTAGAAGCAGGATGGACTTAGAGGGTTTAGCACGAGCACTACGGTTCAGTACAATGGATTCAGTAAGATCTGAAGTATAATTTCAATCCCAGGAGACTGTGGCTGTGACACAACATGTGCTATCATACTGTATGTCATACAGTATGTGACAAATATAGTGTTGTTAACCTTGTATTTTAATCAAGAGTTCTTTTGTCAGTAGACAGCTACCACATTAGCCAGAAATTCAGGCATTTGGGTAAAGAGAAAACACGTCTCCCTCTTCGCTGATGGAGACCTGACTCCATGGAGGTATGCAAGGTCAATGATTTGCCAGCCAGCCTTCTGAATAGAATAGTGATAATTCCTGTGGGGAAATTCTCTTTCTGCCTATTCCATCTTGCTCTCCGTGGGACACATATACAGTGGATATAAAAAGTATCCCCTGTTAAACTCCTGTTAAAAAGCCAGGTTTTTGTCATGTAAAAAAAATGAGACCACGATAGTTCCTTTCAAAACTTTCCCCACCTTTAATTTGACCTTCAATCTGTACAATTCAATTGAAAAACAAACAAATATGTTAGGGCGAGAAAAAAAAATATATAAAACACAAGCTGGTTTAAACATAACCTGCCATTTAAACAGGGGTTTGGACACTTTTTATATCCACTCTACAGGTGACAGCAAGCTCGGGGATCCCAGCATAGGGTCAACCAGTGTGCAGCACCCACGCAGCTGGGGGTTAATGGCCTTGATTAAGGGCCCATGGACATGTCACTATTCTGCCGAGGCTCAAGCTGGTAACTGTCTGATCTCAGGCACTGAGGCTTGGCTCACTGAGCCACACACCACCCTGTTGGGTAAATGTTCTACCATCCATCTTCATAACTTATCCCAGGAAGCACCGGTCCCAAGACAGGGGACACCCTGAATGGGATGCTAGCCCATTTGCAGGGGAATACTTATACATGAAAACGTACACTAGAGCCAACATCCGGAGAACTTTTAACCTGTAATTTCAGGAGTGCCCTTGTGGTGTGAGGATCAGAGGCAGAAAGTTCAGGTCCAGAGAGTACAAATCCAGACCAAGGTTTTGTTTCAACTAACCAGTTGAGTACTCTGTGACTTTGACTATTTATACCCAACTGGTTGGTTGAAACAAAACTTTGGTCTGGATTTGTACTTCATGGACCTGAACTTTCCGCCTCGTTCACCATAATGGAAAAGGATACAGTGCCACCATTTCATAACTTCACCCCACCAAATGTTCCACCATTTTATAAGCTGAAAGAGTTGCATTTACCAAGTTTGGACTGAACAGATACCAAGGAGCCCTATTAGAGGAAAGCTTGTAGCTGAGCACCACCAGGAACCCTTGTTCCATTTAAAAGAGTGTAAAGGTTCAACTGGCGATGGAGCGGTAAGATCATCAGCTGCTTCAAAGATTACTACAGAATGGAACATCCAAGATGTGTACCTCGGATTGCCAGGCCTGCTCAGTGTTTTGAAGGACTTGGTTTCCTCTTGGCATTAAGGTATCTATGCAAAGCAAAAGTAAGCCTGCATGTTTTTATTAAAACCTTGCAGAAGGCGAGAGGTGTGATACAGACATTAAAGATTCCATTAGTATTCTGCAGGGTGGCCTTTAGTCGATTCGGTCAAACCCGGCGGTGAATAGATGTTGTTTTTCCCAAATTCTGGACAGTGGGATGACTGGGGAGTTAATCTCCTGGGGAGAAATGAAATGGTGACCCCTGGGTCACTGTGCTTTCTCTTCATACAAAAAAATAAAACATTTCAACGTATAAGGCAATTTACTCCTTTGTATGGAAAGAGGGTCCTGAGCAAACTGGACTGAAATTCGCAGGAATCACAGGGACCTTTCTTCCATTGTCTGCAGAGGTCACCATCAAAACCCCTCACCCTCCACAGCTGCCTTATTGTCAGTGATGTTCTTTGGTCTGAACACTGTCAATTAAGTTATGCAAATTTATTAATTGCAATGGAATAAGTGTCTCGATACATCTCCTAACCCCTTGCCCTAACAAAAGCCATTTATTGCAAATTCAGACCATGCCCAACGCAAAATAATTTCTATGAATCACGAAAGTCATTTCAGTCCTAAATTTCGAGACTCGGAGTGGAAGGGGAAGACGAGCAAATCCTGAATAAATGTGATGAAATCAAATATGTGGACTGACAATCCACCTTTTTCCATCATCTCAATAACCCTGTATACAATTGTTCTCTATAAAGGTCTGAGTTGGATGAATAACTTGGAAATGGTGATGAGTTGCATTTATAGAGGCCCTTAAGGCAAATCTGACAGCCTGTGAGAGTCAAAGGGATCTGGATGGGTGGGTGTGTGTGTGTAAGGTCCAAGAGAACCATGCTGAGTGGGAGAAGCCCATGTTAGAAATTCTCTGGTCCGTGTGGGGGCCGTTTGGAATGAGTAGAGGATACAAGAGTAAGCATTTACAAGCAGAGAGACTAGGAATGGAGGCAGTCAGACAGGGGCCGTGTTCAATATGAATGGCCTTGTACTTCAGAAACACACATCACAGCATTCCCTTCAGTCAGGCCTATAGAGCAAACACAGGAAGATGTACAGTAGGGTGAACGTGGAGGTGCAGCCGGTCCTGTATTATACAGCCACTGTTGACTGTTGAGCAACTGAACTGCGTTCTGGCTGAAGGGGATCCAGACGTGCTGGAGGCGTGCTCACCGTGGACCTCCAGCGCTCACGTACGGTAGCTGCCATGATCATCTCCACAGCCCGCCAGTGGCAGGACCTCCACTTGGCCCTGATTTGTTTTAAAGGCGCAATCCAACGCAGTGCCTGCCAGTGAGACTGACTTCTCTCCTGAACTCGTGCCCTACTGCGGCTTCTATTCTCCAGTGAAAGGGGAATGTTGCTATGGTTACAAAGTAACACACTCTCAGTACTCCTAGCACTTATTGTGCCGTTTGAATGCGAGCTAATACATAAACAAACAACAATACAATAACATTTATATATTAATATTTATTTATAGTCATATTAAATATTAGTTAATCCTTAACACAATACAAAGGAAGAACTGCACTGTCGCCTCAAAAATGGGTGAAATATTAAATCAGATAATATATGTGTCTCAGTGAGTGACAGTTTCCGTTCAAGGCAATAAAAGAGCAGTCACTGACGATTTTGGCATCTTATTGGACTGTAGAGGAAGGTGCCACCGCTTTCCTGCTTTATTCTTAAGGACAGGAGCAAACAGTGTGTTATCATGCAAAGCCAGATCTTTGTTATAATTACTAGGTGCCATCAAATGAATGTTGGCTACTGGAAAATGACAGTATTACTCCCGAACTGTCTGCCTCTTTTGCCAGGATTTCAGGCATCCCAAAAGCATCTTGTTGCTGGTCATCCTCCATTACCTTCAACTTTTCTGGACATTCTGGTCCATCCAGGGCATCGGCCCTACCATGGCTAACATGCCCAAAAGAAGACAGTTCAAGTCTGGTGATTTGTGATTCAAGTGGAAGTTCTGGCTTGATTAGATCAAGAATCCATTCGTTTGGTTTCCTTGTGGTAGTTTTACTTCAAAGACTCAATATTCTTCCTGACCCCTTTCTTCCTTGACCAACTTTCACATCTGTAAAGAGTCACAAGAAATACTCTATTCTGAACAATTTTTGTCTTTGTTCTTAGAGATCAGTGGGTAATTTTTATTGCGCCCTTCATCACAGCTCTCCTAAGTGCCAGTCCCTGAAGTATTTCTTGACTGCTGGATCACTGTTATTGATGACTCTTCCAGGAAGGCAAGAGCTGTCTATACCGTCTATGTCTTCACCACCATAATTAAGGTTAGATGCGGATCCTGCGGTCGTGGCATCTGAACTTTCTTTACAATTAGGGACAGTCCCAACTTTTTACTTTACTTTTTGACTTTACTTACAGTATCTTCAGATAGATCATCTCATAACTATGTTAATCAGCATATTGAAGGTTACTGATGTTTTTCCACAGTCGGCTTCTTCCAGTCCAGCGTTTTCCATTATACGTTCTGCATATAAGTTGGATACATACATATGGTGAATTGGGTCTTTGTCTAAATCCTTTGACAATCTGGAAAGTCTCCATATTACATCCTGACTGTGGCATCCTGTCCTACATAGAGATTCTTCTTAAGGACAATAGGATGCTCTGGAACACCCATATTCTGGAAAGCATTCCATAGTTTGACATGGTCAACACATTCAAAGCCTCAAAGCACATGTTGACCTTCTTCAAACATTCCTGGTTCGTTCAATTATCCATCACGTGTCAGAAACAATGACTCTTGTGCTTCAAACTTCCATGAATGCAGCTCTTACATCTGGCAAATGTCATTCGGTGCAGAGCCCTAATCTGTGCTGAGTGATCTTTAGCATAATCTTTCTGTCACGAGGGAAATCGTACGATAGATTGCACACCCTGCCAGGTCTCCTTTCTTTTAGTGTTGGAATATAAACCAATTTTCCAATCTGTAGACCGCTCAGCTGTTTTCCAAATTTGTTGGTAGATTGTGGTTAACACATTGATTGATTCTTCTTCAGCTACCTCCAGGGCAACTTTAGTCAATGAATTTCTATGCAGAAAGTGTGTGTGTACGTAAGCAGGTACACTGTCTACATTGAGATTACCCAGGATGCATCCTGCCTAAAACTTCACCTCAAGGGGCCTCGAGATAAGCAGCTTTTGCAAATGGACGTTTGCAAGTAATGATTAACGTTGGAAACAGCGTGATGCTGCAAGTGTTGTTAATGAGATATTGCTTTATAAAGTACTTAAGATATTATTTTATAGTATGCAGCCTCGGTAAATGTTTTAATCCAATGTTGTCTATGCAATTATTTTGTATCTCTAAATAATGATATATAAATTTACATTTACTTAATTCAGTAGACACTTTAGTCCAAAGTGACATACAAGTGAGGCAAATAGCACATTACAAACACACTCGCTGTCAGGGATTCGACTAAGTGCAGTTAGGCTGAGCTTCAAATGAACGCTCAGGTACGAGTGTAAGCAGCACAATAGACTACGACGAGATGCAAAGCTGAATCTGATACTCGGGTCACTTCCTTACCTGCCAAGCCACCTTTTGCATACCAGCTGCAGTCACTCTTGTACGGCACGAGTTAAAGTTACAGAACGACTTTTCGGAGCGCAGAGCAAGGAGAGAGTGATTAATGACCTCATGGTACTATACATATTGACAAGGGGAGCAGGAACGTTTTTAATGTATCACCCAAATCCATTCCACTGTCTGCCCTTTACATTGAACTCTCTGCATTATTGATCCGAGACTTTTGATCCAGGAAAATCCGTCAGAGGTTTAGGGGGGCCGTGCTGCAGATCACCCGCAAGCACATTTTCACCCATCAGTACTTATTTTTATGGACGGTCGTTAAAGCAAAGAGTGTCTGCGTACACAGCAATGGAAATCTAGAATAATCCCTTTGGCGGCAGGTGGATCGCGTGGGAATGCCACTATCCACCAGCGTCATCCTGGAACTCCCAGAAGCAGTCAGACGTTCAACCATGAGCAGTGGGACAGGTAACAGGCGTCTGAAACCTCAACGCACTCCGCTGATCTGAAGACTTATTTCAAACCTTATAAAAGAACACTGTGGCTTTTAAATATCGCTCCCCTGAAGGAAAGAGAAGTAAAGTGGGAAAGGAAAGAGCTGAGCAAGACCTACAGGGGATTGGCAAACACAACAGCTCACGCCAGAATTGAGCCCCGACAGAGAACATCCCTGGAAAATATAATCCGTTTCTCAACAGAAAAGCGTAACGCCTCACAAGCACACATACCCTCATGCGCCTGAGAAATCGTGGGATGAGCGAAATAAACCACTCAGATAAATACACGGTCAGGCATAATATTACATTACGATAGCAAAATAACATAGCAAAAATAGAACAGAATTTAATAAGAAAAATGATAATTCAATCATTTCATAGGATAATAACGGAACAGTCAACACTAGAGGAAGCAGAAATTGAAAATTTAGCTCTCAAATGAACATCTTTGGCCGCTGCTCAAAAGGATAGGTAATGGACCCGATCGGGTATACACCTTATTGTACAAATGAGACACAATGTTGGATTATTCATAACTTCAAATTCTTTAAAATTTCTGTAAAATTGAGACTCCTGGATTTGGAGTGTTGAGTGGAAGTAAATGTCAGAAGGCATACTGGTCTGAGATTGGGAGATTGTTAGTGAGGTCCAGGAGGTCTACTGTTCGTGAAGATGAACGCTGCCCCCTAGAGGTTTACACGTTAGCTAAATTCTTGAATAAAGAAACTCTCCCCAAGCCGAAACTCACATGGAATCTTGCTGTCGGCACAAGTGAACAGCATGGGTGAATCTGGCCAAATCAGGGCTGGACAGATGTGAGATCAAGGTGAGGACTCTGGTGCCCATCAGTCAAGAAGAACTTCAATATTTCAATGTTACGGCAGTTGTGTTAAAGTCACCAATGGAGATGCTGTAGTTGAATTTGAAGATAGACTGTGAACATGATCACAATAATGGTGACCAGTATGATGCAATAAGACACCAAAGAAAAAGACGGAGACCAAGTCCAACTGAAGCAGTAGATTATTTGCTTCCATTCCTTCATCCGTTAATTAAAATGATTTAGGACTGAATAGGACATGTTCTGGTTCAAGGCAAAACTGGTATGGATTTCTGAGGTGATTATGAATTTCACAGGATATTGGTTAAAGGACTGTGGCGGCAATCAGGATGTTGATGGACACACAATACACATTGTGATCTTCAGTCTTCCAATCTCTCTCTCTCTCTTTCTCTCTCTCTCTCTCTCTCTGTCTCACACACACACACACACACTCAAATCTTTATGGGGACCATCCATTCGCTTCTATGGGAAAAACCCTAATTCCACGACCTTAACCCTACCTATCCATAACTTTAACCATAAGTAACCGAACGAAATACATTTAGTTCATTAGTTTTTTGATTACAGTCACAGATCTTTATAAAATTGAGTTTCTCTTTGTTGGGACCAAAAAGATCGTCCCCTTAAGGTACCACAATGTAATATATACATATGTATATATACATATATATACACACATGACCTACACACAAATAGAGTGGAATGGCAGGTACAGCAAAGAACCAACAGAGGGTGTCACTCCACCAATTAATTTTTCTAGCTTTTTGGGATTTTATGGGTCCGACTGCAGGTCCCAGGAGGCTAATATATAATCCAGTAGCTCAGCCCCAAATCCTCCAGCATGGGAGGTAACAGCGAAAATTATACACATGAGCTGTAGATGCATATGAGCGTGAAGTGGAATTTCACTCAGCTTTGAGGGTTAATAAGGACACACAAAACCTTTGCATGACAGGGCCTAGCGGGTGGTCAAAGCCTGCCACTGTGAGGCGACAGAGAGGACGGCTTTTAGTGTCACATCTTTCCATGACTAAAATGTCCTTCTTCTGCACTCCACTCAAGATATGGGACAAACTAAATTGGTGGGTTTTCAGTTTACACGGGAGACAGGAGAGGGAGTCAGCCATCAGACAGGCATGAGGAAAAGCTGATGTATCAAACTGAGCTTATGTTTTCCTGCCATTTCTGTCGTACTTAATGCTCTGTGAAGACTCTCTGCACCCCTCCTTTCTGCCCCTCCCACTCTCTTAGCATCCACTTCCTGCCCCCACCTTGACCTTGAACATTTCTCCATGAGCCAAGATTTGAGCTGGGGGATCCCTCGTGCAGTAACATGCATCGGCCTGCGGGAGGCGCTGTCCAGGAGATTCCTCTGAGCCTAACCAAACCCCCACCAGCCCACCTGAGGGCTTCTGACTGCAGCAGCGCCTCAGTGCTTCTCAGGCAGCTGGTGCTGTTTCAGGATATTTAACACCTTGTTCCACCACAGAGTGGGAAATGTTGACAGATTAGGACAGTGAAAGCAAATGAAGGCGGCGGGGCTGCATTGCTGCCCTCAGGGACGGTCACTGCCCTGTCAGGCCCGGGGAGACCAGGAAGCTTCTCTTGTTACCGGATCTGGGGGGAACTCACACCAAATCTCCGGAATTTCATTGTGTGTGTATGGGGGGGGGGGTTTATTAACAAAAACAGAAAAGAGAGGGCAGTGCTGAAAGATGGTGAAGCAGCTCCCACTGTCATGTGACCAAGCAGAGGTTGCACCCATATTTTTCTTACTGTCATGACACATGGGCAAAGTCTGACCTTTTCCCTGCTCTAGCTACTGGTTTGAAAACACAAACCAAAAGGCGTTGTTTACCGCAAGAGCAAGGTGATCAGTCCCTCGGATGTAGCCGTGGCAGAGCTTGGGGGGGGGGGGGGGGGGCATAGCCTCCCGTCAATTGGTTTTTCAAAGCCGCCCGGCCCCCACGAAGAATCTCATGCCCCACCCAACATCCCACACCCGGAGTCGGGCCCTACGGTTTAGCATTGGAACTAGCCTCGAGCTGCACCCTCATCTCAAACAAAAACACAGCTCGATTAAAGCAGAATTTGGACATTAACGATTTCATTATGGGTTGAGGGTTCAGTATTAGAGTGAGTTTTAAAAATGTACTTGGCAGACAAAACGGATTTCAAAACAGAAATGCGGGTCTCTGCACAAGGGCGCAGTGAGACGGGTCCTGGGTGCGGCACCCACTAAGATTTTATTTAGTACCGCCTTGTTTTACTGGCACTAGAAAAAAAAATATTTCTTTTCAAATGGCTGTACGTATTATAGGGATGTTGCAGGGGATAATACTTTTGAGTTTAAGCAGAGGTACAGTAGGCTATTGTCTGTAAAGTTGGCAGCCCCCCCCCTTACCATAAACATGACTCCCATGCTCCTGTCCCTGCATGCTTCAGAAGGCAGGAGCTGAAGCACATCGCTGCCCTCGTTCATCCAGCAGGGGGCAGTGTGTCAGACAGACCCAGTTGCAGGAGTCATTGGTGGTGCGGGGAGGCAAAAGATCAAAAGGTCAAAAGGTCATTCCATATCAGCCAACCGGAGGAAACAAAATCATATAAGTCAACTCGGAAACAGTTACATCTGGGGAATTTAGATATAAGAAACGCCAGATCCTCCAAATGCGGAATGTATGCTTTACTCTGTAAAAAAAAAAAAGAACTCGAGTCCAGCACAGCGTGTTTTCAGATTAAATTTTCACCAGATTCTGGCCAGCGAGATCACAGGACCCGATCGGTCACAGTAAATCCACACGCTGGGTGGACTGTCCATGGAGACGGATGCGAGCTCTGGGAAGCCGTGGTCTCAGATGGGTCAGTTTATTCCGGGGTGTCCCAGTACAGGTGTCCCTGTATCTTTCGCATTTAAAGCCTGTATAATAATGTTCCCAGTGGAATCAAGGAGTTAAATTCCCCGGGTAGTAATTATATAAATCTGAACTACCATGTTGGATCTGGTGCTTTTGCGTTTCTATGTCCATCTGGAGCCCGTCCCTGGCAGCACAGGCCATAGGGCTGTAGAACGCTCCAGAAAGGATGCCGCATACATGGGCACACGATCAGCACATTCAAGACAACAATTAGCCTAGCATACCCACACATTCAGACTCCCACGCAGTAGGGGGATGGGATTTGAACCCGGAATCCTATACATGTGAGGCAACACTGCTTCAGACTGGGCTACCCTACAACAGGAGCTACGGTCAACCTAATCTGCAGCCATACTTTGGTCTGAAATCGACCCACTAATGTGTGTAATTCTTGGCATTTCGTGTGTCATGTGATCCAGAGGCTCAGTATGGCAGAATGTGCTGGTGAAAGAGCTGAACCAGTTCAAACGGGTTTCCTGGGAATGCTCAGGGAGCCCAGACTGGGAAGAGGCGAGGCGCCAAACCCTACCAGCCAGGATGCATCCGCCTGAGACGGCACTCATTGGATCAAAGCCTTTTTTTGTTCTGCCTGCCGAATCGGCGGCCCGAGACGGCCCTCTTTCACGGAAATGCGGTGCGACTTTGAAGTCCGGTAATGGGAAAATGGATGGGGAAAGGGAAACGTTTCCATAACGAGGCGCGACTGGGGGCGTCAGGAACGTCGTCACTCACACCCGGAGATCCAGGCGACATCGTGTGAGATTTAGGGAAAAACGGGATGAACGTGGCGTCCGGCTGCTTGCATCCAGACCTGGCCTGGGGTGCTGTCTTGAGGAATAAAGAACGAGTGAATGCCTCTGAGGCTCCAGCCCCCCCCCCCCTCCAGACAGACACAGACAGCCTACGGTAATGGGAAACACCATTTCGGTCATAACCATATAGTGATCTTAAATTCTCTAGGCCCAACACACCTGCTCCAGCCCTCGTCTTTGAAGATGTGGATGAGTTGACCCCGGAACGAGCTTGGAAGCTTATGACTAGCATGTACAGTAACTCATTACAGGCTGTCTCTTCCCAATTCACCCCCTTCCTATGTTCACAAGAGAAACGGGAAGGAGACGAATAGGGCCTTTAGATGCGGAGCCCTTAACTCTAAATCATTTCCTATATTTCACATCCTTTCGCAGACACAGAACGCAATAAAAAAAAGAGCTGTGAGCAGTTCTTTCCTTCTACCCTCTTAAAAAATATTTAGTCGCTTTGTCTTTGTGAGGTGCTCCGACCCAGCACTGACCCCCTGCCCCGCCCCCACGCTGGCCGATAAGCCGGATCGGTAAACGCAATCTTGTATCGCTCACTGTTAATAGATTCCCAAAGTGTTGCCGGGCAATTACTTCACTACGATCTGCATATGCAGAGATTCTTTTTTTTTTTTGACCCAGAGGACTGAAGCGCGGAATAAAGGATGTGGGCTAAGTCGCAAACGCGCTGAGTCGCTAAGCCGCTAACTTCCCGGGCGACTTTCGGAACGAGCCGGGAAATACCGGTTTCAGGTGAACTTTAATTACCGTGCTGGGCAGGCAGCCACAGAAAGGCGTGACCGCGGCCCGGGCGATGTCCGAGCACCTCCACTCATCTCCGCGTCCCAGCAAACCCCTACACTCTCTGTCAACAGTTCTGGTTCAAGGGAACAAGCTAGGTGCTGGCAATCTGTCGGTCGGACTCTGACACAGCGCGATTACGGGAAACTCAGATGGGGCACAAACACCCATCAGACGGGCAAAGGGCAGCCTCAGGCCTGACATATCACAACCGTTTGGTACTAATCCTCCAATGAGGCCAGAGAGAGTTGAATAAATCTGCCCAACTCCCTGTTTCGCCTTATTTGGAAGGGGGGGGGGGGGGGGTAGGCAAAATTGGGCAAATACTTCCCTCTGGCTGTCCAATGAAACTGCCTCGTGGTAAGAAAAGCACCTCCGGATAATGGGATGCCAGTGGATTATCCACCATGAGGTGTGTGTGTGTGTTATGGTCTGAGATGGGGGCTCACTGGCTAATCAGCTTGCTGGCTTTATGCCAGCCACTTGCCGTCCTGTTCATTCTCAGTGAGGCCCCACTGTCCACCTCAGACCAGTTCAGGTCCCTGACACCATCTCCAGCATGTGCAGAGTTCTGGAGTCCGCCCATGTTCCCTGATTGTGGTACATCTCCCTAATTGCTGCCATCGTTTTCCTGGTTGATACTCCATCTGCAAGATCAGTTCAGCTAAGCTGGAAGATTCGGGGTAATTGATTTAATCACAGCCTGAACTTGAGACCACCCCCTCTCTGGCACCCTCTTCCAAACATACCCTATTTCACATCACATCATAGGAGAGGCTGGGTCCCCCAATATCCACCTTTGACCCACACTTGCTGCTGTTTGGTCATGTGACGAGTCAGGTGGCTGTCTGTACCAAAATCCCTGAAGCCTGATTGGCTCAAACTGTACAAGGGCTGGAAAAAAAATGATATCTTCATGCTAAAGTTATGTAAACCCCACTTGGCTCTGATTACGGAGATAAACTTTAGGTCATAATGGATGTGTCCGGATGTGATACAAGTGTTCCACTCATATTCAAATGTAACTATCACTGCATCCACTTCATTACAGCAGCACTGCGGATTCGTAAAGAATTCAGGAAAATATTGCAGAGTGTATAAAAATGCCATATTGTTATTATAGATAAATATACTATGTTTAGTATAGCAGTTTAAAAATAACATTTAAAAAAAAAATATAACAGTTTTTCAGAGTATCCAATATTTGATATAGTTTAGTTTATATACACTTTTATATAGGACTTTTATCATGCATTATATTTTATAACATAATGTGGAAGAAATGAATAGCATGTCGTGACTTAATCCAGCCTTATCGTCATCTGCTCTTGGAGCTGAAGCGAGTCTGAAATTTCAGTCCAAGTCAGCAGCGTCTACAGTCAGCAGAAATGCTGGCATGAGGGAATCACAGCTGTAAGGCAAATGGAGAGCGATGGGGTTTAATGAGGGAGGTCTCCGCAGGTACAGACCACAGCCGGCGGAGCACTTTTATGTGATTCAAGCGGCAACAATCAATGTGCGCTTTAAAAAAAAAAAAAATCTTGCAACCCCCAACCTTCCCCACCTGAAAAAAAATCAACCATGTAATTTGTATTTCTGAACATGCGCTAAATTGTGCACTGAAATGTCAGATCTTTAAAAAGTAAACATCTTTGAAATAATGTTCGGCTTTTAGCTTCTTTTTTTTCCTCTAGCCTTTGCAATCAGTTCTGGATGCCTGTTCATTTTGTCACTAAATTATTATAATTTTTGCTCTGTGACAGGTTCCTTCAACCCTTTTTTTAAATCTGAAAGTCCAAGTTCACCTTGCATATTTTTTTTCTCTTTTTGCTGAGGTGAAATAAATCTTCGGCACTAAACAGGCATGTAAACGACGGCATTTGCAGGAAATGCAGAGAGTGGCCTTTTCCGTGGGTACTCCCCCGCCTACAGAACACCATTGTTCTGCGCGTACACCCACGGTACCCTGTGTTACTGGGAGGCCAATCAGACCTGGGCTCTGAAGTCACCACTCCTCACGTGATGCTGCATGCAGCCCATGCACAAGCACGCGGGGAATACTAGCAAAACTGACTCTACTCCAGGCTAACAGCCATTAAATGAGGGCACAGAACACCTCATTCTCTGTACTCGATTTACATTTCACTCACATAGTGCCATGTTTTTATCCAGAGTATAAACCTAGTACATCCTATCCCTTGGCATGGTCATCGAGGTAGAGGTATCATCACAAATGCATATTTATATTTTTAGGTCTACGTGCAGCCTGGGGGACAGGAAATAGATGGTCCAAGGGTGACTGGAAACAAAAAGTCATAAACGGAGAGGCCGGCATGACAGGGGACGTCCACAGGCCGCCCGGTGAGGAAGTCCTGCGGAAGGAGCTTAGAGTCAGGAAAGCTGGCCGCTCCCATTGGTCCCTTTCATTTACAAGTCTTTCATTACACTCACGATGAGTGGAGTATCGTAAAATGTGTGTGTGTGTGTGTGTGTGTATGTGGGTGAGGGGGGTCCTAAATCTCCTCTCGGGGACATAATTAGCTAATTCAAGTCCAGAGACTGAAAGTCCAGACCAAGATTTTGTTTTAACCAATGGATTGAGCATGAAGAGTCACAGTCACAGAGTACTCAACTGGTTGGTTGAAACAAAATCTTGTTCTGGACTTTTATTCTCTGAACCTGACCTACCCACCTCTGCTCAGGGACACGTGGCCACTTCACACAATTACTCCTCCACCAGGCCACCAAATTCAAGTGATCAGCTAACCAGCGAGCCCCCACTCGGCGGAATGATCACAGACAGGGCTCTCCTGTTTCAATTTATATATGAAGAATCCCTTCCATCTCAAGTGCTGCAGCACTTCATGGAATGAACCAACGAATCCAAAGATGGAGGAGGAGAAACCCTGACTTTCAGCTGCATCAGGATGCCACCCTCCCACTGTTCACCTGAAAGGACCCCCCCCCACACACACACACACACACACACAGACACAGACACTCTTCATTCGATGAATTCATTTCGAGGTCTAACAAGTAATGTTCCTTGTGAAAGGCATTTCTCTTCGCGTTTAATTAATGCCTTTTTAATCAACTCGCCTGGGCCGTTGGGGAGAGATGGAGGTCGGTTAGGGTGGGCTTTAAGCTGGAGCCCCCACCTCTCTGGTCCCAGCACACTTGCTCTCCCTAATTAACACACAATGCCGTGAGCACGCCACTCTCCACGCTCCCCGGGGGACAGGCTGCATGGACACCCAGTGGTACAGAAAAATTAAAGTCAGAAGAAAGGTTGGGCAAGAAATGCCAGGTTTGAATGCGCTGCTTTCCGATTCAGTTTGTGAAATGCGGACATTCTGTGAGGGAACAGAAAGCCACGTAATCCAGACCAGGGCTGACGATGGGCTATGGGAATGCTTCTTTACCTTCTGTCAATTTACTTGTAATACAGCAAGATATCCTAGGAATACAGGGACTCTGCAGCTAGCCTGGGATGTATTTTGTTTGTGTGCATGTTACTCCCACACACACACACACACACACACACACAAACACAAAAACAGGTCTCTACTCTCTCCCTCATTAAGTTCCTCTGTTGCCATGTTCGGATGTCAGTTCAGAATAATGGCACCAGCCTGGAGCAAATTGCAGAAGCTCAGTAGCGACAGTAGGAACAGGATTTCTAAATACACAGTAGACAGGATTCTGATGCGGCATCTCTCATTGGTCTAACTTGCTTCCCTGATCACATGGTTCCGACTGGGTGATTGACAGCCCATGACAATCCCACCCACTGTAGGGTATAAAACCCCTATCTGACCGTCAATAAGTCTAACAGATGTACTATTGCCCATAGAAAATTTGCACATACGTCATATTCTGATTTGGGAAGGTAGTGGGGATTGAAGCAGGAGCAGTGAGCAGCTGTGATTGGCTGTGTTCCACCTTTCAGTCTCCACCACTTGCAGTTTGATAATGGAACACAGACAACAAAGAGTGAATTATATATATATATATATATATATATATATATACACACTGTATACACATACCATGTATGTATAAAATTATTCACACACAAATATATCACCAATGACAACAGATGAAATGAAGGAAAGCATTATTTCGTCCACAGGGAAAATAATAAATTATCCGACAATTACTAAAAAGCCATTAAGTATTCATCAATTACTGAATTATCCGTTGCGTCTGACAAAAAGTCTTTATTAGAAATGACTGCAGTCTGGAATGCAGAAAGTTTAATATGGAAAATATGGGGTAAAGTCACGGCAACTCAACTCACTTCCAACACACACACACAAATTTGTGGGATAGCTGCAAGGAAGTCATTTGTGAAGCGCTGAATTAGTAACAATTAGCAATACCCTGGCATTTACAAAATTGATTTTCCCATATAATAAATGATATATCTTAGATTAGTAATTAGCATGCTGGTTATTGGAGAAAAAAAACCTCTTTGAGTGATTAATGGCACATTACATGAAGTCAATTGTTCCAGCATGGGGAAGATTTGTTGTCTATTATAGTGCGTTATTAAAGCCTTGATTATGTTAGCATTAAAAAGCCCATACGTTTGGTCAAATTGCACTATTTCTTTGAACCGTACAGTTCGCTATCTGTACTGAAAAATATTGTCTGTCTTATTCTTGGGTTACTTTAGTAAGGCTGGAGGGATACTAGACTTGAATAGAACTTCCTCGTCCTCACCATTCTCTCCCTTTCTCTCCCTCTGTCTGCTCTGCCGCTAATCTCACAAAGTGCCAGGTCATACGTACTTGAAAAAGCAATTACACCAATTATAGCTGGAAGATTAGCAAAAGCACACAGTTAATTGACTCTGCTTGAATGGCTGTGTCGTGGACCTTAACGGGTTAGTTTGAACAGAAAATGAAGGGGGAAAAATCCCCGGCACTTTAGCTACGACCTGGCAGACTGACGTTATAATTGCACTTCCGACGGCTTCTGCCTGTCGAGTCGCATCACCGGTCTCTCTCACTCTCCGCTCGACCGTAGAAAGTCAGGAACCGCGGAACGGGACAACGAAAACATACGGGAGTGCCCATCAGACAGAACGGCATCCAGGCCAACAGCCTGTTTGCCGTCTTGCGCACCGCTTGAGCGCCGACGTGCCTCTGATTGACGCAGCGCGGGCAAACTGCGCGCCCCTTGATTGGATGATTGCGGACAGCGGGACATCCAATCAGAGGTGTAGAGCGCGCGTGTTCTAGTGGCGCTGGGAAAGCGCGCGGACGGAGCAGGGCGCGCCAGGTGTTGCCATCGGTGTCCGCATCTCTTGCCAGACTCCTACGGGCGTGTGCCTGACGGGCCCCCGGTGTACGCCGTGCACAGTTATTATCATTGCCTGCCCAAATAAAAACGACATAACCATGGCAACTAAATGAGACCAGTGCTGATTTTCTGTGTTATTAATGAAATTCCAAGTCATTTTAAACCATCTTCGTTCCGATGACTTATTTTTAGATTAAATCCATCCTCGATTCTCGATTTTGCCTCGTTAGTAAGCGAAGAAATTATGTATTCCAATTATGATGTGATGAGTAGCATCCTCACCTCAGACCCCTCATAGCGGATAGGTGCTGTCACTGAGTCAGCAACACTGCTAACTAGTCCCATATTGAATTAATCACTCCGTCGGGAAGAAGAAATTGCAAACTTTGTACTTAATTTAGCAGTTTTCCTGCAATCCAGCACAGAAAGCTTGGTGTTGTACTTACCAAAACCAAAACTGCATCGCTCATGGGCAGGGGCGGTCAGTGGTACAGGCGGCTGCACATGGCCCCAGCTTCTGAGGGGGCATCGACAGCCGATTTCACTGACATGCAGCCGGCACAGCCCTAGACAAAGAGAAATTGGCTAGCTCTTCCCCAAAGAAGTACTGGAGCCCTCTACGGTGCCGGCAGACAACAGCTACGCGATTTTGGGGCAGGGGAAAAGTGTCAAGGAGGCTAGCAGAAAGCGTGACCAAAAAAAAAATGTTAATAGGATTGTCAAAAGACTGATTTGTTTTGGTCGCAATTAATCGCGCACCAATATACGATCATGATATAAGACGAGATTTTATAGTCTGTATATTAAATGCTGAAATTAAGTTAGACATATATATATATATATATATATATATATATATATATATATATATATATATATATATATATACACACACACAAATCTTGTTCTTCCACTAGGATATCAACATAACCCAATTTAAGTTACCACGTTATGACTTAAAAGCACCTGTTATTTAGGATGCATTTTCCCATTACCATAAATGTTACTGTTGTCATATGTATTGTGTTATGATATTAAACAAATCTTTCTTCTTTACTCCCATCGTTAAGCCTCGACAGACCCTGCTCATGGGAAACGATAAATGTCTGACAGAATGATCGACAGAATAGTAGCTTTACATTCGCAGGTGACTTCCAGCTGAGCCGAAGGGGTTTAAGGACTCACATGGATTACAGAGCCGCTGGCCGGGGACAGGGACAGGGCGGTGTCGTGGGGCCTTTGCTCTCCTCTCACTGATCTCTGCACAATGGAGACACAAGGAGGACCGTCGGCTACAGCGCTGCTGAACAAAGCGGAGCCAACTAATTCTGATCCGAACATCGGCTCGGAGCAGCCGATGTTCGCACATCGGCTGCTTTCTTACCCCTTTCTATCGTATGGTGTTGCCACTAACCAAGGCTAGTTGTGGGAATTTACTGGCCGCTGAATCGTTAGCTGTAGACTAATTATGCCTGACAAACTGAGTTTTCCACTTGCAGCAGGGAAAAGTGCTTTGAATTATAGGAGGGAAAAGCCATTCCCATTTTATTTTATGGGCTGTCCTCGGAGCTCGCACATCTTCACATGCTTTTCCAATATGACTTCTGATTATACGTCTTGAATTCTAAAATATACAGAATGGGTGAAAATGACTTTTCTCTGTAATAGCTGGCTCACACAATCTAGTCCACGGCGCACGGGCGAGAGGTGACAAAGGGAAGCGGAGGAGAGGGAGCTGCGCTCGGCGGCGTGACTGCACCTCCGGTCACACAGCGCCATCTAGCGGCGAGAGCAACCTGCCCGCGGCGTTTCCACCTTCGTATGTTACGCTGCGTGGGGCTTGGGGGGTGTTCTTTCATGTCATTCAGTGAGTCATGCATGCTCAGTTCAAACATCTAGCGCAGCATCTGCACCTGAATATTCACTGCATTTAGCATGCGCCGACAGCAGAACCCGCTGTCCGGCCAACCGTGACACCTTTCACTGCTTCACCTAGGAGAATGTGCAGTTCACGAAAATCAGATTTTGTTATGCTAATGTCAGTGTTATAAAGAACGCAATCTGTTATTCTGCAGTTACAATGGTAGAGAATATAGGAAAGGCTGCCGTTCAGGAGATGGGGACAGCGTCACTGCCCTGGAAGATAGTGGAAACAAAGCGTTTCGCTCCATACGGACGTGCAAGACTCATTATCATTCTTTTGCATATTTGCCCCGGAAAAAAACGACAACGTCAGGATCAAGGAAACAATAAAGTAAAGTGAGGGAGAAGAATAAACAAAGAAAAAAAAGCCATTACCCAGTCCATCATTCGCCTAACTTTATTGCATTTGTGAAATTGCACTCCCAATGGGCTGAGGAGCACCGAGTCATCCATCAGGGCTGATTATATCATTTGGGGGTAATTGCAACCCCAGCCGCCCCCTCCCTCGCGTCGGCTGCTGTGTCCCAGAGTGCGCCTCCCACTTCGATACCCCGCTAACCGGCAATAATATTTCTGTTTATCCACACAACTTACCATACGCAAATCCACCCTGCCCTGTGGGCAATCAAATTAGAGTCTCCCTACGATAAATCACTGACAAACTGTTTATCAAACAGAAAGGGCTCAATTCAATTATTAATGAAAGAGATTAATTTGGACCCCGTTGTTGTACCAGAGATAGTAGTGGTCGCTTTATAAATGGTCTTGGGTAATTTGGCACATGGATTTAATACACATACCCTGACACAAGATTGGGGTGTTATGTGAAATAAACAGTGCCACTAATGAGGCATTGTCCTGAAGGTTTGTCTTTTTTTAAGATTGGATTTGCCTAAGGGAATTTGAAGGTAATATTTATTCCTGTCCTGTCAAATATATGCAGCATGCATTTCCTTTATTGGTCAATCGGGCAATCAGAGCCCTGGACAGCGAGCCACCTGACCACTTCAGCACCTTATATTGCCTTTTGAAAAAATTCTATTTTGATAGACTGGCAAGGTCAGAAAGCACGTCGGGAAATATGTGAATTTGACTATAGGTCAAAGATGTTTAGCTGGCCTATTTCTAGAAGTATCTACCAATTGCAATGAAGGCATTGGGAATGAATGGTGTGTGTTTACCTAAGTCCTAGTGACTAACTGGAAAAACAACAGTGACTGGAGAGCAGCAGCACATGTTCTGTCATCTGTTGTGTTATCTGCCCCCTCAGTCCCCATCAGGCCCAAAGAGTACAGCTTTCCTTAAGGACCTTTCCTGCTAGATCTGGCAGTCTGCAGGCTCTGGGCTCTATCTTAGAACTGTATCTTTGGGTAGATCTATCTGTATTTGAAGAGGAGAGCCATTTGTTTATGTGATGCAGGTCTGCTGTGTGTCCTGAAAGGGTGTGTGTGTGTCTGTGTGTGTGGTATGTGGATTAGGTTTATATTACTTTGTGGGGACCAAATGTGATTTTTTATTTTTTTTTTTACATTGTGGGGACCATTTTTCAGGTCCCCAGAAATATCTATGAATGTAATCAAAAAAGTAAAAATGGCAAAAGTCTCATATTTTGTTTGGTAATTTATGGTTAAGGTTAGGGCTGAGTATGGGTTTAGGTCATCATGTCTTCCCCACAGAAATGAATGTAGAGTCCCCACAAAGATATAATTACACACCTCTGTGTGTGTGTGTGTTGTGTGTGTGTGTGTGTGTGTGTTTATCAGCTATCAGCTGTGATCAGAGGCATCTAAACCCTTCATGAGTAACTGCATTCAGTGTACATGCGCTACAGCGGTACATCCCCATGACCAAGGAGGTACACAGTGGTTCCGTGGGACTCTTCCGCATTTCATCTCTTGGCAGAGTTTCGCTCCTGCAGTGTCCACTGCTCACTGCACCCCTGCTCACATCCCCAGCACGTTAGGTGTGTCACGTCCTGGGGTCTGATGCAAGCTCACCAAGGAATATTCTTGTGCACTAAAAACTCTAACGAAGAAGCAAATTCACACAGTGTGCTATGGAATGGGGGGGAGGGGGGGAGATGGGAGGGGGGGGGGGATAGGAGGGGAGGGGGGGGGCTCTGTTTGGAGAAAATCATCAAAAAGGCTAAACGGCATTTTCAGAGTGCGATCTGTACGAATAAACATGTTCCGTTACTGTAATGGCTGTTTAATATTTACCACTTGCATTTACATGTTCTTAAATATTGATTGATGTTAATTAAAATTTAATATAAATATTAATTTAATGGTTAAATATTAATCTAAGTTTTCCCTCGACAAAAGGAGCTTTGCATGTTCAATAGTAAGGTTGAATTTGGTTATAGTTTGTGGAAATTTAGTTATGATGCTTAGAAAAGCCTCAGTGTCTGGCAAAAAGGCAACGTTTATAGCATAAAAGAGGTAAACAAAAGATTTCCGATGCAATTATATGAAACCCGCTGGTTAATATTTGTATAAATGTTTACTGTGACTTGTTTGATTTTAACTGTCTTAGGTTCCAGTCTACCGCAATTAATTTCGTTTGTGAAAATCTCTCCCCCTCTCCAATTTAGCGTCAGAGTGCTTTATTGGCAGGAAATGCAATAGGTAATTATTGCCAAAGCATAGTGATTCTAAACATATTCAAGATACGCTCAAATAAACATCCATCCATCCATTTTCCAAGCAGGGTCACATGGGCGCCTGGAGCCAATCCCAGGCAGCATAGGGCACGAGGCTGGGGTGCGCCTTGGATGGGATGCCAGTCCATTGCAGGGCACACACTACGGGTAATTTAGCGATGCCAATTATACTAACTGCATGTCTTTGGACCGTGGGGGCAAAGTCACGTGATACAAAGAGTGCATGCGGATTCCACACAGAGAGCAGAGGTGGAATTCAAAGCCTCCTGCCCTTCAGATATGAGGTAGCACTTCTCTGAGCTGCTCACAGATAAGCGTATAAAATGGAATGTTTTACAATCATTTCAACATGCTGAACAAATTCCAATAAATGATAACATATTAATAAACACTAAAAAAACACTACAGAGATCATCAATCGTCTTTGGTCTCTCAATGTCCCCCTAGCTATGACAGGCTGACATAAATTTCCAACTCTCCCTCTCTCTCTCTCTCTCTCTCTCTCTCTCTCTCCCTCATTTGCTGTGGTTTGGTGTTTCAAGCATGGCTTTGTGGAGGGTTTTATGTGTCACAGGGCCAGTGTGATGCATGTGTTTAATAAGCATGCTTTAGCACCCTGGGTAACGATGCTAACAGCCTTCTTGGCCAATCAGGTAAAGGCCCACACACATCGTCCTTGAGGCTGGGACCCGACTCGCCTCTCCAATTTCACATACAGACGTGCAGCTTGATCTCTTCCATGACGGCTTTGGCCCAGGAGCTGGGAACTCTGATGAACGGTGGCTTTGGCTTCCTTCACGTCTTGGAGACGTCCGCGGTGAGCCAGAAGCCGCTGTTTGTATCTGACATTTCCTAAACAAATATTAAGGGGCGCCCAGTGGCCCATTTCCCGAGGCGCCATGTGCTTCCTGAAGGCACGGCCCAAAGAGACGATACGTTGAGGCGTGTGGATAAACAAGGCAAAGTGCAAGCAGATGTGGGGACGTGTGGGGGAGGGATGAGACGCGGCCGTGTGGGTATGGGGCACACGTCTCCGCGGCTTTTATTAAAAGCTGTTTGTCTGGCCGCTTGCTCGCTCGCCTGCTCGCCCACTCACTCTCTGTCTTCTTTGATGTGCCACCCCAGCCCCCCTCCCACCCCACCCAGGCTTTGAAGTCCATCTCACGCCGTGGGACCGATTTCTTCAGAAGACTGTCTCCGCAATCACATTTAAATCGCACCGCTTGTTCGTCGGTTCCTTCCCGCGCCGACAGCCCACATGGGGTTAAACGTGAAAATGGAGTGAGCGATTGACCCACACGGGGATGAAATAAACTCGCCCGGTGCTGATTTCACTCTGCCGCTCTCACTCCAGCGCGGAACGACCTAGAAATGCAGATCGAGGGCCACATGTTCTCTGACTTTTGGGCCCCTGTGGGCCATTCTTCTGTTAGCGGAGTATTCCGGAGCCAGCTGTAGTCACGGCGCATGACAGACCAGACAGGATTGTACTGGGATGCTTAGACAAGTCGATGGCTGCCCAATATGTGACCTCCGTGCTGTGTCTCTGGGCTGGGGGCATGCTAGACAGGGCCTCGATTACACTCAGCTGAATAAAGTAATTTAAAAACTATTAGTTAAACAGCAGAATACTAAAGGCCGTTAAACGCATGTGTTATCCTGAAGATCTGGAGGCGTGAGCTGAAATGGGCGGGGGGATAGTGCGTCTGCTGCAGTCGCAGGAAGGTGGCAATGGAGAGTGGGGGTGCAGGGTGGATGAGCAGGTGGCACGGGGAGAGAGAGGCGCCGGTGCGGGAGGTATGAAGCCCGCCGTGACGCCCGTGCTCCCAAACAGATGGGGAGCAGATCATTGCTAAGGGAACTGGAACCACAAAACCAATTCGGATCCCCACGGGAACGAGAAGCAGAATGTTAAACAAAGTTAGACGGGCCATTTGACAATGGAGATCGTTGCAGGGTCGACGTCAGGCCCCCGCCGCCCTCATCTGCATGCGCGTCAGAATGCTCCCAGAATGCATTGCACAGGGTGGGGCTGCCTGCGACAATGCCTGACTTTCTGCAACATTCAGATTTCAAACTATTTTTAGAGATAAAAAAATGTTTATTATTTCATACTGGTACAGCCTATACTCTCAGACATAAACGAGGTAATCACAGCATATTTGTGGTTAGTCACATATTTACACATGTGACAGCCGCATGGCCCCATTTTATGGGTGTCGCTGGGACTCCTCTCTGAGAAGGCGTGGAGTTCATCAGGTAATCTGGATTAGGATTTACTCACTCTGGTGCTCTCACAAACTCAGCGTGACCATTAATCCTGCCTGGCTGGGGAATTATGGCATCTTTATACTGGGGGACAGATCACATGACCCACCTTCCCGGCCTGCGGTAGGTCATGATTTAATCTCAGGCACACGGGTCACCCAGCAGACTCTCACAGGTAGCCAATCACGGAACTGAGACGCATTGATGTTTCAGAGGCATCCCACAAGGCCGTGCAGGAATCCATTAATTCTGGGTTGTGGATGGATGTGTTGTTCCCTACTGCAGAGAATCATTTGTCAGAGCCCTAATCTTTATTCATGACAGGTCAAATGTAACCAATTCAGTGTTATAAATATCACATCTTTGCTCTAGAGGGGTAGGAAGATGAAAAGTTTGGCTTGGGAGTTATGAGGTGCTGTAAGCTCGAGGAATAAATGTGTAATAGATGATATCTGTAAAAGTCTTTATTGCGTTTTTCTTTTGTGTAAGATTTTCACCTCAGTTTTGTCATTCCCGAATCTGCACGAGGCCACGCCCCCTCAAATCACCTACCCAGTGGACGTGTTCCTCTGGTATGCCATAGGTCACATGACGACATAATGAAACAGCAGAGCAACTCTCATTGGTGAGAGCTGCTGACTTGCTGAGCTGTGATAGGTCTGCAGTGTGCAGTCAGCAGTCAACATTTTGAATGATCTAAATTTGCTCAGGCAGTTAAGGTCATAAACACGACTCTGTGACACACATTAAGATGATAAACTATTCCCCATCTAAGAAACTGATTTCAATTATATTTAAATTGTGTTTATCAGTCAATGAAAAATTCAGTCGAAAAATAAAGCAAATGAGTGAAAAATTAAGAGCTCAGCTGGAATGAAAATGAGCAGATCTTGTAGCCTGTGAGGACTGGGGTTTGACAATTGCTGTAATATTATGCCATACATTATATAACGCTGGGGTGATCCCATCTTTCATTTGATTTACATATGATTTTAGTATGATCCCTGTTAGAAAAAAAGGCAAACCCTTAAACTCGATTCATTCCAATAACAGCAGCTGTCAACAACATCTGAGATGCCTACTGAGACCAGCCATGATTATACTGATGAAGATCAGAAACATCACAGTAGATTCGTTATGGCAGGAACACAATCTTTTTAAACATGATCTTAATATGACATCATTCAGAGACGGGCTGCTCCACTGGGGTGCGGTGTGTCAAAGACTGAGAGGTCCGTCTCTCTGAGGGACACCAGTTGGGATGGAGAGACGTGTCTCCTCGCTGGGAGCTCTGATGTTGCTTTGTAAGGTCTCACCAGTGGTTTCTTGGTGCCTCAAAATGTCGAGGAACCACTAAGGATCTGGGAGAGAACAGAACGGAAAGTTGTGCAACTGTTGAAACATTCGTAGGTGGTGATTTGCTTAAATTCAAAAAGTCAGCAACGCGGGACAGTGTCTGGAAAACAGGCTAGCCGAGCCTCAGGTTTGGGCTGCCGTTTCTCTTGGGGATGGGGGGGGGGGGCTGTACCATAAGTCACTCTGCAGACAGGCAGGGGATATTACACACAGGATGCGGGGGGGGGGTGGAGCAGCTCTGGGCGGCTAGAAGATGGATCTCCTCTGCGCCACAGTGCAGAGGCTCCGCAGAGCCGCACACAAACACACTCACACGCTAAACCAAAAGCACACGTACATACATAACTACACTAACAGCCCACACACATACAGGTGACATCCATCCCTGCATAAAAACAGTGTTCCTCTTCTTGGGGCCTCTTCCCACACTAAATAGATGCAACATTACTTTCTGAGCGCTACTACCAACTGTCTGAGGTCCCAACCGATAATCATAATGTGTGCAGGTCTGGGGATCAAACAGTATGAATGTCCAGTTAAGTGAGAGCAGCACCAGACCAGCAGAAGACCCAGTGCGACAGAGGCGTGTCAGTAATAGAGACCCGTCAATCACACACAAGACCCCACCCCTTGTCACACAAGCCCCTCCCATCTCAGCACATCTGGCCCGACGCCAGAATTTCTAACATCTTTCATCAGCCTTTGCTCCCCAGCCAGACCACAGCTCACTTTCCATCTTTAACAGATTATTCATCATGGAGTCTGGAACCTGGAGACAGGTCTGGTTTCAACTGTGGGATCAGGCAATTACTTGTGACACACTAAGCCAAGGACTGTAAAACATGGACATTCTTCAATAAATACAGCACCGGTCTCTCAGCTCTTAAAAGGAAGGGGAGGCCGGATGGAAGCCCCCGCCCACCTTTGGGGTGAAGATGTTCTTCCAGGAAACAGGATGACTCTTAGACTGTAGTAGAGAGTGGAGACGGTTCCTCTGCACAGGACCATGTTACTATAAAACAGAGACAAGGACAAAATGGTGACTTTTTCTGTCATTTTTCTCAAAGTAGCTTTTGTTCACGCATCTGTGGGTCACATCTCATATGCACACACACACACACACACACAGGCACTCAAACACGCACACACACACGCATATGCACGCACACACACATCTACTTTACACACATGTATGCAAACAATCCCATAGTCATGTAATGTACAGTAGGTTTCATGTGACACTGAACCAAAAGCTCAACCCTCGAGGTATTTAGGCTGGGGGGGGGGGGTGCTTGGACATGTCCCTCCAGGTGACACCATCGGACCAGAGGCGTGGAGAAGGATGTTTGGTCACCTGCCATCGCTGACTGCGTGGGTTAGGGACAGGCGGACAGCCATGACCCTGCTATAGTGGCTTGACGGTTTTACCTGCAGCACTAATAAAATCCACTTCAATCCCGCCTCCCGTCCACAAGTCCTGTAGATTGACAGCCTTATGAATCGGTCTTGTGCTTCTGTCAATGAGACTCAATAAAAGCGTTCATGGTTTAGCGCTTTGCTGAAAGCAGCCAGTAGCTGCCCCCTTTCGGGGACATACAGCCCGCGTACGCGTGCAGACCCACAGACGGGCCGCTTGCTCATCGCAAACCACCGGCCTGTTTATGTGTGCGCTGCTTTTTAATAAACCGGGGATCATGATAATCTGTCTTTAACTGAGCGGTATCCAGTTCCCTTAGACAGATGGAAAGATTGTAGAGGGTGATAATTGAAAATAAAACAGGCATAAGGCCAATTTGGACATTACTCAGAGCTGAAGGAACGCAGTCCATCACAGCAGCAGCAGACCCGCTGAATTCCGTTCCCTCAGCTCCAAGCAGCAGGTATTGTTGATTGGTGATGTGAAGGCATTCAGTCCCAGGGGCGGCCCAGACCCCAGAGCCTTAACCTCCGCTGTTCTGTAACATTTCCAGCTCTATAAACTGGTAAAACATTTCTATGCTGCTTTCCGTAAGAGCATCGGCTGGGCGATTCAGTGTGACGCATGAGGCGAAGGCGTCGGGCATTAAAATACATTTCCCAGACTCATAGGTGCGGCATGATAAGATGATGAGCGGGGGGCAGCATGGATCGTGCTGGGAGCTGGAGGGTGGGTGTCTGTGAAGCGGCTCCATCGTCCCGCCCCCCCAGGGACCGTCTGTCTTGTGGGCGCCAGCGGTACCTCGAGGTAATAAAATTCATTTAAGTAGATTAGGATACAGTTTAGATAAATGGCGTAAACATGAAAAAGACTTAATCGCCATCACTTACTGCGGTGAAAGAACGAGAGAAGATAGGGCAGTGGGACGGGGGCCAAGAGTTCAACGGGAGTGATACGATCGGTGTGTCGATTCCCTGCGTCCAAGAGTAATGTGTTCCACATGTGTCCAGATGTGTGCATGCACGCACTCACAGTGCTGCTCCTCTCACACACACATAGGCACCAGAGGGAGTCACAACAGGTCTGATTCCTCAGCCAGCTAGACCTTGATCACATCGGGCTATGGGACAGAGATGTGGCCTCCATGTTCAGCTGGCAGTCATCTGACAATAACATATCCTGAACAGCATATACACAAATGGCTCCCATCTGTAAAAACATGACAAGGTTGGGTTTTTCTCAGGAATTTTATCTTTGGGGTGAACATCCTGAGTTAGGGGGTAAAAGAAAACATGTTCTGTCAGTGGGGAATATTAAAAAACGGGATGTGCCAACGCAGACATGGAAATGAATGAGAATTTGTTGTGTTTTAAACAAATGACCTATGACCTTGTGCACTGCATTCAACTCTATCTTCTTCTGCTCCTTTTTCACACCCCGCGGCTCCTAATTGTTTTGTCATACAAATACATACACACTAGAAAAACCCCGCAGAAACACAGTAATTATACCTTTTGGTCTAATTGTATGTTTTTTTGTTCACTATCTAAGATTAATGAACTATATTATGGAAATTGGGCGTCTATTGTTATTTTATATTCACAATACTCATTAGTCAATTATCTCCCAAAACAATGAGATGAATCATATCAGCAGGGTAGCAGACAGAAACCAGACCCACTGAAGAAGCAGATCTTTCCGAGAAAGTACGTCTGCGCTGATGACGAGGAAACGTCATGATGACGTCACGCATCCCACGGGCTTCTGTCAGCTCGGGGCTCTATGTGCAGACAGGTAACCTTGCCAAAGGCCTATAGCGGCGATTCTCAATTCGCGGGTCGTGTCCCTAGTGACAAGTTCTGAAAGGGTCACGAGGCAAATTTAAAAATGTACGCATTTTAAAACCAGCAAGCTCCTGTGCTGATCCACGATCACATTTCCTTGCCCCAATCCTAGAACTTACCTATATAAATGGATCTAGGGTCTGCAACTGCCTAGCACAATCCAAGAAGCCAAACCACAGATGCTTAATTTAAAATTCACTGGCACATCCAATCAGATTTGGGCGATAGGTATTGATTGGTGTAAATTGCAGAGTGCACTGCATGTTTGATCACAGCATTAATTTAAACCTATACTTGATATAGGGTCAGACTGAGCTGGGATGGTAAAAATTGGGTCACAGTGCAAAAAGGTTGAGAACCACTGGTCTATAGGTATACCAGGTGCTTGGGTCAGGGCCTACTTACTGACGCGTGTACAGGCACTGATCTAGATTTTCATTTATACAGTAGATTTCTGTTTTCCCAAGTCGGGAATAAGGAAACTGAGTCCAGTCCATCAAGGTGCGAAGAAAATGTTTGCCCACGATGGTTGGCCGTTCCGTGTGAGATCAGATCAGATCGGCCCCCAAGAAGCTTTCAGCCAGAAGGAGAATAAGTCTGTATGGAACCACTGCGGGGTGAACCAGTCCCCCGACAGGATTAGCATTCTAATAACTGCTCTCATTTACAGAGTGGCATCGCAGCTCTGGGTAAATTAGCAAGTTTGGCCACAGAAATGGTAATATTTCAACTCCTGTGAGCAAAATATTGAACTTAAACCGTTTAGCAGTATGAATGAGTCAACCCCTCACCCATTGGATGGCAGTGTCCACTGGGCATAGATGCTAATGATGTATTATTAATGGGCAGAGGGGTCACGTGACTTCAGCAAAACCCGAGAAAGGCAGCCTATTGTAATGTAATAGCTTTGTTAATGTTAGCTTTGAATACGCAGTTACTTATCCCCCAGCCAATGATTCGATTTGGATAATGAAGCCAGCTAATAATTTAATTAGCCTTCTATGGTTGGCTCCAATTAGTTCGGGACACCGGAAGAAATCAATTCTCTTTAAAATAAAACGTTGCGTTCCCCCTTTTTAATGCTCCAATTTATGGCTGTATTTCGCTTAGGAGGGAGTACTTAACGAAGGGCCGCAGAGCTCCTGATGAGCTGCATGCATGCTGGCATCACGTGACCGCCATCAGCTCCGCACGCGGCCAGCGGCAGAGCCCGGAAGGTCACCTATCAGCCCAAGTGGAGATAGCCTGGGTCATCTACCAGCTTGAAATTACGGAGGAAATGTTTATCTGCTGAAAGACACGGACTTAAAGTCATTACCGGGCCAAAGCAGGAGGGGGTCGGCGACGATGATGATGTTGATGATGTTATTAGGTAGCTTTGGAGAAAAGGACCTCAGCTTAGCTGCAATGCTAGATGGCTGGTCCATTCCAGCAGGGCCCAGAACATGATGCAGGACCGCAGCGCTCGCAGAATGTCTAAGCAGCAAGCTTCTGGGCTGGTGTGTAGCTCAGAACATTAGGACGGTGCGCCTGTGATTGGAAAGTCACCGGGTGGAATCCCAGGGTCTGCAGAATGTTGTCAGAGTTGGGCCCTTGAGTATGGCCCTTCACCCCCCATTGCTTCAGGGACCGGCTGCTTTCTCAAAAGTTTACATTGCTTTTGGTAAAAGCATCTGCTACATAACTAAATGTACTATAATAACAAGAAATGTACTTGCAATCCTAACAAACAGTCGGCTTTGCTCCAGTCATGCTCATGTTGGTACGTTCGGGATCACTGAGTGTATCTCTCTGACAAGTATAAAAAGTGTCTCTATGATGTCATGCTGCCGCCGGTTACCGATTCGCAAACGGAACACGAAGGAACTGCCATCATCTGGAGGAGCTGATTGGTCAAAAAGAAGCAGAACAGCTGCCTTTGTTAGGAGATGAGCTGGTAGGGAAACGTCCTAACGATGCCTTCTGCTGCATCCAGGAGAACGTGGAGGGGAATCTGGAGAGGAGGACATGAATATGCTAATGGCTCAATCTGTGCCGCAATCTGTGTAGAGAAGGTACGCCGTGTAAGACGGAGGCCTTAACGCTGTGGAGATGGAAATCACTTATTGACATTCCAGATAAAAAACAAAACTCTCCTTGCGAAAGGTGCATCAAAACTCAAGAGTGAGGGGAGCCCCAGTGATCCTGAAGTCATTTTCTCTGACCTTTGTCATGAGATGCCACCTATGATAATGACCTGACAGGCTTTTTCCAAATAAACAAAATATATGTTTTGAAGCATGATGTCACTTGTTTGACCTTTGACCTGAAGAGTGCGGCCTTTGACCTCATAGCTCGTTCTGATGAGACAATAGTACTGTTTCTCTTTCCCTGGACTCGCCCGCACCTGAACCGCACACTGCGGTCCACGGGCCACTCCTCTCACAGCGACCGAGCAGCACTGCCGCAGTGACTACATCATCGTCTCACTGGTAATTACCGTAACGAAGGAGGCCATTACATCAGTTTAATGCTTGTGTTTAGCAGCCCTCCCTGTGCATTTTCCTTCTGTTACAGCCAAAAAGGATGTTTCGTGAAAACGCGATGTGCTGAATGTAATTACGGGAGAGCGAGCGACGAGGCGGGTGTGCACCACAGCTGCCAGTGACGCCGTTTTACGAGCCGCACCAGCCCGTGTGACAAAGAGAGTCTCCAGCACCCGCAGCCGAGAAAGATAGATATCATTAAATGGAAGGTGAAAGGGATACAGGGGGATTCGTCACTCTGTGATTGGGGGGGAGGGGGGGGGGCAGTCTGTCAGTCTGTCATATACCCTCTGGTATATCCTGCATGGGGATGCTGAATCAAGTCCCAAACGTTCAGACCTGCTGTGGGGGGGGACTGTGGAGTTGGAGGAGACCAGCCCCTCCCGACCCCACACTGGTGGGAGTGGACGCCTCAGGGACTTGGACTGGGGGGGTCAGCCTGAGCATGCTTTGGGGTAACCCAAACACACTGTCGCGCACAGAAAGTCTGGGGCCTGTTGTCAGTGCTCCCGCCCCTCCACCCCCCCACCTCACCCACACACAAGCCCAGACTAACATACTTGGTGTGAAGTCTGACGCAAGACGTGTTTCCTTGGCAAGATTTTTGAGGCGGGGCAGGGGGGGAGAACCTGACAGTCACAGGGGCCTGAGATATGGCCGACAGTAAGGTCCGCTTTTGGCCGCAGCTTTCGTCTGGCCGCTAATCCCCCTCAGCATGCCCCGCCGTTAGTGGCTCCCCGTCCTGTTCGCTGCGTGTCCCTCACAGAAAAACTCACAGGGGTGTCTCTCTGTCATGCCATATGGTAGCAATTTGTTTTTGCCCCACGATTGGACGGCTGTGCGGAACATGATTGTGGGCCAGCTCCTTGCTGAACAGACATCTCATCCATTTTGTCACCTGAGAAGAGCAAACTATGCCAGATAATTCTTTTTCGTTACTCAAAACACATGGTATGCTACCAAAGTGAGAATATTTTAGAAAAACAGTGATCCATTTTTAGATGAGACTGGCTCAAATGTGTAGTTTTAAAATGATATTATTATAGTAGTATTTATACGGTAGCACAGAGACAAACGAATGCCCGGCTTAACAAAGGAAAGGTTTGCTTCAGCTGTCTGTATGGTTGCTGTGGCCAATACTGCCATCTAGCGGCAACGCTTCTGTCCGAAAGGGAATCTTTGCATCGCTCATAGTGAAATATCACGCCTATTAATGTGAGATATATCCTCCAAAGGCGTCTTTATCGGACCTGCGAATACATTCCCGGCGCCATGCGTCACACAGCGTGTCGTTACTTTTGACAGAATCTCCAAATTGCATTTACCAAGGCACCGTTTTCCCGCTATTCATGCGAAATCTCACGAATATAAATGTCAAAAAGCATGGAAGGAAACGATAATGGTTGCCATGGATCAGTCGAATTGCCACGATTTTAAATATGCACAATTTGGCTGTTGTGATATTTCACTGTTGTACTCGGAGTTCTGTTTGCTTGGCTCCAAAATACTATATATATATTTTTTCGTGCATTTCGCGTTTCTTCTACACAAAACGAAGAGCTTTTGTGACAGATTCAGCCGCTAAACAGCGGAGGTCAGCTGTCATTTAGTTATTCCTCTAGAGTCTAGATGGAAGCCGCTGTTGAAATTGACACCAGACTAAACTGGAGACGATGTTTGCATTTTGAGTCTCGATACCCCAGAAAGCCAAAATTAGCATCTCCACTGACGAGCCCCGTGTAATTGTATTTGTGGGGGCGTTTCCTGAAACGGGGTCAGATTTACGCGCTTTCGCTACATGGGGTGGTCCGGCGCATCAGCAGCGCCCCCAATGGTCGGTTTGGAGCACTGCCAGCCCAAGTTTGCGGGTGAAGCCGTTTGTGCTAATTCGTTACAATTTCATCTTTTTTATTTAGCTCCTCAAGGAAAGCTTTGATTTAGTTATTTTGTAATGACATTTTTTACTTTGGCTCCCACAGTTCATGGCTCCTGGGGGTGGGGCTTCATTAATAGGCCCCAAGGCTGTATGTTGTTGCCTTGGGGATGTGCCTGACTGGGCCCAGGCGGAATCAAAGACCCCTCGCTGTGTTTGCCGGTTTGCCAGCCATTAGTGCTTGTGACATGGCTACAGTAAACTCACAGCGGGCTGCTGCTTCTAATTCCCAATACGGCCTGCGGTCTCTGTTCTGTCAGCCTGTATGAGCATCCTAAAGCACACCTGAGGATCCTGAGCCAAGCTGCCCCCCCGTCTGGTATAGTACGTCCCAGGATTGGTCTGTATCAAAGAATAAAACACCATACCCTGTTCTCAACCAATATTTATTGTTTCATACAAACATATCTGAAACGAAATGCAATTTAATCTGGATCGCGTGATCGATCCAGACGCCCCCCCCTCCCCCCCACCTCAGCAAACGTTATCAAGGTGGTGTCCCTTATTTCGTGAAAGCGGCAACCCCAAGCCTATGCTGCAATGCCCCATGGAAACCTGCGATTGCAGAGCTTTAACTGAGACGTATAGCGGCCCAGCTGCCGGGACAGATGCGAGAGGGCATTTCCACAAGGAGGGAAATGGGCATGAGACTGCAGTTCATGGATTTGTGGCCACAGGCAGAATCCCGAGAGGGGAGAAGGTTCCGGAGCCAGATTAGGGCAGAAGAGGGAGAGGTCGTCAGCGTGGTTCCGGGGAAGCTCTTTATGGTCAGTGACAGGTGCGCTGGGGAGCTGTTTGAGGTCCGACATTCCTTTCCGTGACAATAATGTAATTTTATCCCTCTTTTGATGTGCCCTCGCTTGGCGCTCCCTTCGTTCTGTGCGTGCCGTGAGAGGGGTATGTGGGGTTGGGGAGGGGGCAGACTCATCTGCCTCACATCTGGGCTCGGCCGACGCAGAGCCCTGACCCGTGACTGAACCGCGAACACCTTCAGCCATCTGCGGGGGGCGCTGAGTGAGCTATCCAAGCAGGCCGATGGCGATGACAGACAGCAGAGCGCGGGGCGGCATTGGCCTTAGGAGACGGATGCTGGTGTCGCCACGGTGACTCTGACATGAGTCCAAGTGCTGTTATCAGCCCCAGGGAAACATAATGGGGAAAATACAAAGATATCTTTCTATGTGACTTCACAAGAGCGAGCGATTATCACAGTCGCAGTAGCAGTGATGCTATCCGCTGCAAAGTGCTTTTTAGCACATCCTGCGTTCATGTTTTTCTGAGGGTTTTTGTCATACTTTGAAGTCTTTACCTGTCAGTACTTATTAATGAGAGAAATTAAGTGGGCGGGATTAGCCAGCCCTATCAATCATGACCTGGTTTAACCAATGAAGCTCTAACTGTAAAGTAGGCGGAGTCAGTCACCGTGTGATTTCTCTTGACACTGTTTTTCCTTCGTGTTTTGTCTCCTGGTAGATGCTTCTCATATATAACACACAAATTCTACATTTCATAGATAATTTTACGCCCATGACTTTATGGACATTTTACAGTCTTGGACTTTACAGTTATGTTATAAAGTCACATGCTTCCCCTGTAAAAGCTTGGTAGGACTACAGTACCATTTCACATCCTAGATTTGCTGTAAAATCTCCCCATGTCGTCTTGGGGTATCTTCTGGCTTCTTTGGTTCCCCCCGCCACAGTCCAAAAATATGCCGAGGTTAATTGGTGTTGCCGAATTGTCCATATCTGTGAACATGTGTGTGATGAGCGTCCTGTGATGGATTGGCACAGCCTCCTGGGTTATTCTCTGCACCTGTAGCTTCCAGGACCAGCTCCAGACCCTGAGGGGACAAAGCAGGTATAGACAGATGATTCAGCAGATATGGACAGATGATTCAGCTGCTTGGGTTCCTCATACATGAACACTAACAGACCTGATTATCAGAGATCTGATCACCTGTCCTTCCTTCAGATAAATTCGCATAACTGTTTGGGTCCAGACCTCTGCATGATGGGATGGCAGGACCACTGAGGCCAAGATGAGCGGCTTTTCCAAAGCGTTGGAGCTGGATTGGGGCATTGCTGTACGGTAAAAGTGTTCTGTTGAAAACCTTCATGGACCTGGGGGGGCCTTGTCCTCCTTAGAGTAACGGAGTTACACCCCAGTGCCAGGCAAATGGTTCACTGTGACCGGGCAAGATATTAAATTTCCGCTTATCGTCCTGGACCACAGCAGCCATTAAAGATCCTGTCACCCTTCAGACAGACGCTGACGCTGCAGGCATCTGAGGGCCAGTGCTCCCTGCCACACCAGCACAGTGCTTCTATTTACCCAGACAAACAAGGTCTCTGCCCTACAGCTGCCATGGATGTGGAATGGATGCGTAACCAGCAGCTCTGCATGTTCATCTCCGCAGATTTACCCACGATTCTCCGAGACGGGCAAGGGTGGCAGAGCCTTGAAGCACCTTGTCAAGCGAGGGCTTCTGCTCTTGTCAGGGCTGATATTTCTCCCACTTAATCAGGATCACGGTAAACACATACCATGTTAATGGAGGACGAGATTTAATTTCTCCATCTGACTGCTTCCAGTCTCAGGCACTTAGGAAGCGGGCCATACTTTTTCTGCCTAATGATTTCATGGAGTGTGAGTCAGCCATTTTAATGCATTTTATTAATAGCGCATCGATTTTCCCCAGAACATAAGACCGAACCTTGGCTCATTGCAGGATCACGTTGATTAAAATGCATTTAAATGTCTCGTTGGAGATAACATCCTTTTTTCATGCGACGGGATAAAGCAACAATTGGATAAACAATAACAAAGGATTACAGTGAAGGCTGTTTATTCAGCTGCAGATAAATGATTTGAAATTGAAGGTAGGTGGGAAGGCAGAGATCTCACTGAGGCAGATAACTGACTCACAGCCATCTGCCACCCCATATATGGACATGCTGAGCATGACTGCGATTGGCTGTGACTGAGGCTCCTCCCCCATCACCAGTAGGTGGAGCTTTTGAAGACAAAGGAGCAGACTGCATTTCAAAGGCAGAATCTTTGAGGAAAACTTGGGATTTACTGATACACTTTAACTTAAACTTCCAGTTACATAACTTCCATCTGTAAATGGAACCTTACAAACAAATTATTAGCCCAATATTCACACTTACTGTAAGTCTCTATAGCTGGCCCATATCTAGTTATCCATTTAGACACATGAATTTGATTAAGTAAAGAAATTAGCAATTACCTCAATGTAATGTAAACGTTATTGATCAGTTGTCGGGACAGCTTTTATAAATGAATGATAATTCTTCAGCTGGGAATGTAATACTCTTGTTGGTTACCTCCCCATGTTCCCAGTCCTCTTCATCCACCGCTCCTGCCCAACCAGTGATCAGTAAACCTGGAGGGGGGGTCTCCAAACTTCAAGGAGCCTTGGGGGGGGCTGCAGGGCTGTCCAACTTGAAGTGTAGGTCAGGTATGTGACGTTCGGCTGACTGCACTCTGATCAGCACCCTGGGGCTCTGGGGCCCAAACCACCCTCAGAGGCTCCTTCCCACCCCAACACCTCCCACCCCCCCCCCACAAGACAGACACTGACAAAGCTGTTCCTCTCACCCTGCGACCTGCAGACATCAGCACTCTGCCTCCCCGAGGACCGTGAGAAATAGATGCCATAAGTGGACTTTGATGATGCAGCGTGTTTTCTGTGCTGAGTTTTTGTCCTGGCACGTTTAAGGGAGGGCAAAAGTCACAGGGTGCTTCCTGTCCAACGCCCAACTTCCTGTGGAGCATCTGCACCGCTGCCATGGGGGCCTCACGTCCCCCACGCTCGGCAGGAAGAGGAGAAAGCTGCAGCCCGACCTCCTCCCCTCCTCGTCCACCCAACCCTCGGTCACCTCTGACCTTGACCTGACCTTGGTTCACATTCATCTCATCTTTCTCAGCTCCTTATCGCTCCATGCTTGCCCAGGATCAGTGTGGAGCGACGGCATGACCGCACGTTAAGGTGGTGCGAGATACCTGCTCCCAGAAGCAACATCTCAGAAGCTGGGAGCACTGGCGCTGATCCAGGGAACGTTGCGGATTTCATCATAAAAAAAAAATTTGAGGTGGATTTGTGTGGCATACATTTGATATGACTTCCCAAGACAAAAACCAGATCTGATGAAAAGCTATATTATCGTAATCAGGTCAGCGCTTTCTGGTATCTCCCATTAATGAGCAATGTGATGGATGTATGAGGAACTTACGGCCGCCTTCTTATTCCCCGATTTATCAGCACGACTTATTAATAAACAGCACGGAAAACAAGCCGTAACGACCGCAGCCATATTCACACAAAGCTGCTCGTGGGTCATGTGACTTTATTACCATATATAATCTCCTGGGAAAGTCACTAAATTACCCGCATCAGGCCCTCTTGCTCTTGGTAACTGTGTTCCAGCATTACTGCCTGGTGGGTGATTCTCCAGAGAGCTGGGTCATGGCAGGAGAGATGCCTGCAGCGGAAAGAAGCTTTCGGCTGCTGTTGAACTCTGAAGAGGGGATGTGCTGATAAAGGAAAAGCTCTCCTTTGGGCAGCGGAGCGCTGCATCCATGCTTTCGTGAACGGCTGACTAGTGGGTGGAAAAATGTGAGCAATGGGGGGACCAGAGAGCCTCCCAAAAACATCAGGCTGGATTTAGCTTCTAACCTTAGAGCAAGCAGATTGCATCTTGGGAAATTAAAGTGGTCGACGCCTCCCGTCTATTAGGGCACCGCGGCTAGATGTCACAGAGGCAGAGCCAGCAGACCAGCGAGGGACGTTCCATGGAAAACGTCCCCATGCTGCAGAGAAAGACCTCTGATGTGCCAGGGTGTTGGGTGGGTCTCAGCCAGCCACCTGGGCTCAGCGTTGACGTTCGCGTTTTGAGGTCACGTGAATTCTTTTCTGCTGAGTGCGACCGTAATATCTGAGCGAGCTGCCTGGCACCGACCCCCTCGCATCCCGGAGGGGGGGGCGACGCATCCAACTTAAAATAATGCCGCTAATTCTGCGTTGTTTGCCTCAGCAGGCCGAACCCTCCATCTTGGTCCGGGTAAAGGAAGCCATCAGCCCGGATCTCATCTGTAGGGGAGGCTTGATGGGACAGCAGGCATGTTGTCTTTGGCTTGAAGCGTGCTGGAGGAAACGTCCTGGCTGTCCGAGCGAGACTGTGGATTCCCCCATCTGGACATTATAGACCGGATGGTGAGGAAAGTGGAGTGGGGTGGGGGGGAGGAGGATGTGCCACGTACTAGATAACACAGGATTCCTGGTTCCTGTTCTTTGTTGGCTGTTTGTTGTTGGACTAGGTGCCCTCATGTCTCCTCCCTTTCCCATGTGTCATTGGCGTAACCAATCCAAGGGATTCATGGGGGGGAGGCTGGACCCAGGCAAGGACTGCAGCCCTCATCCCTGCAGCTCATCCCTGCAGCTCATCCCTGCAGCTCTTCCTTGGCTTCTTGGGCCAAGAGGACCTGCCTTAATTTCCGCAGGAGCGGAATACTTCACATTTCGAAATTCCTACGCAAATCGAGGTTTTGATACATTGCCTGGGTACATGCATGTATTAAATAAACCTAAAACAACACAATAACTCCATGGATCATTGCTATAAAACCCCCAGAAAAAAATGATTAAAACCTAATTCTGTTGAAATCAGTACATTGATACGTGCACTGGGCGCGCGATCACTGAAGCCAGACCCTGCAGCTGCTGATTGGGGACTGCCCACTGCTTAATTAATCAATCTGAATGTCAGTTATGATCAGGACACATGACCCCATAATAATAGATAGATGTGATTCGGGCCAGAGGGTGTCTAGGTATCGTAATGAAACTGCCTATTACGGCCTGTAGACAAGCACTGGGAAACTAAACATGAAAATGCTATTTTTATTACTTGCAGGAATAAAACAAGAAATCAAATGTTTTTCATACCTATAATTTCTGGACCCAGGAGCGTGAATTTGATCAGATCACTGAAGGAAAGGATTCACGCACAAATGGGAGTGTTTGCAGTTGTGCAGCAGTAATTTTGCGATGCTACGGTCTGTGGGTTTTTGTTCGACTGCTCGACAAACAGCATATTAAATGATCTCATTTTGCTGATATTCCCTCTTAAGCCCTTTCGGTTCCCTTCGGCTTTGTTTTCTTAAAGCTTTTCGCTCGAGCGGCTGCGCCGGAGTCGGCCGTTACGTAAGCCTGTGGCACTGGCTTTGTCTCCATAGCATCCTGACAGGGGCTGTCATGTCCCAGGACACGGTGGGGGGGGGCAGGCCAGGTTTATCAGTGTTGTCCTCCCTGCGGATCATGGTCCATAGTCTAAAGTGATGAGTCATTTTACAGAGGGGGGGCAGACCTCCCTGACCCCACCCAGAACGAGGTGACACATGGACGTCGTCTAGAGCTCCAGACATTCATATGTGAATTTGTTTGTCCAAAAAAATCATGCCAGCACCGATGAAATAGGACCGGAGAGTTATTTGTACTTTATGTGCGACATTAATTAAAATGAACAAACGAAATAAAAAATAAGCTGTTACACTCAAAATTAGTGAATAAAAATAATTCCAAATGGCTATGAGATTCTGGCAGCCAAGGAAAGCTGACTTTCTGGTAGGTTCTGAAAACAGCCGCTGTTGTTCTATGAGTGTCGTTTGATTTATTAGTGAACGATCGTCGTCTGATGTCTGTGGCACCTCACTGCTCTGGGTTTCCTTGGCGATGTGGTCTTCAGGGCCCAGCGACGGTGTCGGCCGTGTGGCTCCAGCCCTAACGGCGTCGGGGCCTGCAAACGGCACGCAGTCACACACCTCAGACAGCCAACAGCTCGAGCAGAAAGGTCAGGAAGAAGCTCAGGTCTACGGAGGCACCTTCCCCTCTGAGATCAGAACCAGAAACTTTTAGTCGCTAAGCAACAGGATTTTTAGGAAAAGGTTTATCATTTGATGGCATTTTAATAGTATAACTATTACTAGGCCTATTTATTAATATTGCATTGATTTGTGTTGAGTTCATAAATTCATGTAGGCTGTATCCCCAATGGACGGGATGCCAGTCAATCACAGGGCACAGGACAGGGGACAGCCTGAATGGGATGCCAGTCCATCACAGGGCACAGGGCAGGGGGCACCCTGGACGGGATGCCAGTCAATCACAGGGCACAGGGCACAGGGCAGGGGGCACCCTGGACGGGATGCCAGTCAATCACAGGGCACAGGGCACAGGGCAGGGGGCACCCTGGACGGGATGCCAGTCAATCACAGGGCACAGGGCAGGGGGCACCCTGGACGGGATGCCAGTCAATCACAGGGCACATACACATGAACACTGCCAAACCAAGGTGATTTAAACACCAATTCACATAAGCATCAGAAATAACCAGGCCACACACGACCCTTTACTCATCCTGGGAATACTGAGTGAAAATTTATGTATTTTTATATCACACACAAAAAGATTTCATACCAATGGCATCATGCATGAAAATAATATTCAGTATTGAATTGTAAGATAATGCAAAACAGTGAGAAGACAAGAGCAGAAATGAACCAAAAAATATATACTGGTTACAGGCAAATTGCCCAGTGGGTCCTGGGTGACTGACTGCCCACACAAACATGTACAAGCGAGACACAGGCAGTGCTGGGGAGTCACTAGTCATGTGTAATGGCATTACGTAATTAAATTACAAAATAAATGTAATTGTAATTTGTTACTGTCACTGAGAAACAATGTATAATTAAGTTGCAGGCACTAATCAAAATGTTGGTGATTACAAATGAGCTACAGCTGGATATATTCTATTTGGTAAAAAGCTTATATGTAGAATATAACATTTATTTTGTTGCTTTGCGTCTTTTGACAGTGCAGAAATGCCTACTTTTGGCATATTTCCAGATAGTGTGGATCAATAAGTTACATTACTTTGTTGACGTAATCAAAATAGTTACATTATTTATTACATTCTATAAGGGTAACTAGTAGTCTGTAATCTATTACATTTCAAAAGTAACCTTCTGAATACTGGACCCAGGTGTGTTGGACCTGCAGTGGTGCATTAATAGCTTCCTGTTAGGCCTGCGGTAGGCCAGCCTGGGTGGGAGATGTAGTCAGAGAATAACAATCTGGTCTGCGGTTTCACTCAAGCGAAACAAACAGGCTCACAAGTGGACCACTTCGGTTACCTTTTCCCAGAAAGTTTCCGGGGTCATTTGTTTCGAAAGACTGGATATCGGAATCAGCTACAATTAATCAGCTCATCGTAGTCACACCTCGCGGTAGCGAAATTTCAAGTCCTGCGGCACACCAGCGTGAAGCTGTTCGTAATCCGACCGGGACCTGCAGTGGCCATCCCAGAATTTAGAAGGTATATTGTCTTGATGCTTCAGAGATGCATTACAGAATCCTGGCTACTGCTGCAGAGTGATCTGGCATCAAACAAAGGAGGCTGAGAGCCAAGATACGTAGTTCTGTTTATTGCAGGTCTCTCTTGCCTGAATGAGAAGTGCAATGCTCCCCCCTTCAGGAAACTTGGTGAACTGACAAGTAGTTTATTTATTATTGAGCCCTGGTTCATACTGATAGTAGCATGTTTTTAATTTGATGTATTGACAGCTTCCCACTGTCACAAATACACAGTGATAAAGACAGATAAACACAATAGATTTTATAGATTTTAAATAGATCTTTTTAATTACTAGTTTATAAAGTTTAATCTCACAGTCAATGCTTAACGTAACCACTTGTAGCTGCGGGACATCAACATTAGATACACACACTGTAAACCACATTTAAATGGTATATTATAGTCTGAGAAGCGACAAGTGAGGCATTTCCTGTGGATTGCATAGTCGCAGCCAATCAGAAAGCAGCTTAGAGGAAGATCACAGATGTCAGGCATGACATCAGCAGCGCAGCCCAGACGGAGGTGATTGCCGTGGCAGCATTGTAGAAGACCTTGTCGTGGACGTAGGTGATGATGGAGCGTGCTCCTGCGTAGGCCTCCTCGCACGTGGGCTGGATCTGATTCTCGGGCAGCGTGAAGCCGAAGTCACCTTTGTCCCGCAGCTCGAACGTGAAGGAGAAGGGGATCCCGATGAGTCGCGCCCAGTCGCGGGAGGAGCCGGAGTTTGCGTCTGGAAGTGTACGGGAGAACCACAGCATTTCAGAGGGGCACTGGCCAGTACAGAGTTGGCTACAGACATGCCTGCGTGTAAAAAACCTGCTTCAAAGCCCAGTGGGGGCCATTTCCTCTCCATGGTTCATGACCTCAAACCGCAAAAAACAGCAGGAGTCTGAATTAACAAGACCTCATCAACTGCCGAGTAACGGTTTTACCTCAATGCCATGTAACATCATACCCAAGATAAGATAGACAGAAAGCAATTATTTAAACGCCATAGACTGCATGTACAAATTGGAAAAGACATCTGTAATTTCTGCACGTCAGTCTTTATTTGCAGAAAACCCAACTCTGCAGACTTAAATGCACTTAGTGGCAAGTTTGTTGACAACATGGTCGCCTGATTTGGATAAGCGGATGAAAGATGGATGGGTGTCCATTTGTAACGACACATTAGTAATAGTCTCCTTCCATAAATTTGATTGTTGCAATGTCTTGATGCCAGAAGATGCATGAACCAAAGAAAAACGTGGGTGAAATGTGCGGGGGCGGCTTACACAGGACGTCCGGTGGGCTGCCCACGGTGTAGTCCGTCCCGTGCACAGACTTTATGGCCTCGGCAGCCTCCAAGCCTACTTGCATCTGTGGGAAAAGTCAAGGTGAGACCAACCAACCAGGATGCGACTCTCACACATAGCTGCCCTTTCTCTCTCTCTCTCTCTCTCTCTCTCACTCACTTTCGTTTTCACTCTCTCTCTACCTCTCAGTCCCACACTGTCTCCTTTTCTCTGTCATCTTTCCTCTGTCACTCTTACTCTTCGCCCTTTCCTTCTCTCTCTGTCATTCCTTAATCTCCTTCTATCAATCCCCTCTTCCCTGTTGGTATTCAGATTTGAAACCTTTATTAGCACGTAAGGGGAAAAAGCCCTTAGAATAGAAAAGGATGAGGATAAAGGGCATAAAAACATCTTTCTTAAATTATACATGCATTTCGGTCCTGTCACTGAACATAAGAGACACACATATTTAAATGTATTTCTGTGCTACTGTGATTTCATCTCCACTTCCTCCCTCATTTTAGTTGATTATATTTTGTAACATAATCATTAACTTTCGAAGAACCCGTATCCCTTAGATGGCAAGTACATAGGCCAGGAAAAGTGGAAATGATTTCCACGTCCATTTCCCCCAGGCAGCAGTGCTCGCAAACGATTTTTTCCTTTCATTAATGGGGTCTCTTGTACCCACTCTTCCAGGTCTTTGTTTACGCACAGCCACTCTGCACCCTGGGAGATTTTTTTCCCCACTTTCATCTCTGAAAGGCACTCAGCTAGAGAACAGAGTCCTTTTCCAAGCCAAACATCCTATTTCACAAATTAGCCAGCTGGTCTCATGGGTTTGTAGTTCGTCCTAATTTTTAGGTCACACTTTGTCGACGAGGGTCAGTTTCAGTTGCATTCTGATATTTGTTTGATTGAACATTAGTCTGGTTTATGTATATTTTCCAGTCGCGACAGGAAACGGAAACGAACAAGGCGGAATCACAGGGAATTCGATAAATATTCACAGGTTACAAAAGGACATTTTCCACTGGAATATTGTCCCATTCATTGTGAAAATAGGACCCGACATTTTACAAGTCACTTGATTAGACTATTCTAGATATTAGACCAGATTAGATTAGACTAGATCAGCCACTCTTTATTGATATACAGTCCGTCTATGCATCTATATCATGTTCCCTGTTTCCTGCTTGCAGTCTCACCAGTTCCTCATAGTTGGGCGCGGACACCTCCGGGTAGCCATAGGGCACCAGGATCAGCTGTCCGTAGGAGTGAATGGTAAGGAAGCAGATCACCCGGTCCTTCATGCTCTCCACCAGTGTCGTCACCGCCTGGGCCTCCTTCTCTGAGAGCACGCCGGAGCCACAGTAGATTTCCTCACAGCAGTTCCTCGACACTCCGATCACTAGGGATCAAAGGAGAAGGAAAAGATACGATGAACCCAGTGTTATTTCATATTCCCTTTGCCAGCAGCGTTTCTATTTCTGCGGCAGGACTCTGACCGAGTTATTCCAGCAAAAAATGCGTCAAAAGCACGTTTTGTTGTGGTGTCTGTTGACATTCCTTGTTTGTTGTTGCTCCCCAGGGATAGACACACAATATTTTAGTCATTATTGTAGCATGCAGCCCTTCTTCAAACACATTAATAAAAGAACACTGCATTCAAGCAGGAAGAGGGGGGGCATATGTGTCACTGATGTTGCAAAATTTTCCAGAAATCGATCTACAAAAAGACATAAGCAAAAAGTGGCAGAGAATAACATGCCGCTGCTTGGATTACTGAGCTGTGCAGCTTGGGGGTCTCTAGGTGACAGGCGGAGTACACTTACTGCCCCAGTTAGCGTTGAAGTTGCGGTTCAGATCAGCACCATAGCAACTGCAGTCCTTAGGGGGAGTTGATCTTGACTTCCTCCACAGGCGACTCTGTGTAAAGGTTGAACGAGTCCTCAGTCACTGCTCATGCATAATTTAACCTGTTGGATGGACTGAGAGCACAGGCAACATAACAGGTCACCCTGAAAGTGGAACTCACGCTCTCGTTATGCCAGGTATACATGTAGCCATCGATGTTAAGCACAGGCGTGACGTAGAAATCGAGATTCTGGAGGATAGTGTTCATCTTCTCATCTGTTTTGTACGTCCTCAGGATCTATTTGGAACGACATCAGTGTAAATATCCAACCAACTAACCATCCATTTTCTGTAACCGCTTATCATATTCAGGGTTTTGGGGTCCAGAGCTTATCCCGGAGGCTACAGACACAAGGCAGGGAACAACCCAGGATGGGGCACCAACCAATCACAGGGCACAAGGCAGGGAACAACCCAGGATGGGGCGCCAACCCATCGCAGGGCACAAGGCAGGGAACAACCCAGGATGGGGCGCCAACCCATCGCAGGGCACACTTAAGCGCCATTCACACCTACGACCTGGCAACTCCAGTTAACATCATTATGTTTTTGGACTGTGGGGGGAAACTAGAGTACCCAGAGGAAACCGCAGAACGTCATGCGGAGAACATGCAAACTCCACGCACATGGAGCCAGGGTGGAGACTTAAACCCTGGTGCCAGAGGTGTGAGGCGACCCTGCTGACCACTGCATCACTGTACTGCATCCAACCAACCTGTCATTTTATATTCCACGTATTTAATTGATGGGCGTGGCGAATGCACATATTGTGAACATGAATACACTGGGTCATCTCTGCCCCCCTACTGGCACTGACGTCTCCAGCACCTCACCTCTTTCACAAACCACTGGCAGAAGGCAGGAGAGATCCACTCCCTGGCATGAATCCCACAGTCCATCCAGATGACCTTCTTCGACTTGGTGGAGTTCAGCCCAATCTATGGTACATATCATTTAAGCTGCTGCCTTTTTGTCACTCTGGTTCTCAGTTTTAGGTGTCTGCCTGCTGGTGTTGACATGCAGAACCTTCAGTCATGTAACGTCTCAAGGCTTAACTCAAATACCTTCAAAACAGAAATGTTTTTTCCCTCAAACGTGTTTCCATAGACCATAGAAGAGGCCACTTCCGGATTCTCTTTCACCACCATTACCATCCATGAAGTTATCTAAGAAAAAAGGGAATTCAGACCATGTTTTACAACACGGTGGAAGCTGCTGCTTCACCTCCTAGGAGGAGATCTGACCTACTTTAGCTCAGCGATTCAACATAAACTTTGGCATCTCATAATCTTCTATCAAACATGAAGGGTTTTGTAGTGGTTGTATTTATAACCAACACACTATGGAATCTGATCCATAAAGGGACTGGATTAAATATCCAGATTATGGATTTCAAGGTATATATTTTTTCACTTGCTAGAAATATCTGCTACATAATTTTGTTATTTATTTTTTTCTTCATGACGGACTTGATATCTCACCTCTTCCATGGGATGGTACTTGGTGTAGTCGTAGTTCTCCAGTGTTACCAGTGGCTTGATGTCCGAAAGTCTGGCAATATGTGACGTGACAGAAAGATCAAGGCACGAGTGGACAGACAAATGGGTTTATAAAACGCCTTTCCCGTGTTCGGGGGAGAAATGAAACATGACCGAGAGACGGATAATCATCAGGATTTACGTTTTACTCTAGCTGAACAAAATCTAAAGTGATGACTTGGATCTCTTGAATTATAGCTGAGCATGACCATTCCTTATAAAACAATTACAATTGCAGAGCTTAACAAAAGACATCCAGGTGTCTCACTAGGGATAGAGAAATAAGACATAAAGACTCACACATGGTAAACTCCTAGCAGGAGCTGAGTGAAAACTAAAAAGCCCCCCAATCTCAGCATGCTGTAGCTCTCCACACCAGCACCTGTACTGTACCAAAGCAGCGCACCCAGTAATCTTAAGACACAAGTGGCAACGGAAAAGATTAAATTGCTCCTCTTATCTCATAACTGGGTAATAGCGTTCCCAGCACCTTTACCCTTTGTGGAGTAAATGCAAACAAGTGGGCTCAGAAATTCTGACCTTATTCAAAGATCACACTCACATCACCCGGCATTAGAGTTATCCATCCCATGGTAGAGAACAATTGCTGCGTCCCATTTTAAACCAATACCCTCCCGCTCAGTAAATTTAATCACTGGGGACCCAGGGGGTTCCTCAGATTGACAGTGGCAGCCCTATCTATCGTATTTAATTTGCACATCTGCAACCCTCAAGAGACAGTCTATCAACAACATATGACAGCTTCACATGACCGGAAAACTTTAAAACACATCCACACATAAATCCTTGATGACCGAGATTTTTGTGACCCCACATATACAGTAATACTGCTTCCATGCATTTTCTGAAACCGCTTGTCCTATTCAGGGTTTGGGGGGGGGCTATGGGCACATGGCAGGGAACAACCCAGGATGGGGCACCAACCCATCACAGGCAGTAATACTATTTAATAATGTTTAATAATACTTCTATAAATAAAAAAAATTATATTTGTGTATCTTCACCCGTTCAGTAAAAAAAGCACGTGCATAACCCATTGTACTATTCCACAAAATAAAAGTCACAATGCACTGCAGTTTTGAATTTTAATATATTGTTATTATTTTTTGAGTGACGTCACCTGGTCAGAGTACAACACAGCTCTTAATTACAAAGATAAAAGCAGATCGTTGTACGATGTGGAGAGGGATTTCTTTATAGCACTGCAATTATGCTGTAAATAATCATTTATGGCAACAAAATTACTGGATGTGGCTTCCAACTTCAGGTTAAAGTACAGCAGTGCAGAAACCTGGCGCCTGCCCTTGGAAACACACGGAACAAAGCAGTTGTTGCCATATTAAAAACTTTTCTTATCTAGTTGGCAAACCGATCTTAATATGAGCTTCTACTGGTACATAATTTTAAGACTGTCAACAAAAATCACAAATAAATAACTGGTATGTGATGTTGGAGACTCATATAATTTCTACACCCAGGTCCTGCTCGTGTTGGGGTTGTCCTACACGCCACGGGGGATTTTGTGTGGTGTTTGAACAAGCTGCACTAAACCTTTAGCTTTAGTTTAGCCTTTATATTGCACGCTTGATCTGTTCATTTTCTTTTATATTACATGCCACCATGTCAGGGTTTGCATATTGTGTATATCCACTGGTATATGGTCAGACTTTTTGAAATTGATTTCTTCTTCGTAAATACATGGTATAAACAAAACATGTCAGTAAAATAAAAGTTTCGAGAACAGTGACAAAGCAGCCAAGAGGCCATGAGTTTTAAAACCACTGACAACGAATGAATGTTTCAAATGTATAGTCTTCTCTGTCTGTCTCTGTCAGTTGTTTAATAACGACAGACAGGCTCATTGGTGTGTCACCACCCCTCTGATTAGAGGAAACATCCGAAGAAATGCTGAGTGTGACTGCAGGGCCACAATCCTGCCCGTCCTCCTGAGGTACTGCTGCATTTCAATGGGGCTGAGGAAAATCTTACAATCTCTCTGTTGCTTTGGGAGCAATATTAGCGATCCACTAGAAGACAAGGACATTATCTTAAGGTGCGGGTAAGAATTCCTGTGCCCCGCCTTGTTCAAACAGAATAAATGCATAACTAATATGTCAGTATTTTGGTATGTATTCCATGTGTCCAAAAACATAATTATTATTATTATTGTTGTTGTTGTTATTATTAGTAGTAGTATTAGTAGTATTAGTAGTAGTATTAGTAGTATTAGTAGTAGTATTGATCATTGCTCTCAACTGTAATAACAGTAATGTTAAAATCCTTCTGATTTTCTGTGACTGACTTTTGCACGTAGTTATGCTCCTGACCCAGCCTCACCCTTTCTCTGCTACGCAGGTGATTTAATGCACCCCTGATTTAATGCATAGCTAGCCGGCTGTTTGCAGGAGACAGCTCATGCAGGAGGTGGTTGCGGGGGGGGTGGTCTTAAGTCTATCGATCACCTGGGCTGCTCCAGGCTGAGGGAAATAGCACAGCATTTCCGAAGGTGGCTTTCCCCGCTGTTAGATAAAACCCTGTAGCTCTGGTTCAGCTGATTTCTGGCAGTATGGTGCTGTTTTGCTCAGCCATGTTAGTAGAAACAGTCGAAGTGGAATCTCAGACTTCACTCCAAGTCCTGAACTGGCCATTGTGGCTCCGCCCATCCCCCAGGTCTCGGGAGGGAGGCGGGTGTGACCTGGACAGTGGGGCAGGGGTGGACCAGCAGTGGAGCCCCTGCGGAATCGTGTGGGTTGCCTCCCCCACCGTCGAGCCTAACTCAGAAGATGAGTTGCATGCTTTAATCATAATGAGGAACCAGTTGGACAAAGACACAGAGGTGAGTGAGCCAGGACACAACATAGACATCCACACACATCATAGTCCAAGACAGTACACTGCCATTTAATCCTTATTCCAGTTCCCATTTTAAGGCCCCCTCAGCTGCGTAGGAGTGCATGGTGTAAAAATGGAAAGGTACTTCTCATTGTTGCTAGTGAATTGATTGTTCTATGTGTCTTGTTCCCTTTTGGCCAGCAGGTGTCGCTGGTCATCCTGCTTTTCCCCCCTCTGTCTTGTAGTCCTTTAGCCCCTAGTGCGTTTCCCTGCTCCCTGGGTCATGTGTAGTTTAATTGGATGAGTATGTGGCTCAGAGGCTGAACCCCTCCAGTAATGAGTTCAGCAAAGACGAAAGGCCACAAGTACAGTATTGTGAGCGAGAACCCAGGGCTTATTATAAAAAAGCAGAGAATGATGCTCCTGGATATTAATCTGGCTGATATGACAGAATAAAAGATCATTTAACCTCTCCTTACCTAAAAAGGCAGAGACATGGTCCTTAAATGACCTCCTCATGGCGTGTTGGACTGGCTGCTGCCCAAGGAAGACACAGAGAGGGATTTGACTGCAATCTACCCCAGGAAATGTGCAGACTCAACACTGGAGCCAGTGATGGTCACGACTAAGCCTTGAAATTGGGGGAATTCTTATAATTAGACAGACACTGTTAACACAAAGATTACTAAATAAGACAATTTTTTTGTGCAGTGGCCTGAGAATTCAGGAGAATTCCATTATGGACACTGACCAAGCCCATTATGGGATGGGAAGCTGTGTTAATGACAGGAACAGAAGAGGGAAACCTTTCTGTAAGAGGATTAGTCGGCGCAGGCATGCGGTCGCTTCCTGCGTCTGCTTTGTGATGTTATGGTTGTTGTTTATCATGGTTTCTCTGGTGACCTGCTCGGAATTGCCTGTCGATGAATTGCCACCACTGGTCATAACCACCAGCATGTGATTTCCTAGAAGGGGGGGGGGGGGGGTGTTTCCAGTGGGGGAGGCAGTTCAGATGAATGGACAGTAGCTTTATCATCACCCCCCCCCCCCCCCCCCGCACTCATGACCAGGCTCTCACTGCAGCATGGAGACAGCCATATGTAAATACACCTATAGGTGTACACCAATAGGTGCTTTCGCATTGCAGGAACTTTTTTCAAGAACCAGAACCAGGAACTTGTATCATGTTCACACCTAGGGAACTCCACCCGATTGTAGTTCCTCGGAAGCAGTTCCAGACTCTTACAGCCATAGCTTGCTGACTGGTTGACCACAAACACCGGCACTAACAGGGAACTTACGTGGAACAGCATAAAAACAAATGTAGCGGAGAAAAAATGAAGCACATGCAATTATTTTTGTACTTCAGTCACATTTAATGCATCAAAACATTTTTTACTTGTGTCTTCATATTTTTGCATTGGAAAATTCTATCAACAACCAATATACTTTTGTCTAATATTGCTGACAGTGAAACTTGCCAGTGTTTATTAGCAGGATAACGTTACATTGTTTTTTTATTTAGAGAAACTGAAAGATCAATCTGCTGGGCAGATTTCATAATGAAATATAAACATGTCATGGGTCATATGAATAAATTATTAATGAAAGGCTGTATCCCGTTATGATCGCAATTGCCCCCTCCCCCACCTCCAGTAACTAACAGATAACTTAACAAAACAACTTCTCCATCTGACATTGTTTTCGGGTGGCGGTGTACTTTTGAATTATGTGTGAAGTTTAACCTACAGTACGAGCTTTTTGCGTCTCCCAAACTTATTTAACATGAGTCACAGTTCTTGTTCTGTGGTGTGAAGGTGACACACAAGCTACAGACGTCCGCCGTTCGGACAGCCCAGGGACTTGTAAACAGGGACCAGGTTCCAGAACTTCGATGTGAAAGTGCTTATTGAATTCTGGTGTTTCACTCATACCCACTGCCACAGGTGTATAAAATCAAGCAAACAGCCATGCACTCAGGTTTACAAATATTTGTGAAGGAATGGGTCATTCTGAAGAGCTCAGTGAACTCAAGCAGGGTGCTGTCGTAGGATGCCACCTTTGCAATAAGTCAGTTTGTGAAATTTCTTCTCTACTAGATATTCCACGGTCAACTGTAAGTGCTATCATTGCAAAGCAGAAGTATTTAGGAACAACATAAACTCCATAAAGACCACATAAAGTAACAGAGCAGGGTCACTGAGTGCTGAGGAGCATAGTGCGTAAAAGTCACCAAAGTTCTGTTGTCTCAGTAAATACAGAGTTCCAAACTTCCTCTGGCATTAACCCCAGCACAAAAACCATGTGCCGGGAGCTTAATGGAATAGGCTGCAAGCAAGAACAATGCCATCCACATCACCAAGAACAATGCCGCCCACGTCACCAAGAACAATGCCGTCCACATCACCAAGAACAATGTTGTCCACATCACCAAGAACAATACCGTCCACATCACCAAGAACAATGCCGTCCACATCACCAAGAACAATGCCATCCACATCACCAAGAACAATACCGTCCACATCACCAAGAACCATGTTGTCCACATCACCAAGAACAATGCCGTTAGATGGAGTGGCGTGAAACACGCCACCAACTGGGCTCTGGAGCAGTGGAAATTTGTTCTGTGGAGTGATGAATCACGCTCCTTTGTCTGGCAGTCTGATGGATGAGTCTGGGTTTGGTAGATGCCAGGGAAACATTGCTTGCCTGACTGCATTGTGCCAACTGTATAGTTTGGTGCAGAAGGGAAAATGGTATGAGGTTGTTTTTCAGGGGTTGACGCTTAGTTCCAGTGAAGGGAACTGTTAATGCTTCAGCATTTCAAGGCAATTTGGACAATTCTATGCTTCCAACTTTGTGTTAAAAGTTTGGGGAAGGCATGGTTGGGTGAGTTTGGTGTGGAAGAACTTGACTGGCCTGCACAGAGCCCTGACCTCAACCCCATTGAACACCTTTGGGATGAACAAGAATGGAGATTGTGAGCCAGATCTTCACATCCAACATCAGTACCTGACCTCACAAATGCTCTTCTGAATGAATGGGCAAAAATTCCTACAGAGACACTCCAAAATCTCATGGAAAGAAAGCCTTCCCAGAAAAATGGCAGCTGTTATAGCTGCAAGGGGGGGGGGCAACTCCATATTGATGGCTATGGATATTGAATGGGATGCTATAAAAGTTCCTGTAGGTATAATGGCCAGGTGTCTCAATACTTTGTATATATAGAGCATAGAGCAGGGGTCTTCAGCTCCAGTCCTAGAGAGCCCCAGCACTACACATTGCTGGGTTTCCTCTCATTTATCATATCTGTCACTTTCTCTGTCTGTCAGTCTGTCTGTCTCTTTTTCTCTCCTCTTGTCTGTCTATCTTTGTCTATCAGTCTGTTTTCATCTGTCTCCCTCTCTCTGTTGCCACTCTGTCTGTCTGTATCTCTGTCTGTCTCTGTTACTCGTTGTCTGTCATCTGTCTCTCTCTCTCGTCACTTTGTTTATCTCTGTCTGTATCTGTCATTCTCTGTCTGTCTGTCTGTCTGTCTCTGTCACTCTGTGTCTGTCTATCACTCTGTCTCTTGCTCAGTCTGTCTGTCTCTCTGTCACTAACTGTCTGTCTGTCACTGTCTGTTACTCTCTGTCTCTCTCTGTCACTCTCTGTCTGTCTCTCTCTGTCTGTCTGTCACTCTCTCCGTCTTTTACTGTCTGTCTGTCCGTCTCTCTCTCTGTCAGGAGTGGGAGAAGCTGAACTATGACATCCACACACTGCGTTGCGCCCGGCGACAGGTGTTCGGGAGGTGGAGGAAGATCCTGCTGCAGATGGGTGAGACAGGCCCTATTTCCTCTATACCTAAGCCGTCCCTCCCTCTGTCCTTTGGCCACCTCTACAGACACTTGACTCTGTCTGCTTCAACACAGCAGAAGTACTGCTCTGGATTTGTCTGGACAGCAGGTGGCGATGTGTCTTCATGTGTCTTCATGTGTCTTCATGTGTCTTCATGTGTCTTCATGTGTCTTTGGTTAGGGGGGTCAAAAAAAAACTGAAAATGATTCATGAAGCCTCACTTGGCCATCACTACAAACTGCCTTATTTACATGAGTTATAGATCACTATTTGTGGTGTGCATTTGCTGTAAGGCACATGCTCTCTGTTTTCCTACTGATCTCCTCAAACTATCTGGCAGGGGTCTGGTTTGATCCCAGAATGCTGTTAGTTCAAATTCAAGGAGTGAAAATTATGAAGCATTTTCAGCATGGACTTTATCCCAAGATCCTTCTGGGCACAAGCTGCCCAGCTTCTGTGACAAATTAAAAAACAGCCAAACATTACAGCTCTGTGCACAGATGTTCATACACATCAGTGTATATGCTCTATGGATCTCATTTTCAAAGGCTATCAGAATGAGGTGGACTCCTTGCTGGAGGTGAACACAGAACGTGAGCGAGAGAACCTGTACAGGGCCAGCCTGCTGCTCCACACACTATGGGAAGAGTGCAGCCTGTTTCCTGTGGGATTCCGCACTGGGGAGAAGTACCTGTCTGTCATGGTAGGCCATACCCACCAGTCACTGTCATGGTAGGCCACGCCCACCGGTCACTGTCATGGTGGGCCACGCCCACCGGTCACTGTCATGGTAGGCCACACCCACCAGGCACTGTCATGGTGGACCACGCCCACTTGTCATTGTCATGGTAGGCCACGCCCATCCGTCATTGTCATGGTAGGTCACGCCCACCTGTCACTGTCATGGTAGGCCATGCCCACCTGTCACTGTCATGTTCTCTGAAGGAGTGGTCAAAGTGGTTAGTACTGGGAACAGGGAAAGACTGGCAACAAAAAATAACTGAGGAATTTGCTGTTGGGAGGGTGGGTCCCATTTTCCAGGGAAATCAATGCTGCAATTAATGTTACATTTATAAAGGAATAATAAATAAAGTTATTAAGTTTCTGATACCAGTTAAATCCACTGATTTGTGGATTTTCATCGAATAGAGGGAACATCTGCATGAATTTGAGCTAATTTGTGCACGATGATAAGTTAAAAATGCTGCAGCTACTGTTTAGCATTTTCTGCTTTTCAGGATCGCCTGATATCCCTCGACAGCGCCGAGGAGTTTATCCAACTGGCAAAAGATAAATATCCAAAGACCAGAGCCTCAACCCAGCACCCTGTAAAAACGACCTTGTGGGGATCTCAGGCGGAATGAGGCAGAAAGGTATAGAAAATATAACTCCAAGGCAGCTCAGCTTAGGCATATGAGCCATTCTGAGAATGCTGTGGATTCTGACTGGCAATTCATTATTCTAAGGGGAAAACTTTAATATATTTGACTCTATGGATATATATCCTCTATGGATACATTGTAATCCTGCGTAATAAGTAACACATGCCTCCTCCAATCAGAATCTGCCATATTGGTCTGTGGTCACCTGCAATGTGGGGAGCAGCCATTGGCTGACGCGTGCGTGTGCGCTGGACACATGCTCTTCATTCCCAGGCACCAAGTGGGCCATGTTCTCAGCCAAGTAGATGATGTAGATCCTGGCACACTGACTTCTTACATTGTAATATATCATCCTTGCAATTTTTCGTTCTTGCTGGGCTTGGCTGAGTTTAGTGCCATTTCTTAGTTACAGTATGCGTCGTGGAAAAAAAACGAAAACGTATCCAGCAACTTTCACCTCCAAAAGCATATTTTCAAGAATACAGCTGATTAGTAATACACAACCTGCAAGACTGTGGACAGAGGATGGAAATGACTGTCAATGACAATCCTAATTGACAGCTGCACAGGAAGACAACTGGGAAATATATTGGTGTAAGAATAATGCCCAGCGTTTCAAGCCGAGATAGAGCATATAGCAGGAAATACTCTCCGACGCCTTGTACTTTCTCAATATAACCAGCAGGGGGAACCAAAACCCAAATTTTCCCGAACGTGAATCCACAGTCATCAAAAGCCGGTGGACCGTCTCTGAATAACTGTTGTAATTTATCACATACTGAGACTGAGAAAAAACTTTCGATAGCCCGTGTAATGTGATTGTTCATTGTGAGTTCTCTTTCTCTCCTGACACACAGCAGACACTGTGCTATATTACTGAGGGTGACCTACATATTGTCGTCATGCCGGCCCAATTTGTGTAGCTGGAAGCAGATGTGGAACAAAATGGAGCAGGGGGGGGGGGGTCCATCAGAAGGTAGAGGCCGCCCACACTTGGCCGCTGTGCAGATTGGAGGGGGAGTCTGGCGACACCTTGTTCTCATTATCCTGCCCTGTCACTGTGCTGAAACCACTGGAAATTGCAAAATAAAAAGTGCAGTGCTGATGATGTCATACCTGAGGCTCGAGCTAACGTCCACCGGACCCAAAGGGAGCTCAGCTGGAGCCTCCTGCAGCCCTGCCGTCTGCCCGCTGGTGCGATGGCCTCACACGCCACTTCCTACATGTTTCTCACATACTTGGCTTGTTGTAATTTTACATACTCGCCGAAGCAAATCTCCGACCTAAGGACCCTCATAGTTCAGGTCCAGAAAGTACGAATCCAGACCGAGAGTTTGTTCCAACCAACCAGTTGAGTACGCTCTGACTGTGACTCTTTATGCTCAACTGGCTGGTTGGAACAAAATCTCGGTCTGCATTTGTACTTTCTGAACTTGAACTTTCCAGAAGCATCATTCAGAGCGCGGTTTGATTTTATCTGAAGAAAACAGGTCAGCAGCCTCAATTTTGCCTGAGGACTCTGCTTTGACCTCCAAATTCTCCATCATTCCCAGTGAAGGCTGACATCATTCTGCGGTTTCCAGTCTCCTGTATCATCGCCCAAACTCCCACATGCTGCACCACTAACAGGACACTTCCCCCTGGGGGATTCTGGGATTAACTGCTGTCTCTCTGCATTAAGATTCTCGTTAGATGTGTGAACTAATACAAGCCCCCTTTGCTTCAGGTTAGGAACTGATCACCTTCAACTGCAAGCCAGCAGTCTTGGTGATCAGAGCTCCCTTTCAGAAGGCTTGAGACAGGAGCAGCTGTGGAGAGTTTCTACAGCATTTGTTTGGGCTGTGCTTCCCATAGAGGCCATCAGGAGGCGCTATACTATTTAAAATAAAAGCTCTTGGTCGCTATTCTGTGTCCCAAACCACATAGTATTGCTCAGTCCAGGGTGAAAAAAGGTGCCGTTTTCGCCCCTGTCCAAGGTCGTTGCAGAGCTTGAGGTTGGGCCAAACGGCCATCTGGACAGGAGGCCAGATCCTGCTTTCTTCCATAGTTGGAGAGGAGATGTGAAGTGGGGTGGGGTGGGCAGTGAGCATTCATGGATACGTGAGGCAGGATAGACCCCCTTCCCCCCTCCCATCACCGCCCTCACCCGCTATGTCCAGGATATTCTCTCTCCCCATCAACATAGAATATTTGTAGAGTGTGGCACAGGATTCACTGAGGCTCTGGGTGTCCACCATTCCTGGGAAGCAGGGATCGCCCCAGAGCACACACTTCTCCAGCCTGGGAGTTAAAAAACTGGGTGAAATGGGCAAGAAGCCTGTTCTCAGTCAGGGCGACTTAAATACAGGCAAAGAGATCTAACAGTCCGTGAATCATTGGGAATATCACACAACCATGGAATACTCATGACCGGGAATGACCCACCGGCTCAAAGGGGAATCCCCTCAGGGTCGTCATCGCATCAGCTGACCAATCCAAGCACATTCCCATGGTTTCAGCTCTTTTTCTATAAGCGTGGCTGATGTCTGACTGACATCAATAGCCCATACTTGAGATTGATGACTGACCTATTTGTTTCGTCCCTGCCTATCTGCACACCGCTGGCTCTACGCGATTCTTAATGCCATCTGGACTTCGGCACTGGTCAATGACCTTCCAAATTCCCCACTTGTCAATGATCGATTGCTCTTGCTGCGTTTCTCACTCTGCACACTCTGCCATGACGCCCTTTATTGAATTTACTAACCCGTTTAGGGTACATGTCGAGAACAGTGACGCCTTAGAGTTTATATGTTCTTGGCTCACTGTACTTTGAACTCCTGACCACTGAGGCGTAGTTGATGCATTCCCCATCAAGACATAAGCAGAGAAGAGAGACGGTGGACAGAGGTGTGATGCTGTTGGTGGCTGACGCTAAACTGTAAAAGATTCTGGAGCTATTTGTGATCCCGAAATAAACCGTTTGACTATGTTTCGTTGTGTAGGGATGGTATGAAAACTTTCCTCCTGAATACATGCTAAAAGATTTTCAGCTATGAGCAATCACTGCTTAATTAATATATTCAGTTATGGAACCTTGGTGACCTTGGCATTCAAAATGATTGATGAAGGGGTTTGTAGCCCTTTGTGAGTAAGTTGCACTGAACCTATATCTGAAGTTGCAATAAAAGATGTTAATGGATGTTTCATGGCCCTTCGCCATCATTCATACCGCTTTAAACTGGTGTCAGCAGAATCTTCCAGCCACATACCACTATACCTGACCTGCCATGGTCACCTTAAACCAGATCGAGCCGGGTCACCTCTCTCCATGGATGCACCAGAGAAGCTGAGACCACTTTTTGCTTTCCCTGGATACCAGTTGATCACTGCCGTGTACCCAAAACTTACACCACGTCCAGTGAGTGGAAGAACCCCCTCCCACAGTTTTATTGCAGTGGGTTTTTTGCTACTGTTTGCTTTGGATTCTCAAGCAGCTCAAATCGAGTGGGGGGGGGGGGGTGGGGGGTGCAAGATCTTACAACATCTGAGACAGATTAGCACTGAACCTCTGACTGGTCTGTGCCTCGGTCATGACTCAGAAGGTCCCACTTATCAAACAGCCCCATTCCTGCCCCTGCACTGTGATACCACTGAACATTTATGACAGAGATAGAGTGAGGCAGGCTGTATGTTCTTTGGCTAAAGTTGCAGCTAATCTGCTCTGTAATCTTTCCTATATCCTTAAATGGACACTTTACCTTATCTTTTGACGCAATCAATCATTCAAGCAGAGTCTAGGCAGAGTCTCAATGCTAACGTTCTCCAAAACCGCCTTAGTTTTTCTTTAGGTGCGCACAGTTAAGCTGGTCGTTAGTTTTAAGAGTCGCCAGTGGAATCTGTCCGTGACCATGCAGTGCAGGAACGCCGCCGTCCGATTCGCACCCCTTACTTCATGGGGGGGGGGGGGGGGCAGCTTCTCTTTCACAGGAAATGGCCACAGCAGCCTTGGCTGCCTCAGTGGGCCTCCCGTCTGTCTTGTTGCACCATATACCAGGAAGGCCCTTTTTTAACCCTTAAGAAATCACATGGAACTGAGTCGACACACAAATCCACGATGTGGCACGTCGCGGCCCTCTGACCTCGGGGGAACACCCTGAGAATGCCAGTAGACTGTGCTGAAGCCTAATTTATGCCTGATGCTGTGATTTACTGACTATAATAGCAAGACTCCCCAGGGCACCGAGAGGTCTACGTAAGGGGTATGTGATTACAGTGCACAGCAAATAATCATCTTTATAGCTGGTGGCTAATTACTGTGTATGCTTTAATCCCAAATGACGTATGCAAATTGGATTTAATTCAGTAACTTGATATTTAATTTGTATTTTCTCAGTGAGGGGTCTGCAAACAGGAAAGCCACTTCGGATTTGGGCAGTATCATCAAACTGGCATTTCCTTACTCTTGTCATCCATCGCCATGATGCCACCCCCGCGAGGGACCGAAATCCCCACTTTCTTGTCCCTGTGACTGTGCAGAGGCTCAGTCTCCCTCCCCCCTCCCTTAAAGCAGTCAGATGCAGCTGCCATGGATTTGATGTGGGTGGTTTGCAAGCCACTAACATGAAAAGCAACGATATGTCTCACGACTATCAGCCAATAAGGAGACAGGGATGCAGACCACCTGTTTTTCTTTCTTGCACAGTAGTGCATCAGAGAGTCTTGTTGCCCAGGTTTGAAAAACTGGAACAGCAAAAAGCCAGACACTAACTGATCTGGTTCAGAGACCGAATTCAATCTTAAGATGCAGTCTGGTGTTTTTGGGACGAGTGAATGACTTTGACAATGAAGATGGGCTCAGAGGAAGGTAAGGTGGGCGGACAGCAAGCTTAGGGTGCTGCTCGGAGGCTGGGGGAGATGCTGCGCAGATGAGGGCTGACAGTCCATCGCGGACACGCCAGCCCAGCACTGCGGGCTTCCTCTGTGATCCCATTAGAGCAGATAACACACAAACGGAGCCCTTTGTTTGCTCAGCTTTCCCAAACAGTAAGGTCCTGGGGGGCTTAAGCTGCCCCCCCTTCCCCCACAACTCCACACCAACATCCGCCAGAGCTCAGCGGGGGGGGGGGGGGGGGGGCATTTAGGCATCAGGCAGATATGTAAACGTGCTGAGTGGCACTCTCAACAAAAAAAACAAAAAAAAAAGGCAGAATTGGTTTGTGTAGTGATGTCACTCACACCGTGGGATGGGTGGCAGGTAGGGGAAAGCCCCCAGAAAGCCCAAAACAAAAGAAATTCAATAAACAAAGAGCATCCAGCTGGAAATTCTCAGGAAAATAGTCAAAAAATAAACGGTATGTGGGAGACGTCCCACAAAAAGCCCTGGCTGTGACAGACAATGATACCGGCCGCCGTTCATTTATCTGGAAGGATCTGCCAGATGTTCACAGTAGTGGCCTGATTTAACCACGGCCTTTACCTATCTATCTATCTATCTATCTATCTATCTATCTATCTATCTATCTATCTATCTATCTATCTACCTACCTACCTATCTATCTATCTATCTATCTATCTATCTATCTATCTACCGTTCCGAGGACGTGAGCACACCATGGGGGTAGTTCTCCACCAGGCTGTGGATGAAGGTCAGAGCCATAAAATCACATGAAAGGAATGTTAAATTACTGCTCCATTCCTCCAGGGACATGAACCCAGGGAATCCCCGGGCATCCCTGAAAATGCGGTATATAGTGTTTAGTGTCATTACACTTATAATTAAAATCATCAGCGAGACAGCAGGCGCACCTCAAATCTTCATATGTGGCTCTTGTCCTTCACGGCGACCTGCTCCTTCTACCAATTACCTTTCAGTGTTGAGCAAACATCCAGAGGACGTTATTTTAATGTTTGTGGTCAACACCAGCCAGCGGCTGGACAGGACAGAGGCCCCGGAGACTTGAGTGGTGTTTGTGCAATGAGCCCACGGTGAGAGTTTGTCCCAGGACACAGTCGGGGGGGGGGGGGGGGAGGTTCGGCGGGGCCCTGGAGGCTTGGGTGATTTGCGATCTGTAGAGGAGACTTTTTTTAAAGTCAGACTCCGTGGGACACAGAGCATGACGAGCAGCTTGGAAATGGGTTCGCTCTGTTTGAGCAAAATGGGACAAGTTTGGGGCGGGGCAGGTTCAGTGGAAGGAGAGATGGGGGGGGGGGGGGGGCGGTCAGCCGGTCGGGTACTCCTCAGGGGCGGCCCCCGTCCCACCAAAAATGGCCCACATTGCGGTGCCATAAATCCGGAGGAGCTGCTCTCAGTCATCGCCGTGCTGCAGTCTAGTCGCCCCTGGATCTTTTCTTAGCCTTGGGAGGGTAATCGACCTTCCTGTTCCATTCGTCCTGTACAGCTGCGGCTGAAATGTAATATATTTATAGGCATGAAGTCAGCGCAGCTTCCAAGGCGTACGGCAGGCTGCCTCTGAGGGTTGCACGGCGAGTCTGTGGGCGCGATGCCGTGCGTGGCCCCTGCCGAGGAATAACGCGGCAAGAGAGGCTCCATGTGTCTGTCTCGGTGGAAGGCGGGGCTCCAGGTAGTGGGGCGGAGCCTCAGGTGCCATCGGCTCCAGCTAGCTTCTACCCGCCCCTTCCAGCTCTACTGGCGCTCCCTGGGAGCAAACCTCAGCGGGGAACACCCCATTCCTGCAAGCCGTGCGTCACTCCTGGTTGTCGCCACCTTGCAATTTTGCAACACTTCCAAGATAAAGTTAGCTGAAGATGACTGAAGAGCCCGTTCCCCTTTTTCAGTGCGTAAAAAATATGTAAAAATGATGATGCAGAGAGAAGTGACAGTTTTCCCATCACTGTTTAAATGGCAGCCTTGCGTAAGCTTGCTGAGTGTCTGCCCTGCCCCCCCCCCCCCCCCCCAATTCTCTGTCTGTAGGCGAGATGAGCACCAAATGCTAATGCTAATGCTAATGCTCACTTTCCACTGTTGTGTCAAATGAAGACGAGGCCAAGCGAGGACGATCCAGGCGGAACCTGTTTATTTTTCCAATGAGATCAGCAGCCTGGAGTGGGGCCTCTACTGTAAGGGGGGGGCCTAATGTAAGAAAGGCTCTCTTACAGTGATTACTTAGCAGAGCCCTGACTACCAGAGCATCTGTATATCATCAGATATGAAATAAATGAGCATCTTTCATACAGGGTCCAGAGCATGTGAGCGTTGCCATGGGAACCATTGAACATTCGTATCTGTTGAAATATCCTGATTTCATACTCATCTTTATCTTTCCCTTTGCCTTTAGTATGACTAAAAATGAGGAAAAGATGTAAAGTTCATGTTTTTTTCCCAAGCAGGCATCACCTTCTGCTAACTGCTAGCTATGGACTAAATGCCCGACTATCTTCAAAGCATGAAATTACCTTCTGTAATGCTCCAAAGTTTGATTTTAAAACTTGCTTCTGTCTTTTTTCAACCCTGGTGACGGCCTTGGAGACAAGACTGTCACTAGAGATTTTGGGCCCCATGAAAGCTTATCACAGTGGGCCCCGTGAAAGCTTATCACATTGGGCCCCATGAAAGCTTATCACATTGGGCCCCATGAAAGCTTATCACATTGGGCCCCCAACTCAAATTATTGTTCCAAAATGTTTTAGGCCCCTATCACCCCCTTCACAGCACCCCTGCCCTGCGATTTCATACTGACTTTGATAACATCTAATGGCGCTTTTCCACGGTAACCAAGAACAGAGCTGTACTCCGGCTGTACCTTGAACTGACAGTTTCCGCTGTAAATTATCCGAGCCGTAACCATATTGATGTGACTGCAAGTGTGACCAAACTGAGCTGGTCGTGTCACCACCATCAAAATGCAGGGAGATACCGATGTTCTGCGCATGGATTATCTGAAGGAAAGGAGGGCATATTCTATATATTATTAGTAGTATTGCACATTGCGATGCATTCCTGATAACCCGTAATTTGAAAATTTCCAACTACCTACTTAAAAAAGTACTGTAGAATAGCTGTACTGAATGTATTCTTAACACAAATTTATGCAAGTGAATGTTAATTCTGGTAGCATAAGATGGAGATTCTCGCACACTTAATAGTGGAAATTAGCACAATGAAGTCATGACGTGCACCATGGGAACAGTAAATAAGCGTCTAACCAGTTTTGTCTAAGTCCAGCAGCGCCTTTACCGAGACGAAGAACCAAAGCGAGCTGGAACCGCAACGTAGCTGGTCTCTCTTTGTGGTACGGCATGGGTATGACTGGGTTCTTTTAGCATAAGACATCCTAACATGATTCCGATTGACACGGAAGTCTTGTCCAATCACAATAAGACGTGTCATCGATTGCGACCAACAGAGGAACAGCCAAGCGTGACTTGTGGGAATGTTCAACAGAGCGTTACTGCACTTATTGTCACTGATTTGCAAGTATGCAATTAAAAAATCATTGGCCTGTAGCGGCTGAGATGTTTCAAATAACTGCACAGAGGGACAGGCTTGTCTTTATGCTTTTTGTTGCATAAATATGTAAACAATTGTCTACGTCTGCTCCACATTCCAGAAGGGTTTTCATTCAGGTGAAATGAAGAGAGTGAGCTGTTAGGAATTACTCAATATTTCACAGTGCATATTTTGTAACTTAGTGTAAACAGTCTTGCAGCATCAATGTGGTTTTTCACTTTTATTTGTTTTGCTAAAAGGGTCACTAAATAGGGGCTCCAACGCTGTACATAACAAAGGACCCGACGTTAAAGCAGGGATTTACATTCCAGTGCAGCCTGACAATTAGGACTGTTACCCACTCGCTGCAAGAGTCCCGCTTAAACAGGGCCTTCAGAGGCGAAGAAACTTTGGGCAAACCCGCCACTGAAAATGTGAGCTCTGCACTGAGCTGCAACGGCACCATTTAAGAGTTCGCTCTCCAAGGACGTCTCTTCAAACTGCCACAGTGTCAGATAGCCCATGTACCTCAATGTTGCCCATGTACCTCAATATTCACAGCAGAAAAGGAAGCTTCTCTTCAAAAGTACCACCTCTTCTCTCTTCAAAATCCTCCTGATCGAAACAGCAAGGGCTGAATCTATTACGTTTTGCATCACAGCAAACAACAGAGGGTTTCTGATAACGTGAGGTCCAAGACACCTTTATTTAAACAGGTGGCTTTGCTCTGCCTCATGGAAGCCTATATATCCGTCTACCAAGGTCAGTACAGGTCACTGAGATCTGTCTTGACAGTCTTAGTTGCCCAGAGAGCCAGATTCTTGTTGAGAATGGTCACAGACAGCTAAAGCCCCAAGCCGGGTTTAACTCCCAGACTGTCCTGTTCTCAGGGATGTGGCTACAGGTTTTGGAGCTTGTACACTGTAGCAACAGCATTACTTTTGCTTGTTGGTTCCTAACACCAATCACACCTCTAATACAGGGTCTTCAAATTCTTCAAAGTAAGTCTGATTGGCAGATAACTTTAATAGTCTAGGCTGGTGCAAGTGGATTACATTCTGAGTAGAATGTGAGAATGTAATCTGAAGGGACGTCAAGGGCCCCCCCCCCCCATGACGCAGACACAAGCTCTGGAGCTGGGAAAATCCTAAAAGATGGGGGTGGGGGTGATCTTGGCTTTCCCAGGGTGCTTCCTCAAACTAAACCTCAGAATACTAGAGCCGCTGACCTCCGATACTTATATCAAAAGGGAGCACCAGTGATGTCTGACAGGTTTCCTGTGGCTGTTTTTGCACACATCCTTCCAGGACGACGTGCTTCCGCAGAGCTCCCGACCCCTGTTACGGGGCAAAGCTATTGTACCATAGACTCAAGGAATGTTTGCTCTGAACTGCTCGGCTGGGGTTACTGAGGCAACACCTTCATAGCCAATTAGATCTGTGAGCCCCCAAACAACCAATCATGCACATGTTGCTTTGACTTGGGTAGGATCACCGTATTCAGTGAAATATGTCGGCATTTGGAGTGATGTTATGCATAAACAGCACTAATACATCATAGTGATGCTGAAGGCTTTGAAACATCCATAATCTGTAAGAGCTGCTATATCTGTACAAAATGGCTGAATTGTCAAAAATAAGACTTGACGTAACATTATAATACAGTTTCTTTCCCTTGGTGATGGGGTAATGGCTGTTTCTGCCAAAAGATAGTAAGTTAATGGTGCCAAACAATTCGAGAAGAAACTGTATCTCCATAATAACTTTTATATATGTAATTCAAGTGGCAGGGTACCGACAATTAAATGGTCTTTGAAATGGACTAGCAAAGCAAAGCCAGAAGCAAGGTAATGTATGGATTCAAAGTGACTTCAATAGGAGAATCACTGATTATGGCCTTTGACGCATGTGGGTTATTCCCATAAAGTCTATTAATTCAGCTCTTTGGTTGTGGTTCAGCTTAACATCTACTCCCTGCCTGCCGACACCACCAGCCCTGAGGTCACCGTTTCTCAGGGAACTTGCACAGGTTCATTTTTTTCCCCCCAGAAAATTATAACTAAAACTAAAGTCCTCCTAGGGCACTAGAGCGCCCTGTGTTGTGTTTACTGCAGATTCCTTGTTGTTGTGCACGACACAAACCAGGGCGAGCAACCAGGTCAGACTGCCATGCTTGTTTTTCCATCACGATCAGGAAGTCGAGTCGGTGTTAACCGTAAATGTGACAAAGTGGTAAAAATGAAAAGTGACAGCGACAGGCCTGTCCTAGTTGGAATGATTCACTGCTCTAACTAAGGCCATACCACTGCCATCAAAATTTCTTCAAAGGAAAAAAAAATAAAATATGACAACATGCACAAATGCCAGCGAAGTTTAGATGCATTTGATGAATTAAGAACAGCTAACTCGCTCATTGCATTTGGATCCTGATTTCACAAATAATGTATGACATCTGGATTTTAAATCTGTAGGATGTTAGGGATGTTGACTGCAAGCACACAACACTTCGCATACCGATGAGTGTGGGTCCCCTCAAACAAAGAAAAACAGAGATAAACGATGGCATATATGCAACGAGTGCGTGGCTCTGTGTACGACGTAATACAAACATGCATAAACAACAAACTTAGCAAGCAATTCAGAAGTAGATAAAACAACAGTAGCTTGACTGGGTTGCACAGCTTACCTCATCCAAAAAGCATTCAGCTTTTGTTTTACAAATGTGAAGAACAGTTCATTTTTTTGCCTGATGCAAGAGGGGAAGAAAGACTCAACTGAAAAGAATCGGAACATATGAGAAATCTGTAACAAACACAGAAAATGCCCATTAGAGACACAGTCGCTGTGTGGAGCTTCAAGGCTTCATGCCTGCTGTCAGGGTTCCTCTATTACAAAAGATCCATGAGGATGGTGGGGGCATCTTAGCACCATCTAGACCTGAAAGTTTGGGGCCCTAGAGCAGGTAGGTCAGCTAGACATAGGGTTAGTGTTTATGTCCCCAACATGAAGGTGATCTTCTCTTAAACACGCAATGGACGCAAGTGAAAGCCTCACAGTGGTTCTTTCTGCCTAATGACCTACCCATTGGGTGGACAATAATGATAAATATCAATAATAAGGTGAACAATGGGTTCATTCTCCAGCCGCAGCTCTGGAATGAGCACTTCATTGCTGCTCTGGTGACAGACAGACGTTGAGGGATGGGCCCGGACCTCATCTGCCGAATGCGATGCTCCCCCCTCTGTCGCTAACATGCCCCCATGGCTCTGTTAGTCCGTCTCAGGTTCCGTCAAAGAGGCCAAGGGAAGAGCAGAAAAACCTGCGACGTGAAAATATGAGGAGGTCCCCCGTTAATTACTGTGCTGTTTAGAGCCTGCGTTTCGCAAAAGCCCGTTTTATGAATGGTGGATTAGTATCACTGCGTTCATGAGGCGCCCATTGTTCTCGATTGGCTCTGATTCGTGCTCCTCGAGAAGCAGTCACCCCCGCCAGCTGGGTCTCCTCTCTCTGCAGTTTAGGAGGTTACCTCATAGCTTATCTCGCAGCAAGTCTTTAACCCCTTACAGTCCTCTGTTTCCCCTGCCTGTCGGACTCTGAGCTTTTTCATCTATCATGCAAAAAAAGATCTCAGTTTCAACCCCAAAAACACATACAAAGGGAGGCAATCTACAAATCTGTTACTTTGAGTTGCATGAAATAATTTGCGATTAAAGTATAGTTTTACTGTTTTGCCAGGATCTTAGCCAGACAAAACTTCATAGACACAAAAGACTCATCGCCGCTTCGTAAAAAGTGAATACGGGATGATTCACGTAGGAGGCTTGTCTTACGTTTTGTCTGGAGATTGCAGTGTGATAGTCAACAAAATCCCGGGAGCGAGTGTCCCGTTCCAGCCCCTGTTCCTGGTTCCTAAGAGGCAGCTTTGATTTAAACAAAAATAACCGCAGCGTGTCCTGTGGCAGGTGTTCCATGTGGTAAACACTTATCATTGTACAACTGTAAGATAAGAGTGTGGATCGCTCCAGTGATGCTTCGATATGGATGCAGATATTGAGTTAGTTACAAGATGTAGTGGGGAGATGCAAGCATAGAGGTAAAATATCACTTAGTGCCATTATGGGATTAATGTCCTTTTATTTATGGTTAACTTTTTGTTGCTAAGCTTAACCAGGGCTTAAGTTTCACTTTGCTGTTGATCTTTCGTGTGGCAACGTTAAGCCAATAACAGCCATGCCACACTGCTGGAGACATTCTGACTGAGTAATGATTCTACATCTTAGTCACCCATCTGCCCATCTTCTTCAGTCTTATTAAAATGTACGAGCTTTTCTTTAGTCTGAGGCCGAGACAGATTTTAATCGGGTGACATCTGATCCTCTTTCATATCACTAGAAGCCTCCAGGTTCCACCAGAGTCTTTGTTCCCCCTTTACCACGCAGACCCAGCTACGCCTTGACATCGTGCCCCCCCACTTCCCGTTTCTAGATCTCACTGACGGTGGATGTCTAACGTCTCCTTTTAACGAGGCTGAAATGCAACTGTGCGCTAAACTTGCCAAACTCAATTCCTAAAAAAACACACGCAGAGAGAATTATTTTGAAATCCATTCCACTGTGGTGTTTTTCTGCGCAAACTTGTCCCTGCACGGATCCTCAAACAAAGGCCTGGAAAGAAGAAGAAGAAAGCTTATAACATGGATGAAGGCATGGAGGCTTTCTTTGCCTCCTCTAGTCCCGGCAGGAAACCAGAGATAAAATAAACACTGTCATAAACAAAGTCTTGAAAACAAACCCAGTGACAATGAAGCTGTCTTAATTAGCTCAAAGCATAGCGGAAAAGGACAGTCGTGGGACAATATAAACAAACAGAGACAACGGGAAAAAGAAACTTTCTGCGTTTTTCAGTCTGATAATTGCTGACTTGCCAACTTGCGCTGATTGTGTCTGTGGTTGATTACGACGCGGAATACACACCCTCAGAGGTAATGGAAAATGCTGGTCTGTAGGCCGTGATGCAGTAAGGTAGACTGCACTGTAGGCCGATCTCTGGGCGGAGATTACTGCTTAGTTGGGGGTTGACAGTCCTTGAAGCTTGGTGGTCCTTGGGGAAGGTTGGGTCGCCCCCTGGTCTCTGGGGCCAGTAATCAGGCAAGCAGAGTGTCCATTTCCTGTCGACACCCTACCAGCTTGGCTTGTCATATCTGGAGGTACTTCTCGCAGTTTTCCATCTTCCCTGCTTTGTTAAGTAGTCGAGTTCTGCAGCGCCAATAGTAAAAATACACAGCACCGATACTGGGAGCCAAGTCTAACTCGCGGGCTAGCTTTACCCCACCTCAACACAAACTGTTTGTTGTTGTAGACAAGATCTTGTGCATGTTTGCCTGTTTCCTTCCTGCAGGAAGTATAGTATCCCCAGGGTGAGGTTTGCAGTGAACTAAAATTAATACTTGTTCCATCTGGGGGCGCTACCTGATGATGTCATCCCTGGTGCCAGAACAGGCCTGTTCATTCAAGCAAACTAGATGTTTCTCATGTGATACTCCAAGCTGAAGCATAGCTTTGGAAAGGTAAGTGGACTACAGAACACAGTCAGCAACAGTGAATGGCTCGTTTATTGATTCCAGCTAGCCTTAGAACAAGGTCTGTTGTTTACGTCATTACATCATATTTGGTTAGATTCTCACTAACATGGTAAATACCATCCTGTTTAGCTGTGGAAATGATTCTGACACCAGAGCAAATCAAAAGTACTTTTGCTACAAATCCCCATTAATAATTTCTTTTAAAAACAAGTGGGAAGCTAAAATTTCGTTGTCTGTGTTCATTGTTCCTGGTGAATTGAACGGAAGTTTGGCCAGCTTACTGGCGGAATGGAATAGTTTGTTTAGCTTGAAATAACAACTGCCTCCGGGAAAATACATCAAGCACGGCTTGTGGCTGGCATTTTCACAATCGTGTAAGGACAGGCCGCTGTCTCGTGCGAGAAATCAGACCCGTCGCTATGCTACACAGACTCGGCCATGGGTCAGCACGTACTACAGGCCTTATTGTTGCGCAACTTCAACTATATACCCTTAGGAGTGTTTTGGAAATATTTGTAAACTTTTTGTAAACTGCTGGAATGACCTCATCTTATCTAACTGGTGTGGACGATGGGAAGCTCAAGTCAGGAAAACTTGAGCCAGGACAGTAACCCAGTTTCTGACCTATGACCTCTCCATGTTACCCTAAGCTATGCTTTCTGCTTACCAGATTAGATAGAAAATTGCTTAGCCCCTGACACTGAACCTTCGCAAACAAGGCCTGACTTCGTCTCAAATGTGCAATTTGTGGCGTCAGAGCAGAAGTGGGCATTCAATATGCCTCACAGTCATTTACTGCCCAGATTCTAAGCCTCCCCTTGTACCGATCTGGCTGGATGTCATCACCTTAGAATGTTCCAGAACTACACGGTGAAGTCATTTCAGCTGGATATAAGGGAGGACCGTGGAAGTATGACCATTGTAGATGTTCAGGCATGCAAGACAGAAGCTCCATCATTAAGTTATACGGATGATACTAATGTTCATCTGCTGTCAGACTTACGGAGGGATTACACAGTCACGGGGGAGATTTCATTAGCTTTCACTGGGATGTGAAGACAAGCCACAGAGATTCTCCTACATCTGTGGTTGCTGAGGTATAAGATCTAAACCACTCCTGGCAACATCACTGCGAGGTGGAGATAAGTTCTTTGAAAGCACACGTTTGACTAGGGCACAGGCAATGGTGTTAAGTAACAAAACCAAACATGTTCCAACAGCCAGGGTTTATAGGGGTGCTCCTGAGACATCTAACAGGCTATAATAAAGCCCACTGACTATGACTCATTTGATAAAATTAGTAGATATTTCCAAGCAGCAGCAGGCAATTAGAGGTGAAGCGCTTGTCCGTGCTCCGAGGGTCTAATCCGGGGCTGTTACCTTTCAGTGATACAAAATAAACATACACTTTTGATGCCTCAATAAAAAGAACTTCTCTGTGTTCTGCTGTCCTCCACAACCTCGTATTCAGTGGAGCATCTGTGTCACCCTGCAGCCTCTCCCAGGAAGCATGTGACATGGGCACACGCGGATGGGACGCTCGTCCATCAAAGGGCACACATTCATGGGCAGGGGAACTTAAAGACACTAATTCACCTAAACTGTGTTTTAGGACTTGAAACCAACACCACTTGGAGGGCATGACATAAATTAATGCCTTAATGCCACACAGTCGGTGGCTGAACAAGGTTATAAAATTTAGTTAAACTCATTTTTCGTGGGGAAACTTCCATTCAGCAATCAGTCTTGCATGAATATGATATGAATAAGAGCCAAGGAGCCTTGTATGCTGTGGGCTTTAGACACGTCCAAAAGCACCAGGAAATGACAGGAATATTAACGGAGGAAATAATTTGGAGTTGGCAGCGCAGCCCCAGCTTTTAGAAGTGGTGCCCACCCCTCCCTCGGAGAGGGCTACTCGCTGCTTGGGAATTTCCCAGTTCTGGCCGCACAACCACCCGGGGGGGGGGGGGGGGGGGGTGGAGTGAATGACCTTGTGAACCTCCAAGACTGGGCTGCCGCACCATGTTGTCATCATCGCTGTCTGCACCCCGTCTCTGTTGCCCTCGTGCGACGTCACGTTGTCCGTAGGTCTCTTCGGAGTCACGGACATGTGCGTCCTGTGACCTACTAGCTCTCCTGCGGCAGGCTTGTTAGCAAAATAAAAATAAGAGACAACAAAACTGAACGCTCACAGATGTCAGAGGGCCGGTGCGAGTCCACCGCCATGATGACCTCACTCCCACCCGGGGGCTGAGGCAGAACATCACTTTTTTGAAAGCTTGGACCTTAACGCCAGTGATCTAAGGTAGGATTCTGCCAGGATGGGGTGAAGTCAGACCCCTTTCCAGATGTATGTGCACTCAAACTGAAACGGTGATCAGACACGGTGATCAGAACTGGTATGTGAATCCCCTTTAAATGCAGAAATAGCTAATAATACTGTGATCCAGTTCATATTTTAGGGTTATTACACAATTTTAAAAATTCCCTTTGTCAATCTGCAGTGTAAGTCCAACCCATGTTGAGTCTTGATCTGTAACTTTTTTCCATAATATGTGGAATTGACCCAAGGCATCGGATTTGAGGGTTAGGCTTAGTGTCCTGACACTAATATGAGAAAACTGAACCACTAGGACATAAGGTCATATTGTGGGGGTGGATCTGAGGCTTGTTAGCTGTCCTAGCGGCCCAAGCAAGATTCCGGTGCGCAATAACATCCATAGTCCAGCTACGTGACGCGGCCTGCTCCACAATTCTCCTCAGTAGCTGCATCCCCGCCCCCCCCCCCCCCCCAACCAGTGAAACTCCCTCCCACCCAGTCCACAAAGTCAACCCTTCCCCCACAGGCCAGGACCAGCGGCTGGTCTGTAGTGTGACTGACAGTGGGTGGGCACACTGTCCCAGACTGGGCACACTGTGTTTACAGCCAGGAAGCGGAGACAACAGGGCCAAGGAGGGTACCAGTCTGGGACGACGGGGTTGGGGTGTTGGGAGTAAAAGCCTAATTGAAAAACATGAGTGTCGCACAGAAACATTTCCGTCAGAGGCAGAATCAACACTGAAGGTTTATTTAGGCGCCGTTTGAGTCTGTAACACCAGGTACTCCACCTACTGCGCCATGTTATTTTGGTGTTTCTAGCATTTTCTGGGTATCTCCGATTCAGCTGTCACCCCACGTGTAAGGCTTATCCTGACCGCACATATTCATCTGTATCTACACCCCGTGTGCCTGCGTACAAGCTGCGTGTCTATATAAGGTCAGGCGTAATGCTAAAACAGTCGGGGGAGAATTTATGCTTGGCAGATCTCAACGTTGACCTCCCTCCAAGATGTCAGATTCAGTCTGGATATGTTATATGTAACGCATAAAACTGTTCCTTTAAAAAAAACGAGCGAAGGCTTTGTTAACTGCCGGCCCATTTATGCTTTTCTGACACATTTATTCTTTTCAGCTTCTATTTTTTTAGCCACAAATCTCATCAATCTTCGTTTATGAGGCCCAGAAAATGTGCTGCTGATACCAGACGTGGAGCCCCAGAAACATTCCTTCCTCCTCTGGAGCAGCTTCTCCACTGCCGGGTGACGGACCCTCCAGAACTAGTGTGCTTTATTATCAGAAGGGTCATTGTGCCTTTCCACCTCTGAATCATCCTCAGAACCAGCCACAGAACTGACTTGGGCCTGCAACCTGGAGGAAGAAGAGATCAGAGCCTAAAATCTGTCTATATTCCACAATGATGCTTATTTTTCAGAATGATCTGTTCTATTCTATTCTGTTGGTGATTGTGAACCGCCTACTCACAGGGACATGTTGAGGGACGTCTCAGTTTTTGCTCACGAGTAATGATCTCCGGATCAGATGGTCTTTCTTCTTTGTCCTCAGCCTGGTTTGCATGTTTGCAGTCCCTGAAAATCCTACCTTCATGACCCTGTAGAGCAGGGATGGGCAATTTTATCCAGAAACAGCTGTTGTGTGTGCGGGTTTTTGCTGCAACTCCCTAATTAGATTAATAATTAGAGGGCGGATTGGCTGAAGAGTCCTCACACCTGAGTGTGAACAGTGACGTAAAAGTTATTCCAAAAACCTGCATTCATGCTGGCCATTTGAGGATATGACTGGTTGCGCCTGATGCAGAGCGTACCGAGCACACATCCTGCACGTGACCCCGTGACATTGACCTTGACCGCATGACAGAGACACCTGCTGGTTTGTTCCAATCATCAGTCAGCCTCCCAGACACCTTAGCAAACAGTGACTGTCGGTAGTCCACGTCTGCCCCCACCCCCGCTCCTTCCTGGCAAGCAGAAGCCTGGAGTGGTTTTATAACTCCCAGGATGTGTCCCCAGACACAACTCAGCCTCGGAGGTCATGGATACAAGCCTGGAGACAGCATGTGAATGAATCAGCTCCACTGCCGCGCTTATCCGCCGTTTGCGGACACGCCGGTACGCATTCGGGTGACCGCTGAAGGACCGATCCAGAGCTGAGCTGGACAGCGGGCCCTGACTTTATTACATGACCTAATTAATGACACTAGCAGACATCCAAGCCTAGGACCACGGGAATCGCTAAATGTTTCCTTTAGTATCTATACCAGAACTGCACGATATCTTAACGACGGCAGCAACAGAGGTATCGCTTTCACTCCTGAAGGGCCAATCAAAAAAGCTTTAGGTGGAAGCCCCTGTCTAGACAGGTACTGAGTGACTAAGTCAGCAACCAACTGCAACGTGGGAGATTTCGTAAATCCTAGGAGGAAGTTTATGCATTTATGACTCCTTGGAGCTCCTCCCATCCTCCTCTGCTGCACCTGAGAGGCCGTAAATAAGCGGCCTGACAGCTCCTCCAAGCATGGCTAGAGGTTCGAGCATTGGGAAAGCTCAGATGTCATGGGGGAAAAAAACAATGAATTGGGCTTCATCTACGACAATGATAAATGAGCACGCTAGAAACACGCTGAGTCACAGGCCTCCCGTCTAACGCGAGACCGTCCCGGCCAAATAAGGGAATGCTAAGGAGTGATGTCATGCGGAGGTTCTGCAGGGGAGATCGCTCCAAATTTTCGACAAATGATTATATCCAAACTGTGTGTCCGGTTTGCTTTGAGAACATGTCGTATCAAGAACAGTGACGGGTTCTTGAATCCCAACTGGATGGAGTGAAGCACGGACAACAGGCCGTTAGCCAGAAATGAATTTCATGGGGGGGTCCAACAAATTTCAAAGAAGTTCAAAATCGTTATTTTATTACCTGGCTACGTGCCTAGATGGGAGCAAACAGATTACGAGGTGGGGGGGGGGTTTCAAACCCATAATTTTACTATGTGGCTACATGCCCACGGGACAACAGAATCCACCCTTTTCCCTTTTAGGATTTGTGGACTGAGATGGAGATGTGTGGACACATTCAGGGCTGGTGAGGCAGCTGGTTGCTAAGGAATGACGTCCCATAAGTCTGTGCCCTTCATCAGTAGCCCGTTATGGAGCTGGCAGTACAGAACCTGCACCCAGTCCAGCTACAGTAGTACAGCTCATCTGCTCAAGCGCTTTGATCTCACCACTTTAACATTTCACTGTAAATGTATTCATCTATACACACACACACACACACACACACACAAACACATATGGTTTAGCTATGTTACCAAACTCTCTGCTTACGCATGTGCTTTCTTTTGAAGACTTTACTTTGAAGTTTGGTTTTTCATGGTAGGTGAAATACATATTTTGCCAGTTTATTTTCCAGATGTAATGCTGCTTTATACAAAACATATTTGCCATTCAATGCTATGTGTCAAAAAGAAGATAATTTTATGATATGCTACACGGAATGGCACCACAGCCCTCTGCAGGATAAAAGATTATGGAGGAACATCGGGAATCATCATGGAAATTCAGGATAAAAGGTTATGGGGGATTATCGGCAATTATCATGGAAATTCAGGATAAAAGGTTATGGGGGATTATCAGGAATCATCACGGAATTGCAGGATCATAGGCTACGGGGGACCATCGGCAATTATCATGGAAATTCAGGATAAAAGGTTATGGGGGATTATCAGGAATCATCACGGAATTGCAGGATAATAGGTTACGGGGGACCATTGGGAATCATCGCGGAAATTCAGGATAAAAGGTTAAGGGGGATTATCGGCAATTATCACAGAAATTCAGGATAAAAGGTTATGGGGGATTATCAGGAATCATCACGGAATTGCAGGATAATAGGTTACGGGGAATTATCAGGAATCATCACGGAATTGCAGGATAATAGGTTACGGGGGGTTATCAGGAATCATCACGGAATTGCAGGATAATAGGTAACAGGGGATTATCAAGAATCATCACGGAATTGCAGGATAATAGGTTACGAGGGATTATCAGGAATCATCACAGAATTGCAGGATAATAGGTTATGGGTATTATCAGGAATCATCACGGAATTGCAGGATAATAGGTTACGGGGGATTATCAGGAATCATCACGGAATTGCAGGATAATAGGTTACGGGGGATTATCAGGAATCATCACGGAATTGCAGGATAATAGGTTACGGGGGATCATCGGGAATCATCGTGGAATTGCAAGATAATAGGTTATGGGGGATTATCTGGAATCATCACGGAATTGCAGAATAATAGGTTATTCCCAGGCAGCTTTCGACAGTCTCAAGCTTTTTATGCAAATAGCTTTAAAAGAAACAGAGAATTAAAGTCCATATGTACTTAAATGTTTGTTTTTTGTAGTCCCTTTTTTGCAGATTTTTTCTGATTCTGATTCCGAAGTGCTCAAACTACTGCAGGCCTGTTGGGTGGTGACACATCTTAGCTGTGGTGTGAAACATCCACATATTCTCTTTGTGACCCATGTGAGAAATCCCTGGAGCAAACTGGGCCCAGTCTTTTAGCCAACCCAGTGCTGCGAGATCCTGATTAAAGTTCCCGGGTGTCAGTGCTAAGGCTGAGCACCCATTTGGGCTGTGTGCACATTTTAAACACACCGGTCGCACCCACAGATGCTCCCCACTCATCAGCGAGCTCCCGGGGACTTTGATGTTTCCGCATCGGGCCCCCGGCACCTTCACGCCTCTTTACGACCTGCCGTTGTGGCACGGGGTTCAGTGTGACATCACACAGGAGGTTGTCGGGAGGTGGCAGTTTGGACACAGGGGGCAGACGAGGTCCTGTGAGTCAGGGGGGCGGCACAGTCTCCTTTCCGTAGCAAAAACAAAACACGGCATCGATCAGTGCAGCGCGCCGTCTCGCCGCGGTCAAGGTCCTCTCTGTTCCACGCGGTCCGTGACACTTCAGGGCCAGGAAGGCTTTGGCACGTATTTACCAGCAAATAGGAAATCGTTTAGAGAAAAACCACCTCCAAACCATAATTAGCTCTCTTAGTATTTGTAGCAAACAAAATGTGCTGCTGTGAAACAGTGTCAACAGAGGACTGGACCGGGGCTGTTTGGAGAGCAGGAGAGTCCTGCCAGTGTCACGTGAAGGGCGTCCAAGCTCAACAGCCCCCCCCTTCGAACGAGGAGCAGACGGACTCTCTGCACTCTTCCCGTTAGCCCCTACCTGAGTCATTGTTGCTTTTATAACGTGTAATTTCCCTACCTGTCAGCAGCGACCCCCGCCCTCTTCCCCTTACCTTGCGACGCCCCGTCGTCACGGCAATGCCGGACGGCTGGGGCAGGGCGTTTTTCATGTCTCTGACAGCCTTTGATCAGGGCTGCGGCAACCGGCGCAGAAAGTGAACAGATAATCAGGATAACAAGAAAGGTGGGGTGCACAAGGACCCCTCCAGGCTAGAGGGAAGTGGAACCCAAGAGGGTGAATCGTTGGATAGATTTTTCCCTCAAAGCTCATTCATATCAGAAATGAGAGCAATACGTCTCTCCCCATTCGCTGCCCAGGCGGTGCTGTAGTCAGCCTCTCTGTGTTCAGACTTTCACTTTCTTCCTCCGGTGAAATTTAAAGTTCTTAACATCCTGCCAAGATGTTGCCCCGTTCCCTCCGTCTGCCTGAAACTGTTAAATCCATTCTTCTCCTCACGTCTCCACCACTTATCAGCCTTCTTGATTGCAGCCGGGCTGACGAGCTCTCGGCTCAGGTTAGTACGCCTCCCCAAACACCCAGTCATTACAGATAAGGCAGTCTGCTGTCTCAGATGGCGGTTGATATGGACACAGTCTGTCAGGATCTCCTTATCAGCTCTGCAGGATTCTAGGCTGCCCTGCAGGGGTACAAGCATTCACAGTACTGCATCCTTTTGATGAAGCTATGGATTGTAACGCCCCAAGAAATTTGAACCCCATCTCCTTTGCTTACAAGATAACATCTGGTTTGGGTTTAAACCCCACCCTGAATCGAGCTTTGCTTGGCTGGGTAACTATCATTTAGGCTGGCATGTTGACCAGAGCAAGCAATCACAAGCAATCGCACTCTACAACTGTACTTCTGTACATCTGCTTGTTATCTTTGTAGTGTTAAGTTACTTTATTTTTGGAGGGATATGTGTTTGCTGTCTGGATAAGGTTTTTACTTCACTGACCGCAGTAAAAGTAATTGCAACATTGAACTACAACAGAGGCAAAACTGACTGCAGTGGATAAAAGGTCACCAGGAAAAACTAATCATTCCAGATGATCTCAATCTTTTACTTTTACAATTGCAGTCATAATGTAGTCATTCTGTCCCATGACAACTGCCTCAGCCAAACAATGATAGCCGACCTCTGTCATACATTCAGGACATATGTGGTGCCTGAAAAAACTAAATCAGATCATTTAAATCCTGCTTTAAACGTCTTTGTCGAAAAAATATACTATTGTATTTTAATACTTTCATTTAGGTAGATTGATACTCTGAGGCTTACCAGGGTGTAACCCCAAGTCCATGGTAACCTACCAGTCAAACTAATTCCCCATATTTTAACACTCAATTATATATCGTTATGACTTTTATTATCTGAATGTGTCTTATCACATTTGTGTAATAACCCAGATTTGTTAGATAATACTTTTTAATTAATGAGTAAAGGTATTCGAATTTCATCTCTAACTTACTAAGTCATCGTTACCATTGTAGTTTCTTCAGGTTATTTTAAGAACATCTTGTGCTTCCATCCATTCATCCATTCATCCATCCATCCATCTATCCATCTTCAATCCCATCTTTTATCCTGATCGGGTTTGTGGGGGAATCCTCTACTCGTAAATGGACATCGATCTTTAACATGGGGTGATTGTCAGCCTTCTTAAACTGTAAACGGGTTTGATTATGTTTTGGTTAATAACTGCTGATCCGTGTTTCCCAGAGTGTGACTCATGCTTTGCTGGACACCGGATGTTTCTTGATGGTAGCCCAGCAGGAAAGGTCATGCAGTGGGAACTGGGGAATGTTTAGAACCGGAATGTTCTAAATAAAATCAAAATATATCTAACCCAAAAAGTGAAATCAGTGCGGTGGTTTTGGCTTTTGCTGACACGGTCTCATCACAGCGCTATGGAGGGGGGACATATGGGCACTCTGAAACCCCCCAGCGTCCATTTCTTCTTAAATGGAGTCCCACGCACTGACTCAGCAGTATTTGGGAAGTGTCTCTCTGATTTTTTTTGCCTTTGGGATTTTCAGCGTATGTTTTCCTGTAACCATGGAGACCCCCCCTAACAATTCCTGAAGAGGAATTGGGGCCTTCCCCTTTTGGGCCGGTGTGAATGTCTCACTAGGCGACGTTCACTCTCGGAGACCGGGCCTAAAATGCTCGCCGCGTTCCGCCAGCCAAATGATCCCTCCTTACCTGCTAATCGCAGCAGCCGCTTGTCTGTCCCAAGCATTTTTTGTCTGTATCGCCTGTTACGGCTGATAGCTCCAGCCAGCTGGACGACTCATCTGAGCGGCTGGCTACAAACAGAGGAAGGAAGGGAGGAATACAGTGTATTAGAACAATATAATTCAGTGAACTGGCCCCCGTCTCCTCTACAGGAGATACAGGCTAAGGATGGTTGCTTTGTGGCCGCGGGGGTGTTGTTCTTAGCGTGGTCTTTAATAAGGCCGCACCACAAGGGTGGCACGACCTCGCCTGCTTCCTCGTTAGGCCTCTCTCTGCACTGCCGCCTGCGGTTGGAGCTCCGCGGCTGGCCGAGGTCCCAGCAGACAGATGTGTCCCCTCACAGGGCGGCACACGCAGCTGCCGTCATTCTCGTCGTTTCGCTTCCTCTTTCAGACACCCGGTGACCCCGTTTTGGTGTGTCGCAGAGTTGTCAGTGTGGCTGGTGACACGTCTCCCATCACAGGATTTCATTCCCCTCCCAGTCAGATTATTATGGGGGGGGGGCAAACTAATGCCGCTTTTCCACTGGCACACAGGAACTGAGCCATACCGTGAAGAGAGTCTAGTTGCAGCGCAGTTCCAGCTCGCTTTGGTTTTCCTCTGCAGAAGGTTCGGCTCGGTAAAGGCGTTGCCGGATTTGGAGAGTGACAGGGATGCTTATTTACTCTTCACATGGTGCACATTATGATTTACTTTGTGCTAGTTTCTGTTAGCGCATCTCTAAGAATCATTATGTTATGTCAGCATCAAATGCTAGCAGAATTAGCATTCACTTGCGTAAATTTGCATTGCGAATCCATTACGTTCAGCTGTTCTATGTTACTTTTTCAAGTAGGAGGTTGGAAATTTTCAGGAATGCATCGCGATGTGCAATACTACTAATAATAAATGATATATAGAATATGCCCTTTTTTCCTTCAGATAATCCATACATATTAAAACTGATCACCGGTATCTCCCTGCATTTCAACTGGTCAGATGGTGGTGATGTAACCAGCTCGGTCTGGTCATGCTTTCAGCCCCGCTAATAAGCAGGCCCATGTCAGTGCTGTAGCTGGTCGGGTGCGACTCGCATACTTTACAATGGAAAACCGCCAGTTCACAGTATGGGTCGGGTTCGGCTCGGTTCCTGGTCACAGTGGAAAAGCGCCATAAGCTGAGAACCCTCCTCATTGGCTTTGCTTGTGCCTTATGACCCACCATATGAGATGGACTCCTGTGTTCCCATTGAGCCCCAGAAGACGCCCAGACCCTGGTGCCCAGTCCTGCCCCCCTCTGCACCTCCTCCCAAGAGCTGAAGCCCCATTTGTTTTCCTCCCTTGATCTGTCTGTTTTCATTCCTGGGCACTGTTTTCTCCTCCCTATCTCCACTCCCATTCCAAAACATGGACACCGTTCCCCTTGTCACAAGATTCTGTCTGATTCTCTTCTGCCCAGGGCAAGTCTTAATAAGTAATAACTACTTGTTTTTTGTTTAATAAACTGTCATTTAATTTTTCTGTACATGTTCATTTTCATAATGCAGACTCTTTCATCTGAAGCTACTTAAACTCAATGTATATAAATAAAGTTCATGAAATTCAAATAAGTCAGTCAAACATTCAGTATGTTTATTACAAATTCATACATCAGAAATGCAATTTATGTACATAAATATTCTTTTAAAGAAGTTAAAGAGCTAACTCTTGATCCATCCTGTATATCTGGGTTTAGGTTCAGGGCAAAAGGCAAATTGTTCGCCTCTTTGTCAAGCGGCCAAGGAGTTCTGCTGCTCTGCATGTGGGAGGGAGTTCAGGGGACCATGAAAGAGGCTGTGCAGGTGCTGGAAACTGTGTGTAGGGTTAGTTCTCCCCAGCAGGAAGATGGCACTGTGCCTTGGCATTCCTGTCTTCCATTATCGAGGATTGTTGTGATGTCACAATTATTACAGTATCCATTTCACCATATGGGACATCACCAAGGTATGATTGGGCATGAGGATATGACAGTGAAAGCTAAGCATGAGGAGGCGAAGGGGCAGCATGCAGGGGGCATAAGATGCCCGTCTGACCTGCTCTTGGTTCTGAGGTGTAGTGAAGGGGCTTCTTTAGGGCTGTAACTCAATATTTCCCAGCTCTTCATCTAGATGTTCACAGAAGGACCTCAGGATACCTTTACTGTAGGATGAAAACCGTGGCCACGTCTCAGGGCCTGGACCCTATGACGTACTGGCCTGGGCGACTCACCATGACTGCATGAATGATCCAGGCACTGTGAAAGCTGACAGATATAAGCAGCATGTCAGTGTGCTGCTGCTGTTAAGTACCTGAAGAAAGCAGCATGAAAGGTGATTCCTCTACATTACAGACTGAAAAAATGCCAGCAACTAATACTGAGCAGGGACGTCTCATTAATGGAGCCCACACCGTGGGGTCCCGGGGCCCCGGGGCCTGAGTTTGATCCTCAGGAGACCGTCTGATATACTTTCATAATTACAGTCTGCCAGTGAAGAGTGTTTGGACTTCACTGAAATAGTATGATGAAGAATGAAGAAAAGCTAATGAATGATGTAATGGTATAATTAATGGTATAACAGCATTAATGGTGTAATGGTATAGTTAATGGTATAATAGCATTAATGGTGTAATGATATAATTAATGGTATAACAGCATTAATGGTGTAATGGTATAATTAATGGTAAAACAGCATTACTGGTTTAATTAATGGTATAACAGCATTAATGTTATAATTAATGGTATAACAGCATTAATGGTATAATTGCAGTGTTGACAGTAATTGATGGATTGGGGGCTGCGTTTCACGAAGACGGAGGGTTTGCGCTACCGTGAAAAAGTGACCTGCTTCTCCAAGGTCTATCCAGGCAGCTGTTGGCTTTTTCCTACACATTCGTTGCTTGCGTGGTCTGCTGCAGCCGAGGAGACCAGCACAAACTGCCCTCAGGGACGCAGGAAATACAGCCGGTCTCTAAGGTGAGGTTCTAGTCCATGACATCACACCATTTCCTACGTAGTGGAGTGTGAGGTGCAGGCTTATTGAAGCTGACAGTGAGGAACCTATGGAGCTCACTAAGTGTGAGCTGATGACGGCTGCAGAAGATCCACAATTCCACCTCCCCCAGACAAGATATCATGGTCTGTATGCGTGGGGGTGGGGAGGGGGGCAAAGGGGAACTTAACACTGCTTCAGCTATGTTTATGTGCCACAGTTAGACATTTAGGGGGGGCCATCGAAATCCCCCCAGCAGCAAAACAAAGGTATTTAACATGATCATACTGTGGCTGTATTGCTTGATTTATCTTTTATTTTGATAACTTAATCAACTCCGGCTCAGAATAGCTTGCAAAGAAATCATGTCTCAAAGTCTCAGCATGTGGCAGTGAAGTAAACATAATTTAGATTTTTAAATGTTGTAGGTAGTTTTGCTTTTACTGTGGCAGTTTGATTTCCAGCTCATTCTGGACCTGATTTCAGAGGAAACCTCCTACTGGTTGCTGGGATTTTCCAGAATTGCCTGCTCAACGTGACTATTGGGTAGATTGTTGGGGAGTGAATTGTTATTACACATGCCTTTACTAAGCAGAAATTGGATTGTATGAACCTCACCATCCATCCATCCATCCATCCACCCATCCATCCATGCATTTTCTATAACCACTTTTCCATCACAATGTCTCATTATATAAGCCAGGGTTTGTCTTATAATTTTGCTTCCCTTGTGAAACTCAGCCTTAATAAACCTTAATCAGCCTTAATAAACACTACACTTTGAATTACTTCATTATTGAGAACCATGAGCATATAGTTAGTTAGGTAATTAATCAATTAAGTATATTCACATTAAAAAAAACATAACGTACATTACAATAAATTTTTTAAGCATTACATAAAATAAATCTTTTTTTATCATTTTATCATAATATACCTTGACAGATCCTTCAGGGAGGATTTTGAAATCACACACTTCAGTGCAGACAGTCCACAGGTATCTACTAGGGTAGGTCAATTCAAATCTCTTCTTCATGTGAAAGCAAAACTGAAATCGAGATAAACACAGTGTGAAATTTTCTCACAAAGCTACATAAAAGGATCCCACACTGGTTGGAAAACTCACAGTCCGATAACAGGGACATTAAACAAAAGCACTCGACAAATTACGTAATTTACATCTGGAAGGCATGACAGAAGGAATTTTTACACTACAAACAGTCACTACCAAGACCTTCACAAATAAAATTTTAACAAAACAATTATTCAGCCACGGATATTTCACAGTATTCCAGATCCCTAACTCACCATCATAAACACGCGTGACCCAGGCTAATTAGAGCACCGATGAATTTTAACTGTGTGTCCCTGCATTATGACTCTAGAGTTAAACACAGGAGGTCTGTGCATTTCAGGAGACTCTGTGAGCTGAAGGTTTTCTGTATGACATACTCCACACGTGGAAAACTTTCATGCTGTTGGCGGCCAGTTCCGGGAAAAGGGAATGACTCAATTGTTCACTTTCGGCACAAGGAAACGTTGTCTTTCAGAGATGGTCACTGGTATCCAGCATAGCACTGGTGCTTGCTTATAGGTATCCAAACGTCATGGTCGGCACCACGGTTACTGGCCAGACGCGTGATTCAGCAGATCCTACTTCACACTGGCTTGTGGTTTCTGTGGTTTCACCTGAGCCACAGTTTCTCATCATTGACCTACCGGCAGAAAAATGTCCCAGTTGATTCTGCCCTCACAACGGATGTAAGTTTCCTACAGCTGGTAACACTGGATTATTCACTGATGGGCCGACATTTCGGGAGGAAAGTCCACACTAAGACCACAGCTTCACTGTAGTAAACATGACTCATCGCAATTCCTGTCCTTTTTAAATTTTAAAATGGCAAACTGTGGAATATATCAAAGCTTGTTAACAACTATTTCAGAATTGAGTTACTGCCTACAGCAACGAATAAATGAGAATGTAAAGAATTTTATAGCATTTGTTTGTTTCCCTGCTCCCTCCCCATATCCGTGACTTAAACTCTTATCGGTCTCTGCAAATCAAATCAGGTTACAGAGGGGAAAACGATCCGGTATTAATGTGTCGTTTTCCATTCAAGGCACCCTACAGAGTCGTCATCAAAGGTACATTTTTTCATCCTACACACTCTAGGATTTTGTTCCCCCAAACCCTGGAGGTTGATTTAAACTTCTGTGTAGAATCCACGCTGTTGGTGCAGCATAGATAATACCACAGCCTGATGCACAGAAATGTACCTCTAGGCATCGGGCTATGGTGTAGGGCAGGGCTCCCCAGCTCTGGTCTTGGGGGGCCAGTTTGCAACATAGTTTGCAGATTTCCCTGCTCAAACACAACTACAAAACCTGGCAATTAGCTGAGTTAGATGTGTTTGAGCAGGAAAATCTGCAAACTGTGTTGCAAATTGGCCCCCCAGGACCAAACTTTTGGAATAAGTATAAGTGTGAGGAATGTGACTACCAAAGGCGTGGATACTGTACAGAAGTGAAAATCAGCCTTAAGATGACAAGACGGATTGGGACACAGACTCCTTCAGTTATCTACCCCTGTGTGACCAGCCCCAAACCTCTTCTTTGTTAGAAAAAATGGCATTCAGTTCAACAACTAGTTTACTACCTTAAACACATACACATATCTAATGGCGGATACAAAAAGAATATATTTTGTTCAGTAATACACAGATGGAAAAATTAAGGCTAAGCATTTTTCTTAGGGTCGTAACAGTGGGGCTCTTGCAAGGCCCTGAATGGGTAAGCTATGACCCCAGTTTAAATCTTTCATCTGAGTATATGAGAGAACGGGGCATGCATGCAGACGAGCATGTCCATCAACACGTACCCCAGCCCAGCCTCAGAGAGGGTGTGAGGCTGATCTGCATGAGTCAAACCCTGACTCAAGCTGTGGTAGGAGATGGGACAGATGTGAAGGGAGTCGTCTGAGGGCAGAAAATTACCCCGACACAATTCACACAGAAGGAACACACTCCTCTCATATAACAGTCTAGCTACAAGTACTGAACCTATGGCAAGGAGCCAATTCAGATCTGAGCATTAATTAGATGCCTGAGTAATATCGCCAGCTGGGGCCTGTATGAGACGCATGAGGGCATGTTACCGACTACCAAACGCAGGTCCATGGGCGTCGCCGCCATTAAATCTGAGGGGGACGTGTCCCCCTCACATTTCATAATTATTCATATGGACCCCCCCAAATTTAACATAAAATATTAGTTTTATGCCAATGTGCCCCCCCCCCCACATTCAAAATGCTTCTGACGCCCCTGCACAGGTCGATTCAAAAGTTAACTCCCCTTCAAGGGTGCACAGATCCAGTTCAGCCCAGACGCCCGGCCAGCGTTCCCAAACATTCTGGGGGAGAGTGTATAATATAGGCAAATGCTAAGGGCCCCAACTTCTAAAGGGGCGCCGAACTGGCAGCAAATTTCCCTTTCCCTCAAGCGGGGGGCGCTGCCAGTGATGCTCGCCTAGGGCGCCACACCGGCTAGGACCGGTACTGGCTACAACCACAGGAAAGTATGGCAACAAAATCCGCAGGGGATCTGGGTCGCTGGGGGCAGCTTTCTCCTTCGGCTTTGCCTCGTCAGCTTTTGTGTCGTCATTGTTGTTCTTGGGGTCCTGCGAGAAGAGGGGAAATTAGTAGCTTATCCTGCCATTTGTTGTGACTTGACAGAAAAAATAAATGATACCGTTTCTGTGAAATGTCCGAGTGAGGTGGGATGGACCTCGATGATCCCTAAACAGCCTGCTTTTCTGTAGCTGGCTGTTACCAATTTCCCTGTGTGAAAAGCTACCTGGATTCAATAAGCTTAGTGTTGCTCTCTTTCCTTATATTTCATTGCCAGTTACCAATAACTGTGTCACGGTGTGAAGCTAAACTGGTCTGTCTACAAGTCATTTCCACATGTGCTTCTTCAGATAGTGGATCTAGTGCCGCTCGCTTTCCACATACATAACTATTTCAAAAGCATTATTTATATGGATCATATAATCCAATTCAATTCAACATATTATATAATTTTCCCAAAATACACTTTTCATTATACACATGCACATATTGTTTTTTTTAAAGACTTCATAGAATCATTTAGAAGTGTATTTTGGTACTTTAATAAAATATCATACTAATGAGCAATATACCAGCTGTAATATCAGACTGTAATATCAGATCAGGTTTCTTCTTTGTTTCGAAAAATAGCTTTTTTTTATCTGTTTACACACCATCTCCATAGAAAAAGCAATGACAGCCGTATACTTGTGTTAGTTTTGTTCACATTCAGACTTAACCACTAGCGGTTCCTCAGTAGTTCTGTGCTCCACCCTGGAAGATCATAAGGCGGAGGTTAACATCTGTGGCCGCACATGTGCGATCCGCAATATACTCGCGTTCTGGCCGATCCTTCTCCCTCCAGAAGGCCGCTTATGTGCACGGGAGGGGAAAGCATGCTGCCCGGGCAGTATTATAGCTAAACAGACAAAACTATGTCCACCATAATACGGCTCATGTCCCCTGGGTGTCCCATATGTCCCGTCAATGTAAAGAATCGTGTTTCAAGGACTCCTTTATAATTTCTGCTGCCCAATAACGAGCTATAACTACCTTCAATATCTTAAGCAATTATTCCACACTCCCGGTGTTTTCACACTCAGGGCTAAGAGAGCAGAAGGACACGGTTCTCAAAATACCTGCAAGGTTTTCCTTTCAATTAATGTCCTAAAACGACTTAACAAAACTGGACCTGAATTTAGAAATTTGGTTGCCAAAATAAAAACCAGACATTTAAACAACGTTGATTAATTCGGTTAATGTCTAAACCACATTTTCCGGAGCCGTATTTGTAAGTGGAATATACCTCCCTCGTGTCTGCCCAGGGGTACTCCCCTCCCACCCGGGGCCGATCCGACGATAAAAACGCCGTCTGGGGCCGCGCCGCTTCCACTCGCTACTGGCTCCCTCTAGCAGGACCGCTGGAGTTCACTTCGGGAGAGGGAGGGGAGGCGTTCGGCGGTGTCGGGATCCGTGCATTTTCATTTTTACTCAGGAAACTGAAGGTGCCAGCCTAAGTTATTTTCCTCACTAAGATTTAACAATGAGCGGCAGCCCATTGACGGGGATCCTCGTTGCTCTGTGTGTGAGCAGCGCTGTTCACTGCATGCCGAAGAGCCGGCGGATGGCTCAGGAAAAAGTATATCCCGGCATAGAAGAGGCATCTTCTGTTTCTCAAGGTGAGCTGCCTGAAATACTGTCTAAGTATATTCATTCTTTTTGGAAAAAAAAGTTATAGATATTTGTTAATAGTATATGCATTAAGATCAATATATCATTGACCATTTGTTAATAAGAAACTGCTTATTTTTTTATTCTTCACAACTTTTAGTGTCAATGTTTAAATGAGACGGCATAAAACACTTTTGCATTTCGTACTAATGCTATTAACTTTGCAGTATTTATTTTAAGTCCAAGTCAATAGCGTTGCGGTTACAGATGTGCATGTTAATTGATCATTCACTAGGACTTTATTCACTAAATATCTCCCTCAGACGGCTGTCTCGAAAATGGCCGATATTATAGAGTTAATGAGCAGTGGGACCGACCGCATCTGAGTGGAACGTTGCTCTGCACTTGTCTGGGTTCTGCAGGAATTAAGTGTAAAACTAAACCTGATGGTGAGCTCTCGTCTTCGTCTTGTCTTGATTTATTCAATCTAGACTCTTTTAAGTTCAGTCTAGAACTGCCTTTATACTCATCCATGTTTCCACATTCCTTACTGTGGACGCCTCAGATTCTACTTTGTTTCGTTGTGCAATGCTGATAAAATCATGCGATTGATTTTCATATTATTTGGAGCCGTGCTGTTTCCGTGCGCTTTCTCCATGTCTGTCCTGCCAAGCATCTTCGCTTCAGCAATCCCGAACTGACCAGCGCTGTCCGTCGTTTTCAGCCGAAGAAACATGTTACGATAAAATCAACGCGCGCTCGTACCGGGTGGGAGAGACCTATGAGCGCCCCAAGGACGGTATGATTTGGGACTGCACGTGTATCGGCTCCGGCCGGGGAAAGATCAGCTGTACTATTGCAAGTGAGTGACTGTACACTGCTGCCAGTTCATCGAGTCCGTCGTTGTCAGAATAAGACCACTTACACCGGCCCGTTTCTGTTTTAGACCGCTGTCACGAAGGATCAAATTCTTACAAGATCGGGGACACATGGAGGCGGCTTCACGACATCGGGGGCTACATGCTGGAGTGCGTCTGCCTGGGCAATGGAAAGGGGGAGTGGACCTGCAAACCTCTGGGTATGGATGTATAGCTGACGGGTCGCAAATAGATGGGAATGAAGTATACTGGTGAAAAAAGCCCAAAGTTACTGTCACTGGCATAAATTATGGGAGGATGGGGGTTCTAACTCACGCAATAATAAAAAACAGCTAATACAACCCCTTAGACCGCCTTAAATGGGTGGAGTCCTCAACCTCCTCCCCCCCACAATGCTCTACCCAAAGTTATGCCTCTGGTTATTGTTGTTTTTTGACAGTGTTTCTTTCTTCTTCATTTTTTTTTTACAACTATCCAATTCAGTTGGATACTATCTATTTATTGACCCTAGTCATTCGCCCTGACTGTAATGGTGTTCGCCATCTAAACCTCTTGCAGAAGTTTAGTTCCAAAGTTTTATTTCAATGTCAAATTCCCCATAGTAGTTATTAATTAAGATAACGGGTCACTGTATCTATCCTGTAATGACAAACCTTGTGTAGGTGAAATATAATCCCACCCCAAGCACCCAGGAACCCTTACGGTAGACAGTAACCCTGATTTCTCTGTCCCTATCCACAGCGGAGCGTTGCTATGACAACGCAGCTGGCACATCCTACGTGGTGGGTGAGACCTTTGAGAAGCCCTACCAGGGCTGGATGATGGTGGACTGCACCTGTCTGGGTGAAGGCAGCGGTCGCATCACCTGCACCTCTAGAAGTAAGGAGTATGGATGGATGGATGGATTGATGTGTGGATGGATGGATGGATGGATGTGTGGATGGATGGATGGTATAGATGGATGGATGGATGTGTGGATGGATGGATGTGTGGATGGATGGATGGTATAGATGGATGGATGGATGTGTGGATGGATGGATGGTGTGGATGGATAGATGGATGGATTTGTGGATGGATGGATGGTGTGGATGGATAGATGGATGGATGTGTGGATGGATGGATGGTGTGGATGGATAGATGGATGCATGGATGTGTGGATGGATGGATGGATGAATGGGGTGACTCCTCTCACTGCATACACACCTGCTCAGCCAGTCAGAGCTGGACATTCGGAGGCCAGGGAAGATCCTGCCATCTGCCGCAGTGGAAAAACGTTTATCTGGCTGCTCTGCTTCGGAAAATTGTTTTCTCATATGACTCCCCTCTTCTTTTCCACGTTCCAAAATCATTTTATTCACGTGTTTCACTCGCACAGTGTTTGACTGTAATTGAACTGCAGGAATCTGGCAGTAAATTTCACAGCTTTGATTTTTAAGGCTGCTACCGACTCATTTACACACAGGGGGGGGAGTGAGTTCTTTGCTGTGATTTAGGCATGAGCTGATTTGCTAAATGTGCCACACAGGGGGTGTGGGCTTTGGTGGAATCCAATCGATGTCCACACACGGCTGACCTGATTAAACCACCCCCACCCCCACCCCCTCCCCCACCCCGGCTCTGACCCACCTGTACAGACCGCTGCAATGACCAGGACACGCGTACTTCATATCGCATCGGAGATACCTGGACCAAGAGGGATTCCGGTGGGAACACTGTGCAGTGCCTGTGCACTGGAAACGGCCGGGGCGAGTGGACGTGCGAGAGGCACTCGTCCCTGCAGACCGCCATACTGGGTAAGTGGGACCCCCGGGCAGATGTGGGGGCCAGATGTGCAGCCGCATGAGCGCTAACAATAACATCACTGATAATTACATTATGAGAAACTCAACATACCAGTCTGCTCCATCTGCCCCCCCCCCACCCCCACCGACCCCCATTCTCTTAAATTCAGGCACTGGGACGCGGGTGGTGACCGACCTCCAGGAGGCCGTGTACAGGCCCCTGCCCCTGCCCAAGCCCCCTGTGCCCGGTAGCTGCCTGACGGACGCCGGCATGACCTACTACCTGGGAATGCGCTGGGTCAAGACCCAAGGCAGCAAGCAGATGTTGTGTACCTGCCTGGGGAACGGCGCCAGCTGCGAGGAGTGGGGTTGGTATCTTGGACCTGAAATGGTTCTTGCCATTTCAGGTCCATGAGCTACGAATCCAGACCATGATTTTGTTTCTACCAACCAGCTGAGCATAACAGTCACAGAGTACGCAACTTGTTGGTAGAAACAAAATCTTGGATTTGTAGCTCCTGGACCTGAAATGCCCAACACTTGTTCTTGGATACCTGTAGACCAGGGGTGGCCTGTCACACCTCTGGAGCTTCCAAAGAAACCATTTAGCCTATCAGTATAACTTCCGCTTTTGTGATTTAAAGATCCAATAAAAATTTTCAGTCCAATCAGAGAGTCGTCTGCAGCCCCACGTGAATTTTTCTGCCTGTGTGTTTCCGCCCCGCAGAGGGTCACTCTCAGGTGTACGGGGGCAACTCTGATGGCAAGCCCTGCGTGTTCCCCTTCGTGTTCATGGGCAAGACCTACTACTCCTGCACATCAGACGGGCGGAGTGACGAGCAGCTGTGGTGCAGCACGTCCTCCGACTACGAGACGGGCCACAAGTACTCCTTCTGCTTGGAGAAGAACGGTGAGCAAACGCATGGCCCCTGAAACGCAGCTCACTAGGGGTGACTTTCCCGAAGCCTTCTTAACGTTTTATATTTAAAAATAGAACTTTCGAATGACGTAGCGTAAAGAAGGCTTCGGGAAACTCACCCCAGGTGTCACAGCTGAAGCACGCTGACTTAGTTTTGTGAAAACCGCAAGAACAACAACCTCAAAACCTGTCGGAGCTGGATATTTCAGGTCGGTCCAGAAAGTAAAAATCCAGACCAGGATTTAGCTTCAACCAACCAGTTGAGTACTCTGTGACTGTGACTCTTTATATACAACTGATTGGTTGAAACTAAATCTTGGTCTGGATTTTTACTTTCTGGACCTGAACTATCCATCTCTGGTTAGTGTATAATGTCCTTGTCAGCCTGTCAGGCCGTAGATTGGTGGGTTTCTGTCTTTTTTTCCCCTTACCTTTGTCCTGTGTGCACACCAGCGCCCCCTAATGGACTTTACAAGGTGTTTCTCTGTGCTTCCTGCGATAGGCTGTAATCCGGCGTGATTCTGGTGGAACATACGTGTGTTTTTCGCCTCCAGTGCTGGTGGTAACGAGAGGCGGTAACTCCAACGGCGCCCTATGTCACTTCCCTTTCCTGTACAACGGCCATAACTACACCGACTGCACGTCGGACGGCCGCCAGGACGGCATGAAGTGGTGCGGCACGACCTACAACTACGACGCGGAGAAGCGGTTTGGCTTCTGCCCCATGGCCGGTGAGTTGGGGTCTGGCTGCGCAGATGACCAGTTCCAGCTATATAATAGGACAAATGACATTTTTGTGGTTTGTTAATGCTACATATTAATACACATTAATGATTCATTTGCTGTAAATTGTATGTTGTGTGTAAATGGGGCAAATGCCTATTTCTCTTAAGTACCAAATAATTTTCCTGAAACAGGTGGGACAGATTTTGCCATAATGACCATGTTGTCAGGGGACATTTCCTCAGTGCTCAGTCTAAGCCAAAATACCCATGATTAGGCCACTTTATGCAAGCAATTGGTGCCCAAAAAGAGCAAATGCTGTTTGTCAGCCTTCATTAATGGCAATTCGGCGCGACGTTACAAGCCGTGAGCACAGGAAAGGTGCGATGTCACCATGTTGACAATTGGGGTCCATTTAAGGTGAGGTAGCAAGGGGGGGGGTTGAAAGGATTCTTCCCTGGGGGAGGGAGAGCCGCTGTAGATGGTGCATGTCTTTTAATGGTTGCTGAGCAAATGAAGGTAGGATTTTGTGTTTTTGATGGAAAGTAATTGCTGTTTGGCTGAGGGACACACCGAAAATCAGAGACTGTAGCGACTTAAGGAGCGACCGTGAAAGCAATTAGATGGCTGGCAAAATGAGCGTGGGATTTTACTCTGTATTGTGGCTTGAGGAGGTCATAATGACTGCAGCCCCCAGCTGCCCTGGCCTGGCTCATCCTCAGGAGCCCCCCCCCCCCCCCGGCTGGACCCCCACGTCTGCCTGGCCCTAAGGCAGCCTGGCTGGCCTCCAGCATCCTGGTACCCTGCCACATCACCTTCAACATTCAGTTCTGTGCTCCACTTCAGTCACTTCCCTTCCCGCCACGCTGCCACTCACATTCCCGCAATAAAATTAGACGTTTACACCATCCCAGTCCAAATAAACACCCATTTTATTCTGAAAGTATAAATAGCACATAATTCTCTGGCCTGACATTAGCCATGCACAGCCTTCCGTATCTCCACCGCGGATCTCAGTCGTTGACATCATCAATGGGGCAGTCGGCAGCCTTGTCCTTAAATACTATACCTGTCTCCAGACCAGTGACTCAGAATCTCCCCACCTGGTTTCCGCAGCTCACGAGGAAGTGTGCACCACCAGTGAGGGCGTGATGTACCGCGTGGGAGACCAGTGGGACAAGCGCCACGACGTCCTGGGTCACATGATGCGCTGCACATGCACAGGGAACGGGCGCGGCGAGTGGAACTGCATCGCTCACTCTCAACTCAGAGGTTGGTGGTGGTGGGGGGTGGGGGGGGGGGTGGTTAAACCAATATGGGGGCTAGACAGTTGTAATGTCATCGTGATGTCACTGACGTTTGTTGTCCCCCATGCCAGACCAGTGCATCCTGGATGGGCAGACGTACGAAGTGAATGAGACTTTTAACAAGTTGCACGAGGAGGGCTACGTCATGAACTGCACCTGCTTCGGCTTGGGCCGCGGCCGCTGGAAGTGCGACGCCATTGGTCAGTTTGTCATGTGATTCTGCTCCGTCTGTGTTTTGTAAGGAAGTGCATGGTGCTTGTGAAGCTGGGCTTTTTCGGTGATTCTGTTTGAATTAAACATGAGTTGACCGTTAGACCGGCCGTTCTAACCATACCCCCAAACTCCACCCCCCCAGACCAATGCCAGGAGCCAGAGACTAAGGCATTCTACCAGATTGGGGAGTCTTGGGATAAAGTCATCCGGGGCATCCCATACAAATGCTATTGCTATGGCAACGGCATCGGGGAGCTGAGCTGTGAACCGCAGCAGTCTTACCATGGTAAGTCACGGCTTGACGCACTGGGCTCGGTGACCGCTACCACGTCCGTTTGGTGTTCTGCGTCACACGGCTGGAACTTGGGTTTCCATACAGAACGTCTTGTTCCACAATAAAAAAAAAATGTCTGTCTGGTGGTGGAGCCCCCCCAGGAGGCCTGCCTGCCCTCGCGTGATCTGATTGGCTGCTTCTATAATGATAGGCCTCTCCCTTTCTTCAACTATCTACGGAATCAGAATCCGAAAAGCTTTATTATCCAGAAGGAAATTGTGTGAAGGAGCTTTGCTAACTGCTGTGCTTTGAGGTTTTTTTCCCCATGATGTGTCGCACCCATCCCTGCCCCCCCTCCCCCCCCATCCCCCTGCCCCCCTTAATTAGTTTGTACTGCCTCCTTTTGGTTTATAGGGGTGGGCTGGTGGGACTGTTGGGCTTGGTTTTATCTTTTTCCTTTGGTATAGTTCAATTCCGCCACTGTCCTCCCCATACAAAATCCTAAGTTTGGATGAGTTAACCTTCGAAGGTACTGCGCAAAAACTTACTCCAAACCGAAAGCACTTATTCTACACTAATTCTATTATGTAGTCCTAGATTTTTTAAGTGTCAAGTGGAGAATGTCCACATGCAGCTGCCTGACTGCAGGAAATGACATACAGCTGTTGGCTGGGAGTCTGGTGTGTGTGTGGGGGGGGGGGGGATGTTGGGGGGCTGAATGTTGGAAAGTCATGCCTGACTAAGGGGGATGCAATGCCGTCTGCCATCTGGACGTGAGGCCGGGACTTCTTGGCAGTAATGAACAGAAATTGAGAGCAGATTTTGTGAAGGCTCCGGGAACAGCTCTGCCAGTTGTTGGTGATTTAAGATGCATCCCCCGTGCGCTGAAGAATGCCACGATGAGCAGTCAAACTGACACCGAGTCGTCCTTCTACAAGTCGCTGCAAATTTAATTTGATGACACCTTCTTACCTAATTGATCATAATGTCACCATTTGGTGTAACCCTGTATGCCGGCCCTCCGTTAGATTGGATTAGAAGCCTGCATGACAATGAGGGTGAGAGTGAAGCTTGGTCTCTATGCTGGGGCTGAGTGAGGTGTTGAGGTCTCTCATTTCCTGCTGCAGAAAGCTGCCACTGAGAAAGCTTAGGGGCCGTGATAATGACAACCATGTGGCAAACCATAAGCACACAGGCGTGCAAAATCAGAAGCCTTTATCAAATATTTCTCCTGTTCATGTAGTTTAACACCTGTATTTGAGTAAGGAAGGGCATTGTGTCATTAAGAAGTACTTTGAAAGTAGCTGGTTGTGATCTCAGTGGCAGTTTGCAGTTGTACCGTAGCTTAACCTGCAATAATTCACTTGCATATGTTTTGATGTGTATTCTGTAACAGTCTGTAACAGTCCACTGTTTCACATGGTGGGGGGGGGGGGTTGTCGGGCCTGGAAAGTGGTCTCCCTCTAATGGTGGGTTTTCCTCCCATCCCAGGTGGCAATGCTCCCATCCAGGTGATCATCACAGAGACTGGAAATCAGCCCAATTCCCACCCAGTCCAGTGGAATACGCCCCCCTCTGCCCATGTTGTGAAGTACCACCTGAAGTGGAGGCCGGTCAGTCAGTTTGTGCAGCTGACCTGTCTGTCTTTACACTGATTTGATTATTGATAGTTAATTACCAAATAATGCATGTTTTACTGGTTCAAGTTGAAGGCATGCTTTATTTGATATTGGCTAAATTTTATCCATCTGCCGTAAGACCATTACAGTTTCCGGAAATTGCCGTGAGTTAAAGACTAGTGGAAACAGTTAGTTAATGTCAAGATCCACACGGCCAAATTTTTTGAGAGGGTATGGCTTGATATTTGGACCTGATCAATCAGCCTGAGGCAGAAAAGGTGCTGATGAACTCACAGATGAATAGCAGCACTGATTGCAATGCATTTCTGCTCAGTGAGTGAGCTGCTTATGGAACGATGCTCTGGCTTTGCTTGGGGATCCTTTCAGAAAAACACCCGCATTTCCTGGAAGGAGGTTGTTATTCCTGGCCACCTCAATTCCTACACCATTGCTGGGCTCAAGTCAGGTATCACCTATGAGGGTCAGCTGGTCAGCATCCTTCGCAGTGGCCGCCGTGAAGTTACCCGCTTTGATTTCACCACAACCTCAGGCTCCCGTGAGTGTCTACCCCTACATCACCCTTCTGATGAGCATTCCAACTCCCGCTCCTGTATGGGTTTGAGCTTTTGGGATGAGCAGTGAGAGTGACTGAGGATAGTGTAGCTCTTTGTGCCTTTACTCTCCTCAGCATTGACTCGGCCGGTCTCTTGTCCTTATCCAGTGGAAGCCTGGGAAGGTGAGACCACACCACCGCCGCCTGTGGTGGACATCTCCGAGTCTGTGACTGAGATCACCTCCAGCAGCTTCGTCATCTCGTGGGTGTCTGCCTCGGACATGGTGTCAGGCTTCCGAGTCGAGTACGAGCTCAGTGAGGAAGGAGCGACACCCATGATCTTGGGTAAGTCCAATCTGAAAATGGAAGCACTGGCCCTTACTGAGACACAGCAGTGTCCCCACCCCTATTATCCTACATCTATATACAACATATTTGGGTTTTTCCATTTATTCATTCTCCATGGTTCTTGCACTTAATAAGCATCACGTTGTGTGTACCTTGTCTTCTAGACCTCCCACAGACTGCTACATCTGTCAATATCGGGGAGCTGCTGCCTGGCCGCAAGTACACGGTGAACGTGTACGAGGTGCCGGTCCATGGAGACCCCAAACTCATCCTCACCACGTCCCAAACCACTGGTGAGTCCCTGCATTCAATCTGGAAAATCTTTTGTACCTTAAGGATTTGCTGCCAAAAACCTAGAGTCCAACAATACTTTCAGTCATCAATGATAACACAGACATTTCTTCTGCAGTTCCTGATATGCCAACTAATCATCAGATTGCCGCAATAGATGACACCTCCATCACAGTTGTCTGGTCTAGGCCCCTGGCACCCATCACTGGTGAGCCATACATGACCACTTGCCTGTAGCATGCTGGTGGTTTCCATGGAGATCTTCCTTAGCAATCCTCTGTTTGTGTCTTCAGGATATCGTGTGGTGTACACTCCCTCAATAGAGGGTGGCAGCACTGAACTCATTCTGCCTGACACTGATACCTCAGTGACCATGAGTGACTTGAGACCTGGTGTTACATATAACATCAGCATATACGCTGTAGAAGGGAACCAGGAGAGCAAGCCTCTCTTCTTGCAGATCAGCACTGCCAGCGAACCTCAGACAGGTTAGACCTCCTGATGTCTCTGACAAGCTGCCCTAAAATTCACGCTCACACATCAACTGCCTTTCCTTCAGATTTTTCAGACAAATTTTTATCAGTCCTCTAAAGCTCATATCAAAAATAAAGAGATCTGTCAGTCTCTGCCAGAAGTCAGCTAACCACCTTTTTATAAATTGATAATGGAAACATTTTCCCCACAGTTCCTGATACTCCAACTAACCCCTGGGTTACTGCAGTGGATGAGTCCTCCATTACTGTTGTCTGGACAAAGCCTGTGGCACCCATCACAGGTAAGACTTAGTCGACCACTATGCTCTGAAAAGTCACAGATTTCCATGGAAACCTGCTCACCAAATCCCTGTCATTGTCTGTTTAGGGTATCGTGTGGTGTACACCCCATCAATAGAGGGTGAGCGCTCAGAAGTCACTCTGCCTGACACTGCAACCTCGGTCACCCTTGGGGACTTGAGACCTGGTCTTACATACAACATCAGCATCTACTCTGTAGAGGAGGATGTGGAGAGCAAACCTCTCTTCATACAGATCAACACCGCTGGTGAACCAGAGATAGGTACACCTCAACATTCCTATCATCCACTCTGGAGTGTCCAGTGTCTGATCTCTTAAACCTTGTGTTCAACATCTGCTCACGCAAACCATGAACCTTTTCTCCAAAGTCTTCCCACTCATACCTATAACATAATCCTAAAATTTGTTTCGAAACCGAGGTCTGCCAGCCTCAGTTCCAGAATTTTTTTCTGTGAATTGGTAACAGACACTCTTCCCACAGTTCCTGATACTCCAACTTATCCCGAAGTTACTGCAGTAGATGAGACCTCCATCACAGTTGTCTGGACGAAGCCTGTGGCACCCATCACAGGTAAGACTTAGTCGACCACTATGCTCTGAAAAGCCACTGATTTCCATGGAAACCTGCTCACCAAATCCCTGTCATTGTCTGTTTAGGGTATCGTGTGGTATACACCCCATCAATAGAGGGTGAGAGCTCAGAAGTCACTCTGCCTGACACTGCAACCTCGGTCACCCTTGGGGACTTGAGACCTGGTCTTACATACAACATCAGCATCTACTCTGTAGAGGAGGATGTGGAGAGCAAACCTCTCTTCATACAGATCAACACCGCTGGGGAACCAGAGAGAGGTACACCTCAACATTCCTATCATCCGCCCTGAAGTGTCTAGCATCTGATTTCTTGAACCTTGAACTTTTCTTCCAAAATCTTCTCACTCATACCTATAACATTCTCTTAATATTTATATTTAAAACCAAGTGCCAGACTGAGTTCAAGAAATCTGTACCTATATTTATGACACTTCTCCCTCAGGTCCTGATACTCCTGCCAATCCTGAAATTGTTGCAGTGGATGAGACCTCTATCACAGTCGTCTGGACTAAGCCCCTGTCTCCCATTACAGGTGAAGCATATTTGACCATCCACCCAATGGCAGCTCATTCATTTCCATGGAAACCTCACCAAACTTCTGTCATTGTGTCTGTTTAGGGTACCGTGTGGTGTACACCCCATCAGTAGAGGGTGAGAGCTCAGAAGTCACTCTGCCGGACACTGCAACCTCAGCCACCCTTGGTGACTTGAGACCTGGAGTTACGTACAACATCAGCATCTATGCTGTAGAGGAGGATGTGGAGAGCAAACCTCTTATCTTACAGGTCAACACTGCCGGTGAACCAGAGACAGGTACACCATGACATTCCAGTCATTCACCCTGAAGTGTTCAGCATGTGCTCTCTCAAAACTTGAATCTTCCCTTCAAAGTCTTTCCACTCATATTATAGCATTACCATAAAATTCATGTCAGAACCAAGGTCTCTGCAAGCTTGAGTTCCAGAAATATTTCTGTGAATTGATAACAGAGACACTCTTCCCACAGTTCCTGATACTCCAACTAACCCCGAGGTTACTGCCGTGGATGAGTCCTCCATCACTGTTGTCTGGACTAAGCCTTTGGCACCCATCACAGGTAAGACTTAGTCAACCACTATCCTTTGGCAAGTCACTAATTTCCATGTAAATCTGCTCACCAAATCCCTGTCATTGTCTGTTTAGGGTATCGTGTGGTATACACCCCATCAATAGAGGGTGAGAGCTCAGAAGTCACTCTGCCTGACACTGCAACCTCAGTCACACTTGGTGACTTGAGACCTGGACTTACGTATAACATCAGCATCTACTCTGTAGAGGAGGATGTGGAGAGCAAACCTCTCTTCATACAGATCAACACCGCTGGTGAACCAGAAATAGGTACACCTCAACATTCATATTCACCCCGAAATGTCCAACATCTGCGCTCTCAAACCTTGAACTTTTCCTCCAAAGTCTTCCCAATAATACCTATAACACTCTCCTAAAATTCATGTCAGAACCAGGGTCTCTGCTAGCCTGAGTTCCAGAAATTTTTCTGTGAAATGGTAATGGAGACACTCTTCCCACAGTTCCTGATACTCCTACTAATCCCGAGGTTACTGCAGTGGATGAGTCCTCCATCACAGTTGTCTGGTCTAAGCCTTTGGCACCCATCACAGGTAGGACTTAGTCAATCACTATCCTATAGGAAGTCAGTGATTTCCATGGAAACCTACTCATCAAATCCCTGTCATTGTCTGTTTAGGGTATCGTGTGGTATACACCCCATCAATAGAGGGTGAGAGCTCAGAAGTCACTCTGCCTGACACTGCAACCTCGGTTACCCTTGGTGACTTGAAACCTGGTCATACGTACAACATCAGCATATATGCTGTAGAGGAGGATGTGGAGAGTAAGCCTCTCTTCATACAGATCAACACTGCTGGGGAACCAGAGAGAGGTACACCTCAACATTCCTATTATCTACCCTGAAGAGTACAGCATTTGATCTCTTAAACCTTGAACCATTCTTCCAAAGTCTTTCCATCCATAATACATTCTCCTGTAATTCTTCCTCTTTCGGCTGCTCCCATTGGGGGTCGCCACAGCAAATCATCTGTTTCCATTACTTCCTGTCCTCTGCATCTTCCTCTTCCACACCAACCACTTGCATGTCCTCTCTCATCACATCTATACACCTCCTCTTAAGTCTTACTCTTTTCAGCATCCCTCTCCCAGCATATCCAGGCTAATGTAAGTGTTCTAAGCATCACCCACTTTGATGTCTAAACCAATGCAATCTCACCTCTCAGGCTTTGTCTCTAAACTCTATATTGTCCGAAAATTAATCACATCACAATTAGAAGTATCTGCCAGACTGAGTTCAGGAAATAAGCTTTACTTAAACCAATGCTGATTACTCATCCCCAGGTACTGGTAGTCCAACACATTATGAGATTGAGGAGGTTGAGGAGGTTGATGGGACCACCATTAGGATAACCTGGTCTAAGCCTTTGGAACCCATCACAGGTAATGCATAGTTGACCACTTGCCCCTGGCAAGCCAGTGATTTTCCACGGAGACACTTCTCACCAATTCTGTTTGTTTAGGATATCGTGTGGTGTACACTCCTGGCGGGAGCTCACAGGAGGGAGGGAGAGATATCCTTCTGCCCGAAACTGCTACTTCAGTGACCCTGGATGACTTGATACCTGGTATTACATATAACGTCAGTATCTACACTGTAGAGGAAGATGGGGAGACCAAGCCTCTCTTTGTGCAAGTCAACAGTACCGGCGAACCTAAGACAGGTACAAACTGATGTTTCAGATGAGCTATACTTACATCCACCATCAAACATCCTATTTGTGCCTCTCAAACCCTTAACTTCCCGTTAGCATTTTCCCGCTCAAACTTCCTATAGTTTAATGCATCCAGATTAAGATTTCTGCAAAAGAAAGAGTTTAGGAAACCAGGCAGGAATTTTTTTTTGCTGAAGGTCAACTTCATTAAGTGCTTCAGAAGACATGATTCAGATTTAGCAGTTGACTTGGCTTGCGATAAGGAATTCAGTTTAATACAACCAGTTGGGTTGCACTTTACTCGTTCATATTCAGGCCAGCTTTGTGAGCATGTGACAGCCTTACATACTGTAATGGCATTCCAGCTGACTCGTCATGCACTTGGTCCCCTGCTGCCTGAGAACTCTTTACCGACAGCTTTAGCCTTGAAGCCCTTTTCCAGAGCATGACGGCTTTGTTTTCTATTCAGCTGAAAGAAGGGATTCAGTCTAGTTTTTCATAAGCTTCTGAAAGACCACTGAACTGAAGCAAATGTTTGTGTTTCCTCACGGGCGGGGAGTCTTTATTTCCGTGTTTAAGTGGTATTGGGTAGTAGTACAGACCTGACTTGGGACAATTTGCATGTAATGGATGAAACTATGCTTTAGTCTTTTGATTTAGTCTTACGTAATTGCAGGTCATTGTACTGGATTTGGGGGGGGGGGGGAATAGCCAATCATTGTACTTGCCATTTTTAACTTCTGACCCCCCACCAGCATGTTAGGCTTGACATTTGCCCACTTCCTTCCCCCAGACGTGGTCCCATCCCCGACAGACCTGGAGTTCTATGATGTGACTGACGTGAAAATGGTCATCTGGTGGAGAAGTCCTCTGAGAGAGGTGCCGGACTTCCGTGTGACTGTCAACCCAGTGGGGCGTGACGGTCCCCAATCACAGGAGCTCCAGCTGACTGTGACGCGTAACACATACGTAGAGGTCACCTCCCTCAAGCCTGGCACCCTCTACCGCATTCACGTATACACTGTCAGCAGTGGGGCAGAGAGCAAGCCATTGATTGGAGAACACGCAACAAGTAAGTGACAACCAGGTGAATCATTGGGGGAATCACATCTTTAGCATCTCCTATTGGCTGTTCAGTAGTCAATACTCAGCAACCTCATCTTACGGAATGCTTCTACAGTAGGCTTCTTCCCCAAGGCCTGCTCACATCACATCTAATCGCTCTTTTTTTTCCCCCCTCAGAGTTGGATGCACCGACTAATGTTGGGTACAGAAATGTGACTGAGGGCAGTGGCGTTATTATCTGGGGTGCTCCGCGTGCCACCATCTCAGGCTACCGCCTGTTCCTGAGCGTGGAAGGCAGCAACGTCAAGCAGCTGAAGATTCCCCCACGTCTGTCCCGGTACACCCTGCTGAACCTGCGGCCAGATACCCAGTACACCGTCACACTGCATTCCGAGAAGGACAGTGTGTTAAGTGAGGGTGTCAACGTCACCTTCACCACTGGTGAGTCTACTTAAAAAGCTTATAGCACACACAAGCCTTCTTGAGCTCCATTAAACTAGCCTAAAATTTGAGTTTTGGAGCACACACAGATTAAGGATAGAATAAATAGCTCTCTGAGCAGGTTTATTTCCCACCCTCAGGCCGACCCATGAGAAATGCCCCACGCTTCACTACTGACATCACCAGTTCCTCCATAACTATCTCCTGGAGTCCCGAGCGCAAGGTTGGATACAAGGTAACTCAGCTGCTCCTAACGATTTTCTGTTTTGGTCTTGAACTTTCACACCTAAAACGGCTTATGGAACCCGGGTTGCCTCACTAGCTTCACTAACGTCCCACCTATTGCACACCCCAGCTGACGGTGAGGCCGAGTCTGGGCGGCGAAGCCCCCAGGGATGCGACATCAGACACCGGCACCATCTACGTTTCCGGATTGACCCCCGGCATTGAGTACACCTATAGTATCCAGCCCGTTATCAATGGCCAGGAGCAAGGCACCCCAATCACACGTCGCGTTGTTACACGTAAGTAGCAGCCGTTAAAATCTGGGCCTTTAGTCATCGGTGTAGGTAGGAGAATATTTTTTAAATATTCAATTATGAATTAAAAATAATTGTATGGTTTTATGGCATTTTAAAGTTTGAATACATTTTAAACTATGACCATATGGTTTTGAAGTCCTCTTACAGACATTATTACATTCATGCGACCATAAACATCAATCCCTGACATCAGTCCCTCAGGTCAGTGTCATGGCACTAGACAGACTAACAGCAATTACTTGTCATGTTCTCTCCCCGTCACTCCACCTCACAGCCCTGTCCCCGCCCACTGACCTGACTGTGACACCCAAACGAGACACCGGCGGCCTGAAAGTCCAGTGGACCGACGCCGAGACTCCCGGTAAATATTGACTGTCCACCCCGTCCGCCACCCACACAGTCTCGCCGTGCGACTTGAACATCATCACAGCCGACTTTTCCCATTGGACAATGTGTCTTTGGAGAACAGACTGGAGGGCAGCAAGTGTTTGTTTGGGAACCCGTTGGCTCAGGAGTGTCCAGTTGATCGATTTTATAATACCAGACAGAAATACGTCAAAATGAAACGTGGAAGAGGAATGGTGTAAAGAGTTCACATACATCTGTGAACAAGTGGGGGGGGGGGGGGTCTTAGGTCTGAGTTTAAGTCTTAGTCTCGTATTTTTGTTGGCTAGTTAGTTTGTCTGTTCAGGTGTGTTGGAAATGGGGGGGACAGGGGCTACCCCCCCTTCCCAAAATTAAATAAATAATCTAGAGCATGTTACTTATCTTTCATTATGAATCCATGCGTTTCTACGGCCATTTCACTGCACATGCAGAGCACGAGATTGAAACATATACCTACGACAGCAAAACTCAATTTATAATATGGATCAGTTACTTTTTTTGTCTGTTTAGTTATGAAACTGCACCATAAGCAGCGCTAGTCTTATTTTAAATGATGAAATCTTTATTATTTTTAAAATTAGTTTAAAATCTTTCTTAAATCGCATCCGTTCGCAGTGTGCCAGACTGTTGCGAAGTCACGATACACGTTGCGGTAGAACCTGCCCAGAAGTTCGTCATTTTGCCCTGCATGGAGTATTGTCATGTGACCATCGTTCTTTTCTCCCAGGCATCACAGGCTACCATGTGACCTGCACCCCAACCAGTGACCAGAGGGGTAACTCCCTGGAGGAGTTTGTGAGCCCGGAGAAGAACTCCTGCATTTTGGAGAACCTCACCCCTGGCCTGGAGTACAATGTCAGTGTCTTTACGCTGAAGGACCGCATGAAGAGCGTGCCCGTGTCCACCATAGTCACCCCAGGTAGGACAGCTCTATAGGACTTAAAGCTCCTTCTCTCTTAATCTAATATAGGCAGAGTTCAACATAATTCACCAAAATTTGTACTTCAACAATCTTTAAATGATGCCATATATATACAACCTCTCCCCAGGTTACAGTGGGGTTACATTCTGATAAACCAATCGTAAGGCGAAAATGTATTTTAATACAGTACATCCAATCTAACAACTATCATAGCCTAGCCTAGCCGACCTTAAACATGCTTAGAACACTTACATTATCCTACAATTGGGCAAAATCATTATCACAAAGTCTATTTTATAACAAGGTGTTGAATATCTTGTGTAATTTATTGAATAATCATACGCATCGTAAAGTAGAAATATCGTAACATGGACCATTGTAACCCAGGGGGCGCCTGTAATTGCTCTTCTGACATCTAAAAAGGTTCCCTGATTTTTCCGTCCCACAGCGTGTCAGACCAGCAGTGACCTTGTTCCTCAGCATTAACGTGTGGTTCCCTGATGGGGTCTAGCATAACCGATCCTCATAGGTCCTCTTCCTACCCCGTGCTGTCGCTCTAACCCCCTCTTCCCCACTAGATGTCCCTCAGCTTACTGATCTCAGCTTCGTCGACGTCACCGACACCACGATTGGCCTGAGGTGGACTACGCTGAACCACACCTCCATCATGGGCTACCGCATCACAGTGGTGGCCGCGGGGGAGAGCATCCCTATCTACGAGGACATGGTGGAGCCCACGAGGGGTTATTTCACGGTGCACGGCCTGGAGCCTGGCGTCGACTATGACATCAGTGTCACCACTGTTACCGACGGCGGAGAGAGCGAGCCCATCACGCACACACAGCATACCGGTGAATAGCCACTCTTGGTTTTATGAAGGCTTTGGGGTTTAGATTGGATTTACTAGTACCTGTATATGCAGATCATTATTACTTCAAACACAATCCCAAAGCCATAACAGGATCGTAATCCTCCACTGACGTCAGTATGCATAGACTGTACAAAGTTGTGGGAACGTGTCACCCTGTCGTGTTTTAGATGAGACCCAGACTAAGAGTGATTTCCTCGTTTGGGCATCTGGTGCTGCTTTGGGAACATTTAATTTGTACCAGGTGGCAGGCATTCCGTAATCAATGCCGATTTCTAGCCGTTTTTTTCTTGCTACGTTGCCCCCCACGCCGGTGTGACGTTCACCAGACAGGCCAATTCCTAAATGCCGCCTGCGGCTTCTCTCCTCCAGCTATTCCTGCTCCCGCTGAACTGACATTTGACGAGGTGGGCCCAGACACATTGAAGGTGACCTGGACTATCCCGTCTGTCCCCAAACCGAGAGACATCACCCACTTTGATGTCCGTTACCATCCGAGCAACAACGTCGACGACATCATAGAACGCCGCGTCCGCGGGGACAACAGCATCATTCTGCGGGGTGAGCAGACACGCAGCAACAGGCTACGGTGCTAATGTTGCTATGCAACTATGCCTGTCTTGGGTTTAAGATACCTGCTTCAAAACTGCATTGGCTTACGTGCTAACTTTCATACTCAATACTAACCGGAAGGAGTAAAGTGTAGAAGCTTAGTGTACTCCTGTCCTCCTACAGTCCAAAAACATACTTTAAGTAAAATTGTGTCTCTGAATTACCAATTTGTATGAGTGTGTTTGCCGAGTCCCCGAGTTTCCAGGAAAAGGCTCTAAGCTCACCGGTCTTTCCACCAGTCTTTCCATTACAAATAATGGAAAGGAGATCAATGCAATTCATTAAAGCATTTGCAGTAACACCTTCTATGAATACCATGTTTATAAGAATCTATGAACACATTCATAACACATTATAATACATTGATAAAGCATTATAAACATGGCTATAAAATTTTATAAAAAGGCATAACACATTATAGCCATGTTTATTGTGCGTTATGAAGGCTTTATGAAACTATCATCTATAATTCACTATAGATACCTTCATAAAGCAGTACAGAGCATCCTTTATTCTTAAATCGACCATTGTAATGCATTATGAAGGTAACTATAGTGCATTATAAATGCTAGCTTTAAGCAAAGTGTTACCACATTTTCTTGCTCAAACCTGACCTGACCTGACCTAACTCCTGCTTTTCCAGACCTGCTACCAAACACGGAGTACTTCGTGAGTGTGGTCTACATCTACGAAGAGCGTGAAAGTCTGCCAGTCACGGGAACTCAGAGAACAGGTGAGCCTTAGTTTCTGGGAAATCCGCTCCAGGCATCTGGAGCTGTAATCGCTCACCTCATGGGATAATAGAACCTAAAGCCTCTTGTTCTCCTCTAGCACTGGACTCCCCTACTAGTCTGGACTTCTCAGAGGTGTTCACCAATTCCTTCACCATCCACTGGCTGGCCCCTCGAGCCTTAATCAGCGGCTACCGGATCCGCTATCAGATGGCCAGCGGTGGCCGTGCCAAGGAAGAGCGGCTACCTCCAACTCGGAACCACTTCACCCTGACAGGCCTGGCACCCGAGACGGAGTACATCATTAACATCTACGCCAGGACCGGCCATGTGGAGAGTCTGCCCCTCACCGGTCGCCAGGCAACGAGTACGAGATTCTCAATGTTCGTTAAATAGTGCAGTGTATTCAAGAAGCCATAGTTCTACACAGTTTCCCATTTATATGTCTGGACATCTTATTTTAAAAAAATCTGTTATTTTGCCCCTGCCGCTAGCCTTTAAATGAGAAAGACTCGTTCAGAACCTTTTGTTGTTTCTGGTTCATTTTTTATCGTTGATTTTCTTCTCGCAGTCTCTGATGCCCCGACTGACCTGAAAGTGGTCTCCTCAACTCCCACAAACATTTCTATCAGCTGGGATTCCCCTCCTGCCACTGTCAGGTACTACAGGATCACCTACGGGAAGTCAGGTCGGTATATCTGCGCGCCTTGGTCTGCCATTAGCATTAGCGTCGTCAACGTCGGGGCATGCCGATCACACTTGGCGCTTCGTCCCGCATGCCTCAGGAGGTCACGAGGCGCCAAAGGAGTTCACCATCCCTGGCTCCCAGTCGACGGCCATGATCCAGAACCTGCAACCCGGCACAGCCTACACCATCACGGTTTACGCTGTGACGGGACGAGGGGACAGTCCAGCCTCCAGCATACCCATTCACATCACTCACAAGACTGGTACAGAATTTATTTGGTCATGGGCACCTAGTCATTCTTAACATGGTTATAAGCATTTATATGATGATTTAAACTTTGAAGCCCGTGGAGTGGGTGTAGCTTGCTCTGTCGCTGCCTGGTTGAACCAATTAAATAATGAGTAAAATACAGATTATTTTTCCCATTAAGGTAATTACTGTAAAGCAGTGTTTCGCAACCCGGGCCTCGGGGAACCACAAACAGTCCACATTTTTGCTCCCTCCCAGCTCCCTGCTAGACAGTCCACATTTTTGCTCACTACCAGGAGCTAGGAGGGGGCAAAATCCTGGACTGTCTGAGGGTTCCCAAGGACCAGATTGGGAAACTCTCCCGTCAGGTGACATGATGTGCACGTGTTCCTTTTCCTTAGCTGTGGACGCTCCCTCGGGGATGGAAGTGACAGATGTGAAAGACACCTCCATTACAGTGCGCTGGAACCCCGCCCAAACTCCCGTCACAGGATACCGGGTCACTGGCACCCCCAAGAGTGGCCACGGCCCCTCCTTTTCCGAGGTGGTTGCCCCTGGTAAGAACAGAATTTTCCTTGGTGAATATGGTGGGGGGGTGGCCACAATAATAATGTGAATGATGATGAATTAAAAATAAATGACTAACACTATACTGTTAGTCTAGCTATCACTCCGTGTAGGGGTCAGGGGTGTCCTGATAATCCCCTCTTGTGTTGCAGACCAGACAGAATTCACCTTCTCGGGCCTGATGCCCACTAATGAGTATAAGCTGAGTGTATATGCTCTGGGCCAGAATGGAGAGAGTCCACCATTGGTTGAGACTGCAGTGACAAGTGAGTGAACCCATAGTAACGCAACATGTTGGGCCGTAGGACATGCAAAATCAAAGCTGGGAGAGTCTGGCCCCTGTTTGCTTTCTGACCACCCCCCTATTACCGGACAGCTGTGGACCGGCCCAAAGACCTTGGCTTCTCTGACGTGGAGACCACCTCTATGAGGATCAGCTGGGAAAGCCCAGATGGGGTGGTGACATCATATAGGGTGTTCTACTCCAGTCCAGAGGAGGGTGAGCGAGAGCTGTACCCCGCTCCCCACGGGGAAGACGAGAGCGCTGAGCTACACGGCCTGCGTCCTGGGACAGAATACACCATCAAAGTTATCGCCGTACACGACCAAATGCTGAGCACACCCTTGGTGGGGACACAAGCCACAGGTACGTCCTCAAGGCACATTCATGTTGTGTCCACAGAAGTGGAATTTGTCATGTGCTGTTTTGCTGCAGTTGAGTGTGATCACTTACTTGTTTACAACCCCCCCTCCCCCAATTGTAGCCATCGCTGCCCCCACCCGCCTTGAGTTTTCCCATGTGGGTCCCACCACCTTCACCATCACGTGGGCGGCTCCCAAAGCAGAGCTGTCTGGGTACCGTGCGGTTGTTAACCCCAAGAACAGGAATGGACCACCCAAGGAGTTCAACCTGGCTCCAGATACCACCCACGTCGTGGTACCAGGACTAATGGTAATTCTTCAAGTGTGTCCCTATTATAGATGTGTGTGGCTTGGCGGGCTATGACCCTGTGCCTATCATCAGGAAATTGCTGGTTCATGCCCAGCCCTGGCAAAATAGGCAATATCCCCCTGGCCCTTAACCCCTGGGATCAGTGTGTGTCATGTGTGCCCCATGTAGAGCAAAATGACACAAAGCAAAACAGAAACTTTCCCCACAGCGATTAAAAAAGTATCACTATATAAACTCCTGAAGGGCCTTGATCAAATGATCAAATTTAAACCAAAGATATTATTGTCTCAATACTTTAAATGTACAAGGTGGGGAAAAAAAGACATTTTCCTTTCTAGCACTGATTTCGACATCATCTTGTGAAGGCACTGTTCCTCTGTGGATTTACTCTGTGATCTTCTCCCTGCACCTGCAGGTCAGCACAGTATATGAGGTCCAGGTCTATGCCCTGAAAGACACCGTCACCAGCCGTCCTGTCCGGGGGGAGATCACAACTCTGGACCGTAAGTCTGCGTCATAGGCCCATATCAACATCTGTCTGCAGTTGTATCAACGTTGGCACTGCCAGTAACCCTGTCTATTTAAGGTCATCACCCATAAGCTCATGTGCTGCTCCCTCTTAAATCCTTTCTTTTGTTGGCACAGATATCAGCCCCCCTCGCCGTGTGCGCATCTCAGATGTCAAAGACTCTTCCATCACTCTCACATGGCGCTCAAAGACTGAGACCATCACTGGCTATCTCATCGAAGCCAAGCCCTCCAGTAGTGGCCATCTGCCCCTTCAGTGGAACGTTCCGGCCCAAGAGCGTGCCTACACCATCACCGGTATGCTCTGACTACATGGTCATTCCATGGCCATAATCCCCTGGTCAGTTGACACAGGATCGCTAAGAGTTCTTCCTTTCACACCCCCGATTACTGTCCTTCAGGTCTCCAGCCTGGTACCAACTATGTCATTCAGATCTACACGCTGAACGGTGCTTCTCGCAGTGATCCCTTCACCCTCACTGCAACTACAGGTACAAGCCCCATTGGGTGTGCAGAAATGATGAGATTGCATGACTTATTGTTGCAATCACATTTTCCTTTGATGTATGGTAGCTAGAATTATTCAATGTTTCTCCCAAACTGAAACCCAGTTATAGTGCTTGTAACAATATGTAACAATATGTTCACAGTTAAACCAGTGGTGGAACCTCCTACCGACATCCGTTTCATCTCGCTGACACCCATCAGCATCTCGTTCGCTTGGGAGCCTCCTCGAACCCGCATCACCGGCTACTACATCACCTACCAGGAGTTGGGAGGAACCCCCAAGGAGCTCACTCCTCGTCCGCACGCTGGCATGAGCTATGCTACAGTCAGCGGTGTGTGAGCTCGGGGATTCCCCATGTTAGTGCTGTAACATAGCTGCTCATGTAAAGGGTCTTTCCTATCTCACCATGTGTTTTGCTCTTAGGTTTGAAACCTGGCACTGAATACATCATCAGAATCACTGCCTTGCAAAATGGACAGAGCAGCATCGCCCTGGTGGGCAAGGCCACAACCCGTAAGTGCACTAAATATTCATGTTCCTACACACTGACAAAAACAGTCCGCAAAATCCCCAGTATCACTCCTGGTGTGGTAAGACAAAGGTTTGTATCTTTTCTTTCACTGGAAGAAAAGATTTTTTGCTGGAAAGCGAAGCTTTTAACCAGAATGCTCCAGCAATGGCTTTGCCTTTAGGATGCTTTCTCATGATGCTCTGACTTTTGAATGGTGTTGAGATTCAAAAGAAACCACAGCAAGCCTATGCGGCAGCCAGTTAATGGATCCACCAGTCAGGTAGACCTGTTGGATCCATTGCCCCCACTAGCAGCCACCTAGCTAACACAGGACCCTCTTAACCCGCTTGCTCCTAACCCATCTCTTCGCTAGAACTGGACATGCAGCTTCCAGTGCCTGAACTCCCTGTGCATCGCCTCCCTGGCCCTGGCATCCTCGACGTGCCCGAAGACACTACCGATTTTGAAGACAACCACGTGCAGCTTCTGGGCACCAGTGGACCAGAACTCCCCGGCCAGCACGGCCAGCACATCTACACAGAGTACCAGAGCCTGGGCGGCAACGGGCAGCACCCGCTAGCACACGGCCGCCAGCCACTGGTCTATGTGCCCCAGGCGGGCCCCGACGGGGTTCGCGTACCCGTGGTGCGGCTCGATGAGGACCCCGTGCCAGGCTTTCCCTTGTCGTTTGCAGAGAATGATACAGGGATCCCTCAACAAGCGCTAACACAAACCACCATCTCCTGGAGGCCACTGCAGCACAGCGCTGCCTACGTCGTGTCCTGCTATCCTCGCACCAACCTCGAAGAGAAGATGTTCCAGGTAAGTGTCCTCCTATCCCAAAACCTGCATCCTAGGACAAGCCCTTTCCTTCGTGAGGGATGTGAGCCCCTGGAAAACATTGGGAAATATTGCTCTGAAAGCAGTGCCTGAACATCAGGCCCAATTGTCTTCCAAATGAACTCCACAGTAGAAATTTAGTGAAGTTTTTCAGGTGCATTCTGGAAGCAAATTAGATTTGGTGTTGCCTTCTCTGAGGTTAATAGAACTTGGTATTACTGATACAGCCAGAATATCAGCACTTCCCATGATCTCCCCATGACTGTGTTTAGTTTGGACAGAGTCCAAGCGCACTAACGTCAGTTTGAGTCTGAGGATTAGAAAGGCCCACCTACCACTTGGAAAGAGCCAGAAGTTCAGCAGTGTTGAGTGACCACGTATAGTTCCTTCCACCACAGAGGGGGATGTTTTGTTTGACAACATGAGCAATGCCTTTGTCGGGACTTTCCAAAAACTCCATGGGACACGGGTGAGAGCAAAAGACCATTCTGACGCCTCCTACGCGTCTGTTCCATCAGATGCGTCTCCCGGGGACGGCCACCAGCGCCACGCTCATCGGCCTGACCTCAGGGGCCTCATACAACGTCATTGTGGAGGCCCTTAAGGGATCTCTCAAGCACAAGATCCTTGAGGAGATTATCACAGCAGGCAACTCAGGTAGACACCCATTTCAGAGGAGCTTATCCACGTTGCAGACTCATTTAGAACAACTTACTGATATAAAGAATGATACTACACAGTATGGTCAGACTGTGGGCAAATGTCAGTTTGTTTTAACTTGATCCCTCTACGAAACATGCAGTTCCAGAGGACGTGCCTTCTAGCACCGACGTGTGCTACGACACCTTCACGGCCACCTACCACGATGTGGGCGCGGAGTGGGAGCGCATGTCCGACACCGGCTTCAAGCTGTGGTGCAAGTGTCTGGGTCTGGGCAGCGGCCATTTCAGATGCGACTCGTCCAGTGAGTCACTGCTCTGTCCAGCTCAGCTGCTCTATTATTATATTCATTGTAAAATTCCAGAATAAAAGGTAGTTTTCTGGTTCCATTTGCCTTTTTGGTGCCAAAGCTCCTCTTTGTTTCACCAATAACATTCAGGAGTGAAGCACTGCTTAAAGAATTAATGGTAACACTTTACTTGAGGGGGCACAAATAATATAGTATCATGCTATTACTTATGTATTAATTAACCACAAACTAAGTATTAGTTACATACAGATCTCATGTTAATTCATCATTAGTGAATCGTAATATTTGTGAACTACTGAAGGAACAAGTTATTCATTAATGAATCGTGATGCATCTTTTCTCAAGTAGCTACTATATTTGTTCACGATGTGTTCATGATTTGTACTTCTCTAGTAACTGAGTTATTACTAAGTATTTGTGCCCCATCCAGTAAAGTGCCACCAAATTAATCTTATTTCGGTCACACTACTTGAGGGGACACAAATAATGTATTACTACATGCTTACTTAATGCATTATTTAACCAGTAACTAAGTGTTAGGTACTGATCCCATGCTTGTTCACTTAACCATTAACAACAGTCCATGTATTCCATTCAGGAACATGTTAGTTAACAGTTAATGAATTTGTTAATTAGCTAATATAGTTCCTGCATGGAATACATGAACCGTCATATTTGATTAATGATGAACCAATGCTCAATTAATGGTTAATTAATGCAGTAAGTAAGTGTGTCCCCTCTAGTGAAGTGTTACACTGCAGTAGAGTCCCACTACCTGCTTCACCCGATTGACCTAAATGTGTTTTGCCCCCGCCCCCCGCCCTTCCTCAGAGTGGTGCCATGAAGGTGGTAACAGCTACCGCATTGGTGAAAAGTGGGACCGCCAGGCTGAGGATGGTCACATGATGAGCTGCACCTGCCTGGGTAACGGAAAGGGCGAGTTCAAATGTGAACCACGTAAGTTCTCCTTCGGCGGTCATAGCCGTGTGACAGTACGTGCTTAATGATGCCACTTAATGACTGCTGCTTAACTCTGAATGCTTCACAGACGAGTCCACATGCTACGATGAAGGAAAGGTGTACCGTGTGGGGAACCAGTGGCAGAAAGAGTATCTAGGAGCCATTTGCACTTGCACTTGCCATGGTGGACAGCAGGTAAGGGGTCCTCCATACCACTAGAGGGCAAAGTCATTTTATCAGCATGGGCTTCGGCCTCCACCGGGGCTCCAATTGGTTGATTTTTTTTTTCCTTGATCCCCCCACCCACCAGGGATGGCGCTGCGAGAACTGTAGACGGCCAGGCGGAAACGTGGATGGGATCCTGGTGCAACCGGTGAACTCTGATGCATTCCACCGCTACAGGGAAAATATCCTACGCAAAATGGTAAATTTGCTGCCTGCCAGCCTGGCTTTCTCACTCCCAAACACCCATAACTCCCAATTCGCCTGTTAAGATTGACTCTTAGAGACTCTCCTCTCTTTCACATGCACTAGTATGTTTAATAGATGCTTCTTCGAGCTCAAGTGTCCTACAGTAACTGGGAATAGCAACCAACCTTCAGTATCTGCTCGTGTGTCTAATGGGTTTGCTACCTGCTGTCTCTCATGCAGAACATCCAATGTCCCATTGAGTGCCTCAGACCAGAGCTGCTTGTAGAAACCCAAAATCCTGAGCAGTGAAGGAGTTCATCCCCTCCAGCTGCTCCAGTCACACCAAGGAGACCCACATGAAGGCCTCTGCCTCAGCTGTCGTGCCTCACCCCTCTGAACAGCGACCTGTAGCTGCTTCTCTGCCTCGCCACGCTGTGACCAAAGACTCCCGCAAAGCCGCTCTCCTCCTGCACGTATTTTTGGTTTTGTGATTTGTGCGCGTTTCTCTTTGGTTGGGTGTGTGTGTCTGTGTGTGTGTGTGTGTGTGTTTTCCTGCTATTTGAGTCACTTTATTGGTGGAAAAACATTCCAAGTACCATGTTTTTTTTTTTTGGCAAGCTGTTCCCCATAGGTTACCTGCTAGAACTGGGGTCTGCAATTCTGATCCATGAGTCGTGCCCCAGCATTGACTTCACCATATATGGTCATCTAGTCAAAGCATCAGTCCCCTCCCCCAGAGAGCCAGAACTGTCCATGCAGTGTTTTAAAGTAACTGTAAAGTCTTAATGTCTACCTGTCCAGTATTACTGTCACGTCTCTTTTGTACTTCAAGGCAACACAAATCAAACATTGTTCTAGAAAATGAATTCCGAATGAGTTTTTGGGGTTTTTGCGGTTGCAGATTTGTGCATCAAAATGTTTCTGTCCGGGCCCCTGTTCACCAAAGATGGAAATCTCACCATTTGTGTCACTGAGTAAAACTAAATTGTCAACATTTTTAAGAACTGCCTTTAATAGCTCATTTTATTTATCCCTTTTATTCTAAACATTTGTGATTCTGCAAATTTTGAGGTGTAAACTTTTTATTTTATTTTTATACTATAGTTGCCGAATCTTTACTACTGTGGAGAAAAAAAATCCTTTTTAATAAAGTTTCTCTAAGAATGTTAACGGGAGTTCGTCTGATTGTCACACAGCTCAATGAGCCAGATGATCACGGACAATTTAATAACCGTAAAACATGGATGTTTCTACTTTTTCGTTTCAACTAAAATGCATTGGGCAGGATTCCACAAAACCCTGGATTTTCTCATCTTTGGCTGGGGTCAAATCTTACCTGGAAATTGTTCACGCAATGGGGAAAGAAATAATTAGAGTAAAGTGCCATATAAATTCAAGTTCCCTCTTTTCCAGTTCCTGGTCTTGAAAAAGACTACAATTGCTTATGCATGTGTCTGGCACATACCATTCATGTTTCAAGTATTGGTAATTCTTGTTCATTTTTTTTAATTCGAAGAGGCAGCCAGGGGAAATGTGCACATAACGCAATACTGAGCTCTAGTTACACAAGTCAGACTTTAACTGTGGGGAATATTTCAAACCCCCGTTTCTAGTGGCTGGATATCTGCAAAACCAACCCTGCCACCAGGTTTTGTCCAGCAACAGGAGCAACGAGCCAGCGAAGATGTCATTCGGGTGTCACATGACTTCAGCTCAGCCAATGAAACATGGTCAAAATCTGAGGGGAGCACTTGTAACTGAAGACTTCACACACAAAGGCCATGACTGTATACACACTCAATAAAAATGACTTATGAGCTGTCATGCATATTGTCCAGCAAAAATGTCATTTAGCTATGAAAGGCAGTTGCAACCAAATCTTTGCTCAGAGAATGAAAATCCCCATTGCAGGCTTTTATGAATGAAAAAAGCTACCATTGCCGCACTTCTCTGACTGGTGAACATTATTCTTGTAGCTTTTCCCAGTTAACCCAGTTTACATGAACTCCACAGCACCACTAATTCAGCCAACCGTGGCTGTATCTTGGCTAGAACACGTTATCAGATAACTCATCCAAGACAAGGCAATTCAAATTCAGTGCTCTGGGCTCTGATGCAATCATGCTGGAAAAAGGTGAATCATTTATAATTCTCTAAAGATGTTTAGCTGAAAACAGACCAGTGGAAACAGAGGATCCTTCCTAACACTCTGTTAATAATGCCTGTATTAGGAAATAGCCAACTAGACACTACAGACATTGAACATCCCAAAAGGAAAGCTGACCCCACGTTTCCAGGGGGGGGTATTTACGTTGAGGACACTGAGAAGCAGAAACATATGTTTGGAACTGAGAGTCTAAGATAAAGCATTACTCTCTCACAAGCTTGACGGTCCATTTTACTGGACCAGCACATGCAGAAATAGCCTTATATTACCCAGCATTCCAGTGGGGCATCCCAAACTGGCCCCAACGCCTTATTATTCCAGAAAACACCGTCAAAGCAACCAAGTGGAGGGAAAATGTCAGATATGCTTGCCTTTGACTGGACGGGGTGGTCATTTCCTGGGAAACACAGTGCAGTGTGGGTAACAAAAACAGGGCTGGTCTCATTCTCAGCCCACGAGAGACGTGGGGGCGGCGGCATGCCTTAGTGGACACGGAGTGCTATTATACAGGGGGTCAGAGTTGCGCCACTGACAAGCCCCCCCATGAGTCCTACACACATCTCACAAGGGAAAAGTTCAGATGATTATTTTTGGGAAGCAGAGTCATGATGCAGAAGGGGAAAAAAATTACGACCTCAGCTTACTGGAACATTGACAGTGACCTCTAGTGGCCATTCAATAAAAAATAAAATTACTTTAACATTTTGTGATTACAACAGGTAGAGCCTGGCTTTTCATGATTTTTATCTATCCCTTTGCAGTTTAAAGCTGCTGCAAATATCACGCCACGTCCCACCCCCAGCCACAACACAACTGGGGGAATCCTCTCCTGTTCTCATTAATTTCCGGTGCGGTCTGTTCTAACATAATTTATAATTAATCTTGAAATATTTTTGTATTTTCAGTATCGCAGTATTCTATTTTTCAGAATATTTGTGTACTGTGTACTTATTAAATCTGTTCACACTATATTTACTTTGATTGCACCTATGTACCGTCTTTGCACCTTGAGTGATTGGCACTACATGCAGGTCCTTTTACTAAATGCACCAGAATATCCCTCTGGGATCTATAAGGTCTATCTTAAACTTAACCTTCTGTTTTCATGTGCACCATATTAGCCTAAACTACATTCTTTCTTACACTAATAAGACAAGCACAATAGAGGAGTGTTTGTGAATCCAGGAAATTTATTAATTATTGCTTAGCACAGATTACCGACGCTCTACAGAGGGTCAGAGGTGCTCCTCTAAGGCGGAGGAGAAGATGTGGAACCTTGCTGATCTGGGCGTGTCTTGTTATCCGGTTCTCTGCCAGCACCAGATCTCCTGAAAGGTTTCATAACACACGGCTGAATGCTCCCTGACCTTCAGTCCAGCTCCGCCTCATGCAGACCTGCATGCCTGATGCCAGTCAGCCCTGCTCATTTCTGTATCCTCAGATAACTACGAATGGTAGCTCTGCAACCCAGAGCCCCACAGATTTACAATTGTGCTGACCTGCCAGTGGTGGGTGGCAGCGCGATGGCTCTGGGGCGCGCGGTGAGGATCCACTCGCCGTGATACGCCTCCTTCATCAGGTTCTGCAGTGTGTTCAGCAGCACGTCCTCAGTCAGGTTGCGGAACTCAGGCAGCCTGTGGGGGGCAGCAGACCCTGCTTGTAAACAGGCTTAAACTCCCTTACCCAGAATGCCGTGCTGAGGCTTAGCTCCATCCCCACACCTGCGGATGGTGTCCTGGATCTGCAGGTCCCGATCCTGCTGGGTCTCGGATACAGGGAGATGGGCCTGTGGCTCCATGCTGAAGCCCGGCCCCTGTACGGATCCCCCAGGTCTGACAGGGCCATTGGGAGGAGGGGGCTCGGATGGGGGGGGTGGCCGTGAGTGCTGAAGCTGCATCGTACGCAGCTGGGAGAAGTAGGGGACGGGTTCATTAAAGCTCTCCACCAGGGACTGATGGAACAGAGGGTCTTCCAGCAGGCTCCTATAGATAGATAGATAGATCGATAGATCGATAGATAGATCGATAGATCGATAGATCGATAGATAGATAGATAGATAGATAGATAGATAGATAGATAGATAGAAATGTGGAGTTTATCAATTCAATTAAGTTACACAGTATGCATAGCTTAAGTGTTGGAAGAGTTTAAGATAAAAGACACAGGATGCACAGGTGAAATATCTCAGACAGATAGGTAAGTGTATTAGAATAATCCCCAATATGCAACAGAAGCTGGAATAGTGATACACGCACATAACTGTACTTAATGATACACATGCACACACAGGCCTGGGCTCACACAGGCGTTCTCAGCCTCTGGTTCTGGATCAGCCCGTGAATGAGGGTTACACGAGGTGACAGGCCATACCTGATGATGCAGGTGAGGACGTGCGTGACCACGTCTCTCTCCGAGCTGAGGGGGGAATCTGTCAGGGGGGGGCGGCTCTCGCAGGCCTCGGCGCCGGAGCGCTTGGAGCTGCTGGAGCAGCAATGGCAACGTCAGGCGCGGGAGGGGCGAACCTCTGACTCACCGAGCGAGGGCGCCATTCCGTCGCGGGAGGTGCGTACCTCTGTATGTAGTGTGTGTGGAAGCGACACGGGAAGTTGCGCTGGACGTCGGGCAGGCTGTGTGAACGGGCCGTCACGCCCAGGTGCAGCAGGGCGGCCCGGGGAGGCTCCGGCCTCCTCCACACCCGGGGGGCGTTTCTGAGGGCACGCCGCTCAGCCCGGGGCAGCCTACTCCGGGCGCTGGGAATGGGGGGAAGGGTCTGAGTGAGACAGAGAGGAGGGGGAGGGATATAGGACAGTGGGGTCAGGAGGTGCAGTGTATAAGGAGTGATTTGGGTTTAATGAACATGACTGGAAAAGGCTTCTTTCACATCCTGTTACCTTGTACCTTCTGACTGGGGGGTCTGCATTCTGCACCGCCGTGTCACATCCCTAAAGCCCAGAAAGATTTAAAAGCTGGTTTAAAAGCCACGGCCGCAGAGAGACTGGGACCCTCCAAATCTGTCTGAAGAGATGGGACGTGCGAGTCCCGACCTGAAGAATGGCAGGTGGCTGCACGCCGCTCTCCGTGATGATGAACTCGTCCCGCTGTCGTTCTCCCTCCTGCTCCCACTGCTGCAGCTCCCTTTCATACTGCACCACGGCGCCCTCTGCTGTTACCTGATGATGAGACCCTGCCCTTAATGACATCTACCAAGCTTTAGCATCTGTTTTTCTCAGAACAAATGAACGTGATCAGATGAAATGGACATCGGAAACAGAATTAAAGAAAGTATAAAATAAAATTGATCCAGTTTTTGATTTTCTCCTTATTACAAGAAGGTGTAAAATTTGAGCTGGGACAAAACCTTGATGAATCAGTCTGTGTAAAAGCAAAGACTTTTTTGTGTGTTTCTTCCTGAATAAAGCTGAACATAGTTTAGATGCTGAATTAAAAGACAAAGGAATGTATCAACATGGCCAAATGCAGGGGTATTTTGTCATAGGTAACAGTGGTGTTGTTCGTGTGTATGGTGATGCGGGGGGGGGGGGGGGGTTGGGGGGGCAGAGTGTCTCCTCAGGTCGCACCTGACAGATGAGGTCCAGCGTGTAGATGCAGGGCCCCCCCACGGCCTGTAAGGTAAGCGTACATAGGACGCTCTCCCCCACCGCTAAGGCTCCATCTTCAGGGTGGATCTGCACCTCCTGACAAACACAGGTTCAGTGTGACACACACACACACACACACACACACACACACACATCCCCGCATTGTGTCAAATCCACACACCGAGCAGTGGGCCTGCTGGACCAGGTTCCAGGAGTAAAGGACCGTGTCTGTGCTGGAGACGTTCATCAGGAAGAAGATGCGGGTGGTACGGGAGCAGATGGGGACGTCTCCTAGTGACAGCTGCTTCAGAGACAGGACTGCCAGCTGTGGGCCGCCACATGTCCCAGGGGATCATGGGAAACAGAGTCCACAGACGGTTCGGGGGTGATGTCAGCACAAACCCAGCGCACTGCAGGCTCTGATATTTAAATCTTCCTCACCTGCCCAGGCAGAGGCTCCCTCTGAGGACGGGGCACATCGGCCTGGTCTCCCTGAAGCCACAGCGGGGGCGAGTCCCCCAGGGTCCGAGCATCGAACCCGCAGCCCTGCAACGTGACCAGTGTCGAGTCTCCCTCCAGTATGTGGATGGAGACGTCCACCTGGAATCACACGGAGCAGAAAAACTCCAGTATCTCCATGTGTGTCGAAGTATCTCAGGGGCGGGGATGGGGGGGGGGGGTGCAGACTCACACTGTAAGTCTTGGCCTCCAGGGGAGAGAAAATCCACAGCAGGGATGCTACGAGGCCTGGCTGCACCTCCCCGGAGGGGTTCAGGCACTGCAGGACAGGATGCCCGAAATTGTCCGCCGTAAGCTGCTGAAGGGGCGTGATGTCGACCCGGTAGGTCGCTGGAACGGCGCCCGCATTATACAGATCACAAGTCTGCGGACACACGCCCCGTAAGAAGAAAAAATTTATTAACATACATTGTTGTCTTCAGAGATAATAAGGGGTTGAAAGGGGAGATGGGGCTGGGGGGCAGACCTGCCGGGGAGGGTCGAACTCCCCAATGGCCACGGGTGCAAAGTTGTGCTTGCTGGAGGTGAAGTGAACATAAGGCTGGTCACACGCTACGGTCACGCCGGTGAAGTTCAGCTGTAAACGCAGCCGCATGATAAAAATCAGGCTCAGAAGTCAGCGCTGGAGCAGAGGGAGATGATCCACGTCACAGCGCCTCCCTTACCAGGATCTGCCGGCCGTGGGACACCTTCAGGAGCACCGGGAGGCCGAATCTGCCCATCAAGTCATGCCTTTGGGACAGAATGGACTTGTGTCAGGTAATGTGCTGACGTCGACTTCAGCATCAGCTAGAAGAGGCCAGATTGGAGCCCTGGAGGATTGTGGGTCTTTAAGAACCAGCCCAGTGATTTTCACGCATAATGATGGTCGGAATGCTTGATATTCGCAAACGTGTGGGAGCAGTGCTGTAGGCGATTTACGTCAGGGTGCAGACGTCAATGAGAGAGGGTGTGCAACCTGTAGATCAGCTGCACCGCCCCCTGCTGGCCAGGATGCAGCTTGCCAGCTCGGGGCGCCACTGAGAACAGCTGCTCGGCAGAGCTGGGGTCACTGGTCTCTGCCCAGTATTCCAGCTTCACCTTCTGGTCTTCGGGAAACAGGAAGCACCTGCGTTGGAGTGTTACCATTAAAGAGATGCTGCTGGGGGGAGGAGGGGGAGGGGGGGTTCATACATACCCACCAAACCAGGACCATCAACGTCAGATGGCTGAACGATTAATAAACAAAAGCATATATTTTGTCCCATAACATCTGCTTTTCAGAAATTACTATCCCTCTGTCGCTACTATATAGCAGAGCCTGAACACACACACACACACACACACACACAAACACATTCAGCCACACACAGATTAGTTCTCTATATCTTTGTGGAGACCATCCCTTAATTTCTATTGGCATAACCCTAATCCCAACAATGACAACTTTAACCCCTACCTTGCTCTGACCTCAACCATTAGTAACCAAACAAAATACGTCTTTTGGCATTTTTAGTTTTTTGATTGCTGTCACAGATTTTTATCAATTTTACGAATCTGAATAATGTCCCCACAAGCTAAAAAGTAAGAGGTTTTACGACATTGTTGGGACAGTCGGCAAATAAAGACCCATGCAGAGACACACAGGCACAGATGTGTGCACAGACAGACCAACACATGTATACACACACACACACACACACACCACTCCGCAGTGATGTTCCCCGTGTTCTCCAGCGTCAGCGTCACACTCGAGGGCTCTGATCCCAGGGGGGCCGCACAGAGGTCAAAGTCCAGCATGACCGGGGTGAAGCCGGACAGCCGACGTCGGGGGCTGGGGGGGCAACACACCCACACACACATAGTGTATGATCAGCCACAGGGCGAGCCTGGGGGGGGGGGGGCTGAGACAAAACCATGAGGGGTCACCTGTGCCCCCCCGGGCCGAGGGCGAGCTCCAGTGAGGGATCCTGGCACAGGTACGCGTTGAGGCCGCTCAGGGACAGCATGCTCCACAGCTGCATCCTGCCCAGGCCTTCAGCGGCCCCACACCCCTCAGCGTCCACCACCTCCAGTGTGGGGTACGAGCCGCGGCCCTGCACCCGGCACAAAGCCTGGGGTTCGGACATCACTGAGCCTGCGGAGGAAAACCAGCTATCAGGCAGCCGGGACATAATCAGGGAACCATTTCCGATTTTCATGCCAGCCAGTCAGGGTGTCCTGTGCCCTTAATTCCTCTTCCTATGAAGTCCTTTCTGACTAATGTTCCACATTAAATAAGCTCTGATTGGCTGATGAACACGCAGAGAGGCGGGCCTTCCGGTACCGTGCCAGTTGACGATCTGGTAACGGATGGACCAGCAGTAGCTCGCCCTACGTGTCAGTCTCGCTGTGCAGCGGATCAGCATCCTGCACCGGGCTGCAATCGTGCCTTCCAGGCGCTCTAACTTAAGCGCTAGAGCAGGGGAGGGAAATAGAGATGAACAACCATAATCACCGCAGCTATTTGCTATTTATTTATTTATCACATTGATTATAGCAAAAATACCAGCCCGCAGGAAGGGGGCGATCTCACAATTGAAATATCGAACTGGGGGTGGGCAGAGCAAAAATCAAAGATCTTGGTATCTTCTGTTACCAATCGGGTCATCTGGTGCATCCTGCGGCTGGACTGGGACCATGATGCTTTGCTGCACATCCAGGGAGAAGCGGAGGGCGCACGGACCATGGTTAAGCAAAGGCAGGTCACATGACTGGCAGCCTCCCACCAGTACTTCACCCAAGTCAAGCACAGGGCACTCTGCCTGGGGGAGAAGGTCCAATCTGAGATTATATTGCCGGTATTAATGTTACCATAGTAGAACAGGACACTAGTGATGAAGGAGCACCTGTATAGAGCCCTGTGTTGCAAACCCCATCACCCTGACTGAGAGGCGGGACTTCCTGCATCCAGGGCTTTGGGTTGGCCAGAACATCAGACTGGGCTTCAGAGTATATAAGGACTCAGCCAATGGCGTGAAGGACCACACCTGTGCCTGGGATACAGCCAATCACAGCACGTTAGCGGACGTCTTTGTGGACTTGGCACAAGTGGGTGATGAGACAGCAGAAACATATGAAAGTGGTGGAGAGTCCGGGGCAGTGTAATTCTAATAAAGTAGCAGCCTAATGATTTTTTTATAAAGATGATATTTTAATAGTCTGAAGCGCTATCTGGTTGGATGCCTTCACGGCTGAGCGATCCTACACCCCTCACCAAGCTCTCGTTGGGCTGCAGGACGCCGTCTTCTGGGTCTACAGACAACGAGCTGTCCTCTGAGTCCCGGGCAGACCAATGGAAGCTCAGCGGCACGCGACTCTCATTCCTGATCCGCCAGGAGCGTATGGAGCAGGAGCCGACCGCAGTGGGCTGGAAAAACAGGCCGCCGTCGCTCTCGAGGGACACCTGCGGCCGCTCGGTACTGCTTAACACAGTCAGCACCTGTGCACATGGGAACAGGGGGGGGGGGGAGGGGCAATGTCAGCATGGCGCCACCTAGTGGAGAGAAGGATAAACACGTACAGGTGAACGTTACCTGAGTGTGTTTGGAGGTGCCATTGAACCACAGGGGTAGCGCATGTTCCCGAGGGCGGTCTGCCTCGGGGGTGCTCCTGAGCATGAGGATCTGGTGCGCCCCAGGTGCCACTAGGCCAGTGGTGGGCCTGACAGAGACAGGAAGGCCCTCATCAGGGTCCAGCCTGAAGGTGAGTGGCAAGTCTCCTGCGTTCTGAAGGAGGACCATCTGGTAACACGTCTCAGCCAAGGGAGGGAACACCTGGGAAAGGGGGGGGGGCGTGAGGGATTTGAGGAGAAATGTTTGTAATGGATACGACCAAAATGCATGCGTATGATGACTCACCACTAGAGGACGCTGTAGTATCACACGAGGGGTGAAGTGCTCGCAGCCTGGCTGGAAGGAGTGGCCGCTGACCCTAAGCGTGACGCAGCAGGGAGGACACAGCGTGCGATCATCTGCCTGGTGATGGTTCCTCAGTACCTGGAAGGGAGTCAGGATGGCAGGCTTGAGATCGTCCCACACTGACTGATGGGCATTTCCTGTTAATTTGGGATTTTTCCTCCTCATGCATCATGTAGACCCCCCCTGAGAGACCCCCCTGGGGACACCTTGTAAAAAGCAAAGCACTCCAGCTGGGCCCCGTGCAGAGCGTTGTCCTTTGGGGGTGCGTACACAACCCGAAACGCCGTGCTCTTCAGGGGCGCCAGGTCACGGGAAGCGGGCTCCACACTGAAGGCCCAGTCAGGGGCCGTGGTCCATGCCAGGCTCAGCGTGCCCTTGGTTCGGTTGGTGACGGAGACGGAGAGCGAGCGTGACCCTCTGTGGAACAACAGCTCAGGGGGGTCTACGGTGACCGCAGAACCCACTCCTGAGCTCCCCTGAAGGTACTCCTCTGCTGGCGCCCTCTGGACTTGTGTAGGGTCCAACACAGGAGTCTTTACCTGTAGGTCCTGTGAGGAGATACCTAATCACCATCATTACTACTTATGCTAATTATTGTTATGCTGATTAAGATTTTTTAAGTTTAAAAACCTCAGTTCTAGAGAAACAATCGTCAGGCCTGACCTCTGGCAGCAACAGCGCCCCCTCTTGGTCAAGCTGCAATTTGTTCTCCTCCAGCATGGTGCTCAGTACATCAGGGGGGTAGCAGGTCAATCCACGGGCCAGATGAAGCCAGTAAAGGCGCAGGTGCCTCGGTTTCAAGATGGCCGGTTTCAGCTGCTCTGAGTGGCAGGTGCCAATCAGGTCCAGGAACAGAGGATCCTGCAATAGGAGACCCGCTGCGTCAGGGCTGCACCGTGAGGGCCGCTGGCACCTCCATCGGACTGTCCGCACGTACCCTGTGCAGCACAAGGCAGGCCACCCTCCTGTAGTGGGCGATGGGGAGCCGGGGTCTGAAGCGCACGCGGATGGTGAGGGAGCCGCGGGGGGGCAGGATGCCGCACGGCGGCTCCGGGGCGAAGACACCATGTCCTCCAGGGTCCACATCGAACTGGAAGCGTGCCTCGGCCAAGCCACAGTTGGACAGAGTCACGGTGCGCACCGCCTCCGTGCCCAGCTCCAGGCAGCCAAAGTCCAGCACCGTCACTTCCAGAGTCACCAGGGGGCCTGAGGGATTGTGGGGAAAAAAGAGGGAGTGTTCACAGGGAGAGACATCAAGCCCAGAGGCAGAGGTAAATTTCAGGGGCAACCCTACCGATGGGTCTCTTGGGAGATTTTGCAAAATGGGTGGGTCTCCTTGGATGGATTTCGCTGATGGGGAGGGAGGTTCAAACTCATATTCTAGATTCGACGGCCCACACGCCGTCACCCAGTCAGAGGGTGTTCCTCAGCATTTGTACTTGACCATATTTGTGTTCTCGTCTACCTGTTTTACATCATCTTCCATTGCCAAAGACCAGTTCCAATACTAAGAACAGAAATACTGAGGACTGTAAAAATCCCCGGATGTTGTTCTTGCTCTGCGCCTAATATCAAGGATACATCAATTGCATTCTCACCAAACGAGACCAATCCTATGATTCCTTGTGTCCCAAGTTTGTTCTTGGGATGCAAGTTAGCAAGGCCACAAATACGATCTTCGCGTTCTCTGTATTGAGAAACACCCAGAGATCTACAGTCAGACCAGCTTTATTCTAAACCCACCCAGATCCACTTCACCTCCACCTCCCAACGGTTGTGGTCCTTGGGGCAAGAACCCTGAAGGCCCAAGGGCGTAGATTGGGTATGGAGGGTAGGGACATGTTCCGACCAATACTATGGGAGTACCATGTGTGTTTAGGTGGGGCAGCGGAGAGGTTCAGGGTTGATTTGGCCCCTACCGACGCTGAAACCAAACCTGCACTCTTTGATTGCCTGATCGCTTTAGCAGACCCCAAACCAGAGGTGCCATAACAGCCCCCCCTCAGAGCAACACCCAAAAGCCCCAACATGCTTTAAGAATCTCATCACCAAATAATGCCATAAAACTAGTGTGATTAAAGTCAAACACGATGACTGCTGCAAGTTCAATCCTCACCCACGCAGGTGCCCGTGACTTTGAGGATGGTTTTGCTGACCCCCCCGGAGCAGGTGACAGAGTAGTAGTCCACACTGGTACAATCCACGGTCTGGGGCGAGAAACGCACGGGCACCTTCAGCGAAGCACGGGGCTCCACCCGCCCCTCTCGCACGTCGCACTGGAAGACCTCCTCCAGGAGAGCTGGCCTGTGTAGCATGCTCAGCCTGAAGGGGGCGCTCACCTGCCAGAGAGAGACAGAGATAACAGTCATAAGACCCATACAGACCTACTAACAAGGCCACAGTAAGCCGGGGCCAAAACGTGTGATGTAACAAATCAAATATTCTTCATAAGCTTCCTGTCTTTCTCTTCCAGCTTCTCAACAGATGGATATTTGGAGTGGGAAGAGGGTTCACCTGACATGGATTGAAGATGTCAAAGTACTTCTCCTTGGTTTTGCCCACCGACACACTGCCAAAATCCAGCACGCTCCATTCACCCTCCTTCTGCGGGGTGCAGACTTGGAGGTGAGGGTACTTGGCTGTGGAGACAGAGGGGTACAAAGTGCAAGGTCATACAGCATCGCTGCCCTTAAACAGATTAGACAACACTGTGACGGTGGTGCAGGAACTGCCATAAAAGGACAGAGAAAGTCATGTGACAAACATTCCCATACCTCTACCGTAGGCAGTGTTGGGGAAGTTACTCACAAAAGGAGTCTGTTGCAGACAGAGGTGGAAAGTTCAGGTCCAGAAAGTATAAATCCAGACCATGGTTTTGTTTCAACCAACCAGTTGAGTATAAAATGTCAGTCACTGAGTACTCAACTGGTTGGTTGACACAAAACCTTGGTCTGGATTTGTACTTTCTGAATCTGAACTTTTCACCTCTCTCTGTAATAGATTACTTTTGTGAGTAACTTAACCAACGCTGACCGTAAGCAGTTAGAATTCTTTCCATGCTTGTGCTCACCTGCTTGTTTACATTCCTAGTTAACCAGAAAAACTGTTTTCTCACCCCATTTCTCTTATTCTGGCTGCAAATCTTCCCTTTAGTCTTCTGTGAGCAGTAATAAAATGTGCTCCTCTTTTATGGACCTAAAGGAGGAACCTTTCACCAAAACCCCTCTTTATGGGACTATGATCTAAAAACAGGCTCTAAACATGCTCAGTGGTTGGAAAGCTCATTTCTCGCAATGTCATAGAGCTACGCTACCTGGAATCGACCCTGTAGACCTGTGACATGCTGTAGAGCTAACGCATGCCGGGAGTGGGAGAGCGCCCCCTTGTGCATGCACAGGCACTCACACAGTCCGCGTAGCAGTACAGTGGCGCGGCTCTCCTCCAGGTCGCCATAGACGCAGCGAGCCTCCTCCTGGTACACCAGAGCCTGCTGTGGCCTGAAGTACACTGTCACGCTGCACTCCTCCCCGGGAGCCAACACGTCGTTCATGGGTGAGAGCCGGAACGGAGCCTCAACCTCCCACGTGAAGCTGGTTTGAAGCTTACTGTAGGTCAGAACACTAGTCAGACACACAGAGAGCCCGTGTGCATGCGTGTGTCACACGGGTAATTTCACTTCCGCCACAGATAACCCTAAGTATTCTGTACTTTTATCTACTTTAACTAGTACTGGGTCATGGGGGGTCCTGGAGCCTCTGAGGGTGGGGGGGGGGACACTCACAAGCTGACAGGTAAGGGCTTGCCTGGCATTGCGGATCACGAAGGTGACCCGGGACGTGTCTTGGACGGCGCAAGGGGGCAGCAGCACCGTGTCGGGGACCTCCAGGGCGTGTCTGGGGGGGGCAGCACGCAGGGACACCCGGAAGGTTCCGGCCCTGCTCCGGAACTCAATGCTGTCCGAGTATTCCCGCTGCTCCGCATGGTGTGTGTGTGACAGGCACGAGCAGAAGATCACAGATCTTCCATGACTGGCTGGCAGCCTTCACTTCAACCCGGTTAATGCAGCCCAGCGCCCTCTCAGAGCCATTTATACAGTTTAATATTTTACTACCATTTCAGACTTTTACAATAAACTCATCTACACAGAGTGGCATTGTTTTAATTACTCTTGCCCTGTTATGCATATTGATACACGATTCAGTTTGATGCTCAGCTCTGTTTTAGATTAATATGGTCTTACAACACGGTACTGCTAACGAACACTGAGAAGAGGGTTCTGCTCCACTTTCCTGTTAAGACCATCACCTTCTCTAGAGGACGGAACGTCACGGGAAGTGAGAAGGACGTCCCAGGACTCAGGACGATGGTCTTGGGGAACAGCGTGATGAAGACTCCAGAGATGGGGGGCCTGTGCGAGACGACAGCGGGGGTTAATGTTCGGCGTGTGACCTGCTGTCCACCCCACCGTCCGCAGCGTGCTCTCCAAGGCCGGCCGCACTCGGAGACTCACTTGAAGTGGAGCTTCTGCAGTTTGCTGTGGATGTTCTTCAGCGTCAGGCTCTTGGTGACCTCCCTGCCCGGCTCCCAGCTCTCCCAAATCAGCTGCTTCTGCGTCTCCACTCCCAGGAAGCAGCCGCGGTGGGACACCGCACCCCTGCCGAGCTCCGCCAGCTGCGGCAAGCTAGCACCCTGATGGGTGGACATAATGACAGATGCTGCCAATCACACTGCCACCACTAGGGGGCATAAGCAGCAGAAGCAGTCACATGGCGGACATATTAAGAAATATAAACACAAAAACAAGACTGGCTGGTAACCACACTTTCAGATCCACTTGTGTTAATGGCATGTGGTAGCCTACCAGCTCATGCTTGGTGCAGTCTGCCTTCTGAAAGGTGTCAGATTTCAAAGGGTTTAATGAAATCTCTGCCAACATTTGAGACCTAGGGGAGACAAATATGCAGCACGAACTGGATATTTGCCCTTTTTCCACAACATGTTATTCACCATAGGAACGCCACTGACGTTCCACGCAAGAGGATCCAATCAAGATCGGAACATTTAATGCAAACGCGGATAAAGCTTTGTAAGACGTTATATGTCGTCTGACGTTTGTATGTCGTTTAATGTAAAGCGCTTTGAGACAATGTAATGTTGTGAAAATGCGCCATACAAATACAATCGAATTGAAATTTAGCTGAATTTAAATTATGCCAGGAAATTCTCAGTCCATACGCACATAATTCATTCATTCGTTGATTGATTCATTCATTCGAGCCGCAGTTTTTGAAGCGCGGAGATCTGCAGATAGTGTCGACCAAAAAAAATAAAAATAATTACTCAAAAACTGGATTAATTTATTGGTAAAAAGAGAAACAGTTGCGTGCCTTTTAAGTCTTACCTCTTTTACACCGAAGATTATAAACAGACTAGTTCTGAAAGTAGTTTGAACACAAACTTTCCTTTTCTCCTAGGCTACTATGATATCTACGGCGCCTCTGAAATGTTGATACGCGACGCACCATAGCAACCACGGGCGCTGTACTGGGACAAAACACGCCAATGGGAAAATATTCCCACAAATTTTCCCCAGTCTTAAAATTTCTTAACGTTATCATGTTTTCCCGGACTTTGCACAAGAGGGAACGAAGTTAATACCGACAGCATATTTTGATTTAATTCTAGTTTTTGTTTTTTGACGAAAATAAAATTTGTTTTAATGTAGATTTAGTGGACGAAAATTACATGATATTTACTAATCTAAATGTACTTAAGTTTTATTCTAGAGTTTAAATCTACATTAGATGCAGTGAATTAAACTAACAGGTTTAGACATAGTGTACGTAATACATCATTTTCACTCTTTGAGAATGTCACTTAATTTTCTTGCATATGACGTATCTTCATTCACATTGTAAGAAAAAACACACCATTACATTGAACATGAACAAAGAAAACTATTGCCCTCTCTCAAAAACGTAAACAGTTATTAGACCAGTGAGAACCAACTGGGTTGTGAGTTGTGAACCTTGCCGATGAAATTCGCCTTGCCCATTTTGCCGATGGGCTAATTCCCCCTACAGCACAGAGCGAGGTCGCAGAGCGCATGCTTTCTACTTGTCAGATGAGTGCATGGTTTAGATCGACATGCTCCAGTCATGCCCACGGACAATAAACACTAACTAAATATAGGCTACATCTGACTCTCCAGCAAAACCACAACCCGCCGCCCCTGCTCCGCTCAGGAGCCCAGAATTTCTAGCTACACCCCTGCAAATTTTTGCAATATAGCGTGTATAAAACAATTCTCATTTTGATTCTTTTTGGTGTCGTCACCTGTCCCTTTTCTTAATCTTAACATTTACGTGGAGATTTTAAAAATGCCACTTCGTTATTACTGTACATTTGACTGACACTCAGGGGCGTTGCTAGAGATTTTGGGCCCCATGAAGGCATATCATACTGGGCCGGGTGGGCCCCCCAGTCCAGACCAATCCAGTTATTTTCCAGATTTTTCCTAACTCCCAACCCCCTTACAACGACCCTGCTGACACTCAAACTAATTTACATTTACAAGTGTAAAAACAAAATATCAATGCCCTCATGTTTTATGTGGGTTTTGCAATTTTTTAATTAAAAAACTTTATTCATTTTAATTAATTTTCCATAATGAATTAAGTGATTATTTGTCATTGTTGACACACCACAGCACAACACACAACAATGACATGTGTCCTCTGCCTTTAACCCTTATGTGACATAGCAGGGGGCAGCCAATTCAGCACACAGGGAGCAGTGCTTGGGGGGCCAGTACCTTGCTCTGGGTACCTCAGTAGTGCCTTACTGGTCAGGGATTCAAACCAGCAATCTTTCAATTACAAGTGTGCATCCCTGACCATCAAGCCACCACTGCCCACAAGGAGGATCACTTATTGTTTATTTAATATTACTTTTATTTTAGTGAACTGATCATGATTAGATTTACTATTAAAAATGGCTAATTAACATTAATAAAAACAAGAATAGAGTTTCGAAAAGTTTTGTGGGAAATTTCTTTCTCTGTTTCCATCCCAGGTGAAATAGTTTCTTCCAACAGACATTTTTATAAAATAAAGTCATTGAGGGAACTTACAGAAACATACAAAGCTACTAGAGTTTACACTAACAACACAATGGCTTAAAAACATTCCCATATAAACTTTCATTCCTTTTTGTATTCATATCCTTTTTTGAGTAATACTGCTGATTTGTTTGGAAGCTTATAAGCAGTCTATTGAACCCTGGTATTTTCATGTAAATTAAAAACTAAACCTCAGCAAAGTCTCATGGACAGTGCAGAACTACAGTACCTGAGAGCTGCACGGCTTCTTCTATTTAAAAATACGTATAAAATAAATTAGAGTTAACAATTTAGCTATAAGGCAGGAACCAAAGGGAGAGAAGCACCGGAAAGAGCATCTTCAAAAATGAGTACGGACCACATTTATTCTGTGAGCTGATGGATTGTGGAGGGGAATTTGAGCTTCCAAACATGTTCTGCATCTGTAACAGAGAACCTTATGGGATCCTGACACACAGCATGCATGTTATACATTTGTGATGGATACCAGCTCCATGCGAATGCATGAGCCACACGTGACTTGCCACCAGGTTCTTCCTCTGCTGGCTTTAACTGTAGAGCACTCTGGATCTTTCAAAGATCTCCGCAAAGATCCTGACCTTGACATCCCTTCATGGTCTCCTCTAGGTCATCCTCAGAGCAGGACCTCAGTTTTGAGGCACATTGTAGGTAGTCTGAAGGGTTATGAAAGTCCTTGCCCACAGTGACCACAAAATCCTGCTGCTCATCATTGTCCTCCACTGTGTCGTCCATGTCTTCCTCCAGATCATTTCCATCTACGTCCTCGATCGGTTGAGTGTCCCCTGGATGCTCACACCCTGGTGGACCTTCTAAATGTGTCTGTGAGGATTGACCACCGGACCTCCTGCTGCGTTTCCACTTCATGCGGCGGTTCTGGAACCAGATCTTCACCTGCACACAATCAGCAATGCCAAGAGAACCGGCCCATGAACATAATGACAGATCCAAGCAAATTGCTCCAACAAGAAAAAAGAGGACTGATGGACACTATGAGAAGATATTCCTAATATTCCACAATTATTGTTCATCCTACTGCCTGGATGCCTCCCACAATCTTACCTGCGTCTCAGTCAGCATCAGTGACGTAGCCACCTCAAAACGTTTTGGCCGTGAGAGGTACTTGTTCAGTTTGAATTGGTTTTCCAGCTCCAGAAGTTGCTGACTGGTAAATGCTGTGCGTGGCCTTCTACACTTCCCCAGCAGGGCTGAAGGGGGCGCAGCTGAGAGGGAAAAAAAAAAAAACAATGAATAACACAGTGAAGCAGGTCGGAAAATTCAAAGCACCTCCCCTTTTATAACAGGGCTCCTAGGGATGTTGCAAAGTGGAGGGAACTTAGGACAAATCCAAGGGCCCCTGAGCGACAAGGGCCAAAAAAATTTGGAACATAACAGGATTGGACTGGGTTGTGGGCCCAAAATAACATGCTCTCATGGGGCCCAAAATCTCCAGCAGTGACCCGCATCGTCCACAAGCACCCTCGGTCATTCCTATATGCCACACACTCCAGACTTTAAAATACATTATATTTGAATAGAGTAGTGGTCAATAACTGTAATAATGTTGTCATGATACTTGTCAAGTAGACGTAGTGACAGAAGCTGTTATATTGGTAACATTGTTGAGGAATCAATAGATATCTACATTCAACAGATAATCACTGTTATTTAGGATTTTTAGAGGTTTTCAGAGATTTTACACTTTGGTACCATTATGCAGAAGTGATACACGGCAATAAAACATGCATTCATGCAGCTACACAATGAGCATAGTAGGTTAATTAAATATTCTATACATAGGCCTACATTTATCAGCTGTTGTACTTCCAGTACTGCATGAGATATTAAATATTAGGGCTATCACGGCATGCGGTGTGCGGGGGCCCCGGGGCCCGCGAGGGACGTGGAGAGACTCTTTGGCTGGATACAGGGATACTGCAGTTAAACATTTTAAATATTGAAAATAGAAAAAACAGCTGTGTTTCTCAAGTGTCCATAGAATAATGTATTGTTAAGTATTGTTACATTATTTCATATTTAATTATCTAATAATAACTATTTTCTCACTTTTTCAACTAGGCCTATTTAAACGATTTTCCCTGCAGAACGTGTCAAAAAATATTATGTAAATTTATAATTAATAGAATACTACTAATAATAATATTGAGTAGTAAATACAGTGAATCTGGGATGGATAAAAAAATCATTTACCCTATATTTTTGCATCATTACTATATATATACTTGAGGCGGCTGTGGGTTTTCCCGTTCATTCTCTGATATTCTGAATTCATCATGCTTTCATCATCTCCTGTACTTTCGGTTATCATAGGAACACACAAAAATAGGCTTACGTGTAAAGAACAGTTCAAAAATAATTACCCCAGAATCGTTAAAAGAAACAAGTAATTTCCACGTAATCTCCATCATAATTTGCATGGTAGAAACAAAAAAAAAAGGTTTTCTCAGAATGCCTGATTACGCACGCATGTTAGACTGTCTTGATAAGAGAGCTGAATTTCAGAAAGTAGGCCTATAGAGAACTGTATTGCACTGTGATAATTAGCGATTGTATGTCTAATATGCCTAACTTTCATGTACTAAGCGGTTTTTCTAAATCAACTGAGAACGTTTTTCTAACACAAAATATTAAAAACCAAGTACTCACGCAATCACACAATGTGACAAGGTTTCTGTGAATATTTTTTAACAAGAAACGAAAGATTACTCATAACTTAATCCCTGCAGATTAAGTTATGAGTATTTACGAAGACGTCAGTAACCTAAAAAATTCAGGACCCTAGAACAGGTTTAAATGAACAAAAAGGGAAACTACCATGTTCTAAGAATATTTTTCGTCCCTTAAAGTTTATATACGTATCTTATTGTTTCATATTGTATTAATTTCATATATACAAACTATTTGTTGCACATTGCACGGCCGTCGTACTGTATTTCACAGAAATACGGTGTCACTAGGCTATACGTGTAAATGTTTGGCTGCCAGTCTCCCACATTCCTGAGCCCGTACTTTGTCAAAAACAATAAGGCGCCTATAACCGATTCACTTACATCTGTAGCCTGGAAGACTCGGTACCATAATCCCAGCCCGAATCCACTGCTCGATGGGAAGAGCCGCTGTTTTAGGGCTCTCCGGATGTGGCTGGATAAAGTGAGAGGATCCCAGGTAGTTAAAAGCTTGATGCTGGCATCCCGGGGCCGAGATGGGGTACAGCGGTGCCGGGTACATACCAGGGATTGTACCGTGGGAGAGTGAGGCAAGTTCTGGGTGCGTTAGAAACAGGCCTAATTTAGGTATAATTCCCGGTTGAAATTGAATTCCCTGGGGAGAATGTGAATCCGGTGTTTGACAGGTCGGGGGGCTGTCGGTGAGGCTGCCATGGACCAGACCCGGCGAGGTATACCGTTTCCCCCGGTGAGATTCATCCGCCAACAGGGCATCGATTCGGAAGTTTTTTGACTTATCCATAGAACTTCCGTGGGACGAAAAACACACCGATACAAAACTATCGCTACTCTAGGCAGCTGGCATGCGGCGTGCAGAGTAAATGTGCCCCGTTCAGCCCGAGAAGGCGGCTGTGAGAGACATACGTGCGCTTCTGCCTGATCTCCCTAACAGAGAATCCGTTACAGTGAAACTGCTACCCCCCCAACTCGGACTGCTGTATTAACCGCACTGCTTCAGAGTTCAAGACTGTTCCGTTTCCTGAAAACAGATATCGAAAGTAATATTCATAAATAGCTAATCATTAACTCGGCTTTGCAAGCGCAATGCAGCCCCATTAAGCTGTAGTTTCCCTGATGTTCTACATTTCATTAACTATTGATTTGTACGTTTTCGCTTCTTCTTTCCTCTCAGCAGAGTTCCACCCCTTTCCTAGTCAGGCCGGGACCCCCCAGGTGTCCCCCCGTATCCCACCCCAGCCTCTCACTCCATCCTCCGCTTAGACATCCTTTCTCCCGCGATCGGATTGGCCCACGTCACAGCAGCCTTGATTGCGCAAAAATTAAGCAATTTCTCTTTATTAAGTAATTTCACTTTAGTCCGAAAACACTTTCCTGCGCAACATAAGTATTTTAGATGCTATGTTATCATTATAATTATTATTATTATTATTGTTGCTGTTCTGTGTGTATATATATATATATATATATATATATATATATATATATATATATATATATATACACACACAAATTACTTAAATAGCCTATATATATATACGAATAAAAATTTTGCGTACGAAAGAAGGGAATTCACTATTGGTCCTTAAAAGCTTATTTCTCTCATTATTCATATTTTAACAAGGACAATGTTAAAACAAATACATCTAAATGCAAGATATCAAGCGAAACTGAATTTTAAAGGGTCATTTAATTACCTACATATAGAGAGGTTTTTTTAATCTGAGCTAAAGGTAATATAAATACTTTATATTGCGTGGTTTTAAAGGTTTTTTCGTAAAATAAACTAGTTTGCGCAAAGTAAATGAGATTCATTAACAAAACTGACGCCAAAAGTCCAGAGGCCTATTTTGGGTGATTTTTAAATAAAAAAAAAAACAGCAAAATGCCTGTACGAGTCTGACAAATGAGATATAATATAAATCTAACTGAGGGCGCCGTCGCCTTTATCTCGCTCATTAAATATTATGAGCGTAGACTCTGTGCGTTAAGAGGGAAAATTGCTACAAATGGGCAGGAAGATAATTAGCGGTAGAGACGTTCCCAGTATCCTGTTGCAGGTGGTTCGGCCTCTGTAAAATAACACAATGGGTCAATACTCATCAATTCGACATCCGTCTTTGGCATGTACGCAGTCGCAAACGCAGGACCACCTACACCTAGATTTTCTCGAACAATGTGTGGGGGAACTCTTTGTTTACCGTAGCAAACATTACCTAACAGATAAGTGATGTTTATAGCCCAGGTCAGTGACTAAGGAGCGTGAAGTGAGAATGCTGCAGGAATGCGGACAGGTGTGTGAATATAGGTGGTCTGTCACGGACCGTGCCCAAAGAAAGCAGTCCGTCTGTGCAGAAAACAGGCTGATAGTGTTTCCAAGTTGCACGTGCAATGGAAATCCCTTCTTCGGCATGTGAATAGAAATACAAAACAAAGCATCGTTAATGAACGTATGAAGTTCTTGTGTTAAACGTGCATTACGCAATAAAGTTCAAACGAAATATAAAGTATAAATAAAACTGACATATATGTAAATATACATGTTAAAAATCCTGTTTTACATGCTTTTGTCCGATTTCGACCCAAATAAGACAATGCTTCCACAATAAATTTAACGCTCTTGTTCTTGTAATATCTTTTTTTTTTGTCTATGCAGAAAAACTAATCTTAGAAGCTTAATATAACTAATTATACCATCATCCAGCCATAACTATATAATAGATAGATAGATAGATAGATAGATAGATAGATAGATAGATAGATAGATAGATAGATAGATAGATAGATAGATTAAAATGTGGAGTTTATCAATTCCACATTGTAAACCAAATAGTTAATAATGAAACTTTTTCGGTTTGAAGGCAAGACAAATTCAATTCACTTCATATTCATATAGCGCCTTGCACAACACATTTGATTTCCGTGTAATATGTAAATCAGCCTAATCGTGCCTGTTGATATCCGTGCAACATGTAGTTAGCATATTTTGTGGTTTAGCTCCTCTCAGTCCTGCTCTATCTGAGGAAAAGAACCAAAAAGAATCCGGCTGTGTTGAAATGATAATTATAACAAAAACAATAGGGATCCAGGAGCTGTGCAGCTGGGACCCTAATAACAAGCGACGTAGAAGAGAAGCAAATGGCACATTGCAAATATACCCGCTGTCAGGGACTCGACTAGGCATGAGTGCAGATAGGCTGAGCTTCCAGTGAAGGCCCAGTTACCAGTGTAAGCAGTGCTGGAGCAGGAGCTACACAACGTCTAACAAAGCAAGGACCTAATAAGACTATTCAAGCACCAGAAGTGCAACATAAGATCATTCAGGGAATGTAAAAAGGCAGCAGGGAATAGTAATTTCTCACAGTGTACTTACAATGGTTGGCATACATACAATTACAATAAAGATAAAGCAATAGTATTTAAGATAACGGCTATCACACTCCAATGCAGGTTAGTGCAAAGAAAAGCAGCGAGAAAATTCTCTGAAAAACGTTTTTTTTGGTAGTTGTTTTTTTTTGTTTGGCAGTTCACACACTGATCCCAAACCTTGTGCTTATGAATGATTTGGAGTTACTCATATGTAGGGTATTTATTTAGACTGACCCACACATCCACTGGCCCCCATTTGTTAACCTGAAGCAGGTTAAATAAATCAACCCAGGGCCTCTTTCCGGGAGCAGACAGGCCACTGAAAGGTGGTGTCGGCAATCCTGCACATGGATGTGAACCAACAAACCAGCGGCCACACTCTGCCTCACGCGACTCCAGGCGGTTCTCTCACGGCGCTTTTCCACTGGCGTACAGGAACCGACCCGTACACTAGCCGTACTGGGCAGAGAAACTAGTTACAGCACGGTTCCACTCACTACAAATTGTCATTGTGGAAGGATCGGCTCGGTAAAGGCGGGTTTGGAGAGCGACAGTGACGTAAAACCTAAGAGATGCTTATTTACTGTTCCCATCATAATTTAATGTGTGTTGATTTCCTAATTTTCTACATCTGTGAGAATCGTCATCTTGTGATACCGAAATTAGCAATGGCTTGCATAATTATCCATTATGAATCCATTCTGTTCAGTTGTACTACAGTACTTTTATAAGTAGGAGTTTGGAAATGTTCAAGTTCTGAGTTTTCGGGAATGCATCTGATGTGTGATATACAGTATTCAGAACAGGCCTCAGACTTCAAAGTCAGACACTAATGCTGCCCAGGCCTGCATGACACATTTAAACACACCAAGCCTTTCAAATTGACATTAAATACCCCCCCCCCCAGATATTCATACAGCTTTGAAGTTTGCATTGCTCAGGTTAAATGAGAAATCAAATTGGGATGGCACCTTTACCCAAAGTGACAGCTTGTACCCAAATCACAGGAGTAACAGCACTTAGATGCTTTTCCTGCAGGGTACAGAAGCCCAAAGCGACCCAGCAACCATCCGGTTTCAGGCATGCACTCTCAACCCCAGGGATGGGGACAGTGTTAGGGAAAGACATGCAGGACTGCCTGAAATGCCGCATTCTCCAAGCAGGGAATCACTGTTTCTCATTTATTAATATTTCAACTAAGCCAAGTGCATAGCCACATATTAAAATTACAGGTTTGAACTTGCTTCCAAAGAGACACGGCATTGACCCGAATCGCCCCTCCCACCCCCACCTCAGCCCCGGTCAGCAGCGTGGATGTGCTTCGCCTGTCTGTGTGTAGGTACCCGGCTTCCAGTGCAGTGTAGATGCCCTTTTCCTAGCAAAGCTCTCCGATATCACAAGTTACTGGAAGTAATTTTTCTTCCATTTAGATGAGCGCTGGTGGGGGTGTTGATGGGGGTGGGGGGAGGGCTAGTCGGTAGCTCATTAATCAGGTCAGGAGTGTCTTCGTGACCTGGGTACGGCTTTGATTGGGAAACTGTAAATGGAATTACAGTGTCCTTAATAGCACCCCCTCCCACCACGTGCCTGCACCCCCATGCCTGTTTGTCCTCCCCACCTCAGGCAACAAAAGCACCTTTCAAGTCATCCGCAAACAGCGTGAGGTTTATTCCCATTTAATGGGCTGGCGGCCGTTACTGGCATGTCTTTTACAGTCCAGAACAAGGCGGCCATTGTCTGTGCCACCCTGATAAACGGCCCAACGTGGGTTATGACACTCAACAAGACCTAATTACCCCCCCCCCCCAACCCCCCCACACACACTTTTATCTTCCTATCACCTTCTTCTGTAGATAATCTCATTTCATCTCCCTGCTATAAAAGCCGCGGACAGATCTGTGAATTGCTCTGAAGTTCTTTCCACTTCCCTATAATGGGTCAGGTTGCCAACTTAGGTCAGCTGGCTGGCGTTAGATTTTCAATTCGAGACAAGTCTGCACTCACATGCACACGCATTTACATGTATGTAACAGTTTCATTACCTTGTAAATAGTCTGTAGGGTTCGCAAACTACCCCAACGCTTTTGATGTAGCTGGTTTTAGGTGTATAATCCCCTCCCACTTCACCCTAACTTGCCAGGTCACACACCCCTTGGACTCCTCTTACTGTCCAGTCTCTCCTGTGCCTCACTGTTCATTATTGTCATTTAATTCTATCTGTGCATACAGTATTGTGCAAAAGTCTTAGACAGGTAAAGAAGCTATTTACCTGGAGATTAAGTACATATTTGCTCAGAAAAACACAATTTAACATCCGAATATATGCATGTTAAAAGTAACACAATAAAAATTAAGAGTAATTTCTTCTTTTCTCCAAAAAGTTACTGACATCTAGTTGGATGGCGAGATGAACACGGCTTCAGTGCCCAAACCTCTCCTCAGGGGCACCCCAGCCATTCCATGCATTTTGTTAACTTTCAACACCAACTCAATTAATTAATCTACTTAATTAGTTAAATAACTCAATGAGGTATTGATTAGCCAAACATAATATGCTATTGGTCCCGAATGTGAGAAGGGTGGTCGGGTGATTTTTGGGGAGGTTTTGAAATGGTTAAAACAACACACTTAGACAGACATAATATCATAATTTTATACCAAAATTAAAAGCATTCAAACATTTTCATTGAACGCGTAACACTTTTTTACAGCACTTTATATTGGTTAACATGCAAGGAACTATTGCACACGTGGCAGTAAAGCTTTTGAAATCTTGAACCCTTAAAAACTGTTGCCAGGATATCACCATGTATTGTGACTGTAATGTCTCTATTTAATAAGCAGCACTAAGTATTAATGTTTGCAGAAACATTGTGCTTTATCCATATCCTGCTTGGATTTGCTTCCAAACTGTAGCCTTTTGTTACACTTGGGTTGGACACAACCTGTTGAGCCATTCCAGCTAATTATAAATGTAATGGCACCAGGTAAGAATCAGTAACACAGAGCTATTGTCACGCCCACAGGGGCGGGGTCCGACAGGGGCACCACGGCAGCAACCAATTAACCCAGGTTAAAAGTAGAACAAACGCCGATACTCCTTGCGAAGTATTGAACCGATGTTTCCGTGCCTTACTGAGCGTTTTGCCCGTCTTTCGTTTACCCGCTTCACCCTGCCTTACCTGTCAACCCGGTGTGTGATCCTTGCCTCCTTACCTTCCCTCCATAGACGCGCTCCCGTCCTTGACTCACCTGCCCCGCCTCGTCCTTCATCCTCTGCCTCGTGTTCCCTGTTCCAGAGTCTCTTTGTCGGACGGACTCCCCTGGCTTCGACCCCGGATCAGGTATCAAGACCCCGATTCCAGCGCGGCGCTTCTGCACCTCTGCACCGACTCTCCGAGTGGGAGATCCCACTCGTGTCACCTGCCCTGCCCCGTACCATCCGGGCAGAGGAGCCGGGTTCCCTCCTCTCGGCCGGACTACTCCCCTCCGTGGCTAGTTACCCGCTTCCCTTAATAAACCCTTCTTATCCCTGCAATTCTGGATCTCCGCTTTCCTCCTTGCCAGACCATGACAGCTATGAGTCAGAGAACTATTTATGTCAGTAAAAGTTAAGGGAGTAACGGCAAGAATATAATCAGGACCTTTGAATTATACAATTGAAATAAGATATTTGACTATTTCAGTCTGAAGATATAAAGACTTTGACCCTCACCATAAAAAAATGGCAAGCTTCTGTTTTGCCTAAGACATCAATAAGTGGATGCAGGATCTAGTATAAACATAGAAACATATTTCTATGCTTACACCCAAGCACTTCTTGGCATTATTTAATTCCATAAAAGGAAGTTTATTTTTATTTGCCACCCTGTCTGTGTCAGCTCTGAGTGGCGAGCTATACCCTAATTCACACTTGCTTTGGGTTTGTTCCAAGGCTGCTGGAAGTGGAACTGCGGGTCGCGAGTCCAAAAAAACCCCCACACTGAGTCTCACTCTGTCCCGCTGGCAGGCTGGGGGGCTGGGGGGGGGCAGCCTCAGTTTAGGACACCTTGATGGATGCATCTGCTACATGCACCCAGTACAGGCCTCTCTGCTTGATGTGCTTTGGAGATCGTCCCACCAAGAAGAACCTGCACGATTACTGGGCTGTTTGGTTAGTACTGATGCTAAGGACTGAAATAACAGAAAGACAGGAATGGATATGTTGACTAATTTGGGACTGGTTAAGATTAGAACATATTTCTGTGCAAAATATCATGTGGTCAAGGTGGAGTCTTTAGATTCAGTCAAGCTAAAAGCAGTTTGAATTTGGCTTAGATATTGTAAAATAAATAAATAAATAAATAAATAAATCCATCTATTCATCCATCCACTTTCTGTAACCACTCGTCCTATTTAGGATCACAGGGGGTCTGGAGCCCATCCCAGAGGCTGGGGGCCCAAGGCAGGGAATGACCCAGGATGGGGCATCAGCCCATTCATACATGCACACCTACGGGCAATTTGGTAACTCCAATTAACCTCAGTGTGTTTTTGGACTGTGGGGGGGAACTGGTGTACCCGGAGGAAACCTCACGACAACACGGGGAGAACATGCAAACTCCACACGTAAGGAGACTGGAACCCTGGTGAGACTGTGCCATGAACCACTGCACCACCCTGTTGTCCCCTAAGAAAAGATATAATAGATATTAATAACTGTGTGTATGACATGTAGCAGGCCGTCCCTGGCTGGCTCGGGGGGTCTTGGCTGTCATCTCGTGTTGTGACGGGAACAGTGAAGCCCAGTCCGAAGCATGCTGAGACTAGTGAATAGTTTGATTAGTGAGAGATGCAAGAGTGATGAGTGGGAACAATGGGGGAGGGATTTGAGGTGGTTACACCCATGGGAAGCGGGTGACAGAGGCTAAGGGGTGGGACCTCTCATTTGGACTGATTTCACTGAGGCCGGTCACACGTGACAGGTCATATTTAAACCCAAACATGCACTGAAACCAGCCCCCACTCCACCCGCTTGTTAATTTAATCAACAAAAAGTTTTAGTCCTCCTTAAGACACACAGCACTAAAATTAGCATTTAAATGTGGGTGGTCGGCATGGATTGTGGTTATTTTGGGAAAGAGTCAGGTGACCTGGGTTTTGTACAGAGGGAGCCACGTCAAATAGCCGCCTGGAGCGTGACGGGTCCATGGCAGAACCATGCGAGGTCAATGCACGATCCGTGCACGGAATGTGATCCCCCGCGATGACGCAGTAAACGAAGCCCCGCCCCATAAACGCCCCATGCGCTTTCTAAAAAGATGGTTGCAATGCTGTATAATCCCGCCAGGTGGAGCATTGACTGGCACAGTTAACTGCACCGTATCTTTAATATACAGTACAGTACAGGCAGTTCTTTTATTGCAAACATAGTTTCATAGATAGATGACGTGGTAAAAAAAAAACAACAACAAACTGATTAATAAAACAGATTTGTTAAATCACTCAATACACAACCCATGATGATTATGCTATTTATTATTAAATAATGAATTAATAAAACTACAGTAGTTAGTGAAGTATTTTTCAAGACATGCTTAATGATCCTTAAAGACACGGTAACGTCAGTAATTTATCTACAGTATACCGATCATTGTAGGTACGGAATACAAATGCGGGCTATGTACAGTATTTTACAATACGGTGTATTTTACCTAGTTCCATTTAGTATACTGATAAATACTATTTTGCTGCAAAGTTATGCTCAAAATGTAACTTCTGCTTGGGTTTGTTTTCGTTATATTTTTGATGATGTTTTCGCTGATGTTTTTTTTTTACTTAAAGTCAAAAATTGGCATTACAAAGGTAATTAATCTGTCTCTTCTGCCACATCTATTCACAGTTGTGATAAGTGATTAATGCCTCATCAGATTTTTTGATGGGGGAGCATTATGCATGGTTAAATGACAAAAGAAATACTGATCTGTATGGGCAGACATTTGTTCCAGATTGCATGCGCCATTAAACATGGTTTATTTGTCCAAGGTTGCTAGAGCCTGATTTACTCCTACCAATATAAATTATTTCAATTAAACCCATTTGTCTCAATCACAAATTAAGCCAACGCTGTACGAAAAATGAAGTTTTATTAAAAAAAATATAGCTACACTGAAATGAAATGAAAACAATGAAAATGAAAACAAACATCAAGTCCTAGTATAGCCAGCCCGTGACTGTTCAGGGTCAACTTTACGTGGACTTCTCAGTCGTTCGTTGATCTTATTTCTGATCCGGAACCAGTGGTCCGCTGTGAGATCCGGAAATCTCCGCATGACAGTTGTTGGAGCAGGGCGTCTCCACCAATTGAGGGAATAATTAATAAAATAAAGGGAATGATTCTATAAGGCTGTAACTAGTCAAAACAAGAACTGACTGGCGCGCCGGCAAGCCAAGGCTACCTAATCGGAACAGATAGGGGGGGGGGCGACAGAGAACATCAGCGGCCCCTACTTATCTTTTAGCCTTCCAGAAGGCCAAGAACAGTACGAGCCGGCTGGAACCACACAGGTGGTTGTCACGTACACGGAAGGTACCGAGAAAGGGGGGGGGGGGGGGGGGGGGGGATGCCCAAAGGGCTTTAAAAGGGATACAACTGATACATATGGCAGAGCCTCCTCCTGTACATGCTGAATGTATGTCAGACGGCCGCTCCCTGATTATAACCAAATACAGCAGAATCCAATTGGTTAGCAACCTGTAAATATTTTAGCCAACCAGAATGAGATGCGCCCATTTGTGCGCTATTAAATTTTGCTCAGATCAACCACTGCGATTATTCACCTTTTTAACGACTGTATTGTGTTGTGAAGATGCCGCACATCACTCAACTGTGCTCACAACAAATTCGACAAATGCGGGCCTGTGGAAAATCAGCACAGCAGATACAGCAGCATTTTGCAGGATTGGGGATTAAGGTTTCGCTTCGTGTTGTGCGATATCACTACAAGGAGAGACATCCTCGACGTTCTTATCCAAAGAAACTACACCAGTAAGTAATAAAAAGAATGAGCAAATACTGAACAAGTGTGTGATACTGTTATTCATAGGACAAGTTATGTTTGTTTTTGTCTAATGGTTATCATTGATTTCTGTAGCAATATCCTGAAGGCTATTGACGACATGACCCTGGCTAATGATGAGATGACCGCCCGGCACGTGCAGCAGAAAGTTTTCAAAGACTTCGGCGTTCATCTGAGTATCACCAGTGTTCGCCGAGCTCGCAGAAAACTGATGAGAGACCGCAGTAAGGAGGCACGGCTAAACCAAGCTCTTCAGTGGATGGAGTCGGGGGAGATATGGGGTGATGTGTTGTTTACAGACGAAACAACAGTAGCTCTGGAGCACTATGCCCGACAGAGTTTCCGAAAAAAGGGACATTTGGCTTGCAAACCACGGCCTAAACATCCATTGAAGGTCCATGTCTGGGGAATGATTTCAAGATATGGAGCAGGGCCTATTGTAATTTTTGAAGGAATTATGGACAGACAGTTTTTTGAAGATTCCATAATCAAAGCAGCTGCAGGACCATATATAAGAAAATATTTTGGACCGCATCATCGCTTCTTCCAGGATAACGATCCAAAGCACACTGCTGCTGCATCATGCATTGCGGCAGAGGGAATCAACTGGGTGAAGACTCCGCCAGAATCACCGGATTTGAACCCTATCGAGCTTGTCTGGCACTCGATGAAAGACTTCATCCGAAAGGAGGCAAAGCCGGGTACAAAAGAAGAGCTCATTCATGCCATTGAGGCTTTTTGGGAGACAAAAGTCACACAAGACTTCTGCAGTACATTAATCACCGGACTTCATAATGTACTGAGAATGATAGTGAAAAACAATGGGGGGCACAGTGGAAAATGAACTGATGAAGAAATGTAATCCCTACCAGCGCACATACTGTACTGTACACTATAGCTATGTTTGTAAACATGGCTTATTAAAGATGCACTGTTTTGTGGACATGGCAGTTTTGTAATGGTCAGCAAAATAAACACTGTCTACACTGTTTGCGCCGTAATATATTTGGCTGACGGTGGGAAAACTGAAATCGCAATTGCCGAATCACGAGAAATGGGGATTGAACTGTATTTCAAATTACTGTACGATATATTACAACCTGTATTTCATGATTCCACAGACCACACTCTTAGAAAAACGTCTTTGTGCTCACTCGAGGTTGAAACCGTGAAACTCGCTTCATTTGCAAAACAATAAGTGTTGATCGGCGCTGAGGAGGCTGCGAGCAGCTTGTGTGGGGAGTGAGGGGGGGGGGTTCCTTGTGAGGAGAGCTTGATTTTTTCAGGGATGCTAGTGTTGAACATGGTTCCCAAATTTGGCGTTTATAACGATTCAGACAGACTGAATTTAAGAATGTCTCCCATTTTCTGCCCATTGAAGTAGTTGGTTCAAGTAAATGTTTTTTTTTTCAATACCCCAACAAAATCCCCAACAATTAAAACACGCAAACATGACTTAAAAATTTATTCTTCCAAAAATAGTCAGAGTTAAAATAGTAATTTGTCTAAAACATACAATACAGTACATGTTGCATTTTGCTTAAAGGTCATTAAAATACCCGGATAACACCATCTGCTGATTAGTCTCTATCTGGTTCTTTTATACTAAAATATTATTTTTTAAAAAACTATCAAAGATGCAACAGTTTAAGTCTTTGTTTCCGCCAAACTGTCAGACGTTTTGCAATTCTATGTTCAGAATATAGATCTGACCAAACATCATTCTAGATCTGTTGCACTGTGACGTCATTCCAGCTCCCTCAACAGCTTGTTCAGGCTCCTCCAGTAGCTCCAAAAGGCCAGCCGTCACCCGTCTGACCCAAGCCTCCATAGCGGAGCTCTGCTTAAAGAGAACAGGAGAATTTAGTGAAGAAAAAGATACTGTAAATACGCTTTACAGAATATCTAGTTAAGATAAAAAAAGAAAATATACTAATAAACCTATGTAACACAGAGTGTGTAAAATACTGTTTTGGGAAATCTGGAATGTAAATAAACTGCGCTTTTTATACAAATAAGTTAAGCGATATAACATTCATACTGTATATGAGCAGTATATACACTGTACTGTACAGTATGCGTTGCAAAACTACCATGCAAAAAATGGGAAAAATATAAACCTGGTTATGAGCGTTTATAGCTCGCTAGCTCCTGTACAGCTATCCTTATCTTCTGTCCCTCATGAACTACATCACATTATATTCCAGTCACAGAAATAACCTGCAGATTAACTCTTACCCAAAGAATAAATAAATGCATTTTCAGAGAGCACAAACACATTTACTGTATGTTTCTCGAGTAGTGCAGTTTTTGTAATAGGGACATTAATAGTATTTTCGAAGCTTTAGCGTCTTTTTGAGGAAAAGAGGAGTGACATTGTATTGTTAGTTTGTGACACTGACAGTAAGCTGTAATGTTAACTCCAGACTTGGTAAACAGATCATTAAGTTATCTAAAGTCACATCTGACCGCTGCTGTTGCTGCCAGTGATTTTCGAAACGGCCAATAAAAAACTAAACTGGGAAGTAACCTGTAAACTACCCCAAACAAATTTTATAAAATAAAACACCACTTACCGCGAATAGTCCATTAAGCCGCGATCTTCATTTCTGTAGTGCAGTTTGATAGCGTCAGTTCGGCGGGGGTGGGTGGTTAAAATCACGTGATTGCAACTCAGCGCAGCTAGATTGCTGGCTTGTGTTAACATGTTCTTGAGAACGAAGCTCCATCTAGTGGTGGCACCAGGTAAATGAATAAATAGGCGTGTTTACTGTGAAATCTTGACACGCCTATCTGGCTTGAGAGGGAGGGGGGACTACGCCGTCCATAGGGCAGCCGTACGCCATTCGCACGCCATTCACACGGCCGCGGCTATTTGACGTGGCTCCCTCTGTATGTTGATTGCCGACATGTTTTCCTCAGTCCAAGGCGCACACTGGTATATACTATTTCTTTGACATCCAGGAACCTGGACCATAACCCTGACTTAAGAAAGTCACATTGCTCAGAAAATCTTTTCCGGTTTCTGTCCGGCATACTTGGCTGCCATTTCTGTCCCTGCCATAGTGGGGGCTTTCGTCCATATTTGGCCCTCCCTGCCCCTGAAAAGACCTTGCTTCCACTGAATAAAGATCCTGTTACCTGCCCACACCTGGGTCACATGACACTGTTTCACAAAAAGCATTTTTTTTGTCTCTAAAGTGGGAATTACCTGCGCCTTGTAGCAGCCTAACAGACTCAAAGTGGTTTTATCTCTTGTTTCTCTCCTTCCACAGGACCCAGATAACAGATGACAGTCCTGTTTTAATTCCTGAAATGGGCATGTAATTAGGTGCTGCCCCCCTCCCATTTTACTGCTCCACAGTTCGGAATCTAGAGTTCAAAGCACAGCTGGGACAAGCTCAGAGTTCTACAGGTCACCTGGACATTCTCAAAGGTGCCACTTTCCCTGACCTTTGAACTACCTGGGCAAACACCCAGAATGCCCTGCCCCTGATGCAGCGGCAGAACAACTGTACATTGGGCCCTGGGGCAAAAATGGACCATGCGGCCCCCCCACTTTCCAAATTCACACCTAGGGCCTGCCTATGCCAGCTGCAGCAGTTGTACATGATGAAACATAAGTGGCCTCCAAATATCGTACCCATCATGCACTGCAGCAGTTAGAGAATTCCACAAACATGCTTTTTTTATGCATGCACACCTCAACATAGTTTGACTACAAAATATTACAAACTATTAGATTTAATTGTACCAAATACTTATGACTCACCATAATGAGATTTTATACATAAGTGAAAAATATAAAAGCAGCATTTCATGAGTCTTTATATGCATGACATCAGTACTTAATCCTCAGGAATGTTTCACTTGTATGTAAAATTTGCAGCTGGAGGGGGGGTCCACAATGTCATTGGGGGCCCGCTACAGTATCTGGTTTTACTGTAGTGGCAATTAATGGAATTGATCTCCATGAGAGATACTTGGGAACTCAGGACTCGAATATATTGAACTTCACGGAAGTGACAGAAAGGACATCCACACAGGCAACAAAATCCTAAACAGAATTATTTCTCCATTTTTTTCATTTCTAGACAACTTTAAAGAACATCCACAAGGAAACTATAATTACGTACTTTGATAAACAGCTGTTGGGCCAGCCCATTGTATCTGTTACAAAAAGTTTGCTCTGCATCAACTCCTAGGAGACCCTTGCACACACACACTAGTTTACCACTAAAGTATTGGCAAGAAATTGAGGGTCATACGGAGCATATGACAAGGTGATTGTAGTCTGGCACATGGTGACCACATTTAAGGGAGATGTGGCTTAACAGCCACATCCTCAAAGGACTGATGTGGTGGGAATTGACAGGGGCTGCTGCCACTCCTTTGGTTCTCAGACCAGCCTCATTGCCTATTAGTACCAGACCCTGAGCTCCCTGCATTGAGAACCTTCCCTGAGGGAAAGGCTTTCTTAGTGAAGGAAAGCCCATTACGTACAAACCCACCGACCTCCCATCTACAGAGTGATTCCCAGTCATAAAAGCCATAGGCAACAACCAGTGTGATGCAGCTGGAGAACTCCTAGGCAGTCCAGAAATGTACTTAGGAGCCAAGAAATAAGCAGACAACTGCACCATTTCAAATACCACTAGTGCTTTATTCAGTCACAAGATGGTGCCCTTGGTCTCCAGCACAGCTGCCACAGAGTGAAGCAGCACAGATCACGGCAGGCAAGTTAATTGGCTCCTTCCATCCTGGTACCATGCACAGCTTGGTACATTAGGGCAGTAGGTACCTATCCCTTCAGCATATACAGCTGTCCAGGCTGACTACCCATGGGAGGACCCTGTTGGATAGCAATGGGACCCAGAACACCTGTGCCTTGAGCACCTGCAGGGGCAAGATGGGTGCCTCAGTCACAGACACAAGCCACCAGAGCATCTTCTGAGCAGAGCCAAGCATACCTGCTACACCTGCAGGTCCACAGCTGGTGTCACAGCAGCCACACACCTGGTCATTCCCATCCACAGACATCCACCTGCAATGGGGAATAGCAATTGTTTAGCAGCTCAACTCATCCAGCATCATAATGCTGCAGCCACTGACCTGTTAGCAGCAAGAGAGAAGGAACAAGCCTTGTGTTGGGAATCCACAGGCACAGAAGCCACTGTTGCTCTCAGGCTGCAAGTAATGAACATCTAGGGGACAACAAAAGCATGCTAGCTGCCAGTTCATTTAAGCATGGAAATCCTGCATGAGTGCCTGTACTCACTGAGCTCCTGCCATCTTGAGAGAACCTGAAAGCATCCAGCTGAAGCTGCAGCTTGTCATCCTGCTTTCTGGGCAGGAACTGGGAGCGGGATCCTGTCACCTTGGCATCAGTCAGGCACCTGAAGGCCAGGCATGTCAAGCAGCATTGCCCAAGTGGCCTCATACACAACCATAAAATGTTACTCACCCAGAGTTCTGCACAAAGGCATAGCTAGGGACAGAGGACACATCAGGGACCAAGGTGGCCACACAGCTGTCCACAAAGACACACAGGGGCTGACTGTTGCCCACAAGGACAGAGGCTTCAATGTTCAGGACATTTCCCAGGAAGTACACATTGGAGGCCCTCTCATTCTGCCATGCATCTGTACAGAGGGCACAAGCACTTGAGGACAAGCCCACAGAGCAAAGCCAAATACTGTATGCTGCATGAATCCATTGCCTACCATCCATCAGCCTCAGTGAGAAGCTCAGTTGTGCCTCAGCAGCCATTGTGGCATAGTAGGGGATCCAGGTTGGCACCAGGGCATTGCTGCTCACATTTTGTTTCCTAAGGAGCAAGCATGATTGAGATCAGTGGTCATTGACACCAAAGAGATGGTCCTCTGCATTTAACCCATATGTATCATGACATGCAGGGGGCAGCTAATTCAGCACCCAGGGAGTAGTGCCTTCCTGGTCAGGGACTCAAACCTGCAATCAGTTACAAGTGATTTTCCCTAACCATTAAGCCACCACTACCCATTTGGTACAGTCACTAGAATGAATGGCTCCTATGGCTAGGAAGCACCAAAGCATGTGGGGCATCCTCACCTCAAATAGTGACACTCAATGCCAACCATAGCACCATTGGTCCTCACAATGGGGAGGCCATTAATACCCCTGGGTGTGTAGACCAATGCAAAGCTGTAGACCAGGGCATCAGCAGTCATCTGGAGAAGATGAACATGATTAGCACTAGCATAGCCAACACAGCAACCAGCAGAAGGACGCCCTCATACCGTCAGTGTACTTCCACAGGCCTGCAGTGCAGATTGAAACCTCACTGTGCCAGAAGCATCCTGCCCAATGGGTGCGCAGCCACCGAAGGTGATGTCTGATGCATTGATTGGCTGACCATTACCAAGGAGGATTGGCTGCACAAGCACCACAACAGAATCCTCCCCACATACAACACTCACACTATCAGGGCTCACTTGCATTCCAGTCACAGATTTAACCAGAGCAGGAGCCACTTGCTTGCCCAGATAGCCAGTCGCCGCCACCTTGGAAGCCCCTACGCCAACCTGATAGCCGGTCGCCGCCACCTGCGGAGCCCCTACGCCAACCTGATAGCCAGTCGCCGCCACCTGGGGAGCGCCTACGCCAACCTGATAGCCGGTCGAAGCCACCTGGGGAGCGCCTGCGCCAACCTGATAGCCGGTCCCAAACACCTTGGGACCACCTACGCCAACCTGATAGCTGGTCGAAGCCACCTGGGGAGCGCCTACGCCAACCTGGAAGCCGGTTGCCGCCACCTGGGGAGCGCCTGCGCCAACCTGATAGCCGGTCCCCGACACCTTGGGACCACCTACGCCAACCTGATAGCTGGTCGAAGCCACCTGGGGAGCGCCTACGCCAACCTGGAAGCCGGTTGCCGCCACCTGGGGAGCGCCTGCGCCAACCTGATAGCCGGTCGCCGACACCTTGGGACCACCTGCGCCAACCTGGAAGCCGGTCGAAGCCACCTGGGGAGCACCTACGCCAACCTGATAGCCGGTCGAAGCCACCTGGGGAGCACCTACGCCAACCTGGAAGCCGGTCGAAGCCACCTGAGGAGCACCTACGCCAACCTGGAAGCCCGTCGAAGCCACCTGGGGAGCCCCTACGCCAACCTGGAAGCCGGTCGAAGCCACCTTGGGACCACCTACGCCAACCTGATAACTGGCTGCCACCACCTTAGCAGCACCTAATCCATTCTGATAACCTGCTGGCACCTGAGGGATCTTCACTTGAAATCCAGGCTTCAGTTGAGCTTTACAGCTACAACCTAATAAAAGAAGCAGCACTATAACCCTCTCATGCATTGCCATTGTTTCAGAGCTGGGAGCAAAGCACACTGTTTTGGCTGCTTTGCTTGCAGACTATATTATAGTTGCTGAAATCCTCTACACCTGCCAGGCCTGTTCTGATTCGTCAGTATGGAATCCTCACCATGCAGGGTTAATCAAACACTGCTTGGGCTCTAACGACTGAAATACATTTTTCTACCAACAGTTACTTTTTTCCCAGCAGTTATCAGTTTGGTGCTCTCATGCTGTAATTGCCCACTGCACACATACACTGAGATTTTACTGGTGTTTTTTTGGCTTTAAATAATATTGACTTCCTGGCACATGACTGCACATGGCCAACAATAATATTTGGTACATACTGTAATGTGGGCATATCTACAACCCCACCCCCCGCCGCCTTTATTATTATTTTCCATAATCCTATTTCATTCTGACTGGTCAGCAGGGTCGTTGTTAATTGTTAATTCGAGCGTAAGTAGAGGAAAAGCGTCTCTCGTCACTTTAGAGGGAGTGCTGAAGTATGAGCCCACCTGCTATGTTAGGAGGTTCCTCTAGGGGCGCTACTGATTACACGTATCTACCAAACCTCACAACGAAAATGTTCATTGTAGTCGGTGCATCGATAATGAATGAAGCGATGACTTATTGAGGGTTATGGTGCCGAGTGTTGGGTAGATGATAAAGCGTGTTAGTCGTCTTGCGAACATAGCTAACTGCTACAAACGGGTGCTGTGATTAAACTTAGATCTAATACATTTAGTGAATATCTACGTAAATTTCCGAATGTTGCGTTATGGCGAAGCACCATGGAAGCGGGTGAAACGCCGGTATTCGAGCATTTATGTTTATATTTGAGTGTTTGTTCGTGTTGCCCACTATCTCATAGTGATTGCAAGGTGTTCACAATGTAATTTATCGTTGAAAATGGGATTAGATCTCTGTCATCGGTTCAGTTTAGGGTATATACTGAGTTATATGAGCAAGAAGAGTATACTGTATTCTGCAGTTTCATATTGTTTTCTATTGTAAATCTTGTGAGCCGCGGGAGTGAATCTACAGCAGCGATGTAAATGATCTACAAGCTAATATAGTAAAACCCATATTGTGTTATTTCCATACATTGCAGACGCTGCATCCTTATTTAAATGAGTTGCACCAGCGTGGACTGACGTGCCGTACTTCTGGTCCATAACAGGATTGTCCCTGTCCTATTAAAATACCTGTCTCCCCAAAATCCATTTTTTCTGGTATGTGACAAAACACATGACTTTATAGATTAAACCTAAAACAAGGAAATGAGCACCATTTGCACGACATATCGAAATGTATCTTTATACAGCCAGCCGTCAATGAACGGTTTAATGTCTTTAATGGACTTAACGTGGGCTGTTGTCAGTGAAGCAGGTATGTCAGTGTCAATAAGACACAGGCTAATCTCACGTTATATTCCCAGTTAGCAATGATGCTACTTAGCTAGTTCTCTAGATATCAACGTTAAGTTGCTAAAATTAGTCAAGTAATCCATACAATTAACGACAATCATAAATACAGTTGTTTACTATAACAAACAAATACTAGTTTGTTATAAAAAGTAGATGACTTAATAAAAACATGTTTTCATTAGTCAATTAGATGTCATGTGCTATCAGTACACGGAGAATGAGCGTATACCATCTATAATAAAAAGTCTCAATCGTCAAAAAGTGAACATACTGTACGCAGTTTTCATCAGACAGCGATGATATTCCACTTCCGCACAGAGCAGGTCAGATTAAAAGGACACCCCACTTTGAAATTTCACTCTTTTGCTTTTTCACATTGAATCCCAAACTACTTTATACTCATGTATTGTTAGAATAATAGGCTGTTGGCACACAATGGAGGAGTATAAGTATCTCGGGGTCTTTTTCATGAGTGAGGGAAGGATGGAACGGGAGATCAACTGGCGGATCGGTGTAGCGTCAGCAGTGATGCGGGCGCTGCATCGGTCTGTCATGGTGAAGAAGGAGCTGAGCCAAAAGGCAAAGCTCTCATTTTACCAGTCAATCTACATTCCTACCCGCACCTATAGTCATGAGCTATGGGTAGTGACCGAAAGAACGAGATCACGAATACAAGCGGCCGAAATGAGTTTCCTCCGCAGGGTGGCTGCTCTCTCCCTTAGAGAGAGGGTGAGGAGCTCGGTCATTCGGGAGGGACTCAGAGTAGAGCCGCTGCTCCTCCGCATCGAGAGGAGCCAGATGAGGTGGCTCGGGCATCTGCTTAGGATGCCTCCTGGACACCTCCCTGGTGAGGAGTTCTGGGCATGTCCCACTGGGAGGAGGCCCCGGGAAGACCCAGGGCACGCTGGAGAGTCTATGTCTCTCGGCTGCCTTTGGAACGCCTCGGGATTCCCCCAGAGGAGCTGGATGAAGTGGCCGGAGAGAGGGAAGTCTGGGTCTCCCTGCTTAGACTGCTGGCCCTGCGACCCAACCTCGGATAAGCGGTGGAGAATGGATGGATGGATGGATATTTAGGAAATATATCCTGTCCCCAGGTTACGATGGGGTTACATTCCGATAAACCAATCATAAGGCAAAAATATCGTAAGCCAAAAATGTATGTTAATACAGGACACCAAACATAGCCTAGCCTACCTTTAAAAATGCTTTGAACACAATATTTAACAAATCGGACATCTAAGAATGTGTCGCCAGGTTACGATAAACCTATAAGGCAAAAATATTGTACAAATGCATTTTAATACAATACGCCAAACATTATAGCCTTGCCTACCTTACAAACATGCTTTGAACACTTACATTAGCCTACAATTGGGTAAAATAAACAAATCCTATTTGATAAAAAGTTGAATGTCATTTAAGTTATCGAATAACATACTGAAAGTGAAAAACATTTTGACTTTACGATGAGTAAATAACAGATCATTGCGCCACCGGGGAGTATCTGTAGTGTTGAAACACTAGAAATGGACAACCAGATTGAATACTTAATGACAGATTCTTTCAGAGGAATCATTAGCACCAGTTCTTGCTAAATGTGACCACTGTAGTTTGCTGTAAATGTAAACAGTATTTATTGTAAGAGGATTTTATTGCACATTTCGCTTATGAATCATTTGAAAGGGAAACACTACAGCACAGACACAAAAAAATTACTTGGACATAAATCAATGACTAATAGAGTGTCTTTCGTTTTGATGTAACAAGTGAAGATAGGAATTGCAGGTACTCAGTTGATTTGTCCCAAGCTGTAGCACTGGTTTAAAAATTAAGCACTGGTGGAAACCAGTGCTAAGGTTTAATACCCTCACCTACTGTTAATGTGAACCAGTTGCTGATACTGGATGGGTGTTCTGCATTTCATTTATCAGTAGCACTGTATGACCCCTAGTCCCTACCATTGTTGAAATCAATCCTATAACCTTCTATTCAGAAGAAGCACTTGCATGTTACAAAGGTGATGCCAAACCAGGCTGTGGTGCTAGAGATCACCACATTGAAGGGAGGCCATCAGCCACTCCCCAGAACAGACTGAGGGAATCAGCATTCACTTCTGACCAGCCTTGTCTGTTGGTTCCCTGATCCCCATACAGGGGGAACCTTCCCTGAAATGGCTTCCTTGGTGAAGGAACCACCAACACCTTCCACCTAAGGGTATGGCTTTCCCACAGGGTCCCTTTCCAGTCATGAAATCCACAGGCAGCAAGCAGTGGGAATTCCTAGGCAGTCCAGAAGTGTACTTGGGAGCCAAGAAATAAAGCAGACAACTGCACCATTTCAAATACTACTAGTGCTTTATTCAGTCACAAGATAGTGCCCTTGGTCTCCAGCACAGCTGCCACAGAGTGAAGCAGCACAGATCACGGCAGGCAAGTTAATTGGCTCCTTCCATCCTGGTACCATGCACAGCTTTGTACATTAGGGCAGTAGGTACTGTACCTATCCCTTCAGCATATACAGCTGTCCAGGCTGACTACCCATGGGAGGACCCTGTTGGATAGCAATGGGACCCAGAACACCTGTGCCTTGAGCACCTGCAGGGGCAAGATGGGTGCCTCAGTCACAGACACAAGCCACCAGAGCATCTTCTGAGCAGAGCCAAGCATACCTGCTACACCTGCAGGTCCACAGCTGGTGTCACAGCAGCCACACACCTGGTCATTCCCATCCACAGACATCCACCTGCAATGGGGAATAGCAATTGTTTAGCAGCTCAACTCATCCAGCATCATAATGCTGCAGCCACTGACCTGTTAGCAGCAAGAGAGAAGGAACAAGCCTTGTGTTGGGAATCCACAGGCACAGAAGCCACTGTTGCTCTCAGGCTGCAAGTAATGAACATCTAGGGGACAACAAAAGCATGCTAGCTGCCAGTTCATTTAAGCATGGAAATCCTGCATGAGTGCCTGTACTCACTGAGCTCCTGCCATCTTGAGAGAACCTGAAAGCATCCAGCTGAAGCTGCAGCTTGTCATCCTGCTTTCTGGGCAGGAACTGGGAGTGGGATCCTGTCACCTTGGCATCAGTCAGGCACCTAAAGGCCAGGCATGTCAAGCAGCATTGCCCAAGTGGCCTCATACACAACCATACAATGTTACTCACCCAGAGTTCTGCACAAAGGCATAGCTAGGGACAGAGGACACATCAGGGACCAAGGTGGCCACACAGCTGTCCACAAAGACACGCAGGGGCTGACTGTTGCCCACAAGGACAGAGGCTTCAATGTTCAGGACATTTCCCAGGAAGTACACATTGGAGGCCCTCTCATTCTGCCATGCATCTGTACAGAGGGCACAAGCACTTGAGGACAAGCCCACAGAGCAAAGCCAAATACTGTATGCTGCATGAATCCATTGCCTACCATCCATCAGCCTCAGTGAGAAGCTCAGTTGTGCCTCAGCAGCCATTGTGGCATAGTAGGGGATCCAGGTTGGCACCAGGGCATTGCTGCTCACATTTTGTTTCCTAAGGAGCAAGCATGATTGAGATCAGTGGTCATTGACACCAAAGAGATGGTCCTCTGCATTTAACCCATATGTATCATGACATGCAGGGGGCAGCTAATTCAGCACCCAGGGAGTAGTGCCTTCCTGGTCAGGGACTCAAACCTGCAATCAGTTACAAGTGATTTTCCCTAACCATTAAGCCACCACTACCCATTTGGTACAGTCACTAGAATGAATGGCTCCTATGGCTAGGAAGCACCAAAGCATGTGTGGCATCCTCACCTCAAATAGTGACACTCAATTTGAACCATAGCACCATTGGTCCTCACAATGGGGAGGCCATTAATACCCCTGGGTGTGTAGACCAATGCAAAGCTGTAGACCAGGGCATCAGCAGTCATCTGGAGAAGATGAACATGATTAGCACTAGCATAGCCAACACAGCAACCAGCAGAAGGACGCCCTCATACCGTCAGTGTACTTCCACAGGCCTGCAGTGCAGATTGAAACCTCACTGTGCCAGAAGCATCCTGCCCAATGGGTGCGCAGCCACCGAAGGTGATGTCTGATGCATTGATTGGCTGACCATTACCAAGGAGGATTGGCTGCACAAGCACCACAACAGAATCCTCCCCACATACAACACTCACACTATCAGGGCTCACTTGCATTCCAGTCACAGATTTAACCAGAGCAGGAGCCACTTGCTTGCCCAGATAGCCAGTCGCCGCCACCTGCGGAGCCCCTACGCCAACCTGATAGCCGGTCGAAGCCACCTGGGGAGCGCCTACGCCAACCTGGAAGCCGGTCGCCGCCACCTGGGGAGCGCCTACGCCAACCTGGAAGCTGGTCGCCGACACCTTGGGACCACCTACGCCAACCTGATAGCCGGTCGCCGCCACCTGGGGAGCGCCTACGCTAACCTGATAGCCGGTCCCCGCCACCTGGGGAACGCCTACGCCAACCTGATAGCCGGTCGCCGACACCTTGGGACCGCCTGCGCCAACCTGGAAGCCGGTCGCCGACACCTTGGGACCACCTGCGCCAACCTGGAAGCCGGTCGAAGCCACCTGGGGAGCACCTACGCCAACCTGATAGCCGGTCGAAGCCACCTGGGGAGCACCTACGCCAACCTGATAGCCGGTCGAAGCCACCTGGGGAGCACCTACGCCAACCTGATAGCCGGTCGAAGCCACCTGGGGAGCACCTACGCCAACCTGGAAGCCCGTCGAAGCCACCTTGGGACCACCTACGCCAACCTGATAACTGGCTGCCACCACCTGGGGAGCCCCTAATCCATTCTGATAACCTGCTGGCACCTGAGGGGTCTTCACTTGAAATCCAGGCTTCAGTTGAGCTTTACAGCTACAACCTAATAAAAGAAGCAGCACTATAACCCTCTCATGCACTGCCATTGTTTCAGAGCTGGGAGCAAAGCACACTGTTTTGGCTGCTTTGCTTGCAGACTATATTATAGTTGCTGAAATCCTCTACACCTGCCAGGCCTGTTCTGATTCGTCAGTATGGAATCCTCACCATGCAGGGTTAATCAAACACTGCTTGGGCTCTAACGACTGAAATACATTTTTCTACCAACAGTTACTTTTTTCCCAGCAGTTATCAGTTTGGTGCTCTCATGCTGTAATTGCCCACTGCACACATACACTGAGATTTTACTGGTGTTTTTTGGCTTTAAATAATATTGACTTCCTGGCACATGACTGCACATGGCCAACAATAATATTTGGTACATACTGTAATGTGGGCATATCTACAACCCCACCCCCCGCCGCCTTTATTATTATTTTCCATAATCCTATTTCATTCTGACTGGTCAGCAGGGTCGTTGTTAATTGTTAATTCGAGCGTAAGTAGAGGAAAAGCGTCTCTCGTCACTTTAGAGGGAGTGCTGAAGTATGAGCCCACCTGCTATGTTAGGAGGTTCCTCTAGGGGCGCTACTGATTACACGTATCTACCAAACCTCACAACGAAAATGTTCATTGTAGTCGGTGCATCGATAATGAATGAAGCGATGACTTATTGAGGGTTATGGCGCCGAGTGTTGGGTAGATGATAAAGCGTGTTAGTCGTCTTGCGAACATAGCTAACTGCTACAAACGGGTGCTGTGATTAAACTTAGATCTAATACATTTAGTGAATATCTACGTAAATTTCCGAATGTTGCGTTATGGCGAAGCACCATGGAAGCGGGTGAAACGCCGGTATTCGAGCATTTATGTTTATATTTGAGTGTTTGTTCGTGTTGCCCACTATCTCATAGTGATTGCAAGGTGTTCACAATGTAATTTATCGTTGAAAATGGGATTAGATCTCTGTCATAGGTTCAGTTTAGGGTATATACTGAGTTATATGAGCAAGAAGAGTATACTGTATTCTGCAGTTTCATATTGTTTTCTATTGTAAATCTTGTGAGCCGCGGGAGTGAATCTACAGCAGCGATGTAAATGATCTACAAGCTAATATAGTAAAACCCATATTGTGTTATTTCCATACATTGCAGACGCTGCATCCTTATTTAAATGAGTTGCACCAGCGTGGACTGACGTGCCGTACTTCTGGTCCATAACAGGATTGTCCCTGTCCTATTAAAATACCTGTCTCCCCAAAATCCATTTTTTTCTGGTATGTGACAAAACACATGACTTTATAGATTAAACCTAAAACAAGGAAATGAGCACCATTTGCACGACATATCGAAATGTATCTTTATACAGCCAGCCGTCAATGAACGGTTTAATGTCTTTAATGGACTTAACGTGGGCTGTTGTCAGTGAAGCAGGTATGTCAGTGTCAATAAAACACAGGCTAATCTCGTACGTTATATTCCAAGTTAGCAATGATGCTACTTAGCTATCTCTCTAGTTATCAACGTTAAGTTGCTAAAATTAGTCAAGTAATCCATACCAAAGCTATGTCAGAATCCAATATCCCTATATTGCATCTATTTAAACTGATGAAAACTGAACGCAATATTTAACAAATCGGACATCTAAATGTGTCGCCGGGTTACGATAAACCTATAAGGCAAAAATATCGTAAAAAGAAAATGCATTTTAATACAACACCTAACAAACATTAGCTATAGCCTTGCCTAGCTAGCCTACCTTACAAACATGCTTTGAACACTTACATTATATAGCGGGTAAAATAACACAAGGCCAATTTTATAAAAATGTCTCATTTGATTTATTGAATAATGTACTGAAAGTGAAACCATTTACCCATCGTAAAGTCAAAATATCGTAAGATGGACCATCGTACCATGGTTGGTGACTATAGTGTTGATCCAAGTACTAGAAAAGTATGATCAGATTGAATACTTAAAATGACAAACTCATTTTTTCTTTAAATCAGCGAAATCATTAGCATTGGTTCTTGCTAAAGTGACCACTAGTTTGCTGTAAACGTAAACAGCATTTTTTACTGGATTTTATTGCATGTTTCCCCTTATCTGATTTAAAAACACTGCACCAAATGAACACACAAAAAACACTTGGCCACAGATGAGATGACTATGGACCATTATCAGGGGCGGATTAACGCACAGGCTAGATATGGCTTAAGCCTAGGGGCCCCACGTGTGCCTGCCTGCAAGGGGGCCCCCATTGGCGCGGAGGGGGGCGGGGTTGGGGGGCCCACAGACTACTGTAGCCTAGGGGCCTCTGTGCACCTTAATCCGCCCCTGACCATTATGCATCCAATAGGGAGTGTCTTTGATGCAACAAATATTGCAGGTACGCTGTAGTGGTCGACTTCGTTTGGGAATGTTATTCTTTTTGTCACAATCTAAAAATTTGACCACTTCTGTGAAACGAACATTGGTAGACTGCTTTACGCGTTAAAATGGTGGCTCCCAACGTCCACTTCTTTATTTGCATATTCAAAACAAAAACTTTATTGCTCCGACACATTCCTTCCGGCAGTTGCAAACCAAAACTAACCGGAGAAGCACTTTCATGTAATATGCTACATAAATTTCAACTTATGGCAGGTTTAAAACATATTCCAACCATTTAAACAAAAACCACACCATTCTGCATTAATGGCGCTTACATACGCATTTCATTCGCAGTGCATTGTGTGCACTTCACCTCAGATACTGAGGTGGTCTCTGTTTTAAGCTCCAGCACCAGTTTCAAAATTAAGCACTACTGCAAACCAGTATTAAGGGGTAATACCATCGCCGACTGTTAGACGTTCCCGAGACTGGATGTGTACGCTGCATTTCCCTTTATCAGTAGGGATATCATGACTGCCTAATCCCTACCATTATTGAAATCAATCCTACACCCTGAAGTGCCTGATGAGCAAGGACTCCTATTCAGTATGACCACTTGCATGTTACGAAGGTGATGTCACACCAGGCTGTGGTGCTTGAGATCCACACTGAAAGGAGGCTGCTGTCAGCCACCCCAGACCAGAGGGACTGAATGAGGGTGGGAATCGGCATTCACTTCTGACTAGCCTTGTCTGTTGGTACCAGGCCCTGATCCCCATACAGAGAGTACCTTCCCTGATATGGCTTCCTTGGTGAAGGAAACACCATAATATGCAACCACACTAATACCTTCCATCTAAGGGGAAGACTTCCCCCCAGGGTCCCATTCCAGACATGAAATCCACAGGCAGAAAGCAGTGTGATGTGGCTGGAGAATTCTAGGCAGTCCAGAAGTGTACTTGGGAGCCAAGACAGACAACTGCACCATTTCAAATACTACTAGTGCTTTATTCAGTCACAAGACTGTTCCCTTGGTCTCCAGCACAGCTGCCACAGAGGGAAGCAGCACAGAACAAAGCAGGCAAGTTAATTGGCTCCTTCCATCCTGGTACCATGCACAGCTTGGCACATTAGGGCAGTAGGTACCTATACCTTCAGCATATACTGTACAGCTGTCCAGGCTGACTACCCATGGGAGGACCCTGTTGGATAGCAATGGGACCCAGAACACCTGTGCCTTGAGCACCTGCAGGGGCAAGAAGGGTGCCTCAGTCACACCGACACAAGCCACCAAAGCATCTTCTGGGCCAAGCCAAGCATACCTGCTACACCTGCAAGCCCACAGCTGGTGTCACAGCAGCCACACACCTGGTCATTCCCATCCACAGACATGCACCTGCAATGGGGAATAGCAATTGTTTAGCAGCTCAACTCATCCAGCATCATAATGCTGCAGCCACTGACCTGTTAGCAGCAAGAGAGAAGGAACAAGCCTTGTGTTGGGAATCCACAGGAACAGAAGCCACTGTTGCTCTCAGGCTGCAAGTAATGAACATCTAGGGGACAACAAAAGCATGCTAGCTGCCAGTTCATTTAAGCATGGAAATCCTGCATGAGTGCCTGTACTCACTGAGCTCCTGCCATCTTGAAGCTGCAGCTTGTCATCCTGCTCTCTGGGCAGGAACTGGGAGCAGGATCCTGTCACCTTGGCATCAGCCAGGCACCTGAAGGCCAGGCATGTCAAGCAGCATTGCCCAAGTGGCCTCATACACAACCATACAATGTTACTCACCCAGAGTTCTGCACAAAGGCATAGCTAGGGACAGAGGACACATCAGGGACCAAGGTGGCCACACAGCTGTCCACAAAGACACGCAGGGGCTGACTGTTGCCCACAAGGACAGAGGCTTCAATGTTCAGGACATTTCCCAGGAAGTACACATTGGAGGCCCTCATTCTGCCATGCATCTGTACAGAGGGCACATGCACTTGAGGACAAGCCTACAGAGCAAAGCCTGATATGCTGCATGAATCCCTTGCCTACCATCCATCAGCCTCAGTGAGAAGCTCAGTTGTGCCTCAACAGCCATTGTGGCATAGTAGGGGATCCAGGTTGGCACCAGGGCATTGCTGCTCACATTCTGTTTCTACGAAGCAAGCATCCTTTTGGGTCAGTCACTAGAATTGCTCCTATGGCCAGGGAGCACCAAAGCTTATGGGGCATCCTCACCTCAAATAGTGACACTCACTGCCAACCATAGCACCATTGGTCCTCACGATGGGGAGGCCATTAATACCTCTGGGCATGTAGATCAATGCAAAGCTGTAGACCAGGGCATCAGCAGTCATCTGGAGAAGAGCAACATGATTAGCACTAGCATAGCCAACACAGCAACCATCAGAAGGAAGCCCTCATACCATCACTGTACTTCCACAGGCCTGCAGCACAGATTGAAACCTCACTGTGCCAGAAGCATCCTGTCCAATGGGTGCACAGCCACCAAAGGTGATGTCTGATGCATTGATTGGCTGACCATTACCAAGGAGGATTGGCTGCACAAGCACCACAACAGAATCCTCCCCACATACAACACTCACACTATCAGGGCTCACTTGCATTCCAGTCACAGATTTAACCAGAGAAGGAGCAACTTGCTTAGTCAGAATGAGCCTGCTCTGGAAGCCCGCCGACTGCGGAGCCCCTAGTCCGCTCTGGAAGCCCGCCGACTGCGGAGCCCCTAGCCCGCTCTGGAAGCCCACCGCCTGCGGAGCCCCTAGTCCACTCTGGAAGCCCGCTGACTGCGAAGCCCCTTGCTTAGCCAGATAGCCAGCTAGTAGCTGGGTAGTCTTCGCCGAAAACCCCATCTTCTGTTGAGCTTCACAGCTGCAACCTAGTAAAAGAAGCAGCACTAACACACCCCCATGCACTGCCATTGTCCTGAAGCTGGTAGCAAAGTACACCATACTGACTGTGCAGCTAGGAGACTGTTTTATATCATGCTGACATCATCTGCACCCCCCTGGCCTGTTCTGATTCGTCAGTATGGAATCCTCACCATGCAGCTTTAATCAGTCACTGCTTGGGCTCTAACGACTGAAATACATTTTAGTACCAACAGTTACTTTTCTACCAGCAGTGGCCTGTACTACGAAGCAGGGTTACTGGCTTATCGGGGTAACTTGTCAGATTTAAGGTATACAGTTTAAATGGACTTCATATCCGTTCACTTACATTTTGCCCAGAGTACCTTAAATCTGACAGTTACCCCGATAAGCCAGTAACCCCGCTTTGTAGTACAGGCCACTGTCATCAGTTTGTTGCACTCATGCTGTAATTCCCCAGAGCACATATACAGAGACATTTTAATGGTGTTGTTTGGTTTAAATCATTTTGACTTCCTGACAAGACAGCATGTGGCTAACATGTGGGACATATCGCCACACGATGCAAAATCTCCCCAAATTCATTATTTCAGGAGCGTGAAAAAACACTTTTTCTCAGAAACAACTTTGCACAACTCCAAACCTAAAACAACTCAATGAAACACCCTTTGCTCTCAGCAAGCAGTTTAATGTTTTAAATGGATTTACATGGATTGTTGTCACACATATGTGAGGCACATATGCCTGTGAACAATATACAAACTAATCTTCCATAATTATCAAAATTAACAATCATGTTAGTTAGCTTGCTATCAAGTTATGTTCTAGTTATCATGTTAAATTGGTAGAATTAGTGATATAAATCCCTATGAAGAATATGAATACAGTTGTTAACTAGCTTGAACCACAACAGTGGGTTTTAAGTTAAAAGAGGCATGGGTGGATGTTTAAACACCTGTGCTTGTGACTGTAAAATTTCCACCCCCTGAAAGAGCCTCTGTTATTGCCTAGAATGAGCTACCCATTTCATGTCCTTCCTTTAAATGATGCCCTTTTCCCAGTGGGTAAAGTGAATTGATATCAGCTCTATAATCAGCATGGTATAAAAGCTTCTGTGAAAGGAGCTGCTAATTGAAACGGACCTATAAACGCCAAAGCCAGCCAGCCCTGACCTGTAAAATCTATCTAATTACATAATTAACAACAAATTCACCGCTAAATCAATAAACCGTAAAGATGCTTTATGTTCTTGTGGCATTACGTCAAAATGACACAGCGGGAATAAACTAACAGCCAGTGAAGCCATCAAAGCCTCCACACTCAGATGGCTCAACTTAATGGCCAGCAAGAAATATCCAACACCTGTGCAGTTTGGGGCAACTTCACAGCGAAATGCCTATCAGCATTGTGTTGATCTTGCTTTGCAGCAGCTGACGCGGTTGAACGCGCCAGCTATTTTTTTTTATGCCATATGATCTACCCAGAGTACCTTTGTGATCGACCAGTAGATCGCCATTGACGCATTGGGAACCCCTGCAATACAGCATCAGTTCATCTTAGGAATAACAGAAACAGTCATTCTTGAGTCATTCTTCTTGCAGAACAGTGGGCACTCACTATGTGATGCTGGTGGAGGAAAACGTTTCATCATGTTTCGCTCCTCCAAAACACCTCAAAGTGGCTCAATAATTTTAAGACCTGGTGACTGTGCAGGCCATGGGAGATGATCAGCTTCACTTTCATGTTCATCAAACCACTCTTGTCACCGCTCTTGCTGTGTGCAGTGGTACATTATCATCCTGATACACGGCACCACCTTCAGGGTACAATGTTTGAACAGCTGGGTGAATATGGTCCTCCAGAATGGTTCAGTAGTCCTTGGCAGTGAGATGCCCATCTAGAACAAGTAGTGGGCCTAGGGAATGTCATGATATTGCAGGCCAAACCATCACCAATCCACCCCTGTGCTGCACTCTGGGGACCCAACAATCCAGGAGGTAAGCTTCTCCACACTGTTACTCTCCTGGATGTGGTAGAGACAGTGAAGGTGGACTCATCAGAGAACAATACATGTTTCACATTGTCTACAGCCCAAGATTGCACTGGCACCGTTGAAACCAATGTTTGGCATTGGCACGGGTGACCAGAGGCTTGGCAATAGTAGGTCGACCATGAATATTGACCCTGTGGAGTTCTCAACAAATAGTTTAGGTGGAAACAGGAGAGCTGAGGTGGGCATTTAATTCTGCAGTGACTTGGGCAGCTGTTGTATGTTTTTTGGATTCTGGTTAGTACCCAGACATCCCTTTCAGACAGCTTCCTCTTGCGTCCGCAGTTACCCCTTTTGGATGTGGTCCGTCCTTCATGGTGGTATACCGATATTACCCTGGATACTGCGGCTCTTGAGACACCACAGTGGCTTGCAGTCCTGGTCGCAGATGCACCAGTGAGACGTGCGCCAACAATTTGTTTTCTTTTGAACTCTGACACATCGCCCATTATGTTGTGTGGATTGCAATATTTGATGCACAGCTGTGCTTTTGCTCTGCCAATTCAACTTTCACCACCAGCTCACTTAATTACTTTGTGAGGTATTGATTAGCCAAACAGAGAGGTTTTGAAATGGCTAAGCTAGTACCCCTTGACAGACATGTTAACTGTTTTCAGTTTGGTTCAATTTCTTTTTATATATTTCCTTTATGTCTGAAATTAAAAAGTAACTGAAGGGGCATAGTTTATATTATTTGGCAGATAGTTACATACTATACACACTGATTTTTTGTACCTGATGCAGGTAAACTTTGGATTGTCATAACAGTGAAGAGAATTATGGAAACAGGATGGATGAATACGGTGTGGTACTGTCCTCTACTGGCCACATTTTGAATTAACGAAGAAGATGAACTTTTCTTAGAATTACTTTGTTCTTAAGCTTTGCTGCTCGTGTTGCATCTCTAAAAGCTTAAATTCATTACATTTTGAATTCACCTCTTATGCCTTGACACCTACCATGGATGGAAGTCGTTATTTACTTAGAAAATTATCACAATTTCCTCTAACATTATTATGATTTTAAATATTTTGATGGGTAACATGTACAATTTAGCTTTCTTCCAGTTTTTAATTATTTATATATGGCTGGGTCAAGCTTCTTGGTGATTGGTTTGCTAATTCACACCAAATAAAAATTCAAATTTGCTGATATAGCTCTTAAAGATAGCATCATCTTTAGAGAAGGACGTTATTCGAAGGATAAAGGTGGTTAGCTAACAAGTACTATTCTAGTTGGAAACAAAGACCTACTAACAAATAAATCCAATAATCTTAGTTAATCATTTAGAGAGATGGCCTGTGATTGCACCTTAGAGTAAGAAGCACCTTCAGTAAAACAAACAGATCAGGTAGGATGAATTGTTTTATTTGTTTGGCAATAGCATATGGCTGTAACAAACCTTTTACAATGGGAATTGCAAGAGAACTCTAACACATTCATGTTTCTTTAATGCTGCAGAATTTGAAGACAAAATGGGCTACAAAAAAACAAAAAAAACAAATATGTTCCCTATGAGTCCTGCTGAATAGTTTAATGTTATGTTGTTATTCTGGTTTCTTGAAGACTTCACAAACCTTTGGCTTCATTAACAGTGGTCGCCTAATATTCTTCACCTTCTTCCTCCTCAAAAGAGTCAATGCCCACCTCTTCGTAGTCTTTCTCCAGGGCAGCCATGTCTTCACGAGCCTCAGAGAACTCTCCTTCTTCCATCCCCTCTCCCACATACCAGTGGACGAAGGCACGCTTGGCATACATCAGGTCAAACTTGTGGTCCAGGCGGGCCCAGGCCTCAGCAATGGCAGTGGTGTTGCTCAGCATGCACACAGCCCTCTGAACCTTGGCTAGGTCTCCCCCGGGCACCACAGTAGGTGGCTGGTAGTTGATACCAACTTTGAAGCCAGTAGGACACCAGTCCACAAACTGGATACTCCTCTTGGTCTTGATAGCAGCAATCGCAACATTGACATCTTTGGGCACCACATCTCCACGGTACAGCAGGCAGCAGGCCATGTACTTGCCGTGGCGGGGGTCACACTTCACCATCTGATTGGCTGGCTCAAAGCAGGCATTGGTGATCTCAGCCACTGACAGCTGCTCATGGTAAGCCTTCTCAGCAGAGATCACTGGGGCGTAGGTGGCCAAGGGGAAGTGGATACGAGGGTAGGGCACCAAGTTGGTCTGGAACTCAGTCAGGTCCACATTCAGGGCTCCGTCAAAGCGCAGGGAGGCGGTGATGGAGGAAACAATCTGACTGATAAGCCTGTTGAGGTTGGTGTAGGACGGACGCTCGATGTCCAAGTTCCTGCGGCAGATGTCGTAGATGGCCTCGTTGTCCACCATGAAGGCGCAATCGGAGTGCTCCAGGGTGGTGTGTGTGGTCAGGATGGAATTGTAAGGCTCCACCACAGCAGTGGACACCTGGGGTGCTGGGTAAATTGCAAACTCCAGCTTGGACTTTTTTCCAAAGTCCACAGAGAGACGTTCCATCAGCAGGGAGGTGAACCCGGAGCCGGTACCACCACCGAAGCTGTGGAACACCAGGAAACCTTGAAGCCCAGTGCACTGGTCAGCCTTAGGACAAACAGAGGACGTCTTAGTTAGAAAAGCACATGTGTGAAATTCCACTAATTGCTTAAAACATTACACACTGGGACCATCCATACAAGTATCTTCTCATTTGAATGAATGAATGAATGAATCTTTATTGTCATCATACGAAGTACGATGAAATTGGATGCAGTCCCTTCAGCACAAATTCGGCATAAATAAGTGTTTAAATACAGAAATAAAATTCAGCACAATAACACAATAAAATTACACTAAAATTTATACTGTACATAGACTTAAAGTGCAGCACAACACTACCTTCATTTAGCATAGTATGTGTTAACAATGACTAGACAGAATTCAGAATGCGTATAGCCGTAGGGTAAAAGCTATTTTTGAATTATGAATTTTGAATTTAATTTAATAACAGATGTATGGGTCAGCAGGCTAAGCCTCTGGGCCTGTGATCACAAGGTCACTGGTTCCAGCATCCTCAATAAAATAGTCACATGTCTGTGGGCCCCTGAGCGAGGCCCCTAACCCACTGCTCCCGCAGGCTGGCCTTCACTGTGGCCCCCCGAGTGTGGTCTCATCTGTGTGTGTCTCATGGAGAGCGGGGGGGGAGGGGCGGTGAAATAAGGATTTCCCCATAGGGATCAATGAAGTATCATTCTATTATTTAAAATAGAAGAAGATACAGGACATAGATCACTCCTTCTAATTATGTTGTTCTGATTGGTAATAATAGGGTCATGTTTCCGGTAGTGTGATTAGGCAGAGGCAGCGTTTTCATACCAGTTTACGGATTCTGTCCAGGACGGAATCAATGATCTCCTTGCCAATGGTGTAGTGCCCACGGGCATAGTTGTTGGCAGCGTCCTCCTTGCCTGAAATGAGCTGCTCCGGGTGGAAGAGTTGCCTGTAGTTGCCTGTGCGCACCTCATCTGAAAGCGCAGTAATTATATTTAATGGCACAATTTAAAACTTTTTTGAAATGGATTGTTAAAGAGCCAGCTCTGGTCAAAAAATTCCTTGATTTACACTGAGTTGCTGATGGGAAAAAAATAACACTGAAAAGATGTGAAATATGGTCACTGTTATTTATTGGTGTCCTAAATTCTCAGCTTGTTACTTTAACAATCAATGACAATTTTGATTGGGTAATTGTCAGCCAATCAGAGTTGAGACACTGAATATTTATAAATCTCTGTTATGCCCAGAGAGTCCTGGCCACATGATTCCCAGAGGAATTTAAGAAGGAAACAAGGCTTTTCTCGTAGACTTACCAATGACAGTGGGCTCCAGGTCAACAAATATGGCCCGGGGCACATATTTCCCGGCACCGGTCTCACTAAAGAATGTGGTGAAGGAGTCATCATGGACCCCGGCTGGCTTTTGGCTGGGCATCTGGCCATCGGGCTGAATCCCGTGCTCCAGACAGTACAATTCCCAGCAGGTATTGCCCATCTGGACGCCTGCTTGGCCAACATGGACAGAAATACACTCACGCTGTGAAGAGAGAGAGACATAAAATTACTACTATTATAAATAATAATAATAACAATAATATTCATCATCGTTATCATCATTACCATAATCCTCCAGTGCTAAGGGGAATAAACAGGGGAATTTTACTTCTTTTGCAAATGCCATGATGTGCTACAGTAATATGCATTTTAATCAAGAGGAGTTATAACATTTGCATCTAACTGAAGTTCTGCTTTCTCCCCAGAAGATGGCAGCACTAGTCAACAGTAGAGGTGAGCGACGCTAGAACTGACCAATTCAGACGAAAACACAGGGGTGAAACAACACGTGGTGTGGGGGTCAACAGTGAGCGGGTAAGATGACAGGGCAGAGAGAAATGCAGCCGTCAATGAGTTTAAAGACGTGACACATGAACCGGTGTTTTAGTCAGTAGCTGAATGACACAACCTGCTTAAGTTAAATTGTTTTTGTTTTTTATTTTCGGTGTAAAGACTAAGGACCTTTTATATATAAATGAAAATAAACAAAAGAGCTTGACTCTAAAATACACCCACAGAGCTTAACCTGAGACAATTACACACTGCCCCTCTTTGAATTGTTTTCTTTATATTTTATCTCCAGTAATCTATGATGTAACTTTACTTGCAATGTGCCTTACTGCCCTTGACTGGAGTAAGCGACAGGTAACAAAAAGAAAAATTCCATGAGGGGGCCTCAACAAGTTTTTTGGGAGGTGTGTGCTTTGACACACCCTAACGGAATATTTCAGGCACGAGGAGATAAGTTTGAAAAGGAAAGATAGCAAACAAACCTTCGGTCTGCTCCCGCATTCAAAAGTCTGACTCCTATACAGGTTAGGGCTGTTTAAGACACTGCCGACCAGGTCATCGACATACCTAAAAAAAATCCTGTTGCCGTTTTGATGATCCTTGGAAGCTTAAAATTACATGGGTTACATATGGTGTGAATGAGCAGTGAAATCTCAGACAGACTCCCCCACACCTGTTTTCTTGCAATGCCCTGATGAGTTGGAGTGGCGGGGGGGGGGGGGGGGGGGGTGGATCTCCTGCTGTAACCTGTGCTGGAAATAGCCCCCCCATCACGTGGGAATTGCTCCAGTTCAGCCTACGTGGGTGACTGTGACCCAAAATCTTGCATATGTGTCCCTAAGTAGGGGTGTTTTTTTTGTTAATCCCTCCCTCACGGGAACGAGGGCTCTATTTTTACAGATAGCACTCAGCCTGAATGGAACACGGGATCAGGGGGAGCAGAGGGTGCCTGAAATTTCCTAATTTTGGCCTGATGACCAGGTCAGCAGACCACTATTCCAGGTATTCCTGGGCTCCTCTAATCTGAACGAATTAAACACGCTATGTTCTCTGAATCTGTAGTGAATTCATGCTACGGGTAAAACCATTTCTTACATCCAGGGGCAAAAAGAAAAAAAAAAAAAACTGAGGAACTGCAAGCTGCAAAATGATCCGCGAAAAGGGGGGAGGGGTGGCTGGAATTTGCTTTATATAGTATGGTGTCAAATACTAAGTAATTATTAACAGAGATAGGAGTTAAACGGTTATATTGACATGAGCTCCCTGTAAGTTCTAGAGTTCGTTTCGGCGGAAATAGAGCTCAGACTACGGGTAGTTTCCCATTCGAACTTAATATAGGGACACTGCGGTAACCGTAGTCTTAAAGCTCCGTAAGAAGTCACTAGGATAACATCAGCTTGAAACTCACAACCCACATACTTTAAGAAAACATCTCCTTTACATTCACATTTAATGCCCGGCTTTTTTATACACTGAAAAAATAATTCCCTACCATGTTTTTTCGTTCGGTATTTTATTTAGCGATCGACAAGTTGAATAGCCTATACGCCTGCAGTACATCGTGTTGAGCTCTAGCGATTATTAAAGCTTCCGGTCACCAAATGCAAAGTCACTTTGCCTTTGCCCTCTTCCATGCATTTTCAAACAACGCACAGACCCGCTATTCTGGGTCAGGAAAGCTGTAAATATGAGGAGAAAAAAAAAACAACTTGGTACGTCCAAACGGTGCGCTAGAATATGGGGTACAACTTATAAGGATAACAATCAAGTAATGCTGCATTGCACCGAATCACAGCCAAGGAGAATTAAATAAAACCGACAGGACCAAAATAGATCAAACAATGCACTGCACTGTTTCGTGTGTACGTTTTATCTTTAAATTCAATGTTTTAACAGAAATAACAAATGATCAAAATAATGTGTAGACTGTATCGGGTGTAGACTATATCAGTTGCAAAGTGAGATATTCTGATTATTCTGAAAGGATCGTTCCGAATCTCAGAAAATGCGCACATAAAACCTTAGTCATCTGTGGAAATAATGTTATACGCCGATGTGTAACGTGACTATAAATAATGTTTTTATCGTAGAAAATATAACTCACCATTTTAGTCTGTATTGGTCAGTATCGCTGGACAAAAAAAAATAATGTAAGAATCTAACTCCTCACGGGGTGCCTTCAATGTGGTTTCCGTGAGTGAAGTCGCACCAGGTTTTGACAGCTGTCACGTTATATACCAAGTGCTGGGCTCACGGAAGAGGAGGGGCGCTGGAGCCGCTCCTACTCAAATCATACGCAGCTGGTTACGAAAAAGCGCTCCTTTCAGTAGCGGCTGTAGATCGAGGTGTTTCTGTGTGCTGCACATGAAAATAGAAGTGCAACTGAGTAAAAATTCAGTCTTACAGTTTTAACATAAGTCTGCAATGATATTATACATATATGCTTTAGCTAATCTAAGGTATTCAATTGTGTCATTAGTCAAACTTATTTATCGTCTGGGTTTATTTAGAGAACTCGCATATGAAGACTGCAACCCCGTCATTACTGATTTACTAGTTTTTATGTGGTGGGAGCCAAATGAGAGTCATATTTAATGCATTTTAACTGCGTAAAACCATTAAGTTGTTGTGGAGCGTTAGTGCTACGAAAAGTGACTCCGGGATCTCAAGCTTTCACTCTGGACGCGATGACGTCAGTAAGCTGCAAATTCTTTAGGTGCAACTCCTAACTTCCTAAGCAGTTTTAAATCGATTTATTTTCAGCATTTAAATGATGGTATTGCTACTTCGTAGGTAGTTCTGGAAGATTGGCTTATTATTCCTTCTCTCTCTCTCTCTCTCTCTCTCTCTGGGGAGACTTTCGAAGTTATCTTTGTGTGTTTGTATATTGATTTCTGTCGGTATTTATTCATTGGATCTTGCGGAGTTTGTCCTTTGCTTGTCATAATCATGCGAGTCACTAGATACTTAAAGAAAACTGAATAACCCAGAGCTGGGTCAGCGTCAATACCCCCTTCTTTCCCAACACTAAATATATGAAGGATTGGTGGTTAATTATTTACATGCAGGGATTGTTCAGGAATTGTTTGTTTGTGGTGAAAGCGAATTAAATAGAACCAAACCCAAAGTTAGAAAGCAAGACAACAACCCGGCATCCCTGATTATCCCTCTGATTACTGAAGGCCTTTTTGATCCTGAAACAGATCCTCTATAAAGCAGCAGCTCGTGCGCTGTGACTTTGCCTGCAGCGAGCTTTATGCACGTAATGGAAAAGGACTTCTCCCGTTTCAAGAGCAGCGTAAAGCATTAAACTAGTTTTTAGTCTTAAACAGAAAGCAGTGTAACAATATACAATACCCGAGGTTAAAGAGTGTGACGCCCATAGATCTTGTGATTTGACCGGTTCTAAACAATTTTAGGTCGTCTGAACATTTTACAGGACTCTGAATAGGGTGTGTACGGAAAGGAATCTCTTCAGTCTGTCCAGTCTAGCAGTCACACGTAGTGTTGCCAACTTCTTCCAAAGAGAAGTAGCTGACTCACCCTAAAAAACAAGTTGCTAAATCACGGATAATACTAATTTGTTTCATCATTACGTCGGTGTAATTATTGCATATTAGAACGTGTTATATGAATAAGACAATAATGTTTATATTATTTTCAAGATATCCAAAATCTATGGTTTGACTTGCAATATAACCCGTCCTTTTATGACTAAACTTTGGAATGTGTCGAGCTAGTGAGACAAGCAGTGTTGAAAAAATAGTGCTGTATGTAGGCTAAGTACAGCAAATAAATTTATATTTATCAAGAGTGCAGGGAACCTAGGTAAGACGAGGCAGTGGTTTAGAAAACACACGTGATGGAAAACAGCAGATGGCCGTCGTTTTACTGTCGGTAAATACAGAAAAAAGCATTCAAACGTAAAGCCGAAGCAGTGCGTGGGCGGGACAAACACTGGTGACCAGAGATTGGTCGTTGGGTTCAGTGACTCGCGCAAGCGCACCTCGTACCTGCGTCCAGGCGCCTTTCCCGCTGGTCTGCCTAGCGGCTGCAGGGTAATATCTGATATATGCTCAAAAGGCGTTACATATTTGTGGCTAGATTTTTAAAAAAATTACATTAAAAAAGTTACGTTAAAAAAGTAACATTTTTCGCGCACTTCCAAATTCCGTTTGTCTGTGAGCAGATTCAGTCACCTTTTTAGGACTAAACCGGGTTTCATCGTCTTTACAAGCAGTAAAAACTTCTTACATCTGCCCGAATGGTCCATTCTCACCTCTCACTGAAGTTGCTACTGCAAGCTCTTTACCGTTCATTTCTGTTTTGCGGTTTTTCAGTGGCTGTCGCGGTGATCAGCGTTCAGTTGGTGACGCCTCCAAAGATCCAACTGTAATGACGTATTGTCGACATTACAGAATGGTTTCATTGATTGTAAAGGCCAGTTGATGAAAAGTTTCACTAAGACCAACATTGTCAGTGCTTTTTAAAACCAAATCGACTGACAACTCAAACATGTGGAAGTAGTATGTATTATTCATTATTACTGTAACCGTATTTACTGTGCACATTATTTTTTTGGATTATTTTAATTAAGTGTATGTCACTGATTTATGTTATATTATTATTATTATTATTATGCTTTGCAGTAATTTTATTGAGGTTAATGTATATATATTTTACATTACAATGTTATGTTGAATGATCAGATTTAATATTATTTTATTTTATTTATAATCAGTTACAGCACTTTATTATTTCGGTTATATTTACATGTGTTATATTTAGGTTCAGTATGTTCCCTTGGTTATCCTTTTTATTAGTTCCTATCTGCCCTGGTACACAGGGGGACGGGTTTAGAGGGGAACGGTGAAGAGCGGCTGGGGAAAGAAGTTGGAAGGTGTTGTGCTGCCGTGTTGGTGATTATTAAACGTAATCGTTAGAGAAACTGTAGCCCGCTTACTACCCACAGCCCGAGAGGGAGACTGGCACACGCTACCCACTCATCAAGAAACCAGGGTTACATTACTATATATATTGAATTTAAAATTGCATAATTTTAAACCATCCCTTGTGATTTTTTTATTTTAAATGTTGCCATCTGGTGGCACAGAATGTAGTAAATTAAATAAACATAAAAAAATCATTGTTACCGAACGTTAATGAAATATGGGAAAACTGACTTTGGCACTTTACAATTTGATTACCAACTCTCTTATGCTGGTATGATGTCCATTCATCAGTTTCCTAACCCAGCAGAAGGTGGCAGAGAGAATTTCTGTGCTGCAGTCTGAATACAATGAACACTGATCGTTTTTAGTTTTATTTCACTTCGGCATTCTCGCCTGCTCATGACTCAGAATTACCGTAATAAAATAAATAAATGAACTAAAAAGGAAATTCAAATCATTCCGCTATGGTCAATGTACGTGAAAAAAACAACATTTGGTCTTCGCTCTTTGTATAACTATTTGAATGATTTGTTTATTTCAGGAAGCCCCACCCAATCGTGTCCATAAACAGCCCAGACAGAAGGTCCTGCTGTTGAAACTCACTGTTCTGTTCTATTATTACCACGTATTGCGTTTGTTATTATATTCCCTTCTGTTTTTGCAGGAAGAAAATGGTGTACTTCATCAACCTGCATTAACAAAGCCTTATTTAGAGACAAATATATTCAGGAAATGCAAAGTGATTTCGTGTTTAGCTTTAATGACCATCATCGGGAAGGCACCTTCAGGCTATATTTATTAGTTACAAATTTAATGCTTCATGACAGTATTTCCTGACTGATAGAGGCCAAAATAAACTTGTTGTCATGGACACAAGACTAACCACTTCCTCACAGAAAGCCCAACTTCATTAACAGCAGCTCAACGCAAACAGAAGTATGTTAGCAGTGCAGCATTTCGTTTACAGATTTGATGTTCTTTCTTCAGATGCTGGAGAAAAAAAAATACATTCTCACAAGAAAGATCTTTTCTCCTAGAAAGACCACACATCACATTTGAGTTTGGTGTTAGTCGTAGTTAATACGTAATATGTATGTCAGTATACTTGCCGTCAATTGAACAATAATTTAAAGGGGAAACGTGTAAATTAATGTCAAAATAGTATTAGTATGGACTAAAGAATGCATGTCGCTCTGTTAATTTCTTTTCCTAACAAACTGAAGAACTGTTTGCAGTTATTTTTGTAGCTGCCGCCAGCTTAGCGGATCTCAAAAAAGTGAATCTAGGTATAAACTCAGTCTCTTGTTTTGACATAGACGTACGATCGTTAGGTAGCGCTGTTTCTTGTTAACTGCGTACTTCTCAGGTACGGACTTTTAGCTTAGTACCTGGATCTGTTAAATTACCATTTCAAATTAGGTTATTCTTTTCCTTCTAAGGTGGGGCAAACCCTTAGCTATTGTTCCTTTTGCAGACTTCAGACTTCCTTCTTATTCATAGGGACCAAGGTGAAAAAAACTTCCCTTTATTTGCTATTGATTAAGATGCGAGCCTTTTATTTGTAAATAAATGCCCCCTGGCTCCACCGTGCACCACCCCAGTGCATTCTGGGTAGGCTGTAAAGGACGGCCCCCATTTTCTCTCCCTCCCCCCCACTAACCGCCGCTCCCGCCAACAGTCAAAGCAGCTTCCTGCTACCGCCCGCCCCTCTCTCCCCAGCTCCGTCTTCGATATAAAAGCCCCACCCCGGGCTCCAGTCCGCACTGCTGCCCTTCCGAACCCTCAACGTCGGCCAGAAGGTAGAGAAAAAAAAGGACAAAATGGTGAGTGCTTGCGCAGATGGAGTCACGGTTCTGAACCGGCGCTTATGTACGTTTTTGCTGCAGTTTAAGAAGCAAGATTTAAAATAAAATAAGGAAAAATTAAAAAGAGGATGCTGACTTACGGTATGTGGGTGTGGGTCTAGTAAGGGCTACGTGGACTTACTGTGTCCCTTGAAGAACTGGAACAGGCAGGAGACTGACCGGGGGGTTGGGCAGCGAGCTAGCTGCGGTGAGGCGGGGGGGCATACCGTGCAGGAAAGCCACATCGAGCCAACCTTCATGTCTGTTTTATCTGTAGTGCTAGAAAGGGACAGCATGCCATCTTGCTATAACGTTTTATATTGCTTTAGAAATGAAATAAACCGTTTGTAGGGTGGGGGGACCAGGCCGCATCCTGCGGCGTAGCGGACTGGCGGCGGGATAAAAGCAATCCGGCCCGCTTCTCTGAAAAGGCGCAGTCAGATCTCTGCGTCTGTTACACAAAGCAGGGCGTGCTGACTGCTGGGGGGAGGGGCGGTCCGGCCCGGGGGTCCCCCCCCCCTCTCTGGCGCGTGACCGCCCGTTTCCAGGGGAGATCGGGTGCGACCTCTGTTCCGCGCGCCGCTGGGACCATTGATGCGAGGCTCACGCGCAATTCGGTCAGCTCTGTGCTCACCGTTACTACAAAGACCGGCATGAAGAGGCTGGATTATAGTTATATTATGCTAAACTATATTGTTGACATCTGTACAATGCACACGTTAAGTTATAAGGTAACATTAAAGTGCTTCTCTCCAGACTACATGCATAACGGATTAACGTTTTGGTAACACTTTACTTGACGGCACAAAACTCGATTTATACTGAAGTGCATATCAAGAATAAATATTGTCGTTGCGTGAGGTACATACAGTTAATGAAGAAACATTGGATGAGTGCATAAGTAATGCTTAGTTTCTAGTTAATTAATAAAGTGAGTTTACTACACTGTGTCCTTCAAGTAAATAGTTACCAATATTTGTTTTTAGTGTTTGAAACAGTTATGATGTATTCATAACTGTGGGTTTGTGATACTTTTAGTTTATAACTAGCTTTGCATATTTAATATAGTATGTATAATGCTATTTTTATGCTGCATTAATGAAAGAAAGGCTCCCTACATTAGTGTGCACATCTAAAATGTGACCATATTTTTATATTGAAATTTTTTTTAATGTCAGATGAAAATCAGCTTTATTCTCCAAATGCAGTGCTTGTCTGAGGAATGTTCTGGTATGTTTGGTCATGGTCTATCAAAACCACGCAGAACCCTGTGAAGCTTTTCAGCTTGGTTATCTTGCATTCAGTTATGCTGAAGTGAAGGCAGCAAGGTGAAGATGTGTGTGCAGTGTGCTGCTCACACGTGGGTGAGGGGATGGGTTTTTTCCCTCTTTGATTGGTTCAGGAGAACAAAGAGTGAGTCTTGCTATTTGATTGGTTCACGGGACAAGAAGTGGGTGGCTGCCCCTCCTTTTGCCATTAGCTGATGTTCACCATACGGATGTGGCAGTTTCGCACAAGTCAGTTCTGTTCCTTGTTTAAAACTTTCGTACATGCAGATGAACTTTGCACATTTAAAAAAAGAATTTGAACAAATGTATCTTCGTAGGGGCATTTAATTACAGCTCCCCTTTCAAATATGTTTTGGCAGGTCTGCTAAAAACGATGGGGAAACAGAAGTGGTATAAGAGGAAGATTGTCGACAAAATGAAGGGATCCCAGGGGAAATACTATAGTGCTTTTGTTTGCTGCTGGCTAATTCCCAAATATCCTACAGTCAGGATTTGCTCAGCACTGTTACTGTGGCTTGCTGTCAGTTTACAGAACAGGTTTCTTCAGGATGCAGCAACGGTTAAATATTGGTTGGCTTTTATATAGGCAGTGACATTGCCTTCGGCCTGAACGTTTATCCATTCACTATTGGATAAGAGAGCCCAGTACTGTAACTACCAGATAAACAAAAGCTTGACTGTTCTTTTTTTCCCCTTCCAGCGTGAATGTATCTCAATGCACGTCGGCCAGGCCGGAGCCCAGATGGGCAATGCATGCTGGGAGCTGTACTGCCTGGAGCATGGCATCCAGCCGGATGGCCAGATGCCCAGTGACAAGACCATTGGTGGAGGAGACGACTCCTTTAACACCTTTTTCAGCGAGACTGGTGCTGGAAAACACGTCCCCAGGGCTGTGTTTGTGGACCTGGAACCCACTGTCATTGGTACTGAACTCGCTCCTCATCTCTGCTATAGTACAACAGTGCTTCTTGATGTCTGATTTTCACTGCTATACTTGGAAGGCTAAGGACTGGGGTCTCGATCTTTCCTCAGATGAGGTGCGCACAGGGACCTACCGTCACCTGTTCCACCCAGAGCAGCTCATAACTGGCAAGGAGGACGCTGCCAACAACTATGCCCGTGGGCACTACACCATCGGCAAGGAGATCATTGACCTGGTTCTGGACAGGACACGCAAACTGGTTAGCAATATTTAGAACTTTACAATAGAGAAAGCATTATGTGAAGGGAGGGGGTTCAGGTATATATTACATTGTGGGGACAGTGTGATTGAAAACCTGTTTTTATGTTGGTTCACTTTTTTTTTGGTCCACAAAAGGGGGGGGAAAGTCTGTTTTATAAAATGACTTAACTAAAAATGTTGTATTTTGCTTGGTTACTTACGGTTGACGTTTTTTTATTTTTTCCTTCTCATATTTATTACTTTTAGGCTGACCAGTGCACTGGGCTCCAAGGGTTCCTCATCTTCCACAGCTTCGGCGGTGGTACTGGCTCCGGGTTCACATCCTTGCTGATGGAACGCCTCTCTGTCGACTATGGAAAAAAGTCCAAGTTGGAGTTCGCCGTCTACCCAGCACCCCAGGTGTCCACTGCTGTGGTGGAGCCTTACAATTCCATCCTGACCACACACACCACCCTGGAGCACTCCGATTGCGCCTTCATGGTGGACAACGAGGCCATCTACGACATCTGCCGCAGGAACTTGGACATCGAACGCCCCACGTACACCAACCTCAACAGGCTTATCGGTCAGATTGTTTCCTCCATCACCGCCTCCCTGCGCTTTGACGGAGCCCTGAATGTGGACCTGACTGAGTTCCAGACCAACTTGGTGCCCTACCCTCGTATCCACTTCCCCTTGGCCACCTACGCCCCAGTGATCTCTGCTGAGAAGGCTTACCATGAGCAGCTGTCAGTGGCTGACATAACAAATGCCTGCTTTGAGCCAGCCAATCAGATGGTGAAGTGTGACCCCCGCCACGGCAAGTACATGGCCTGCTGCCTGCTGTACCGAGGAGATGTGGTGCCCAAAGATGTGAACTCTGCTATTGCCACCATCAAGACCAAGCGCACCATCCAGTTTGTGGACTGGTGTCCTACTGGCTTCAAAGTTGGTATCAACTACCAGCCACCTACTGTGGTGCCCGGGGGAGACCTAGCCAAGGTTCAGAGGGCTGTGTGCATGCTGAGCAACACCACTGCCATTGCTGAGGCCTGGGCCCGCCTGGACCACAAGTTTGACCTGATGTATGCCAAACGTGCCTTCGTCCACTGGTATGTGGGAGAGGGGATGGAAGAAGGAGAGTTCTCTGAGGCTCGTGAAGACATGGCTGCCCTGGAGAAAGACTACGAAGAGGTGGGCACAGACAGTGTTGGTGAGGAAGATGAGGAAGGAGAGGAATACTAAGGAGGAAGAACCACCCATCTGTGCTGACCCTGCATTCCAAAACTCCCGACTTTAATTAGTTACTTATGGACAATAAATCATTCCATAATGTCAATGAGCATTCCATGAACCTACATCAACAGAGCACTCCAACAATGCTGTTATGGGTCTATGTTTGAAATAAATGCAATTTTAAAAAAGACTTCCAAAAACCTGTATTTATTTGGTGGTTATGAGAGAAGCGTAACTTACAGCGATTACCTTAATGAAAGTTCAAGCAGGTTTATTGATTCCCAACACGGAATGACCTGCACCCAAATGTAAAAAGAATGAATCCAGAACAATATGAATCCAGTCACAATCACATTTAGCAAACAAAATTGCTTATACATCAATAGAAGTCAGTCAGACACACTGTAATCTGCCTAGTCAGCAATGAGACCATATGACACAATGTTTCACATCCCAGTCCTTGGGGACCCCAGACACTCCATGGGACCTGGGAGGGAGCAAAAATATGGATTATCTGGGTGCCCTTGAAGACCAGGTTGAGGAAACGCTGTCAAAAATGTTTTACTTAAGAGTTCCTTATACTACCCGTAGTCTAACCACTTCATATGTTCCAGGTGTGTCTCAGTCTGCTTAAGTAGGGTGTGGTCTGTTGGGATGTGGCTGCAAGGAGTGTTGACTAGAAGCTGGTGTGACTCTTACACACCCAAGGGTTTGCAAAAACACCCAAAATATGCAAAGTTTGGGAGTTGTAGATTCCATTTGTTCCATTGGCTTTGTGCTACAAATGTAGAGGAACATTTGTTTCTTCAGTCATGCACAGCACACAGAACAACCGACAGTGTACAAGTGAATAATAAATGGATCTGCAACAGTGCAGTGAAAACAGGTTACATTTAGATATTATCCACATAAAGTGTAGGTGTGATTAATATTACAGTGGTCCGTATTTGGCTATTATGTGTACAGCTTGCAGGATAAGATTCCTATCCTGCAAAGTTTCCTACTAGACTCTGGGTTGAGGAGAGATTGAGGCTAGGGTTAGATGGCTGCTGAAATATATTTTGCTTTAAGTCAGCGGTAGATAAATGTGTATCCGGTTGATGGATGGAAGCTCATTTACAATGGTCTCGGCTGACATTGCAGCCCTTTGTAAGGCCTTCCTTTCCTGAGCTGATCTTGATCAAATTTATCTCCATGAGGTCCCTAAGAAAAAAGGTTTCTTAGGTCACTAAGAAAAAATTGGGTGTCTGAAGCCCCTCCCCCAAATCGGATCTAGAACCACCTATTTTTCAATATAAGTTTGGAAGTGTGACCTGGCCATTATTCATTCTTAGGAGGAGACCATCAAACGAAATAATGCGTCTGTATTTTTAAACGACCGAGGAACAGACTGGGATGAGCAGAAACCCAAAAATCAGCATTTATACGGGAAGTGATTGGAATCATTTCTGCAATTTTTGAAAAGACGAAAAGGGAACACATAGCCCAGCTCACAGCAAAGACTGTTTGCCTTGAGGAGTCTTGCCATCTATTAATCACACCATTTGCCTCATAAAACATTCACAGCAAAGCAAATATGCTTAACTATTCACAAGGCTATTTAGGGTTAATATAATATTCTATTATATTATAGTAAGGAATTATATTTTATTTACACAGTTCCTATATTTTGTAGTAGCCAGGCATTTATTTTTTATTGACCTGCCATATATTAGTATTTTGTCAAATCTGCTAATGGTTCCAGGCGGAATAGGGTAAATAAGCCAATAAATATAATAATCCTGACTACCAAACACGATTCACATAATTTAAGGTGGGTCTGCCTCCTGCTGACAGGATGCGGAAACGCATGAAAAGTCTCGCAGTGCTGTGAAGAATAGAAAAAAACTTTTTGATTTCCCCTCACAATAATCAAATAACAATATAAGAAGAAGAAATCCCATAAATGTTGTATAGGAAGTTTGAGAATGAATATAAAATGTTTTACTTCCTACCAAATTCCGTCTGTCCAACGCTGTCTGGTTTAATAACAAAAACTTTACTTAACTGTAAATCAATTACTACAGTAAATGCTAATACGTGCAGCTCTTAGGAGACTTTTGCCGTCGTTCTTTGTTTACACAGCGAAAATGACTTATAATAATTTGCATTATGAAGTAGGGCCTAACGACGCCTATTTAATGCAGTGTTATTTTTTTGTATTCTTCCAGGTTCTGAAATTGTTCCAAATGGGGCCAAGTCCACACATTGCACGCTATTTTTTCTTAGTTTCCTCGAGGACAGCATTCGTTCTTAGATTTAGTCCATCTTTCAGTCAGTTATAATTAGTAATCGTCGATAGATGGCGTCGCAGCCTGATTCAAAACCCCAATCGTAATCATGTTCGCTCAATTTCTTTTGTCAAGGAGACCTAAACGATAAAAACATGTGTGATGCCGAAATTTGGGTTAATTTTCTAAATGAAACACATTAGGCCCAATGATCATCTAGTGTGCATGTTTTACGACACCATCAGCTATATTTGTTAATATTTTGTTGGATGATAGGTCAAACGTTAATTAAACAAATCTACCATATAGCATATATTTTAACTCTTTTTTCCCTTTACCATTCGGTGGGAAGTATTAGTTACCCGAATAAGATTGCTATATAAACATATAAAAATGCGACTAATAAAGTATAGACGAACAAATACTTTATCCTCCATAATCTGGACTCTACACCAATACTCAAACTAAAACAAAAGTAAAAGTTGTGATGAGTTTAGATCAAATATAGCCTACAGGTAAAATAAAGAGCATGACTAGATGTTTTCGGCATCCATAGACACTCTGATTAGAGGTAGGGGTATTTGGTTGGGGTTTTCCTAGCTGTCACCGATGTAATATTGGTGCATAATTAAAACGCGGACACACGGCATCTCTGACCTGAATGTTATATTAATTTCTCCTGGACGCTTTGCTTAGCTAATGTGACGTAAGGGTGCGAGTTCGATCCCCTGCAGACGGCGCAGTGCTGCGGGTTACATGATCGTCGGGCCGTTTTTTTTTTTTTTTGACACCACTTTCGGTTTTTGGCGTATATAAGAGCGCTAGGAATACAGGGCTTCAGGAACAGGGAAAACGCACGATCGGGCCGAGCTTTGATGGGCTACTGCATCCTCCGTAGTGACTGATCTAGTTAGGAGTGCCAGTCACGGAATCGGTCTTATTTCTCGGCCATTGGAGAAGACGGAGACACGCCATATGGTCTATTAATCGGATTATATCAAGGTAATGTGTCAGTATTTTATGGATCCAATAATAATACACGATGTAACGAACGTTTTTTTCTCAGTCAAAATACATTTCAGACACTGAAACGTTCCTAATCTGTCTGTAATTCCGTATCTCTTGTACAGCCTTCCCAGTGTCCTGATGGTTCAAAACAGCTTTCGTACTTGATCTGGGAATATGATCTTTGTCATGAGTTTACATTCCGCATTTCTGTGGAGATCGTAAGCAAGTCGCGTCTCTTTTCGCCGAGAAGCTGCAGCTGTCAGGAGCCATAATGACCAAAGTAATGCGGAGTTGGAAATAACCGTGCATTGTTTTCGCTTTCCAGAGGGGTCGGGGTTTGTGTGTACCGTATACACAATGCTGGGCTTGGCGTGAAACGCACTGTCGATGGTCGGCTGTTATCTATTGGGCCTGGACTATGACCGTTTCTTCCCAGTCTAATAAAAATAAAAACGATTGCACGTGGTGTTACCAGTAATCCCCCCGGCACGCCCATTCCCGATATTGTAGATCGGTTATAGCCTGTGGTGGGTCTGTCTTTATAATTTACTATTTTAGGACGCTCGTGTGGTGAGGTAGGGTAACAAATCTGCAGGCATTAACAAGTGACCGGTTTTGTACTTTAGCATTTATGAATCGTTTATACGGGCATTAATAATAAGGTATAAATAAGGTAATTTCGGCGGTATGTATCCTACAGTAAGAAAGCAGGCCAGGTAGCGGTTTCATCTAATCCGTCTAATTTTGCAGGTTAATAAAAGGCGGGGTGAGACATGGTGGATTACTATGACATTTTGGGGGTGTCACGGAATGCCTCTCCAGAAGATATCAGACGGGCGTAAGTAAGGCGCAGATATTGCCGTTTCTTGTAACTGGATTGAACAGCACGTTTTGCCATCATACCCAGTGAAAGGGCCCCACGTCTGTCTGCCCACAAGTCCGCTCAACATGGAATAAAATGCGCTGTGGTTTGGGGACAGCTGTCGGACGCCTGTGCCTAATTTTGGCTCATGTTCCTAAACATGATGATGTTGAATCAGTTGCCAAAAGAAGCTATTGATCATATGACGGTTTCGTCAACTTTAAATAATGTCAAAACGTGTTCGTTGCCACAGCTTCAGGACCGCGTTTCGCATGCCTTGTCTGGAATGAGAATATAAAATATTAATTTTGGCAGAAGCTAGTGTATATCTGCTTAATTTTTGTTAGCCTGCACATTCGTTATTAAATTGCGCTTGTGTCAACAAAAAGAGAACTACATAGCTCACAGACACCTTTTGTGCTGACACAGAACACTGAGTGAGTATTTAATCCTTGGCAGCAAATTTAGCTGTTCATATTTAGTTAAATATTCTCCTTATTACTAACCCGAGGTGATGCAGTGCAAAACAGCTTTGAGAATGTGATAGTTTGTAAAAATACAGTGCTGTTTGTGCTTCACCAGGCGGCCAAATGTGTGCTTGTGTGTCTCAAGGTACAGAAAACAGGCTCTGCGATGGCACCCAGACAAGAATCCCAACAATAAAGAGGAAGCAGAAAAGAAATTCAAGGAGATCGCAGAAGCGTATGAGGTTCTGTCTGATGGTAAGAACTGGGCCCAACTCGTGGTTTAGTGGATCTTAATATCAGTTCACAATCTACTTATGTTTTACTCAGTGGGCTAACATCCCATTGGTCCTGGCGCCCTGTGTGAAGCTCTGATGTAAGGATAAGCGTTTTCTCTCTCTCAGGCAGGAAGCGGGAAGCATATGATAATTATGGCAAAGAGAGCACATGCAGTTCAGGTGAGCTGCACTTATGTCCAAGGTTGAGCGATATCTCGTAGCATAATCTGTGTTTTGATGGCAGTGATTACTAAGCTTGGACTTCCCCAACAACCCACAGTGCCTCATTGTTTCATGTCATGTGTCCGTGATCTCCCACAGGCTCGAGTGGACCCTCCAGCCCAGGAGAATTCCCCGGATTTACATTCACATTCCGCAGCCCAGAGGAAGTATTTCGGGAGTTCTTTGGTGGCCAGGATCCTTTCGCCAGCTTTTTTGGTGAGCGCCTGAGAACGTGGGGAGAAACATCTCCACAATGGGTGCTTTGTGTATTTGTGCAGATGACGGCATCAGAATGGAAATGAGTTATGGGTCTTAAAAATTGCCCTTCAATAAATAAGGTTATTTTAATCGAATTGAATGGAAAAACCACAGGATGTTACTCCAGCACATTGGAAAGCATATCAACATTCATTTGGTGAAGCAATTAATTCAAGAAAGTCATTGTTCATTTGTTCATTATTTACTTTAGTTGTAATAGCAGTTAGGGTCTCAAAGGGGCAGTAAATTTCCTGAAACATTCCATTCCATGGGAAGTTAAGCTGGGAAATTTTGTAAATATTCAGTTAGAAACTTTCCATGAGAATTACCAGGAATATATGGGAATTAACAGAAAATTCCCAGAATTTTGCATCTCTAATAGCAGTCAGGCATTATTTTCTTTTCTAGAACTAATATGCAGTATTTAGTTCATACAGGTTGGCAGCATCACATGAAGTTGTTCTGTTCTGTGATGCTTTTGTTATTGTTGCGTGTGGGCCTTACTTTAGCTTGTGGACGCCCTTAAGTCTGTTTTCAGACATTCTCCTCATGAAGCACCTGCAATATTTAAAACTCAAGCATTACAGTCAGGCAGCTGAAAGTGAAATTCAGGACATACTGTGGACCTGGGCATCTCCAGCTCTGCCTTTCTGATCTAGCCACCAGCCCAGAGCGTCATCACATCTCAGCTGTCCCTCGTGTCCCCCTGCAGATGACTTTCCCTTCGGGGGCATGCACGGAGGGATGACGAATGGCGGCCGGCACAGTGGGTTCTTTGGGTATCCCGAGCCCCCGTTCCACTCCCCCAGTCGGCTCTTCTTTCCCGCACCCCAAAGTGAGTCTGTGCTGTCACCCTGAAGGACAGACAGGTCCTGTACGAACAGGCAGATGCTAGCAGGTGTGCATTTTTCACCCGCAGTCAGTGGTGTACCATACACGGTGTGTGAGGTGTGTACACACCCCCTGTCATGAAAATTTTACATTTTTTGCATGTGAAATTCAGAAAAATTATGTTTAGGACCTGTGTTCCCTATCATTGTGAAATCCCGAGAGTCCTTAAACCACATCCTGAGACAGCGAATAATGGTTCCTTGCTGTTTTGCGCACATTGTTCACATGTACTGTAAGCAATATAAATCGCAGTTTCAACATGATTTTGAAGTTCGGTTTACAGCAGTTAAAAATAAAATCACTGTAATCACAATGAATTAGCTAAAATGTCTGCGGCTATGCACAATGATTTAAAATATAGTATATACAGTTTACTGTTAAAAACCTGTTCTTAAGAAACGTGAATATAGGTTGGGTGGTGCCACAGTTGGGGGCACTGGGAACTAGGTGTTGAAAGGTTGGATAGACACGGTATGCAGCTACTGTCAAAAATTCCTGGCTACGCCAGTGCCTGCAGTGTAAGCTCACTGGCTCCACCCTCTCTCTCCTCCAGTGGAATTCACCTCTTTCCCCCCCATGGGAGGGATGGCCAGAAGGGAGTTCGTAGGCGGTGGGATGGGCCACTTCAAATCCGTCTCCACCTCCACGCGCATCGTTAACGGAAAGTGCACCACCACCAGAAAGTCAGTTTCCATCAGCGGCGCAGTGCTGCAGTGGTCATGCCCAGGGGTGGATTAAGGTGCACAGAGGCCCCTAGGCTACAGTAGTCTGTGGGCCCCCCAACCCCGCCCCCCTCCGCGCCAATGGGGGCCCCCTTGCAGGCTGGCACACGTGGGGCCCCTAGGCTTAAGCCATATCTAGCCTGTGCGTTAATCTGCCCCTGGTCATGCCCTCTTCCCGCCTTTCCAGTCTCTGCCAGTGACGTTTCCGCTTGTGCTTAACTTTGTGATGCATTCTTGCCTGATAGAATCGTAGAGAACGGGCAGGAGAGAACGGAGATCGAGGAGGACGGGGTCCTGAAGAAGGTTCTCATCAACGGTAAAGGTGCTCATTTCAGCTTTGTGATACTCTCTCTGTGCCCTCCCTTTTCTTTCCCCATAATCACTTTTGCATTGTCTCGTGCAGGTGTGGAGGACGAAATGGCCCTGGGTATCGAGCTGAGCCTTAGGGACTCACCTAGAAAGTTGGCCCAGCAAAAGAAGTCCATCCAGGATTCATCTAACAGCAAGCCAAAGGCCTCCCCCCGGCAGAAGCACAGCCCCGCCCACAGATCCAGCCCCCGCTCCCGAAAAAGCAGAGTTATAGAAGAGGATGAGCAGCTGCAGGTGGCAATGGCCTGCAGCCTGTCAGAGTTGCGAGATGGCAGTCCTGGTGGGCGTGGGACTGGGAACAAGAAGGGCAAGGTGGTCAGGGACCAGCCCAGAGCCGCGAATGAGAGGATGCGGTCAGAGAAGGACAACACCCCCCCCTCGCGAAGAGATCCCACAGATCCTGTGATCAGCCGTGGTGTTTATGGGGCCAGCCAGGGTCCCAGCAGACCCCGAGAGGATGAAGAGAGCAACCGGCCCCAGAATAATGTCAAGAAGAAACGAAAGTGCAACTGCGTGGTTTGTTGACATGTGCATGGAGAACCAAGCAGCAAGAGTGGAGTAGTGGCGGCCATCTTCCAAGCGTGTACCTCACTTCCATGTTAAGCCCATGTTCTCAATAGTCCAGTGCCTTGACTGAAAGTATCTTGTCTGTGACCCACCCGCCTTCACCATCTCATGGGACACGCCTTCCTAATGTGTTTTGAGGTGGACCGCATGAAGTTACAGTAAATAGACATTTGATGCTGATGTCACCCCCAGCCCCACGCTGACACCTTGCTCTCCTTCAGCCGCAGTGAATTTGCTTCATGTTCTCTGTATTGCCTTCCCGCCCCTCTCAGAGGCCCCCTGCCTGTGCGGACTAAGCTGCTCCTTGTTTTAGTCGTCTTCACAGATGCCTGTGAAATGGCCCTGTGTTGAGCCTGTGGAAATGTATTATTTTTCTAGGCTCCTGTAGAAATATGAAATAATACTTATAAAAATGGGAAAGGAAGTGTAACACAGATTTTGTTTTTTTTTACATTAGTTTCGTTGGTTTAAAGGAAGCTCGAATCTGACAGTAATATTAAATTACTTTAATCTACTAAATGTCAGAGGATTCTTACATCAGCTGGGAAACTAATTCATCCATAAATGTCTATAGGACTTTTTTTCCAGAATATTGACACCTTTCTTTACATATATGCTAAATCGGGTGCTGCGGAAATGCCCGGGCCATACTGAAGTGTTCACGTGAATTCTGCATGTGCATTGCCACCGAATTCTGCAACAGTGTTACTCACATCCGTTAATAATGCTAAAATTAAGCTTACTTTTTCACATTTTTTCTGTCATTCAGTGCCTTTATGTGTGATAAAGAACATGGTGAGGAAGATGGCAATTATTGCCTCAGTTTGGATGGGAACTTATATGAAGTGCGCTAGGCTTTCGTATTGTGGTTTTGGCAGAACGTTTTTGTCAGTAATTTTTGTATTTACAGCATCTGTATTGATCGAAAGCACATTGGTCTTCAGTCTGTAAAAAGAGAGGCCTTCCTTTTGCATGACTTTTCTCACTGAGACTCTAAGGCTCAGCGGATGGACCCAGGTTCAGCGGATGGACTGATGATGCTTTGCGATGGAATTCCCTTGAAACAGAGGAGACTGTTGTATAAACACAAAGTTATAATGCCCCATGATTGACAGGGAATGCTTCGAATAGCTGTCATCCACACTTCATTAACAGTATCATTGTCATTTCTGCTAAACACCCAAAGCCAGTTTCTCGTAGTGATACCGGCGTGGAGCTTTACTGAGCAGGAACAAAGCAGGGCTAGATGGGTAACGGAAACAAAACACAGTTTTTGATTCAGTGACAGTCATATATCTATGTCTTGTGATTAAGGGTGATTCTGTTGCACCTGGAGAAAATAAAAGTTATAAAGTTACCTTCTGTGGTACCTTCTGATTGGAAGCATGCCAACATAACGCCCATTTTCAAAAAAGGGGATAGAAGTAATTTGTCAAACTATAGGCCAATCAGTCTAACTTGTATAACTGGTAAAGTTATGGAGGCTATAATCAAAGAGAAAATGGTAGATTACCTGGACTCAAATAACATTTTGAGGGATAGCCAGCATGGATTTAGGAGAGGTAGATCCTGTTTAACAAATCTGTTGGAGTTTTTTGAGGAAGCTACTCAGGAAGTTGATGATAAGAAGGCCTATGATGTCATCTATTTAGATTTCCAAAAGGCTTTTGATGTTGTTCCCCACAAGAGGCTCTCACTTAAACTCAAAGCGACAGGTATTTTAGGAACTGTAGCGACTTGGATTGATAACTGGTTAACGGATAGGAAGCAGCGAGTAGTTATAAGAGGCTCGATGTCACAGTGGGCCTGCGTTCATAGTGGGGTACCGCAGGGTTCAATTTTAGGACCACTTTTGTTCCTAATTTACATAAATGATATAGACACCAATATATACAGTAAACTGGTGAAATTTGCAGATGACACCAAGGTGGGTGGTGTAGCAGATACTGAACTAGCGGCTCAGCAGCTACAGCGGGATCTTAATTTAATTAGTGACTGGGCTGACACCTGGCAGATGAAATTTAACATAGACAAATGTAAGGTACTCCATGTAGGGAGCAGAAATATAAAGTACAGGTATTTTATGGGACCTACTGAAATAAAGGTAGCTGATTATGAGAAAGACCTTGGTGTGTATGTTGATGCTTCCATGTCTCATTCTCGCCAGTGTGGGGAAGCAATAAAAAAGGCCAATAGGATGTTGGGGTACATCTCCAGGTGTGTGGAGTTTAAGTCAAGGGAGGTAATGCTAAGATTATACAATTCCTTGGTGAGACCTCACCTAGAATATTGTGTACAGGTTTGGTCACCATATCTTAAAAAGGACATAGCGGCCTTAGAAAAGGTGCAGCGTAGGGCCACAAGAATGATTCCTGGTCTTAGAGGAATGTCATACGAGGAAAGGTTATTTGAGCTAAATCTGTTCAGCCTCAAGCAAAGGAGACTGAGGGGGGACATGATCCAGGTCTATAAGATTCTAACAGGTTTGGATGCTGTTCAACCGAATAGTTACTTCAGCATTAGTTCAAATACAAGAACTCGTGGCCATAGGTGGAAATTAGCGGGAGAACATTTCAAACTGGATTTAAGGAAGCACTTCTTTACACAGCGTGTAGTCAGAGTATGGAATAGTCTTCCTGATAACGTAGTGCAAGCTGAATCCTTGGGTTCCTTTAAATCAGAGCTAGATAAGATTTTAACAACTCTGAGCTATTAGTTAAGTTCTCCCCAAGCGAGCTCGATGGGCCGAATGGCCTCCTCTCGTTTGTATAGTTCTTATGTTCTTATGTTCTTATGTTCTTATATAAAAAGAAAATGTGTGTTTTTGATGAGCAGTCTCTGATTTGTCAAGTCCAGGATAAACCGAGCACGACCTCCCAGGTGACCTCTCTCCTGTTCTTCAACTCCATTGGACGGATTGGAGAAATACAAGGCGGGGCTTTGTGGGGAAGTTTGTCGTAGAAGGGCACAACGATGGAGGCCGGGTACTTCCTGCTCACTCTCACATCAGTCTGAACACTAACCTGGAGCTGCAGCACTAAGTGCCCTGTGGAAATGGCCTGGCACCGTGGCCCAAGGTTCACTGGGATTCACTTCACGCTCCTTTTTTAGACTTGCAGTGTCCACTCTGGGCATGTGGCTCTTAGAAACAGGCTTGCAGTCTGACGGAGTCGCTCCTGAATGTGTGGAATGCTGGGAAGCAGCTGGTTTGAATGGTCTCAAAATCACCCACCCCCCAATCCTTCTAACATATACTGTCTACATTCCTGTTGCCCAATTTATACAACTGCCCTTGAAATGTATTGGGAACTCATTGAGGGGATCAGCTCTTCACTGGATAATGTTTCACTGTACAGCCAAAAATGGGCATGTTTTAAATTACTTAATAATTTCTCATGTACTGTAGTTCTGTGTGTGGGGGGAGTATGTGTTTTATGTTGGCTGTGAATAGAGACCTATCCACAGCCCTAAGTCCATGGCTAACCTGGCTGTCCTGTGCTCCTGCAGTCATCTGTCTTGTGGGGGCACACAGGACTGTGGGAGGGGCTCCCAGGGACAATCTGTGTCCTTTTGCTCCACGGCTGCTCTAGCCGCTAAACCGCTAACAGATTTTTGACAGAGACAAATGCAAGAGAAGCATCCAGCCAATAACTGGATAGTGAGAGATGCTTCCAGCCAATGAATAGCCGTGTCATCTGGCTCCACCCCCACCCACAGAGCCAAGGCCGAGAAAAAGAAGGCCAGTCACACGCTCTCTGCGTTGCACGACATCACAAACTTTATTAATCACAGGAAGTTACAAAATAGTATATTTTCTTTTTTTCTTATTTTCTGTTTATTTGCTACATAAAATACAGTGATACAAGGAGAAGTTTTAGCAAGGTCAGGGTAGATTTAGCTGAAGCAGCTGAAACCAGATGAAGGCAGAGGGTAAGTGGAGAGGGGTTTCTTGAAACTGGTCTAACTGTGGAACAGAGGAGCACAGGAACATCTCCATGGTAACCTCCGAAACCCAAACCTCCAATCAGGAGCCTCCAGGTGACAGCCAGGCCCCGAGAACAGCAAACGGACCGAATATCAACAGTTCAGCGTGTTTAGCTGGGGCACAAAAAAATCCTCCATGTGTCCTGCATTTAATCCTTCAATATTAAGGCCATCTTTATTATCCCTGTAGCGGAAATCACAGACCCAGTCCTTACTACTCAACACTTTAACCCTATTATTGTTCAGTAATATAGAAATTAGTGCATATTTTATAAATTCATTGTCTGAGGGCACCAACAAACCAACAAAACGTGCTGAGTGTATCCTGGAGTCTGAGTGTGTCCGACCGGGCCGCCCTGGAGTCTGAGTCTATCCGACCAGGCCGCCCTAGAGTCTGAGTCTACCCGACCGGGCCGCCCTGGACTCCGAGTCTGTCCGACTGGGCCGCCCTGGACTCTGAGTGTGCCCGACCGGGCCGCCCTGGAGTCTGAGTGTGCCCGACCGGGCCGCCCTGGAGTCTGAGTCTATCCGACCGGGCCGCCCTGGAGTCTGAGTGTGTCTGACCGGGCCGCCCTGGAGTCCGAGTGTGTCGGACCGGGCCGCCCTGGAGTCTGAGTGTGTCCGACCGGGCCGCCCTGGAGTCTGAGTCTATCCGACCGGGCCGCCCTAGAGTCTGAGTCTATCCGACCGGGCCGCCCTGGACTCCGAGTCTGTCCGACCGGGCCGCCCTGGAGTCTGAGTGTGTCCGACCGGGCCGCCCTGGAGTCTGAGTGTGCCCGACCGGGCCGCCCTGGAGTCTGAGTGTGCCCGACCGGGCCGCCCTGGAGTCTGAGTCTATCCGACCGGGCCGCCCTGGAGTCTGAGTGTGTCTGACCGGGCCGTGATGTTTCTTAGGTTAGGTGTACTCTATTAAAATGCATTTTCACCTTACAATATTTTCGCCTTACGATAGGTTTATCGGAAGGTTTATCGGAAGGTTTATCGGAAGGTAACCCCATGGCAACCGGGGAGAGACTGTATTGGCCGTACATCTACCAGCTCTGTCTTCTCCACTCTGACTTTTAACAGTGTAACATCAGCTGCTGTTATATGTTTGCAGTGTGATTCTTAATTGATTTCTTTTTCTCTGTTATGTGTTCGGACCTATAACCACATTGGGTTGAGCACTTCACAGGAACCGAATTTTCAGTTTGGTGTTGAGAGATTTGCAGCGTTAGTGTAGAGTGCTATACTAGGTGGGTCTGTTTGGACCGGATCTGCTGTGCGTCACGTGACCCAGAAAATGTGACGCTGAGAGAGCTGGGCCCTGCCTGTCTGTTTGCACCTGTCTGCTGTCATGGAGGTGGGGGTCAGGGTGTTCGGTAAGGCATTCAGTACGTCACTCAGAAGGGGAGGGGGGCGAAGGCTGAGAGGAGCCACTTTGTCTTTTGTTTAATGGGGGTCAATACTGGGTGTAAATGTTTCCCTCATATGGATTCCTTGGGGGGGGGAGGCAGTGTGTGATTGAATGTAAAGGAAGGGGGCCACAGGAGAGTGACTGGGGGGGTTATGGATCACTGGGGCAGCGCTTTCAGGATGGCGTTGACCTCCTCTGCCACAGCCGTCAGGGCAAACTCAAACTGGTCCTGCGGAAAGAGAGGTGGGGGTGAGGGGGGTGGGGTTAAGGAGACGGGGGCATGAGATGTGTAGAAGGGCAGCAGCCACGACCTACCTTGGTGTGCACCATCCCAGGCCTCTGGTCACGGACGTGCTCCAGAGTGGCAGCGATGTCAATCTCCTTCACGCCTGAGGAGGTGGGAATGTGGGGCTGAGTGCAAACCCTTCACACACACACACAAACCCGCTCGCACACACGCACACACACACACACGCATACATGCACGTATGCACGCATGCACACACACGCACACAGGAGGTGGGAATGTGGGGCTGAGTGCAAACCCTTCACACACACACACGCATGCACACACACACTCACACGCATGCACACACACGCATGCACACACACACTCACATGCATGCACACACACGCATGCAGACACACACATGCACACACACACACACACAAGCATGTTGGGTAAACATATCTTTTTGGGGACCACTCATTTATTTCTATGGGAAAAATGCAAATGCTAACTATGACAACCTTAACCCCTACCCTGCCCTAACCATAATACAAGAGTTTTTGCATTTTTAGTTTTTTCATAGCAGTCACCGATTTTTATAAAATAGAGTTTTCCCTTATGGGGACCAGGAAACCGGTCCCCATAAGGGAAAAAAAAACGGATATTTATCACGTTATGGGGACATTATGTCATTATGACATTATGTCCCCATAAGGATAGGTAAATCCACTCGCGCGCACACACACACACACACACACTTTCCATAGGACATAAAAACACTGAAACACAGTGAGAACATGCTTATGCTCATCATCTCCTGCTTTCCTGAGTGAGAAACTCCAGTGGGGCCATAGAAATAGGAGACAGTCAAGCATGCAGGTCCTACACAAGAGGGGAGCTACTCACCTTTGGCCATGCGATTGAGAACCATGTCGATCAGGATGTAGGTGCCCGTCCTACCTGTGCCATCACTGCGTGGGACCGAGAAAGCCATCAGATAATTATGAAACGTAACAAAACAGCTAAATCTGGGAACCTTATGCCATCTGGTGGAGGATGTCGGCATTGCACCTTTCAGTTTACCTGCAGTGCACGATGATTGGGCAGGATCGCCCTCTGTAGCACTTGTTTACCTTCCTGAGCAGCGTTATAGAGAAGAAGGCGAGAGAAGAGAAAGGACAAGCAGGTCAGGGTGCTGTTAGCCAACAGTGATGACAACAATAATGAGAATTCACTCAGTAGCATGTGGCTAAGCTAACATTTAAGGTTTATCTTGAAGGTGCCTGGGGTTTCGCAGGCTGGGAGGGGGCTTGAGGTGCCCTGGGGCCTGACAGAAAATCTGAAGGACCAGCAGGTGACTGGCTGGTGAGGACACCTGAGGAGGGGAGGTAATGGCAGGGGGGCATGCAGTGGATTATCCCACTATAACATTGATCCTGCTGCAGTCACACCTGCCAATGATCATTTTTGTGACTATGCAACTGGACCTAGATTACAAGCTGCAAATCACAAAAATGACACTGGCAGGAGTGTAAACCGATGGCCCTTTGGGGGGGGGAGCAGGGTGACACTGCAGAAGGCTGAGTGTGTGGGGTGGGGGTTACACACGAAAGACCGAGGAGCTGGAAGACAAACTGGAAAGAATTAGGCTGTTGCGATGCCAGTCGGCACCCTGAAGCCTGGTTAGCAGTCAGAGCAGATGACAGTGAGGATTAAATCGGCCAACTGGACCGAGCTCCAACCGGGGATTCAGGACAAGCGCCGGCTGTAGTCGACCGCATTGCTGACCACGTGCCGCTGTTTTCAAACGCCCAGGTGCACGTGCGTGTAATTAGCCTGTGCACGCACAGGGGCGGTGAGGGAATTATAGAGGCTGGATGCTTGAATCTATTCTCTTTGATTTAGCTCTATATAGCACCCTTCTTAACACAGCTGCTCCAAAGAATTTAGCAAAGATTTAACGCAAATAGCATCACAGGCTGGTGTAATGCTTAAAATTACACAGCTGTAAAAGTCAGAGTGGAATAGATCCTGAAGGGAATGCAAGAGGCACACTGTGACAGCTCCAGTGCCGGAGTGCTCGGGCCAGCAGAATGGTAGTACCTGCGGAAGTCCAGCAGGGGGCGTGTGGAGTTGGGGATGCCCTGGGCGGGCCAGCTGAGGAAGTGGAACTGGGTCAGCGTGCGTGTCTCCTGCGTCTGCACATTCTTCAGGTAGAAGCTGCGCACCAGGAAGTCGTTACACCAGATGTGCTCTGAGACCAGGTTGACCTGGGAGCCGGGCAGTACGCAGTCAGGGTTGACGGTACACGCACACGCTCACGCACGCATACATACATGTGCAGTTCGGCGGACACCAACCTCGTAGATGTGGTAGAGAGACGAGCCCTCGTCAGGCCAGTAACGATCACACTGCTTCTCTCCATCCTCAACCAGAGCCGTCATCATGACGATGACCGTACAACCACTCTCCCACACCATCTACAGCAACACCAACTATGTTACACAGCATCTATAATGTAACTCACACTGTCACACACTAACTACAGTATAACACCCTCTGTTACACAGCATCTACAATGTAACTCACACTGTCACGCACTAACTACAGTATAACACCCTCTGTTACACAGCATCTATAATTTAACTCATACTGTCATATACTAACTACAGTATAACACCCTCTGTTACACAGCATCTATAATGTAACTCACACTGTCACACACTAACTACAGTATAACATCCTCTGTTACACAGCATCTATAATGTAACTCATACTGTCACACAGTAACTACAGTATAACACACTCTGTTACACATAATCTATAATGTAACTCACACTGTCACGCACTAACTACAGTATAACGCCCTCTGTTACACAGCATCTATAATGTAACTCACACTGTCACACACTAACTACAGTATAACATCCTCTGTTACACAGCATCTATAATGTAACTCATACTGTCACACAGTAACTACAGTATAACACACTCTGTTACACAGAATCTATAATGTAACTCACACTGTCATGCACTAACTACAGTATAACACACTCTGTTACACAGCATCTACAATGTAACTCACACTGTCACGCACTAACTACAGTATAACACCCTCTGTTACACAGCATCTATAATGTAACTCATACTGTCATATACTAACTACAGTATAACACACTCTGTTACACAGAATCTATAATGTAACTCACACTGTCACGCATTAACTACAGTATAACGCCCTCTGTTACACAGCATCTATAATGTAACTCATACTGTCACACACTAACTACAGTATAACACACTCTGTTACACAGAATCTATAATGTAACTCACACTGTCATGCACTAACTACAGTATAACACACTCTGTTACACAGCATCTACAATGTAACTCACACTGTCACGCACTAACTACAGTATAACACCCTCTGTTACACAGCATCTATAATGTAACTCACACTGTCACGCACTAACTACAGTATAACACCCTGTGTTACACAGCATCTGTATTTCTATGGGAAAAACCCTAATCCCAGCACGGACAACCTTTACCCCTATTCAGCCCTAACCTTAACCTTGTTTAACCAAACAAATTATAAGAATTTTGCCACTTTTAGTTTTTTGATTTCAGTCACTGATTTCTATTACAGTTTTTTTCAGTCGCTAACAAGCGTTTGTCCAAACAGTTGTCACATTTTCAAAACTCTAAACACAATTAGCACAGCATCGGTCTTTTGTGGCCATACCATTCACACATTTCATGTCGTTTTCACCCAATATGCAGTCAGTGAACACATTTCCACAATGCTTACATTTTCTTAACAGACAAGCTATACCTCCCAACAAAATTATGGACTGTTTTTGTAGTATTTACGAATGTTAACACACAACATCCCACAATAGCAAAAACAATATTCCAAACCTTAGATACAGTATAAAAACCTCTGCTTCTGCAATATCAGTTCAAAAACAATATCAATATCAAAAATATATCTCAGCTGATAATAAACAAACAATTGAATAATTGACACACAGCTGATTTATGTTGGGTAAATTGGGCCAACCACAGCTTATTCCATTCTGGCTTAGACTCAGTGGGGTTTATAAGGCAAGACCTTGAGTAGTGATGTTTTTGGAAACATGTGGCCTAACCCTGAAGATCGCAGAGATTAGATGCTAATTTTTTGCCTTTTTTTAGCCCCCCTCCCCCTCCCCCCCTTTTTATCTTGGCTTTTTGCTGTTGTTTTTTTGTTCAGAATGCTCTTGTGTGTTTCATGGATATTTTGTTCACTGTAAGCAATACTGTAAAACTTTTTCTGTTCTATCATACCGTGTTTCTACTGTACCTCCTGTAGTAAACAGTAAAGAAAAAAAAACTTGTTTGCTTTTTACTGTAATGCTTTTGAATGTGAACATTACTGTACATGTGGACATACAGTTACCAACCAAGACATTTCTGGTGTCAAAATGGTGGATTGCATGTCTTGCCTGCAAATACCTGTAAAACTGAAACATAAAAGTCTATGCAGTTTTTGTAATGTCAATAATTGCCAGTATTTTGAAACCTGGTGTACTTTGATTGACTGCATGTACCTTGTGAAGTGAAAACAAGTGTTATTCTTTGACAGAATAATTTCATTTTGAGTCAGATTTATAGTGTTTTTGTAAAGTTAGTGTGTGCAGAGAAAGATGTGTTCTATTTTGAAATGAAGAGTTAGTATATATTTAACAAAATGTATTTTTGAGAAGAAAATTATCCATTTGGCCAATTGTGTTTTGTAGGTGTGAGTCTGTGTTAAGAGTTTAGAAAAAGTATCTGAAGTATGGGTAAGCGCTTGTTAGCGATTGAAAAAAACTGTAATGTTATCAGGTAATATACGTATACAACCTGCCTCATATTATATCATCCAGGACTGCCTCATATAACACACATCCAGCTTCACTTCCAACACACACAATGAAACACTTGAGAAACACGCACAAGTGCACAGAATCACACGACACACTTACACACGGATGTGCAGCGCGCGTGCAACACAGACCTGCCAGAAGTCCGAGATGGTGTGTGGCAGGGGCCCCTGGGTGGCGATGTAAGCCGCCATTCGGGGGTCGTGCTCGATCTAGACGTACAGACACAGAGATGCCAGGCAAACAACAGAATGAGAAAAACGCTGATTCTTTGTAACTGTGCTAAATCGTTACAATCCAGCTCCCAAGAACCTTGGGATTAGCCAGCACAATACATTTCATCAGAAACATATATACACTTTGGCATTAGGTCCAGATGGGTCCAGCTGATAAAAATTACCATAGTAATCAGCCCCTAATAATGACGATATCTCATTGGTCGGCTGGCAGAAGGTTTGAATAGCGCCGTGTTTTTTGATGTGTAAGAGTGTGCAGGATTAGTCTGGTGACCATGTCAGACGATCGATCTGAACACAGCTGAAGAGAGAAGAAAAAATGAAATTTTCCAGTTTTATAACATTTTTCATTATGGCTTTCAGCGTACGGGTGGGACTGGTTTAATCTGCTGTATGTCTCCTATGGGTGATTGTGAAGCAACTCTAACAGGTTTGAAGGTCATAAATATCAATGATCATCTTCATCAGCACCCATATGAAGGACGTTTATATCTAAATGAGACTGGTCTTCTGGAAAAAGGAGACAGTCCCACACTTTCTGCTCTGTATGTGGTTGGCTTGGCCTTGTTTGAGGACAATTTCCACCTGGCACAGTTGTTAAAACATTATTATGACCGCAGGACTGAAACAGGGCCAAAGTGTTCACGCTGACAGACCATCCAAAGCAACAAGCGCTCATGGAAGTTTTACAAAAATGTTCTGACGGCAGAAGGAAAAATTATTGGTCCAAAAAGATAACCAGGAGGTGGGTCTAAGCAACTAGAGGAAGTGGGGCCAATCAATCAGATGTCTTGGTTCCACCTTCTCTAGTTGCTTGGACCCTCCTCCTCTACAATCTGATTTGTTATCTCTCTGAACCAATCATTTTTCCCACTGCCCTCAGAACATTTTTGTGTATTTAAAACTCCCACGAGTTCAACAAGGGCACCGGCAGACTTTGAAACAGTCTTTGCCACTGTTGGATGTTTTGTAAGATTACAGGACTTGTTATAACTAAAAGATGGAAAGGTGTAGGCTGCCAGACGGCAAGCTGTCATTCAGGTTTTTTCTGGGGATTAATCCATCAAAGCGAAAAGTGCTCGTTCTCATTACATACGGGCAGACTGCCATCCCCACCCCCTGCCCCCAACTGGCATGTAAATGCTAATGTATTTAAAAGCAGTTCAGCTTGATCACAGTGCTCCGCTTCGCTTTAATGATGAATTTCACCACAAAAAACGTTTGGCTCAGCCTCCCACTATGCACCAGGCCCGCTCACGGCAATCGCCATGCCAATGGTGCCAATACTCACGATGGTGCTGGCATTGATGTAGTCGGCCCGCGAGGGATTGATCTCAGCCTTCAGCTTCACCCGGGAGTGGTCGTCTGTAACAGAGCCACGCGGGATGATTTACACTGGGGTGGGGGCTGGGGGGCGGAGTGGAAGATCGTGGAAGAGCCGGGGCACTCACAGGGCACAAAGTCAGGGTTGCGGTTCTTTTTGTGGTTACTGTCGCTCTGGGCGACGGACGCGGAGCTGGGCTCGGCCTGGTAGGCGCGCAGAGCCTCCCACTCTCTCAGCAGCCTGTCCCTGTTTTTCAGATGGTCTTCCATGTAGGCCTGGCCAAAGAAAGAGGGGGGGAGAGAAGATAGGGGGACAGAGGGCAATAGGGGAAGAGACGGGAGGGGAGACACGGAGAGAGAAAGAGAGAGAGGAGAGGGGGACACAGAGAGAGAAAGAAAGAGAGGAGAGGGGGATAGAGAGAGAGAGGGGTGAGGGGGGATAGAGAAAGAGAGGGGGGGTAGAGAGAGAGGAGGTGAGGACAGAGAAAATTAAAAACAGAAAGAGGAGAGGGGACAGAAAGAGAGAGATAGAGAGGAGAGGAGGGACAGAGAGAAAGAGTGAAGGGGCAAAGAGAGAGAGGGATAGAGAAAGGAGAGGGGGACAGAGAGGAGAGGAGGACGGAGAGAGGAGAAGGGGATAGAAAGAGGGAGAGAGACAGAGGTCATTGGGGAACCAATCAATGTATATGTACTGTATCACTTGTATATGTACTTTTGTATATATGTATGTATTTATGTATACATGGATATTTTGTATATATGTATGTATTTATGTATTGCAACAAAAACTGGAGGTTGTGAGCTTCACAAAGTTGAAGTTCCAGGCTGAAACTCCACCCACAGCCCCCCTCCGTTAAACCGCTTGGTACTAATTACTTTTACTTTTTCAAGCTTTTACTGGCTCTGTTCATTCCCGCTACACGGGGCTGGCGTGAGGCGGCCGCGCACTGACCAGTATCATGTGACCGGTGGAGATGTCCATGTTGGACTGCGCCGGCTCCTCACACCAGGAGGGGGTGCTGCTGTGCGAGCTGGGGCTGGGCTGCGCTGCGTCGCTGAACTGAGACGACACACTGCTGACGCGAGACGTGTCCGTGCCGCCGCCCCCCCCACAGCCCGCGTCCTGCCGCGACGACGACTTGGTGGCCATGTGCTGGCGGCATAACTCCTGGGGGAGAGACGGGGGGTCACTCATTATCATCACTATTATTATTATTATTATTTTTATTATTATAGTAGTAGTAGTAGTATTATCAATGGCGTTTCAGCAGTGATGAGCTTTTCAAACTCCTCAGATCGTCATACCTGCCCAGGGCATTGGAAGAAATAACAGGAACCATTACAGGCAGGAATCACGCCCCCCCCCCCCCTCCCCCACAGCTGTGACCCCCCACCCACAGGCTCGGAGCCAAAGGAAGCTGCCCCTATTCTGCCACTTTCATGAGATCCTGCCACATCTCCGAACTGCTACATTACTGCTGTTTTACCGCAGCTATTCAGGGTTAATTATCTCATTAGTTATGTGGTACATATATAACAGCTCCAGCCTCTTGGTGCTTTATCCAGAATGACCCATATGTTCACCCCCTAGTGAGCTATTTACTGATAGCAGCTCTTGTGGCTCCGTAACCTGCGTGCGGGTTTTGACCCTTCTGGCACTCCGTACCTGATACTCAAAATGCGTCTCATGGCCCCCCTCTGGCCCCAGGCCAAGCTTTCTGGAGGCCAGCTGACGGGCATGGTGTCGCAGGCAGGCGACCGTCAGTGAGGCCGCAAGGATCCCGCCAACACAGGCCACGCCCACCAGCGTGAGGATCACCAGCCGCGAGCCGTCCTGCACCCGCGTTGCCTGGGGCAACCCCCGGCCGTCACTCCTCTGTGGAGAGAGGGAGAGCAGCACCGTGGGTGCAGCCGTGCAGCAGTGTGATGCTTTCTGACCACAGAAAGACGACATCGGAGCCTCGGCCACCACGGAATCGAAGCCTCGTCGCGAACTTCCGTACGAAGCAGCTGATCGGCAAGCAGCCAGCCTGCCCCAAAGTCACGCTCTGACCCCCTCGGCGTGGGACGGTCAGCAACTGGTCGTCTGAGCCCCCCTCCGGCCCCTCCGCGCGGAGATGAGCCGGGCATTCATGGCGCCGTCAGAGGCTAATTACCCAGCTAAAGCCCACAAACCGACACGTGCCGCCCGCGTATAATTTGTGAAAGCCACACGCGCGAGCACACACACACACAGACACACACGCTCCTCAGCTTGTGTTTCTTAATTACCGCTGGCATTTAACAAGCTCTTCGCCCGTCGCCGAGTTAATCGAACGGAGCTGGGGGGAATGGGAGGGGCAGTCCCCTCCCGTTGTCAATCAGCACTGAGTGCGCCGCGCTGGCCAATGGGCAGGCAGAGGGAGGCTGGACAAGGGGGGTTGGGGTAGAGGGAGGGAATGATGTCACACACACCCCCTCCACCCCAACTAAGCCCCCAAGCCTGGGCTGTTGATGTTGCCTTGGCAACTGAAAGTCTGAGCCAAGCCTTGGAAGAACGGGCCCTACTGCTGCCATGGTAACCACAAAATGCTCCATTCAACCCCCCCCCCCCCACACCCCTTCTGTCGGGGGGAGACAAGGGGCGATACTACCCTTTTCAGAGAGAGGAAAAAAACACTTTCTATAATGCACCCTTTCCCTTTTCTTCTCTGGTTGTCTGATGTCCTTCTGCTAACTGAAGCAGAGTCCGTTACTGGGCAGCGACCAGGAGGAAAAGGAGGAACATCTGCAGATGGCGACCAGGCAGCAACAGGTGAGCGGCAGCATGTCGCCCTCAGGAGCCGCATGGGAGGTGGCGCCGCCTGCTGGGCATCCTGAGAAACACAGGATTACTGCCAGCTGGGCGGAAACTCCGCAGAGGCTGAGGAAGGTGGCCGCCTCGCCCCGAGCCCCCGGGACGCTTGTACTGACTGTGGGATTCACCTGCTACCCGTCGGGGCCCCTGGCAGGGTGAGTGACAGCCCATTGGATGGGACTGCGGTGTGCAGGGGGGGGGGAATGAGCTGATTTTGGACGGGAGCACAAAGACTCCCAGAGGCCATGAGAGTGGGGGGGTCAGGAGATCCACACAGAGGGGTGAAGAGGGTAGGGCAATGGGGGCAAAAAGGCAAGGGGCCTTCTGCTGGGGGGGGGGGGGGGGGTTCTGGCCTGGGGGGAGACAAGAAACAGAAAGGGGGAGGAGAGCAAAGGCGGGGGCTGGCAGGAGGGGGTGGGTCAGTGGGGCTTGATGCCTGTCTCTCTCTCTCACACACACACACACACAGACACACACGCATACACACTCACACACACACACACGCATACACACACACACACACACACATAAGCAGACTGGCACAGGCATGGGGGCACCTAGATGAACAAAGAGGGATGTATGAGGTCAGGACCCCCCCCCCCACCCAGGAACCAGAACGCTGCTCCAGTGGCTAATTGCAAATGCAGGAAGGTGAGGGCAGCTTGGAGAAGCGCAGACCAGGGCAAACTGGACATGGGTGAAACTGACTTTCAGGTCACTGCTGGGGAGGCCGCTAACCCCCAGGCGGAATGACGAACCCGAGGAGGGAACAGCCTGACTCACCGACGCCCCATCTCTGCCTCATAACAATAGAGAGGAAAAAATGTGCCTTCTGGTTCTAACACCCCCAGCTCCCCCCCCCCCCCCGCAAAGCAGACTAGGACAATAACACCCCGTTCAGCCATGCTGGGAAAATAAGGGTCCCAGTCCTAGTATCTCCCCCCTGTCCCCTTCCTGACCCCTACTGACCTCCCTGCTCAGCCACACAATCAGGCTCCCCTCAGGAACCTTGCCCCCCCACCCCCCCCCCCAAGCTTTCCCAGCACGTCAGCGCAGCTCATCCAGTACACCCTGCCCCCACTCCCCATGTATAAACATATCTGCTGTATGTGTATTTGAACTTCTGTCTGCGTGTTTGGGATGCATGAATCTGAGGGCATAAAGTAGGCACTAATCTGCCATCCTTATTTGCCTGTCCTTCCTACCAGGTCCCCGCCCCCCCCCCTTCTGCAGATCTGATCCAACCCCCCACCGCCTGCCGACAGCCAAAGCTACCTCTGGCCTCCTGCCGCTGACACTCATCAGCCATTCAGGAGAACACGCCACCGCGTGTCAGGAACGCCGGCACGGACAAAACTGCAGCCTGCGAGGTGTCAACCAGCGAAGCCGCCATGTGCTCGGGCTCTCGGCGCTGCCTCCTGCTGGAGGGGGAAAGAGAGTGCACCACATCAGTTTTATTATGCTGTTTTCACACCCACCAAATGGAGGACTAGACAGGCAGGAATAACCTGTGATACTTCTGGTATTACAGCCATAGGGCTCGTATCAGCAGCCTACGTTACCCACCACACTGCCTAACACAGGATCCTACACTGGTACTGCAGCGGGGGGGGGGGGGGGGGGGTTAGGAGGAGGTCCGAGGCTCTGAGTGCATCGTGGTGCACACGGCCAACGGCAGACACATTACATCACTGCAGTGGCGTGCGCCACACTGACCCCGCGTAACCACAGCAACCGCCTCCACCTGACATCACAGTCTGAGGCACAGAGCAACAGTGTGACCTGCTGCTTCAGACAGGAGTGGATGCGCACACACACACACACACACACACACACACACACACACACACTGTCTGAATTCCCATTACAGCCTCTTTCCTAGAGCATGTCTGTCCATGGAGGTGCCTGCCCTAAATCCAGGCTCCTTCAGGGTACCGGACAGCTTCCCTCAAGCGGATCCATGCTATTTAAAACACGAACGAATCGAGACACAGGCCTTGCCGAAAGGCGGGACACCAGCAAAGGGCACAGCGGTGTTCCCCGTCAAACTCGGGACGGTTGTTCACACAGAGACTGCCCGGGTCTTTGCAAAGAGGTTACCAACAAATTCTGCAGCGTCAGGTTGTGTAGGATAATATAGTGGCCCAGAAGAATTATATTCCTGCATTAACTCAGAAAATTATTTTCGACCTTCTTTTTTATATGACGAGAGTGCATCTTACTCCTAATATATCCATCCATGCATCCATCCATCCATTTTCTGTAACCGCTTATCCTATTCAGGGTCGTGCGGACTCATAACATAATGTACCGTATTATCAGCGCGGACAGCTCTGCCCGACCGCCCGGTCCAGCCCCGCATCCGGACCTTTTATCCAGTAACCTGCATCCCCACAGGTGAGATTTATGCGCGTGCGGCACCAAGCCCTTTCCGCAAATCTCTTCCCCAACTTCCAGCTAAAAGAGGTTCTGTGCGAAAGGGCAAGTATTAACACAAGGACCATTAAACATTATTATAAACATATGTTCGGATAATTAATATGACCTGGACATTATACTTTTCACAACATACCTAGAGCCCATTCACGCAGCATACGCAATTCATTATAGCAGTACCACACTAATAATGATTTATCTAGAATGGTCTTCAATAAAATGGATGCTGCTTTAGATTCTACGTGACAGTTTACGGTTGTTTTTAATCTTTTTCAATACTAATCCAACAAAATAAGCTATTAAAAACCACTGAGCACAAATGCGATACAGCAAAGCTTCCATGGATAAATAAAATTAAGACAGTGCGTCAGCATTCATTTGGTATTTAGGCGTTATATGTATTGTAAACATATATTCTAATCAGTTAAGTATCGACAGGGTAACTATTTGTAAAGTAATTGCGCGAACCGGTTCATCTTAAAGTTTGTGCTTAAAAACTGAGGCCAATATGTTTTCCTTCCGTCTAATAACCTCATGTTAATTTTCCGTATATCCTGTGAGTGTAAGGAAAATAACGTTAAAAATATAAATGTGCGTTATATAATTTTAATCACTTTTTATGGTTCAGTTCCCTCAGTTGTTAAAGCTATTGAAAATCTAAAGTGAATTAAGCAACGGATAACAGCCCACTGATAATAATATGCAGGTTAAAATATAAACAATAATATAAATAATATGCTTTTTTCAGATTTTTACATCTGGTAAATATTATTGCTATTATCGTGGTATAAAATGTCAAGCTGCACCACATCTGTGTCGTGTTTTCACCAAAACTGTCCATTACAAAGTGAAAACTGACAGGAGGTGCAAAGATAGTCATTAATGCAGTTTTATTGCCTGCGTGTGCATCCTTAATATTTCACTAACTCACAAACCAGAGTGACATGACTGTTTGATAGAGGATTAATACTTTTTCTGCTCCGTTTTTATTTTCGGAACAGCGTGGACGGCTGCGCTCCCAGCTAACCTAATATGCGATTAAATTAAATAGCGAACGGATTTAAAACGTACAAAATTTAACCGTTTCGCACGGCGTCTGTGTAAATACAGACTTCACAAGAGTGATATTTCAGAACAGTTTATATTGGATGAATTGAACAAATCTTGTGAAAATATGGGAATTTTGTAACGGGACTTTCACGAATTGTAAAAAAAAAAACGGAGTAGGATATAATATGCTACAGCAATTCTTCAAATATTATGCTATCAATTACAATATATTTAGTTTTTTATATTTTATGCAAACAATATTTAAATTAATAACGAAAAGTCTAAAAATGTACCAAAAGCAAAATTTAACTACGGAGATAATAATTGATGTATTTTTCTCAGCAAAATACGCCAATATATTGTATACATAATAGGCCTATAAAAATATATATTTTTTTCGGATTAACGGATTTTTAAACTGTGTTCAACTGGGCCATTGAAACGCATCATTCTTCACACATCACTTCTTTACTAAAAAACGGGGAAAATGCTATAATCTGAAATGGAAAGGAGCACGTAAACGTGGCAGAACTGCAGTTAATTGTATATAAGTGAAATCAGTGAAAGTTAAGAAACGATCTTTTTCTTATTCGGTGTGGTTTTAAAGTAGTTGTAAAACAAATGAATGGAAACTCACCCGAAATCAACCGGCGTAGGGATCTCACCGCCACCTGGTGCGACGGCTGCCCGGGATGCGGAGCGAAAAGCGGCCATGGATGACGGACGAGGCGAGGGACGAGGACTGAGCGACTTTCGCTATAGTGCCGTTAGGTTTTTTTCCCTTTATCTGCCTGATTATACCCAAGAAATACGATACGTTGAACTGAAACGGTCTACATTTAAACACTAATAGAATTACACTGATGAAGACAAGCTGAAATGAGGGGAAAACCGGGAGGAGCCTCTAGCGTACAGGGCAAAATGAGAAGAAAAAGATCGGCAGAAATAAAAGACGAATTAGTGTAAAGCTGCCGCGTAAGGCTGGCGAAGGGGGAAGAGGAGGAATGTAAATGCGCGTCCCCGGGCCTCGCCTCCCCGGCCCATCCCGCGCTTAAGCCGCTACCCCATTCACCCAGCGCCGCCACTTGACACATCAAAAGGCGTTGCCTTGGTGACAGCTCCACATGTTGCTGATGGTGCCCGGGTGGGGCGGTGAGGGTTAAGGGGGTGATGTTCTGGATAGGCCATCCACCGAGGGGGGGGGGGGGGAGTGAAAGGGCGAGTGCGCAAAGGGAGGTAGCCAGATGGAGGGAGGGCCCCCATCTCATATGGATGAATTATAAATAATTTAATACCCGTAATGTAATATTATAAAGTAATTGATAAAAGTCTTTTGGGGTTACTATCACTCAGTGCAGGATGTACCTTCGAGACACGATTTAAAGTCAGTTTCACAATCTGAAGCCTTTCATGCACAAAGACACGGGATATCCCAGCTCAGACCCCTCAATTAATAAATAAATATGAACTCCCCTCCTTAAGCTCTTAATTAGTTAGGATGAAGTTCAGGATTTTTCTAACATGACGAACTGAAGGCACTATGAACAGAGCTCAGGGTCACGTGCAGATCATGCATACAGATGGTGCTGAATGTTATCTTCAGAAGTATACAGCTTACACAAATCAGGGAGGCTAACTTTGACCTCCCGACCTCCCCAAGCAGGACACCCAGCCAACAAGAGCCTCTGCTGACTGGAGGTCTGAAGAACATCCACATTCAGCCGCTTAGGTCACACTCTAATCCAAAGTGATGTAGGACTTCCCCCGTCAAGCCTGCTGGCTGACGTGCTCGCTGTCATCGATCATGTGATCGCCTGAAATGCACTCGTTATTCACGCGCCTTGCAGCAGGCTCCGGTGCCTTCTGACAGGGTACGCCGTCATGGAACTGTAAACCTGCATGCCCACATATCAATAGAAAGGAACTGGATCAAAGATACGAGATTAAATAAGGAGTCTGCTCAGATCGGACTCATCAGAGTGAACCATAATTAGGATAATGTTCATCACAGTGTCTAGAACAAAATACCTGAGCATGCATCTGAAATTAGTGAGGGGGCACGATCCCTGTAACCATGTCACAGTACCCTTGCACCCCCGGGTCTGGGTTTATGCTCTTACATCTGCATGCAGACAAAATTCATGCTCTCTGCTAATGCACTAAAATCCCATCTATCCTGGCTAACGTTTGAGTTTTGTCTGTCCATAGTTAACTCTTGGCTGTTGAATAGACTGCAGTCTCCATGCAGAGGCTGTATTTTCACATGTGCAGGGAGAGCTTTAGCATCCCAGCGGAGCAGCAGCGGTTCAAGGTGAGAGTCGCCGATTACCCGCTGGTGCCGACGGCCCTCGGCCATTTGCGTAACGGGGCGCTACTGGGCGCGCCGATGAGGCAGATACATGCAAACGTATGGAAAATCTGATTAATTATAATAGGGGCCAGCAGCACAGGAGAAGCACATCCAGCCAAAAGCCAAAAACAAGCAGCAAGACTGCGGCGCATCAAAGCGTGGCTCAGTAATCAGGAGGTAAACGTCTATCGGGGTGCCAGCCAAAACCTGACATTACACGGGCATAATCTTACCATTAGACACCTTCAATTTCACCACACTGGTTTATTAAGTTTTAATACACTTGTATCATGCAGTAGACTACACTGTTCTGAACACTTTAGTGCTATTATAGTATTAATGTACTGAACTATAATAGCATTTAAAAGTATTACTACTTTAATAACTTTAATTGCAGGTCGTTCTTCTATTTGCATTTCATTGGTTTTTGAACGTCATGTGACTCATACTCCATATGTGTCTGCAGTTTAAATGCACCGTCTAGGGTGGCAGCTTAATTGCCCCTCGTTATTTTGCATGAGCCCCCCCCACCCCCCCCCGCGCACAAGCAAAACGGCCGTCGACCCGTCAGCTTCTGGATAATCCGACCGAAATGTCCAATGACTGCTGGGACTGACGCGCCGTCTCCGCTTCTAACTCACGGCTGCTGTGTAATGATTCATTTTTTAAACGCGTGTCTGTCAGATTACGGGGCGCTCCTGCGCTTCAGGACAACGCCCACCACCAATCACGGACGGCTTTATAAGCAATGTTAGAATAATTCATCCATCTTCTGAGGATTTATCCGGCATGAAGGAGAGGAGAATTCTAGGTAGGATGCCAGCCCAGCGCAGGGCACACACACACTAAGGGCAATTTAGAGACACCGATTCACCTAACTGCACTTCTGGACCGTGGGAAGAAACGCCGCATGCGGCGTGATGGGTGGAAATCCCAGCCTGCGACCCAGTACATGATGACAAGGCACCTGTAAAACACAACCATGCCACAGCGGTCAGCAGCGGACGTCGTCTGATGCTTACAGGCCCCGGTAAACACTCTCACACGGAGCAGCATCACACAGCGTGAGGTCTGACAGGCAGTTTGCGTGTAAGACTGAAGACAGCAGAAAGGCAGGCAGGAGGGGTTCATTAGGGGGAGGGGTTACTTTTTTTCCCCAAACCACATTTTTAGTTTGGATTCTTTGCCTCATACACAGAAAAGGGAGTATCGTTTTATCAAAGGGGTCCGGAGTCCTGCCACGCAGACCTTCCTCAGAAAGCCCTCTCTCTCTCCAGTGACGTAGACTTTCTCAGGATGGCATTGTGCGCGCGTGTGTGTGTGTGCGTGTGTGTGTGGATTAGGTTATTTTGACGTTTTTCAGGTCCCTACAAAGATCTGTTAATGCAATCAAAAAGGTAAAACGTCTTTTCATTCGGTCCCCACAAGGAGAAACACAATTTCATAAAAACCTGTGACTGCAATCAAAAAACTTAAGACACCAAAAGTCTTGTGTTTCCTTTGGTTACTTATGGTTAAGATTGAGGCTGGGTAGGAGTTCAGGTTGTCATTGTCTGGATTAGGGTTTTGTCCATAGAAATGAATAGATTCCCCACAAAGATATGAATGTGTGTGTGTGTGTGAGAGAGAGAGAGATAGAGAGAGAAAGAGTGCACACGTGTACACCCCTCACTGTACGAAGAAGCGATCACAATTAACAAAATTGCAGGATAATCACAGTAGGGGTCTGGCAGCCCCTCCCACTCTCACCCCCCACCCACCAATGTTCTCTATGGAACGGAGAGCCGTGACACAGCAACGGCAAATAACAAATGCGCGAATTCATCAGCGGTGAGCGACGGGGGCAGAGAGGGGTCAGCCGGATTTATTCTCTATAATAGAGTGACTTTAAAAAGAGGCAGGTGCAACTAGGTCTCATTACCGAGGCGGAGAGGGGAGAAAGGACCAGAGTGGCGGCACACAGACCCCCACGCAGCCGCCCGCACGCCAGGCAGAGAGGCGAGCGCTGCGCGGCCCTCCACACAGACGCCGGCGGGATAATTAAAAATATGAACAGCAGGCCGGCAACAAAGGACATTATCACGGACTCAAAGGTCCACAACAGCTGTATTCGAGCGAGGCGGCAGGGGCAATGGGGGGGGGGTGCTGAATATGCTCTGATAGAGAGAACAAAGAGGAGCAGAGGAAAGTGGGGGCCCTGAGCTGGGGGGTGGGCAGAGACAGAGGTAACAAAAAGAGTGACAGGCAGAGAATGACGAGGGACAGGGCACTATGGGAAAAGAGACAGCAGATGATAAGGGGGGCACAGGGAGTGTGGTGAGAGGGAAAGAGTGGGATGGGGCGGGGGCCGTTCACCCCAAATCCAGGCACGATCAGGGAACATCTAGCGTTCATGGAAAAGCCTGGAAACTGCTGCTTAACAGCTCACCGAGCACGTGTCTGTATGTCCCGGAGGTAAGCGGGTTTGTCCAAAAAGGGGGCAGGCGATTCGGAAGGTTCTGACCCACCTCTCCCACTCCTGTCTGGAGGATCTTCAGGCCCGTCTCAGACTCCAGGAAGGTCTTCTCTGCCACTGTGGGACCAATCAAAAAGCCTTCTTAAAAAATACACGAGCTGCAATTCCCGAGATCTACCGACACCTGAGAAGAATCGACGGCGTCAAAGTGGTAGAAACTTTCCAGTGCCTTTGCATTGCTACTGCCAGATTCCAGAATGATCCATGTTAAGGTTCAGTAATAAGTAAAAGACACTGTAGTCTCCACCAAGAGAACCGGACCTTAAACGGGTTGTCAAGCTTACTGCCGATACCAGAGGAAAGGTTTTGATGTCACGCTGGCTGCCATCTTAAATGCTACAGTATCACAGTGATGTTACATGCATCAAAATACCTGCAGAGATCGATAGTACAGCTCTGGTCTACATAGCTCTTTGTAGGTCAGCATATTGCTACAGAGCACAACATATTAGAATCCACTACAAACTGGACGTGTCCGAGACAACACTCATCACATGCTGTCTAAAGGAAATTAAAATGTTGTTACAGATATGTTTTAATTTCCACTTATCTGCCAGTGGATGATGAAAGAGCTAAAACATCTTTGTCTTGCTCTCGCTGAATAGCCTTAGACTCCCAGAGGATAACTGCCGTCAGCCAAAGTCTTTATCAGCCACTGTCTGTCTTTACCTTTGTCTCTGCTGCTCTCTTAGAATTTTCCGGAACTCACAGACATAATGAAGTAAATGGTTTTGGGTGGGGGTAGGGGGGGCAGAGAGCACCCATAGCAGTCGGTGAAGGATGGGATTCTGCCTCACCGCGACGGTCGGTCACTCACCGGCCTTATCAGCCACGTCGTTGGCACTGAGATTCTGGTGGTTCTGTCGGACTCTGAACATCAGGGCTGGACCCACCACACTGGAATGACAAGCAGGGGAAGATTGTGGGTGTAGCAGCTGCTGAGGACTGACAGATGTGGGAGCCAGCCGGGGGCCTCACCTGATGTTGATGAATGTGCTGGCGGGTAGGTGGATCCTGTCAGCGAAGGTCTCCAAAAGACGCACCCCATCATAGAGGCTGAGTCGTCTGCAGGGACCAGGGGTGCACAAATGTTATACCTCTGCAAAATTATGCAAAAACAGGTCTTTTATTTTACCAGAGAGCACCATAACAACCCTAATGTCAAACCAGTGTGACCTACCGCCAGCCGTCATACCACACCATGTGAACGACAAACTCCCATCATGCCTCAGCAACATGATCCACAAACTCCCATCATGCCTAATCGTGTCATACAAACTCCCATCATGCCTCAGCAACATAACCCCTAAAAACTCCCAACACGTCTTAACAATGTGACCCATAAACTCCCATCATGCCTCAGCAATGTGACCCATAAACTCCCATCATGCCTCAGCAATCACGCCTTACCAACGTGACCCATAAACTCCCATCATGCCTCATTATGTCCCACAAACTCCCATCATGCCTCAGCAACGTAACCCCTAAAAACTCTCATCATGCCTCAGCAACGTAACCCCTAAAAACTCCCATCATGCCTCAGCAACGTGACCCATAAACTCCCATCATGCCTCAGCAACGTGACCCATAAACTCCCATCATGCCTCAGCAATCATGCCTCACCAATGTGACCCATAAACTCCCATCAGGATCGGAATGTTCTGCGTGGGTGAGACGTACCCGCGGTTGGTGACTATGTATCCATACTCCTCCTGGGCCAACGAGCTGTCCACTCCTCCGAGGGCTGCACTGGAGGCCTTTGATACTGTCCTCCCCCCTGTGTTTTCAGCAGACAGCATGGCCTTCGACCCTGATGCAGCACCCCCCACCGTGACTGCCTGTATTGGTGGGGCCCCTTTAGGGGGGGGCTGCTGGAGAGGGAGCAGGTCCACCGAGGGGGCAGGCAAGGGGTCCCTGTCACCTTCGTGCATCATCACACCTTCTGTCAGCAGCGCCTGCAGGAGCAGATTCGGACTGCCATTGTCCCATTTTTAGTTACTATAATCATCTACTTTGGTTTATTGATGAGCTGTCATAAATATTTACCCCAAACAATGTCTCTATGAATACACACTGCCCTCTTATGGCCAGTAGATGAAATAACAACAGATGATAAGAAAATGAAATATTACAAGCATGAGGTCATTCTGCCTATGTTGTTTGGATACCTAATATCCAAACATATAAAAGAGATGTTAAAATGCTATCTACAGCTAACTGAATGAATACAAGGACACTGCAATGGTTGCATAGCTTATCCACATCCAGTGCCAGTTGTAAAAATGTTTACATTTTCTAATATCTTTTACAATCATTAGGTTTATCGCCAACCACTGAGTTCAAAAGTCAATGTTAGTCTTGTTTTTGTGCAAAGGTGTGTAATTATTGCAGTAATATTCAGGCAGCTTGTACCTGCGTTACATCACATCATATCTGGGTAAAGGTGGCCGTATGTTTCAAACAGAATCAACAGAATCGACGTCGTTTCACCAATAGGATGTCATACGAGCACATCGCCTGTGTAAGGTCCCAGAAGTGATTTTTTTCGTTTGTTCTGGTCCCGCCCACTGTCCATGATTGGCTGACATAATGTGACCCGACAGAGTGGGTCAGCAAGACTAATTATGCAGTTACCCGTATACTTTACACCACACTGCATGTATCTGTGCAAACTGTAAATTAATGAGTGCAGTCATATTTCTTTATTAATATTGCATGTCTTAACGGCGTAATGTTTGCTGTGGAATGTCTGTGTTTCATTAGCCATGAGTGTCGTGTTGATTGTTGGCTTCCCTGTCCGTGTCGATGCTGGTATTAAACCAAAAATGGCTGTAAAGAAGGAGAGAAGCTTCCTCTTTAATAGAGCTGCCTGTTCCTTTATTAAAACGACTCACGCATCTGCCACAGAACCTTTATTTGCGCTCTGCATGTGTGTCTGCTGTATCAAAACCATCCTGTGCCCTCTCTGATTATGGCGTGGCACCAAACAAGCTGGTGGCATCGTTTTATGCACGTGACGGACTGTTCGGTTTTGTTTTACCCGGATGTCGTTTGACATATGCGGCCACCTTGTGGCCCCAGCAGAAGGGCCTGCCCCAGCCTGCTAACCCCCAGCCTGCTAACCCACGCAGGGCAGGGTCACCTCCAGACCTCCCTTTACCTTTTTCCCTGTGGCTTCAGCCTTTTGGAGCCGATCTGGACAAGAAAAATAGTACATCAGAGCATTCACACAATAATAAACAACCGGAAAAGTATTATGTCCATCCTCTTTCTGGCCAGTGTCACAGTGCGACCTGCAGCCTGTCCCTGGCAGCAAAGAGCACAAGGCTGGGTGCACACCTAGCCACATGGATGCCACATTTCCTATCAATCTTTTGATAATATCTTCTGTATACATGGGAGGTACCCGTTACTATTTGGCCACCATAGCTGTCCCACCTGCAGATCAGACTGGGTAATCCATATAAAGCTAAGCAGGTTTGGCCCTGGCCAGTAATTGAATGGGAGACCTGCTAGGAAAGCTGGGTTGCTGCTGGAAGAGGTGTTGGCCCATCCTGGGGTCTTTGTGGATCGCAGTACAGTGACAAGAACACTGTGCTGTAAAAAGGGTACCATCCTTCATATGAGATGCATAAGAGGTCCTGATGCTCTGATGTCATAAAAGATCCATGGGCATCATTCAAAAGAGTAGGGGTGGTACCCCAATGCCCTGGCTGAAGCTGCCCACTGTGGCCCTTTTAAATCTGACCTCCTAATCATCCGCTGTATCTAACTGGTGAATTCTCTCCTGCTCCTTCACCACCTTAGCTACTGTGTGGCCAGTGTACTGGTGCAGAATGGCTGCCATTGCATCATCCAGGTGGGGGCTACACAGTAGTGGGGGATGAAGTGGCTCCTCATTGGTTCTGTAAAGTGCTTTGGGTGTCTTGAGAAAGTGCCATATAAATGCAACATTCATTCTTAGCGCCTGCGAAGTACCTTTTAGCATTTGGCTACCTTAGCATACCTGGGAGGTTCCCTTTTGCGTGTGGCTACCTTAGCATACCCCAGGAATTAGCCTTTAACATGTGGCTACATTAGCATGCCTGGGAGGTTCCCTTTAGCATGTGGCTACCTTAGCATACCCCAGGAATTAGCCTTTAACATGTGGCTACATTAGCATGCCTGGGAGGTTCCCTTTAGCATGTGGCTACCTTAGCATACCCCAGGAATTAGTCTTTAACATGTGGCTACATTAGCATGCCTGGGAGGTTCCCTTTAGCATGTGGCTACATTAGCATACCTGGAGCCTTCAGGCTTTCGATGGGATGAGGCCGCAGGGCACTCATCAGGGTTTCCAGCTGCTGCGGGGAGAGGTCCTTCACACTGACTCCGTACCGCTTCAACACACCAACCAGCTGGTTCAGAGTCGCTTCTGTACTGGGGGGAAAGGTGAGAGGTCAGCTTGTGGGAGACAGGTACCGCCCCCCTGAGGGGAAACAGGCAAAGTACTGACCATCCAGCCTAGAGAGAGTGCCGTAGTTCTGGGGTGCCTTCTTTTGCTGTGGCTGGCTGCCGACTTCCTCCTCCTCCTCCTCCTGCAGAACCAGGTTCTCCGAGTAGTCTAAAGGCAAATCCAAAGCCTTGTAGATGGGCCGGGAGGAGACCCCTGCCTGGTGGCGGGAGGAAGGCTGTCCAGGGGACAGATAGAGGGAGAGGACATCCTCCAGCAGCTGCCGGCCTCGTTCTTCAGCCCTTGGCAAGCCGGCCCGACTGTGCGAGGTGGAAGGCCGGGCAAACTCTGCTCCGTCCAGAGAGTTGAGGGAGCGCTCTTCTTCATCCGGATACCCAAACTGCAGGGATGATGCAGAAACAAGGAGGGGGGCACTGTCAGGCAGGAATGGGAACGCCGCCGGGGAATCAGAATTCATCGACCACGGTGTGCACTCAGGCGTGAGCACATGCCGGCTCACCTGCCGGTAGGTGTATGGGTCCGGCACCGGCGCCTGCATGCGGAGGGAGGCCTGGGGTCGGCCCGGTGCAGCCACGGGGTCCAGATAGCGCTGTGCCGTGGCTGGATTCAGCTGACTCATATCTGGCAGAGGCTTAGAAGACGACTTGTCCAAGGGCTGGTAGGGCCTGGAAGAATCCAGGCAGTTACCGTCACATAGCAAGTCTTTCCTACTCTGAAGCACTTAACAGAGATTCAGCAGCATTACGAGCTGATGTGAAGGAATGTTGTTGTAAAGACTGCAGTTAAAACTACAGCGTGATAAATGTTAAGCATCATTGTGGTGACAGGAGGCAGAGGAAGGTGCTGGTACCACAGTGAATAGACAGGAAATCCTTACTGGGGAGGTGGGCCGTCCCAGGGAGTGGCGGGGGTGCGGGACTGAGGGACGCGGCTCAGCTCCTTAGAGATGACGTACTGGACTATGTCATCCTGCCAGGAAAGACCTGCATGCAGACAGCTGTCAGTGTATGTACACTGGAGAGGTCTGTATGGACACACAAACACACTGGAGTGGTCTGTATGGACACACACACACGGGAGAGGTCTGTAGGAACGGACACGGACACACACACACACACTGGAGAGGTCTGAATGGACGCACACAGGAGAGGTATGTATGTACACACACGCACACACACTGGAGAGGTCTGTGTAGACAAACAGACATAGGAGAGGTCTGTATGCACACACACACACACTGGAGAGGTCTGTATGGATACACACACAGGAGAGGTCTGTGTAGACAAACAGACATAGGAGAGGACTGTATGCATACACACACATACACACACAAGAGAGGTCTGTGTGGACAACCAGACATAGGAGAGGTTTGTATGTACACACACACAGGAGAGGTCTGTGTGGACAAACAGACATAGGAGAGGTCTGTATGCACACACACACACACACACACACACACACAGGAGAGGTCTATGTGGACAAACAGTCATAGGAGAGGTCTGTATGCACACACACACACACACACACACACAGGAGAGGTCTGTGTGGACAACCAGACATAGGAGAGGTATGTATGCACACACACAGGAGAGGTCTGTATGGATACACACACACAGGAGAGGTCTGCATGGATGGCAGCACGTCTTATATTCATCCAGCCTAATCGCTGTCATATCACGCCCCTCCGTATCTCCCTTGGGTGGCTTCCTTTTGGTGCTTGCAGTAAGTTTAAGTCCTTGGTGCTGACTTTAGGGTCCATCAATGGACAGGTACTCATCTCCTTCAAAAGGCTCCTCGAGACCCACGTACCTTCTCGCCCGATCCGGTAAGCAGACCAACGCCACTTGGTGCTCCCCCACCTTGTGAGAAGGGTCACCCCAGATGTTTCAACAAACTCCTCGAGACCCATCTGTTCCTCGAATTTCTCTACTATCCGGATGCCTCTTTACATTCCCTGAATGTTCTTAATTGCACTTCTGGTGCTTGAATAGTCTTATTAGGTCCTTGCTTCGTTATAAGTTGTGCAGCTTCTGCTCCAGCACTGCTTACACTGGTAACTGGGCCTTCACTGGAAGCTCAGTCTAGCTGCACTCATGCCTAGTCGAGTCCCTGGCAGCGGGTATATTTGTAATGTGCTATTTTCCTCACTTGTTTCTTTAGACAAACGTGTCTGCTGAATATGTAAAAAATATAATATGAAATGTAATGGACAAAGTGCTCTGAGAACACACACAGGAGAGGCCTGTATGGAGTCAGTCCTCCCTGTACCATCAGATTAGTCAGCTTGCATATAATTCATTTGGTCTCCACACATAGAAGCAAGAACGCAGCTTCATCTTCTTTAGACAAGAAGTGCCAGGTCACAGTTATGTACAAGTGGTGCATCACTTTCCGACATCGCAGCTCACCCTGCATCATCAGCTGCTTCAGAACCTCCTGCAGCTTCTGGAGAACCGGCACCGACACCTGGTACTGGACCCGCTGCTGTTGGGAGTCCTGGCACTGGCCGAAGAGTGCATCTGCAACACATGGCGCGGAAACACACACACACAGAGCTGGGGAGCTGCTGAGATCACACACCTTTAACGCGCTCGCAGTGTTTTAGTGCTGCGTGGACTTTTGGGAAGACAGCGGCAACATGGTAACATCCCATAGGCCCCCAAAAGGTCACAATCACACTAACCCCCATACGGTGTCATGCTTACACAGACTGGCAGGCTATGGAGATCTGAGGCCTGGGGGGTTTGACCCCCGCCCCATGAAAATGTGTCTGCTCCCAACAAGGCATGGAGCCAGGTAGTATCATTTTAGTTGATCCCCCTGCCCCAAAATTAATTCCCTCCCCTGGTCAGCAAAATCTACTGCGGGGCAGAAGTGAACCCACACGGTCTGCTCCGAAAATGTACCCAGGGGGCTGCCAGGGCCCCACTGAGTTTTATTTCTGGCTACTGGTCTGTTCTGAATGTCCTCGTGGGGCTTTCTTTCAATGGGGAAAGGTGTTAGAGAAGCAGACTGCGACACTGTTCTCTGTTACCCAAAATTGACCCAGTCAGAGGTGACCCCCCCCCCCCCCCCCCCCGACCCTGCCGGCCACGCCCCACAATACGAAGCGTTACAGCTAAGGAAGCAACTCACTGCACATCCTGGCTAACGTGCATTTCAGAACCAGCAACGCAGGAGCTTGTTCAAAAGTGGCCGCATGTGCGTGTCATTCGTGTACACTCATGTGTGGCCCGTGTTTGCGTGTGCAAGAGAGAAGCAGAAAGAGAAGAGAGACCGAAAGGGAGAGAGTTGTGTGGTAGTGAGTCATCTCTCTGGGCTGAGTGGCTGTGAGGGAGTGTGTGTCTTCGCTCGCTGTCTGCCTAATGATGCAAGCGTTGCCAGGGAGACAGCAGGGGAAGCGCTGTGATTGGCCTACAGGAGAGTGGCAGGTGACATGGAAAGGCATTGTTTTGTGTTTACACTCCCCAGAAGGAGGGTATGAGCACACAGGCTGATGATGCGTGATGGGCATTAATTTGAGACTCTTCCTGTGTTTCTGCCGAAGCATTTTAAAACCTGCTGCCAGATTCCTCCAGTTTAAAATATCACCTGACTGGATTTTTTTAGATGTTACCAAGGGCTGTCAGATCAAACTGGCTGAAATTTCACCACAGATTTTCATTTACACACTGGCCCAGGGGCGTAGGAACTGGGGCCGTCTGGCGGATTTACATTTATATTACGTAATCGTGGCCCCTAATATCAAATTCTCTCCTATGCCAATGCACTAGCCTGCGTGTTGGTGCTGGTACCACTCATGCAGATGTGGTCTGGCTATAGCAGCACTGTTCACGTGAGGGGAGGCGAGTATATGGGACAGACAGTCATACCATAACAGCAAACCCTGGTCTGCTCCAGGACAGCACCATAAACACTGCATTCCTTTGATAGACAGACTTTCTTAGAACTTTAAGGGGTTACAGGGGCTTCTTCTTGGATGTAGAGATGGGGTGGAGATGGCATGGCACGGATAGCCTGCGTAAAGCCGCAAAGGTTTATGGGATATCTATGCATTTGGACTTAGCTTGCAGGATCAGTTAAAGTGTCAGAAAATCTCATTTGAATATTCATTAAAAGCTTAAATAATAACCTAACGCTGAGTGCCTTTGGGGACCAGGCATGAATTAAGAATCATGATGAAAGGAGATTGACTGAGAATAATGTGAACGGAAGCTGACTACTAATCATATGTCGGGTGTGGGGGGGGGGCAGGGGGGTGTCACATGATGCCAAAGAGGGCGAGGGGGGGGGGCACGCATGTCTGCGAGCGGGAGGTCTTTGACAAGATCACAGCGTGACGGCAGCCTTGGCTAAACACGCACTTACCATCCAGACACCGCTGACCTCTGGGACACAACTTCCTCTCAAACAGACAACCTGAGGTTGGGAGACAGAGGGAGAGAGAGAGACAGGCGGAGAGAGAGAGAGAGAGAGGGAATTACACGGAGGGGAAGGATCAGCCTGGCAGTGTGGTATCGGTAAACACAGCACAGCTCTGCACCGCCCACTGCACGGCCTTCTGGGAGGTGCTGGTGTCTGTCAGAAAGGACTATGTGCTTCACCGCGGGTAAATGGTCTGCTCTCCTGAAGAAAGGCGTGTGTCCATCTCTCTTATGGTAAAACTCCAGCCAGAACACCTGCCACTGGTTAGACTGGAACATGTGCTCTCGGAGCTCAACTTGACAATTTGACATCATTTTTCAGGATCTTTCTTTACACCCATGTTGCTCTTCCAGACTGATAAAGATGCATGGAAAGCCCACCCTCTCCACCAGGCTAAAGTTGACTTTTACCCCCAACCCATCGTGAGACGTTTTACCGAAAGTGAGATGATGGCAAGTTTTGGTGTTTTTTGGTCCAGTTCAAAGCCAGACGGGGGGGGAGGGGGGGGGGTTGCATCCTGGTTCCCACACAGCTGCTCAAACACAGAAGGTCAGGCAAGTCTGGCCCACGTCACTGTCACGGTGCGGGGGGGAAACACCAGCCCCGCCCCACCCAAGCCCGCCTGTCGGTGGAGCCCAGGAGAGCAAACACAGATGTGATTAAAACAAAAAAAAAAAACACACAGTTGCCAGTTGAAGCTACAGGCGGTTGTGTTTAATTCACAAACGATGGAGATCTACTTCACTGATTGCCGACCACAGGCTCACAGAAAACTCAGCAGCACTGGTGAGTCACAGATAAAATAAAAAAATCTTTTTCAGCTGAAAAGAACATGACCAGTGGCTTTGGGCTTGTGCCCCCATCAGGGCGTTTAATGGCAGACTAATGAGGAGGTTTCATATTCAGAATGTTCTTCAGCCCCGCGAGGGACAGAAGATGATCTCCAATCTCGGCAGCTGTAATGAAAGCTGACGGGGTGTTAATCGCGACTGCAGCTCAGTTTCTGTGGTCTTTTTCTGCCTGCACACCCTGGCGCTCAGGTTCTAAAGGCCTGGGCATTCGGGTCCTGCTGGGCTGACTGGCTGCCCGCGCAGTCACCTTAACTGCACTTAGAACGGCGGAGACAGACAATCACAGGCTACCTAGCAACCGGCTGCGGGTGACTCATCTGGAGCATCTGGAGGAGCCTGCCTGGGGGGGGGGGGGGCTCTAGCGCTTACCAGCTTCCTGCACACTGTCACAAGCACCCCCGACGTGAATCCAGGCCTCCGGGCCGCTCCGGGTGTACAGCGTCTAAAGACACAGATCTAAGGCTTGCACAGAGGTACGAGATGGATGGAGAACCCGGGGAGCACCACAGGATCATGCTGAGAGCTTCTGAAAATCCAGGCCCACGCGTTCACCAATCACCCCGAACCTGCTTCTCCACACCCATCAGTTCAGATTATCCTCGTGTTCATCCACCCGTCCCTATAACTGATTGTCTAGTCGTGGCTCAGAACACACCAGAGAGGAGGTTGGTTCCCACAATGGAGGAAGATCATGCAGGATCATTTAAACACAGGAAGAACCCCTGCGATTCAAATGCACAACCATGCAGGTGTAGGGTTGCGTTACTAACTGGTCATATTCACAGTTATTTATTTGATGAACATATTTGTCTATGCATTACATATACTGGGAAGGGGAACATCAGGGAACCCCGGAGGCCCCCGGAGCTTGTTCCAGCACTGCTGGGTGGGGGGGGGGGGGGGGGTGTCCTTCACAGGCAGACTGCAGGTTTGGCAGGAGAGACTTTCTTTAGCACCTGATTAACACCTGAAAGACCAGGAGGGGGGATTCACCATCCAGGTAACTGAGGGTGGAGGCGGGGGGGAAAGCCAGCATGTTCTAGGGCCCTCGTGCACCACAGCTGGGGGCTGGAGCTGTGACCACTGGGGACCCAGGACACTCACACTGTGGACTCAAGCTGTGTGCTGCTTATTAGAGCAGAAACGCGAACCTGAATTCAGGATATTTAACCAGAAAGTAGCCATGAGTAGCCGCTGATGCATGGAAGGTGGGGGAGGAGGAACAAAACATATCCCGCATAAAACTGTCACCTTCCATCCATCCATCCAGCCATCTTCTATATTGTCTTATCCAGTATAGCATATACCTGGGAGATTATTGCAGGAAGTGCAGGGCATGAGACAGCCAGTCCCAGGAAGTACAGAGCAGCCGACAACCTGTCCCAGGAAGTACAGAGCAGCAGACAGCCTGTCCCAGGACGTAAAGAGCAGTGGACAGCCTATCCCAGGAAGTAAAGAGCAGTGGACAGCCTATCCCAGGGAGTAAAGAGCAGTGGACAGCCTATCCCAGGAAGTAAAGAGCAGTGGACAGCCTATCCCAGGAAGTAAAGAGCAGCCGACAGCCTGTCCCAGGAAGTGTAGGGTGTGAGACAGCCAGTCCCAGGAAGTACAGAGCAGCAGACAGCCTATCCCAGGAAGTACAGAGCAGCAGACAGCCTTTCACAGGAAGTACAGAGCAGCAGACAACCTGTCCCAGGAAGTAAAGAGCAGTGGACAGCCTATCCCAGGAAGTAAAGAGCAGTGGACAGCCTATCCCAGGAAGTGTAGGGTGTGAGACAGCCAGTCCCACGAAGTACAGAGCAACAGACAGCCTTTCACAGGAAGTACAGAGCAACAGACAGCCTTTCACAGGAAGTACAGAGCAGCAGACAGCCTATCCCAGGAAGTAAAGAGCAGTGGACAGCCAGTCCCAGGAAGTAAAGAGCAGTGGACAGCCAGTCCCAGGAAGTATAGGGTGAGACACAGCCCATTCCAGGGCGTGAAACAGGGTCACACCCCAGACAAGATACAAGCAGATGTGAAAATATTTATATATTTCGTGCTTTTATTTGCACACCTACCCACATGCCATGAAAATGCCACTGCACCAGGAAATCGACGCTCCCCCGGAACACCCACCCCCTGCTCTGGCGGCCCCCCAAAGTCGCAGGACCCGTCGACTTCCAGACCCCCAGAAGCGGCAGCTAGCAGATGTGTGACAGGGACGTCAGCAGTGACTCAGGCATCTCCTGAGTCGGGGGGGGGGGGGGGTGGGGGGGGGGCATTTATGCTCATGAATTTCTCACACAGGTGGGCTTGGGGAGTTTGTGTAAACAGGTGATCCATGTGGTGACTCCATATCTACAGCAGGGCACTTACATTCCTGTTCCCAGATTAGGAATAATTTTACACATATGAAGCAAAAGCAGGATTAAAACCAAGTTATTCTCTTCAAGCATAAGTGGGTGTGAGTCTTTGCTAATATAAGAAAAGGGGGGTGGCATTTGATACTGTTTGCGGGCTAACAAAAAGGCAACAACAGGCAATTTGCAGCCAAAAGTTTAGAAAGCATGATACAGCCAACATCCATCCATCCATCCATCCAGTAACCTGGATCATGGTCGTGGGGGTGCAGTAAGGGGCTGTATTCCATTCCAGGGCGCATAAGGCAGGAAGTGCAGACTTTGTGTTGTCCCATGTTTTACACATAAATGTACACATATGAAATGTATGTTTATACATTATTTAACCTCCTGAGACCCAAGGAAAAAAACTGTCCTTCAATTGTAGGTTATTTGTCTTTGGAGGAAATAAGACATCTTACAATTTAGATTTTTTCAAATTAATTTTTATTTTTAATTTCATAGCATGTCCTCTTTAGTGTGCAACAGGAATAAATATGTTTCCTTACATCAGTGAAAAGATAGATGCAAAAACAAAATGTCCACTACAATGGACATAAATGAATGGGTGGGGTCTCAGGAGGATATTCAAATATGAATATGCTTATGTACATGCAATTTTGCCTTTAAAGGCAAAGATAACTTTTCATGTGTTCCGTATTATTTAAACAGACCCAGTTATGTACCTGCATCTGTTAAACACATGGAGTCATGCTATAAACGTTGCTAACATTATTTCCAGACGTGCCCTTCAGCCTCGTGCAGGAATTACAGCCACTCGACCGGTAACATCAGCTGAAGCTCTTTCTCAGGTTTATTTTCAGTCTGAGCATAAAAGCAGGACGCAGCGCATGACCGACGGCCCCCGCCACCCGCTCCTCACATTTCTACAGCCGCGGATCAAAGCATGAAGAAAAATCGCTTTTTGCAAGTCGTCCCTCCCCCATTGCTTGTGCTGTGTGTTGTCACCAGCATCCAGAGTTTTTACAGACTGTCACATACGCTTTAGCTTGATTTGAGCCTTTAATAATTATTAATCAGCAGAAGCACCCTTCCAGGAAAAGGTCAAGCATTCTGTCTCTAGGGCACCAGAAGGGCCTGCGACATGGAGGATGTCGACTCGACAGGCAGGTGTGCGACTCTGTAGGGCAGGACTCTGTGCCTGTGATCGGAAGGTTGCCGGTTCAAACCCTGCGGCTGGTGACTCCACTATTGGGCCCTTTACTCTGAATATTTCAGGGACTGGAACTGACCCTGTTTTCTCACTTGTCTATTGTCTGCTAAATAAAAAAAAATATAAACACTGTACCCTCGATCAAAGCATCAATTAAGCAGAGCAAAACTATTATGAATATATGGTCTTCCAAACACTTATGTTTCATGGGGGCGCCTGTGGTCTATCCCAGGCAGCTCATCAAATACACCACACACGGTTTGGAAAATTTAGGCTAACTGCATTTCTTTGGACAGCAAGAGGATTCCTATCAGAATTCAGAGAGAAGTTGGTGAAGCTCTACGCGGTTCTCGTCCTGCAGGAGGCACTCTGCAGCATCGGGGTTGGTCTGTACTGTCTGTCAAAGCAGCAGAGAGGGACACGTAGAGGTATTTTTTCAGCCCCAGCTCTGGAGAACGAAAGGGCTTTTTAAAGAGCTCTTTATAAACCTCGGCAAGGGCACCGGATAAAACCGCTACTCGAGTAATAAGGTGTTAGGGCTGAGCTACACAATAAAAATGTACCGACACTTGGGTTCTCCGAATTGGAAAAGTGAGGAGAAATCCCGGCGTGGTAGAGATTTCGGAGCATCGGAGGTCGCTCTCCGTGGTTCTGAAACACATAACGGGCAGCTCTTTTAGATACTTTTTAAGTACGCCGAGGCACTTATAGCAAACGACACAACGATTTGTCAACAGCCTCGACATTTACATAGTGGCAAACTGCCGTAAAATGCTCCACTTAGAACGATCATTAAATACAATTTCGGAATACGTGTGCACGCTATAGGGAAAGTCTGCCGGAGCCGCGGCTCCCTAATAACCGGCAGGCCGAGAAACCGGAGCGTACGTCGTGCCTCATGTAAAGGCAAGTGAATGAAAACAGCTGCATCTTGCGTCCTCATTACTGTCAATAACGCAGTAATAGGGCTGCTAATCCTGCTGTCGCCACTATTTCACCACAAAGCACTGGCGACTTCTGGAGAGTTGCAATAATATTAAATTAAATCAATTACTGCATTGTGTACTGCACAGGGACAGCGGAGAGCCATTTGCAGTGAGAGCGCCTAAACACGGGGAAAATGCACCATTATTTTCCGTATTTCAAGGGCAAGACCTATAGATATTTATAATTATACTACCCCCTTTCAAACGTTGATTAACGTCCATGTCGTTTTGATTTATGTCATGGCGAAGACCAGCCAAATTGAGTAAAGTTCAAGAAGAGAGTGAGCTTATGGTGAAATCACAAATGCACGTCAGGCTCGCGAGCCGATTATTGTACTTGGTAGCCATGGTAACCTTCATCAGCTAAGAAATCAAACATTTACCTGTGACTCGCAACCTTGAAAGCACACTTAAAACACACGCACACACGGACATGCCGACCGGTGTAAGGTAAAGTGTGTACTGCTATCCTTTCGCACTGTGAAGTATAATTAGTCACTTTGTTTTTCCGCCACTAAACTCACATGTATGTGTAGCCATAATTATTGACAGGCATACTCCAGTACTATGCCCACGGGAAACATCCATATACCTCTTTTTTAAGAAAGCTATAATAGCACATACAATTTGGGTTCATTCCTTTCAGTAATGGTTTGCACTTTCCCAGTCAATATTTAATAATGGCTAAATTGTACTGTATTCAAAAGTTTAGTAGTCATAATTTTGCGAATTTCCCAAAACCTAGATCCCACTAACCACCATCCATAGCTTTCATCACGCCATGTATGAATAAATTACACGGCGTAACACATTGCATGTTTACACCGTAATACCAAACGTCAGTAATATTTGATATAAACCGCAAGTACTGTGATCATGTCCATTTGCATAGCTCCAGGACTCAGAAGTTGAGTAATTTATGCAAAAATATGCAAAGCGCAAAACGTATTCCCAGCGTATTCACCGTCTTCAAACTAATATGAAATCAAACGCCCGTTGTGAAACTATGTGAACGTCTTTCTTACTTTACTTCTCCGTTCATTTATGTTAATTAGTTATGCAACGTCCAGCGTAAACCTCTAGTCAGTATATTGATCTTAATATTTCTTTCATGTGTGTTAAGTAGCATTTTCCCCAATAAATAGCTAAGGCAGCTCACTTTCTCGTCTTTGATGCCACCTCATTATTCTAATTCTGCGGTATAATCCTTCGGCGTTTCCCCGACCGTAGCTGCTTCTTCTCTTACCGTATCTGCTTGACATCCCAAGCTGGTAGCAGATGGTCATCAAACACAGAAGGGTCCACAGCCGCGGGCGCCTCATGGTATAACCCAGAATGCCAGGGCCAGGAGACGCCTTGGTTTGTATTATTATTAAACCTTCATAATATTTTATTGGCCGCAGAGGAGTATACTACTGCATGTTGGCATGGATCTGTATAGCCTCGGCAAAACTGCGCTATCGGTGTGTGTGTGTGTGTGTGTGTGTGTTTGGCAGAATGGGCGTAAAACGCACAGAGAGACGCGCAAAACCCGGCACACGGTGATCGCAGATACGGATCGGGAGCTGAAGTATCGCACCGTTTCGGCGTTTCTGTCACCGACGCCGTGTGGCGGAGACCCACATTGACGTCACAGCGACAAGACCAGGAAACAAATGTTTCCATTGTTTCTGTAGTAAAACAAATCAGTAGCCTAACAATAGGCGGAAAATAATGCATGATTAACAAATAAGCCGGACGGAAGCTGTCGGTTCGTTGCGTTGATCTTTCGCAAAGCTTCCATCAATCAAACAAATTCGCGTGAATGTGTGCAGCCACGCTGGCGAGGAACCGCGCCAACCGGGACTGGATATTGACATAATTAAAATCTAAGTGGTGTGCATCGCCAGGTGCAGCTGACGGTAATCTTATGCAAGGAGTCCTAACAAACACATGGGCGATTCCCGACCGCGACAGGCCTTTTCATAGACCGGGAACTGACAAGAGACACCGTGTTTGTCTGCATGAAGACGATTGTTAATACACGCAGGCAATAAATATAGCGTTTTGTCGTTTAGACTGACGTCTGCTGCATGATTCACAGATGCAGCTGGCATCAACAGGTTGTCTGGCTGCAATGCAGAACAGGACAGGCAGGCGTCAGCCGTCTCTGGTCGGTGCTGTTTGCCCGCTGCGATGCCTTGTGCCGTATGACATTACTACTCCACCTGCTGTAAAAAGCAAACAAACTCATTAATCCCATAGCTATGAGCAGAGCTGTACTGGGATTAAAAATTGGCCAATGGGATCATGGTATCTTTTGCGGAACAGGGACAGGATCCCCCAACAATGAATTTTGGTGAACTAGGAAACTTACAAGATGGAAGGATGGATGGATGGATGGACTTTCCAACATGTATGTAATAACAAATTACAATAACAAATACCATGCAGTCTTAGCTACCATTTATATTGACTGTCATTGCTGGAAGATCTCTGTGATTTTCAGAGAGGTGATTCTCTAGGCATTCATACCATCAAGGGCGAAGGGATGGTTTCAACAGGCCCCCTAAGCACACGGGACTCCCGCAATATTGGTAGGGACATGTTCATAATGTTTATACCCAAATCTGTTGGGTATAAACTGAAGACTGTTTGACTGCGGAAAACTGATGTTGACACTGAGGGACAGACAGCAGTAACTAGGGCCAACTGAGGATCCAAAAACTTCAGAACTGATGTCCATGCATTGGCTCAAGATGCAAAGCAAAATAGGCATGCAGCCAAATCACCCATCTATCTCCCAGTCACTTATCCAGTGCGCAGTTATGTGGAAGGTAAGTCAGCTGGCGGCAGTTCAGTCGGCTCCTTGGACGTGACCGAAGTCCTGCACAGGGAGGCGTACTTTGACCAAGCTGCAGAGCACAAACTCTTATTACACCGAAAATGTATAGATGTTGAAATAAAATGTAAGACAAGTACAGTACAAAGTCTTTCTGAGTGATGGATTCATTGTTTGTCGAAGCTATTCTGTCCTGAATGGAGTGACGCATCCCATTCAAAGGGTTCGATTGGTTGCTGACCAGAAAGGCAGCCTTTAACATGGAATAGTCTCCCTGCTGGCGGTGGTTCTGGGGGGGGGCATGACAACTTGGATGTGCCCCCCCTAAATATGTATGCTATTTGGGTCTGAAATTAATTTATTATCCATCCCTTCATTTTCTGTAACCGTGTGTCCTATTCAGGGTGGGGGGGGGGGGGGGTTCAGGAACAAGGCAGGGAACAACCCAGGATGGGGCGCCAACCCGTCGCAGATAAATGTATTACAAATATTATATTATTATTATTTACATGTATATACGAAGGCTAAAATTTAGTGCGCTGGGAACAGGCAAAATGCAAATGTAAGCACATTTTCTTTACAGACTCTTAATGCGGCTGCGCCGGGTGGTGGAGCCGCTTCAGATGGTGAAAAGCGAGGTTAACGACGGAAAAAAAAATCAAGCCCGCGGAAGGAAGACAAACTAAACAGGAAAACAGAGTGAGTTTCATATTTGTAAAAACTGTAAAATGTAACTGCAAAGCACTGCATAAATAACTTATCATTTTACGAAATTGTCTTTTGATTCTAAATGCTGGTAATCTATTGTAAATAATACTGGGAGGGCAATAAGGTCAAATGCATCTGACCCCCCTAACAGAACAACTGGCCCCAGTCTGACCCTCCAGTTGAAATTGTCTAGAGCCACCACTGCTCCCTGCCCTCCAGCAGGACTCCAGATACTTGTGCAGTGTTTTGCAGGGCAGTATGGTGGCGCTGTGGTCAGCACTGTTCCCTCACACCTCTGGGACCAGGGCTCGAGTCTCCACCCTGGCTCCATATGTGTGGAGTTTGCATGTTCTCCCCATGTTGTCATGGGGTTTCCTCTATGTACCCCGGATTCCCCCCACAGTCCAAAAACACGAGGTTAATTGGGGTTACCAGATTGTCTATAGGCGTGACTGGTGTGTGACTGTGCCCTGCAATGAGTTTGGACCCCATTCTGGGTTGTTCCCCGCCTTGCGCCCGTAGCTTCTGCGATGGGCTCCAGACCCACATGGCCCTGAACAGGACAATGTTTGACTATATCCTGGTTCCAGCTTGCAGTGATCACATGTTTGCTGGTGCCTGTACATGTAAACCAATGACAGGATAGAGGTGTAACTGGGAGCCTTTTGAATAACCAGTGCATTTAGGTACAGATACAGTATATCCTGGGAAGGCAGGCAGCATTTTCTCTCTCTTTTCCTTCTGTCACTCACTCTCTCTTGGTGAGCTGTTGCTCCTCTTATTCCCATCATCTCATCATGTCGCTCCTTCACTCCCTTTATCTCTGAACTTGGTTGCCTGGAGCAGGGAAAAGAATGATATGTGGGAAAATGGCTGAACACTGCCTTTTTAGGAAAAGCTGTACACGGGATGTTCTGGCCCTTACAGCTCCTCAAACGTTATTTCTTTCTTTTTAATATCCTGCACCAAAGGCATAGAAACTTGAGAAACCATCACGATATTGCCTTAGGCAATTTAGCGAGATTGACGTGATATATTGTGCTACAGTGACACCCAGAGGCCATCTGTGGTTTCTGACTGTCCTTTTATTTCACGTCCTGACCTTCAGCCACGCGGCGGAGCCGAACATCAACCGACAGCCGCCCCTCTCTCCTTCAGGCGCTGGGCGGCACGTTCTGTGCCTGCTTTCATCTCTTTGGGAAAGTAATTATTTGGATGGTAAGTCCAGGTACCTGTCAGAGACTAATTAAAATGTGTCCTTGAGGACTAAATCTGGGCCCCTTTCCCTGGCTTTATTTGATAGCACACACCAGCCCTTGAGGGTATATAACTAGATAAGTTTGATTTAGATTCAGACAGTAAATGCCTGTATGTTTAAAGAGCGGAACAGACACAAACATGACCCTCAAATAAAGACACAGACTTGAGTCCTAGTTGGAGCCTGGTCTTATACTCTTGGGAAAGATATTTAACAACAACTGTATCAGTATTACATTTAACAATAGAAATAGGAATTAAATTAAGGGACTTTGGATAAATTCATAAAGGGAGCAGCTAAATGTAACATGGGAAGTTATCACGTTTCTTATGGGACGGTCTGGAATAGTTCTCTTGGTGGGGATTTCCCAATCAAGAAGATGTCTGTGGTGTCCTTGCAACATCACAGTGAAGAAGATGCCACACAGTGTCCCATGAAGAGGCTTCTTGTTGCCGCTTCCACGCTTTGTCCTGCTACCAGGACCTCAAGCATGTGGGTCCAAGTGATTCTTCCTGAAGAAGGAGATGGTGTAGAGAGGATCTGCTGGTCCCAGGAACCACAAGTCTGAAAATGAACAAAGAGCCGCTTTCACTGGGAGATCAGTCATGTACTGGCTTTTCAGAAGGTGGCTATTAACTATTAATTTCCTGTTTTGTTTTTTGTATGTATCTGGATGGGTTTCCATTCACTCTGCATTGAATTCATGTTGAAAATCTGTGTTCAGGCAATGGCTCATTAATAGAGTCATGGACGATCTATTTCTGGGCTCCGAGAAAGGTTAGCCTTCCCAGAAATGCTCATGGGCCTCGCACACTACATTCACGCCCCCCCCAGCCCGCTCCTGCGGCCACCCACTGCCTCGCTCCCCCACGTGGCACCTTTCCGCTTAGGAATCTGCATCTGTGTGTTTGCAGCTGTTGCCTGGGAGCAGCGTTATGTTTAGAAAAATGACCTCCCCGCCTCGGCCAGCCGGCTTCAGCGACGCTGCCGTCTCCGCCGCAGCCCCGCCCCTCCCATGCAGCACGTTGTGGCATTTAAACCTGGAGACAGCAAGACACTCCACACCAACGCCCCCGCACTGAAACACACACTATTCACCCACTGCAGCTGGCGGCACGGTCACAAGCTTCTCCAGTATCAGTCCCATGATGCACCACAACCCCCATTCCACATTACCCACTCTTGACCCCCCCCCCCCCTCCAAACGCCCCCATCCTCTCATACCTCCCACATTCCACATCCTGCAAAGCACAGGCAAGACCTGATATTACAGAACAATGCACTTAAAACAGTGTTTGGCTGTGTGTATTAAATCCATACACAATCAATTGACAGCAGTATATGTTCACTTTTATGTCCAGTGCTCACAGAAAGTCTTGGGATGCAGGCTTAATTCTGTTAAAATATTGCAAATTTATTGGTTTCATAACAGAAATACATTGACAAGCAATGTTTAACATATCAGCACATATCTTATGCACAGACATTTTCTTTTTATTAAATGTCATATTTTTTTGACTGACTCATTCAGTTGTCTTCTTGCCATTTTGCTATTAATTGCAGTTGTAGCCACTGTCTCCCAAAGGGATACTAAACACAAATGTTTGGTGTTTTATGTTATTGCAAAGGTGTTACTAATTAATAAGCAGCCAATGAGACTGTGTATCAGTTAACTTTTTAACTCAGAACAGCTCTTAGAATTATAATTTGGGTTTCAATTTACAACTACTTGAAATTAATGTTTTACTTTAAGCTACTAGTTGTTTGTAATGTGATGTGAATCTTTTTGAAATAAATGAATAAAGTAATGATTTTTGCTATAAAACCAGTAAATTTGTAGTGTTTGTACTGAATAAAGCAAGCTTCCCAAAACATGCTGGGTGCACTGTATATTACAAAGAGGTATATTTACAGTACATATTTTAAGTAAATGAGCACATGATTCAGATTTTAAAATATTTCAAGGTCCTGAAATTGCGTGACCCAGACACAGTCACGCCACGGTCCGATGCTGAGCCCATGCTAATTCCGGCCTGCCCGAAACGGGTCACAAGGCGGTACCCCCTCTGTTTGGCGTTTCCTGGCAACATCGCTCATAAGCAGGGGGTGGCGGGAATCACATCCCCCCAGTACTTTCGAGCAACGCTAAATTGAGATGTGTCTGTTTTTCGAAGGTGGCCAATTGCTTACCAGCGGGTGAATCGATTTCTCATTGTGCAAGAACCTTCTAGAAAAGCAGGTGGTCCAAAAAAAGTCTTTGAGTCGCTGTATAAAGATTCATAAGACCTTTTATGCAGACACATTTAACCCACAGTTGTGACAGAAACTAGTTAACTAAATAATAATAATAATTATTGTTGTTGTTATAAGTCTTTTCCTGTTTGTAAAAGCAGAGAGTTGAGGGTCACTGCCACTGTGGTTCCTCTCCGCTAAGCTACCTCGTGTCCCAGCCCTTCTTAGGTAGCCTCTGTCTATTAGGGAATCTGTCTCAAAAACAAGATGATTGTACAGCTGGCCCATCATGTTGGGTAAGCAGGGGGCCTTTGTGTTTGACGGCAGGGGCCCGTTCAGCCGGCACAGGCTTTCCGTGTTGTCGATGTCGTCTTTTGTGCACCAGGAGCAGAGTTAACACTAGCAGACCTGCAGATGCATCTCTCAGTGCCAGTGAGACGTATTTCCTGAGTCAGGGCTTTGCTAGGCGAAGGCGTGAGGCGAGCCATGTCAGCTGTGTTCCAGTGGGGGGGGGGCTGGCAGGATTTATGGCTCACGGGAAACATTCATGATGAGACCCGGTCAACCGAATGATTAAGGGCCTTAACAACTTGTCGTCTCCCCCCCCCCATCTTGTTTGTGGTGCAACAGAGCTGAGGAGGGGGCCAGTGATTTCTCATAATTTAGAAAGTTCTTTTTTTATACCTCATGCCACCGGATCAGAAGCTGAACACTTTCCTGAAACAACTCTGGAACATCTGTTGGGAATCTGCCTTCAGCCTCTATTTTTGGTTTACGACGTAGGTGGGGACCCTGTGGGAGCCGTACATGAGTCACCCAAGTGCATCGTTCTCCAGACACTGGAAACACCAAGAACATCATACTGACTTATTAAATATTCTATCACTGCAGTGTGAAGGAAACTAGTTTCCAAACTAGTTACCGCTTAAACATGGCAGGAGACACTGGTGCATTCAGTGCTGCCCGGCTAATAGCTGATATATGGTAACCAGTCAGGCTCCCAGCAGGAATCTAATACATGTTTACAGTCTTGCGTTGACTTGCGTTTGCATTTGGGACCCAGACCACTGGATGCAAGTCAATTTGGGCGTATCTTGGTGCTTCGGCTGTGCATCACATATACATTACTGTACACATACCGTATTACAAGTTGGATATGGACAGTGGGTCATTATACGGCTGACGGCGCTGCTCATTCTCCTGCACCTGTTACACTAAGCGAAGTATCCGCTATCATCCGTTATCAGGCGTCTAACCACCAGCGTATGTTATTTACTGTGGACCTTGGATGTAAATGCAATCAGACGTGATTTGATCAGGCATAACTCAACATAAGGCTATATATATTAGGGAATCTGTATATATGTGTGTGTGTGTGTGTGTGTGTGTGTGATGATTCATTGAAGACTTTGAGCTTTTATTAAGAGTGGCTACACAGTGCTTTCCTACCCGGATAATAAGGACTGAAACTCAAAAAAGCAGTTTTGAAATTCCCAGAACGAAGATCACCTAAAAGCCATGTAAAATGCAGGGGTACCTCTAGAGATGTTGGATCCCATGAAAGCATACCATATTGGGCTCTAACAAGCCAATTATGTTCCAAATTTTTTGGGGCCCTGTTGATCAGGGGCCCTTAGAATCGTCCTAAATGTTCCTCCCTTTACGGTGCCCCTGCTTAAATGTTATCATAAGAACATAAGAAATTTACAAACAAGAGGAGGCCATTCGGCCCATCAAGCTCGTATGGGGAGAACTTAACTAATAGGTCAGAGTTGTTAAAATCTTATCTAGCTCTGATTTAAAGGAACCCAGGGTTAGCTTGCACTATACTAGCAGGAAGACTATTCCATACTCTAACTACACGCTGTCTAAAGTAGTGTTTTCTCAAATTCAGTTTAAGACGTTCTCCTGCTAATTTCCACCTGTGGCCACGAGTTCTAGTATCTAAACTAATATTAAAGTAGCCATTTGGCTGAACAGCATCCAGACCTGTTAGAATCTTATATACCTGGATCATGTCCCCCCTTAATCTCCTTTGCGCAAGGCTGAACAGATTCAGCTCAGCTAACCTCTCCTCATAAGACATTCCTCTAAGACCAGGAATCATTCTTGTGGCCCTACTGTTTCTTTTTAAGGTATGGTGACCAAACCTGCACACAGTATTCTAGGTGGGGCCTTACCAAGGAATTATATAATCGTAGCATCACCTCCCTTGACTTAAACTCCACACACCTAGAGATGTAACCCAACATTCTATTGACCTTTTTTATTGCTTCCCCACACTGGCGAGAGTGGGACATGGAAGCATCAACATACACACCAAGGTCCTTCTCATAATCAGCTTCCTTTATTTCAGTGGAACCCATAAAATATCTGTACTTAAAATTTCTGCTCCCTGTATGGATTACTTTACATTTATCTATGTTAAATTTCATCTGCCAAGTATCAGCCCAGTCGCTAATTAAATCAAGATCCCATTGTAGCCTCTGTGCTGCTAATTTAGTATCTGCTACACCACCCACCTTGGTGTCGTCTGCAAATTTAACCAGACTACTGTATATATTGGTGTCAATATCATTCATGTAAATTGGGAACAAAAATGGTCCTAAAACTGAACCCTGCTGTTTGTGGGGGACAACATCAAAGGCCTTCTGGAAATGTAAGTAGATCACATCGTAGGCCTTTTTGTGATCAATTTCTCTTGTAACTTCCTCAAAGAACTCAAGTAGATTAGTTAAACGGGACCTACCTCTCCTAAATCCATGTTGGCTATCCCTCAGAATGTTATTTGAATCCAGGTAATCTACCATTTTCACTTGAATTATAGCTTCCATTACCTTTCCAGTTATGCAAGTTAAACTGATTGGCCTACAGTTTGCTGGATTAGTTCTATCTCCTTTTTTGAATATGGGTGTTACATTAGCATGCTTCCAAGCAGAAGGTACCACACCAGTAGATAAGGATTTCTTGTGTTCTCTACCCGTGTAAAATAATCATTAAACTCATTTACTATATCAATATCATTTTCAATTATAAGACCCCTACTATCCTGCAGATTAGTGATTTTGGAGTTAAAATGTTGGAAGAAACTTTTAATGTCATCCTTAGCCTCCAATGTAATCTTCCTTTCTACATTCCTCTTAGTGAGTCTAATGTTATTTTTTAACTCAACCTGTAGACTTAGATACTCCTGCTTTATTTTGAAATCGTCAGTTAATTTCCATTTGTAGAACAGAGCCCTTTCCCTCCTGACTCTATTCTTAATTTCCATAGTAAACCACCTTGGCTGCAGTTTCCTAGATTTAGTTTTGCTGGAAACAGGTATGAAGTCCTCCTGCACTTGCAACAACGTACTTTTAAAAAATTCCCATGCCTCTTCAACAGTTTTTCTGTTTAACTCCATCCACTTTACAGTTTCTAGTTTCAGTCTCATTCCAATAAAGTTAGCCTTCCTCACATTGTATATTTTTGTTTTGGACTTTGCTCTTCGGACACTAAAATTAACCTCAAATTTAATCATGTTGTGACCACTACCGTCCAGTGGTTCTAAAACCTCTAATTTTCTAATCCTATCCTGGTTGTTAGACAAAACAAGATCAAGAAAGGCTTCTCCCCTGTTAGGGGTATGAACAAACTGAGTAAAAAAAAACCAATCCTGTACTAATTCCACCATCATTTACAGAAGAGCCAGAGACTGTGTCCCACTGTATCCCAGGTAAATTAAAATCACCCATAACCACCACATCATTTTTATTACTCATAATCTTGATATCCATATTTTTCTTCAGATGCACGGAGCTTCTTTTCAGGTTCCGTTTTTGGAAGCAGAGTTTCCCATGAGCCACCAAAACTGTTTTCATCTGACTTCTGTAAAAAGCAGTAGTAAAGCCAGAGACGGGGCTTCTGGGCGACTCTCGCTTTCTGAAGAACCTCTTGAGGTCCTTAAATAGTGGTGGGCCCAGAAGCCACAGAGATTCAGTATGACAACTGCCCTCATTGACAGAGTCTTAGGTTCCATTCTCGGTTCAGACTCATGATGACGTCAATACTGTCTCACAGCTCTGGGTGGACTAAAAAAAGACAATGATGCCATAAAAAAATGATTTCTGGAAGAATCCCCAATCTGCCATACAACAAATTTAACTCTAAATCACTAAACAAAGATTGTTTATTCCAGATTATATTTTGAATCGTCCCCCTGTGGAATCCAAAGTTTATTTCTACATACCCCCCTGAAATTTGGGTCTTAAATCTATGCTACATCATCATCTATGAGGCTTCTTGTTTGATTCATTCCACTCTTTTGGAGGAGTATTGCATAGTACTTCAGTCTAACCACCCTTTCAGATAGCTGATGATGACTTCATCACAAGGAAGTTGTATGTAAACCCAATTACATTCTTATTCAAGGGCTCTATAGCAGGGCCCTCCAGCGAGGCTAGATTCAGCACCGCTCAAGTTATGAATCTGTGAATTAACCCTGATGGGGAAGTTCCTAAGATGATGAGTGTTCACTCCCTCTGGTTTCGAATAATTGAAATTGCACTTTTACACAGAGAATCAGCAGAACGGCTTCATGCATCCCCAGCTGTCTGAAAGTGATCTGTTTTTGTCCTTTCTTGTAATTAGAGAATGTGTCACCCAAGTCCTATCTCCTGAGCACCGCACTATCCTGGGCACACTCTGAGCGTGCCCAAGCTATTTATGGATTTTTGAAAATTCCTTCAAGATTACAGGTCTGGTGTAATGAGCCTCTCTGCTTCACTCTCTTAGGTAGGATCTAGACACATGGTTCTGGAGTGGTTTTAGCTGGTTCAGATTGCACCACTGTTTCATCAGGAAGAGCCAGCGTTTAGGGCCAAACCATTATACAAAGGTGAGGGGGAGGCCGGGCAAATCTGTCACTCCTGCTTCACGTAATGTTCGTGTATGGCAGCGGTGCCAGAGGCCCTCCTGTTGTTCCTCTGTGCTGATGGTTGCCGTGGCAGCACGGGCTGCTGAATCATCAAAATAAACCACACTGGTCCTCACCATCTCATAATGTGATCTGACTCCATATCCGATTTAAAAGTACCTGATTCTAAATGCTTGAAGTAGGATGTACAGGAGCTGGTCACATAATTAGAATATCTTTCAAAAATTTTATTTATTTCACTAATTCCATTCAAGAAGTGAAACTTGTATAATGTACACATTCATTCCACACAGACTGATATATTTCAAGTGTTTATTTCTTTTAATTTTGATGATTATAACTGACAACTAATGAAAACCCCAATTCCGTATCTCAGAAAGTTAGAATATTACTTAAGACCAATACAAAGAAAGGATTTTTAGAAATCTTGGCCAACTGAAACGTATGAACATGAGAAGTATGAGCATGTACAGCACTCAATACTTAGTTGGGGCTCCTTTTGCCTGAATCACTGCAGCAATGCGGCGTGGCATGGAGTCGATGTCCCATGTCTTGCGTACGTCTGTGCGTCATGGTTCTTGAAGCACTGACTCCAGCTGCAGTCCACTCTTTGTGAATCTCCCCCACATTTTTGAATGGGTTTTGTTTCACAGTTCTCCCCAGGGTGCGGTTATCCCTATTGCTTGTACACTTTTTTCTACCACATCTTTTCCTTCCCCTCGCCTCTTGATTAATGTGCTTGGACTCAGAGTTCTGTGAACAGCCACCATCTTTTGCAATGACCTTTTGTGTCTTGCCCTCCTTGTGCAAGCTGTCAATGGTCGCCTTTTGGACAATTGTCAAATCAGCAGTCTACCCCAGGATTGTATAGCCTACAGAACTAGACTGAGAGATCATTTAAAGGCCTTTGCAGGTGTTTTGAGTTAATTAGCTGATTCGAGTGTGGCACCAGGTGTCTTCAGTACTGAACCTTTTCACAATATTCTAATTTTCTGAGATACTGAATTGGGGTTTTCATTAGTTGTCAGTTATAATCATCAAAATTAAAAGAAATAAACACTTGAAATATATCAGTCTGTGTGGAATGAATGTACACATTATACAAGTTTCACTTCTTGAATTGAATTAGTGAAATAAATCAACTTTTTGAAGATATTCTAATTATATGACCAGCACCTGTATATGAGGATTGCAGATTCAATAAAGGTGACATGGAAGAAGATTAAGATGGGTGAACGCACTGGCGTTGTGCCACTTTGCTGTCTTAAAGATAATGGACCTTTAGAAGCAGAATACATGACAGTCTACATCCCTGAAAGATGGGGCAGCCAATAACTTGCTCTGCCTCACCGCTTCCCACCAAATGTTGGTTCCAGGCGTGGATATCACTGGATCACGGGACATCCGGATTCATGACAGCTGACAACTGGAATGGGGTTGAGAGTAAGAGAGAGAGAGAGAGAGAGGCCAGGGGAGGGACCAGAAAGAAAGCATGAGTAAGTGGGAGGGGGATAGATGTGGGGGGTGGGCCAGCTACAAATACCAGGAGACCTGGACAGCAGTCCCTCAATCTATTTTCTCAACCCACTGACCCAACTGAGTTCCACCATGAGCAAGTCATACTCCTCTTCTCAGACGTCCTCCTCCTACCGCCGGACCTTCGGTTCTGGCTTTGGCACTTTGCCGACCATGTCCCGCTCCTCCTTCACCGGCCGGGGAACCTCAGGCTCCTCTCAGCTGAGCTCTCGCGTCTACGAGGTGACCAAGAGCGCCTCGCTGCCCAGCCACTCCAGCTTCCGCAGCTCCTCGTCCGGCATCGGCAGCTCCTCCGTACGCTCCCTGGTCGAGCCGCTCGACTTTGGCCTGGCGGATGCCATGAACCAGGAGTTCCTGCACACGCGCACCAATGAGAAGGCCGAGCTGCAGCACCTGAATGACCGCTTTGCCAGCTACATCGAGAAGGTGCGCTTCCTGGAGCAGCAGAACCAGGCCCTGGTGGTGGAGATCGAGCGACTGCGCGGCCGCGAGCCCACGCGCGTCGCCGAGATGTACGAGGAGGAGATGCGTGAGTTGCGCCGGCAGATCGAGACGCTGACCAATCAGAGATCACGTGTGGAAGTGGAGCGAGACAACCTGGCAGATGACCTACAGAAACTCAAACTCAGGTAAGGCTCCCCATCATGCACCTCAGCCAAAATTCCTCAAATTACAGGCATCCTGGTGATCGATGGTGGTACTCGGCAGGGTGAAGTCCCTGCTGTTCTCCAGAATGCACCTTTAGCCCATATGAGTTTACCCTCCGTTTCAGAGCACTGAGGTCCAGTGTTGCTTTTTGGTTTCATCCCAAAATTCTTGTAGGAGATCACTGATGATCCTTAGCTCAAGACCCTGCTCAATCCCAAAATCAGTGTTGTGAGAAGCCTGGCATTAATCAGACAGGCTTTGAGAAAGACCCCCGATTGTTCAAAAGTGGTCAAAAAGAAGAATATTCAGATGGGGAACTTCGCTAATCTCATCACTTCCGGTTAAACCACCTGTCCCAGATTCCTACTCACCCTCCCTACTGTGAGCGATCCGGGGAGAAATGGGGGTAATAAATAATTCTGCAGATTAGAGAGCTATTCTCATCCCATTGCCTGCTACTCTCACCTCCTTATAGCAAATCCTCAGCTTTCAGAAATAGACCTACGTATGTATCTCCACACGTGTGTGGGAGTCTTCAAAACCTTCAGTCTCTTCTAACCAATTATCAGCACCATTATTAGCGTCAACAGATTAGTCATGAGTTGCCGGGTGTTTGTAATGTTGGATGCGGGGAATGTCGTTTGCCGTTCCTCGGGTGGCGGGACTTGAGGAAGGGCGTGGGCATACACCTGTCATGAGGGCAGGGTCCCAGGAAGGCTGAGTCCCAGCCTGGTCAGATGGTGAGACATCTGCCCCCTTAGCAGCTGTACTCCAGCTCACATTCCCGTTATAGACCCCGACCAAAAGAGAGTAGCAGCTGCCCTCTCTATGATCTATGATGCTTTGCTTCTGAAATGCTCACCTAATCTCTGACTATTGGCCAGACATCGATTTCCCATAATTACTTCTCCAGTGTAGAGGTGCAGTAAGCTCATTCCAGGAGACACTAAGCAAAGGACAGGGGACACTCTGAATGGGACGCCAGTCCATCCCAGGGCACACAACTACACAAATTAGCATGCACTATGGGCAATATAGCGGCACTAATTCACAAAACATGTGGGAAGAATCCAGGGCAGCTGTAAGAGACCCAGCCAGACACAGGGAGAACATGCACACACAGAACCAGTGAAAATCGAATTCAGAATTTTGAACTTGTGAGATTACCACACTAACCACGCTTAGCCTGATCCTAACAGTTGTTAGCCCAGTCTCTAGGATCTGCAGTGGAAGCATGTAAAATAAAGAATAATTCAAGGTTCAAGAAGAATAAATTAAGAGTGATTATGCCCGGTGTTGCTAAGAGTTCTGCTCAAGGCTTAACGGCCCTAAGTCGCAGCGTCGACGGTATCACTTCCTCAGTGTTTGCTGAGCTATCACCTCTTCTGTTCTCCCTTCTGGAAATTCCAAGGGCTGATAGTGTAAATCTGGCCATCAGGGAACTCATTCTGAGTCCAGAGACGTAAAACAGCAGCGTCATTAACATAAGCTGCTTACTACCTTGCAGAGTACCGCTCTGTATTTCGTATTCCCACGATTCATATCGCAAGCCAGTATAAATGAGAAACCTAGGCACTCCTCCCATTCGGGGAGGGGGGTACACCCTGGAGGGTGGCTTTATGTTTACGTGTGAGTATATGTTATATATATTTGTAGGAGTATTAGTGAAGTCAGTTAAACTATACAACTATACAAGACTAAACATCTAGCCCTGTCCAATAGGGTTTTATGCCTTGTTTAATTGCTATTTTTACATTGACGTGGGTCTGAATAAAGTTTGACTTGGAAGGAACATAGAGGCTGGCGTGGGTAGAGGTGGTCATAGCAAAGAGATGAGTTTTTTTTTTTTAGAGGTATTAGTGACAAACAATTTGCCAAAGCAGATAATGCTTTGACATGCTCTGCTCTCACCTGAGTGCGAGTCAGACATCACAGGACACAGAGTGCTGATGGCCATGTTCCTCTCCAGACTGCAGATACCATCATTTCTCCATTTTTCCATCTCTCCAGACTGCAGGAAGAAATCCACCTGAAGGAGGAAGCTGAAAACAACCTGTCTGCCTTCAGAGTTGTGAGTCTGGGCACCCCATTCATTACCCCCCCCCCCCCCACAGCACTCATGTTCCCACTCATGTTCCCCATTCATGTTCCTCATCTTCCTCCCCCTCCAGGATGTGGATGCCGCGACTCTTGCCAGGCTGGACCTGGAAAGGCGCATTGAGACCCTGCAGGAGGAGATCGTCTTCCTCAAGAAGATCCACGAGGAGGTCTGTAGGCTCTCTGTGCCAGTCCTCCCGTGTCTCCAGCTGGCTGTTACCTCACCAAGTAAACCACAGTGAAGAGCAAGGGGATTTTACGATGGCAAACACAAGACCGGCGCAGACATACATAGGCACACAAACACATCTGAGTCAGTGTGGGGCTGCAAACTGATTCTAACTCAAAGCAATTTAGTCTCTTAAAAAAGCTGAATCTGTAAAACAAGTGTTTCAGTTAATATTGTCTTTGTATGGACAATTTCTCAAAATTTGTCTTAAGAAAGCAACACCTGTACATACACACACAGGTCCACCAGTAACGGCACAGTGACGCGCTGTTCCGCCTGGCGTGCTCTATTCAATTTACGATCTTTGGCCTTAGGGGGAAGTGACACAATACTGTGCCTGATGTCAGCTGTGGTCTGTGACAGACTGGCAGGCGTGATGTTACAGAACAGATGTAGAACTGCTATATTTAAACGCTGAGAGCTGGGGCAGCGACCCCTGGCCAGCAGCCAAAGCCCCCGACCCCCGCTTTCAGAATGCCCCCACCCAAATGACAGAGACCACATTATTGTGACTCCCCGGGAAGCAGATGCTATGCATTATTTGCCTGTTTCTCAAATTGTTTGATGCTAAATCCGCAAGACACGCGTCCTGGAAGAGAGGGCAGCTGAATTTGAAATGTCCAGGTTCTAATTACAGAACAGCCTGGAATAACTTCAGTCATATGATCTAATTAAGATTGGAACCGGTATTTTAGTGTAAAAAAAAAAAATGGGGACACGAGAATTTTTGGGTGTGAACCCCATTAATGGACAGGAATACAATGCACTTTTAATTACTGACTGGATTTGTCCACGTCCAGCTAGATTAAACATAGTAATCATTGGCTTCATGTTCATGGCTGACATTCCTTGATTTTTTTTTTGGGGGGTGGGGGGGGGCAGTGCGAAAGGGCTAAAGAGGTATGATCCGACACCCTGCAGGAGATCCGAGAGCTGCAGTCCCAGATGCAGGAGACCCAGGTGCAGGTGCAGATGGACACGTCCAAACCGGACCTGACGGCAGCACTGAGGGACATCCGGGCCCAATACGAGGGCATCGCAGCGAAGAACATCGCAGAGGCCGAGGAATGGTATAAATCCAAGGTGCGGAGAACATACATCACCAGCCCCAGTTAAAGGGGCTAAAACTCAGAAGAGAGATGAGCTTCGAAGGAAGGACGAAATTCAATACATGTCCATCCTGATACTGGTTACCCATCTCCTCCTTGAATCTCTGGAGGTGGCGAGGACAGCTCACCTCCGTCTCTGTGTCCCACCCCACTCCAGGTGACAGATCTGAACCAGGCTGTCAACAAAAATAACGAAGCTCTGAGGCAGTCCAAACAGGAGACCATGCAGTTCCGGCACCAGATCCAGTCCTACGTGTGCGAGATCGACTCCCTGAAGGGCACCGTGAGTTGCTGTACTCCTCTAGCATCCCTTCTGCTGCGCTTCCTCGGTCTGTACGCCCTTCCATTTACTGGTGCCTCGTGGCCTCCGTAGAACGAGTCCCTCATGAGGCAGATGAAGGAGATGGAGGATCGCCTGGGGATGGAGGCCGGCGGGTACCAGGACACCATTACTCGCCTTGAAGCTGAGATCGCCAACATGAAGGACGACATGGCCAGGCACCTGCGGGAGTACCAGGACCTGCTCAATGTTAAGATGGCTTTGGATGTGGAGATCGCCACATACAGGAAGCTGCTGGAAGGAGAGGAGAGCAGGTACGTGACATGGGAAGTGAGCAGCTCGTGCAAAGTATCACAAACGACATACTAACAGAACATACACTGTTCGGACTTGTGATTCACAGAAGTTCATTTTGTGTTCTTCAGGATCACGCTTCCAGTCCAGACATACTCCGCCCTGAACTACCGAGGTGAGCATCTGTGGAGCATCTGTGGAGCTTCTGTGGAGCATCTGTGGGGCCCCAGCAGCTCAAGTGTCCCAAAGCCACTCTAAATTGCAACCAAAAATTTAAGATTTTAAATAAATCCTGTTCAAATAAACTGCCTAACACACATCACAATACCAAATTTAACCCTACATTTATTGAATTACTATTTTATTCAGAATAAACAAAATGCTATTTTCTGCCGAGATTATCATTACTTTACCACTAGGGGGAGATTATTGTTCCATTTTGTGTTTTTTTTTTAAAGTCTGTTGGCTTCTGGAATCTCCAAGCAGGTGTATTTCGCGTGCATCTCATGATCCGTGTGGAAACCTGTCCTTGCAGAGACTAACCCAGAAGTGCATTCGAGAGGGTCCGAGGTCCACTCCAAGAAGACGGTGCTAATCAAGACCATTGAGACCCGTGATGGGGAGGTGAGCGTCTCACGGGCAGATCTGAGTCGTTAGCGGCAGAAACGATCCGGCAACGTCTCGCCGGAAAAGTCATCCTTGGTGGATAATCCAGGACGGCCTGTCTATAGGCGTTTCATTTTATACCTGCATGTACCGCGAGTGCGCTAATAATAGCACGTCTATCTGCAAGATAAGCGGCCGATGGGGGGAATAAATGCGGCAGACTGAATAACGAGTGGCAGAGAGAGCGTGCTAATGGTGCCCTATCAACGACCACATGGCATATCCATCTGCCCCACACAGGATTATTTTCATCAAGACTAGTTTCAGATAGCAACACTTGATATGCGAAATCTACTTAATTCTGCTGGCAGTGCACAGGACTCCCGATACTTCGTCTGCTTGCTTTATTAGCGGTATTATTAACTTTTACTAAAAATGACTGTAAAATGGTAAGATAGCTTATATTACAGGTTGGAAAGCCACACATAAACATGCTGACCTTAACCCACCCACTCCCTGGCTTGTCCATTCTGCACACCTGGGTTAACTAGTGTTCCCCTTCTGCACAGGTGGTCAGCGAATCCACACAGCACCAGCAGGACATCATGTAAGTCCCCGGGGAACGAGACCCAAGACAGACAAGAGGGACTCCAATGCACCAAGCCGGTCTCAGCTTTTTTGATGGACAGACATACTGCCAAGTTATAGAAAAAAAAATGTCACTTGTGGAATTAGCATGTCACGTAGGCAATATGGATGAAAAACGTGAAAGAGGAGGAGATGATGGGAAAACTCAATATGGAAACTGTCTGGAAGTATCCTAGAATGTTACAGCTAGTGCTCTGCAGGGAATCCTGCTCGTATTTTATCATTTGTACGTAAAATCAGCAGTAAACAAACAGTCATTAGACATGCTTATCATCTATCTTGTATCTGGGCTCTCGTTAGGTGCAAATATATTCTTCTAAAATGATGTGAAAAATAAATGAGAAAACTACAATTAAAGTATTTTCGTCATAGCCCTTCTCTCTTACTGTGACACTACGACTCCTCGTCCTGCAGAATCCAGGCCCAGGGCTGGTTTTGGTGCCTTGGTTGGCTCCGCCTTTTTAAAGTCTGCCTCTCGATTTGTAAGAAAACACCCCAGGACTGACACTATTAACGTTTGATTCCCTTTATCTGGATCTCTGTCCCTGACCATTTGGATATCTCCTGATGTCCACGTCCATGTCCTTTTCACAACACGGTTTTTGTCAGGGTTGGGGGGAGTGTGTACACCATTATAAAAAAACGATTTCTGAAAACCCTTTGGCTGCTTAGTCAGAAATAACATTTCATCACGGGCACACGTCATGAACCGTGATCTCCATGTGAATCATGTGACATTTCAATTGGACGACTTAAAACTGTTCCATTGCTCCCAATGTGAAACTGAGAGGTTCGCTACAGGCACTCTGATAGGACAACAGGGCTGCATAGTAACAGCAAATCACTCGCTCAGCTGGCCTGAACGTCACAGCCCATCTCCAAGCTGTGACCAAAACTAGATCTCCTTCGACCAAAACTTAAAACTGTCAGTCACATTGGATAAAAACAATCGCTAAGAATCTGAATGTAACAGGAAATGAACCGCCACGTTCCGGCTGGGTACACGTGGTTCCTAAGGAAACGTCTCAGTCGTGCGTCTGCTACCATGGAAACGCAAAGGCTTCTTTTCACAGTGAGATGCCGAGATGTTCATTTCTCGTATTAATGGCACAGTTTTTAAAGGGTTCTATCAGAGAATCATCCGAGGGCTTGTGCAGCCCCACAGGGGTCTGGCTAATTACTTTGGGGAGGCTGAGTGACACAGAGCAGGTCATGGGATGAAGCCAGACACATAAAAATGAACAATCTGTAGAATAAAGGGGCAGCAGCGGAGCAGCGGAGCAGACTGTGCGAAGACAAACAATAAACACCATAATCACAGAACATTTCAGGTAAGAAATCTAAATTTAAAGGACCTGACACAAATGTTGCCAAGGATACACTGGAAAAATGATGACAAAATACTCCTGTTTATTTCCTCTAAATAATGAGGTCACACCTCAGTTTATGAAATAGGTCTAAATAGGGGATTTTTGCATTTCATTACCACTGCAGCCAAATTTATCTGTCCTTGAATGTATGTGTTTGAGGGCCGGTGAGGTCGCTCTGGTCTCTGAGGTGGACTGATAGTGCCGGAGATTCTAGTCCAAAACATGTTAAAGGTCGACATAAATCAGCAGTGAACTCTGCCCAAAAAAAGTAAATAAATCCCACCTCCTTGTCAGCAATTTATTTATTGAAAACATATTAGTGGTACATTTTGAAACATGGTGTTTAAGCACGGCATCATGGGAGTGACAGACGGTAATGGAGTAAATCAGATTGACATACATTCATACACGCATTCGCCACACTCCTGGGGCGACGGAAATGCCAGCTGGGGGCCAGTGTGCTGTCAAATGCATATATTTATTTACAGATCCACAAGCCCTTGTGTACGAATGCACACATTCATTGATGCACACGCACGTGCAGCCATACACACAGACATACAGCCACACGTGCTCCACTAGCAACCAGCAAGTATTCGAGAGCGCAGAACTAAAGATGGGTTTGAATCTCATTGTTATCACATTCAGGTCCATACCAAGACATGCTAGTAATAATAATAATAATAATAATAATAATAATAAAGAGGGCAGAAGTGTAGACTGTTTAAGGAGGTACCGGAAGGATGTAGATTTCAATCCCAACTGTCCACCTATTTATCATGACTAAGAAAAAGTAAACCTGAACTGTAAACCCGATATTTAAAAAACTGCAAAATGTGAATGGCCCTTGAGAAGGGCATCTAAATAATATTACTAATAATAGCAATAATCATAACAATAGTAATGACACAATGATAAGATCCAGATTGTCGAGAGCAGTTGGTAACATCCCAATCAGCCACCCTGAATTGCCCTTTAATAGAAAGTGGGGCACCGACCCCAAAGAGACACTCCTGCCCCCCCCATCATGGAGCTGACAAACACAACAGGCTTCAAACACTGTACTTTGGGGGAGAAGAGGCCCAGGCCCCCCCCCCCCCCCCCTGTACCACACAGATCCCAGGAAGCCGGGAAATTAGAACTTAGGAATAGGAAACGCAAATGAAAATGCACATAATTATTCAAGGAAATAAATAATACATTAATTCAGTAGTATGGAGAAAAACAACCATTCAGAGATCATCACAAAAGTGCAGACAGACAAATTGGTCAATAAATTAGTGCAGGTCAATCAACTGGAGGACAGAGTTACAGGAGAGAATGAAACAGTGTTCATGAATAACTCAGGGCTGCTTTACAAAATATACAGAGGGTGAGAGAGTCCCAGCTTAAAGCACCCAAAGCACCCCTCCGGCGTTTTGTCACACGAAACATGGACAGGAGACACGACTACGACACACTCATGCAGTACGGCTTGGTAAAGCAGAAATCCTAAGCAAGACTGCATCTTTCGCTCAGGTCTGTGGAGCCGGGGTCAGGGGTGCCCCCACCTTCTGCTTCCCTCCACCCTCCTTTTTGACAGGAAAATGTTCACTGCCTCCCATTTTAAGGAAGGAGTCACCCCCCCAAGCACCCATCACCAAAATAACCTGTGATGACAATGGCACTTTTTTTCTTGTAAATTCCCTCCCTTAATCGCAGGCTAGTGATAAGGGAATCAAACTCCAGCTTTTCATCATCTGCCTCAACACCCCCCCTCCCCCCCCCCCCCCCCCCCCCCCCGCTCCCCTGGTCCCCACCAAAAGTGGGCAGGCCACTACAGAACAAATTCCTGAGACTAACTGCAGATGAGGTCAAGCACCCAGCAGAGAGATTCCAAAAATAATTCTCTTCTGAAGAGATTCCCCAAAATGATCCCCTTCTGGAGAGACTGCCAAAATAATTCATGATTCCCTTCTGGGGAGATTCTCAAAATAATTTCCTTCTGGGAGATTCCCAGAATAATCCCCTTTTCCCATCACTTCACTGTCCCGAGACGCTAAACAAGGACGCACTTTAAGGTTATGGTTTTGTGCGTCGAGCCATTTCGGCAAATGAAAATGAGGACATTTTTTTTTTTTTTAATGTGATTAACTGGAGCTCACCTGAAGACAGGTGTGGCACTTCTGGACGGTCCCAGTGGCCGTTACGAATGGAGAAACCTGTGAGCATGGCAAGCCATTAGAACATCGTGTGTAAAGTGTCTTGCATTAAGGCGAATCCTGAGAAAATAAGCGCAGGGGTGTTCAGTCCCTGGTTTACATCTCAGGAAGCACCCAGGCTGCGCAGTGGAAACTGAGCATGCCCAGTGATGGCGAAGGCCAAAGTTCAGGGCTGCGAGTGATTCGTCTTCAGTTTACACCACCTAGTGGCCACAGGGGGGCGTGGCACCTTAATCTGAGAAATACAGGGATCATCGCAAGTATTTCTGCAGCTGAAGGCAGCCAAGCGATTCCCGAATGCCCAACCCCTTTCAATGTGATCAACCAGGCACCCAGTACAAGGACGAGGGGTCCAGAAAAATGCTAAAATGTGATGTAATAAGTTGTAACAAACCAATATGAATCCTTCTTAGGCAGGGCTCTGCCGGCCAATCAGCATGGAGGATGCTGTACACTGGGGGAGCCTGGGTGACTGACTGGGAAACAGGGCACTCTGCAGTGGTCTTCACTTCAGCTATTCTGTTGGGACAGTGACAGCCATGAGACGAGACCAGTCCTTTCCAGCAGAGGGCGATGTTACACCCTCATGGAGGGCCCGGCCGCAGCAGTGAGGGGCACGGTGGAGCCGCACTCGTAGTCTATGTCCACGCTTGTGTGAGCCCCGCTGATCAGTCTGCCTTGAGGATATTCCCGTATGTCTACTTGCCTGTCCCGGAAACTCTGGATGTAGCTCTGAGAGAGGGTCCAGGCACCAAGAGCGAGTGTATAATGGAGTGGGAGAAGGAGAGAGGGAGAGAGAGACAGAAAGATGAAGACAGAGAGAAAGGGAGCGGGGAAGAGAGGGAGGAAACGACAAATAGAGGGGAAGAAAGGGAGGGAGAGAGATGGGGAGAGAAAGCGAGAGGGGAAGAGAGAGAGGGAGAAAGAGAGGGGAAGGGGGGAGAAAGGAAACGAGAGGGAGAGATGGAGATGCAGAGAGAGTGGGGAAGAGAGGGGAAGAAAGGGAGGGAGAACGAGTGGGAGAGAAAGCGAGAGGAGGAGAGAGGGAGTGAGATGGAGACAGCATGATAGAGAGAGATGGAGAGAGGAAGTGAGAGAGGGAGGGAGAGATAAAAGAAGTAGATGAGAGCGAGAGAAATAGGAATGGGGGGGAAAAAGAAGAAGAGATTGGGAGAGAGGAAGAAAGAGAAGGCCTTTATTATCATTTCACTACAATAAATAAAAAGAACAAATACACTCAGTGGGCTGTTTGTTAGGTATATCAGCTCATTAACACAAACTGCCTGAGGCACCAAGCAGCTATTCGAGCGGCTGTAACTGAACACACACAGCATGGGTTAGATCTGGGTCAAGAGGGCGACTCGGTGTACAACTGAGCAATAGAGGCCAAGACAGCTGAGCTAAGCGATTCTGGCATTTTCACACAGTACAGTGGCTCGATTTTACAGAGGATGGTGCAATAAAACAAAAAACAGCCAGTCAGCGGTAGCAAAAGCACCCCGTTAATGAAAGAGGTCAGGGGAGTGTGGCCCGACTCGTTAAAGCTAACAGGAAGGCCACACGCGCAAAAATAACAGCTCAGTACAGCAGCGAGGCGCAGAAGGGCTCCTCTGAATGCATCTACTCTCAGAGCGGATCTCAGAGCGGATCTCAGAGCGGATCTTGAACGATGCCTAATAACCTGCCCACTGAGTGCAAGTGCTTATCGTGCAAAACAGAAGCAGCCGCATTTCTGTGGGTCTCTTTAAATGAACTGTGCAGGAGGGGGAGGAGGTGAGGTGAGGCCTGACCGGAGAGAGGACGTCCCCGTCGAAGCGGCGGATGGGGTTGGGCTTCCTGCGGTAGGGGGGCTCGGGGTACAGAGGCTTGGACGGGTGTGCGTGCTGCGAGTGCTGCGCCTGTTTCTTCTTCTTCTTCTTCCTGCCCTCCCTGCGTTCCTCCTTCTGGCGGATCCGCATCAGCTGGACGCGGCGCTGCTGGCGGCTGATAATCACTGAGGGGCACAGGGACACAGTCAGGAATGCACAGGTACACACAGGGACACAGTCAGGAATGCACAGGTACACACAGGGACACAGTCAGGAATGCACAGGTACACACAGGGACACAGTCAGGAATGCACAGAGTACACACAAGATCACAGTCATGAATGCACAGGTACACACAAGGTCACAGTCAGGAATGCACAGGTACACACAAGGTCACAGTCAGGAATGCACAGGTACACATGGGGACAGTCAGGAATGCACAGGTACACACAGGGACACAGTCAGGTATGCACAGGTACACACAAGGTCACAGTCAGGAATGCACAGGTACACATGGGGACAGTCAGGAATGCACAGGTACACACAGGGACACAGTCAGGAATGCACAGGTACACACAAGGTCACAGTCAGGAATGCACAGGTACACACGGGGACACAGTCAGGAATGCACAGGTACACACAGGGACACAGTCAGGAATGCACAGATACACACAGGGACACAGTCAGGAATGCACAGGTACACACAAGGACACAGTCAGGAATGCACAGGTACACATGGGGACAGTCAGGAATGCACAGGTACACACAGGGACACAGTCAGGAATGCACAGGTACACACAAGGTCACAGTCAGGAATGCACAGGTACACATGGGGACAGTCAGGAATGTACAAGTACACACAGGGACACAGTCACAAATGTACAAGTACACACAAGGTCACAGTCATGAATGCACAGGTACACACAGGGACACAGTCAGGAACACAGTCTGGAATGTACAGGTACACACAGGGACACAGTCAGGAATGTACAGGTACACACAGGGACACAGTCAGGAATGCACAGGTACACACAGGGACACAGTCAGGAATGCACAGGTACACACAGGGACACAGTCAGGAATGCACAGAGTACACACTTTAGTACACACACTAAATCCGACAAGTTACCCCGATAAGCCAGTAACCCCGCTTCGTAGTACAGGTCACTGGGGACGAGCCCCTCCCAGAATTCCCATTCTGCCCCTGCAGACTCACCCTCAGTGTGAGAGTAACCCTCAGCCGTGACCTTCCACTGGACCAGCACCCCCAGCACAGTGAGCACAGGCCACACGCCCAGCACCGCCCAGGTGAACCAGCACACGGGCCGCGGCGGCGCCACCTTGATGCGCTCGTAGACGTGGCGCACCAGCACGAACAGCTCGGCAAAGTAGTCGACGGTGACGGTGATGACGGCGGCGCCGAACACCGCCGTGGAGAGCGTGGTGAAGCAGCGCTGCCACTGCAGGGTCAGCACGGCGAAGAGCATGCCGGAGCCCAGGAGCACGGCCAGCGGCACCCAGACGGTGCGCGGGTGGTAGAACTCCTCCATGGCCAGCAGCGCGGCCACCGCCGCCAGCAGCCCCAGCAGCAGGCCCACCATGAAGAGGCCGACGCTGCGCACCAGCATGGTGACCAGGCCGCAGAGCACGCCGATGCCCAGGCCGATGCCCGCGCTGGCCTCCGCGCTCAGCTGCGTGTCCAGCACCCGCTCCTTGTAGCACAGCATGAAGATGACGATGGAGCCGAACATCAGGCCCGTGAGGAACATCACCGCCTTGAAACAGCGGTAGCCTGTGGACGAAGGCGAGGGCTTCAGGCAGGACCCTCAACACGGCAGTACTCAACACAGAACCTCGTTCTAAGTTTGACTTTTATTTTTTTTAGCTTTACAGAGAGATTAGGGTGACCAGATAATCCATGTCAGGGAGGACGCTTTGAGCTAGAACAGGATTTGGAAACTACCATTTTGATTAAAAGGACCTGGATTTCATTTCAGCACAAAGTTCTTGCTCTGTGTTGATTGGTCAGTGAAGCAGCTCATAGTGTCCTTCCTGACATGGACGATCTTGTCCGCCTAGGAAAGATGGACAACCGCACATTATGGGGGTAACTGGCAGTCATCTGAAGTTTATTATCAGGCACTGAAATAACTGGTACGCAAGTATAACATTTGCAGTATAAAGGTTAAAATGCAGAATCATTTCTGGTCATAACAGTGTAAATGCGTACTTATTTTATGCACATTTGCACTGTTGTGATGAGAAATTATCACGCCTTTTAACCTTACAGCGAATGAGTACTTGCATACCAGTTTTGTCAATCCCTGCTTATTGTTAACCATGGGCTCAGAGACAAGGCCTCAGCCACACTAAAGGCAATAAAGGGTTTTCATTGAGGGGGGGGGGGGCAGTCTAGTGATCCCACCCCCCGAATAACTCAGTCTAGAAGAGTGTTCAGACTGTTCACAGCCAGTCAATAGTCTGTCAAGTACTGTGGTGCTGTCCGCTGGGACAATCAGTTATATATATTACAGCCAGTCCCCAACTGGGTTCCATTCCAACAGACACGCCGAAATGGGCGTATGGCAGAATAGGATAATCAGACTGACTTTTAAGTGGCTGTGTGCTTAGTAGTAATGAACAAAATGACACTTCATGAACTATTTTTTGACGCCACTAGATGCTCTCTATTCAAAAAGGGCACAAAGCATGCCCCAAAGTAACCAAAGAGCACCATCTAGTGGGGTCAAAAATATAGCAAATGGTTCATGAAGCATCATTTTGTCCATCACTACTAGATACACAACTATTGGCAGGAGAATGTGTCGTTCTCAGTGTCGTTCACCGTGACACCATCATAGGATGCCATCTTCCCTGTAAGTCATTGGCTCAAATTTCTGTCCTGCTAGAGCCACCCTGGGTAGCAGTAGGTGATGTGATTGTGCAGTGGAAGCCGCGCACTGTATACACCAAGGCCACCTCAGCAGTTACTAAGCAACGACTAGTCACATTGCGGCACAGGACCAAGAGCAGCAATCTCATGTCAACCCGCTCACACTTCAGCCCGCTGCGCATCCGAGGTGCGAGCCACGCTACGGGATTTGAATGCCGGCCACCGGATTGGCAGCCGCCGGCCCTAGTGACCTGAGAGGACTCGATAAATGGGGTCAAACGGGGGCCGGAGCTGTTACCAAAAAAGCAGTAGATGATGCCAAAGAGGCAGCACATAGAGCAGACAACGGAGGGGACGATCTCATAGCGGCGCTCCATCCTCTCCTCACAGCTGTGGTGCTCGGGGCTGCCATCGCGGGCGGGGGGGGCCAGCTTGAAGGCTAGGGTTATGGTAGACTCCATGACGGCGGCGGGGGCCAACTTAGCAAGCCGCGCACACCAGTCGGGGCACCAGCTGACCCATCCACAGGGGTGGACCTAAACAAAACAGTACAATGTTACTGACTAATCAACACTTGGAACTGCTATTTATTTCAATGCACACATTTCAAATTTTAGCGTTTTTTTTTTTTTCCAAATTTATATCCAGATTTTTTAAATCAGATCAAAACATCATAAAGTCTATTCAGATCAAAACATCGCAAAGTCTACAGTCAGTTTCAGTTGAGTGGATCTTGTGTTTTGGATGTCTGTCACTGGTCAGTTTGTATTGTGTCAGTACATAATGGGTGTGTTTTCTATGTGTAATGGGTGTGTTTCTATGTGTGGAGCCTCCCTGCCCTGTATCAGTCTCCGTGGAGCCTCCCTGCCCTGTATCAGTCTCTGTGGAGCCTCCCTGCCCTGTATCAGTCGCTGTGGAGCCTCCCTGCCCTGTATCAGTCGCTGTGGAGCCTCCCTGCCCTGTATCAGTCGCTGTGGAGCCTCCCTGCCCTGTATCAGTCGCTGTGGAGCCTCCCTGCCCTGTATCAGTCGCTGTGGAGCCTCCCTGCCCTGTATCAGTCTCTGTGGAGCCTCCCTGCCCTGTATCAGTCGCTGTGGAGCCTCCCTGCCCTGTATCAGTCTCTGTGGAGCCTCCCTGCCCTGTATCAGTCGCTGTGGAGCCTCCCTGCCCTGTATCAGTCTCTGTGGAGCCTCCCTGCCCTGTATCAGTCGCTGTGGAGCCTCCCTGCCCTGTATCAGTCATTGTGTAGCTTCTCTGCCCTGTATCAGTCGCTGTGGAGCCTCCCTGCCCTGTATCAGTCGCTGTGGAGCCTCCCTGCCCTGTATCAGTCTCTGTGGAGCCTCCCTGCCCTGTATCAGTCGCTGTGGAGCCTCCCTGCCCTGTATCAGTCGCTGTGGAGCCTCCCTGCCCTGTATCAGTCGCTGTGGAGCCTCCCTACCCTGTATCAGTTGCCACAAAGCCTCCCTGCCTTATGTCAATTGTTGTGGACCCTCTCTGTTCCTTGTGCCATGTCAATTACTGTAGAGAGTCTCTACCTTGGAAGACACTCTGATTTTTCTGCACAGCTGTGCTTGCTGAACTGGGTCTCAAACCTGTAACCTTCTGGGTTGCAACTGACTCCCTTAGCCAATTCACCGATGTCCCCCATCGACGCCTCAACCTCATTCTGCTTGCAGGAATAGGAAGAACTAGCTAAGCTAGCAGTGCCGTGCACTGAGGACTAGAGGAACTCGTCAGAGGACGGTAAAGTCACTGCATGCAATGAGAAATTCACTGATCACCGTGAAATGAGGCGTCTTCCTGAAAGCCAGCGCTGGCGGCCAGCCAGAGGACCCGCCCATGCGGATGCATCATTCCTTATTTGTTTTTATGGCCCTACAGAAAATGTGCAACAGCCCACCAGCTACACGACTCACCACTCACAGCTCTACGTATCCGGCCAAGCTTCCAGAACAGATCAGCTTGTTCTTATACCACTGCCTTTAGAATGTGACTTCACTAGAACATCAGACACTCAGCAACCACATTTTATCCAAACGGAACAAACGACGAGCCACGATGGCGAGAATCACACAGCGGCAGGCAGGAATGAGCTGCTCTTGTGTTAAAGCTGAGAGGGAAGGGTAAGATGAATTTGGCCATCTGGGGAGAAAATTGATCTCTTGGGGTCCGTGGACTGAGCCATTCTTGCTCTCCTACTCTGCCCACTGCCCTCTCTCCCTTTCTCTTTCCGTATCCCTCGATCCGCAGTTTTACGAACATGCTCCGTCACCTTCTCCCTCTACTCCAGCCTCCCAGTTCCCTGTCAAACTCCTCCGCCCAGCTGACCCTCAGCTGATTATCAGCCGGGAGCCCAACCTCACAGATCAGTGCTGCGTCTTTCGTTCAGAGCCCTTCTGAGCCACTGACACAAGTCAGTGGCTTCTAGACCAGACAATCATACAGACACAGGCACAGACACACACAGACACAGACACACATACAGACACAGACACAGAGACACACAGACACAGATACACACACAGACACACACACATGCACACACACGCACTTCCATTACACCGGGGTGGTGGATCTGGTTCGGGCTGGGCTATTGTCACATCACACATTCCAGGTTTTAGTTCTGCAATTGAGAGGGAACAACAGCTGTTGACACCATGTGGAGTGACAGTGTCAGCGAAGACAAGGTGTGTTTGTCCTGCTGTTTAATGGTACAGGGGACGGACGGTGAGGGGTAATGTGACCCAGGAATGGGGGGGGGGGGGGTAGCGCTCTGCTCAGGGCCAGATGCCCAAAGCAGTTCCAAAGCTGCTGAACACCACTGACTTAGGGTTTCTCATGCGTGGCTGGGGGGGAGGGGGGGCTCCTGAGACATCCCCAATGACAAGCCAGCCGGCTGTTACCCGGGGCATGTCACATGACACACTACAGCTAAAGGGCATCAGTCCGCAGCCACACACAGACTGCATCCCTTTACACGTGCCATAACCCATAAGCCAGAGCTCTCAGAGTAAACCCAGCACCTTGAGGAGGCTTTGCAGGACACTACATGCTCAGCTCCAGCCCCCAGGGCCCTACAGGGATTCACGAGCGCTGCACGTCCACAGCCGGCGCACGATCCGGTGGACTGTGGGGGCGGGTAATGCCAAACGCCCTCTTCCACACCCCAATTCCCATCGTCCCTAACCTATCCCGGACCTGAACCAGAACCAGAAACACCTGAACCAGAACCAGAAACACCCATGGCCAGGTGGTACCTTCTCCTTCTCCAGAACTTTACACCAACAGTATCACCATCGTACTTGTGCAAAAATGTATATCATTTTTAAAGCAAAGATTAACTTACTTTTCATTCCTGATTTTGTGGTTGTAATAAAAATTATTAAATACTTTTATCAATGAATGTGTAAATATAGTATGAAATACAGCAGAACTGACATAGAATCAGGGTATCATATTAACCTGTTGTGCGAAAACAAAGAACAACATTATAAAATAATAGTGGACAGACTCGTTATACTGCTATTCCATCCTCTCACTTCATGAACCTCATCATAACAACTAAAGGATGGTGGATTCTGGGTAGCTCCCAGTCATGTGGGCCAATGAAAGAGCAGCCTGAAGTCCCTAGCAACAAGCTGAGAGCCAATCAGTGTTTTGCTCGGGTCTTCTCGCTTTCTATCTCTCCATGGCAGCTGGCTCGATTTCCCCTTTAGAAAAAAAAAAATTTGAATAAAATGCAAAACAATAAATCACGGGACAACCCCTCCCTGGAGGACAAAATCCCGACCGAGGGCTGGCTTTGCCTGTCTGACCCTGAACAGAAAATCCCTCAAAGAAACAAACAAACAAAAAATAATGCGAGCGTGAGCATGAGCACAGAGCTAAGAAATTAGCACTCAGATCGGCGGCGATGCGGCTGAGCGGAGGGCAGAAGGGGAAACGGACAGGGAGGAGGTGTGGAATGGGATTAGAGAGGCACTCACTCCATCTTTCGCTGTGCCTCTGTCGGGCCTGAGTGCAGGCTTATCGATCAGGTAGCACAGATAACTGGAGGGAACCTCCTAAGCCGACGGAGAGTCCAGACACTCTCCCGCACGGCGCCAGAGCACATTACATACACAGCTTTAGCAGACACCAGCGTTCGCCTGCTACGACCCAGACAAGCATGAAAATCCCTGCTGCCCCCACCTACGCCGGACCCACGCTGCCCTTTGGGCATCACGCCATGCACACCTGCCCATATTTTTCTGAATCATAGCCTCCTTAGGTTATGGTTACCCTTTTGCCATGGAAACGTGGCTGGAACACTGCCCCCTGCTGCCAGGGAGTGAGTGAGCAGCGGTTGTTGAAGGGGAATCTCCGGCATGAATATTTTAGCGAGATCAGCAGGAGGTCGCACCACAGAGAAAGGATCTTTTTTTCCAGGGGACAATTATGTAAAATGAGATCTTCTGCCACTTACAATATTATGGGTTTAGACAGTGAGGTTCAGATCTATTTTCTTCTGGTTGCAGGTCCAGTTCCTCAGGGTCTCCATGACCCACTGTGGATTCGAAAATCCCCTCACAGGTTCCAGCAGAAGACTTAATCTGAGGGCCTGGAGGTCAGAGGTCAGCAGAGGCTAACTCCATTCGCAGGGAGAGCAGAATAGACAGTGACAGGATGACCCAGCACCTGCAGCCCCCCCCCCCCAAATAAACACGGAGCAGGAGAAGGTCGTCTGTCAAACATCTAAAGGACACCCAAGTAAAAACAAATAGTGTTCATTTGCATTTGTATTACCTTCCTAGAAATAGGCTAATTTAACTCTGTATAACTGTAAATGCTTTCAATCTTTCATCTTCAGCTCAATCATTCCACTTTAAATCTTCAAAAAAAATTATGTTTGGCAATGATAGACTCTGCTTGCTGAGGGCTGGGGCGTAGTGTTCACACACGCAACAATATTCCCAGAAATAAAACCACAACCAAGAAATTAAACCATTAGGCCTCATACCCCTGCAGGGTATTGAACAGGAACTGTAATTCGCTGAAATTGTTTTTCCCGCAAAGACATGAGGCTTTGCAGACCTAAAATACTGGCTAAAATATCTAATGAAGGAAGCAGTGAAATCTCTCCACTTAGCAGCAGGGCTGGACAGAGTCCGCATCCCGTAATTGGCCCATATTCCCAGATTCAGGTCGACATGCAGACTCTGGAGTGGATTGCAGGTTTGCTGATTATCCTGGATTTGTGGCCCTGGCTTAAAATGCCACAAGACCACATGGTGTGGGGGGGTAGGGACACGGCGGTGGGAGGTCTGTGCTATGAATGTTACCGCGGCGCTCTGCGGACCCCGGAAGCAGGGAGACATGACATGACATCACTGTCGTGTGTGTGTGTGGGGGGCGGGGGGGGAGATGCTGTTAAAGGCGCACCTATGTCGCTCAGCCTCCGCAGGCGGGGCACAAACAGGCCGTACTGTCAGGTCCCAGGGGTGTGTCTGAGTCACTGACACATAGCCTTTTCAGCCGTCCGGGAACATCATTATCAGTTCATTTTTAGACACTCTCTCTCTCTCTCTCTCTCGCTCTAAATCCATCACATGAAAAAGAGCACAGAAGCAACCACACGAACAGACAAAAGAAGACACAAATAGATCAACGGGCCCGAGACACGCTATTCTGTCGAATAATCGTATGTCGAACACGCACACACAAGCGTGAATACATGCTGTTTCAGTCACTACATGTGTAATGGGAAGCGCTGAGCGCTGAGAGTCCCGCAGCCCCATTACAGCAAGTTCCTCTGGCCTGGAGAGGTGGGGGGGGGGGGGGGTGTTGCTGACGTCTTTCCTCCGTCAGCGTGGCCCACGTCTAGCACGACAGGCCGTACCGGAAAGCAGCGCCACCATCGTGACCGACGTGGAGAGCACAGAACACGCAGAGTCATGCTGCCCTCCCCCACCCCCCCACCCGACAATCTGTTACATCCATCCGTATGCATGAGGACGGTCTGTTTGGGACACGTCAATGTGCGGCCGCCGGGGTGGGGGGGGGGGGTTGGGGCAGGCGTGGGTGGGAATGAGCCACGACGGGATCGTGCCACCCGTTGCTTGGCCGGGGGCTCGGTCACGCCTCTCACCGGTCCTCCGGGTGTGGTGACGGTTTGTCATCAAGGAGCGTGACTTAGATGATGCGCTCCCGGTGGGTTCCATGGGGAGAGGTGGCCATCGACCACACAGTGAAAGAAGATGATCTTGACGTAGCGGATGCCGTGCCCCCTGTGATCCCGTGGAGGGAGACGGCCGTCGACCCCGAGGTCACGTTGGTGTTCCATGACCATGTGGTCGATGGGCGCTGCCCTCCACAGGACCGACTGCATCAGCTACATCAAGCACAACCGCGCCAACACAACAGTCAGCATCCATCTCAGGCCCTCAGGTATCTGAGAACACTGACTGCCCCTTTGTGGACTAGCCCACCGGTTGTGGAAAAACAATCTTAAAGAACCGGAAGATGCCTGCCACCCCCCCCCCCCACCCCCCGAGAGCAAACATACGTAAAAATACTTATTACAGATATTTAGACAGCAAGCACAGATCACCAATACAACATAACATATTGTCCTATGACAATGGACTATTATCCCAAAACAGAACGTCCTTGTTTATAAAATAGCACCGTAACTACGGCTGCAGAAACGCAGTATTATCCTGGTACTCATGCCAGCTCTTTGCTCTTTCATTACATTCATTCTTTTTCTTTTCATTCATTCGTTTCTTTTATCCTCCTTTCCCACTACTCTGGCTCCCCCTCTATCACCGCCACAGGATTCGCTCTCTTTACAACTTTCTACATTTCTAATGCGAATGAATGTACTGTTCACCGTTCACACCTACCACAAATGCTGTTCACACCTACCACAAACGCCGTTCACACCTACCACAAACGCCGTTCACACCTACCACAAACGCCATTCACACCTACAACAAACGCCGTTCACACCTACCACAAACGCCGTTCACACCTACCACAAACGCCGTTCACACCTACCACAAACGGCTGTGCTATTTCTTTAATATTCCCTGCAGATGCTGACAGCGGCTGAGGTTACCCGCAATGAGTCTGTTGATTTCTTTGGACTCTAAATATGGCTTTTTAGACTTATTTTGGGCATATAATGAGAAGACCCAGTTCACTTGGGAAAATAAAAAATAATAAGGATACATCCGCAGCGTTTTCTGCCTACTGAGTCCCTGCAAAAGTGACAGTCTGGAGCTGTTTACTGCCCTTCCTGGATCCTTCAGCCGCTCTGGGGACCCTCTCATCAATGCCAGCAGCGGGTAAGGGGCAGGATCGGTAAGCGAAGGCGGCAGAGAGTGAGGGTGGGGCGAGGAGCTGCTTGGTGCGACGTGTCGCCAAACACCGAACACGGGCCAGGAGAAAGGGAGTGAGACAAAGAGAGTGGGTGTGGCTTACTCCCGTCTTACGAGATTAAACCACTAAGTGGGCTAAGACCACTATTTGGAAGAGAATAAAACATCATTTTAATTATAGCAGTAGAAATCCATCCATCTATCCATCCATCCATCCATCCATCCCTCCATCGCAAGCAGATCAATGGCTAGAGCCCCTGGGGCCAGGGCTGCTGCAGAGATGTGACATTGACTGGAACATGGCGCTCGATGAGAGGCGGGGCGTCGAGAAGGGTGATGAGCCAATGAAAAGGCAGACAGCCGGGGCAGGGCACTGCCTGTAAACACCGTGCTCGCGGGGGCACTGCTCCTAACCGGCCGGCTTGTTTACTCCATGGCACTTCAAAATAGGACAAAAGGACAACAAATCAGTCACACGCTCTCTCTAAGTGGCCCTATTCTCCCACCCACAGCCAAGCTGGCCCTACTGTTCCGCTCCTGGGCCAATGTGAACCAGCTGTGCTGCATTCACAAAACGGGAAGCAAATGGGAACCTCTCCCCCCCACGCCCTGAGAATGGTAGCGACGAGCAGACCCCTCCCCCATGCCGGCTAGGGACAGGCCAAAGGGGTGGGGCTACAACGAGGACACGTGTCCATATCTGAAGCGCAGACACCTATCCGCGTGGCGACGAGCGAAAACAAGGAAGCAACGCACCACCATCCGCTACGAGCTGGGAATCCCTGGAATGTCCGGCAGGTCCTGGAGATCGCGTCCAACTGGGGCGACGGCAGGGGGGGCCGGAGACAGCGGGCTTCCGACGGGGAGCGACAGACAGCACATTCACACCCTCGCTCGGCGCCCCGGTGCTTGCCTGGCATGGTAGGGGCAGAGATATCCGGGACGGTGCGGGCGGACATTTGGCGACCTTCTGTCAACTCGGGATCAGACAGCGGAGGGGAGGGGGCATTTAAACAAAGCCCACCAGACAGCGGAAGCAGGCCGGGTTTTCCCGTGGTAACAGCTCGAACCCATTGGACCGGGAGACCCCGGCAACAAGCATGTCATTCATTACTGCTCATTATATGCACTAATTAACCTAGCCAATGGATAATGAGCTCAGACAAAAGGACTCTACAGGTGTCCCAGCGTTAAAGCACTCTGAAAGCAGCCACCTCCGTTAACCGTTACCTACTTATCGCCCACAATTATTTAAGTTCAGCATTTTCCAGGAAATCAAACGTTCTGGCTGAGAGCAGAGACATCTGGTTCAGACAAACCGCAGAGGGACACGACGGCGCCTCGCGGGCGGAATCGTCCCGGAAATGCGGGCCCGGTGATTAAGCACTGAGCAGCACCTCCGTCCTTAATGGGGCGTACTTATTAAGCGATCAATCAGATTTGATTTTTTTTTTGTGTGTGTGTTTTCACAAGTAAGTTGTCAAAAAGCACTTCACAGTGATTTACAGTCGTTTTTTATACAAAGGATTAAAAGCAGAAGCGAAAAATTTGCCATTAAAGGAGATGTAGTGCTACAGGAAAGCAGCAAATGGCAAATAGCATAACAGATTATGTGTAATAAGGAGGAGGATGAGGGTGACCAATCGTGTTAAGAAGCTGGGTAATAATAATACACGACCTCCAAGGTCTGCTACAGTTGCCATCGTCCCCCTCACTGGCGAGCACAAATTCACAGAAGGTCCGAGCCCCGAACCTCCATCTCTCTCGTACTCACTGTGATGTCACCGTGTCTCCTATCTGTCATGTTATATATGTACGATAAGGGTCAAGTTTCATCATAGATCAGCTCGGATAGAGTCACAAACACAGAGCATTCTCGACCGTGGGGGTTACGTCTGCTGGAGCGAAAAACCACAGCAGTCTCAACTCCGCTTGAGTGTGTGCGCGTGCGGGAGCTTCTGCAGGAGGTGATGTCACCCTGGGCCATATAGATTAGAGCTTGATTTGTTTCTTATGCCTGGAAATGGCCGCCTTCGAGTGGAGAGCCAATCACGCCTCATAGAGCTGCTGGGGTTTTTCAGACAGACCGCTCCACTTACACCTGCATGTCAGTTTTGCTCTGGAGGAAAACAAGACTTAAACTAAAAGGGATCACTGCTTTGGGGCTGTTCTATTATGCTGTTTTTAAAGCTTTGCTGAGGCTGCATATGGATCCCATGGTCAATAATCATCATCCCCAGCGAGAAGGAATCAGGGCATGTAAGAAGGGCACTGAGATGGCTTCTGAATTCTGCTTCAGGCTCAAGCCCAGTGTATCCCAATCTGGTCCTTGGGGACCCATAGACAGTCCTCATTTTTGCTTCCCCTCCAGCTCTCAGTATGGAACTGGGAGGGAGCAAAAATGTGGACTGTCTGGTAGAGGGCTCGGAGGGAGCAAAAGCATGCTGGGAAACATTACTCTACCCACATCAGAGGCCCCATAACTGGTAGTATGGACAGTAATGCAGGGGATCGATGAGATTAGCATTGACTTTCTCCCACCGTCTCTCTCTGCCTCTTCCTGCCTTTATCTCTCTGGCGACACATCCTAAATGAAAATGTTAGGCCTAATCTTAGTCTCCACCTTTAAACATGATACTCTACCAAAGATTCATGGTAAACCTGGAAAAGAAAAGAGGAAATCAGTTGAAAAATCTCTGGCTTTTAATATCAAAATCAAACATCAGAATCTAAACAAGTCTTCATAGACATTCAGCGAAAACCAGAATATAAATGTTGATGTGAGGGTGAGCTAATAACTTGCTTGAGGTGCATAATACATAATTTCCTAAACGATCTTAATGTTATTTTTGGGTGGAGTTCCCCTTTAAATACAGAGCGGCTGCTGGGGATTTTAAAATCTAGGCTACAGACCTCACTGCGCACGGAAGCGGAGCCAGATAGCAGCGTCCCTTGTCGAGGATCGATTTTCCGGGACCAAAATGCTGAATATGCACTTTTTGTTTATTCTGTCATACCTTTTGCCACAGTGACACATTTTTTTTTTTTTATGCCTCCGGGTTCACAAAATCTTTTTTTAGGAAGCTCAGAGCGGTATCTATGCCATTTCCCAGCAAACCCAGTTCATGCTGCACGGTAAATTAAGTTTCCCTAACAACTTCATCATCTTCCCCTTATTCTTTCAAAAGCCCTGGGTTACTAATAGTCACAAATTCTGCAATGGCCAACGCACCGCAAAAATTCGTCCTTTGTTGTTAAAATGGACAGCAGACCTGAGCCAGCATTAGAATAAGAAGTTAGCGGCTAAATTTTTGACAAACTTTAACAGGTACGATTGAATTTGGACCCAAATGTGCAATTTTATAGGTTTACATCGGAACGCTAAGGACTTTGAGGACAGCGCCAGCTCCCCCCACCACGGCAGCTCTCCCCAGCTGGCTCGGATCCCGTGCGCGCTCCCTTTCAGCTCCCAAATCCCGCACCCCCGCCGCATTCATGTCGGAATCCATGTGCCGGAAATGAGCACAAAGGCAACTCCTCTCTGGAAGTCACACACGGTCAATATTACCGAGGAACCGGTACCAGAACCGTATAGGATCTGTGTAGGTCTGCCTGCATGTAACTGCTAGCACTGCGCTTAAGTCACATACCTACACAGGCTGACAGTGAGCCTTTACTGCAAGGTGCAAGTAAACCTTCCGCGGATGCTTGAAATAAATGTTGCTCTTTGCAGTTTTCAGACAGGCTATTCAGCAGTAAACACAACATCCTGCATGCACGACATGAATATGATATTTTACGGGCCTGAGGCAGTGCTGTGATGCTGTACTGACTGCGTGTTTTTTGTCTTATGATTAGTGCCCGGGAGCGGCATAAAGCCGTCAGTAAACCTTTTTGTGTGAAATAAGATGATATCGAGTACCTCTTGGGGAGACCTGAGCCGACCCATCCCTTGCAAGCCGTGTATTTGTTTAGGCTCTCATTCCAGGAGCACAGCGCGTGTAGGGACTTTTGTGTATTGTAATGCCGCGGAAGTAAGGAAGGAAGAGTTTACACGGAGCTGAAAGGGAATAGAAATTAAGGGAAACGCGGGGACATGCATGCCCACGCCACCGGAAGATAAGGGTTTAAGTGTTAATGCCCCTGGGCGGTGTTTGGGGCACTTTGCAGACCCATTAACCCAGCAATACCCACCGGGCTAGACACGTAACTAAACAAAGACTACATAAATGTATTGGGGGTTATAATGATTTTGAAACGCAGCGCATGTAAAACGTGAGCAGGGGGGGGGGGCGTATAGACACGCCGGCGGACAGTCGCCCTCACACGTGACCAGTTCACAGGCACGAGCTCGTGTGTGACATGGCACGCATGTGTGCGGGCACGAGGCTGTGTATGACATGCATCCCGCTCGCCTTGTTTACATTTTCATTCGTGGAAGCGCACACGTCCAAAAAGAAGTACAGCCTCAAAAAAAGTCAGAGCCAAACCACTGCGGGTGCACGTTAACCCACTCCAAGTGAGATGTCAAAACGACAGGGAGTAAAAACAATAGATCATATGACCCTAACTACAAGCCTATCTATCACAATACAAGTTATATCAACACTTTACTGACGACATGCATAAACATTGACTCGCGGTTGCCTTGGCGTAACAAATTAAAAAGCAAATTATTGTTTCCTGTATGTGCCGGCTTCTTCTGCACATCCAGAATGTATAACCTTAGATGCTCACGGCACTCGCGCTGACCCAGAAGACTTCGCATGAATGTCACCGTGTATGCTCAGTGACAACAAAGAGGAACCATTACTTACCTTTCCTAGGACTCAGCATCTAAGCAGTCCCACTGTCCATAACGCGCTTCAGTCATCCAGCGTCCGAACCGTACCGTTGAATATAATTGCCTCATATCTATCAGCAATACCCGCTCACCATCCTGCAGCGCCGTCAGTGATCCGTTTGGCACAATGCACCCGATCGCCTCCACAAGCTCCAGAAGCTGAGCTTGAAACAAAGGCAACCACAATTCGTATGCAGGAACTTATGTTCTATTAACCATTAATAAGAAAAAGACAAGGCATCGGATCTTAAAAATTAACGAATATGGCTACTCGTTGCATTTTTAATGTTTGTTTTAAAACTGCAATATTCTCGATCACAGACTCCGCCTCGCCTCAGATTCCTAATCCAGGGGTTGTCCGTTTAGTCTGATTTGGACCAATCGCCCAAAGCGCGGAAACCTCGTTCATATGGAGCGTACCATCCTCCGGAAGAGCGCGTGCTGTGGAGAGGGATGCGGGTAAAATCCGGGAAAAAGGAGGACAGGCGCGAGACTATGCCGGGATCAGCCACACACACACACACATACGCGCGGAATATAACACAGCGGCGAGTTTGCTTGCATACAGTCCACGTTTAGTATAAGGTCATGAACAGAAATTGAAGACCTGCTGAGCAATTTATAGTAGAAAACTGCTTTGAGTTCGGGAGTAAAACGAAAATTGCATTAAACTGAAAGAATTGTAAGTCTTTGCACCTAGTCGTAGCACCGTATAGGCCAACTGTGTCAAGTCTATTCTTGAACCGCAAACACAATGCGCGATTAAGTTATGGAAACGTTCGAAGTGTCCTGTTTTCCTGATGTTCCCTTAATGTCATCCCACTACTATAACTTTGACTAATAATATATAAACAGAAAAAAAAAAAACATGGCAGAGCAGTGGGTAGAACTGGATTAGGGATACCAAGGTCATGGGTTCAAGGCTGGACTGTGAGTTTGCAGTGTCCGCATATTGCACTTTCAAAAAATTATTTATTATAAAACATAATTTTTCAATGTTTTTCAACATGTCTTATCATGTCTCCAAAGAAGTTCCAGTGCAAGTGTGCAAAGTTGCGTAACGAATGTTTACATAGCCTAGGGTAGAGTGAAGGACAATCCCAAACACAACCAAGACAAATGACAGCATATTTGTAAAGTCTGTTGGGGGTGTGCATGTCCTTCACTGAGATCACGTCTAAATGTATCGCCAAAGATCCAATACATTACATATGAAGCAAGTACTAATGTGGTAAATATGATTCACCACTATTGTGATGCAATGCGATTTTACGTGATTTGATTAAACAAAAGGTGATGTGACACAATGCGATGTGATGCAGAAGAATATGATGCTATGCAAGTCAATGTGGTACAGTTACAGAAACAGTTTACAGTCAGGTAATCAATCTAAATATAAAACTATTGGTTAAATATTATTAGTCACGTTTCTGAATAATAAAGGCATAGGGCCTCTACTAATAATGATATATTAACACATTGAATTTTACCAATGCAAAGGTGTTGTATCCGGTGTGCACTTTTGCAATCGGGTCAATCACATCATGAACTTTTATGCACCAATGCGAATCAGTAAATCTTACCATCCCTAGCAAAGCTTCTCTTGTTTACCTCTTCAGATATCAAGTGTGCCCCATTGGTTCCAAGAAATCCCTGTGCACTTGGGCTCTTCACATACACTCGCGCACTTTGCGTCTTACATCATCATACATCACCAAAGTGTGTGGCATCTCAGTGCGCTTGCCCTTAAGTGTGTTGAATGGGACAAAGTCACAGTCTCCATTTTCTGATGCCGCTGTGCTCCGCATGAGCCTCATTACGGGCCTTGGGAGGAACGTTGCAGTCGCAGCAATCTTAAGCAAGTTCTGAGTGAATCCATGCTGCTGCTAAAACATGGGCTTTTCTGGCAAACCCCGGAGAGTCCTGCTCCACCATTGCCCAGATGACAGCTCGCTTGTCTATCGGGCACTTGCTGCAGACACACTCAGCTCTTACACTGCTATTGTAATGGTGATCCTGCTGTTTTTGTAACAAAAGCACATCGATAATAATAAGAATAGGTGGGAGTAGCAAAGATGCAAACCCATTGAGGACTGACAGGGAATCACAATCCCAGGATAGTGTCAGTGCAAGTAAATAAAACTGGACTCAGTCTCATAAGATCAGTGTGTTCAGTCATCAGTGGTGACGGACCCAGGCGTTATCCCCCTAGATCACCGTTGTAGGAAGAGTAGGGCGTAAACCCCAGGATTAGTCAACGATGGCATTGATAAAGGGAATGGCATGGTGACACAGTCGTTAGCACCAGAGTTCAAGCCTCCACCATGGCTCCACATGTGTGCAGTTTGCATGTTCTCCCCATGTCATCATGGGGTTTTCTCCAGGTACTCCAGCACCCCCCCCCCACCCCAGTCCAAAAACATGCTGAGGTTAATTGGAGCTGCCAAATTGCTATAGTTGTGCATGAGTGTGTGAGTGTCCCCTACAATGGGTTGGCACCTCATCCTGGGTTGTTCCCTGCCTTGTGCCTGTAGCCTACAGGATAGGCTCTGGACCCCCCCTGCAACCCTGAATACAGAAAATGGATGGATGGATAAAATGGAATGTAAATAATAAGGGGGGGGTGTAGAGGGGCTCTTTTCTAGGCTTGTAAGGGGAGTTCAAGGATGAAAACCTAAGGGAGGCTCTGACTTTGGATGTGATTCTGATCAAAGCAAAGCACCCCATTGTTGATTCTCAGCCATAATACCTGTAATGCCTGCAGGTACGCCCTGATGTACCAGATCTGAACAGGCAGACACCTCTACAGGCATCAGTGCGCTTCATTTCGTGATGGATGCCAGGCCACAATGCACATTAACCCAGTGGAAAATTAGAGACACCGGTCTGCTTACAAAACACATTTTGGACCAATGGAACAAGCATTATTTACTCAACACTAGTTTTCGAGGATTAGAACTGTGTTGCTTCGAATTAATTGTGAAAAAACAATAAAAATAGTAGTCATTTCATAACTTATTTCTAGTACTTAAAAAACTACTGTTACAATAGTATCTTAAATTGTCCAGATAAAACTTTTGAACATACAAGAAAATTAATTTCCAGATATATTGAGTGTTGTCTGGCGGATCCAAATATCTATATTCTAGATCTCTACTACAGAAATACAAACACAGACTCCTGTATCACTGGTGCAGCGGCATTTTGTACAATGTTGCTCTGTCTATGATGTATATTAGAATGGCTATCAGGGGTCATTAAGAATTTCTTTTTTCATTGTAGAACAGTAGTTTTGTCCTCATATTATCTCATCAGTAGTGTTAATATACTTTGGACGGCTGAGGTTTTGTTTACCACAATAATCTACAAAGAGCAGGCAAAAACAGTGTTTTCAAGGTTCAAATAATGAGCTGTAGATACTACATTTTCACGCATAGTACTGAGGTGGCAGCCCTGCGGCAGTAAGATAACGGTGTGAGGGAATAAGCGTATACGCTTCCGTCACCCAGGGCTCCCGGATACCTCGCTATCCTCGCTAAGCAGTTTTGCGCATTGAGCCTTTGAACTTCAATCTTCAATGAGCGTAAACGGCACAAGTGTCTTCCCGTATCACCACTAGCTATGAACTTTTAAACCCGCCGTCATTCCGCAAAAGTCACAGGAATTTCACAGTGAAAGTTTATTATTGTAACACGACGGGTTGCCAGGTCTCCGGTTTCAATATTCTTATATAATTACATACATTCCTCTGTAATTGCGGTGAGCCTGGAGCCCATCACAGGAAAAAAGAAAAACACTGAGAAACTTTATATGGAGTGCCCGGGCAGACACGCACATGCATGAACACCAGCTATGGGCAATTTAGGGACACTATTCAACTAATCGCATGTTTCTGGGCTGTGGGAAAAAATCCCCCACAAACACTGGAGGAACACACATGCTCTTCATTAGAGATTTAGACTCTGTATGTTGTTGAGGATCAGATAGGTGGACATTCTTCATTACTCATAAGAACAGAGACACAAACACAAGTGAAATACATAATTTATTATTATCTTTGTTGTTTTTGTAAGGTATTAACATTCTGAAAAGTGCAAGTTATCCCACACAGTTTCTTGAGCATATAAAAATCCTTCCTCGGGGTGTGCAGAGGGATAAAAGATGTGGCGTCGCTATCAACGATGTCAATTTCTCATAAATTACCGTGCCAAAAATCCTTATAAAACAACAAAAAATTGAATTTATAATCCATAAACGTATATTATTTATATAAACAGGTTTCTTGGTTACAATTCAAATAATGACAAACATGGCTTCTTTAACAAGAATCGAGATGTTTCATTTTATATTCAAAAAATCATTTAACAAGGCTTCTGTTCTGTTAATCAGACCCCTTACAGGCTGGGTCCCTAACGCAGGCGCTCAGGGACACACACCACAGCCCACTCAGTCACTTTACATAGCAGCACACTGAATAGGCCTTGCATTCTCCGTAATTACAACCTGTTCGGGTTTACAAAGAGGACGGGGGAGGGAGGGAGTGTTCCAGGATGACAGTTATAGTCTTGAAAGTTTCATGACTAGCCCCCCTTTTTCCCCCCTCCTCCTCTTTCAAAATGCACACAGTGTGGCAAAAAAATTGTGCTATTCACAGAGAAGCAAAATTTGACTTGTGTCGATACTAACCAAGTTTATCAGTCATTCACCGTGGTATTTTCAGTCCCTTATCAGCAAGTAGAGTGTTTCCGTCAGCCCCGTGTCATATTATGAGCCACTCTGCAGAAGTCACTCCAATTTAAGACTCCTCTTCTGAAAAACCCACCCCCTCTTGATGGGGGTCACATCACTATCCACCCAACATAGAATGTGTATATTCACTTTCTATCTTTCCTTTTTTCCCCCGTTCTGTATCTCCCTCTACTTATGTTGTATGTATCACAACGCAACCCTAAAAAGCGCTTTGTGAGAACTTTGTTGTGAAAGGCGCTATATAAAAATAAACTGAATATATTAGCATGCAAAAAAAATAAAAAGCAAAAGATCCCAGCATATATGGGAGATCTGTGTACGACTCACACAGCATCCAAGAACATGCAAAAATGTTAAAGGAGGAAATATGTTCTACATATCAGTGCATCCAGTTAACAGAGAGCTACACAGGCATGGAGAGAGCAGAGCAGAGCAGAGAAACTTTATTAACTCCCCATGGGGAGCTTCTCTTTTCACTTTGCCCCATCTTGTTCTCCATGAGACACAATTGCAGTTGAGAGCCAGCTTGGGGATCACACAGAAGTGGCAGTAACCATGCGGTCAGAGTGTGGCACCACATTTCGATCCCAGTCTAGAACATAAACCAAAGCTCACTCCCTCACAGGTCAGGTTTTGCCTTTCTCCTGTCCTGCAGGAAGGTGTCACCGGGAACATGCCAAACACATGCGTGACAAACCCTCTACACCTCAAAGAACCTGTATAATCTCAAATAATAATCACCACAACAATGGTACTTCACTCTACTTCAACTGAAAGCAGATTAAATTCACCCCCCCCCCAGTCCAAAAACATTGAGTAACCAAATTGCCCATAGGTGTGCATGTGTGATTGGTTTGTTGCCTCTGCGATGGGTTGCCACCCCATTCTGGGCTGTTCCCTGCCTTGCTCCTGTAACCTCCAGGATAGGCTCCAGACCCCCCGCAACCCTGAATAGGATTAATGGATGGATGGATTGAAAGTATAAGTCTGCTCTAGAGAACACACACACTGGGCGAATGATAATAATAATAGATACTTTATTGATCCCCATGGGGAAATTGTATTTACACCTCCCCCAACTTGCTCTTTGTAGATTTAGCTGGCTGTGAAGGGCTGCCACCTGTTGGGGTACCCAGGGAGCCTTGGGTTAAGGACCTTGCTCAGGGACCCACAGACCTGCCAAGGCTCAAACCGGTGACCTTCTGATTACAGGCACTCAGGCTTAGCCCACAAAGCCACATGCTGCCCCTGGCTGATGCATGAAGTCCCCCCCCCTGTGTTAACCAAGGCCAGGAGTTCCCAGCCCTGCTCCTGAGGATCTACCCCCCTGCAGAGCTTAGGTGCAGCCCTAAACTAACACACCTGATACAGATAATCAGGCCCTTCAGTAATATCTCAGTATTAGAGCCACATTAGCTTCAACATAGCTGACTCTAATACTAAGACATTACTTTAGGTCCTGATTATCTGTATCAGGTGTGTTAAATAAGGGCTGAGGCTAAGCTCTGGGGGGGTGGGGCAGCCAGACCTAGGTGCTGACTGACACCTCAGTAAACCCACCCACCATGGGGCTTAAACCCTCATTTCTCCCATGTATACCCTTCCACTTAACAGGCACTGTCTGCTTGCTAATTTATCCTCTGGAGACATCTATGGGGGGTGGCTTATGGCTCAGTGGTTTAAGCTTCCGGGTCTGTGATTGGAAGGTCACTGATTCAAGTCCCATCGTCACATCTCCATTGGGCCCTTGAGCAAGACCCCTAACCCCCAGAAAAGCATGCATTTGTTTGTATGTGTGAATCTCAAAGGAGAGCAATATGGGATGTGAAAAGAACCATCCCAGCATACTTGTACGAACAGCAAATAAAGCATAATTTCAATTTAGTTTCAGGCCATGTGAGGGGGAGTGGTGGTGATCATTCAATAATTAAATACTGATGGATGTTAGGTCATGGCTGGGCTAGGCAGCAGTTCAAAGCTCCCCAGTAAGGATGCTGTGTTCATTCCAAAGCACCGGAGGCTAAAACAGCAGTTTTAGTGGCTTAAAAAACATCAAACCTTAAAAGCAAGAGATACTGGCTGATGAATGGTTATTCTGTGGACAGACCACAAGATAAGGCTCTCTAGAGAAATACCTAGCACAAATTCCTTAATAATTAGTCAGCCCTCACCAGCTGGGCTCATTCACGGCCAGCACGCCTGTCACTGCCCTAGAAGCCCATGCAGAGTAGGTCCTATTTATAGCAGGATAGTAGATCTGCTGACTCGGTCCATTTTGGTGGCACTGCAGAGAACTGCAGTCATTCATAAGTGGAAGATTCAGGTTGTTGTGTAAGGAACACTTAACAGCAAGTACAAATGTATGACAGGCACGGCCTGCAGAGCTGCGCAGGTAGAACACCCCCTGCAGGACTGGAGGGTGTACTTGCGTATGACAATATAACCACGAGAACACTTTCTCCAGAATATTTTAAAATATGAAGATGAAATATCTGTCCCTCAGAATCATAATGCGGTGCTATAACGTAATTATTTGGGCTAATTACTTGGCTCCCATACGTCCAGGGCTCCTGATTAAACGCCCGACTGGCTGATTAATCTCGATTAGAGAAAGCAGCGCTCGACATGGGACAAACGAGCCAAATCAAATTAAAAGTAACACATCTGACTACTTAATTGCAAACACCAGTGACCGAATTTCTATCCCGTAACTTAGGCGTGCATCGTATACTTGGTTAACTGCCCATGAAACCTCATTAGCTAAGGCAACTTAACTACGAGACTACGTCCTTTTAGTTTTACTGATTCAGAAGCGAGAACCTAAAGGTTAAGACTAAATGAACAAAAATATTAAAAATCACAGGATGGTTCCTATGGAGTTAATTTAGTGCCAAAAGTATCAATCAAAATTTTGAAAACCGCAAGCAAATCATTAAGTATCAGAATGAAAATTTGTATTCCAAATATCAAAAAAGTCAAATAAAATAATTTACCCTTCTTCTTCTCTAATTTGTTTTGCTTTTGGAATGTTTTTCTTTGCTTTTGGAATTTTTTTTTTGCTTTTGGAATATTTTTCTTTGCTTTTGGATTTTTTTTTTGCTTTTGGATTTTATTTTTGCTTTTGACTTTTGGCACTGTTTTAACGGGTGGGCGGGCCTTAGCAGCTTACACGTCTATTGGTCAGCTGGAATTTGGAGTGAACACGCCTTTAACCATCTGAGCACGCCCACTCCATGACGCATCAGAACATCGCAACATAGCGGGAAGCTCCGGAGCCAGTTTACAGCATGGAATTGCATCTTTGTAGTTGTATAATAGTGTACTTTTATTAGGAATCGGTGTATGCAACACATATTTCGCGTTCATAAAATGTCACCAACCCATCCAATTCAGTAACTTTCGCTATTCCACCAACGCGCTGACCAGGGAAGTTTCTAGCTATTGAAAAGATGAGAGTTTAAGTCAAGTTTACCTGGGGCACCGCAGTTAAGTTAGCTTCATATTCGATATTCAGTTTTCAGGCTTTAATAACATTTAACGGAAGTAAGGTGGGGCGTTTTTAATGTCAGAATCTTGATGTCCAGTACACAGACAACGATGCACACCGATTATTTTTGCGCTTCAAACCATTTCGTGATTTGTGCAAAATCGTGTTAATAATGTGTGTGATAATAGGCCCTGTCAGCTATAATGACATGGTGGTTTAGCATTTTGGGCTCATGGTGACTGTTGCACACCCCTTTCTTTCCCAGATTGCTTTACATACGATTTTTAATTAATTTTTGAATGTTCGAAGGTATCCGTATAATGTGCAATGGGATAATACATGAATGGGTTAATAACTTTAAAACTAGATAAGACAGGCACACATCTAGTGAAGTGTGCTTTGATCAGTGGACTACAGGGAACAATGCACACCCCTTGGATTTTCAGATTATTTTTGTCTGTAATAGTTACTAATTATTATATTGCATCCATTTAAAGTGCAATGGAGCAACACACTATAAGGGGTTAACAGCTCTGAAACAATTTTAAAATGGGACAGCCATGTCCTATGAAGTGTGCCTTGATCAGTGGACTCTGGAGGACAATGCACACCTCTTGCATTTTCAGAATAACTTTCTAAGTTATTAATTAGTACGCTATATCCATATTATATATGGTCGATACCCGATATAATCATGGGCGTCGCCGCCATTAAATCTGAAGGGGACGTGTCCCCCTCACATTCCATAATTATTCGTTTGGACCCCCCCCCCCCCCCCCCCATTTAACATAAAATATTAGTTTTATGCCAGTGCGTCCCCCTCCCCCCCTCACATTCAAAATGCTTCTGACGCCCATGTATATAATAGAGATAACACATATTAATCAATAAATAAGTTGTAAAGTGTGATTAAGGCAGTGCACCGTGGGACAAAGCAAATGTACCGCAGCTGAATTGCTTGATTATGTGTTTCGTCACATTTAATACATTAGCATTAAGCTTTAGTGTGTTGCCTCAATGACATGTAATATGGATACAGCGCACTAATTAATACCTGTTAGAGAGAAAGTTATTCTGAAAATGTAAGGGGTGTGCATTGTCCCCCAGGTTCCCCTGATCAAGGCAAACTTCAGCTGGAAGCTAGAAGCTTTAGCTAGAAACTTCCCTGGTCAGCGCGTTGGTGGAATAGCGAAAGTTACTGAATTGGATGGGTTGGTGACATTTTATGAACGCGAAATATGTGTTGCATACACCAATACCTAATAAAAGTACACTATTATACAACTACAAAGACGCAATTCCATGCTGTAAACTGGTTCCGGAGCTTCCCGCTATGTTGCGATGTTCTGATGCGTCATGGAGTGGGCGTGCTCAGATGGTTAAAGGCGTGTTCACTCCAAATTCCAGCTGACCAATAGACGTGTAAGCTGCTAAGGCCCGCCCACCCGTTAAAACAGTGCCAAAAGTCAAAAGCAAAAAAAAAATCCAAAAGCAAAGAAAAATATTCCAAAAGCAAAAAAAAAAAATTCCAAAAGCAAAGAAAAACATTCCAAAAGCAAAACAAATTAGAGAAGAAGAAGGATAAAATTATTTTATTTGACTTTTTTGATATTTGGAATACAAATTTTCATTCTGATACTTAATGATTTGCTTGCGGTTTTCAAAATTTTGATTGATACTTTTGGCACTAAATTAACTCCATAGGTTCCGTATCGCCAAATACCAGCGAGACTCGCGCATCCCAAAACAGATACCACGGAAATACCTTAAAGGTGGCGAAATCTTTTCCGTTTTGCGCTATGACTTCGCTACCGTAAATACGTCGTCATGCTATCTTTATGAAATAATGATAGTCACTGTTTAAGAATAATTCCCAGCAATTATCCACTGCCTCACCGTAATAAAAGACGCACGAACGCATTCATACTAAATGTTATTTAATGGCGCTTGTATAAGTAACTATGCATTATGACCCGGTGTAACACACAGTACAAGGCGAACATGGCTCCCCTCTCCGGCGACATTCTCTTTTACAGGGTTGGTCGGGAAAGCTTATTAATATTCACAAGATAAACGCTATCTGATTGGCCAATGAATGCTTTAAACTGAGTTTACTGGCCAATCAGGTACTGTAGCTTTATAGGAACATTAAGGTAGCACAGGTCGACGGGAGCACGTCCACCGGCCAATAAGATAGCTTCTCTTATGAATATAAATGAGTTTTCCCAAACCACCCTAAAACGAAAATTCGCTCCCCGGGTGGGTTCAGTTATGCCTCGTTGCAGGAAGGCTGTTTTGTTGACTGTATCCTAGCAGTGCACTTCACACCTGCACTTAATGTGTCCCATTCCTTTTGAAAGTCACTTGATATCATTCTCCGTTTCATGAGAGACTGTTGCACAAGTTAATGGTCATCTCTGGCATTAGAAAATTTCTTCCGCCTTCTAGTTCTACCTGGCTGGTTTTTGGTCATTCCCAGTGTCTCCAGCTTCACCTTATTCTTGTGTACTGCTGTCTTAGAAATTCTGAACCTGGAAGCAGGTATCCTTCTGCCAGCAGGACCACGATTAAGCCAGGATTTAAAATGCAAATTTGTTTTAAAATATAGAGTGGTCTCTTAATTTTTTTTCCATGACCATATACACTCACCTAAAGGATTATTAGGAACACCATACTAAAACGGTGTTTGACCCCCTTTCGCCTTCAGAACTGCCTTAATTCTACGTGGCATTGATTCAACAAGGTGCTGAAAGCATTCTTTAGAAATGTTGGCCCATATTGATAGGATAGCATCTTGCAGTTGATGGAGATCTGTGGGATGCACATCCAGGGCACGAAGCTCCCGTTCCACCACATCCCAAAGATGCTCTATTGGGTTGAGATCTGGTGACTGTGGGGGCCATTTTAGTACAGTGAACTCATTGTCATGTTCAAGAAACCAATTTGAAATGATTCGAGCTTTGTGACATGGTGCATTATCCTGCTGGAAGTAGCCATCTGAGGATGGGTACATGGTGGTCATAAAGGGATGGACATGGTCAGAAACAATGCTCAGGTAGGCCGTGGCATTTAAACGATGCCCAATTGGCACTAAGGGGCCTAAAGTGTGCCAAGAAAACATCCCCCACACCATTACACCACCACCAGCCTGCACAGTGGTAACAAGGCATGATGGATCCATGTTCTCATTCTGTTTACGCCAAATTCTGACTCTACCATTTGAATGTCTCAACAGAAATCGAGACTCATCAGACCAGGCAACATTTTTCCAGTCTTCAACTGTCCAATTTTGGTGAGCTCGTGCAAATTGTAGCCTCTTTTTCCTATTTGTAGTGGAGATGAGTGGTACCCGGTGGGGTCTTCTGCTGTTGTAGCCCATCCGCCTCAAGGTTGTGCGTGTTGTGGCTTCACAAATGCTTTGCTGCATACCTCGGTTGTAATGAGTGGTTATTTCAGTCAAAGTTGCTCTTCTATCAGCTTGAATCAGTCGGCCCATTCTCCTCTGACCTCTAGCATCAACAAGGCATTTTCACCCACAGGACTGCCGCATGCTGGATGTTTTTCCCTTTGCACACCATTCTTTGTAAACCCTAGAAATGGTTGTGCGTGAAAATCCCAGTAACTGAGCAGATTGTGAAATACTCAGACCGGCCCGTCTGGCACCAACAACCATGCCACGCTCAAAATTGCTTAAATCACCTTTCTTTCCCATTCTGACATTCAGTTTGGAGTTCAGGAGATTGTCTTGACCAGGACCACACCCCTAAATGCATTGAAGCAACTGCCATGTGATTGGTTGATTAGATAATTGCATTAATGAGAAATTGAACAGGTGTTCCTAATAATCCTTTAGGTGAGTGTATATGTCAGCATGCGACAGGTGAAACGTGACGATCACGTGATCTAGACGTTACGAATCCTTTAAAAATCGCGAAAGGTATTTAAATTTAATTAAAACCAAATAGAACTGTATTCTTATGTCATGCTGTTTTACCTCCCTTGTAATAAAAATGCTCCTTTTGTATACTGTTATCTTGGTGCATGTGCTGTTAGTTTCTGATTATGTAACACATCTGGTTGTATATTTATGCTGTTCTTTAAATTTTATATAAAATTTGCTAAGCAAATTTTTTTTAAAAAATGGCATTTAAATTTAAGGGTGGGAGAAATTACTCTTTTTGGGGATTTAGTTCACCTAAAATATTTCTTCCCCAACTCAACGCCAACTTCAGTGGCACTGTTTGAGTGAAATAGATCTGAAACATTTATGTTCCATTATGTCAAAAACAGCACATTGCTTCAACAATGTACCTTAGTTATTCTTGTTTGTTAAAAACGCAAATGTAACAGTTCATCACATAGTGAGATACCAAGTCCAAAAATCCAGCTGCAGCATATTTAAAGTCACTGCACATGTAGGCCATATATTACACCAGTAGATGGTGTACTTCAGCCATGACCGAGGGTCCCTCGTCCAGAACGAGAACGAGAGACTCAGTGACAGTTCTAGACCATTGTAACTGGGGGGGCAGACTGGAGCCAGTTGTTCTGTTAGGAGGGGCAGATGTATTTGACCTTAATGCCCTCCAAGTATTACTTGGATTGCCAGCATTAAGAAACAAAATACAATTTTGAAAACATTTCTTTATGCAATGCTCTGATGATGATTTTTTTTAGAAGTCCTGAAGGGCAAAACACACCAGCAAATACAAAAACACAACGCAAATACAAAAATACACTAATAACAATTGTGCTTACTGGGCTCCATTATTCACCGGTGCTACAATACTATACCCTTGGAAATGTTAAACATAGAAAATGGAGAGAAAGAAATTCCAGTTAACAAAATAGCGAGAATATGCCATACCTTAAATGTCAGTCTGTTGTTCTATTTAAGTGAGAATTTTCTGGAACTTGAAATAAAGCCGCGTGTACTGACAAACCAAACCTTCATTCCTAGTGACAGTTGGAGGTTCGTTCCATACTGTGCCTTTAAATATGAGTCAATGAGAAATCTCTTAAATCGCAATCACTTTATTTACATGCATCATAGAACTTTGTGAAAGTTAAATTCTTGTGCCACAGTTACAGGGGAGGGAACAGGTGCATGGGGGGCAACAAGACAAAACAGTATAAACAGTGCAATAAGAGATGGGACAGTGTGATGTGGGGAGTGGAACAATACTCAATATCCAGCACACTTAAGTATGTGCAGGTTAGGCAAAGTGCAAAGACCATTGATAAAAGTGCAAACAAATGTGCAAACAGTAGGCTACACCCAAAAGTTTGAACTTCCCCATCTTTCTTGGCAAGGAAACGGGTTCTACCGGGAGTAACAGACATGGCAGTGGTTGACCTAGTGAGCTATTATGAGAACACAACAGCAAATTAATCAACATTGAACCAAATAAATTGATCTGCAATTTACCTATAAACGTTAACGTTACAACCCAGAACAAAGTATTAATTAAGATAATGATAATACTGTAACACTGGGGGCACTGAGGCATCTCATGAGTAACAAAGGACAAGGAGACTTTCTTGCCAGGATTGAACACGTTCTTTATTTGCAGTCCGTAACAGGACTACAACAGGCACTCAACAAGCACCGAATCATCTAACACCATAGCAGAAACACAAGGAAGTCAGATGCCGAACTGTAAGGTACACACACAGTGGGAGAGTTATACACACCTAAGGACATTCAAGGGTTGTACAAGATGAACATAAGACACGGGTAACAAATGTGTGACAATAGGCAATGCAGCTAAATCATAGCTACAGCTATACAACACAACAAGGACTATATATGCAATTACACGTTGGGCATGCTGGGACACAGAGCGGCAGGCTCACATCCATCAAACTCTTTCAATTTCAGTGCGCATAGTCACATCTAATGATATTAGTTTTCTCTTTGTATCTTTTGCTTGCATATGGTACCTACAGATGTATCTTTGGATTAACTATAGTTATGATTGTCAGCCAATTGACAGGTTGGCTGTCCAATCATTAACAAGCACGTGATGATCAATTGGTACATACCTTTTCCATTTTCAGTGTCACTAATGATGTAGTGTTTTCATATTTGCTGGTGTGTTTTCGCATTTGCTGACATGTTTTAGTATTTGCTGTCGTGATTTTGTATTTGCTGGTGTGTTTCCATATTTGCTGTAGTGTTATTGTATTTGCTGCCATGTTTTCATATTTGCTGTTGTGATTTTGTTTTTGGCGGTGTGCTTTCAAATTTACTGTAAGATTTTTGTATTTGCTGGCGTGTTTTCATATTTATTGGTTTGTTTTGCCCTTCAGGGCTTCTGTACATTTTACAGTTTTTTTTTATTTTTTTAAATTAACTCACTCTAATTTCTTGTTTAGGCTTCGTCCACACTAATCAGGGCAGGTGATGGAATGGTCCTTACGGATGACACTGCAGTTGTGACCCGCTGGGATGGCTACTTTGAGTGGTTGATCCTCCACCTAGGACGTTGGACATTTCTGGGTCCACGGTTCTCAAAGCTGATCCTCCAATCAACTGTGAACCACCCAATCTCACTGAGATTGCACGTGTGGTGAATCAGCTGGGGGTTAGGGAAGGCCACAGGGATCTGTGCTATGCAGGGCGAACTTCTCCAGGCTGGTAAGGCTGTCCTCCTGGCATTGCAGCCAATCTTTGCTTCCATTTAGGAGTCAGGCATCTCAGCCGACTGAAAAATGGGACTTGTAGTCCCTATCTGCAAAGGAAAGGCTGATCACCTGGATTGTGGAAATTACAGAGGAATAACACTGCTGTCAGTGCTGGGTAAGGTCCTTGCCAGGGTCATCCTTAAAAGGATCCATGATCAAATGCTTGCCAGGCAGCGACCGGGGCAGTCAGGTTTTATGCCTAAGAAGTCTACCATCGACCACATCCTGGCACTGAGGGTTCTCATCGAGCACAAGCGTGAATATCGGCAAAGGTTCCTTGCCACCTTTGTCATTTTGATTCAGTTGATCAAGTTGCCCTGTGGGACATCCTGAGACTTTGCTGGACGTCATGGTCGGCCTGAACAATGATACTGTGAGTGCTGTGCAGAGTGAAGGGAGAACCTCTGCGTTCTTCCCAGTTGATTCTGTGGTTCCCCAGGGGTGTGTTCCTGCTCCTACTCAGGGTCGTGGGGTCCAGCAGTTGTGGGGCATCTGTTGGTAAAGAAAGATTTACCGATCTTGACTGTGCCGACGATGCTGTGATCTTTGCAGTGTCAATGGAGGCTCTGATCAGGGTTCTCAAGAGACTGAGCGAGGAGTCTGAGTGTCTGGGATTGCGGGTGTCCTGGATAAATACCAAGATCTCGGCCTTTAATGACTTTCTAGGCACAGTCATCAGTAGTGTGTCTGTCCGTCGTGAGGATGTTAACCTCGTCGAGAGATTTACTTACGGTGTCAATAAGTTTTTTCAGGTTTGAAGTTGTGCAATGTTGTTTCTAAGAAAAAGTGTTTTTTCACGCTACTGAAATAATGGATTTGGGGAGATAGGTATTTTGCATCGTGTGACGATAGGTCCCACATATTAGCCACATGCTGTCGTGTCAGGAAGTCAAAATGATTTAAGCCAAAAAACACCACTAAAATGTCTCTGTATGTGTCCTCTGGGGAATTACAGCATGAGAGCAACAAACTGATGACTGCAGTTAGAAAAGTAACTGTAGAGAGATGAGTTTCAATCGTTAGAGCCCAAGCAGTGTTTGATTAACCCTGCATGGTGAGGATTCCATACTGACGAATCAAAACAGGCCTGGGGGGTGCAGATGATGTCAGCATGATATAAAACAGTCTCCTAGCTGCACAGTCAGTATGGTGTGCTTTGCTACCAGCTTCAGGACAATGGCAGTGCATGGGGGTGTGTTAGTGCTGCTTCTTTTATTAGGTTGCAGCTGTGAAGCTCAACAGAAGATAGGGTTTCCGGCGAAGACTGCCCAGCTACTAGCTGGCTATCTGGCTAAGCAAGGGGCTCCGCAGGTGGCTGGCTTCCAGAGCGGGCTCGGGGCTCCGCAGGTGGCTGGCTTCCAGAGCGGGCTCGGGGCTCCGCAGTCGGCGGGCTTCCAGAGCGGGCTCGGGGCTCCGCAGTCGGCGGGCTTCCAGAGCGAACTAGAGGCTCCGCAGTCGGCGGGCTTCCAGAGCGGACTAGGGGCTCCGCAGTCGGCGGGCTTCCAGAGCGGACTAGGGGCTCCGCAGTCGGCGGGCTTCCAGAGCGGACTAGGGGCTCCGCAGTCGGCGGGCTTCCAGAGCGGGCTCGGGGCTCCGCAGTCGGCGGGCTTCCAGAGCGGGCTCGGGGCTCCGCAGTCGGCGGGCTTCCAGAGCGGACTAGGGGCTCCGCAGTCGGCGGGCTTCCAGAGCGGGCTCATTCTGACTAGGCAAGTTGCTCCTGCTCTGGTTAAATCTGTGACTGGAATGCAAGTGAACCCTGATGGTGTGAGTGTTGTATGTGGGGAGGATTCTGTTGTGGTGCTTGTGCAACCAATCCTCCTTGGTAATGATCAGCCAATCAATGCATCAGACATCACCTTTGGTGGCTGTGCACCCATTGGGCAGGATGCTTCTGGCACAGTGAGGTTTCAATCTGCACTGCAGGCCTGTGGAAGTACACTGACGGTATGAGGGCTTCCTTCTGATGGTTGCTGTGTTGGCTATGCTAGTGCTAATCATGTTGCTCTTCTCCAGATGACTGCTGATGCCCTGGTCTACAGCTTTGCATTGGTCTACACACCCAGGGGTATTAATGGCCTCCCCATTGTGAGGACCAATGGTGCTATGGTTGGCATTGAGTGTCACTATTTGAGGTGAGGATGCCCCATATGCTTTGGTGCTTCCTAGCCATAGGAGCCATTCATTCTAGTGACTGTACCAAATGGGTAGTGGTGGCTTAATGGTTAGGGAAAATCACTTGTAACTGATTGCAGGTTTGAGTCCCTGACCAGGAAGGCACTACTCCCTGGGTGCTGAACTAGCTGCCCCCTGCATGTCATGATACATATGGGTTAAATGCAGAGGACCATTTCTTTGGTGTCAATAACCACTGATCTCTAAATCATGCTTGCTCCTTAGGAAACAAAATGTGAGCAGCAATGCCCTGGTGCCAACCTGGATCCCCTACTATGCCACAATGGCTGCTGAGGCACAACTGAGCTTCTCACTGAGGCTGATGGATGGTAGGCAATGGATTCATGCAGCATACAGTATTTGGCTTTGCTCTGTGGGCTTGTCCTCAAGTGCTTGTGCCCTCTGTACAGATGCATGGCAGAATGAGAGGGCCTCCAATGTGTACTTCCTGGGAAATGTCCTGAACATTGAAGCCTCTGTCCTTGTGGGCAACAGTCAGCCCCTGCGTGTCTTTGTGGACAGCTGTGTGGCCACCTTGGTCCCTGATGTGTCCTCTGTCCCTAGCTATGCCTTTGTGCAGAACTCTGGGTGAGTAACATTGTATGGTTGTGTATGAGGCCACTTGGGCAATGCTGCTTGACATGCCTGGCCTTCAGGTGCCTGACTGATGCCAAGGTGACAGGATCCCGCTCCCAGTTCCTGCCCAGAAAGCAGGATGACAAGCTGCAGCTTCAGCTGGATGCTTTTAGGTTCTCTCAAGATGGCAGGAGCTCAGTGAGTACAGGCACTCATGCAGGATTTCCATGCTTAAATGAACTGGCAGCTAGCATGCTTTTGTTGTCCCCTAGATGTTCATTACTTGCAGCCTGAGAGCAACAGTGGCTTCTGTGCCTGTGGATTCCCAACACAAGGCTTGTTCCTTCTCTCTTGCTGCTAACAGGTCAGTGGCTGCAGCATTATGATGCTGGATGAGTTGAGCTGCTAAACAATTGCTATTCCCCATTGCAGGTGGATGTCTGTGGATGGGAATGACCAGGTGTGTGGCTGCTGTGACACCAGCTGTGGACCTGCAGGTGTAGCAGGTATGCTTGGCTCTGCCCTGAAGATGCTCTGGTGGCTTGTGTTGGTGTGACTGAGGCACCCTTCTTGCCCCTGCAGGTGCTCAAGGCACAGGTGTTCTGGGTCCCATTGCTATCCAACAGGGTCCTCCCATGGGTAGTCAGCCTGGACAGCTGTATATGCTGAAGGGATAGGTACCTACTGCCCTAATGTACAAAGCTGTGCATGGTACCAGGATGGAAGGAGCCAATTAACTTGCCTGCTGTGATCTGTGCTGGAGACCAAGGGCACTGTCTTGTGACTGAATAAAGCACTAGTAGTATTTGAAATGGTGCAGTTGTCTGCTTTATTTCTTGGCTCCCAAGTACACTTCTGGACTGCCTAGGAATTCCCACTGCTTGCTGCCTGTGGATTTCATGACTGGAAAGGGACCCTGTGGGAAAGCCATACCCTTAGGTGGAAGGTGTTGGTGGTTCCTTCACCAAGGAAGCCATTTCAGGGAAGGTTCCCCCTGTATGGGGATCAGGGAACCAACAGACAAGGCTAGTCAGAAGTGAATGCTGATTCCCTCAGTCTGTTCTGGGGAGTGGCTGATGGCCTCCCTTCAATGTGGTGATCTCTAGCACCACAGCCTGGTTTGGCATCACCTTTGTAACATGCAAGTGCTTCTTCTGAATAGAAGGTTATAGGATTGATTTCAATGGTAGGGACTAGGGGTCATACAGTGCTACTGATAAATGAAACGCAGAATACCCATCCAGTATCAGCAACTGGTTCACACTAACAGTAGGTGAGGGTATTAACCTTATCACTGGTTTCCACCAGTGCTTAATTTTTAAACCAGTGCTACAGCTTGGAACAAACCAACTGAATATGAAGTGGAGTGCACTGACAATGCACTAAGAATTAAATGTACAGTACCTGCAATTCCTATCTTCACTTCTTACATCAAAGTGAAAGACACTCTATTACACATTGATTTGTGTCTAGTAATTTTTTTCAGTGTATGTGCTGTAGTGTTTCTCTTTCAAATGATTCATAAGGGAATTGTGCAATAAAATCCTTACAATAAATACTGTTTACATTTACAGCAAACTACAGTGGTCACATTTAGCAAGAACTGGTGCTAATGATTCCTCTGATCGAAAGAATCTGTCATTAAGTATTCAATCTGGTTGTCAATTTTAGTGTTTTTATCAACACTACAGATACTCCCCGGTGGCACGATGGTCTGTCTTATTTTGACTTTACGATGAGTAAATGTTTTTCACTTTCAGTATGTTATTCAATAACTTAAATGACATTCAACATTTTATAAAATAGGATTTGTTTATTTTACCCAATTGTAGGCTAATGTAAGTGTTCAAAGCATGTTTGTAAGGTAGGCAAGGCTATAATGTTTGGTGTATTGTATTAAAATGCATTTTTACAATATTTTTGCCTTATAGGTTTATCGTAACCTGGCGACACATTCTTAGATGTCCGATTTGTTAAATATTGTGTTCAAAGCATTTTTAAAGGTAGGCTAGGCTATTATGTTTGTTAGGTGTACTGTATTAACATACATTTTTGCCTTATGATTGGTTTATCGGAATGTAACCCCATCGTAACCTGGGGACAGGATATATTTCCTAAATATTCATCCATCCATCCATCCATCCTCCAACGCTTATCCGAGGTTGGGTCGCAGGGGCAGCAGTCTAAGCAGGGAGACCCAGACTTCCCTCTCCCCGGCCACTTCATCCAGCTCCTCTGGGGGAATCCCGAGGCGTTCCAAAGGCAGCCGAGAGACATAGACTCTCCAGCGTGCCCTGGGTCTTCCCGGGGCCTCCTCCCAGTGGGACATGCCCAGAACTCCTCACCAGGGAGGCGTCCAGGAGGCATCCTAAGCAGATGCCCGAGCCACCTCATCTGGCTCCTCTCGATGCGGAGGAGCAGCGGCTCTACTCTGAGTCCCTCCCGAATGACCGAGCTCCTCACCCTCTCTCTAAGGGAGAGCGCAGCCACCCTGCGGAGGAAACTCATTTCGGCCGCTTGTATTCGTGATCTCGTTCTTTCGGTCACTACCCATAGCTCATGACTATAGGTGCGGGTAGGATCCCAATGATCCCACTCACATTTATTCTACAATCTGGCTTCAATTCACCATTTCCATCAGGATCACAAATTTTCTCTAAAATATTCATATGTATGGGGCAGTGTTTCTGTAAGGGTACGCAAATTCTACCGTCAGGTTTGGTTCTATAGATCGCAATGTTTGCATGGGAAGTTGCATACGCCTTTTTCAGGACCGTTTTGTGCGTACGCAATGGCTAGCCCCTGGTGATTATTGCACGCGCATCATATGATCACGATTATATTGCCACCGCCCTATAGATACCAAGATGATATTATCATGATTTTTTAGCCACGATAATCATGTTATGAAAATCTGATATCGGGACAGCCCTAGCACAGAACAAATTGGCCCAGAATCCCCCTTAAACACGTACAGTACTCCCACATTATGTGGAGGGATATGTCCATACTCATAGCGATGCCCTCAGGCCCTGGGATGTGAAATGTCAGTGACGTGCACAAACCACGGACAATACCTTTGAAAAACTCTGGTTGGCAAAAGACTGCAGAGACATTGCCAGATATAACTTGGTTAATTAGCAGTTTCATGGCAGCAATCTCGCACTGGCAAAGGTCCTCCAGCTGTTGAAGTTTACACATAGCATGTTTTTTGTAACGTAGTGATTAGACATTACAAAGGATGAATTGTGTGCCAACAGCCTATTATTCTAACAATACATGAGTATAAAGTAGTTTGGGATTCAATGTGAAAAAGCAAAAGAGTTAAATTTCAAAGTGGGGTGTCCTTTTAATCTGACCTGCCCTGTGCGGAAGTGGAATATCATCGCTGTCTGATGAAAACTGCGTATGTTCACTTTTTGACGATTGAGACTTTTTATTATAGATGGTATACGCTCATTCTCCGTGTACTGATAGCACATGACATCTAATTGACTAATGAAAACATGTTTTTATTAAGTCATGTACTTTTTATAACAAACTAGTATTTGTTTGTTATAGTAAACAACTGTGTTTATGATTGTCGTTTTCATGGATTACTTGACTAATTTTAGCAACTTAACGTTGATATCTAGAGAACTAGCTAAGTAGCATGATTGCTAACTGGGAATATAACGTGAGATTAGCCTGTGTTTTATTGACACTAACATATACTGTACCTGCTTCACTGACAACAGCCCACGTTAAGTCCATTAAAAACATTAAACCGTTCATTGACGGCTGGCTGTATAAAGATACATTTCAATATATCATGCAAAGGGTGCTCGATCATTTCCTTGTTTTAGGTTTAATCTATAAAGTCATGTGTTTTGTCACATACCAGAAAAAATGGATTTTGGGGAGACAGGTATTTTAATAGGACAGGGACAATCCTGTTATGGACCAGAAGTACGGCACGTCAGTCCACGCTGGTGCAACTCATTTAAATAAGGATGCAGCGTCTGCAATGTATGGAAATAACACAATATGGGTTTTACTATATTAGCTTGTAGATCATTTACATCGCTGCTGTAGATTCACTCCCGCGGCTCACAAGATTTACAAAAGAAAACAATATGAAACTGCAGAATACAGTATACTCTTCTTGCTCATATAACTCAGTATATACCCTAAACTGAACCGATCACAGAGATCTAATCCCATTTTCAAGGATAAATTACATTGTGAACACCTTGCAATCACTATGAGATAGTGGGCAACACGAACAAACACTCAAATATAAACGTAAATGCTCGAATACCGGCCTTTCACGCGCGTCCATGGTGCTTCGCCATAACGCAACATTCGGAAATGTACGTAGATATTCACTAAATGTAACACGCTTTATCATCTACCCAACACTCGGCGCCATAACCCTCAATAAGTCATCGCTTCATTCATTATCGATGCACCGACTACAGGGAACATTTTCGTTGTGAGGTTTGGAAGATACGTGTAATCAGTAGCGCCCCTAGAGGAACCTCCTAACATAGCAGGTGGGCTCATACTTCAGCACTCCCTCTGAAGTGATGAGAGACGCTTTTCCTCTCCTTACGCTCGAATTAACAATTAACAACGACCCTGCTGACCAGTCAGAATGAAATAGGATTATGGAAAATAATAATAAAGGCGGCGGGGTCTGGGGTTGTAGACATGCCCACATTACAATATGTACCAAATATAATTGTTGGTCATGTGCAGTCATGTGTCAGGAAGTCATAATGATTTAAAGCCAAAAAACATCACTAAAATCTCAGTGTATGTGTGCTGTGGGCTATTACAGCATGAGAGCACCAAACTTATAACTGCTGGGAAAAAAGTAACTGTTGGTAGAAAAATGTATTTCAGTCGTTAGAGCCCAAGCAGTGTTTGATTAACCTTGCATGGTGAGGATTCCATACTGACGAATCAGAACAGGCCTGGCAGGTGTAGAGGATTTCAGCAACTACAATATAGTCTGCAAGCAAAGCAGCCAAATCAGTGTGCTTTGCTCCCAGCTCTGAAACAATGGCAGTGCATGAGAGGGTTATAGTACTGCTTCTTTTATTAGGTTGTAGCTGTAAAGCTCAACTGAAGCCTGGATTTCAAGTGAAGACCCCTCAGGTGCCAGCAGGTTATCAGAATGGATTAGGGGCTCCCCAGGTGGTGGCAGCCAGTTATCAGGTTGGCGTAGGTGGTCCCAAGGTGGCTTCGACCGGCTTCCAGGTTGGCGTAGGGGCTCCCCAGGTAGCTTCGACCGGCTATCAGGTTGGCGTAGTTGCTCCCCAGGTGGCTTCGACCGGCTTCCAGGTTGGCGTAGGTGGTCCCCAGGTGGCTTCGACCGGCTATCAGGTTGGCGCAGGTAGTCCCAAGGTGTTGGCGACCGGCTATCAGGTTGGCGTAGGTGCTCCACAGGTGGCTTCGACCGGCTATCAGGTTGGCGCAGGTGGTCCCAAGGTGTCGGCGACCGGCTATCAGGTTGGCGTAGGTGGTCCCAAGGTGGCTTTGACCGGCTTCCAGGTTGGCGTAGGGGCTCCCCAGGTAGCTTCGACCGGCTATCAGGTTGGCGTAGGTGGTCCCAAGGTGGCTTCGACCGGCTTCCAGGTTGGCGTAGGGGCTCCCCAGGTAGCTTCGATCGGCTATCAGGTTGGCGTAGTTGCTCCCCAGGTGGCTTCGACCGGCTTCCAGGTTGGCGTAGGTGGTCCCCAGGTGGCTTCGACCGGCTATCAGGTTGGCGTAGGTGGTCCCCAGGTGGCTTCGACCGGCTATCAGGTTGGCGCAGGTAGTCCCAAGGTGTTGTCGACCGGCTATCAGGTTGGCGTAGGTGCTCCACAGGTGTCGGCGACCGGCTATCAGGTTGGCATAGGTGGTCCCAAGGTGGCTTCGACCGGCTTCCAGGTTGGCGTAGGTGGTCCCAAGGTGGCTTCGACCGGCTTCCAGGTTGGTGTAGGTGGTCCCCAGGTGGCTTCGACCGGCTATCAGGTTGGCGCAGGTGGTCCCAAGGTGTTGGCGACCGGCTATCAGGTTGGCGTAGGTGGTCGCAAGGTGGCGGCGACCGGCTATCAGGTTGGCGTAGGGGCTCCCCAGGTGGCGGCGACCGGCTATCTGGGCAAGCAAGTGGCTCCTGCTCTGGTTAAATCTGTGACTGGAATGCAAGTGAGCCCTGATAGTGTGAGTGTTGTATGTGGGGAGGATTCTGTTGTGGTGCTTGTGCAACCAATCCTCCTTGGTAATGGTCAGCCAATCAATGCATCAGACATCACCTTCGGTGGCTGCGCACCCATTGGGCAGGATGCTTCTGGCACAGTGAGGTTTCAATCTGCACTGCAGGCCTGTGGAAGTACACTGATGGTATGAGGGCTTCCTTCTGCCGGTTGCTGTGTTGGCTATGCTAGTGCTAATCATGTCCATCTTCTCCAGATGACTGCTGATGCCCTGGTCTACAGTTTTGCATTGGTCTACACACCCAGGGGTATTAATGGCCTCCCCATTGTGAGGACCAATGGTGCTATGGTTGGCATTGAGTGTCACTATTTGAGGTGAGGATGCCCCATATGCTTTGGTGCTTCCTAGCCATAGGAGCCATTCATTCTAGTGACTGTACCAAATGGGTAGTGGTGGCTTAATGGTTAGGGAAAATCACTTGTAACTGATTGCAGGTTTGAGTCCCTGACCAGGAAGGCACTACTCCCTGGGTGCTGAACTAGCTGCCCCCTGCATGTCATGATACATATGGGTTAAATGCAGAGGACCATTTCTTTGGTGTCAATGACCACTGATCTCTAAATCATGCTTGCTCCTTAGGAAACAGAATGTGAGCAGCAATGCCCTGGTGCCAACCTGGATCCCCTACTATGCCACAATGGCTGCTGAGGCACAACTGAGCTTCTCACTGAGGCTGATGGATGGTAAGCAAGGGATTCATGCAGCATACAGTATTTGGCTTTGCTCTGTGGGCTTGTCCTCAAGTGCATGTGCCCTCTGTACAGATGCATGGCAGAATGAGAGGGCCTCCAATGTGTACTTCCTGGGAAGTGTCCTGAACATTGAAGCCTCTGTCCTTGTGGGCAACAGTCAGCCCCTGCGTGTCTTTGTGGACAGCTGTGTGGCCACCTTGGTCCCTGATGTGTCCTCTGTCCCTAGCTATGCCTTTGTGCAGAACTCTGGGTGAGTAACATTGTATGGTTGTGTATGAGGCCACTTGGGCAATGCTGCTTGACATGCCTGGCCTTCAGGTGCCTGACTGATGCCAAGGTGACAGGATCCCGCTCCCAGTTCCTGCCCAGAAAGCAGGATGACAAGCTGCAGCTTCAGCTGGATGCTTTCAGGTTCTCTCAAGATGGCAGGAGCTCGGTGAGTACAGGCACTCATGCAGGATTTCCATGCTTAAATGAACTGGCAGCTAGCATGCTTTTGTTGTCCCCTAGATGTTCATTACTTGCAGCCTGAGAGCAACAGTGGCTTCTGTGCCTGTGGATTCCCAACACAAGGCTTGTTCCTTCTCTCTTGCTGCTAACAGGTCAGTGGCTGCAGCATTATGATGCTGGCTGAGTTGAGCTGCTAAACAATTGCTATTCCCCATTGCAGGTGGATGTCTGTGGATGGGAATGACCAGGTGTGTGGCTGCTGTGACACCAGCTGTGGACCTGCAGGTGTAGCAGGTATGCTTGGCTCTGCTCAGAAGATGCTCTGGTGGCTTATGTCGGTGTGACTGAGGCACCCTTCTTGCCCCTGCAGGTGCTCAAGGCACAGGTGTTCTGGGTCCCATTGCTATCCAACAGGGTCCTCCCATGGGTAGTCAGCCTGGACAGCTGTATATGCTGAAGGGATAGGTACCTACTGCCCTAATGTACCAAGCTGTGCATGGTACCAGGCTGAGAGGAGCCACACCTTGCCTGGCATGTTCTGCTACTTATGGTGTTGCTTCCCTCTGGTTGCAGCTGTGCTGGAGACCAAGGGCACTGTCTTGTGACTGAATAAAGCACTAGTGGTATTTGAAATGGTGCAGTTGTCTGCTTATTTCTTGGCTACCACTTTCACTTGCCGAACTCAGTATGACCACCTTAAATTCTAAACTATCCTGGGACAACAGCAAGGTTGTAGGTTTCCTTCCAACATCAGTACAGACTGAAGTGGCCCAGACCTGCCTCCTGGCCCAACACATGGTACTCACCATTGGTAGGGACAGATCTGTTCTTGAACTTTGTCTTGGGACAATAGGATTTAAAATGTGATTCCCATTTTCTATCTGATCAATTTACTAATGGGGGGGGGGGGATTTTTTTGGTACTTGGCAGTTGCATTATATGGATATCTAATTCTACCAGTGTAGTGTGTAAGATGACTGACATGATTAATTGAAAATTCAAAGTGAAATTACTTTGTAGATTGACATTGGCATAGTGCCTCACATTGGAGTGGATGTGGTGTCTCTCCCTTTGAGTCTGGTCCCTCCCAAGGTTTCTTCCTTCTAGGGAGTTTTTCCTTGCCCCTGTCACCTATGGCTTACTCACTGGGGGTTTTGGTTGGGGATGCTGCAAAGCGCTTTGAGAATGTAATGTGATTAATGCACTATAAATTCATTCACTGTTTATTGCGTCCTGGACAAGACTGGCATCACTGTATCGTGTTTTGATTCCTGAAGTGCTTTCAACAGCATAGGACTAGTGCTTTGTCTCATGCATATGTACATGTCAGGTTTGCACCCATCTGTCCCAGCCTTTCATGCTGCTGCCTCGTTTGGCCAGCAGATGTCACTGGCCATCCTGTCCTCCCTGTTGTCAGTCTGTAGTGGTTTACCCTGCTCCCCAGACTGCCGCATGACTCAATGAGCTGAGCGTGCTGTGTAACTGCCATTAGTCAGTTAAACTTAAATTACAAAATATAAGAATAATTATACAATACTCAAATCCCAGCATTACTTTAAAGAAATAATTTATTTGATTAATATAACTAAGAGCATTTGTTTGTAAGGACCTTTCTAACATTTCCATATCAGAACTAAAACTTTTTAGGTTGGGGTCAGGCCAGTATTATTGGTTAGTTTTTGTCTTTCTCAGTTAAGCTCAATGCTTGCTATGCAGCTGAGGAAAATGTTTGAAGTTACATTGCAGTAGTAATGTTCATGGACATGGGAGTTATTTGACAAGCTGCAAGCATGAAGTCTCCCTTAAGAATATAAAATTTACAAATGAGAAGGGGCCATTCGGCCCATCAAGCTCGTTTGGGGAGAACTTAACTAATAGCTCAGAGTTGTTAATCTTATCTAGCTCTGATTTAAAGGAACCCAGGGTTTTAGCTTCCGCTACACTAGCAGGAAGACTATTCCATACTCTAACTACATGCTGTGTAAAGAAGTGCTTCCTCCAATTTGTTTTGAAATGTTCTCCCGCTAATTTCCACTTATGGCCACGAGTTCTAGTATTTAAACTAATATTGAAATAGCCATTTGGCTGAACAGCATCCAGACCCGTTAGAATCTTACAGACCTGAATCATATCCCCCCTTAGTCTCCTTTGCTCAAGGTTAAACAGATTCAGCTCAGCTAACCTCTCATAAGACCAGGAATCATTCTCGTAGCCCTCTGTTGCACCTTTCCTAAGGCAGCAATGTCCTTCTTAAGGTATGATGACCAAACCTGCACACAAAATTCTAGGTGGGGTCTTACCAAGGAATTATATAAATGTAACATTGTAGATTTTCTTCCCTAGTGTTTCATTTGTATCAGTTTTTCTAGTTCCTGAGTTTTGTGACTTATTCAGGGGGGTATTCCATGAAAGTCGCTAAAGAAAACCAGACTTTCCCAAAAAAAGTCAGACTCAAACTCACACCATCTCTAAACTTAGCCCCATGTCGTTCCACTAACGCAGTTCAGCTTTAATTAAGGCTCATACAAGACAGACTTGCTTAGTCTCACTTAGTGCACACACCCGAGATACTTTAGAAGCCCAGATGAATGGATGAACGATAGATCGACCAAATGAGACGGAAAGCGTGTAAAACGAGAGCGGTGTTTTTTTTCCGCAGCAGAACAAACGCTGTTGATGGAGCTGTATGAAAAATGCAAAGATGTTATCGCTAAAAAGGCAATACTGTGGCCATAAATACAGGCAGGGAGTTGGCTTGGCAATGAATTGCAGACAGACTAAATACTTAGTACAGTGGCATGGTGGTAATACTAGTCATTTTAATAATCCCATCCAAAACGACAGGTATTATTGAACTTAGTGATGGTTGTGATATCCCAGACCTACAATACAATTAAACACAATTAGATTATTATTGTATTTCCTAAACAAGCTTTAGAACAAATGCACAGTTTTATTGTTAATTATAACATATGTCTGTCGGCTAATTCCCTCGAGTAACAGCCAGTTGCAAGGTACCCCAGGGTTGTCAGTACCTGTATTTGTACTGGGATTGCGCGGTTCCGTCGGGTTGGTCTCTCTAACATTGGACCCAGTTCAGCACATAGCTCCAAAAGCACACATCTAGGTAACCTAAATTGGCTTATGAGCCAGTCATCATCATGGGCCGAAAATCTTCATGGTCCCTGAACACCCGTTCCCTTCTAATTCTGCCATTGGTGTAATCTTCAACAATGCCAGCACATCCAGTTCGATGATATATTTTACTTATATATTTATTCACTATTATAAATATGTGACTGAATAAGTGAAATTAAATGTATGGTGTATGACTCACTAGCACAAGGAATTATTATTTATGTATTGATGCCACTCACGTTTTTGCTCACCTGCTGTCATATTTTTTTCTCGAAAATGTTTGCACGCATGGGTCAGAGTTCACGTACATACAGTATGCGCACATTCTGCCGTCAAGTTTGTTTCTATAGATCACAACGTTTGCGTAGAAAGAGGCGTACGCATCTTTTAGGTTCCGTTTCATGCGTGCGCACCGTTTATACATGAGGCCCCTGGTCCGGAACAGACTTGTTCACTTGCCTAAGTTATGGAAGCTCAGCAGGGAATCATTTAAGACATGTTGATGGAACGGAATTCCCACTTAAATGAGCCAGACTTGTTGAAATAAGTTAGACTTTCCCTTAATCCTGCTTCATGGAATACTTCCCTGTTTAGGTTTTTTGCTTTGTGCCCATGGTTGTGTTTTACCTGTCTGATATTCCCCAAGTGTTACAAGCTGTTTCCTAGTTTGTTTCATGATTAAGTTTATTAGATTCACCTGTGTGCTGTTTCCCTCAAGCCTCCCGGTTGTTCTCACCTGTCCTGTGTTTCCTTGTTAACCCTCTGTATAAAAGTACCTGATCCTGCCCTCTTCTCTGTGGAGTCATTGATTGTGTTCTTGTTGACTTTCTGGTTTCTGTGTAACCAGTCTCACCTTTGCAGATATTGTTAGTTACTTTGTACCCCTTTTTAGTTTTGATTCCTTGTGGTCTGTTTGTTTTGTTGTATTCCCAGTTTTTTCTTATTCTGTTAATAAACTCCTGTGTTCCTGTGGAGCGACCAGTGGATCATCCACTTTTCTTGTCTGCACCATGCCTTGCCCTCTTGACAGATACTTCAGAGTTCCTGACAGACATGTCCACTTTCTTCTGGAATGTGGGAAAACATGATGGGCAGACTGCAGTTTGAGACTCCTTGGCTTTGTCTCTAACATTGTTGTGAGCAGCACTGGGGAGCCCCGGGGACGGTCTTGTCTCCCTTCCTGTTCACCCTGATACAGCTGACTTAACAACCCTGTGACTGACACTTGCAGAAATGTTCTGGTGACACCCATAGTTGATTGTATCAGAGAAGGTCAATAAGGGGAATATAGGAACCTGGTGAAGGGCTTTGAGTGATGCAATAAAAACCAGCTGCAGCTTAACATTGGGTCTATGCTGTGGTGTGATGGGGCAACAATGCTACAAGAAGGGACTCAAGCTCAATAAACTCATTAAGAAGGCTGTCTCTGGTCTGGGAATCCACCTGGACTCCTTTGAAACAACTACCCGAAGGAAAACAATTAGATCTGCTCCGTACTGGACAATGCCTCACACCCTCTCCATCACACCCTGCTCAGAGAAGTACGTTCTGCAACAGGCTGACACAGCTGTGCTGTTCCAGCGAGCGCTATCTGTCTTTTCTCCCAGCGGCCATCAGACGCTACAATAAGTGTCCCCCATGACCCCGAACCTCACTCAGTCACCAGCCCTCTAGTGATATTTTTTTAAATACTTCACACTGTACATTGCAATTTTGTATTGCATCTTTAGTATAGTGTCTTTTTCTATGGTTTATGTACCGTTTGATCTCACCTTTGTGTGTGCTGCTGTAGCCTTTTTGGAATTTTTTTAGGGTCAATAAAGTACTACACTACGACTTGATGTGTGACAACAATCCAGATACGTCCATTGAAGTTGTGCAAAGTTGTTTCTGAGAAAGTGTTTTTTGCTCCTGAAATAATGTATTTTGGGAGATAGATTTTTTGCATCAGACAGCGATTATATGTCCCACACACAAATGTTAACCATATGCAGTCATGTGTCAGGAAGTCATAATGATTTAAGCCAAAAAACATCACTAAAATCTCACTGTATTTGTGCTGTGGGGGATTACAGCATGAGAGCACCAAACTGATAACTGCTGGGAAAAAAGTAACTATTGGTAGAGAGATGTGTTTCTGTCGTTAGAGCCCATGCAGCGTTTGATTAACGCTGAATGGTGAGGATTCCATACTGACGAATCAGAACAGGCCTGGCAGGTGTAGAGGATTTCAGCAACTATAAAATAGTCTGCAAGCAAACCAGACACAACAGTGTGCTTTACTCCCAGCTTTGAAACAATGGCAGTGCATGAAAGGGTTATAGTATTGCTTCTTTTATTAGATTGCAGCTGTAAAGCTCAAGTGAAGACTCCTCAGGTGCCAGCAGGTTATCAGAATGGATTAGGGGCTCCCCAGGTGGTGGCAGCCAGTTATCAGGTTGGCGTAGGTGGTCCCAAGGCGGCTTCGACCGGCTTCCAGGTTGGCGTAGGGGTTCCCCAGGTAGCTTCGACCGGCTATCAGGTTGACGCAGGTAGTCCCAAGGTGTTGGCGACCGGCTATCAGGTTGGCGTAGGTGCTCCACAGGTGGCTTCGACCGGCTATCAGGTTGGCGCAGGTGGTCCCAAGGTGTTGGCGACCGGCTATCAGGTTGGCGTAGGTGGTCCCAAGGTGGCTTCGACCGGCTTCCAGGTTGGTGTAGGTGGTCCCCAGGTGGCTTCGACCGGCTATCAGGTTGGCGTAGGTGCTCCACAGGTGGCTTCGACCGGCTATCAGGTTGGCGCAGGTGGTCCCAAGGTGGCTTCGACCGGCTTCCAGGTTGGCGTAGGGGCCCCCCAGGTAGCTTCGACCGGCTATCAGGTTGGCGTAGTTGCTCCCCAGGTGGCTTCGACCGGCTATCAGGTTGGCGTAGTTGCTCCCCAGGTGGCTTCGACTGGCTTCCAGGTTGGCGCAGGTAGTCCCAAGGTGGCTTCGACCGGCTATCAGGTTGGCGCAGGTAGTTCCAAGGTGTTGGCGACCGGCTATCAGGTTGGCGTAGGTGCTCCCCAGGTGGCTTCGACCGGCTATCAGGTTGGCGTAGGGGCTCCCCAGGTGGCGGCCACCGGCTATCAGGTTGGCGTAGGTGCCTCCAAGGTGGCTGCGACCGGCTATCAGGTTGGCGTAGGTGCTCCACAGGTGGCTTCGACCGGCTATCAGGTTGGCGTAGGTGCTCCACAGGTGGCTTCGACCGGCTATCAGGTTGGCGCAGGTGGTCCCAAGGTGGCTTCGACCGGCTTCCAGGTTGGCGTAGGGGCCCCCCAGGTAGCTTCGACCGGCTATCAGGTTGGCGTAGGTGCTCCACAGGTGGCTTCGACCGGCTATCAGGTTGGCGTAGGTGGTCCCAAGGTGGCTTCGACCGGCTATCAGGTTGGCGCAGGTAGTCCCAAGGTGTTGGCGACCGGCTATCAGGTTGGCGTAGGTGCTCCCCAGGTGGCTTCGACCGGCTATCAGGTTGGCGTAGGGGCTCCCCAGGTGGCGGCCACGGGCTATCAGGTTGGCGTAGGTGCCTCCAAGGTGGCTGCGACCGGCTATCAGGTTGGCGTAGGGGCTCCCCAGGTGGCGGCGACTGGCTATCTGAGCAAGCAAGTGGCTCCTGCTCTGGTTAAATCTGTGACTGGAATGCAAGTGAACCCTGACAGTGTGAGGGTTGTGTGTGGGGAGGATTCAGTTATGGTGGATGTGCAACAAGACCTTCTAGCTATTGGCCAGCTGATCAATGCATCAGACATCACCTTTGGTGGCTGTGCACCCATTGGACAGGATGCTTCTGGCACAGTGAGGTTTCTATCTGCGCTGCAGGCCTGTGGAAGTACACTGACGGTATGAGGGCTTCCTTCTGATGTTTACTGTGTTAGCTATGCTAGTGCTAATCATGTTGCTCTTCTCCAGATGACTGCTGATGCCCTGGTCTACAGCTTTGCATTGATCTACACACCCAGGGGTATTAATGGCCTCCCCATTGTGAGGACCAATGGTGCTGTGGTTGGCATTGAGTGTCACTACTTGAGGTGAGGATGCCCCATAAGCTTTGGTGCTTCCTAGCCATAGGAGCCATTAATTCTAGTGACTGACCCAAGTGGGTAGTGGTGGCTTAATGATTTGGGAAGTGCACTTGTAACAAAGATTGCAGGTTTGAGTCCCTGACCAGCAAGGCACCACTGAGTTACCCTGAGCAAGGTACTGCCCCAAGCACTACTCCCCGGGTGTGGAATTAGCTGCCCCTGCATGTCACGATGTTGCATATGGGTTAAATGCAGATGACGCATTTCTTCAGTTTGTCAACAATGACCACTGATCTCTAAATCATGCTTGCTCCTTAGGAAACAGAATGTGAGCAGCAATGCCCTGGTGCCAACCTGGATCCCCTACTATGCCACAATGGCAGCTGAGGCACAACTGAATTTCTCATTGAGGCTGATGGATGGTAGGTGAGGGATTCATGCAGCATTTCTGGCTTTGCTCTGTGGGCTTGTCCTCAAGTACATGTGCCCTCTGTACAGATGCATGGCAGAATGAGAGGGCCTCCAATGTGTACTTCCTGGGAAGTGTCCTGAACATCGAAGCCGCTGTCCTTGTGGGCAACAGTCAGCCCCTGCGTGTCTTTGTGGACAGCTGTGTGGCCACCTTGGTCCCTGATGTGTCCTCTGTCCCTAGCTATGCCTTTGTGCAGAACTCTGGGTGAGTAACATTGTATGGTTGTGTATGAGGCCACTTGGGCAATGCTGCTTGACATGCCTGGCCTTCAGGTGCCTGACTGATGCCAAGGTGACAGGATCCCGCTCCCAGTTCCTGCCCAGAAAGCAGGATGACAAGCTGCAGCTTCAGCTGGATGCTTTCAGGTTCTCTCAAGATGGCAGGAGCTCAGTGAGTACAGGCACTCATGCAGGATTTCCATGCTTAAATGAACTGGCAGCTAGCATGCTTTTGTTGTCCCCTAGATGTTCATTACTTGCAGCCTGAGAGCAACAGTGGCTTCTGTGCCTGTGGATTCCCAACACAAGGCTTGTTCCTTCTCTCTTGCTGCTAACAGGTCAGTGGCTGCAGCATTATGATGCTGGATGAGTTGAGCTGCTAAACAATTGCTATTCCCCATTGCAGGTGGATGTCTGTGGATGGGAATGACCAGGTGTGTGGCTGCTGTGACACCAGCTGTGGACCTGCAGGTGTAGCAGGTATGCTTGGCTCTGCTCAGAAGATGCTCTGGTGGCTTGTGTCGGTGTGACTGAGGCACCCTTCTTGCCCCTGCAGGTGCTCAAGGCACAGGTGTTCTGGGTCCCATTGCTATCCAACAGGGTCCTCCCATGGGTAGTCAGCCTGGACAGCTGTATATGCTGAAGGGATAGGTACCTACTGCCCTAATGTACAACGCTGTGCATGGTACCAGGATGGAAGGAGCCAATTAACTTGCCTGCCGTGATCTGTGCTGCTTCACTCTGTGGCAGCTGTGCTGGAGACCAAGGGCACTGTCTTGTGACTGAATAAAGCACTAGTAGTATTTGAGATGGTGCAGTTGTCTGCTTTATTTCTTGGCTCCCAAGTACACTTCTGGACTGCCTAGGAATTCCCACTGCTTGCTGCCTGTGGATTTCATGACTGGAAAGGGACCCTGTGGGAAAGCCATACCCTTAGGTGGAAGGTGTTGGTGGTTCCTTCACCAAGGAAGCCATTTCAGGGAAGGTTCCCCCTGTATGGGGATCAGGGAACCAACAGACAAGGCTAGTCAGAAGTGAATGCTGATTCCCTCAGTCTGTTCTGGGAGTGGCTGATGGCCTCCCTTCAATGTGGTGATCTCTAGCACCACAGCCTGGTTTGGCATCACCTTTGTAACATGGAAGTGATTCTTCTGAATAGAAGGTTATAGGATTGATTTCAACAATGGTAGGGACTAGGGGGTCATACAGTGCTACTGATAAATGAAATGCAGAACACCCATCCAGTATCAGCAACTGGTTCACATTAACAGTAGGTGAGCGTATTAAACCTTGGCACTGGTTTCCACCAGTGCTTAATTTTTAAACCAGTGCTACAGCTTGGGACAAACCAACTGAGTACCTGCAATTCCTATCTTCACTTGTTACATCAAAGTGAAAGACACTCTATTACACATTGATTTGTGTCTAGTAATTTTTTTCAGTGTATGTGCTGTAGTGTTTCCCTTTCAAATGATTCATAAGGGAATTGTGCAATAAAATCCTCTTACAATAAATACTGTTTACATTTACAGCAAACTACAGTGGTCACATTTAGCAAGAACTGGTGCTAATGATTCCTCTGATCGAAAGAATCTGTCAAGTATTCAATCTGGTTGTCAATTTCTAGTGTTTTTATCAACACTAGATACTCCCCGGTGGCACGATGGTCTGTCATTTTGACTTTACGATGAGTAAATGTTTTTCACTTTCAGTATGTTATTCGATAACTTAAATGACATTCAACATTTTATAAAATAGGATTTGTTTATTTTACCCAATTGTAGGCTAATGTAAGTGTTCAAAGCATGTTTGTAAGGTAGGCAAGGCTATAATGTTTGGTGTATTGTATTAAAATGCATTTTTACAATATTTTTGCCTTATAGGTTTATCGTAACTTGGCGACACATTCTTAGATGTCCGATTTGTTAAATATTGTGTTCAAAGCATTTTTAAAGGTAGGCTAGGCTATTATGTTTGTTAGGTGTACTGTATTAACATACATTTTTGCCTTATGATTGGTTTATCGGAATGTAACCCCATCGTAACCTGGGGACAGGATATATTTCCTAAATATTCATCCATCCATCCATCCTCCAACGCTTATCCGAGGTTGGGTCGCAGGGGCAGCAGTCTAAGCAGGGAGACCCAGACTTCCCTCTCCCCGGCCACGTCATCCAGCTCCTCTGGGGGAATCCCGAGGCGTTCCAAAGGCAGCCGAGAGACATAGACTCTCCAGCGTGCCCTGGGTCTTCCCGGGGCCTCCTCCCAGTGGGACATGCCCAGAACTCCTCACCAGGGAGGCGTCCAGGAGGCATCCTAAGCAGATGCCCGAGCCACCTCATCTGGCTCCTCTCGATGCGGAGGAGCAGCGGCTCTACTCTGAGTCCCTCCCGAATGACCGAGCTCCTCACCCTCTCTCTAAGGGAGAGCGCAGCCACCCTGCGGAGGAAACTCATTTCGGCCGCTTGTATTCGTGATCTCGTTCTTTCGGTCACTACCCATAGCTCATGACTATAGGTGAGGGTAGGATCCCAATGATCCCACTCAGAGACAATTTGTGATCCTGATGGAAATGGTGAATTGAAGCCAGATTGTAGAATAAATATTCATATGCATGTGGCAGTGTTTCTGTAAGGGTACGCAAATTCTACCGTCAGGTTTGGTTCTATAGATCGCAATGTTTGCATGGGAAGTTGCATACGCCTTTTTCAGGACCGTTTTGTGCGTACGCAATGGCTAGCCCCTGGTGATTATTGCACGCGCATCATATGATCACGATTATATTGCCACCGCCCTATAGATACCAAGATAATATTATCGTGATTTCTTTTAGCCACGATAATCATGTTATGAAAATCTGATATCGGAACAGCCCTAGCACAGAACAAATTGGCCCAGAAAACCCCTTAGACACGCACAGTACTGCCACATCATCTGGAGGGATATGTCCATACTCATAGCGATGCCCTCAGGCCCTGGGATGTGAAATGTCAGTGACGTGCACAAACCACAGACAATACCTTTGAAAAACTCTGGTTGGCAAAAGACTGCAGAGACATTGCCAGATATAACTTGGTTAATTAGCAGTTTCGTGGCAGCAATCTCGCACTGGCAAAGGTCCTCCAGCTGTTGAAGTTTACACATAGCATGTTTTTTGTAACGTAGTGATTAGACATTACAAAGGATGAATTGTGTGCCAACAGCCTATTATTCTAACAATACATGAGTATAAAGTAGTTTGGGATTCAATGTGAAAAAGCAAAAGAGTGAAATATCAAAGTGGGGTGTCCTTTTAATCTGACCTGCCCTGTGCGGAAGTGGAATATCATCGCTGTCTGATGAAAACTGCGTATGTTCACTTTTTGACGATTGAGACTTTTTATTATAGATGGTATACGCTCATTCTCCGTGTACTGATAGCACATGACATCTAATTGACTAATGAAAACATGTTTTTATTAAGTCATGTACTTTTTATAACAAACTAGTACTGTATTTGTTTGTTATAGTAAACAACTGTGTTAATGATTGTCGTTTTCATGGATTACTTGACTAATTTTAGCAACTTAACGTTGATATCTAGAGAACTAGCTAGGTAGCATGATTGCTAACTGGGAATATAACGTGAGATTAGCCTGTGTCTTATTGACACTGACATACCTGCTTCACTGACAACAGCCCACGTTAAGTCCATTAAAGACATTAAACCGTTCATTGACGGCTGGCTGTATAAAGATACATTTCGATATGTCGTGCAAATGGTGCTCATTTACTTGTTTTAGGTTTAATCTATAAAGTCATGTGTTTTGTCACATACCAGAAAAAATGGATTTTGGGGAGACAGGTATTTTAATAGGACAGGGACAATCCTGTTATGGACCAGAAGTACGGCACGTCAGTCCACGCTGGTGCAACTCATTTAAATAAGGATGCAGCGTCTGCAATGTATGGAAATAACACAATATGGGTTTTACTATATTAGCTTGTAGATCATTTACATCGCTGCTGTAGATTCACTCCCGCGGCTCACAAGACTTACAAAAGAAAACAATATGAAACTGCAGAATACAGTATACTCTTCTTGCTCATATAACTCAGTATATACCCTAAACTGAACCGATCACAGAGATCTAATCCCATTTTCAAGGATAAATTACATTGTGAACACCTTGCAATCACTATGAGATAGTGGGCAACACGAACAAACACTCAAATATAAACGTAAATGCTCGAATACCGGCCTTTCACCCGCGTCCATGGTGCTTCACCATAACGCAACATTCGGAAATGTACGTAGATATTCACTAAATGTAACACGCTTTATCATCTACCCAACACTCGGCGCCATAACCCTCAATAAGTCATCGCTTCATTCATTATCGATGCACCGACTACAGGGAACATTTTCGTTGTGAGGTTTGGTAGATACGTGTAATCAGTAGCGCCCCTAGAGGAACCTCCTAACATAGCAGGTGGGCTCATACTTCAGCACTCCCTCTAAAGTGACGAGAGACGCTTTTCCTCTCCTTACGCTCGAATTAACAATTAACAACGACCCTGCTGACCAGTCAGAATGAAATAGGATTATGGAAAATAATAATAAAGGCGGCGGGGTCTGGGGTTGTAGATATGCCCACATTACAATATGTACCAAATATAATTGTTGGCCATGTGCAGTCATGTGCCAGGAAGTCAATATTATTTAAAGCCAAAAAAAACACCAGTAAAATCTCAGTGTATGTGTGCAGTGGGCAATTACAGCATGAGAGCACCAAACTGATAACTGCTGGGAAAAAAGTAACTGTTGGTAGAAAAATGTATTTCAGTCGTTAGAGCCCAAGCAGTGTTTGATTAACCCTGCATGGTGAGGATTCCATACTGACGAATCAGAACAGGCCTGGCAGGTGTAGAGGATTTCAGCAACTACAATATAGTCTGCAAGCAAAGCAGCCAAATCAGTGTGCTTTGCTCCCAGCTCTGAAACAATGGCAGTGCATGAGAGGGTTATAGTGCTGCTTCTTTTATTAGGTTGTAGCTGTAAAGCTCAACTGAAGCCTGGATTTCAAGTGAAGACCCCTCAGGTGCCAGCAGGTTATCAGAATGGATTAGGGGCTCCCCAGGTGGTGGCAGCCAGTTATCAGGTTGGCGTAGGTGGTCCCAAGGTGGCTTCGACCGGCTTCCAGGTTGGCGTAGGGGCTCCCCAGGTAGCTTCGACCGGCTATCAGGTTGGCGTAGTTGCTCCCCAGGTGGCTTCGACCGGCTTCCAGGTTGGTGTAGGTGGTCCCCAGGTGGCTTCGACCGGCTTCCAGGTTGGTGTAGGTGGTCCCCAGGTGGCTTCGACCGGCTATCAGGTTGGCGTAGGTGCTCCCCAGGTGGCTTCGACCGGCTATCAGGTTGGCGCAGGTGGTCCCAAGGTGTTGGCGACCGGCTATCAGGTTGGTGCAGGGGCTCCCCAGGTGGCCTCGACCGGCTATCAGGTTGGTGTAGGTGGTCCCAAGGTCGCTTCGACCGGCTATCAGGTTGGCGTAGGGGCTCCCCAGGTAGCGTCGACCGGCTATCAGGTTGGCGTAGGGGCTCCCCAGGTAGCTTCGACCGGCTATCAGGTTGGCGTAGGTGCTCCCCAGGTGGCTTCGACTGGCTTCCAGGTTGGCGTAGGTGCTCCCCAGGTGGCTTCGACCGGCTATCAGGTTGGCGTAGGTGCTCCCCAGGTGGCTTCGACCAGCTATCAGGTTGGTGTAGGTGGTCCCAAGGTCGCTTCGACCGGCTATCAGGTTGGCGTAGGGGCTCCCCAGGTAGCTTCGACCGGCTATCAGGTTGGCGCAGGTGGTCCCAAGGTGGCGGCGACTGGCTATCTGGGCAAGCAAGTGGCTCCTGCTCTGGTTAAATCTGTGACTGGAATGCAAGTGAGCCCTGATAGTGTGAGTGTTGTATGTGGGGAGGATTCTGTTGTGGTGCTTGTGCAACCAATCCTCCTTGGTAATGGTCAGCCAATCAATGCATCAGACATCACCTTCGGTGGCTGCGCACCCATTGGGCAGGATGCTTCCGGCACAGTGAAGTTTCAATCTGCACTGCAGGCCTGTGGAAGTACACTGACGGTATGAGGGCTTCCTTCTGCTGGTTGCTGTGTTGGCTATGCTAGTGCTAATCATGTTCATCTTCTCCAGATGACTGCTGATGCCCTGGTCTACAGCTTTGCATTGGTCTACACACCCAGGGGTATTAATGGCCTCCCCATTGTGAGGACCAATGGTGCTATGGTTGGCATTGAGTGTCACTATTTGAGGTGAGGATGCCCCATATGCTTTGGTGCTTCCTCTCCATAGGAGCCATTCATTCTAGTGACTGTACCAAATGGGTAGTGGTGGCTTAATGGTTAGGGAAAATCACTTGTAACTGATTGCAGGTTTGAGTCCCTGACCAGGAAGGCACTACTCCCTGGGTGCTGAACTAGCTGCCCCCTGCATGTCATGATACATATGGGTTAAATGCAGAGGACCATTTCTTTGGTGTCAATGACCACTGATCTCTAAATCATGCTTGCTCCTTAGGAAACAAAATGTGAGCAGCAATGCCCTGGTGCCAACCTGGATCCCCTACTATGCCACAATGGCTGCTGAGGCACAACTGAGCTTCTCACTGAGGCTGATGGATGGTAGGCAAGGGATTCATGCAGCATACAGTATTTGGCTTTGCTCTGTGGGCTTGTCCTCAAGTGCATGTGCCCTCTGTACAGATGCATGGCAGAATGAGAGGGCCTCCAATGTGTACTTCCTGGGAAGTGTCCTGAACATCGAAGCCTCTGTCCTTGTGGGCAACAGTCAGCCCCTGCGTGTCTTTGTGGACAGCTGTGTGGCCACCTTGGTCCCTGATGTGTCCTCTGTCCCTAGCTATGCCTTTGTGCAGAACTCTGGGTGAGTAACATTGTATGGTTGTGTATGAGGCCACTTGGGCAATGCTGCTTGACATGCCTGGCCTTCAGGTGCCTGACTGATGCCAAGGTGACAGGATCCCGCTCCCAGTTCCTGCCCAGAAAGCAGGATGACAAGCTGCAGCTTCAGCTGGATGCTTTTAGGTTCTCTCAAGATGGCAGGAGCTCAGTGAGTACAGGCACTCATGCAGGATTTCCATGCTTAAATGAACTGGCAGCTAGCATGCTTTTGTTGTCCCCTAGATGTTCATTACTTGCAGCCTGAGAGCAACAGTGGCTTCTGTGCCTGTGGATTCCCAACACAAGGCTTGTTCCTTCTCTCTTGCTGCCAACAGGTCAGTGGCTGCAGCATTATGATGCTGGATGAGTTGAGCTGCTAAACAATTGCTATTCCCCATTGCAGGTGGATGTCTGTGGATGGGAATGACCAGGTGTGTGGCTGCTGTGACACCAGCTGTGGACTTGCAGGTGTAGCAGGTATGCTTGGCTCTGCCCAGAAGATGCTCTGGTGGCTTGTGTCTGTGACTGAGGCACCCTTCTTGCCCCTGCAGGTGCTCAAGGCACAGGTGTTCTGGGTCCCATTGCTATCCAACAGGGTCCTCCCATGGGTAGTCAGCCTGGACAGCTGTATATGCTGAAGGGATAGGTACCTACTGCCCTAATGTACCAAGCTGTGCATGGTACCAGGATGGAAGGAGCCAATTAACTTGCCTGCTGTGATCTGTGCTGCTTCCCTCTGTGGCAGCTGTGCTGGAGACCAAGGGCACTGTCTTGTGACTGAATAAAGCACTAGTAGTATTTGAAATGGTGCAGTTGTCTGCTTTATTTCTTGGCTCCCAAGTACACTTCTGGATTGCCTAAACTTCCAACCACATCCCACTGCTTGCTGCCTTTTGGCTTATAACTAGAATGGCTCCTGAGATGGGGGGGGGGGGGGGGGGGGGTTGTACATAGTGATTTCACTCAGGAAACAATGTCAGGGAAGGTACTCAACATATGGAGCTCAGTACCAGGCCCTAACAGCTGATGAAGCTAGCCTCAGAACCAAAGGGGAATGGCTGCATGAAGCAAATGCTGATTCCCGCCATCAATACCCTGTGTTGTGGCTTTACTGTAAAAGCACCAGCTTCCTTTCAATGTGATGGTGACTCAATGCCACAGACTGACATCACCTTCTGCTCCATAAGGCAGTCATACTGAATTGCAGTTCTTGATCATCCTGGGGGCTTGGAGAAGGATGTAGATTTGGCTTTGACATTGGTAGGGACTGAATTGGTTACTGCTCCCAGTTTTGGTCAGGTCATGGCTGTACACAAACCATGACAGTAACATTCTCCGGTGTCAAACTCCAGTCCTGGAGGGTCAGAGCCCTGTGCAGTTTTTGGTTTACCTTTGTCACCTGAATCAACTCATTGCGCATGTACCACAGAGCTCATAAGCTAAGTCATTTGTGGTGGAACTGGGAAAGAGCTAAGCTACACAGGGCTCTGGCCCTCCAGGACTGGAGTTTGACATCCCTGTTCTATCAATCTCAGGTTTTTCTCGCTTCCACCACCACAGAGCTGGTGCTCGGCTCGTTCTCACTTGGTGCCTGTTGAGAACCAGCCTGACTCCACTGGTTTCAAGAACAGAACAAATGTTATATGGGGGAAGTGACTGTTATTCTGTGCAATAGTGCTTAACTCAACCATGCCGTCCACCTCATCTCTTCACCACTCAAACATACTTTATTTGACCTGCAAATTTATACTTTATTAAATCTGTTCAGTGGATCGATCTTTCATTTTTCGCAGAATGAAAAAACGATGAATCCTTATTCTACTAATAAGCTGGCAAGTTGTTCCACTGCCAACACCGATGATTTTAGACTAATCTATCAGTTATGGATTGAATTTTCCATGCAAGCGTTTGGTTTGGACATGATAGTCCGTCCCACTTTCGCTGACGTTAAGGTACCAAATTCTGAGCCCAGGTTTTCTGCGGTGCCGTGCTGGAGCCATTTTTTCTGGCACAGGGCCATTTTTTTGCGGCAGAATCAAAACATGTTGAGCCAGTGCCGGAGTGGGGAAAAGTCCAGCACCAGCCCGCATTGGTGGAAACGAGGCAGGTGTGAAGGACTCCTGAGGCATTGCCATATGTGACTAATTAGCAGTGTAGTGGCAACACTTGCAACTGTCTGCCAGCTGTTTATGCATAGCAGGTCTTTTGAGTAACTCATAGGCGCTTGTGAGTGTCCTGCCCTTTAATGACTTCCCAGTTCAGTGTCGTTCATGTCTCTGGTGACTCTTCCTATGGAGTCAGTAGACCAATTGGGAGAACATGGGGGGTCATGAGGTCACTGGAATGTGGTGTGTGGCATTCCCGATATCTTTGCAAGAGGACGAAGGTCCAAGTCTTTAGAGTCCTGGTGCTCCCTGTCTTGTTGTATGTCTGTGAGACATGGACACTATCCAGTGAGCTGAGATGAAGACTGGAGCCCTTCGGTACTGTGTCTCTTCAGAGAATCCTTGGGTACCGCTGGTTTGACTTTGCGCTAGAGGAGTCCTGAATTAGGCACATTACCTGCATTCTGAGGGAGCATCAGTTATGGTACTATGGCCATCTGGCACATTGCCCTGAGGGTGATTCGGATCTCAGGATCCTCATTGCTACGGACATGAGTGGCTGGACCAGGTCTAGGGGACACCCATGTAACACCTGGCTGCTGCAGATGGACGGCCATTTCCGGAGAGTGGGACTGGACCGTGTGTCTCCCTGTAGTGGGTGTGTCCAAGGATCTTTTATGACCTGAGGGAGTCAACACCCTCGGTACCAATTTTTACAGCACAGTGTCCTTGCCACTACATCGGGATCCACACAAATCACTGCATGGACTAATCTGTTGGTCACACCAGCACCTCTTCCAGCATATTAAAAAATAGCTATTCGCCTTAAAATACCCAGTTCTACTGTTAGAGCAAAAAAAAAGTGGACAACAGCTGGAACTATTACAAACCTGCCTGGAAGGGGACCCAAGTTTATTTCCCCCCACGTACAGTGAGGAGGATCATAACAGAGGCAAAAAAAATCCCCAAGGATGACTGTTGGTGAATTACAAGACCAAGTAAAATCTTGGGGTTACCACATCTCTGGAAAAACTATTAGACACCCCCTTCAAGCTAACAGATTATTTGGAAGGTATGCCAGAAAAAGCTTTTTTTTGTCAGTTAACCACAAACATAAGCACCTGGACTTTGCGAAACACTACTACAACTTTCACTGGAACCAATTCAATGGTCTGATGAAACAAAAATGGAGCTTTTTGGCAATTGAAGTTTTTGCGCATTAATCAGTTTGCTGTTGGCTGAGTAAAGACACATTTCTATTTGTGATGCTAAGGGTGTCTCATTACATTGTTTCAGGTTTGAAGTTGTGCAAAGTTGTTTCTAAGAAAATGTTTTTTTTTTCACGCTACTGAAATAATGGATTTGGGGAGATAGGTATTTTGCATGACGATAGGTCCCACATGTTAGCCACATGCTGTCGTGTCAAGAAGTCAAAATGATTTAAGCCAAAAAACACCACTAAAATGTCTCTGTATGTGTGCTGTGGGGGATTACAGCATGAGAGCACCAAACTGATAACTGCTGGGAAAAAAGTAACTGTTGGTAGAAAAATGTATTTCAGTCGTTAGAGCCCAAGCAGTGTTTGATTAACCCTGCATGGTGAGGATTGCATACTGACGAATCAGAACAGGCCTGGGGGGTGCAGATGATGTCAGCATGCTATAAAACAGTCTCCTAGCTGCACAGTCAGTATGGTGTGCTTTGCTACCAGCTTCAGGACAATGGCAGTGAATGGGGGTGTGTTAGTGCTGCTTCTTTTATTAGGTTGCAGCTGTGAAGCTCAACAGAAGATTGGGTTTCCAGCAAAGACTGCCCAGCTACTAGCTGGCTATCTGGCTAAGCAAGGGGCTCCGCAGGCGGCTGGCTTCCAGAGCGGGCTCGGGGCTCCGCAGTCGGCGGGCTTCCAGAGCGGACTAGGGGCTCCGCAGGCGGCGGGCTTCCAGAGCGGGCTCGGGGCTCCGCAGGCGGCCGGCTTCCAGAGCGGGCTCGGGGCTCCGCAGGCGGCCGGCTTCCAGAGCGGGCTCTTTCTGACTAAGCAAGTTGCTCCTTCTCTGGTTAAATCTGTGACTGGAATGCAAGTGAACCCTGATGGTGTGAGTGTTGTATGTGGGGAGGATTCTGTTGTGGTGCTTGTGCAACCAATCCTCCTTGGTAATGGTCAGCCAATCAATGCATCAGACATCACCTTTGGTGGCTGCGCACCCATTGGGCAGGATGCTTCTGGCACAGTGAGGTTTCAATCTGCACTGCAGGCCTGTGGAAGTACACTGATGGTATGAGGGCTTCCTTCTGATGGTTGCTGTGTTGGCTATGCTAGTGCTAATCATGTTCATCTTCTCTAGATGACTGCTGATGCCCTGGTCTACAGCTTTGTATTGATCTACACACCCAGGGGTATTAATGGCCTCCCCATTGTGAGGACCAATGGTGCTATGGTTGGCATTGAGTGTCACTATTTGAGGTGAGGATGCCCCATAAGCTGTTGTGCTCCCTAGCTCTAGAAGCCATTCATTCTAGTGACTGACCCAAGACTGACCTCCTTAGGAAACAGAATGTGAGCAGCAATGCCCTGGTGCCAACCTGGATCCCCTACTATGCCACAATGGCTGCTGAGGCACAACTGAGCTTCTCACTGAGGCTGATGGATGGTAGGCAATGGATTCATGCAGCATACAGTATTTGGCTTTGCTCTGTGGGCTTGTCCTCAAGTACATGTGCCCTCTGTACAGATGCATGGCAGAATGAGAGGGCCTCCAATGTGTACTTCCTGGGAAGTGTCCTGAACATCGAAGCCGCTGTCCTTGTGGGCAACAGTCAGCCCCTGCGTGTCTTTGTGGACAGCTGTGTGGCCACCTTGGTCCCTGATGTGTCCTCTGTCCCTAGCTATGCCTTTGTGCAGAACTCTGGGTGAGTAACATTGTATGGTTGTGTATGAGGCCACTTGGGCAATGCTGCTTGACATGCCTGGCCTTCAGGTGCCTGACTGATGCCAAGGTGACAGGATCCCGCTCCCAGTTCCTGCCCAGAAAGCAGGATGACAAGCTGCAACTTCAGCTGGATGCTTTCAGGTTCTCTCAAGATGGCAGGAGCTCAGTGAGTACAGGCACTCATGCAGGATTTCCATGCTTAAATGAACTGGCAGCTAGCATGCTTTTGTTGTCCCCTAGATGTTCATTACTTGCAGCCTGAGAGCAACAGTGGCTTCTGTGCCTGTGGATTCCCAACACAAGGCTTGTTCCTTCTCTCTTGCTGCTAACAGGTCAGTGGCTACAGCATTATGATGCTGGATGAGGTGAGCTGCTAAACAATTGCTATTCCCCATTGCAGGTGGATGTCTGTGGATGGGAATGACCAGGTGTGTGGCTGCTGTGACACCAGCTGTGGACCTGCAGGTGTAACAGGTATGCTTGGCTCTGCCCAGAAGATGCTCTGGTGGCTTGTGTTGGTGTGACTGAGGCACCCTTCTTGCCCCTGCAGGTGCTCAAGGCACAGGTGTTCTGGGTCCCATTGCTATCCAACAGGGTCCTCCCATGGGTAGTCAGCCTGGACAGCTGTATATGCTGAAGGGATAGGTACCTACTGCCCTAATGTACAGTACCAAGCTGTGCATGGTACCAGGATGGAAGGAACCACACCTTGCCTGGCATTCTGTGCTACATAGTGTTGCTTCCCCCTGAGGTGACTGCAGTTGTGCTGCAGACCAAGGGCACCATCTTGTGACTGAATAAAGCACTAGTGGTATTTGAAATCGTGCAGTTGTGTCCTTATTTCTTGGCTCCCGAGTGCACTTCTGGACTGCCTAGGAGTTCTCCAGCCACATCACACTGCTTGGTGCCTGTGGCTTTTATGATGGAATGGCTCCCTAGATGGATGGTGTCAGTACCATTATACATAATGGTGTTTCCTTCACTAAGGAAGCCATTTCAGGGAAGGTTCTCTGAGCAAGGAGCTCAGGGTCTGGTAACAACAGGCAATGAGGCTGGCTTGAGAACCAAAGGAGTGGCAGCAGCCCCTTTGAATGCAGAGTCCTGCCAGTCCTTTGTGGCTGAAAGCACAGACCTCCCTTCAATGTGGTGACTAAGTGCTACAGGTTAGCATCACCTTCCCTTGTCATACAAACTCTGCCCACCTTAGTTTCTTTGCTCTCCTGGGCCATTGGCAAGGTTGTAGGCTTCCTTCCACCATTGCTAAGGACTGAAATGGCCCAGACCTACTCTCCCAGCCCAGCATGTCTAGGCCCATCGACAGGGATGGACCTGTTGTACTTTTGGCATGGATCTGAATCGTGGTGCCTATTCTGAGTGGTCTCCAACTCAGCTCCTGGAGAGCTATTATCCAGTTGGTTTTCAGGTCTACCTGGCTTCTCATGAGCCACACCAGTTCTCAGGTAAATACCAGGGCCAGGTGTGGCTCATCAGAAGCCAAGTACAATAAACATCCTGGATAGTAGCTTTCCAGGACCAGTTGGAGACCCCTGCTCTACTGATAACATCTGATCCAGTTTGCTATGGATTATGTCTTTATAAGCCGCACAATGCAATTATCACGAATTTCACCAATATAGCTAAGAGCCAGCTAACAAATTGTGAATATGGAGGGAGATTAATGTATTAACATTGACAGTGCTTCACATATTGGACACCACATTAGTGTGGATGTGGTGTTACCTGCTGTATAGAGCCTATTGACCCCTGGACAAGGCTGGCAGCACTGGATGTTTCTCAATTCCTCCATTGCATTCAACCCCACAGAACCAGCACTTTGTCTCATGCATGTGGACAAGTACAGTGGATTCTGGGAAAAGTTGATGGGCAGACTGCAGTTCGTGAGACTCCATGGCTTTGTCTGACATTGTTGAGAGCAGCACTGGGGAGCCCCGGGGATGGTCTCGTCTCCCTTCCTGTTCACCCTGATACAGCTGACTTGACAACCCTGTGACTGACACTTGCAGAAATGTTCTGGTGACACCCATAGTTGATTGTATCAGAGAAGGTCAAAAAGGGGAATATAGAAACCTGGTGAAGGGCTTTGAGTGATGCAATAAAAACCAGCTGCAGCTCAACATTGGGTCTATGCTGTGGTGTGATGGGGCAACAATGCTACACGAAGGGACTCGAGCTCAATAAACTCATTAAGAAGGCTGTCTCTGGTCTGGGAATCCACCTGGACTCCTTTGAAACAACTACCCGAAGGAGAACAATTAGATCTGCTCCGTACTGGACAATGCCTCACACCCTCTCCATCACACCCTGCTCAGAGAAGTACGTTCTGCAACAGGCTGACACAGCTGTGCTGTTCCAGCGAGCGCTATCTGTCTTTCCTCCCAGCAGCCATCAGACGCTACAATAAGTGTCCCCCCTGACCCCGAACCTCACTCAGTCACCAGCCTTATAGTGATATTTTTTTAAATACTTCACACTGTACATTGCAATTTTGTATTGCATCTTTAGTATAGTGTCTTTTTCTATGGTTTATGTACCGTTTGATCTCACCTTTGTGTGTGCTGCTGTAGCCTTTTTGGAATTTTTTTAGGGTCAATAAAGTACTACACTACGACTTGATGTGTGACAACAATCCAGATACGTCCATTGAAGTTGTGCAAAGTTGTTTCTGAGAAAGTGTTTTTTGCTCCTGAAATAATGTATTTTGGGAGATAGATTTTTTGCATCAGACAGCGATTATATGTCCCACACATAAATGTTAACCATATGCAGTCATGTGTCAGGAAGTCATAATGATTTAAAGCCAAAAAACATCACTAAAATCTCACTGTATTTGTGCTGTGGGGGATTACAGCATGAGAGCACCAAACTGATAACTGCTGGGAAAAAAGTAACTATTGGTAGAGAGATGTGTTTCAGTCGTTAGAGCCCAAGCAGCGTTTGATTAACGCTGAATGGTGAGGATTCCATACTGACGAATCAGAACAGGCCTGGCAGGTGTAGAGGATTTCAGCAACTATAAAATAGTCTGCAAGCAAAGCAGACACAACAGTGTGCTTTACTCCCAGCTTTGAAACAATGGCAGTGCATGAAAGGGTTATAGTATTGCTTCTTTTATTAGATTGCAGCTGTAAAGCTCAAGTGAAGACTCCTCAGGTGCCAGCAGGTTATCAGAATGGATTAGGGGCTCCCCAGGTGGTGGCAGCCAGTTATCAGGTTGGCGTAGGTGGTCCCAAGGTGGCTTCGACCGGCTTCCAGGTTGGCGTAGGGGCTCCCCAGGTAGCTTCGACCGGCTATCAGGTTGGCGCAGGTAGTCCCAAGGTGTCGGCGACCGGCTATCAGGTTGGCGTAGGTGGTCCCAAGGTGGCTTCGACCGGCTTCCAGGTTGGTGTAGGTGGTCCCCAGGTGGCTTCGACCGGCTATCAGGTTGGCGTAGGTGGTCCCCAGGTGGCTTCGACCGGCTATCAGGTTGGCGCAGGTAGTCCCAAGGTGTTGGCGACCGGCTATCAGGTTGGCGTAGGTGCTCCCCAGGTGGCTTCGACCGGCTATCAGGTTGGCGCAGGTGGTCCCAAGGTGGCTTCGACCGGCTTCCAGGTTGGCGTAGGGGCTCCCCAGGTAGCTTCGACCGGCTATCAGGTTGGCGTAGTTGCTCCCCAGGTGGCTTCGACCGGCTTCCAGGTTGGCGCAGGTAGTCCCAAGGTGTTGGCGACCGGCTATCAGGTTGGCGTAGGTGCTCCACAGGTGGCTTCGACCGGCTATAAGGTTGGCGTAGGTGGTCCCAAGGTGGCTTCGACCGGCTATCAGGTTGGCGCAGGTGGTCCCAAGGTGTTGGCGACCGGCTATCAGGTTGGCGTAGGTGCTCCCCAGGTGGCTTCGACCGGCTATCAGGTTGCCGTAGGTGCTTCCAAGGTGGCTGCGACCGGCTATCAGGTTGGCGTAGGGGCTCCCCAGGTGGCGGCGACCGGCTATCAGGTTGGCGTAGGTGCTTCCAAGGTGGCTGCGACCGGCTATCAGGTTGGCGCAGGTGCTCCCCAGGTGGCTTCGACCGGCTATCAGGTTGGCGTAGGTGCTTCCAAGGTGGCTTCGACTGGCTTCCAGGTTGGCGTAGGTGCTCCCCAGGTGGCGGCGACCGGCTATCAGGTTGGCGTAGGGGCTCCCCAGGTGGCTTCGACCGGCTATCAGGTTGGTGTAGGGGCTCCCCAGGTGGCGGCCACCGGCTATCAGGTTGGCGTAGGGGCTCCCCAGGTGGTGGCGACTGGCTATCTGGGCAAGCAAGTGGCTCCTGCTCTGGTTAAATCTGTGACTGGAATGCAAGTGAACCCTGACAGTGTGAGGGTTGTGTGTGGGGAGGATTCAGTTATGGTGGATGTGCAACAAGACCTTCTAGCTATTGGCCAGCTGATCAATGCATCAGACATCACCTTTGGTGGCTGTGCACCCATTGGACAGGATGCTTCTGGCACAGTGAGGTTTCTATCTGCGCTGCAGGCCTGTGGAAGTACACTGACGGTATGAGGGCTTCCTTCTGGTGTTTACTGTGTTAGCTATGCTAGTGCTAATCATGTTCCTCTTCTCCAGATGACTGCTGATGCCCTGGTCTACAGCTTTGCATTGATCTACACACCCAGGGGTATTAATGGCCTCCCCATTGTGAGGACCAATGGTGCTGTGGTTGGCATTGAGTGTCACTACTTGAGGTGAGGATGCCCCATAAGCTTTGGTGCTTCCTAGCCATAGGAGCCATTAATTCTAGTGACTGACCCAAGTGGGTAGTGGTGGCTTAATGATTTGGGAAGTGCACTTGTAACAAAGATTGCAGGTTTGAGTCCCTGACCAGCAAGGCACCACTGAGTTACCCTGAGCAAGGTACTCCCCCAAGCACTACTCCCCGGGTGTGGAATTAGCTGCCCCTGCATGTCACGATGTTGCATATGGGTTAAATGCAGATGACGCATTTCTTCAGTTTGTCAACAATGACCACTGATCTCTAAATCATGCTTGCTCCTTAGGAAACAGAATGTGAGCAGCAATGCCCTGGTGCCAACCTGGATCCCCTACTATGCCACAATGGCAGCTGAGGCACAACTGAGCTTCTCACTGAGGCTGATGGATGGTAGGTGAGGGATTCATGCAGCATATCTGGCTTTGCTCTGTGGGCTTGTCCTCAAGTGCATGTGCCCTCTGTACAGATGCATGGCAGAATGAGAGGGCCTCCAATGTGTACTTCCTGGGAAGTGTCCTGAACATCGAAGCCGCTGTCCTTGTGGGCAACAGTCAGCCCCTGCGTGTCTTTGTGGACAGCTGTGTGGCCACCTTAGTCCCTGATGTGTCCTCTGTCCCTAGCTATGCCTTTGTGCAGAACTCTGGGTGAGTAACATTGTATGGTTGTGTATGAGGCCACTTGGGCAATGCTGCTTGACATGCCTGGCCTTCAGGTGCCTGACTGATGCCAAAGTGACAGGATCCCGCTCCCAGTTCCTGCCCAGAAAGCAGGATGACAAGCTGCAGCTTCAGCTGGATGCTTTCAGGTTCTCTCAAGATGGCAGGAGCTCAGTGAGTACAGGCACATGTGCAGGATTTCAGTGCTTAAATGAACTGATTCTGATGGCAGGTGACAAGCTTTTTGGTGTCCCCTAGATGTTCATTACTTGCAGCCTGAGAGCAACAGTGGCTTCTGTGCCTGTGGATTCCCAACACAAAGCTTGTTCCTTCTCTCTTGCTGCTAACAGGTCAGTGGCTGCAGCATTATGATGCTGGATGAGTTGAGCTGCTAAACAATTGCTATTCCCCATTGCAGGTGGATGTCTGTGGATGGGAATGACCAGGTGTGTGGCTGCTGTGACACCAGCTGTGGACCTGCAGGTGTAGCAGGTATGCTTGGCTCTGCCCAGAAGATGCTCTGGTGGCTTGTGTTGGTGTGACTGAGGCACCCTTCTTGCCCCTGCAGGTGCTCAAGGCACAGGTGTTCTGGGTCCCATTGCTATCCAACAGGGTCCTCCCATGGGTAGTCAGCCTGGACAGCTGTATATGCTGAAGGGATAGGTACCTACTGCCCTAATGTGCCAAGCTGTGCATGGTACCAGGATGGATGGAGCTACAACTTGCCTGGCATTCTGTGCTGCTTGTCATGCTGTTTCCCCCTCGTGGTGGCTGCAGTTGAACTGTGCTGGGAACCAAGGCCACCACCTTTTGACTGAATAAAGCACTAGTAGTATTTGAAATGGTGCCATTGTCTCATTTCTTGGCTCCCAAGTACACTTCTGGATTGCCTAAACTTCCAACCACATCCCACTGCTTGCTGCCTTTTGGCTTATAACTAGAATGGCTCCTGAGATGGGGGGGGTTGTACATAGTGATTTCACTCAGGAAACAATGTCAGGGAAGGTACTCAACATATGGAGCTCAGTACCAGGCCCTAACAGCTGATGAAGCTAGCCTCAGAACCAAAGGGGAATGGCTGCATGAAGCAAATGCTGATTCCCGCCATCAATACCCTGTGTTGTGGCTTTACTGTAAAAGCACCAGCTTCCTTTCAACGTGATGGTGACCCAATGCCACAGACTGACATGTCCTTCTCCTCCATAAGGCAGTCATACTGAATTGCGGTTCTTGATCATCCTGGGGGCTTGGAGATGGATGTAGATTTGGCTTTGACATTGGTAGGGACTGAATTGGTTACTGCTCCCAGTTTTGGTCGGGTCATGGCTGTACACAAACCATGACAGTAACATTCTCCGGTGTCAAACTCCAGTCCTGGAGAGTCAGAGCCCTGTGCAGTTTTTGGTTTACCTTTGTCACCTGAATCAACTCATTGTGCATGTACCACAGAGCTCATAAGCTAAATCATTTGTGGTGGAACTGGGAAAGAGCTAAGCTACACAGGGCTCTGGCCCTCCAGGACTGGAGTTTGACATCCCTGTTCTATCTCAATCTCAGGTTTTTCTCGCTTCCACCACCACAGAGCTGGTGCTCGGCTCGTTCTCACTTGGTGCCTGTTGAGAACCAGCCTGACTCCACTGGTTTCAGGAACAGAACAAATGTTATATCGGGGAAGTGACTGTTATTCTGTGCAATAGTGCTTAACTCAACCATGCCGTCCATCTCATCTCTTCACCACTCAAACATTATTTGACCTGCAAATTTATACTTTATTAAATCTGTTCAGTGGATCGATCTTTCATTTTTCGCAGAATGAAAAAACGATGAATCCTTATTCTACTAATAAGCTGGCAAGTTGTTCCACTGCCAACACCGATGATTTTAGACTAATCTATCAGTTATGGATTGAATTTTCCATGCAAGCGTTTGGTTTGGACATGATAGTCCGTCCCACTTTCGCTGACGTTAAGGTACCAAATTCTGAGCCCAGGTTTTCTGCGGTGCCGTGCTGGAGCCATTTTTTCTGCCACAGGGCCATTTTTTTGCGGCAGAATCAAAACATGTTGAACCAGTGCCGGAGTGGGGAAAAGTCCAGCACCAGCCCGCATTGGTGGAAACGAGGCAGGTGTGAAGGACTCCTGAGGCATTGCCATATGTGACTAATTAGCAGTGTAGTGGCAACACTTGCAACTGTCTGCCAGCTGTTTATGCATAGCAGGTCTTTTGAGTAACTCATAGGCGCTTGTGAGTGTCCTGCCCTTTAATGACTTCCCAGTTCAGTGTCGTTCATGTCTCTGGTGACTCTTCCTATGGAGTCAGTAGACCAATTGGGAGAACATGGGGGGTCATGAGGTCACTGGAATGTGGTGTGTGGCATTCCCGATATCTTTGCAAGAGGACGAAGGTCCAAGTCTTTAGAGTCCTGGTGCTCCCTGTCTTGTTGTATGTCTGTGAGACATGGACACTATCCAGTGAGCTGAGATGAAGACTGGAGCCCTTCGGTACTGTGTCTCTTCAGAGAATCCTTGGGTACCGCTGGTTTGACTTTGCGCTAGAGGAGTCCTGAATTAGGCACATTACCTGCATTCTGAGGGAGCATCAGTTATGGTACTATGGCCATCTGGCACATTGCCCTGAGGGTGATTCGGATCTCAGGATCCTCATTGCTACGGACATGAGTGGCTGGACCAGGTCTAGGGGACACCCATGTAACACCTGGCTGCTGCAGATGGACGGCCATTTCCGGAGTGTGGGACTGGACCGTGTGTCTCCCTGTAGTGGGTGTGTCCAAGGATCTTTTATGACCTGAGGGAGTCAACACCCTCGGTACCAATTTTTACAGCACAGTGTCCTTGCCACTACATTGGGATCCACACAAATCACTGCATGGACTAATCTGTTGGTCACACCAGCACCTCTTCCAGCATATTAAAAAATAGCTATTCGCCTTAAAATACCCAGTTCTACTGTTAGAGCAAAAAAAAAGTGGACAACAGCTGGAACTATTACAAACCTGCCTGGAAGGGGACCCAAGTTTATTTCCCCCCACGTACAGTGAGGAGGATCATAACAGAGGCAAAAAAAATCCCCAAGGATGACTGTTGGTGAATTACAAGACCAAGTAAAATCTTGGGGTTACCACATCTCTGGAAAAACTATTAGACACCCCCTTCAAGCTAACAGATTATTTGGAAGGTATGCCAGAAAAAGCTTTTTTTTGTCAGTTAACCACAAACATAAGCACCTGGACTTTGCGAAACACTACTACAACTTTCACTGGAACCAATTCAATGGTCTGATGAAACAAAAATGGAGCTTTTTGGCAATTGAAGTTTTTGCGCATTAATCAGTTTGCTGTTGGCTGAGTAAAGACACATTTCTATTTGTGATGCTAAGGGTGTCTCATTACATTGTTTCAGGTTTGAAGTTGTGCAAAGTTGTTTCTAAGAAAATGTTTTTTTTTTCACGCTACTGAAATAATGGATTTGGGGAGATAGGTATTTTGCATGACGATAGGTCCCACATGTTAGCCACATGCTGTCGTGTCAAGAAGTCAAAATGATTTAAGCCAAAAAACACCACTAAAATGTCTCTGTATGTGTGCTGTGGGGGATTACAGCATGAGAGCACCAAACTGATAACTGCTGGGAAAAAAGTAACTGTTGGTAGAAAAATGTATTTCAGTCGTTAGAGCCCAAGCAGTGTTTGATTAACCCTGCATGGTGAGGATTGCATACTGACGAATCAGAACAGGCCTGGGGGGTGCAGATGATGTCAGCATGCTATAAAACAGTCTCCTAGCTGCACAGTCAGTATGGTGTGCTTTGCTACCAGCTTCAGGACAATGGCAGTGAATGGGGGTGTGTTAGTGCTGCTTCTTTTATTAGGTTACAGCTGTGAAGCTCAACAGAAGATTGGGTTTCCAGCAAAGACTGCCCAGCTACTAGCTGGCTATCTGGCTAAGCAAGGGGCTCCGCAGGTGGCTGGCTTCCAGAGCGGACTAGGGGCTCCGCAGGCGGCGGGCTTCCAGAGCGGACTAGGGGCTCCGCAGGCGGCGGGCTTCCAGAGCGGACTAGGGGCTCCGCAGGCGGCGGGCTTCCAGAGCGAGCTCGGGGCTCCGCAGGCGGCGGGCTTCCAGAGCGAGCTCGGGGCTCCGCAGTCGGCGGGCTTCCAGAGCGGGCTCGGGGCTCCGCAGTCGGCGGGCTTCCAGAGCGGACTAGGGGCTCCGCAGGCGGTGGGCTTCCAGAGCGGGCTCGGGGCTCCGCAGGCGGCCGGTTTCCAGAGCAGACTAGGGGCTCCGCAGGCGGCCGGCTTCCAGAGCGGGCTCGGGGCTCCGCAGGCGGCCGGCTTCCAGAGCGGGCTCGGGGCTCCGCAGGCGGCCGGCTTCCAGAGCGGGCTCGGGGCTCCGCAGGCGGCCGGCTTCCAGAGCGGGCTCGGGGCTCCGCAGGCGGCCGGCTTCCAGAGCGGGCTCGGGGCTCCGCAGGCGGCCGGCTTCCAGAGCGGGCTCGGGGCTCCGCAGGCGGCCGGCTTCCAGAGCGGGCTCTTTCTGACTAAGCAAGTTGCTCTTTCTCTGGTTAAATCTGTGACTGGAATGCAAGTGAACCCTGATGGTGTGAGTGTTGTATGTGGGGAGGATTCTGTTGTGGTGCTTGTGCAACCAATCCTCCTTGGTAATGGTCAGCCAATCAATGCATCAGACATCACCTTTGGTGGCTGTGCACCCATTGGGCAGGATGCTTCTGGCACAGTGAGGTTTCAATCTGCACTGCAGGCCTGTGGAAGTACACTGATGGTATGAGGGCTTCCTTCTGATGGTTGCTGTGTTGGCTATGCTAGTGCTAATCATGTTCATCTTCTCTAGATGACTGCTGATGCCCTGGTCTACAGCTTTGTATTGATCTACACACCCAGGGGTATTAATGGCCTCCCCATTGTGAGGACCAATGGTGCTATGGTTGGCATTGAGTGTCACTATTTGAGGTGAGGATGCCCCATAAGCTGTTGTGCTCCCTAGCTCTAGAAGCCGTTCATTCTAGTGACTGACCCAAGACTGACCTCCTTAGGAAACAGAATGTGAGCAGCAATGCCCTGGTGCCAACCTGGATCCCCTACTATGCCACAATGGCTGCTGAGGCACAACTGCGCTTCTCACTGAGGCTGATGGATGGTAGGCAAGGGATTCATGCAGCATATCTGGCTTTGCTCTGTGGGCTTGTCCTCAAGTGCATGTGCCCTCTGTACAGATGCATGGCAGAATGAGAGGGCCTCCAATGTGTACTTCCTGGGAAATGTCCTGAACATTGAAGCCTCTGTCCTTGTGGGCAACAGTCAGCCCCTGCGTGTCTTTGTGGACAGCTGTGTGGCCACCTTGGTCCCTGATGTGTCCTCTGTCCCTAGCTATGCCTTTGTGCAGAACTCTGGGTGAGTAACATTGTATGGTTGTGTATGAGCCCACTTGGGCAATGCTGCTTGACATGCCTGGCCTTCAGGTGCCTGACTGATGCCAAGGTGACAGGATCCCGCTCCCAGTTCCTGCCCAGAAAGCAGGATGACAAGCTGCAGCTTCAGCTGGATGCTTTTAGGTTCTCTCAAGATGGCAGGAGCTCAGTGAGTACAGGCACTCATGCAGGATTTCCATGCTTAAATGAACTGGCAGCTAGCATGCTTTTGTTGTCCCCTAGATGTTCATTACTTGCAGCCTGAGAGCAACAGTGGCTTCTGTGCCTGTGGATTCCCAACACAAGGCTTGTTCCTTCTCTCTTGCTGCTAACAGGTCAGTGGCTGCAGCATTATGATGCTGGATGAGTTGAGCTGCTAAACAATTGCTATTCCCCATTGCAGGTGGATGTCTGTGGATGGGAATGACCAGGTGTGTGGCTGCTGTGACACCAGCTGTGGACCTGCAGGTGTAGCAGGTATGCTTGGCTCTGCCCTGAAGATGCTCTGGTGGCTTGTGTTGGTGTGACTGAGGCACCCTTCTTGCCCCTGCAGGTGCTCAAGGCACAGGTGTTCTGGGTCCCATTGCTATCCAACAGGGTCCTCCCATGGGTAGTCAGCCTGGACAGCTGCATATGCTGAAGGGATAGGCACCTACTGCCCTAATGTACAGTACCAAGCTGTGCATGGTACCAGGATGGAAGGAGCCACACCTTGCCTGGCATTCTGTGCTACATAGTGTTGCTTCCCCCTGAGGTGACTGCAGTTGTGCTGCAGACCAAGGGCACCATCTTGTGACTGAATAAAGCACTAGTGGTATTTGAAATCGTGCAGTTGTGTCCTTATTTCTTGGCTCCCCAGTACACTTCTGGACTGCCTAGGAGTTCTCCAGCCACATCACACTGCTTGGTGCCTGTGGCTTTTATGATGGAATGGCTCCCTAGATGGATGGTGTCAGTACCATTTTACATAATGGTGTTTCCTTCACTAAGGAAGCCATTTCAGGGAAGGTTCTCTGAGCAAGGAGCTCAGGGTCTGGTAACAACAGGCAATGAGGCTGGCTTGAGAACCAAAGGAGTGGCAGCAGCCCCTTTGAATGCAGAGTCCTGCCAGTCCTTTGTGGCTGAAAGCACAGACCTCCCTTCAATGTGGTGACTAAGTGCTACAGGTTAGCATCACCTTCCCTTGTCATACAAACTCTGCCCACCTTAATTTCTTTGCTCTCCTGGGCCATTGGCAAGGTTGTAGGCTTCCTTCCACCATTGCTAAGGACTGAAATGGCCCAGACCTACTCTCCCAGCCCAGCATGTCTAGGCCCATTGGCAGGGATGGACCTGTTGTACTTTTGGCATGGATGTGAATCGTGATGCCTATTCTGAGTGGTCTCCAACTCAGCTCCTGGAGAGCTATTATCCAGTTGGTTTTCAGGTCTACCTGGCTTCTCATGAGCCACACCAGTTCTCAGGTAAATACCAGGGCCAGGTGTGGCTCATCAGTAGCCAAGTACAATAAACATCCTGGATAGTAGCTTTCCAGGACCAGTTGGAGACCCCTGCTCCACTGATAACATCTGATCCAGTTTGCTATGGATTATGTCTTTATAAGCCCCACAATGCAATTATCACAAATTTCACCAATATAGCTAAGAGCCAGCTAACAAATTGTGAATATGGAGGGAGATTAATGTATTAACATTGACAGTGCTTCACATATTGGACACCACATTAGTGTGGATGTGGTGAGTTACCTGCTGTATAGAGCCTATTGACCCCTGGACAAGGCTGGCAGCACTGGATGTTTCTCAATTCCTCCATTGCATTCAACCCCACAGAACCAGCACTTTGTCTCATGCATGTGGACAGGTACAGTGGATTCTGGGAAAAGTTGATGGGCAGACCGCAGTTTGAGACTCCATGGCTTTGTCTGACGTTGTGAGCAGCACTGGGGAGCCCCAGGGACGGACTTGTCTCCCTTCTTGTTCACCCTGATACAGCTGACTTAACAACCCTGTGACTGACACTTGCAGAAATGTTCTGGTGACACCCATAGTTGATTGTATCAGAGAAGGTCAATAAGGGGAATATAGAAACCTGGTGAAGGGCTTTGAGTGATGCAATAAAAACCAGCTGCAGCTCAAAATTGGGTCTATGCTGTGGTGTGATGGGGCAACAATGCTACAAGAAGGGACTCAAGCTCAATAAACTCATTAAGAAGGCTGTCTCTGGTCTGGGAATCCACCTGGACTCCTTTGAAACAACTACCCGAAGGAGAACAATTAGATCTGCTCCATACTGGACAATGCCTCACACCCTCTCCATCACACCCTGCTCAGAGAAGTACGTTCTGCAACAGGCTGACACAGCTGTGCTGTTCCAGCGAGCGCTATCTGTCTTTTCTCCCAGCGGCCATCAGACGCTACAATAAGTGTCCCCCATGACCCCGAACCTCACTCAGTCACCAGCCCTCTAGTGATATTTTTTAAAATACTTCACACTGTACATTGCAATTTTGTATTGCATCTTTAGTATAGTGTTGTCTTTTTCTATGGTTTATGTACCGTTTGATCTCACCTTTGTGTGTGCTGCTGTAGCCTTTTTGGAATTTTTTTTAGGGTCAATAAAGTACTACACTACGACTTGATGTGTGACAACAATCCAGATACGTCCATTGAAGTTGTGCAAAGTTGTTTCTGAGAAAGTGTTTTTTGCTCCTGAAATAATGTATTTTGGGAGATAGATTTTTTGCATCAGACAGCGATTATATGTCCCACACACAAATGTTAACCATATGCAGTCATGTGTCAGGAAGTCATAATGATTTAAAGCCAAAAAACATCACTAAAATCTCACTGTATTTGTGCTGTGGGGGATTACAGCATGAGAGCACCAAACTGATAACTGCTGGGAAAAAAGTAACTATTGGTAGAGAGATGTGTTTCAGTCGTTAGAGCCCAAGCAGCGTTTGATTAACGCTGAATGGTGAGGATTCCATACTGACGAATCAGAACAGGCCTGGCAGGTGTAGAGGATTTCAGCAACTATAAAATAGTCTGCAAGCAAACCAGACACAACAGTGTGCTTTACTCCCAGCTTTGAAACAATGGCAGTGCATGAAAGGGTTATAGTATTGCTTCTTTTATTAGATTGCAGCTGTAAAGCTCAAGTGAAGATCCCTCAGGTGCCAGCAGGTTATCAGAATGGATTAGGTGCTCCTCAGGTGGTGGCAGCCAGTTATCAGGTTGGCGCAGGTGGTCCCAAGGTGGCTTCAACCGGCTTCCAGGTTGGCGTAGGCGTTCCCCAGGTGGCTTCGACCGGCTTCCAGGTTGGCGCAGGTGCTCCCCAGGTGGCTTCGACCGGCTTCCAGGTTGGCGTAGGGGCTCCCCAGGTGGCTTCGACTGGCTTCCAGGTTGGCGTAGGTGCTTCCAAGGTGGCTGCGACCGGCTATCAGGTTGGCGTAGGGGCTCCCCAGGTAGCTTGGGCCGGCTATCAGGTTGGTGTAGGGGCTCCCCAGGTGGCTTCGGCTGGCTATCAGGTTGGCGTAGGTGCTTCCAAGGTGGCTTCGGCCGGCTATCAGGTTGGCTTAGGTGCTCCCCAGGTGGCTTCGGCCGGCTATCAGGTTGGCGTAGGTGCTTCCAAGGTGGCTTCGGCCGGCTATCAGGTTGGCGCAGGTGCTCCCCAGGTGGCTTCGGCCGGCTTCCAGGTTGGCGTAGGTGCTCCCCAGGTGGCGGCGACCGGCTATCAGGTTGGCGTAGGGGCTCCCCAGGTGGCTTCGACCGGCTATCAGGTTGGCGCAGGTAGTCCCAAGGTGTTGGCGACCGGCTATCAGGTTGGCGTAGGTGCTCCACAGGTGGCTTCGACCGGCTATCAGGTTGGCGCAGGTGGTCCCAAGGTGGCTTCGACCGGCTTCCAGGTTGGCGTAGGGGCTCCCCAGGTAGCTTCAACCGGCTATCAGGTTGGCGCAGGTAGTCCCAAGGTGTTGGTGACCGGCTATCAGGTTGGCGTAGGTGCTCCACAGGTGGCTTCGACCGGCTTCCAGGTTGGCGCAGGTAGTCCCAAGGTGTTGGCGACCGGCTATCAGGTTGGCGTAGGTGCTCCACAGGTGGCTTCGACCGGCTATCAGGTTGGCGCAGGTGGTCCCAAGGTGGCTTCGACCGGCTTCCAGGTTGGCGTAGGGGCTCCCCAGGTAGCTTCGACCGGCTTCCAGGTTGGCGTAGGGGCTCCCCAGGTAGCTTCGACCGGCTATCAGGTTGGCGTAGTTGCTCCCCAGGTGGCTTCGACCGGCTTCCAGGTTGGCGCAGGTAGTCCCAAGGTGTTGGCGACCGGCTATCAGGTTGGCGTAGGTGCTCCACAGGTGGCTTCGACCGGCTATCAGGTTGGCGCAGGTGGTCCCAAGATGTTGGCGACCGGCTATCAGGTTGGCGTAGGTGGTCCCAAGGTGGCTTCGACCAGCTATCAGGTTGGCGCAGGTAGTCCCAAGGTGTTGGTGACCGGCTATCAGGTTGGCGTAGGTGCTCCCCAGGTGGCTTCGACCGGCTATCAGGTTGGTGTAGGGGCTCCCCAGGTGGCGGCGACCGGCTATCAGGTTGGCGTAGGTGCTTCCAAGGTGGCTTCGACCGGCTTCCAGGTTGGCGTAGGGGCTCCCCAGGTGGTGGCGGCTGGCTATCTGGGCAAGCAAGTGGCTCCTGCTCTGGTTAAATCTGTGACTGGAATGCAAGTGAACCCTGACAGTGTGAGGGTTGTGTGTGGGGAGGATTCAGTTATGGTGGATGTGCAACAAGACCTTCTAGCTATTGGCCAGCTGATCAATGCATCAGACATCACCTTTGGTGGCTGTGTACCCATTGGACAGGATGCTTCTGGCACAGTGAGGTTTCTATCTGCGCTGCAGGCCTGTGGAAGTACACTGACGGTATGAGGGCTTCCTTCTGATGTTTACTGTGTTAGCTATGCTAGTGCTAATCATGTTGCTCTTCTCCAGATGACTGCTGATGCCCTGGTCTACAGCTTTGCATTGATCTACACACCCAGGGGTATTAATGGTCTCCCCATTGTGAGGACCAATGGTGCTGTGGTTGGCATTGAGTGTCACTACTTGAGGTGAGGATGCCCCATAAGCTTTGGTGCTTCCTAGCCATAGGAGCCATTAATTCTAGTGACTGACCCAAGTGGGTAGTGGTGGCTTAATGATTTGGGAAGTGCACTTGTAACAAAGATTGCAGGTTTGAGTCCCTGACCAGCAAGGCACCACTGAGTTACCCTGAGCAAGGTACTGCCCCAAGCACTACTCCCCGGGTGTGGAATTAGCTGCCCCTGCATGTCACGATGTTGCATATGGGTTAAATGCAGATGACGCATTTCTTCAGTTTGTCAACAATGACCACTGATCTCTAAATCATGCTTGCTCCTTAGGAAACAGAATGTGAGCAGCAATGCCCTGGTGCCAACCTGGATCCCCTACTATGCCACAATGGCAGCTGAGGCACAACTGAATTTCTCATTGAGGCTGATGGATGGTAGGTGAGGGATTCATGCAGCATTTCTGGCTTTGCTCTGTGGGCTTGTCCTCAAGTACATGTGCCCTCTGTACAGATGCATGGCAGAATGAGAGGGCCTCCAATGTGTACTTCCTGGGAAGTGTCCTGAACATCGAAGCCGCTGTCCTTGTGGGCAACAGTCAGCCCCTGCGTGTCTTTGTGGACAGCTGTGTGGCCACCTTGGTCCCTGATGTGTCCTCTGTCCCTAGCTATGCCTTTGTGCAGAACTCTGGGTGAGTAACATTGTATGGTTGTGTGAGGCCACTTGGGCAATGCTGCTTGACATGCCTGGCCTTCAGGTGCCTGACTGATGCCAAGGTGACAGGATCCCGCTCCCAGTTCCTGCCCAGAAAGCAGGATGACAAGCTGCAGCTTCAGCTGGATGCTTTCAGGTTCTCTCAAGATGGCAGGAGCTCAGTGAGTACAGGCACATGTGCAGGATTTCAGTGCTTAAATGAACTGATTCTGATGGCAGGTGACAAGCTTTTTGGTGTCCCCTAGATGTTCATTACTTGCAGCCTGAGAGCAACAGTGGCTTCTGTGCCTGTGGATTCCCAACACAAAGCTTGTTCCTTCTCTCTTGCTGCTAACAGGTCAGTGGCTGCAGCATTATGATGCTGGATGAGTTGAGCTGCTAAACAATTGCTATTCCCCATTGCAGGTGGATGTCTGTGGATGGGAATGACCAGGTGTGTGGCTGCTGTGACACCAGCTGTGGACCTGCAGGTGTAGCAGGTATGCTTGGCTCTGCCCAGAAGATGCTCTGGTGGCTTGTGTTGGTGTGACTGAGGCACCCTTCTTGCCCCTGCAGGTGCTCAAGGCACAGGTGTTCTGGGTCCCATTGCTATCCAACAGGGTCCTCCCATGGGTAGTCAGCCTGGACAGCTGTATATGCTGAAGGGATAGGTACCTACTGCCCTAATGTGCCAAGCTGTGCATGGTACCAGGATGGATGGAGCTACAACTTGCCTGGCATTCTGTGCTGCTTGTCATGCTGTTTCCCCCTCGTGGTGGCTGCAGTTGAACTGTGCTGGGAACCAAGGCCACCACCTTTTGACTGAATAAAGCACTAGTAGTATTTGAAATGGTGCCATTGTCTCATTTCTTGGCTCCCAAGTACACTTCTGGATTGCCTAAACTTCCAACCACATCCCACTGCTTGCTGCCTTTTGGCTTATAACTAGAATGGCTCCTGAGATGGGGGGGGGGGGGGGGGTTGTACATAGTGATTTCACTCAGGAAACAATGTCAGGGAAGGTACTCAACATATGGAGCTCAGTACCAGGCCCTAACAGCTGATGAAGCTAGCCTCAGAACCAAAGGGGAATGGCTGCATGACGCAAATGCTGATTCCCGCCATCAATACCCTGTGTTGTGGCTTTACTGTAAAAGCACCAGCTTCCTTTCAACGTGATGGTGACCCAATGCCACAGACTGACATCACCTTCTCCTCCATAAGGCAGTCATACTGAATTGCGGTTCTTGATCATCCTGGGGGCTTGGAGATGGATGTAGATTTGGCTTTGACATTGGTAGGGACTGAATTGGTTACTGCTCCCAGTTTTGGTCGGGTCATGGCTGTACACAAACCATGACAGTAACATTCTCCGGTGTCAAACTCCAGTCCTGGAGAGTCAGAGCCCTGTGCAGTTTTTGGTTTACCTTTGTCACCTGAATCAACTCATTGTGCATGTACCACAGAGCTCATAAGCTAAATCATTTGTGGTGGAACTGGGAAAGAGCTAAGCTACACAGGGCTCTGGCCCTCCAGGACTGGAGTTTGACATCCCTGTTCTATCTCAATCTCAGGTTTTTCTCGCTTCCACCACCACAGAGCTGGTGCTCGGCTCGTTCTCACTTGGTGCCTGTTGAGAACCAGCCTGACTCCACTGGTTTCAGGAACAGAACAAATGTTATATCGGGGAAGTGACTGTTATTCTGTGCAATAGTGCTTAACTCAACCATGCCGTCCATCTCATCTCTTCACCACTCAAACATACTTTATTTGACCTGCAAATTTATACTTTATTAAATCTGTTCAGTGGATCGATCTTTCATTTTTCGCAGAATGAAAAAACGATGAATCCTTATTCTACTAATAAGCTGGCAAGTTGTTCCACTGCCAACACCGATGATTTTAGACTAATCTATCAGTTATGGATTGAATTTTCCATGCAAGCGTTTGGTTTGGACATGATAGTCCGTCCCACTTTCGCTGACGTTAAGGTACCAAATTCTGAGCCCAGGTTTTCTGCGGTGCCGTGCTGGAGCCATTTTTTCTGGCACAGGGCCATTTTTTTGCGGCAGAATCAAAACATGTTGAACCAGTGCCGGAGTGGGGAAAAGTCCAGCACCAGCCCGCATTGGTGGAAACGAGGCAGGTGTGAAGGACTCCTGAGGCATTGCCATATGTGACTAATTAGCAGTGTAGTGGCAACACTTGCAACTGTCTGCCAGCTGTTTATGCATAGCAGGTCTTTTGAGTAACTCATAGGCGCTTGTGAGTGTCCTGCCCTTTAATGACTTCCCAGTTCAGTGTCGTTCATGTCTCTGGTGACTCTTCCTATGGAGTCAGTAGACCAATTGGGAGAACATGGGGGGTCATGAGGTCACTGGAATGTGGTGTGTGGCTCCCGATATCTTTGCAAGAGGACGAAGGTCCAAGTCTTTAGAGTCCTGGTGCTCCCTGTCTTGTTGTATATCTGTGAGACATGGACACTATCCAGTGAGCTGAGATGAAGACTGGAGCCCTTCGGTACTGTGTCTCTTCAGAGAATCCTTGGGTACCGCTGGTTTGACTTTGCGCTAGAGGAGTCCTGAATTAGGCACATTACCTGCATTCTGAGGGAGCATCAGTTATGGTACTATGGCCATCTGGCACATTGCCCTGAGGGTGATTCGGATCTCAGGATCCTCATTGCTACGGACATGAGTGGCTGGACCAGGTCTAGGGGACACCCATGTAACACCTGGCTGCTGCAGATGGACGGTCATTTCCGGAGTGTGGGACTGGACCGTGTGTCTCCCTGTAGTGGGTGTGTCCAAGGATCTTTTATGACCTGAGGGAGTCAACACCCTCGGTACCAATTTTTACAGCACAGTGTCCTTGCCACTACATCGGGATCCACACAAATCACTGCATGGACTAATCTGTTGGTCACACCAGCACCTCTTCCAGCATATTAAAAAATAGCTATTCGCCTTAAAATACCCAGTTCTACTGTTAGAGCAAAAAAAAAGTGGACAACAGCTGGAACTATTACAAACCTGCCTGGAAGGGGACCCAAGTTTATTTCCCCCCACGTACAGTGAGGAGGATCATAACAGAGGCAAAAAAAATCCCCAAGGATGACTGTTGGTGAATTACAAGACCAAGTAAAATCTTGGGGTTACCACATCTCTGGAAAAACTATTAGACACCCCCTTCAAGCTAACAGATTATTTGGAAGGTATGCCAGAAAAAGCTTTTTTTTGTCAGTTAACCACAAACATAAGCACCTGGACTTTGCGAAACACTACTACAACTTTCACTGGAACCAATTCAATGGTCTGATGAAACAAAAATGGAGCTTTTTGGCAATTGAAGTTTTTGCGCATTAATCAGTTTCCTGTTGGCTGAGTAAAGACACATTTCTATTTGTGATGCTAAGGGTGTCTCATTACATTGTTTCAGGTTTGAAGTTGTGCAAAGTTGTTTCTAAGAAAATGTTTTTTTTTTCACGCTACTGAAATAATGGATTTGGGGAGATAGGTATTTTGCATGACGATAGGTCCCACATGTTAGCCACATGCTGTCGTGTCAAGAAGTCAAAATGATTTAAGCCAAAAAACACCACTAAAATGTCTCTGTATGTGTGCTGTGGGGGATTACAGCATGAGAGCACCAAACTGATAACTGCTGGGAAAAAAGTAACTGTTGGTAGAAAAATGTATTTCAGTCGTTAGAGCCCAAGCAGTGTTTGATTAACCCTGCATGGTGAGGATTGCATACTGACGAATCAGAACAGGCCTGGGGGGTGCAGATGATGTCAGCATGCTATAAAACAGTCTCCTAGCTGCACAGTCAGTATGGTGTGCTTTGCTACCAGCTTCAGGACAATGGCAGTGAATGGGGGTGTGTTAGTGCTGCTTCTTTTATTAGGTTACAGCTGTGAAGCTCAACAGAAGATTGGGTTTCCAGCAAAGACTGCCCAGCTACTAGCTGGCTATCTGGCTAAGCAAGGGGCTCCGCAGGCGGCTGGCTTCCAGAGCGGATTAGGGGCTCCGCAGGCGGCGGGCTTCCAGAGCGGACTAGGAGCTCCGCAGGCGGCGGGCTTCCAGAGCGGGCTCGGGGCTCCGCAGTCGGCGGGCTTCCAGAGCGGGCTCGGGGCTCCGCAGTCGGCGGGCTTCCAGAGCGGACTAGGGGCTCCGCAGGCGGCGGGCTTCCAGAGCGGGCTCGGGGCTCCGCAGGCGGCCGGCTTCCAGAGCGGGCTCGGGGCTCCGCAGGCGGCCGGCTTCCAGAGCGGGCTCGGGGCTCCGCAGGCGGCCGGCTTCCAGAGCGGGCTCGGGGCTCCGCAGGCGGCCGGCTTCCAGAGCGGGCTCGGGGCTCCGCAGGCGGCCGGCTTCCAGAGCGGGCTCGGGGCTCCGCAGGCGGCCGGCTTCCAGAGCGGGCTCGGGGCTCCGCAGGCGGCCGGCTTCCAGAGCGGGCTCGGGGCTCCGCAGGCGGCCGGCTTCCAGAGCGGGCTCTTTCTGACTAAGCAAGTTGCTCCTTCTCTGGTTAAATCTGTGACTGGAATGCAAGTGAACCCTGATGGTGTGAGTGTTGTATGTGGGGAGGATTCTGTTGTGGTGCTTGTGCAACCAATCCTCCTTGGTAATGGTCAGCCAATCAATGCATCAGACATCACCTTTGGTGGCTGCGCACCCATTGGGCAGGATGCTTCTGGCACAGTGAGGTTTCAATCTGCACTGCAGGCCTGTGGAAGTACACTGATGGTATGAGGGCTTCCTTCTGATAGTTGCTGTGTTGGCTATGCTAGTGCTAATCATGTTCATCTTCTCTAGATGACTGCTGATGCCCTGGTCTACAGCTTTGTATTGATCTACACACCCAGGGGTATTAATGGCCTCCCCATTGTGAGGACCAATGGTGCTATGGTTGGCATTGAGTGTCACTATTTGAGGTGAGGATGCCCCATAAGCTGTTGTGCTCCCTAGCTCTAGAAGCCGTTCATTCTAGTGACTGACCCAAGACTGACCTCCTTAGGAAACAGAATGTGAGCAGCAATGCCCTGGTGCCAACCTGGATCCCCTACTATGCCACAATGGCTGCTGAGGCACAACTGAGCTTCTCACTGAGGCTGATGGATGGTAGGCAAGGGATTCATGCAGCATATCTGGCTTTGCTCTGTGGGCTTGTCCTCAAGTGCATGTGCCCTCTGTACAGATGCATGGCAGAATGAGAGGGCCTCCAATGTGTACTTCCTGGGAAATGTCCTGAACATTGAAGCCTCTGTCCTTGTGGGCAACAGTCAGCCCCTGCGTGTCTTTGTGGACAGCTGTGTGGCCACCTTGGTCCCTGATGTGTCCTCTGTCCCTAGCTATGCCTTTGTGCAGAACTCTGGGTGAGTAACATTGTATGGTTGTGTATGAGGCCACTTGGGCAATGCTGCTTGACATGCCTGGCCTTCAGGTGCCTGACTGATGCCAAGGTGACAGGATCCCGCTCCCAGTTCCTGCCCAGAAAGCAGGATGACAAGCTGCAGCTTCAGCTGGATGCTTTTAGGTTCTCTCAAGATGGCAGGAGCTCAGTGAGTACAGGCACTCATGCAGGATTTCCATGCTTAAATGAACTGGCAGCTAGCATGCTTTTGTTGTCCCCTAGATGTTCATTACTTGCAGCCTGAGAGCAACAGTGGCTTCTGTGCCTGTGGATTCCCAACACAAGGCTTGTTCCTTCTCTCTTGCTGCTAACAGGTCAGTGGCTGCAGCATTATGATGCTGGATGAGTTGAGCTGCTAAACAATTGCTATTCCCCATTGCAGGTGGATGTCTGTGGATGGGAATGACCAGGTGTGTGGCTGCTGTGACACCAGCTGTGGACCTGCAGGTGTAGCAGGTATGCTTGGCTCTGCCCTGAAGATGCTCTGGTGGCTTGTGTTGGTGTGACTGAGGCACCCTTCTTGCCCCTGCAGGTGCTCAAGGCACAGGTGTTCTGGGTCCCATTGCTATCCAACAGGGTCCTCCCATGGGTAGTCAGCCTGGACAGCTGTATATGCTGAAGGGATAGGCACCTACTGCCCTAATGTACAGTACCAAGCTGTGCATGGTACCAGGATGGAAGGAGCCACACCTTGCCTGGCATTCTGTGCTACATAGTGTTGCTTCCCCCTGAGGTGACTGCAGTTGTGCTGCAGACCAAGGGCACCATCTTGTGACTGAATAAAGCACTAGTGGTATTTGAAATCGTGCAGTTGTGTCCTTATTTCTTGGCTCCCGAGTACACTTCTGGACTGCCTAGGAGTTCTCCAGCCACATCACACTGCTTGGTGCCTGTGGCTTTTATGATGGAATGGCTCCCTAGATGGATGGTGTCAGTACCATTTTACATAATGGTGTTTCCTTCACTAAGGAAGCCATTTCAGGGAAGGTTCTCTGAGCAAGGAGCTCAGGGTCTGGTAACAACAGGCAATGAGGCTGGCTTGAGAACCAAAGGAGTGGCAGCAGCCATTTTGAATGCAGAGTCCTGCCAGTCCTTTGATGTGGCTGAAAGCAGACCTCTGGTCAATGTGGTGACTAAGTGCTACAGGTTAGCATCACCTTCCCTTGTCATACAAACTCTGCCCACCTTAATTTCTTTGCTCTCCTGGGCCATTGGCAAGGTTGTAGGCTTCCTTCCACCATTGCTAAGGACTGAAATGGCCCAGACCTACTCTCCCAGCCCAGCATGTCTAGGCCCATCGGCAGGGATGGACCTGTTGTACTTTTGGCATGGATGTGAATCGTGATGCCTATTCTGAGTGGTCTCCAACTCAGCTCCTGGAGAGCTATTATCCAGTTGGTTTTCAGGTCTACCTGGCTTCTCATGAGCCACACCAGTTCTCAGGTAAATACCAGGGCCAGGTGTGGCTCATCAGTAGCCAAGTACAATAAACATCCTGGATAGTAGCTTTCCAGGACCAGTTGGAGACCCCTGCTCTACTGATAACATCTGATCCAGTTTGCTATGGATTATGTCTTTATAAGCCCCACAATGCAATTATCACGAATTTCACCAATATAGCTAAGAGCCAGCTAACAAATTGTGAATATGGAGGGAGATTAATGTATTAACATTGACAGTGCTTCACATATTGGACACCACATTAGTGTGGATGTGGTGAGTTACCTGCTGTATAGAGCCTATTGACCCCTGGACAAGGCTGGCAGCACTGGATGTTTCTCAATTCCTCCATTGCATTCAACCCCACAGAACCAGCACTTTGTCTCATGCATGTGGACAGGTACAGTGGATTCTGGGAAAAGTTGATGGGCAGACCGCAGTTTGAGACTCCATGGCTTTGTCTGACGTTGTGAGCAGCACTGGGGAGCCCCAGGGACGGACTTGTCTCCCTTCTTGTTCACCCTGATACAGCTGACTTAACAACCCTGTGACTGACACTTGCAGAAATGTTCTGGTGACACCCATAGTTGATTGTATCAGAGAAGGTCAATAAGGGGAATATAGAAACCTGGTGAAGGGCTTTGAGTGATGCAATAAAAACCAGCTGCAGCTCAAAATTGGGTCTATGCTGTGGTGTGATGGGGCAACAATGCTACAAGAAGGGACTCAAGCTCAATAAACTCATTAAGAAGGCTGTCTCTGGTCTGGGAATCCACCTGGACTCCTTTGAAACAACTACCCGAAGGAGAACAATTAGATCTGCTCCATACTGGACAAAAGCCTCACACCCTCTCCATCACACCCTGCTCAGAGAAGTACGTTCTGCAACAGGCTGACACAGCTGTGCTGTTCCAGCGAGCGCTATCTGTCTTTTCTCCCAGCGGCCATCAGACGCTACAATAAGTGTCCCCCATGACCCCGAACCTCACTCAGTCACCAGCCCTGTAGTGATATTTTTTTAAATACTTCACACTGTACATTGCAATTTTGTATTGCATCTTTAGTATAGTGTTGTCTTTTTCTATGGTTTATGTACCGTTTGATCTCACCTTTGTGTGTGCTGCTGTAGCCTTTTTGGAATTTTTTTTAGGGTCAATAAAGTACTACACTACGACTTGATGTGTGACAACAATCCAGATACGTCCATTGAAGTTGTGCAAAGTTGTTTCTGAGAAAGTGTTTTTTGCTCCTGAAATAATGTATTTTGGGAGATAGATTTTTTGCATCAGACAGCGATTATATGTCCCACACACAAATGTTAACCATATGCAGTCATGTGTCAGGAAGTCATAATGATTTAAAGCCAAAAAACATCACTAAAATCTCACTGTATTTGTGCTGTGGGGGATTACAGCATGAGAGCACCAAACTGATAACTGCTGGGAAAAAAGTAACTATTGGTAGAGAGATGTGTTTCAGTCGTTAGAGCCCAAGCAGCGTTTGATTAACGCTGAATGGTGAGGATTCCATACTGACGAATCAGAACAGGCCTGGCAGGTGTAGAGGATTTCAGCAACTATAAAATAGTCTGCAAGCAAACCAGACACAACAGTGTGCTTTACTCCCAGCTTTGAAACAATGGCAGTGCATGAAAGGGTTATAGTATTGCTTCTTTTATTAGATTGCAGCTGTAAAGCTCAAGTGAAGACCCCTCAGGTGCCAGCAGGTTATCAGAATGGATTAGGTGCTCCTCAGGTGGTGGCAGCCAGTTATCAGGTTGGCGCAGGTGGTCCCAAGGTGGCTTCAACCGGCTTCCAGGTTGGCGTAGGCGTTCCCCAGGTGGCTTCGACCGGCTATCAGGTTGGCGCAGGTGCTCCCCAGGTGGCTTCGACCGGCTTCCAGGTTGGCGTAGGGGCTCCCCAGGTGGCTTCGACCGGCTTCCAGGTTGGCGTAGGTGCTCCCCAGGTGGCTTCGACTGGCTTCCAGGTTGGCGTAGGTGCTTCCAAGGTGGCTGCGACCGGCTATCAGGTTGGCGTAGGGGCTCCCCAGGTAGCTTGGGCCGGCTATCAGGTTGGTGTAGGGGCTCCCCAGGTGGCTTCGGCCGGCTATCAGGTTGGCGTAGGTGCTTCCAAGGTGGCTTCGGCCGGCTATCAGGTTGGCTTAGGTGCTTCCAAGGTGGCTTCGGCCGGCTATCAGGTTGGCGTAGGTGCTTCCAAGGTGGCTTCGGCCGGCTATCAGGTTGGCGCAGGTGCTCCCCAGGTGGCTTCGGCCGGCTATCAGGTTGGCGCAGGTGCTCCCCAGGTGGCTTCGGCCGGCTTCCAGGTTGGCGTAGGTGCTCCCCAGGTGGCGGCGACCGGCTATCAGGTTGGCGTAGGGGCTCCCCAGGTAGCTTGGGCCGGCTATCAGGTTGGCGTAGGTTCTCCCCAGGTGGCTTCGACCGGCTATCAGGTTGGTGTAGGGGCTCCCCAGGTGGCGGCCACCGGCTATCAGGTTGGCGTAGGGGCTCCCCAGGTGGCGGCGACTGGCTATCTGGGCAAGCAAGTGGCTCCTGCTCTGGTTAAATCTGTGACTGGAATGCAAGTGAACCCTGACAGTGTGAGGGTTGTGTGTGGGGAGGATTCAGTTATGGTGGATGTGCAACAAGACCTTCTAGCTATTGGCCAGCTGATCAATGCATCAGACATCACCTTTGGTGGCTGTGCACCCATTGGACAGGATGCTTCTGGCACAGTGAGGTTTCTATCTGCGCTGCAGGCCTGTGGAAGTACACTGACGGTATGAGGGCTTCCTTCTGATGCTTACTGTTAGCTATGCTAGTGCTAATCATGTTGCTCTTCTCCAGATGACTGCTGATGCCCTGGTCTACAGCTTTGCATTGATCTACACACCCAGGGGTATTAATGGCCTCCCCATTGTGAGGACCAATGGTGCTGTGGTTGGCATTGAGTGTCACTACTTGAGGTGAGGATGCCCCATAAGCTTTGGTGCTTCCTAGCCATAGGAGCCATTAATTCTAGTGACTGACCCAAGTGGGTAGTGGTGGCTTAATGATTTGGGAAGTGCACTTGTAACAAAGATTGCAGGTTTGAGTCCCTGACCAGCAAGGCACCACTGAGTTACCCTGAGCAAGGTACTCCCCCAAGCACTACTCCCCGGGTGTGGAATTAGCTGCCCCTGCATGTCACGATGTTGCATATGGGTTAAATGCAGATGATGCATTTCTTCAGTTTGTCAACAATGACCACTGATCTCTAAATCATGCTTGCTCCTTAGGAAACAGAATGTGAGCAGCAATGCCCTGGTGCCAACCTGGATCCCCTACTATGCCACAATGGCAGCTGAGGCACAACTGAGCTTCTCACTGAGGCTGATGGATGGTAGGTGAGGGATTCATGCAGCATATCTGGCTTTGCTCTGTGGGCTTGTCCTCAAGTGCATGTGCCCTCTGTACAGATGCATGGCAGAATGAGAGGGCCTCCAATGTGTACTTCCTGGGAAGTGTCCTGAACATCGAAGCCGCTGTCCTTGTGGGCAACAGTCAGCCCCTGCGTGTCTTTGTGGACAGCTGTGTGGCCACCTTAGTCCCTGATGTGTCCTCTGTCCCTAGCTATGCCTTTGTGCAGAACTCTGGGTGAGTAACATTGTATGGTTGTGTATGAGGCCACTTGGGCAATGCTGCTTGACATGCCTGGCCTTCAGGTGCCTGACTGATGCCAAGGTGACAGGATCCCGCTCCCAGTTCCTGCCCAGAAAGCAGGATGACAAGCTGCAGCTTCAGCTGGATGCTTTCAGGTTCTCTCAAGATGGCAGGAGCTCAGTGAGTACAGGCACATGTGCAGGATTTCAGTGCTTAAATGAACTGATTCTGATGGCAGGTGACAAGCTTTTGGTGTCCCCTAGATGTTCATTACTTGCAGCCTGAGAGCAACAGTGGCTTCTGTGCCTGTGGATTCCCAACACAAGGCTTGTTCCTTCTCTCTTGCTGCTAACAGGTCAGTGGCTGCAGCATTATGATGCTGGATGAGTTGAGCTGCTAAACAATTGCTATTCCCCATTGCAGGTGGATGTCTGTGGATGGGAATGACCAGGTGTGTGGCTGCTGTGACACCAGCTGTGGACCTGCAGGTGTAGCAGGTATGCTTGGCTCTGCCCTGAAGATGCTCTGGTGGCTTGTGTTGGTGTGACTGAGGCACCCTTCTTGCCCCTGCAGGTGCTCAAGGCACAGGTGTTCTGGGTCCCATTGCTATCCAACAGGGTCCTCCCATGGGTAGTCAGCCTGGACAGCTGTATATGCTGAAGGGATAGGCACCTACTGCCCTAATGTACAGTACCAAGCTGTGCATGGTACCAGGATGGAAGGAGCCACACCTTGCCTGGCATTCTGTGCTACATAGTGTTGCTTCCCCCTGAGGTGACTGCAGTTGTGCTGCAGACCAAGGGCACCATCTTGTGACTGAATAAAGCACTAGTGGTATTTGAAATCATGCAGTTGTGTCCTTATTTCTTGGCTCCCGAGTACACTTCTGGACTGCCTAGGAGTTCTCCAGCCACATCACACTGCTTATGATGGAATGGCTCCCTAGATGGATGGTGTCAGTACCATCATACATAATGGTGTTTCCTTCACTAAGGAAGCCATTTCAGGGAAGGTTCTCTGAGCAAGGAGCTCAGGGTCTGGTAACAGGCAATGAGGCTGGCTTGAGAACCAAAGGAGTGGCAGCAGCCATTTTTAATGCAGAGTCCTGCCAGTCCTTTGATGTGGCTGAAAGCACAGACCTCCCTTCAATGTGGTGACTAAGTGCTACAGGTTAGCATCACCTTCCCTTGTCATACAAACTCTGCCCACCTTAGTTTCTTTGCTCTCCTGGGCCATTGGCAAGGTTGTAGGCTTCCTTCCACCATTGCTAAGGACTGAAATGGCCCAGACCTACTCTCCCAGCCCAGCATGTCTAGGCCCATCGGCAGGGATGGACCTGTTGTACTTTTGGCATGGATGTGAATCGTGATGCCTATTCTGAGTGGTCTTCAACTCGGCTCCTGGAGAGCTACCATCCAGTTGGTTTTCGGGTCTACCTGGCTTCTCATGGGCCACACCAGTTCTCAGGTAAATACCAGGGCCAGGTGTGGCTCATCAGAAGCAAAGTACAATAAACATCCTGGATAGTAGCTTTCCAGGATTAGAGTTGGAGACCCCTGCTCTACTGAGAGCATCTGATCCAGTTTGCTATGGATTTTGTCTTTGTAAGCCGCACAATGCAATTATCACGAATTTCACCAATATAGCTTTAAGAGCCAGCTAACAAATCGTGAATATGGAGGGAGATTACTTTATGTATTAACATTGACAGTGCTTCACATATTGGCAGTGTTGGGGAAGCTACTCTGAAACTAGTTTGACAAGCTACAAGCTACTCGTAAGTTAAAGTAGTTAAACTACAGTCAAGCTACCCTTTTGGAAAAGTAGTTAGCTACACTACAAGTTACTATCAAAAAGTAGCTAGCTTTTGATTTTTTTGAACAATGTATATTATAAATAACTGAAGTGTCTGAGGAATGTTTTAAGTAAAATATTTAGTGTTTAAAACAATGCAATACAATTATGATTTCAAAGAGTATTGTTTTATTACACACAACACTCAAATATCTGACTGTTTGTCAAAAGTGCAAAATTGCAACAAATACAACATTGCAAGAACAAAATATACATCCAACGTAAATTGCATGTAGAACATTTTCTCAAAAATACCGATTGTGAGATGGTTGCATTTTGGCAAGAAAATACATTGAACAACCGCTCACATGTGGCACTGGCAGGGAAAAAACTATCTGGTGTAGTTGCAGTAGACTGAAACCTCATCCAAAACATTAACCTCCAAAGGGTCAAAATGTTATAATTTGTAATGTTACAAAAGCCTCAACTGAAGAGTAAGAACGCTTGGAAAATGTTAAGTATTTTAGTTGAACTGGCATAGTTAGTCACTGTTATTGTTATACCACTCAAGCAAAACAGGAATGGTTTCACACCATCAGTCGAGAATTGAGGTGCAGTGTCCTTCTAATAAGAGCAGGCAATAACAAAATGTATAGGCAACTCAATTTGTTCTCTTAACTAAACTGAAGCAGAAGTGCCTGACCTGTTAATTCGACACTAGAGAAGTTTCTCAAAATGACTGTCGGAAAGACGGTTGCGTTTTGCCACTTCTGTACGTCAGTGAACCGTTAGCCGCAAGATGCGTGATTAAACAACAGGTGGCGGTAATGGCAAAAAATGAGTTTGTAATCGAACAAGAAGAATATCCTTGCATCGCGCTGATTCGCGCAGCTACACCGCTACTTGCTGCAAAAAGTAGTTCGCTACTGGAAAAGCTACACTGTTTAAAAAGCAACTGAGCTACTGCCAAGCTACTGAAAAATGCAGTTAACTTAGTAGCGTCGCTACTTGTAGTTAACTACTCCCCAACACTGCATATTGGACACCACATTAGTGTGGATGCGGTGAGTTACCTGCTGTATAGAGCCTATTGACCCCTGGACAAGGCTGGCAGCACTGGATGTTTCTCAATTCCTCCATTGCATTCAACCCCACAGAACCAGCACTTTGTCTCATGCATGTGGACAGGTACAGTGGATTCTGGGAAAAGTTGATGGGCAGACCGCAGTTTGTTGAGACTCCATGGCTTTGTCTGACGTTGAGAGCAGCACTGGGGAGCCCCAGGGACGGACTTGTCTCCCTTCTTGTTCACCCTGATACAGCTGACTTAACAACCCTGTGACTGACACTTGCAGAAATGTTCTGGTGACACCCATAGTTGATTGTATCAGAGAAGGTCAATAAGGGGAATATAGAAACCTGGTGAAGGGCTTTGAGTGATGCAATAAAAACCAGCTGCAGCTCAAAATTGGGTCTATGCTGTGGTGTGATGGGGCAACAATGCTACAAGAAGGGACTCAAGCTCAATAAACTCATTAAGAAGGCTGTCTCTGGTCTGGGAATCCACCTGGACTCCTTTGAAACAACTATCCGAAGGAGAACAATTAGATCTGCTCCGTACTGGACAATGCCTCACACCCTCTACATCACACCCTGCTCAGAGAAGTACGTTCTGCAACAGGCTGACACAGCTGTGCTGTTTCAGCTAGCGCTATCTGTCTTTTCTCCCAGCGGCCATCAGACGCTACAATAAGTGTCCCCCATGACCTCGAACCTCACTCAGTCATCAGCCTTATAGTGATATTTTTTTAAATACTTCACACTGTACATTGCAATTTTGTATTGCATCTTTAGTATAGTGTTGTCTTTTTCTATGGTTTATGTACCGTTTGATCTCACCTTTGTCTGTGCTGCTGTAGCCTTTTTGGAATTTTTTTAGGGTCAATAAAGTACTACACTACGACTTGATGTGTGACAACAATCCAGATACGTCCATTGAAGTTGTGCAAAGTTGTTTCTGAGAAAGTGTTTTTTGCTCCTGAAATAATGTATTTTGGGAGATAGATTTTTTGCATCAGACAGCGATTATATGTCCCACACATAAATGTTAACCATATGCAGTCATGTGTCAGGAAGTCATAATAATTTAAAGCCAAAAAACATCACTAAAATCTCACTGTATTTGTGCTGTGGGGGATTACAGCATGAGAGCACCAAACTGATAACTGCTGGGAAAAAAGTAACTATTGGTAGAGAGATGTGTTTCAGTCGTTAGAGCCCAAGCAGCGTTTGATTAACGCTGAATGGTGAGGATTCCATACTGACGAATCAGAACAGGCCTGGCAGGTGTAGAGGATTTCAGCAACTATAAAATAGTCTGCAAGCAAACCAGACACAACAGTGTGCTTTACTCCCAGCTTTGAAACAATGGCAGTGCATGAAAGGGTTATAGTATTGCTTCTTTTATTAGATTGCAGCTGTAAAGCTCAAGTGAAGACTCCTCAGGTGCCAGCAGGTTATCAGAATGGATTAGGGGCTCCCCAGGTGGTGGCAGCCAGTTATCAGGTTGGCGTAGGTGGTCCCAAGGTGGCTTCGACCGGCTTCCAGGTTGGCGTAGGGGCTCCCCAGGTAGCTTCGACCGGCTTCCAGGTTGGCGTAGGGGCTCCCCAGGTGGCTTCGACCGGCTTCCAGGTTGGCGCAGGTAGTCCCAAGGTGTTGGCGACCGGCTATCAGGTTGGTGCAGGTGGTCCCAAGGTGTCGGCGACCGGCTATCAGGTTGGCGTAGGTGGTCCCCAGGTGGCTTCGACCGGCTTCCAGGTTGGCGTAGGGGCTCCCCAGGTGGCTTCGACCGGCTTCCAGGTTGGCGCAGGTGGTCCCAAGGTGTTGGCGACCGGCTATCAGGTTGGCGTAGGTGCTCCACAGGTGGCTTCGACCGGCTATCAGGTTGGCGTAGTTGCTCCCCAGGTGGCTTCGACCGGCTTCCAGGTTGGCGCAGGTAGTCCCAAGGTGTTGGCGACCAGCTATCAGGTTGGCGTAGGTGCTCCACAGGTGGCTTCGACCGGCTTCCAGGTTGGTGTAGGTGGTCCCCAGGTGGCTTCGACCGGCTATCAGGTTGGCGTAGGTGGTCCCCAGGTGGCTTCGACCGGCTATCAGGTTGGCGCAGGTAGTCCCAAGGTGTTGGCGACCGGCTATCAGGTTGGCGTAGGTGCTCCCCAGGTGGCTTCGACCGGCTATCAGGTTGGTGTAGGGGCTCCCCAGGTGGCGGCCACCGGCTATCAGGTTGGCGTAGGTGCGTCCAAGGTGGCTTCGACCGGCTTCCAGGTTGGCGTAGGGGCTCCCCAGGTGGTGGCGACTGGCTATCTGGGCAAGCAAGTGGCTCCTGCTCTGGTTAAATCTGTGACTGGAATGCAAGTGAACCCTGACAGTGTGAGGGTTGTGTGTGGGGAGGATTCAGTTATGGTGGATGTGCAACAAGACCTTCTAGCTATTGGCCAGCTGATCAATGCATCAGACATCACCTTTGGTGGCTGTGCACCCATTGGACAGGATGCTTCTGGCACAGTGAGGTTTCTATCTGCGCTGCAGGCCTGTGGAAGTACACTGACGGTATGAGGGCTTCCTTCTGATGTTTACTGTGTTAGCTATGCTAGTGCTAATCATGTTGCTCTTCTCCAGATGACTGCTGATGCCCTGGTCTACAGCTTTGCATTGATCTACACACCCAGGGGTATTAATGGCCTCCCCATTGTGAGGACCAATGGTGCTGTGGTTGGCATTGAGTGTCACTACTTGAGGTGAGGATGCCCCATAAGCTTTGGTGCTTCCTAGCCATAGGAGCCATTAATTCTAGTGACTGACCCAAGTGGGTAGTGGTGGCTTAATGATTTGGGAAGTGCACTTGTAACAAAGATTGCAGGTTTGAGTCCCTGACCAGCAAGGCACCACTGAGTTACCCTGAGCAAGGTACTGCCCCAAGCACTACTCCCCGGGTGTGGAATTAGCTGCCCCTGCATGTCACGATGTTGCATATGGGTTAAATGCAGATGACGCATTTCTTCAGTTTGTCAACAATGACCACTGATCTCTAAATCATGCTTGCTCCTTAGGAAACAGAATGTGAGCAGCAATGCCCTGGTGCCAACCTGGATCCCCTACTATGCCACAATGGCAGCTGAGGCACAACTGAATTTCTCATTGAGGCTGATGGATGGTAGGCAAGGGATTCATGCAGCATACAGTATTTGGCTTTGCTCTGTGGGCTTGTCCTCAAGTGCATGTGCCCTCTGTACAGATGCATGGCAGAATGAGAGGGCCTCCAATGTGTACTTCCTGGGAAGTGTCCTGAACATCGAAGCCTCTGTCCTTGTGGGCAACAGTCAGCCCCTGCGTGTCTTTGTGGACAGCTGTGTGGCCACCTTGGTCCCTGATGTGTCCTCTGTCCCTAGCTATGCCTTTGTGCAGAACTCTGGGTGAGTAACATTGTATGGTTGTGTATGAGGCCACTTGGGCAATGCTGCTTGACATGCCTGGCCTTCAGGTGCCTGACTGATGCCAAGGTGACAGGATCCCGCTCCCAGTTCCTGCCCAGAAAGCAGGATGACAAGCTGCAGCTTCAGCTGGATGCTTTCAGGTTCTCTCAAGATGGCAGGAGCTCAGTGAGTACAGGCACATGTGCAGGATTTCAGTGCTTAAATGAACTGATTCTGATGGCAGGTGACAAGCTTTTGGTGTCCCCTAGATGTTCATTACTTGCAGCCTGAGAGCAACAGTGGTTTCTGTGCCTGTGGATTCCCAACACAAGGCTTGTTCCTTCTCTCTTGCTGCTAACAGGTCAGTGGCTGCAGCATTATGATGCTGGATGAGGTGAGCTGCTAAACAATTGCTATTCCCCATTGCAGGTGGATGTCTGTGGATGGGAATGACCAGGTGTGTGGCTGCTGTGACACCAGCTGTGGACCTGCAGGTGTAGCAGGTATGCTTGGCTCTGCCCAGAAGATGCTCTGGTGGCTTGTGTTGGTGTGACTGAGGCTCCCTTCTTGCCCCTGCAGGTGCTCAAGGCACAGGTGTTCTGGGTCCCATTGCTATCCAACAGGGTCCTCCCATGGGTAGTCAGCCTGGACAGCTGTATATGCTGAAGGGATAGGTACCTACTGCCCTAATGTGCCAAGCTGTGCATGGTACCAGGATGGATGGAGCTACAACTTGCCTGGCATTCTGTGCTGCTTGTCATGCTGTTTCCCCCTCATGTGGTGGCTGCAGTTGAACTGTGCTGGGAACCAAGGCCACCACCTTTTGACTGAATAAAGCACTAGTAGTATTTGAAATGGTGCCATTGTCTCATTTCTTGGCTCCCAAGTACACTTCTGGATTGCCTGAACTTCCAACCACATCCCACTGCTTGCTGCCTTTGGCTTATAACTAGAATGGCTCCTGAGATGGGGGGGGTTGTACATAGTAATTTCACTCAGGAAACAATGTCAGGGAAGGTACTCAACATATGGAGCTCAGTACCAGGCCCTAACAGCTGATGAAGCTAGCCTCAGAACCAAAGGGGAATGGCTGCATGAAGCAAATGCTGATTCCCGCCATCAATACCCTGTGTTGTGGCTTTACTGTAAAAGCACCAGCTTCCTTTCAACATGATGGTGACCCAATGCCACAGACTGACATGTCCTTCTCCTCCATAAGGCAGTCATACTGAATTGTGGTTCTTGATCATCCTGGGGGCTTGGAGAAGGATGTAGATTTGGCTTTGACATTGGTAGGGACTGAATTGGTTACTGCTCCCAGTTTTGGTCGGGTCATGGCTGTACACAAACCATGACTAACATTCTCCGGTGTCAAACTCCAGTCCTGGAGAGTCAGCCCTGTGCAGTTTTTGGTTTACCTTTGTCACCTGAATCAACTCATTGTGCATGTACCACAGAGCTCATAAGCTAAATCATTTGTGGTGGAACTGGGAAAGAGCTAAGCTACACAGGGCTCTGGCCCTCCAGGACTGGAGTTTGACATCCCTGTTCTATCTCAATCTCAGGTTTTTCTCGCTTCCACCACCACAGAGCTGGTGCTCGGCTCGTTCTCACTTGGTGCCTGTTGAGAACCAGCCTGACTCCACTGGTTTCAAGAACAGAACAAATGTTATATGGGGGAAGTGACTGTTATTCTGTGCAATAGTGCTTAACTCAACCATGCCGTCCACCTCATCTCTTCACCACTCAAACATACTTTATTTGACCTGCAAATTTATACTTTATTAAATCTGTTCAGTGGATCGATCTTTCATTTTTCGCAGAATGAAAAAACGATGAATCCTTATTCTACTAATAAGCTGGCAAGTTGTTCCACTGCCAACACCGATGATTTTAGACTAATCAGTTATGGATTGAATTTTCCATGCAAGCGTTTGGTTTGGACATGATAGTCCGTCCCACTTTCGCTGACGTTAAGGTACCAAATTCTGAGCCCAGGTTTTCTGCGGTGCCGTGCTGGAGCCATTTTTTCTGGCACAGGGCCATTTTTTTGCGGCAGAATCAAAACATGTTGAACCAGTGCCGGAGTGGGGAAAAGTCCAGCACCAGCCCGCATTGGTGGAAACGAGGCAGGTGTGAAGGACTCCTGAGGCATTGCCATATGTGACTAATTAGCAGTGTAGTGGCAACACTTGCAACTGTCTGCCAGCTGTTTATGCATAGCAGGTCTTTTGAGTAACTCATAGGCGCTTGTGAGTGTCCTGCCCTTTAATGACTTCCCAGTTCAGTGTCGTTCATGTCTCTGGTGACTCTTCCTATGGAGTCAGTAGACCAATTGGGAGAACATGGGGGGTCATGAGGTCACTGGAATGTGGTGTGTGGCTCCCGATATCTTTGCTAGAGGACGAAGGTCCAAGTCTTTAGAGTCCTGGTGCTCCCTGTCTTGTTGTATGTCTGTGAGACATGGACACTATCCAGTGAGCTGAGATGAAGACTGGAGCCCTTCGGTACTGTGTCTCTTCAGAGAATCCTTGGGTACCGCTGGTTTGACTTTGCGCTAGAGGAGTCCTGAATTAGGCACATTACCTGCATTCTGAGGGAGCATCAGTTATGGTACTATGGCCATCTGGCACATTGCCCTGAGGGTGATTCGGATCTCAGGATCCTCATTGCTACGGACATGAGTGGCTGGACCAGGTCTAGGGGACACCCATGTAACACCTGGCTGCTGCAGATGGACGGCCATTTCCGGAGTGTGGGACTGGACCGTGTGTCTCCCTGTAGTGGGTGTGTCCAAGGATCTTTTATGACCTGAGGGAGTCAACACCCTCGGTACCAATTTTTACAGCACAGTGTCCTTGCCACTACATCGGGATCCACACAAATCACTGCATGGACTAATCTGTTGGTCACACCAGCACCTCTTCCAGCATATTAAAAAATAGCTATTCGCCTTAAAATACCCAGTTCTACTGTTAGAGCAAAAAAAAAGTGGACAACAGCTGGAACTATTACAAACCTGCCTGGAAGGGGACCCAAGTTTATTTCCCCCCACGTACAGTGAGGAGGATCATAACAGAGGCAAAAAAAATCCCCAAGGATGACTGTTGGTGAATTACAAGACCAAGTAAAATCTTGGGGTTACCACATCTCTGGAAAAACTATTAGACACCCCCTTCAAGCTAACAGATTATTTGGAAGGTATGCCAGAAAAAGCTTTTTTTTGTCAGTTAACCACAAACATAAGCACCTGGACTTTGCGAAACACTACTACAACTTTCACTGGAACCAATTCAATGGTCTGATGAAACAAAAATGGAGCTTTTTGGCAATTGAAGTTTTTGCGCATTAATCAGTTTGCTGTTGGCTGAGTAAAGACACATTTCTATTTGTGATGCTAAGGGTGTCTCATTACATTGTTTCAGGTTTGAAGTTGTGCAAAGTTGTTTCTAAGAAAATGTTTTTTTTTTCACGCTACTGAAATAATGGATTTGGGGAGATAGGTATTTTGCATGACGATAGGTCCCACATGTTAGCCACATGCTGTCGTGTCAAGAAGTCAAAATGATTTAAGCCAAAAAACACCACTAAAATGTCTCTGTATGTGTGCTGTGGGGGATTACAGCATGAGAGCACCAAACTGATAACTGCTGGGAAAAAAGTAACTGTTGGTAGAAAAATGTATTTCAGTCGTTAGAGCCCAAGCAGTGTTTGATTAACCCTGCATGGTGAGGATTGCATACTGACGAATCAGAACAGGCCTGGGGGGTGCAGATGATGTCAGCATGCTATAAAACAGTCTCCTAGCTGCACAGTCAGTATGGTGTGCTTTGCTACCAGCTTCAGGACAATGGCAGTGAATGGGGGTGTGTTAGTGCTGCTTCTTTTATTAGGTTACAGCTGTGAAGCTCAACAGAAGATTGGGTTTCCAGCAAAGACTGCCCAGCTACTAGCTGGCTATCTGGCTAAGCAAGGGGCTCCGCAGGTGGCTGGCTTCCAGAGCAGACTAGGGGCTCCGCAGGCGGCGGGCTTCCAGAGCGGACTAGGGGCTCCGCAGGCGGCGGGCTTCCAGAGCGGACTAGGGGCTCCGCAGGCGGCGGGCTTCCAGAGCGGGCTCGGGGCTCCGCAGTCGGCGGGCTTCCAGAGCGGGCTCGGGGCTCCGCAGTCGGCGGGCTTCCAGAGCAGACTAGGGGCTCCGCAGGCGGCCGGCTTCCAGAGCGGACTCGGGGCTCCGCAGGCGGCCGGCTTCCAGAGCGGGCTCGGGGCTCCGCAGGCGGCCGGCTTCCAGAGCGGGCTCGGGGCTCCGCAGGCGGCCGGCTTCCAGAGCGGGCTCGGGGCTCCGCAGGCGGCCGGCTTCCAGAGCGGGCTCGGGGCTCCGCAGGCGGCCGGCTTCCAGAGCGGGCTCGGGGCTCCGCAGGCGGCCGGCTTCCAGAGCGGGCTCTTTCTGACTAAGCAAGTTGCTCCTTCTCTGGTTAAATCTGTGACTGGAATGCAAGTGAACCCTGATGGTGTGAGTGTTGTATGTGGGGAGGATTCTGTTGTGGTGCTTGTGCAACCAATCCTCCTTGGTAATGGTCAGCCAATCAATGCATCAGACATCACCTTTGGTGGCTGTGCACCCATTGGGCAGGATGCTTCTGGCACAGTGAGGTTTCAATCTGCACTGCAGGCCTGTGGAAGTACACTGATGGTATGAGGGCTTCCTTCTGATGGTTGCTGTGTTGGCTATGCTAGTGCTAATCATGTTCATCTTCTCTAGATGACTGCTGATGCCCTGGTCTACAGCTTTGTATTGATCTACACACCCAGGGGTATTAATGGCCTCCCCATTGTGAGGACCAATGGTGCTATGGTTGGCATTGAGTGTCACTATTTGAGGTGAGGATGCCCCATAAGCTGTTGTGCTCCCTAGCTCTAGAAGCCGTTCATTCTAGTGACTGACCCAAGACTGACCTCCTTAGGAAACAGAATGTGAGCAGCAATGCCCTGGTGCCAACCTGGATCCCCTACTATGCCACAATGGCTGCTGAGGCACAACTGAGCTTCTCACTGAGGCTGATGGATGGTAGGCAAGGGATTCATGCAGCATATCTGGCTTTGCTCTGTGGGCTTGTCCTCAAGTGCATGTGCCCTCTGTACAGATGCATGGCAGAATGAGAGGGCCTCCAATGTGTACTTCCTGGGAAATGTCCTGAACATTGAAGCCTCTGTCCTTGTGGGCAACAGTCAGCCCCTGCGTGTCTTTGTGGACAGCTGTGTGGCCACCTTGGTCCCTGATGTGTCCTCTGTCCCTAGCTATGCCTTTGTGCAGAACTCTGGGTGAGTAACATTGTATGGTTGTGTATGAGGCCACTTGGGCAATGCTGCTTGACATGCCTGGCCTTCAGGTGCCTGACTGATGCCAAGGTGACAGGATCCCGCTCCCAGTTCCTGCCCAGAAAGCAGGATGACAAGCTGCAGCTTCAGCTGGATGCTTTTAGGTTCTCTCAAGATGGCAGGAGCTCAGTGAGTACAGGCACTCATGCAGGATTTCCATGCTTAAATGAACTGGCAGCTAGCATGCTTTTGTTGTCCCTTAGATGTTCATTACTTGCAGCCTGAGAGCAACAGTGGCTTCTGTGCCTGTGGATTCCCAACACAAGGCTTGTTCCTTCTCTCTTGCTGCTAACAGGTCAGTGGCTGCAGCATTATGATGCTGGATGAGTTGAGCTGCTAAACAATTGCTATTCCCCATTGCAGGTGGATGTCTGTGGATGGGAATGACCAGGTGTGTGGCTGCTGTGACACCAGCTGTGGACCTGCAGGTGTAGCAGGTATGCTTGGCTCTGCCCTGAAGATGCTCTGGTGGCTTGTGTTGGTGTGACTGAGGCACCCTTCTTGCCCCTGCAGGTGCTCAAGGCACAGGTGTTCTGGGTCCCATTGCTATCCAACAGGGTCCTCCCATGGGTAGTCAGCCTGGACAGCTGCATATGCTGAAGGGATAGGCACCTACTGCCCTAATGTACAGTACCAAGCTGTGCATGGTACCAGGATGGAAGGAGCCACACCTTGCCTGGCATTCTGTGCTACATAGTGTTGCTTCCCCCTGAGGTGACTGCAGTTGTGCTGCAGACCAAGGGCACCATCTTGTGACTGAATAAAGCACTAGTGGTATTTGAAATCGTGCAGTTGTGTCCTTATTTCTTGGCTCCCGAGTACACTTCTGGACTGCCTAGGAGTTCTCCAGCCACATCACACTGCTTGGTGCCTGTGGCTTTTATGATGGAATGGCTCCCTAGATGGATGGTGTCAGTACCATTTTACATAATGGTGTTTCCTTCACTAAGGAAGCCATTTCAGGGAAGGTTCTCTGAGCAAGGAGCTCAGGGTCTGGTAACAACAGGCAATGAGGCTGGCTTGAGAACCAAAGGAGTGGCAGCAGCCCCTTTGAATGCAGAGTCCTGCCAGTCCTTTGTGGCTGAAAGCACAGACCTCCCTTCAATGTGGTGACTAAGTGCTACAGGTTAGCATCACCTTCCCTTGTCATACAAACTCTGCCCACCTTAATTTCTTTGCTCTCCTGGGCCATTGGCAAGGTTGTAGGCTTCCTTCCACCATTGCTAAGGACTGAAATGGCCCAGACCTACTCTCCCAGCCCAGCATGTCTAGGCCCATCGGCAGGGATGGACCTGTTGTACTTTTGGCATGGATGTGAATCGTGATGCCTATTCTGAGTGGTCTCCAACTCAGCTCCTGGAGAGCTATTATCCAGTTGGTTTTCAGGTCTACCTGGCTTCTCATGAGCCACACCAGTTCTCAGGTAAATACCAGGGCCAGGTGTGGCTCATCAGTAGCCAAGTACAATAAACATCCTGGATAGTAGCTTTCCAGGACCAGTTGGAGACCCCTGCTCTACTGATAACATCTGATCCAGTTTGCTATGGATTATGTCTTTATAAGCCCCACAATGCAATTATCACAAATTTCACCAATATAGCTAAGAGCCAGCTAACAAATTGTGAATATGGAGGGAGATTAATGTATTAACATTGACAGTGCTTCACATATTGGACACCACATTAGTGTGGATGTGGTGAGTTACCTGCTGTATAGAGCCTATTGACCCCTGGACAAGGCTGGCAGCACTGGATGTTTCTCAATTCCTCCATTGCATTCAACCCCACAGAACCAGCACTTTGTCTCATGCATGTGGACAGGTACAGTGGATTCTGGGAAAAGTTGATGGGCAGACCGCAGTTTGAGACTCCATGGCTTTGTCTGACGTTGTGAGCAGCACTGGGGAGCCCCAGGGACGGACTTGTCTCCCTTCTTGTTCACCCTGATACAGCTGACTTAACAACCCTGTGACTGACACTTGCAGAAATGTTCTGGTGACACCCATAGTTGATTGTATCAGAGAAGGTCAATAAGGGGAATATAGAAACCTGGTGAAGGGCTTTGAGTGATGCAATAAAAACCAGCTGCAGCTCAAAATTGGGTCTATGCTGTGGTGTGATGGGGCAACAATGCTACAAGAAGGGACTCAAGCTCAATAAACTCATTAAGAAGGCTGTCTCTGGTCTGGGAATCCACCTGGACTCCTTTGAAACAACTACCCGAAGGAGAACAATTAGATCTGCTCCATACTGGACAATGCCTTACACCCTCTCCATCACACCCTGCTCAGAGAAGTACGTTCTGCAACAGGCTGACACAGCTGTGCTGTTCCAGCGAGCGCTATCTGTCTTTTCTCCCAGCGGCCATCAGACGCTACAATAAGTGTCCCCCATGACCCCGAACCTCACTCAGTCACCAGCCCTCTAGTGATATTTTTTAAAATACTTCACACTGTACATTGCAATTTTGTATTGCATCTTTAGTATAGTGTTGTCTTTTTCTATGGTTTATGTACCGTTTGATCTCACCTTTGTGTGTGCTGCTGTAGCCTTTTTGGAATTTTTTTTAGGGTCAATAAAGTACTACACTACGACTTGATGTGTGACAACAATCCAGATACGTCCATTGAAGTTGTGCAAAGTTGTTTCTGAGAAAGTGTTTTTTGCTCCTGAAATAATGTATTTTGGGAGATAGATTTTTTGCATCAGACAGCGATTATATGTCCCACACACAAATGCTAACCATATGCAGTCATGTGTCAGGAAGTCATAATAATTTAAAGCCAAAAAACATCACTAAAATCTCACTGTATTTGTGCTGTGGGGGATTACAGCATGAGAGCACCAAACTGATAACTGCTGGGAAAAAAGTAACTATTGGTAGAGAGATGTGTTTCAGTCGTTAGAGCCCAAGCAGCGTTTGATTAACGCTGAATGGTGAGGATTCCATACTGACGAATCAGAACAGGCCTGGCAGGTGTAGAGGATTTCAGCAACTATAAAATAGTCTGCAAGCAAACCAGACACAACAGTGTGCTTTACTCCCAGCTTTGAAACAATGGCAGTGCATGAAAGGGTTATAGTATTGCTTCTTTTATTAGATTGCAGCTGTAAAGCTCAAGTGAAGACTCCTCAGGTGCCAGCAGGTTATCAGAATGGATTAGGGGCTCCCCAGGTGGTGGCAGCCAGTTATCAGGTTGGCGTAGGTGGTCCCAAGGTGGCTTCGACCGGCTATCAGGTTGGCGCAGGTAGTCCCAAGTTGTTGGCGACCGGCTATCAGGTTGGCGTAGGTGCTCCACAGGTGGCTTCGACCGGCTTCCAGGTTGGCGTAGGTGGTCCCCAGGTGGCTTTGACCGGCTATCAGGTTGGCGTAGGTGGTCCTCAGGTGGCTTCGACCGGCTATCAGGTTGGCGCAGGTAGTCCCAAGGTGTTGGCGACCGGCTATCAGGTTGGCGTAGGTGCTCCACAGGTGGCTTCGACCGGCTATCAGGTTGGCGCAGGTGGTCCCAAGGTGGCTTCGACCGGCTATCAGGTTGGCGTAGGGGCTCCCCAGGTAGCTTCGACCGGCTATCAGGTTGGCGTAGTTGCTCCCCAGGTGGCTTCAACCGGCTTCCAGGTTGGCGCAGGTAGTCCCAAGGTGTTGGCGACCGGCTATCAGGTTGGCGTAGGTGGTCCCAAGGTGGCTTCGACCGGCTTCCAGGTTGGCGTAGGTGGTCCCAAGGTGGCTTCGACCGGCTTCCAGGTTGGCGTAGGTGGTCCCCAGGTGGCTTCGACTGGCTATCAGGTTGGCGCAGGTGGTCCCAAGGTGTTGGCGACCGGCTATCAGGTTGGCGTAGGTGCTCCCCAGGTGGCTTCGACCGGCTATCAGGTTGGTGTAGGTGCTCCCCAGGTGGCTTCGACCGGCTATCAGGTTGGCGTAGGTGCTTCCAAGGTGGCTGCGACCGGCTATCAGGTTGGCGTAGGGGCTCCCCAGGTGGCGGCGACCGGCTATCAGGTTGGCGTAGGTGCGTCCAAGGTGGCTTCGACCGGCTTCCAGGTTGGCGTAGGGGCTCCCCAGGTGGTGGCGACTGGCTATCTGGGCAAGCAAGTGGCTCCTGCTCTGGTTAAATCTGTGACTGGAATGCAAGTGAACCCTGACAGTGTGAGGGTTGTGTGTGGGGAGGATTCAGTTATGGTGGATGTGCAACAAGACCTTCTAGCTATTGGCCAGCTGATCAATGCATCAGACATCACCTTTGGTGGCTGTGCACCCATTGGACAGGATGCTTCTGGCACAGTGAGGTTTCTATCTGCGCTGCAGGCCTGTGGAAGTACACTGACGGTATGAGGGCTTCCTTCTGATGTTTACTGTGTTAGCTATGCTAGTGCTAATCATGTTGCTCTTCTCCAGATGACTGCTGATGCCCTGGTCTACAGCTTTGCATTGATCTACACACCCAGGGGTATTAATGGCCTCCCCATTGTGAGGACCAATGGTGCTGTGGTTGGCATTGAGTGTCACTACTTGAGGTGAGGATGCCCCATAAGCTTTGGTGCTTCCTAGCCATAGGAGCCATTAATTCTAGTGACTGACCCAAGTGGGTAGTGGTGGCTTAATGATTTGGGAAGTGCACTTGTAACAAAGATTGCAGGTTTGAGTCCCTGACCAGCAAGGCACCACTGAGTTACCCTGAGCAAGGTACTGCCCCAAGCACTACTCCCCGGGTGTGGAATTAGCTGCCGCCCCTGCATGTCACGATGTTGCATATGGGTTAAATGCAGATGACGCATTTCTTCAGTTTGTCAACAATGACCACTGATCTCTAAATCATGCTTGCTCCTTAGGAAACAGAATGTGAGCAGCAATGCCCTGGTGCCAACCTGGATCCCCTACTATGCCACAATGGCAGCTGAGGCACAACTGAATTTCTCATTGAGGCTGATGGATGGTAGGCAAGGGATTCATGCAGCATTTCTGGCTTTGCTCTGTGGGCTTGTCCTCAAGTGCATGTGCCCTCTGTACAGATGCATGGCAGAATGAGAGGGCCTCCAATGTGTACTTCCTGGGAAGTGTCCTGAACATCGAAGCCTCTGTCCTTGTGGGCAACAGTCAGCCCCTGCGTGTCTTTGTGGACAGCTGTGTGGCCACCTTGGTCCCTGATGTGTCCTCTGCCCCTAGCTATGCCTTTGTGCAGAACTCTGGGTGAGTAACATTGTATGGTTGTGTATGAGGCCACTTGGGCAATGCTGCTTGACATGCCTGGCCTTCAGGTGCCTGACTGATGCCAAGGTGACAGGATCCCGCTCCCAGTTCCTGCCCAGAAAGCAGGATGACAAGCTGCAGCTTCAGCTGGATGCTTTCAGGTTCTCTCAAGATGGCAGGAGCTCAGTGAGTACAGGCACATGTGCAGGATTTCAGTGCTTAAATGAACTGATTCTGATGGCAGGTGACAAGCTTTTGGTGTCCCCTAGATGTTCATTACTTGCAGCCTGAGAGCAACAGTGGCTTCTGTGCCTGTGGATTCCCAACACAAGGCTTGTTCTTTCTCTCTTGCTGCTAACAGGTCAGTGGCTAAAGCATTATGATGCTGGATGAGTTGAGCTGCTAAACAATTGCTATTCCCCATTGCAGGTGGATGTCTGTGGATGGGAATGACCAGGTGTGTGGCTGCTGTGACACCAGCTGTGGACCTGCAGGTGTAGCAGGTATGCTTGGCTCTGCCCAGAACATGCTCTGGTGGCTTGTGTCGGTGTGACTGAGGCACCCTTCTTGCCCCTGCAGGTGCTCAAGGCACAGGTGTTCTGGGTCCCATTGCTATCCAACAGGGTCCTCCCATGGGTAGTCAGCCTGGACAGCTGTATATGCTGAAGGGATAGGTACCTACTGCCCTAATGTGCCAAGCTGTGCATGGTACCAGGATGGATGGAGCTACAACTTGCCTGGCATTCTGTGCTGCTTGTCATGCTGTTTCCCCCTCATGTGGTGGCTGCAGTTGAACTGTGCTGGGAACCAAGGCCACCACCTTTTGACTGAATAAAGCACTAGTAGTATTTGAAATGGTGCCATTGTCTCATTTCTTGGCTCCCAAGTACACTTCTGGATTGCCTAAACTTCCAACCACATCCCACTGCTTGCTGCCTTTTGGCTTATAACTAGAATGGCTCCTGAGATGGGGGGGGTTGTACATAGTGATTTCACTCAGGAAACAATGTCAGGGAAGGTACTCAACATATGGAGCTCAGTACCAGGCCCTAGCAGCTGATGAAGCTAGCCTCAGAACCAAAGGGGAATGGCTGCATGAAGCAAATGCTGATTCCCGCCATCAATACCCTGTGTTGTGGCTTTACTGTAAAAGCACCAGCTTCCTTTCAACGTGATGGTGACCCAATGCCACAGACTGACATCACCTTCTGCTCCATAAGGCAGTCATACTGAATTGCGGTTCTTGATCATCCTGGGGGCTTGGAGAAGGATGTAGATTTGGCTTTGACATTGGTAGGGACTGAATTGGTTACTACTCCCAGTTTTGGTCGGGTCATGGCTGTACACAAACCATGACAGTAACATTCTCCGGTGTCAAACTCCAGTCCTGGAGGGTCAGAGCCCTGTGCAGTTTTTGGTTTACCTTTGTCACACCTGAATCAACTCATTGCGCATGTACCACAGAGCTCATAAGCTAAATCATTTGTGGTGGAACTGGGAAAGAGCTAAGCTACACAGGGCTCTGGCCCTCCAGGACTGGAGTTTGACATCCCTGTTCTATCTCAATCTCAGGTTTTTCTCGCTTCCACCACCACAGAGCTGGTGCTCGGCTCGTTCTCACTTGGTGCCTGTTGAGAACCAGCCTGACTCCACTGGTTTCAAGAACAGAACAAATGTTATATGGGGGAAGTGACTGTTATTCTGTGCAATAGTGCTTAACTCAACCATGCCGTCCACCTCATCTCTTCACCACTCAAACATACTTTATTTGACCTGCAAATTTATACTTTATTAAATCTGTTCAGTGGATCGATCTTTCATTTTTCGCAGAATGAAAAAACGATGAATCCTTATTCTACTAATAAGCTGGCAAGTTGTTCCACTGCCAACACCGATGATTTTAGACTAATCTATCAGTTATGGATTGAATTTTCCATGCAAGCGTTTGGTTTGGACATGATAGTCCGTCCCACTTTCGCTGACGTTAAGGTACCAAATTCTGAGCCCAGGTTTTCTGTGGTGCCGTGCTGGAGCCATTTTTTCTGGCACAGGGCCATTTTTTTGCGGCAGAATCAAAACATGTTGAACCAGTGCCGGAGTGGGGAAAAGTCCAGCACCAGCCCGCATTGGTGGAAACGAGGCAGGTGTGAAGGACTCCTGAGGCATTGCCATATGTGACTAATTAGCAGTGTAGTGGCAACACTTGCAACTGTCTGCCAGCTGTTTATGCATAGCAGGTCTTTTGAGTAACTCATAGGCGCTTGTGAGTGTCCTGCCCTTTAATGACTTCCCAGTTCAGTGTCGTTCATGTCTCTGGTGACTCTTCCTATGGAGTCAGTAGACCAATTGGGAGAACATGGGGGGTCATGAGGTCACTGGAATGTGGTGTGTGGCTCCCGATATCTTTGCTAGAGGACGAAGGTCCAAGTCTTTAGAGTCCTGGTGCTCCCTGTCTTCTTGTATGTCTGTGAGACATGGACACTATCCAGTGAGCTGAGATGAAGACTGGAGCCCTTCGGTACTGTGTCTCTTCAGAGAATCCTTGGGTACCGCTGGTTTGACTTTGCGCTAGAGGAGTCCTGAATTAGGCACATTACCTGCATTCTGAGGGAGCATCAGTTATGGTACTATGGCCATCTGGCACATTGCCCTGAGGGTGATTCGGATCTCAGGATCCTCATTGCTACGGACATGAGTGGCTGGACCAGGTCTAGGGGACACCCATGTAACACCTGGCTGCTGCAGATGGACGGCCATTTCCGGAGTGTGGGACTGGACCGTGTGTCTCCCTGTAGTGGGTGTGTCCAAGGATCTTTTATGACCTGAGGGAGTCAACACCCTCGGTACCAATTTTTACAGCACAGTGTCCTTGCCACTACATTGGGATCCACACAAATCACTGCATGGACTAATCTGTTGGTCACACCAGCACCTCTTCCAGCATATAAAAAAATAGCTATTCGCCTTAAAATACCCAGTTCTACTGTTAGAGCAAAAAAAAAGTGGACAACAGCTGGAACTATTACAAACCTGCCTGGAAGGGGACCCAAGTTTATTTCCCCCCACGTACAGTGAGGAGGATCATAACAGAGGCAAAAAAAATCCCCAAGGATGACTGTTGGTGAATTACAAGACCAAGTAAAATCTTGGGGTTACCACATCTCTGGAAAAACTATTAGACACCCCCTTCAAGCTAACAGATTATTTGGAAGGTATGCCAGAAAAAGCTTTTTTTTGTCAGTTAACCACAAACATAAGCACCTGGACTTTGCGAAACACTACTACAACTTTCACTGGAACCAATTCAATGGTCTGATGAAACAAAAATGGAGCTTTTTGGCAACTGAAGTTTTTGCGCATTAATCAGTTTGCTGTTGGCTGAGTAAAGACACATTTCTATTTGTGATGCTAAGGGTGTCTCATTACATTGTTTCAGGTTTGAAGTTGTGCAAAGTTGTTTCTAAGAAAATGTTTTTTTTTTCACGCTACTGAAATAATGGATTTGGGGAGATAGGTATTTTGCATGACGATAGGTCCCACATGTTAGCCACATGCTGTCGTGTCAAGAAGTCAAAATGATTTAAGCCAAAAAACACCACTAAAATGTCTCTGTATGTGTGCTGTGGGGGATTACAGCATGAGAGCACCAAACTGATAACTGCTGGGAAAAAAGTAACTGTTGGTAGAAAAATGTATTTCAGTCGTTAGAGCCCAAGCAGTGTTTGATTAACCCTGCATGGTGAGGATTGCATACTGACGAATCAGAACAGGCCTGGGGGGTGCAGATGATGTCAGCATGCTATAAAACAGTCTCCTAGCTGCACAGTCAGTATGGTGTGCTTTGCTACCAGCTTCAGGACAATGGCAGTGAATGGGGGTGTGTTAGTGCTGCTTCTTTTATTAGGTTACAGCTGTGAAGCTCAACAGAAGATTGGGTTTCCAGCAAAGACTGCCCAGCTACTAGCTGGCTATCTGGCTAAGCAAGGGGCTCCGCAGGTGGCTGGCTTCCAGAGCGGACTAGGGGCTCCGCAGGCGGCGGGCTTCCAGAGCGGACTAGGGGCTCCGCAGGCGGCGGGCTTCCAGAGCGGACTAGGGGCTCCGCAGGTGGCGGGCTTCCAGAGCGGGCTCGGGGCTCCGCAGTCGGCGGGCTTCCAGAGCGGGCTCGGGGCTCCGCAGGTGGCGGGCTTCCAGAGCGGGCTCGGGGCTCCGCAGTCGGCGGGCTTCCAGAGCGGGCTCGGGGCTCTGCAGTCGGCGGGCTTCCAGAGCGGGCTCGGGGCTCCGCAGGCGGCGGGCTTCCAGAGCGGGCTCGGGGCTCCGCAGGCGGCCGGCTTCCAGAGCGGGCTCTTTCTGACTAAGCAAGTTGCTCCTTCTCTGGTTAAATCTGTGACTGGAATGCAAGTGAACCCTGATGGTGTGAGTGTTGTATGTGGGGAGGATTCTGTTGTGGTGCTTGTGCAACCAATCCTCCTTGGTAATGGTCAGCCAATCAATGCATCAGACATCACCTTTGGTGGCTGCGCACCCATTGGGCAGGATGCTTCTGGCACAGTGAGGTTTCAATCTGCACTGCAGGCCTGTGGAAGTACACTGATGGTATGAGGGCTTCCTTCTGATGGTTGCTGTGTTGGCTATGCTAGTGCTAATCATGTTCATCTTCTCTAGATGACTGCTGATGCCCTGGTCTACAGCTTTTTATTGATCTACACACCCAGGGGTATTAATGGCCTCCCCATTGTGAGGACCAATGGTGCTATGGTTGGCATTGAGTGTCACTATTTGAGGTGAGGATGCCCCATAAGCTGTTGTGCTCCCTAGCTCTAGAAGCCGTTCATTCTAGTGACTGACCCAAGACTGACCTCCTTAGGAAACAGAATGTGAGCAGCAATGCCCTGGTGCCAACCTGGATCCCCTACTATGCCACAATGGCTGCTGAGGCACAACTGAGCTTCTCACTGAGGCTGATGGATGGTAGGCAAGGGATTCATGCAGCATATCTGGCTTTGCTCTGTGGGCTTGTCCTCAAGTGCATGTGCCCTCTGTACAGATGCATGGCAGAATGAGCGGGCCTCCAATGTGTACTTCCTGGGAAATGTCCTGAACATTGAAGCCTCTGTCCTTGTGGGCAACAGTCAGCCCCTGCGTGTCTTTGTGGACAGCTGTGTGGCCACCTTGGTCCCTGATGTGTCCTCTGTCCCTAGCTATGCCTTTGTGCAGAACTCTGGGTGAGTAACATTGTATGGTTGTGTATGAGGCCACTTGGACAATGCTGCTTGACATGCCTGGCCTTCAGGTGCCTGACTGATGCCAAGGTGACAGGATCCCGCTCCCAGTTCCTGCCCAGAAAGCAGGATGACAAGCTGCAGGTTCAGCTGGATGCTTTCAGGTTCTCTCAAGATGGCAGGAGCTCAGTGAGTACAGGCACTCATGCAGGATTTCCATGCTTAAATGAACTGGCAGCTAGCATGCTTTTGTTGTCCCCTAGATGTTCATTACTTGCAGCCTGAGAGCAACAGTGGCTTCTGTGCCTGTGGATTCCCAACACAAGGCTTGTTCCTTCTCTCTTGCTGCTAACAGGTCAGTGGCTGCAGCATTATGATGCTGGATGAGTTGAGCTGCTAAACAATTGCTATTCCCCATTGCAGGTGGATGTCTGTGGATGGGAATGACCAGGTGTGTGGCTGCTGTGACACCAGCTGTGGACCTGCAGGTGTAGCAGGTATGCTTGGCTCTGCCCAGAAGATGCTCTGGTGGCTTGTGTTGGTGTGACTGAGGCACCCTTCTTGCCCCTGCAGGTGCTCAAGGCACAGGTGTTCTGGGTCCCATTGCTATCCAACAGGGTCCTCCCATGGGTAGTCAGCCTGGACAGCTGTATATGCTGAAGGGATAGGCACCTACTGCCCTAATGTACCAAGCTGTGCATGGTACCAGGATGGAAGGAGCCACCTAACTTTCTGCCATCTGTGCTGCTTATGCTATCTTCCCCTCATGTGGTGGCTGCAGTTGGACTGTGCTGGGAACCAAGGGCACCACCTTATGACTGAATAAAGCACTAGTAGTATATGAAATGTTGTCTGCTCATTTCTTGGCTCCCAAGTACACTTCTGGGCTGCTTAGAAACTTCCAACCCCATCCCACTGCTTGCTAGCTACGGCTTTTGACTAGAATGTCTCCCTAGATGGAAGGTGGTGGGGGTGATTGTACACAATGGTGTGTCCTTCACTGAGGAAGCCTTCCCTTCAGGGAACATCCCCAATATGGAGCTCAGTACCAGGCCCTAACAGCTGATGAAGCTAGCCTCAGAGGGGAACAGCTGCATGTAAAGCCAATGCTGATTCCCACTAACAATACCCTGTTTTGTGGCTTTACTGTATAAGCACCAGCTTATACATGCCGGACTGGCATCACCTTGTGTTACGTGAGGTGGTTGTACAGATTAAGTGCTTGGTCATCCTGGGGCTTGGGGAAGGGTGTAGATTTGGCTTCAAATTTGGTAGGGACCAAATCGGTTAGTACTCCAACAGTCCTGGTACAGATACAACCATACACAAACCATGCTCTTGACAGTGATGTTCTATCAATTTCAGGTTCAGCTCTTCTGCCACCACAGACCTGGTGCTGGGCTTGTTCTCGCTTGGTGCCCATTGAGAACCAGCCTGATTCCACTGGTTTCAAAAAACAAACTTTACTGTCATGGTTGCGGGCATCTCGGGCACGGGAACGGGGCATGGTGCACAAAAAAGGGCGGACGACCCACTTGCGGCTCCAGGAACACAAAAACAGGGTTTATTAAACAAAACTGAAAATACTATAAACACAACTAAACCAAAAAGACCACAAGGGGTCAAAAACAGAAAGGGGATTAAACAAGACTAAATAAAAACCGAATACACGCAGAACACTGAAAATATCAAAACCATCAACTAACGACAATCATAGACACAAAACACGACGCGATGAACCAGCGGGGAACAGAACAAAGGCAGGAACTAATATACTACAGGGGTAATGACTAACACAGGGCAGGTGAGACTGATTAACAAGGACTAGGGAAACAGGACACAGGTGAAACCAATTACCTCAAAGACACTAACAATCAGGGAAACTAAGAATCAAGGAAACAGAAACCAACACTAGGGAATTAAACAGGTAAAGACACAAGCAGGGGCACAAGGGACAAAACCACAACCAACTACAAAATCAGACACAAGAACTAAAGAAACTCAAATGAAACACTAGAGAGCAAAATACAAAAACAGAGGAGGCGGGATTCGAACTCACAACAAGAGGGAACTCAGGATCGAGGGGCAAACAGACAGCACATGCTTAATACATTGAGCCACAAGACCAGACAAGAGACAGAGGAGAAACAAGGACTGACGTATGGACGGGATGACCAGCACCACCTGCTGGTCAAACGGGGAAGGGGTACGGAAGGACCACAGTGGGAGGCCGACCCTGACATTTACATGGGGGAAGTGAAAGAAAAGGTGCATTTTGGATTGATTCAAAAGCAGCACTGGCCCACATTGGTGGTAATGAGGCAGTAGTGAAAGACTCCTGATGCATTGCCAGATGTGATGGATTAGCAGTGCAGGGGCAACACTTGGAACCATCTGCCAGCCGTTCATACATAGCATGAATTTTGGGTAACTTAAAGGTGCTTTTGAGTGTCCTAAAGACCAAGATCCTGGCCTTTAATGACTTACCTCTGCAGTGACATTCGTGTCTCTGGTGTCTCTTCCTATAAAGTCTGCAGACCGACCAAGTCTTTAGAGTCCTGGTGCTCCCTGTATGGCTGTGAGACATGAACGTTATCCAGTGAGCTGAGATGAAAACTGGACTCCTTCGGTACTGTGTCTCCTAGGAGAATCCTTGGGTACCGCTGGTTTGACTTGGTGTCGAATGAGCGCTTGCTAGATGAGTCCCAAATGAGGCACATTACCTGCACTGTGAGGGAGCGTCAGTTATGGCCATGTGACGCGTTTCCCCGAGGGTGATCCAGCTCACAGGATCCTCATCGCTGAGTACCCGAGCAGCTGGACCAACCCGAGGGGCCGTTTCTGGAGTGTGTACTTTAAGGGTGTGTGTGTGTGTGTGTGTGTGTGTATCGATTTCATTTTCATTTGTAATTTTGTGCGTGTGCGCATATAGAATGGCAATGACTAAAACAAAACGGAAATAAACCGGGATTAGGCCATTGTGCCAGGGCTGTTTGGCACCGGCAAATGAAGGTTGACATCTGTTGCCAAGGAGCCTGGATTTATCCTCATCTGGCACATGATTGTGAAGTCTTGTGAAGGCTACGTTTTTAAGCATAAACAAACCTCTGTGATGGTCCATGAGAGAAGAAAGCCTTTTTCTTTGGGGTAAGAATATTAAAAACTTAATTCCCTGAATGCTCTTTCCCAGCTAATATGGGCTGTTACTTCCCTTCCTGCTTGCATGTTTTGTACTTGCTTTGATTGGTCTGAATACCTGTTTCTGGAGTTTTTTTCTCAGGCTTACTGTGAATTTTTTTTTTAAACCTTTTTTTTTTGTTCATGGGATTAGGGTTTAGACCTCTTTTTTTGGAAACCATTTGGAATTACTGGGATTTCTGCATCAGAGGCTCCTAGAAGTAATAATACAGTAAGACATTTTTGCAAATAATAGACACAATGTCTTACATTTTCATTTCTTTAGTGAATAAATGGTTTAATCAGGGTTATTGACTCATTCATTTGATAAGACACCATAAAATGCTCTACTGTTGTCTTTTTTATGTAAATAAGACAATTGGAGTGTTGCTGGTTCAAATCCCAGGTTTGGCTGATATCACAGTTGGGCCCTTGAGCAAGGGCCTTATGATTTGTTTTATTTGTCACATACACAAACGTACACATACATCTGTGTAGTGCAGTGCTCTTTCCAAGTGCTATTTTGAAATATTCTCATTCACAGGCAACTTGTGAATAACCGATATCACAAATGTCAAATGCGTGAATGTGAAGGAGTCACTGTATTTCCACCAGAATTACACAAGTATGCAACTCCATTATTTGACTCCTGGTAAAAAAAAAATGTTCAGTCAAATTTTTTACTTGAGTTAAAGTACTGGACTACTAAAGATATTTTTGTAACATACAAAGACCCAGCTTATCCAAATTCAAAGTTATTCTAACATGAATAATTGTATTTTAATCATACTTCATCAGTGAAAGATATGTCACATCATAAAATAAATGATTTAAGCAAGAAATTTGAAGAAGGCACATGATCAAAATGCAATGGCAAATAGTTTGTTCTTGTAAAAACAAAATTAACTTAAACGAAATGGACAACTTTATTTTGAGGAAGAAAATCATTTAGATTAATCACCGAATTGGTACAATAGTCGATAGATTAATTGATGGAAAAATAGTTGTTAGTGGCCCTAAATCATTGCAATAGGTTAGAATCCTGCACCCTCCCCACGTGATTTTAAAATGATACAATTTATTTTCACGTTGACTAATACGCCGCAGACCTGATTCACTAATCTCATCCCTTACACTCAATAACTTCTTTTTGAGCAGCTGATAGCACCAGAGTTCCAGTTCTTGGGCTGCAGTCTCCATACACACATTGTGAAGAGATAAAATCCACCATTTTTCCCTAAAATAATTGCATAAAATAAATGCCTAGAATGTAATAACTTATCCTAAAAATATCCAAGCTTATTTAAAGCACAAAACATGACATACTTGTAAATGAGTGCAGCACGGTGATGCAGTGGTTAGTGCTGCTGCCTAACAGCGAGAAGGTCCTGGGTTGGGTGTAGGTCCTTTCTGTGTGGAGTTTGCACGCTCTCCTTGTGTTTGTATGGGATTCTGCCAGGGGCTCCAGTTTCCTCCCACAGTCCAAAAGTGTGCTTGATAGGTTAATTAGTGACTCTAAATTGGCCCTGTGTATGTGCTCTGCAGTGTTGGTTCTGCCAGGATAGACTTTGGTGCCCCCACAAGCCCAGTTTGGATTCAGTGGTTACAGTGATGGCTGGCTGGATATTTGAAAACTTCTACCTTTGTTACAGTTTGGGTTCAAAATGACTACATGGTCACTTCAAATAATTTTCGTTGCCTTTTAAGAAAGTTTGTGTGTGTTTTTTGTCCATATAAACATCCTAAAATTAAAAACGTATAAAATATGACAATGTGTCCAAAAGAGATTGAAGCTTATAAAATAGATAGATAGATAGATAGATAGATAGATAGATAGATAGATAGATAGATAGATAGATATGCATATTTTGTAAAGTTAACACATTTTATAACTTTGCACTCTTTGGGTGAAACTGACCAACATCATAAACTTTGATTTTCATACCTAAAATGTGATGTGAGATCCAAGATTATACAAAGTTACTGAACTGAAATGGACAGTGTTTAGATATCTTACTCTCAGTTTAAACAGGCTGTCGGGTCAAGCCGAATTAATCTGATCACAGGCTGAATACGTTCCCAGGCTATCGCAACTAATACCCCCCCCCCCCCTTCCCCCGCTCCCCAGGGGTTGCTTGGCAGTGACACAACAGCCCATCTGTTCAATGCTGTTCTTAAGTCTGTAGACCCGTGAAATTACACTGTGAGGAGGTCATTAATTGTCATGTACAATGTACATCACTATCAGTTTACAAAAAGGCTGAAAATGGATACAGACAAAAATTTGCTCCCAAAACACAGAAACTCAGGAATCCACAAAAATTATTAATGGAAATTTGTGTCACATACTGCAAAAAGAACATTAATCCTTACACCATGTTTTGCTGTATTCTTGCAAATAGGGGGCTTTGCATTGTGTTTGTGCAATGTTTAATGCTCTTTATCCAGTGGTCACATTTATGTTTTCTGTAACAGTTACATTTTAAAATTCAACATTTGTTGCTACTATCCTTACTGAAATCAGAAAGCATAGTTTCCATGAATATACTTTGGACTGATATACTGATTTCATATATTAATACTGGGGGCCAAATGCAACCCAGCACGCAACATACTGTAACAATCTGAGGCATTAGAAAATTGCTTGTCAGATTTTATTTGAATACTGCATGTTTGTAGGTGTTGTCAGGGAAATAATAAGACTGCAAGAATAAATCAAAGCAGATCAAATATCCAACTCATTCTAAGAACAGGAAACTTACACAGTGTGGCTGTTAAGAAGCATCACCTACAAAGGTCATACCTGATTGGGTGTGAAAGTTACCTTATGAAGCAAGTTTGAGCGAACTTCACAGAAGGAGGCGGGAAGTGGTTTTGCCAAGACAGGATCTGATGGGTCATTCTCGGTTCAGGGCAAATTTTACACACTTTAACCATCATAGATCTCATCACTGTGTACAGACACATCATGGAAATACATAAATCCAAAATGTTTAGATGGAAACATTGTTCATATGACCAGATGTTGCATTCCATGGATCTGACGATTGGGTAGAATCTCATACCAACTAACTAAGATCCACATTGAATTTTACTTTTAGAGACTGTTAATGCTCTTTTCAATTACTAGCAGTTGAGCTGCATAAAAGCAGATTCAAACCTTCAGGCAGAATGCACAGTTCATAATCCCTTAACATGGAGGTTTTGAATATATTGAAACTTTACTAACAGTCCACACATTTCGGAATGGTAGGATTTAATCTCATTTAAGTGCTTGATAGAATGTAAAGCCTTTGCCCTACTTATCTGGTAGGAGAGAAAATTACTATGTATTAACAGCATTAGTTGTACAATTGGCTTAGACCGGCAAGACTCGTCACTTGACATTTGCATTGTTGACGTTTTTTCTCGCTTCTTTTAAAATCTGGTACATATTGTCCAAGCGTGTGAGGGCGGAAATTTGAGAGTCTCTAGGAGGCGTTACTCAGCCCTTTAAAGTTATGGAAGTAACCTGGTTCTCATCCAGGCGTTTTTAACAAGATCGAGGTGTTCTGGGAGTCCTCCCCCCGGCACACCCCTAAGAGCGACATTAAAACAGCCGGAGGTGACGGACCCCCAGCAGTCCCGTTATAAATCGTCCAACCGCGGACACTTTCGGAACGCTGTATATTTATTTTTAGTGGAGCAAACGACTGAAACCTACGCCTGATCGTCCTTCTGAAGTTTAAGTCAAACAGTGATCATGGCCATTTATCATAAATCAGCTGTACTTTTTAGCAGGAGGTTGCTGAGACAATCAGAAAATGCCTTTTTTTTGCTCGCAGCTGCACATGACCACAGACTTTTTTCGAGCCGGTCAGTGCCTGAGCTGCAGGAAAATGTTCTGGCTGGGAACTTGGCAGCCAAGCCGGCGCCGGCGAAGGAGGATAAAGACAGTCGGGTAAAAAGCATCAAAGAGATGCCGGGACCTAGCACCATGAGTAACCTGATAGAGTTCTTTTACCGGGACGGATTCAGCCGGATCCACGAAATACAGGTGAGACCTATAGTGTTTAAAGTGAGTGTCATATATAGTTTCTATCCAAGAAGAACAGTGCCGCGCATGCCGCTTAAATAAGAAGCTACGAGCAGGTTTGATGGGAGTTGTACAGATAATCCGTTTTATAAAGACTCTAAATATACTGAGCTGCACACTCTATTTCGCAGAAGCAGATACAGGCGGAAATCGTGATCGCATAACTAGGATCCGTGCAGTGGATCCTGTCCCATAAACCACCCGCCGCTGCTGGAAAACTTCTGCTGTTTTGGCAAACTTATTGTCAAGTATTGGCAGTAATGTTTCTGTATAGCAGAGCAATGTGTGAGTGCAAGTAAAACGTTTTGTCAGATTACAGTAGTTGAACGTTGGAAATCGGGATAAATATCAGTGGTGCCAACTCTCACGCAAGAAATCCTACAGCAAAGCTATGTTATTCCATTATAAACCTAAAATTAACTACCTCAAAAGCGTTGGGATAGCTTGCAAACCCTGAAGATCATTTACAAGGTAATAAAACAGTCACATACATGTAAATGCGTTTGCAGACTTGTCTCGAATTGAAAATCTCAGGCTATCCAGCTACCGAAGTTGTCAACCCTGAAATATATGCCACTGAATAGAAAACTGTTACTTGCCTCATCGATGCTATTGCAACAAACCGATATAAAAACAGAATAGAATAGAAAAGAAGCTGCCGTTCAAAGGCATTATGAGACTGTATTTAAGGTCATATGCCGCAAACAGAACAAATGTGATGTGTTTTTTGTAAAGACCACAGGCAGATTAAAACAGAAGCCCTCTTTGTTTTAGGTCAGGTAAGGACCTTAGTCTTCGTCCAGATGGCTGCAAACCAAAATTAGATTCGTTAATATGATTTGTTCTGCACATCAAAAAAAAGTTGCCAGTTAAAATGATTAAATTAGCACCACCTCTCTAAGCTTGATCTCTTTATTTTCTTTTGAGTGCAATAAGAAGCTTTTTCTGTCCATTGTTAATAAAGACACTTTTTTGTGGTTACCCCAATTAACCATTGTTAGTTTTACCTCCCTCCCTAAAAACAATTAAATGTGAAGATATCTGTGTCCATATTACACAGTTCATCCAAGTTTCACCAAAACTGCATAACATAATCTCCTTAATAAAGACACACTTTGATGATTCAACCCTCATACATCTGCTCTAGCCGCTAATTGAAAGCGTCTCTCTACAGTTGGAACACAGGAAAAAGTACGGAAAGATCTTCAAGTCGAGGTTCGGCCCGCAGCTGGTGGTGTCCATCGCGGACCGGGACATGGTGGCCCAGGTACTGAGGTCGGAAGGCATAGCCCCTCAGCGGGCCAACATGGAGTCGTGGCAGGAGTACCGTGACATGAGGGGCCGCTCCACGGGTCTCATCTCTGCGTGAGTGTGAGCTTTGTGGCTGGCAGCCATTGAGGTCATTGTAAAGCCTTGTAGCGTCTTTCGTATTCGACTTTCTTTGTTGCCTGGTAGCAAGGAAAAACTGCCAATCAACAATGTGATTGGCTGCATCTTAGGTGCAACAATGTGATTGGCTGCATCTTAGGTGCAGTCGTGAGATAGGGTCCACCTAGCTACAGCGTCGCTTTCCCAACGCTGCTAGTGCTATCAAGTTCCTCATAGCCTACACTCTGCTGGCTGACGGCCACCCCTGTCCCAGCCGCCATTCTCTTCTGAAGGACCTCCTACTCTCACTGACTGTGGCTTCGGATCGCCGCCCTGCAGGGAGGGTGAGGAATGGCTCAAGATGCGCAGCGTCCTCAGGCAGCTGATCATGCGACCACGCGACGTGGCAGTCTTCTCCGGCGATGTGAACGAAGTGGTCGACGACCTGATCGACAGGATCTGGACACTGCGTGGCAAACAGGCCGATGGGCAGACGGTGGTCAACATCAATGACCTCTTCTTTAAGTATGCCATGGAAGGTGAGGAAGGGGGAGTTTTTGGGTCTGGGTTGTTGTGTGTGGGGGGGGGGGGTTATAAAGGTCTGAGATACTGTTGTTGTGTTTTTTAAGCTTAGTGTAGCGCATTTCACCATCTGTCCAGGTGTATCTACCATCCTGTATGAGTGTCGGCTGGGCTGCCTGCAGGACGAGATTCCCACGCAGAGCCTGGAGTACATCGCTGCCCTGCACCTCATGTTCAGCTCCTTCAAGACCACCATGTATGCCGGAGCCATTCCCAAGTGGCTGCGGCCCATCTTCCCCAAGCCCTGGGAGGAGTTCTGCAGCTCCTGGGATGGCCTATTCAAATTCAGTGAGAACTTACTAGGAGCTGGGGGGTGGGTAGGTCTGTGGACGGGAGGTCTGAGCTTGTGGGTGGCAGCAGGACGAGTAACGGTTTGGATAGAAAGGAGGGTTGTCAAAGGATGAGAGTTTTCATCATGAAGAGAGATTCATTACTTGGCATAGTAATAATGGTTATTCTCATATTATTCAAATCTGGTTGAATGTGTATAACTTAAAACACGAGTAACCGACCAATGACAGTTGCAGAAAGAAGCATGTGACTCAAACATTAAGTACTTCCCATTGGCTCATTATAAATAAGCCCATGGGCATGACCAACAGTTCAGACTATGGACTGCTCTGAGGTTTGAGCTCATGATGCTGTATTTAGCACTATTTCTGTCCACTCGTGTTCCTGCAGGTAAGATCCATATTGACAAGAAGCTTTCAGAGATTCAGAAGAAACTGGCTGATGGCGAGGAAGTGAAAGGAGGGCTGCTCACTCACTTGTTGGTGACCCAGGAGATGTCGCTGGAGGAGATCTACGCTAACATGACAGAGATGCTGCTGGCTGGAGTAGACACAGTGAGGAAGGCGAGGGCATGCATATGGGGTGGATAGTGGTGAGGGGACGAGAGAGGGGAACACCAGCAGAAAAGGCACTGGGTGGGGGTGTGGGGTAAGGTGTGTGAGGTTTAGCTCCTGGTCTGCGGGCTTTAATGGGTGATTGTCTAAAGGCTGCTGAGGAATTGTGTATCATCTGCAACAATCAGGAACTATTAATGATTAGGACCATGGATTAATGGGAGTGCTGCTCACTCCTGCCTGTCGCACAGACGTCCTTCACGCTGTCTTGGGTTACGTACCTGCTGGCATTACATCCAGAGGTTCAGCAGCAGGTGTACGAGGAGGTGGTGGGGAAGCTGGGTCATGACCAGGTGGCCGTCAGAGAGGATGTCAAACACCTACCGCTTATCCGAGGACTGGTGAAAGAGACTCTCAGGTGAACCTACGGAGCTTAAAATGATTGTTGGAGGGTTTTTTTTGGTTTTGGCTCATTCGCGTAATGAAAGCATGATCTTGGGTGTCCCGGAGTGGGAAAGTGTCTGTGTGCAAGTCCGGGATTCAAACATTCAGTCCCATCCCATCTGTCACCTCTCTCAGGCTGTTCCCAGTGCTTCCTGGAAATGGTCGGATCACGCATGAAGACCTTATTGTGGGGGGGTACTTGATCCCAAAAGGGGTAAGAACCAGGCAGGACCGTATCATGAACCTGGTGTGACCTCTCAGTAGCCTGAAGTGTGGCTAAATCAGTCTGCAGGAGGCTTACTGACCCTAAGCAGGATGTCGCTGTATGGGCAGGGGAACTTCATACATTAAATCCATATCTTTCTGCTTTAGACTCAGTTGGCCATGTGCCATTATTCAACCTCCATGGATGAAGACTACTTCCTGGAAGCTGGCCAATTCAAGCCAGATCGGTGGATACGAAAGGACACAGCTGACCGAGTAGAGAACTTTGGCTCGATCCCCTTTGGCCACGGGATCCGCAGCTGTGTGGGCAGGAGGATCGCCGAGCTCGAGATGTATCTGGCCGTCACCCGGGTTTGTCCGAATCTACTTCTGTTTCTCATCTTGGTAGATTATCAGTTGTTTTATTTGTAGCACAGCAGGAAGAGCAATCTACTGTTAACAAAGGCATGTACCTATACTTTGGCCTAAAAGACGATATTTCTCAGGTGATAAAACAATTTTTGTAACGTGGAAGGGAATCCCGAGGGTCAAAGCCACACCACGACTTTGCACGCTAATGTGCAGGATGTGCTTCCATGGGGCCCTATTGTATTCATATTCACATTCATAATTTTATTTTTGGGATGTCTTACAGCATGCAGACAGATTCTCGCAGGTAGGTGGCCAATAAGGACTGTGTTATGGGATGACCTCACCATGTCATGGAAATAAGGGCTGGAATTGCAACGAGGCGTTTCAGGCAGATTAGAGGAGAGTGGTTTCTGTGGTGAGAGTTACTCCCTATATAACACATTAAAGGACAGGGATAAACTAGAAAAGCATAATAGGTTCCCTTTAAGTTACTGTGTTCCTCTTCCTTGTAAAGTGATCAGTGTGTCCCATCAGTCCTGGAAACTTTTTGCTGGGTCTCTGTGGTCTTTGTTTGTCTAAGAAGCTTCCTGTTTTAGAAAGTCCATGTAACATGGCATCAAAATGCAGCACAAGCCTCCTGCACCATCTCACTAGGCCAAGCACATATTAGGCAGCTGAGCCAGAACACAGAGGATGTTGACTAGAGTCCCCTGTGATGTTTCTGGATCATTTCCCTGGCTTTTTGAGCCAAGGCTGAGGCTGTTTTGGACCTTTGTGCTATGGCTAGTCCGATTGCGGCAACATAGCGCTAAAGATAGCTATGCACACAGCATACTCACTTCATTTTTCATTTTTCATTTTTAATACATGGAAAATTTCAGAGGTGGATAGTTGAGGTCCAGCAAGTAAAAAAATCCAGACCAAGATTTTCCGTCAACCAACCAGTTGAGTACTTTGTGAATGTGCCTCTTTTATACTCAACTGGTTGGTTGAAGCAAAATCTTGGTCTGGATTTTTTTACTTGCTGGACCTCAACTATACACCTCTCGGGAATTCATAAAAGTGGTGCAAACTATCAACAGTGAAGCAAAAACAAATTCCACTGCTTAGAGGTAGGCCTAGGCTACCTGATCTTTAACCCTTGTTCAGGTTCGAAAACCTCCACCACCCTGATTAAAAAAAACGTAACCATGCACAGCTCTATTTTCCAAACCTCTGTTCTATAATGACAATGTAGTTAAACAGATGTTTCTTATCCTATTGTGTTACAGCTCCTGCAGAAGTTCCGTATCGAGGTGTCCCCCCTGACTAACGAGGTCCACGCCAAAACCCATGGATTGCTCACTCCAGCAGCTCCTATCAATGTAAAGTTCGTGGATCGGCAATAGGCCCCGAGTCTGTGCATGGAGAGCTGGATAACCGCTCTGCTAACTTTGCCTTCACCAATGTGCATTAGTCACTGCGATTAATCTACAGGTATCTATACCCTTCTGAACTTAATGCGAATCACCATTGAAAAGTTTTTGAAGATACCCTCTTCAATAAAGCATCCAGCCTTTTAATAAGCTGGTCTATTGACTGTTTCACTTATATAGTTAAATTTACTACTGTCCTATTCATTTTAAGGGGCGTGGGTGGATTACCAAATCGTTACATGAAACGTACTTCTTAAGAACTTTTCGTTTTTCGACAGCAGTGATTAGAGGCTCACAGGGTTTTCATGCCATTGGTGCAAATGCAGAGTTTGGTTTGAAGGACCAAAGTTGACAGCAACTGCACTACAGGACAGGGGCTCAGCAGTAATACTGATATGAGCCGTTTCCCCACAGACACCATGTAACAAGGGAGCTTGCAGTCAGTCGTGGCCGAATCTGGCATATGGGCAGCCTGGGCGTGTGCACAGGGGCCCAGTCAAGGGACCTTTGAATATACCTGATAAAAAAATCTAATTGGAGGAAGAGTGCAGTAATCAGCCTACCAAATATTGACAGATGCTCGCTATCACTTGCGCATATATCTGCTGCTAGTAGCAAGCTAATGGGGTGATTGGGGGGGGGGGGGTGATTGTGCTGGTGCCCAGACGCCTATATTGGTCTTAATTCGGCCCTGTATTCTATAAGTGTGAGGAAATGAAACAAAATAATTTTTTAGTTATTTTGGGTAGATTTTTTTTTTTTTTTATGAATGATAGATTTATTAATGATAGATCATACATTATTTATGATCATACATTTATAGAATGTTTTATACAAATTAAAAAGTATTTGTACAAATGAATGTCACTCTCCAATGCATACAGTTATACTGTAGGACTAGACTGCTCTTCCCAGACTGAGCTTCATGTAGCCAGGCACAGTAAACATTTTGACAAAAGGGAGGATAGTTCTGATCAGACACGCCAATGTGGTGGTTTGCATTGAAAAATGTTAAATAAAGACTTTTCATGAAATCTTAAAAGGATCTTAGTTTCATTTTTGCAAAATACAGAAAGAAGCTTACGCAGGTCTATTAGATTTATGGTTAAAGACACACTTGAATATTAAAAATATTTTGAAATATAAATTAATTTGTAATACAAATTAGTTTTTAACATTAAGTATGTGTTGTTTTAGATATAGTATTCCTTATTTTTATTTTTATATAACACCTTTCACAACAGTACCCCAAAGCCTGTTACAAGGGTGCATGGCAGTGTCCCCCAACCCAGTCTTCAGGAACCCCCAGACAGTCCAAGTTTTTGCTGCCAGGCGCTGCGAGGGAGCGAAAATGTGGACTGTCCGGGGGCCACCGAGGACCGGGCTGGGGAACACTGGTATATGAAAAAGGGTAAAAAGGAACATGGGAAGAGAGAAGGTCAGAAGGCAACAGAGAAGAGGAACCAAAAACTCCCAAGTAGGGAGAAGAATACTGCCGGAGGCTGAGTGGCTGCCTCACCATGCTAACATTATAGAAAACAGAGAGAAATAAGCCTGCAAGATGTAAACTGTGGTCATGGTCAAAGTCCAGCCATGAGTCAGCTTTCTGAGCAGGTCTGTGTCAGCTGGCAGATTGAAGGTTGCACTTATGATGCTATAGTTCATAAGCCACATCTATGGTGTCACGCTTCCATGGGACTGAACCAGCACTCCAGCTCAAGACAGTGTCCACCCGGGGCACCATCCAGACCTGTGGGAAGGAAAGCAAAGGTCATGGGTGGTCCGAATGATCCTGTCTGTGCTCTTCCCTCTGTATATGTATGTTTGATGTCAAGCTCCGTCAGAACAGTTGAAACAGAACCCGCTCATCGTGTAACTAGAATACCTCTCACGTAAACACAGTGATGTGCTACAGCGTTGGTTTGTTGTTTGAGGCTAAAATGCCGACTAAAAGTTTCATTTTCAAATCTCACTTTATCAATCATACAGTATATACGCGAAAAAAAATGATAGCAATAAAGATTCAGCATTAGACTCTAAACCTGTCAGTTACAGTATGTCTGTGTTTATCCAGTGTGTCATAAACTAAGCCATGCTCTTCTATTTCAATTTCTTTCAGATGGGTTAGAAAAAACCCACCTTTTGGTGAAGTAGCTTCATCTCACACAGAAAAAAATAAGAAAAATCCAACCTGTCATTGAAATAAATTTATTCAAAGAAAAATAAATAATTCATCAAGAAATAATTATTTTTAACAAAAACACATGTGCCACGATTATTGGAAATTATAGTGAACACAATGTAACTGAAGCATGTTTCCCCTGTAAATTGTACATCTTTGAGTTGATTGGAGTGAATAGGAACCTTCAAGCTGTAATCCATGACTTCCTGATCAACTGGGGTACAAATATGAGTTGACACAGAAGCCAAATTCCCTTAGTCATCCATCAACATGGGTTCTTACATACACCTGTGGTGCATCTCATCAGTGATGTATCCTGGGGTCATTGGGTGTTTCGGGTCTCACAACATCATACACCCTCGCCCAGGCGACCCAGCCAGGGTTGATCAGGCCCTGGCTTGTGTCTGAGCAGCCTGTACAGTCCACGGATCACCCTGCTTGATCCACAGCCACCTTGACGCCCTTTCGACAGCGACTGTGATGTTCTTGACGGCTTTCTTTATGTGCAGTTCCTTCACCACGAGCATCTTAAGGGCCCTTATGAGTAACTGGCCAACAGATCCTCTACACCCGAACTCGATGGGGTAACACCAGGTCCTCCACCCCCTGCTTCGGCTTTCGCCTGCCAGCTCCCCATACTTGGGCCTCTTCCTCTCACAGGCCTCCTCCATCCGGCCTTCCCAGGGCACAGTCAGTTCCAGCAGGACTACTTGCCTAGTTGATTCCGACACCAGGACAAAACCTGGCCTGTGAGTGGTCACTGCGAATTTGAGCTGTCTCCCAAGGTCGGCTTTCAACTGCCAGTCCCGTGCTGATGCGAGCAACCCCCCTGGCTGATTCAGGCGCCGGTGGGGCTTCTCCCCAGCTTTCATTTTAATTTCCTTCAGACTACTGAAGGGTAGTTTTAGCTTGTTCTTCCTCCCGTATAAGGCGATGTCACTGAGGCTACATGGCAGGCCTAGCCACTTCCGCAGGGCACAGCATAGACCAGCAGTGGCCAGAGCAGTCGGGGCAGGATGCCGTGTTGACAAGTCCAAGCTTTAAACTTGCCAGGCAGACCTGACCTGTCCACCGCTGTCAGCCAGGTCCCCAACTGGTCAGTTGTTTCCTGGAGTGCAGTTTCAGGGTGCAGTCATAGGTCTGACCCAGACTCTTGATTGGCTTCTCTCCAACGGATGGAATCTGAGTTCCTCCTAGTGAGAAGCGGAACTAGTCTGTAACCTTCCCTTTTTTTTTACCACCAGTGACCTGGACTTAGCTGGCTTGAAGTTCATCCGGGCCCAGTTGATAAGATGCTCGAGCCCATGGAGGATCCATTTGACCCCGGAACCGACATTGTAGTCAGTGTCAGATCATCCATAAATGCTCGGATGGGGGGCTGCCACGTGAGTAGGCCTCTACCCTCCACCTCTCCCGACTTCACCAGCATGTTCAAGGCAAACAACATCACGGAGATGGTGCATCCAGTGATAATTCCCTTCTCCAGCTGATGGAACACAGATGTTTCATTTCCAGACGTGACTCTCAAACTGAAAGAGTTGTAATAGTCCAGTATGAAGTCCTTGGTTTTTTCTGGAACATGGTGCCGTTTTTATCAGCTTATGCGGGATGGACCCATAGGCGTTAGCGAGGTCGAGCCAAAGAACGGCCAGGTCTCCTTTGCCTTCCCGCACCTCCCGTATCAGCTGGGTGACGACCCCCATGTGTTCGATGCATCCTGGCACATTCGGGACTCCTCCCTTTTGCACAGAGGTGTTAATGTAAGAGTTCTTCAGGAGGAACTCGGTCAGCCATTGGGCCAGAATACTGAAAAATACTTTCCCCTCTACACTGAGGAACGAGATGACTCTGAACTGCTCGATGGTACTTGAGTTCTCCTCTTTTGGAATCCAAACACCGTCAGCGTGTTGCCACTGCTGTGCCACCTTCCACCTTCTCCAGATAACTTTTATGAGTTTCCATAGCCTCTTCAAGAGTCTGGGGCACCTCTTGTAGATGACGTATGGTACTCCATGCCGGCCTGGTGCTGAGCTGATTCTAGTCACCTTTACAACCTCTTCCACTTCTTTCAAAGTTGGCTCTTTGCTGCTAAATGCCGCAATGGGTTCTGGCGGGCTTATGAGGGTCTTGCATGGCCCAAGGTCTTTATCTCTTGCACTGTCACTGTAGATGGTGCTGAGGTGCTTATTAACCTCCTCATCAGTGCATGCCAGTTGGCCACTCCTTTTCTGCCCGAGTATTTTCTTTGTGAATCCAAAGGGATTGGAAATGAAGGCAACACATTTCCTGGCTTTCTCCTTGCCCCTTCTTCTATGCCACTCACTCGCCAGAGGGTGGTGAGGTTTTTCCTCAAGATGTGGCGGAGATTTGTGAAAGATAATTGAACATGCAAACCAAATGAGGGAGAAGTGTGTTGACCTTCATAAGTCATGGAATGGGTATTAAAAAATAGCTACTCACCTGAAAGTGCCCATTTCTACTTATAGGGCAATGATAAAAAAAAGTGGGCATCAACTGGAACTGTTACAAACCAGCCTGGAAGAGGACTGAAGTTTATTTTCTCCCGCCTACAGTGAGGAGGATCATGAGAGGCAAAAAGAAACCCCAAGGATCACTGCTAGTGAATTACCAGACCAGGTAAAAACTTGGGGTTACCATGTCTCAGAAAAAACCATCAGACCATCTTTTTTTGTCAGTTATTCATAAAAGTAAGCAGCTGGAGTTTGCGAAACACTAATACAACTTTGACTGGAACCAAATTCAATGGTCTGATGAAACAAAAATGGAGTTTTTTGGCAATAAACATTCAAGGTGGGTTTGGCGTTAAAAGAAGGATGGCTATAATGAAAAGAACCTTATCCTAACTGTAAAATATGGTAGTTCTTTTCCTCATAAAAAGGATGATATCAAGACTGTGTCAGCATTTACACATTCAATTATGACATATCTGAGTAGCCCAGAATGTCCTGAAAACAAAAAACATACCATGCAATGAGCCTAAAATCGAAGGGACAGAAAAACATTCAAAAATGGATAGGGTTGAAAGGGTTAACAAAGTAATGCCCAGTCATTTCAAAAGTTACACTAAAGTCAAGAGACATGAACAGCGTTGCATTGCCAGCATCATTGGCCATTGTTACATCATTTATGACCCTAGTTAAAGCAGTTTCAGTGCTGTGTCCCTAATGGAAGTCAGACTGGAAACTATCAAGAACACTGTGTGCAGAATTATTAGGCAAGTGTGTAAAATTTTATTTGTATCTTCTCTTCCGACCAATATTTTCAGTCCAGATGAATCTGCAATTAAGAATGAACTGTTTAAAAGGCTGTGCATGTTCAGTATCTGGTCTGCGTGCTTTCTGTTTGGAGAAAAACAGGAAAACATAGATACTTTCCTGTGCAGAATTATTAAGCAAATTTCTATGGCTATCAAAATGGGCCAAAAAAGGACCTTGCAGAGAGCAGAAAAAAAGCAAAATAGTAAAGAGCCAGTCATAGGGATGCAAAACAATTGAAACTGCCAAACATACAAAACATGTTCACTGTACAGTCGGGTGATTTGTGGCCAGCAGCCAATGAAGATGGAAGAAGCATGTGGAGAGAAGAAGACACAAATTAACTGCCAAAGCTACGTGTCAAATTAATGGGTAGACATCCAGAAACTCTTTAGAATAAAATGCCACCGTTTTTAAAAACTGCAATCTGAATGGAATCTCTGGAAGCACTATGTGCAGTGTGTTACATGACATCGCTAGGGTCACAAAGGCTGAAACATAACCTCCACTCAATAAGGCATGCAAGCTAAAATGTCAAGAACGCACACAAACACATCTCAAGAGTGGTGGAGGAGTGATGGTGTGGGCTGCACTTATCAGTGATGGACTTCTTGGATCTTTCAGACTTCCAGATGGTATAAAACTTAACCACAAGATCTAATGCTCATTTCTAAAAGATACCTTCTTCAAACACTGGCATAGGAAGAAGGCAGCAGCTTTCAAAAAGGTTATGATATGCATGATATTCATGCAGGACAGTGACCCTTTCCATGATATGCATGCAGGACAGTGCCCCTTTCCATGAAATGCATGCAGGACAGTGCCCCTTTCCATGATATGCATGTGGGACAGTGCCACTCCCCATGATATGCATGCAGGACAGTGCCCTTTTCCATGAGATGCATGCAGGACAGTGCCCCTTCCCATGATATGCATGCAGGACAGTGTCCCTTTCCATGATATACATGCAGGACAGTGCCCTTTTCCATGATATGCATGCAAGACAGTGCCCCTTTCCATGATATTCATGCAGGACAGTGCCCCTTTCCATGATATTCATGCAGGACAGTGCCCCTTTCCATGAGATGCATGCAGGACAGTGCCCCTTCCCATGATATGCATGCAGGACAGTGCCCTTTCCATGATATTCATGCAGGACAGTGCCCTTTTCCATGATATACATGCAGGACAGTGCCCCTTTCCATTCTATGCATGCAAGACAGTGCCCCTTCCGATGATATGAATGCAGGACAGTGTCCCTTCCCAAGAAATGCATGCAGGAGAGTGCCCCTTCCCATGCATCAAACTTTTCCATAGATTGGCCAAGAAAGGTGATTGAATTATGACCAGGCCCCCATCATTGCCTGACTTAACGCCCATTGATAACTAAAGGTACTGACTGACTGAAGTGTAAGATTTACCAAGATGGCAAGCAGTACACTTCTCAGAGCAGCGTCTGGGAGGCGGTCCTAACTGCCTCAGCTAATATAGGACAGGATTAAAGCAAAAAACTTGACTGGTTCAATGGCGAACAGGCTCATGATTGAAGATGAGCTGCGACTATCTTGTCCAGAACTTTGCATAAAATTGGTACGTTGGAGACAGGTCTGTAACTGCTAAACTCTAGTGGATCTAAACTTGGTTTCTTCAGTGGTGTCTGATAACTGCTACTTTAACCTGGTCTGACACGTCACCTGGGATGCATTAATTATGCCAGTTATATGTTTTTCCAGAACTCTTAAGGATTCTTTAAGAAGTTAACTGGGGATAGGATCCAGCTACCACTTGGAACAAGTGGTAGATTTTAGTTTTGTTATTAATACTTGTATCTCTTGCTCATCAACTAATTTAAAGACATTAGGGATGTGCACATGTTCGGTTTGCAGCCCACTGATCTGTGGGCCATGTTTGAAGTCTAATACTGGTGATGTTATTGTTAAAGAAGTCTACAAAATATTTGCTACCAAAATTAGTTGGCAGTGGAGGTTCAGCCTTATATATAAGAATAAGCTATTGTCTTAAAAAGTTAGTGAGGGCTATTTCAATAGTGAACAGTAAGGTCAGAGTAACAGGCTGCAGCAAACCTACGTGGGGCTTGCTTGCATTGTTGCAGGCTATTGGACCATTCGTACGACCAATCAGATGTCTCCGTCTGTCACTGAGTGGGCAATGCCGTCTTGAACAGCTCTAACCTCATGGACTTCCATGTGCACTATCGTGTGCAGCACTCCTATTTGTGAGAATGCGTGTGATCATTAAACCATGAGGAATATCTCGTGATTTTGACTACTATTTTTCAAAGGAGCTGTTTCATTCAAAACCCGACTAACCACTATATTAAAATGTGTGACTTTGTTGGTCACAAATCTGCACAGATTCAAGGTCCCCTCCATGTTTCAGTAGGTATGGTGTTCTTTTCTTTTAAGGCTTAATTTTTCCTTCTGATGTGACTGACCAAAAAGCTCCAGTTTTGTCTCATCAGTCCAAAGGACATTCTCCCAGAAACTTTGGGGCTTGTCAACATGCATTTTGGCAAATTCCACTCTGGCTTTTTTATGTTTTTCTGTCAATAGTGGAGCCCTCCTGGGTCTTCTTCCATGGAGTCCATCATTGTTAAAAATGTGACGGATGGTACGATCAGAAAGTGACGTACCTTGACCTTGGAGCTCAGCTTGAATGGTTTTGAATGCATTCAAAGTCTGCATTATCCTTCTAATCAACCTGGGGTTGCATTACCTCTGGCCTCCACATCCTGGGAGGGTGGCTATAGCCCTATGAACCTTAAACTTTTTAATAATATTGGCAACTGTGGTCACAGGAACATGAAGCTGCTTGGAGATGGTCTTATAGCCTTTACCCTTCACATGGTTATCTATAATCTTCTTTCTGAGCTCCTCAGACAGCTCTCTCCTTTGATTTCTCTGGTCCAAGTTCACACAATGATACCAAACAACACAGTAGCATGTGTTGAAAAGCTTGAAAGCTCCTGTGATACTATTTAAGGTTAAACACTTAGTTTGAAACATGACTATAATGCAAGGATTAATAGTCTCTTTAGGGGTACCAACAAATCTGTCCATATTATTTTAGCATATCTTTGTAAAATAAACAACAAATCATTTCTTTTCATAATTTTGTTGATTTACTCTATTATATACTAAAGGCGTGCAGTAATACATTAGACAATTACTTTTAATTGAATCACTTTTCAGGAGAAATGAAGCATTGTTTCATTGAGCTGTAAGGGTACCAGCAAATTTGTCCATGTCTGTATGTTTGTACAAGTACAGCATACCAATTATATCAGATTAGCAAACGGAAATATAGTACTAATTACACGTACTCTACGGGCAGATATATTTGTCTAACAGGGTCCACTTCTATAAAAGCTGTAAAATATCATCTAGTAACCAGATCCTCTTAGGATGTAATGACTAAGTTACAGAACCAAATTAGTTCATCCACCCATCGGTCTACCCACTCCTGCATCCACATTTAGGCCACTTCTTGTAATGAGTCCTGAAAAAAGGGTGTATTCACCATAAATATAAGTTACCATAATGTCACAATAAATTTTACTTTGAAACCACTTTGAAGTACATAATGACGAAGAAAACTGGGTCAGGACCTGCGAGACGAAAAGAAGGTAAGGAGTGCCGCTGTGAATCTGTGACGTGACTGCCATCTAGGGATGGGCGATATGCAGAAGATTTTTTATATATTTCATTTTTAACTTTGCATTTAGAACCAGAATACAATGCACACATCGTAATTAATAAATCAACAACAAAAGAGAAACAATACAGACACAATACAGTACGGGGTTGCCGTACTACGAATCACTAATTATTATATTACAAGTCTGTGCAAGGTTTAGACGACACACAACAGCAAGACTCATGAAAACTAAAAACTTTAAAATATCACACTATAGTATTCGGACAAGGGCTATCACTGTGAATTATATAAAAAATTCAAATAATCTACCGATTAATCTGACGATTGATCGAGTAATCATTAATATAATATAATATAATATAATATAATATAATATAATTAACACGACGCAGAAATCACCCAACCGCTGCACACTCAGTGACACATAGAGTCAGTTTAAGCACAGCACTGCATTTTTGTTGCATGTTTTTGGACAGTGAAAGGAAACCGGAGGATCCGCGGTGAACATGCAGACCGCGGTGACAAGCTTGCACAATGTGTAATGTTAGTTTCAACATGGTATTTCATGCACATGCAACTGGAAAACGAAACTTAGTAAGCTTTATTTAACTTTAATGAAGGTTCCTTTTCAAAATTATCTAGTATATGTAACAATAAATACATAAATAAATAAAGTCAGTCTAATGTTTACCGCCGGTGCTTTTGCAAGGGCACAAGGTTGCCAACTCATAGGTATCTGGCTCATACTTACACATCAAACCTTACTACAAATCTATATTGTTCCAGTATAAACCTAAAATTAGCTACACAAAACCGTTGAGGTATTTTGAAAACCATACAGAATATTAACAAGGTAATAAAACGCTTACATACAAATAAATGTGTGTGCAGACTTGTCTCAAAGCTGATCAAAGTTGGCAACCCTGTATTATGTAAGTTGATGCGGCTAAGCGACGAGGCTGACCTTCGTTTTACCAGCAATTATTTTGACATACAGGAATCGTAGGAAGTAAATTATGTAAAATAATTTAAGTCAACGTGATGACAAAGACAGACTAGGCTACTCCGCGTGGCTAAATGGCACATATCTATGGTTAACCTCGCATAATTTATTTTTCCAAATGGATTATTTTAAGATATACTTGCATTGCAGTCGTTCTGTGGCGATATTAAATTCTGCTTTGCAATATTTACGGATGACTGTATTTTCATTCACTTTTAATGTGAATGGAATTATTTAGACCCTCATAAGCAATGGACGTCTTCCTTCGGCCAAATTGTGAGTAATCGAGAAGGAAAAAATAATCGATTAATCGTGTTTAACGGAGTAATCATGACAGTTGTAATTCGGAGCCCCTAATGCTTGAACTCTGGTGCATCCCATTTCTAATGCTCATTCCTGAAATGTTTGGATTCCTACTATGATTAATTTAATTGATCGGACATGATTTGGAAAGGCACACAACTGTCTTAAAAATGACAATGCTCTTTTTTCTGTTTTATCAGACATCTAATTTTTTAGGTTTTATTCACCTGACATGTTTCGACGTTCGCTGTCGCCTTCCTCAGAGTGTTACCGGATGTTATCGGTAGCTCATTAGTTATCAGCTGATGTTCACTCTGAGGAAGACGACAGCGAACGTCGAAACATGTCAGGTGAATAAAACCTAAAAAATTAGATGTCTGATAAAACAGAAAAAAGAGCATTGTTATAATTACTTTAAAGACATAATGAATATAATTGAAAAAGTGTCTTAAAAATGGTCCTACAGTTGACAATGTATATCAGAGCAAAAACCAAGCCATTTGGTTGAAGCAACTCCCTGCAGAGCTTATAGATACAAGAGTGTGTTGAGGCACACATCTGAGGAAGACTACAATTTTTTTGCAGCATTGAAGTGTCCAAAGAGCACAGTGGACTCCATAATTCTTAAATAGAAGAAGTTTGGAACAACCAAGACCCTTCCAAGGGCTGTCTGTCCAGCCAAACTGAGCAATTGGGGAAGAAAGACCTTGTCAAGAAAGATGACCAAGATCCGCATGGTCACTCAGGCTGAACCCCAAAGATCATGTTTGAAGAAACTTCGCGAGGGTCAGCTATCACTGCAACATGCCACTGATCTGTAAACATCAGATGAAAGCTTGAAGCTACCTATAGGACTCTTAGACTCTGAGGGACAAGATGTTGTGGTCTGATGAAACCAAGATTGAAATGTTTGGCCTCAGTTCAAAGTGTCATGTGTGAAGGAAGTCAGGCACCACTCATCACCTGTGCAGTACCATCCCCACCCCAGTGGTGATGTATGGTGGTGACAGCATCATGCTATAAGGGTGTTCTTCAGTGACTGGGAGACAAGTCAGGGTCAAAGGAAAGCTGAACAGAGCAAAGTACAGAGATATTCTTCATGAAAACCTGCTCCAGAATGCTCATGTCCAACAGGACAATGACACAGCAAAGACAATGCAGGAGTGGCTTAATGACTACTCTGCAGATGTCCTAGTGTTGTCCAGCCAAGTCCAGACTTGAACCCAATCAGTCCCCTTTGAAGTGACCCAAAACTAGCTGTCCACTGACAGTCCCCGTCCAAAATGACAGAGCATGACAGGATCTGCAGATAATGGCAGAAAATCTCCAAATCCAGGTGCTCAAAGCTCGTCGCGTCTTATCCAAGAAGACTCAAGGCTGTAATCGTTACTAACGATGCTTCAAATAAGTGTGTAAAAGGTGCAAATACTTAATTCATTGTGTTGTTTCGTTTCTTTTATTTGTAATAAATTTGGAGACATTTCTAAAATTCTGCTTCTGGAATACTGAATGTAGACTGATGACATAAAAAATGAATTCAAGCAATTTTAGCATAAGGTTGTGACATAAAAATTGACAAATGACAAGGGGTCTGAACACTTTCTGTTTCCACTGTATATGTGTGTGTGTGTGTGTGTGTGTGTGTGTGTATATATATATATATATACACACACTGTATTGTTTCACACGCACACACACACACACACATACCAAATGACCGCTTTATTAAGTACACCTTGCTAGTACCAGGTTAAACCCCCTTTTGCCTTCAGAGCTGCCTTAATTATTTGTCTTGTTATAACAATCCTCAATGACTTTGGTCCACGTTGACACGATAGCATCACAAAGTTGCTGCAGGTTGGTCAGCTGCACCTTCATGATGTGAATCTCCCATTCCACCACATCCCATAGGTGTTCTACCGGATTGAGATCTAATGAGAGTGGAGGCCATTTCAGTACACTGAACACATTGACATGTTCAAGAAACCAATCTGAGATGATATAATCTTTGTGACTTGGCACGTTTTCCTGCTGGAAGTAGCCATTAGAAGCTGGGTATACGATGGTCATTAAGGGATGAACATGGTCAGCAACAATACTCAGGTAGGCTGTGGCATTTAAATAATGCTCAGTTAGTACTAAGGGACCAAAGTATGCCAAGAAAATGTCCCCCACACCATTACACCCCCACCACCAGAATGAATTGTTGACACCAGCGTGTTAAAATGATGTGAGGATATTATATGTATATATATACAAGTGCAAACCATTGCATATGAATTATGAACAATAGTTAGTCTAAAAAGAATACAAAGTATTATGCATATCATAAATTGTGAAAAGTAATCCCAGTAATAATCAATAATAATGCTGCAAGCTATTCACACTTGGACGTGCCATCATCACCCACCTTCACTCTTAGACTGGGGGGCCCGTTTCAGTCCTGGCAGGAGACCAACACGTGAGACGCAATAAATGCCGGGCGATGGGATCTCCCCCTTCCTTTATACTAATTTTAGCGCAGCGTGCAGGCAGGGAACGAGCTGGCCAGGCTCAGCCCTCCCCTCACGCAATGTGTTCTCAAATTTCCAATTTTGTCCAGGAAATGCTGGTTTTGATCAAAAATAATAAGATAAATTCCCATAATTAATCCCCTCTTCCATAGGATGAGGTAAGCATCCCACACCCTGATTGCTAGGTATGGTTTCAATCAAGAAATAAGACAAAAGTCCTTGGTCAATGCCTCCCCGCCCTCCTAAAGACGAGATAAGCGTCCCATATGCTGATCCTCCCCGCCTTCCTAAAGACGAGATAAGCGTCCCATATGCCGATCCTCCCCGTCTTCCTGAAGACGAGATAAGAGTCCCACATACTGAACCATATTGAGCCACCTGTTCTCCTTTTCAGGAAAAACCCCTTAGAAAATCAAAGTAAGCATCCCTGAACAGAGTGAGCATCCCGTAAATCAGAAATAACAAGATAAACATCCCAGGCTTAACAGAATAAAGTATCCCAGGACAAGAATTTTTAGGACTAGAGAAGCATCCTGACCCATTTTATAAGAAATAAGTTATTAGTGAAAAACAAGTTATACAAGTAATCAGTAAAAAACATGTTTGTGCAGTTCAACCTTTGCACAATAATATTATGGGTGAATCATGGACGACGTATCTGAATTTCAGGATGATTAGTCCATACACGATCAGAATCGATCCACACCTCAATCACCTCATACGTATGTCTGCTAGGTGGAGTTGAACAATCACAACTGCTCAGAATATTACAGTAACAGGAGGACAGTGAACAACTGTTATTAATTCTATGCTATGTGGGCAACGTAATCGTCCACGAGTTCGTCGTAATACATACCAGGCAGGGTGGATCCATGTTGTTTATGTCAAATTCTGACCCTACCATCTGAATATCGCAATTTTCTTGAGGCTGTGCCCACTGTAGCCTCAGTTTCCTGTCCTTAGCTAACAGGGTCACCCGATGTGGTCTTCTGCTCCTACAGGAATGACTGCTTCAAAGTTCAGCATGTTGTGCATTCAGAGATGGTCTTTTGCATACCTTGGTTGTTAAGAGTGGTTATTTGAGTTACTGTTGCCTTTCCATCAGCTTGAACCAGTCTGGCCATTCTTCTCTGACCTCTGCCATTAACAAGCCATTTTTTGCCTCAGAGGATCACCACTCATTGGATCTTTTTTTGGCCCATTCTCTGTAAACCATAGAGTAGGTTGTGTGTGAAAATCCCAGCAGTTCAGCATATTTTTAAAATCCTCATTTACACATTGTGCTGTTAACAAATGATTGGAAGATTAGATACTTGCTTCAAAGAGCAGTGGAACAGGTGTACCTAATAAAGTGAGTGTATAATGTTACGGACAAGCATAGTAAAAGGCAGACAATCCACGTTGCGGCTCACAAAAGAAAGGGGTTTTATTTGAAGTATAAGAAAACAAGAAAACAAAAGAAAAAAAGAACAAAAGGGACCACAAGGGTGTCAAACAAAGACAGGAGGGTAAATGGCACCATGTTTGTAGTCCCCAAGCAGCTTCATTGTGGGCAAAATGTCAGCATAGGCCAGTTGTGAGATAGGGCTTCTCAGACAAAATTGCTTATATCTTGCAAACAGAATATCATAGAAAGAAATATTCACTGAAGCTTTATTCCAGAGACTCTACAGAATCCAATGATACCCGACTGGGTAAGTCCTAAATATCCCTTGGTAATTACTCTGATCTGACAGATGGAACTTAAAATACAAAGTAACGTAAATGTTAACTCATAACTCAAACTCATAACAGAAAGGGAAGCCTGGATGATATGGCCACCCACTCAGCCCACTAAGCTATGCAGCAACCTAGGGAACAGCAGAAACAGAAGGAGCTAACACCAAACTGGATGGCCAGCGACACCTGCTGGACAAATGGGGTCAGGGACCAATCCTTACAGTACACACACACACACACACACACACACACACACACACAGGGAGAGAAAGAGAGAGAGAGAGATTAGGTATCTGTATCATTTTGGGGATTTACCATTTATTTCTATGGGCATAACCCTAATCCCAGCAATGACAACTTTAACCCCTATTCAGCTTTAACCTTAATCAGAAGTAACCAAACGAAATACAAGACTTTTTCAGTTTTTTAATTGCAGATACAAATTTATATAAAGCTGAGTTTTCCCTTGTGGGGGGGCGGGGGCAGAAAAATGTCCCCACAAAGTCAAAATAACAGGTTTTTATTTGGTCCCCACAATGTAATATACATACCCACGCAAACACACCACACACGCGCGCGCGCACACAGACACACCAGATGGAGCTCACACTTGTTATTATTAGGAAGGAGCAGTACTGAGCAGAACCCTTGGGAAGTGATTGAAAATCACTCTTCCCTTTGAAACACAATGACACTGGGAACCTTAACAGCACATTCGGTGGTCCACTCTTCTATGTATTTACACGTGTGCGTCAGCAGGAACAGGGAACAAAAATGACGATGCTATTCAGAAAGACACACGGTGAAGTTAAAACAGCTTCTGACTGCCATAACTGTATCTGAAACAGACAGACGGTCCACAGACGGGCACGATGCTATATGAGATTGGGGCTGAACGGGAATAATGCACAAACCTGTGTGACATCGTAACACGTCCAAAAAACAATTCACGTAGGATTGAACGTAACACAATATTAAATAATTCCAGATTGGTGGCCGATACAAATTAATGGTTAAATTCAAAGATGGCTTCCTTATGGAATTTTCCGTTGACATCTGAAAACATCAGTTATGGTTCTGGGTATTTACAATGGTTAATTTCCTTTACATCAGTCAAATTCTACATTTACGGAGAAATATTGATGTTCGATATAACCGGTAATTCAAAATAATAAGTGGGAATATATCTATCCACAGTTGTTTCGCAGATAAGTCGCTGTAAGAATTATTTTTCCAAAATTAAATTTTAGATAAATAATTTCAGTTTGCATATACACGCGTTTCCTGCAGACGAGCCGCGAGCGCTCGGCTGCGCTTAGAAAGCCGCGCGGCTCCTTTAAGAGGGCTTGTCCAGCATGGGGGAGCTCCCGTCCCCTCTCCTTACACTCGTTTTTTTTTCTCTATACGCTTTCAACCCCCTTCTCACCTCTTCCTCCTTAACGTATACACATTTTCTGACTCATCAGATTGTCTAATACACGCGTTTTTAAAGGAAACAAGATGGCTGAGATAGGCAAGGGGGTTACTGCCGGAAAGCTGGCAAGTAACGTGCAGAAGAAAATAAACCGAGCGCAGGAAAAGGTAAGACCCTGATCGCTTCGACCGATGATGGAGCCGGGGCTCCGCGATCCGCCTCAATGTCAGCGCCGGACGCTTGCCGTCGGCCCCCGAATTAGCTGCCAGTGACGCTTTCGGATGGCTGCATTATACCACGGCAGAGAGAGTGGCGTCTAAAAATAGTAAATGCAACCGTACGATCGCGTCTGCAACTGGGTTTCTGTCTGGTCGTCAATCGTATTACGTTATTGAGACATTTCGTGTGCTGTAATAAAGCGCAGCTGATGTTTGATAACGATGTGTTATACTCAGCAATAAACCGGCGTCAGTGGACTTCAGTTCATGTCGCCTTTTTTTTGGATTATTATTACTATTATTAATAATATTAATTTTTATTATTGTTGTAATTGTTATTATTGTTGTGGTTATTGTTCATTACGGTGAGTATTTTTCAGAAACCATCTCTGCGACGTTAAATCTCCCTTGCGCGCATTGGTATAATTTAAAGTGCGCTGCTGGCCAGATACGGGCTGCCTGCTTGTCCCGAACCCCCCCCCCCGGCGCGGCGGGGGTCTCACCTTAGGACCACTGGAAGTCTCCCAGCTGCGTGCTTTCTGATAATGTCGATTCTTTCGCATATTCAGCCTTTTTCTGCATTGCGCTAAGCGGGCAGTCAGGCATAGAGGCAGCTGCCGCGTTAGACGTTTTGGGAAATAGGCGTTTGCTCGTTTAAGTCGTGATTTCGGTTCTGGCTCAGTCAGTAGCATGTCCTCCATGTCCAGGGGTTTCTATGGCAGGGTATGAGCAGGGATTCCCTACCCCCAACACACGCATGTTCTTTTCCACGTTCACGGGGGCAGAACTGAACATAGATTCTGGAGAGGTGGGGATTCCCACACGTCGTGGGACGGGACTGGATTAAGGAATGGGACAAATGATACTTGACAGCCGATGTGGGAAAAGCTATGGGGGCATGCCTTTGCCAGCCCCCCCACAAGCTGTTACTCCTGTTTTCAGAGCCATTTTGCCACACATGCTCTGCTATGTGACTCGGAAAGAGAAGCCTTTTTCAAGTTGCATGAAATTCCTGTTGCCCACTTGTACCCATTCTGTGAACCACTTCCTTCATCTGCTTCCATCTACTCGTTTCCTGTTAGTTCATTACCTTCCTCCTATCGCCTCTGTTGCCGTGGTCACAAATTTTGGCCTGTTTTAGGCCACCCACCAGAAATGCCTAGTTGTTCCTGTTTGGTCGTTACGATTTTAATGTTGTTTTTTTGTGTATCGGCCTTTTCTAAAGTAAAAGGTTTGGGGCGTAACAAATAAACAAGGATTGGAAGGATGTGAAATGACGGATCAGCTGATGAAATAAGGAGCTTGTTTTTGAGGAAGTGCTGAGCTCTGCTTTAAAATAAAGTGACCAGTGGAAATCGAGACTCAAATCACAACTTAAACACTCTTATTTTAGTTGTTCCTGCTAACTTCAAACTGACTTCCTTTTTCAGGCTTAGACTTCCACCATAATTCTGAATCTGGCATGTTGGTTTTGGTCACCAGTCACTCATGTCACTCAAACTGTGATGGAAATGTTCTTTGGAGTCGTCGTTTTGTGGTAAATTTTATTCTCAAGTTCGAGTTGAGACTTCAGGGGTCAGTGCAGTAGATGAACAGTTATAATGACTCAGAAGGTCTTGGTCTGGATGGTTCTTGAGGACGAACCAAGTTGGTCGATCTTAAAGTGATCTCACGAGGTTAACACAACATTAGATATATACAGCTTCTTTCTAGCTAACAAATCTGAGATAATCCACAGGCTTTGCATTGACAACACAAGAAGTCATATGGTTTCTGTAACTTCCTGAGATGAATGCTGCCTTTTCATGAAAGGGCACAGTGTCTTCTGGAGTGGAAGCTGCTACAGAAAACCTGACACTTGGACAGCTTGCTAAGTGCTTCATACATCATCTACTTGAAGGTCTGATTTGAATTTTCCCACTTTCTGCTAAGGGTCTTACCTTTGCCGCGGCCATCCCCCTCCCCCACCCCATCCCTGGTGTCTCCATGTAGACCTGATGGTTCCTATGAATAGTGCACAGTGTGTGGCTCTCGCTCATCCTGCCTGGATTCCAGTATGCCTGGTGGCAGAAGCAGCTTTGAGGCTATTTTCGCCACTGGCCTGAAACAAAACACCAGTGAGGGAAGGATAGACCTCTGTACCCCAGTGAAGGCAACAAGGGGCAGCAATAAGGCCTCTGAACAGACTAGTGGACTGACTTCCTGTTTTCAAGCAGTTCAGCTATTAGGGCATTTTCACTCTGTATTTTGTTTGAAGGATGATCCTTCCTGAAGAACCATCCACTGCGATTACTGTGTTCACACCTGCCCTAATGAATCGCACCAAAACGGAAAGCTAACCAGAGTTTGATTTGACCAGGCGAAAAAGCACAGGTGTGAAAACAGCCTTAGTCTCCAGATGATTGGATTAGAGGTTTTTGATGTAATTTAACCAGCTATTGTAGGTCCCTGAGTCCTGATCACTGGGAGTTTCCATTAGCTAAAAGTGTCAGTAAACGGTTAAGTGTAACATCACGCACTCACGTCAGTTGACCAGGTGTTCAGGGGGCTGCCGCGTGCCATCGCAGGCATCAGGGGCCACATCTGGAGGAGCACAGGGGGGTCATTGTGTTGCGATTCAGTGCCGCTCACGTCCTGTCGTGGTTACCACACAAGGCACAGACTCCACAGGTTCGGGAAGAATTACCTGCTGTGATTTATAACTTTGTGAGTGTCCAGGCTCTTCGAGTAAAAAGGACTGAGGAGCTTCCGGAGGTTTCTGATAGCTGCAGATCAGCTTTTGAAGTCTCATCTGAAAAGGAATATGTATCCTTTGACAGTATTTAAAATGACATCTGTAGTAAATAACAGGAAACATAAGCTGTGTGTGTGTGGGGTTTCTCTGACATTACAAATGATCCGTTACTGAGACGAATCTACCGCTCCCTCCGTGGCAGGGCCTGTATACAGGAACTGGATCTTTCATTGTGGGAGAAAAAAAGAAGTGAAATCCATGGCACACAGACGTATAAACTGGGAAGGTGAAACCAGACCCTAGCAGGGAAGTGTGTGTGACACCATGCTAAATGCTGGCTAAATATCTGATATCAGTCACAATGCTTTTGTAAATTATTTAGGAAACTGCACATTTTGCTGTGCAGTATTTAGAAGCTCTGATTTCCCACCGTCTTACAGAGGGTACAGTACCCCCCACCCCACCACCTGCCCCCACCCCATTCTTCAGTTTCGATTCTGTTTCACCAGTATTCTGTTTGTATGATGATTCCTCGGCCCGGTGATGAGTTTGCATGCCACGCTCAGTGTGACACCGGGCTGTTCCGCCTCTGCCTGTCCGGTGTGGTGTGGCAGGTTTATCTGCTCAGGACCTTCTGGGATGTGCTTGCAGAGGAAATCCTGCCACAACTGGCCAGAGCAAAATAACACCCCCCCCCCCCCCCAATCTGACTACTTCCCTTTCAGTGAACAAGTAAAGAACTGATCAAACTAATTGAAATGTATTTGTTAAATGCTGAGGAGAAACTGTGAGTTTGTTTGACGGGGTGCAAAGTGAACAAAACACTAATGGATTGGCACACAGTCATGTCCAGCGACTTGCGATGACTGTCTTATGAAAGGCGCTATATACAAATAGATTTGAATTGATTTCCCAGTGCAGCAGGGAACAGCAGCATAACACACAAAACAAACTGAAAATGTAAGATGGATGAAAATGGCTGTAGAAGAACAAGGTCCAAGCGGCCTGTACACAGCTCATTCACAAGTGTTGTGCATGAGCATGTGTGTATCTGTGTTTGATGGGGAAGATAAAAACGAAATATTTGGAGGTAGAGATGGAAGAGAGGAGAGATACGTAGGAGCTATAGGAAGATTGATTGGGGGAAGGTTATTGTTTGGCCAACCAAGGCAGGTCGGGCTCACCGTGCACCGCGAGCGGGCCAGAGAGAGAGGCATGGCGGCCCCCACGACAGCACCCCACCCAAGATACCCCTACCCCAGGCGGACCACACCTCATGGTACCCCTATTATAGGATGGAGTTTGTTTTCGTTTAGTTTGAATGAGTAGGAGGGAAAGTGCTGATCTGGTGTGATGCATGGAAGCAAGCAGGTCTTGCAGGTTGGTCCAACCTGTGCTCCACGGTTTTGGGAAAAGCTGTACAGGTTCTCACCTTGTCCCTACCTGCCGACTTCATTACCCGGAACAGAACTGCTAAGAGTACATGTGGCTAACTGTCAAGCCGATATCGTAGATGAGCAGCTGTTTTGAGGGATTTTCATAGATGTCCCGTCTCCTCCCCCCAGGTCCTGCAGAAGCTGGGCAAAGCTGATGAGACTAAGGACATCTTATTCGAAGAGGGAGTGCTGAACTTTCACAAGCAGCTGGTGAGCGTGTCTCCTGTCCCCACGTGACTCCCTACCCGCCCATTCATTTCCCCTTTAACAGGCCCAGGGGCGTCGTTAGGCCCCATCACTCAGGACTATAGCCCTGATACCAAAAAAAATGAAGTCTGGCTAAACTTGACTTAGCTGCTGATCTTTTCAACAGCTCCACTTCCCTGAACAGACCCCTAACTGACCTCCGTTTTCCCTTGTCCTGTATCCTAAAGGATTCCCCTTCCTACCCGATTTTCCCTTTTATGTCCCTCTCCTCTGCATCATATAAGTCGGTGTTTCCCAGACGGTCCACGTTTTTTGCTCCATCCCAGCTCCCAGTGGGCTGTCTGGGGGACCCCGAGGACCCCAAACGCTGGTATAAACCACCCCTTTCCATGTGCTGCTTGTGATCATCTCCCTGTGATGCTCTATCTTCAGACTGAGGGCACCAAACTGCAGAAGGACCTCAGGGCCTACCTGACTGCGGTCAAAGGTCGGCCATCCGTAACGTCCGTTTGTCCGCGACCGTGTGTCTGTCTTCCCAGAGTGACCCTCTGGGTGATTTTGTGTTACCTCGCAGTCCCTGTACAGTGTCCCCAATGAGGCCTGTTTTTTCCTGCAACCCCCCCTCCCCCCTCCCTACAGCAATGCACGAGTCATCCAA